>NC_060138.1:1090556101-1093243601 GCF_021461385.2 Schistocerca piceifrons | reverse complement strand
CCAACGGGCTGTCCGTTTCCAAAGACTAGAGCGTCACATCTGCTTCAGTTTTTCAATTGACGGCTGAAGTTATTAGATTTATCGAGGTAACTTATACCTCAGGTGGAATTAGTGAGATAAAGCAAGCTGAATGACAGAAATAAAGTCTAGTAAAACATCACCTGCTTCTGATCACACAACTTCCGTCTTCTGCATTGATGCAAAACTTCCATATTTGCACACACATTTTGAAACTATGTAACATTTTTATTAGAGTAGTACATAACTTAAATGGTGCTTATTAAACCATGTGGCAGTGATCTGCCGGAGTGTTAGATTAACTGTTACTTTTATTGTATTGTATGTTAGCCAGGGGCCCAGAAACGACGGAGGGGCTCCGTCCCCGCCACAGCCGCAGTGGTCCACAATCCCAGGACGACTACCGCAGTCCACTTCACCACCCCTCCGCAGCCCCACACCGAACCACTCTTTCAGGGTTATTGTGCGGTTCGGCCCCCGGTGGACCACCCAGGGAACGTCTCACACCAGACGAGTGTAACCCCTACTTCTGCGTGGTAAGTAATGGTGGTGTACGCGTACGTGGAGAACTTGTTTGCGCAGCAATCGCCGACATAGTGTAGCTGAGGCAGAATAAGGGGAACCAGAACGCATTCGCCGAGGCAGATGGAAAACCGCCTAAAAACCATCGAGACTGGCCGGCTCATCGGACCTCGACACAAGTTCGCCGGGCGGATTCGTGCCGGGGACCAGGCGCTCCTTCCCAGTCCGGAAATGGCCGTGCGTTTCTAGGCGCTTCAGTTTGGAACCGCGTGACCGCTACGGTCGCAGGTTCGAATCCTGCCTCGGGCATGGATGTGTGTGATGTCCTTAGGTTAGTTAGGTTTAAGTAGTTCTAAGTTCTAGGGGACTGATGACCACAGCAGTTAAGTCCCATAGTGCTCAGAGCCATTTGAACTTGAACCAATCCGGAAAGCCGTGCGTTATACCGCACGGGTAACCGGGCGGGATACTTCCACTTACATAATTAACGAAATAAAATAAGAAACAAAAAAATATTTAGAGGAGCGACAATTTAATTTTAGTTTGACTTGCTCACATATTCAAGACGAAATTTAACATTTTCAAGTTTTTGGGTGGCTTAAGCGGAATAAAGACGGAGGAGAAGAGGTTGAAGATGATTCACGTCTAGGGCGACCTTAAGGGGACCACACCGAGGTTCAGGTCGAAATAAATCGGTTTTCGGTTTTCATAATATTTTGATAGATTAAGGTTTTATTTAAGTACTCTGAAAAGGATTTTGCTGAAAAAAAAATTTTTTTTTTCGAGCATTTAAAGAGTATTTTCCTACCATGTGTGTTTATGTGCCACGCCCACTTTTCTGTCACCCACTTTTCTGCATATATTTTAGATCTTTATATCCCCTTCATTGCACGTTAGGGATTTTTTTTTTTTACTCCCGAGTGTGTTGGCTATCCTTGGAATGCAACGGTCGGTATTCTTTTGTTTCTGCTATTTGTAAAAAACACGCTTTCAAACACACAGTTTTGTTCAAGTGTGACTGTGAGTAGTTGTTATAGAAAACTTGCAGGTGTACTATGGGCGGGCAATTAGGAGAAATAAAGAAAAAAATCTGGATGCAATGAAGAGAGATGTTTGGGCCATATTCTTCCATAAGTCCTCTACTGATAAGAAGCAGTGTCATCAGGAGAAAATTCGTGGTGCAAATTCAATACGGCTCAGGCAACTGGAGAATCTTATTCTCGCCAGCATTCTCTTCCTGCTTCTGTTATTACAGCAATTTAACCTATTTTCAGAGACCAGGCTCATCCTGACCTAAGGAAATGTCTGCATGGGCAGACACAGAATCCAAATGAATGTTTGAACAGCATAATTTGGAACCGCCTTCCTAAAACTGTAGTTGCAGGCATGCATACAATGAAACTAGGAGTTCGCAATGTTGTTATTACATTCAATTGTGGTAATACTGGAAAGTTTTGGGTACTGAAAAAGCTGGGAATTAATCCTGGTGAAAATATGATCACTGGGCTGCGACCCTGCGATAAAATGAGGATAGCCAATGCAGACAGGTCTGCATCTAATATGGCCAAGAAAGCAAGACAAACATCCAGGAAGGTAAAAAAGAAGCTGGAAGATCTGCTAGAGGCAAAAGAATGGCCATCGTATGGAGCAGGACAGTTTTAATTAACTGTAAGTAACAAATTTCAAAAGTTTTTTCATTAAAGTCAATTTCCCCCAACTAAAATTTTCAGTACATATGCCCCGTTATATCATAGATAAATGAATGAAATTTTCAGAGACTCTGCATAACCTAAAAAGCCACCTCTAGTGCCACATTCATTAATATTCCTCCACACAGATTCGACGTTTGTATTTTCTGTCTCCAACGGAACTCAAATGACAATCCTGAAATTCGCGAAATTCACGTATAGTACAGATCTCTACAATGTCTCTAATGTGTCAAAACCTGGCGCCCGTTTCCTAATCGGGAACCGGCGTGCATAATGCCTCGCATAGCGGATGTTGTGACAAGGTGGGGACCGTCTCACCGGTGTATTGCGGGAGCAGCCCAGCCTACTTTTCGGCTGTCGCCTTGTTTACACTCGGCGCGGCACTCTCGCCTGGCCTGGGCAGGCCGGCTACATATTAATTACGTCGCGCTTTAATCACGCGCTAATTAAAGGAGCCTAATGGGCAGGAGCGGGCGATGACCTCGCCAGCGCCGCGAGGTAAATATCTGCGCTGCTCGTAGGTGCCACTCGTGTAAGGCAAAGATCTAGAGAGAGAGAGAGAGAGAGAGAGAGAGAGAGAGAGAGAGTACTCTCATTAATGAATAGCAAGCTCCAGTATACAAACAACTCACAAAATAGGTGTCAATAGGGCACAAACTGTGTTCATTTTATACGTTTTGCAACACTGCACTTCTGCAGTACTCTATTTACTAGGAGTCTATTCGTGGATAAAAGATAAACTAGTAAAAGATAAACTAAGATTATCTGACGAAATTTTTTATATACGGAAAAAGTAAATTAATCTTAGTGAACAGCAAACTACTCTTCTTTCTTTAGAGAGCTTTAAAGCTAATTACTCGCTATATGGTTGGCATTTTTAACCTGCTTGAAAGAGAGAGAGAAAGAGAGAGAGAGAGAGAGAGAGAGAGAGAAAGAGAGTGTGTGTGTGTGTGTGTGTGTGTGTGTGTGTGTGTGTGACCTATAATTCATCCATATATTTTTCGTGTTTACAACAAAGTAGTGCAGTTATCACAGACGCAGCGTCTTTATCGTCCAACATTCCGAACCTCAGTATTATGGAGGTCTAGGGAGAACATTGCCAGCGGCGTTGCCGCAGTGGTAACACAGGTTCGCGACATATGACCGAAGTTAAGCGCTGTCGGACGGGGCTAGCAGTTGGATGGGCGACCATACGGTCTGCCGAGCGCTGTTGTCAAGCGGGGTGCACTCAGCCCTTGTGAAGCAAGCTGAGGAGTTACTTGATTGGGAAATAGCGGTTCCAGTCTCGTAAACTGAGTTCTCGTCCAGGACGACTGTGCGCTGAGGATGACACGGCGGCCGGTCGGTACCATTGGGCCTTCATGGCTTGTTTCGGGCGGCATTTAGTCTTTTTAGGGAGAGCAATAATATTGTGCCATGTTACTGACCATCTTTGGGGAGGGGGGTGGCTTAGAAGTCCGCGTACTACAGCCAACGAAGACCAGGAGGTAGCGACCTCAGCGGCCGAGCGGAGAGTTGTGGAGAGCAGTGGCAGGAGCTAGACACCTGTGCAGTGAGGAGAGTTACGCTGGGAGTAGCGGGTGCCGTCAGGACGAGCAAACAACGGAGAGTCCCGGCGCCCGTCGAGTCAGGACAACGCAGGGAAAGCGGAGCCGACTGCACAGTGGAGCGGCAATGCGAGGGTTCCTGTCGGTTTCGTTTGTGCCCCCTGCAGAAGGCTTGCGGTTTCAGTGCACGCCTGTGCCTGTGTGCTATGCGCCCTATACTGAAAATTCCCCAAATGGAAACACTCCTGTGAGAACGAAGCCTTTCGCGACGGCACTTTTGTATAAAACACTCTCGAGCCTCTTGCCGCGTCAATTCAGTGTGCAGCCTCGAGCTTTCGACGATTTCCTCAGTCATCTTCGTCAAGAGCAACTCACTGTCAAAATTGCTACTGTGGTGACCTTATACAGCTCGAAGACGGCTTTGATTGCTCGACAATTAAGTCATGCTGCCGCAGATGGTGTCAACGTCTGCGCTGGTGGCGCCACCGCTCCTGCCGTAGAGCAAACATGACGACTAGTATCTCTGGCTCGTATCTGCATCGAGAGCTCGCTGCCATGTACTGCGAAGATTATATTCGCTGTTACGGTATAAGATTTACTCACACATTGCTGTTCCTACAGCCTCTTTAATTACAGAGTTCCAGTACGTGGGAATATGGGACAAACTGCTTGTTTAGTCAAACAGTAATTTATGGTTGTTTGTGAAGCTGTGCTCAGCAACACCAGATTTCTCGAATTCTCTATTTTTAATATGCCTTTGATGTTCTGCACAGTGGTCAGAAACAGTTCGGATAGGCTGACCGATGTACACTATGTGATCAACATATCCGGACACCTGATTGAAAATCACTTACAAGTTCGTGGCGCCCTCTGTCGGTAATGCTGGAATTTAATATGATGTTGGCCCACCCTTAGCCTTGATAACAGTTTCCACTCTCGCAATCATACGTTCAATCAGGTGCTGCAAGGTTTCTTGTGGAGTGGCGGCCCATTCTTCACAGAGTGCTGCACCCAGGGGAGGTATCGATGTCGGTCGGTGACGTCTGGCACGAAGTCGGCGTTCCAAAACACCCCAAAGGTGTTCTATAGGATTCAGGTCAGGACGCTGTGCAGGCCAGTCCGTTTCAGGGATGTTATTGTTGTGCAACCACTCTGTCACAGGCCGTGCATTATGAACAGGTGCTCGATCGTGTTGAAAGATGCAATCGTCATCCCAGAATTGCTCTTCAACAGTGGGAAGCAGGAAGGTGCTTAAAACATCAATGTAGGCCTGTGCTGTGATAGTGCCACGCAAAACAACAAGGGGTGCAAGCCCCCTCCATGAAAAACACGACCACACCATAACACCACCGCTCCGAATTTTACTGTTGGCACTACACACGCTGGTAGATGACGTTCACCGGGCATTCGCCACACCGACACCCTGCCATCGGATCGCCACGTTGTGTACCTTGATTCGTCACTCCACACAAAGTTTTCCCACTCTTCAATCGTCGAATGTTTACGCTCCGTACATCAAGCGAGGAGTCGTTTGGCATTTACCGGCGTAATGTGTGGCTAATGAGCAGCCGCTCAGCCATGAAATCCAAGATTTCTCAACTCCCGCCTGTCATAATACTTGCAGTGGATCCTGATGCAGTTTGGAATTCCTGTGTGATGGCCTATATAGATGTCTGCCTATTACACATTACGACCCTCTTCAACTGTCGCCGGTCTCTGTCAGTCAACAGACGAGGTCGGCCTGTACGCTTTTGTGCTATAAGAGTCCCTTCACGTTTCCACGTCACTATCACATCGGAAACAGTCGACCTAGGGATGATTAGTAGTGTGTAAATCTCGCGAACAAACGTATGACGTGACACCCAATCGCTTGACCACATTCGAAGTCCGTGAGTTTCGCGGAGCGCCCCATCCTGCTCTCTCACGCTGTCCAATGATAATAAGGCCGCGGATATGTAGTACCCGTCAGTAGGTGGCAGCACAGTACACCTAATACGAAAAACGTATGTTTTTGGGGGTGTCCGGATACTTTTGATCACATAGTGTACCTGCTGATGCACTGACAAGTGATTATGTAAATTGAGGAAATCTTGAGGGCGAGACTTTCCTTAACAGGGCGTAGCATCTCCTTTATCTTCCCACGACTCGGAACTATTTTGCTGGGTGTAGCGCCACAGAAGGAAAAGAATGCAATCGGTGGCTTGCCAAGTGAATGTTCAACATTTTCACGATTCCTTTTCTTGGAGAACGCTGACTTCATATCACGTGATCCATAGCCGTTCTTTCGGAACACATATTATAGATGATTAATTTGTGAATTCCAAGTGATCCTTGTCAAAAACGGTTTTTGTTCTGGTAACCAGTGTATTTAAAGTTCTCTCTTCTCGACTGGATGGTGAAAACTCTGAGCGCTAAGATATAGACCAGTGTGCGTCGGCTTGCAGTACAGAGAGTGGCCGAGGCGTCCATCCGACTTTCGTTGAACCAATACAACTCGAAATGGCAGCCTTCCCTCTTTCTTTGTGTCGACGATGAACTAGATGTTTTGATCCATGCTGTTCATATGTTCGTGGAAGTGCTCGAGAGCTTCTACGTCGTGTGGCCAGACCATAAACGTGTCGTCAAAATAGCGAAGATGGACGAAGAGGAGCCGAATTCAGTGCCTCTTCTTCAAAATGTTCCATAATTAATTTGGTCATTCCGTCCGTCACAGCCATTCCGTCCGTCATTTCATACAATTTACTGCCGTACAAGACGTAGGCGGCCGTAGTAACATGTCGGCAAAACTTAATCGTTTCAGCAAAATACTGCTCTGCCAACAGTTTCAATATGTCGTCAATAGGAACTTTTGTAAATAGTGATATCACATTCAGCCTGACAAATATTATTTGGGAACCTCTAATCTGTTTAATTTTCTCACTGAACATCTGAGTGTCTTTGATGTGATGTTAACAGCGACCAAATATCGGAGTCATCAACTTAGTTAAATATTTGACCAACCTGTAGGTAGGAGAACCAACAGTGCTAATATAACTGGCCTCAGTGGAATGTACGAGAGGATCTTTAAGCGTGGCAGCGGGTATAATGCTAGCGGTGTATGAAAATGAGCTCCTGATGCAGACACTCCACGTCCCAACTCGTATCTTTCCGTTGGTTATTCAGCCTCATGGTCACCTCCCCCTTTACAATCCCCCTTCCCGATATCCGAATGGCGGACTATTCTGGAAACTTTCTCCAAAGGCGAGATCTTCATGACACTTTCTCAGTTACGGGCCACACGTCCTGTAGATACACATTACGTGTCTTTAACCCTTTCGGTCACTAATTTTTTCTGAAAAAATAAAGTCATGGCTTTGCTATCCCGTTCTTCGTATTAAATTATGGTTTTTCAGAAGCATAAAATATTCCGAGGTGCCCCCCAATGGGAGATACAACGCTTCCCCAAATGAGGACACTGTGTTCAAACTGGTTGCTTGCAGAATAAAATAAAATATCTTAAAGTGTACTGCTGTTGGTAAAGTTAATTGAAAATGAAAAATTCATTTTATGTCGATTTTGAGGAGGGCATATGGCCGTATTTTTTCAGCCCTACATGTTGTTTCAGGTTGCAAAACCGGCTATAAACCGTCGAATATAGCTTTCGAGAATCGCGTTCGGTTTCAAAAGCAGCTAACTGCATGTTGGAATCGGGTGCAAAGCCCGCTAAATGCGCAATAGGCGTGGCTGTCACCCTGCCATGTCCGGAAGCAAAGCGCGTGAACAGACATCAGACTTACCAATCTGAACATTCAAAGCTATCTTTCAGTCTGTTACTGCTAGAATAGATATTTTTCCTATTGAGCTTTACGTTGGCTGCGGTTGTTTCCATTGCCTTATGCATCTACATGCGTTGTCACTGCTGATTATTCCGCTTTAAGGGGCAGTTTCCCAACCAAGGGGTAAGGGAGTGACCTGAACCTTTGTCCTTTCCAGCATCCTCTTTGACAAGGCCGTTGGCAGAATGGGGGTGACTTCTACTTCGTCTTCGGACGCCATTGTGATGATTTTTATTCAAAATTTAAGCGGTGGCGGGGTTCGGACCCACGACCGAGGACGTTTCGATTGCTAATGAAAGACGCTACCCCTAGACGACGGGTTTTATCATACTTTAATTGAATTATGGTCAAGAATACTTGTTTTGTAGCGCTTAAGGGGAAACATTTCCTGCTGGAATTAGTGACATGACCCATTGCTTCCTTTTTTTATTATTCCGTTGCCTGAATTTATACTTTGAGCATATTTATTATTGATGTATATCGTTCCAATTTCTTGTACAAAGGGTGATTCAGCTGCCGCTACCAATCGGTTTTATACAACCCGCAACGTCTTCAAATACACTACTGGCCATTAAAATTGCTACACCAAGAAGAAATGCAGATGATGAACGGGTATTAATTGGACAAATATATTATACTAGAACTGACATGTGATTACATTTTCACGCAATTTGGGTGCATAGATCCTGAGAAATCAGTACCCAGAACCATCACCTCTGGCCGATATAACGGCCTTGATAAGCCTGGGCATTGAATCAAATAGAGCTTGGATGGCGTGTACAGGTACAGCTGCCCATGCAGCTTCAACACGATACCACAGTTCATCAAGGCTAGTGACTGGCGTATTGTGACGAGACAGTTGCTCGGCTTCCATTGACCAGACGTTTTCAACAGGTGAGAGACCTGGAGAATGTGCTGGCCAGAACAGAATTCTAACATTTTCTGTATCCAGAAAGGCCCGTACAGGACCTGCAACATGCGGTCGTCCATTATCCTACTGAAATGTAGGATTTGGCAGGGATCGAATGAAGGGTAGAGCCACGGGTCGTAACACATCTGAAATGTAACGTCAACTGTTCAAAGTGCCGTCAATGCGAACAAGAGGTGACCGAGACGTGTAACCAATGGCACCCCATACCATCACGCCGGGTGATACGCCAGTATGGCGATGACGAATACACGCTTCCAATGTGCGTTCACCACGATGTCGCCAAACACGGATGCGACCATCATGATACTGTAAACAGAACCTGGATTCATCCGAAAAAATGACGTTTTGCCATTCGTGCACCCAGGTTCGTCGTTGAGTACACCATCGCAGACGCTCCTGTCTGTGATGCAGCGTCAAGGGTAACCGCAGCCATGGTCTCCGAGCTGATAGTCCATGCTGCTGCAAACGCCGTCGAACTGTTCGTGCAGATGGTTGTCGTCTTACAAACGTCCCCATCCATCTGTTGCTCACGGATCGAGACGTGGCTGCAATATCTGTTACAGCCATGCAGATAAGATGCCTGTCATCTCGACTGCTAGTGATACGAGGCCGTTGGGATCCAGCACGGCGTTCCGTATTACCCTCCTGAACCCACCGATCCCATATTCTGCTAACACGTCATTGGATTTCGACTAACGCGAGCAGAAGTGTCGCGATACGGTAAACCGCAATCGCGATAGGCTACAATCCGACCTTTAACAAAGTCGGAAACGTGATGGTACGCATTTCTCCTCCTTACACGAGGCTCATAACAACGTTTCACCAGGCAACGCCGGTCAACTGCTGTTTGTGTATGAGAAATCGGTTGGAAACTTTCCTCATATCAGCACTTTGTAGGTGTCGCCACCGGCGCCAACCTTGTGTGAATGCTCTGAAAAGCTAATCATTTGCATATCACAGCATCTTCTTCCTGTCGGTTGAATTTCGCGTCTGTAGCACGTCATCTTCGTGGTGTAGCAATTTTAATGTCCAATAGTGTACCATGCTCAAGATTTTCCTATCCTCCCGCTTGTTATGTCACAAAATCGGTTACGCCCCTGTGGCTGCTTGTGTCTCGGCCTCCTGCTGCTGACTGTAGCATCTAAAATGTGTGTGGACTTTGGTATAACTTTGGATACGTTACATGGTAGGCCAGTAGCGTTGTACAGCTAAGGAACACCGGTGAGTTGCAGTTCTCTTGGCTGCGGCTGTGCCTGGCAGAACGGAAGGAGCGCTGAGCGCTAATCAGGGCGGCTGTCGCCTTTCGGGAGTAACTGTCGGAGCCGCGCGCCTGCCCTCTGGCGGCATCTGCTGGAACCCACCCAGCTGCCGGCTCGCAATCTCGATTCGCCGCGGCCCACGAGATGGTTTCTGGGAAGACGGCGGGCCGAGATTAAGCCGTACGCTGGACGCGTAATAGCAGCAGGATGCTGCCTCACACAGACACTGTGTCCTCAGCGGGGCAAGAACCGGTTCCAAGTACCGGCATTGCGCCTAATGTCCTCCTCTATTTGCGAACCATCTGCCGCCAAAATGACAACCTGTGAACTTTACTGAGGCGCTCCCCTCATCTTCCGCAGGTCCTAGATTTAAGACAGTCTCATGGGTTATGAGTGGCGGTGTGGATAGGGGATGAATTGAGATGAAAAGAGACGGAGGCAGGAAAGATACAAGAGAGGGAGAAGAGAGGGATGGACGGAAGTAGAGACTTTATACTCATGAAGTAATAAGTGCTATCGACAGGGTATGCCAAATAGATTCCATACTTTTACATTTCCAGAAGGCTTTCGATACAGTTACTCACAAGCGTCTTCTAACCAAACTGTGTGCCTACGGAGTATCGCCGCAGTTGTGCGACTGGATTCGTGATTTCCTGTCAGAAAGGTCACAGTTCGTAGTATTAGTAGGAAAGTCATCGAGTAGGGTTGGGTTGTTTGGGGAAGGAGACCAGACAGCGAGGTCATCGGTCTCATCGGATTAGGGAAGGAAGTCGGCCGTGCCCTTTCAGAGGAACCATCCCGGCATTTGCCTGGAGTGATTTAGGGAAATCACGGAAAACCAAAATTAGGATGGCCGGACGCGGGATTGAACCGTCGTCCTCCCGAATACGAGTCCAGAGTCTAACCACTGCGCCACCTCGCTCAGTAAGTCATCGAGTAAAACAGAAGTAATATCCGGCGTTCCCCAAGGAAGTGTTATAGGCCCTCTATTGTTCCTTATTATATTAACGACATAGGAGACAATCTGAGTAGCCGTCTTACATTGTTTGCAGATGATGCTATCATTTACCGTCTTGTAAAGTCATCAGATGATCAAAACGACTTGCAAAATGAATTAGATAAGGTATCTGTATGGTCCGGTAAGTGGCAGTTGACTCTGAATAAAGAATAGTGTGAAGTTATTCATATGAGTACTAAAAGAAATCAACTAAATTTCGACTACGCAATAAGTCACAGAAATCTGAAGGCTATAAATTCAGCTAAATACTGAGGGATTACAAATAAAAATAACCTAAATTGGAACGATCACATAGATAATATTGTGGTTAGCGCAAACCAAAGACTTCGATTCATTTGCTGAAACTTCGAAGATGCAACAGGTCTAGCAAAGAGACTGCATACACTGCACTTGTCCGCCCTATTCTGGAGTATCGCTGTGCGGTGTGGGATCCACGTCAGGTGGGACTGACTGATGACATCGAAAAAGTTCAAAGAAGGGCAGCTTCTTTCGTATTATCGCGAAATAGGGCAGATAGTGTCACATACATGATACGTGAATTGGAGTGGCAATCATTAAAATAAAGGCGTTTTTCGTTGCGACGGGATCTTCTCATCAAATTTCAATCACCAGTTTTCTCCTCCGATTGCGAAAACATTGTTGGCGCCCACCTACATAGGGAGAAATGATCATCACGACAAAATAAGAGAAATCAGGGCTCGCACGTAAAAACTTAAGTGCTCGTTTTTCCCGCGTGCCGTTCGAGTGTGGAAAGGTAGAGAGAGAGAGAGAGCTTGAAGGTGGTTCATTGAACCCTCCGCTCAGGCACTTTATTGTGAATAGCAGAGTAATCACGTAGATGTAGAGATATATATGAGAGAGAGAGAGAGAGAGAGAGAGAGAGAGAGAGAGAGAGAGAGAGAGAGAGAGAGAGAGCGGGGGGGGGGGGGAAGGGGGGGGGTAGTTGGAACAAACCGTAAAACTGAAGGAAGAAAAATGTGTACATTACAAGGGAGGAAGGTAAAGAAAAAGACACGAAGGATTTATCCGAATGGGACGGAGATCGAGAGACGGGATGTACATGTACAAACAAATAAAACAAACAAACAAACGAGTAAAATTTCAGAAAAATTAGATCATTTATCCTAGAGGAAGTGCTTCACACATTGACCAAGTCAATAAGAATTGGTCCATCTCTCGCCCTTGGGCATGCAGTTATTCGGCTTGGCACTGACAGAGTTGCTGGATGTCCTCTTAAGAGACGTCGTGTCCAACTGGCGCGTTAGATCGTCAAGATTCCGAGCTGGTTGGAGGGCGCTGGCCATGATTCTCCAAACATCCTCAATTAGGGAGAGATCTGCGTACCCTGCTGACCAAGATAGGGTTTGGCAACTACAAAGACAAGCATTAAAAATTCGCCATGTGCATGCGAGCATTATCTTGCTGAAATGCAAGCCCAGGATAGCTTGCCACGATGGGCAACAAAACGTGGCGTAGTACATCGTCGACGTACCGGTGTATTATTAAAGTGCCACGGATGACAACCAAAGGCGTCTTGCTATGAAATGAAGTGGCACGCCAGAACACCACGCCTGGTTGTCGGGTTGAACAGAGGGCGACAGTCAGGTTCGAATCCCACCGCTGTCTGGGGTGTCTCGAGGCAACTGTTCGCCTGGAATAGCGTTGACTGGAGTAGAACTGTTTTCGGTGGTAAGGTCCGCTTCGAGCTGAGGCCCGACGACCAGTGAAGACTTGTCTGGAGACACCCAAACAGCAGTCTTATGCGAATCTGACCGTCGCCCGTCATAGTAATCGACAACCAGGAGCGATGGTCTGGGGTTCCACTTATTTTCATAGCAGGATCTCTTCGGATGTCATCCACGGCACCCTTTCAGCAAAGGGTTAAGTCGACCATATTCTATGCCCCGTTTTGATGCCCTTCATGGTAAGCCATCCTGGACCTACATTTTAGCAAGACAAAGCCCGCCCGCAGACAGCTGGAGATTCTACTGCTTGCCTTCGTGCCAGCTCTAGGCTCTTCAGTGCGGAACCGCGCTGCTTCTACGGTCGCAGGTTCGAATCCTGCCTCGGGCATGTATGTGTGTGATTCCTTAGGTTGGTTAGTTTAAGCAGTTCTAGGTCTAGGGGACTGATGACCTCAGATGTTAAGTCCCATAGTGCTTAGAGCCATTTGAACCACTTTTTGTCTTCCTGCTTGCCGAACCCTACCTTGGCCAGCAAGGGTGCCGATATCTCCCCAGTTAAGAACGTTTGGAGCGTTATGGGCACGTCCTCCAACAATTTCGAGATATTCACGGTCTAACGAGCCAGTTGGGCAGAGTTTGGCACTATATTCCTCACGAGGACATCCAACAACTCCGCCAATCAATGTCAAACCGAATAACTGTTTACATAAAAGCCAGAGGTGGACCAAATTTCCAACTTTGCGAAGCTCTTTCACTTGAATAAATCATCCAATTTTCCTGAAATTGTAATACTTTGTTTGTCAATATATGTACATCACGTCTATCGATTTCCGTTCCATTCGGATAATTCCTTCTTCAGGCTTCGGTTTTTTTTCCTTTAATTTTTTTCCATGGTGTATATTTCTAGATGGGACAACAGTGAGTGTTCTTCTCCATGGTTCATAATGCTGGGAGAACATTAATAATTATGTAAAAGCCCGCATCTCGTGGTCGTGCGGTAGCGTTCTCGCTTCCCACGCCCGGGTTCCCGGGTTCGATTCCCGGCGGGGTCAGGGATTTTCTCTGCCTCGTGATGGCCGGGTGTTGTGTGCTGTCTTTAGGTTAGTTAGGTTTAAGTAGTTCTAAGTTCTAGGGGACTTATGACCACAGCAGTTGAGTCCCATAGTGCTCAGAGCCATTTGAACCATTTGAATTATGTAAAAACACTTTGTGCAATTTTTTGAAATATCGCATGACTGCTTGTTTGAACGTAAATTGGTAATCAGTACCTTTCAACATACCACACAGATAAAACATCTGACCTCCATCGGTGATGAATGAAAGTTTTCCATTAATGACTGTAAGCTATCACCTTTCGTGATTGTAGAGTTTTTATTGTCCCATTGAAAATAGGGTAAACATTGACAAATATAGATTTTCACTCATGACAGTAAGCTGCTCATCATCTTATATTAACGAAGTAACTAACAATCCCATTTTTCAGTAATTTTTAAAAACTTTTAATCTCGAAAAACTACATTTATTCTCCCACTAAATACCCAGGCTAAAATACACACACACACACACACACACACACACACACACACACACCTCTATCCCGAAAACCCCACATAACTTAGCATTTTCATTAAGTGAAGCCCTCAACATGTTAAACTCTAACGTCTAGTCCGTAAGCAGTATATAATAAGCAAAAGTGAACTTGGTAAATGTGAGTTCTGTACACAGAAGAAATGTGATTCGGAACAGGATAAGGATCTATGAAAACACCATTTGTCAATGTTGCAATAATGAATTAATTTAAATATGTTATCATTCAAGATCAACATGCAACTTTTGAAAAAACGAATAATAATAATAATATAAGAGGAAGAAGAAGAAGAAGAAGAAGAAGACCCTGGCCCAACGCAAAATCTTTGAACAGTAGCTTAATGGACATTCTTAGTTTGTTCATTATCTGTACAGCACATGGGAGATGTTACCAATGTCAAACCGTGTAACGTGTTGTGTGAAAAGGGCGAACATAATGTTTTCCAAAGTGATTTCTGCTCCAGTTGGAATCAAATAACAATAAGTAGTGCCATCAAGTTGACCTTCCCATTTCGCGGTGTACATAACGCCAGATACATCGTCAAATTTTATTTAATTTGTGGTAAAGTCTTATGGGACCAAACTGCTGAGGTCATCACTCCCTAAGCCTACACATTAACCAATCTAACTTAAACTAACACTACGGGCAACACACACACACACACACACACACACACACACACACACACACACCTATGCCCGAGGGACGACTCGAACCTCCGACGAGGGGATAGTCACTTTCATAGCTTACTTGTGTCAGATTTTTCTGTCTTGCCACAGCTGCAGAAAGACACTCACAGTGCTATGAACGATTACTGAGAACTGTACCACCTGATATGTCATTAGGCGGTTTGAAAACGCCAATGGGAAAATAACAGTCTCTACCGTCACGAAAGGTGACATGTTACTAAAAAGATATTTTTATTAATAAGTTAGGCGTTTCAACCTTATGCTCTTGTCTCTGCAGGTTAATGGTTCAAATGGCTCTGAGCGCTATGGGACTTAACTTCTGAGGTCATCAGTCGCCTAGAACTCAGAACTAATTAAACCTAACTAACCTAAGGTCATCACACACATCCATGCCCGAGGCAGGATTCGAACCTGCGACTGGAGCGGTCGCTCGGTTTCAGACTGTAGCGCCTAGAACCGCACGGCCACTCCGGCCGGCTGCAGTTTAATGGTAAACGTTGCATTTTGACAGTTCCATTAGCAGACATTTGTACTGAATTAACCGAGGAACAAATTAGCGTCTGACGATATCTATTTGTTACGTTAAGTTGCAAATGAAACGTGGTCAGCATGACGTGCGGACGATGCTGTAATATCAGTGCGCAGCGAGGGGGAGCGGAACAGCTTGTTGCTGCAGAGGGCACAGTGGGCGTCGTGGTTGGGGGCGCTGACCGCCAGATGTCTCCACGGTCGCGGTCACCACCCACATCGATCAGCTGGTGCCCTGCTACCTGTTAGGTTAGCCTCAGGCGGTCCCATCCGTCACATCTAACTTGTGGGCGGCACTTTAAAACTGCACCGTCAGCACACCGAAAATATACGTTTTCTAACGGATCTCTAGTGCAGACAAGTTGCGCCTTCACCCGGGTGTAGGCCTCCTGTGTGGTGAGCGTCAACGGCATAATATGAGGCCGTCGGGTTGCATGTGACAGGAATCATCTGATGCATTCATTCAAATTCGCAAGATTATATTTCAGTTTTCTTGTCGTACAGCCCACACATTTCTGCAGGTGTTATTGGCTAAATTTTTCGTTCTCATCTCTCATTGTCTGAAAGAACATAGTGTACAGTTAATTTTCTTAGGTCATTTTCATCCACTCTTCTCACAAGTTTAAACAATTCAATATCCAATAATTTTAGCTGCAACAGAATTGACGCGTAGTTCATGATCTAATGAGAAACTGCAACTGTTATACTTATTTTTTCATGCGCAGCACAACGCTTTTCGATAATTTATTCTTATTCTCACGAATGACACAGTTCCAGGATTTTCTCGAACATCGATTATGGTGAACTAAACTAAGATGTGTAGCTATTTTCTGTTCAATCTGCAAGAACAAAGTTTGTGTTAAAGCGTTTTCGTAGCTCTGATGAAGAATTTGGGAGTAAAACATAATTGGATTGTCCTGCGGAGCGATGGCACATAATTCTTTTCTTGCAAAACCTAAAAGAAATCCTGCTCGTTTGTCCATTAACCACCAGTTATGGTAAGTTTAACAATAGCATCACACAGGAAGGATATTCTGGCGACAAGTGCAGCAATACAAACACAAAATTACAAAAGAGTTCGTGGATATGAGTACTTCTACGAGATCATGCTGTAAAGTTAGCTCTCCGAATTTATTTGTGAGCACACTTTAAGCTTTTGAAATGAAACAAACTTTACACTACGAGGTCTGCTCCTTCAAGACATTGGTGACGATCTGCAGCTGTAGTATTATTACGAAATTTTGCCGCAACTGCGAATATTTTTGACATAAGCTGTATCACGCTTGAAAATCATACTAACAGACGCTAATTTGAATCTAGGTAAGCTGCGAGTATTGGAGGCGTAGAGACTGTGGCATATGGAGGTTTGGCTCGGTCCTGGAAGCATGCACGGATAACAGAGACTGTTAACGAGATCGCTCGCGATGAGCAGGAGATTCGGGTTCGAGTCACGGTTCAGCACAAATTCTGAAGAGTCATCAATGTGTGTGGTTCCCATGCCTAATACAGCTGACGTCCAAAATATTAGTAACTGCGTCACAATTTCGTAAAACAACCAGTATTAACACACTACGCCTTTATTCTTCATTTCTACATACGAGGGTAATCCCAAAAGTAAGGTCTCCAATTTTTTAGAAGTACCGGTTTATTTCTACAATGGTTTACAACAGTCAACAGGTTTAACATTTAGCTATTTTTCGACATAGTCACCATTTCTGTCGATGCATTTTTGTAGACGCTGTGGCAGTTTTTGCATGCCTATGCCATTCCAGCTCGCCGCCGTGCTGTTCAGAAAGTTATGAACCTCTTCTTTCACCTCGTCGTCGGAGCTGAATCGCTTTCCGGCCAAATGTTCTCTTAACCAAGGGAACAGGTGATAGTCACTGGGCGCCAAGTCAGGACTATAGGATGGATGGGTGATTATGTTCCACAGAAACTGTTGCAGGAGAGGAACGGTTTGCCGAGCGATGTGTAGGCGAGCGTTGTCATGGAGAATGTGTACGCCCTTGCTCAAAATTCCTCTTCTCCAGTTCTGAGTTGTCCGTTTGAGTTTTTTCAGAATCTTACAGTATCTGTCAGAGTTAATTGTGGTCCCAGCGATTAAGTTCCGACGACGAGGTCAAACAAGAGGTTCATAACTTTCTGAACAGCATGGTGGCGAGCTGGTATGACATGGGCATACAGAAACTGCCACAGCGTTGACAAAAATGCACGGAGAGAACTGATGATTATGTTGAAAAATAGCTAAATGTTCAAGCTGTAAACTATTGTAAACCATTGTAGAAATAAACAGGTCCACGTACTTATAAAAAAAATAGGAGACCTTACTTTTGGGATTACTCTCGTATATATTTCTCAACACGGACACATTTCTCCCAGAAAGAGACCATTTCGTTGATAGTGTCACTATAGTGTTCGGTGTGGCAATCAGGCAAAATCGCCGTATGCTTGAGGCAGTCATCCCACCGACGCACCTGGTTGAAGGTGGTAAAACACGGCGTCCTGTTGCGTGAAGAAGTCGGTAACTGCCAGCTGCACATCCTCCTCCGACAGAAATCGTCGACCCTTCAAGACATTCCTTAAGAAATCGAAGGCGTGATAATCGCACGGGGGAGATCATGTCTACAGCGCGCGTGTCGAATGTCTCCCACTTGAGTAGATTTAACTGCTGTGTTACATTTGCGATATGGGGACGCTCATTATCATGAAGCAGCAGCACCATTTGCCGCAGTTTTCCCGGACGTTTCGCCGTAACTGCATACATAGTCTTAATTCTCCGATGTATGTCTACGTAATTTTTACTTTCGCCAGCCAAGAAAAGAAGAACAGCAAGTAGGTGTTCTTTGGACGCATTTGGAAATAATGTCACCACAGTACACGTTTCTGCATTTGTCACGACACGAATACGGCACTATTCCCTTGCCCACACGGCCGTGCTTATACACCTAAAAGCCAAAGAAACTGGTACACCTGAGTAATATCGTGTAGGGTTCCCACAAGCACGAGAAGTGCCGCAGCACGACGTGGCGTGGTCTCGACTAATGTCTGAAGTAGTGCTGGAAGCAATTGACACCATGAATCCTGCACGGCTGTTCATAAGGGGTGCAGATCTCTTCTGAGCATAAGGTTGCAAAGCGTCCCAGATATGCTCAATAATGTTCATGTCTGGGGAGTTTGGTGGCCATCGGAAGTGTTTAAAATCAGACGAATGTTCCTGGAGCCACTCTCTAGCAATTCTGCTGAAATTGCTCAAGTATGTCGGAATCCATAATAGACATGTATGGATGCAGGTGATCAGACATGATACTTACGTATGTGTCTCCTGTATCAGGGGTCCAAGATCACTCCAACTGCACACGCCCCACACCATTACAGAACCTCCACCAGCTTGAACAATCCCCTGCTAACATGCGGGACCCATGGATTCATGTGGTTGTCTCCATACACGACGCGTCCATCTGCTCGACACAATTTGAAACGAGACTCGTCCGACATGATTTGAGTTATGAAGCCGGCCGCGGTGGCCGGGCCGTTCTGGGCGCTTCAGTCCGGAACCGCGAGACTGCTACGATCGTGGGTTCTAATCCTACTTCGGGCATGGATGTATGTCATGTGCTTAGGATAGTTAGGTTTAAGTAGTTTTAACTTCTAGGGGACTGATGACCTCAGATGTTAAGTCCCATACTGCTCAGAACCATTTGAACCACTTTGAACCAGTCAACAACAGTCCAATGTCGGTGTTAACGGGTCCAGGCGAGGCGTAAGGCTTTGTGTCGTGCAGTCATCAAGGGTGCACGAGTGGGCCTTCGGCTCCGAAAGCCTATATCGATGATGTTTCATTGAATGTTTCACATGCTGACACTTGTTGATGGCGCAGCCTTGAAATCCGCAGCAACTTCCGGAAAGGTTGAACCTCTGTCACGTTGAACGATTCTCTTCTGTCATCATTGGTTCCCTTCTTGCAGTGTCTTTCTCCGGCTGCCACGATGTCGGAGATTTGATGTTTTACCGGATTCGTAAAATTCACGGTTCACTCGTGAAATGGTCGTACGGGAAAATCCCTATTTCATCGCTACCTCGGAGATACTGTGTCCCATCGCTCGTGCAACACCGCATTCAAACTCACTTAAATCTTGATAACCTACCAGTAGTAATCGATCTAAGGATTGCACGAGACGTTTGTTGGCTTATATACGCATTGCCGCCCGCAGCGCAGTATTCTGCCTATTTACATATCTCTGTATTTGAGTACCCATGCATATACCAGTTTCTTTGGCGCTTCAGTGTATAACCGCATCGGAGTCGGGCTACACTGCATATAAGCCGCAGCAATGCCCTCAAGCGGAAAAAAGTTTGAGCGCCCCTTGTAGGTACAAAAAGAGATACAGTATTGTTATAATTCTGCTGACAGAAGTGAGATTTGGCACTTAGAACATTTTCCACATCCACTCTTCTTTTGGCAGACGTGACTACGCAGTGTATTACAGAAAACCAAATTGTGTAAAGCTAAGGTGAAGAGCACATTAGCTTGGTTGGTCGGCTGTGTTTCGCAGCCGTGTCACAGCGCAGTGTGTATTGTGCCGCTGTCGACACGTGGCAGATTTCCCCAGAGAGCCTCTCGGCGGACACGGCCCCGGCCGTCCCCTGTAGTTGCTCACCACCGCTACGACGGCCTAAACGACCGCCGGCCGGCAGGCAGCGGTACAAAACTGTCGGCTAGGTGAGAGAACACACAGAGACGTCACAAAACAACTGCTGTCACTGCCGAGAAAACACTGCTTTCCAGTTTAGTTACTACATTTACACGAACGTCTGCCTCCATAGCTGAGTGGTGGGTGTCTATCTGGTGGCTATTCGGAGGGCCCGGGTCCAGTTACTGGTACCGTCAGGATCTTTAGTTTGTGAAAGGTCCAGAATCGCATCCACTGTGCCTCGTGGGGCCATATGAGGAGCTACCTGAATAAGAAGTAGCGGCTCGAAAGTCTCGGAAGCTGAAAATGGACGGTAGAGCGGTGTACTGATCCAATGCTTCCGAACGACGCCAAGGGCAGAGGATGACGAAGTCACCTGTCAGCACTGAATTGTTCGTCATGGCTGGAACGCGGAGTTGGTATCTGTACCAATACCGCGGAAGCTACCTTACGATGTATAGCGGCGCTATTATTTTGAATGCGACCTATCTAAATTAATCCCAGAATGTCTCCGCATTAAGTCAACTTTCACCGATTTTAATGTTATGGCGAATTATGCCTAGTTTACACGACGACACTGGTTTGCGCCACTCGATGCGTGGATTGACTTCCACGCAAGTGGTTTGATATATGACTGTAGACACGGCGACACCAGTACACACTTCGGTTTCGTCGTTTTGTCGGTCCCTGAGTCCTGTCTGAAATGAAAGTTTTGGCAACTGCACATCGACCGAGTTGTGATAGAGTTAAAGCTAGCTGTGTGGTATCGCTGCATAAGAAAAAAATTAGAAATATGTTTCGATTCGTGACTGGATGACGAAAAGACCTCAGCTCGATTGCTCATCATCCTTGCAGAAATAATTTATAACGGAAGAAGTTTTTTAATTATCTTCGAATGTCACCATAACTGTTCACGTTTCTTCTAAATAGACTTAATTACGCGATAAGGAATAAAGGTACTGTAATGCATGAAGCACTGTCGCCAGAACTGAAATTACGTATCATATTGCGTGCATTACAATCGAGAACATTCGGCACGCTGTAAGATACGGTTTCAGTTGGTGATGACGATTTTTCATTAACATCTTTAATTATTAACATTAACAGTAATAATTATTAACATTAACAGTAATAATTATTAACATTAGCAACAATAATTACTCGAAGCACACCGCATTAAGACAGATCTGTACAGTGGAAATATATCAAAATTCTGACATATGTGACTGGGAGCACTGCAGCGACGTTGTAAATATATAAATATTGAATAAAGAATGCAGCTTCTTGAATTTGTATAGCCTTCCCCCCTGTCACCAAATTCCTTTAAAAAAAGACTTGACCAACTCGAACGATGGCATTTTAGTCTTGTAAACGAGTGCATTGCCACAGGTAGAATTACACTTGCTTGTATTTTTCTTAATTCAGTTGTATATGTGCTCATAACTCAATAAATTTTGCCCTGCAGCTCAGATACTGTCGAACAATCTATGTTATGATCGCTCATGACGGTCTCAGCGGCAGCAATATGTTGCTTGTTTTTGTAATCAGAATCACTGAAATCCCACAAACACCTATGCAACGCATAGACATCCAAAAAGCGAACATTATTCTCCGTTCCCCACTTCATATTTCAGTTTGCCTACACTCTACGAACACACGTAACCTGAAAACTCATGCAACTAGTGTCGCCAAAGTTGGAACACGTCGAAAGTGTTTAGTTTCACCAACGAGTTGGGCAAACGTGCGGAGCGCATGCGCAGTGGACGGTAGCGCAGTTGCCTGCAACCTAGTGTCGTCGTGTAAACTAGGCTTTAGTCAAGCGTGTGTGGGTGATGAGAAACCAACTTCCCCGATTGATTTGAAGTTCGCCCATGGTTTTGTAGGTCTATGTTACTGTATTTACCTCGAAATCCGATACAGAGATACACATTTGATTGATGAGCTGACATGTAAGAACACCGACTTTGTGGGCATAACGCGGCACAACATAAAAACAGAAAAAAAAGAATGATTAATGGAGTACAGAAACAAGATGATGATGAACTGCAAGGTCATGATGGTTGGCACGTTCCATGACGACACATTTTAAGAATTTCGTCAGAAAATGTGTTGTCACGGATTACAACAAGAATATGGGAGGCACGGACAGCAGCGAAACCAAATGCACAAGAAGAGGCCTTCGAAAAAGACAGATCTCATTCCTGTGCAGTCTGCGCAACACCATGTTTTAAAACAGGCCTACACTGTCGGTAAGAATGTTACATCTGGAAAGACGACGTCGATTTTGATCAGACGATGGCATCTTCTACCTGGGGAATAGCAGATGTACTTATAATGGTTTCAAATGGTTCAAATGGCTATGATCACTATAGGACTTAACATTTGAGGTCATCAGAGCTTAGAATTACTTAAACCTAACTAACCTAACGGGTTGGTGTTGGGTTGTTTTGGGGAAGAGACCAGACATCGAGGTCATCGGTCTCATCGGATTAGGGAAGGACTGGGAAGGAAATCGGCCGTGCCCTTTCAAAGGAACCATCACGGCATTTTCCTGGAGAGATTTAGGGAAATCACGGAAAACCTAAATCAGGATGGCCGGACGCGGGATTGAACCGTCGTCCTCCCGAGTGAGAGTCCAGTGTGGTACCCTAACGTAAGGACATCACACACATCCATGCCCAAGGCAGGATTCGAACCTGCGACCGTAGCAGCAGCGCGGTTCCGGACTGAAGAGCCTAGAACCGCTCTGTCACAGCGGTCGGCATAATGGTTTCAACGTCGTCCGTCAATAGAGACAGTAGTTGCATAGCTACCACTTCGCCATCTGTGTCTACAATTTGATAAGAAATGCTCCAGCCAGAAGGCTGAGAGTGATGCAAACGTGTGAAGCAAGCAGGCAACTATGCCACGGAGACGCACTTGAGCTTCCTACAGCCAACTGAGCGAGTATGAAAGGGGTCAAACTGTGGCCTTCCGATTGACTGGATGCTCCTTTCGGATAATTGCCACAGAAGTTGGACGCGCCGCGTCACCTGTGCAACGACGATAGTATCAGTTGTCACGTGAACATTATCACATCCAGAATGAGATTTTCACTGTGCAGCGGAGTGTGCGCTGATATGAAAGTAAGCTCTGGCTAAGCCACGTCTCCACAATATCCTTTATTCCTGGAGTGCTAGTTCTGCAAGGTTCGCAGAAGAGTTTCTGCGAAGTTTGGAAGGTAGGAGACGAGGTACTGGCAGAAGTAAAGTTGTGAGGGCGGGTCGTGAGTCGTGCTTGAGTAGCTCAGTTGGTAGAGCACTTGCGCGCGAAAGGTAAATGTCCGGAGCTCGAGTCTCGGTCCGGCACACAGTTTTAATCTGCCAGGAAGTTTCATTGTCACATCCGTTGACAAGGTTCTGGACGTCCACGCAGCACAGACGCTCCCTCTCGTCGTATGATAACGGAGGCAGGGGGGCAGATCTGACAGTCACCACAACACAGATAGGGGGGCTTGTGAGTCCAGATGTGTCGACACTAACTGTTGCGAACCGGGTACCAGCAGTGGGAGTACGGACACGCACACCTCTCGCCAGTCTTCCACTCACGCCACAGCACTGACGTGGACGGCTACACTAGTGGCGTCAGAGGTTCACTTGGAAGATGGAACGGCGTGCTGTGGTCCTCAGAGATGAAAGCACATTCTGCCTGCACGCGAGTGATGGTCGTTTGCGCATACGACGTAGACCTGGTGAATGCTATCTCGTAGAGTGCATTTGTACAAGACTGGCAGTCCTCACCCCAGACCGTACTGCCTAGGGTGCGACAAACTACAAATCTCGTTCACTTCTGGCGTTTCTTGAGGGGACGCTACACAGCGCTCGGTAGAGCAGAGTGTTAGACCCATTCTTTTGACCTTCTTGCAACAGGAAGGTGACGTGTAGTTCCAACAGGATAATCCTTGTTCACACACTACCCGTGAAACTCTACGTGCTCTGCGAGATGTGCAGTAACTTACCCGACCAGCAAGATCTCCGGACTTGTCTCCAATGGAGCACGTGTGGGGTGTGACGGGGCGAGAAGTGACTCGTGCAGCTTATCAACCAGCGACTCTTATGGGACTACGTGATCAGGTGAGCAGGCGTAGAATACCGTATCCTACGACAGTATTCGCCATCTGTCCGATCGACTTGATCTCAGACTCAGCACCTGTATTGCTACCTGATACGGGTGTTTCGGCGTGGGTCGACATCTGGTACCTCAGAACCGCTTGTGATACTGATGTGTAAATGTAACCATTAAATATACATATGCACTGTTGCAACAACATATCTTGAGTGAATTGGAAATCTCTAAAAGAATGTACTAATTTTTTCCGCCTGTATATTTCACACAGAAATAATCTGTAATCAGCCCGCCCGGTTAGCCGTGCGGTCAAACGCACGGCTTTTCGGATTGGAAAGGAGCGCCTGGTCCCCGGCACGAATCCGCCCGGCCGACTTGTGTCGAGGTCCGGTGAGCCGGCCAGTCTGTGGATGGTTTTTACGCGGTTTTCCATCTGTCTCGGCGAATGCGGGCTGGTTCCCCTAATTCCAATTCAGCTACACTATGTCGGCGATTGCTGCGCAAACAAGTTCTCCACTTACGCGCACACCATCATTACTCTACCACGCAAACATAGGGGTTACACTCGTCTGGTGTGAGACGTTCCCTGGGGGGTTCACCGGAGGTCGAACCGCACAATAACCCTGGATTCGGTGTGGGGCGGCGGAGGGGTGAAGTGGACTGCGGTAGTCGTCGTGGGGTTGTGGACCACTGCGGCTGCGGCGGGTACGGAGCCTCTCCGTCGTTTCTAGCCCCCCGGTTAACATACAATACAAATCTGTAATTATGTGAAAATAAATATTATTCTATTCGATCATAATCTACTTCAATTTCAGTTCATAAACTAAAAGCAACAAAGAGGTATTTTTTATGAGAGCGATTACGTGGCGCGTCTGAGCCAGCCAGCGCTAGAGGAAACAGAGGAGCGCCCTCGGAATGTACTGACTTATGGGGTTAAGTGGTCTGTATGTAAAGAGGTCGAAGGTCTTTGGGAATCTACCTGCCCGCTTGCGTCTTCTACTTCCAACATCTGAGTTACGAAGAGAGCTAATTCTCTCAACGAAGCTGCTCTTCCTCGAAGGGAAAATTATGTTACTCTGATGGCTGAAACTTGCTACGTTTCAAATCATGTTTTAAATGTTCAACTTATACGTACTCTGGCCTTACTGAAGTTAAAATTTGGTGGAGTTCGTTCCCTTGCTGTGAAAGTCTCGCAAACAAAAAAAACATTCGAAGTGCAATAAGTAGCCACGCGGGCGTATAATGAAACTCACGACTTGGCAAAAGAGCAGTCGAAAATGTACAGTTTACTCAGAATGGCTAAACTAACGTGGGAGTATTACGGGCATCTCGTAGCTGCAGAAAAGTTCCAAAACGCAAGAGCATTTTCTGTGTACTGCACCATCCCGTAAGATTGCGGTCCTGGAAACTTATTTCGCATTTTTTGTGAAGTATGTGATTTCCGTTGTTTCAGACCTATACTTGAAGGTAAATAGTTTCTACTAACTTGCAGTCTGCAGGTTGCAGGAGAAAATGTTCGCGTTTTGTATTGCTCTGACGGGTGAAGCTTACTACGTCTCAAAGAGAATCATGTTTCAAAATAAACTGAGGAAATTTAACGTATGTTACGCTAGCCTTATCAAAGTTAAAATTTTGTGGTGTTGGCTCCCTTGTGGAGAAAAGTCTCGCAAACATTCAAAGAGCTTTGTGTGGCTACGCAGGCGTAAAATTAAACGTGCGAGTGGGTTGAAGAGCACCCGAAAACGTACAGTCTATTCAGAACGGCTAACTAACGTGAGACTATTTCGAGAAGTCACCTCGAAGCTGTAGAAAAGTAAAAACCCAAGTGGCTAACGTGTATACTCCACCATCCCGTAAGATTGCAACCCTGGAAAATTGTTAGACTTTTTTTGTGAAGAACGTGATTTCTGTGATTTAAGATGCTCAATTCATGGTAATGTGTTTGTACTGGTCTGAAATCTGTAGGTTGCAGGAGAATACGTAATACTGCTCAAAGGTAGTGCGTATATTGCTAGGTAATTATTTGAGCGAATAACCTTCGAAGCATAACGGGAAAGTCGTGTAGCTCAGATGATACAGGTTGAACGCGAGCCCTGTTACCTTGCTGCAGCAGACACGCGGAGGCAGGAGGTGGACCAGCGCATCAGCAAATGCCCGCGGGAAGGAAGCCGTCGCTCTGCGTTAAGCCCACTCCCATAATTACAGCGAAAAGCTTTCGCACCCGCCGCAGCAGCCTGCTCACTGCAAGCTCTCTCGCTTATCCCAAATCAAGTTTCTTCCGCTACTGCCGAAACATCCAGCTTCTGCTTACAGTGGCATCACACACTACTGATCAATGTACACTACTGGCGATTAAAATTGCTGCACCAAGAAGATGACGTGCTACAGACGCGAAATTTAAGCGACAGGAAGGAACGTGCTGACATGAGGAAAGTTTCCAACCGATTTCTCATACACAAACAGTAGTTGACCGGCATTGCCTGGTGAAACGTTGTTGTGATGCCTCGTGTAAGGAGGAGAAATGTGTACCATCACGTTTCCGACGTTGATAAAAGTCGGATTGTAGCCTATCGCGATTGCGGTTTATCGTATCGCGACATTGCTGCTCGCGTTGGTCGAGATCCAATGACTGTTAGCAGAACGTGGAATCGGTGGGCTCAGGAGGGTAATACGGAACGCCGTGCTGGATCCCAACGGCCTCGTATCACTAGCAGTCGAGATGACAGGCATCTTATCCGCATGACTGTAGCGGATCGTGCAGTCACGTCTCCATCCCCGAGTCAACAGATGGGGACGTTTGCAAGACAGCAACCATCTGCACGAACAGTTCGAAAACGTTCGCAGCAGCATGGACTATCAGCTCGGAGACCGTGGCTGCGGTTACACTTGACGCTGCATCACAGACAGGAGCGCCTGCGATGGTGTACTCAACGACGAACCTGGGTGCACGAATGGCAAAACGTCGTTTTTTCCGATGAATCCAGGTTCTGTTTACAGCATCATGATGGTCGCATCCGTGTTTGGCGACATCGCGGTGAACGCACATTGGAAGCGTGTATTTGTCATCGCCATACTGGCGTATCACCCGGCGTGATGGTATGGGGTGCCATTGGTTACACGTCTGGGTCACCTGTTGTTCGCATTGACGGCACTTTGAACAGTGGACGTTACATTTCAGATGTGTTACGACCTATAGCTCTACCCTTCATTCGATCCCTGCGAAACCCTACATTTCAGCAGGATAATGCACGACTGCATGTTGCAGGTCCGGTACGGGCCTTTCTGGATAAAGAAAATGTTCGATTGCTGCCCTGGCCAGCATATTCTCCAGATCTCTCACCAATTGAAATCGTCTGGTCAATGGTGGCCGAGCAACTGGCTCGTCACAATACGCCAGTCACTACTCTTGATGAATTGTGGTATCGTGTTGAAGCTGCATGGGCAGCTGTACCTGTACACGCCATCCAAGCTCTGTTTGACGCAATGCCCAGGCGTATCAAGGCCGTTATTACGGCCAGAAGTGGTTGTTCTGGGTACTGATTTCTCAGGATTGATACATCCAAATTACGTGAAAATGTAATCACATGTCAGTTCTAGTATAATGGCCAGTAGTATATTTCAATGACCCCTCATCTGTTTTGTCCTCCTGCAAACATGGTAACCATGACGATGACCTGCCAGACCTGAAGGTCTCAAGCTATTATCGACCAGATGAACGATGACGGCGAGTCTTCAGCGCTCATCATCGACGCCTAAGCATCGATGGCCGATATTAACGGATCCTCAAACATCTATGTTAAATGATGAATTGATACAATGGCATTAGGATCCATTCCATATACATAAAGCGCCATATTTGATAATCAATCAATACAGCAATAATTAACATTATATATGACACAACGTTTGTCTACAGGTTGTGGCAATAAGGCTTCGGAGAGATTTTTCACCTTTATTTCTCTCTTCCCTAGAATATACCTTGATTTTGAGGACAGTCTTTCAGAAGCAAGAATATTTTTGTAGCTTTGTAAAAGGAATACCGATGATGTGATCTTCTTTAAGATCTAGAAGGCTATCTTTCTGGTGAGTCAACTGTGATGGTTGGTCAGTTTCTACTCAAGTTTGCAAATTATTCTTTCTTCGTAATATTTTTATTGCTCATGCCGTACATCAAGTTTGATGTCTCCATTTTTCCGTGTTGCCCGCGCTGCTTGCCACGAGCTGAAAGAACAGTGAAAGACGTTGGTCCACAGTTACCTGCAATAGCCAATGTTACTGTCTTCCTTCGTTCAAAAATAATACCGTTCCCCCTTCAAATGGTTCAAATGGCTCAGAGCACTATGGGACTTAACCTCTGAGGTCATCAGCCCCCTAAAACTTAGAACTATTTAAACCTAACTAACCCCTAAGGACATCACACTCATCCATGCCCGAGGCAGGATTCGAACCTGCGACCGTAACGGTAGCGCGGTTCCAGACCGCAGCGCTTAGAACCGCTAGGCCACTCTGGCCGGCGTTCCCCCTTCCCCGCTAATGGCCACGTTTGACAATACGCAAATATGTTGCAGTAGTGTTTTTATGTGAAACTTCAGAAAAGGATTCGTTTAAATGACGAAAAAATTATTGACAGTGGAAAGATCAATTTTACGATATTTCATAGACTTTAGTGTCGATACTGACACAATGTTTAAACCGCCATGGGATACCGCTGCTGCACACCGTACGACCTTCAACGAGTGATTTACCTTTTAGTGTCACTGAGGGAAGTGGGTTTTGAGAAAGTACCATCAGCGTCTTCCTCATTCCGGCTTGCTTCTTGTCGGCGGCAGGGCTATTCGTGATAAAACTAACAGGTGACTTTGACCACGGGGACGAGGAGCTATCACAAGAAAGATAACAAGTTGTTTAATGAAAACTAAATTTATTCGGCAGCGCATTCCGTGCGACTGTTCGTAAACTTCACATTGTAGTGTGAAGATCCCACCTACAATTCCGTATACAACACGTTAACTTCAAATTTGTTGCCGACTAACGGGTAATGAGACGCGTCCGCAGAGATTTTTTCCGCGGAGGTCAAGATTCTAAAATTGCCAGGAATCGACTGACAGAAATACGTTATTTTTTATAATGAACGTGTCACCAAGTTGCAACATAAATAGCCTTTAATTACGTAAAAAATTGTATCTCATCCATCTCAGCTGTATCCCAATACCGTATTGTAAAACGGGGGAAAATTTCGGTGTACCGAGCGCCTCGACTAGACAGGAATATAGTCGTCCCGTGCAGGACGACTTGCGTTTCTCTCTTTGCCCTCCAGAATTTTTGCAGCATGTTTCCACAGGGCATGAAACACACACTTTTACAATCACCTGTTCTGCTGAACCTCCATTATTGCGATGTAACCCAACACGTCAAGAGCAGTGAAAGGTATAGATGGTTACGAAAGAATCATGGATGCATATGTGCGTTGCATCTTAAACGTGTGTCTTGTTTCATCATGTTAGTGCTTCACATGGCCTGGTAGGACGGTTGTGGCCAGCCTTAAGTGACGTGACTACAGACGCTCTCGCTACTACATCGCCTCTTTAGTGTGCACGCGCACCATCAGAAATAACATACCTGCCATCATATCGCAATACTTTCACTTTAAATATCGTACATGTATCCATCCATATAACAAAGATATTCGCCAATTCGTCCTCTGTTGCTGTTGCCTCCTGTAGAACAAATTATTCATTTTCCTAACCGTTCAATATTCTGTAGCAGCTAGGCAATAGCTGAAGCGTTACGTTTCGTCAACATCATTACTGTTTCCTCAGAATCCAACGTATCTGACCATTTCTCTCCCTCAAACAGTGAAGATCACACACCTTTCTTCTCCACGTTCCAGTTCTTTTCTTTTCTGGCAGATATGTCATTTTTTCTCTCTTTATTGTTGATGTTCTATCAACTCCTGTAAGTCCACCTGCATGTAATTTGTCTTCGTGTTCTATTTTTCACAACGAATATAAACGGTTTTTCTTGCTGTAGCTATTCCTACTCTTTTCATTTTTTCTGTAGTAATTATTTCTAAGTGTTGAATTCCATATTATAACTAAAACCTTGTACAAAATGTGTGTCGTAATGAACGCTATATAACAGACGAAAAGAATCTAGGTTTGATGTAACAGTAGGATCTGTACGCAAACACTAAGCTCGTTCCGCCGGGGATACCCTTCAGAAAATTATTTTTCTCAACAGTGAAGCTTTAAGGTGAACCTACAAATAGTTGGACATTTGTAGAAATGTAGTACTAGCCCGTACAGAATCTGTAATTACAGTTCGCCAATGTCGTAATTTCTCATCTCCGAACCGACAGGGCTGCAATATCGTTACAATCTAATTAATTTAGCCACTTTCAAACGCAGCACCCCGATCAGCCGATGAGAATTTTCGTAGGGGAACAGCTAACTCATTCACTGCACGATATTGCTAGGAAATGAATCCATAAATTGAATCTGACTGAAGTGAGCTGCAAATAGGGAAGCACACAGTTATATCCGAAATAACGATAAAGTCAGATAATAATAAATTTGTAACGTAGGTGTAAAGTAGGTGATCATGTCATTTTGGTTTTTGTGTGTTGTCGATGTGCGCGTCCGATAGATGTGCAAGTCATAGAGAGAGAGGAAGTTACGTTACTGGTAAACAATCTTAGGTCTTTTCGTGTCAGTGTCTTTGCCTCTGCGCAGTTTGATACATTCCCAGTTCAAGTGTGGTAGGTGATGGACGTATTCAGTAGTGCTGTATGGACTTCAGATTGTATCTGTTAGATAAAGAAAGGACAACAACAATGAATAAGATGCATGCAATGAAAGGTGAAGGGAACAGAAATTTTTATTTCTTTTATTTTTTTTTTATGAAGAAGTTGGAGGTAAGACTGCGTAATTGCGCAGTTAGTTTGTCGGAATGATTATTGTCAGCTAGTTAATTTGCTCAGAGCTTAGAGAAAGACCACCTTACATCCCCGAGTCATGCATTAACATATTAATATAAATACAGTATTGTTCAGACTATGTAAAGTGTGTGTATCACGCGAAGTTTTACTTCATTCTGAAAATCGTTGTCTTGGAATATCACTCCACATGAATACTTACTCTTCCCATCCCACTGTTTATCATTATGTATTATCAGATTTAAAAGTTTGAATATAGTTTGGAAGTTATAATCAGAAATAGACACCTAGCTTAGCCGCTGCCTTCTTGCTTGCTGTTGTGTTTTCGAGAAATCTGTAACAATGTTGTCCAGACGCGAGGTAAGTGGAAATTTTGATTAGCTGTTTTACTGCAGTTGCGCATTTAATATAAGACGAGTTGCATTCAGATCAGTTCAAATTAGGTTCTGTTTAGTCAAAGGTTATCATATGAGTTTAAGTTGGGTAACAGTTTGTGGGTATATAGTTTTCGTAGTGCGCAGACCTTTATAAAATGGGAAGGAAAGTTTGGCTGAATTTTATTCAGAAACGAATGTAATGGGGAGACTACAAAGGCAAATAATGTTAAATGCTCTGCAGTATTTATTATTGTACTTAATTTCGGCAAGAAAGCAGAGGGGTTCGGGAGAGTGATTATCCGACGATTTCATAGCGCTTCAGGTTAGAAGCTTCTGTGATACTTTATTACAAATATTTTTAGTTTGTATACATATTTAAATGTGTCGATGCACGCAAAAATGCAAATGACTAATGCGTAACACGTGATTCGTGTAGCGTAACACTTCGTTCACCCTCCTTTTTATTGTGGCTTTGTCCCTCATCTACACGAGGACGTCATGGTTACTATTGGAATTGGTCTGATTACTTTAAGGGGTGGCTGCCCATTTTGTTATCGCACTGCATTCCGCAGGAGTGTGTCAAGTTCAATAGCGTTGATAGCCGACGATGGCCTCAGAGAAGGATGGAAGCGTCAGGAAGGTGGCAGAAATACCGTTGCTCATCGCACTGCTAACTGTCGCTTTCGACCGCGAAATGTATGGGAATCAACGCCGCAGAAAAAGGGTGGTTTCATTGACGCCCTTTTGTGCCACCTCCTTAGGGCTTTTCGTGTCGATTCTGAACAGCGGTGTGTCTGAAATGTTTTCCTCGGCCGCCGGCCGCTGTGGGCGAGCGGTTCTAGGCGCCTCAGTCTGGTACCGCGCGACTGCTACGGTGGCAGGTTCGAATCCTGCCTCGGGCATGAATGTGTGTGATGTCCTCAGGTTGGTTAGGTTTAAGTAGTACTAAGTTCTAGGGGACTGATGACCTCAGCTGTTAAGTCTCATAGTGATCAGAACCATTTGAACCATTTTTCCTTGGCCACTCGTAAGAACACCGCGTGCGTCGTGGTTCTGATTTCCATACAGAGGCGTCAAAAGAGGGGGGTGAAATGTGAGTAAAAGGGGATGTGGCGACCATCCCGTCCTGTGACACATGCATGATGTCGCTGTGAGGAGATGCGGTGCCAATGTGACATCACTACTGCACCTCGAACCTCAAGCGAAACTCTGAGTCTGCCCTATTTTCCCGCGTGTCGGCACCTTGCTGTTTGAAGCGAGAGTGACGTCGTTTGGCGCCGTGCTTTAGCACCACTTTAGAGAAAGGTTATACACAACTTTTAGCAATGTTGTTAGCTTGTGCGTTGCATTGGGAGACGATTACGCAGTTTCGACAAAGTGACACTTTAATAGTGCGTGCACTGAAATACTTGCTAACATCACATACGAGCATGTGGTACAGCACTTCACGCCAATATGACAGTCGTTGCTGCCTGCCTTCGTTGGGTTTAATGGCGAGCAGCGTGTTTTTAACCGAAAAGTGCCAGCACTGCTGCTTTGAGAGTGCCAGACCGGGAGAGTCCTCTTCCCCTCCACAGCCCTTTTCAGCGCCAAGCGAGTAGGGAACAGACGAGCTAACCCAATCGCGCCTCCTCCGCTCATCGAGTTTGTCCGCCTGTAATTGTAATTAGGGAACAAACAGATCGCGTCCCCCCACCCCTTGTGGAACACTGGTTCCTCTACCTCTCCCTGCCCTTTACATTGTGGGAATGAAGGCGACTGCTGTTGGCGCGGAATTACAGTCGCGGCCCCAGCAGCCGCGCTAATTGTCCATTACGGCCCTGAGAGCGTGGGTGTGTGTGGCAGAGGCAGGTCCGCCATAAATCAAGACACCGCTGCTCCCGCGCCTCCCTGATGATAACCGCAGCGGAAATCGAACAGAGCCTAGCTAACTCGTTCCTTCGAAGACGCCACAGCTACCGTTTAATGCAACTGGATCTGCATAAATGTTAAGAAAGATGTACAGCTAGGGTGGCCGCCACGAATCTAGACATCTCAAGATCACACACGTGGGCTGTAGCCCACTAGCGCTAAGCGCTGTGGCACGCCTGCCTCATAGCTTTGTTGCCGCATTTACACTGCAACCAGCGCGATAGGTCAGTGCAGCTGAATGTTTTGTGTTTCCATCCGATATCGTGTTTTCACATGTGAGTTCACACGTCCGTGGAACGGTGCACTGACGCGTGTTTAGTAGTGAGCGAAATGCAGGAGCAACGGCCTACGCGTACTGCTACAGCAGTCGGTTTGCGCAAGTGCATAAAATAATAAGATCTTGCGATATTTCCCAATAGATTGTATTCTGTACTAACAGTGCAGTAACATCGGCAGAATCTGTAGGAATGGGGCATAGTCGAAAACGAAAATTATCGAATTAGACTATTTTAACAAAAACTTAGTGAGCAGAACTGTACTTTAATATTACGATACGAAAGAGCATCCGACGGCTAGAAAAAGCCAACTGTTTTGGTTTTGTCTTCTCCGCACACTTGGTTTTTGATTCAGAAGGTAATGATGGATAAAATTTCTTAATGGAATGCAGACATTGCAGCATCAAGAATGAGGTTTTGTTAAAGATGCACTAGCTGCGTGTTGAAAACAAGTCTTGTAGTACACTTAGATAAAACTTTGGTTTTACAAAACCATACTGAAAAATATATTTCGCTCGACTTCAACGGAAATATCGGCTTGCAAGTACCTACAATTACTTTCGTGTACCGTAATCGGCGATTTAGGTGATGGACGCAGTGACGAAAGATCAGTAACAGCTGCAAATAAAAAAAATTCCAGGGTAGGGATTCTTCTCGTTCATATTAAGGACAACCGTGGGAACTAATATCGTGGCGGCGGCATACAAGTACTCGTGCTGTGGTAAATAAAATACGTTCATAAATGATACTATATAATACAGATGTCTCAGATGTTACCAAAATTAATTTCTCGCTGGAAGATTCTACAAGGTCCACCAAAACTCAAATTCATCAGCGACGACAGTTTTCGTTACACAGGGGGAATAGTTCCTCGGTGTTCTATTTTTTAGGTTTCCAAGGAAAATATGCACCACATGCATCTACAGACTTCGAGAATTCTCATACACTATTTTCAGTCCAAATACATCAGTGGTTATTTTTTTGCCACATGAAGAAAAAATTCTTCAAAAGTTTTTGTAACGTTAGGTTTTCTTCGTAGCAGCTAGTAAGAATTTTCCTCTGTAAAGTATTCCACCATATTCTAGAGTAAAAACAGAAATATATCTTATTTTTTCGGATTTGTTAATAACATCTGAAATTATCGCTAACTGGCGATGTCTTAGAATGGTGAGATGGCCTTGAGGTGCCGATTTTCGTGACGGTAGCTGTAGTGCTCCGCAACAACGACAGACTGAAATATGGAAAGAATGTACAGAGGGACCATATAAAGGAAATAAACCTGAAGTGAAAATTGTAGCAAGAGAAGACATAATAAATGAAGATTCATGGGAGATGTGATACTGCGATAAGAATTTGCGAGAGCGCCGAAACAATGTGGGAGTGTCCACCGGGGGCCGAATCGCACAATAACTCTGAAAGAGTGGTTCGGTGTGGGGCGACGGAGGGGTGCAGTAGACTGCGGTAGTCGTGGTGGGGTTGTGGACCACTGCGGCTGCGGCTGCGGCGGAGACGGAGCCGGAGCCTCTCGGTCGTTTCTAGGCCCCCGGTTAACATACAACATAACAAATGGAGATGGAGGTTTTTATTTGAATTTTGCGTAGATCCTGCACTTCCCCTTGTCAACAAAGAGAGGAACAGAGTGATTACCTGTGTGTGTGTGTGTGTGTGTGTGTGTGTGTGTGTGTGTGTGTGTGTGTGTGTGTGTGTAATGCAGAAACAGACCGAACGATAGAATTGACAATTGTAACAAGAAACACACAAATTTAATTATATATAGCGGTATAAAGAATTAGTCTTACAGTAGGAAATATGTGTGTAGGAGGAAACAGAGGAATGTATGCAGTACATGGTCAGTCACAATAAAATTAAATACATGAGAAATTGTAGAAGTAGAATGAAGCAGACAGTGTGGGAAGAATAGCAAAAATCTGAGTTCAGAAGAGGGGATATAATGAACTTTCTGTGGAAATTATATATTATATAACGACTGTGGGGCACACGCTTATTGATTACTGCAGATTCCAACCGATAAGATTTTGACCTTTCTTTGTTAAGTGGAGTATATGGAAGTATGCCTGGTACTTGGGCCACCTTTATTTTGTAATTAACCGACGTAGATCATCAGTGCATTATACCAATTGAAAAGGTATCCCTTAAGCACTTCCGGAATGTTACTATGCAGTTCTTGCTTATCATCTAGAGCGCTTAACGATACTATTCCCAAATAGAAGAACTGTATGTATTTTTAAAAGCAACTGCGACCTGAATGTGTTTTTAGGAATACTATTCAATGTTCCGGGCGTTCTCCCCCTGTGCAGTGACATCTGCGGGCGAGGACCGGGATTAAGTCGGTAGGTGTGTTGACACAGCGCTGGCCCCGCTACACAAGATGTGCACGCGAGATTCGCGGAACAGGCGCGTGCTCCAGAAGGAACTGACGTGTTTACAGGATTGCTGGGACGTAAGGCGCTTTCCCTGCAGGCTGCTTTTGATCCGGAATATGAAGTCCGCCGGTAAACATTTGCTTTCCTCTGAGCGCCGGCCGTGAATAACTTCCCGATATTTTTATCGCCTACTGTCCGCTCAGGTCACCCATAAGGGGGACAACTTTGTGGACGAGCGTCGCCGTTTTGCAGAAATATTTACTGTGCCATATATGACGTAAAAATAAGATCAGACGATTCAGCAGTGTGTTTCATTACTACTGACTTTGAAACAGTCATGAAAACACAAGAGGCGGACTTCCGCAGCCGAGGTTTGCTTCATCAAAATTATGGGTTTGCAATACGTAGCCCTCCTCAAGCCGAGGCACCCTGACGAAGGTTGCGTGTATTAGTAGCCGAAAGATCAGTAGTTTTACCACATACAACGCCGTTACACACATGAGAGAACTGTAGTGAAAATGTTTTCAAAATGACTGAAGATACATACATGGAGTAACACAGCAGAATGCTGAGAAATTTCTTTTCTTCTTTCCCTCACGTGAACTATACGAAAGTATCAACTAATGGTATCACTGGCTTTTCACCGTAGCGCGGTGTCTAATATTTACCCATGTTACATAAATGCAAAACGAAGTACATCTCTTCCTTCTGCAAATTTAATTACTCCATATTAAAGCGTTTCGTGGCATCCGTGTATATATTTTTAATTTAAATATGACCGGACGACAGTTTCAAAGCGGAAGGACAAAGGAAACAAAGTAACTGTGGCAAGTGTATTTCGGAAAAATTATGACTACGGAGAAATTCGTCGAGGATTAAAACGGGCCTATCAACATCAGCTTTTTCCGACACTCACACTAGACACTGTTATCGTTTCAATTACTCGGAAAGTACCAGCAATTGCATCTTCCATTCTCTTTAGCTGCAGCGTGTCATTAAAGCTCAATTTGAGTGACAATGGCTTTTAAAGCGGAATGGTCACGTGTGAAAGTGAACGGTGCTTACAGCTTATCACAAGCAAACTCCGACAGCTGGGGCCGAAATGTTATACATCCGTGTATTTTCTACAGTAATAATCCAAACACTGATTGACATATGCAGGTTTATATTAAAAAAACTGAGGAGCGACTTCAAAGTCATGGGACGCGGAAGCACCGGAATTATATCCAGAAGGAGCGAACAATAGAGCTATCTACGGTAAGTGTGGGGTTAGGAACACCGTACCACACATTACATTTGGATGCAAGACTGTGGCAACACGTGACATTTGAAAGCTCATCATGTCGCCAAAATAACTGACCAGTAGTTGGGAAAATGGACAATTCCAACATGGGCATACGTTTGAATGAGCAATCTAAGCCGTTTGAATGAGCAATCTAGGCTCAGGGCTCTCGATTTTGCTGATGACATCGTTCCTCTGGAAGAAACACCAAAACGTTAACAACTAACGACTATCAAGCTGGATGGAATGGCCAGTTCTATAGGGCTAAAATTAGCGATAAAACAAAAACTATATGCAAGGGAAGTGGAAATGTATCTACTCAAATTATGGCGCAGCAGAATAGAAGATGTTGGCCGATTTCCATATCTCGGCAGCCTTATCTGTAATACCGGCGACGTACACTGTGATGAAAAAAAGTCATAAGATATCTCTTAATATCGGAAACACATTTTGCCCGGCATAGCATGGGCTCAGTATGCCGTTGGAAGTTCCCTGCAGTAATATTGAGCCATGCTGCGCAGGCAGCCACCCATAGTTGCAAAAGATTGCCGGTGCAGGTGTCGGGCGATTTGGCTGGCCAAATGATTCGCTCGAATTGTCCAGAATGCTCTTCAAACTAATCGCTAACAACCATGGCCCAGAACACGGCGCATTCTCATCCACAAAAATTCCATCATTTGGGAAAAATAAGTCCATGAATGGCACCAAATGGTCAATGATCGGCCCAGTTGGACCGAAAGATCCAGTCCATTCCTTGTAAACACAGTCCACATCATTATGCAGCTTGCACAGTGCCTTGTTGACAACTTGGATTTATGAGTTCGTGGGGTCTGCACCACACTGGAGTCCTACCATTTACTCTTACCAATCGAAAATGGGACTTATCTGATCAGGCAACGGTTTTCCAGTCATCTACGGTCCAACCGATATGGTGACGAGCCCAGGAAAAACGCTGCACACGGTGTTGTATTGTTAGCACGTCAATCGTCTAGTACCATAGCCCGTTAACGCCAGATTTCTCCGCATTGTCCTGATGGATACGTTCGTCATACGTCCCACACCGATTTCTGCCACTGTTGTCCTTGGTGAGAGCTAATGCCTGAAATGTGGTATTCTCGGGATTCTCTTGACACTGTGGATCCCGACATATTGAATTCCCTAACGAATTACGAAATGATATGTCCAATACGTCTACCTCCAATTAGCTTTCCGCGTTCATTGGCTGTTAATTCCTGATGTACGGACATAATTACACCGTAAACCTTTTCACGTGAATCACTAGTGTGCAAATGACAGATCCACCAATGCACAGCTCCTTTTATCCTTGTATATGCGATACTGCCACCATCAATGTAAGTATACCACATGCAACGAGGTTGAAGACAAATACAAGACTCAATAATTTGAGAAGCCAAAAAAGCCACAAGGAAAAACAAGCGTATGCGCCCCCCCCCCCCCCCCCCTCGTGGTAATATCAGACACTTGTCTGATTAGCGACCGCTCGCGATAAGGGGGGAAATCCGGTTTGGAGTCCCGGTCCAGCAAAAGTTTTCGCTGTTGTCATTCCGTTATACAGATGATGTTAGTCCATATTCGCAATTACAAATACATTTGGCGTTTTTCATAGCGGCTGCAGTCACCGCAGTGCCTGTTCCTTCGGCCATGCGTGAATGCATGTTCGAAGGAACTTCGCATCGTAATTCGGAAAAATACAGGTAGTGCAATATCGTATTTATTTGCAGACACCGCACAAACTACTGTCAAGTAAAATGTCCACCTGTACAATAATATACATAATGGATGTGCAGGAGCACAAGTTGTAGACACATGGCGGGTGATGTGGGTTCGACTCCTGGTTCGGCTCAAATTTTCATTGTCATCATTCCATTATACAGCTGATCGTTGTCCATATTCGCAATTGCGAATACATTTGTTATAGCAGTAGGGTTGTCATCAACTGTAAGGTTGATTTGGATTTACTGGGGACGGTTATAATGGAGGTGGAATGCTGTTGCCTTCCTACCTTTCGAACTGCCTCATCCACCCAATTAGGTGGAACCAAAAGTTTAACGTGGACCTCAAACCACGGTGAAACTATACTACTTTCTTTGTGACCAGTATTGCCAGCGGTGAAACGAGTGATAAGCGACCGACAAAAATCCTTGGTCGGGCCTAGGACCGAACGAGGGATCTTTGGCTTCGCAGTCTGGGAGTTTACCACTAAGTTACCGTGTATAAAAACAGGCGAAGCCTAATATTAAGTTCTCTGTTCTGGTGGCAACTGCAGAATGCAATTATGCTGATACTTGTGAAACAATTTGTCGAGTTCTCGGAGAAAATAGCTAACATACTGAAAACTTCTTGTTTAAATGACTAACCAAAAGTAGAAAGTGCAATAAAAACAATGCCATCAGTCTATTGACTGCTTTGAGGCCGTGTTCTGTACACGTCAGTTAAAGCATGATGGTTGGTACGACTGAATGTTTGTGTGTGTCATGTAGTAAAGAGACAATGTTTGTGTGTGTCATGTAGTAAAGAGACAAAGAGGGGCGTGATTAGTAATCGCCAGGACAACATAGCAAGACACGGGTTGCTGTGGGGTCAAGAGTAAAATATGTGAACCTGGAATTCTCAGAATGTTCCAGGATTTGTTGCAATAAATACAAAAGATATTGTGAAAAATGGCCTCCACTTTTTGATGCGAATCACAAAATATTCCTATTACGCAGACACGGTTCCGCACATTTGTCCCCTCAGCAATGGGCAACATTTTTATTGTGTTCTTAGCCTCAAGAAGATTATGCTTTGTAGGACCTTCACCACACAGTAAGGTAGCTTGTTATAGTTTGTACAGTTGTCCATTTCCTCATATACAGGTTCTTCTCTTGCAAATAGAGGAGCAACAACACGTCATTTTCATTTCATCATTCATTACAGTGGTGAGATTGGACTGAACTCAGGTTGGGAATTTGTACAGGCGCTGATAACCGCGCAGTCGAGCGCCCCACAAACCAATCATCATCATCATCATCAACACGTCATTTATTATTTTAGTAAACAGCAGTCCCCAGTGAACCCAATGAACTTCATAACTAAAAAAAAAAGCAAGCAAAATAATATTGTTTGGTTTAGATAAATTTTACTTCCAGTTAGTACGATCACGAAATCTTTTTCTTTAGATGGTGGCATTCAGTGGATGAAAATATTTATTTATGACTGAGAAATCGCGTATACCTTGTATCACAACGAAAACTGAGTAATGGTATATCTTAACAACTACGTACAATATTACTTGTCTCAATAGTTGTTCAACAAATGACTGCACTATTGCACTTTTAGGTTATATTAAGATGCCTAAGCACTTTCTGATACGAGTAACAGGATCTGCCTTCTAGCACAACAGTTATGTTCTTCTGTTAACATAAATCTATTTCTCCACAGTTGTGGTATACACCGTTGGAATTTTTTTCCTTTGAACATATGTAAATCATATAAATTCTGTATATTTGTAAAATATGGATAGTAGGTTATTAATACTATTTCATTTTTTTTAGTTACTAATCTGTCTTGTGCTTAAATTACTTTTTCGTACTCTACCTGTTTACCCATTTTACCCACAGATCTATACTAACAAGGGGAGGCCGCCAATTGTGAAATTCAGATTCGATTCATACTGCGCATAATAAAAGCTCATGGCCAGAGGTGTAACGTGGCAAAGCACCAAGATGCACTTCTCAGCCGTTGTCGAGAAAATCGACAGTTAAAAGAAACCGTTGCGGTGAAATACTCTCTACGATTAGTAATTTTCTACAGCGTGGTGGTGTGCAGCGGTAAGCGCTCGGGTTCGTAATCCGAAGGTCGCCGGATCGAATCTCGCTCCATGCAACTTTTTTTTTTAGTATTTGTTTTTGTAATTCGTATATATATATATATATATATATATATATATATATATATATATATATATATATATATATATATATATATAATTCCCGGCAATCAGTTGCAACAATTATGCATATAATAAGTTGTTGAAAGTCGTTTGTCGTGGAAAAACTGGCGACTTCGAACATCATTATGTTTTCCGCAAACAAAGTTGTATTTCACAAATGTTATTAATTGTCTTCATAATGTTAACCACGTATAGTTAACGGAAGACGTAGAAACGAATACGTATAGCGTAAATCAAACGTTCGAATTAGAATAGAGACCCCACGAACACAAACTTGCTGTGGCAGGTATGAAATATAAACTCCGTTACTCGCTAGTTACACTTTAAGGACAGATGTTGAATGGGCCGAAACGAGCCACCGCATAACAGCGTAGTTGCCTGCTAACTTCGAAAGAAGGTAGATGCGGTCCCTAGCGCAACTTACAACATCGTCGAAAATCAGTGCGGACGGGACAGCTTTGGTACACCCTGTTAAACAAACGGAAAAATGGAGGCGTTACAATTGCAGAGCGATCCGCCTTCACCAACATGCATATGTATAAGCAATTCATTAATAGTAATAATAAAAAAATATTGCATGGCGCGAGATTCGATCCGGCGACCTTCGGATTATGAACCCCAGCGCTTACCGCTGCGCTATGACGCTGCAGAAAATCATTAATCGTAGAGAGTATTTCACCGCAACGGTTTCTTTTAACTGTCGATTTTCTCGACAACGGCTGAGAAGTGCATCTTGGTGCTTTGCCACATTACACCTCTGGCCATGAGCTTTTATTATGCGCAGTATGAATCGAATCTGAATTTCACAATTGGCGGCCTCCCCTTGTAAGTTGCACCATGCCGTCTGGGAAGTAGAATGCCTGTATCGGACATTTAGGGTTGCATGATGCATCCTTGTCGCAGATGCCATTCGGCAACCATTGTAAACTTAGAATAGACAGTCAGCAGAAATCAAACTAATCTAAGGTTCAAAGAATGTCAGAAGTACGCACAAACCTGTTTAAATACATGACTGCGTTTCACTAGAAGGCGGACCCTGTTGTTCACATTTTATGCAAGCACCATCATAGAGCTTAGAAAATTCGTGAGTACTGCCCTTCGGTAGAGAAGTTAAGTGTACCTTTGTGATGGGACTGGCTTAAGAGACTTTTTTTATTGTTTAAAGAGAACTACAGTCAATTCAGACTGCAGCATCTGTCATCAGTCCTGCCAGGGTTCCACCTGTCGCGCATCGATAACAGCAAGAAAGCTGCGCCCAGCAAGTGCGGATGTGTGGCTATTTAGCAGGGACGACCGCCTCAGCACGTACCTGAAACAAAAACAACACGTCACTACAGAGCAAACCGGTGCAACCCGTCACAATTTTAGTCACTATAAAGTTTTATTTTATCCGCACAGCGAGCACGCCCGTCTCCAGGTAGCGGTTACCATCTGTATAGTTAAACTATGATGATGAAACGCAACATCTCAGTTGTTTTTCAAAAAATTTGTCAACGTTATAGACGACACTGATTACAGCACACAGTGTGGGAGACATTTGGTTTCTCCTGTTTTCGGTTTTGAGCCTATTGGCATGTTTCCCACAGCCTCCATCTGAGTCTGTCCGTCGGCCGCGGTGACCGAGCGGTTCTAGGCGCTTCAGTCTGGAACCGCATCCTGCCTCGGGCATGGATGTGTGTGATGTCCTTAGGTTAGTTAGGTTCAAGTAGTTCTAGGGAACTGATGACCTTAGATGTTAAGTCCCATAGTGCTCAGAGTCGTTTGAACCATTTTGAATCTGTCCAGGCCAACTGCGTCGTAGTCCGGTAGCCTCTTTTTATTTCAGCCAGAATTTTTATTCTTATCCCATTCGACAGCTGTTCTTAACATTACTTTTCCTGGCAATATGCGTGGTGTCTCAGGAAGAATGGTCAATAATCAGAGAAATAACAGGAATGGGGATTCGAAGCAGAACAGTCTAGTAAACATGGGCTGTAATACGCATACCTTAAGAGCTATGAGCACTTATTCAATAGAAGTGAAAATGAGCAAGTGCTAATGGCTCGTATGGTAAGCACCTTAGAGCCCAAGTTTTGTGTGTGTGTGTGTGTGTGTGTGTGTGTGTGTATGTGTGTGTGTGTGTGTGTGTGTATTTGTTTTAGGCCCGAACTACCACCTCTCAGAATGCGGAAAGCAAAGAGCTTGCGGTAAAAGACATATTTCACGGGGGAAGTAGAAATAAACAAGTGCTTATAGCACTAGGCAACGGCCTTGCCGCAGATACACAGGTTCCCGTCAGATCACCGAAGTTAAGCACTGTCGGGCGTGACCGGCACTTGGATAGGGTACCATCTTGGCCGCCACGGGCTGTTGCCATTTTTCGGGGTGCACTCAGCCTCGTGATGCCAATTGTGGAGCTACTCGACCGAATAGTAGCGGCTCCAGTTAAAAAAAAAACATCATGACGACCGGGAGAGCGGTGTGCTGACCACACGCCCCTCATATCGGCATCCTCATATCGGCATCCTCAGCTGAGCATGACACGGCGGTCGGATGGTCTGCGCTATGAGCCGTTCACATTGTGGCCTGAAGACGGAGTGCTCATTATAGCACTGGTATGGATTTTAGAGCCCATGTTTACTTGGAATTTTTGTTTCCTATGATCGTTCATCTCGTATCCATGTATAAAGACTTTTCCCCTTTTCTTAAGCATGTTTAGGAGATTCCTTTGTTCCTTTAACTTTTCGATGCTTCACTGTTTTTTACTTTATCGACACAATTTATTTTCTCCCCTCTTCTCCACTCCCACAGCTCGAATGCTTCAATTGCGTCTCTTCCTCTATGTCCAGCCTTCACAGCTGTACAAAAAAACGCTACACACAAAGCATTTAATGAAAGTATTTCTTAACTCAGACCCTATTTTGCCACACATTAAGCGTTTATTTTTCAGGAAAGCTAGCTGTTCCATTGCAACTTTAATTTATTTCTTTTTCACTCGTCCAGTTACCAAACCATGCTTCGAAAATAGTTGTACTGCGCAACCTGCTAAATTTTACCTTGTTTCCACTTTCATACGTTCATTGACATGTTTCCCAATACTTTATTTGTGCTGAATTTCATTCCACACAATTGCAATCCTCGTTGAAGTATGGATAGTGTTCTTTGAAGAGAGATTATTTTATCTTGTAGCATTACTGTCTCATTGGCAAATATTACGCAGATGATCTTCCGATATCAGATGCTTACTCTTTCCTTCTCTACTTCTAGCGTATTCATAACTAAATCTTCGATATAATGGTTGGCGAAAGATAACAACAGTTCTATAATAGACGCCATGTCGCAGGAATCGTGAACTCTTTTGTTATAATAAATAAATAAATGGTATCTGTATCACTCCTTTTACTACCGACTAATCTGCGCCACAGATCACTTTAAGGTCTGGCGCCGCAAAGTGCAATTTGTCAACTAAGGCGAAATATGTTGAAACCGGTGGTCGGTAACAAAGGAAGTGGTGCAGACGATTTTTATTTATTTTTTGTGACAACAGTTCAGCTGAATAACTTCGGAGAACCCGACTCCTCAACTGAGATCGCTAAAGCACGCCAGTGCGATGGCGTTCGAGTCGGTGGTAACCAGTTCGAACATTGGTGGCGGGAGAAATTTTCCCCGTCATTATTTGGCCGCCTTCAGAGGTGAGAGAGCTGGTGGCGGTGGTGTGCTGTTTTCGATCACGAGATTATAAATCAGCGTCATACCTTACATTGCAAATGGCGGTGGTCCATCCGACGGATGTGGACTCAAAGCTCTCCGAAACTCTGAGTAATCTGTGTGCCAGCACCAGGTTGCAACCTCTCCCACGCCTACAACCTCAACAACACAAACACCAGTAGAACTGTACGAGTACTCATCACAGTCATTCACAAGAGACAGAAACGCACTTGACACTTCGTAACAGGGGGAAGGAAGCCAAAAGCAAAGCACATCTATTAGTACCTTGCGGAAGATGTCTGTGTGTCATTCCGCAATATGCACTCGTCGGTCATTTCCTGAGGCGACGAGACCGAACGCCATGTTTTATATTTGTGATACGTGAAGTTCTAAACTGAAATATCAATATCCCAAAGCAGTTCGATGTAATTCTCAAACATTCTAGGGAAAATAGTCTTCGAAGTTTTCCGAGGGTCTTTAATACCACAAAGAATGGTTACTATATCGACAGGCACCCTGGCACTGTGGTAAAATTTTCACCTACCACGTGGGAGAGGGGGGGGGGGGGCGGGGACCGCCATATTCGAGTCCCAGGCGATGCAAATTCTTAAAACAAATGTGGATGCCCAACGAGAATTTATGGCGAAAGTATGTCCGCAGTATGAAGTTTAGGGAAACCATGAGAAACTTCAATTTCGATGACAGGCCAGGGATTCAAACGCCACCCTCCTGAATGCTCGTTTAGTGCCTCCATTAGTGTTGTGTACCGACTCCTCGCTAAATGGAGATGGGTATGACACTCACCAAAACGCTGCGGTATTTCAACATTCCATGCGTCTAGGAAACCGAGATTTTTGCACTAACTGTACAGTGTGACTGCATAATTTTAAGTAATACTGTTTGCGTGTTCTGAACAAATGCAGAGTGTCCATCGAAATAACTCCAGAATAGACGTCGCCTCCTCAGGCCATGTGGATTTGGTATATTCTGAATGGTCTAGTGGCTGGGTCACGTAAGCCTACTTCGGAAGTCGGAGGCTATTGTGATACGGAGACCGAAGAGGATTTTGGGCATTTTTGTGAACTGCCTTCCAGCACTTAACTTCAGGACAACCGGAATTACATATTAAGAACTGAACATCATCAACCAGAAGGACGGCGACAGATCATGTGTAGCAAAGGCATCTAACCAAGTCCTGGGTGAGCTTTAAATATCGGATGTACACACACACACACACACACACACACACACACAAGAAAAAAAAGAAACAACGAGCAGACTTCTCAACATATCTTCTACTCACACATTTTATTATGTATTTCTGAAGACGTTCGACCATTTTTACGGGGTTCGTGACGATCGGGTTGCAAGTAAGGCCAGTTTGTTGGAAAGCAAATGAACGAACCTCCTGCTCGCAGTATGCTCAAAAAAGTTCGATGAAGCTTGCTACTTGCCGTATTAACCCCCATGAACGCACGCAGTAAAACTTTCCTCGGAACAACAGAGGAGACGAGTTAATTATTTGAATTATATAGGTTGGCTAGCCTGGCACTCTGTCAGTATCGCGATACAAGGTAGCGGGGTGAACGCTGCGTAATGAAGGGCCGGCACAAAACGCGAACAATACGCCGCCTTAATGAGGGGGAGGAGGCAGCCCGCCGGCTCATTAACGCTGTCTCTGAGCGCTCTCTGCCACGCAGAAACTTAAACAAATATTACCGCCGCTACAGCTCTCTGTAACGAGAGAAATACGTTGGGCGTAGCACTGCCTCACAAAGAAGAGAGGAGAACGGAACTGAGAGAGGGAGAGGGAGAGGATAAGCGAGAGACAAGTCAGTGGGAGAGGAAGGGGAAGGGGAGAGAGAAGGGGTGAGGAGGGAGACGACGAGAGAAAGGGAAAAGGCAGAGAGAAAAGTGGGTGAGGGAGAGAGCAGGGAAGGAAGCTTGGAAGTTGCGGAGAGGAAGAGAGAGAGAGAGAGAGAGAGAGAGAGAGAGATAAGAAAATTGCAGGATCCATGACGAGGGATCTCCTCCTTAGTACCAGTGTATGGATAAAAGGTATTACTGTCAACTGCACAGCAGTATATTTTCTTAAACGTAATACAACTTTTTTGTGCTAATTTCTGTAGCCAGTAAAGCATATGTCATGTAGTAATGTGTGTCTCATATTTTAAGTTTTCCTTATCTGTTAGTCGAACACAACGTTATTGCACCTGGCAGTGGTGGCGCTTCGATTGGTTCGTGTTTTACCTCTGCGCTATGAGCCGTTCAGATTGTGCTCTGTTGTTGTAACGACCAGACAACTTGCCAGTGAAGCCATTCGGAATTCCACGGTGAATACGGCACATGTAAAAAGGTAGGCAGTTTCTGTTTACTGTAATGTCACCGCGCGTATCCGATAACGACCACGGGAGGCCAAGTGCAATAATATTGTGGTATGGTAGTAGGTCATTGCTACTTATAAACCTTTTTTTTTTTTAATTCGTTGTGAGACAGAGCTTGGCGACGTTTCTTGGGATTTTTGTAAACATCATTCCAGCAGTTAAATTCGAAACAACCCAAAATACATAATAGGAAGTCAGTATCAGCAACAAAAGTGGAGAGGCAGAGAGGGGTGACAGAGGTGAAAGGTGTGGGGAGAAATGAAGAGGGGGGAGACAAGAGGGGGACAGAGGCGGAGAGAAGAGGTGGAGAGTAGAGGCAGAGAGAGGGGGAGAGTAGAGGCACAGAGAGGGGGGAGAGAAGAGGCACAGAGAGGGGGGAGAGAAGAGGCACAGAGAGGGGGGAGAGAAGAGGCACAGAGAGGGGGGAGAGAAGAGGCACAGAGAGGGGGGAGAGAAGAGGCACAGAGAGGGGGGAGAGAAGAGGCACAGAGAGGGGGGAGAGAAGAGGCACAGAGAGGGGGGAGAGAAGAGGCACAGAGAGGGGGGAGAGAAGAGGCACAGAGAGGGGGAGAGAAGAGGCACAGAGAGGGGGAGAGAAGAGGCACTGTCTGTTTGGGCTGACTCCACCTACACAATGCAAAAACGACATTGCAAATATCTGCCAAAAACCAGAGAAAATGCGCCTGATAACTTTTAGGGGAGACACCAGGTATTTTTACGTTTAGAATTAACTGACAGCTCTTCCACCGATCGTCGATCCGCTGCAGGTCTTCTTGCACTTAACTACAATCCTCTGGTGTTGCAACGTGTAGTTATGGACAACTCCGTCCGCGAACAGCCTCGTGGTTGGGATCGCCGTATTCACTGATTCCCAATGCGTCTATTGTCGATATGGTCACAGAACTGTTCCACGTCGGTGCCGCTTTGACGTCAACGCCAGACGGACCAGTCGAAAATCAGGAATTGAACACATGGTCAGTCGGTCTGTGGAAAAAGGAAGGAATACAGGTGAGGGCGTAATGGCTTTAGCGTGTCTGCTAGCCGCAGGGACGTGACCCCGTGACCTTTGCGTTCCGCTACGTTGTCCATCCCACCCCACCTGCTCACATCCGGAAAACAAAAAAAAACAGCAGAGCACCAGCATTGGGCCGGCGCACTGGAGAGCGGCACAGTAATTGTGCACGGTAACAGCGTCACAAACATCCACACGTGTGTCGCAGCCCTGGTGACGGCAGTGGCGAGGGCGAAAACTGTCCAGCCGCGCCAATTCGACATTACACTCCTACTATCTCCGTACAAGTAACTACTTGGAAAGAGTCGAAGCAAACTCTCCCTCTGCATAAACAAGCACCAGCACGTAAAAACATAGCTTGTAACGATATTAGACACTGTATCATTTTTATTTAGGTGTAAAAAACGTAGTTGTGTCCAATTATTAATATCTGGCGCAAATTTATCACCTGCAGTGAAGTTGCAGATCCGCAATTTCCGAGTGCTACGACTGACTTCATTTACGTATCCCATTTTGTAACTCTCTTATTCAGGCATGATGCAATTTTTGTCCTAGATACATACTCTAATAAAGCTTTTTATTTTGAATAATTCAATAAAAATTGTTACTGTACAAAAAACTTTCATATTCCATTACTTCAATCTTCATGTGTATAATTTAGATCTTGGAAGCAACATTTTCAGTAACTTTGAAGGCCATGATAATCACACTGTAATAATAATAAATTTTATTGCAATGGTTTCAGTTCCATCCAACAATTTTCGGTTCCGAGGATGTTCGCTACAAGAGTAATCTTTCAAACTCTGTAAGCAAGTCTGCATGCTTTAATACAATTCTATTTACCTTATTTGAATGAATACTCTTGTAGAGACTTACTCTGATCTGAAGAATGTTTAACTGAAACAAAAACAGCCAAAAGTTTACAAAAACATGTAAAGTAGACTTACAATAATATTTGTTGTAAAATGACTGATTACACATTTTTTCCAAAAAGATGATGTTAATTATTGGATAATAAGTATTATTGCTTGCTATGTGTATATTTATTTAATATATCCTATCTAAATATTTTATTCAAAAATTTGTTCACAATTGCAATTTTCCGCAGTTTTCTAAACTTTCTATTTTGGATTTTTGATGGAAAGTAACGCTATCGGCATTCCTTTTCCATAAATTGAAGATTGTTAATAATAATACAGGCCATAGCACAAAATAATTATAACTTCGCTATTTTCGAAAAAATGTTAGCATGAGTCCAACAAAAGTAGAATCAGAAAAAATTATATGACTCATATTAAAGTCGTTTGAATAAGAGTAGCTAAATTTATACTCAAATCCAACACTTTGGTTAACACACACTCTCAAATGTTAAACATGCCAGTAACCTTCAGTGCAATAGGAAACAAAATTACAACTTGCTGATTACAAGTTTCAGCTGATTAACAGTCATCCTCAGACCTATGAAAACAAACAGAAAATTGCCTTTCAGTAAATGTGAACGTGTAACAATCTTTACAAAACACTTATTTTAAAAATTATCAAAATATAAAAGAGTAAAAAATGTACCATGATTTTTATTTCTATTTACACGGTAAATGAAGGGCAACTTCTGATTTTTTCACAGATCTGAGTTACACTTTATAACAATGGTGTTTTAGCCACTGTTGCACATAGGTACTGATTCTTTAGTATGCATGGCACGTTTTTTACAATTACTGTTTTCACACCTTCTCAAATAATGACTTTTTAAGATTGTTAAGAATTCACATTAACTGAAAGGTGACTATTTTCGTAGATTTGGGGATGATGGTTACGCGGCTGAAACCGGTAATCATCAAGCTGCAGTTCTGTATTTTATCAAGATCAAGGCTATTAAAACTGCATTTTGTCATCAGTGCACAGGCTGACAGCTGTTTGTAATTCTGAGTTAATAAGGAAGAAAATCTACTTCAAAATAGAAACCAAAAATCAATCAGCTAAAATGGTTACAATAGTTTATGAACGATATTTGAATCTCTACATCTGGACATTTATAGTGAAAGGTCATTCGCCTAGACAAAAAGCACACATAGAATTTGCAGTAACTATTATTTTATAACTTTCTTCGACTGACTTAAGCAACAACGCTAATTTGACAATCATATCTGTGGAGCATTATATCGTTGCTTTCATGTATAGTTAATCTTCGATTTAAATATCTTCTGAAATTAAAAACAAGCGTTTTGGAAAGAAGAAGCAAGGGTTAAGCCTCTAATAATTTCTGTTTGCTTCAGTATCCTCAATGTTGCGAAAATTACACGAAAGCAGCCTGTAGAACAACGCCATTCGGAGAACTATCATTTTAAAGTTTTTGAGTATAACGTTATCTAGAAGGGCCGCTTAGCTACTGCGTGTACAGGCCGCTGCACTCTGACCTATATCTCAGCGTGCAGGTCTTCTATCACCCGATCAAGAAGAGAGCGGTTTTATGCGGACTACACAATTTCGGTTCAACTGTTCAGTTATTCGTCGAAATTCCTACATGTACAGTTATCTGAGATAAGTGCCTTTCGGCTGAATTAGACTTTTCCCGCACCTCCGTTCTCATTCCGTTGTTCCGCGCACGATTCGTGGCGATAGATTTTTTTTCAAATGATTCTTCTAAAATTAAGAAATAAAATATATTAGAGAAACATCTGAGTGGCGTCTGAATGATGCTCCAAATCCTGAACGGTGAACGCGGGGCGCCAACTGTGTCTCTAATCTATTTAATATTTTTATATTTACACAAACCTTCTCTCAAAATTTGACTCTCTTCAATTTTTTCATTAAATTACTATCTAGCTTATGGCTAATGCAGACATATCATAAAATTAAGTTACATACGCATATTTACACACAAGAAATTTAAGTTTGGCTTTACAATTGAATATCCAGTCCTTCCATCCAGCGCACTATATCTGGAGCTGCGAGCAGGCAGTCCTCTTCAGCACCGTGTTAGGCTCGAATCCTGCGTTCACTGACATTGTGGTGAACAGTCTGGTATGGAACCCCGCAGTCACAGGCCGGATCAGGCCGCTTCTTCCACTTAAAGAGAGCATCCCTGCATTGGCCATGGCCGGTACGGATTCTGTTGAGAGTAGTCCAGATCTTGCGTGGTAGGTCGAATCCACTTGGAAGTTTAGCACCTGAGAAGATGTCATGCAGACTCACAACTGCCACTGCTTCACACCGACATTTCCATTCTTCAAGGGGTTTGAAATCCTTATCAACCATGTCAGCAGCATCGCACAGTACTGGATGGCGTGATTTCAGTCTCTTACGATTTAAAAGTTGCAGGTCACTATGCATAGATAGGGTAGAATTCCTGGAGATCTTGTGGAATTCCCTCATAAGGGCAGTACATCTGCGTAGATCAGGATGCATTATACCGGTTAACAGTGGAAGCCAATAAACTGGAGTAGATCTGATTGCACCAGATATTATGCAGATTGAATCATATAGTTAAATATCGGTTGGCATTCTATTATTATTTTAATAATATAACACAGTCACCTCATATTTCCGAAACGAAATGTAAATAATGCAGTCTGGCAGGGATGCGCCTATGTCAATTGCCCACACAATAGGCAGGAATGCACAATCCATAAATGTAAAGAAACATCACTTTTATCACAAAGTTACTGTCTTTTTAAGTGGCACATTTGTGTTTCTTTTATGGAAATGAGAACTAGAGGTACAAATACTAACGGAAGACAGTTTTCACCTCACACCTGCTAAAATGCGTATACTTTAAAGGATGGCATTGGCACCACAGTTACTGCCGCAATGCGCACAGCAAGGGTTGCCTAGAGCTGGCTTCACGACAATGCAGGCAACCCGCATTACGGCGTTACAGCAGAAACCGTGGCACCGTTTCCACTATTTTAAGTGTAACTATTCTAGATGGTATAATGTTTAGAGCAGTGATACCAAGTCTGCCATCACTAATTATACGTCTAGCTTTCATTTTGGCAGAAAAAACATGTGTCATTTAATAATTGTGTTGAGAGTGATGTTTAATGGTAGGTATTGCGCATTCCTGTCCGCTATGTGAACCCCTGAGATAGCTGCATCGCTGGCCAATTCCATTTTTCACATTTTGTTTCATTTCAGAAATAAGTGAGATGACAAAATTAGGTTGCACGGCCTGTACATACAAACATCAAGAGAAAGATGTTTGAAGTTATGCTGTAATTTGATATTTTTTCAACACGAAAGTATGAATTACACAATTTCTACACCAACGTATCTTCTTATGCGATAAATAGGTACTGAAGAGATGAACTTTTTTACAATTCATTTACATAACTGGCAACAGCTGTTTGTCAAGTATTTCAGTTTTTCTGAAATCACTGATTAATTTTTTTAGTTACCCTAATTACTTTCAAGCAATTAAACCCTTCTTGCGAAACTGGCTTGGCTATTTAAGGCCTCACTTGTCCATCTCCCATGCTTTGTTCGCTCACGAAAATTCGAACAAAATTCGATTTTATAATTTCTGAAGAGTCTTGTTTTTGTTTAGCTCAAACATTTGACCAAAAATGAGAGCTGCAGCTGTGTGACTGCAAGGGGTGGGGGGTGTCTCTTTAATTATTAACGAATAACCAGGTGCTAAGAAGTTCTTCAGTGTACTCCAGGGCGCGTTTCAGTTTTAAATTAAAGTTATTTTATTGTCTTTTAGGGGATTCCGAAACTGACATTGTAAATACAACCAATGAAAGGGTACAGTACCGCCCGACATTGCAAATAGGTATAACATACTTCATTATTTTTGTCAGAACAACACATTTTTTTGTAAAATAACTCAATTTCAATTAATACAGCGAAGCCGGATACCAGTGTGGAAAAGAATGACAATTTGTTTATTTAATTGATCACATGTGCACTCCCACAAAATAAATCCCTACATCCAGTTTGGTGAGATCTGTGAAATGAATGAATGTATGGTCGTCTGCTAACCGCAGATAGTGAATGTGAATATATGATCATCTTTGAGACGATCCTTTGGCCACCTTTGGTGGGACCAAAGAGATGAAACTTACCAGAGCTTTGAGCGCCTGAAATGTGGCTGACCAATACGGTAGCATGGTCTTCCCCACCTCGACAGAGGTGCGAGATGACCTGGAGAACGGCCATGTTTCAGCACTCTGCCGCTGGATCTTGTGCTGTTAAGACCTGTTTTAGTTGTGCTCCGTAATGACAAAAGAGTGGAGACATGGTATGCATGTGGAATATTTAAGAGTAGTTTGAAATAATAATTTCTCTATTTCAGGAACTTTTGTGGGGAGAATTAAGTGTCAGGCAGGTAATATTAATGGGATTGTAGTAATCTTCGGAAGTGACCAACGGTCACAATGAAACCACGTGTAGCAATAAGTTGAAATACTTCCGTGTGCTTAAGTTAAGCTGAATTACTAGCGTGTGTACAATAAGTTGAAATATTTAAGAAATAGCGTGTGTACCATAAGTTGAAATATTTAAGAAATGGCGTGTGCAGGACTTGAAATTAGAGACGAGTACTTCCACGTGGTGAATAGTGTGAGTCTCAAACTGTGTCTGAGACAAAAGATAAAGAGAAGTACTCGTCCATGGTATCAGTTGAGGACTCGCGTGTGTGATGAATACATTCTTAATATTACTTTGCGTGATATGATTCCGTGTGACACTAGATTCAAACTCAGAGAGAAGCAAGGTGAGTCGGCCGTCTACCCAGCAACGCCACTTGGCTTGCATTGCACAGGAAGACGTGCATGTATCTCCAGAGTTCATAGTAGGAAAGTAGAATTACGAAGTGGGGCAGTGTCGTGTGAAACTGGGATAAATATTAATTGAAGTGGGAAAACTGAAAGTGATAGTGTTGTGACTATTTAGTGTTTTGTATTTCATATTGTAGTGTGATGTATGTCATGTAATTTGGGTATGTGTGGTTTGCATGGGAGAGTAGCAAGGTAGTTTCAAAAGATTAGTGGGTTATGCTTGTTCCTTCTGTACTGCTCGGTCTGGAGGATAGTTTCGTGATGATGATTGTGAGAGTCGAAGTGTGAGATATAATAAAAGATCCACCATCCTATCCAGAAAGTGCACTGTAGCGTTAAATAATTACGAGACCATAATATAGAGATTCACCATTGTAAAGCCATGCCCACTGGGCGGAATTTCTCATGTGTTATTGTTGTAGGTTACAGAATTTGTGTGTTTAGGTTAGAGAATTTATCGGAATAAATAAGATAGTGAAAAGAAAAAGATTGGTGGACTTTTCCTTCGAATTGTATGTTGTCATGATGTCCCGAATTTATAATGTGTGCGCCATTCATATTCAGTGCGGTGGCCACGTGTTGATAAATGCCGTTAAATAAAAGACATAAAGAAAATGTGGTATTGCCAGTGCGTAGTGAACAGTCAGAGTTCTGTAAATCACTGATAGTCAGATGTGCGTTTCCGTTGCGTATTATTCATACAGGAGGTTGATTAGTGACTTAATTGTGAGTACGAGAGTTCATGTTACTCGATAAATTATGAATGAATCCATTCGCTTGGCAGACCACTCATCTTGCAGGCCTGACTGCTTGATGCCACAGTATGAGCAAGGGATGTGGGTGCCTCTCACCAAACGTTGCACATAAAGATATAATCAATATTTAAATAATTTACATATGAAGAAGGTAGGAGTTTCGTGGCGGTAAAAAATTTCATACACTTATATGTATAAAAAAAAGAAAAGAAATTTTACTTTGCATGAAAAGCTGAAGACAGTCGTTTAAATTTAAAGAAATTCTAAAACAGTTGCCCTTTACGTTAGGTATCGACCTAGGTCCTCTGGCGTGAGAGAATAGAAGTTAGAACACAGGGAAGTGTAGAGGCCGCTGTCAACGAGAAATGCTTCTTAGATAACGCCATGTTTACTAACACCTGAATAGCTAAGAAATTACTAAATGACTGAGCACTACAGGACTTAACTTCTGAGGTCATCAGTCCCCTAGAACTTAGAACTACTTACACCAAACTAACCTAAGGACATCACACACCTCCATGCCCGAGGCAGTATTCTAACCTGCGACCGTAGCGGTCGCGCGGTTTCAGACTGTAGCGCCTAGAACCGATCGGCCACCCCGGCCAGCTACGAAATTACTGAATATCTTTGAAGGAAGATACCAATTATGAGACGGCACTATACAGATTGTCCCATGAGGAATGGTCAGTATTCAGCGACATGACAGGAACGATCATTAGAAACAAAAAAAGTCTTGTAAACATCGACTCTAAAATGCATACCTGAAGAGCTATGGCCACTTGTTCAGCACAAGAGATATGGATCATAGCAGCAAAGATGAACAAGTGCATGTATCTCCTAACGTCTGCACATCAGAGCCCTTGTTTACTCTGCATATACATCTACATGGATACTCTGCAAGTCACATTTAAAAGCCTGGCAAAGGGTTCATCGAACCACCTTCACAATTCTCTATTATTCCAATCTCGTATAGCGCGCAGAAAGAACGAATACCTATATCTTTCCGTACGAGCTCTGATTTCCCTTATTTTATCGTGATGATCGTTTCTCCCTAGGTATATCGGTGTCAACAAAATATTTTCGCATTCGGAGGATTAAGTTGGTGATTGGAATTTCGTGAGAAAATTCCGTCGCAACGAGAAACGCCTTTGTTTTAATATGAGCAGCCCAAATCCTGTATCATTTCAGTGACACTCTCTCCCATATTTCGCGACAATACAAAACGTGCTGCCTTTTTTAAAACTTTTTCGATGTACTCCGTTAATCGTATCTGGTAAGGATCCCACACCGCACAGTCTAAAAGAGGGCGGAATAGCGTAGTGTAGGCAGTCTCCTTAGTAGGCTGTTATTTTTTCTAAGTGTCCTGCCAACAAAACGCAGTCTTTTGGTTAGCCTTCCCCACAACATTTTCTATGGGTTCCTTCCAATTTAAGTTGTTCGTAATTGTAATTCCTAGGTATTTAGTTGAATTTCCAACCTTTACATTTGACTGATTTATCGTGTAACCGAATTTTAACGCGTTCCTTTTAGCTCTAATGTGGATGACCTACCACTTTTCGTTTTTTAGGGTCAACTGGCAATTTTCTCACCATTCAGATCTTTTCTAAACCGTTTTGCAAATTGTTTTCATCTTCTGATGACTTTATTAGTCAATAAACGACAGCGTCATCTGCAAACAACCTAAGACGGCTGCTCAGATTGTCTCCCAAATCGTTTATATAGATAAGGTACAGAAAAGCGCCTATAACACTACCTTGGGGAACGCCAGAAATCACTTTTGTTCTACTCGATGACTTTCCGTCAATTACTACGAACTGTGACCACTGTGACAAAAAATCACAAATCCAGTCACATAACTGAGACGATATTCCACCTAAGCACGCAATTTCACTACAAGCCGCTTGTGTGGTACAGTGTCAAAAGCCGTCCGGAAATCCAGAAATACGGAATCAATCTGAAATCCCTTGTCAATACACTCAATACTTCATTCGAATAAAGAGATAGTTGTGTTTCACAAGAACGATATTTTCTAAACCCGTGTTTACTGTGTGTCAATAGACCGTTTTCTTCGAGGTAATTCATAATGTTCGAACACAATATATGTTCCAAAATTCTGCTGCATATCGACATTAATGATATGGGCCTGGAATTTAGTGGATTACCTGCCCTGGGCAACTTTCCAGTCTTCGGGTACGGATCCTTCGTCGAGCGAACTGTCGTATATGACTTAAGTATGGAGCTCATGCATCAGCATACTCCGAAAGGAACCTAACAGGTATACAGTCTGGACCAGAAGACTTGCTTTTGGTAAGTGATTTGAGTTGCTTCACTACTCCGAGGATATTTACTTCTACGTTATTCATATTGGCAGCTGTTCTTGATTCGAATTCTGGAATATTTACTTCGTCTTCTTTTGTGAAGGCATTTCGGAAGGCTGTGTTTAGTAACTCTGCTTTGGGAGCACTGTCTCCGATAGTATTTGCATTGCTATCGCGCAGAGAAGGCATTGTTTGTTCCTTGCCGCTAACATAATTCACGTAAGACCAGAATCTCTTTGGATTTTCTGCCAGGTTTCGAGACAAAATTTCGTTGTGGAAACTATAATAAGTACCTCTCATTGAAGGGCGAGCTTCTGTAAAAGGTCGCAAATCTTGGGGATTTTGCGTGTGTTTAAATTTGCCATGTTTGTTTAGTTATTTCTGCAATAGTGTTCTGATCCGTTTTTTGTACCAAATGTTGTGACCATACAAAATTTTTATTTTTATTCTTGCTTTTGTGACCATAATAAGAGTCCAGGCTCCATAGGCAAACACCCAGCCGACATTAAGAAGTGGTTCACCAGGACGTAGGAACAAGATAAGCGGCGGAGGCTGCCAAGTATGGTTTATTGATTAAATAAGTTAGTGTTTGACTTCCTGCCAGAGGAAGCAGCATGAATCAAACTTGCGCAATGGAAGACGCAAACACCAGGGCGATAATACAGCAAGAGAGAGTGTCAGTCACTTGTGGAAAAGACTCGTGTGGAACCAAATTAAGTTGTGTGCAGCTAGAAACGAAAGTGTCGTGTGGAACCGAAGGCATTCTTGCGCAAGCCGACCAATTAGAAACTAGAGTGTAGTGTGGAACCAGAGGCATTCTTGTGTAATCCGATCACTTAGAAATGAAAGGGTCGTGTGAAACAAATTAACTCGTGTGGAACCAAGTACATGAGAAACGAAATAAAAGGCCAGGCAGCGCAATAGCTAGAAGCAGAGATTCAGGTGCAGATTCAGAGCCAGTGCCGGCAGTTTGGAGATTCCGCAGCGAGACGCCAGCGGGGCCGAGTAGGCCCATAGCAGCCGATACAGCTGAGAAAGACTTCGACTATGAGAAGACGGTAGACTCTGGTGGACACTTAGGAACTGCAGTTCAAGTAGGATTATTAGAGTTTCATTGTAATAGTGTTGAACAGAGGCTGCAGTCTTTGTCTCAATTACTTAGATTTCAGTGCTAACAAAGAACAAGTGATTGATTTGCACTTGTTTCTTATATGTACCGGCAATTAGCTTTGAAGTAGCAAGTCCGAATAAATAAACTGAAACTTACTAAGGGGTTTATGGTCCAACACCTCACATAAGTATATGTGGGAATAAACTTGATAGGAACTAAACAATCTTTTCTGCCTATTGCAATTCTGTAACCTATTTTCAGCAAACCTATTTGCTTCAAACCAAGGAGATTCTCTCCCTCTCATGTCCGATATAAAGGTTGACAGCAATTTATAACCACCCCATTGTCGTTAACGTCCCGATTGCGCTACGCAGTTCGCACTTAACTTCATTCTGGTATAGTGAGGCTGTGCCGGGACGCGACACAAAGAGGATCATCTCTGTCGTTTGTTAATTTATTTGGTATAAATCTCTCAATTCCAGCCGATGCTATTTCCTTTAATTCAAGCCACATTTGGTCTACACTTATATTATTAAATTGGAAGGAGTTGAGACTGTCTGTCATGAAGGCGTGAAGCGAATTTTTATCTGCTTTTTTGACTAGGTACATGTTTCATTTATTTGAGGGTCACAATATTCAGTCTCGGTACGACAACCCTGTGTTCACCAATCCCTGAGCTGGAGATTATGCCACTGTTTTACAGATGGAAAGAACTCGCCTGGCGGAGCGGTGAGTTGCATTAACGTGAAGGTACAGGAACGCGTCAGAGATGGAAAGTACAGGAGTGCTCCCCATTCTGCGTTGCTGAGACTCCGAAACGCCTTCCCGGTCACGGGCAGAGAAGGGAATGCTGGGGGAAGGCTCCCCACAGCGACTGCCCGCCTCGGTGACTCACGTGACGATAAGCAGTCGTGTCAGCCGGAGCCTCTGACAGTTCGCGATCGAAGCCGGAGTGGATGGCTTCAGGCCGTAGCAGAAAATATCCTCTCACGTGCACCCGCTATTTCTCTCCTTTTGCTCGGTACCGTTTCCCATCGATTGCGCTCAATGTACTCCAGGCACAAAAACAGCCCACAGCATAACAAGAGACGAGGGATTCGACGTTAGGGATTATTCTCTGTACAAGCAATTTCACAGAAGAAAGAAAGAATTTCATTTTCAATAAAACTTCGCACAATACAGACCACTGCCCACCTCTGTAGTCAAATGATAATTAAATCAAGAAAAAAAATGGCTGAGTACTATGGGACTTAACATCTGAGGTCATCAGTCCCCTAGAACTTACAAACTACTTAAACCTAACTAACCTAAGGACATCACACACATCCATGCCCGAGGCAGGATTCGAACCTGCGACCGTAGAGGTCGCGCGGTTCCAGACTGAAGCGCATAGAACCGCTCGGCCACACCAGCCGGCCAATTAAATCAAGATCCAACGCTGTCGACAGGCGTTGATATACGTCAACGGGGACAGTTGAAAATGTGTGCCCCAATCGGGACTCGAATCCGGGACCTCCCGCTTACATGGCAGACGCTGTATGCATCTGAGCCACCGAGGGCACAGAGGCTAGTGCGACTGCAGAGACGTATCCCTTGCACACTCCTCGTGAGACCCACATTCCCAACTTAATGTCCACACACTACATTCGTAGTGCCCCTGCCCATTACACTCATTACTCGCGGCAGACAATCTTGCCGAGTCCCTTAAGAGTTCGGGCAATTCATGTGCATCCGCACAGAACAAGAAGGTCAATGGCAGGTTAGCCTTAACTATATGAAGATGGTATCTGTTCTTTGGCACATGTCCGAAAGAACAGATACTATCTTTATATCAGTAGTCAAAGTCGCTAATTAAGAGCTGTAATGAAGAGTAGGCTGAAGTTTGAGAGATCAGTCAGGATCAATGAATAAGCAAAGAATTGGGATACGGATGTACCAAAGAATAATCAGATATGCTCTAAGGTTATACATACAGCAGTAAGGAATAGCTCAGTAGGTACTACAGTTGAAGAGAAATGGACATCTCTAGAAAGGGTAATCACAGAAGTTGGAAACAAAAACATAGGCGCAAAGAAGGTAACTGGGAAGAAACAATGGGAAACTGAAAAAAGATACTTCAGCTGATCGATGAAGGAAAGAAGTACAAAAATGTTCAGGGAAATTCAGGAATACAGAAATACAGTTCGCTGAAGAAAGAAATAAATAAATAGGAAGTGCAGGGAAGCTAAGACGAAATGGATGCATGAAAAAGTGAAGAAGTCGAAAAAGAAATGCTTGTTGGAAGGACTGACTCATCATATAGGAAAGTCAAAACAGCATTAGGTGAAATGAAAAGCAAGGATGGTAACATTAAGACTGCAACAGGAACTCCAATGTTAAAATGCATAGGAGAGAGCGATAGGTGGAAGGAGTACACTGAAGGCCTCTGTGAGGGCAGAAGGTTTGACTGATGCGACAGAAGAAGAGATAGGAGTCCATTTACAAGAGATAGGGAACCCGGTATTAGAATCGGAATTTAAGAGAGCTTTGGAAGACTTAAGATCAAATAAGGCAGAAGGGATAGATAACATTCCATCAGAATTTCTAAGATCATTGGGAGATGTGGCAGAAAAACGTCTATTCACGTTGGTGTGTAGAATGTACGAGTCTGACGACATACCATCTGACTTTCGGAAAAATATCGTGCATTCTGCAGACTGCGAGAGCTGACAAGTGCGAGAATTATTGCACAGTCAGCTTAACAGCTCATGCATCCAAGTTGCTGACAAGAATAACATATAGTAGAATGGAAAAGAAAATTGAGGATGTGTTAGATGATGATCAGTTTGGCTTTATGAAAGGTAAAGGCACCAGAGAGGCAATTCTGACGTTGCGGTTGATAATGGAAACAATATTAAGAAAAATCAAGACACGTTCATAGGATCTGTCGATCTGGGAAAATCGTTCGAAAATGTAAAATGGTGCAAGATAATAGAAATTCTGAGAAAAACACCGGTAAGCAGTAAGGAGGTACGAGAAATATACAATATGTACAAGAGCCACGAGGGAATAATAAGAGAGAACGACCAGAACGAAGTGCTCAGATTAAAAAGTTGTAAGAGGCGGATGCAGCCTTTCGCCCCTACTGTTCAATCGGTACATCGAAGAAGCAATGATTGAAATAAAAGTAAGATTCAGGAGTGGAATTAAAATTCAAAGTGAAAGGATATCAATGATAGGATTTGCTGATGACATTGTTATCCTGAGTGGAAGTGAAGAAGAATTACAGGTCTGCTGAATGGAATGAAGAGTCAAATGAGTACAGAATATGGTTTGAGAGTAAATCGAAGAAAGACGAAAGTAATGATAAGTAGCAGAAATGAGAACAGCGAAAAACTTATCAGGACGCCGTCACGATGTAGATGATATTAAGGAATTCTGCTACCCATGTAGGAAATTAACCAGTGAAGGACGGAGCAAGGAGGACATCAAAAGCAGAATAGCACTGGCAAAAACAGCATTCCTGGCTAAGAGAAGTAGACTAGTATCTAACAAAGGCCTTGAGGAAGAAATTTCCGAGAATGTACGTCTGGAGCACAGCATTTTATGGTAGTGAAACATGGACTGTAGGAAAACCAGAACAGAAGAGAATCGAAGCATTTGAGTTGCGTTGCTATAGACGAATGTTGAAAATTGGATGGACTGATAAGATGACGAATAAGAGAGGATGGCAATACGTGGAAAATACTGAGAAGGAGAAGGGACAGGATGATAAATCGGTTAAGACATCAGAGAATGACTTCCATGGGAGCTGTAGAGGCCAAAAATTGTAGAGGAAGACAGAGATTGGAATACACCCAGCAACTAATTGAGGACACAGGTTGCAAGTGCTGTTCTGCGATGAAGAGGTTGGCACGGGAGAAAAATTCGCGGCGGACTCAGGATGTAGACCACTAGAATCCAGCAGCGCACAGGTAATTTTCACAGATATATGTCCAGGAGAGAACGAAAGTTGTGGCGTACATTTGCTAATCACCTCACGTCGCGGCGAACTACTGAAATAATATACGAATTTGTTTCTTTTTTGACCGTAGAAAAATTCTGTCCTCAGATTTCGGCTAGTAGTGACTTTCTCCAGATGGTTTTACAGCATATCCTTACATAATAATACAAGGATAAGGTTTAATGAGATCTGAGGGTGATCGCAACTGACCGAAAAAGTCTTGAGAATATTTTTTTCCTTGGACTGGAGAAAAAGGAATTCTACATTTTCTGAGTCACTGTTTTTATTCACAATTCTCTGGCAGTCTGTTAATTTACAAACCTGTCCGCAGTATGTCATGGAGTCAGGATATGTGACAGTGTTGATGGTGGTCCCTCCTCCAAGCTTCAAGCCCAGAGCCCCCTCGATATTCGAGAGGAATAGCCTGTGTGCGACTTCTAGGTTTCACCGTCTTCCTTCCTTTCATCCGTAGCAACACACGCACATCAAACTGCAAGCACTCATCACACACGAATGTGTTACAAACAGTGAACTATCCCGCTTATACAAGATGACTTTTTGATTAATACAGAAAATACAGGTCGTTTGCAAACAAAAACTGCTCTTCAAATTTTGTTAATGGTTAACATCAAAGTCATTATTTGACCATGAGAACGATTCTGGGGAAAAACCTGAGGCCTTAACAGACATCTGGTGCACGAGGGAGACTTGTGCCTTACGTTGACAATACCCGGCGGATACGAAAGTACGGGGGGCGTTTGAAAAGTCCGTGCAAAGTCCTAGAGAAGGCACCACCGGCACGTATCGAGGTCATGTTCAGTTAGTAGCATCTTTGGAAAGAACGCACACCAAGTTTCAGCCATATTGGTCTATTTCTTTGTGTTTGGCATTCGTGTGACTCAAGGAAGTCGAGTGTTCGTCAAAAATGGACGAAAAAGAATTTCGTGTGGTGATTAAACATTACTTTATGAAAGGCAAATGCCTCAGGAGACTAAAGAGAAGCTCGATAATCATTACAGTGACTCTGCGCCTTAGATTAGAACAGTTTATAAGTGGTTTCAAAATTTTCTGAGTGGCCATTTCGGCACAAGTGATGCTGAACTTTCTGGACGCCCTGTGGAGGATACGACTCCAGAAATCATTGATAAAATCCATGATAAGGTGATGGATGACAGAAGAGTTAAGGTGCGTGAGATTTCTATTGCTGTGGCCATCTCGAATGAACGGGTACATAATATTTCGCATATACATTTGGACATAAGAAAGTTATCTGCAGGATGGGTTCCTCGATTGCTGACGCTTGACCAGAAACGGAATCGTGTGAAGTGTTGCAAGAATGGTTTGCAGCTGTTCAGGAAGAATCCGCAGGACTTTAAGCGTCGTTTCGTCACTGTGGAATAAACATGGATACATTACTATACTCCTGAGACCAAACAAGTCTAAACAATGGGTTACCAATGGAGAATCTGCACCAAAAAAGGCGAAGACAATTCCTTCGGCCGGAAAGGTTATCGCAACTGTCTTTTGGGATTCACAAGGGATAATCCTAATCGACTATCTGGAAAAGGATAAAATTATTACAGGTACATTTTATTCATTGTTATTGGACTGTTTGAAAACCGAGCTGCAAGAAGAACGCCGACGATTGGACCACAAAAAAGTACTTTTCCATCACGAGATTGAACCAGCACACACCCCAGCAGTTGTGGTCGCAAAATTAATGCAAATAGGATTCCAACTCGTTTCACATCCCCCCTATTCTCCAGACTTGGCTCCCTCGGACTACTACTTGTTCCCCAATTTGAAGAAATGGCTGGCGGGACAAATATTTTATTCAAATTAAGACGTGATGGCGGCAACTAATAGCTATTTTGCAGACTTGGATAATTCCTATTATTCGGAAGGGGATCAACAAATTAGAACAGCGTTGGACGAGTGTATAAATCTAAAAAGAGACTATGTCGAAAAATAAAAAAGGTTTACGCCAAACACGCAAGTAGTTTTCTATTTTTGAAGGGACTTTTCAAACGCCCCTCGTATATACGGAAATGTATGTCACATCCGCTCCGTGCAGGAAGACCTGCAGGGGACTCGAACCACACACGGCTCGAACAGAAAAAGGGGGAAAGTGTCGCAGTGCACAAAGTATCCTGCACAGCACACTATAAGGTGGTTCGAGGAATGTGAGCGTAGATGCAAGAGGCCAATTCGGAAACAGGTCCGTTCGATCGCAAAACGGAAAGCACACCGAAAAAGCTTTACAGAGATAGTATACCTGTCGATCGCGTCACGTGGCTCTTTTCATTTCTGAGCGCACAGTGGGCTTGTAAAGACGCTTAGGAAATAGTGTCTGCTGCCAAGTATACGTGCCTGCTGCGAGATTTCGCCTGACTTCATGCATCCCATATAGCGTAAGTGTCATGCATTTCCTGCTCCATAACAATTCTCGGCCGCAAACTTCTGGGGCAATGATGACGTCCCTGCAGCGTTTTCGATGGAAAGTATTTGATTACCCACCGTACAGCCCGGATTTGGCCCCTTCTGTTGTTCGTCTCTGTGACATGAACTGCTGGCTATGAAGACAAAATTTTTGCACGGGCAACGAACTGCAGATCAGCGTTGAGGAGTGGCGGAAAGCACAGACGGCTGTCTTTTATGTCGAGGGTACTGGAAAGTTGGTACAAGGCTATGACATATGTCAAAGCCGGAGAGGCGACTACGAAGAGAAGTGAGTGGAAGGTATAGCTAACCACTACAAATGAAACATTTTTGATTTTCACTGTGGTGGAGGTTGGGGGAGAAAAAGTAGCCCTTGTACTCGTAGTATTTACTGAATGAAACCGTTTCGATTTTCACTGTCTTTTCAATTTCGCGATCGCTCGTTCCTTACTTTCTGAAGGGCACTCATAGAACACATCCTCCAAGCAGCGCTTAAGACCAAGCCCCTATGGAAGAACGGTGTTCCCGAAGTCGTGACCCCTTTCGCTTACTTCACTAAAGTTATTTTTCAGCATTTTGCAACGAAAGTGCTTCGTTTTGATTGATCAGAATGAACAAATTTTTATAATATGATTATTTTACGCATCAAATGATGTTCAAACGTCTCCAAAATATATAAAATTTAGTACATCTCATCCACAATTTATTCTGCATAATTACCTTGATAGCGAATATACCCTTCGTCATTGTTTCCACCATTTTTGAAACGTGTCCTGTTAGTTTTTCTTCGTTATAGTGTTCATAAACCTCTGCGTTCCCGCTGTGACCTCCTCCAACGTGTCAAATATTTACACCGTCCACGTGATTTTCATCCTGGGCAAGAGGAAGTAGTCACAACGTCTGGGGAGAAACACTCCTACCTAAACCAGACTGCGTGCGGTCGCGCATCGTCATGATGGAGCACCTAGTGTCCGTAGATCACATTTGTAGACGTTTTCGTCTGATGTCCTCTCACAAACATATACGAAGGGACTTTAAAGGGCCGGCCGCAGTGGCCGAGCGGTTCTAGGCGCTACAGTCTGGAACCAGGTGACCGCTACGGTCGCAGGTTCGAATCCTGCCTCGGGCATGGATGTGTGTGATGTCCTTAGGTTAGTTAGGTTTAGGTAGTTCTAAGTTCTAGGCTGCTAATGACCTCAGCAGTTAAGTCCCATAGTGCTCAGAGCCATTTGAACCATTTTTTACTTAAAAAGGAGGGACTAATAGGTCACTGGAGACGTAAGAGACTTTTAAATGTAATTTATACATTATTACGATAGGCCAAATACGAAGGTTGGAACTTAAATACTGGCAACTACTTATTCACAACCGATACAAAAGAGTTACATCTTTGCACCTGTTACTATAATTCAAAGCAGTCACCAGCGTTGTGTAGAACCCGTTGCCAGCTATGTGGAAGGCATAGTATACCGTTAGCAGAGCCTGTTCTGTTGATGGCGCGAATTGAGCCGTCTAAAGTTATGGTGATTCTCGTGTACGACTGTGATGGTGTTACTTTAAGGCATTACGTTCCCCCGCGGCACACCGTCTATGCACAGTACTACTGTTCGTTTTTGGAGCATCACCTGCGACCTGCTTTGCGACAGAAGCGGCGACGCTTTCTGCCCAACCCACCCATAATTTTGCACGAAAATGCGCGGGTACATACAGCGCAAGCTGTGACTGCTCTGTTCGGTCGATGGGACTGGGAAGTACTGTACTTTTATTGAACGCTGCATCAAACTTCAAAGTGACATACATACAGGCACTATTTTTCACTATAATCACCAAAATCTTTGTCAAAAAAGAGTCGGAACGCTCTGCCAACCGTTCAGTTCCTCGACTATAGAAGTCCGCTCCTTGCTCAAGGAGCCCTAAGCGCTGTGCGAACGTTCTCGTCGTTGGAAAGGCGCTTTCCCCCAGATTTTCTTCTAGCTTGGCGACTGCCTGGGCACTGTCGTCTGTGGTAGATGCCATGGACTTTATAATGACTCTGATGAATAACGGTCAAGACGTGAGATCCAATCTGTCGTTAACTTCTTGGGAAATCTATGGTGAAATAACAATACAATTGAAACTTCCTGGCAGGTTAAAACTGTGTGCCAGACCCGCGACTCGAACTCGGGACCTTTGCCTTTCGCGGGAAAGTCCTCTACCATCTGAGCTACCCCAAGCACGACTCACGCTCCGTCCTCACAGCTCTACATCTGCCAGTATCTCGTCTCCTACCTTCCAAACAAAGGGCAAAGGTCCCGGATTAGATTCTCGGTCTGGCACACAGTTTTAAACTGCGAAGAAATTTCACATCAGCGCACACTCCGCCGCAGAATGAAAATCTCATTCTGGAAACAATACAATTCCGTAGCTCAAAGACAAGAAGGGAGTATAAATTATTGCTATTATTTGGGTTTTTGAGGAAGATGTGAATGTCTATGGAAAGGGAATTGGTATGTGACCTTTGACATAATTCGGTTAATCTCTGTTTTGTTTTGCATACAAAAGTTGGTATTGTGTTCTTTTTCCGTTTTTCATAGCAGTTAACTGTGAGTTTGCTCTGATTACATGTGTAATAATCTTGAAATAATAGCGATTAATCCAATCGGATCTTGACTCTCACTTCTTAGTGAAATATGAATCTGAAATATCACTGCGTTTAAACGCAATTCACGATTGACTTGGATAGTAATTCGTAGTCGCTTGAAAAATAATTCGTGGAAGTAGTTTTCTACTTTGGTGAAACACTGTAATACGGCATTACCTAGCAAATGTGTTTGCTATTTCTCATTATCAATGGTAATTGCAGAGTCCGGTATCTGAGTAGTGAAACAATTTTTTCAGTTGCATAAATAGGCAAGTTCCAGATCCTCTTCCTTGCGCTACTAAACTCTCAAAGCGTTGATTAATCATTTCCTGGCCTGATCGGAAAGAAATAAGCCTATTTTAAAAGTTGGTGATGCGATGACATAAATCTAACTGACTTCTGCGATACGTTATAGAATTTTCAATATACAATCTTGACGCCGCTCACTGTGATCTGCCTTCGTCTGAGCCGCAGTTAAAGTAAATTTAAAATTCAGATGAAACTTAGAGCAGTATATTTGTAGGAAAGGCGGAATTACACCCACCTTTCCTATCAGCGTCCACCCATGTCTGCCTTCTTGGTCGAATTGTTGGCACAATTTCACAATGGTTCGACACGACATTGCATTTGTGCCAGAAGTTCAGGTGAATCTGTGTGCAACTTGGACGTTTTGTCCACAAGAAACTTTCTTTCCCGCGCATTTCAACTTGATGCGTTTCCAGTTGCCGTGTCATTACACACACACACACACACACACACACACACACACACTACAATGCACCTGTTATTCGTACTGCTGCACAAAACTCGGAACATGTATTCTCTACTGACAATACGCCACTGTTTTTGTGCATTGTTGTTAGCGTTGGACGACATGACTGTATAACTTACGTTTTGACGTCTCTACGTAAATAATGCGATAGTGATTTTTGTATTAATCATTTATACTACGCAACGGTGGTGTTCATCCATGACTGTGATTGCCTACTCCTGTCTCACTTTTCTTTTATAAGTGAAATACCATCACGATATTTCGTTATAAAACAGACAGGCAAGCTACAGTCCGAGATTAGGAACCTGGACAACATATTCATCAGTCACCAATACGTAACTTCTGAAGAACAAAAATGTATTCTGTCACCGTGTAAATGGCGCCACTCGTCCGAAGCATCGAGTGGAAAAATAAAACGCCTTCTGTTATTATTTTGCGATTTGAAGCTCAACGAATGCTGTCAACACCCATTTGATGTGCAATTTCACGCATCGCCGCCTCTCGCTTCGCGAAGCAGTTCGCACAAACATCGCTAGGTGGCTGGTCCATATTCGCTCGTAGCTTCTCCGCGTCGCTGCTAGGAGCGCTGCCACCCAGCTTCGGGTAGTCCAGCCATCTGACGGAAAAAGTAGGAAACACGGAGATTCGATGTATGTCAGGCGTTTTCATCTACGTTTTGCAAGTATTTAATTAGGGGTTTACTGGGTACTCTTATAGCTACGTATTCATAACAGAGTAAAAGCTAAGAGCGTTTATTGACGTTGCCGCATTGCGTCTAGAAGCTGTAGAATATCATTCATACGCAAGGCGGATAGTTTTCGTGACGATAAGAGTACTGACAAGAGAACCTTCCCAATCTTGATGAAACCTGGCAAGTGTCTAGAGGGGCAAAAATAGTGCAATACTTTTATTTGTTTGTTTCCAGTGTCATTTTTTAAGGGATAAAACACACCTCGAAAGATAATTTGGCAAATTAGGTTTCGAAGGAATATCTTCAAAACGATGATATTTATAAAAGTGTTTCTAATATAAAAGGTGATATGCAATTAACGTTGATGAAAATTGTATAATAGAATTTCCCAATAGCTTGAAATTTTGCAAAATTCCCACCTCTTAATAATTTTGAAAAATGAACACTTTTACAACATAAATCAAAGAAGTTTTCACGCTACATACATTTGTGTGTAACAAAGCCGGTCTATAAAAAAACCATTTTTGGAAAATAAGTACACAATGTGCTGTCAGAGTATTTTCAACAAAATCATTAAAATATCTAACCATTCATTACGAGTCTTGTTCTTTATTTCACTAATATTTGTTTTACGTTTTGAATTGTTATTTCACGTTTAACGTTCATTTTTGTTTTTATTTTATGTTTCACAGACGTGTATTTTGTTAATTGAAAATAAGACGTACCCCATTATTACGATAGAAAATCATTACAATAATGTTGCTTAAAGCATTTTTCTTACACCATGCACATAAAATGAACAAAATTTCTTCATACAATATACATGACAGAGAAAACCATGTAAAAAAATTCGTCAGGATTCCAAATATACTAATATCTCTCTACATAAATATCCTGATTGGTACAGGCGTATTTCAGTACAAGCCTTGGCGAAGATGATGATGTTTGGTTTCTGGGGCGCTCAACTGCGCGGTCAGCAGCGCCCGGTCAAAGTCCCAATTTTTTTACAGTCCAATTTTTTTCACAGTCCGATCGAGCCACTGCCACGAATGACGAGGATGACACAAACACCCAGTCCGCGGGCAGAGAAAATTCCCAACCCGGCCGGGAATCGAATCCGGAACTCGTAATCCAGAGGCAGCAACGCTAGCCACTAGACCACGAGCTAGGGACTTGGGGAAGAGAATTGACTGGGGGGAGAACTAGATCTGAAAATCTTCTCACAGAGTTCCTGCAACATCGAAAGCCGTGTACATCTCACGACCATACCTGTGCCGGCGAGCCCTTTGGGATCACCAGATGAACAAGTTCCTTGTCCTCAGGTACGATGGTTCTTTCACATTGACAGCCCAAGAATAAAACAGGTATTTCTCCCTCACTGGGAAAGAAATCATCTTTCAAATATCTTTTCACCTGGTCAGACGTATATTAAACAGATTTCGACGCTCTTACAAGGACATTTGGGGCTTCAAAAAAAGATTCTCGAATTCCCGGTCCAAACTGACCATTAGTTTCTTATAGAAATCTTTATATCTAATTTTCTATTCTAAAAATCTACTGGTAAAGGGCTTCTTTAGCCTTCTGACGTTCAAGGGTAGTAACTGTAGCTAAATTGAATAAATTAATATTTTTAGATAAACTGAAGCGTTTAAATATATTATAATTTTACACTGAGATGAATAAAATGAAATGGAAAAAAAGTTGGTAACAGCAGGTATCAAACTCAAGGTCTACGAATTGCCAGTCTGTGCATTAAAGCACTTTGTTATTACACAAAAACACTAACAAAAAAGACTAGTTTACAATGAAATGACAAATTAGGCGACAACTAACTGCAGTTATCAATTACATAATTCACAGAATGAGGAATGATATTCAGACTTTAACAACAGCACAAGAAAACAAATTTAACAACGTCCTCCATTCGAGAGGCATCAGCCACAGCGCCATTACAGCAGTTGCTCAAAAATTCCTCATGTTCTATGCTTGCACAATACACTACACGCAGTTCCAAAGACAAGTACAGCAATGTAGTAAGGGCAAGAGGTATGGTGAAAAGAGAAATAGGTATTACCTACCGCCACCTTACGGACCATCCATTTTGTGGTCCTCGAGACAAATAAAATCAAAACCAAAGAACGTATAAAGCAGCATCAAATGGTTCAAATGGCTCTGAGCACTATGGGACTCAACTGCTGAAGTCATTAGTCCCCTAGAACTTAGAACTAGTTAAACCTAAGGACATCACAAACATCCATGCCCGAGGCAGGATTCGAACCTGCGACCGTAGCGGTCTTGCGGTTCCAGACTGCAGCGCCTTTAACCGCACGGCCACTTCGGCCGGCAAAGCAGCATCGCTTACACCATTTCTCGCATGTGACTGCAGCGACATGGAAGAAAATTTTGAGAAGAATGTGTGCAATGCGGCTTTTGTTGGCTTATGGAATAACGTTTGGCATGTATGTACGTTTGTCCTAAGCATCTACAGTGAAACGACATCTTAAATGTTAGTATGAAATGTATAGCTTGCATTTGATTGCTGATTAGTAACATTACACAGTTTTTAGCGTAAGCAAATTGTACTTAAGTACCTACTGAGTGACTAAACATTACAGAAAATATATATTCCAGTCTCCGATTTTTGAGCAAAAGAATTTTATTTATTTACCTACTTTTCGTTTCGAATTCGCTAAATGGTGATACATTCTTACTATGGGTTTTTCAGTTGCTGCATAGTCATAGGACCTATTATCGATTTCGAAAAATCATAACCCACAAGAAAGGTAAGCTTAAGTGTAGTAATGAAGTTAGGTATAAACACAAGCGTCCCGGTTTTTTCTCATTGAAATCTGGTCTGCCTCTGTAGCTATCTCAGTGCTACACGCAATTTCAATGAAAAATACAGCAACTGTGCTGGAAGGTATGACGTCATATCAGAGCATGTGCAGGCGAAAACAGACGACTGTGTTCCTTCTCCGAGTTCATGGTAGCATGGCTGACGATCATTTCAGCTGTCTCCACTGGTTCCCAGTTATCGCGAAGAAACTGCTACAAAACATGTTTTCGTCCGTTTTATTTGCATACTAGCATGCATTTGAACAGAAATGGCAGGATTATAGTGTGCGAACCGCAGGAGAGCTTCTGTAAAGTTTGGAAGGTAGGAGACGAGATACTGGTAGAAGTAAAGCTGTGACGACCGGGCGTGAGTCGTGCTTCGGTAGCTCAGATGGTAGAGCGCTTGCTCGCGAAAGGCAAAGGTCCCGAGTTCGAGTCTCGGTCGGGCACACAGTTTTAATCTGCCAGGAAGTTTCACTTTTCAACTGTTAAATACAGTCCGGGCACCGTATAAGGGAAGAAAATAGGTCGCCCCATTCCGCATTCCTCTTACTTGTTTTAAGATGTTACGTACCCACAAAAATAATTAGAGTATTAGTAAGACTTAAATGGCTATAGGCTTGTTTTTCGTAGAGTTGAAACATTCTAGAACATACCACAAAGCTCTTCCCATAACCGAACGACAAAAAAATATTCAAGAAGTCTCCTTCATATACAAATGATCCTCCTCCCATCTCCAGCCGAGTGATAACCGAATGTCATTTCTCAGAGTAATCTGTCCATAATGAAGACAACGGTAGCTCGCGTAACAGGATATTTACCTACAATCCCGTCAGCTGCCGCGGTAATGGCAAATTTATTCTGCAGCGCACATCCTAATTCCAAAACGAGCGTTTTTACCGCGATTTAATTTTTTTTCGCCCCTCCGTATCGTTGTCGCTAACGAGCGGGATTCCATCGGAATTTAACCAGACAGTTGCTTAATTTACTCGCCCGCGTAATGGGTCGTTAACATAATTGAAATACCGCGCCCGAAACGACAAAAAAAAGGGGGAGTATTTCAAATTATGTCGGTTCTGCGTGGCTCTGCCGACCATTTCCGTCCACGCGCTGTCAGCAGAATCACATCGCGTCACATAACATCACATTACAGTCCAGAGAACGGGCGGAAAGAGTAAATAAAACGTGCAGCTGCAGCGAATTTATACAGGCACGGGACAACGAAACTGCGTTTTATGGCAGTGGACGTGTGCGTGTTGTTCCATTCGTCGACAGGGCTAACAATATGTTAAAAAACAGTCTACCAAAACTGCTGTTGAAGATTTTTTTTTTTTTTTTAACAGTGGAATGTGGGCGGACGAACTCTGCAGAAAGACAATATGACTGCCCATCACGCTACATACGAGTAAGTACAACAAATTAATATCAGCTCATTCACCAATTGTAATAGCACATGTTTTCTTTATAATTCCGAAACTCAAAACGGCGTTTTGAAGAACTGAAACGATTTAAGCATTGGAAAGAATGCAGAGGTGTATGTTCTCTAACTAAATAGTGGCAATTGCTTCATGTGTGTCAGACCTGGTATTTGGTGTTGGGGTACTTTAGTTATACTTATTTACGTTACGGAAATTATAGCTTAATAAACTGAATTTGAAAGCTAGAAACAGTATTATGTTAAATAATTAAGCTATTTTCCACATTTTTCCGAAATCGTTGCAGGCGAATATCGACCTCTTCCCCGTCACTCAACCATTATTAAGCACTGTTAGTATTCGCATTGCGTTCCCGTTATGAGGAAAGTGGAAAAACTACGGTCCTCTCGCAATACACATGGAAAATCACACACTGAAACGATTTAAGCATTGGAAAGAATGCAGAAGTGTATGTTCTCTAACTAAATAACGCCAATATGAAAGTAACTTTTCATATTTTTTCATGAATCATTCGAAGTGAATTATGATCTATTATGCTATCATTTATGATTTGTATTAATAGACAATCGTGGAAAGTTGGATAACATGAATTTTTAATAGTAACTACAACAAATGTCAGTTTATGGCAACACTTCTGAACCATCACACACACCACCACCAACTAAAACTACAACTAGTACTACTGCTAGTAGTCACCTGCTTCTCGAGACTGCAAATTTTCAGACATGTCCATACAGCACGATGTCCAGCTTTTCGCATCCACGTCTGTCCTGTTGTTGTCAAACCACCTTCCACTACGTCCTCCTCTAGGTCACAAACAGAAGCATGATGTCTACTGAAATCGCGAGCCAGTCGCATAAGAGTGGCGCTAGTAGCACCAGTATGAGGATGTAAATCAAGTCTGTTTTAAATACACGCTGTTAACGGTCTTGAGAGTTAGTTACCTTTGAGACTGGACGTGGTCAGTTGATCATAGTCAAGAATGCCTGTAAGGCGACAAAGACGCCATTATCAACACCTCACCGAGTTTGAATGAAATCTGTAATAGTGTTACGAGAAGCTGAACGTTTCTTCTCGGATATTGCCACTGTACATGACTGCTGGCGCGGTGGTCACGAGAATGTACAGTCGCCGCTCTGGACGGCCAAGTAGCGCTACTGAGCGCGAAGATCAACGTGTTGGGCGTATGGTTCTGGCAGCAGCTGTTTGACCAGCGATTGACACCACAGTGACAGAACGAAGTGTTAAAAGATAGGTTACTTCCGACAGCTCCAAACCAGACATTCCACCGACCCCAAACTATAGCCATTTGCGACTTCAGTGATGTCAAGCGAGAGCTCGCTGGAGGGCACAGTGGATGTCTGTTGCATTTTGTGATGAACGCTGACTCTGCCTCGGTGCCAGAGATGGCCGTGTCCTGATTAGAAAGAGGCCGGCTGAGAGCCTGCAAGACACTGGACCTACACCTGGAGTTATGGTCTGGGGTGCGATTTCGTATGACAGCAGGAGCACTCTACTGGTTATCCCAGCACCCTCACTGCACGTTTGTACGCCAACCTTGTGATTCAAAATGTCATTCCTATACAACATTCCGGGGTGGTAACACGATAACGCTCGCCCACATGCCTCTGTTGTAACCCAACTGGTCTACAGATTTGCCTTGGCCTGCTCAATGGAGCACATGTGGGATATGATTGGACGACAACTCCAGCGTCACCACAATCAGCATTAACCGCTGTGTACTAAACGACTAACTGCAACACACCTGGAACTCCATCCCACAGCCAGACATCCGGCACCTGTGCAACACAATGCACGCAAGTTTTTGCGTGTTAGCATTCAACATTTTGGCATTTACATCTGTTATTAATGCACCAGCATTTCACATTTGCAATGACTTATCTCGTGCTTACACTAAACGGTGGTCTTCCAATGTTCATCACTTAAATTTGTTACCTAGACAGATGTATTACCGAAATTTCATTTTTTTTTATTTTGAGCTTTTCCTCATTACAGACTCGTATCTCCAACATAATAATTTACTCGGAAATTACTATACAAGGAATAAACGTTCTTAAACTATATTCTCAAAATATTTCTTCAGGTGTTTCCATCTTGCGTATCCTCTTCCTCTGTGCCCATTCTCCTCATTGTGTGATGTACAACCGGCCAGTGTGGCCCTGCGGTTCTAGGCGCTTCAGTCTGGAACCGTGTGACCGCTACGGCCGCAGGTTCGAATCCTGCCTCGGGCATGGATGTGCGTGATGTCCTTAGGTTAGTTAGGTTTAAGTAGTTCTAAGTTCTAGGGGACTGATGACCTCAGATGTTAAGTCCCATAGTGCTCAAAGCCATTTTTTTGTGCTGTACATTTTGGAGCCAGGTGGTCATAGGTCGTCGTCTTCTTCTCCCCTCCGATTCCCACTCCGGTATCAATTTTGGTATTCAGCCTTCCTCCATTCGTCGTACATGCCCGTACCACTGTAATTTCTTCCTATCCATTACGTCATATATTCTTTCTTTTATTTCCATTCTCCTTATTATTTCGGTGTTCCTTATCTTCTCTCTCCTGGAGATTCTTGCCGATCTTCTCCAGAATTCCATCTCTAGAGCTTGTAATTTTTTAATGTGCTTCAGATTAACCGTCCAGAACTCCGTTCCATGCAGAACAACACGTTCTAATATAGGTTTGTATATTAATTTTTTAGTTCTGCTCATCACATTCCTGCTCCATAGCACTGAGTTAAGCATCCCAATGACCTTCCGCCCGCTACTAATTTATTTTTTAATTCTGACTTTCCCTCGATTTCTAAAATCGATCCGAAATAATAGAAAGTGTTTATCTTTTTGATTTTCTTTCCTTCAATGTATAGCTCATCTGAATCATTAGTCAAGGATTCTGTTTTTTGGTAATTAATCTTCATACCCCAAGTTTTGTATGGTTCAAATGGCTCTGAGCACTATGGGCCTTAACATCTGAGGTCATCAGTCCCCTAGAACTACTCAAACCTAACTAACCTAAGGACATCACAAACATCCATGCCCGAGGCAGGATTCGCACCTGCGACCGTAACGGTCGCGCGGTTCCAGACTGAAGCGCCTAGAACCGCACGACCACACCGGCCGGCCCAAGCTTTGTATGTTACTGCTAGTTGACTGCACATAGTGTTAGCATCCTCCCAATCTTGATCATAAGCAAACTATAAATGATGTAGGTAAACTCCATCTCTTATTTCTAATCCCATACTATTACATTTACAAGACCATGCTCGAAGGCTAATATCTTTATAGGTTTTAAATAATGATGGTGACATGGGACAGCCCTGAAAAAGGCCTTTGCTTGTTCTAAATTTCTGTGAAAGTTTATTTGCAACTTTCACTTGGCAAATGTTATCTTTATACATCTGTTATATTACTTTAATCAAGGAAGGGATTATGTTTGCCATATGTAGTGCTCTCCAAAGTAATTCTCCTGGAACAGTATCATATGCTGTTTCTAGAACTATGAAAATTAATCCTATATTTCTTTATTTTTCCGTATGTTTCTCCAAAATATTTCGTAATGTGAAAATATGGCCTACACATGACCTCCCAGCCGTAATTTCATTACTATACATTAATTATTTTTTGGTGTAGCAATCTCTTTCTGACAGTGTATATACGTAACGAGGTCCGTTCCAAATCGGCCAGTGTATTTGCGGGTATACTTAACGTACCAGGCAAAGCCCCTGCCTGTTGCTTTATCATCAGAAGAGTCGCTGGGCTGTTTAACGCCGAGCCTCCTAGGGCCACCACAGCGTCCGCGGTCGCAAGCCGCACCAATACGTGGCATGGAGGTCGCGGTAAACAGCGCCACACACCTATTCGCATCCACGCGGCTACGTGACACCGCGCCAGTATCACTACGAGGACGGGTGCTCAAATCGCCGCGCGGTCTCTTGACAGCCAATTCAGTTGCGGCCTCTAGAGTCTTGACCGATCGCAAGCTACCTCGAGCCTACGCTTCGGACTGCTAACGCCTGGCGCAGCCGCTACCCACCCTACAGCGCCGCCTCGCGCTTCCGTCAGGATGATAGCCGCCCTGGAGGGTTCGCTTCCTCAGCTCATCGCCGCTACCGACTTTCGTAGACTCCGCCATAGTGGCCTCCGTAACGCCTCGCCAGAGGACATTTCAGTTGTAGTCTCTGTGTTAGTAATAAAGTTCTACTGCTCCCTGATACTTATGCACACTTTTTGTAACATGGGACTTAAGGAAAGGTATCATTTGGTGTGGACGGGGCCTTACTCAGTTACAGTTGGTTGCTTTTTCTTTTTTTTTAAAGTCACTTACACTTTATTTGGAACCAATTGCAAATGAGGTTGACAATAAGGAACAATTATCAAATTTGACTGTTAACGCGCAATGTCTGATAAAAAAATTCTTAAGCAAGTTGCACTCACAGCTGAAGGCTTTATTGACTAGAAATTCAAATTATTTGTCGGCTGAAGGTCCCCATAGTAATAACTCAAAAACAATTTGACGGCTGAAGGCCTGGATAGCAATTTCTTAAGGACAGTTAAACTTCTCCAAGAGATACTAAAATATTTAAAAAAATACACCCACGTCTAAATTTCACTATTGAGGGATAATATCTAATTAAATATTCTTAAGACAAGTTGCATTCACGGCTAAGGCCTTATTCACAAGAAATTGAAATTACTTGTCGGGTGAAGGCCCCAATAGTAATAACTCAAAATTAATTTTTTTAAACAATCTGATCAAACCAAGCGAGAAGTGGGACTCAGACAGAGCTCCAAGGATCTGCCTGGCAAAGTCGCTCAACTTCATAACCGATGAGACAGGCAGCCAAGAGTTGTATTCACTTAACCGGATGGCAACTCAAACTAGCGACAGTTTAAACGCAGTCCAACACTCTTGCAAAATCTACCTAAAGTCTGGTAACTAACACGATGATGGAGTGACCCAGGCAAGGCGGAACCGGCGGACAGCACTGAGTCTTCAGAATCTGGTGTTTAGAACATCGAAAAGCATAAGGAACCACTACGACCAAGGAAGTCCAAAAGAACAAAATATCCGAACCACAATCAAGGAGGCTGTCTAACTACACGCCTTACCGGACAGCAGCGGGAAGGCGAGGAAAGGTACACTGCCGCGAAAATACGCTAACCTCCAGGGCAGGTAACTGGGGCATTAGCGGCTAGGCAGAAAAATACCACTGGCTGAACTTCATCAATGAACACAAGGAATTCAATGATTAATAATAAAAGGTCGAGGATGACTCCAGAATCAGATTTTCACTCTGCAGCGGAGCGTGCGCTGATATGAAACTTCCTGGCAGACTAAAACTGTGTGCGGGACCGAGACTCGAACTCGTGACCTTTGCCTTTCGCGGGCAAGTGCTCTACCATCTGAGCTACCCAAGCACGACTCACGCCTCGTCCTCGCAGCTTTATTTCTGCCAGTACCCCGTCTCCTACCTTCCCATCTTTACAGAAGCTCTCCTGCGAACCTTGCAGAACTAGCACTCCTGAGAGAAAGGAGTTTTAACCTGGAGGATGGCTAATTAATTGCGCCAACTCCAAACACTCCACTCGTTGCTCTTCGTCCCAGCGACCCTGCGAGCAGTAACGCGCGAACAAACGGCATGATCTCAAAATAGTGGAGATTTCACTACTGCTTTAATGCTCACTCGACTCGAACGTCCTGGGTCCGGTGGAGAACGAGGTTGTGGCCCTCGCAGCTACAGCCCCTCGATCCGGCAGTGCCTGCGTGCTGCCAGCGGTCCCGGCATGTCCACGCGCTGCCAGCCCTCACTGCTGCTCCCTCCCAACCTAACTACCTGACACACTCCACCCGGAAAACACTTGACGCCCTTCCAAAGGTAGTACTAGGGTACTACATAGCGATAACCGCTGCTGCTGCCGCCAGACAACGCTAGCAAACGTAGTGGCGCCAGTAAACACGAGAAGAAAATGTGACGCCACTATCCTTATTACACGATGCCAACCTACCAACGGCACCAAAGCGAACCGCAACACGGCTCACTTCTCTTCTTGTTGTGTGCAACACCCACAATGGGATGCTGAAATTTATTTCTCTGTGCGTAAGTGCTCTGCACAACATGTGTCGTTACACTGCTGGTTGGGAAAGCTTCAATTTTTTAACTATTTGCGTAACGTTCATGTTTCACTTCCGTTAGTCCGCACTTTCTTTTTAAATAAAACAAAAATTATCAATATTCTATACCTGTTCCTTGTGTCTACTTGTTTATTTCCCGACATAGTCACTCGGTGACGAACACATTTCTGTCTACGAGAGACCAGTTTGTAAGATACCGTCACTGTAGATTGTTTGACTTCGTTGACGTAGCCACAACCTCACCCCGCTTGCACTACTTCATCACCATCAAATTGAGGTCCACGAAAGCGTTCTTTAAATTTTGAAAACAGATGAAAATAGGATGGGGCCAAGTCCAGACTGCATAGAGGGTGATCGATGACAGCGAACCCAAGGCGTGTTAGTGTTAGTGTGTGGTCTGGCAATGTCATGCTGAAGAGGAGGGTGCTGCATTTGTGTACGAACTCTTGGAATTCTACACCCGATCACAGAAAGCTGTTACATGAAGAATAGGTATGTAGAGCGTTAACAACGTTAGTTTTATTTAAAAATATTAGTTTTCACGAAACATTACTTTTCGGACCCCCTCGTATTTTTAGCCTCCTGTTTATTTCTTGAAGCGTCCACTCGTTTATTGTTTCCAGCCGTCTGAAAAAGGTAAGATCTTTAACTATTTCTATAGCTCCGTCATTAATCTTTACTGTTTTCCTATCACCATAGTGGTTTTACATCTAGAGACTGAACTACTACTTACAATTACTGAGATAGTTTCTATCGACTTCAGAGAGGTTACCGCTGTCGCGCGTGCTCTGCTTCTCCGCTAGGTGGCGGGGCGAAGCCTTCAAGAGCTCAAAAACGGACCGTCGCATGGTAGCTGGCTTCCGGCACGCTTGTGTGAGGCTGCGGGAATTGGGTCGGTAGTCGGTCTTTGAGTGTCAGCTCAATTCGTAAGAAGAGCTTCTTATGTAACCCACGGTTTAATTAATGCCGCTGAAACCATAGAGACTTGTTGCAGTTTGCTCTTCGCAGTATATCAGAGTTGGTCCTTGGCTCAAAGTGTGCATCACAGCTTTTTTTTTTTTTTAAAAAAAAAATGTCGTTAATTTTTGAAGCTACAGCTACGAAAATTGTTATTAAAAATCGTAAAATTCTGAAGTCGTTCGTCAATGATTACGTGGTTAGAATATTCGAACAGCAGGTAATGGATCACTGACCGCCAAATATATACATGTTCCTCATGGTCCATACTACATGTTTTCCTAGTATACAATAGTGATTTATCCTCAAATGTAACAATGCTGGTATACTTGTGTGTGACAGAAACAATCCCTAACACATTCAAGTCGGGACAGTAATAAAGCAGTTAGTATTATGAAACAGTGGCTAATAGGATGACGCTTTTCCTTCAGAAAACCTTTTACCTAAGTAATGACATGTCTTAATTACCCAAGCCTGCATTTTTAAAAATTCCACCAGATTTCTCAAAAATCAGTGTTCTAGAATCAGTCTGTAATATTGGGACTGAAATTTACTTTCATTTCATTCTATCATGTCATGGCTTGTCGCAAAATAAAGTGTCACAGTTTACAGATTTAAGAAAGTGAATCTCACATTAAAATAAAATTTCAGACAAATTCTGTACTTTTACATTATTGTTTTCTTTCTGTAGGCACACGGTAAAAATAATATAAACAGTTCTACTACCGGTTATATTAAATTTTCAAACTTTCCCTTTTTTATTTGCTCCCAGAAACCTAATCTTTACCGTTTTTCTTCAGCATCCAACAATAGTCGGCCGTCAGTCTTTCATTCCATCTTTCCTAATACATCATCTCCGTCTCCTTCGCGTTCTATTTGAAGCCATTTCCTTATTCTTTATTTCAGTGTTCAAATGGCTCTGAGCACTACGGGACTTAACATCTGAGGTCATCAGTCCCCTGGACTTAGAACTACTTAAACGTAAGTAACCTGAGGACATCACACACATCCATGCCCGAGGCAGGATTCGAACCTGCGACCCTAGCAGCAGCGTGGTTCAGGACTGAAGCGCCTAGAACCGCTCGGGCACAGCGGCCGGCTTACTGCAGTGTCTGCGGTTTTCGACGAAGTAGTCAATGTGTGAGTATAGTGAGTAGAGTTTTACATTCATGTTACAACCGAAATTCTTGAAATCATCCAACATGTTTTTGATAATATTCTTCTAAAAGGACTGCTTTTTCTCAATTACTCGACAGTTATCAGGAACATGCCTGAAGGTAGCCCACGTATCTTTTTATCTAATTCAATGTATTCTCAAATTCGTTATCTTTCAATCGCGAGTTGGACTGCGGTTGCCAGTCGCATTGCCTGTTCGTAATTTTCTGTGATTCGTCAATGAAGGTAGCTTGTATTTTGTTTCATTCGCAGCAGTGTGAGGTGTGCTATTAGGTCCTATCTTAAACACAGTGTCGGCAATCGTGATGTTATTGGAAAAAGAACTGCCAAATATTTTTCCCAATACAGAGTATAAACTCGCATCAACTTCCGCTTGGCTATGATGTCCCAATCTAAAAACATGGCTTATTCAGAAGAAACGGCACAATATTTGTGACACCCAAGATTATAAAACTGAGCGATTCTCACTGGATACAGTACACCATCACCCGATCGACTACAAACAACGAACCGAATTTCTAACTGCAGCAAGCAACGGAAGAACCGCGGTATACCGTAAGTGTACTTTGCCCAACATTCCAGCTTTCAATTGAAGGAGAGTTTCACAGAAAGGTACTTTAAGGCAAGATCCATCTTATAGGAGAGCCCTAACAATCTGCTTCATACATCGTAGTTTGATACTCAGTCGTGGCAGCATTACTTTTTTATATTTTTGAGATCTAGAAACGGTTCATGAAAGATGTTTTAGTATGAGGCACAAATTTTCTCCGTCCTGACGAACCTTTACACTCCAGTGGTTTTCTTCACCCACTCATAAGAAAACTAACACCAGTTTTGACACAGCTTAAAGAAGTTAAGAAAAAAATTACTTTTAGTCATCTGTTATCTGGTAGATTGGTGCTTTTACTGACAGCAAGGTCCAATGACGCAACGAAAGATAAGACTAAATTTTACCACAGTTTTATCAAATTACGGGAGTACATTTTGGAGTCTCCTTGTACTGAATATTACTTGTATAAGTGCGAATTATTGTGGCGAAATTGAGCACAACTAGTTCTCAAGTCCGACTTGGAGGAACCGTTTCCCAGCACCTGCGCCGTGAAGTTGGTAGCCCTGAGAGCAGCGGTGGCAGCGAGAGTTTGCCCCTTCCTTCCCGGCCCCGCATCTCGTTAACGACTATCTCGGGAGATGTCGCGCGCGGCGCAAAATGAAAGACGAGGAGGAGGACGAGGGGAAGGCATTCCCGGCAGACGAGGGTGGGGTGAGCTGAGATGAGGTGAGGAGCCACAAATTGCGCTCATTTCTGCTCTGCAGGCTCGTTACCGGCTGCTCGCGTCAGATGTCGCCACTCCAGCCGGAGAAAGGCGAGCTCGCGGCTCCTGATGAGACAGGACAAACTTCCGGCACGCACACAGTCTCACCTCACGTGGCGCCGGCGACTGCGCGCGCCTAATCGCCGCATTAACGCGGCGCTCTTTGATCACCCGCTGTGCCAAACGAGCCCAATCACCCAGGCGGCGCCGCCCACCTGCCTAACGAGACCAATACTTCACAGCTCACCCTTAGGACTTTCTAACAAGAGCGCAACTTCTGCGAGAGACTTGTATGAAGGCGAATGGCAGTACTTTCTGTTTCAGCTTCAAGTACATCGACATGTTGGGGTTGGATGAATGTCAGTGTACTTGTAAGAGCAACAGAAACAATTCTGAAGTGAAGCTCTTGAGTTTCCAGCAGGGTGGCGTGGCGACGTTTCGATGAGTGTCGCACGCATCAGTTTATGGCGAAGTGTCGAGATATTCCAGATGCCCCTACATTTATTACCTGATAGCGGGTGGCTGTCTACTGTGTACCCAATTGTCGGGGAGGGGTGGGGGTCGATGGGGGGGGGGGGGGGGATCAGAGAGGGGCATGGAAGTGAGGGTTGCCGGTGGGCCCGAGGCTGCGCTCGAATCACTGCATCGAGCTTCAGAATGAATCGTATCTGGCCGGTGACTTTGGATTCCATGCCATATTAAATTGATAACCTTCATCTCTATTGACTATGGATTCCTTAATAACGCTTCGAATACCACTATCACTAAGGAAGTTGTTTCTAACAGACTGACCCTATACGCGACAGCTGTAGATGGAAATAATGCACACTTCGCAGAGTTTCTAATCCTCATCCGGCTGCTTCTAAGGATAATGACGACGCATTCACGCTCGGTCGAAGCTCCGTCTCTGAAGTAGTGCTGCAATGGTGACGGTTACGGGAAAACGAGGCTCTACTTCCGAGTAAAGAGCAATCCAATATAATTTCTGGGATGCCTTGTTTTATTTCAGTCTCAGAGTGGAATTAAAATTCAAAGTGAATGGATATCAATCGTAAGATTCGCTGATGACATTGTTAACCTCAGTGAAAGTGAAGAAGAATTATATGATATGGCGAATCGAATGAACAGTCTAATGAGTACAGAATACGGAGTGAGAGTAAAACGAAGAAAGACGAAAGTAATGAGAATTGCAGGAATGAGAACAGCGACAAACTTTACACCAGGATTGATTGTGAGGAAGTAGATGAAGTTAACGAATTCGGCAGCAAAATAACCAATAGCATACGGAGCAAGGGAGTAAAAACCAGACTGGCACTGGCGAAAAGGGCATTCATGGCCAAGATAAGTCTACCAGTATGAAACATATGCCTTAATTTGAAGAAGAAATCTCCGAGATGGTATGTTTGAAGAGAAGCATTGTATAGTAATGAAACATGGACTGTGGGAAAACCAGAATAGAAGAAAATCGAAGCATCTGAGGTGTGGTGCTACATAAGAAGTAGGTGGACTGATGAAGTAAGGAATGAGGACATTCGCTGCGAAATCAGCGAGGAAAGAGATGCATGGAAAACATTGACGACAAGAAGGGAAAGAATGGTAGGACATCATGGAACAACTTCCAGGATGACGTAGGTTGCAAGTGTTACTTTGAGATGAACAGATCGGTACAGGAGAGGAATTCGTGACGAGTCGCTTCAAACCACTCGGAAGACTGATAAAAAAAATAATAAATAAATAAAATATATGAAGGCGCTGCCACAGCCCCGTTACTACACTGAATAACTACACCAAATGATTGTACACCATGTCGTTGGTGGTAACCGCTGCCACAGACGTTGAACAACCCCTAACAACACTTGATTGTAGGTACTCTGATCAGTGAATCAAGTTATGCACACTACATCTCATCTAATGAACGGACGTAATACTCGCGACCACAATTAGGTTCGGTCGTTACATACACGTCCGGCCTCAGAGCCCACTTTATTAAAGCAACAGAGACATCACACATGAGGCCGCAGTCGGTAACCGCCGCCATCCCACTCTAATAATTCACCCTTGTGATGTAATTAACACTTTTAATCAACACAATTAACATACGCGACCACAATAGGCTGAAACCATCACATACTCAACCGCTCACGAAAACGGTTCCGCACCACAATCTCACCATCAGTGACATGGGAGCTGCTGCCTCTAACTTTCGGCCAATTAGGGGCCAGCAAAAGTCTCACTGCCTTGTATGAGTCTGCTTCTGTTGACCAATACGAAATGAATCGGGTGTCTCCAGATCGATGATGATGGAGTAACTACCCACCAGGACGCTTCAACATCTAATAGCCGCTTGCCCGCGCCCCCCAACACTATGGCTGCTACATGGTGCACAGTATTACCGTTTGATTGATACTAATTTGCCATAAATGCCCAATAGCCGGTTGCTCGGCATAGCAGCCTGGTGTACTCAAAATCGAAGCCTTATTTTCTTTTGTTCTGTACTCCGCCACTGCTGATTTCTCTCTGTGCTCCTGTCGTACACATCTTAAGTGTTCCTTGCAGTGTTTCGAGATACAGTTCTGCATATGCCCGATGTACTGGGACCCCCAATCACAAAGGACATTCTATAACCCTAGCACTTTAAAACATTACCGCCGAAACAGTGTTACCCATAAAACAACGTTACTGATAAAGTTCTACTGATAGGACACATCCTTAGATATCAAAGAATCGTCGCTGCGATTTTCACACGAGGCAACTATGATCCGAAGATAGCTGTCTTCAAGAGTTTGGAAGCCTTTTCGGAAGGTACATGTTTGGAGTGTAGCTTTGTACAGAAGCTTTCAAAATGTGATACAAAAGAATGATGATTAAATGGATAGGCTACATATCTGATGAAGTATGGAACTGCGGAGGGAAAAAATTGTGTCATGCAACAAAAGATGGGGATCGACTTACAGGACACATCCTTAAATATCAAACACTCGTCTATTTGGTAATGGACGGAACTGTTGCGTGCTTGCCTACAGCAAGCAGGTTCAAATGGATGTAGGACGCAGTAGTCATGTAGAGATGAAGAGACATGCAGAGGATAGGCTAGCGTGGAGAACTGTTTTAAGCACCAACCACAACAAACACCTCGACCAGATTTTATGCCAATGTGCTTGAAACGCGGCAGAACACATCGATCACTCCTGCAAAGTCTAGTCAACGTCCAGGTTATGAGTGATTAAGCAAGAGCTCAGTTGGAGGACAAAACCTCACGCCGCTTTGAAAAAACATCCCGGTATACGTCGCACTACTTTTCTTAGCGTAAATGCGAGAAATTCAAATCACAATGGCACAGCCGAGAGGTATTCAGTCAGCGAACTATGCAGCAGTACAGCCTGCTTGGTCGCCGTAAAGCAACACATGCGATAACGGGCTCATACGACGCGCCGACCTTCGTGTTTTGTGCCCGCAGCGCGCGACTGATATGCGGGAGTGCATACCGGGACAGGCGGGCACCACTGGCGCGCCAGCTGTTCGTAACATTGTGCTTGGAATGCAAGCTCATGTTGCTGGTATTTTTACGCGTAGCGAGTTAAACCTGTTTTTAAATTTCGCCTTCTGCAAAACACAGTGTACTATTCACACAAAACGCAGTAATACAAGGAGAGAAGGCTGTGAACGGATACACAACACTATGCACCACATAATAAATTATACAAAGACGCCTCAAAGAAAACATTGTCTATCACACATCCTCGATTATTGAAAAGCACCTGCTTCTAACCCCGCCTTCCTCTCTCTCTCTCTCTCTCTCTCTCTCTCTCTCTCTCTCTCTCTCTCACACACACACACACACACACACACACACACACACACACACACACACACTAAATTAAGTTCTTCTCTAATAGATGCATCACAAAACCTCTGACCAAACACTCAAAATAAACGCCCCACCGGACAAAAACAAACATGACGAGTAAGTGAGGTGCGACAAAAACGTAGTTTCTCAACGAGTATGGACAACTTTTTCCCAGATCTCGTTTTTATGTGCAAGAACGTCTGATTCTAGGTCAGAGTCAGTGTGAAAAACGTTCTGTAAAACCAATAAAAAAGAAACCACACCAAACTTAAATTGTTTGATAATTAAAGACTACTGAAGTAAATTCTAAACAGTACTTTGCAGATGAAGTAAAAAATGAACGAAAACAAGCAGACGTATACAAATCAACTTTGACAATTAATGTAGTTTCGGGTGAGATGCTGATGATGTAGTTTTTAGCTTTAAATGAAGGAACAACTACAAACATTGTACAACATTTTTTTAAAAAATAAATCGAGACCTACAGAAGATGACACAGCTGTCGGAACATATTTGGGTAAATAGAAAAAAAAAATTATATAGCGTTTTGCGGAAGATGGATTTTATAAACCCATAAATTTATAACGACAAATCACTTCGAAAAAAAAGAAGATCTTAGCTAGAAAATAACAAGGAAAGAATATGCATTTGCAACAGAAGAAAGAAGCCCTGGAAAGTGGTGCAATCGGGATCACTTCTCAGTGGACTGCAGAGTATACAAAGAACCTCAGGTAACTGAGGGCCAGACTACAAATTCAGAGGATCTGGTTCAATCTTCGGTCAGTCCTAGCATTTGTATCTGTCTCTTATCTCTGTTTCACCTCTGGCGCAAATTCGTATATGTGAGAAATGGTAAGTTAGACTGCTGCTTTTGAAGGGCAGATCCCGATGTTGTTGGATGAGTAGTCAGTCCAAATGTCAGAGCACGGCAAACGCTCATTACCTCGGTTGTACTGCGCCTACTCAAGGCACTGCGCTGTTCAAACCCACTTTCGGGTCGAGGATTGCACAACATTTTAAAATAAAGTGATAAAAATGAAACACCGGGAAATAAATACTGCAAAGTTTTGGGAAACACGGTAACTGAGCTATGATTTAATTTAAGAATTAACTCAGAAGTGCTCAAACATGTAGAAAAAAATTAGATTAAATTCGGAAAAGGAGGCTGTTGTTCAATGGACACATCCCTGCAATGACTCGTAATAGGGCAGCAAGGAAAAAAATATGATGCAAACGTAGTTGGCTTACAAAATTGCCTCGAGATCAAAAAGAACTCTGAACTAATAAACACTTAATCGAAGACTCAACAAAATACCTATATCAAATTAAGAAGTGGAACGTTTTAAGAGACAGAACAGTATCAGGAAAGCGGGGAAGGAACTTAACAGTGGAGGAAAAAGTGTACAGTTGAAGAAGTGAATAATGGTTTCTATCTTTTCGTAAACAACCACAGCAAATTTATTAAAGGAAGCCATTTTATTGCGTATGCTGTAATTTTATTTTGAAACACAAATTATTTCATTTTTTACAAATCATGCAGTGTTTTTATCTTCAACATTATCAAGCTACAATAAAAATTGTAATGCTTTCCGCATGCTATGATCCACGCAATGCTGTGATAAAAACTACTCCTAATGGATTACTTAACAAAAGTTTCGCGTAGCCATAGTGGGTACAGTAACCACAGAAGTGAAGTTCATGCGTGAAATGGAAGAAGTGCAACCCGTGTGCAATGTTTGTCATAGTATCAGCGTGAGTAAGACAGTAAAACACGGCATACTTCTGAAATGAAAGCAATTAGCGGCGTGAACGCGGTCCGGTCCATAGCTGAACTAGAAGAATCAGTAGCCCTCATTCCCTTGCCCACAACACTCCCGGCCCCCCACCCCACACCCCGTCATCAGCCACCCAATTAACGTTCACTGGAAGTAAGTCTGCAGGTAGCACTCTGTATGTGCCTGGATTCTTCTAGTTAAAGCGTTTAATAAATTTTTCTGTCTTTGTGCTTTTAGTTGTTAATTTTTACACGTTTATTTGGGCAACGGATTTTTTTATATCTGTTCCTATGATATGAACTGATTACAATGAAATGTTACAAAGAGAATCTGCGACATGCAAACTTTAATCATGATCATGGTAATTCCCAAATTTTCATCTTGAAAAAGCGTTCCGATCTATTTTGTACTTTGACGAAGCGTTTCGCTACAGCCGGCCGAAGTGGGCGTGCGGTTAAAGGCGCTGCAGTCTGTAACCGCAAGACCGCTACGGTCGCAGGTTCGAATCCTGCCTCGGGCATGGATGTTTGTGATGTCCTTAGGTTAGTTAGGTTTAACTAGTTCTAAGTTCTAGGGGACTAATGACATCAGCAGTTGAGTCCCATAGTGCTCAGAGCCATTTGAACCATTTTGTTTCGCTACACATCCATATGGTGCGCTGTGTTATCTTCAAGATGGTTGTAACCTCTGCTTGAGTGCGTCGACTTTTCTCTTGACCCTGATTTGTATATAAATGATTAAATGGACGATTATTCCTACTGAGTTACAACTTATTATTTTCCTTTCTTTTATGCCACCAACTGTTACCATAAAACGTTACCACTGATTGGAGCATATTATGTCATTAAATTCGCTGATATGGTAAAAATAACTTGTTCGGTAATTGGCTTATCTAATAGTCACGCGGATCTTGTGCCGTCAGTAAGTTATCTAAAATTATTAATTATCTCCATATCTACAGCAGTGCTGTACCATTCGCAGTCGTTCAATCTTTAGCCCATCGTCCTCATAGTCCTGTGACAATGTTCTCCTGTGACGCTACCTTGGCGTCACCTCCAGCGGTTTAGCGTCTCACGGATTACACCACACTGGTACCTGTGATTTACCTACGACTGCAAAACTTATCTAGACAAACTCGTTTTCTTAACGATACGTTTTATCACCGAACTGCTATATAAACATATGGCCAAGCTGCGGGTGATTTTTAATATTCATTTATCGATACAAATGCTTATCTTAGTTGTCAACTAATAAAAATGTGAGATGACGTCGAACGTTTCTGAAGATACGGTCACCTGATAACGTGAGATGTCCATTGGAGGGAACAGTTCGTTTCTGGACTCCTTTGGAAGGTTGAATCTCTCAACTTTGTGAGTTAACTCCCTGGGATGCATATCCACTGTCTTGTAGTGTCGCACATAACCGCATGTGGCTTATTATGAAGCCGGCCGCTGTGCCCAAGCGGTTCTAGGCGCTTTAGTCCGGAACCGCGCTGCTTCTGCGGTCACAGGTTCGAATCGTGTCTCGCCAACTGATGTGTATGATGTCGTTAGGTTAGTTAGGTTTAACTAGTTCTAAGTCTAGGGCAGTGATGACCTCAGATGTTAAGTCCAATAGTGCTCAGAGCCATTTGAACCATCTACCTATGGTGCGAGAACACTGTGCGGTAGAGCAACAGGAATGACAACGCTCCACGTGCGAATTTCGGCATCTCGTAATCTACTGAGCTGGCCGCCCCTTCGGAACACAGGAGTGGACTCACCCAGCGCCCAGGGCGAGAATGAGCTTCTGCGCATGCGCCACGTTATTTTGCGCGAGCACAGCCAGTGCTGCGCTAGCAGACCCACCTGCCGCCGCCCGCTGTTTACGCAGCGCCAACCCAGCAGGCACACTAATTGCCTCGAGGCGGGCGTAAATCACCCCCAGTGGCAGGTCCGCAAACCCCGCGAGGAGGCCCAGATTAAGGCATCGTCGTAATACGAGGCACCCTACGGCCCTCAACCCGCCGTGAATTTCCGGGGCTGGCCAATTAACAGGCAGCGATACCGCTTCTCGGACACTGTTTAATGCAGTCCTTGTCTGCGGAGCGTTTGGATCCAGTAAGTAAAAAGAAATGGGGGCGAAGTTAAGTTATGCAAACAATAGTTACAAAAATCTCCATGAAATGCAATAAACTGGCCACATTCACACCCTGCGCCACTTTCAGTAATCCGATTGTCCAGCTTAAAACGGACCCGAGACTGCACGGATAAGCCACAAACGCAGCTAATCCAAAATACATTTGTTTTAACGTAAATTGCTATTTATTGTATTTTCAAAATTGCTATATGTCATATTTGAAAGCCTGCTGCATTATTAGGCGTTTGTCGTCTCAAACAATGGGTTTGAAATATTCGATGTTTAACTCCCTAGCGAAAGGGCTACACCTACAGACAGGATACCTGTAAATCCCGACAATTCTTTAAAGAATCAAACTCCCATGTATAAAACAATCACATCTCCTGACCTACGTGCCGGCAATGATACAATTTTGACTGTACATTCAATGGTATATGTGGATACTGTCAAGAATTGAGTTAACAGGAAAGAAGAACTAAATTAAAACGTAGTCTTTGATGCTGAAGTTTTACTGCATGAACAATATGTCTACTACTTGAAGTGCCTCTCCTTCCTTTATTTTGTGCGACAAGGAGACTCGAAAAGATGTGAAATTATGTGTACAGGTTGTTGGAAGGCGACAAGTGCTCTCGTTCACAAATACTGGATAAACAGAGTAGGGTAACTTGCGCACTCTCAGTTTAACTGCTTCGAGACATATATACAGTTTGTAACTGTAGAAATCGACTTCTTGTGTTAAAACTTTTAACATAAGAGTATAGCTCTTAATTAGTAGATCATGACAGCGTTTTAAATTTTTGTACTCAGCCAATAACTGTACGAAATACTGAAAATCAAATTTTTGTAGATCCTGAAAGCGGTTAGATAGGCAGCCTGCATTAATACGTGTTCGGATACTTTTGATAAGTGTACAAATTCTCTGATGTGTAGTACTGGTTTCATTTTATCCTGGATCTGGAATTACTTTATTAAGCCGCAGTCCTATCTTGATATGTAGCCGAAGTTGGCAAACGCAACGAACAGGCGGAAGGCGAGCATGCAGTCAACCGGTGGCTACTGCTCACAACATCGGTAAGAATCTTCTAATTTTTATATTCACGAGAGAATTAATAAATAATTATACTAACATTTACAGACGATCCCACAAAAGGCACATCATGCTCTTTCTTTAACTCCACGTTTTGCGAACAGGACGTTGGATTTGTCGTGTGTGGAGTTGGTACACATCGCGAATAATTATTCCGTGACCGTGTCGCAGCTCACTATGTATTTCGGTAAATGGTTCCAAGTACAGTCGTCAAATTTTCAGTGGTCAAATGATACTGAAGTAAGAACAATTTGCATAACTCAACTGGACCGGTTATTACACTTTCCAAACAATGCGAGCATGACTGTTTTCTACACCTCAACTATCAGTACAAATAATGACTAGCGTGCTTTCGGAATCTCTCATTGCGAAATGGTGTTTAGAATTATATTTATTAAAATGGCTACAGAAATCCACGACTACCGTAGTTTGATATTAATGTTCCCTAAATGGCTCACTAACGGATAGAAATTTGGCATAACACGCTTCCTGCTTAAATGTGGCGTAACTTTCCTAAACGAGGCACTTCCCGCATTATGACATACCATTTGTCCTGCTGGCGACGAATGTTTCCGTACCAAAAATTAACGCTGTAAACTCAGCTTTCACTTTTCTCAGCGGTACCTGAAAACACATCTACAATTCTGTCACGACTCTCAGCATAACAGAAGTCGAACTTTATTGTAAGCCCGTGGTCTTGTCTCGCAATGGTACGATTCAATATGTCTAGCAGTATCGTAGCCTCATAGAATTATACAGCGAGTAAGCGATTCGTAAACGATACCAAAAATTGCACACGAATTCATTCCTGTATACTAAAACAAAATTTAAACTTATCTAAATATCAGTGCAAACGACGGACACCTGAGACTGTCTAAAAGAAATTTACTAAACACCACGTGTTTTCTACTTGTCACTTTTACTATCAACAATTGGCACGAGACGTTCTGGCAGCACTCCGCCTTCTTCAGTTTCACGTATGTTGCTAGAAAATTTTGCTGTGTGGCAATTATTTCCTTCAGTTAGGTTCTCTGGCACGATAATGTCGCCTGCATAACGCAACAGGGTAGAAAGATCTCTTTAGAAATAAATGTATACCACGTAGCAAAATGTTGTACTAACATGTGGGTAACTAAAGACGGGAGAGTACTGTAGAAACAGCTCATGCCAAACTATTTTTACTAGAGGTGACTAAGGTAGAAAATGGATCTTTATTTAAGGCAAGAAAACTGAAAAATTCACTGTAGCTATATGGCGGGAATTACGCACATAGCACAAAACTACGTATAAAATATTCCACAACTCTGTGAGCATGTAGGTATTCACCCACACCCTGAACCGTCTTCAAAGGTAGAAGTGGAAACCCGTTGTGGACATCAACCCAGAAGTTAACTACTGCAGTATACCCAATCTTCCATTATCTATACTGCAGTACGCACGCAAAGCACAGTTGTGAGACATACACCATTATTATGCTAAACAGATGTTTTAGAATACTTTCAGTCTACAGATTATCTCCTATTAAGACTCGTTTTCAGTAACAATATGGACAATTTGTTGGAGTCACCAAAGAACGATAAAATCTCTCAGAGGCCTTTGGTCATTTGGAGAAATAAGGCGTTTTAATTATAGAGGCGTATTAGTACTTTGGCAATAACTTACTGCAAATCATCGTCCCAGTACCATCGACGTTCAGTGTATAAGAGGTTGTCGCCGGTTATTACCTGTGAAAGGAAAATGAAACAATATGAACACACGAACGGATTGAATTACCGCATGAATCAACCCGTCCCACACTCTATAAATATAATTTATACATCATCATCGTAAAGAACAGATTCCTGTACCTTATTATGAATTACGGAAATATTCAAATATTTCTATGTCTAACACTTTAGCATACAAGATCACGTGAAAATTAGTTTAAATAATTTAAAATTACTAATTAAATACATTACTGACAAACTGCGAACATCTTAATTATGCCTGCAAGAAAATACTTACTTTATATAACATGAGGCAGCTAGAACAAGGCACTCCATCTTAATATACAACGAGTAGAAACCATGTAGAGGTGCGGTTTTCGCAAAGTTATAGTTCTAACGTACTGAAGTACAGTGGTTGCACTAAAATATGCAAACGCGGTGAGAAATGCATGCTTCAAGATAAATGCAGATGCTACCAAAGCCTGCACAGGATGCATTGTTGTGTTGGACCGCGAACGGCAACTGTGCTGTGTTCTCCATGAGGTGCAACTGTCAGTCGTGGTCACAACAACGTTCTGTGTAGTTGTGAGTGCATTACGTCGGATATAAGTGAATTCGGAAGTGGGCAAATTGTTGGTGCTACCGTAAGTAAGGTAGGCGAAGTGTTTGCGTTTCAAGAGACTATATCGAAGATTTCTACCGCATACAGGGAAAGCGCAAAAATCACAACGCCGACCAAAGTGCGTGTTTAGTGATCATGACAGACGAGGACTGTGCTACATCATGAGAGGACGACAGCTGCAAAAATCATTATGTCGCACTCGCGAACCCTTTCAGCACCAGAAAAACACGAGGGAGGCTCCATAAGCTGGGAACTGCAGGGCGAGGTGAAGTTAAAAAACCACACATCGGTGATACAAGTGCCCGCAACAGGAAAACGTATTGCCGAAGCCGCAGAACCTGGAATATGAAGGAATGGAAGAAAGTTATTTAGTGCGATGAGTATTGTTTCGCACTCTTTCCAACTCCTGTCCGACCTTACAACCCATGAGTGTAACATGGTGGGAATTTGAAACACAGCGGAGATTCAGTGATGATTTGGACAGCCATACCCTGATATTCCATGGGCCCTGAGCAGTCAGATTACTACCAATGATTATGTGACCATTTTGGCTGACCAGGACCATTCCACGGTACAACGTTTGTTTCCCAAATGGTGACAACGTGTGTGCCGGCCGGGGTGGCCATGCGGTTCTAGGCGCTACAGTCTGGAACCGCGTGACCGCTCCGGTCGCAGGTTCGAATCCTGCCTCGGGCATGGATGTGTGTGATGTCCTTAGGTTAGACAGGTTTTAGTAGTTCTAAGTTCTAGGGGGCGGATGGATGACCTTAGACGTTAAGTCCCATAGTGCTCAGAACCATTTGAAACATTTGGTGAAAATGTGTTCCAAGACGACAGGGCCTCTGTTAACACAGATTGCATTGTGCTGGACTGGTTTTGTGAGCCTCCCCCTGGCCACCATAGTAACCATATTTTAATATCTGGAGCCTTTGTGGTCCGTGACAGCTGTCCACCTCCACCATCACTAGTTGCAGTTGACCCTTCTTTAAGGAAGAATGGTATAACATCCCTTGAAACCCATACAGGACCTGTGTTCATCCGTTCTCAGATGACTGGAAGCTGTTTTGAACGCCAAAGGTTTGCCTACACCGTATTAAGCATGGAAATATGTTTTGGTGTTCCTATATTTTTGTAAAACTCCTGTAATTTTAAACCTTAAAAAAAAAGTTCAAATGGCTCGGAGCACTATGGGACTTACCACCTGAGGTCACCACTCCCCTAGAACTTAGAACTACTTAAACCTAACTAACCTAAGGACATCACACACATCCATGCCCGAGGCAGGATTCGAACCTGCGACCGTAGCGGTCGCACGGTTCCAGACCGTAGCGCCTAGAATCGCTCGGCCACCCCGGCCGGCTTAAACCTTTAAAGCTGCCAAATTATGATAGCGTTTTTGTTTTTACGAATGGAACATTATACTTTTTCTGTCGGACTGGAAAGACCCTTCAGAGAGGACTCCAACAACACAACTTACGTGGACCTTCATCAGACACTTAACAAGATAATAGCGCCCACAAACGTCTACGCTGCCGTAACAAATGTAAACATTGGTAGTGTAGCCAATGGAGATTACAAACGAGTGAGTGAAGGTACGTGGTGGCAGACGGGACGCTTTTGAAACTGTATGTGCCGTTTTCAGCGCACCTACGTAAGGAAATTACAGCCGTTCTGGCGGAAAGCAAAAGATTTTGTTCAATAAATATTTACTAATACAGGCCACTTTTGCATTACAGGTACTAGGAGAAGCCTGTTAGTCATCAACACTTCTTACGGCAATATCACGACGCAAGAAAGTAGTCAAAAGAATGGTTCAAATGGCTCTGAGCACTATGCGACTTAACTTCTGAGGTCATCAGTCGCCTAGAACTTGGAACTAATTAAACCTAACTAACCTAAGGACATCACACACATCCCTGCCCGAGGCAGGATTCGAACCTGTGACAGTAGCGGTCGCTCGATTCCAGACTGTAGGGCCTAGAACCGCACGGCCACTCCGGCCGGCGAAAGTAGTCATTTCAATAACCAAATGAACAATGTTTTGCCGACCGGGGTGGCCGAGCGGTTCTAGGCGCTATAGTCTGGAACCACGCGACCGCTGCGGTCGCAGGTTCGAATCCTGCCTCGGGCATGGATGTGTGTGATGTCCTTAGGTTAGTTAGGTTTAAGTAGTTCTAAGTCCTAGGGAACTGATGACCGCAGAAGTTAAGTCATATAGTGCTCAGAACCATTTGGAACAATGTTTAACAATGTTTAACCTAACGAGTTTGTATGAAAAGCTACAATGTGTCACGATTGTAAGTACGAGATGACTCCGCCCCATACTATTCAATCGTCGATAGGTTGAGCTCCGAGCAAGTTCTGTCATGATTTCGAAAAGTGAGATAAATGAGATATTGCTTCATTGTATTGGGATAAGCAAGATATTGTTTCATTATAATCAGTTTATCGTGTTTTCGTAAATATACAATATAATGGCATCTACGGACGTATTTCAAGCAAACAGAAAAAAATCAGAACACCAGAAAATAATTAATGTAGAGTAATGAAATTTCGGGTATACATTTGTCTAGGTAACATATTTAAGCGATTAATATTGCAAGAGCACAGGTCAAGCTATCACAGATGTGAAATGCGGGTACTTCCGGTGTAACAGCCAGATTGTTGAATGCGAGCTTGCAGAAAGGCATGCAACTGTGTTATACAGTGTCGGATGTCAGTGGGTGGGAGAGAGTTCCATGCTTGTTGCACTTGGTCGATCAATACAGGGACGGTTAATGTCGTTTGTGGATGCCGCTGGAGTTTGATGATGTCCGATACGTGCTCGATGGAGCCAGATCTCATGACCGAGCAGGGCAAGACAAGAAGTCGACGCTCTGTAGAGCATCTTGGTTTATAATAGCAGTATGCGAGCGAGCGTTATGCTGTTAGAAAACACCCCCTGGGTCCAGTGTGTCTAGAACGCAGACGGGCTGATTGCAGGCCTTCAACTGGCCTCTTTCTAACCAACACACGGCCATCACTGGCACCGATGCAGTACCAGCTTTTATCAGAAAATACAACAGACCTCCACCTTGTCCACTGAAGTCGCCAATAGCGGTGGTTTGGGGTCAGTGGAATGCACGCTACAGGGCGCCTGGCTCAGACCGGTCCTTGAAATAGCCGATTTGTAACAGTTCATTGTCCGCAGCTTGTAGTCTCGCGGTAGCGGTCTCGCTTCCCGAGCACGGGGTCTCGGGTTCCATTCCCGGCGGGGTCAGGGTTTTTCAGCTGCCTCGAGATGCCTGTGTCTTGTGTCGTCTTCATCATTCATCCCCATTACGGTCGGCGGAAGGCAATGGCAAACCACCTCCACTAGGACCTTGCCTAGTACGGCGGCGCGGATCTCCCGCATCGTTCCCCTACGCTCTGCCAGGGAGTACGGGACATCATCATCATCATCATCATCATCAGTTCGTTCAGTTCCCGTGTTGACTGCGCGGCCCCTGCCGCCGGAGGTTCGACTCCTCCCTCGGGCATGGGTGTGTGTTATGTTCTTAGCGTAAGTTCGTTTACGTTGTGTGTAAGTCTAGGGACCGATGACCTCAGTAGTTTGGTGCCTTAGGCATTCTCCGTGTTGAGCATTACTGCTCAAATTTCTGCTGCAGATGTAGTACCATGGGTCAGAGCCATACGCCGAACACAATGGCCTTCCTTCCCGGCTGTGTCGCGTGACCGTCCGGAGCCTGGTCGTTTTTGAGACCCCACTTCCTCGTGATCACCGCTGTTAGTAATCACATAGAGCGTCTACATCCCCGCCAGATCTTTGTGCAATATCGCAGAAGGAACTACCAGTTTGGCCGGCCGGTGCGGCCGTGCGGTTCTAGGCGCTTCAGTCTGGAACCGCGCGACCGCTACGCTCACAGGTTCGAATCCTGCCTCGCGCATGGATGTATGTGATGTCCTTAAATTAGTTAGGTTTAAGTAGTTCTAAGTTCTAGGGGACTGATGACCTCAGAAGTTAAGTCCCATAGTGCTCAGAGCCATTTTGAACCATTTGAACTACCAGTTTCTCGTAGCCCTATTACACGCGACCTCGTTCAAACTCCGTGAGATGTTGATTATGGCGTCCTTGTCGCCTTAAAGCCATTCTTGACTAACATCAACTCACCACGTCCTATCTTAAAGGACGCTTACCACCGTTACATCCCATAGTGCTCAGAGCCATTTACCACCGTTACAGGGTGCATTTACAGCAAACGTCATGCGCATCCTCATAGTGGTGCTACTAGTGGCAATCTTATGCGGCTGGTAAGAAATTTGAAGAGATATCTCTCAAGAGTAGAAACACGCCTACCAACTTTCGTTTACGCAGCTCAACTCCTTCTTGGTGCTGCTATTTTTTCCTCCAGTGTACGTATCCGCTTTACGGGGTGTAGAATTGCAGTTTCTAGAGGATTCGATGGCACTGCTACAGAACCTCCGAGGGACATCAACCACGAGAGCTTCACGGCACAACAGGTAGGAGGAACGCCGACTCAGTAAGACAATTCAAGGAAGGATTGTCTTAGTCTCCGCAAATCTTGAAAGAAAAAAGCAGGCCAGTCAGAGTTTACACCTCTTGTAGCATCGTCACACGACTGAGACACTTAGGGAGATTTACTAAAGTGGACAGGCTCTCGCGTCGAGTGACGGCTCTAGTGGACTAGCGTGAAAGTTTCAGTGCTTTCGGAGTAGGGTGCTCGCAACGGTGGCAGGCCGGGCGTGTTCCGGTAATGCGCGCCCGCCTGCCTGCCTGTTACGTCCTCTCGTCCCGCTGCCAGCGGAGACAGCTCCGAATAGGGTCGGTGACCGGAAGCGGGAACCCGTCCACCGGGTCACGTCAGCCCGCGACACGCAGCCGCCATCCGGCGGGCCACACCCTGACACCCCCACCTCCTCCTCCTACCACTCCCTCCCTTTCTCCCTCCCACGCAGCGCTGAATGCCGAACGCCGGACGGCCAGCTTCAAAGCGGAGCCGCGGGCGCCAGGCGGGACAATGCGTGTGACAGCAGTCCTTCCGTGATTACTGCCGCAGAAAACGAGCGCGCACGTGTCGGCCACACACTGCAGTTTAGTTTGTGCCATACACTGTTTCTCATCTTCTTTTCCATCGCAACACGCACTGTCTTCTACCTCTTTAATTTACTTTGCTGTGGCGTAAGTCGGCTTTAGCGCATCAGAGAAAGACGAGTAAAAGGATCGCTGATCTACGGGCAAACCATACAGCTACCACCGTCACATCTCAGATAAAGATCTTGCCTAGGACCCGAGAAAATTCTGCTCCTACTTAAAAATCGCTAAGTGAGTCTACGGCTTCTATCCAGTCACTCATTGCACAGTCCGGTGCGGCAGCAGCCAACAGCAAAAGTAAAGCCGAAGTTCTAAATTTCGTGTTTAAGAAATCCTTGTCGCAGGAGAATCATACAAACCTACCGTCATTTCACCATCGGATAGATTCCCGTATGGACGACTTAGTAATAAGCATCCCTGGCGTAGAGAAACAACTGAAAGACTTGAAATCCGGCCACGGTGTCCGAGCGGCGAGTCAGTCCGGAACCGCGCGACTGCTACGGTCGCAGGTTCCAATCCAGCCTCGAACATGGATGCGTGTGATGTCCTTAGGTTAGCTGGGTTTACGTAGTTCTAAGTCTAGGGGACTGATGACCTCTGATGTTAACTCCCATAGTGCTCAGAGCCATTTGAACCTTTATATATATATATAGTTGAAAGTAAATAAATCACCAGGTCCGGATGTAATCCCAATTCGGATTTACAGAGAGTATTGTACTGCATAAACGTAGGCTTCCACGGCCATTGTCACTGCCAATAAAATTTTTCTGGGTTTGTGACCGCATTGTCAATGTGTAAAATTGGAAGTGACCTCCTTCGCAGTGTGTGTGTGTGTGTGTGTGTGTGTGTGTGTGTGTGTGTTTTTCTGCTGAATGAGAAAAACTTTGTTTCTTATACACCTGCAGACGTGGCTGTTGTCTAATTTTGATAGGCTGTTAAGGGTGAAAAGAAGGATGTTAGAAGTTCTTTATTTGTGCTTTTATTATTTCTTTTCATTGGTGGAAAAAAAGAAATAATAAAAACACCAGTAAAGAGCTTGTAATATCCCTCCCCTTCATCCTTAACAGCCAATCAGAGAAAAGCCACGTCTGCAGGTATATAAGAAACGAAGTTCTCTCATTCAGCAGCAAACAAAAACACCCTAAAGAAGATCACTTGCAGCAGTGACTGAAACGTCGGTAGTTTAACAGATTGACAATGCGGTCACCAACCCAGAAAAATTTTAATGACAGTAGTCTACGGCATTACCCAGCCTGAATTTATTGTTAATCTCTCGCCTAGCCAAGTGAGTGGAAAAAAGTGCTGGTGACTCGAGTACATAACAGGGGTAAAAGAACGGACCCGCAAAATTGCAGACCAATATCCTTCGATTTGCTGCAGAAGCCTTGAACATTCAGTTCGAATATATTAAACTTTCTTGACACCGCGACGCTTACGTCCGCGAATAAACACGGTTTTAGAAAGCATCGCTTGTACGAAAGTCTGCCTGCCCTTTTCTCACATGATATAGTGCAAGCTATGCATGCATAGCAACAGGAGGATTCCATATTCCTGGACTTCCGTAAACCATCCGACACGGTGCCACACTGCCGATTGTTATGGAAGGTACAAAGCATACGGAATAGGTTCAGAGATATGTGAGTGGCTCGAAGACAGAAACCAATATGTTCTCCTCGCCGGCGAGTGTTCATAAAAGATAAGGGTATCGCCAGGAGTGCCACAAGGAAGTATGATAGGATCGCTGTTATATTCCATAAACATAAAAAAATAATCTGCGGACAGGGTAAGCAGCAGTCTGCAGTTGTTTTATGATGATGGTGGAAGGTGGCGTCGTTGAGTGACTGTAAGAGGATACAAAATTACTCAGACAAAACGTTTAGTTGGCGTGATGATTGGCAACTGGCTCTAAATGTAGAAAAATTTAAGTGAAAGCAGATGGGTAGGAAAAACAAACCCATAATGTGCAGTCTCGTCGATTAAATATCTAGGAATTAGGAATACCGTTGCACAGCAATATGAAATGGAATGAACATGTAACAGTTGTAGTAGGGAAGACAAATGGTCGACTTCAGTTCGTTGGAGTTTTAGGGAAGTATGGTTCATCTGTAAAGGAGACAGCGTACAGGACACTACAGCGACTCACTCTTGAGTACTGCTCGCGTGTGTTCGATCCGCACCGGTTCGGATTAAAGGAAGGTGTCGAGGCAGTCAGAGGCGGACTGCTAGAATTGTTGCCTGCAGGTTAGATCAACACGCAAGTATTATGGAGATGCTTTGGGAAGTCAAATGGGAATCTCTTGATGGAAGACGTTCTTTTCGACGATCACTCTTCTGAAAATTTAGAGAACGGCATTTGAGGCTGAGTGCAGAACGATTCGTCTGCCACCAACGTCTTGCGGACGCAATCGCAGAATAACGACCAGAAGGACTGAGTGAAGGGACGGTACTACATGATAACGCACGACCGCATTCAGCTAGACACTGTACAGTAGTAGTGTTGGGATATCATTCCGCACCCACTTTATTCACCTTTTCCGCTGTATATCTAGAAACCTTCATGAAACTTCCTTTCCGGATCAAAATGCGGTCCGAACATGGCTCGCATAGTCCCTTGCGTCAAAACCACGTGATTTCCACAGTCGCAGAATCGGAAAGTTACCCCAGCGTTGGCAGACTATTGTTAGCAATGAAGGAGAATATATAATCGTTGACTTACGTCTCCGTTACGAGTATCTGTTGTGCTTATTTAACTTACAGTAAAGTGCGACGGACTTATGTGCCAAGTCCGCAGCTCGTGGTCGTGCGGTAGCGTTCTCGCTTCCCGCGCCCGGGTTCCCGGGTTCGATTCCCGGCGGGGTCAGGGATTTTCTCTGCCTCGTGATGGCTGGGTGTTGTGTGCTGTCCTTAGGTTAGTTAGGTTTAAGTAGTTCTACGTTCTAGGGGACTGATGACCATAGATGTTAAGTCCAATAGTGCTCAGAGCCATTTGAACTTATGTGTCAACTAATAGCTTTTTCTGTTGTTCCGATAGTAACTTTATTGTTGCTTGTAGCAGTAAAATGCAAGTGCATTTTCATAAGAATCAGTGTGTGTACAGTTAAGTAATAAAAAAAAGAGAGTAATCCCGCTATTTGTCCCACAGGACTACGTGACGTTGACCCGCCGCCGCGTCACCCTATGCCATATGGCGCCATTCGGATGCTGTGTTGGGAGACATGTGATCCGAGAGGTTGTCGGCTTTGCTGACTTTAGGGCCGCCACATCTCACTGAAGTACGCGTTCTGTTGGCCTCACAAGGCTGACTGCACTCAGTTCGGAGTCCACGAGGAAACAAGTTCCCTGGGGTTACCGGGAATTGGACCCGGGTCCTCAACATAACCACTGACCAACTATCCTATGGACGTAGACATGTAGCCAGTAGGTTCCCAAATAACAGAGTTTCTTTAAGAATGACTGCAAATGCCTTATGGTTCCCATGCCTGCATATTTTGATACGTCTTACTGCGCGTTTTAGCGTCAAGTTGTAAAGTGGGATAGAAGTTTCTAAATTTACGACTTTATAAAATGTGGTAACGTGGCTGCCGCATTACTGATCTCGCCTAATACGCACCAGCAGATCCGTGTTTGTGAGGAAGGAATGATTCAGAGAGGGCACGGCAGGATGAATGGTGTGTGTGTGTGTGTGTGTGTGTGTGTGTGTGTGTGTGTGTGTGTGTGTGTGTGTGTGTGTCGACGCCTCCCAGGGCTGGCGGGTCGCCAGGACAACAGAGTGCTCACCTCATCACACCGCGGCCTTCAGATGTTCAGCTGATACACCAACAAATCATACCTGTCCTGCAAAAAAATAATTAGGTTCCTCACAAACAATGCAACATCAAGCTATAATAAACGTGAGTGAAAGTTAGTGCGCGAATGATCTACAAAGATACGAATGTGCGTACAAATGTCCAACACAGCAGGATGTACAAAGTTCGGTGAATGGTGCCGCAAATCAAAATCAAACAAAGAAACAAACTGTCTTTGTTCTTTTCAGAAGAACTTTTCATTGGCTACATAGTCGACGCTGTCAGAAGTTTTCGAAAAGTTTGTTCAGAACACGTCTAAATTTAAGATACCTCACTGGCTTGGTTTCACAAGCGTATCGCTTTGAAATGTACGGTGTCGAAACAAGGAGCGTAAAAATAACATGGAGGACAATAACTTGAAGCTTTCATGAAATACACATATTAAAAATGCATTTCATATACACTTAAGTGCAAAAGAAACTGGTACACCTGCCTAATTTCGTGTAGGGCCCCCGTGAGCGCGCAGAAATGCCGCAACATGACGTGGCATGGACTCGACTTATGTCTTAAGTAGTGCTGGAGGGAACTGACAACAAGAATCCTGCTAGGCTGTCCATAAATCCTTAAGGGTATGAGGGGATGGAGATCTCTTCTGAACAGCACGTTGCAAGGCATCCCAGATATGCTCAATAATGTTCACGTCTGAGGTGTTTAGTGGCCAGTGGAAGTGTTTAAACTCAAAAGAGTGTTCCTGGAGCCACTCTGTAGCAATGCTGGACGTATGAAGTGTCGCTTTGTCCTGCTGGAATTGTCCAAATCTGCCGGAACGCACGATGGACATGAAGGGATGCAGGTGACAGGTGATCAGACAGGATGCTTACATACGTGTCACCTGTCAGAGTCGTATCTAGACGTATCATGGGTCCCATATCACTCCAACTGTACACACCCCACACCATTATAGAGCCTCCACCAGTTTGAACAGTCCGCTGCTGACAAGCAAGTTTCATGGATTCATGAAGTTGTCTCCATAACCGTACACGTCCATCCGCTCGATACACTTTGAAACGAGACTCGTCCGACCGAACAACATGTTTCCCGTCATTACTAGTCCAATGCCGGTGTTGAGGGGCCCAGGCAAGGCTTAAAAGTGTGTCGTGCATTCATCAACGGTACACAAGTGGGCCTTCGGCTCCGAAAGCCCATATCGATGATGTTTCAATGAACGGTTCGCACGCTGACACTTGTTGATGGCACAACATTGAAATCTGCAGCAAAGCAACTATCGGAAGGGTTGCGCTTCAGTTACGTTGAACGATTCTCTTCTGTCGTCGTTGGTCCCCCAGCGATATCGGAGATTTGATGTTTTACTGGATTCCTCATACTGACAGTACACTCGTCAAATGGTCATACGGGAAAATCCCCGCTTCTCGCTACCTCGGAGATGCTGTGATCCATCGCTCATGCGCCGACTATAGCACCACGTTCAAACTCACTTAAATCTTGATAACCTGCCACTGTAGCAGCAGTAACCGATCTAACAACTGCACCAGGCACTTATTGTCTTATATAGGCGTTGCCTATCGCAGCGACATGTTGTGCCTGTTTGCATATCTCTGTATTTGAATACGCATGCCTATGCCACTTTCTTTGGCACTTCAGTGTAATTTATTGAACCTGCGGAACAGAATACAAAGTGTTAGAGACTATGTAGTTCTCGCGAAACCTTATTCCTACTGGGAGACCCCGTATTCGGGGAATACTGTGCGAAAAATATTCTTGTGATCCCTACGCGAAATACAAGCACACCTGACAAAAAATTAGTCACCCCAAGACAAATAGTTACAAGCATCATTTAATAACACCTAATTCGCCCCTGGAGTTATTAACCGCCTCGATTACCTTACGAAGCGAGTCCACAAGGTTGTGCGGGTACGTCGCACCCCGGTTGTGACACCCGCTGTGGATTTGATCGTTCAATTTGACCAAATTGCGGGCATGCTGATGTCGGCATCTTACCCGCTGTTCCACTATGTCCCACAGGTTTTCTAAGGGTACAATTCAAGTGATTTTGCAGGCCAGTCGAGATGTAACACGACAGGGAAGTGCTCAGAAATCCATTCACATACTCTTCCAGCCCAATGAACTTTGCTGCTGTTGTCATTATGTGCCAGCGTAAGCAATGGCCTCTTGCGAGGTGACCGGCTGCATGCAGTTTCCTTCGCAATGTTCTCTCGCCAAGAGGTTGGGAAGGACGTTCATTCACTACCCGTTGTAATTCGTTCTACATTTGGAAGCGATTCTGATTCACAAGCTGTTAAACACGTCTCCGGCCCCCCTCCATCAGGATGTTTCTCCGACCACGATTCTGACATTGAGTTTCGCTGGCGCGTGTGTTACGCCACTGCTTATAGACATGTTGAAAAGTCCGCCGCGAAACACAAATTCAGCAAGTTCACGCACCGTATGGCCAAGACACTGCCAAACACGTTTGCCCATTTTGCCATTGTCAGGTCCTCACATACCACCTTCTTTACATATTATGTCCGCCTGAAACACAAATGTCTCACTGATCGCTACCTACTGCCTTATGCTCACGTGGAGGGACTGCACTGCAGAATCTTTGAAGGCTTCACGATTCCTCTGCGTGTGCGCACTGGGGTGACTAATTTTTAGCCCGGAGAGCTTCCGATGGTAGTTGCGTACGGTAGGAGAGGTCACCGTGCGTATAAAAGCATGCAGACAGTCATTTCTCCCTCGTTCAATATGCGAATTGAAGAAGACAGAAAACTGATGATACTAGTACTGTTTAACCTTAACCATGCACTGTACAGTGGCTTGCCGAGCACATATGCAGTAGCAGAATGAGTCGCCTATGGCCTGGGACTTTGCTGCTGCTGCTGCTCGGCTATCGACCGGCGCTTGGCTTCGCCCTGGACTGCTGGCTGCCATGCATCCCCCCCCCCCTCCCCCCCCCCCCCCTACACAGCGGCTGGCCCCACACACTCTGGACAGCGTAAATAATTCCCTCCCCCGCTGGCTAATGTGCGTTGCCTGACTGTGCCCGCCACAGCTCTGAAACTCCTCTCTTCTCCACTCCACTCGTCAAATATTTACGGCCAGGTAATTCCTGGCTGATTAGGGAAATGGCTGTAGGGCCAGCTTACAGCGCAGCAGTCCTCACGTTCGAAGTTTGCCAGTGCCCGTATCACTGGGTGCCTGAGCATACAACCGCAAATAACGCAAGAGCCAATAAATGAAACAGTGTATTTCAAATTCTTAACCCTTTCGTGGGCAAAATTATTGAGCAGTTTTTCTTAATGAATGGAGAGCCGATAGTAGTTAACAGATAGGTATATTTATCATACAGAATATCAAATTTGCTCCAACTGTGAAAGTGAGGTCACACAAGGTGAGAAGTATTCTTCCCACTGCCCTTCCTTGTAGTTAAATGACAAAAACAACTTTTTCAATATATGTCATATTTATTAGATAAATTTACTTCTCTTGTTACAACGATTGTTCACAATTACTTGCCATGAAATTTTCTGAAACATGGGTCTATGCAAAGCGGTATTTGACAATATGTACAAACACAGCGAGTGCTCTTTTCCGCAGCCTTGGTACTACAATGACGGCACGTCCAGTAGGTTTCTCCTAAAATGGGTTGATGCTCCCCTACAGCCATATGACGAAAATCTTCAGGCACTTTACCCCTTTTTGCCAGAAAGACAGGTTTTTGTCCACTCCTTTTTTGGGATGAGAAGCCAGCGATCAATTGTCTGGCTAGATGGATCCTGTATGTGAGCTGATCATGCTGTCCGCTTTCTCTTTTACTTATTTTCCACAGGATAAAACTGTTCATTGCAGAAACGTCCACCAGGAAATAAAATATTCTGTGCTACCATTTTACAGAACGTCTGCCAATAACATACATTTCTCGTAATTGATCAAACTTATCGACACCACCCATTATTTTGTTGTATTCTGCCACAACTTCAGGACAAGAAATCTCTGTACTAGTACCATCCTTGTTTTTCCTTTTCACTGCGGCTGTTTCTCATGGGTCATGAATTGAGGACAGGAAAATGACTGGAAGGTTATCCATCCATTTTACTGCAGAAATGGCTCCTTTTGTTTCAAACTGGAATTCTCCTCGTTCCAATTTTACGTTTTCCTTCAAAAATTTGGGTAAATACTATAGCTTTGAGGGGAAAAAAAAAAAAAAAAAATCACAAAATGTCACGCAAGCAGCACTGAAAGGCTCCTCTACACAGCAACACTCAGCTATACAATGCCTCTGCGCGAAGGTACAGCAAAAACGGCGGGAACTTCCGATTGGAAGTAGAGTAGTACCCTATACTGTTCACGAGGTGGTAGCATAGTACAGAGGTGGGAACTACGAATCCCACGGGACTAGGAGCGAGTTCATTGTAGTTGGAAGCATGTTTCCCACGGCTCACGAAAGGGTTAAGTGATTATATTGACTAGAACCTAAATTGGAAACCACATGATGCAAAGCTTTTAAAGGGTCTGCAGCTTCCGCGTAAATAATTTCGTGTGGCTCAATGGCCTGGTGCACGTCTTTCTACTCAGACGCCACTTCGGCAACTTGCGCGTCCCTAACCTAACCCAATTATACAACCGGGGAAAGGTTTCTGGCGACTCCTCACATCACTGGCAGGTTAAGTCTAGGTTTCACACGAAGACTGAGAAATCCGTGATCCGACCGAGATTCGATCCCGCAAACTTCTCGGTTTCCAGACACGCGCTTTAACGCTATAGCACCAGGCCCGAAGCAACTTAGGCGTTACAGCTAATATATCACATTTTAGATGAAAGTGTCAACATTTTACTACGCCAGATTTCATCCACTAATCACTTACGATATCATAATTCGGGACAACACTTCAATGAAGTAGAAAATTTTTATTGCACAGAGAAGTGTAATAAGGACGTGTGGTGTCCGCTATAGATCCTCTAGTATACAACTCTTTAAATAATTTCATTTATTTATTTAGGCTTTGGTTTCAAGATCCAGAACAACTGTCAGTTTGGATTATCATCTATGTACAAATATTAATGCAGTCAGTAACAAGAGAAATATAAATTTTATATAATTAATATATGTACACTACACTTATTTAAGTGCAAAATTTAATTTAACATCTGTTACAACAAAATGTGTATTATTTTAATCAAATAATTGTGTGCAAATATACTTCGTTTGATTACAGATACACTTCGCCTTGTGTGTTCGGGTCCATCCTTCAAGCAATGCAAATCTTCGTTTCCGCTCTGTCCCTCTATTAAACAGTTGGTCATACTGGCAAGAGCTTCGAAGAGCCTTTATTCTATAACGAAGTTTGCTGTCAACAGTCACTCTCTGGTGCAAATTCTAAAAATAATACTAGAAAGAGAAATGATGTATACTACTCAACATTAGTTTGGTACAGACAGAAGTGAGGTATTCAGCCATAAAAATCTTTGAGCACCCATCCAGTGACGAAAAAATTTAACGTACAGAGTGGACAGTTTTAATCCATAATGGGGAATAAATCGAGATGGAGATGACATATAGCAAAATGTCTTAGATAAAAGTTGTAAGTGGCAAGGAGGGTAAGCATTGCTACTAATGGCAGTGATGAACCTTAAGGTCGAGTTGATATCGAGTTAAAGTTTTTTTTTATTTTTTTAATGGGAACACAAATATTTAAAATTTGAAAATAATAGTAAATTTTACCTAAAAATTATACATTATTCACACAAAAATTTGGCATCACACGGCGTTACATTCCTCTCACCGAGGAGAAATGCCTGGTAGAAACCGGATCCTCCGTATAGCAGCGCCACACGCCAACAACTGAGCTACGGGCACATACTACGGAGCCGTACCCTCGACGAAAAGGGAAATTCACCTGCAGAAACGGAGAACACAAAACGCCTTTTGTTTCTCAGCGCACAATGGATAACGAGCGAGCGATTTAAGACTCCAAGTAGAGCCCTATCGGGAACCACATGAATAGGAAACTTACAACTGGAGGCTAGGTAAAGTTTTACGGCAGTTATTCTGAAAGCAAGATCCGATCGGTCGCGAAATGGAAGCCACATAGAAAATCGGATGAACCTTTGAACAGATGTGTTCGGCAGTTTCTCTAGTATTCCCGACGCGATCGCGTCACGTCGCTCTTTTCATTTCTGGGCTCTCAACGAACACGTTAAGATGCCTAGAAAGTGGTGTCGCAAGTATGAGTGCCTGCTAAGAAATTTGCCCTGATTTCATGCAGCCCCACACACAACCTAACTGTCACGCATTTCCTTTTTCATGACAATTCTCGGCCACACACTGCAGGGGCAATGAGGACAATGAGGACAATCTGCAGCGTTTTCGACGGGAAGTGCTTGATCACCCACCATACAGCCAGGACTTGCCTCTCTGCTCACATAAACCGCTGGCTACGACAACACCATAAGCTGCAGACCCGTGTATGGAAGTGGCGGAAAGCATAGACGGTTGTCTGGAAATAGGTACAAGGTTGCGACAACCGTCGAAGTCGAAGTGGTGACTATGTGGAGAAGTAACTCGAAGCTGTAACTAACTGTTGCGACTAAACCATTTTTGATTGTACTGTGGTTACAATTTCTCGACCGATCGGACCTTACTTTCCGAATAACCTTCAGAGTTTCGTTGTTTAAGTTAAAGTGTGCTTCATTCATCGTAGAAGTAATCTTGTGAAAGTGGTGACGATTTTTCGTTTTAAAGTGTGAACAACATTCATCATCATCATCATCATCATCATCGCCGGACGCTGTGGTCGAGCGGTTTCGGGGCTTCAGTCCGGATCCACGCGGCTGATACGGTCGCAGGTTGGAATCCTGCCTCGGGTTAGGATGTGTGTGATGTCCTTAGGTTAGTTAGGTTTAAGTAGTTCTAAGTCTAGGAAACTGATGGCCTCAGATGTTAAGTTCCATAGTGCTTAGAGCCATCATAATCATCATCATCATCATCATCATGGTGCTCCTCGTAATCGTCCTCATTAAGATCAGGCTGTACAATCACGATGGTCTGTGTCTGAAATAGTCTCCCAGTTCAAACCGTATAGAGTCTCAGTTGAAACTCCAGCTCTGGACAGTATTCACCATCTTGATCGCCAAGAGGTGGTTGAGTGAGGGGAAGTCTCTCTCAGGCAGTAGTGGGGTGGTCGTCTGGTCGTCTTGCTCGCGGTAACAGCTCCTAACGAGGTTGGTTAGCTGGGAGGGGGGGGGACCAAACACCGAGGTCATCGATCCCATCGGATTAGGGAACGATGGAGAAGGAAGTCGGACGTGCCCTTTCAAAGGAACCATCACGGCATTTAACTGAAGTGATTTCAAGGAAATCATGAAAAACCTAAATCAGGATTTCCGGATGCGTATCTGAACCATCGTCCTCGCGAATGCGAGTCCAGTGTGCTAACCACTGCGCCACCTCGCTCGGTCCTAACGATTTAGATGAACAATATCTTTCAAAGATTGAGGTTTAACCGAAAGTTGCCGGAAAGTTGGCGTAGTCTGACAGTGAACATCAAGAATATTTCTTCACACAGGAGCTTTCGTTTCAATAATCCTGCGATCACACCTGCCGGCAACTGCAATCAACGTCAATGGTGTACAGTCCATTCAGACTGGTTCACTGAACCGCGCTCACTTTTTCAGTGAACGAAAGTGCGCATTACCCGCAACGGATCTGCAGTTGTTTGAGGGGCACACGGCACCGCCGTAATACCTTTAGAATCCGGGTGTGCCGTGTCAATGAGCGGCGCTAGCAGGGTATTCCGGCGGCCACGCTCGTGGGGATAACGTGAGACACAGGCGACGAGGCACGCGTGCGCTGGGCGTGGCGCCGTGCAGCCGGCCACACAATGGGTCGTGAGGCGGGGGCGGCACCAACTATAGAGCCACGCTCATCCACTGGGCAGCTGCAAGGAATTCCTTCCCATCCAGGAGGAATGAGCACGACGAAACAAAGCTGTAGCGGATACAACGCTACCAAAACAAATTTCCTCACGTCTTTGGTATCGTATACCTCATGAGAGACATCACTTTAGACAAGCAGCCTCTTATGACATCTACGACCATCTTTGGCTCTAAATTGTAAAGCACATGTCTTTTTACACTGAAAGTATGAATTAGGAAACGCCTTCAGTCACAACTTTTCGTGTTTTATTAGGTATAAGATGCGTTTCAGACCCTGTGGGTCCATCATCAGGTGTAATTTGTTTCTTTTAGCTCTTGGATGAGATGAAATGCATTTCTGCCCCCGCCTCACGACCCAGAAGTGAAATGCATTTTTGCATTTCATCTCAGTCAATAGTAAAAAATAAAGCTTGTATTAAGACAAATTACACCTGATGATGGACCCACAAGGTCTGAAACGCATCGTGTACCTAATAAAATACGAAAAGTTGTGACTGAAGGCGTTTTTTAATTCAAACTTCCACTGTATTGAATACATTCACATTTGAAGCTGGAAACTATGGATACGAAACAATTTTTTATTTATCGCCTGATGACGCGTTTAGGTAGAGCCCCATCATCAGGTGCACGAGAGAAGACATTAAAAGACATTCATTGCAACAACGCAGTCAAAATGAGGAACATATCTGCCAATATCAACACAAAGTATCCTGTCGTTTGCCACTGCATTTCGAAAATACCACCAGTGCTCTGACAGTTTGACAGTGCCAGACGCACTGTACTCCTTGGTTCAATTCCAACAGTTTTTTCCGTATAAATTTGTAACTGCAATTGTCGACAATTTTTATAGTGTAACTTAATGACAGATCTCGATGTTAGAAGTGTTTCCTGCTACGATGCCATTACTTGGCAGTGGCTCCTTCTAATCGGTTTAAGTGTCCCCGCCCAAGGTTTTAATTCCTAAATTTATTCAGGTTCTTGTGATTTTCATTTCCCAGTAATATTTATTTAAACGTTTTGGTTGATATGTATGTACCCAGTCATTTTCATTCGTGCCACATCCTTTGTTAAAATTCCAGCAGCTTTTGAATGTCGCAGCGTTCTTGCTGCTGATTCCTTTATTAACAACTGCCATGCATGATACCGTCGGTGTTAGCGTTACTAGCTCAAACTATTGGCAAAATTCTTGTTTACGGAATGGAGTGAGAAGTTACAAGATACTTTGTGTTGATTTTAGCAAGCACTTTTCACAGCTTTAGAGAGTTGTTGCGATTTCTGCCTTTTAATGTCTTGCCTTTTATTGTATGCTTCATACTACTAATTTGACGATGTGGTTCTCCCAAAAAGCGCCACCAGGGGATAAACAGAAAATTATTTTGGCGGTCAATACGAAGGTATCGCCTTCTGTATACCGAGAAAAAAGCGTTTGGTAATATTTAACTGACGAAAGGCGAAAGTATGAAACGCAGCAAATGAAGGCGGAAGGCAATACAGACGTTTAAACAACGTACTAAACAGCTTGTAACGGAACTGAAACGATGGTGGGCTGACAGTAATTTGGAGCCCGCGCGTCGGAAACAGGCGCGCTGGTGTGAGACTGCCAGGGAGTGCACCCTGATGCCATCTATTGGCGAAACTGGGAATTAGCGCTGCCTGTCAGACAATGCACTAAGCTCTCGGAGTCAAATGTATTATTTTTCTTGGTAATTATAAGTTATTGCTGTATGATTTAATGTTATAAGGTGCTAGTAGTAAATTATTATGACTGGTATGAACTCCAGGGTAATAAATATAAATATTCTTAAATACTAAATGATTTCGGTGAAAAGGTGGTAGGGGAACGCCCCCACTCTTGGTGATACGAGCGTAGCTAGAGGTAGCTGGAGACACAGGGACTGAACAATGGAATGGCCTGGGGAGGGTTGACGTGATCGGACGTGCATAACTGTGCTCACGCAAAAGTGATTGTGCAACAGCGAAGAGGAGAATATCGTCGCCGTTTGTGGAGTAGAACGCGACGAATGGTTGTCGAAGCCGTCTCTATGCCACTGGGGCTGATTGTAAGAGTTCCTGCGCCCAGATTTTATGGCGGACGTGCAGTAGCTTATACGAGTGCTACAGCTCGTAGTTCCAGCCGCCATTGAGGGCATGAGGCGTGAAGAGCTGCGTTAGCCACATGCATCTCACCACCAGCACCGACACGTCTACCCAAGGCAAGACTGCTTGCAATTGTTAAGTCGAACTTTGTATACATGTAAAAGGAGAATACCAGTTTTCTTTTGTGCAAGTGCAGAGGACAGAATATAGTAATGAGTAAAATTACGACGCATGTTGTTCATTGTAAAGTGTAGTAACCTGAAACATAGTGTAGTGAAATCAGACTGAGGCCACCATCGCCTCTTTCATTTACAATTCTTTTGGGTGTAGAATACTTTAGCGTATAAGAATGTTGAAAAGAGCAATGGTCACACCAGAATGAGTCGCCTATTTATAGTTACTTAAATTTTCTGAGTAACCTTTCAAGTAAAGTCACTTAACTAATTCTATATCAATCGTCCAAAGAGTAATATCCAAAATCATTAAATAAGTTGAAGGATAGAATTTTGTTAACCTAAGTTGCGTAAGTTGTCTTGGTGGTAATTACCAAGCCAACTCACAGAAATTGAGAGAGTATTTGCTTTGTAGAATCACCTAGAATGAGAATGATCAGAAATAGTAATATTCAGAATTAAGTTTAAATTCAACTCAAGCCGTTTCACTTTGAAACGAGCCAAAAAACTGATTTATTCTTTTGCTCCTTCAGAGCTGGCGACTGTAGTTATAAGTATTTTCAGGAGGATTCGACGGTAAGTCTGCTGCTCTCGTCGTGCTGATAGGATTACCCACTGCTGCTAGCAGTGGTGATTGGATACATAAGCTCACTACCAAGTTAAGTGGGTCAGGTAGGCAGTGTTACAGTGTGAACTGTAGGGCACTGTAGGCCGTGGATCGAACCCGTTCAATCATCACAGCTCTTTGGGAAATAGTCCGGTTAGGAGTGTACTAATCATTAGGTAAATACTGGCGAGTAACGGTCAAAAATGTATACGCAAGTGAATTTAGCAAGGTCCATGTAGCACCTAATTAATCTGGTGCAATGGCGAGGGTAGGAGTGGAGTAAAAGTGAGCTGAGCTTGTGGCAGCTGTGCTGTCTTCAAAGATTAATAACGTGAATTCACTACTACCTCTTACCATTAGGGCTGAGCTATTTACGGTTAAAATACGTAGCAGTAAGCGCAAAGGCGTGACAGCTACAAGTCCGTATTGGCTTTATACATACGGAAGTAGGAAGCGGGTCATTCAGTCAGTGGAGGGGTTAAAACAACCGAGTCAGTTGAGAACATACCCCATTTACTGATGGAAAGATTCGGCGGTTCGGTCGCAAGCTGAACAGAAATTCCTAGAGGACAAATCCAATGCTGTAGAAGCTTACGTAACTAGGGGAAACACATATTCCTCCAACAGGAAAATTGAAGAAACCTTTCGAGAACAGTTATGAACAACGCCGAATCATCAGTTGAGACAGTCATATTTGCAAAATATTGACACGAATTATATACAGAAAGAAGGAGAAATGTAGAAACAGAAACCGGGCAAGATCAGTCTGGGTTCCGAAGAAACACACAAACTCGCCAGGTAATACTGACACTATGACTTACCATATAAGGTTGGTTAAAGAAAAGTGTACCAATGTTTACAGCATTTGTAGACTTAGAGAGAGCTTCGTACAATTCTGACTGGAACTCAGCCTTTGGAATTCTGAAGACAGGGAGCGAAAGGTTATTTACAACTTGTACCAGACTTCAGTTATAAGAGTAGAAGGACATGGAAGGGAAGCAGTGGTTGGGAAGACAGCGAGAGACATTTTTACTCTAACCCTCATGTTATTCATCCATCACAGGAAATTAAGAATAAATTAGGAAAAGTAATTAAAGCTTATAGATACAAAACACAAATTTTACCTTTGTTGACAACTTTCTAATTTCGTCAGACATAAAAACGTCACGAAAGATTAGTTAAACAAGATGGATAGTCTCTTGAAAATAAATATGTAACATGAAGACAATGAAGTAAAACTGAGTAATATAGTCGAATTTAATCAAGTGATGATGACAAGAAAGGATTCCACTGTTCGTGGTAACAATTACAGGTGGTTATGCAGTAAAGAAAGATTAAAATTCGCTGCATAATCGTGGCATGTTCTGTAACACAGGGCCTTTCGTAACCGTGAGAAAATGAGGGGTTCTAATTACATCCGCGTGAAGTAACGCGTCTTCCTCGTTTAAATTGAATTACGGTGACGTATTCGGTTTCCGGGAGGGACAAGACAAAAGAATATCGGTGCCTCGGCGGAGTACTTTCGCGCACCTTACTGTCTACAAACCCTTATTGATGTAATGAACTTTTTGCTCAGAGGAGATCGCTAGAAACAAGAGAGAATAATGAGGTGCATGCACCTGGACCATTTTTGCAGCTATCCTGCCTGACAAGGTTTCAGAGTACATTTCAGAAGGACAGAAGCACACTTTTGTGACTTTCACGTAGCAACGTTATGTCTGAAAGCTTACACCTCATTAGTACCGTAACACCAATATGGGTATTTAGTTTGTTATAACTAACAATCTCACACCACATTCGGTTTGGAACGTACACTAACGTGCGTACACAGAGGTATTTCACATTTCAGTTGTCAAAAATGGCTCTGAGCATCTGAGGTCATCAGTCCCCTAGAACTTAGAAATACTTAAACCTAACTAACCTAAGGGCATCACACACATCCATGCCCGAGGCAGGATTCGAACTTGCGACCGTAGCAGCACCGCGGTTCCGGACTGAAGCACCTAGAACCGTGCGGCCACAGCGGCCGGCCATTTCAGTTAACTTCTAAAAACAATGGTTCATAGTTTTCTTTAGTATGAGTATTACAAAAATTGGAAACAAATTTTTTTTCCTCCGAGGTTTAAGAAGTTCAGCATGAATTATTTCGTAAATTTTATGCCTAGTAGTGTAAAAATAAGCCATATTCGATTTGTTATTATTCTATAACATGACGCATACAATGCAAGATATGCATCATTATTTAAAAATATAAATGACCTCCCGACTGCCTTCTATGGAATCTTGTTTTTGTGCCGCCGCAACAAAATGTCTCTCGTGCTGTCTGCACTGTTGGAGATCACTGCCGGATGGTTTAGCACTCTAAATGCAAAAGCCCATCCCCAAAAGTGTTATTTTATCCACACTACTTCTACAGGGTAAACTACATGTGCAGTACCTGACCCAATAGTGGAAAACAAATTGCAAACCTTGTAATGACCAAATTATTCTTTATGAACCGGAGTTGAAACGACAGGAAATGGGCATTGAAAAAGTTTATGAACGGTAAATATACTTATAAATAACAGAACAGGGCAGTTCAACCGATTTATAATTTCTTTAGTGATTCGTTGTCGCCTGTTACTGCCAATTTACAGTTATTTTCCGCAGTCAAACCCAAAGAGATGGAACGTTATGTAGCACTCCCTTCGGTGTCGTCCGGTACTACGCTACAGACGCAATCTTTTATTTTTCCCGTAGCTGTTTCGAAAGTGAGATCACTCTGAAGCGAATTTTCGAAACGGCGCTTCCTCCCACGCAACTGATCGTCTGATATTACGCTATTGGTACACAGTGTGATTTATTTACGTAGAAATACCAAATATATCGAGAACTACAAAATAAGACCAAAATCGCGTGAATAACGGGGGACCAGAGATGAAACTATCCAGTTTTTATTAGATAGTTGTGCTTTCCGGTGGATCAAAGGGCTACTCTAGTTTTTTAAAACGAGTACGCGTAATTTTTACTGCGTGTTCATCTATGAGAAAAGGCGTGATCAACTCTGTCCTTCAAACACTCCTTTTTATCTTACTTTTCCTATATAATTTATAAAAACTCACTTTGTACATGACCTGGAATAGTACAGATTAGAAGACATTTAGTCTCAACTTACAGCAGTATTATTACTAGCCTTCCCTGTGCGTTCGGCTGTGCGTTCTCTTTACTGTTAAACTCTTTCGCAACGTGGTAAAACGAATCATGAGACTATTCTCAACGTCAAACGTAGAGCAGAAAGCGTGTTGCCGTCTGTTTGAGGTCACTTCGCGAACTAGCGCGTTTTTGTGATGAAGAGATGAAATGTTAAGACAACACAAACACCCAGTCCCCCGAACGAAGAAAAGCTCCGACCGGTCGGGACTCGAACCTCTGCAGCCTAGAGGCAACGACGCTAACAGTTAGACCATGAGATTGCAATAACGTTTCTTCCTGATTCACCATAAATTGTTGTCATCTGAAATTGGTTTTCAACAAGATAATCCATTTCATTTGCTACTTAAAACTATCGACTGCGGTCAGAAATAACTCGTATACTTTAAAACTGCAGAAAAGAACACAGGTTGAAGTAAAGCACAGTCCAATACTAAACCCAATTTCGGATTTGAAACCGCTTCATTTCGAGTAAAATTTTGGAGCTTCCTACAGCCACAGCCGCCATCGTCTTCAGGAGAAAAACTACATTCTTCTGTTCCTTTTATTCGAAATGGCGGTGCTTGAAGTGCGGGAAGATTGTATCCAGGCAAGACGCTGCGAAACACTCCGATGTCGGAAAGTGACGATTCTTATTTGCAGGCGTTGAAGGCGTCTAACTACAACGTGATAATACTTCGCAAAAATGAATGAATGGAACAAACCAGTCCCGCTAATACTCAATAACACTGAGTTTGGTACTACCTAGGTGTAACAATTTGGAGGGATATGAAATATGTGAAACAGGTGGCGAAAGTTCACTTGGAGAATAATCAGAACATGCAATTATTTTATAATGGAAAATGATTACAAAATGTCCCGAAACATATCCTAGAACATTGTTGTAGTGTGTGGGATCCATAACAAATGCGAGATCCATACCAGATAGGACCATGAGGAGCGTCACAGAGATGTTGAGAAACCAGAACTGGCATGCGCTTGAACATGGAATCAGCTACCGTCCGATAGCCTACTTACAGAGTTTCAAGAACCAATATTATGTGAGTATACGAATATACTGCAGCGCCCCACATATCGCTCCCGGAAGTATCTAGAACACAAGATTAGTAATGGTTCAAATGGCTCTGAGCACTATGGGACTCAACTTCTGAGGTCATCAGTCCCCTAGAACTTAGAACTACTTAGACCTAAGTAACCTAACGACATCACACACATCCATGCCCGAGACAGGATTCGAACCTGCGACCGCAGCGGTCTCAGACTGTAGCGCCTAGAACCGCACGGCCACACCGGCCGGCACAAGATTAGTACAATTATAGCGTGCATACAAGCGTTTGAGCACTCATTCTTCTAGTGCTGCATACGAAAATGGCAGTGGAAGCAACACAAGTAGAAAAATAACTTTTACAGTGGCAAGCACCCTCTGTGATGCACTTCACAATGGTTTGCAAATTACTTATATGGATAACGTAGATGTGGATGCCTGTGCAACTGTTTTCTCGGAACGAGCAATAAGCCGACTGTTACGCCTGATCGCAAAAAAAGGGTCCCCAGAAAAACTGCCACAACAGCCCTGGCGGTTCTTCTCGGCGCTCAGGTAAACAAACCAAATGCCTAAATTGGCTTTTTAGCCGCACGCATTTCAGCAGATCACCAGGTGAGAGGGATCTCTATACAAAAAAATTTGTTGAGGAAGTAGGAAAGGCGAAGGACTCTGTGATACGAAGATGGAGTAGGATCGGAAAAACCAATTCGACATGCGCCTTCGACTTCGAGAAACCACTGAATATCTAACTATGTATGTCCGGACCGCGATGCGAATAGTGCTCCCGCGGTATGTTAGTAGAGAGCCGTCTCGGTGGGTCGTTCACTTGCAGGCATCTCAACCCTGACGTGTTGCTTTGGGGGAGCTATTTCGGCGCCATATCGCAGCTAAAAGCATGGCTGGTCACTGGACGGCGCGGAATGCGTCTTGTGTGTGTGTGTGTGTGTGTGTGTGTGTGTGTGTGTGTGTGTGTGTGTGTGTTTGCAGTAGCCCACAGAGTGCACCCGCTATAGCAGCAAGGACGCGGTCCATCCTCGCATCCAGAGGCCAGCAGCCAGGGGAACGCGCCTCTATGTGTTCTGCTGACATCGCGCATTACCAAAATATGCTACACCTAAAGTAGAAACATCATCCGCACACTGGTCGAACATGAGACTGCACCTTCAGTTACGTTAGTCCACTTTGTAACACGGTCCATCATTACACCATTTCTACTTGCAGTCACAGTGCAAAGTGCAAAGTGTAGGAAACGAACGAGTGTAGCTCCCACGCCAGTGGAACACAGTCTTCTCTTGCAAGGTGAGGTCGCCACCTATCCCGATTTTGTAGCGATCGTCCATACTTTTCAATAATTGTCCCCTGTCCCTACATGAATATCATGATACACCCTCGAGTACCAACTTATTTGGTACTGTGTAAACGTTTAAAACTTCAGATTTAGGAACAGACCCAACATCGGTGCAGCCCTCAGACTTTTTTTTAGGATAGTGAAATTTGTGTTTCCTATTCCTGTGAGCAACGCGCACGTAGAACGAGTGTTTTCGCTGATAAATAATTCTGAACTGATAACCGAAGCAAAGTTAAGGCGAAATCTGAGGAAAATGAACTACTTGTTAAAATAAACTACACTCCTGGAAATGGAAAAAAGAACACATTGACACCGGTGTGTCAGACCCACCATACTTGCTCCGGACACTGCGAGAGGGCTGTACAAGCAATGATCACACGCACGGCACAGCGGACACACCAGGAACCGCGGTGTTGGCCGTCGAATGGCGCTAGCTGCGCAGCATTTGTGCACCGCCGCCGTCAGTGTCAGCCAGTTTGCCGTGGCATACGGAGCTCCATCGCAGTCTTTAACACTGGTAGCATGCCGCGACAGCGTGGACGTGAACCGTATGTGCAGTTGACGGACTATGAGCGAGGGCGTATAGTGGGCATGCGGGAGGCCGGGTGGACGTACCCCCGAATTGCTCAACACGTGGGGCGTGAGGTCTCCACAGTACATCGATGTTGTCGCCAGTGGTCGGCGGAAGGTGCACGTGCCCGTCGACCTGGGACCGGACCGCAGCGACGCACGGATGCACGCCAAGACCGTAGGATCCTACGCAGTGCCGTAGGGGACCGCACCGCCACTTCCCAGCAAATTAGGGACACTGTTGCTCCTGGGATATCGGCGAGGACCATTCGCAACCGTCTCCATGAAGCTGGGCTACGGTCCCGCACACCGTTAGGCCGTCTTCCGCTCACGCCCCAACATCGTGCAGCCCGCCTCCAGTGGTGTAGCGACAGGCGTGAATGGAGGGAAGAATGGAGACGTGTCGTCTTCAGCGATGAGAGTCGCTTCTGCCTTGGTGCCAATGATGGTCGTATGCGTGTTTGGCGCCGTGCAGGTGAGCGCCACAATCAAGACTGCATACGACCGAGGCACACAGGGCCAACACCCGGCATCATGGTGTGGAGAGCGATCTCCTACACTGGCCGTACACCACTGGTGATCGTCGAGGGGACACTGAATAGTGCACGGTAGATCCAAACCGTCATCGAACCCATCGTTCTACCATTCCTAGACCGGCAAGGGAACTTGCTGTTCCAACAGGACAATGCACGTCCGCATGTATCCCGTGCCACCCAACGTGCTCTAGAAGGTGTAAGTCAACTACCCTGGCCAGCAAGATCTCCGGATCTGTCCCCCATTGAGCATGTTTGGGACTGGATGAAGCGTCGTCTCACGCGGTCTGCACGTCCAGCACGAACGCTGGTCCAACTGAGGCGCCAGGTGGAAATGGCATGGCAAGCCGTTCCACAGGACTACATCCAGCATCTCTACGATCGTCTCCATGGGAGAATAGCAGCCTGCATTGCTGCGAAAGGTGGATATACACTGTACTAGTGCCGACATTGTGCATGCTCTGTTGCCTGTGTCTATGTGCCTGTGGTTCTGTCAGTGTGATCATGTGATGTATCTGACCCCAGGAATGTGTCAATAAAGTTTCCCCTTCCTGGGACAATGAATTCACGGTGTTCTTATTTCAATTTCCAGGAGTGTATAACATAATCTGATCGCAGTTCTGTAAGCATGTTGTACATGAGAAGAAACGTGTAAAGGCCGCTATATCCTATAACAAGTACATCATTGTACCAATGTATACGATAAACACTTAACTTTTAAATATTTAAAGTTTCAAGTACGGTATTTTTGGTGTGAGGACAGAAACTGATGAACGTTAGTTAAAACGGTATATTTAATATATTTTGTTTGAAATATCTCGACTTTTTGACTTTAAAATGTTGACAACGCTATGTAAAGGGAGCCTCTATAAAAAATTGTTGTTTTCATTATTTTTTGTATTCATTGCATTTAGGAGTGAAGGTCAATGCATTCAGATATTACATAAGAACACAAGTGTTCCAATATACCTATATTTCGACTATCTGAACTGAACAATTGAGTGGTTGGACGGTGATGAATGAAAGACGCCGCTGGCTGTTGTCTCAGCTTCCGTGTCCTGTGTCATTGATTTGTAGTTATACAATACATTTAATTTCATTCTTTCCACGCCAGAATCCTACACGTGGAATTAATCACTCTCGGGCTATACTCCTAAGTTGACTCAGTGAATCATAACGAGATTACACGGACAGTTACACTATTTAAATACACGTCAGCCACCCTGGCGTGTTATACAGGGACCAATGATATCCATTAACACGTCCAGGTCTTTTCTCATTTCACGCCACGAGTTTTAGAGATGCTCACCTCAGCACGTAGAACCTCTACAGCACACTGATTCGCAAAGAAAGAGACTATTTACTCTTCAGTAACCCTGATTGCTTACTGCTTTATATGGATTAGGTGTGTCTTTCTTAATGCTGCTGCTATCAAGCATTATGGGGCGCTGAATCTACGAGCTGTTTCAGCAATAATCGCGCTCGCCTCGCAAGAAAACATAGCGACCATTAAACTGGCAAAGACGGCATTTTACCTAGCTTATCATCTTATTGGTTAACCCTGGCTCCGTTTCCTATCCCAGTGACCGACGCTAGTGGAAAGAATAGGGTAACGGTGACGTCACAGGAGAAAGTCCCGACCAGCGGTCACGACCGGAATTCCTAACGCGGCAAGAGGGCTGCTCTCACAGCAGGGCAGACGCTACGTCACAGCCGTACTAGTCAACTCTGGCAGACGCTGCAGTACGGCGACAGCGATCGACAGCAACGGTATACTGAGAAGTTTCAGCGAACCGAAATGGAACTAAAGTGTCTCTCCCTTAAGTGTAGACATTATTAAGGAGTTACTGCAAATAAGCCGGCAGGAAATGCAACGAGGTTTTTTGTGGGCACTGTGGCATCTATCCTGATGAACAGCGAACAGATTAGTTAAACGAGCAATGACCTGAAGCGAAATTCTTACAAGGAAAGCTGAGCTTAATCAAAAGCCGGCTGCATTCGAAATGGTTTACTAATTGCGGTAGACGCAGACGGTTCGTGAAACGATAACGCGCGTGCACTCAAATCATGACAAATTTCCAACCCACCTGTTCCGACGAAGACTGAAGGAATCTCTATTTTGCAACCTATGTAATGAATAAGGCGACGACAAAAATCTCCTACTTTCGTGGACCTGGTACAAGGCAAGACAAAAATCTTTTCTCCAAGCACGAGTTGGTGGCACAGGCTATGATTCTAACATCTTCTGGAACGTTGCTGTCAACTCTAACAGAGGTTCTCCCACAGAATATGAGAGAACAGAGCAGCGCCGTTTGGAGAAAGAGTAGCGTCGCTTACCCTACCACAAGAAAGAATACATTAAATGGGAAAAACTGCTCGCGACACGCCGAAAATCCGTCTTGGAATGCCGGCATTGGCGATCGGTCGAGTTACATATTATGTCGCAGATTTTATCCTGATTAATCTTGTTGTTGTTGTTGTTGTAGTCTTCAGTCCTGAGGCTGGTTTGATGCAGCTCACCATGCTACTCTATCCTGTGCAAGCTTCTTCATCTCCCAGTACCTACTGCAACCTACATCCTTCTGAATCTGTTTGGTGTATTCATCTCTTGGTCTCCCTCTACGATTTTTACCCTCCACGCTGCCCTCCAGTACCAAATTTTTGATGCCTCAGAACATGTCCTACCAACCGATCCCTTCTTCTAGTCATATTGTGCCACAAACTCCTCTTCTCCCCAATCCTATTCAATACCTCCTCATTAGTTATGTGATCTACCCATCTAATCTTCAGCATTCTTCTGTAGCACCACATTTCGAAAGCTTCTATTCTCTTCTTGTCCAAAGTATTTATCGTCCATGTTTCACTTCAATACATGGCTACACTCCATACAAATACTTTCAGAAACGACTTCCTGACAATTGAATCTATTCTCGATGTTAACAAATTTCTCTTCTTCAAAAACGCTTTCCTTGCCATTGCCAGTCTACATTTTATATCCTCTCTACTTCGACCACCATCAGTTATTTTGCTCCCCAAATAGCAAAACTCCTTTACTATTTTAAGTGTCTCATTTCTTAATCTAATTCCCTTATCATCACCCGACTTAATTCGACTACAATCCATTACCTTCGTTTTGCTTTTGTTGATGCTCATCTTATATCCTCCTTTCAAGACAACTGTCCATTCCGTTAAACTGCTCTTCCAAGTCCTTTGCGGTCTCTGATAGAATTACAATGTCATCGGCGAACCTCAAAGCTTTACTTTCTTCTCCATGGATTTTAATTCCTACTCTGAATTTTTCTTTTGTTTCCTTTACTGCTTGCTCAATATACAGATTGAATAACATCGGGGAAAGGCCACAACCCTTTCTCACTTAGTTCGTTCAATATAATTCAAATGGAATATTGCGTACCTGCATTTCGTAAAAAAAGGGTCGTTTTACCAGTTTTGCCATCCATAATGAAACAGGAATTAATTATATATATCGTATTATCTCAGTTTTCGCTTGTTCACAAATGCTGTTAGCAAGGATTAACGTTTTTAAAGCAGATTTGGTCTTATATCAATTAATTCGACACCAAATGGTCACTTCTGACTTCATGATTTTTACAGACTGCGATGCTAATGTGAATGTAACCAACTAGTTGCTGAAATACGTTGTGTGTTTTACGGTTATTCATGTGTACTTACAGCCGTATCGTTTCTGTAATACTGCGATGCCTGAAGATCACCAACTACTAGCAAAATCTAATGATCCATCGCAGTAACTGCTGGCGTTTCCAACCCGAGTTACTCAGGCGATCATTCGCCACCAGCTTCCACGCCGTGCTACACCCAGCAGCCTTCATAGCAATCCCACATGCAAAATACCTTGACAGCAAAGAAACGAGACTGCTTGCACAGCTAAGGAACTATTTGTAGCTTAAGTATTTTAAAAAAGTTTAAAGAACTATTAAAATCTTCTCAAAAATCTTTTTGGTAGACGCATTAGCTGTTAGTAGTTCCTGTATTACAAGATCATTCACAACCGGTTTCGCGATGATCTAACCGCATCCTTAGCTGCATAGATCTAATTAATTTAACACGGGTTCGTTAAAAACAGTGTCTCCGGATGGCGTTCGAATTGTCAGAACGACCTAAATTGGATGGTTTCAAGATAAAACATAAAAAGTCCCAATGGTTAGCAAACACATCTGGTTCTGGCAATTCTAATGCCATCCAAATGTGTATTTTTAACGAACCGATGATAAATTAGTTGGCGTATACAGTTTTCAAACTTACGGGAATTCAGCCAGGTAATATTTACAGCGACCGCCGATATTTCGGCGGGAGTATACCCCGCCATTTTCAAGGCACTAACTGCAACGAAAAGGCGATGTACAGGCAAATTTAACACACACACACACACACACACACACACACACACACACACACACACACACACACTCTGAACACTAGTGCCACCAAAGATGACCGAAGTCAGAAGTATCGATAGCGAAACGAAACGAACATCGACTCTGTCCGTTTTGTCACTATGCACAAACTATTAGCCCTACAGAAAAAATAAAAAGGACCTTTTCGTTTTCACCAGAGACCGTAATTCAAGAAAAATGTAGAAAAGTGACCTTCAGATGCGCTTTCGTTGAATAACTCTAAAATCAGCACAAAATTAATCTACATTAAATTTCCTAGAAAAACGTTCTGTTAATTTTTTCTGTAGGACTAATAGTTTGCGCGTAGCGAGCGATACAATATGAAAATCTCGCCGACCGCTGTGGCCGAGCGGTTAAAGGCCCTTCAGTCCGGAACCGCGCTGCTGCTTCGGTCGCAGGTTCGAATCCTGCCTCGACATGGATGTGTGTGATGTCCTTAGTTTAGTTAGGTTAAAGTAGTTCTAAGTCTAGGTGACTGATGACCTCAGATGGTAAGTCCCATAGTGCTTAGAGCTATTTGAAAATCTCGGGCGTCTTTCTTTTTTTAAAAAAAATAAACCAAGGGTAGGGGCATCTGAATCACCCTGTATAGTAGTTCTCTTCTACTTCTAGAACGATTTTTGTACTGTTGTGACTGTGGCTTTTTATGGCCCTACACATGAGGTGGACTTTCTCCTAAGGGTAAGGCACGAAAAACTGATTTATTTTCTTGATGCACGAAATGTAATTTGTGCTCTACTTTTAAGCAGGTAGGGAACGTTTGTTGATGATTTTAGCTACCGCATATGGAATTCGTTGGACAGACGCTTCGTGCTGTGAAGCCGTGAGCAAGTGAATGGGACGACACCGTGATTGAGGCAGTCAGCAGGGGCCAAACTCCGGTTAACCTCATCACCGCTGCTCATTGATACTGCGACGACATTAGAGCGACTCCACCCGTGACACACTTCCTTATACACTACTTCCTCTGCCTCCTCCTCCTGGGCTTAACCCGTGTGTCTACGGAGTCCGCATGTTATTACAGTTCTGGCATTGTCAGTGGTAGAGGGTGGTAGGATGGCCATGCTGATGTCGCGTGTCTCGCCTTGCGGGGCGCGTAAGGTGGCCAGCACGTTCTGTCACTGTACAAGTTAGGGGCTGCGATTCACTGATAGTGGCTGCAGTTATGCTGGGAGACGGGATTCAACATTATTACAATTAAAACAAGGTACCTAATTAATCACATTAATTACAATTAAATACACTGTACTCACTATAAAGAAGTGCTATTTCTTGGAGGTATAGTTCAACACATTTACATTTATGTGCGAACGCCTTTACCTATGTTTCACCAGTAATCGAATGAGATAACCAATTATCGCTGTCTTCAGTTCATGTATTCTTTTGGTTACACCCTAAAGGAAATAGTCGGGCGGAGACAGATCCGGTGAGCACGGAGGCCAGAGACCTTCCGTGATATCTCTCTCTCTCTCTCTCTCTCTCTCTCTCTCTCTCTCTCTCTCTCTCTAACAATTACGCCTAAAGGTCGTAGGGACTGGCGTGTCGTATGAGCAGTAGCGTTGTCTTGTTGGAAAAATGTGCGATTCAGCAGGATAATTAATGGATAAATTATCTGGGAATAATAGATATACCGAGCGAGGTGGCACAGTGGCTAGCACACTGGATTCGCATTCGGGAGGACGACGGTTCAATCCCGCGTCCGGCCGTCCTGATTTAGGTTTTCCGTGATTTCCCTAAATCGCTCCAGGCAAATGCCGGGATGGTTCCTTTGAAAGGGCACGGCCGACTTCCTTCCCAGTCCTTCCCTAACCCGATGAGACCGGTGACCTCGCTGTCTGGTCTCCTTCCCCAAAACAACCCAACCCAATAATAGATATAGCAAGTGATGGTAGTATCGCAAAAGATCGGCCCTTTAATTCGCTCTCGCATTATGGTAAACCGCACTCCTATTTTCTCTGCGTGCAATGGCGTTTCTCTCAAGGCATGAAGATTTTTAGATGAGCGAATTCGTGAATGTTGGAAATTAATGTACTCAGATGGGTGAAACGAAGCCTCATCAGCGAGAAAGGTTCGACGTAAAGCACCGGCTCCATGTCGGCTAACAAATCGCTGAAATCATTCTCAATAAGCTATTTATTTCCCATGGTCCGCACAATGTAACTGTCGCACAGCAGTAAATTTAACGGATACATCTCCAGTTCTTTGGTCACAGACTTAGCCTACGTGCTGTAGTCCAACGGACTTTAGCGTCTTGCGACAATCTCGTGAGTGATTTTGTTGGACTTTAAAAAATGACGTCCGAAATGTCGTCAAGCTTCCGTTCTGTGAGAATTGTGGGCCTTCCAGTACGTGGTGTATCATGAACCGAGCCTAATGTCTGGAATTTGTGAGTTATATCACGTACAGTGTCACGATGTGGACACCTCGAAGCAGGAAAAAGCAATCTAAATTGCCGCCTCACATGCTCCATAAAGTTTCCTCCTGCACGGAAATCCACCAAGAAATATTAAATATTCTCACTACACTCAGCTTATACCAGAACTACACAATAACACAGCTAACAGTTGCAGCTTTCGCGCAACACTATTCCATTATTGCGGAAATGAAAATTTTCACACACTGCATCTATTCCACTGCAGCGACTGTTTGTAAAAACTGATTGTGGAACAGTCTAAGTGGATTTGTGCTCACACTTGGCGACGAGTTGCCGTTAAACTACCTTCAAAACAAAATGTGCGCGCTGAGCTAGCAGCATTTACTAAGTAATACTATGCACGAAGTAGCAGCCAGACGTGCAAAATTAGTAAAATTAGACGCAACGATATTCACAAGTGGCCTCAGGCGGAACACAAGTGGTTACTTTACGCAGCTGACAGGTAAGTAGAATGTGGTGTTATTGCTGCCAACTCTGGTTAAATACTGATTTTTGTTAACATCACTGGAAGAAAAGCGACCTCACAGGAATTATTTTAAGTTGAAAATTAAAACAGTCGCAAAGAAGTTGTTGACGTTGTCTCTCATCAGGAAGTACCTGCTGCGTTCACCACCCCCGCCTACCATCATCGCGAAGTGAAATGAAGATGATCTACTAGACTTAAACCAGACACCATTGTAATAAATGTTTTTATGCCATCAAGACTGTTTTAATTTTCAACTTCAAAAAGCTATTTAAACGAAAAGCGATCTGGCTTGTTTCGAGACCAGTTCTTGTGCAAATGATGACAGTTTTAGGGCCGTATACGGAACTCCTTTCTAATAATTGTTAGTTGTAGCGAGTAGCGGAGGTAAATTGTTTTTTCTCTTACAAAGGGATCTCTTGGATCGGTCCTCTTATACTCACATGAATTCATGGTCACTGCTGGGACGTTAATTTCCTAATCTAGTACGACGAAATCATATAACTGCTTTGAAGATTAGACTTTCGAGTCTCGTCAACATAGTCGCCTGTATCTGAGTGCGTAGCGCACAATCTCACAAACAGCTTTCTTACGTTTCTTTCAATTTAATTTCGATTAACGAATCATAATTCTTTAATAAAAATAGCATCTTTATAGTTTATTTACTGATCGTACGAAAATAAATTAAAAATTTCCTTTTGGTTAAATGAAAAAAAGCTATATAGCTCTGTTATAGTGTTAACTCTAGCAATAAAAAAGTACTTTACATTGCATCCTACGAATCGCATTTTTAACGTCAGTTTTAATTCATTGTTGAATACTAGCATTTTTATGCAATTACTGGGTTAAATAAAATAATGATTCAACACTTCTTAATTAACACTTCCATTTGTTAATAAATATGGAATTTTAAGAAAAAATTTAAAAATTAGTGCTACCGAGTTTCGAACCAGTGACAATACTTTTAGCGACGCACACAGCTACCATGACATTGTTTATAACTGGTCTGTTCTTAACACTGTTCGGACAGTATCTTACCCTCAGACGCGATTTTTTCAACTATAAGTATGAAGAAAATTGAAGAGGCGGGATGCCATTTTGGTGTAGTGAAGATCACTGCTCTCTAATTGTGGGAAAGCACAAGGAAGTGTCACGTGTGTGTGTGTGTGTGTGTGTGTGTGTGTGTGTGTGTGTGTGTGTGTGTGTGTGTGTGAGAGAGCCGCCGCCCTCCTGCGATGGACGCGCCCTGCCCCTCCCCATCCTCGCTTCCGTTCTATTTACGCTCCGCCGGCCGCACGCCCACGCCTGTCTGCGTTGTGTTGTGTTGTGTTCCGATACTGCCCGGCTCCGAAACACGGCACCGGTGCGAGATAAGAGCACCTCCTAAGGCCAGCCACATCTGCTCCCTCCACCACCCCCGCCTTCTGTTCGTTCCCCACAACACGTGTAGCCGGTGGGCTCGGCGCTATCTTTCTGGCCTCAAATTAGAGCTGCGGGGAGGGTCTTAAAAGCGGCAGCCTGTTGATTCTCACTCCAGATGCTGCTGAAAGCGCCGCCAAGGGCAGAGGCAGCGGCTAGGTAAGACGGCCAACGACAGCTGATGTTTCCAGGATTTTAAAGATGTGGACGTAGTATTCTCTAAATAAAATTACCCCGCCTGCATAGGCGGGGTCTCATACCATACAGAAATTCTACCTGGTTTATTCAAGGTAGAAAAACTATGGGACACAATGAATGTCAGAGGACATAACAATCCATCTCATTCCGGCTTTAAAATTAATGTACAGACCAGCGTGCGCAGCCTTACACAAACGAAGGCGTATGGAAATTAAACTGCATGCTGCAGGACGATGGTTCAAATGGCTCTGAGCACTATGGGACTCAACATCTTAGGTCATAAGTCCCCTAGAACTTAGAACTACTTAAACGTAACTAACCTAAGGACATCATACACACCCATGCCCGAGGCAGGATTCGAACCTACGACCGTAGCAGTCCCGCGGTTCCGGACTGCAGCACCAGAACCGCACGGCCACCGCGGCCGGCTGCTGCAGGACGAAATGCAGTCTACCATCCACTCTTTTTTTTTTTACACTGAAGGAAAAAAATCGCGACACCAAAACCCAATTAACGTAGAGTAATGAAATTTCGGGAATACATTTGTCTACGTAACATATGTACTGTATAACGTTAACATTGCAAGATCACTGGTTAATATAAGCGTAAGGTAAGCCACTGCAAATGTGAAATGCTGCCACAAAGTTGATCGTGTCGTGTGGGTGGCGGTGTCAGTTTGTGGGATAGTGTTCCTTGCCTGTTGAACTTGGTCTGTTAGTACAGGGAAGAATAATGCCATTTGTGGATGAATGTGGAGTTGTCGTCCAGTAATGTCCCATATGTGCTCGATTGGAGACACATGGTGTAGCCGCTCTGTCTAAGGCGCCTTCCCACGGTTCGCGCGGCTCCCCCATTCGGAGGTTAGAGACCTCCCTCGGGCGTGTGTGTGTGTGTGTGTGTGTGTGTGTGTGTGTGTGTGTGTGTGTGTGTGTGTGTGTGTGTGGTCTTGTCTTTAGCGTAAGTTAGATTTGTGTAAGTCTAGGGACCGATGACCTTAGAAGTTTGGTCCCATAGGAACATATCACCACCACACATCTGGTGTTGAACAGATCAAGGCACCATATCAACATTCTGTAGACAATGTTGGATTACAAGTGCGATATATGGGCGAGGGTTACCCTGTTGGAGAAACACCCCCTGCAGTGCTGTTCATGAAAGGCAACACAACTGGTCGGATAACCGGACTCACGGGCAATCAGGGTGCATGGGATAATTATGGGAGTGCGCTTGTTGTCATACGAAATCATACCCCATACAATAACTAAGTGTAGGTCCAGTGTATCTAGCACGTAGACACTTTGGTTGCAGCCACGCTGGGTAGCCGCGCGGTCTTAGGCGCCTTGCCACGGTTCGCTGAATGAGATCGTACGATGACACAACTGAAATAAAAGGAGAAGGCTTCCTAAGTGAATACGAGAGAACGGACCTAAAACACGAAGAGACGTTTGAAGACTTCGGGAAACACAGGGGCACCACTCTGGATGAACCCAGCAACAAACACTGTGGCTCTACCGTGACAAGAAGAAGAAGATGAATACGAAGAAGAATGGGAGGAGGAGGAGGAACAAATAAGGTGTGCCACGAGAGGTAGCCGTAGCACGAGGGAACTTTTCTCATCATTAAGACTATGGCTGCTGCGGTCAGGAGGAACGCTTTCGAATGCTCGCTACTACAGAATTTCTCCTTTTGCCAGAGTCCACTGGCGTTTTGGATCGACATTCTTTAATCCAAGCGCATGGTTTTTCACTATGCTTATCGATACTCATTAACTGCTTCAGCCGGTACTTCTGGAAAAAATTATATTTTGGACGCAACATTTTTTTAGCTACACCATACTTGTATAAACCCGATTTTATTTTATTTTTTCCTTTTGTATGTAAGATATGCCCAAATGAATAGGAGACCTTCGCTGTAGTCGTGTTGTATGTAATCCCAGTTAATGAATGTGTGTGCCGAGAGATGGCGTTTTGGTATTCCCAAATGTTCATAATCTCTGGAGAGTACGCTTCGTAAATTTAGCGCAGGATTAAAGAGGTGTACGAAGAGCAGTATCTCGCACGGTGCACAATATCCCGGTGGTGTCAGCTTTATGAGCCACCACGCCCCGGGCAGGCGCACGTTGTCTCCGCCGGTGCCACGATGTCGGCTATGGAAGAGCTCAATGGACGAATCGTCTACTCACCATTCGTGACAGAGCTGTTGAACTGTGATACGCAAAGGATCTGTGCATCACATATTCCACAAGAAGCTTTGTTACGGCGAAGTGGCAAAGGGTTACCCAAGCATCTTTCAGAGAATAAGAAGACACCGAGAATGGGTGTTTGCCTGGAGTATCTGTTTAGGTACGGGGAACAAGGAACGTATTTCATTGTTCAGGTTGTGGTATGTTATGAAACGTGCTGTCTCCCCTTCGACCCTGCCTCCCAACGGATGAGCATGGAATGGCGGTATCCCAGCTCCCCTCGCCCAAAGAAAGCCCCGTCTTCCCCTAAGGCCGGAAAATTGATGCTCAGTTTCTTTTTCGATGAAGAAGGACCTCTGCGTATCAACTGGCTGCCTCGGAGTGCAACAGTTAATGCGGGGCAGTATTGTACGGCGTTGCTGAGGCTCAAACATGCCACAAAGAACAACTGCAGTGGCAGGATCAATGACTACAGTAGTTTCCCAGGACGGCGCTAGGCCCCTTCCCCGGGACGGCGCTAGGCCATATATAACCAAAATGAGCTGCTTCCAAAATTTCAGTGAGAGGTCCCAGAACATACTCCTTAGAGCCAAGATATCTCCCCGTATGACTCGCCTATCTATGGTCCCGTATTAAAATAAATTCAGTAATGTCTGAGGTTCACCTGTGACAAGGAAGTGCAGGATGCCGTGGTAACTGGATCCGATAGCAACGCAGGACTTTCTACACTGAAGCCGTCCACCCCCTACCTACGCACTGGGATCAATGTCAATGGCAATTATGTAAAGATGTACATGAACTGTAGTTATAATATTGTCATTAATATTTCTTCGCATATAACTGTACTCTCACTTTTATTTGTGCACATCTGTCTTATTGAGAACGGTATTGCCGGCCGCGGTGGTCGAGCGGTTGTAGGCACTTCAGTCCTGAACCGAACGACTGCTACGGTCGCAGGTTCGAATCTGGCCTCGGGCATGGATGTGTGTGATGTCCTTAGGTTAGTTAGGTTTTAGTAGTTTTAAGTTCTAGGGGACTGATGACCTCAGATGTTAAGTCTCATAGTGCTCAGAGCCATTTGATTTTTGAGAACGGTATTATGATCGAAAATAGTCGCAAAGAAACATTATATACGCAACGAATTTTGATGGTGTTTCAGAAATGAATTTTGAGTACTCTCTATATACTTACACTTACAGTGAAGTTCCGGAAAACTGTGACCACTGCCCACCATAACACTGATGCTGGTTGGTAGCGTTGCGGGCACATGACGCGGTATACATAAATAACCAGAGCAGAGACGAATAGGCCATTATTCCATCGACCGTACGGACGGCAGATGTAGAAACCCACCGAGATAAATGATTTTCACATTGGGCAGAGTCCGCAGCTCGTGGTCTAATGGCTAGCGTTGCTGTCTCTGGATCACGGGGTTCCAAGTTCGATCCCGGCCGGGTTGGGGATTTTATGTGCCCGGGTGTTTGAGTTGTCCTCATTATTTCATCCTCCTCCACATCATCATTCGTGACAGTGGCTAAGATTGGATTGTGTAAAAATTGGAATGTGTATAAACTGGGATTTTGTACGGGCGCTGATAACCCCGCAGTTGAGCGCCCCACAAACCGATCATCCCATTGGGCAGATATAGCTCGCTGCCTGGGAATGAGCACCTTGGTGATAGCGAAGCTGGTGAGCTGTTCGCGTGCTGCTTTCGTATCTATGAAAACCGACTGAAGGACGGCGAAACAACAAGAAAACGATAAGGTTCTGGGCGTCCACACCCCACCACAGAAGGTGGACGTCGGGGACTTGCCCGTTTGGTAAAGCAAGGTGGGGAACGTTCTGTGGCAGATCTGACGACACAGAACAATGCTGGTGCAGTTCAGAGCGTTTCGGAGCAGACAGTTCATCGCATGTTGTTTAACATTGGATTCCGCACCAGACAGCACGTACCTGTTCCCGTTTTAACGCAACGACATCGTCAATTACGATTGCGGTGGCCACAGGATCAGCCTAAACGTGTGGCCTGGTCGGATGAATAACGTTCCGTGTCAGACCAGGTCGATGGTTGCATCTGGATAAACCGTCAGCCAAGCGGACGGCTGCTCCAAACAGGTACCTCGCCACACGGACGCAGGCCGATGGGGCAGCATTATGCTGTGGAGAACATTCACCTCGGCTTCCGTCCTGTGGTAGCAATCGAAGGCACAGTGTCAGCTGTGGACTGCATCAACATTGTTGACGACCGTGTTCATCTCTTCAACGCCTGATGTCTTCTCCGAATGGGGAGCACCTTCCAGGACGACTGCCTCGAGTCGAAACGGCTGTGTTTAGTGAACACATTTTCGCTTCGCCTGATCTGAACCCGACTGAACTCATCTGGGACGCTGTCGCCCGCCAGCTCAGCGCTTCCAAAGCACTGACATGTAATGTAACGAGAATTCAGTGACTTGTGAGTCGACATCTGGTGCCATATAGCTACGAAAACCCACCAAGGACTTGTGGAATCCGTGCATCGCAGAATCGCTGTTGTATTGCGTTCCAGCGGTGGACCAACACGTGTTAAACAGTTGGTCATAATGTTTTAGCTCATCAGTGGACAACCCCTTAAACCACTTTATGAATAAAATATTTATTGAGGACTGGTTTCGTTCATCATATCACTTATACCATTATCCAGTCACCCTAAATCATACAGAAAAGTAAGAACCAAAGGCGGACAGAGTGAGGTGCGCAGTGGTTAGCACGCTGGACTGGCATTCCGGAGGACAACGGTTCAAACCCGCGTCCGGCAATCCTGATTTCGGTTTACCGTGATTTCCCTAAATCGCTCCGGGCAAATGTTGGTATGGTGCCTGTGAAAGGGCACGGCGGCTTCGTTCCCCATCCATTCCTAATCCACTCGGACCGATTACCTCGCCGTTTGGTCCCCTCCCTCGAACCAACCAACCATAGGCGATTATATAGTAGAATAGCGTTCCAACGATTGGCAACGTGTATACTACCCGATTAAAAAAATTAAGCAGCCGGAAGGAGAGCAGGAAATGAAGCTTTAGAGTTTCAGGGTGTATGTGATGTTATTTCACCGCTAGTAAAATCTAGTCAAATTTACGGATAACTTGGCAGTGTGAGCTCAGTAATCAGTATGACGCATGCATATATTGGTTCGGTTAGGAAAGGTGTTGCGATCTACTGAGGCAAGCAGGCTAACAACTGTCGTAACTGGCCCTTGATGTTGTGGAGACTGGCACTGGGACGGAGTTGACATCCGATCTGGTCCCATGTGCGTTCTATCGGGAACAGATCTCGACATGTTTCTGGCAACGGGACTACCTCAACAACACGTACAAAGTTCGTAGATACATGTGCTACATGTGGAAGAGCATTGGCTTCTTGATAAATGACATCACGAGACCGTCGCATGGAGGATAGAACATGAGGACGCTTGTTGTCCGTGACGTATCGTTGTTCCGCCATAGTTCCCTCGACCGCTGCCACCCGTGACGTGACGTCATACCCGATGGTTCCCCACACCATCACGATAGGAGTGACACCGCTCCTCTCCATAATACTGGAAAATTGGGAGCTTTTCCTACTTCATCTACGTTCTCCCCGACAATGGTCATCCAAGGTAAGGCAGAACCCCAATCCACCGGTAAACACAGTGCGATGCCACCCATCAGCATACCATGTTTCATGGTCACGGCTCCACTCTCAACGCAGCCGTCTATGTTCTGATGTTAACGGCACTACACGTATAAAACGGCATTCTAGCCTGGCCGTTGCTAGTCTCAGACCAATGGCGCGGGATGGCACAGATTTGCAGAGATTTCACTACTTGTTCTCGGAAGGCTGGTGCAGACGAGAATGGGTTACGATATGCTTGACGCTCAATACGGCGTCCTTCCTTCTGGTGGTGAGACTTGCTCAACCCAAACTTTGGCGACGAGGATGCCTTCCGTCAAGTTCCCATGCAGTCCAACATTGATCTACTACCAGATCGGAGTGCCCCACAAATCTGGATATTGCACGATTCAATGGAGACCAAGAATGACGCCCCTTCCAAACTCTGACAGGTGCTGATAACGCTTTCTCACACCATTACTGGCACCTTTTTGTCATTCACAGTGATCACTCAACGTCTGAGCAACGTCAGAGCGCATCCCATGGCGTCAGGAGACTATTACTTTTTTTAGTATGCCAACTACAGCAACCCATAGTCCTCTCATGATGGAGGTCAATGCTCCGAAGCTGAATTACCTGTAGAGGTTAAATAGCCACTGATGAGCCGAAATACTCTTATTTGCATCTTCAACAATGTCATGGGGTTACCTTTTATTCGTTGCAAAAGTGATTCACTGGTGTATCCTTCTCGGGGTATGAAGGCAGGTCGTGGGCTGTTGTGGAAGCAGGTAACTATTACGGATGTTTCCTAATTTTCGGAGAACCAAATTGTGTTCTATTAGGACCGTCGTCGTTACGTTTCTACCGCTGAGAGTTACTGTCGAACCGCAGTTATGTTTGCTTCGTGAGCGAGGTGCGCATAATCGGCTCTGATTGACTCATTAGGGAACCTTACGCCAGATTCTAGACGTAATAAGTAGTTAGTTAGAACTAGTGTGGGCGAAGGAACGATTTCACGAGATTTAAGTGGAAACAAATTGTACGGATTTCGTGGAAATTAAACGGAATGATTTTATGGTACTCTGTCACAACTTTTGCACAACTGGCAAGAGACAGACTGATCTCAGCGACTTCATTCTGATCGACTCAGGTGTGGTGTCTGAGTTTGGTTCGGGGGAAGCACGGTCATGGGTTGTTACTAGTTTCTTCACTCCTACCCCAAAACATAACTTGTCATCAGCACTTTTAAAGGGCCATCAATTACTAGAATTTTATTAAAAATAACACTGAAATGTTTAATAATAGAAGTGTTTATCATCATTTGTTTACAACAGTGCTCAACACATAGCTTTGCCAAAATCTCCTACAAATTAAAATTCAGAGAAATACACACTTTGAAAAGCGTTATTCAGAAAATTTAACAGTTACACATGTCATGCAGTTGCTTTAAGAACTGTACTTGCTACAAACACTCACTTTTTACGACATAAAAATCAGAGTTCGTTATCATCAGTGTCATTATTCACTTACTGCTATGGTTGTGAATACAATTTGCAGACTATGGCTAAGCCAGCGTTTAAATGGGGGGGGGGGGGGAGGGTGAATATTGTTTCTTTTGGTCGTTTCTGTCTACATTTGGCAAAGTACATCTTCTTGTATTTATTTTTTTTCCCTCATTTCATTGTGGAGACTCTTACCTTTCTCTCTTGGCTTCACTCAACTTAGAGTGGTTTATCATTTCTACCTCTGGACTCAAAAACCGTGTAAGGTCTGTTGTGGACAGCAAGAAAGGTCAGCCTGTTATGGACGCCATTATATGGCTGAATGTTCTCTGCAGTCGGTCTGGACGTAGAATCATACACTTGGCCTCCTAACTATAAAGTATTCTAAAGTAGCTTGTAATTTTGTAGAATACTTATCATTTTGGAAACTAATTTTACACTCCGAAAGTAACCCTAATTGCAAAATTTTTTAAATGAGTATACGTAAAAATAAAAACGCTTTTAGTAAAAAGTTTTTGGCGGTGGGGGAGGGGATGTCCATGACTCCCTCCCCCTCAGAACTGCGCCTGATTAGACTCTTCGACAACACTTCTGGATCTGAGATCAGTCAAACAGGAACAATATTTCCGCGATTGGAATAACAATACATATGAACATGTTTAGTAGGTCAAATTCAGACTGGCAAGAGACTCAGCAGAAAGATGACACGTGTCCTCTCCCACATCGGGTCGTCTGCTCGAGTAGTGCGTTTCCTGGATTATGATCAGCTCCTCTGACTGGGCAAGCTGTCATTCCGGCAGGAACGGCCACATGGAAACCAGTTCGGTGTCTTCATTCGTCGATGTCTGTCTACTGCCTTCTGGCCCTTGTAGACGCTGTGCGGTAGCACCATAGCTCGGTTTTATGCGTAGAACATACATTTGTCACTGTTCACATTGACCTAGTTCGATCCACGCAACCGTCAGTCATACTCTGCCACGTGAGCTGTCATTCGGCCCGCATCGTCCCTGGGGTTTCCTTCGCGGAAACGGATGAAACAGGCAACTGCAAACTGTGCCAAGTCTCATGGTCACCTACGTGGAGTAATGCGTGACGCACATAAAACCCACCGAAATCTTATAGTCGGTGTTTTTCCTGTTATTGGGAGCCCCAGCAATGTAGAGTCGTCTAACCGAAACGCTTTCGCCATCTGACTTATTCTCTTCTCTTTTCTTTTTGGACACTATTGCAATTTCGGCTTCACAGCCAGTTTCAAGTCATGCTGGAATCAAGAAAACCAGTACAGCATTAGTACCTGATAACAGCATTACAACTTACACCATTAAAAGTCGTACCGAGCACGCTATCAATAGGTAAAGTGGCATTGCTACTCTTTCGTGATCTGTCAGTTTGCATGCTGCAGCACATTTCACGATCATCATATGCAATATTTAACGATAGAAAGAACATCATTTTAACGCCACTAATATCAGATGTCGTACCAGTCTAAATACTGAACATTCTGAGAACAGGCTCAAAAATGGCTCTGAGCACTATGCGACTTAACTTCTGAGGCCATCAGTCGCCTAGAACTTAGAAGTAATTAAACCCAGCTAACCTAAGGACATCACACACATCCATGCCCGAGGCAGGATTCGAACCTGAGAACAGGAAAACAGAACAAATGCTTTATATTTAATAACAGCCTACCTAACACAAAAATGTTATCAGTATTATCAACCAATTCAACACCAGTCAAACTCGCAACGTAAGACATGACACAGCTATAGACGTATTTTATCGCTGACAGAGAATCAAAGAGAAAATATGCTTTTTTTAGTTAACTCTTCTGATTTAAAAAAGGGTACTTTTGGCTCAGAAATGGGCGGTTCAAGCAATACATGGTGTACGTTGGCGAGCCTCTTGTCCACTCCTGTTCACTAGTCCGGGAATTCCGTCGCTGCCTTCTCAATATATATTTTCTTTAACTTCGTTTGTTGTTATGTATCAGCTTACTCCAAAAAAGTATCAGCTTTCACTCAGTTAATATTAGACAGAAATCCAGTCCCCATTTGGAATGCTCCTCCTTGACTCTCGTGCAGAAAGGCGTGCTGTATTCTACTGCATCCATTATCAGTAAACTGCCACAAGAATTGAAAATCTTAGCAGTAATCCACGCACTTTCAAGTCTAAACTGAAGAATTTCCTCATGGCTCACTCCTATTCTGTCGAGGAACTCTTGGAAAAATTAGAAAATTAAGCTAATTCCTGTCTTAAGTTGTTGATTATATTTACGTTTATGGCTTGGCGTCCGCATAGAATTCCTACACTTTTCATTTTATCAGTTATTATTCTTTTGTCCTAATTTCATGTTACTGACTCGTTCCATGGGCTTGGAGACTTGCTCCTTAGTCTTTTACTAGGGAACATGATATATAAAAAATAAAAACTATGTCAACATGATAATCACTATGTCGTAATTATCTCGTCGTCATCATTGACTTCATATTAGCTGCTGGATGAAGTCCTTGTAGACTTTTCCATGTACTACAGTTACTGCATTTCGCTAAACCTAGAGCAAGCAGTGAACGCAAGGTTTATAGTTTCGCATATTTCTTTCGTGGTGTAGCGCTTTGCGGCAGTGTTCCTTTGAAGAAGCTGACGTCCGCCGCTAGCTGCTGGCTGCTACTGTCAAGAACGCAGCCACGCCATGAAGCGGCAGTGATTCATACCACTGACGCCTACTTGTATCTTCCAAGCAGGTGTGCTCTCTACTCTCACGACTACGCTACTACAAGCAAGCGGACGGCGGTAAGATCAGATGCTTGACGATGGAGCGCACGCTGCTGGAACCTACCACTGAGACTACGTAATAAGGTAACTGGAACAGGAAACGGAACACAGAATGGAAAGCATGCGACTCCCAAATACCTTACAATCCTTCCTCTCAGTGTCGAAAGATGCTGACTCACTACGAAATATTATTAGAAATTTCTCTCTAATGTTCTTCCACCTCTCGAACTAAGTGTTTTCTGATTCATTCTACTTCAGTTTCTTTCTTCAGCCATCTTCTAAACCGTCTTCCTCGTTGTTTTCGCCGTTCAGCTATTTGTTTTTCCAAATGGTGACTCTTGTCTCCGAATTCTGTGTGTGAAAAATTTCATGGTTCTGTGGCAGCATATAGTGCATATCCTCTTTTCTGCCTCCAATTCTTTTAAAATTGAAGTCATCAGTTCAATCAACGAACTGAATGATCAACACTGAATACAAAACTATATTTCAATACGACGTAATGTTTCTACTGATTCTTAACTGACAGTGTTCGGATGTCTCGCGGCTTACAAAATCAATACTGACTCCTATAGATGAAACTTTTCACCCCAAACAAAGTTACCCAACGCCAGAATAAAAATGCCTTACTACTCTATAAGCACTCTAAATACGTAGGTCTTCAGTTTTGTGCCTACATCCTGCTAAGCTTCCCGTAAACCAAAATACTCAGCAAATAACCCCGGACAGCATCCGAAATTTTGACGCTGGAGTTCGTGTCCACTTTCTACAGACCTTACTAATACAAGAACTGAGCAGAACACAAATCATTAACAAAGGTTTGAAGTACACTCAGTTATGCACTGTACAGTGTCTGATAAGAATATATACACGGTGTTTCAGGTAAGATGTTTCTCTCTGTAGTCTACAAAATAATAAATGAAAGGAATATTTGTATAGAGAGTGCCAGATCGTAAGTATTCAGAGAAACGATAGGAACGATCATCTGAGGCAAAAAGGTCTAGTGAAAATAGGCTATAAAGTATGCACTTCTGTATCTTCGATACCGTCAAACAAATCTCTTGTACGGCAAGTTCCTTGCTTTCCTTTTGAGGCGGTAGCATGGAACAAAACAAGAAGGAAATGTCCAGTGAACGTAGGGCGCTGAAATACATAACCTGAGAGCTACAAGCACTTGTTCCTCTTTGCTACTGTGAAACACGTCAATCTTTCTGAAGTGGTGCTCAAAGCACATAAGGTACGCATTTTACAGCCCATGTTTATTAGGTAATTTTTTTTTGTTTTGGTCCATACTACCTCCTCCCACAATATGGACAGCAAAGATGTAGCAACAGAAGAGATTTGTTTCCCAGTATCAAAGATGAGGAAGTGCCCATACCTGTTAAGGGGATTTAAAATGTATACACTGTTTATTAGACGTGTCATATCCCTAAACATTGACCATTCGGCGGACACCCTGTATAAACAGATAAATGTAATAAACGTTGCTCTTTCCGCGGAGTTATAAACAATTTATTTTGCGATTTTCCAGAGAGGTATAAAACCGAGTTAATTTTTTAAATACAAAATCATTTTTCCTGTTCTGTATTCAAATGATCGTGTATAAATTAATTTCAATCAGATTTATACCCGTTTTACTGGTGGATGCAACATGCTGCATGTAACTAGCTGTGTTCACATGGATTCTCCGGTGGTGGAATGCTCATTTAAGTGAGGTATTCAAACGACTGCCCATCTTCCTGAAAGCACAGCGTAAGAAGTTTTCTAAACGATTTGCGGACGAGATTTAAGCTACTGGCGTCGTGGAACGGCAAGCTTCGTCGTCATGCTGTTTAAAGTCATGTTCGCTCAGATTGTGGAATGTCGTAAGGCACAAGCAAACGAGGTTCGGTCTGCCACTGATATCGGCGAAGTTGCTGTCGCTCGACGAATACCGACACGATGCCAATGAAGCAGCCGTGGCTTATGCCGTAAGGTGTCCTGGTCGAAAATCTCCATCAGCAATTATTTTCTTACAAGCTGAACAACGATTTTGAGAAAAAAGTAGTTTGAGAAGGCGCGGTCGTAATGGATGAAGGTCAGAGGGGTTTAGGATAAGGAAGTTTTCGTGTTTTAGCTGCAGTTCACTACGACCTGAATATCAGGCTACGAGAAGTTGCTCGAGTCACTGGTGTAAGACGTCTTTGAGGGCGAATAATACACTGTCACAAGTTTGATATCTAAAACTTGTCAGTGACAAAGGCACTTCATATTAACGGTCTCTATCGCAGCTACTTCCCGCGAAATGAGCCGTCAATAATTTCGCTCTGTACGCCTTCCAAAGTGTTATGTTCTCTGATAAATCCAAGTTCACAAATTATGATACAGTAAACCATCATAAAATGCATTACTGAGCCACAGAATATCCTATGCAAGTGGTGGTCCATTAATGTGTGGTGTAGAGTCCTTGCAGATGAAATCATTGATATATACTACTTCGCAAGTACTGTGACAAATGAATTACATCAAGCGTTTAACGTCATCAATTCAGGAGTTGTCCTGAAAATGCCAATTTGGACATTAGAGGCCGTATGTGAATGCAGCACGATGGTCACCCAGCCAGTTCTGTACACTACAGGTACAGTCACCCGATTCACTACCAGTAGGTTTATTTTTGCAGGGATACCCAAAGAACATTGGGCCATAACGTACACAAAGAGACGATCATGAAATTCTATAACGTTATGACACTTCCTCTGTTGTCCTATGGAAGCGAAAGCTGGGTTACCACAAAAATAAAAAAAGTAATTCAAACAGTATAGATCAGTTCCATTAGGATGGCGATATTATAACAGAATTAAATATTTTCAACATGAATGAAAAAATTCAAAAATATGGTAGAGATTGCAGACATCTCATGAGAATTTCTAGTCAGAGAATCCCCCAGATGTTCCTGAACTAGAAACCGAATGGGAAAAAGAGATCGGAACGGCAAGAGCCTAATACTTGGAAGACTCTGATCCCACAACCCAAGATGACTTCAGTTCTTCTAGGAAGTTCGTCGCTCCGCAACACCAGCAACTTTATGCACAAGGGTGTTGCGTCCACCTCTTAAGCTCTGAACGTTTCTATGTTCTTAACTAAATTTGATAGAAAAAAAATCATGCCCTATTTAAATAATTATAGCTCGTTGCTTGAACTATCTGGAAAAAACTAAATAATGTTCTTAGCGCAGCAGAAACGGTGTTCCTTATTTTTACTTATATTAATAAGTATTTCTAGCACTAATTATTTTCTAAGTTTTATAGAAAAACACCATTTAAGAAGCAGTATCTATGGAAAGTCATCGACAGACTAACTTCAGGTGTGCCTCAGGGAAGTGTGTACGGACCCTTCCCATTCATGTTGTACAGGGTGGTTACACTTACACTGTTGCTGCTTGAGCTAGTGCAGACGGGAAACTGTTAAACTGTAGGGGGTACCCAACTTATGGGAAAGATGTTTAGACCATACGCTGCAGTATTTGAGAGTCACCATGGGTTTGGACAAGGTGAGCAAGGCTTTACTAGTAAAGCTGTTTCATAAAAAGAAAAAAAGTGCGTGCGTGTGTGTGTGTGTGTGTGTGTGTGTGTGTGTGTGCGAATTCTTAAAGGACCAAACTGCTGAGGTCATCAGTCCCTAGACTTATACACTACTTTAACTTAAGCTAAGAACAACACACACACACACCCATGTCCGAGGGAGGACTAACCTCCAGCGGGAGGGGCCGCGCAATCCGTGACATGGCGCCTTAAACCACGCGGCCATTCCGCGCGGTCCTTTTTTCATCAGAACAACAACAATAATTCTGTTGCTCTTTGCTAGTATCAACGTGTTCTTTTACGTACTGGGGTTGGAGAACATGATTCGGGAGCTTGAATAAATTAGTGATTTGGGTATTGCTCCTGGGAGGGGCCGACGGCGAATTATGCCACAAAGTGAAAAATAAATACCCGTTTCCTTGGCTGACAATGTTACACACAATACGTGATCTTTAAGTAGTGCACGAACTGTGTCACAACAGCTGAACATTCCATGGTCCACCGTTCGAAAAGTGCTGTGAACAATCTCTAGTGCGATTCCAGGCTGTCGCAGATACAGATGGTAGTCACATTGAGCAACGTTTGTAAGCTGAAACGTTAACATGATACGCGATTAACAAATGCTGAACTCTTATGTGGGAAGTAAGACTTCTTTTTTCACTGGTTTAGTCGTTATTTCTCTTCTCCATGTCCTTACTGTTTCCACATAGTTTCACTGTCCTACGATTTTAGATTAGATTAGATTTACTTTCATTTCAATTAATCCGTAGTGAGGAGGTCCTCCAGGATGTAGAACGTGTCAGAAAAACAACAACACATGACAAATATTTACAACTCAAACAAATAAGCTAATGTACCATTCCACAGGTCGCAAGTGGAATGATCGTCATTTTTTAATGAACACTATATGAAATAATCATTATGCACTGAAATTAAAACAGAAAAGTTTTTTATTTATTTATAAGGTAATAAACGTGTAATACAACTACTATAATACTTATTTACAATGAACACGTTACTGCACTGAAATGGTGCAGAAGTTAGATTGTACTTCTATATATACAAATCAGTTGGTTCTAATGAGAAATTCATCAATGGAGTAGAAGGAGTTGGCCACCAATAAATCCTTTAGGCTTCTCTTAAACTGAATTTCATTGGTTGTTAAGCTTTGTATGGATGCTGGCAAGTTATTGAAAATGTGTGTTCCTGAATAATGCACACCTTTTTGTTAAAGACTAAGTGACTTTAAATCCTTGTGAAGATTGTATTTCTAGTATTGATTTCATGAACTGAGCTGTTGGTTTGAAAAAGTGACCACTCGTTCCTCATGGGGGACCTCTCACGTAGCCAAAATATGTATGTTCGTAGGTAATGCTGCTATCTACAACGAAATAATGCATGAAAAATTACGGACAAATATTTAGTTGGATGTTAATAAGATTTCAAATTAGCGCAAAGACTGGTAACTTGTTACTTAAAATACGTCTTGATTACAATTTTTTTATTATTTTTTATTATTCATATGACCAGTTTCGGTTCATTCAGAACCATCTTCAGATCTGATATTTCAGATATGTGACGTAGCCTGTGAAAGTTGCTGGATTTGGACGGGTTACTCCTGTAACTGAAATATCAGATCTGAAGATGGTTCTGAATGAACCGAAACCGGTCATATGAATAATAAAAAAAAAATTGCAATCAAGACGGATTTTAAGTAACATTATAAAATCACTGATTGCTGTTATCCCATAAGACATTATGTCTATTTTTGCAAACTGGTAACTTGCTTCAAGTGTTGATACCTGTATAATTGTACCCTTCACTGTTACTCTAATACCAACGAGTCACAACTGGAATCGGCAGCAGTTGGTACGGACATCAAATGGAACAATCGCGTAGTTATTCATAGGTAAAACAGGTTTATTGGTAGAATATTAGAGAGATGTTATCAGTCTACGAAAGAGATTGCCGACGAATCACTCGCCGACGTATTCTAGACTACTGCTCAAGTGTGTGGGACCCCTATCAAACTGGACTAACGAGACATTGGACCCATACAGGAAGGGGCAGTACGAATGGTTTCATGCTGGTGTGACTCGTGGGAGACTGTCACGGAGATAAGAAACTCGCAGACACTTGTCGATAGCTGAAACTATCCCGCGAAAAAGTATTTACAAAGCTTCAGTTATCAGCTTCAGATTATGACTCCAGGAACAACTTACACTACAACCTCCTAAGCGTCGCTCCCGTAAGGATGCGAGGACGACGTTAGAATAATTGTAATCGTAACGCCCAAAGGACAGAAAACCCCAATTAACAAACTTCGTGGGAACTTAAAGTAGGGAAGTGAGTCATCTTGACAGTGACAGCAACTATTGACGCTAAAATCTACACTGCTGATACTTTGATTAACACCTCTATTATTCAAATACTGAGAACAACATACAAAAAGGGGAGATAAAAGGAAAGGATTATCATAGATTCTTTATCAAACATCTATAGAATAAATTCAAAATCATATGAACGAAGGTTAAATCCAAGAAAGTAATTCAGTCAAAGATAACATTTACCATGGAAGAGAGTTGCACCCGCATCGAAAAGGAAATTTAATGCGACAACAATACAACTCGGATATGGAAATGTTCAGTTAATTCGTTGGTCTTGAATCGCTCTAGAGTACTTTTGCGATAGTTGTCTGGACGCAAACGCTATTAGATTGTTTCAGTTTTGGAAGTTTGACAATTCGTGAGGTAGAAACTGAAGTATTGCTCAGTCATTCGACTGATGAAAGTTGATGTTTACCGTTCTCAACGCGACGGTAAAGTAAGACGAGTGTTAGACTTTGAGTGATATTGGTTCATCGGACTTAGCCTTCGTACTGATGAACAGTTACAAACCTTGAGAGCAATGGATCAACGACAGAAAAACAATTCGTAGTCTTGAGTAGGACACAATAAGCCGAAGACACGAAGAAAGACAAGTACGCCGATAAGTCAAAAGTTGCCGTCAGCGTCACGATTACTGAACTAAACAGAAGTTAATCTTGAATGACTTATCGGTGTGCGTCTGTTGTATGGACAAACAATTAATTACAGAAAGAACAATTAAATCTGAGTCAAAAGGTAAATCTTACGTGTCGCCTAACTCTTTAAACATTTTAAGTGACTAAGTGAGTGCATGAATAATGGACAGTGAAGAGTGATTAGTTTAAACCAGTATTACGTCGGACCGTTGTTAATAACTGGTCGTAGCAACGGAATAATAGCCAGCAAATTTTCATCCTCGCTATGTATGATGTGAAAAATGACCGTAATGATGAAATCAAGAATCAAGATTTTATTTAATCGCGGAACTAACTGGGCATAAAAATAAACGATTGGAGTTTACCAGTTCGCACAAACTGAGAAGACTGCTGCGGACAGATAACAGAATATTTGTAAACCACGCGAGGAGTTGTGTTCTTGCGAGAGTTACAGGTGCTGCTCCACGTCGCACCGGCGAGGACGAACATCGTTACGAGTCGCGCCTCCTCCCGGCGAGTGAAGGAAAGGGGGGGGGGGGGGGACGTCACATAGCGCAAAGACGAATTTCAACAGTCTTCCTACCGCGCGCCGTAGGTTAAGAACAAGAATAAACCGTACCACTACCACAACGGGACGTATCGTCTGCCACGCACTTATATTGGTTTGCGGAGTGTCGATGTAAACATGTAGACTTACGTCAGATAGGTAAACTTTCTCAGTAATCCAGTGAGTGGTCCCCAGCGCGCCACAGAGGCAAGGGTTCACAACCAGAGCGCCGAGAGTAGATGGACATCCGGCCGAGTCTTGTGGAGGAGGGTTCCGGGTAAGGCCTTGACTAGCGTACACGACGACCTTGCCGCCGTTGGTGCTCAGGTATTGGGGGCGAGTGCGGACCCGCATCGTGCGCGCGACCGTGGCACGGTGACCAAGGCACGGCGCGTGACGCCTCATCTGCCGGAGCTTTCCACTGGCACCGGCCGAGACGTCTGCAGGTGCCCGCCTGCCCGCCTGCCTCCGGCACGAGCGCCGCGCCGTCTGGCGCACAAATAGAACCGCCGCTGCGCGTCACCCACTAACGTCACGCGGTCACTCACTCTGTTTATCGGCCGACTCAAGGTGAGGATGGTACGGCACACGCTTATCGTAGTCAGCCGCTGCTCTGACGTTACAGAGTGGTGAATACGCTTTTACAAGAAAATGCCGTTCCTGAGAAACCCAGCTGGTTCCTTATTCCCACGAAGTAAGAGTGCTATCTGAGCCGTGCGCGCCGGCTTCGCTGCCAGAATAGTGCGTCTCTGGTTCGTCAGAGGTTTAGTCTTCCAATGAGAGACCCTGGTCTCAGGGATCAATTTACACTGTTGTTCACAAACAAACGGTAACCGTTTCTAAGATTGCTTGGTTTAGTGGCTAAAAGGCTGTTTAGAACAGTATGTAGCACAGCCTGGTTACAGTAAAGTATGAGTACAGTTGCGCTATTCAAATGGTTCAAATGGCTCTAAGCACTGTGCGTGTTTGTGTCATCATCATTTTATCATCATTCAAGAAAGTGGAGAGATTGGACTGAGCAAATGTGGGAATTTGTGCGGGCGCTGATAACCGCCCATTTGAGCGCCCCACAAACCAATCATCATCATCATCATCATCGAAGCACTAAGAGACTTAACATGTGAGGTCATCAGTCCCATAGGCTTAGAACTACTTAAACCTAACTAACCTAAGGACATCACCCACATCCATTCCCGAGGCAGGATTCGAACCTGCGACTGTAGCAGCCGCCTGGTTCCGGACTGAAGCGCCTAGAACCATTCGACCACAGCGGTCGGCAGTTAAGCTATTACATACTGTTCTCTGATCAGATTGTACTACGTAGCGTTTATGTTATGAACCAGCTGGTTGGGCTAAGTGATTTGATATTAGTAATTTGCACACGTTTTACTACTACTAGGGAGGATATAAAATGTAGACTGGCAAATGGCAAGGAAAGCGTTTCTGAAGAAGAGAAATTTGTTAACATCGAGTATAGGTTTAAGTGTCAGGAAGTCGTTTCTGAAAGTATTTGTATGGAATGTAGCCATGTATGGAAGTGAAACATGGACGATAAATAGTTTGGACATGAAGAGAACAGAAGCTTTCGAAATGTGGTACTACAGAATAATGCTGAAGATTAGGTGAGTAGATCACATAACTAATGAAGTACTGAATAGGATTGGTGAGAAGTTTGTGGCACAACTTGACCAAAAGAAGGGATCGGTTGGTAGGACATGTTCTGAGGCATCACCAGTTTAGTATTGGAGGTCAGCGTGGAGGGTAAAAATCGTAGAGGGAGACCAAGAGATGAGTACACTAAGCAGATTCAGAAGGATGTAGGTTGCAGTAAGTAGTGGGAGATGAAGAAGCTTGGACAGGATAGAGTAGCATGGAGAGCTGCATCAAACCAGTCTCTGGACTGAAGACCACAACAACAACACGTTTTACTGTTCAAGTTTCTTTCGCTCGTTAAGAAATGTCTTGGCTTCTGTTGGCTGTGATTTAGTACGGTGTTCATATTTAAAGAACTATCAGGATGTGCTGCTGCTGTTATTGTTTTGCCGTACTTAAGATATTTTGTGCATCAAAGGGAGTTTCCTTCACTCAACCACTGCGTAAAGATTATCTGGGTGGATGATCAGTGAATTGCTTAGAATTCTAGTACGGTTAAGTGGGCTGAGCCTGTTGCTTCTCGTAAACCGAGGTGGTGCTTGTGAATTAGCTACTGCTTTACTGTCTGTGTATGGAATACGAGTAACTGTCTTCAACTGTTTGCACTGCTGTCGATCCGGAATTGTTTCATAAAGTAAAGCGCTCTTGCTTGCACCGATCAAATAATTACTTCTTAGTTTTGTGTGTCTAGAAGTCACTCAATTTGTTGCTTTGTTAAGTTGGCATGAGAGGGAGGGATCATCTATTGGCTTAGTTCACAATGGCTAAATTAAAATGTTAAAATTAAATGGGTTTGTGGCGTTTAATGCCAAGGGATAATTCTAATGCTTGCAACTGCTTTTCGTTGAAACTTTTCTTTATGTGTATGCATGGGGTTACGTCTGCTTGTTTCCGTTATTAAACATCTTCATTGAGCGCTGCGACTTCTTATCTATGTCTGGTGCTAACAGGTTTATGTTACAGGTATATGTTACAGGTATCAGAAGTTAAGTCTAACCAGGACGGCCAAGACGTGGATTACTGTAAAGAGAAAGGTCACCAAGTGCACTGAAGAACCTACCATATGTGACAGTAATAGAAATATTGTGGCGCATAACCCCCCCCCCCCCCCCTCCCCCTCCTCCTCCTCCTCCAGTACATGTTGAGCACTGTCTTTTATCCCTTGGTTGTCAATGGATTCGCAAGAATTGTATCTGTTGTTTCACCAATTGTCTTGAGTGATTTCTCGAGTCAGCCGTTTGTGAAATTGTGAGTTTTAACTATTTGTTTTAAGGAGAAAGGTCATACTTTAAGATTATTGGAATTCTTTGTGCACTTGTTCATTGTAAATTTTATTTTATTGGCGGCAATCAGAGCTGTGAAGTTAATAATATTCTTTAATGCTGGTTGTCAGAGTTATTTAAAGTTTTCTGAACTGACCATCTGTGTTCATTCTTAAAGGTTTGAAGAACAAACAACAAATCTGTTTTAAAGTGTGTTTGTACAGTGGCTTGGCACCTTACCACTCTCCTCACACACCTATTTCACTATCGATAGGGGATCCTGAGCCCCTGTTTCCAGATACTTTTTGACACCATTCCTAGGAAACAGTATCAAATCAAATTTCATGCCTACGTACACTACGCAGCAAAATTAAAGCATCACTTTTTGGAAACCCGGTAACTGCCAAACATTGCGACGTGTAAGTTTGAAAATTGTCTCAAACATACCTACGATCTTCCTCTGTAGTTGTGCACAGCGTGGCACGCCGCAACGTCGCCCTCTAGCTCGGAGACGAAAGCAAACAGCAAGTGTCGACAAGTAAGGGGAAAAGGCCACAGCTCCAAAGTCCATGACGTCAAATTGGCATCAAATTGCACAATAATTCCGTCCAACGAGACTTTGGCCGTGTCACACGATGACAAGGTTGTGACAGGCCCTCTTAACCGCATTTCACCCCTTTTTTTCACGTCTCTGCGATGGAGGTCACATCTGCGACACCCAGCGTTGAAATCACGCGGTTTTCTTGTGGGTGGCCGTGGAAAACATTTCGGACAAATCGCCGCTCAGAATCTACACGAAATGGCCTCAGGGGGCGGCATAAAGGACGTCAATTAAAGCAACCCTTTCGCTGGGGCGTTGGTTCCCGCACATTTCGCTGGTCAAAAGTGACAGTTCGCAGTACAATGAACAACAGGAAGAAGTTCGCGAGAATCTATGAAACTGCTGACACCCTTGGAAGTTTCAGCCTTTATTTAAGGACACTGTGGGGCTGCAGCCCCACTGAACACGATTGCACCGCTTTGGAGTGCAGCGCGACCGCAATTTTTGCTCTCGTGTTTATGTTGGAACCACTAAGGACCGTTCAATACCATTCAACGAGAGTTGCACGTTATTCGAAACAGCAAACGGTACTTATGCTTTTTCGAGCCTCCTGTTTACGGACCATCTGTGGCGTGATCAGGCGGGAGTGCAATATTAAAATGTGCGTGGATAAATCAGCAAAATACGAACCTATGACCGCCCACGCAGTTTTGTTCAGAAAACATGTCTGTCAGAAACTCCCGACACCAATTGAACCTCGTGGTTGCTCTAGTGCCTGAGGGTCAGGCAACCCCTTCGACTACTCTTGGGTGGGGATTGCCTTCCTTCAGGCGTTAGAGCCGCTGCAAGGCTAAATTAGTCGCAATTTCCTAAGGTACGTTTCCGACGTGCTCAACAAATGGGCTTGGGTGGCACCGAAGGAGCAGCCAAACTGGAGGATCTTAGAGGGAGTCTTTGCCGTTTTATCCACGCACATGTCAGTGTTGCACTCCCGCGTGATTTCAACGTCGAGTGTCGCAGTTATAACCTCCATCGCCGAGACGTCAAAAGAAGGAGAGAGAGATGTAAGTGAGAGGGACTGTCACGACCTTCTCATCGTGTGACACGTTCACGGTGCGTGGACCAGAGTCGTTGTGCAGTTTGGTGCCAATGTGATATCATAACCCACCTTACAGCTCACACGAACTTCATAGATGTGGTCTTTTTCGCCGAACCCGAGGATGACGTCGCAGGGCGTCAAGCTTTAGCACATTTACGGAGAAAGGTTGTAAGCAGCTTTGAGAAAAATTTCAAACTTATACGTCGCAATAGCAGGCAATTACGGGGTTGGGAGAAAATAATTTAGTAGACAATCTGAGCAGTCTTCCTAGATGGTTCTCGGATGATGTCAATTTACCATAAGATCAACACCAATTGAAAAATGTTATAGTCAAGTTATTTGTATGATGCGAAAATTGGAAGCTGACCCTAAACAATAAAAAAAAGTGTAACTACCTCCACATGCGCACTAAAAAATCCTTAATTTTCGGTTACGCGATAAATCACAAAAAATTAATTGTATTCAAATAGTTCAGATGGCTCTGAGCACTATGGGACTTAACAACTGAGTCGCCTAGATTTAGAACAACCTAACTAACTTAAGGACATCACACACATCCATGCCCGAGACAGGATTCGAACCTGCGACTGTAGCAGCAGCGCGGTTGCGGACTGAAGCGCCTAGAACCATTCGGCCACAGCGGCTGGCTTAATGGTATTCGATTCAGCTAAATACCAAGCGATTACCACTACGAGCAACTTGAACTGGAACCACTACATAGAAAATTTATTTAGAAGGCGAATGAAAATTTGTGTGGGAAGCGAATCAAAAATTTGCACTATTGCACTACACTAGTCTTCTCCGTCTTTTTTCGAAATGTTACTGCGTGGTATGGGATCTTTAGCAGAGGGAATTGATGGAGGACATCGAAAAAGTCAAAACAACGGCTGCTCGTTTTATACTATCGCGAAATAGACGGAGAGTGTGTCACGGATATGATAAGGAGTTGCTGTGACAATAAAACAAAGACGTTTCTTTGCGGCGAGATCTTTCCACGAAATTTTAGTCGCTAGCTTTCTCCTCCGAATATGAAAATACCTTGTGAACTCAAAATTACAGAGAGTAAATGACCATCGTAATAAAATAAGAGAAATCAGAGCTCGAACAGAAAGATTTAGGTTTTCATTTTTCCCCACGTCCTATTCAAGAGTGAAGTAGGAGAGAGAGAGGGAGAGGAGGAGGAGAGGAGAGGAGGAGGAGAGGAGAGGAGGAGGAGAGGAGAGGAGGAGGAGAGGAGAGGAGGAGGAGAGGAGAGGATGAGACAGGATAGGACATGAGGTAGGCCGCGGCGTTATTGATCGAACCATTTGCCTAAACGGAAAAGCTAAATCCATCCGAGTCCAGTGGCTGCAGTGCCTCATTCGGTTACACCTAAACGTACGTTTACCTCTGTACATAAGACGAAAATCTAAGTTTAATACCACAAAATCTTATTATACACTGTTGATTTGATCCCTCAGTACACCTCACTGCAAAAAAGACAAGTTTTCCGTGATTTCTCTAAACCACTGTAAAGCCGTCGGCACACGGACCGTGCATCCGAACGTTGAGCGTGCCGAGTTTCTGACGTCATAGCGTGGAATAGCACGTTCGGGAGTCTTTCCGAACGTGCAGAGCAATATCTGGCATGTCAGATATCCTGAGCGTGCGTCTGAGCGTTGACGAATCAGATGGCTCATGCACGCAATCTCCCTTCAGCACTGATCTGTGAGGCGAGATATTGGCATTCAGTTCAAGCCGACACGTTATATGTCGCTTCTGAACACCAGCAAATTGAGAATCATTCGAAAACCTGTTGTTAACTGCGTGATTCGTTGCAAGAAAATAATGAGAGACATAATCGTGGCAAAAGAAATATTGTAACTTGCGTATTATGCGAGTATATCATTTGAAGGTAGCGACACACTGAGGATCCACGAAAAACACATTATTCTTGGTACAATTTGTTATAATTAAATTTCAATTAATAACATAGATTCGATTAAAGCTTTTAGCAAAGGCTACATCTTATAAGAAAAAATGGTTCAAATGGCTCTGAGCACTATGGGACGCAACTTCTGAGGTCATTAGTCCCCTAGAACTTAGAACTAGTTAAACCTAACTAACCTAAGGACAGCACAAACATCCATGCCCGAGGCAGGATTCGAACCTGCGACCGTAGCGGTCTTGCGGTTCCAGACTGCAGCGCCTTTAACCGCACGGCCACTTCGGCCGGCATCTTATAAGAGGGCTCTAAATGAATCGTTAGTCACTTTAGCGTAGTGAGTAGCGTTGATGATTCAAGATCAAGTACATGCCGATACGGTAGCTCAGCGTGTTCGGTCAGAGGGTTAGCTGCCTTCTGTAATGAAAAAAACTGAGTTAATTGATCAACAACTTAAACGGGTGTCTTATGACGTCCGCCCCGAGCAGATGCAACGAACGAAAGCGAACAAAATGAGATTAAAAAAAAAAAAAGTGCGCGATGTATTGATGGTTCGCATCTCTCTAAAGTCTAAATATTTTTTTCATAATATTCGCGTATATAATAGGTTCTGATGCTTTATTGTTAGTATAATGTAAATATATACTACAATATTTGATGTTATGTAAATATAAGTTCACCTTTTTTTGAGGAGTTTGTTCGATTGGCTTAATCTACAGGACAGCTTGCGCTACTTGTATAAAAATATTTTGTTCGTTTTTCTTTTGAGTTTCGAGATTTACATGTTGTAAAGTTTCTGCTACTGGGTAGGAACAGTGATCAAGTAAGAATAACTTTAGGGTTTTACTAAAATGTGGGGAAGATAAAATAGTGTTTATCTATTGTGGAGAACTACTGCAAATTTGTGTCCCACTATTTGTAATGGAACTTTTATAAGCCTTTGTCCTTATTGATTGGACACGGTACTTTCCTTTTTGTCTTAAAACATCTACATCGATATTGAAGTTTTATTCGTGTATATTACATATAGAACAACGCGACTAGGATATGAACAATGGAAAAACTGTGCGTTTTAATAGAGCTAACGTGGGAATTTGACGCACCTTGATGAGTAAACAGTGTGATTTACAAACTAGAAACATCCCACAACCGCCGCTGGAGTGCGCTGCGATCGCGCATACCACGTTGGGGCCCACGTACCGTATGCACAAGTCGCATCGTTCCTGAACGTTCAGCAGCACGTTGAACTCTGCACGCTCAACGTTAACGTTCGACAGCACGGTCCGTGTGCCGGCGGCTTAAGCAATTTCGGGATTGTGTCGCCGGCCGGAGTGGCCGAGCGGTTCTAGGCGCTACAGCCTGGAACCAAGCGACCTCTACGGTCGTAGGTTCGAATCCTGTCTCGGGCATGGATGTGTGTGATGTCCTTAGGTTAGTTAGGTTTAAGTAGTTCTAAGTTCTAGGGGACTGATGACCTCAGAAGTTGAGTCCCATGTTGCTAAGAGCCATTTTGGGATTGTGTCTTGGACAGGGTAAGGTCGATTTCTTCCCCATGCGGTACTGTGCCCCATTTCTAATGACCTCGTCGCCGACGGGACGCTGAAGCAGGACTTTCCTTTCTTTTTGCAGATAACTTTACGACTACGATCACGCTGCCCACGACGCTTTTATATCTCCATGTCTTCCCTTTTCAACATCCAGTGCAAAAATATCCTCAGGCAAACGATGACCCCGTCGATAGCAGCTTTCTTCTTCGATTTACTTGCTCGATGGGCCCCGAATCGAATCGGAGCAAGGCAGCGAAGTTATCAAGATTGCACATTCGACTTGTGGAGGAAATGGTTTCACATTCCTGTCCAGCATCCCTCGCTTAGTTGTAACCATCGTTTGCCCACATCACTTCAGACGACCGTACACATTGTCCAAATTAAGAGCGAGTGTTCCAATCTCTAATCTTCCTTAGAACACGCTACGGTTGACTGCCTTTGCCATCTTTATCCAACAATGAAGTGACCACGTTGGGACCGTTCATCTTCGCTCCTTTCCCAGACTCTGGGGATGGCGGCCGCAGCTACGTCTACTCCGGCGGCCTGCAGGACTGTTGACGCGCAGCCGCTGGAGACAGGTCGCCGAGTGACGTCAGCGGTCGCCTAGAACAGTGCGGCGGGGTCAGAGGTCACGGCGTGGGCGCCGACCCCCGCTGCGTCATAGCAGGTGCTGGCAACCGCACTGCGACGGTCCTTGTGCACTGGACATCTGCAGACTCACTCGTCCAGGCAGCACCAAAACATTTATAGCTGATAAGTATCTGTTACCGAACAGCAGCCGGTTATGTCGTTACTGCAGTTGAGGCCTTCAGTCTGAAGACTGGTTTGATGCAGCTCTCCCTTGTTTCTCTATGCCGTGCAAGCCTCTTCATCTATGCTGTAGCAGCAGCAACTCACATCCACATTTACATGCTTACTGTAATCGACGTGTGGTTTCCCCTCTACAGTTTCAACTCCCACACTTCCATTTATTACCAAATTTTGATTTTTCAGAATGCCTTCTCTCAATCGATCCCACTTTGTAGTCAGGTTGTACCACACATTTATTTTCTCCCCAGTCCGATTAGGCACCTTTGAAACCATCTATTCTCATTGCCTGCATTGCTTATCGTCCGCGTTTCAGTTGCGGACGAGGCTACAATCCAGACACGTATCTTCAGGAAAGACTTACTAAACCTTTAATTTATATTCCACTAACAAACCAAGCAATGCTTAGCAACTGCTAAATATGTTTGGAAATTGAATGTACGTCTTTATCTCCGTCTTCCCCTCTCCCTGTCCATCTCCCCCCACCCCTCCCTCCGTCTCTCTGTCAATCTCATCCCCCTATCTCTATCCACCTTTTCCTCTACCCTCTCTATGCATCTCCTCCTTTCCCCTCTCTACGTCCATTTTCTCTCCCCGCATCTCTCTGACGTTGAGTCTTGTTCATTCTTATCGCCAAAGAAGCCTTCATTGGGAACTGATGTCACCTAAAATGAATGAGTTAATCGCTTGGTATCATTGGTATTATACAGGATATGCTAATGCACCTGTGAGGATAGTAAATATTAAAAATATATAGCCTACATCTTTCCGAACGTTTACTAAAACACCGTGTAAAAAATTGAAGTAAAAGCGTCAACAACTGTTCCAGAACTTTGCTAACAATGTTTCCTCTTTATACCACGTACATTAAAAAATATTTCGCTTCTGTCCGTACGATCGTTTATAAAAATAACGAAAATTTTTAAGTAAATCAATCTAGAATTTCTCAAAATTTTTGCAACAAATTTAAACAACAATTGTCTTTATATATTAGAATGATTTAAGAAATTCCCTTTCAGGAACTTCTTTCCTTGATATTGTTCGTCTGCATTTTATATGCGCTCTACTTCTCCCATCGTGTTACTTCGCTGTCCAAATAGGAAAACTCGTCCGCTACTTTTAGTGACTCATTACCTAAACTAATACCGTCAACATTTCATTCGTCAGTCTTCCATTACCATTATTTTATAGTTGTTAATGTCCATCTTATAACTTCTTTCCAAATGAACTCTGAAGGTCTTTCGCGCTCGCTGACAGAGTTGCCCTGTCATCAGCAAGCGGAGTTTTTCCATTTCTTCAGATTGTAATTGAACTCTCTGAAAATTTCCTCCTTTTTTCTACTGATGGCCATAGTATGTACCAAAACCAACAATCAATTCATGGTGTGCTTAGCAGCTGCCCATGCTAGAGGGGTAAAAGGCTCTAGATTTTGACGAGTTTTGCTACCTAGGAAGTAGAACAGAAAATTAAAGTATGCACAATAAAGATCTAATAGCAAGGATTGCATGAAGCGAAACACCCTTCTATAAGGCGTCCCAAATCTCTATACAAATGCACATGATAGTAACAGAGAACTTTCACACACGAAAATTTTGCACCGAAATGAATACACAGTTTTTCTTAACATAAACGACTTGCATAGTATAACATCTTAAGCTGATACCAACTGTTCCTGTTGTTACATCGTCTGAACGCATGCACTACAAACACACATGAACTTTTTCTGCATTCTCTCAGTTATCCCTGCTGCCTGTTGTACAATAGGACAGCTAGTTAGGGCCCTAGTAACTGGTTCGTCCTCGTTTACTATTGGTGTTTCCTAAACCGAGTGCTTCATTTAATGACATACGAAAAAAAGGCACAGATTATTGTCTATTATTCCTTAACGTAACTCCAGCAACGTCGAAGCAGAGACACAAGCAGTTTACAGACACGCGCGTCGCACCCTATGTAAAACTAAACAGCTGATATATATACTCTTGAGACCCGGAATACATTCTTGTAAAGCTCGGTTTGGAATACGGTTCTGTATGAATGCAAAACTTCGACAGCTGGGAAGGCAGAACTGAAACGAACTACCTTTCGAAATGTGGCGTTGGAAGTGAGTATTGACGATGAGGTGTACTAATGGAGTAATGAGGAGACGTAATGCAACAAGTCAACGAGAAAAATGCCTAAAGAAGAACATGAACTGCGTAAAAACACCCACGACCAGAAGATATGGTCGGAGGTCAGTATAACTTCGTACCAGTACACACTATCAGCCGACATGTAAATGATTACAGTTGCAACTCCCTGTGACATACAAGGGCCACCAAGGTTCATTAGTTTTCGTTGTTTTTAGTGTTGTTACCATGTAGAGTGACAACTATGAATGACACGCAGATGCCACGTACTCGCGAAGTAAAGCGTTATCAGCACCCGACAGTTTGGAAGTAGCCTCTTTGTAGGCTCCATTTGGCAGGCTGGTCGAATCGTGCAATATCCAAATTTGTGGGGCATTCAGATGTGACAGTGGCGCGATGTTGGAGTGCATGCGAGCAATGGGAAGGCATTCTCGTCGTCGAGGTTCCAATCGATAATCATGAAAACCAAGAACATCCTGTCATTACTGCACTTGCGATCCGACACCACTTAATGAACTCCCTGCAGCAAAGTGTCTCATCCCGGACCATTGGTCGAGGACTAGCAGCAGCGCGATTAGGAAATTACCGTCCCAAGCGTAGGCTGCCGTTAAGACCACAAGACAAAAGACTGCGTTTGGAGTGATGCCGTGACCACGAAGATGACTGTTTTCATCGGGGGTCACAGTTCTGCACTACTCTGGATGAGCATCATCGTCGAGTATTGTGGCAATCTGGGGAGACCTCCCACCCTCCCAACTCCTGGCGTGTTGGTGGGGAGAGCCATCGAGTATGACTTCAGGTCACAGAGGTAGTGATAGAGAGAACTCTAATGGTACAGCGGTACCTGGCGGGCATACTGCGTCCACCGTGTGTTATCTCTCGTGGTAGAGTACCGTGGTGCCATTTTTCAACAGCACAATACTCGACCACACATGCTGCGTGCATCTATTAACTGTCTACGTGATACTGAGACACTCCCGTGGGCCGCAGGATTCCCAATCTGTCCCCGATCAACATGTATGGCACCAGCTCGGAAGTCAACTATTGACAGTATCCATGGAATGAAGGACCAGTTACAACAGTTGTGAGCCAGCTTGCCTCAAGAGAGGACATGCCCACTCTATGATACGTTTCCCAGACCATAAACGGATTCTAACTGCCAAGTTCTCCGTAAATTTGAGTCGATTTTGTAATCGCTGAAATTAAATCACATAATCCCTCAACCCTTAACGGGTTTCGATTCCTCTCCCCTTCTGAGCGACTCACTTTTTTTGTCACGAAGAGGGATGGGCCATATTACGTCGTGAGTCACTCTGAAAACTGTAGATGAAGGGATAGTGGAAGAACAGAATCGCACAGACACTGTTCTGGCTCTCCTATACCCTTAAGTTTTTTGCGCGGCGGGCTCCCAATCTGCTTTCGTCAAACAAATGTCCCAGGCAGAATAATAATATTCAGCGCCAAGAAAGAATGAATTATATACTTAATTAATTTTTGGGGAAGTTGAAAGCTACGTCGTCAGCCCGGTTTTCCTTCATTTACTGAAGCCTTAAGATTTCCAGGAGAAGAAAATAATGGGTTGCCAATTGTTCTTTGCATCGTCTGAGACAGAGTGGCAGGTGAAAAGCAGAGGGACGGAAAGAAAATGTCAAAAGGTAAGCAACTGAAATAAGGAAGGCCGGTCTGAGGAAGTCAGTCTCCACACCCAACAAGCAGTCCATCAATCACTATAGGATACGACCTCATCAAGCTTTTAAGAATTTTGCTCTTGGAAGATGGCACTGGGCAGCACGATACTAGAGAACAGGTCACCACTTGTGCCACTCTGAAAAACATTATGGCAATAGAAGACTAGGTAGAAAGACAACTTCTGAGATGACTTGGATATTTGAAGCACAAGGCAGTACCCTGGCGGAATAGGAATATTCGATACCTATATCTACACACTACAAATCACTGAACTGGGGGCAGGGCGTACTTTTTGTCGTACTATACTTTTAAGTTTTCTTCTGTTTCCATCCACAGTTGGAAAGTCAGAGCAATGACTGCTTGTGTGCCTTTGTACTCTCTTTGTCTGCCTTATTTCATCTGCACGATCTCTAAGGTACGATTCGGTTGTTTGAGGGATGAGACCAGACAGCGGGGTCATCGGTCTCATCGGATTAGGGAAGGAGGGGAAGGAAGTCGGCCGTGCCCTTTCAAAGGAACCATCCCGGCATTTACCTGGAGCGGTTTAGGGAAATCACAGAAAACCTAAATCAAAGTGGCCGGAGGCGGGATTGAACCGTCGTCCTTCCGAATGCGAGTCCAGTGTGCTAGCCACTGGGTCTCAAAGGTATATGCAGGGAGGAGTTAAGAAAGATTTGGCCCTTTTGCTGAAAGACAGTTCTTGATATTTCCCAAGCACGTTCTCGAGGGGTATAAGGCGTCGTTCTTCGTGCGTCTGAAAGTTTTGCACGATTTCTATTACCATCTGTCTCCTGTCCAACAAAACTCAATCATTTGCAGTGCCCTTCTTTCTGTACAATTCATGTCTCCTGTTGGTCCAATCAGATATGGGTCCCACACACTTGAGCAGCCCTACAGTGTCCTCCACAGTTTTACAGACAAACTGCAGTTTCCTTGTATCTTTCCAACAGGTCATCGTCAGCTGCCCTTACGTGTCTGCCTGATAGTTGGTGATGTAGTTTTGGAGATTAGCCTGTTGAAGCAGGCATGCACGACGGTTTTAGAGTTCATTATTAGTAAAGACGACTGACTGTGTCTGTGATTCATTAATCTGGCAACTGGCAATCAAAGAACACCAAGCTTTTAAACTTTCTGAAATACACAACTTGCCATTTCTCTACGTTAGGAGCACTACCACGCAATAATATGATCACTCAGGCCCACGCACAACATAGTGGGACCTCTCTCGCCTCACCTTCCACGTCACATTCAAGCGTTTCTAGACTCGGCGCGCATCCTCGGAATGAGACGCATTGTGCGCGGAGCCGGCGAAGCGCGCGCTGGCCGCCACAAAACGCCAGCGACCCGTGCGCGCCGACCGCCACGCTCCGGCGACTGTGCTACGCTCTACCGGAAGTCCGTGACGGCATTTCATCCCGACTGTGAAACTGGGAAACTGCTCCTCCGTTGCACATCACTGGGCGCAGCAGCCAATTTGTCCTCGATCGAACATCTTCCCATTCCTATGATAAATTTTAGGGAATTGAAAAGATACACTCCACATGACAACATGAACCACACACTTCGTTTGGCAGTGTCAGCTTTTATATACGAATGATTTGCATTAGTCCTCTTACACAACAGATACTTTCCACTTCTCACTACACTTGGTGCGTGAAAAATCTCCCGCTATACCATGAATTTGAAATCTATGCGTGATGATAAGCTCGTGGTCTCGTGGTCTCACGGTAGCGTTCTCGCTTCCCGAGCACGGGGTCCCGGGTTCGATTCCCGGCGGGGTCAGAGATTTTCACTTGTCTTGAGATGACGGTGTTGTGTCGTTATCGTTATCATCATCATTCATGCCCATTACGATCGGAGGAAGGCAATGGCAAACCATCTCCACTAGGACCTTGTCCAGTACGGTGGTGCGGGTCTCCCGCATCGTTCCCCTACGCTGTGTCAAGGAGTATGGGACTTCATCATCATCATCATCATCACCACCACCATGAATTTGAAATTTATAGGTGTGATACCTATAAGGGATGCAAAGTAATTCAGTATCTGATGGTTAAGTAATCTGAAGCAAGCATAGATGTTACTGATGTGTTAACTGTTGTACTTTACACCGAGGTGTAGTGCATGCAGTGTGGCGCAGCGGTCAGTGTCGCTCGCTGGCGTTCTGTGAGTTACCGGACCAACGGCAAATATTTAATTTAGCATTTCTCATTTCTGGAAGGTTCTGGAAATTTCTCATGCTTGTGTATTCTGGAATATTTGGTGTTTGTATAAATACCAGCACTTTCCATCCACGAGTTCAATTCTGCTCTGGCTGTACACTGGTGTTCAAATGGCTGGTTCAAATGGCTCTGAGCACTATGGGACTCAACTGCTGAGGTCATCAGTCCCCTAGAACTTAGAACTAGTTAAACCTAACTAACCTAAGGACATCACAAAAATCCACGCCCGAGGCAGGATTCGAACCTGCGACCGTAGCGGTCTTGCGGTTCCAGACTGCAGCGCCTTTAACCGCACGGCCACTTCGGCCGGCCCACTGGTGTTCGTCAGAAACTTTATTTCAGTGCTAAGTGTTATGCTTCATTGACGACCCTGCCTTTGGGTTTGGAGTTCGGTGCTGTTATAGCGTGGGGCCCTTAAGGCTGACTCTGTAACCGGAGACGACGAGAAGTTCACATTGTGTTGGTCGTAATGAAAGATGCTTGGCCAGAGTGAACTTTTTTGTCAGTCCACTTTCTACATGACAACAATCTTACATTACAAATAGAATCAGATTATCAGAATTTTCATGATGAACTTAATTCGATCTCGGAACAGAAAAAAAAGGAAAGAAAAAGACTTAAGTTTCGTCTCTATGCCGCGCGGTCTCAAGCGCCTTGCTACGGTTCGCCTCGCTCCTCCCGTCGGAGGTTCGAGTCTTCTCTCGTGTGTGTGTGTGTGTGTGTGTGTGTGTGTGTGTGTGTGTGTGTGTGTGTGTGTGTGTGTGTGTCCTACTTAGTGTAAGTTAGTTTAAATTAGATTAACTTATACTAGTATTGTTTAAGCCTAGGGACCGATGGCCTCAGCAGTTTGGCCCCATAGGAACTTACACAAATTTCCGTTTTTTCCCTATCTTTATCTTTTTGTACTAATATCGCGCTGACGTTTAGGAAGATTTCCTAAGGCTTCGTCTTCAACTCTCAAATGTGTTTTGCCTTAGTGAGAGAAAGAGAGAGGTTTTCGATGTTTCTATTTATCTTGACTAATTTTACAGTTTTAGATTTACGACTATTAGCATTGCTACAACAGCATATACTACTACTACTACTACTACTTCTAATTGTGATGGATTATTAGTGACGAATTTCATTAGCGAAAATATGTATTGTGACGCTGCAGTTAAAATGTCCTTGGGTGGTTACCGTATATTATTCGTACTGTTTGCTTTTGCGAAATCAATACTTCGTTTCTAAGCGATGAGTTATCCCAGAAAATTATGCCATACGACATTACTGTGTGGAAATATGCAAAATACGTCAGGAGGTTGATACGTTTTTTTCGAAGAGTAGCAATTACACGAAGAGCAGAAGTAGCTGAATTTATTTTACTGAGAACCTCAATAATATGCTTCTTCCATTTCAAGTTTTCATCAAAAATTTGGAGCATTCTACCCTACTTATTGACACCTCCAGTGGCACCTCAGTTGTTGATACGACCATCTGTTGCACAGAACATAATGTGGGTGTTTCTTTATAGACAGCCCATTTTCAGAGAACCACTTCATAATTCTTTGGAAAATACCATTTACTAACTGTTCTGTTGCTTTCTAATGGGATTTATTATAACACTAGTGTTGTCTGAACAAAGCAAGAATTTTGTTGTTGAATTTTAAGTGGAAGGTAATTCACATCCGTTAGTAGCTGGAATGGACCCAAAATTTCACCCTGTGGGACACCGTTATTTTACTTCAGTCACTAAAACTTTCTACCTTTCCGACGTTTTCTGAATTACTCGGCACAACCTTTTGCATTCCGTTTGCCAAGTATGATCCAGACCAGCTCTTTTTATGGTTTTAGGGCGCAAAACTGCTACGGTCATTAGCGCCCGCTCTGTGACTTAGGAAAAGGTAAAAAAACCGAACTGGAAACCAGCAGCAATGGGAGTGAAACTCAAAAGTGGGGAAACTAAAAACAGAAGAAAAGCTTAAAAACCACTATAGAAGGGGAGGGGGGTGTCCCCAAAATAACTTCAAAATGACTGACGTCATCTCACTGACACTAATAAACTCTAGAACGCGACGGCTGAGCGCCTGTCATCTGCTGAAATGGAAGATATATCAGGAGACAGCTGTAGACGGGCGCGTAACGGAGTAAAATGGGGCACTCAAGTAAAAGGTGTCCACCGTCCACAGTTGGGAGCAGTCGGGACAAAGCGGGGGAGGATCGCCACTTAAAAGATGTCGATGGCTAAAAAGACAGTGCCCTATCCGGATTCTAGTTAAAATTACCTCCTCCCGACGACGAGTTCGGGAGGAGGTGGTCCAAGCACAGGGAAGAGCTTTAACATCCCGTAATTTATTATTGGGAAGTGTCGACCAATGTGCGTGCCATAGAAGAGCAACACGACGAAGGGAACCATGCGAACAGCAGTCTGAAGAAGAGAGACTGCAGCCTTGGCCGCTATATCGGCCGCCTCGTTTCCACAGATACCAACATGTCCTGGGATCCAGATGAACGCCACAGAGACGCCTCACAAGTGGAGCAAGTGGAAGCAGTTCTGAATCCGGTGGACCAGAGGGTGGACAGGGTAGAGAGGTTGGAGACGGAGGAGAGAGCTGAGTGAATCTGAGCATATAATATACTGTATCCGCTGATGGCGACGGATGTATTGGACAGCCTGGAGAACAGCGCAAAGCTCCGCAGTAAAAGCCGAACACTGGTCGGGAAGCCGAAATCGATTAGGGGTTTCGCCAACAATATAGGCACTCCCAACACCAAATGATGTTTTGAGCCATCAGTGTAAATAAATGTGGCATCCTTCGTTTGTGCGCATAGCGCAGCACATGCCCGACGATAAACAAGAGAAGGGGTACCATCCTTGGGAAACTGACAAGTCCAGACCAGCTGTGTGTAAAAGCCATGAATTCCATGAAACTTGAATTTTTCTCGTAGAGTATCATGATCTACACAATCGAAGGCCTTGCAGAGATCACAAAAAATAGAACTGGCGAAATTGTATTATTTAAGATTTGTACAGTCTAATGTCAGCTATCTCAGCCGAGCAACCTTTCTGGGATCCCAACTGTGATATGCTAAGTAAATTGTTTCCACTGATATGTGCGACTAGTCTCGAGTACATTACTTTTTCTTCAGCCAACAGGTGGCAGAATTTTTTCTTATTGCAGTGTTGAGGCCACTCCTGTTCCTTATTTATATAAATGATATGCCCTCTAGTATTAAGGGTAACTCTAAAATATTTCTGTTTGCTGATGACACTAGCTTGGTAGCAAAGAATGTTGCGTGGAACATTGGCTCGGTTTCAAATAGTGCAATACATGACTGCAGTTCATGACTTATAGAAAATAAACTAACGCTAAATCACAGTAAGACTCAGTTTTTACAGTTTCTAACACACAATTCAACAAAACCTGACGTTTTAATGTCACAGAATGGGCATATGATTACCGAAACTTGAAAGTTCAAATTTCTAGGTGTTCAGATAGATAGTAAGCTACCGTGGAAAGCCCACGTTCAGGATCTTGTTCAAAAACTTAATACTGCCATTTTTACTATTCGAACGGTATCAGAAGTGAGTGATCGTTCGACACGAAAATTGGTCTACTTCGCTTATTTTCATTCGCTATTGTCGTATGGTATTATATTTTGGGGTAACACTTCTCATTCTAGAAGGATATTTTTGGCTCACAACGGGCGGTTCGGGCAGTAAGTGGTGTTAGTTCACGAACCTCTTGTCGACCTCTGTTCACGAGTCTGGTTATACTGACACTGGCCTCTCAATACGTGTATTCCGTATTGTCGCTTCTTGTTACCAATATTAGTTTATTCCCAAGAATAAGCAGCTTTCACTCGGTTAATACTCAGCAGAAATCAAACCTGCATTTGGATCGGACTCCCTTAACTCTTGTGCAGAAAGGTGTGCAGTATACTGCTGCATCCATTTTCAATAAGCTGCTACTGGAATTCAAAAATCTTAGCAGTAATCCACGCGCTTTCAAATCGAAACTAAAGAGTTTCCTCATGGGTCACTCCTACTCTGTCGAGGAGTTCCTTGAAATATTAAGCTGATTTTTATTGTAAGCGTTTACTTAAACTTATGAACTGACTTTAAGGTTCATGAACATTTATTTTTATATGTTATTACGTTTGTATTGTCATTTCATTTACTGACACGTTCCATGACCTTGGAGATTTGCTCCTCAATGTGGTCCTACGGAACTTGACAAGTAAATAAATAAATAAATAAAAGTCTAGGGGACATAGATAGGTTAATACACTTAGGACGCCAGTAAATGTGGTGCTGAAGATTTCACGGCGAAGTAGTAGAATTGCTCGCTGTAGTTATCTCTGTGCAGAGGCAGGTGTGCCCAGTAGTAGGCTGGGCGGCATGACTACTGTGCGTCAGAGGGGAGGGGTGTGGCGCGTCGCTCACGCCCCACGGCCGCAGGTGCAGCGCGGGATTTCACGGCCGAGGGCAGCCCACTGCGTCCGCCGCCGCTGCTGCTGCTATGTTTAGAGGCGGCTGCACTGGCGCATGCTGCGGGCGCGCCGCCTACTTTCAATGGCGTGGTCTGTCTCTACCCCTGACAGTGGGGGGAGCGCGCCGAGCATAGCGACGGGGGAGTTCTCGCTAAAGCCGGGCCGCGTTCTGTTGATAGCAACGAACACAACGCTGCTACCCAGTGCGCTCTTTGTGCATTTGCCTCAGCTCACGTCCGTTCACATATTGCACGCCTTTGAACCACTTATTCGTTACAACTCCATCGGTTTCTATGCACGTCGGACTAAGTCCACATCGAGGGTTCAATCTAAGGTCGTATTTTTTTGGTCAGACGTTGGAGGGAAGTGGAAACAAGGACTACCCATAGATAGGGATTTCTGTCCAAATTTTCATAGCCAAACGAAGAGTGGGAAACGGACACGTGAGATATTAAATTGAACGGCATGAGGTCTAGTTTAGAAAAAAAAATTGCTTGGATTCAAAATTACTTGCTGATTTCAGAGAAAATTCAAGTATTTCACGGACAGGTGCTGCTAGCTATGCAAAATAAATGACGAAGTTCATCTCTTCAAAGCCCAGCTATTTCGCGCATGAAAGGTTACAATGTTGTGAAAATTATAGAATTCTTTCTTTCACATTCAAAAAATAAAATAGATATTGAATTACAGCATAAATTGAGACTTCTATGCTTTCTCTTGGTCTGTATACTCTTTAATATTAATAGAATACCTATCATTTATCAAACATGTTTTCTCAAGAAAACACTGAAAATTAAAAAATTAAAAACACTCCAATGTTTTGTGAATCAGAAATCTATTTTATTTCTTACTTCTAGACTAACCATTTCACAAAACATTTGACCTTTTTTTCCAAAATTATGCTCAATCCCCGACAATGCAAAACCACGAACTTCAATGCGTTTCGATGGTACGTGCCTTCAACAACTGCGGCCCACTCATCCCCAGGACGACGAAGGTGACGCAGAGGGGTGGGGGAGGGAGCGCATGACCCGCCACTAACCTAGTTATTAACTTATAGTCAAAGCTAATATTATTTCACATATAAACATAGGCAACGTACCCCTTTTATATGAATGATGAATAGGTAGCTACTGAACAGTTGACCCTCATGTTTAATTGGTACCTGTCTCAAATAGTTCTGAAGCTGAAAACATTCTGAATCTATACTGGAAACCGGCGCCATGCTACAGCAGAGAGAGAGAGAGAGAGAGAGAGAGAGAGAGAGAGGGGGGGGGGGGGGGAGGCTACAGATCAACCGATACAGACTCAGATACGTAATTCAAAATAAATTTTTTACTATTACATGCTATATATTACTACAAAAAAAATCTCGCGAACGTTTGTAACTTTTAAACGAAAACCGTACGGCTCTCCCCTTTCGTTAAAAAGCTTGTAATTGGAATAAAAATTAGATTTAGCAGAAAGAGCTACGCTCTGATCAAATTAACAAAATAAACAAAGCAGTACGCAAGGTATAAAACGGTAGTGCTTTGGGGGGGAGTTGTCATTTGTAGTCAGATGATTCATGGGAAAGGGTGTCCGACCACCATTGCTGCACGACGACAATTAACAGACTCGTATTGTCATATCGCTGGCTTAGTTGCAGAGTATCTTTGCGGGCAGCCGCGTCTGTAGTGAGTCGAGCACGGGACACGGAACTGTTATGTTGTGTAGTGTGTAGCTCTTCATGTAGAAGCACTGTTAGTATTCAGGTTGAAGTGTTGATACAAGTGGTATTACAGTAAAGTGATTAAATTGGAAGTAATTCAGAGGAAAGTACGTCAAGATACAATTAAAAATGAGCAGTGCCGTCGATAACGTATTTGTGTTTCCTCTCGTTGCGTGCCGTGTTCGGTGTCCCAGAATGAACTGATGTGAATCAGTAGAAATTAGTTACCATAAAAGAGTGCAGGCAAGTGCCAGTGTCTTGTAGCGAAAGTGAGAACGTGCGTTCGGTCAACGCGTTTCCGCTTTATCAACAATCACCCGCGCCGCGACGGTTAAGCGCACGCTCGTACAAATGAGAACTGAAAAATTAACTTTACGAACAGTGTTATATCATTACTAGTGACAAGGAGGACTATTACCAGGTATCTATGTGTGACGAGCGTAACAACTTTCGTTCGATCATTCGGTTTCCGCATCATCAACAGTCACCCGCGTCGTGTCGGTTACGCATACGCTCGTCTAAATGATATTTTCTGGACTGTTAATCATCCATTAATTGTGATAACACTTCTGAATTAGAATGTAAACAGTGCAACCTGCGATTTTCCTTTAATCGTCTCAGAATATAGTTGTTCATACCAGACGTCGAACAGTGTTGTGTTTTAACGTTGAGTGGCTCCCCTTATTCGCTTGCATATTTCGATAGATAATTTCATGCAAGCCAGCAGCAGTGTGGAGCAGAACAGTACGACCGCCGCGGGATTACCAGGTATGTGGTGTGGAGAGGACGCACAGTCAAGCAACAGTCCGAAACGACAAACAGTTTAAGGTACCCCCCACCCATTCGTAGTCCCTGGCATGTTACAATTGTAGTTCGAATCAATAGTAACCCACCTTTCTATACAAGCATTCATTCAGCTCCTTACTCTGTTGCTTCCTAATAACGTGATTATCAACATCCTGGCACAGTTCACTTCACAGCTGTTGTTACGCTGGAGTCGACAGCTGCAGTAGTTGTGTTTCGCCTCGGCTGTGCCGTCCTCAGGATGGGAGTCCAACAGTAGCTGCAGCAGGACAAGCGCTCCTCGGCAAGTTCCGGCGGCCACGTCCGGCACAGTTGGCGGCCATTAGCGTGGACAGCAGAGGGGCTCCACGGCAGGCTGTCGCCGCCTCTTGTCTTCTCACTACAAAGGCCCAAACTATCGCAGCATCTCTACACTGCCAGTGGGTACTCATTTCCCTACTTCTTATTCCAATTATCACTCTTACGGTCCAAAAGTTAATTTCTTTGTCACTTATCTCTACGTTTACTGGTCTTTAGCGGCATAAATTACGTGAATGCGTGTTATCTTTTCTTCCGGACATGTTCGAATGGACAAACAACACGCGTTCATGTAAGTGATTCGCCTAGATGGGCAATGGATCCACCTTGTTCAGTGCGGATTCATAAGTGGGTCCGACCTCCTGCAGGAATCTCAGAGTAAGAGCATGGAAGAAATGGACAGGGACTAGGACTACGAATATGTGGCGCTCGGTGGGATGTGGGTCGGCCGTGAGGCGTGGCGAGATAGTCCGTGCAGTTGCGATAAACACTGACCCGGATGGCGCAGTGGATAACGCACCTGCCTACTAAGCAGGAGATCCCGGGTTCCAATCCTGGTCCGGTACACATTTTCAATCGTCTCCGCTGATTCCGCGTAATGACCGCGACGCAACTGGCGTCAGTAATCCCATTCCTTTCCTTTAATTTCCTTTCCTTTCTCCCCCTCCAACTTCAATTTACATATGCTGATATTGTGTTGAAGCACTATGGCTTATGACAGATTAAAGGACTTTGATTTATTGTGAGGTATCACACCAGATCTGATATTTTCCTGAACGTTTCTTGAAAGGAAAAAATGTATCGTGCCGGCTGGAGTGGCCGAGCGGTTCTAGGTGCTGTAGCCTGGAACCGCGCGACCGCTACGGTCGCAGGTTCGAATCCTGCTTCGGGCATGGATGTGTGTGATGTCCTTAGGTTGGTTAGGTTTAAGTAGTTCTTGGTTAGGTTTAAGTAGTTCTAAGTTCTAGCGGACTGATGATCTCAGAAGTTAAGTCCCATAGTGCTCAGAGTCATTTGAAAAAAATGTATCAAGTTACCCCAGATGCAATGTTACGCACCTAAGGTGGACGGTGCCTGTATGAGGGGAAGTGGCTTTAGGTTTGTAATATTTGTGCCAGAAAGCTTGGTTCCAAAGCACATGTGTGGAAGAGATGTTCTTGGGCTACCAGAGTTAATGCTGTTGCGTATAGACGACATCTCTTTCTGGTTGTCTTGCTTCTGGTCCGCAACGCCTTTCACTTTGGCTAGTACTGATGGCCGTGATGGTGTGCAGATTCTCTTTCGGGATGCCGTTTTCTCCGTCTCGGGGCACCACAGGTAAGGTTATATCTGCCAGGACAATTGCAGTAGCTAACGCAATTGTACGATAGCAAATGTCTGAGTGATGTGGCTAGTAAACATTTTTATTTCGCGAGTCACAATGCAGAGATTCGATTCTCGGTGAACAGACCATTGTCTGATTAACTATTTCTTCATTATCATGCATATATTCACGACAACATTAGACCACTCTTCATCTTTTTAAACGCACTTAATGCAGAACCGATATCCATTTAAAATTGTTCATGTTACTAACAAAGTTTTATGTTTCCATGCTTATTTCCAAGTGACTGGTGATTGTTGGTTCAAATGATTGTTCGACAGTGTTTGTGTGTTCAGTTGATAGAAACATCACCTAGTCAGCATGTGAAGTTGCTGCACTTCCAATCGATAACGTAGTCTTCGTTGCCACGGGGTGCAGTCCCCCTTTCTGCAACTCGAGTGCGTCCATCCTACCCACGTCAGACCCACTACGGCTTCACACAAAACGTTCACGTCTGGGTTTCGCCCGTTCTTTGTTTACACACAGAGAAGATTCCCGTCACTTTCAAAAAGACGGGAAGCTCCTCTCGTGGTGCCGGTGAGGTTTATTTCTTCCCGCCGGGTAACTTACGGCCCATTCGCTTTTTCTAGGGAACTCTGCCGCCAAGAGAAGTTAATTGGCTAATTGTCAGTCCTTTCTGAGTTGCAGCAACTCCTCCCTCTCACTTGCCTATGCAAAACCTTCAGCATTCACACGACCACCGGCATTAATTGTGGATTTAATCCCACGGCTCTGCCCCAACAGTTTGCTTACTCAATGATTTGCATGTGCGAAACAACAGCTCTTTCCACTGATGCCAGACAGGTGGATCAGAATGGGAAAATTTTCAAAAGCTGGTTTACTTTATCAAAAACTACAGCTCCAGTGTAGTACGACTATTTCGGAAACGTAAAACATCTCGTGCGCCGCAAAGAACGGATGTTCGAATCACTCCAAGATCGGTCTCTAAAATGGCTTCTGAAATGGAATGAGTGAGTAGACCTACCACGTCAAGTACTCAAGAATATGATACACAGAATTAATTCATAGAATGTTCCTGTAATATACGAAAGGTAATTTTGCGTTCAGTGTCATTTTTGTCTCTTAACTAGCACGATGCTGTATTTTTGTAAACAGAAAATGTGACAATAAACTGTACGAATTTCAAAATTTAGTCATGATATGTTAAATTACTATCATTATTTTAATTGTTTCCATAATTTTTTTGGAAAACAACAAAACATTTGTAAGAACCTATTAACCTTTCCTATGACAAATTCCTATGAATGTTAAGGATCGATATTTACGCATCATTATCTTGTATTTCAAGATAGCCGCTTTTGCTTAATTTTTGTGTTATTTAATTATTCTTGTATTGAGCTAACCTCTAAGGCGTGTGCTAAGTAGTAATGTAGAAGCGGTATAGGAGTAAAATTTCAGTCAAGATGGAATAATTAAGTTGAAAAACGTGTAAATATTATTCACAGATGCAAACCTCGAATATTTTTTTCTAACTTAGTGGAAACAGTTTGTCTTCTGGACAACAGAGCCAAGGAGATGAACTAGAATGGATTACAACGAGCCAGACCTTCATGTAACTGATGCATGAATTCTACTTTCACCAGGCTTTTGCTCCACTTCTTGCGGAGTGTGCCTCCATCTCTGTTTCGAAAAGTGCTTATCGAATGCTGTTAGGTCGGAACATATTTGTCATCAAGTCGAAGCCTTGAGAACATGACCACAGCGAGCCTAAATTCGTCGTGTCCGCTGGAAATTCCTGAAGTATTCATACTACCCCCAATTTGAAGCACACAAAGTAACTAGAGGTATTGGAAGTGACTCATTCAGGTGCTAATAGCTCTCCACGACTATTAGGAAACGTGCTGTCTGCAGGTCTTCCCACAGCAGTTATGTGATGAGTGACAGATGATTCACACAGGGCACAAGACGATGGAGGTGCACTCAAAGGTGTTAAACTGGGTTACAAGCCAAGATGTTTATGCCCAGCAGGGATGTACTCCCTATGTTTCGAGCTCGTTCTTCCAAACAGCTCCAGCCGCAAGGTGATGTATACAGGGTGTTACAGAAAGGTACGGCCAAACTTTCAGGAAACATTCCTCACACACAAAGAAAGAAAATATGTTATGTGGACATGTGTCCGGAAACGCTTACTTTCCATGTTAGAGCTCATTTTATTACTTCTCTTCAAATCACATTAATCATGGAAGGCCGGCCGGAGTGGCCGTGCGGTTAAAGGCGCTGCAGTCTTGAACCGCAAGACCGCTACGGTCGCAGGTTCGAATCCTGCCTCGGGCATGGATGTTTGTGATGTCCGTAGGTTAGTTGGGTTTAACTAGATCTAAGTTCTAGGGGACTAACGACCTCAGCAGTTGAGTCCCATAGTGCTCAGAGCCATTTGAACCATTTTAATCATGGAAGGGAAACACACAGCAACAGAACGTACCAGTGTGACTTCAAACACATTGTTACAAGAAATGTTCAAAATGTCCTCCGTTAGCGAGGATACATGCATCCACCCTCCGTCGCATGGAATCCCTGATGCGCTGATGCAGCCCTGAAGAATGGCGTATTGTATAATAGCCGTCCACAATACGAACACGAAGAGTCTCTACATTTGGTACCGGGGTTGCGTAGACAAGAGCTTTCAAATGCCCCCATAAATCAAAGTCATGAGGGTTGAGGTCAGCAGAGCGTGGAGGCCATGGAATTGGTCCGCCTCTACCAATCCATCGGCCACCGAATCTGTTGTTAAGAAGCGTACGAACACTTCGACTGAAATGTGCAGGAGCTCCATCGTGCATGAACCACATGTTGTGTCGTACTTGTAAAGGCACATGTTCTATCAGCACAGGTAGAGTATCCCGCATGAAATCATGATAACGTGCTCCATTGAGCGTAGGTGGAAGAACATGGTGCCCAATCAAGACATCTCCAACAATGCCTGCCCAAACGTTCACAGAAAATCTATGTTGATGACGTGATTGCACAACTGCATGCGGATTCTCGTCAGCCCACACATGATGACTGTGAAAATTTACAATTAGATCACGTTGAAATGAAGCCTCATCCGTAAAGAGAACATTTGCTCTGAAATGCGGATTGACACATTGTTGGATGAACCATTCGCAGAAGTGTACCCGTGGAGGCCAATCAGCTGCTGATAGTGCCTGCACACGCTGTACATGGTACGGAAACAACTGGTTCTCCCGTAGCACTCTCCATAGATTGACGTGGTTAACGTTACCTTGTACAGCAGCAACTTCTCTGACGCTGACATTAGGGTTATCGTCAACTGCACGAAGAATTGCCTCGTCCATTGCAGGTGTCCTCGTCGTTCTAGGTCTTCCCCAGTCGCGAGTCATATTCTGGAATGTTCCGTGCTCCCTAAGACGCCGATCAATGGCTTCGAACGTCTTCCTGTCGGGACACCTTCGTTCTGGAAATCTGTCTCGATACAAACGTACCGCGCCACGGCTATTGCCCCGTGCTAATCCATACACCAAATGGGCATCTGCCAACTCCGCATTTGTAAACATTGCACTGACTGCAAAACCACGTTCGTGATGAACACTAACCTGTTGATGCTACGTATTGATGTGCTTGATGCTAGTACTGTAGAGCAATGAGTCGCATGTCAACACAAGCACCGAAGTCAACACTATCTTCCTTCAATTGGGCCAACTGGCGGTGAATCGATGAAGTACAGTACATACTGACGAAACTAAAATGAGCTCTAACATGGATATTAAGCGTTTCCGGACACATGTCCACATAACATCTTTTCTTTATTTGTGTGTAAGGAATGTTTCCTGAAAGTTTGGCCGTACCTTTTTGTAACACCCTGTATATAATCTTGTTGAAATTACTGTCCTGTTCAGGGAAGACTGTCATCGTACATGGATACATATTACTTTCGAGGCAGGATTGGTAAACATAGCAGTCAAGAGAATTTCGTGAAGTGAGGGTCAAACAGAATGACACAAAATACTCTGCAGATCATAACGCTGCCCACACTTTCTTGTATTCACGCAGAAATGGTTCTTGAATGTTGCCCTGTTCTTTGATAAACGTCAAGGAGAAAACGTCCATCCATCTCCTGACGACAAGGAACGTGAAGAAATCCTGTAGTACGCAAATTCTGCTGACCATCTGCATTGTATATAAAGTTCTCCCGCCTGTCGCAGGATCACGTTTTGTCATTATCACAGAATATTTCAACTGCTCGACACCGTTAGATGTTTGCACCCGGTGAACAGTGAAAAAGTGAGAAGTGTATTACCACATCTGCTCTGCTACACTTTCTCAACCGCTTCTAGAAACGGGGATCTTCGTTGTGAGTAGTTGATGTGAGAACGCCGCATTTTCAGTATGCCACGATGGAGACGTTTAGTAACGCACTTCCAACGCATCGGTAAGCGTGCTGTAGCACATTCTATGGACGAGGATATGTAATCGTTTTGGGGGTGGCGGGAGGGGGGATGGCGGGGGGAGGGACGATACTGCGGGACTATAACTTACATGTTTACCACCTTCAGAAGATGTCGACATTAGGACCACACTATTTCGCATTTCGTAGGGAGTTTTTGCAGTTGTTTATGATCGATATCCTAAACGTGATGGGTTACACACCCATGCTATTTATAGATGACGCCAACGTTACACCTCCCGGTAACAAACAGTAGTAATTAGGGCTATAAAGATCTGCATTGATTTTCGATAGAGTTCGTCGAAGTTTTTCCGTGAATGTTTGAGTTAGAGCGTATGGTACTCCTATATGAACTGCAGTCCTCCTTCCTGCACTCAACTTTCCATCGGTTTCTGCAAACCACATTTATCAAATAGCGCGATAGAATACTGCTTACTGCGCGCAGCAACAAAAGTGTTGTAACGTCACTTCCCCCAGGCGGCTACGTAAAGCAATCATTCTAATTTTGCGTCAGTAACTTAGATTCGTGTCATTAAATTCTCAGCACTCACCTGCTGTTTCGATCAATCACCCACTCTGTCGTGTCCTGTCCAAGTAGTCGACACATGTGTGAAGATTTGGGAAAAAAATAAGTGATATACTCTCGTTATGTGAAACTGTATGCACAAAAAAATTAAAGTGAAGTGTGTCGTAGAGAAAACTGTGCCACTTTTGCACTGCACCTGAATAACTGATTCAAGTAACGCCGATTCCAACACTGAAGAATAAACGGTCTTGGTGGATTATGTAACTGACACAGCTGTTTTTATTCAGATGCCATTAAGTTGTCACTTGAGTTTTAGAGGATTTCTGGACAACGATTAACATTAAGCCGCTCTTAACGAAAGATGATGTGTTGAATGTTAAAACTGGCGACCGTGACAGGACCAGTTTCCATACACTGATGGAGCCCCAGCACATTTCATTGTTTGTCCAGCTAATTTACAGCTAGATTTGGGGATTAAACAACTGATAGACCAGGAGCTGTTGTGTGTCTAGTGCTTACACCTGATTCAACACCTCTTGAATTTTTCATTGAGAGTATGTCAAAAGTGCTGTGAATACTTCCACAAGAGAGGACGTGATTGCCTGCATGAGAGGTGCGTTTCGCAACAGAAATGTGCTGGGCAGTGATTGCTGCAGTAATATCAAGCGAGTGATGAGGTGCAGGGTAGAATGAAGACTTGCTGTAAAATTATTGAAATATGGTATTAGAAGTGTAATTTGTCTGTAATTATTGTTTTACATATTAGAAAATGATGAAAGCCTGACGTGTATAGTCCCATCTTAGGGTTAAAAAGAAATGTTGCTTAACAAGTAATGAATCTTTGTATTTGATCCACTAATCCACGAAGTTTGTCACTTGGTGTGCAGCAACGAGACACATGCGCGTGTCACACTTAGGAAGTGATCACAATATGACTCAACCATGTGTCACAGTTCAGCCGAGCAAACCTTGAAGAAAAATATTGTGTTATTTCTTTAGTGAGTAGAACTGAAATATCGGTTGTTCAAAAGCATGACCTAGCAGCTAGAATTAACATGAAGTGGTGAAGGAAGCGTCAACAGTTCCTTATTTCTCATTTAGTATGTTAGTTGGTCTGTCACAGTTCTTTTTTTACTGAAGAGTGAAACCCTACATTGAAGGTGTTAATTAACTCCATATCCTCGAAGTACGTTTATGCCGGTGACTGAGTGTGTCGTTAACATCAGCCACAGAGGGAAGACGATTCAAAGGAAGAGAGGAGCGGTTATTTAAGTGGCACTAAACGTCTTCCGCTGCTGCGGTAGCAGGCGCTTGCATGTCACAGAGGCGCGCTATGGGACACACTGGCAATTAACCACCTCTGTCCTGATTAACGGCGTCTTGGGCCAGACAGAAAACGAGGTGTCCCACTGGAGGGGGTTTCGAACAGCGAGAACCAAATATAGCACAATACCGCTGAGACATAAATGTCAGGTGTAAAGCCAGACAGTACGTTACACAGACGGCTGAAGTGGCAGCACTGATATATCGTCGTCCTCTGCCGTCTGTAATACGACGAACGTGTTAGATACAATAATCTGACTGATCCGCCACCTACGTCGAAATACACTAGTGGCCATTAAAATTGCTACACCAAGAAGAAATGCAGATGATAAACGGATATTCATTCGACAAATATACACTCCTGGAAATGGAAAAAAGAACACATTGACACCGGTGTGTCAGACCCACCATACTTGCTCCGGACACTGCGAGAGGGCTGTACAAGCAATGATCACACGCACGGCACAGCGGACACACCAGGAACCGCGGTGTTGGCCGTCGAATGGCGCTAGCTGCGCAGCATTTGTGCACCGCCGCCGTCAGTGTCAGCCAGTTTGCCGTGGCATACGGAGCTCCATCGCAGTCTTTAACACTGGTAGCATGCCGCGACAGCGTGGACGTGAACCGTATGTGCAGTTGACGGACTTTGAGCGAGGGCGTATAGTGGGCATGCGGGAGGCCGGGTGGACGTACCGCCGAATTGCTCAACACGTGGGGCGTGAGGTCTCCACAGTACATCGATGTTGTCGCCAGTGGTCGGCGGAAGGTGCACGTGCCCGTCGACCTGGGACCGGACCGCAGCGACGCACGGATGCACGCCAAGACCGTAGGATCGTACGCAGTGCCGTAGGGGACCGCACCGCCACTTCCCAGCAAATTAGGGACACTGTTGCTCCTGGGGTATCGGCGAGGACCATTCGCAACCGTCTCCATGAAGCTGGGCTACGGTCCCGCACACCATTAGGCCGTCTACCGCTCACGCCCCAACATCGTGCAGCCCGCCTCCAGTGGTGTCGCGACAGGCGTGAATGGAGGGACGAATGGAGACGTGTCGTCTTCAGCGATGAGAGTCGCTTCTGCCTTGGTGCCAATGATGGTTGTATGCGTGTTTGGCGCCGTGCAGGTGAGCGCCACAATCAGGACTGCATACGACCGAGGCACACAGGTCCAACACCCGGCATCATGGTGTGGGGAGCGATCTCCTACACTGGCCGTACAGCACTGGTGATCGTCGAGGGGACACTGAATAGTGCACGGTACATCCAAACCGTCATCGAACCCATCGTTCTACCATTCCTAGACCGGCAAGGGAACTTGCTGTTCCAACAGGACAATGTACGTCCGCATGTATCCCGTGCCACCCAACGTGCTCTAGAAGGTGTAAGTCAACTACCCTGGCCAGCAAGATCTCCGGAACTGTCCCCCATTGAGCATGTTTGGGACTGGATGCAGCGTCGTCTCACGCGGTCTGCACGTCCAGCACGAACGCTGGTCCAACTGAGGCGCCAGGTGGAAATGGCATGGCAAGCCGTTCCACAGGACTACATCCAGCATCTCTACGATCGTCTCCATGGGAGAATAGCAGCCTGCATTGCTGCGAAAGGTGGATATACACTGTACTAGTGCCGACATTGTGCATGCTCTGTTGCCTGTGTCTATGTGCCTGTGGTTCTGTCAGTGTGATCATGTGATGTATCTGACCCCAGGAATGTGTCAATAAAGTTTCCCCTTCCTGGGACAATGAATTCACGGTGTTCTTATTTCAATTTCCAGGAGTGTATAATACTAGAACTGACATGAGATTACATTTTCAGGCAATTTGGCTGCATAGATAATGAGATATCAGTACCTAGAACAACCACCTCTGGCCGTAATAACGGCATTAATACGCCTGGACATTGAGTCAAACATAGCTTGGATGGCGTGTGCAGGTACAGCTGCTCATGCAGTTTCAACACGATACCACAGTTCATCAAGAGTAGTGACTGGCGTATTGTGACGAGCCAGTTGCTCGGCCACCATTGACCAGACGTTTTCAATTGGTGAGAGATCTGGAGAATGTGCTGGCCAGGGCAGCAGTCGCACATTTTCTGTAACCAGAAAGGCCCGTACAGGGCCTGCAACATGCGGTCGTGCATTATCCTGCTGGAATGTAGGGTTTCGATCGAATGAAGGGTAGAGCCACGGGTCGTAACACATCTGAAATGTAACGTCCACTGTTCAAAGTGCCGTCAATGCGAATAAGATGTGACCGAGACGTGTAACCAATGGCACCCCATACCATCACGCCGTGTGATACGCCAGTATGGCGATGACAAATACACACTTTCAATGTGCGTTCACCGTAATGTCGCCAAACACGGATGCGACCATCATGATGCTGTAAACAGAACCTGGATTCATCCGAAAAAATGACGTTTTGCCATTCATGCACCCAGGTTCGTCGTTGAGTACACCATCGCAGGCGCTCCTGTCTTTGATGCAGCGTCAAGGTTAACCGCAGCCATGGTCTCCGAGCTGATAGTCGATGCTGCTGCGAACGTCGTCCAACTGTTGGTGCAGATGGTGGTTGTCTTGCAAATGTCCCCATCTGTTGACTCAGGGATCGAGACGTGGCTGCACGATCCGTTACAGCCATGCGGATAAGATGCCTGTCAACTCGGCTGCTAGTGATATGAGGCCATTGGGATCCAGCACGGCGTTCCGTATTACCCTCCCGAACCCACCGATTCCATCACTGGATCTCGACTAACGCGAGCAGCAGTGTCGCGATACGGTAAACCGCAATCGCGATAGGCTACAACCCGACCTTTATCAAAGTCGGAAACGTGATGGTACGCATTTCTCCTCCTTACACGAGGCATCACAACAACGTTTCACCAGGCAACGCCGGGCAACTGCTGTTTATGTACGAGAAATCGGTTGGAAACTTTCCTCATGTCAGCACGTTGTAGGTGTCGCCACCGGCGCCAACCTTGTGTGAATGCTCTGAAAAGCTGATGATTTGCATACCACAGCATCTTCTTGCTGTCGGTTAAATTTCGCGTCTGTAGCACGTCATCTTCGTAGTGTAGCAATTTTAATGGCCAGTAGTGTATAATAAAAGTCCCACGTAACTTTACTGTGTGCATCCCGAGGCACTGTCCCACAAAAGATCCTCCACTAAAATACCACAATTTACAGTGCAGCCAAGTTTACTTGTTGCAGCTGCGTGTCTTGCCCCAACACTAAATTAGTCAACAATAACAACACATCTCATGCGGGGGTACCTTCGTTCTGGAAATCTTTCCCGACATAAACACTTAGCGGCGCCAGACGACACAGCGGCCGAGGAAGAGCTTTAGTGTGACGTCGCCCTGCACGCTGCCACCTCATTGTCACCTGTCAGTGCGGAGAGAAGCACTTGGAAGAGGTTGAAAAGAAACTGCGGTCGATCAACCACCCAGGCGTGGCGGACCTCACGTCAGCCACTCCGTTGGGAGGGATTGACGCTCACCAAGTTAAGAATCCAACACTAGCCACTCAGTCACAGGTTCCCCCTGCGACAGGAAGATCCACCAACTCAGTTAGTTCCACATCAAGCATATCACATTCACGTTGCTGGTAACTTACAGGTTTGTAATTGACTACTGGCTTGTCTTCAATAATTTCTCAATGGTACTGAATAAGTTGTAAATGAGAACTTTAGTTTTGGAAACACTTTTGCTGTCTGTCAGGCATTTTACATCGATACGCGAAATATCAGAGAATTTCATAGATGAAAATTGCTAATGGTAGATTCAGTCGAAGGTATTGCAGATATATCTTCAAGAAGTACGTGTGTCAACTCCACATCTGATACTACTTACTTTTCGTTGGGCAACGACTACTTTTTGTCTAAGTGAGGAGTTACCGCAAAATATTATCGTGTAGCACATTAGTGAATGAAAATGTTGCAATCTTTGCGAACACACTAATCAGCTAACTGAGAAACCTGGCTTTGCCCAGATTTTTATTTATTTATTTACACGTCAAGTTCCGTAGGACCAAACTGAGGAGCAGATCTCCAAGGTCATGGTACGTGTCAGTATATGAAATTAAAACATAGATGTAATAACAGATAAAAATAAAATGTTTATGAACCCGAAAAAGTCAAGCCATAAGTTTAAGCAAACACAATCAACAATACAACAAGAATCAGCTTAATTTTTCAAGGAACTCCTCAACAGAATAGAAGGAGTGACCCATGAGGAAACTCTTCAGTTTCAGTTTGAAAGAGCTTGGATTACTGCTAAGATTTTTGAATTCTAATGGTAGTTACTGAAAATGGATGCAGCAGTATACTGCACACATATCTGCACAAGAGTTAAAGAAGTCCGATCCAAATGCAGGTTTGATTTCTGTTGAGTATTAACTGAGCGAAAGCTGCTTATACTTGGGAATAAGCTGATATTGTTAACAAGAAATGACAGTAAGGAATACATATATATTGAGAGGCCAACGTAGAAATACCCAGTCTCGTGAACAGTGATCGACAAGAGTTTCGTAAACTTACACAACTTATTGCCCCAACCGCCCATTTTGAGCCAAAAATATCCTTTTAGAATGGGAAGAATTACCTCAAAATATAACACCATACGACATAAGCAAATGAAAATAAGCAAAGTAGACTAATTTTCGTGTCGAACGATGACTCACATCAGATACCGTTCGAATAGTAAAAATGGCAGCATTAAGTTTTTGGACAATATCCTGAACGTATGCTTTCCACTACAGTTTACTATCTACCTAAACACCTAGAAATTTTAACTGTTGAGTTTCAGTAATCATATGCCGATTCTGTGAAATTAAAACGTCAGGTTTTGTTGAATTGTGTGTTAGAAACTGAAAAAAAATGGAGTCTTACTGTGATTAAGCGTTAGTTTATTTTCTACAAGCCATGAACTTAGGTCATGAACTGCACTTTTTGGTTCAAAATGGTTCAAATGGCTCTGAGCACTATGGGACTTAACTACTGTGGTCATCAGTCCCCTAGAACTGAGAACTACTTAAACCTAACTAACCTAAGAACATCACACACATCCATGCCCGAGGCAAGATTCGAACCTGCGACCGTAGCAGTCGCGCGGTTCCGGACTGCGCGCCTAGAACCGCTAGACCACCGCGGCCGGCTGCACTTTTTGAAACCGAGACAATGTTGCACACAACATCCTACACTAACGAGCTAGTGTCATCAGCAAACAGAAGTATTTTAGAGTTACCCGTAATACTAGAGGGCATATCATTTATATAAATAGGGAACAGGAGTGACCCCAACACTCTTCCCTGTGGCACCCCCCCCCCCCCCCCTCCCCTACTTGACTGTACCCCACTCAGACCCCACATCACAGCCATTCTCAACATTCTGAATAATGACCTTTTGCTGTCTGTTGGTAAGTAAGCAATTACGTATTCCGTAATGGTCCAACTTACGGAGTAACATTTTGTGATCAACACAATCAAACGCCTTAGTTAAATCAAAAAAATATGCCTAGCGTTCGATACCTTTTGTTTAACCCATCGAATACCTCACAGAGGAAAGAGAATATAGCATTTTCAGTTGTTAAACGACTTCTGAAGCCGAACTGTACATTTGATAGCAAATAGTGTGATATAAAATGATCTATTATACTTACATACACAGCCTTTTCAATAATTTTAGCAAACGCTGACTACATAGAAATAGGTCTAAAATTGTCTACATTATCCCTTTCTCCCTTTTTATAAAGCGGCTACACCTGCTACATCTAAGTTCTTTGACCACAGCGCACATGTTTGTATGTAAACATAGTATATTTCACGAGTGCACATCATGATAGTGAAATATGAAGCTATACTTGGTAAAACTGAAATATGGACGTGAAAATGACAATAAGTGTGTAACTAAGTGGCAAAACTATCACCACAACATAACTGTAATAATGGTGCTTCATCTTTATGTAAGTACAGATGTATTTTCGTCAAAAGCTGCCTTACCACTTACAACTGTCCCACTTGTACCTGTGTAGTCACCAGCAAATAATTTTTTTGTATTTATACAGTGATCTCCAACAGTATAAACATGCATATGAATGTATAAACATGCATATGAATGTATAAACACCTGAGGATGGGCGCAAGGCCGAAACCGGTCGTGTGACAAATAAATAACCTTTTATTGTTACTGGTAGCGGATATTTTTCTACACCCTCAGTTATTCACCTTGCATAATCCACGCATTTTCTATCCAGTTTACTATTTTTTGTTGCTGAACTACATTCGTAGTACGTGGGGTGTTTTCTAAAGTACATAACTGGATGACATGAGTTTGTTTGGAGGTTTAAAGCTACGCCATTTGTGGAAAGCCATTTAGTAACTTTAATATAAACACATCATTTACTATTTTCCCTGAAGATCAACATGACAGTAATGCTTGTTTCATCTGCAAATAAAAAAAATCCATATTCGTACAGCATATTTTATCTACATGTATCTCAGCAACCAGCCTCCTTTGGTTTCTTTGTGGTCACTATACAATCTCTTGAACGTTACATTCATGCAAAGGCAAAAATCTTCTCAGCCTGCATATGATTTCAGTCATACTATGCGTTATAGCTAGTACGTTACTTAGACAAGAGAGATACACCCAGTTCTGTTTGGCAAATGGTGCTGTTATATGATTTCGACAGCAAGAGCTATTGTATTGTACAATTCAGTGAATGAAATGTGGATTTTTATTGATAATACGGTGAATTGCTGCACTGCACATTAACGACCTGTAGGTAAAGTGTCAACTTTGCTGTAAAGGAATATCCGTAAGAAAATAATAACTGCTAATGTACATAACTGTAACACAATTACTCAATATAACTCGTTTCATGGAAAGAAATTTCCAGCCGGAGAAAAAACCACACACTAAAAACCAATTAATATAGAATAATAAAATTTCGGAAATACATTTGTCTGGATAACGTATTTAAGTAATTATCATTGCAAAATCACAGGTTAATGCAAGCGCGAGATAGGTCACTGCAAATATGAAATGCTGGCACGTTAATAATAAGTGTAACCGATAGAACGCTGAATGCGAGCAAGCAAACGTGCATCCATTATGTTGTAGAGGTGCCAGATGTTAATTTGTGGGATGGAGTTCCACGCCTGTTGCACTTGGTCTGCGAACACAGAGACGGTTAATGCCGTTTGTGGCTGATGCCTGATTATCGTTCGATGATCTCCCCCACGTGCTCGATTGGAGACAGATCTGGTGACCGATCAGGACAAGGCAACAGTCTACACACTGCAGAGGCAAGTTGGGATATAACGTGGTATGTGGACGACCGTTATCCTGTTAGAAAACACCCCTTGTAATGCTATTTATGAATCTCAGCATAACAGAGTGATGCAAAGTTTTGAGGTCAGGGTACTTGGGATAAGCACGAGAATGCTCCTGGTGTCATACGAAATCGCACCCCAGATCGTAATTCCAGTTGTAGGTCCACTGAGTCAAGCACGCAGACAGGTTGGATGCAGGTCCTCAACAGGCCTCCCCCTAACCAACAGTCGACCGTTACTGGCACCGAGGCGGAACCAACTTTCATCAGGAATCACAACACACCTCCACCCTGCCCTCCAACGAGCCATCGCTTGACACCACTGACGTCGCAAATGGTGGCGGTTTGGGGTCGGTGGAATGCAAGGGCAACCGCCTCGGAACTGTCCTTGATGTAACCGATTTGTAGCAGATCGTTATGCACTGTGGTGTCAACTGCTGCTCAGATTGCTGATGCAGATTCAGCATGATGTGCCAGAGCCGTATGTCCAACACTATGGTCTTCCTTCTCGATAGTGCCACGTGGTTGTCGGGATCCCAGTCGTCTTGCGACTGTACAATCTCGTGACCACTGCTGCCAGTAGTCATGTAGAGTGGCTCCATTCCTTACGAGACATTCCGCAATATCACAGAGAAACATCCAACTTCCCGTAGCCCTATTACAAGACCTCGTTTAAACTCAGTGATGTGTTGACAATGGCGCCTTTGCCGCCTTACAGCACTGTTGACTAACATCAATTCACCACATCCAATCTCAAAGGCAACTAACGCTCACGACCACTGAAGTGTATATTTAAACCAAGCTTGATTTGCATGCTCATAGTGACACTGCTAGCGCTATTCTTATGCTACTGGCGCGAAATTTGAATATACATCATCTCTGAGATGTGGGAACACGCACAGCTCATCCTTGGCACTGCGATTTCTTTTCCGTGAGTGTCTATTAACATGATGGGTTTCGGCCATATTCAGACACAGGTAGCGCACATTGGTCGTAATTTCATGCGCACCGTCACAGCAGATAAAGTTCCTTAAACTTTAATGATGTCTTCAGCAGCTGCATCTGTGACAAAATCTAAAACAGAATAAATGAAACGACTATCACACAAAAACATTTCCCTGCGTTCTGAATAATGTAACAGTATCCCTGCTCTCGAAATATTGTTCTAGCGTCCGCATTCAGCAAGATTCTTTCGAGCAGAGGGCGTCTGGTACGAAATACGATGTGGTAGGGGGAAAGCTGAGTGGGGGTTAGAATTAGTCCAGCCGGAATCTGAATGGGCCGCCCTCATAGAGGAAGCCAGCCAATGAAGATTATAAATGAAGGGCAAAAATAAACTGGCTACGGCCGTAATAACTTACTTCACGCGCCATGTCCAGCTAGCTGTTTGCACCGTGTAACGCGAGCTGGCAGCTCTCAGTCTTTGCTTTCCCCCTGATTAATGCCTCACAACGTATTTTTGGACGCACTCACCTGCGCCTGCCCTTCACCTCTACTGCTCACTTCCGTTACATTTGCTTTTCTTGGCCAAGTTCCTCCACAAATCATCGTGTCTTACGGGATAAATGTGCGCTTGCATTTCCTCTTGACAATACTGTACACTTTATAGTAGCTTATACAATCTAAGTGATTCAGAAATTTTGACGCTGAATTAACAGCATCCATCTTGCTCCACGTAACTTACAATAAATGTTTCGATCTGGTCTAGTGAGTGTCGATGGACACACCTAGGCGTTGCATACGTAGCAAACTACACTAACAATAGTCGACAAATTTGAGCTTTTTTTATGCATCTAGTTCGTAAATAGGTAGATCTGCCAAATTCTGGGGTGTTGAATCACTGGCAAAATCTTTTTTTTCTAAGACGTCATATTTTCTAGAAACGCAGCAGAATTGAAAGCAATACTGGCAAACACAGACCGAATTAAACACACAAGAAATATAAATTCATAATTTTTAAATGCAATACTATTTAAGACGTACATGTGGAGATGACGTCAATGGTAGGTCTAAAGCAGTTAATACCATATTTTCAAGTTTAATTTTCTTTCGTATTCGAAAAATGTGACTTCTTTTGTTTGCCGTTACGTCATTCTTCCTATCAAGATCCCAGTAGTATTCGTCCATCATCGAAGAGTCCCGGTGAATTTTCCACGACATTCTACACCCCATATTCTTGTAGCTGTATTCGTATTATGTTAGTTGTGAGTAACAAATCATTCACAATGGAAATATAGTTTGCATCTATTCTGTTGCTCAAAAAGCCCCTCGCCGTTGTTCTGGACGAAGATCAAGCAGTTAATTTCGGTCTGATACCATGGCTTGGAGGAGATACTGAATAGAATTGGGGCACAACTTGACTATAAAAACGGATCGGTTGGTAGGACATGTTCTGAGGCATCATGGGATCACCAGTTTAGTATTGGAGGGCAGCGTGGAGGGTAAAAATCATAGAGGGAGACCAAGAGATGAATACACTAAGCAGATTCAGAAGGATGTAGGCTGCAGTACGTACTGGGAGATGAAGCAGCTTGCACAGGATAAAGTAGCATGGAGAGCTGCATCAAATCAGTCACAGGACTGAAGACAACAACCACCACCATGGCTTGAAAGCTACAAATAAGAATAGGCAACGGATCGTCTCGGGGCATAGGAAAATGCGCTGAAGAACATCTGGATACTTTATTTTACTTCTAGTTTGACTTGAATGCCCTGCAATATTTGTGAGACAAAAGGGACAGTCTTTAGGCTTATACCAACCCACTGTAACAGCGAATGGCATGGCTTCCTTTTTCCGTTCAACCATTCGGTTAAAGTGGTAGTACAGGTTATACAACCAATACGTGTCGCAAAATTGTTGTATTGGCCACCAACAGGACAATCCAGGTATAGTTTGTACACCTTTTTAATGAAATCACTGGATTTCTTTGAATTTTGGGATAAGGGAGGACCAACTGTAAGATTTGAACACCAACGTTCCACTATCTTTCACAATAAACACTCACAGAGCTAACAAAAACTCGAAGTTTACTGTTGGGCGAGGTAAGTATCCTGAGAACTGCACCATTGGTGTACAACGTGCACTAGATTATTGTAGATTCTTTTGCACAAAAGATTACGATGATATTAGTTGGGTACAGTTTAGAATTTGTATGACACCTGGTACTTTTTTCTTTTTTTCCTACTCTTCTAGCACTCGAGTTCCAAAAAAAACAAGAACGAAAAATTAAGACATCTATACAAAAGAACAATCGACAGCAAAACACGGGAAGTGCAAAACAATAAAAAACCATTATAAGCTAAAGTATCTTACGTGCTAGATCGTTTTGAAACGTAGATTCGGATTCTACGTACCAAAATACTTCCTGATTAATATATCACATCTCAGATGCAAAACAGTTGCTTAGAAGTGTAATCTCTGGAGTCAAAGTAAAAGCCGGAAAGCCTGTGTGATACAGACGTGAAGCAACATGATGTACTCACTATGTTTGGGCTATAATTTTCATTATAGCAAAGCGTTTAACGGTAGTAGGGGCTTATTCCAATACCAGAGAAGATACAGGTGATAAAAGATCCATTAAAAAATTCGCGAGTTACGCCAGTCTTCCTCACATTAAGACCTATGTTTGATACTAATAGACTTTTCTTGGCCAGAAATTCTCTTTTTGCCAGTGCAAGTGTGCTTTTTATGCACTCCTTGCTCCATCCGGCATCAGCTGTTTTGCTGCTTAGTTAGCAGAGTTTCTTAACTTCATCTACTTCGTCATCAATTCTGATGTTAAGATTCTCGCTGTTCTCACTTCCCATACGTCTCTTTACTTTCATCTGTCTTTAATTTACTCTTAATCCCTATTTCATACCCATTATACTCTTCATTCCATTCAACAGATACTGTAATAATTCTTTACTTTCAATGAAGACAACAATGTCATCTACGAATCTTAACATTCCATCTTGAACCATTCTTTTATCTCTATCATTGCATCTTCGATGTGTACATTGTACAGTCTTACATTATACTCTTACTGTCCCCTCTTTGGCCTTGTACATAATGTATATTATCCATCATGCCCCATAGGTTGCCCCTATTTCTCTCAGAATTTCGGGAACTTTGCACCATTTTACATTGTCGAACGGTTTTTCCAGGACGAAAAGTCCTATGAAATATTGCTTCCAATATCAACCGCAACGTCAGAAGTGACTATCTGGCTGGTGCCTTTACCTATGAACAGCTTACTGTATTTTTTTAAAATAAAGAATAAATTTAACTTTAAAATATCCCATCCGCTTAATAAAAAAAACAAGAAGTAATTTTTTAATAAATTTTGAATGAATGGCGCGGAATCAGTCAGCTGAACATGATTATCTATACTGCAGCAGCTACTGAAATTACGCCGTGCTTCTATGCTGTAAGTATTTAAATTAACACGCACATTTCCTACTGAACGTAGCGAAATTGATGCTTCGGAATAATGATGAAAATTGGACGGGCAGAGTGGATAAAACATGAGGTGAAGTGAATAACAAGTGAGGTGGTACTGAATTGAATCGGTGAGAAGAGAAGTTTACGGCACGAGTTAGCCAAAAGAAGGGACCAATTTACAGTACACATCCTGAGCCATCAGAGAATAGTTAGTTCGGCAGTGGCTCTGGGGCATCGTACTGCATCTGCAGCAGCAATCTGAGCCGCAGCTGGCATCACAGTGACAAAACGAACTGTTACAAATCGGATACTTCAAGGACAGTTTTTAGCCAGCGTCCATTACAATGGCTCCATACCACTCATTTGCGAGTTGTATTAAACGGGCACTGATGGGTGGAGGTCTGTCGTGTTTTCTGTGAAAGCTGGTCCTGCCTCGATGCTAGTGATGGCCGTGTGTTGGCTAGCAAGAGGCAAGTTGAGGGCCTGCCACCAACCTATCTGCGAGCTACACAGTTGATCTACAAGTGCCGTTATGGTCTGGGCTGCGGTTTCATAAGACAACAAGAGCACTTTGGTGGTGATACCACAGATCCTGACTGCTAAACTGCTGTACGTCGGTCTCGTGATTCGTGGTGTTGTGCTTCCACTCATGAACAGCATTCCAGAGGGTGTTTTCCAACAGGATAACGCACGCACAGATACCGCTGTTGTAACTCAACATGCTTTACAGAGTGTCGGCATGTTGCCTTGACCTTCTCCATCACCAGATCTGTCTCCAATGCAGCGCATATGGGACATCATCGGACGACAATTCCAGCGTCAAACGCAATCAGCATTATCCGTCCCTGTATTGACCGATGAAGTGCAACACGCAGGGAGATCCATACCATCCAACTTCCCGTAGCCCTATTACAAGACCTCGTTTAAACTCAGTGATGTGTTGACAATGGCGCCTTTGGCGCCTTTGCCGCCTTACAGCACTGTTGACTAACATCAATTCACCACATCCAATCTCAAAGGAAACTAACGCTCACCACCATTAAAGCGTATTTTTGAACCAAGCTTGATTTCCATGCTCATAGTGGCACTGCTAGCGTTACTCGTATGCTACTGGCGCGTAATTTGAATATACATCATCTCTGAGATGTGGGAACACGCACAGCTCATCCTTGGCACTGCGATTTTTTTTCCGGACAACGTTCATAATTTCACGCGCACCGTCACAGCAGATAAAGTTCCTTAAACTTTAATGATGTCTTCAGCAGTTGCATCTGTGACAAAATCTAAAACAGAATAAATGAAACGCCTATCTCACAAAAAAAATTTCCTGCGTTCTGAACAACGTAACAGTATCCCTGCTCTCGAAATATTGTCCTAGCGGCACATCCACAATAGAACGCATGCACGTACGCATGCTTGCATTCAACTTTCTGGAGGTTGTTATCGAACCAGCATTTTCACATTTGTAATGACTCATCTCGCACTTCCATTGATCTGTGGTCTTGCAATGTTTATCACTCAAATGTGTTACCTCGACAGCCGGCCGGTGTGGCCATGCAGTTCTAGGCGCTTCAGTCCGGAACCGCGCGACCGCTACGGTCGCAGGTTCGAATCCTGCCTCGGGCATGGGTGCGTTTGATGTCCTTAGGTTAGTTAGGTTTAAGTAGTTCTAAGTTCTAGGGGACTGATGACCTCAGATGTTAAGTCCCATAGTGCTCAGAGCCATTTGAAACATTTTGTTACCTCGACAAATGTAGGAGGAGGAGGAGGGGATTATTGTTTAACGTCCCGTCTACAACGAAGTCAGTAGAGACGGGGCACAAGCTCGGATTAGGAAAGAATGTAAATGAAAAGCAGCCGTGTCCTTTCGACGGAACCATCCCGGAATTTTCCTTAAACGTTTAGGGAAGTCATGGGAAATCTTTATCATGATGGCCGGGCGTGGGTTTGGACCGTCATCCTCCCGACTGATTCCAGTGTGCAAACAACTGAGCTAACCCGCTCGATCCTAGAGAACTGTATTTCCGAAATTAATCATTGCTTGTGTTGCGTTTTTTTTCTTAGTGTATGAGCACCCATCTCGGTGTGGCTGTCTTGAACTTCAGAACTAGTTTGTCTGATCAGGGTGGATTTATGAAGGCCCTAACATCGCTGGAGGACATCCATCTGCGCAAAGTTATTGAAATACAGAGCTTTAGTCTGTTTCTGAATGACACCACTGAACCGCAGCCCGGCACGCAGGCACGCACAGCTGTCGGCTGTCCACTGCAGCGCCCGGGGCGGGGAAACGCCGGCTGCAGCCAGCTCAGCTTCCTGCTGGCCTCGAACAGCACTCAGAACAAGGTCAGGGGCACGCCGGCGCGGACAGGATGCGCTACCCCAGCCCCAGGCAGCGGGGGCAGGCGGCGCGCGCGACACCTCCAGCGCACTGCCAGGATCCGGCAGAGGTCGAACTCCTCGTGTGTACGGCGTGTGACGGTGGTGGACGCGGCGCCAAGTTGGCCGTGCCTCACCGGGACAGTCTTGCTGAATGATACCTCTGAGACTCGCAACTCCGGCCGCTGACGTCAGTGAACAACAGAGTGACCGGTACTTACCACTGCACTCGGCCTTGTTAAGGTCCAGACAACTTACGGGAATGCAATCGGGTGTCGTCTTTGACAAGCGTCCATATTTCGACAGGTGAAATCCCCTGTCATTTCCAAGACACAAACAAAACCACAAGAAAGCTCTCTGGGTAACGAACTTTAAACCTTCAGCATGTGGAGCTACTACTTATTACCGAAGGGTGACTATACAGGATTAATTCTGTGCCTCTATTGGTTTACTAGGGACAGAGCAGGACTCCAAGCAGAATGTAAGCACAAACATTCTCCTCGGTTTTTTAGGTCCCTCGCGAATTTAATGTAACTGCTTCCTTAATAACGCTATACTGTATCTGCAAGTACACAGCAGAATGTGTTGTTAGATTCCATAGGATGACCAGTACGAAAACAATACTGTGCTACAGCAGAGTTGCTCGGCTGTTGCAAGGAAGTTAATGCTACATTTACCGATCCTCCACTGTCCTGACGGTCTGACATGTACACACATCACTGCATGTTGTACCACCATACAGTGATACCTTCAGAGGTGGTGGTCCAGATGGCTGTACACACCGGTACCTCCAACATCCAGTAGCACGTCCTCTTGCATTGATGCATGCCTGTATTCGTCGTGGCATACTATCCGAAAGTTCATCAACGCACTGTTGGTCCAGATTGGCCCACTCCTCAAGGGCGATTAGGAGTATCATGGACTGTGCGGCTGGTCCCGGCGGAGGTTCGCGTCCTCTCTCGGGCTTGTGTGTGTGTGTGTGTGTGTGTGTGTGTGTGTGTGTGTGTCCTTAGGATAATTTAGGTTAAGCAGTGTGTCAGCTTAGGGACTGATGACCTTAGCAGTTTAGTCCTATAAGATTTCACACACATTTGAACATTTTTTTTGATTAGGCGTAGATCCCTCAGAGTGGTTCGTCATAAACAGCCCTTTTCAATCCATCCCAGGCGTGTTCGATACGGTTCATGTCTGCAGAACACACTAGTCGAGCGATGTCGCCATCCTGAAGGAAGTCATTCATAAGATGTGCACGGTGGTGGGGGGAGGGGGGAGGGGGGGGGGGGCGAATTGTCGTCCTTGAAGACGAATGCCTCGCCAATATACTGCCGGTATGGTTGCACTATCGGTCGGAGGATGATATTCACGTATCGTACAGCCGTTACGGCGCCTTCTATAACGACCAGTGGCGTACGTTGGCCGCACACAATGCCACCCCAAAACAGCAGGGAAGCTCCACCTTGCTTCACTCGATGGACAGCGTGTCGGAGGCGTTCAGCCTGACCGAGTTGCCTCCAAACGCGTCACCGACGATTGTCTGGTTGAAGGCATATGTGACACTCATCGGTGAAGAGAACGTGATGCCCATCCTGATCGGTCCATTCGGCATGTTTTTGGGCCCATCTGTCCCGGTCTGCATGGTGTCGTGGTTGCAAACATGGACCTCGCCATGTACGTCGGGAGTGAAGTTGCACATTATGCAGCCTATTGCGCAGTTTGAGTCTTAACACGACGTTCAGTGGCTGCCCGAAAAGCATTATTCAACATGCTGTCAGGTTTCCTCCGAGCCATAATCCGTAGGTAGCAATCATCCACTGCAGCAGTAGCCCTTGGGCGGCCTGAGTGAGGCATGTCATCAACAATTCCTATCTCTCTGTATCTCCTCCATGTCCGTACAACATCGCTTTGGTTCACTCCGAGACGCCTGGACACTTCCCTTGTTGAGAGCCTTTCCAGGCACAAAGTGACAATGCGGACGCGATAGAATCGCGGTATTTACCTCCTTCCTGGTGGAATGACTGGAACTGATAGGCTGTCCGACCCCCTCCGTCTAACAGGCGCTGTTCACGAATGGTTGTTTACATCTTTGGGGGAGTTTAGTGACCTCTCTGAACAGTCAAAATGGCTGGGTCTGTAATACAATATCCACAGTCAACGTTTATCTTCAGGAGTTCTGGGAACCGGGGTTATGCAAAGCTTTTTTTGATGTGTGTATATGACATGCCACGACTGCATGAGACAGGATCATCCCTTGCGAATCCTAAAAGTGTTCCACAATTGCATGGCGTTTGAAAAACACAATTGGTACCTGGTTTTCGAAGAATATGACCAATCCTACTGGAAATGCTACCTCCGTAAAGCACAAAGGCTGTACACTTGGTGCCACACAATTGTCATCACTCATACAATCAACAATGGGTCAACAGCACAACGCGCGTCGGATCTGTATTTCACTGTAACCATTCTGGAGAAAAGCCACTTCGAAGTAGGCTAACTCAGCTGACATGTGGGTCCTATGAATTAACGACCCAAGTACCCATTGATGCTGAACCAGAAGTTGACAACTACCAGCCTGCAGACTAAAATGTATGAGTTGGCTTCTTACAAACGCGGGTCCCAACTAAATCAGCAACCTTCCTTTGACTAACACATCAAGGAAGGTAATGCCACCACTCTTTCCATCTCCACTGTGAAGTCAGTATTCAGTTGTACTGAATTCGTATGTTCTAAAAAGTTGTTCGAAGTGTCACTCCTATGAAATCAAGCAACAAAAGTATCGCCTACTTACCGAAAAAAAAGCAAGCAGGTTCCAATGTCGCAGACTTCAAGACACGCAGGCCCATTGCAAACTATATCTGCTCACAGAACTGGTTACTGAATAAAATGTTATGCGGAAGGCAACACATGTCTGAAATAGGTTCGTTATCACCGAACTTAAGCAACGTCTAGTCTGGGGAGTACTTTGATGGCTAATCGCCCGACGCCACGTGCCGTTGGTGGCTTTCCCTTTATAGTTATGGCCGATGGGCAGTCAGATGTTGACGGTAAATCCCAGATCGCTAGTCTTTGTGCCGATGCCCTGCATTCAGTTCCAGATATTTCCGCAGTGTCTCATGGAGTGAGTGCATGTCTTGATGGTGATTCGTCCTGTGGCTTCCAAGGTGCTATTCGAGAGGGGAAAGCTATGTGCCGGCAGCAGGTATTCCCTGTCCCATCTCGCACCATCACCATCAGCCACCTCCTGCAACACACACTATATCGTATTTGACCTGTGAGTAGTCATTCGATTGATTGGTCCCAAATTAGTCTAGTATGATATTCGTTTTATCGATATGTATTGGCAGGGACGGTGTAACACGAAGAATAAGCAGTAGCCCAGTAGCGACAGCATCGCCCCGGCCCGGGCTCACTGTTACCACGATGCAGCAGCAATGCATCGTCCCTGCTAGAGTAATCGTTATCCTTCGCGTTTTACCGTCCCTGATGATACATATCGTTAAAAGAAGTAAAGCACTAGACAAACTTGGGACCCGCTCAAAGTACCGCGTAAAATTCCGCATTAAGAGTAATTTTGGGGAACAATGCCTATTGAAATTAACGTATTAAAAGTAGCGGCAGTGGTGTTTTTTGCAGGATTCTAGTGCGAGTTGTTCCCAAGATACGGTATTTTTAAAAGTTTCCACAGTATCACTTGTTTGTGCTATTCTACGTGCGTAGTTGCTAGGTACGATGCTGTTATGTTTGCTTACAGTGCTCTTATGTGTCCCCTGAGTGTACTGCGACTTGCTGGTCAGTTAGTGTATGGCAGTACAAGCAGTAAGTGGTGAATGGACGACGGGATTTTTCTTTTTGTTTATCAGTCTTCTGACATTTGATGCGACCCGCCACGAATTAATGCGTCCTCAATAATTTTCTGGATGTATTCTAATCTCTGTCTTCCTTTACAGTTTTTTCCCTCTACAGCTCCCTCCAGTACCATGGAAGTCATTCCCTGATGTCTTTAACAGATGTGCTATCAATCTGTCCCTTCTCCTTGCGAGTCTTTTTCCACAAATTACTTTCCTCTCAGATTCTACGCAGAGCCGCCTCATTCCTTACCTTACCAGTCCTCCCAATTTTCAACATTCGCCTATAGCACCACATCTCAAATTCTTCGATTCTCTGTTGTCCCAGTTTTTCCACAGTCCACGTTTCACTACCATACAATGCTCCTAATGTACGTCTTCAGAAGTTTCTTCCTCAAATTAAGGCCTATGTTTGATACCAGTAAACTTCTCTTCGCCAGGAAAGCCGTTTTCGCCAGTGCTTGTCTGCTTTAGATGTCCTCCTTGCTCCGTCCGTCATTATTTTGCTGCCTCGGTAGCAAAATACCTTAACGATGACTTCGTGACTATCAATTCTCAGAAGTTTTTCGCTGTTCTCATTTCTGCTTCTTCTCATTACTTTCGTCTTTCTTCGATTTAGCCTCAATCCATATTCTATACTCATTAGATTGTTCGTTCCATTGAGCCCCATCATGTAATTCCTCTTCACTTTCACTCAGGATCGCAATGTCATCAGCGAATACTATCATTGGGAATCTTTCATCTTGAATTTTAATTCCACTCCTGAACCTTTCTTTTATTTCCATCACTGCTTCTGCAATGGGATTTACCTATGCAAAAAATGTACTCCACGGAGAGTGTAGGAAAAGGCGGTTCGTTCTTGTACCGTGCATGCGGCAAGATACCCCATAGACGTCAACCATCTCGGCAATTATCTATAAACCTCTGCAAACAGTTACGTGAAAGTGGTAGTGCGACACCTAGACAACGTAACAGAAGGGAACAAGTGACAGAAGAGGGGGAAATTAACGTTCCTGCTGCTGTTCCAGCTGAGTCGCACTGTAACTCCTGCGCAGTTGCACGAGGAAGTGACATGAGTGAGGCAAGCGTGTTACGCAATCTCCATCGACATAGCTTCCACCCCTACCACATCTCTCACCACCAAGAGCTGCATGGAAACAATTATTAGGATCGCGTTAACTTGCGTACATGGGCAGGACACTTCAGCTATATCACGACTCTCGTTTAGTGATGAAGCCACATTTACCAGTCATGACCACGTAAAACGCCGAAACATGCACTTTTGGTCTGTTGACAATACCAGTTGGCTTCGCCCGGTGGAACGTCAACGTCCGTGGGTGTAAACGTGTGGTGTGGGATAATTAACCATCAGCTCATATCCCGTTTTTGATACGCGGAACAGTGAATGTGCACCAGTATGGGAGCCTCCTAACAGACTATCTTCCACGGACGCTAGCAGACGTTCCTCTGCAACCAGAAGGAACCTGTGATACCAAAGTGATGGCTGTCTTGCCGATAGTGCACTGAGTACTACAGCAGGTAATTGTTTCAAGTCGTTCGATTGGACGCAGAGGACCTGTGCCTTGGCCGGCTAGTTCCCTGGATTTGACGCCTGTAGTCTTCTTCTTTATGGGAAAAACTGAAAGTCACTGTCTACAAGCACATAACAGCTACACTCGATGACGTGCAACGACGTTATTACTGCAGCCTTCTCGGACATCTCCACTGAAATGCTAGCACTCATGCAGCACTCTATCCATACCAGACTGGAAGCGTGTATTGCCACTGCCAGTGGTCATTTTGAACACAACCTGTGATGGTCAATTGTCCTGTTACTGGTCAGAATCCACGTAACTAGTGTACGCACTTTTGTTGTTGTTTACTGTGTGGTACCACAAGTGTCGTAAAAGTATCCGTGTGGGAACTTTTCCAAATATGATATCTCGTAAACGACCCGCACAAGAATCCTGCAACAAACACCAGCATTCTTATTTACCCCACTTTTAATTTTGTAACGTTATTTGGAATTGTTACATTTAAAAAAAAATAGGTTTGCACGAAAAATACACTTTCCAAGTATTATTACAATCTGCTGATTGGTTAACAATATCAGTCCTGACTACTAATCAATTATCTGAAAACCACATATCAAGAGTACTTTCCATTTCCGCAATATTTGCGGGGAAATTTTAGGTGATTCATCTTGTATGCATCACGGTCACCTACACTTGCAAGGTGCACTTAAGCACCTGACTTCGCAAAAGGAAAGGTGCCCGAGAGCTCTGAAGATTGGAAAAGCTTTTCCAATTAGACAGCTCAACCTGCCTTTCATAGTACCACAGCCAGTTACGCCATAGTCTTATTAGGTTAGTTAATTCAACACCCAGCGTCTCGATCAACTGATCCGTGCAGTTGTGTGCAAAGTTTACTAGTGGCTGTAATGCGCCAGACCTGTTGTTGTGCAACCTCAGTTATCGCACAGTCTATCCGGAAATGGGCCCCACGGATTCTTACAAAAAAACCCAAAAAATGGAATGGAAATTTTTCGGCAGCTGCTGGGCCAACACGACGCTGAATGTGACGATTTTCGTAATATCGTAGTCACCGGAGATGAATCGTCGTGTCACCACTAAGAGCCGGAATACAGAAGATAGTCTACCGAGTGACCACATGTGAATTCTCCATCAAAGAAGTGGATCAAGACATCTCCATCTACAAGTAAAGCGATGTGCACAGTATTCCAGCCAGAGTGTGGTTCTTCTGGATCTCTTAGAAACTGTCAATTCAGAACGCTGCAAGACGACAATGAGTAGGCTCGAAGCCCGAATTTCCAGAGTCAGGCCAGAAAATAAAACAAACTTCCGCTTTTGCAACTCGCCACGCCCGCCAACAATTCTGTGATCACGGAACTCATAGCCATATTTGGCCAACACATCCGCTGTATGGTCCTGATATAAGATCTCCAGACTTCTACCTTTTTGGATTTATGGAAGATGGACAATGTGGCCAACATTTTTCAGACTGAGATGCTGTCATCAAAGCCAGCCTTAGCTGGTGCATGATGTTAGGAGCGTGGCATACAGGCTCTTGTTCATCGTTTGCGAAAGTGCGTAACGATTGATTATAAGTACATGGAAAAAAGGACAGTGCATGACTGAAATCTTACTCTATTTCAGTGTCATTTTATAATTTCCGTATCTCTTGTAGCTGTCATGAAAATGAAAGGAAGGCATCAGTAAAGGAATTAACTTCATACAACAAGCTTGAGGCCAAACGTGCAGCCCTTCTTTGTATTGTGACGTAGTTTCTGAGGACTGTGTAAACAGCATTGCTGCTCTCCTCAGAAGCGATGATTGCCTCTTTAGGGAGGCGAGTGTGTATCTTTATTTAAGGTGGCAGAAGTATTGTCGGAAGCATGGCGATTCCAAAAAAGATGGGTAGAAATTTTACAACAGTACTCGCATATGTATTGTTACGCCAGACCAGAACTTCGCCAGTAGAAGTTCTTACAAGCCATTATGAAAAAGTGTACGTTGCGTATTCGTGCGTAGTGTCGCCGAAGCAACAATCGGTAATGGTTACTCGTGAACAGCCCCACCCCCCTCACCCCACCCAAAAAAATGTCGGTGAACTTTCTGTTTTTGAGAAATTAAAGATTGTGTGCAATCAAAATTCATGAATGTAGATACTTCCGTCCGTGTATTGTGTTGTGAGGTCAGCGACCAACTGCGTCCTTGAACGGTTACGTGTACACAGCTGACAGAGATCGGCAGCAGTTTAGTATTAAAGAAGTCCCATGTTTCTTGACAGTGCGTAGGGGAATGATGTGGGATACCCGCACCGCCGTACTACTCATGGTCCTATGCCGTTGCCTTCCTCCGACCGTAATGGGGATAAATGATGATGATGATGATGATGATGATGATGACGACAACAACACCCAGTAATCTCGGGGCAGGCGAAAATCATGACCCGCCGGAATTCGAACCCGGGACACCCGTGCTCGGGAAGCGAGAACGCTACCGCGGACAGTGTTAGTAGGAACTGTGCCAATTACGACGAGCACAACTGAATATCCGAAAAGTGACTTTCGTATGAGAGAAGTGCTAATTACTAAACGGTGTGACTGAGCAGCACGACGATAGTTTACAAAGTATTTCAAACAGACTACTGTAGCCGAAATGTTACAGTTTGTGACAATCGTATTATTAAAACTTTTTTTTTTACCAGTGGAGTTCGCATTTGTGTTTTTTTCTGGTAGAACATACGCGGGTGTTTGCCAGATATTTTTAGTCTTCATTACATGTACATGCCTCCGCAATCCGCAGTTTAACGATTGCAGGACCCTCTTTATAGTTGATGGTTGTTGCAAGGAGAGGAAAAACGCTCTTTGCTGGAAGCGAAGTAATCTGTGAGCATTGGGTGACTTCGGGCCAGTACGGAATGTTTCCGCCGGTTGCCAAACTTAGCTACTAAACTCTGCAACATGCTGCCGCACTGCAGTATACACTTTAATGCAATGTTCATTCCAGCGTTCTTGCTGCCCTGCGAAAAACTGGCACAGTTTGTTTCCCCTACATCTCTCTTTCTCCCCCGGAGCAGTTCATAAACTAGGCGGCGGTAGCGTAGTTACGCTCCCAGCATCCCCTCGAAAGAGACAAAGTTACATTTTGTTCATAGTACACATTTCATTTGGAAATTGAGAAACCTCGTCTTACAGCTTTGTGCTGGATGGTAGTCACAGCAGCTGATTTCTCCGACTGGAGCCATGACTACTGAGTCCTCCGTTAAAGTACCTCCAGGACTCGACTACAGCCTGCAGTTGGACAGTATGTCTCTCCTACGCCTTTAAAATGAACACAAATTACCCGACACACAGACGGGATACGGTGGAGAATGCGTTTACAAGACGAGCCTCAGCATCGACAGGTGGCCACGACAGCCGTGGCTGCGGGAATGTTGTTCAGGAAGAAGCAAAAAGCAGACTTGTTAGGAGGCCAGGCGGAAGCATAAGTGAATGGTCGCTGTGGAAGGGAAAGCCGCGTGATTGCATATTAATACCTTTTGTATTTCAAGACTCATCTGTTCACCTGAATACCCAACGCTTATACAAGATGCCTCTGAGTGAAAGAAAGTTGGAAGTTTCTCATCGCTGCCGACAAGTCAAGAGTACAGTCCAAATCTGGAAATTTTGCGGGCATAAACTTGGAACTTTCATTCCGGATCTCTTACGCTGCAACCAAGTGTCCAAGGGTTTCGAAATGTACATTCCGCTGCAGAGTGGAAAATTCGTTTCGGAAAGAGTCCCCTGGGCTATGGTTAAGCAATTCTTCTGTGTGGTATGCAGGAGCGCATCTGAAAGTTTGGAAAGTAGTAGAGGTGTACTGGAAAATCTGAACCTGTGAAGACGGGTAAGTAAGGTTCCGGATTCGAGTCCTTATCCAGCACGTACTTCTAATGAGTCAGTTAAATTTGAAAGATTATATAACTGTCATCCTCTTTCATGATATCTTCGCGAACACTAGCAGAAGCCCTTCGTTTGCATACTTCTTAAATGTGGAGAGAGAACTATTATGTGCAGTGGAACTTCATTTATCTGGCCTTCACTATTCCAGGTCGTCGGTTTATTCGGATCTTTTTTTCCTTTCTTTCTCCGGTTTTTAGTAACCAACTCTATTGCTCACGTTCGCTGCGACTGTAAAACGACGTCAGAGAAAGGATGTAGTAGGGTCCATACACAAACAGTTAGGTGCAATGAATAGGATGGATAAGGGAGAACTGTTGAAAAACACTGCTACTGAATTTGATGAAGCATTTACGTTCCCACAATGCTCAGATATACACTACGTGATCAAAAGTATCCGGACATCCCCAAAAACATACTTTTTTCACATTAGGTGCATTATGCTGCCACCTACTGCCACTTACTCCATATCAGAGACATCAGCAGTCATTAAATATCGCGAGAGAGAAGAATGGGGCGCTCCTTGGCACTCAGTGTCCTCGAACGTGGCCAGGTGATTGTGTCACCTGTGTCATACGTCCGTAAGCGAGATTTCCACACTCCTAAACATCCCTAGGTCCACTATTCCCGATGTGATAGTGAAGTGGAAACGTGAAGGGACACGTACAGCACAAAAGCGTACAGGCCGACCACTTCTGTTGACTAAAAGAGACCGCCCACAGTTGAAGAGGGTAGTAATGTGTAATAGGCAGACAGAAATTCCAAACTGCATCAGGATCCTCTGGAAGTACTATGACAAACAGTTCGTCGACGGGAGGTGAGAAAACTTCGATTTCATGATCGAGCCGCTGCTCATAAGCCACACATCACGCCGGTAACTGCCAAACGACGACTCGTTTGGTGTAAGGAGCGTAAACATTGGACGATTGAACAGTGGAAATATGTTGTATGGAGTGACGAATCACGGTGGCGATCCGATGGTAGGGTGTGGGTATGGCGAACGCCCGGTGAACGTCATCTGCCAGCGTGTGTATTGCCAACAGTAAAATTCGGAGGTGATGGTGTTATGTTGTGGTCGAGTTTTTCATGGAGGGGGCTTACACTCTGTGTTTTGCGTGCTCTATCACAGCATAGGCCTACATTGATGTTTTAAGCACCTTTCTGCTTTTCACTGTATAAGACCAATTCGGGGATGTCGATTGCATCTTCCAACAAGATCGAGCACCTGTTCATAATGCATGGCCTGTGGCGGAGTTGTTACACGACAATAACATCCCTGTAATGGACTGTCCTGCACAGAGTCCTGAACCTAATCCTACAGAACACGTTCGGAATATTTAGGAACGCCGACTTGGTGCCAGGCATCACCGACCTACATCGATACCTCTCGTCAGTGCAGCACTCCATGAAGAATGGGCTCCCATTTCCAAGAAAACTTCCAGCACCTGACTAAACATGCCTGCGAGAGTGGAAGGTGTCATCAAGGCTAAGGGTGGGCCAACACCATACTGAATTCCAGCATTACCGATGGAGGGCCCCACAGACTTTTAAGTCGTTTTCAGCCAGGTGTCCGGATACTTTTGATACCATAGTGTAGGCGCTACAGACGTACGTAACTGGCTGTGAAATGGCAATGGCACTGGCTATGTGTAGATTTCTGATGAAATTGTCAACGTTTGTTCGTCTGCACACAATGTCAGTGATGGTGTATTAGCTAATGACACTGATGCTGAACCTGAAAACAGTATGACGCATATACTGAGGCAACAAAGCAATATAAAACTTTATTTGGAACGACAGGCGGAAACAACTTCGAGGTAGTGCTGGTGTAACGCCTACATGTTCCTGCTGCGAATAAACGACATTTATATCTCTATCCGAAGAAACATACTGACTACGTCAGTGTACAAAATACAAAGTTTTTATCAGTATGCCGATTAATATATATATGGAAATGATGTATAACTTGTGTCTTTACACGAAAATAAATATTATGTGCTTGCTCATAGCGTTTGACCCATGTCAATCTATTTTTATTAAAATTTCCGAACTATCCTGATGACCCACCACAGTCCCACCTAGAGAGGGTAAACGATGTCTGATTATACATAAACATTACGTAAGAATTTGACAGGGTTTCTTTATATTGAATGTACACTGTTCCTCCTTTCTAATCGTATACCACGAAACTACGTCGAAGGCAAACGCGAAAGAAGGAAATAGCAGCCTGAGTTTAGGTCACATTGTGTGTGTGTGTGTGTGTGTGTGTGTGTGTGTGTGTGTAACGAGCGGGCAGACCCCGTTCTGCAGACACAGCCTCCGCTGTGATCTCGCACACAGTGTTAATTGGTGCAACTCCGCCAGCGCCCATCCCAGCAATATTTCTGCAAATACTGCAGCTGCAGGGGAAATAAATAAAAAAAAACTCTACTTCCATTGCTGACCCGCCACCGCACTTCTATTTCGCAACGCTGCATCTCTCAGAGTATACGAATAATATTACTTGCGCAAGGGTGCCCCCGGGGAAAAAATGGATTTAAGTGTGCGTAAGGAAGCAAACGGCGGCATTTGTTCTCCTACTCTACCATTTATCCGATCCAGTATTTTTACAGGCCTTTAGTTACAGAGCGCACCAGAAGAATTTCAACACACACACACACACACACACACACACACACACACACACACACACACACACACAAAATCACAATACAGTGTAGTTAACGTCTCATGTTTGCAATTGTATCGTCGGCCAAGGAAACTTTAGTCCTGAAACGAACGCTGCTGTATGATACAACGACCACTGACATCACAGGCCTACTGGCCATTTACGTACTGGCGACGTAAGGGAGGTGCGAATAATGTGGATTATTTCCAGATGTGTGGCTAGTCGATAATTTCACCAGCAACAATTCTCGCGTCGAAGTTCGCACCTCCACAGTCTCTCGCTATGATTACCACTGAAACAGTCTAATTGATTAACATATTAATTCTCCTTTCTAACAGAATGATATTTACCTCTTCTTCCTTGAAGAAAAGACGTCGTCCATTGTCGTGATAAAGAATGCAGTATTATACGACCATAAACGAGGTCGCCGCTATTGTCTAACATTTTAGGCTGCGGTGATCCCGGGTATTATTTTTAGGATGAATAATTTAGAAGTGAAAGGAACTGCCTCCATTTCCAGAAGACGTAGTGTAAAAAACTTTTACACGAATAGACATAGGTGTCCCACACTCACGCAACACGTCCACGCAGAAACACGGACGGGCAGAGACAGACAGGTGAAGAGTGAAGAACTTGATATCGGCTTAACGAAATACTAGAATATAGATGTGCGTTTTTTTTCTTTCGTACACCTCTTTTTGGTGCGGACATGTTTATACTGAATCTTTGCCCCGCACAGTGTTCCAATGTTATTAAGTGACATTTCCTTTATGGCTCAACCAAAATAAGATCCATCACACACGCTAGTCGACTTAATAATAATTGAAGTTATTGCTCGTCAGCTACTAGACAACAAAACTATTTTCTCCCCCCTGCGCACGAAGTTCCGTCAAAAGTATCTGAGTCTCATGCGGAGTATACATTCTTAACAAAATAGTGAGGTGTAAGTGGTTCCTGTGCATTTGATGGATATTCAATTTGAATAACTTGTAGTTTCTGTCTGTTGAATACTGTACTGCAGGCAACAGAAAGCTTTTGTAATACATAAATTAACAGAAAAAACTGACTCGAGTCCACTCGTAAAAAACAGAACAATGAAAATTCATATTACTTGGTGAGTTACTAACTGCATGTGACATGATAAAACACCTACGGAACAGATTCACTACAGGCAGTAAGTAAATTCACGAGGTGGAAAATTAATTCCATCGAGCGTAATATGCTTCAAGGCTTTTTCCCGGGTCATCGGTCTTTTGACTGGTTTGATGCGTTCCGCCTCGAATTCCTCCCCGTTACCAACAACTTTTTCCCTGATTAGCTCTTACCCCATCGTCCTCAATTATTAAGGCGTATATTTCCATCTCTCTCGCCCCCTCAGTTCTGACTCTCTACAGCTCCCTCTAGTACCAGGCAGATACTTCCTGTGTCTTAACATGTGTCCCGTTATCCTGTCCCTTCTTACTGCCAGTGTTTCCATATCATGCTCCTTTTTTCGCCGATTCTGACCAGAGCTCCCTCAGTATTTATCCTATCAGTCCACCTGATCTTTAAAATTCGCCTGCAGCACCGCATCTCACATACTTCGATTCCGCTCTGTTCCATTTTTCCCACTGTCCACGATTCACTGCCGTATAAAATAGCACACTTCTCTTGGCCAGGAATGCCCTCTTTGCCTGTACTACTCTGCTTTCTTCGCCTCCTTGCGACGTCCGTCGTGCGTTATACTGCTTCCAAGCTAGCAGAATTCCGTAACTTCACCTACTTCGTGATCACCAATCTTGATGTTAAGTATCTCGTTGCTCTCATTTCTGCAATATATCATTACCTTCGTCTTTCTCCGGTTTACACTCAGTCCGTATTCTGTAGTCAAACTATTCATTCCATTCACCAAGTCCTGTAATTCTCACTCATACTCGCTGGGGATAGCATGTCATCAGTGAATTTTATTACTGATATCCTTTCGCCGTAAATTTTAATTCCATTCTGGAACGTTTATTTTTAACATTGTTCTTTTGATTTATAAACTGAACAGAAGGGACAAACGACTAAATCCTTAAACTTACAGTTACAGTAATAAGAGGTGATTTTGTGGTTTACTTGTAAGTTATAACGAACGAAAAACTGCTTAAGAAATAAATTTCTTTTTTTAGGCATACATTCGTGAATTGACTGGGGATAAAGGGGGCAGACGCGAGAATAGCTACCGGGTGAGTATAATGGTTTTTTTTTCTGTAACAACAAAGCACCGTTCACAAGCTCTGGCCGTGTGTGTGTGTGTGTGTGTGTGTGTGTGTGTGTCTCCGTTATGTAGTCCGCCCCGGTAGCTGAGTGGTCAGCGTGACAGACTGTCAATCCTAAGGGCCCGGGTTCGATTCCCGGCTGGGTCGGAGATTTTCTCTGCTCAGGGACTGGGTGTTATGTTGTCCTAATCATCATCATTTCATCCCCATCGACGCGCAGGTCGCTGAAGTGGCGTCAAATCGAAAGACCTGCACCAGGCGAACGGTCTACCCGACGGGAGGCCCTAGCCACGCGACATTTCCATTTTTTCCGTTATGTATGCCACATACACGCCTACCGTCCCGTTCCATCTATCATGGTCTCAGCTGGGCGCTATAAACGACACTCTGGTAACAGACTGTTGCTGCTCTGGAGCAGATAGCTAATCGCATCTATTAGGACTGTGGAAGACCGCTGGCTGCTTAGCGGAGAAGTCGAGACAATTTAGTGGGTACACGTGACTGCCATCCGCTTTTATTTCCTCCCGCGCGCAGCAGCTATGTTTACCTTAGCTCGTCCCCGGAGGCAGTAAAATGCTTTACGGTGGCAGAAAAGGAAGAGTACGGCCGTAGGATCGACGCCAGCGGCATCGGCAGCGCTGTGAGCTTCTGGCGCGGTCTGACGTAAAATCCCGTGACCCTTAGGTCGGCACACCCCGTTGCTACCACTAACAACGGAAGCTCCCCATCGCAACCCCCTCAGATTTAGTGCTAAGATGGCTTGTCAAAAACTGAACATACACTCATGCTCATAAATTAAGGATAATGCTGATACATGGTGAAACAACGCTATGGTTGGCGGTTTCCGTGTTTAAATCACCTCGGGGTATGACCATGCGGTGTATTTGACCTGCGGTCCTCGCTCAGTGGCGCTGTCAGCAGTCCACACACGCAGAGGTGTGTTGGTGGATGCCAGAGTACGGTGCAGCGAGTAAGTGTGCAGACGTTTTCAGACGAGCTAATGGTGACTGTGTGTTGAAAATGGCTCACAGAACACATATTCATGACGTTATGAGGAGTAGAATACTAGGGTGACTGGAGGCTGGTCAAACACAGCACGGGCCCTCCGTGTGCCACAATGTGTGATCTCAAGACCATGGCAACGATTCCAGCAGACAGGAAACGTGTCCAGGCGCTACAGTATGGGGCGTCCACAGTGTACAACACCACAAGAAGACCGATATCTCACCATCAGTGCCCGCAGACGGCCACGGAGTACTGCAGGTAGCCTTGCTCAGGACCTTACCGCAGCCACTGGAACAGTTATCTCCAGACACACAGTCTGCAGGCGACTGAACAGACATAGTTTATTCGCCCGGAGACCTGCAAGGTGTATTCCACTGATCCCTGGTCACAGGAGAGCCCGTAAAGCCTGCTGTCAGGAACACAGTACATGGTCATTGGAACAGTGGTACCAGGTTATGTTCACGGACGAGTCCAGGTGTAGTCCGAACAGTGATTCTCGCCGGGTTTTCATTTGGTGTGAACCACGAACCAGATATCAACCCCTTAACGTCCTTGAAATGGACCTGTATGGAGGTCGTGGTTTGATGGTATAGGGTTGGATTATCATTGGTGTACATACGTACACCCCTGCATGTCTTTGACAGAGGAACTGTAACAGGTCAGGTGCATCGGGACGTCATTTTGCACCAGTATGTCCGCCTTTTCAGGGGTGCAGTGGGTCCCACCTTCCTCCCGATGGATGATAATGCACGGCCCCACCGAGCTGCCATCGGGGAGGAGTACCTTGAAACTGAAGATATCAGGCGAATGCAGTGGCCTGCCTGTTCTCCAGACCTAAACCCCATCGAGCACGTCTGGGATGCTCTCAGTCGACGTATCGCTGCACGTCATCAAACCCCTACGACACTTCAGGAGCTCAGACAGGCACTGGTGCAAGAATTGGAAGCTATACCCCAGCACCTGCTCGACCACCTGATCGACCACCTGATTCAGAGTATGCCAACCCGTTGTGTGGTCCGTGTACGTGTGCATGATGATCACATCCCATACTGATGTCGGGGTACATGCGCAGGAAACAGTGGCGTTTTGTAGCACGTGTGTTTCGGGACGGCTTTCTCAACTTATCACCAATACCGTGGACTTACAGAACTGTGTCGTGTGTGTGTGTTTCCTATGTGCCTATGCTACTAGCGCCAGTTTTGCGTAGTGCCACGTTGTGTGGCACCACATTCTCCAATTATCCTTAATTTATGAGCATGAGTGTAGACCAACCATGAAAGCAAGAAGGCGAACTGATCTGTGAAAAAAAAGCAAAATAAAAACAGTGAACGATCCAAGAACAAGAAGTCCAATAAGAGCAGCTCGAAATACCAACGGAATCATGGGTAAGTGGTCATAGTGGTGAAGTGCTAAGCGGGCGAGCGGTGTTCAAAACACCCTTGTGGCTTTTTTTCCATAACCTTATGAACAGTCCGTCCGGTCACTGAAATGTTTATTCTCTTTCTGCAGTCTCCGCAGCTGTCATACAATACATTGGTTATAAGATATGAGTCATGTGGTAAGAATGATACCGGCGCAAGAAAATTTGATGAATAGTGAGACTAGGATAGATACCGCATAGCTGTCTCACAAAAATGAAAACAACAAATAAACGGGAGTGAACTATATTACAACAAAGGGATTCGAGATTCAAGCCTTCCAAAACTAAACGCAACTTCAAGAACGTTAAAAACATGTTTTGACAGAGCTCAGAGAAACTGTGAGAGTGTGAAAATGTTGCGTTCATTTGTTGCAGCTTACGTGACAAACTATTGAGTTTTCATCATTTCCTTGGGAGCGATCACATTCATACGAACACCTGTATCGGGCCAGGAGGCGTATCTCACTCACCGGGCGCACAAATTAGGTGCGGCGATACCATAGGAATTATCATATAACACACGTACTGTCACTAATGCCGTCTGTGACACATCAGACATGTTTTCCGGTGGTGGATTCAGGTGACCTGTCGCCTTGTCATCAAACATTTGCTGTTCCCATTCGAAAGCCACTTCCTTTCGGCTGCTAACAGAGTAGTTGTGCAGAAGCGACTGCCATTATAGGTCCCAACCTTATACCTCGCTGTTGCCAACGGACGTTACACCACGTACAGACACAAATTTAAATAAAGCGAACAGCGTGAAAAAAAGCCACGAAGGAGGTCTGAACACGGCTAGCCCGCTTGGCACTCCAACACTATAACCACTAAACCACTACGCAACTGCTCTTCCCAGCTGCTGTATCTTGCACTTCTTGTTCCTGGCCCCCTCACTGCTTCTATTTTGCTTTTTTTCACAGTCCAGTACACCATATTCCTGTTTCCGTGCTTAATTTGTGATAAGTTTTTGATGAGCTGTCTATACTGGGCCCACTTAGCATTAAATCTGAGGGGGAGGGGTGCGTTGTGGAGTTCACTTGTAAAAGCGTACCCAGGATCAGGACTAAGGTAAGGGGGATTTCACCCTAGTTTCGTGACAAATGGAGAAGTAGTTTAGACATCTCACGAGACATGACTCTGGATATACTTGCTGCTAGTACGCATCCACTAGATGTTCTGCCTTCCTTCAAACTGACTCTGCGGACGGGCGAGTGCGAATTGTATTTGCGAAAATTTTTCTTCCTAGGTGTGTGGAACGAAACTCATATGTGCCCTACTGTTAAGTCCTTGGTCAACATGGTGGTGGCTCATCTCGTACTAATGCGTGGTCAGCAAATTACGTAAAGTGACAATCTTGCTCGAATACATACGACTGGAGATGTGACGACAATATCTTATTTTATGGCGATAGCACGTGTTGTAACTATGCGGAACCACCTTCGTGAACCACAACTCTGGGATGTTTGATTGCTCTGGGAGAAGGCTTATCGAACTGGAACGCACGTTCCATTTCATTACGTAAATGAATAAAAGATTTACTAAACTTTCACACACTTCCTTGCAATAGGTGTACTGAATAACTAACGATTGTCATAGATTAGCAAAGTATCACTTAATGCACTTAATAGCAAACTGTTCTATTGAGGCACACTGATTAACATAAGCGAAAGTTCTTGTCTCTCAGAATCTTTAACTATATATCCTGTTGACTGATGTTGGCTCGTTCAACTGAAGTGACAACCCGGGCCGTATCTTGCATGCTGAACACTATATTGACCTCAGTGTGAGGGCGCCGATGTTTCTGGAAGGGAGGCGTGGTCATCTGGCTGGTTGATTTGGGAGAGGGGACCAAACAGCGAGGTCATCGGCCCCATCAGATTAAGGAAGGTTGAGGAAGGAAGTCGGCCGTGCCCTTTCAAAGGAACCATCCCGGCATCTGCCTGAAGTGATTTAGGAAAATCACGGAAAACCTAAATCAGTGTCTCCGGACGCGGGTTTGAACCGTCGTCCTGCCGAATGTGTGGTCATCTGAAGCGGCTCCCATACGTCATTGGGGACTGCAGCGAGCCCTCCCTAGTTCCTGTGGTATCGATTCACATTGTTGGCTCTGATGTGGCATTGCGATCTCTGGACGATCTCCATCACTGTAGGAAGCCTCCTTGAGCTGATACGACCTCGACTGAAGAACTAACTTCAGTTTCTCGAGCACAGCTCCATCGATCTCTCTTCACACGGCCAAAGAAGAAAGAGTCACGCAGTACAAGTTGTAATATACATGCGCAGCAATACCTCCACCTATATATGGACTTCAATAGGCACTATTCAGTGCACGGGGACAGTACCTTGTACCAATGCTAATTTCCTATTCCAATAGGAAATGGGATGAGGAAAAAACGACTGGTTATAAGCCTCCATATAATCCTTGATTTCTGTTATCTTGTCTTCACGATCCTTAAGCGAGACGTACTTTAGTGGCAACAGGATCGTTCTACAGTCTGTCACAAATGCCAGTCTTCCAAATTTTCTCAATAGTTTCAACAAAAGGAAGTAGTCTTCTCTCCACGGGTTACCATTTCAGTTCACGAAGCATCTACAAAATACGCCCATTAAGATCGAATCTACAGGTGACATCTCCAGCAACACACCTCACAATTACTTCGATGTATTCATTGAATCAGAGTGGGTGGGGTCTCCAAACGCTCGAGTAGTACTCTAGAATGGGTCGCACAAGCGTTCTGTACCCGGTCTCCTTTACAGATGAGCTACACTTCCCTGCAAATTCTCCCAATAAACGGAAGTCCACCATTCGCCTTCCCTACTACCGACCTTATGTGATCGTCCCATTTCGTATCGTTTTGCTACGTTACGTCTAGATATTTAATCGACGTGGCTGTGTCAAGCAACACAACAGAAATACTGTACAGGAACATTAAGGGATTTTTTTCGTACACATCAGGGTGAAGTTACTTTCTAATCCACTACAGCGTCATAAGCAGTCACAGATTGCGGCTCACCCATCAGACCATTTACTTATGTGCGTAACAAGGCCGGCCGCATCACATTTCACCTTTATACGAACCTTGTTTCTCCAAACAAAAGGAAACACGACATCTTTAACACTGCATCGTCAACTGTGTCGTCCCAAACTCCCCGGCCCCACCCCCTGCTTCCCCATCCCAGAAGGTCATGTGTCGTATACGAATATCTTCCTGTTCCCATTCATCAGTTTCTCCACAGCCCACTATCATTGTTCATCCTACATATGACCACTGTCCTCTCTCATCAAGATAAGACGTGCTCCATTCAACCCCTGGCTACTGCTACTACCCTGTGTAACATGAAGCTGACAGTAGTGTTCGCGTCTGTTCCCTCAGTCCCGCCTCCCGCTGGCTGTGGGTCACGGCCGCTGCAGAAGTCGGCAGTCAGACGGCTGAGGCGTCACACAGCTGGCTGGCGGTGCTGAATAAATGACTCGCCCGTCCTCTGGCAGAGCAGAGCAGCGCACAATGCGGCTTTTGTTCTGGCGCGCCACAATCAGCGGCCAAATGCTGAATTAAAAGCGCCGCCGGCCGGAAGGAAGGAAGGAAGGAACGGAGAAAGCATGAGATGGGGTGGAAGCCCGCACACTGCCTCACACGTCACACACCAGCGACTGTCTTCAATCATTTTACGATGCACTCTGTACCCCGTGTCCTGTGGGTGTGCATCGCTGCGGCAACCACAACCTTTAAACAGATGCGTCGTTTACTCCTACCTATACTATACGTCGGATTACACTGTGACATAAAATGTACGTACGCGCGCATAGATGCAGCACACCACAATGACAATACTTGCATAAATAAACGACATAAAATCATTTAACGAGGCGGCGATAACAACTGAAGACCTGACTGCAACAACTGGATAATAACGAAATGCGAAGTTTCAGATAAACGTGAACAACATTTTACACTATGTTTTACAATTAATTGTCCGCAGCTCGTGGTCGTGCGGTAGCGTTCTCGGCTCCCGCGCCCGGGTTCCCGGGTTCGATTCCTGGCGGGGTCATGGATTTTCTCTGCCTCGTGATGAGTGGGTGTTGTGTGATGTCCTTAGGTTAGTTAGGTTTAAGTAGTTCTAAGTTCTAGGGGACTGATGACCATAGATGTTAAGTCCCATAGTGCTCAGAGCCTTTTTTTTTACAATTAATTCGTTAAATATCCCCACTGAATGATGTGGTGTGATCCGAAATGAGCTACTGCGTAAGTTTTCTGCCTCTTATCTTACCCATAAGGACTATAGAAGGAGCAAAATACGAGTATGTGTTGCTGCTATCCAGTTCCTGCACTCACCATTTAATGAACGAAAAGAAGATACTCCGAACAGAATATGATGCTATACGTGACTAGTGAGTTACTAACAGAAAACAATATATAATACTGTAAGTAAATTTCGAACTATTTAAAGAATCATAGAAAAGTCAAGAAAAATACCGCGTCTTTCGCACGTTGAAAGGCAGGCCTTGCGCGGTTCAGAAAAATATTAATAAATGATAGTGAAATATCCTTGGAAAATTTTTCTAGTTTACTTCAGTTTATATTTTCCAGATACTACTGAAATATTAATATTGGTACAAAAAGAAAAAAAAATTCAAACGAATTAATGCAAAAGTAGCCTAGATCTGAGTATGTCAAAACTTCCAAATAATTCTCAGACACGTACATGTACAGTCGAATGATGCATCACTGTAAGATTCTAGATCTTTAGAAAATCAAACGCACAGAGCTGTATTAATCTTTCTTTATTATTACTATCGGTTTCGAGAGAATTCCATCATATTAGTATCAAGAAAGACTCATATTACAATTTCTAACATGGAAAACCACATTTTAAATATAAACTGTTCGTAATTGTGCATATTTAGCAACGTAGAAAATGTTCTAACAAAGAATAGGCAATGATCCATTGCAGTGAGTTTCCAGTTAAAATGTGGTTTTCCATGTAAGGCATTTTAATTGTATATGAGTGGTAGTCTTTGATCATAACGAGAAGATGGAATTTTAAGGAAAGCGGTAGTAATAATAGATTAAAATAGCTCTGTGTTGTGCATTTTCTGAAGTATATGGTGTTGAGGGACAAATACTACACACGGAAAATTAGACGTACGGAAACGAAAAGGAGTGACGAAATCTTACAAATTCGAAAACTTAACTAATGTCACTTCAATACAAAAAATGAATAAGCAAATCGCACTTGGCTGAGGCGTCACATTCGCAGCGGCGACCCTCATTGTAAACGGGGACGTATTTGATTTATCGAGCATTCTTCTCAAGTGATTTGGGGAAACCTCGGACAAACCTAAACTGAGAGCTTGACGAGTTAATCAAAAATGTTCAAATGTGTGTGCGAAATCTTACGGGACTTAACTACTAAGATCATCAGTCCCTAAGCTTACACACTACTTAACCTAAATTATCCTAAGGACAAACACACACACTCATGCCCGAGGGAGGATTCGAACCTCCGCCAGGACCAGACGCACAGTCTATGACTGCAACGCCCTAGACCGCTTGGCTAATCCCGCGCGGCGACGAGTTAATCCCTCGGGCACATAAATTTAAACGAAGTCGTAGTTGAAAGGAAGGCAAGTAATGTTACACACTTATAAAACCAGTGCCTAAAAAATTAGAAGTTGTGCTGTCAACATTCAAGGTTTTATTCGAGATGCAAGGTCTAGAATTGTTTAGAGGATGAAGTAAAACATATCATTTAGTGGTTCTACCCAACCACTGAAACTATGATCTTAATGTCGATCTTCCTTTCACTATTACATTAAAAGGGAAAAAGAAAGCGCGATTGACAGTTTCGAGACGATAAGTTATCATCATATCTGAAAATCTAAATATATGGCCTCCTTTACGAAATGGAAAGGTCAGTAAGTCAATGCAGCGTTGTAAACGGGCAGATGAACTTAGCGAGGAGCTGCATAAGAACGACACCGAAAACACCTCCATAAATAAATCTATCCATAAATTTTCGAGTGGTCTGCATGGACATTGCGGTGCATGGAACGCAGAAGGGAGTAGTTTCGAAATACGTCGTGTTGATGTGGTCTTTTGTCCGAAGACTGGTTTGATGCAGCTCTCCAGGCTAGAATATCACGTGCAAGTCTTTCCACTCACCACTAAAATTATGTAATATGCAAAAGGCTTGAAATTCGAAAATGACGGTGAAGACAAGAGCCTTAAAACTTAATTGTACTTCGTGTGAAGGTTGTGGTTTGAAACAGTCTAAGGTTAAGCGATAAACTTCACCATTGCGTTCGCAGTGCTCCAGGAAGAATGGACGGCAGTTGGCAGCAGAGGACTGTGACGTCACACTCACCTGCAACACAAGAAGCAACCAACATATAAGAGATACGGAAAGCGCCATTCAGTGTACGCAACTACAGCGGCACAAACACACACACACACACACACACACACACACACACACGCACACACATTATATATATTGTGTATAAAAGAGGAGTACGTGTGATCGTAAGTTAGTTCGTATTCAACATCGTACCACAGGTGCGAGAGCCCTTCGTTAAGCTAAGAAGACAGGATCAAATGGCTCTGAGCACTATGGGACTTAACATCTATGCTCATCAGTCCCCTAGATCTTAGAACTACTGAAACCTAACTAACCGAAGGACATCACACAACACCCAGTCATCACGAGGCAGAGAAGATAGGATCAAACTGTCCACCTGTCTCTACTATTTACAAGGTACCACGTGTGAATGCAACATACTAACTAGAGTAGTTTTTCCTAAATCTGCACAGATTCCTTGACAGAAGTTCACTTTCCTCCAGCAAAGTGGAATGCTCGGACATTGAATGTGCTCCAGGATCCAAAAACAAACTGACATTAGAGATACTGGTCTGTAATCCTATGTATCCGTTCTTTCAGCTCCTCTGTAAACAGGTTTTTTATTTATTAAAATGTTCTCCAACCATCGAGAATACAACGATTCATACGATAACGGTAAATGTTCACAATAAAATTAATATTTTTAAAATCTTTACCAAAAAGAGTTAAATGCTTAAAATCATTGACCGGTGGTACACAGCAGAGCCAAAACTGTATGCCATGTTGACACGTAAAAATCGTAATTGTCAAACCGTGCAAGTCAACAATAAAATTATTACATTTAATTCCATTACTATAAACAGTCAACTATTTAAATCCGCTGAACAGTACAACAAAACAGCACAATCTAGGGCGCGTACTACCTAGTTTTATGCCGTGTAGGCACGTAAAAATCTCTAAAAAAGAACAGCAAGAGAACAACAGGAGGTTAAAAATCCTCATCACTTCCGACCATTTACAAACATAAAAATTTTTATCACGCCAAACATTACAAATTTCGTGCAGATACAACAACTTTTTGATATTATGTAATTCATATTTTATTGCGGACTATATCCTGACAAGGCGCCACCTTCCAGATGTTTCCGCACGACAGAGAAAGGAGTAAACTGCCAGTTATCTGTATGCACTGTAAACTTACATTGCGCATTTTTTGACTTCTTCGGAAATGTGACTTTGTTAAGTAAGCTTAAAACGGTGTGTTCTGTGTCGTTGACATAAGCTTAAGAATTTGGCAAGAATGTATTATGCACGAGTGCAAATTTGGTTTTCTGCCCTATACGTTGATTTGAAAATGGGTCTCTGGCCGAAACTAGTCATCGAATTAAAAATAAAATGTTTGCAACTTGGGCTGGTTTATCGTTCTATCGATTAATGGAAGTTGTTGACCGAACTTACTCCAACATGCTGGGAGTTCGTATCTATGTTGATCGGTAGCAGCATAATGGTCGCGCAGGCATCTTCGGCTACAGATCCCCCAAAAGATGCCTTAAATGGCTACTTTATCGAAAGCTGATTTTGAGACCGTAGCTGTGTACAAAATGTGATTCTTTCAAAGAAAAAAAAGCAGCTAGCCTCTATTATTTAAGTAAATAGCGCTGTAACCTTAGCAAATCACCAGATCATGTGCTCAACGAACACAGTGGTAGCCAAAGCAGCGTTTCTACAAGAGTCACTCACCTACTTTCCAGTTTTAAACATAAATAAATACTACTACTTTTGACAGCATCATGCAGTCAGTAATCCAATAACAACACTGCACTAAAATGTAGCAGCCTGCCCAGTCACACATTCACATAATTGTTAAATTCATTTGAACTTTTCAACTTGCCATCATACGTTTATGTAATTTCTAATGACGTAATATTTATTTAATTATCACCACTTATTTTGTTTCCTTTGTGTACCACAATATTTACACAATAATATTCAAGTGCCGGCAGGTGTGGCCGTGCGGTTCTAGGCGCTTCAGTCTGGAACCGCGTGACCGCTCCGGTCGCAGGTTCGAATCCTGCCTCGGGCATGGATGTGTGTGATGTCCTTAGGTTAGTTAGGTTTAAGTAGTTCTAAGTTCTAGGGGACTGGTGACCTCAGATGTTGAGTCCCATAGTGCTCAGAGCCATTTCATTTATCATTTAAGTAATATCTCCAAACAAACTGCTTGCTACATCTGTTGATTTTATTTGCAATTTATGCTCACTGAATGTTAAATCCACATAATGTAACTTTATTCAAAAATGGTTCAAATGGCTCTGAGCTCTATGGGACTTAACATCTGTGGTCATCAGTCCCCTAGAACTCAGAACTACTTAAACGTAACTAACCTAACTAACCTAAGGACAGCACACAACACCCAGCCATCACGAGGCAGAGAAAATCCCTGACCCCGCCGGGAATCGAACCCGGGAACCGGGGCGTGGGAAGCGAGAACGCTACCGCACGACCACGAGCTGCGGACTGTAACTTTATTCTTTGAAAAATTTACTACTGTCAAATCAATGTAAATATAGTAATATCTCCGAGAGAGAATGTCTTTGAAACTGTTGTACTTGTGACAGCGCCGTCTTTGTGTACATTTTCCATGTGGCAACAACTTTTCGTTCAGTCGGTCTCTCTCTCGTGCGGGCGTGTGTGTGTGTTGCTTTGCACAATGTTTGTATTGCGTTCGATCGTCATGAACAATAGTTAGATTTACAGAAGTCGCTTTTAACATCGTTTTTTTACTGTAGGGCACCAACACCCTAAGAATCTTTCGCCATAAGGGGGAATAAAGAGCAAAAATCTGATGTAAACTTACAACAAATGTGCGTCTTGTCAACAGCCATCTGAAGATGAAACTGTCGGTTCGAAACCGGTTACGGCGCTGTTTACTTCAATAATTAAAATATTCATAGTGGCTGGTTGCTGTCGTTTTCTTTCAAAGAATCATCCTACAATACCCAAAACGTTCATGTAAATATTACATCTAATGAGTTAGCATTCATCGTTGTTTAATACCAGGCATAGTTGTTCCTGCACTTATCTATCTCTCCATTAGATTAATTGTGTTTAATTATTAAAACTTTTATTCATTATAGATGTGAAAACACTTTAACTACTGTCCCCACAGACGATTATAATCTGTCGCCTGGACAGAAATTTTTACTACCCCCTTATTGGTTTCGAGTCGCCTAGCGACTAATAATGAAATGGTACGCCTGTTAGTAACAGCGGGGCGCTGTGTAGTTGTGGGACGACAGGAAGTGATCGAAACATAAACACGTCCTGGCACTGGTTTAGAAGATCTGATAACGGCTGTAAATCCGAAATCAACTACTTGCGGAAATAAAATGTTTCCACGACTGTGCTTGGTTCAAATCTACATCTACGTCTACATCCATACTCCGCAAGCCACCTGACGGTGTGTGGCTCTGAGCACTATGGGACTTGGCTTCTGAGGTCATCAGTCCCCTAGACTTAGAACTACTTAAACCTAACTAACCTAATGACATCACACACATCCATGCCCGAGGTAGGATTCGAACCGGCGACCTTAGCGTTCGCGCGGTTCTAGACTGTAGCGCCTAGAACCACTCGGCCACCCCGGCCGGCCCACGACTGTGCTTCCTACAGTTTATATACGTATCAAGGTCACTGGTCTCCTCCAAGTTCGAAAGTGGAGTGTCAACTGGACTGGATGAGAAACCGGTCGTGCATCGCTGTTGAAATTCCGGGAGCGTATCTTCCAAGAACACGATCACAGAAACTGGAGCTCAACGGAAGGTTAAAGACAGAGAATCTTCACAAGCAACAATGAAACAGCGATAACGAAGTTGGGTGGGGAGAGAGGAAGATAGTGGTACACTTCGTCACACACTGTAAGGTGGCTTTTCGAAGTATACATGTACGTCTCTAATTTACTATTATTTTCTTACAGGCTGTAGTGTATGAATATTTCGATTCTTCACCACAATGCCGAATGTCTAGTACGGAGGAAATTGTTGGTGTTCATAAATATTTTTTTTTATAGACGTCAATGACGTGAGCGCGGGAGATGGCAGAGAAATGACGTGACGCTTATGTGGCTGCACGTTACTCTTGGTCCCGCACTGAGAGGTATTTTGAACACTGACCATTTCTTATGACAGAAAGCGAGAGCGAGGCCCTTAAGTTCAAACTCGATGGAGAACAGAGTTTGACGTCTTTTGCAGACTCGGCCTTAACAGAAAACTTGCATCTTTACTGTAGAAGAAACGTGCGTACTGCAACATTTAGGTTGGCAACCTAGAAAGAGTCTGTACCGCAGATTCTGTGAAAGCAACTGCGGAAAAAAGGGTCATTGGTTTTCCGGGTAGATCAGGAGCAAAATGACAGATGGAAAGTGATGAAAAGGAGACGTTCCGCGCAGCCACGTCTATGAAGGATGGGCGCCTGTTTCAGACTCCAGTTCCGCGTGCTACTGAGGTTCCAGTCGCCGCAGCAAACCATGTTGCAGAAAGCCTACAATCTCTCCCGCGTAGCAAACATCGTTTTCTGCCACGTTTATCAGATTTCTGTGCGCTTTTACCATTATAACGTGTGCATTTACATACATTAAAAATATTTGCAGGATTCTACATCTGCGTCTACGACTACATGGCTACTATGCAAATTACACTTAAGTGCTTGGCAGAGGGTTCCAGTCTCTAATAGCGCGCGGGAAATACGAACACTCAAATCTTTCCGTGCGATCTCATCTTTCCGTGCGATCTCTGGTTTTTATTATTTTATTACCTGGACCACTCCTTCCTATGTAGGCGGGTGTCAATAAAATTTTTCGCATTCAGACCGAACGTTGGAGATTGACATTTCGAGTAAAGATCTCTCTGCAACGAATAACGCATTTGTTTTAATGACTGTCACCGTAACTCGCATATCATATTCGCTACAGTCTCTCCCCTATTTCGCGATAATATATTGGACTCTTTCGAAGTCCTCCGTCAATCCTATCGGGCAAGGATCCCATATTGCAAAGCATTCTTCTACCATCTACAAGTAGTGTAGACATTCTCTTAAGTGGATCTGGTGCACCTTCTCCACATTTTTGTGATCATTCCTATTTAAGTTGTTCGTGTTTCTTATGGACACGTATTTACTTGAAATGACAGCCTTTAGGTTCGTGTGGTTTACCATGGAACCTAAATTTAACGGATTCCTTTTACTACTCATGTGAATGACCTCACATTCCTCGCACCATACATGCATCGTGCGTAAATCATTCTGCAATTGCTTTTCATTTTCTGGCGAATTTACTAGACGCTAAACGACAGCATCATCTGTAAACAGGCTAAGAGAGCTGCTCGGATTGTCTCCTAAATCGTTTATGTAGACTAGGAACAGCAAAAGGCCTGTAATATTTCCTTGAGGAACGTCAAATATAACTTGTTTTTCTCGATGACTGTCCGTCAATTATACGAACTATGACCCGTCTGAGAGGAAATTATGATGCTTGTGTTTATACATTGTTTTGCACGACTTGTCCAAATAACAGGCTTTGTGTTGTCACCATTAGTCATTTTTCAGCTCTGGATTCGATCCACGGTGACAACACTGCTGTCCAATCCTGCAAGCTGATTCAGAGCATTTGTGTTTCGATGCGCAGTTACTCTTTCAGAGGCATCTTAGAGTCACAACACTTTGGCGACCGCAGTTTATGCAATTATTTCAACTAGCCACACAAACATAGACGAACCACGAGTAATTACTCCAGCTCAGGAGGAGACCGACAGAGTGGTATTATCACAAGAATTTTCGACGGGACCTGACAGTGGAATAGTTAAGGCATTCATGCGCAGCCATTCATTGCACTATCGCGACGGATACGGAAACGGTGAAGACATTTGGGAGCAGAGCGCTGCAGCAAGACGGAGACAGCCGCGGCGGTGTAAGGTAAGCTGACCTCCTGCGGGGAAAGGCAGGCAGGCGCCTGGGGACCACGCCCAGACCAGCACGGCCAAATGCCACGGCGCGTCCGCCTACACCTGACGTAGCTGCGGCCCGTACACCAAACGGCTCAGCACTCCACACGTCACGGCTTTGATGGTGTGCTGTCTCCCCTCGTTCTGCCAGTGTTGCGTTGTATCGCAGTGTCCGGCAACCGTGGGAACACCGGCTGCACCCGGAACATGACACTTCACGTGCCAAGCAAACCGAAGATCAATGTGAACATCTACCAGAATAAACCAGACCTCGCTTTGTGAGTGTGGCGGAGCTCCAGCACTCTGTGATTGGTACGTTGCCGTTCACTGTCGTCATATTTAGTCATCAGCATCAGCAACACTTTATCATCATATATAAGCTCTTTATCGTCCGCCGCTGGGTATAGGCCTCTTCCAGACTTTTTCATACCCTAAGATGATTCAGCTTACCGCATCTACGTTTTGTGTGTGTGCTTATGTCGTCAGTCTATCTTCCATTACATTAAATCTTAAAGGAATCTATAACGAAAACTACGTCCGACACCATCCAATTACTTTATCTTATTCAAACTATTTCTGGTAGCTCCTTGTTTTATATTTAACACCTTCTGTTCTAATTAGGTATTGCCTTGTCTTTCTCTCAGATTCTCTCTCTTGTAGACCACTTTATTCTCCTTTAAAGATTGATAAAAGTTTAGTGTCACGTGCTGTTTCATTTCGAAAAAGTATACTAAACTATTTATAGACGTAGGAAACACGTTATTAATATGCTGTAGACAGTTATTATAGTAACAACATATGGCGTAAACTAGTGAGAGTGCTGGCAATGTGTCTATTGTGTTTATTAAACCGGGGACCTAGAAACGACGGAGAGACTTTGTCCCGCCGTAGCCCTCAGTGGTTCACAACCCCACAACAGGCCACAGCAGTCCACCCACCCCGCCGCTGCCGCCCCACACCGATCCTAGGGTTATTGTGCGTTTCGGCCCACAGTGGATCCCCCCTCCCCGGGAACGTCTCATACCAGACGAGTGCAACCCCAAATGTTCGCGTGGTAGAGTAATTTTTTTGTGCGTGTATGTGGAGACAGTGTTTGCTCAGCAATCGCCGACATAGTGTGAGGCGATATAAGAGAAACCAGCCCGCATTCGCCGAGGCAGATGGAAACCGCCTTAAAAACCATCCACAGGCTTGCCCTTACACCGGACCTCGACACTAATCCGCCGGGCGGATTCGTGCCGGGGTCCGGCACGCCTTCCCACTCGGGAAGCATCGCGTTAGACAGCGCGGCTAGCCGGGAGTAATGCCGAAAGATCTCAGCTGACACTTAAGAATAATTAGAATTGACATATCAACCATCTGCCAGCTACAAAAAGCCACTTTATCGGGATCTGCACTGATCCATCACTCAAATCTGGACGCCTGGGAACTGTCAGACCACCGACAAAATAAGAAATTTAGCACACTGATCTTATTTGCTGCGTTCATTGTTCTGATAACAACAGTGAAGTACGGCCTGCAGTAACATACGTCATATGTAAAAAGAATCAACCTAACAAAAATTAAAAACTGTATCGTAGTATACATGGCCATCTTCCACAGCAGCTACCACACATAGCGGTCAGAAGGATTCTGAGAAGCTTGCAAAAGCTTGTAACGCTGCTGCGTGGTACGTTTTGCTGAAAAATAACTATTAAGAAAAAGATTGGATACGTTGCGCCGTTTCGGAGTTAATTAGCATTGAAGTTAGCCCTGAGGCCGCTGCGCGCGCAGATTCAAGCGGACCCGCCAGAGACAGTGTTGCCAAACGTGTTCGTTTTGTTTCCTGAAACCAAAGAAGAGAACGAGACAAAAATTGTACATGGGGCGGTAGTAAGGATCGAATCCTCAGCAAATTCGCGCGCTGTCACCTATCCTGTGAGAACAACTGACATTAACTGTATCTGGCGGGGCGCTTCAATTTGTGCGTGCAACGAACTGACTGGCTAACTTCAACGCTAATTAACTCGGAAACGGTGCAACGTATCCAACCTTTTTTTCTTAACAATTATTTCTCAGTACTATCTACCTTGCCTAATCCCTGAAAGGTTTTCAGACTTTTTCTAACCATCCTCTATACCTATTACGAAGTGAAAAAAAAGAGCAAAGACAGGAAGAAACCAACAGGTCCGGATTCGTAAAAGTTGAAAAATCGTGTAAGGTGAATGTGCAAAAAGTTTTTTTTTTCAGCTTAAACCTCCGCTAACAACGAGCAAAGAAGCAGTTGACTCTTGGAACATGTAAACAAGATTGATAACCACCGTAAGTAAATCGCAATCCAAAGTTTTAAAGAAATGCTGTTTTGAATATGTGAAGCAGCAAAATGTATGGTTCAAAATGGCTCTGAGCACTTAACATCTAAGGTCATCAGTCCCCTAGAACTTAGAACTACTTAAACATAACTAACCTAAGGACATCACACACATCCATGCCCAAGGCAGGATTCGAACCTGCGACCGTAGCGGTCGCATGGTTACAGACAGAAGTGCCTAGAACAGCAAAATGTAGAAAAATATTACAAAGACCGCTGGAGTTGTTTTTGTAAATAAAAGCGAAACATTTATTTTGTGAAGCACTCAAACTGCAATAAACATAGCAGGGAGAAACAAAAATAATTGATAAATATCTTTTCCTGTACTGAAATATAGAAGCAACTCCGTGCGTGATTAAAAATCTGTTAGAGACATTCAGTAAAGGCAAGCTAGGCGCCCATAGTTCTTCCATACGAGCTTGTGCTCCGTCTCTAATGAAAACTTCGGCGATGGGACGTTAAACCCACTCTCCGTTTTTATCTAAGATTTTCGGTTGGAATGTGTCAGCCCTGCGGTGCTCTGAAGAATATGGAATATATTTCTCTCGCTGAATCGAGTCACAAAATCGACTGCAATTTTGTTCAAAGAAGGACCTGCGACAAAATACACACATATTTGGATCTAAATTTGTTCGTGCAAGGCTCTCTTCCTGTTCAGAAGGCTTAGGAAAGACAGACATCTGACCTTACTTTCGCCTTTGTTCTTAGTCTTCTGGTTCTGTTTCTTACGAGACGACAGTAACCTCCTTCCTGCAGGCGACTCCTCTCTGGTTCAACACTCCATAGACGAAAGTGGAAAGTATTTTAACAAAGTGGAGTGATTTAGCGGCGTCACGCAAAAGCCGGCCGTAGCGATCTCTTCTCCACACACTTGCAGCCCCGTCTCTCGGTACAGCCAGCTTTCTCTTCCACAGCTCTCCAGCTGGAGCCTACTTGGAGGATGCGGCAGGTACGGTGGCGGTGGCTCCCAGGCCAGATTGCGTCACGCAGCGACCAATTGAATAATCGTCCTCCAGCAGGAAGGACCTGGCTGCTACACTAGTAAGGTCTCTCCCACGCTGAGCATGCGTCCAGCCGATGCGCAGCTAAGAGAAAGTCTGCACCCTCCAAATCGAGTCCGCTGAAACTGCAGAGCTACTGTTGTACCTGTAATTGCTATATCTGCAAACCAGTGTTATGTGAACGATGGCAGCTACTGTTGTACCTGTAATTTCTGTATCTGCAAACCAGTGTTAAGTAAACGATGGCAGCTACTCGGTACCAACTGACATTTATAGCTGTATTTCGCAAACTATCGTTTAGTATGTGGCGGGGGCGTGCTTCGTCTGCTCGCTCTCTCCTTCCCTGGTCCATTCGCGAATGGTAGTAAGCCCAATCTTCCTGCAGTCGGCCACAAAAGCTGCTCCTCGAAATTTCCTGATTAGCGTTCCGCGAAAACTTATCTTCCCTTAACACGATCCCATTTAAACTAGCGGACCGTCACCGTAACTCTGCACCTTCTAAAACCATGCCTCTAAATTGCTTCCACTGTCCGAACTGGTGGGAGCTGTTCTAAATAATGGGTCGCGTAATCTGTATGTACGCGGTCTCCCCTACAGATAAACACGTTTTCGCAGTAGTTTCCCTAGAACCCTTATTTGCTCGTTCCATTTTATTTCGATCCATAATCTTACGCTTTGGTATTTAATCGATGTGAACATTGTTACTGTATTCGAATATTATAGGAAAGTTTCTCCTGAATATCCTGATTAAGTTACTTTAAAGCGAACTGTCCTTCATCGTGTCCAACTCATCTAGAAGCATCCTAAAGCCAGTCGGTGGTTATACTTCAACGAAAGCTGCAGCGTCACCAGAGAACGGCCTCTGATCGTTGCCCGGAGAAAAGGAGAAGCAATAAAACTGATGCCATCTAGATGTAATCCCTGAACTTTCACAGGAATAATGTCATCTTTGTATGCAAAGATAGCGTTACCTGATCAACTCTGCTCGTCTTCATAATTGGCTGTAACGATCTTCAAGAAAATGGAGTAGCTAGTCTGCACTGACTAAGAGGGGTACGCAAAGATGCCTGAAATTCATGATAGGTTCATCTAACATTAGAACTCTGGTTTCCAAACTGAAAGAACACCCGGACGCACATCTTATGAATCGTGGATTTGGGAAAGGACAAAATAACACCTAGAGAGAAAAACGACTGAAAATTACGTTTACTATTGCGCTAAGAATAATTATTATCCGTCTTCTTCTACTGAATCGTTTTTTTAATACTTTTGTTTTCGAGATTTTCACATGTATCGTGTCCCTCACTCAATACATATGATGTTTCGACAACTCTGTTACTTTTCAATGAAACTGAAGCTGTCCTGTGTGTGTTTTTGTTGGTGTGTTTGTGTGTTTGTGTGTTGGTGTGTTGGTGTGTTTGTGTGTTTGTGTGTTTGTGTGTTTGTGTGTTGGTGTGTTGGTGTGTTGGTGTGTTGGTGTGTTGGTGTGTTGGTGTGTTGGTGTGTTTGTGTGTTTGTGTGTTGGTGTGTTTGTGTGTTTGTGTGTTTGTGTGTTGGTGTGTTGGTGTGTTTGTGTGTTGGTGTGTTGGTGTGTTGGTGTGTTGGTGTGTTGGTGTGTTGGTGTGTTGGTGTGTTGGTGTGTTGGTGTGTTGGTGTGTTGGTGTGTTGGTGTGTTGGTGTGTTGGTGTGTTGGTGTGTTGGTGTGTTGGTGTGTTGGTGTGTTGGTGTGTTGGTGTGTTGGTGTGTTGGTGTGTTGGTGTGTTGGTGTGTTGGTGTGTTGGTGTGTTGGTGTGTTGGTGTGTTGGTGTGTTGGTGTGTTGGTGTGTTGGTGTGTTGGTGTGTTGGTGTGTTGGTGTGTTGGTGTGTTGGTGTGTTGGTGTGTTGGTGTGTTGGTGTGTTGGTGTGTTGGTGTGTTGGTGTGTTGGTGTGTTGGTGTGTTGGTGTGTTGGTGTGTTGGTGTGTTGGTGTGTTGGTGTGTTGGTGTGTTGGTGTGTTGGTGTGTTTGGTGTGTTTGTGTGTTTGTGTGTTTGTGTGTTTGTGTGTTTGTGTGTTTGTGTGTTTGTGTGTTTGTGTGTTTGTGTGTTGGTGTGTTGGTGTGTTGGTGTGTTGGTGTGTTGGTGTGTTGGTGTGTTGGTGTGTTGGTGTGTTGGTGTGTTTGTGTGTTTGTGTGTTTGTGTGTTTGTGTGTTTGTGTGTTTGTGTGTTTGTGTGTTTGTGTGTTTGTGTGTTTGTGTGTTTGTGTGTTGGTGTGTTGGTGTGTTGGTGTGTTGGTGTGTTGGTGTGTTGGTGTGTTGGTGTGTTGGTGTGTTGGTGTGTTTGTGTGTTTGTGTGTTGGTGTGTTTGTGTGTTGGTGTGTTGGTGTGTTTGTGTGTTTGTGTGTTTGTGTGTTTGTGTGTTGGTGTGTTGGTGTGTTGGTGTGTTGGTGTGTTGGTGTGTTGGTGTGTTGGTGTGTTTGTGTGTTGGTGTGTTTGTGTGTTGGTGTGTTGGTGTGTTTGTGTGTTTGTGTGTTGGTGTGTTTGTGTGTTTGTGTGTTTGTGTGTTTGTGTGTTTGTGTGTTTGTGTGTTTGTGTGTTTGTGTGTTTGTGTGTTTGTGTGTTTGTGTGTTTGTGTGTTTGTGTGTTTGTGTGTTTGTGTGTTTGTGTGTTTGTGTGTTTGTGTTGGTGTTGGGTGGGGGTGGTGTGTTGTGTGGGTGGTGTGTTGGTGGTGTTGGTGTGTTGGTGTGTTGGTGTGTTGGTGTGTTGGTGTGTTGTGTGTTGGGTGTGGTGTGTGGTGGTGTGTGGTGTGTTGGTGTTTGGTGTGTTTGGTGTGTTGGTGTGTTGGTGTGTTGGGTGTGGTGTGTGGTGTGGTGTGGTGTTTGGTGTGTTGGTGTGTTTGTGTGTTTGTGTGTTTGTGTGTTGGTGTGTTTGTGTGTTTGTGTGTTTGTGTGTTTGTGTGTTGGTGTGTTGGTGTGTTGGTGTGTTTGTGTGTTTGTGTGTTTGTGTGTTTGTGTGTTTGTGTGTTTGTGTGTTTGTGTGTTTGTGTGTTGGTGTGTTGGTGTGTTGGTGTGTTGGTGTGTTGGTGTGTTGGTGTGTTGGTGTGTTGGTGTGTTGGTGTGTTGGTGTGTTGGTGTGTTGGTGTGTTTGTGTGTTGGTGTGTTGGTGTGTTGGTGTGTTGGTGTGTTTGTGTGTTGGTGTGTTTGTGTGTTTGTGTGTTTGTGTGTTTGTGTGTTTGTGTGTTTGTGTGTTGGTGTGTTGGTGTGTTGGTGTGTTGGTGTGTTGGTGTGTTGGTGTGTTGGTGTGTTGGTGTGTTGGTGTGTTGGTGTGTTGGTGTGTTGGTGTGTTGGTGTGTTGGTGTGTTGGTGTGTTGGTGTGTTGGTGTGTTGGTGTGTTGGTGTGTTGGTGTGTTGGTGTGTTTGTGTGTTTGTGTGTTTGTGTGTTTGTGTGTTTGTGTGTTGGTGTGTTGGTGTGTTGGTGTGTTTGTGTGTTTGTGTGTTGGTGTGTTGGTGTGTTGGTGTGTTGGTGTGTTGGTGTGTTGGTGTGTTGGTGTGTTGGTGTGTTGGTGTGTTGGTGTGTTGGTGTGTTGGTGTGTTGGTGTGTTGGTGTGTTGGTGTGTTGGTGTGTGGTGTGTTGGTGTGTTGGTGTGTTGGTGTGTTGGTGTGTTGGTGTGTTGGTGTGTTGGTGTGTTGGTGTGTTGGTGTGTTGGTGTGTTGGTGTGTTGGTGTGTTGGTGTGTTGGTGTGTTGGTGTGTTGGTGTGTTGGTGTGTTGGTGTGTTGGTGTGTTGGTGTGTTGGTGTGTTGGTGTGTTGGTGTGTTGGTGTGTTGGTGTGTTGGTGTGTTGGTGTGTTGGTGTGTTGGTGTGTTGGTGTGTTGGTGTGTTGGTGTGTTTGTGTGTTTGTGTGTTTGTGTGTTTGTGTGTTTGTGTGTTGGTGTGTTGGGGGGTGAGGGGGAGGGGTCGAAATGGCTGACAGTAAATCTTCATGGTGTGAGCTACTAAGCTACTGTATTTAAGCATGGATTCTAAAAGTTATTTGTGGAGATATTTTACAGAACACTGCACAACTGATGGTTACTGTACTTTTGTCTTAAATTTTCTAAGTCTCTAAAGTCTATGTCAGCGTTGGAAGCTGACGAAGTGAGTTAAAATTTGTGCTGCTGCCGGGACTCGAACCCGGATCCTCTTGCTCACTACGCAGATTTGCTGACCGTTAGACCACCACAGCATTACGATCAACATTCCTGCACGAACTACCCTGGTAATAGTGACAATATAAGGGGATATGTGAACTGGAGTATATTTTGGGAAGGGTATTTGACTTAGGTAGTTCGTGCAGCTACGTTGACCACAATGCTGTGTTGGTGTAATGGTCAGCATATCAGCCTAGTAAGCAAGAACACCTCAAGAAGACGCCGAGTTACGACGTCGAAATATCGTGTTGGGAAGACGCGGACCACAGGCAGTACACCCGATTCTACGAGATGACAAGACGACCCGTGTTCGAGTCCTGGCCGCAGCACAAATTTTAATTCAGTTCTTCAGCTTCCAACGTTAATGTAACTTTTGTGGCAAAACTTACTGAAGAATGGTCCTTGAACTACATGGGGCCACATACCAAATACATCAAGAAAATGTGAGCGCCTGTGCATCTTCGCTCTTGCTACCACCGTCCGTCGTTTTCTGCCATTCACTCGAGCCGGCGAAACGTCTGGTTAACAAATAAACAGCTTGTCGGTGGAAGAACGCGGAACAGACTCATCCCGGCAATATATTACGTCATCTCATCGTTGGCGCACGCATCGGAAGGAAACACTCCACCGGTGATGGGCCTCGGGTGACAAGAAACACGACACTTGCTAGTCGCGGTTTTTGTGCACGGGTGACGTAACGGCGCAAAGTGCGACCGCTTTAAAGAGCTGCGAGTGACAGCTCCAGCCGAGGCATAGCGCCTGCAGGTGCCCACCGGAGGCGGCTGAAGGAGGGGAGGTGGGGGGGGGGGGGGAGATGGCGACCTCTGAGCTGTTATGCGAACCGCTGCTCAAACTGTGACGCAACTCCAGCACGGACTAATAACCAGCCGCTGCTGGCGCCGTGCTGTTACGAATTCTCTACGCTCAACCATTTCTTCCATTTAAAAGGGGCAGCCAAACGAAAACAAACAGATGTATTATTTCAAAAGTAATCTCCATAACTGATAATACACTACTGGCCATTACAACTACTGCACCACGAAGATGACGTGCTACAGACGCGAAATTTAACCGACAGGAAGAAGATGCTGTGATATGCGAATGATTAGCTTCTCAGAGCATTCACACAAGGATGGCACCGGTGGCGACACCAACGATGTGCTGACATGACGAAAGTTTCCAACCGATTTGCCGTCCGGGGTGGCCGAGCGGTTCTAGGCGCTACAGTCTGGAACCGCGCGACCGCTACGGTCGCAGGTTCGAATCCTACCTCGGGCATGGATCTGTGTGATGTCCTTAGGTTGGTTAGGTTTAAGTAGTTCTAAGTTCTAGGGGACTGATGACCTCAGAAGTTGAGTTCCATAGTGCTCAGAGCCATCCAATCGATTTCTCATACACAAACAGCAGTTGACCGAAGTTGCCTGGTTAAACGTTGTTGTGATGCCTCGTGTAAGGAGGAGAAATGCCTACCATCACGTTTCCGACTTTGATAAAGATCGGATTGTAGCCCATCGCGATTGCGGTTTATCGTATCGCGACATTGTTGCTCGCGTTGGTCGAGATCCAATGACTGATAGCAGAATATGGAATCGGTGGGCTCAGCAGGGTAATACGGAACGCCGTGCTGGATCCCAACGGCCTCGTATCACTAGCAGTCGAGATGACAGGCATCTTAACCGCACGGCTGTAACGGGTCGTGCAGCCACGTCTCGATCCCTGAGTCAACAGATGGGGACGTTTGCAAGACAACAACCATCTGCACGAACAGTTCGATGACGTTTGCAGCAGCATGGACTATCAGCTCGGAGACCATGGCTGCGGTTACCCTTGACGCTGCATCACAGACAGGAGCGCCTGCGATGGTGTACTCAACGACGAACCTGGGTGCACGAATGGCTAAACGTCATTTTTTCGGATGAATCCAGGTTCTGTTTACAGCATCATGATGGTCGCATCCGTGTTTGGCGACATCGCGGTGAACGCACATTGGAAGCGTGTACTCGTCATCGCCATACTGGCGTATCACCCGGCGTGATGGTATGGGGTGACACTGGTTACTCGTCTCGGTCACCTCTTGTTCGCATTGACGGCACTTTGAACAGTGGACGTTACATTTCAGATGTGTTACGACCCGTGGCTCTACCCTTCATTCGATCCCTGCGAAACCCTACATTTCAGCAGGATAATGCAGGACCACATGTTGCAGGTCCTGTACGGGCCTTTCTGGGTACAGAAAATGTTCGATTGCTGCCCTGGCCAGCACATTCTCCAGATCTCTCAGCAATTGGAAACGTCTGGTCAATGGTGGCCGAGCAACTGGCTCGTCACAATACGCCAGTCAGTACTCTTGATGAACTGTGGTATCGTGTTGAAGCTGCATGGGCAACTGTACCTGTACACACCATCCAAGCGCTGTTTGACTCAATGCCCAGACGTATCAAGGCCGTTATTGCGGCCTGAGGTGGTTGTTCTGGATACTGGTTTCTCAGGATCTATGCAGCCAAATTGCGTGAAAATGTAATCACATGTCAGTTCTAGTATAATATATTTGTCCAATGAATACCCGTTTATCATCTGCATTTCTTCTTGGTGTAGCAATTTTAATGGCCAGTAGTGTATATTGATCCTGCTGAGAGACAAGTCCGTCAGTGCGTTCATGGAAACATGTTTGCAGTTGTCTATGGTACCATTATTGTACCTAGGCGTGCGCCTCTTCGTCCGAAGCAGATAGCCGGCCGTGAACGTCTACGTCAAGGCTCCATACGCATGGAAATCGCATGGGGGAGAGATCGGGACTGTAAGGAGGATGTGTCAGAGATTCCCAGCGAAACTTATGCAGCGTACTCGAAACAACGTTGGCAACATAGGGCACTTGTTCAAATGGCTCTGAGCACTATGGGACTTAACTTCTGAGGTCATTAGTCCCCTAGAACTTAGAACTAGTTAAACCTAACTAACCTAAGGACATCACACACATCCATGCCCGAGGCAGGATTCGAACCTGCGACCGTAGCGGTCTCGCGGTTCCAGACTGCAGCGCCATAGGGCATTATCCTACAGTCTAATGATGCCGCCTGTCAACATTACTGGGCATTAGGACTCGATGGCGCGCTTAGATATTTGGAAAGACATTCGTGAACGTCAATTTGTTTCGGACGAAGAGGTACACACCTGCGTACAATCATAAATGCAAAAACAACATTTTGCCATGAAGGCACTGATCTTATCTGTCAGTTGGAAAAATGTACTGACAGTTATGGCGATTACTTTTTAATTAATAACCAGTTTACTTAATTTTTCCATCTGTCTTGTTTTCATTTGACTGACCCTTATATGTCGTGTAACATATATAATAAACTTATATATCTAAACTCACACAAGTATATTTTTGTTGTATAAACATCAAAAGAAATTAAAACTAGTGTACAGTCAGAAGAACATCTAAATGACACAGTTTAAAGAGAACGAGTGTAGAGAAAGAGTAATGGCATTTTGTTGTCTATATTCGTGACAGGATGTGCGAAAGGCACAGACGGTAAACGGCTTTAATAATTACTTATCGGCGAGGAAAGAGGTCTAGAGCGAGAGCAGACTGTCGGATTTCCAATTGCAATATTTAAAACTAACGTGTGACCGTGTGTTAGATTTGCCATTAGATCCTAACTCGTCCCGAAAAGTGTTCCATTGGGTTCAGGTTGGAATTCTGGGCAAGCCAAACCATTTCAGGAACGTTACAGCTTTGGAACTCACGACGGATTCCATCCGCTTCGATTTTTACAACCAAACTCCGCAGTGCTCGATGATCCCTGGCCGCAAGTACATGAGGGCTGTCTATTCTTGGTTGAACTCTGGTTGTTCCTTCGTCTTCCCACTTTAAGATAATATCAGGAACAACCGCCGGAAAAAAAAAAAATCTCAACACAAGGAGGATTTATGCGACATAAACAAAAGGTGGTAGGAGTGTTTCTACATCGGAAAAATGATATCTATTCATATTTCACGGCAGTCGCATAACAGAGGCACTAACAGCGCCACTATGAAGATGCAAATCAGGTTTACTTTAAACACGCGTTAACGGTCGTGAGCGGTACTTAATTTTGAGACTGGACGTGGTGAATTGATGTTACTCAGAAACGCCTTTAAGGAGAAAAACACGCACGCCAGTATCAACACCTCGCCGAGTTTGAGCAAGGTTGTCGAATAGGGCTACGCGAAGCTGGATGTTGCTTCTGCGATACTACAGTGTGGCGGACGAAATGTGTTACCAATTGTTTGTTTCGCAATTTACGACGCACATTAGATACCCCGCTGGGATCTCTACAGCAGTACCAGCAAAGCTTGGAAAATCAAATGAGTTACGAAATGACGTGTAATTCACGATACTGCCGCTAGGGGACTAGTAAGCAGCAATGGCTGACAATGGAAGACTGACGACACAGCAACGATCGGCAATTGTGTTACTTTTTCATGACACGAAAAGCCTTGTTGTGAATCAGAGGCGTTTTCGACAACAGTTAAACACACAACTGGTCCCTTGCGAGAAGACCATCCACAGGTTGTACGATAAATTTGTACAGGAAGGAACAGTATTGGAAGCGAAGTGACCTCGGCCTAAGCCTGTTCGTTCGCCGGAGAATATTGAAGCGGTACGAGTTGCTGTACAGACAAGTCCCGGGAAATCGTAAAGAAAGGCAGTAGTGCAACTGGGAATATCCAGACGCTCCATTCAAGGTATTCTTAAAAGTGACCTCCAATGTACCCATGCAAGATGACCTGTGCACACTAGCTCACTGAAGAACACAAGCAGCAGAGACTACTGTTTGCTCATCGGGCGGAGAATAGGGAAGAAACTCTCAACAACGTTTGGTCTTCAGACGAGGCGCATTTTCATTTAGGCGGTGTGATCAACAAACAAAATGTACGCTTTTGGGCAACTGAAAACCCACAAGTGCTTCATGAACGACAACATTAGGCTCCGAGGATTACTGCATGGGCAGCAATTTCCAGTCACAGACTTATTGGACCCTTTTTCTTTGAAGAAACTGAACAGCGAGCATTATTTGAGCATGCCTCGCAATAGCTCCATTCCACAACTTCTTGCTACTGCCTTGCCCTTCAACACGCGGTAAAAAAAAAAAAAAAAAAAAAAAAAAAAAAAAAAAAAAAAAAAAAAAAAAAAAAAAAGATGGAGCAAGGCCACATACTTGCAATGTTAATCACTTACATGTGTTACATAGACAAATGTAATTCTCGACATTTCATTATCCTACATTAATTATTTTTTAGTGTTGCGACATTCTTCCGTTAGTTTATTTCTACTGATAATCATTCTCGATTTACACGCAACATCCACGAAGGAAAGTAATGTACAGTAGAGCAGAAAGTGCTAAGTGCCATACAAATTTATGTATACTCTTAGATTACAGGTGGGTGTAGTGTAGCAGCTGCCTCCAACAGACCTTCATGTCAATGGCGGGCGGTCTTTGCCGCAGGCTATCAAGACAATTTCTACGTCTCGTGATTAACCGTCTCGACTGTTTCGAGTAGACGAGCCACGGCACGAGAATTATTAGGCTGAGAGCAGACTGATAGAAAACGCAGCGGCAGAGAAAGAGAGAGAGAGAGAGAGAGAGAGAGAGAGAGAGACTCTTGTATCTCTTCGCCACGGTGGCCGCGTCGCAGTTGCGTGAATGAGCCGTGCTGTGCTGTGCTGAGCCGTTCTGTGCTGAGCTGAATGAGGTGGATGAATGGCACGCCTGGGCCAGAGGTGACGCATTTAATTTCCTGTGCGCCACCAGCCTCCGCTGCGCGCTGCTTCACGACGCAGTCGCAATGGCAACCGTGACACACGCATCCTATGGTACACTGCGCACGCTTATGGCGCGACAGCGTTGTCGTACTCAGGCTGAAATCGGGCATAATGTCCCCCGAGGCTCGCCGAATATTTCTTCTCCCTCCCCCCCTTCCCACCTCTCCATTGGCCTTCTGACAGTCATCACCAGAATGGGAAGAAATTACATGTGGTGTCCCACAAGGATCTATCTTAGGGCCATTGCTTTCTCTTGTGTACATTAATGATCTCTCATCAGTTACACTGCCAGAACCAGAGTTCGTTTTGATTGCAGATGACAAGTATTGCAATAAATAGTATGTCGAGTGTAGTTCTAGAAAGGTCTGCTAATGATATTTTCATGGTTATTAATAAATGGTTTAAAGCCAACTCACTGACATTAAACTTCGAGAAGACTCACTATATGCAATTCAGAACCTGTAAGAGGTTTCCACCCAGCATATGCATAAAGTATGAAGAAGAGCAATAGAAGAGGTTTACAGTCTTAAATTCCTGGGATTACAACTTGATAATAAATTCAGTTGAAAGGAGCACACCACAGAACTGCCTTAACAAAGCTGTATTTGCAATTCGAGTGTTATCAAACATAGACGACATAAAAATGAAAAAGCTTGCATACTTTGCCTATTTTCATTCCATAATGTCATATGGTATAATATTTTGGGGTAACTCTTCGAGTCAAACAAAAGTTTTCAGAACTCAAAAGCGTGTAATACGTATTATTTGTGGAGTAAATTCACGGACGTCCTGTAGAAACCTCTTCAAAGAGCTGGATATACTAACTACTGCCTCTCAGTATATTTACTCCTTAATGAAATTTGTCCTAAATAATGTATCTCTTTTTCCAACAAACAGCTCAGTTCATACATACAATACCAGGAACAAAAATGATCTGCACAAGGACTTAAAAGCACTTACTTTATTTCAAAAAGGGGTCCACTACTCAGGAACACTCATCTTCAATAATTTGTCAGCAAACATAAAAAATTTAGTTAAAAATAAAGATCAGTTTAAAAGGAGCCTGAAAGACTTACTTGTGGCCAACTCCTTCTACTCCATTGACGAATTTTTTAATAGAAACAAATGATGTATTGTATATATTCATACTATTAGTATTGTTATTTCAGCTTAAAAAAAATTAGATGTTCCACATCCACGAGGATCATCTCAACACGGATCTATGGAACGAAAAACTAATCAGGTCTGATGTGGTCAGTCACGATTTAGTAACGTGTGCCACCTTAGAGTCGCACCTGCGTCCAACGTGGATACCTTCTAATATCTGTATTCCAATACAATTTTTGCCCTCTACAACTCCCTACCGTAGTAGTTATTCCCATCCTTTCTTCTTCTTACTGGTCTATTATTCCTTTCCAAGTCGTTACCTACCTTATCAGTCGGCTAAAATTTCGTCATCCACCTGTAACATAAACGTCAAGCGATTCTATGCTCTTGTTTTTCCTTGTTTCCCCTGAGACGAACATTCACTTCAATGCAATGGGTACACCAGACGAACATTCTGAGACATACGAACGAATACAAGGATGATACAAATTGAAAACTGAAATTTCTCATAATTAGAGACTAGAAGGTGCGATGTGCACTTGCTTTGAAGAAACGTTTAATAGCGATGATGGAATTCGGTACCCTTTATTCGCCATCACCCTTGTCAACAGCCAAGACTGTCAACTTCTGATATTCAAAATAAACTTGTTGTACGTACTGTTCTGACTGTATCACATATGATATGTTAACGTTATGGGAGATTGTACTCTTAAGTAGCACAGCCCACACATGTTTCCTAAAAGAAGAACAGGTCTGGCATATATACAAACAACATACTTAAAACGCGTCTTGTATGATTACGGGCTTTTTAAAACGCTTTTTATCTGTATTGTTTTCATTTGTGACGTACCATTTTTTCAATTTTTAACAAACCTGCTACACAGAATTACTATCCACTATAATGTCAACATGGCATGTGTGATACCGGCCATGGCGAACAAACAGCACTGAATTCGATCTTGGCTATTAAAGGTTTCTCCGAAGGAATTTAAAAAAAATTTGATAACTAACTTCATAACTGTTTTGAGAAAACCAAGGTCGAAGAGTCAGAAGTGCGACGTTGTATGGGAACACCATTACTTTCACGTAGTGTTTTTTCGGTAACTGACATGAATTAATAATTATTTAAAGATGATTATGCGGAAGAGGTATTATCAAACTCTTTTAAAAGCAAACTTGATTAATAACTGCAGATTTATTTCGCTGTTAGATACCTACGGATTTATAACAATCATTTGGGTTTTAAGTGTAAATTCTTCTGAAGCTGCAGTATTTTATTATTACGGAAATAATAGTATTCTGGTAAAGAAACGAGGAAGCTATTAAGTGTGTTCACGCTTAAGCTTTTCCCTTGTCGTTCCGTGATCGTCTTGCCCGCTGGACAACGAGAGGTGGGGGTCTTTTCGATTTTGTCAACCCTTCATGTGGAACGAAAAAACACTGAGGTGCCAAAATTCATGGGACTCTACCTAAAATCGTGTCGGACCTTACTTTGCCCGGCATAGTGCAGTAATTCCACGTGGCATGGACTCAGCAAGTCGTTGGAAGTCCCCTGCTGAAATACTGAGCCGTGCTGCCTCTACAGCCGTCCACAATAGCGATACTTTTGCCGGTGCAGGATTTTGTGCATGCTGACCTCCGCACTACGTCCCATAAATGTTCTATGGGAATCATGTCGGGCGATCTGGTTGGCAAATCATTCGCTCGAATTGTTCAGAATGGCCTTCAAACCAATCGCGAAAAAACTGTGGCTCGGTGACGTGCGTTGTTTTGGAACATGAAGTCCACGAATGGCTGCAAATGGTCTCTAAGTAGCCAAACTTCCAGACGGCCCAGTCCATTGCATTTAAGTACAGCCCACACCATTACGGAGGCACTAGCAGATTGCACAGCGCCTTGTTGGTAACTTGGGTCTACGGTTTCGTGGGGTCAGCGCCACGCTCAAAACCTACCATCAGCTCTTTCCAGCTGAAATTGGGACTCGTCTGACCCTGTCACTGTTTTCCATTCGTCTAGGATTCAACAGATACGGTCGCGACGCCAGGAGAGGCATTGCAGGCGATGCCGTGCTCTTAGCTAAGGCACTCGCGTCGGTCGTCTGCTGCCATAGCCCTTTAACGTCAAATTTCGCAGCACTGTGCTAACGGATACGTTCGCCGTACGTCCCATATCGATATTTGCGGTTATTTCACGTATTGTTGCTTGTCTGTTAGCAGTGATGCAAACGCCGCTGCTCTCTGTCGTTAAGTGAAGGCTGTCGGCCATTGCGTTGTCCTTAATGGCAGGTAATGCCTGAGAATTGGTGGTATCAGCAAAATGGTTCAAATGGCCCTGAGCACTATGGGACTAAACTTCTGAGGTCATCCATCCCCTAGAACTTAGAACTACTTGAACCTAACTAACCTAAGGACGTCACACACATCCATGCCCAAGGCAGGATTCGAACCTGCGACCGTAGCGGTCGCGCGGTTCCAGACTGTAGCGCCTAGATCCGCTCGGCCACGCCGGCCGGCTGTTCTCAGCACACTCTTGACACTATAGATCTTGGAAAATTAATTCCCTGACGATTTCCGAATATCCCATGCGTCTAGCTCCAACTGCCAGTCGACGTTGAAGTACTGTTAACTCCCTACGTGCGGCCGTAATCACGACAGAAACCTTTTCACACGAATTACCTGAGTACATATGGCAGCTCCGCTAATGCAGTGCCGGCCGCGGTGGCCGAGCGGTTCTAGGCGCTTCAGTCTGGAACCGCGCGACTGTAGCGGCCGCAGGTTCGAATCCTGCCTCGGCATGGGTGTGTGTGATGTCCTCAGGTTAGTTGGGTTTAATTAGTTCTAAGTTCTAGGCGACTGATGACCTCAGATGTTAAGTCCCATAGTGCTCAGAGCCATTTGAACAATATCTGAGCTAATGCACTGCCCTTTTATACATTGTGCACGCGATACCACCGCTATCTGTTGATGTGCATATCGCTATCCCACGATTTGTGTCACTTCAGAGTAGACTGCTCACAGATTCAACTGTAGGGAATGGTCAGCCAGCAGTGGTTGAGGGAGGCCATCTATTGGCGCATTCTGAAAGACATTCAATATTTTGTGCTAACATTGATACAGTTTACGAAAGAAGGCGATATTAACACTTCTGCATTAGTAAGTCGCCTCGTGTAGCTGTGCATGCAAGACTTCTGGAGGCTAAAATATGGTGTTGCAAGAATGCTTCTAAGAAGTACACACTACGGCGTTGTTGATCCATCTAATTAAGATAGTGAAGAATCTGCGGAAGACTATTTAACTATTCTTGTAAAAGAAAAGCAGACTTAAGTTAACAAAAACCCTTATGAAAAGTACTTTTGGTTTAATACATGTACAATTATTCGAAAAAGTATTACCATTTCATTGCAAGTACTTATTACTTCACTTCACTTTGTCCAAATCCTATCTTGATATTGTTATTTATTGTGTGGAAAAGAAAGAACAGTGAATGACGCGTTTGTGTGGTTTATTAAATCAAAACCATGGAGATACTTTGATGGGTCGCACTGCAACAGTACTTGCTCAAATTTCGTATGCTTAAAATCATTTGTTTAAAGTCGCAAGGTTAAAGTAACTTCAGTGCAATGACAGTTACTACCTTAATTTTTTTCTTTGCGAAGTTCATAAAGTTATGTTTGAAAAGGAAGTCACTCAAAATCTTGTTAGTTTCATTCTGGTATAAAACGGCAATAACTACAGTACATTTATTTAAATTTAAAGCCATCAACTGTTATAAGTTTAATGAGTACACTGACTTCCAAGGTTCGCCGTCCATGACGTGGCGATCGGTATAGAAAGTAGGTTTATTGATTCTCAGGAGAAAAGTTCTCATGTTGAGTTTGTATTAAACGATAATTAATGGAAACCCTCAGCTGCCGACAGGTATTGTTGATATACCTCGATGGGGACATTTTCAGCTGTACCCATCGAGGTCTATCAACAACAGCTGTCGGCAGCTGAGGGTTTCCATTAATTATCATTTATTCTAGAGGAACTGCACGTTCGTCAATGGTATCACTTCTTTCGAGAACAGTTACTATCTTCATATATGAGTTTGTATTGTTTTCTGGCTCAGAAGCAAAAGCTGACACTGCGCTTTAGTGGCAAACATTGATTATCAGAACGGTAATCGAATGCAAGGGTGAAGTTGAAATTTATACTTTGTTCTTGGATACAAAGACCCCTAGTTTCCCAACTACACGATCTCGAGGAACAATGATGGCCTAATTAATATTAAGACGGGTACAAACGCGGCTAACATGATAAGATATTATTGCTTTTTATCGCGAATTCGAAGTTACACGTTACGGAAGACTGTCAAGAGTGTGGCATCGTCAACACGCGCGACCAGACATCTGTAAAAGACATAGGAACAGTATACAGCGTGTTTCAAAAAAACAGAAACACTTTAAAACATTTATTGTAACCTAATGGGTAGCATTACAAAGTAACAATACGTAAGTGCATAACTTGAAAGAGTAAGCTTTTAAGCTTTTCTCCTTAGTTAAGGTGTGACGTGTAGTTTGATGTATGGTTGCTAGGTGGTGGTATTACCAGGATGACGCTTTCTGGAACTGAAAACGCATTCTGCGTCCTAGAATTTGACAAAACAAGAAGAGTGCAAAGAGAGTCCAACGAAAATTTAGGATGAAGTACGGGAAAGCAACACCAATCAGAAAGGTAGCCTACAGTTGGCATGTACAGTTCGTTGAAACTGGGTGTTTGTGTGATCAGAAAAGAAGTGGTCGGTCAGAGGTCAATGCAAATGACATTTAACGAGTGGGAGAAGTTTTCACAAGGAGTCCGGAAAAATCTCTACGCAGTGCTTCACGTGAGTTGGGAATGTCAGAAAAGACTGTGTGGTGAGCTTTGCGTAAAAAATTAAATCTGAAACCGCACAGACACCAATTATTGCAAAAGTTACATCCTAAAGACAAAGACCAGCACTTCGAATTTTCCTGTGAATTTCAGGTCGAAGATGACGGTTTCGTGAATTCGATAATTTTTCCGGCGAGGCAACATTTCATACAAATGGGAAAGTAAACAGGCGCAATTTTAGGACTTTAACACAAAACCCGAATAATACTGTGTAACACAAATGAGATTCTCCGCATGTCAGTGTTTTTGTGCTACGTCCCGCAAGAAACTTTCTGGACCTTCCCTCTCTGAAAAGTGAACTGTAACTGGAGAGACCTTCATTCCGAGATTGCAGAACTGTTAATGCAATTTTTGCATACGGAATCACAGAACTTTGTCCGTTAGCTAGATAGTGCACACTCACATTTTCAAAGTGATGTCAGGACGTATGTGAACATAGTGCTACCGAAGTGTTTTCGTCGTGGTGGAGCGACAGACCAATGTGTGCTAAAATGGCCTCCTCGGATATTAGCTATTGTGATTTATTTTTATGGGGTTATGTGAAGGACCCTGTTTAAGTCCGTCCTCTTCCAAGTGATGACGTGGAATTGAAAAGGAGAATCGAATAAGCAACAGCCACAATCTCGGAAAACATGTCGGGCCGTGTGGGGCAAGAGTTCAGTTATAGCGTCGACATATCCCATATGTAGGACATGTGAAGTGAATGTTGTTGAACAAAATATTACAAGTTTACTCTTTCAAATTAAGTATATTGTTACTTTGTGAGGCTACTCATTCGGCTAAAATTAATTTTTAAACTGTTTCTATACTTTTGAAACACGCTGTATTTACGAACAGAACAGGTCGTTATACCGTTTGTGACCTACACGCTATAGTTGCTCCTACTCATTTCCGAAGCATATGGGTTTACTTACTCCGGCTGGCTATCGGTTTCCTCAAAGTTGCATGTGGGTTTACAGGAAAGGTCACGTAAGTTTTACCAGTATGCTGGCTAGCGACGGAATACCGCACCTCAGTTTTGTCTGTAGTATGGAGAACGATATGTTCAATATACGTCGACACTTTTCGTGTCGCTACTAAGTGAGTGGAAGGGGATACTTTTTATTGCACCAAATACGTATTGCTCCCGCGCCAGTTCTCGAATGGCGTGCGGGAAGAAAGATTGCTTCCTCTTGAGCTTTATCGTATCGGTATCAACCGGATTGGCACGTAGATTTGGCGAAAATATTCGTGGCATCGTTGTGAAATACAGTTCTTTTATCTTCTGTGCACACTGATACTTCAATAAGTAAGGCACGTATTTGGTCAAAATAATACTACGAGTTTTGTTGGTAACATTTCAACATACATAGATTACTTCACACACACACACACACACACACACACACACACACACAGAGAGAGAGGGGGGGGGGGTTTCACAGTGGCTTGACACTTTACCCATAAGCGAACGAGCAGTGCAACAGCAAACACCATAAAGGTGTAAGCTCTAGGTGCGCATGAGTAAACGGTATTCGATCGTGTGCGGTTCGCATTTGTTTAAGTTCGCTCGTTTTCAGCTGGTTATCGCCTGAGCGATACTGATACAAGAATACTGATATCATTCTTCTGGAATCGAAGAGATCCACAAGAAAAATGCATAAGCAAAAGAAATAAGATTCGCAGAAAATTGCCTGCCCACTTGAAAGTCTAACTGAAACGAGAAAAATCTGCTTGCATCAGCCGGTCGCTGTGGCCGAGCGGTTCTAGGCGCCTCAGTCCGGAACCGCGCTGCTGCTACGGTCGCAGGTTCGAACCCTGCCTCGGGCATGGATTTGTGTGATGTACTTAGGTTAGTTAGGTTTAATTAGTTCTAAGTCTGGGGGACTGATGGCCTCAGATGTTAAGTCCCATAGTGCTTAGAGCCATTTATTGAGCTTGCATCACGCGGGAACGGAATGAATAAGCATAAGCTTTGTTAATTCTTTTCATTAAAAAAGTGCACTACATTTCCCTGAAAGTAAAAACGTACGAAAATTTATCAGTTATTCTGATTACACTCCGTTGTCGTCGCTTACGTCCACAGTATCTGCAAATTCCATGACTGACGTATCACAGTTATGTTTGAGATTTTTGATCATAAGTAAGAACAGTTTATCCGGTGTCACGCCATCTGCCCACTAACGAACTATAGAACAGATGTTATCAGGTAGCCTATGTGACAGCCGTCTGTTTATTTCGCATTTCATTAATCATATTTATTGACATTATCTTCCTTACACGTACTTCAATAAAATAACTGTAGTGGCATCAGAAACTGTCAGAGATACAGCAGCTATTCAAATATCAAACCATTTTAATGTATATACTTACAGCTGTTAATAACCAGAGTGTTAATGCCAGACTTTCTCCTGGTTATGTTGGTCGTCGGCAATCAGTGTTCTACTTTTAAATTTCCTCCTCAATCGTTATTAATAGTCTGGAAAAGTGTCAACCGACACATGGGCAAAGTTATAGACTAATGCTAACGAGAGCTTAACTGCAATTCCGTATAACGTACCCTACCTCCATACATTTCACTTTTACGTACAAGGTGAGACACCCAAATACTTACTTTCCTACTCCATTTAGCCGACTGCATCACAAACTCCCTCTTTAAATATCAACCTTTTGCGTCGTGGCTCTCTACATTATTCTGTCCCGTGTGCCAGTTATTGGCGCAAGAAATAATAAACCAGTCTTCATAGGCAAGGATCGACGTTTGTGTTACCTTCCATTTCCTCTAGTGTAAACGCTTGTTCATATACTGACGGAAAAAAAAAATCCGAACACGAAGGAGGTGTGCGACATGATCGAAGTTGGTAAACGCGTTTCTGCACATGAAACGATGTCTATTCAAATTTCGCGCAAGTCGCGAAGAGTGGTGCTACTAGCGCCGCTATAAGAACACAACACGGGTTTGAAACTTCCTGGCAGATTAAAACTGTGTGCCGGACCGAGACTCGAACTCGGGACCTTTGACTTTCGCGGGCAAGTGCTCTACCACTGAGCTACCCAAGCACGACTCACGCCCGGTACTCACAGCTTTACTTCTGCCAGTATCTCGTCTCCTACCTTCCAAACTTCACAGAAGCTCTCCTGCGAACCTTGCAGAACTAGCACTCCTGGAAGAAAGGATATTGCGGAGACACGGCTTAGCCACAGCTTGAGGGATGTTTCCAGAATGAGATTTTCATTCTGCAGCGTAATGTGCGCTGCAGAGTGAAAATCTCATTCTGGACAAAACAGGTTTGTTTTAAAGACGCGCTGTAACCGTACTGAGCGTTAGTTATCTTTGAAATTGGACTTATGGAGTTTGATGTCAGTCAAGAATGCCTTTAAGGCGACCAACAGGCCATTATCAACACCTCACTGAGTTTGAACGATCTCATGCAAAAGGTTTCCAAGCTCGATGTTTCTTTTCCGATGTTACAGAAAGACTTGACAGCGGTGGTCACGGGAAGGTAGGGTCACAAAACGACTGGGTCTGTAATCGCACGACTGGACTTACACTGGAGCTAAGGTCTGGGATGCGTTTTCGTATGACAGCAGGAGCACATTTGTGGTTATTCCTCGCACCCTGACTGCAAATTTGTACGGCAGTCTGGTGATTCGACGTATTGTGCTCCCATTCAGCATTCCACGGATTGTTTACCAACAGCATAACGCTCACCCACATACTGCTGTTGCAAACCAATAAGCTCTGCAGAGTGTCAACATGTGGGTTAGGCCTGCTCGATCGCCAAATGTGTCTCCAATCGAGCACATATAGGACATCGCTGGACGACAACTCCAGCGTCATCCATAAAAAGCATTAATCGTCTCTGTATTGATGAAGCAACTTCAACAGGCATCCAGCCCACAAAATGACATCCGGCACCCGTAGAACACAATGCGTGCTTGCATTCAACATTCTGGCGGTTGCACCAGTTATTAATGTACCAGCATTTCTTTGGAATTGGTTATCTCTCGCTTACATAAACCGATGATCTTGCCATGTTAGTCACTGATGCATATGACCGAGACAAATGTATTTTCGAAATTTCATTTCTCTATATTAATTATTATTTGGCGCTGTGATTTTTTTTCTAGTCAGTGTAGATACAAGCGAATGATAGTGAACAATAGAGAACTATCCGGCAGCGCGCATTCGCTTGTGTTCGCTTAAACTCGCACCGTTGTGAAGAGGGCTTTGCTGCGGACGCTGTGACGCGGTTCTGGGCCGTGAGAAATGACAGCGGAGTGAAGCAGGAGGGGGCGACAGAAACCGCTACGCCACCGCAGTCCGTGCCGTGGGAGCTACAGACGCTCTGGCACTATCCACCTGCTAACTACGCCCGACACCTCACCTCGCAGCCCTTCAACCATACAACACGACTCACTTAACAATACACGCTGCTAACTACTGGGTGGCGCACGAAATGTGTTACCAACTGTTTCTTTCACAATTTACGACGCACATTAGATACCCCGCTGGGATCTCTACAGCAGTACCAGCAAAGCTTGGAAAAACAAATGAGTTACGAAATGACGTGTAATTCACGATACTGCCTCTAGGAGACTAGTAAGCAGCAATGGCTGACAACGGAAGACTGACGACACAGCAACGATCGGCAATTGTGTTACTTTTTCATGAAACGTAACGCCTTGTTGTCACTCAGAGGCGTTTTCGACAACAGTTTAACACACGATGGGTCCCTTGCAAGAAGACCATCCACAGGTTGTACGATAAATTTCTACAGGAAGGAACAGTATTGGAAGCGAAGCGACCTCGGCCTAAGCCTGTTCGTTCGCCGGAGAATATTGAAGCGGTACGAGTTGCTGTACAGACAAGTCCCGGGAAATCGTAAAGAAAGGCAGTAGTGCAACTGGGATTATCCAGACGCTCCATTCAAGGTATTCTTAAAAGTGACCTCCAATGTACCCATGCAAGATGACCTGTGCACACTAGCTCACTGAAGAACACAAGCAGCAGAGACTACTGTTTGCTCATCGGGCGGAGAATAGGGAAGAAACTCTCAACAACGTTTGGTTTTCAGACGAGGCGCATTTTCATTTAGACGGTGTGATCAACAAACAAAATGTACGCTTTTGGGCAACTGAAAACCCACAAGTGCTTCATGAACGACAACATTATGCTCCGAGGATTACAGAGTGGGCAGCAATTTCCAGTCACAGACTTACTGGACCTTTTTTCTTTGAAGAAACTGTGTACAGCGAGCGTTATTTGAGCATGCTTCGCAATAGCTTCATTCCACAGCTTCTTGCTACTGCCTAGCCCTTCAACACGCAGTGGTTCATGCAAGATGGAGCAAGGCCACATACTGAAAACAAAGTGTTGGAGTTTTTACACGAGCATTTCGACATGCGGATCATTTCACTCAGATTTCCAGGTCGCTTAAATGACGGACAAAATTGTGACTTTTTCTTTGGGGGTACCGAAAGGAAAAAATTTTCCCGAAACGTCCACGTCATTTAATGGAGCTCGGAAGACTTATTCTTAAAGCTTGCAGTGAAATTATGGAAGACATGTGGCGTAGGGTAATCACTAACCTCAGTGTTCGTTTGAAGAAAGTTAGGAAACGAAATGGTGCTGAGTTACAACAAATCTCCATGGACGGCTCTTCATTGTAGTATATGTTCCTTTCAGATTGTATTGACAATAAAGTTTATATTCAAAAACAAAATGGTAACACATTTCGTGCGCCACCCTGTACTATGCGCCACAGGGGGACCAGCGCACAGTGGATTCAACAAAAATGGCTCTGAGCACTATGGGACTTAACTTCTGAGGTCATCAGTCCCCTACAACTTAGAACTACTTAAACCTAACCAACCTAAGGAGATCAAACATATCCATGCCCAAGGTAGGATTCGAACCTGCGACCGTAGCGGTCTCGTGGTTCCAGACTGTAGCGCCTAGAACCGCTCGGCCACTCCGGCCGGCGATTCAACTAAAACACTCATTTCGAATGGCTAAGCAACCTCCTAGATCAACACAACATGAACTACGACGATAATGAGTACACCGCAAGGTTTCCTGGCAACACTGGGATGCGCTAATAAGTGACACGAGTGCAAAGTAATCCGGGCCGATTGGTTAGTGGGTTAAAAGGGACTCAATAGTGAGGTCATCAAGAGCTGTTTCTTTAAATAAAATCCAAAACAACCCAAGAGAAGGGAAGACTGGAACACCGACCGCGGGTGCCTTCGCATGTACAGTCTGCTAAGTGAGTTCGTGGTCGGGTTAATCAGTAGAAACATAGTAATATCAGAAATTGAGTCCGCCTTGATGCAAAACACCTTGTTATTCGTTTATTTCTTTATTATCCCAAACTAGTTTCGGTGACAAATATCACCATCATCAGAGGGGTTTTTATAATCTAAAACATGCAGAAAATGGTATGATTGCACGAACACAGTAAAACATCATTACATTGAAATATAGTTTTATATTGCTACTTTCATACTACCTTATTTATTGTATGTTACAGCATGTTTTAAGCAATTATTGGCGCTCTTTGCGACATTTTCTGTGCTTTTTTTTCCTCTGTTGCCGTCTTTTTACTTAGCGAACATCATGTCATCTGCAACCATGTGAGCGGCTGTTAGTAAACAAATACTAATAGGTGAAATTCGCATACCAGCAGTATATACTTGTGGTTGTGGTAGTGTTGTGGAAACCAGTTATTTTGATGTGTATTGAGCTGTTGCTTGGCTATTCGTGTACTCACGTTCGTTGGATGGTATGTGGCTGCTTTTTACACAGAAAAACAAAACTTTTGCACTTTGTTTCTGATCCAGAATATTACGCCAGCTTATTTCATTCTCTGCCAGAAATTTTTCTGTTTTCTCAATGTATTCTGCCTCTGTCATTAACGCTTGAACATTCCTTTGTCTGCCTTGGTGATGAGAGCATTGTGTTGTTTTAGTTTTCTCTATACTGTTTATGGGTTTCTCATCAGATGTCTTCTAACCAAACTGCGTGCCTACGGAGTAACGCCTCAGTTGTGCAACTGGATTGATTTCCTGTCAGAAAGGTCACAGTTCGTAGTAATAGACGGAAAGTCATCGAGTAAAACAGAAGTAATATCCGACGTTCCCCAAGGAAGTGTTATAGGCCCTCTATTGTTCCTCATCTATATTAACGACATAGGAGATAATCTGAGTAGCCGTCTTAGACTGTTTGCAGATGATACTGTCATTTACCGTCTCGTAACGTCATCAGATGATCAAAACGATTTAGATACCTGTATGGTGCGAAAAGTGGCAATTGACCCTGAATAAGGAAAAGTGTGAAGTTATTCACATGAGTACTAAACGAAATCAGCTGAATTTCGATTACGCGATAAGTCACACAAATATGAAGGCTGCAAATTCAACTAAATACTTAGGGATTACAATTACAAATAACCTAAATTGGAACGATCATGTAGATAATATTGTGGGTAGAGCAAACCAAAGACTGCGATTCATTCGCAGAACACTTAGAAGGTGCAACAGGTCTACCAAAGAGACTGCTTACACTACGCTTGTACGCCCTATTCTGGAGTATTGCTGCGCGGTGTGGGATCCGCATCAGGTGGGACTGACAGATGTCATCGAAAAAGTACAAAGAAGGGCAGCTCGTTTTGTATTATCGCGAAATAGGGATGATAGTGTCACAGACATGATACGTGAACTGGAGTGGCAATCATTAAAACAAAGGCGTTTTTCGCTGCGACGGGATCTTCTCATGAAATTTCAATCGACAGTTTTCTCCTCCGATTGCGAAAACATTCTGTTGGCACCCACCTACACAGGGAGAAATGATCATCACGATAAAATAAGAGAAATTTGGGCTCGTACAGAAAAATTTAAATGCTCGTCTTTCCTGCGTGCTGTTCGAGAGTGGAATGGTAAGAGAGACAGCTTGAAGGTGGTTCATTGAACCCTCTGCCAGGCACTTTATTGTGAATAGCAGAGTAATCACGTAGACGTAGCTCTCAGATGCGAACCAACAACAGTAGGCCGCTGTTCCATGACGTTGGAATGCAGCATTACCAGTCTCACATAATCCCGTAAGATGTGCTGTGTTGCATGTAATATAGCGGAGCTGTAAGATGGGTCCAGCGTAATGTTTTCACACTTCGTCTTAACTCTTCTTCCACAGTGTTGCGGACTACGGAAAGATAGACCGTGGGCTGTTCCAGGAAAACTCTGCTGTACCCGTGGTCCCATCACACTCACAGAGACAGCACGTGTGCGCCGGAAGCGCGCAGTTAGCGCCACCAGTCGTGCGTTGCCTACATCTCGCCTCGCTTCAGCTCTGCTCGCGCCAGAGTTGTTACTCACTCGCTCGCTGCCCGCCTGCCGTGTTCCCACCGCCGCAGCAGTCTCTGCTCGCTCGCTCTCTCTCTCTCTCTCTCTCTCTCTCTCTCTCTCTCTCTCGTGTGTGTGTGTGTGTGTGTGTGTGTGTGTGTGTGTGTGTGTGTGTGTGTGTGTGTGTCCGGGGGGGGGGGGGGGGGGGGGGGACTTGCTACACCTAAACGCTAAAGCGGAGTTATTGAACGCAGTTTTCCGAAATTCCTTTACCAGGGAAGGCGAATGGAATATTCCAGAATTTGAAACACGAACAGCTGCTAGCATTAGTTTCTTAGAAGTAGATACCTTAGGGGTTGCGAAGCAACTCAAATCGCTTGATACGGACAAGTCTTCAGGTCCAGATTGTATACCGATTAGGTTCCTTTCAGATTACTCTGATACAATAACTTCCTACTTAGCGGTCATATACAACCGCTCGCTCACCGATAGATCTGTACCTACAGATTGGAAAATTGCGCAGGTCGCACCAGAGTTTAAGAAGGGTAGTAGGAGTAATCCATCGAACTACAGACCTATATCATTGACGTCGGTTTGCAGTAGGGTTTTGGAGAATATACTGTATTCAAACATTATGAATCACCTCGAAGAGAACGATCTATTGATACCTAATCAGCATGGTTTCAGAAAACATCGTTCTTGTGCAACGCAGCTAGCTCTTTATTCGCACGAAGTAATGGCCGCTATCGACAGGGGATCTCAGGTTGATTCCGTATTTCTGGATTTCCGGAAGGCTTTTGACACCGTTCCTCACAAGCGACTTCCAATCAAGCTGCGGGCCTATGGGGTATCGTCTAAGTTGTGCGACTGGATTCGTGATTTCCTGTCAGGAAGGTCGCAGTTCGTAGTAATAGACGACAAATCATCGAGTAAAACTGAAGTGATATCAGGTGTTCCCCAGGGAAGCGTCCTGGGACCTCTGCTGTTCCTGATCTATATAAATGACCTGGGTGACAATCTGAACAGTTCTCTTACGTTGTTCGCAGATGATGCTGTATTTTACCGTCTAGTAAGGTCGTCCGAAGACCAGTATCAGTTGCAAAGCGATTTAGAAAAGATTGCTGTATGGTGTGGCAGGTGGCAGTTGACGGCAAATAACGAAAACTGTGAGGTGATCCACATGAGTTCCAAAAGAAATCCGTTGGAAATCGATTACTCGATAAATAGTACAATTCTCAAGGCTGTCAATTCAACCAAGTACTTGGGTGTTAAAATTACGAACAACTTCAGCTGGATAGACCACATAGATAATATTGTGGGGAAGGCGAGCCAAAGGTTGCGTTTCATTGGCAGGACACTTAGAAGATGCAACAAGTCCACTAAAGAGACAGCTTACACTACACTCGTTCGTCCTCGGTTAGAATATTGCTGCGCGGTGTGGGATCCTAACCAGGTGGGATTGACGGAGGACATCGAAAGGGTGCAAAAAAAAGGGCAGCTCGTTTTGTATTATCACGTAGTAGGGGAGAGAGTGTGGCAGATATGATACGCGAGTTGGGATGGAAGTCATTAAAGCAAAGTCGTTTTTCGTCGCGGCGAGATATATTTACGAAATTTCAGTCACCAACTTTCTCTTCCGAATGCGAAAATATTTTGTTGAGCCCAACCTACATAGGTAGGAATGATCATCAAAATAAAATAAGAGAAATCAGAGCTCGAACAGAAAGGTTTAGGTGTTCATTTTTCCCGTGCGCTGTTCGGGAGTGGAATGGTAGAGATATAGTATGATTGTGGTTCGACGAACCCTCTGCCAAGCACTTAAATGTGAATTGCAGAGTAATCATGTAGATGTAGAGCACAAAACCACCCTGTCTCTCTCGTTGTGAGCCTCACGCTGCCTTCAGTGAAGTAATCAAGAAGCGGCTGATCTACCTGTGCCAGCAACAGGTAGGGTAACAAACCACTATGCAGTTCTATGAGCAGCGTTGGTCCGGTCGCGAGACGTATCTTCCTTACGCGGAGGTTGTCTGCATTTTTGCGTAAGTCTCCAACAGATGGAGCTTCCCCAAGACGTTTCAAAAATCTACTACTACTACTACTACTACTACTACTACTAACACGTCTCCCAATAGACATTGTTGTTTTTTCTTCTTCTTCTTCTTCTTCTTCTTCTTGTCTTCAGTCCGAAGACTGGTTTGCTGCAGCTCCCATGCTATTCTATCCTGCACAAGTTGCATCTCCGAATAACTACTGCAACCTGTATCCTTCCGAATCTGCTTACTGTATTCATCTCTTTGTCTCCCTCTACAATTTTTACCTCCAGCACTTCCCTACAATACTACACTAGTCATCTATTGACGTCTCAGAATGCGTCGTATCAACCTATCCCTTCTTTTGGTCAAATTGTGCCACAAATTTCTTTTCTCCCCAATTCTGTTCAACACTTTATTAGTTACGTGATCGACCCATCTACTCTTCAACATTCTTCTGTGGCGCCACTTTTCGAAAGCTTCTATTCTCTGTGTGCCGAAACTGTTTAGCGTCGATGTTTCACCTGCATACATCGCTACATTCCAGACAAATACCTTCAGTCAGAAAAGGACTTCCTAACACGTATATCTGTACTCGATGGTAACAAATTTCTATTCTTCAGAAACGCTTTCCTTGTCATTGCCAGTCCACATTTTACATTCCTCTCTACTTCAGTCATAATCATTTATTATGCTGCCCAAACACAAAACACATCTACTACTTTAAGTGTATCGTTACGTACTCTAATTCCCTTAACGCCCTCTTATTTAATTATTCAATTCTACTATATTCCATTATCCTTGTTTTGCTTTTTAATGTTTATCTTGTATTTTACTTTCAAGAGACTGTCATTTTCCATTCAAGTGCCCTTCCAAGTCCATTGCCGTCTCTGACACAGTAAGATGTCATCGGCAAACTCCAAAGTTTTTATTTCGTCTCTCGAAAGTTTAATTCGTACTCCAAATGTTTCTTTTGTTTTCTTCACCACTTGCTGATTGTAAAGATTGAACAACATCGGCGATACGCTGCAACCCTGTCTCGTTGGCTTCTTAACTCCAAAGAGCTATTAAAACCGTAAATGTCGTATAGCATCCAACCTTGCCCTCCTTTCAGTCAAATTGGTTCAAATGGTTCTGAGCGCTATGGGACTTACCACCTGAGGTAATCAGTCCCCTAGAACGTAGAACTACTTAAACCTAACTAACCTAAGGACATCACACACATCCATCCCCGAGGCAGGATTCGAACCTGCGACCGTAGCGGTCACGCGGTTCCAGACTGAAGCGCCTAGAACCGCTCGGCCAGAGCGGCCGGCTCAGTCAATTTGTTCCATAGATTTATTTCTCCCAGATTCCATTCAGTACATGCCCATTAGTTGACCGAGCTACCCATCTGATATTCAGCTTTCTTCTGTAGCCTCAAATTAAAAAATAACTATTACAAAATACTGGACAGAAAGGATTCATACCATGTCATTCCTTCTATTCTTGGATTCAGAAACCCCACCTGAAGTTTGTGACGCCCCGTATACGGCGATAAAGGTCAAGACTGGAGTTCTCATATTTCATTGGTGGTACGGCGTCCGTGAAGATCATCGGTGGTAAAAGTCAGCAAGCTAAAACGAGGAGATTCACACTGCTCATGTGGAAGAACAAGAAAGTGTTTCGGCGGTGGCAGTCCTGACTGGGCGTGCAGCTTTCTATTGATAGCAGCTATCGATCCGTCGACAGGAAAGGGCACCTGCCATCTTAAGGTAGTCTTCGATAGAATTGGGGTTAACCAAGTTCAAGGAAACAGCTCCCTCCTTCCCTCGGTAACTAAACGATGTACCGAAATAACCTCATTACATTAAAACTCGACTGTCGTTCAGAAAGTTGTGACAGTGATTGTGTAAAACAAAGCATTACAGATATTAGTGTAATGACTTTTTTTTAATAATTCAGTTGCGCATCATTGTCTTGAACCGTAATTGTCAGTCAGAGTGGATTTCTCTGTGTCTATAGAAAAGTTGAATGTAAAGCACACTGCATACAAAGTAATATAAATCGCGCATAGAACGTCACAAAAAAGTAGTACACCCTTCTACAGTTTCCATTTCACTAAAGATTTATTATTGCAAACAGTGCATATGAAGTACATGAAATGATTACATATACAGATCAATAGCGCAAGCGGTTCTGAGGTACCAGGTATCGACCCATAGTGAAACGTCCGTATCAGTACACAAGCCTTCACGGGGGCAGAATACTGTCCTGCTATAAGTCATGCCACACCTGCTCGACCCGTTCACTTACTTCTATAAAAGTAGTTGGTTGACGAGTCACACGTGTCACTTCTCGTCCCATCATGTCCCACACTTGCTCATTTGGAGACAAGTCTGAAGATCATATTGGCCGCTGAAGTTGCTGCAGGTATGTGGAAACAACGCAACACACCTACCTGTTCAAGGTGGTCAAAAGAACGAGTCTAACAACATTCTGCGCGTACCGAAAGCTGATTAGTGTCCCTACCAGAAATACCGAAGATAAACGAGAGTTGTAGCTTATCGCACCCCAGACCATACAGCCTGTGGTGGAACCAGTGTGTTTTGGACGAATGCACTCCACGAGACGTTCCTCACCGTATGCGCAAATGACCATCACTTGCGTGCAGGCAAAATCTGCTTCCATCGCTGAACGCCCCGGCGCGCCATTCCATCTTCCAAGTGATCCTCTGACGGCACCAATCTACCCGTGCAGGTCGATGATGTGGCGTGAATGGATAAGGACTAGAATTGTGAGAGCCCTTAGTCGCACAACTAATAACCGGTTCGCAACAGTTCGTGTTGACACGCCAGGGCTCACAAGCGCTCTTATCTGTGCTCTGTTAGCTGTACAATCTGCCACTGCCGCCATTACAATACGACGATCTGTGCTGCGTGGACGTCCAGCTCCTCGTCTGCGGGTGTGAGAATGGTCGCGTGGCCTGCTTGCTTCCGACTGTGAGAATTCCCTATTAGAGTGGAGATGGCGCTCTGGTAGCTATGCTACTATGATACCTGTTTGCGGACGTTGTTAAAACGATTATCAGTACATCTGCTATCCCCTGGTGGCGTACGCCGCATCGGATCAAAATCGACGTCCGTCCAAATGAATTAATTTTTTCCCCGATGGTATATCATGCAGAATACGGCAATTTGATATTAGCATATTGTAACCAATACTCAATGACGTGCTTCGTCCATAAACATGAGAGAACAATCCTTTTTTTGAAGTATTTTTACTATGGAAAATCTTAATGTACTTTTGCTACAGCCTGTGGGGACATTACTATAATGTGCGTTGCTACGTTTCTCGCACGCAGATTGCGTTAGACAGCCTACACTGTTCACGAGAAAAACCAGGACACTGGGACCTTTTTTTTCTGTTCGATTTAAGGACTCCTCTGTCATGAGAGAATATTTATATTCAGCTCTTTCTATTTATATTTGTCAGTAGTAGCAAACTCCGAATTAGTAGTGGGAATATACAGAAAGAGGGAGTGAAGTAACGCACAGATAGAGGTGGGCGGAGGAGGTGATGGACAAAAATGAGGAGGGGGAGAAGATGGCCAGAGTGAAACAAGGGGAAAGAGTTTAGAATGTACGTATATCCAAGGCCCTTACATATTTAGCTACTGAGAAGGTTTGCCTGCTTCGCTAATAGTACTATAAAACTCTGTCATAATAATATACATCCGTCGATTTTTTAAATATTTATCCACCCTCGGCAATTTAGCCGTTTAAATTTTTGAAGGTTTCTGTAGTAAATGAAATTATAATACCAAAAAAAGTAAATTTTATTATAAAAAACTTATGTGGACTGTACATGGTATAAAAATTAAACTGAGTCTACTGCAAGGCATATTATCTTTTGTTAGTGCTAAGTATCCAAGTCGGCATGAAGTTGACTCGTATAAACAAGAATTTATAATGAAGTTATTATGTTTAGTTATGAGCAGGATCGGCGTAAATCAAATATTAGTTTGACTTTTAGAAAAAAATATCTCCAACGTGCAGTAAAGATTGAACATCTCTTTCTTTCTTTCACTGGAGCCATGTCCCGCACTGACGCGGGGTCGGCATTGTTAGGAACGGGTTTGGCAAGGTTAGTATGAAGAGGTGGTCGGATGCCCTTCCTGCCGCCACCCCGTACCAACCCCCACCGCCCACAGAATAAGCGTACCCTAGCTGTCTGCGTCTAGTTTAATCCATGGAATAGTGCGAACGTGTTCAAATGTCGGCGAGTCGTGTAACTGAGGCGGAATGTGGGGACCAGCCCGGTATTCACCTAGCAGGATGTGGAAAACCGCCTAAAAACCACACCCCTCGTAGTTAATCCGCCCGGGGCCGGCGCGCCTACCCGAGTCCAGGAAGCAACGCGTTAGCGCTCTCGGCTGTTCTGGCAGGTTAAAGATTGATCATCACTATATGTGTATAATACTCATGGGCCCCAATCCTCACAACTGTGGCACTAAATCCAGTTTTCCTCTAAGGTCTCACTGGTCCTACAATGTTTCTCCTATTCATCACTGAACGTTCTGCGAAGAATTTGATATTTCATGAAACAGGTTTCATAGTCACCTCCGCATCTCTGATTTCCCATAAAGCTTCAAGTCTATCAAGTAATGTACTTATGTACTTAGTGGAACTGAATATTTCTCACTCGCTTTCCTGACCGTCATTTCAAGAACTATTTCTACAGCTTCCTTCACGTTATTTTCGTCCCATTTATATCGCGATATCTCGATATTTTCCTGTCAAACAAAAATAATTTTGTGAAATACTTGTACAATCTAGTTTTATCTTTGCTCTTAGAAGCATAATGGAAGCGTGTTCTTCCATTAGAAAACAGCAGATAATCTTCCACGAGCAAGATAATAACGGAAGATTCTGTCTGCCATTTCCCGTGTGGAATAGTAGGCTTCCATTATGTCGTTAAGTGCAAAGATAAAACTACGACGTAAAGATGTTTCACAAACTTATCCAGACACAAACTGGTTCCATTAGAACTAATACATGCAGTGCACTTACCCAGAACTGTGAATACAGTTTACTGCATGCTGTATATATAGAGAATAACAGAGGAATGTGTCCTCATTTGCTTACTGCACTCTGTAGGTCGTCCGTAATAGCGAAGTGTATGCAGTAGGAGAGATGTGTTTGACAGTAGCGAAGACGAACAAGCGCTCATAAATCTGATGGTAGCCATTTTAGAACCCACGTTTACTGGGCAATTTTGTCTTGTTTAGGCCTGTACACTGAAACCTCGAAGGAAGAACACCCCTCTAAGCCGACCCCATTGCTAAACGACCACATTTTTAACGAACGGGAATAAGCTTCTACAAGACCAATGCATCTTTATCCACTTTAAGATCACCACCACTTTTCCCGACTTATGACCAATCTTTAACTAACGATGTCCTCCCTTAAAACAACCACAAACGAGGGAATTATTGTATTACTATAAAGTTTCTCGTCGACAATGTAGCACAACAGTCTCTTAAATTTAACTCTCACTTGTACTTCAAGTAGCAAAACAGTTATGATTATTCCTCCATGAACAGCAATGGCTATTTCAAATAAAAGAAAACTTTTTGTTCTTTCACTACAACAGCGAATTTCTGTTATTACAAAGAGTGAAAAAGTAAAATCTCAGGGTCAGTTAGCGAGTGAGTTTAATTGTGGAAAAAGCTAAGTACGATACAGTTGCAAATCGCGGCAGATATGTTAAAGAATGGGAAGAAAACGCCAACAAAAAATAGAAGAGTAAAATAAAAAAAGGCTACCATTTCTAGATGTTAATAATGCTGTTTTAGAGCCGATAAATAGAGCACGTGCCAAAGAAATACCTTTTAGTGGAGCGACGCTATAAGAAAAAAAAAACTCAAATTTGCTTATGATCTTGAAATTCTTAATTTCAGTGCGAGCAACGGCTGGTTGGAACGATTTTGTTTTCGACGTAGTATTGTTTTCCGAGCAGTCTGTGGAAAAACTGCGGAGGTTAATCAAGATGACTGGAAGTCGACACAAGTGGCTATTGTGGTAGTGACATCTACAGTACGAATGAAACTGGTCTATTTTTTAAAGCTGTTCCAGTATGAACACTAGCTGTGAAGGGTGATTTCCTTGCTTGGTGTCTCTTGGCCTGCTGGCTGAATGATTTAAATTATTGAAAGAGCATTCCTAAACGTAAATTCCTAATATTCCTACATATGTCCAATGTGACTTATCAAATGTGGAAATCAAAATTTCGCTGCCAACACAGCATCGTGTGTTCAGCCTCTTGACCAAGGAGTAGTCCAGTCTTTTGAATTTAATTACCGATAGAAGCTTCTGCGTCGCCTAGCTGGGAAAATAGACAACGCCACGTCCCTGTATAACCTAGCTATGTCTGTGACCGTAGGTGCTGCTGCCAGCTGAACTAAAAGGGCGTGATATGGAGTGAATGTGAAACATTTAGAAAATGCCTCAATTTTGGTTTTCGGTCTTCACAAAATGTGGACAATGAATCAATAATCATACGCAGCCACCTTTGCGGTGCTGCTAATACTGAATTGGCCAAATCTACAGTGAAAGAAAAAATTGAATGCTTCAGTATTGGTGATGATTGGGAAAATGTATTTGCGAAAATGAACCCAGATCCTCGGTGTAGTGACACATGAGCTTTCCAACCAGAAACTGATGTTGTTGTAATAGGAGGTGAGAAAGGAATGTGAGAACACGACTGTAAAAAAACCTATGAAAAAGAGTTCGTAGATGCCAATTGGCCGGCCGCTGTCGCCGAGCGGTTCTAGGCGCTTCAGTCCGGAACTGCGCAGCTGCTACGGTCGCAGGTTCGAATCCTGCCTCGGGCAGGGATTTGTGTGATGTCCTTAGGTTAGTTAGGTTTAGGAAGTTTAAATCTAGGGGACTAATGACCTCAGATGTTAAGCCCCATAGTGCTTAGAGCCATTTGAACCATTTGATGCCAATTCCCGCGTATTTTACTACGTAAACGATTAGGTATGTGTTATTATTACGCTTATTGATGCGTTACAAGTGCTCGTGTTTCATTGTAGCAGTAGTCATTAATTGTGTTTAAGCAAATACGTTCAGCACCAAATTTTACCTTGATCACCCTTTAATATCACCACCACTTTCTCACAAAAATTCAAGTAGTCGGCTTAAGGGGAGCTTTACTATCTTTGGCCCGAAAAAAGCATGTTCTTTGAGAATTTTTTCTCGTGGTGTGTAATAGATATCAATGACAAATTTGGTCAAAATGTTTATTTATATTTACTCTACACACTGGAATTTTTTCGACCGGAAATGTTGAAGAGCAAAGGCTGAAGTGACGTCGGAACGAAACAAAATTTCGATGTAGACCACCACGCGCGGTATGTCACAGGTCAGCCGGCTCGTCTGAAATCAAAATTGAGTTGACGTTAGCGAAATATATAAGATTCTTTAGGAGTTGTAGCTCGCTTAAGTTATTTGGACCATTGAAAATAATATGGTTTTCTTCATTGATTTTTCGACTTCGTCGGCCAAGTAAAAATATTTATAGTTGACGGATCGGTATAAAAGTGGTACAGCTCCTAGACAATTTAGTTAGCTTCGTCAGAAACAAAGAAACATGCCAATCGGTTCAGTAGAATTGAAATTTCCATACCGCGTGATTACATATACGCGTTTGAAGTTTTGCCTACATATAAATGCAATATTATGCAACTTACGCTCGATCTGCTATTCCGGATCCATAAACTAGTTCTTCCTCTCCCTCATAGAGAGCGTTCTGCTCAATCTGGGCCATCCTACGCTGCTCCAGAGCCGCTCGTACGGCCGGTGACAAGCCGTTTTCGGCCGGTTGAATTCGGTGGTCATCCGAATGCTTGGCGAACTGCGACGAGTAGAGTCCCAGGGTGACGTCCATCGTTGTCATGGTCTTCAGAATTGCTGAATACCCTTCGTTGAAGCTGATCACTGCCAGGAAAGTCGTAATCTCCACAGTCTTCGCACCAGAATACAAATGCTTGTGGGCTAACTTCCAAACACACGCGTTCAAACTTACATTTGAATTTTGTGTGTTTCCTCCGAAGCACCGGTACAATAACTCGTCCTCAGAAAGAAAAAAACTGCTGCGTGAAAAAATCCGATTTCAGGCAGGTGCATTTTTTGGTCAACCGCGAATAAACATTTCCGTTCCGTATTCGGAATACCCGTTTCAGTGATTGATTCTGAACACTTTTATGGATCCAAAAATGCAATTTAAAAAAAATCGATTTTTTGAACCAAAAGATAGTAAACCTCCCCTTAGAGAGGTTTCACTGAATCCCTCATTATCCCTAACACGTATAACACTGCTGGGTTTCACTGGAATCTCGTGCGACGCTGTGAAGTCTACAGCTATTAAGAACCGCCCTTACAGCGATATTGGATGTGTCCCGTTCCCGAGATAACAAACACGCAAGGTCCCCCGCGGCGGCTGTTTCGCAAGCTACCTCACACACACACACACACACACACACACACACACACACACAGGGCTTGGGATGGGATGGGATGAGCCGCACCCAGCCACCCACACAGAGAGGGCGGAAGCGGCGGACGCCTACAAAGCGGCCACCGGGGGCTGGGTCGCAGGATACGCCACTCCGTGTGTCTGCGTCGGTGCCGGTGCGCACAAAGACAGCGGCACGCAGGCGGGACGCACAGCGCAGCTTCCTGCTGTTTTCACCGCCACTCCACCACACCCGGGACAACAGCGGACAACCCGACTGCTCTGCCCAATATCCACAGTTCCACGCCCACAAGGAATCTGATACAGCCGGCCGGAGTGGCCGTGCGGTTCTAGGCGCTGCAGTCTGGAACCGAGCGACAGCTACGGTTGCAGGTTCGAATCCTGCCTCGGGCATGGATGTGTGTGATGTTCTTAGGTTAGTTAGGTTTAATTAGTTCTAAGTTCTAGGCGACTGATGACCTCAGAAGTTGAGTCGTATAGTGCTCAGAGCCATTTGAATCTGATACAAACACTTTGTCTCCTCTAGTATACTAAGAGTCAACGGAACACTTATAAGATCCGCCCCCCTCCCCCCCCCCCAATCCCCGTTTCCCACCCTCCTGCGAAACTGATGAGTTTGATGTGTCTGGTCAAAATCTATCTCGGCCTCAGCATACCAGGTGTATACAAAAATCCTGACAATTCTGGAATGTTTACTACCCAGACATATCGTGCAGCGCAAAACCTGATAAACCTGAAACAGCAGAACCAGGACACCGCATGGGGTACGGGAAGACTAACGAGCAGAACACGGCAAATGCCGTCATCCGATTTCACCGGAACTTCTATCAGTGGAAGAGGAGTCAAACTAAGCGAACACGTGTCTCTGCTTATCAAAAAGAATTTTCAAATGTGTGTGAAATCTTATGGGACTTAACTGCTAAGGTTATCAGTCTCTAAGCTTACACACTACTTAACCTAAATTATGCTAAGGAAAAAAACACACACACACACACACACGCACACACACACACACACACACACACACACACATGCCCGAGGGAGGACTCGAACCTCCGCCGGGACCAGCCGCACAGTCCACGACTACAGCGCCTAAACCGATCGGCTAATACCGCGCGGACTCTGCTTGTCCGTAGATACAGACCGTTTCTAAAAAGGCGACGGTGAAAGGTTTCAAGCTATTTTCCAGGTCTTTATATGCCTTTTACCGCGCATGTCATTCTCAATGGAGAGAAGTCTTCCGAAGTAAGAGTGATTTCAGGTGTGCCGCAGGGGAGTGTCGTAGGACCGTTGCTATATGACCTTTTAGATAACATCGGAAGTTCACTGAGGCTTTTTGCGGATGATGCTGTAGTATATTAAGAGGTTCTAACAATGGAAAATTGTACTGAAATGCAGGAGGATCTGCAACGAATTGACGCATGGTACAGGGAATGGCAATTGAATCTCAATGTAGACAAGTGCAATGTGCTGCTAATACATACAAAGAAAGATCCTTTATCATTTAGCTACAATATAGCAGGTCAGCAACTGGAAGCAGTTAATTCCATAAATTATCTGGGAGTAGGCATTAGGAGTGATTTAAAGTGGAATGACCATATAAAATTAATCGTCGGTAAAGCAGATGACATTGAAAGAATCCTAAGGAAATGCAGTCCGAAAACAAGGGAAGTAGGTTATAGTACACTTGTTCGCCCACTACTTGAGTACTGCTCACCGGTGTGGGATCCATTCCAGATACGGTTGATAGAAAAGATAGAGAAGATCCAACGGAGAGCAGCGCGCTTCGCTACAGGATCATTTAGTAATCTCGAAAGCGTTACGGAGATGATGAACTCCAGTGGAAGACTCTGCAAGAGAAACGCTCAGTAGCTCGGTACGGGCTTTTGTTGAAATTTCGAGAACATAATTTCACCGAGGAGACCAGCAGTATATTGCTTCCTCCTACGTATATCTTGCGAAGAGTCCATGAGGATAAAATCAGAGAGATTAGAGCCCACACAAAGGCATAACGACAATCTTTCTTTCCACGAACAATACGAGACTGGAATAGAAGGGAGAACCGATACAGGTACTGAAGGCATCCTCCGCCATACACCGTCAGATGATGGCTTGCGGAGTATGGATACAGATATCCTCAGACGAAATGCTGGCTCGGTGGTCAGCGTCGTACTTTATTTATTTTACGCTCCGAGTTCGAAACCCAATTATTCTTTTATTTATTTTATTTTCATTGTTTTTATTGATCTACCCATGCCCGTGAACGGTTACTACGTGAATGTTTCTTAACAAATCAGGGGATACAAAGTTATATTATTTGTAAAATTGGAACTAGATTTCACAGTAAGCATCACACGTTTATTGTGTAATATACGTATGCGTGTATGGTACGTCGAGGGGTTATAATCTTTTTAAATTCTCATATTCCGATATTTAATTTTCGTTTCAGTTGTTATTTTAATTCTTATATTTTACTCTTCAGGAAAATTTGGTGCACTGCCTTTGATGATACCGATCACAGAACAGAAACATTCGAAGCACAGATATTCCAAAAACCACGAAAATCGAGCCCAAGTTTGCCACAGTGCCATTTCTTCATAGGAATCTCTCAGGAAAAAATGTCGTCAAAATTGGTGACGATCTCGCGCGTTAGCAATAATTTCGCGGCAAACCATGCCAAAAGTATCACTTTTCCGAAAACTGGCGTTTGCAATCAAAATCAAGATACACTACAAGAATTTCACCGAAATCAATTTCAAAGACTTTTCTATTCTTTTGTTACATTATTTCATCTGACATACAATTAGTAGATGAATAAGGACAACGTTGTATTAGTATACACTGAAAAACATTCTTGTAGTAATTTTGCACGGACATGGGTATATAAATGAAAAACAAAAATTAAAATAACAATCGGGTTTCAAGAACGGGGCGCAAAATGATAAAAGCCGCGACGCTAACCACTATGCCACCATTTCCTCTGAGTATACCGTCCGGTAACAGGCACATAAAGTGCCTGAAAAAAACCTCGAAAGTTTTGACTGTCGTTGCAGAAACCGTTGAGTATCTGCGGATAAGCTGAGTCACGTGTTCGCTTATTCGGACCCCCTTTTTCACTGAGCGAAGTTTGTGATGTCAGGTTATGGTACTTCTGTTCTCCTCGTAATATTATATCCTTAGTTTTGTCATTGTGAGATTGAGTGATGGAGGAGGCAATACATATTCGCAGACGGATAATCTAATCACAGTTTCCCATACTTTTCCTCTAACAGAGCGCTTTGAGAGTCCTGACAATTTGAACACCTTGTTTATTTGGAAGGTTAATAGAATAAAAAGTTTAAAAAATGAGAACAACTTGTTTTATTCAGTAATTAATTCAATTTCAAATCGTAACTAATAATAAATAAATCATAAAATTTTAGAAAATAAGAAAATGTAAATTGGAAATATGTGGTAAGGTCTTACGCAAACAAACTGCTGAGGTCATCGGTCCCTAAGCCTACACACTATTTAATCTAACTTAAATTAACTTTTAAATTAACTTACTCCCAAGGACAACACACACACCCTTGCACCCTTGCCCGAGGGAGGACTCGAAACTCCGGGGGGGGGGGGGGGGGGGGGGTGTTGCACGGACCGTTACAAGGCGCCTGAGACTGCGCGGCTAGAAAATAAGCTAAGTGACGGTAAAATCGCCGTGTTATTAATAGTTTTTCGCGGAGCACTTAATGCCTTCCCACGGAAGACCAATGTGCGGGTGCAACTCGGTGCTTGTTGCCACTAGACACAGAGAAAAACAATTACGCGGCAGCATACTAGATGGTCCATCTTACTACCAATTTTTGGTTGGCTCCTGGCCACAGGGACATTCGGCAGCAGGACCGGGAGGCCTCGCGCATGCGCAGCATGCCACAGTTCGATTCCCTTTAGGGGGCTCTGAACATGCTACCGGTATCTTCTGTATGCAGCTCGGGCACACATGCACAACTTCCGGACGACGTCCCCGAGACGCAGACCGTCACAATCTGGACAGCGGAAGTTGCCAATTTCAAGAAGCAGCCATCGCTCGACGATGTCGGGCAGTCGACATATTGTGGGATACACAAAATGCGATCCGGCAGCAGACCAGAGAGCAAGATATTGACAATAACCAAGGTTTTAAGTCATAGTTACTAAACATTCGAGATGGAATGCCAGTATGTTGACTGGGCTCCGAAGTGCCTGGAGGCGAAAGATGTCTTGTTGATATGACATGCTCTTGTTCCTTGTTCGGAGACGGAGACGATTACTGTTTTTATCAGCTTGACATAAAACAGCATCTGTGAAGCAATGGTTTGTTACAGTAACATTCCTGAAATGAAGTGCCCACGCAAAGTCCCGACCTGAACCAAATTAAACACCTGTGGGAAGAGTTACGACGCCGACTTGGCTCCAGACGCCAGCGCCCAATGTTACTACCTTCTCTGGTATCGCCTCTTCGTGAATAATGGGCATTCCTCCACGGACATTCGGACACCACACTGGAAGTGTCCCCAGCGGAGTTCAAGATGCAATAAAGACGAACAGTGGATACATCCCATAGTAATACGTTACCGGATACTTCTGATCACATAGTGCATTGGAAGTATACCTAGTTTCCTTTGTGCCACAGGGCGCAACAGAGATCGTTCCGTGTTGCAAGCTCCTCGGCCACTACAACGTTTGTTTACTTTGATGCACCGTAAATTTTATCTGCGTACGCCTAACAGCCTGAGGCTACAGATAAAAATTGAAGACAGCCAGGCTCTAATACGCTACGACAAACTGTACATCAGTCTTCTTAACAGAACATTAGCAAATTTAATTTAGGCTAGGAGCCACTATTTCAGGCCGGCCGCTGTGGTCGAGCGGTTCTACGCACTTTAGTCTGGAACCGCGCGACCGCTACGGTCGCAGGTTCGAATCCTGACTCTGGCATGGATGTGTGTGATGTCCTTAGGTTAGTTAGGTTTAAGTAGTTCTAAGGCCTAGGGGACTGATGACCTCCGATGTTAAGTGCCATAGTGCTCAGAGCCATTTGAACAACTATTTCACTAGGTGCTGAAAACCAGCAGCGTAATATTTTTTGGGCTTGCTTTGGAACCAAACGACGACTTGTGGCTGCTCAGCAGGACTCCCTTAATGGGAGACGATGTCCTCCAGCCGTCTCAGGAGCGTGGGGTCTTCAGCAGCAGCAGTTGAGCCACCTTGACCGGACAGCTGCGGACAAATTGCGGCAGTCAAGGACTACACGTGCTGGTCGCTTGTGGCGGCCGTGAAGGCCAGCCCGTTGCAGGTTGGCCACCTCCGGAACGCTTGGACACTTCTGCGTCACCGCTGGGAACATCACAGGGACCCACCTCACCGCAGCAAAGTTCCTACCGCCCGCCATAAAAAGCAGTACAGTAGACTAGTAGAGCGTCGATTATCCGAACGTCGGTCAACCGAACGACCGCTTAACCGAACTGTGTACTCGCTCTCACCTGTTACTCTCCCACCCTACCGTCCATCATCCCCCTCACTCACAAACCAAGTTTCCCACAGTAACCTCCGCACTGTGCCACCGCTGGCGGAACATTGCTTCTAATGGGGCCTTCACAAGGCGCTGCTGACCGGCCACGCAGCCAGTCGCTGTGTTTCAACAATCAGCACACTTCTGTCGGCTTTGCACTGGCAGTAGAAGTAGCGGCAGTATCAAAGCTGTTCACAGCAACAGCTGCGCCAGCTTAGAGTTGAGGCGTGCCGCTCCGCGCAGTTTGAAGGATTGCGCGCCCCCAAGAAGAGCTTCTCACTGTGCAGTCACCTTCTGTTCTCTGTTACGACCACTCGTGTGCTGCTGCGTGAAGAAGTGAACTTGACGATACAAAATGCTTAAACGTAAACGTTAAGATACTGCCTTGGGATGGTTTGAAGACCAAGATGAAAGTGCCCAGTTTCAGATAGCTGTAATGAAAGAAGTACGTGACTTAGCTGCTCGCAAGCGTATAGGCTTGCTTAGGCAGACCAAAATAAAGGATTTTTTAAACGTTAATTTTGTGTACTGTGTGTATTGTTCATGCAAAATGCGTATGTAATATGTATATATTTTTGTTTAATAAACTGTGCCACATACTGTATTTTCCTACTGAAGTTGCCTTTGTATGTTACTTTGTAATACTAAAAGAGATGCCTGTTTTTATGAAAAAATTTACTGTACAGTAAATCTTTTAAGCAAATAAACATGTACAGTTCGATTATCTGAACAAACCAGTTTTCCGAACACCCATGTCCCCCAATTACTTTGGATAATCGACGCTCTACGGTACTTTGCTTGTTGCTTCCCATTAGGAGGTATTTGACACGCCTGATAGCGGTGAGTATCAATATTCGAGCACATCTAATAATGCCATCTATAATTATTCGACGAAACATACTAACGTGACACTGATGCTTAGGCCAAGCAGTACAAACAAGCAAGTTCGAAAAGTATACATTACGAGTAAATACAGGGTGTTCGGAAATTCCCGTTACAATCTTCTAGCACTTTTAGTACACGATATTTTGAACAACAACCCTTTTCAGGAAATGTAACGTTTCCGTGCTAGGGCCGTTTGAGTACATGTTTTCTGGGCAGTCGTGGTGGGGGAGGTTTCTCTGATCGGCTGATGTCATTTGAGGTCCATCTTACTTGTGTGATCCGGTTCGAGCCTCATTCACGTTGCAAGTAGGCTGTTTACGTTTTTATGTTCGTAAACGCCACGTAGCGCTCTGTATGAAAATATTGACTGCGCTGTGTCTGTGGCTGGTTGGACTCATATTCACTTGTGTAGTGTTCGGCAGTTGGATGTGAATAGCGCGTAGCGTTGTGCAGTTGGAGGTGAGCCGCCAGCAGTGGTGGATGTGGAGAGAGAGATGCCGGAGTTTTGAGAGGTTACTATAAGCGGACGATCTGGACGTGTGTCCGCCAGAAAAAGGAAATTTGTAGAGATGGATGTCATGAATTGATAGATATATACGGCTTTTGAACACTATTAACGTAAATACTTTGCTCTCTATCAAAATTTTTCATTTGCTAACTACGTCTATCTGTAGTTAGTGCCTTCACTAGTTAGAATCTATTATTTAGCGACGGTCGGAGTGGCCGAGCGGCTCTAGGCGCTACAGTCTGGAACCGCGCGACCGCTACGGTCGCAGGTTCGAATCCTGCCTCGGGCATGGATGAGTGTGATGTCCTTAGGTCAGTTAGGTTTAAGTAGTTCTAAGTTGATGACCTCAGAAGTTGAGTCCCATAGTGCTCAGAGCCATTTGAACCATTTTTTATTTAGCTGGCAGTATTGGCGCTCGCTGTATTGCAGTAGTTCGAGTAACGAAGATTTTTGTGAGGTAAGTGATTCATGAAAGGTATAGATTATTGTTAGTCACGGCCCTTCTTTTGTAGGGATTATTGAACGTCAGATTGCGTAGCGCTAAAAATAGTGTGTGTCAATTTAGTGATGATCAGAATAAGTAAAGAGAAAGCTGTTTGAAAACGTTGAGTTTTGCTCAGCTGTTTGAAAATCAAATAACGCAGAAGTTTACGAGCACACTCATTCATAATTTTTCTAAGGGGACGTTAGAACTCATTATCTCAAAATGCCACTGTGTAATCTCAAATAGCAACAGTGAACTACAAATAAAAATTGAAAATCGATATATAAACCCGTAGTAACCGGAATATCAACATGCAAAAGAAAAACGTTACGAACTCAAGCTCCAGCCTACTAGTCTGACGTTGGCCGCAAATAAAAGTAATATGTGTTTAACAAGAATGCTCATTGTTTGAGAGCAGCTTTTTTTCATCCAACAACTTCACAATTTTTGAGCTCAGAATTTTCTCTAGAATCCGGCAACAGTCGGAGCGCACCTGTATTGATCTGTAGTTCAATGCATCGGATGTTTTACCCTTTTTATTGTAAACAGGGATGATCTGTGTTCTTTCACAGGCACGCGGGACTTCTCGTTGTGCGAGAGATCTTCGATAACAATGAGCTACTAAACGAACTGATTCTCCAGCATGTTCAGTGAAGTTCTCTGACGCACGGAGTTCGGCAGCGGCGGTTGCCGCCGCCCGTCCCAAAAGCCAGCGCGCACTCCGTGACGTCACAGCGGGCGGCGCCATCAATATTTGGGGTGGACACGGTCGCTAATGGACGGCGGTCGTTCTGGTCTGAGCAGCCGGCAGCGAGAACCTAGCCCGTGGCAGCCGCAGCCAGCGCCTCTGCTGTTTTATGCACGCCGGCCATTACCGCGGCGATGTCGCCGGCCCATGCATTATTCTCGGGGAATAAAACCACCCGACAGCCCACGTACGTACAACATTCAGGCGGCCGTTCATATTTCCAGCTCGCGAGATGCGGCAGACGGCTGCCACACGCATACTAGGTCACTTTTTCCGCTGAGGTATGGGACCGTCTGTGTCTAACTACGAGGCGCCGCGGAACGAAATGCCGAGCAAACGTATTTCAGGAAGATCGATAGTCCATGATAACAGTGCTGTACCCGTCGATCGCCGACGACCAGTCGATCAGCAAGACTTAATGAGTCGATCTTTCAAAGTCTTTGTGCAAAATCTATTTAATTTTTTTTTTACAATACCAGTTTGTTCACAACGAATGTTCGCACAGTATTTGTAGGGAATACACAAAATCTGCGCCCACTGAAATTTGTGCCCCACCAGAAATCTGTGAAACCTGCGTCCAATACTTGCTCCCTTTGTGTCACGTCCTATCTGCGCCCGGACTGTCGAATTACTAGAAGCTATCTGCTCCTCATACACGGCCGAAATATGGCCCTATAGACCACCTCTACCACAATAGCCAACTGTCTGAAAGAACGGCCTTAATACCGCTCTAGCTGTCGTTGAAGTAACATAGTGTGACTTGTGTATTTCTGTCACAATAATTGCGATATGGTAGTTTCTACCACCAGATCTGGACGTTTCTACGACCATTCACGGTAAGCCACGTTGCAAGTACGACGGCTATTCTTACATAGTGAAGAGAACGAAAGAAGACCGAACTGTGACGTGGCGCTCTTCAAGGAAGAAAGCAAACCACTGCCGAGGAATTCTTAAAACCAAGGACACGACGGTGCTTTTTTCACTTTGAGGGTCAATATGGCGCTCCGGATGACGCTCGGCTGAAGTAAGGAGGACTTTGAAGGCAAAGGAAAGGGTAGCAGAGAAGAGACTTCTATGTCTTAACTATATTTACAGTAGCTGTGTTCCTGCATAATCGAGATTATATGATTCTGTCACTAAAATGCTAGAGCAGCAACCAACGAAGAGAACTTAACACTGCCAGCGGGCAAAAATCACAGTGAAATGAGAGATCCGTAAACAACAGAAGAAATTTAGCTCAAAGCAGAGTTACTAGCTATGAGTGCTGGCAGCAGTTTTCTGTTAAACCACAACAAATTAGGAGAAGGATAATAGTTTTTAGCGGAAGAGCAGGCAGAGGTGCCTTACGAAGTAAACAAGACCTACGGATATGAAACTTCCTGGGAGATTAAAACTGTGTGCCGGACCGAGACTCGAACTCGGGACTTTTGCCCTTCGCCGGCAAGTGCTCTACCAACTGAGCTACCCTAGCACGACTCACGTCCCGCCCTCACACCTTTACTTCCGCCAGTACCTCGTCTCCTACCTTCCAAACTTCACAGAAGCTCTCCTGCAGCCGTGAAAGAAACAAATCTAGGTCACATTGCACAACGTTTTGCGCTTAGACGAACTAATAAAAAAAGAAAGATGTCCTGAGCGATGTGCCTATGGATAAATTAAAGCGAAATCGGTCGAAAAAGTAGAAGCTCCAAGAAATGTGAAGTTAGCTTTTTATATCTCCTGGTAACAACACTGCTTTTCAATAGTTTACAAATCGAGGGCAAATTTGACGATTGTTTGTGTTTTGTCGTCACTCATCGTGATGCACTTCAGCTTGTTTTTCTGCTACAACTACAGGATCAAACTGGCTATAAACTTCTTAGTTTAACTGTGCGTTACTAAGTCAGTGGTGATCATGGTAAACAACCGATTGAACAACAGCTGCAGTATACATAGCATAAGTAGCCTTCGGGTTTTACACCATTGTCACATTGCCTAAGTTTTGGTGATGTCCAGAATAAACTTCCTGAGAGTTTTTTGAAGTAGATTCATGTTATGGATAATTATGAATATGTTTTTATTGCGTAACGCTACTGATGTGCTAGTTTAATTCTAGTTTAAGGTCTAGCGCACTTTGTGTTAGCTTAGTTTGCATTTAATCTGGAACATTAATGTACAAAAGAAAGAATGTATGTGTTGGTATGGTCCATGGTGGCTAAACCACTGCTGGTTCCTTTTACAGTGAAAAAATTGGCACCCCCATCACCATAGGTGCCGCGCCCGAGATCTGTACAACAGTAGCCATGGGTTTCTTCGCCACAGGTTCCCAAACGCGATAAGCATTTCTTTACACAGGATCCCAAGCTGATGATATATTTCTATAAGCGTCACAAACCAAAGGTAGAAGAAATCTCTTTTAGGATCCTACGCGTATGTCCATTTGAAGGAACTCTAATTTTTACAAAAAAAATGGTTCAAATGGTTCTGTGCACTATGGGACTTAACGTCTACGGTCATCAGTCCCCTAGAACTTAGAACTACCTAAACCTAACTAACCTAAGGACATCACACACATCCATGCCCGAGGTAGAATTAGAACCTGCGACCGTAGCAGTCGCGCGGTTCCGGACTGAAGCGCCTAGAACCGCTTGGCCACCGAGGCCGGCGAATATTTTTAACAAGTTCCATTGATTTGCTGCAGAATGTTACGAGGAAAACTATACAGCCGGCCAGATGATGTCGCTAAAGGGACTGTTTGGGAAGAACTATTGGTAAGACAAAACCCTCAAAATTACACTCTTCAAATGTGATTACCTAAAATTATTAGAACCACAAAAATGAGAAAACTATTGTTTTTACTGGGCTCATTACTGCACTTATTTTCTTTTATAAAAAGGGATTTGTTGAGACGAATGCTATAGAGATGCCTAAAAAAGAAAAAAAAGACTACTTACTTGCCGTTTTTTCTGCCTCGAGCTCATTTCCTAGTTATCAGGACTTTTGCCATTATCTTCCACAGAAAATACTGAACAACTGTAGAACAAAATAAAAGATGTCAGATTTGAGTACTAGCGGAATACGGACCCATTTTCAATGGACCCGACCTTGGTCTTTTTTCACGGTCTTTAATGCACTCATTCTAAAACCAAATGTAGTTTTATAGGTCGTTTAGGACATGGTGTTTCTAATGAGAAATGTTTAAAAGAGTTTGCAGAAGACTTTCTTGTAAATGTGGGCCAAAAATAGCCACGGAACCCGGGCGTGGGGCTGTGTAATATGAAGTGGTAAGAGCCTGCAAGAATTCTCATTCAATGAAGGATTCATTGTAGGGTTCAGCTTGGCGCACGTTGAAACAGAGGGAGCCTGTTCAACTCGGTGTTGCTGCCAGAGAAAGATAGTGAGATAGGAAGTGGACGATGATGCTGTCGCAAAGTGCGTCGCGAGATGTTCTGCGAAGACCAGTGGACCTGTACACAGAGCATCCTGGAGGATCAGTCCCTGGACAGCTGACTGTCGCTGGCGGCCCACAAGGCTACGGAGCTTCGACCAAACCTACGGTGAAGAGGCATACGTCCCCAGAGAGGAAACATAGCGCTCACAGCATTCTTTTTTACTCCGCTTAATAAGGTAGCGAACCTTATCGCGGAGACGCTTAAAAGCTGAGAGAGTTGTCAGTGAAGCGTGTCATTTAAATCACTGCAGCGCCAGTCGTCAGTCCTGGACAGCGACTGCTACTTCCTTGGTCCACCACGGTCGACCCTGTGGATAGGGGGACAGCAGTGCCAGCAGGATGAAGAATGGTGGCAGAGACTTCTTGCACGACCGCATTAGTGCAATTCGAGAGAGAGGTGTCGAAGTCGAAATGCCCTGTGGAATGCCCAACGTGGGGCCTGTCTGCCTGGCGGCGGCAGGGGAACGATAGAGTCACTGGAAATTGGTCACTATCACGAAGATCATAACTGGTTGACCAATGTAGAACACGAGAGCCGGAGAGGAGATCGTGAGATCTATACCAGTAAAGGAGCCATGAATGGCATTAAAGTGAGTAGGAGAGCCGTCATTGAGTAGACACAAACGTGTCTGTAATAAGTTTGTCAATAAGAAGACCCATACCCGTCGAAGTGACACTCCCCCATAGGAGGTGATGTGCACTTGTAACAACTACGACACTGTACTATTGTACAGGTAAGTAATTCTTTTCATCTGATTTTACGATTAACTTGTGTAATTGATGTTTTTATTTCATTTCTTTTTGTTTCATGCCATTATGTTAAGAAAACTGTAAATAAGTTTCAATGTGAATATTAATGTTCATGTCAAATGTCAAGTAATATTGTAATAGAATTGAAATGTAAGAAATGTTGAGACTGTTGTAAGATGTTTACTATTGTAACTGTGCGTCTGGTCCAAGCGTAGGCAATGTGTTAGGATATGTAGAATGCAAAAATACCCGGTCTGTCAGGGAGCGGTAAAAGGTGGATGGCAGGCGAGCGCTGGAAAATGCGCGCGGGAACTGCACGGCACAACGGACACAGTAGTAGTTGGAGTTTGGCACTGGTTTGAGCAACACCTTCTGGAGCGAGGAGGCTCTCCTGGAAGACATAGCTTCACTGAGCCTCGGGTATGCCGTTCCAACGCTCACACAGCATGGCAAAATTCCATAGGCACTAAATTGAAAAGTACTGCGACGTTAAGAAGAATTAAAGTGCCGATGCATCAAGAGCCACAGCTGTGGTTGTATGTGTGCTCTGTGCCTCGCCATCTTGCCGCCCGCCAACCGCCCCATCGATACTACCAGGTTGAAACTTTTAGTACTGTATTCGTATGGATCAGAGAGTAAACTGTGTTTGTTTGGTGCAGTAATAACTTAAATTTTACCAGAACTTTTCCATCATTCAATTATCCTCACAACTAACCTAGAAGGGTCCTTTCCAAACGTTGTGCAATCCGAGTGTCCCGAAATGAAAATTAAAAATAGTGTTAATAATAATTATTTGCAGAACTAACTATATTTGAATAGTGTTTAAAGAAATGTTTTGTTAATGAACCAGTAAATGAATAGCGAAGGTCTAACGAAGTCGAAAGATAACTTTAGTACTGATATAGTAATGAAGTTTATTATTTCGAGACAGATTTAAAAGCATTTAAATGAGCAGTAAATAAGATGAAAAGAGTAGTAACTTATATACTGGAAATTTGAAAAGCGTAGTAACTTATATACTGGAAATCTCCAGTGATCATTTTTTCTAAATACAGCGATCATAACAGTTTTAGGGTCTCCCCCCCCCCCCCCCCCTCATTCATTTGAATTCTGAAGTGTTCTAAATTTGTTTGACCAGCAAAAGTTAAAGTCAATATAAAAGTCAAAATTTATCAGTGTTTTATCTTTATCAAAATTGACATTTCGTTTGTGGCATGAAAGTACAATTTCTAGGGTAACCTATGCCCGATTTTAATCAGATTAATAGACAGTATAAAGTTTTGTAGTAAACATTATAGTGTTGTGTTATGTATTCATGATTTTCCATATCAGTACAGAACGTAAAGCTATCAGTTCAATAGATTTTCTGGTTCTAAAATTCTACTATATTATGCAGTGTTACAACTTGTTGTTTTGCATGAATATATACCAACTTGTACAGGGAAGCAACTCAGTTAATGCCTAATTAGGCTGGCGACCGTATTATTGCCACATTGGTAGCATCTTCTGGTTTGCTTTTGGCCTATCCCGACGTGTAATTGCATTTCAAACTTACTTGACGGATCATTGTTATTACGGATTGGATGTAAGTCTGATTTGCCACCATTCAGGTACACGCGGTCGATATCTATGCGAAAATCCTTTCTCATAATGTGAATCCCGCTCACTTACCATAGCACAGGCTTTAACGAGTACTGTGTCAGGGATTACACAGTGAAGTCCCAGAGGAGGAGAGACGGCGGCGAGAGCTTGTGTGTTAAGGTGGACTCTAACCGCTATTGCTTCCAGGTTGGTACGAAGGGGGATCCAAAGTGCAGACCCCTCCAGATGCTATGTCGGGGCAGACCGGTTTCGACGGAACGTCCAATAACACACGGAAGTGCTTTTCTTGAAGAGGATGACAGAAAGCAGAATAATAGGAAACATGTTGTTGTATTTCCCGCAGGTGACGATAATATCTATTGCAATTCCACTGGATTGTCGTGTGGTGAGAACCCAGGTTTGATATAAAGACGACGACTCAGTCGGTAGTCGCCGACAATGATGGGGCGACATCCATGAATGTCAGTCTCAGGTTGCAAGGCGAGAGATGGCACGTCCGGGTGCACAGTGGCTGGCCCCACCACATGGACTGGCTACACACGCTGGTGACCTAGCGGGGTGGAGGGGACTTGTGTACGTAGTTCCGCGTAGTCAGCGCGTACACAACTTTCCCACTAGAGCGCCTCCCGCTAAGCACAACAGCGCAGGCGCAGCACTCGTCCGTCTCCGCACTACGAGATGGCTCTGCCTTAGAGACGGACCAAATTCTGCTTCCGCCGATCCGCGTATTAATATGTAACGCAGCCAGTGAGATTGCTGCTAACGTAGAACCTTTTCTCCTCGCGGATCACACTCGCGCAGTGATACATGAACGCGCGAGGTATTATAACGAGTGTACAGACCTCCGATTAGGCAGTCTGCATTTGTCTGCACCAGTCTGTACGAGTTCTACATTTGTCTGTACCAGTCTATAGTCAAGTTTCAGTCCGCGCCTAATAAGATTACCATATTCCTGTACATAGCCCTGAAGATAAATGTACAGACAGTTTTGTCAAGTATCAGAGATATATGTGAGAATAAGATTAATGTACCAATACCAAAGGAACTTCAGATTGTCAATTGTAAATAGCATCCAGAACCAAGTTAAGTAATTTTTATGCTTGTTATTATTTTAATAAATGTGTGTGAAAATTAACCAAGTTCTGTTTAAAGTTGGTCACCGTCAATCTGCTACTCTAAGCGTGCAAGTGGCATTTCTATCGTCTGACCTAACGGCATAGCATAACCAATGAGGAGGTATTGAATAGAATTGGGGGATAAGAGGAGTTTGTGGCACAACTTGACAAGAAGAAGGGACCGGTTGGTAGGACATGTTCTGAGGCATCAAGGGATCACAAATTTAGCATTGGAGGCCAGCGTGGAGGGTAAAAATCGTAGAAGGAGATCAAGAGATGAATACACTAAGCAGATTCAGAATGATGTAGGTTGCAGTAAGTACTGGGAGATGAAGCTTGCACAGGATAGAGTAGCATGGAGAGCTGCATCAAACCAGTCACAGGACTGAAAACAACAACGGCAGAAGATAAACACGCCATGATAAGACTACGAGACATAATGCTGACACTCGCCTACTTCGTTAGAGCGACAAGTCAAATAATCTGATGGTGTGTGTACTGAAGGTCTTACAGTACGCACACCACAGGGCTTACGGTGGGGAAGGAAGGGGAAGAGCAATCCACGCCGTAGACGCTAGGAAGTGAATTCTTCACATGGCTCACTCTAAAAACATAGAATTTAGTAGTGGTGATCAAACCCCAATCGTGGACCTGAACACCAAAACGAATGAAAGAGAAAAGGCAGGTGGAACAAAATTGCAAGCCATACAAGGGAATCAGGTGGATAGGGTCGACATGAATCAGAATACCGAGACGGGGTAAGGAGGGGACAGCAGCGAGGGAGCGATGATAGGGAGGGAGGATCACAGTGAAGGAAACGCAGGCGAACAGACGTGGCGGCTGTGGGTGAGGGGACGGCCTGTGTGTCGCTGTCTGCTCTCCCGTTACACGGACGGCCCTCTCGCGCTCACAGCTCGCTGCTGATGCGCGCAGCGGCGTCGGGTTGCGCAACACTGCATCGCAGAGGAGAATGCGCCCGCGTAACGACGGGCGCCCGCAGGTAGGCGGCTCGCCATGGAGCTTCTGATGCAACGTCCTACCTCACTGGTTAGACAATTTGTTACGTATATGGCAAGAGTGCGTACGTTCTGCACAGCAAAGCAAGTATAAGCTAAAAATTATTCGATTCCATTATGGCAGGGTGCCACAGCAACCAATTTAGAATTATTTCAGTATAAAAACAGTCTTGGTTGCGAAATCATTTACTGTCAATGACGCGTTTCACCCTTTTGGGGCGTCATGAGATTAAGGGGTTTATGCAATATGCTGTACATGAAATCACGCAGCGACTAGCCTTCGCAACGCTCTAAAGTCATGTTCAGTTGGTCTGTATCCTTACACTGCCGTAAACAAGGCAGGTGGGAATGCACTAACAAATGGGGTTGGCCCTGTAACGTATATTGACGTGGAACAAATGTGACGTACGCATCCAACGAGCACGTTGATATTATGCTGATGCTCGGCGAATGCTGACATGTTACCGATACCGTGGCTCGTCTCGTGAGCTACCCTGCTCGAAGAGCTCGCACCGGCCATTACGTTCTTTCATGCTGAATGACAACGTTGAGAAATAAGTAGTTTGAGAAGGGCCAGCAATAATAGGCGAATGGCAGCAAGAGGTGAGGGCAGGCTATAGAAGTCTTTAGCTGCAATGCACCATGCCCTGCATGTAAGCTTACGAGAAGTTGCTTGAGTCACTGGTATGAACCTGACTGCGGTGTGACGAGTAGAATCACACCTACCACCTGCCATTGACAAAGGAGCTCCATAGGCACGATTTCAATCGGAGAGTTACTTCCTGCGAATGGATCCTGAATAATTTCACTCTGGACGCCTTTGAAAGTGTTACGTTCTCCGATGAATCCACGTTCACATATTATGGATCAAGGAACCGTTGTAATACGCATGACTGCCCTAAGTGGATACGTCGTATCGCTCGACAAAGGAGGTGGTCCACTACTTGTGGTGTGGAATCCGTTCACATGAAATCGTCGATCCACACTTCTTCGCGGGTAATCTTGACAGGTGAGTTGTATCGATCTTTTACGGTGAACTGTTTAGGTGCTGTCCTTGAAAATGTCAGTGTAGACATGGCAGGCACAAAGACCCTTTGTTGCGTGATGATGTCCAAGAATCGAATAATATATTTTCTAGGAGAAGGTTAGGACGCCGTGGTCGTCAATCGTGAATAATTTAATGATTATAAAGAATCCGCCTCCATTGCAAATAGAAACCGGATGTTGACCTAGGTTTCGGCGTGGATAACCACGCCTTCTTCGGAACACACTAAAATTACAAACTGCCTAAAGAGGCATGGTCGAACATTAATACAGAACGCTCAAAAGGGCAAAAGACTCGCGTAAAATGTAAAATAAACGGTACGTGTGTACCATGTCAATAGCTGTACTTAGCTCAAACGTCAGAAGCGTGCTTCATCACCTCGGCCAACGTTCGGTGGGCCGCGGGCTCTCAGGTAAACTGAGGTGGCGCCGGCAGCTAGGCTGTGAGAATGCCGGAAACGAACGCGCATGCGCAAGTTGAGAAACCGTCTTCTTCCATATGATTGGAAAAAAATATGTTACGAAAGTGAGCCGATGACCGGGTCGAAGGCGCAGGAAGTTAATGCGTGTGTATGTATAATGTCCTAGCTCGAAGACGATTTTATAGAGCTACAGAACGTGGATAGGCTGAAACTATATATGTGGGATACCAAATTCCACGGATGGTCAAAACGCATGCACGCAGGACAGACAAAATACCATCAGCTAGAAGCAGGCTAAAAATATGGGGGATGAATAACCCATGTTTGATGACTACGCTTCGATAAGCGTGTAAAGTTACTATATTAAATTCTAAGCGCTATCGGCCAGAAAAGTGTCAAATTAGTATGACAGGCTTAATGTAATTGTGTGAACGCACGTGCGACGTTGCCTTCATCGCCCTTAATATCTAATGACCGACAGAGGTCATTTTGAATAGTGCTATCGGATATGTACCAAAATAGTGCCGGCCGGGGTGGCCGAGCGGTTCTAGGCAGTGCAGTCTGGAACCGCGCTACCGCTACGGTCGCAGGTTCGAATCCTGCCTAGGGCATGGATGTGTGTGATGTCCTTAGGTTAGTTAGGTTTAAGTAGTTCTAATTTCTAGGGGACTGATGACCTCAGCAGTTAAGTCCCATAGTGCTCAGAGCCATTTGAATCATTTTTGAACCAAAATAGTGCAAAAAGAACCTAAGGCTAGACTAGTTTCTTAAAATCGGGTACTTAAGGTACTGAACCATGAAACTTAAGCAAGTGAGGTCTGTGAACGCATATAGCGTGGAACAGACAAACTACCTTTATGTTCTAATAGCTGTTGACGAGAAAGGACAAATAATGTAACGGGCTTAATATACGTCATTTCACGCATGTATATTAAGCCCGTTACATTATTTGACCTTTCTGACGTTTGAGCCAAGTACAGCTATTGACATGGTACACACGTACCGTTTATTTTACATTTTACGCGAGTTTTTTGCCCTTTTGGGCGTTCTGTATTAAGGTTTGGCCACGCCTCTTTAGGCAGTTTGTAGTTTCAGTGTGTTCCAAAGAAGGCGTGGTTATCCGCGCCGAAACCTAGGTCAACATCCGCTTTCTATTTGCAACCGAGGCGGATTCTATATGCCTTTCCACTCTGGCTCGCACAATCGTGCGGGTTCGACTATAAATTTTTCGTGTTTCAGCTACATCACGTTTCTGCGTCACTCCAGACTGCAACGATGGTGCGAGCACCCAGCTTCCGTTTGGCAGCTGTTTTAGTTCATGCTGTGACCACCAGAGTACAACAGATCATTTAAAACTTCAACGACAAGACAAAGCCATGCGTTACCGAGATAAATGCATTCTGTTTTCCTACATTTCATTAGTTTAAGGAAGTTCCTGTATCATTTTAGACTGAGAATCTTTCACTTAAGGTGTGTAAGGTATCTAGACACTTCCATGAAATGCTACTTGCGTTTTATACATGTTTGAATTTTGAGTAGCACGATAATGCTGGTGACTTCTTGAACAAACTATCACGATGTGAATTTTTTCAGTATTTTTACCTGATTCTACACGTAATAATGCATGGTAATTGGTACATATCAGGTAAAATTTTAAGAGATTTCCTCTCAGGGTATAAAGGGGTATAATCATTTATAACCGTTTTATAATTGATTCGTGCACAGTTGTTTGACAGAAAAAAAATGTTTTCTATTCAAAAATTATAGCTCGTTGCTGTAGTTCTCTGCAAAATAACTAACAGACTATGTTTATAGCACCACAGAACGAGTAGCACTTCCTACGTATACCTATCTACTTTGTTAAGTTACAGAGAAGAACACACTATCTGAAAGATCTGTGTGTATGTGTGTGTGTGTGTGTGTGTGTGTGTGTGTGTGTGTGCGTGTGTGTACTTTCTCCACTTTCGTGGCATACTGTGACATGGGCATCTAGACGGCAGTGACAGTCTACCTGCCGATGTGCCTTCGCTGAGGACCTGCGCCCACACGTCTGTGAGACAGGGGCAGGTGCCTCGCCGGCGCAGCTTCTAGGTGAGCGGTGGTGTGCTGTGTTTCCCGCTATACTTAGCGGCCACACGCCGTGCCACGCATTCCACACGTCTTCAGAGCTCAACAACCTTCCCCAGCGGCTTCGTTACACACCGAGTCAGACCACACCTTGACTGTCGTCATTGAGAAACCGACCGAAAACATCTAGTCATGGTTTTGCGCTCTTATGGTATCAATAACGAAACGATTAAGGAAAGGCAAACCTACGTTTCTAGCATTTGTAGACTTAGAGAAAGCTTTTGACAATGTTGACTGGAATACTCTCTTTCAAATTCTAAAGGTGGCAGGGGTAAAATACAGGGAGCGAAAGGCTATTTACAACTTGTACAGAAACCAGATGGCAGTTATAAGAGTTGAGGGACATGAAAGGGAACCAGTGGTTGAGAAGGGAGTAAGACAGGGTTGTAGCCTCTCCCCGATGTTATTCAATCTCTATATTGAGCAAGCAGTAAAGGAAACAAAAGAAAAATTTGGAGTAGGTATTAAAATCCATGGAGAAGAAATAAAAACTTTGAGGTTCGCCGATGACATTGTAATTCTGGCAGAGACAGCAAAGGACTTGGAAGAGCAGTTGAACGGAATGGATGGTGTCTTGAAGGGAGGATATAAGATGAACATCAACAAAAGCAAAACGAGGATAATGGAATGTAGTCGATTTAAGTCGGGTGATGCTGAGGGTATTAGATTAGGAAATGAGACACTTAAAGTAGTAAAGGAGTTTTGCTATTTGGGGAGCAAAATAACTGATGATGGACGAACTAGAGAGGATATAAAATGTAGACTGGCAATGGCAAGGAAAGCGTTTCTGAAGAAGAGAAATTTGTTAACATCGAGTATAGATTTAAGTGTCAGGAAGTTATTTCTGAAAGTATTTGTATGGAGTGTAGCCATGTATGGAAGTGAAACATGGACGGTAAATAGTTTGGACAAGAAGAGAATAGAAGCTTTTGAAATGTGGTGCTACAGAAGAATGCTGAAGATTAGATGGGTAGATCAAATAACTAATGAGGAAGTATTGAATAGGATTGGGGAGAAGAGAAGTTTGTGGCACAACTTGACCAGAAGAAGGGATCGGTTGGTAGGACATGTTCTGAGGCATCAAGAGATCACCAATTTAGTATTGGAGGGCAGCGTGGAGGGTAAAAATCATAGGGGGAGACCAAGAGATGAATACACTAAGCAGATTCAGAAGGATGTAGGTTGCAATAGGTACTGGGAGATGAAGAAGCTTGCACAGGATAGAGTAGCATGGAGAGCTGCATCAAACCAGTCTCAGGACTGAAGACCACAACAACAACAACGAAACGATAACCTGTGGCGCAAGACTGATAGAAGACTAAGAGTTTAAATACAAAGTAACACCTTCACTGGGCAGTTACATTCAAGAAGCAAACTACAATACGAGAGTAATCCCAAAAGTAAGGTCTCCTATTTTTTCGTAAGTACATATACCTGTTTATTTCTACAATGGTTTACATCAGTTTACAGCTTGAACATTTAGCTATTTTTCGACTGAATCACAATTTCTGTCGATGCACTTTTGTAGACGCTGTGGCAGTTTTTGTATGCCCATGTCATACCAGCTTGCCGCCATGCTGTTAAGAACGTTACGAACCTCTTCTTTCACCTCGTCGTCGGAGCTGAATCGCTGGGACCACAGTTAACGCTGACAGATACTGTGAGACTCTGAAAAAACTCAAACGGGCAATTCAGAACCGGAGAAGAGGAATGTTGAGCAAGGGCGTACACATTCTCCATGACAACGCTCGCCCACACATCGCTCGGCAAACCCTTGCTCTCCTGCAACAGTTTCAGTGGAACATAATCACCCACCCACCCTAGAGTCCTGACTTGGCACCCACTGACTATCACCTGTTCCCTAGGTTAAAAGAACATATGGCCGGAAAGCGATTCAGCTCCGACGACGGGGTGAAGGAAGAGGTTCATAACTTTCTGAACAGCATGGCGGCGAGCTGGTATGACATGGGCATACAAAAACTGCCACAGCGTCTACAAAAATGCATCGACAGAAATAGTAATTATGTCGAAAAATAGCTAAATATTCAAGCTGTAAACTGATGTAGACCATTGTAGAAATAAAACTTATAAAAAAAGAGGGGACCTTACTTTTGGGATTACCCTCGTAGAATAGTAAGCAGAATAGAATAGGAGACAGACTTACGGCGGCGACTCCACATTCATCCGGAGATGCTTCCCTATACTCAGTGAATCACTACATCTACACACATTCTCCGCAATCCACTGTATGGCGCATGGCGGAGGGTGCCCTGTACCACTACTACTTATTTCCTTTTCTGTTCCACTCGCAAACAGAGCGAAGAAAAAACGACTACCTATATGGCTCCCTAAGAGCCCTAATCTCTGTAAGTTTTTATCGTGGTCGTAACTCGGAATGTATATTGGCGGCAGTAGAATTGCTCTGCAGTCAGCCTCAGATACCAATTCTTTAAATTTTCTCCGTAGTGCTCCTCCGAAACAACGTCGCCTTTCCTCCAGGGATTCCCAAATGAGTTCCCGAAGCACCTGCGTAATATCTCCGTCTTGTTCAAACTTCCGGTAACAAAACTAGCAGCCCACCTCTGAACTGTTTCCATGTCTTCCTCTAATTCGACCAGGTGCGGATTCCAAACACTCCAACAGTACCCAACAACGCATAGCACTAGTTTTGCATATGCGGTCTCGTATACACATGAGCCATACTTTTGTAAAAATCTCCCAACAAACCCCTGTCCTGTCACTTATTGTGTGGTGTTGGACGTAGTAGGACATGCTTGGCAGATGGTATTTACCAATGCGAAAAGAGTGGACATGATCACAGATTGAAGCGAATGTAGGAAGTATAACTTTCGTTTCGTATCTCGTGTACGCCGGAAGATATGCCAATAGACGTCAACATCCTCAAACAATTATACACGATACGAAACCACGTATTACTGCTGCTTGCAGTGTAATTTCCTCTGAAATGCTAGGAGGTGTGGGGCAATTTTCGCAATGTTGTGTTGACTCTGGCGATGGCCATTTTAAGCACTGTCTTCGAGGGTACATTGGTTCTTTACGCGTCAGACTCCACAGAGATAATGCAGTCACCTCTGTCTTTCGATTGTCTTATGCAATGTCCCATCTAAGAAGACAATACCTCCAGAGGCCTATAAACATCTTTGTAGGGCTGCACATACGCACCCATGTGTAATTCACATTCGTTTATGCTACATCATAAAAGAATTATGGATCAAAACACCAAACATTAATCAATGATATAATACTGAAGAGTTTAGTTATTTTTTATGTCACCCCTTCCCTATTACAATCCCTATATGTTCATTCCATTTCATAGACGTGAATGTCGAGCAGCACACTACTAATACTGTATTCTAACATGATGGGTCTATTTCTCCTACTATCTGCATTAACTTACATTTTTCTGCATTTAGCGCTAGCTGCCGCCCATCGCACTAACTAGAAAATTTGTCCAAGTTGTCTTGCATCCTCCTACAGTGGTTCAACGGTGACACGATCCCATTCACCACAGCGCCATCGACAAACAGTCGCAGATTGCTGCTCATTCTGTCCGTCAGATTATTTACGTATACCGAAAACAACAGAGGTCCAATCACACTTCCCTGGGGCACTTCTTGTCTCTGATGAATACCGCCGTCAAGGATAACATACTTGGTTGTGTTACTTAAGGAGTCTTCGAGCCACTCAAATACCTGGGAACATATTCCGTATTTTTGTACCTTCGTTAACAATAGCATACGGAATCAGTACGCCATGGAGAGGTGAATGGCTCTAAGTGTACCATCGAAATCCTTGCATTTAGAACGACGCTTGTGGTGGAATATTAGAATTTTTATCCTACTTTCCTTTGCTCTTCGTTCCTAATAACAATCTTAAGTTACATTCAAATTTCTCAATCTAACTTTACTTTCTGAATATTTATGTAATTGTAAAATCGTCTAGCCTGCACAATTTTTTTTTTTCTGTAATTGAATTTCTGTGTTGTGCCAAGCTAATTACGGCCACATAAGCATGGTCTTTTCCGAATGTGCTTCGGGCCAAAAGCGAGTCTGGTAACTGGAGTTGGGAGGTTTTTGTTAATCCTCCCCTTTGAGTTCTTGCAATGATATTTCCACAGAAACTTTCATCTTCCACCAAATATTTCTTTACTATAACCGACAACTGAAATACCGATTTTTCACAGATTTAGCTTTAAACTGTTTCAATGTTGCGAAACATTTTTTAAAACTTTTCATCCCCTTATTTCTCCCTTTTAGGAATTTAATTTCCAAAAACTGAGGAACCCGTATTTTTTTTTAATTTCTAACTGATAAACCAAATACAAATTTTCGTAGTTCAAATACCGTTTCATCCCCCATTTCACCCTCTTAGGAGTGTAATTTCTAATATTAACGCCCTCCCCAAATTTCAAGCTTCTATCCTTAGCGGTTTGAGCTGGGGGGCAAGTCAGTGAATAAATCAGGCCCTATTTCACCCCCTTAGGGCATTAATTCTCTAAAACAGTGAAATACATTTTTTTAAATTTTCTAACCGAGAAACCAAATACTAATTTTCATAGATTTAGCTATCCAAATGCTTTTATAATGAAGTATTTTCATAAGTATTTTCATAAAAGATTTTCGTCACCTTTTCGCCCCCTCATGCGCTGAATTACCAAATCATTAAAACATGTATGTATTCTTTCTATCCGAGAGTCAAAAGCAATTTCCATAGATGCAGCTTTAAAAATGCTTCAGTGGTTCTTCAATAATAATTCGCTTCCAAAAAAATTTCACTCACCATTTCACCTCATAGGGGTCAAATTTCCAAAAATACTGAAACACGTATTTATTTCTGACCGAGAAACCAAATAATTTTCCTAGTTTTAGCTTCAAGATTATCTTCATAGCGACATATTTTCAAAAAACCTGTTCTCCTATTTTACCATCTTAGGGCTGGAATTTTGAAAATCCCTTCTTAAACTATGCCTAAAGTACAAACCCACACCATCTCCAAATTTCAACGTTTGCATCCTTAGCAGTTTGGGCTGGCAATGATGAGTCAGTACATTTCCTTTTATATAGAGACACACAATAAAAATGTCTTCTGTACAACTTGTAAAAAAAAAAAGTGTAATGCAGAAATCTCTCCATTCAGTTGGACAGATGATGGATCATCAATACGTTATAAGGGGGCGATCAAGTTTCCGTTTGAGGGCGTTGCTGCGGCGTATACGCGACGTAGCGCGAATGCTATGGATGTGTATAAGCACCGGCATATAGGCAAAGGGTTAGTGTGGATTTGTGTCTTTCAGATGTGCGTGCGGAAAGTGCGGAAAAGTGCACTGTGGCGATGTTACTATCAAAAGCGCCCAAACAGGATCAACATGAGGTTACTCTTTTCTTGGCTGCAGAACGACAGACACCGGCAGACATTCACTGGCGAGCAAACAATGTGTACGGGCAGCATGTCTGTCGAAAACAATCATTGAGGACTGCTGCGCGGCAAGAGGTGCTGTTTCATGAGAACGCACGTCCGCACATCAAAAATGTCGTTAACGCAAAAGTTAAGCTAGCTGAACTCGAGCAAACGCCCTATCTTGCTGATCTCTCCCCATGCTACTATCGGACCCTTAAGAAGGGCCTTGCAGGCTCCAAGATCAATGTCTGACGAGTATATGCAGCAAGCAGTTGCGAACATCTTCACAAAGCAGGGCACAGTGTTTTACCAAACGGGTTTCGCGTCGGTCTGGTGCGTCGACGGGATGATTGCCTCAATGACCGCAGCAATTTTACCTGATTGGCACACCGATTCTGGACTGTATGGCCTTCGAAACGGAAGTTTTTCATCGCCCCTCATAAATGTAAAAAAAATTATTTCTTGTAGGAATTTCCATTAATTCGAAATATTTTGTTTCATTATCTGGCAACTGGCTTATTTCACACCCTTGGACATCATGGAGTTACATAAAATTATTACGATTACAGACAACCCGTCCTACCAACAACCAAGGATCTTGCCGTGGTGTGGTAGCTTGCGTGCCTCAACGATACAAATAGCCACACCGTAGGTGCAACCGGGCCAGACAAATATATCGCCCCTGAAGACGGGCAGAAGCCTTTTCAGTAGCTGCTACTGAAACAGTCTGGATGACTCACTGATCTGGCCTTTAAACATTCGCCATAATGCCTTCATGTATTGGTACTTGTAAAGGCTGAGAGCAAAGAGGAAATTACACTCGTCATATTTCCAGGGGACATGTAGCTCTGCTGTAGCATTTAGAGTTGCATTAACTCAGTCTCTGAAGTGAAGATGACAACAACAGGCTTACAGTATGTTGTACTGAACATATCCGTGAGGGGAAAAAGCAACATGTCATGGCGTCCAAAACGGTTTCAGCACCACCATAGCTGGCACGAACAGAACTATCACAGATGTCAAGCTCATATGTAAAGTAAAAAAACCGCAATCACATGTTGCTTTCGCGTGCACAAAAAAAAAAAAAAACACACACACACACACACACACTGCTGTGTGGCGTATGTTATAAGCATTTTATGTGGCTGCCCTACCAATTTTTATTGTCATGTAGCTTCACATTGACCAACGGGGCGAAATTAGCATGTTACTAAATAATGAAATATATTTCCATGTAACACATAAGCCTAAGCAGGAAAATTATTTTCTTTAAATAATTTACAGCAGCTTGGACTATTACTTTAAAGATATTCTTGTAACAGCATGTCACTAAGAAAAAATACCCACAAAGTAACAACTACTGTTGTTATACACCTGCATGCAAATTTCTGCCTATGTACCTAAATGTCAATTTCTGAGACATCGCCTTTTTCTAAAGTGATCTGCTTTGATATACTTAACCATCCCGAAGTTTATGAATGACTGTCAGTAACACCGATGACTGCTTTATAGTGCTATGCAGTGTATTATGTAGGAATGAACAGCAGACAGAACAAATAGTCACAATAAATATGTCCTGCCAATGTAAGACAAGTGTCGTATTCAATAGCATGGCAATAGCAAGCAACTGAATGACAAAACCCAAGTAAACAAAATCTAACTACTGGGGTAAATATTAGTATATATTAGTTGCCAACATAAACCAAAACAGAGATAACAAGACAAACACACGTTGTTAAGTGACAAAACCTATGGTTTAGTAAGATTGTACCAGGGCCACAGCTGTTTGTCAATGGCACAATGACACAATACAGAAAAGTATTTTATCCATCCTCGGCACGTGTATTTAAAAAAATATGGGAATTAAAAACCCTGCATTGAAGTGAAAATGGGTATGTAATTCACTATCCTGAAGATGCCTTAGTCAGCTGATGAAAAAAATCATCTGCTAAACGCAAGCCGAATTTATTTAGCTGCATGTAGAGATGGTCAAAAATCTTTAATGTTACAAAAAACTGGCGACTGACACCAGTACCATTAAATAGTTCACGGAAGCTTTAGATGTTTTAGTAAACAGCTTCTATTAGTGTTATGTTATCAATATTATTCCATTACCATTACCGATGCTCTAAGTTTCTATGATGATATGTCAAAAACACACTGGAAGTCAGTCCACGAAATAATCTCTCCACCCCATCCCTTTCCAAAAGAAACCCTCTTAAACATTTCATTTCGCAGCACATAAAAGGTAGGTTTAATTCCTTGTAAACAAAAAGACTATTTGTAAAGCACCGGTCTATCGCTCCTGCTGTTTTCAGGGGTGGGTGTGCCACAGTCGAATGCCCACTCTGCGAAAGTTTTTTACGTTTAAATGTTTCCCGCTTAGTCCAATAATTCAAAAGAACAAATGATGAGAAAAAAAATCATATGAATGTATGGTGTGTTCTTTCGGGAAAAATTACGGGGTGGCGCACGAAATGTGTTAGCATATTGTTTTTGAATATAAACTTTATTGTCAATACTATCTGAAAGGAACATATACTACAATGAAGAGCCGTCCATGGAGATTTGTTCTAACTCAGCACATGCTCAATATGTCCACCATTGCGTTTCCTAACTTCCTTCAAACGAACACTGAAGTTAGTGATTACCCTGCGGCACATGTCTTCCGTAATTTCACTGCAAGCTTGAAGAGTAAGTCTTCCGAGCTCCATTAAATTCCACAGCTTCTTGCTACTGCCTTGCCCTTCAACAAGCAGTGGTTCATGCAAGATCGAGCAAGGCCACATACTGCAAACACTGTGTTGGAGTTTTTACACGAGCATTTCGACACGCGGATCATTTCACTCAGGTTTCCAGGTCGCTTCAATGACGGACAAAATTGGCCCCCCCAATAGTCCAGACCTCAATCCATGTGACTTTTTTCTTTGGGGGTACCTAAAGGAAAAAAAATTCCCGAAACACCCACGTGATTTAATGGAGCTTAGAAGACTTATTCTTCAAGCTTGCAGTGAAATTACGGAAGACATGTGCCGCAGGATAATCACTAACTTCAGTGTTCGTTTGGAGGAAGTTAGGAAGCGCAATGGTGGACATATTGAGCATGTGCTGAGTTAGAACAAATCTCCATGGACGGCTCTTCATTGTAGTATATGTTCCTTTCCGATTGTATTGACAATTAAGTTTATATTCAAAAACAAAATGGTAACTCATTTCGTGCGCCACCCTGTATATGGATGCGTCAGTCCATTAATTCATAAAATTGATTCGCCTCTATGGGCATTGAATACACCATCTTCAGTGCTGATGCACTTCTGCGATCGACTTCCGGCGGGAATCTAAAATTAGCTAGCATGGAGGACATGGACAGGGACTACGGACATGTGGCGCTGGCTGGGAACGTGAGTCGGCCGGGGAGCGTGCCGAAGTACTAAGCCCATGTGCGGTAAACACTGTTTCCGGATGGCGCAGTGGTTAACGCAATTTCCTAGAAAGCAGCAGATCCCGGGTTCGAGTCCCGGTCTGGCACACATTTTTACTCATTGCCGCTGATATCATCGATTGCTTCACTTCCCCTTCCCTTCATCCCATTCCCCTCCACCTTCAGTTTACAGGGGAAAAAAAGAAGAAAAAAAAACACTGACAGTGCACACAACTCTAACATCACGTGATTTTAACTGCATGCACATTAGCATATTTTTACATATGCTAAGATATTGACAGTGTAATACAACCAGTGTGGCCAAGCGAAGGCGGGCACGGTAGTCCGAATCCAATTTTGGCAATGAAATACAGGTTTTTTGCACAGTGTTTGTTGCTGGCTGTCGTCTCCCTGAATATTCTGTAGCTCCTATTATTCTGAAAAATTTCATATGTGGCAGAATGACTCCATGCTCGTAAATATCACGGAAATCGTACAAAAAGTAGGATAACGACGAATATTGACGTCACAAATGAGAGAGAGAGAGAGAGAGAGAGAGAGAGAGAGAGAGAGAGAACGGTGGGAGGGAGGGGTTACACCACGGAAACTGAATATTTCCGTTACGAGATTTTGTTGTCTGCAGATGATTTTCGTGTTGGGTCGAGACGCCGGGCATTCCTATAGAGGGAACGGAAAGGTATGTCTCCCCCTGTCGGGGGAATGCCAGACGCAGTCGCGCTGAAACGGAGGCGGAATTTAATAAGCAGGGAAGGGGTGACGGCTTGGGTGGGGGCGGAAGACAAGATTCCGCTGCCTGCTCTGCAGATAGCGCGAAAACCAGCCGGAATTCAAGCTCACCGTTGCACTGTGTGCAGCCTACTGGTCCATTGGATAACAAGCTGTAACTGACTCAGCAAATATGTACTCCCATCAGAAACTCTGTTCTGTATAGAAGTAATGACTTCAAAAGATGACGCAGCCCTACGGAAGAATATTTCTTTTTGTTGCAGGTATGAATCTTGTTTAATAGGAAGGAATGGGTTGATCATTACAGCATTCATTGCAACGAAGTACGTGAAACGTTCCAGTTGTGCTACGACTCAGAATGCCTCCACAGAAAAGTATGGTAGGGATGCACCAAACAACACCATCATCAAGCGGCTGTACGACTCGTGCTGTATGACGGAATAACGACAACGAAAATGCATGTCTGAAAGAACCTTGCATCGATCTTCTTAATATAGGCACTGCAATTTCGCATTTATCGTCGATACTAGGCAGCGACTTCACTTAAAATGTCCTCCCCTGTACGAGAATTACATAATGTGTACACTAATCCAGGTTGTGACACAGAACGGCGATTATGGAAGTTTGCGTCTGGCCGTAAACTGTACACGGATAGCTAAAGCAGTTAAAGGGATCGCTTGCATAAAGCGGGAAATCCGAGTTCGGGGACGCGGCACAAATTTTCACTGTCGTCATTCCCTTATACAGTTGATGGTTTTTCGCATTCGCAGCTGAGATAAGATTTCATGTATTTCACAATGATTGTAGTCGCCGGAAGGACACCACGCGAGACTTACATAGAACATTGAAGACCAACTTAAGTAAACACGATCCTCCAAACCTCAGCTTTAAGGAAAGGAGGGAAAGATAGTGTATGGAGACATGGAAAACAGTCAGATCTTGGCGGAATACTTTGAAGACCTGCTGAATTGTAAACCGCCATCCGATACATTCAGTTACAATGAGGAAGAACCAAACCCTAACTCGGAACCACCAACTGTAGAAGAGGTTAAGAACATTATAAGAACCTTGAAAAATAAAAAACACCTGCGGAAAACGGGATCATGGCAGGACTCTTAAAGTATGCGAACGAGAATGTGTTCATAGAACTATCACAAGTTAAACGAAAAATCTGGGAAGTAGAGCAGCTTCCAGAAGGTTGGACATCGGCACTAATATATCCTATAGACAAGAAAAGCGAGAAGGCGGAACTTGGGAACTACAGGGAAATTTCTTTAATGCCTGTGACCTATAAAGTATTCACAAAAGCACTTCTAAACAGAGTGGAAGAACAAATAAATCCACAATTTGATGAGTACCAAGTGGGCTTCAGAAAGGAGAGATCATGGGCAGAACAGATCCTGAATCTAAAACTGATAATTGCTCATCAAAAACTGAGGAGCTTACATTAACAGACTTCATGAACGCCTATTATTCTGTAGACAGACACACACTGTTCCAAATTTTAGAGGAGATGAGTTTGGATAGATAATCCAGCAAACCGGTTAAACAGACCCTAAGCAACACAACAACCGAAGTCAAGTTCAGAGGAAAGCTGTCTGAGGCCTTTAAGATCGAAACTGGGGTGAGGCAGGGAGACGGACTCTCTCCTTCGCTCTTTGTGCCCTCGATAAAGTGATCAAAGAGTGGCGACAAGGAATGAAAGGACTGGGTGGAATACGACTGGGCTGCAAGAACAAAGGAGTGCAGGTACACTGTCTAGAACACGCAGGCACAACTAGCTTTCTTAGGAAACGCCAGAGACCTACACCCTACCCTACAATGAGCTCTAGTCTGACACCACTTAAGTTGCAAATGGAGGTGTCTTGGGGTCAGTGGAATGCATGGTACAGGACGTCTGGCTCGTTGCTGTCCTTTAAGTAACCAATTTGTAACAGTTCATTGTGTCACTGTGGTACTAACTGCTGCTCAGACTGCTGCTACAGATGCAGTACGGTGCACCAGAGCCATACGATGGTCTTCCCAGAGGCAGGGACACGCGGCCGTCCAGAGTTCGGTCTTCTTCCGACCGTACATTATCGTGACCACCGCTGCCAACAACGATGTACAGTGGCTACATTCCTGCCAGGTCTTTCCCCAGTATCGCAGACGAACATCTATCTTCTCTAGCCCTAGTAAACGACCTCGTTCAAATTCAGTGAGTTTTTGATAATGGCGTCTCTGTCGTCTTAAAGACGTTCTTCACTAACATCAAGTCACCACGCCCAATCTCTAAGATAACTAACGCTCAGGACCTTTACAGTGCGTATGTAAAGCAAAGGTGATTGGCACCCTCATAGTGACGCTACTAACGCCACTCTTACGCGATTGGCGCCGAAATAAACTTTCGTTTATTTCGCACAACTCTTCCTTTGTGGAGCGACTTTTTTTCCGTCAGTCTATGTTGCACTCCTCCTGATAAGAGATATTGAAATCGTACTTTTGTGTCTTCTTAATGTCTATTTTGTTATTTTATTTTGATTTCATGCCGGTACAAATGTTACATGACGACCTGGCTATTATTACTACCTACGTTCTTCTACGTCGAGGAGGCGGCGCAGCGTTTGACCAACTGGAGAGGATCAATTAGCTAACAAGACGATGGTTAACAGAAATCCTTGGGTAACAGAAGAGATGTTGAATTTAATTGATGAAAGGAGAAAGTATAAAAATTCAGTAAATAGAGCACGCAAAAAGGATTACAAACGTCTCAAAAATGAGATCGACTAGAGGCCGAACCGCACAATAACCCTGGGTTTGGTGTGGGGCGGCAGTGGGGTGGGTGGACTGCTGTCTCCTGTTGTGGGGTTGTGAACCACTGAAGGGCTATGGCGGGACGAAGGCTCTCCATCGTTTCTAGGTCCCCGGTTTAATACAATGCAATGTTAAAGGATGAAAACTTAGGTTGGAGAACTTTGTTTTTCGTGTTAATTTGCCCACTTCCAAGGGCTGCAAACAAAGGTACATATGTACACAGAGGCCAGATCAGCTACTTTATATTTCTATTATAGGTAATAAATGAATTGTAAAATTTTTACTATATTACTGTAGCCATTCTTGTACTTCCAGTAGTTTGAATGAAAACACATACACAGACCAATATTTTTGTTTGCTTTCGTACAGGAATTTGATCACAATTATTACACTCCTGGAAATTGAAATAAGAACACCGTGAATTCATTGTCCCACGAAGGGGAAACTTTATTGACACATTCCTGGGGTCAGATACATCACATGATCACACTGACAGAACCACAGGCACATAGACAAAGGCAACAGAGCATGCACAATGTCGGCACTAGTACAGTGTATATCCACCTTTCGCAGCAATGCAGGCAGCTATTCTCCCATGGAGACGATCGTAGAGATGCTGGATGTAGTCCTGTGGAACGGCTTGCCATGCCATTTCCACCTGGCGCCTCAGTTGGACCAGCGTTCGTGCTGGACGTGCAGACCGCGTGAGACGACGCTTCATCCAGTCCCAAACATGCTCAATGGGGGACAGATCCGGAGATCTTGCTGGCCAGGGTAGTTGACTTACACCTTCGAGAGCACGTTGGGTGGCACGGGATACATGCGGACGTGCATTGTCCTGTTGGAACAGCAAGTTCCCTTGCCGGTCTAGGAATGGTAGAACGATGGGTTCGATGACGGTTTGGATGTACCGTGCACTATTCAGTGTCCCCTCGACGATCACCAGTGGTGTACGGCCAGTGTAGGAGATCGCTCCCCACACCATGATGCCGGGTGTTGGCCCTGTGTGCCTCGGTCGTATGCAGTCCTGATTGTGGCGCTCACCTGCACGGCGCCAAACACGCATACGACCATCATTGGCACCAAGGCAGAAGCGACTCTCATCGCTGAAGACGACACGTCTCCATTCGTCCCTCCATTCACGCCTGTCGCGACGCCACTGGAGGCGGGCTGCACGATGTTGGGGCGTGAGCGGAAGACGGCCTAACGGTGTGCGGGACCGTAGCCCAGCTTCATGGAGACGGTTGCGAATGGTCCTCGCCGATACCCCAGGAGCAACAGTGTCCCTAATTTGCTGGGAAGTGGCGGTGCGGTCCCCTACGGCACTGCGTAGGATCCTACGGTCTTGGCGTGCATCCGTGCGTCGCTGCGGTCCGGTCCCAGGTCGACGGGCACGTGCACCTTCCGCCGACCACTGGCGACAACATCGATGTACTGTGGAGACCTCACGCCCCACGTGTTGAGCAATTCGGCGGTACGTCCACCCGGCCTCCCGCATGCCCACTATACGCCCTCGCTCAAAGTCCGTCAACTGCACATACGGTTCACATCCACGCTGTCGCGGGATGCTACCAGTGTTAAAGACTGCGATGGAGCTCCGTATGCCACGGCAAACTGGCTGACACTGACGGCGGCGGTGCACAAATGCTGCGCAGCTAGCGCCATTCGACGGCCAACACCGCGGTTCCTGGTGTGTCCGCTGTGCCGTGCGTGTGATCATTGCTTGTACAGCTCTCTCGCAGTGTCCGGAGAAAGTATGGTGGGTCTGACACACCGGTGTCAATGTGTTCTTTTTCCATTTCCAGGAGTGTATTTATGACAAAACTAAAAATGCTCTCAAAAAATTCGAATGACCAGTTCAGATGGTAGGCAAAACATAATATTTATCAGGCTCAATTATTTCAAAATAGTTAAAATTTCAATAGCGAATTAATCTACTGGTCAATATTTATTGTTTAATGTGTTGATAAATACTCGTTCCGCAATGTTTTGCTCTCTAAGTTAACCCCTTCGAGAAAATCCTTCAGAAACCACAGAACTTTTCACCAACGAGAAATATTTTTGGGCTGCAAATTACAAGGCTGGCATACACCTTCCTTCTCCAAAAAACGGAAAGATCATAGCTACTGTATAGTAAAGGGCAACAGGTACATTTCTGTTTCAACAGTCCAGTACCGAGTCTAATGTCATTTGTTTCTTGCTCGTTTCTAACATCTGGGACTATCATTGAAATAACTGGCAGTTTTTCCCATTTGCTATAACCATCTAACGTTTTATTCGCTTTAAAAATAATTATTTAAATATAAAAAATGTTAGCTCCACTGCTATGACTAATTGATATACTCCTCCTTTGCCCGGTCATTAGGAACAAAAAGTTATAATCGACATCGCACAAATACCGAGAAATATCTGTTATGTAGAACTGAGACACCGGTATGAGTTTTACCGGCCAGTTTTTCCCATCCCTACGGCGGGAGCGCCGTTACACCTGCGCCGTCCGGAGCCCTGTGAACCACCGACAAGAGAACGCTGGGTGCAACGGAGAACAACATTGAGCACCACAACGCACAGCGTTCCTACAGGAAGCATTCGAAGACCGGCTTGGGTAGCCGTTGGTTGGCAGTAAGAGCGTTGTGTTTGATGGTCGCATATACGGCAAGTCTAGTGCAGTTTCAGTGAAGCAATCTGTCCAGTGCGCTCCGCCACGCACAGCGGAGTGAAGCGGCACGCAGCGTGTACAAGGTGGAGAGACTACCTCACGTTAAGGTCAGAGCAGGGTATGGGATGTCGAACCAACCAATATTTTCCTAATGACATAAGTCGTAAAAGAAAGCCAAAAAACGACAGCCCATCAGCGACGTGTGTGTGTGTGTACTCTTATCTTTCTCCAGCTAATAAATGTCATGCTAAAGACTGCAGTTACTAATTAAATTACCTAAAGGTAGTTTTTTCTATTGAACAGACAAAATTGGCAAATTTTAAATTCCTATCCATGATTGGTTACATTGAACGCGAACTTTCTAGGTAGTTTATTGGTTAAAGCTTGGCTATTAAATCAGCTACATCTATTACTTCGGAGGCTATCTTATAGTGAGCGGCGGAGGGTACGCAGTGTACTTCCTCCCTTTACTGTTCCCTTCCGCAGGGTCCTGTGGGAAAAACAATTTTTTGTAAGCCTCTGTGCGAGATCGAATCTCTCTCTAATTTTACCTTCATGGTCTTTTCGCGAGTTATAAGTAGGAAAAAAATCATATACTGGATGACTCTTCTACGACTAAGGGACGGAAAAAATCGCAGATTCTTAAAAAATTGTTTCATCGGTGTGAAATTAATGTTTACCTTTAAAAGAGTTACTCTTAAAAAGACACATTAAGGGATAAATTGTGTTACGTGGATTTAACAGGGTGGAGGTGGGCCTGGGAGAAGGAGTCTGTGTTGGATGGAAGCAGAGACAATGTAGGTCGATGGATCTTGTTTACCTACTTCCCTCCTTCATACGTCTGCAAACTTAAGATCGGGCAGTTGATTCTCCACTAATCGCTGCGTCGCAAAAAGCAGCTACAGAGAGCTTCACAAATTTACACCGACCTTCCGCAGCTCGCCTTATGGCGCTGTGTGCACACACGCCTGGCAAGTTTAATCTCCACAAAACGCGTTCACGCCACGTGGAATGAAGGTATGAGTTACTAATAACACTAACGCGAGAAACCCATGTGGACAGAATCTACGTAAATCTCTGTGCACTGTTCTGCACTACTACAGGGGAAATTGATTCTTAGTCGAACTTCACGACAGCTGTAGCGTTCTTCCGGGAAAGGCAATTTCCCCCATCACGAGCACTAATTGCTTTTCAGTTTACAGATAGACCATATATCGACATGATTTCCCGTCCAGTTCTCTTATGTGAGTAGACGGAATATCTTCACTAACCTCGTTTTTATACGATGGATTTATTTTCGGATTGTTACCTGAATATTTAGTGGCCGTTTGTAAGTGCTCTGCTGTGTGAAAATAATAAACAGCTGGAGTGGTCAACTGACTACGTCACTTAAAGAGCCTGACCCAAGTGTCTCATGCTACCAATATATATTCTAAAATTTCCATTTATTGTCTTCACTGTCACTGTATTCAATAATTTTCACAGCATATCAGATGCATGACACAAGCCTCAGTTCTGCCAATCTCTGACGAGAAGCTTAAATCGTCTCCCTCTACAACGAAAAGATGTCACGTAGGAGTTCTGGAACTTCACATATTTTAACTTAAGTCGAGCAATGCTTTACGGCAAATTATTGCCCTAGACTTGAACATGGCCAGCCCCATTTCGTCAGATATATTCACAACCATTTTGGAAGGTACATCCCAGATGTGCGGTAACAGCAGCCCATCCTATTGGGTGCCAACTGTTCCTGAATGGGAAAGATTTATGCATTTCACCATTATCGCACTGGTATTTATTATGTAATCGTGTCAGAAGCATCGTAAATAAAATCAGAATAACACATACATATCAAGTATATAACAAATACAAAAAGAGTATAAAAGTATACAGATATATAAGCAGGGTCAGTAGTTTTTTATTCTATAAATTCTTGGACCAGAACCTGGCCACGTCCAGCGCTTCCGGGGTGGCATTCATCAAATCCTTCACGGTGCAGGTGCTTGGGCACAGCACACACTGCCTGAGGTGGGTGGTGGTTTGAGTGTGTCCACAGTCACTCAGCGCGGGTTCATTTGAGAGGCCCCATTTGCGCTTACTCTCTTTGGATCGTGAGACACCAGAGCGCAGCCTATTAAGAGATTTCCATGTCGTCCATCCTTCCATATCGCCGGGAGGGAGTTCTTCGTTTGGGACTAACCATTCCCCAATGTGCGCGTTTTCTTCACGCCACATTGCCAGCCTCACTTGCTGCGGTATCCAGACGGTGTTTTCTGCTGTGTGCAGGAAGCTTTTTCTGGATTTTAGTCGACGGCGGGCTGGCTGGTATTTGTACAGCGGGTGGGCTGGTGATGTCAACGCCTTTGTCTTTTCCTTCCTGGCCGCTACTTTCCTTCTAATATCTGGTGGGGCCACGTCTGCCAGGCAGTACAGTTTATCAGTCGGGGTTGGTCTCAGACAGCCTGTGATGATGCGGCAGGATTCATTAAGCGGTATGTCCACTTGATGGCGTGGCTAGAATTGTACCACACTGGGCACGCATCCTCCGCTGTTGAATTGCACAAAGAAAGAGCTGTGGTTCTCATTATTCCAGGCTGTGACCCCCCCAATGTAATGCCCGTTAGTTTGCGCACAATGTTGTTTCTCGCGGCTACTTTGTGTTTAGTGTTCATGCAGTACTTTTTATAGGTGAGTGCTCTATCCAAGGTGACGCCTAAGTATTTTGGTGTTTCGCAATGTTCCAGGGGCAGTCCTTCCCACTGGTGAGAGAACTATATTAACTTTCTGGTCAATCACTAATTAATCTCCAAGTGACTATAACAATTACACGGCTTTACAATACACCGTCAACGATAGACAGCAGCAAGGTGCTAGATACACCAGTCCAACACTTTTCCCACCAACACTACGTAGCTCACTCACAACGTCATAGTCCAAAATTAAACACTTCTCAGTGATTGTTTACAGAAGCGTATTTTACATATAAGATCACATAATTGCAAAAAAGTACTTACTAGACAGTAAATGAACTGAAAATCAAGCCGCGCTTGTGATGGAGGAAGTTGCCTTTTCCGTAAGAACACCAACTGAGAATTTCCCCTCTAGCGGTGCACAACAGTGCGCAGAGATTTACGTAAATTCTGTCCATATGCCTATCTTACATTAATTTTATTTCACGTACTGTTTAAGCATTGCCTCCCACACGGGGCATGTCTACACGCTGCGTCGCCAGTGATTTTACACCGAACGAACAAAATTTACCCCATAATAAGGCTCTACTGCACATAGACTTGATACACACACACTTAATATTTGTTCTTAAGACACTTAATTTAAAGATAACATTAGTTTCATAACGCTAAAACAACATTTTTAGTAACTGCGATTAGCGCTGGAGAAAAGATGTACAGTATCTTTCTGTAGGAAGTTTAATGTATTTTAATTGTGTACTGTGCAACATTTTCGCTAGAAGTCGGGGTTTAACGAGTTTTTCCACAGAGAAACATAAAAACGTGACCTGTAAACGACCTACCACACCATCGCTCAAACCCAGGATTTTTAGTATGTTGTACGTGGTACTCCGTCCTAGCACTGTGCAAAAATTTGGGAGTACTCAAATTTTCCCCCTTATTTTTCCTCCGTTGACTGGGCTTATAGGAGTTGCGAAGCGACTGTTGTTGGTGTGTCAGCTGCCACAATGTGGAAGCGGCCGAATTCTTATTATTAGCTAGCAAGTGGAGTGCGAAACAACGTATCTCGCTCACACGAGCAGCCGTCAGTATGAGGAAACTGAACTTAAATGGGTCAGCAGGGGCACACAAGCCACAGCCGTGCAAAGTTAATAAAAATGTTTTCTTCCTAATTTTTAATCCGTGACTGAAAAAGTTAACTTGGTTAAACTTTCATAAGAGTTTCATTGGGCATTAAAGTTGATTGTTAACTTTCAACTGTAAACTTTATGCTGTCGGTGTAGTACAATGAGCAAGTTCTACCATCGCTTCAATGAAAATGGTTTGGTTGGAAAGTTCAGGTAGCACATCGTAGATAAACAAAAAACAAATCATTTAATCAGTTTTATAATTTTTTAGTATCCATGTTAAATCACGGGAGAATCAAAATACAGGAGAATCAGATAGTTTCTGACAAAGTGCTTATTTTCCTCCATGAACAGCAACATGTTGAAGTATTCATCCGAGAGCGAAGCCCATTTAGGTGAAAAAATGTCTGTACCCACAGAAAACAAATCGACTGACTGTGACAATTTAGGGTATAGGGGGAGGTGGTGTTGTTGATGGAGGTGGTGGTGGTGGTTTCCTCAGTCCAGAGTCTGGTTTGATGCAGATCTCCATGCTACCCTATCCTGTGCAAGCTTCTTCATCTCCCAGTACCTACTGCAACCTACATCCTTCTGAATCTGTTTAATGTATTCATCTCTTGGTCTCCCTCTGCAATTTTTACCATCCACGTTGCCCTCCAATACTACATCGGTGATCCCTTGATGCCTCAGAATATGTTCTACCAAGCGATCCCCTCTTCTAGTCAAGTTGTGCCACAAATTTCTCTTCTCCCCAATCCTATTCAATACTTCCTCATTAGTTATGTGATCTACCCATCTAATCTTCAGCATTCTTCTGTAGCACCACATTTCGAAAGCTTCTATTCTCTTCTTGTCTAAACTATTTATCGTCCACGTTTCACTTCGAAGGGGTATTATATTCAGTAAATAAATTTGATAAAACCTATTCCCAAACAAATACCGCATCGCAGAATGAGTCTTATGATTTCATGTCTAGCCACATTTTGACTAGACCCTGGGCTTTACTTTTTACAGATGTGGTACTACTAGGCTTCTCTTTAGACTGTTATCCGAATCCACGATTTAGTTTCCTACTCCATCCAGTAAGTAGCAGTTAATGCCAACTCAATAAACGGCCGGCCGCTGTGACCGAGCGGTTCTAGGCCCTTCAGTCCGGAACCGCGCTACCGCTACGGTCGCAGGTTCGAATCCTGCCTTGGGCATGGATGTGTGTGATGTCCTTAGGTTAGTTAGGTTTAAGTAGTTCTAAGTTCTAGGGGACTGATGACCTCAGATGTTAAAGCCCATAGCGCTCAGAGCCACTATAACTAAACAAACGAACAATAAACAGCCAACACCCAGTTATTCTTGCTCGCATTCGATTGTTTACATCAATTGCATGCACCCGGCGTACACACATCTACACGAACGGAATTTGTGAGAACATGATTCCCGCTGCAAGCGTGGCGTCATTTCCGACACAAATAGTGAATATCTAATTAATCCCTCCCGGTTAGCCGATCGGTCTAACGCATGTCTTTCCGGAGCGGGAAGGAGCACCTGGTCCCCGGCACGAATCCGCCCGGCGGACTTGTGTCGAGGTCCGGTGAGCCGGCGAGTCTGTGGATGGTTTTTAGGCGGTTTTCCATCTGCCTCGGCGAATGCGGGCTGGTTGCCCTTATTCCGCCTCAGCCACACTATGTTGGCTGATTGCTGCGCAACCAAGTTCTCCACGTAAGCGTACACCACCATTACTCTACCACGCAAACTTACGGGATACAGTCGTCTGGTGTGAGACGTTCCCTGGGGGGGGGGTCCACCGGGGGCCGAACCGCACAATAACCCTGGGTTCGGTGTGGCGCGGCGGAGGGGTGAAGTGGACTGCGGTAGTCGTCGTGGGGTTGTGGACCACTGCGGCAGCGGCGGGGACGAAGCCTCTCCGTCGTTTCTAGGTCCCCGGTTAACATACAACAAGTACCTAATTAACGATCAACGGACTCTAAGAGAGTAATCGGAAGTTTTTGTAAAATTACCTTAAAAGCTAATCCATTACTCGAAAAGTCAAATTCGTTAATTAACGATTAACGTATTGACAGTCTTGTGTCTAACTATGCAGACAGCCACCTGCCACAGCGACGAATTTTGTGACAACCTGGCACCGTCCGTTGCTGCAGGCGGGGTGCGACGCGTTCAAATCGCTCTCTCACTGACCGACCCTATGCAATAAAAGAGCACTTCAGTAACAGGGCCTCGCCGTCGCGGCTCAAGGCCACAGGCCGCGTTCTGCCCGGCCAGGCCTTATTAACGTATTCCTTGCGACGAAGCGTAAGAGCGCGACAGTTGTTACGTCGGAAGGCCGTAAGAGCAGGAGGCGCCGCGAGGTGGCCAGAGCAGGGAAGGTCCTTCTGCGTCCAGCTGGCTGTGACGTGGGCGGCGCGGCACACATTCCTGCCGTGACGAGTGTCCCGCTTTGGGCCCGGAAGCGTGGGGGTCGGCGCGGCACTGCAGCGCTTTATCCAGTACACTGGCCGTGCGTCACACACACCGGCGTGCCTGTACACTGACGAAGCACGGTAGCGCATCATATCGAAACGTACCACACGGGTGGCGGAGAGCGCGAGTGTTCCCTGCTTACATCTCGACTCTGCGCATAGCTACAAGCTGTGTCGAGGCGGGCAATTGCAAGTGTTTATTACAGGTGTTCAGAGGCAGCCATCAGTCACAAATTACTAGTCAACCCGCTTTAATTACACTACTGGCCATAAAAATTGCTACATCAAGAACAAATGCAGATGATAAACTGGTATTCATTGGACGAATATATTATACTAGAACTGACATGTGATTACATTTTCACGCTATTTGGGTGCATAGATCCTGAGAAATCAATACCCAGAACAACCACCTCTGGCCGTAATAGCGGCCTTCATACGCCTGGGCATTGAGTGAAACAGAGCATGGATGGCGTGTACAGGTACAGCTGCCCATGCAGCTTCAGCAAGATACCACAGTTCATCAAGAGTAGTGACTGGCGTATTGTGACGAGCCAGTTGCTCGGTCACCATTGACCAGACGTTTTCAGTTGGTGAGCGATCTGGAGAATGTGCTGGCCAGGGCAGCAGGCGAACATTTTCTATATCCAGAAAACCCGCACAGGACCTGCAACATGCTGTCGTGCGTTATGCTGCTGAAATGTAGGGTTTCGCACGGATCGAATGAAGGGTACAGCCACGGATCGTAACATATCTGAAAAGTAGCGTCCACTGTTCAAAGTGACGTCAATGTGAACAAAAGGTGACTGAAACGTGTAACCAATGGCACCCCATACCATCACGCCGGGTGATACGCCAGTATGGCGATGACGAATACACACTTCCAATGTGCGTTCACCGCGATGTCGCCAAACACGGATGTTACCATCATGATGCTGTAAACAGAACCTGGATTCATCGGAAAAAATGACGTTTTGCCATTCGTGCACCCAGGTTCGTCGTTGAGTACACCATCGCAGGCGCTCCTGTCTGTGATGCAGCGTCAAGGGTAACCGCAGCCATGGTCTCCGAGCTGATAGTCCATGCTGCTGCAAACGTCGTCGAACTGTTCGTGCAGATGGTTGTCGTCTTACAAACGTCCCCATCTGTTGACTCAGGGATCGAGGCGTGGCTGCACGATCCCTTACAGCCATGCGGAAAAGATGCCTTTCATCTCGACTGCTAGTGATACCAGGCCGTTGGGATCCAGCACGGAGCTCCGTATTACCCTCCTGAGCCCACCGATTCCATATTCTGCTAACAGTCATTGTATCTCGAGCAACGCGAGCAGCAATGTCGCGATACGATAAACCACTATCGCGGTAGGCTACAGTCCGACCTTTATCAAAGTCGGAAACGTGATGGTAGGCATTCCTCCTCGTTACACGAGGCATCGTAACAACGTTTCACCAGGCAACGCAGGTCAATTGCTGTTTGTGTATGAGAAATCGGTTGGAAACTTTCTTCGTGTCAGCACGTTGTAGGTGTCGCCACCGGCGCCAACCTTGCGTGAATGCTCTGAGAAGCTGATCATTTGCACATCACAGCATCTTCTTCCTGTCGGTTAAATTTCGCGTCTGTATCACGCCATCTTCGTTGTGTAGCAATTTTAATGGCCAGTAGTGTATTATAATACTGCAACATGTTTCGAAGTGTTACACTTTCAAGGTAGTTGTGGTTTCAGCATGGAAAGTTCAACAGATGAGCTCAGCGATGACAAACAGGCTACATGCTTTCAAAGGGAATGAGATCTGGGCTATGGGGAAAATGAGGGGAGGGGAGGGGGGCGGGGGGAGTTAGCAAACTGAAGAGGTGTTCCTGCTCAGTTATCTGCATGGCAGGTGTGACTGTTTCCCCTGTGACAAGCAGCACACACTAAAACTAACTTCACGGCACACTTACCTTCTCAACAGTGATATACAAGGTGGGCAAAATGAAGCTGGCCCAGCAAAAATTTGTAATACCGGCGCAGCACTGACCGTTTTTAATGAACAGGAGAACTGTCCATCCCAGAAGATGCTGGAATCGCTCATTTGGCTGCAACAGTCAGTTGCTGTCACCTGTCTGCGCATGTTCGTCTCCCGCAAGCTCTGTCCTGTATTCCGCTGTGTCGTTACGTTTGAATGAGTGAGAGGAGGACACGTGTTAGGCGACTAGTTGAACGCAACAAAAAGTGGTGCTCACGATAAAACTGCACGCGCTCATTATGGAGCGTTATGCGAAACAAAATCCGTGGAAAATGTGCGCCGAACTGTTTGCCAGAAAGTCGGCAACGCAAAACTTCGTGATAAAATGGGCCTAAACAGGCTCTGTAGCGAATAAACTCTCCACTATTTGCAAAGAGTCAGTCCAGCGTCACTCTTATTGTAAGTATTTTCCAAGCCACTTTTATCGCGCCCATTGTGCGTAACGTTAATATGAAACCAACAATGATTTAAATCTGCTTCTACCGGGCTTGTTACGTGGAGAAAAGTTTCTGTTAACGCTCATTATCCTGAATGGTTAAGTAGCAAATAAAAGTTTAGTTAGCAGCAGACCAAACCCAATGAAGAAAAAAAAAATGAAATAATGTATTATATTTCCAGGATGATTTTTACAGAAGTAAAGGTCGTTAACCGAAATGACGCAAAATTATAAGTATTGAGTTTATCAATTCTGAAGTAAGAATTTAGCTAACTTAACGTAGTTATGCTGTATATCAAAATGACCAACGCATTAACGGCCATCTAGTAAAGTTTATTTTTATTTTAAATCGGCCTACTGGCTTGATAGTAATATCGTGTAATTATAGCGTCTGGCGTCACAAATGATTAAGTTGCAATCAGAGGGAAGCGAGGACACTGTGATGGGTTAAGATGACAGAGCACGAGTTGTCTTTCGGACACGTCCAAGGAAGATCTCTCTCTCTCTCTCTCTCTCTCTCTCTCTCTCTCTCTCTCTGTTTTTGGTCACAGTAAAAAGCGTTTGCAACTAGGTCGTGGCACAGTGAAGACTTTCGATTTAGTTCACCTACAGCTACATGTATACTCTGAAAATCACATTTAAGTGCCTGGCAGAGGGTTCATCGAATCACCTTCACAATTCACTATTATTCCAATCTCGCATAGCGCGCCGAAAGAACGAACACCTGTATCTTTCTGTACGAGCGCTGATTTCCCTTATTTTATGGTGGTGATCGTTTCTCCCTATGTAGGCCGGTGTCAACAAAATATTTTCGCATTCGGAGGAGAAAGCTGGTGATTGAAATTTCGTGAGAAGATTCAGTCGCAACGAAAAACGCCTTTCTTTTAATGATGTCCAGCCCAAATCCTGTATCATTTCTGTGACACTCTCTCCCATGTTTCGCGATATACAAAACGTACTTCCCTTCTTTGAACTTTTTCGATGTACTCCGTCAGTCCTATCTGGTAAAGATCCCACACCGCGCAGCAGTATTCTAAAAGAGGACGGACAAGCGTAGTGTATGCAGTCTCCTTAGTTGATCTGTTACATTTTCTAAATATCCTGCCAATAAAACTTAGTCTTTAGTTAGCCTTCCCCACAACGTTTTCTGTGTGTTCCTTCCAATTTAAGTTAGTAGATTTAGTTACGTTCGTAATTATAGGTGCTCGCTAAGCTGTTTCACAACTTATCACGAAACGTGATAGGATAGTATTTGAGTCTTCACTTACTGGTGACGACTGCTATTTGCTGAACGCAGTGTCCAATTTGCCACTAAATATGTGAATATTTGATTAACAAGAAGAGTACAAACTCAAGCCCTGTATGTCACATAGTCACACGAAATAATTTCTATTAACATTTCATAATCTCATGCAGCAAACTTTATAAATTTTATGTTCCATTCGAACAGTAGTTTGCACCAATGTACGATCGCACCTAGACCAATACACACGGGACAAAAACTTGTAAAAAGTTTATCGTGCATTCAGTTCCACACCCTCAACTCGCAAACAAGCAAGAGTCAAGTTTAAAAAAGTGTCATGTGGCCGACGCATCTACGTGGTTGTGTAAGCGAACAATCAGAAGCACGGAACCAACTTTTTATAGACAACAAATATTTCCTGCGAAGTTCCGTGACTCTGTCACCTGCTTTACCTGTAACCACCTTGAAACACGACCTCTCCTATCCATAATGGATAAAATCAAAATCTTAGGCTACTTTAAGCAGCGCCAAATTTGTTTATTGTTCAAACGGAGCAGTCAATTTTCCGACGAATTTCCGTAACAGTTCCTAAGCAAATGTCACGGAATGGTCTCTTCATCTCAGAAATACAGTCGAAGAGACAAAAGCTTAAGTCTCGGAGAGAGCAATGACTGGTACTGCACTTCCCAAGCCCTATCGATCGAACAAATCAGTCACAGTGCTGTATGCGCCCGAGCATAGTCCTTCAAAATCCGTCGTCTTTTCTTTTACACATCTCATCTCGGGTTGTGTTCCAAAAATGAATAGCAACACAACACATTGATGTTCTGTCGAAGCGAAACGGTTGTGCGTTAGGGTAATATCGTTACATTTTTTGTATGTCCAGCCTTCTCACTGTAGGTTTGAGACACTTCGGTCGTTCATTTATGCAATAAAATGGAACACGTACAGCCGCGTTTTTGATGTTATGTATTATACGGCTGCCAGTTTCGGTGATTCAGTACATCATCTCAGGCTTAACTGACTCTGAGGTGTTAACTCCAATCGTATATACGATCTCATCAGCGGCCAACGTCCATGAACTGGTTTCCGTTGACTGTAACAACGATGTTGTGTCTTCAGCTATCAACTACACAGCCTACAGGAACCAGTTCACAGGTGTTGGCCAGATTGGATCGTATATACAATTGGAGTTAACACCTCAGCGTCAGTTAAGCCTGAGATGGAGCAGTGAATCACCGTAACTGGTAGCCATATAATAAATAACATATAAAGCAAGGTTGTCGGTGTTCCATTTTATTACGTCGTACACGAGAATCGCCGTATCCGTGACTTTGCTGGGGTCTGACGAACCTTCGACTGTCGTGGTGCCGTGTAAGGACGCAATTCGTTTGACTGCCGTCTCAGGCGTGGTTAGTACCTTTTCGTCCATGTCTCATCTATCGCAGTGTAAGACAGTCTGTCCTTCGTGTTCATAGCATCCCAAGTAGCTAAGAGCAAAGTCCTGTCGCAGCCATTTCTGCATTTCAGTCGAGTCGTGTGGAACTCATCGTGACGGTTTTTACCATGCCGAGGCGATCCTTCAGCATGTGTGGTACAATCGTATGCACTAATCTTGTCCATCGTGTCAACTCACAAATCGTTTGGCGTCAATCACTGACCAGTACAACAAGCATCATTTCACTGCTTTGCGTTGTGTCCTTGAAAGGGCCCTCACACGTTCAATATTTACTGCGAAATAATATTGCGTCAATATACTGCGCACGTAAGTAGAAGGTCAAGAAAAGCACAATATTATTGCAGAACATTTACGCCTGGGACGCGTCAATTAGAACTCTCAGTTGCGAACATGTCTGCGTTCGACGATGGATGTACTGCGAACAAATTGCTTACTTTGCAAAACACAAGCAGAAATTATGCAGTACGCACGAAGCCTGAAAAGCTTCCAGTAAACGTATCTGTGGACGAGGGGTTTATTCACTGCGGTTTAGAGTCCTAAACCACAGTAACAACCAATTACTAATCAAAGATGTGAGCTCGGTAATTTATCGCGTACATGTGCTGCTTTCTGGGTATATTAGTACTACAACTACAGTTTCAAATGAAATAAAACAAATAGTTACTGATTACCTGTTGAAAACTTACATGCTCTTATAAACAGGGTGACTCTGAAGTCCGTTAACATTTGAAAATGCACTATTTCACGGAATAATGTAGGTAGGGAAGTTAATACTGACAGACATGCCTAAAATGACATGTGAAATGACATGGCGTTTTACTGAAACCAAAAACGAGTGCAAATACTGGCTAACAGATTGCGCTGGAGTCATGTGGCGGAGTGCGAGGTATTCCGGTATCTTACAAAAGCGCATCATCCCTAGCCTGGCTGATAAACTCCTGCTGGAAGGCACGACTTATGCACGATGGCGCTCCACCCCATATTGCTACATTTGTGAAAAATCTACTGCGCACATCCTTTGGTGAGGATCACGTGCTGAAGCTGCCACTTCCGCCACCCTTTGCTTCCCGTGTCCCCAGGCCTCAAATCGTGTGATTATTGGTTAATGAGTTATCTGAAGTCGCAAGTCAACCGCGATCGTCCGACCTCATTAAGGATGCAAAAACACAACGTGCGACGGTGGTTTTTCACCATACCTACCCATATGCTGTGCAGTGCTGTTCACAACATTGCCCCTCGACTACAGGTACTGTTCATGAAAGACGTCCGATATGAGAAGCATTTGCTGTAAACAACATAGTCTTTGCTAAAAAATCAATTGTTATACTAATTATTGCTTTTTGCTTTTGTAGAATATGAAGCGTCATCTGTTAGTCATTTTGTGCACTTGTTTGGTTTAAAAAAAAAAACACCTTGTAATTTCAGGCATGTATGTCAATTTTTATCTCTCCACCTGCATTATTCACTGACGCATTGAATTTTCAAATGTTAACGGACTTTTTGCGTCATCCTGCACGTCCCGTGGTATGATGGCTATCGGGAAAAAAAAACAGGTATGCTCACTGAACAGCTGATCAGATCTTATTTGCGAGTTCTGACAATGCTACAAGTAAAACAAACATTTCTGCTTACTGTCATGTCAATATTGTCTACAGCGTCCTCTGCTGTTGTGGACGATGAGGTATCTGGCGTTTCTTAAACTTTCAGGAAATTCATTTCTCGAAGTATCGCATGGTGGAAAGTAGGGGACGAGGTACTGGCAGAATTGAAGCTGTGAGGACGGGTCGTGAGTCGCGCTTGGGTAGCTCAGATGGCAGCAGTCACTGTGGTGTAGTGGTTATGATACTAGACTGTTGCATGGGGGGTCGTGAGTTCAAAACTCACCTGAACTGTAAAATTTTAACGCCGTTCGGTCTAAGGCGTCTTGTCATGGTTCGCGCGGCTCTGCTCGACTGACGTTCGAGTCCTCCCTAGGGCGTGTGTGTGTGTGTGTGTGTGTGTGTGTGTGTGTGTGTGTGTGTGTGTGTGGGGTCCTTAGGGTAAGTTAGTTTAAGTTAGATTAAGTAGTGCGCAAGCCTAGGGTCCCCTAGTCCTTACCAGAAATTTCCAAAAATTTCTAAGAGCCGGCACGGTAGCTCAGCGTGTTCGGTAGGAGGGTTAGCTGCCGTCTGTAATAAAAATCGATCAACAACGAACTTCAGCGGATGTCTTACGACGTCCGCCTCGAGCAGATGCAACGAACAAAAGCGAACAAAATGAAAATGTTAAAAAAATGGTAGAGCACTTTCCCCCGAAAGGCAAAGGTCCGGAGTTCGAGTCTCGGTCCGGCACATTGTTTTCATCTGCCAGGAAGTTTCATATCAGCGCACACTCCGCTGCAGAGCGAAAATTTCATTCTGGAGTCGCATGGTGATTTAATATAAGCTCTCCAACACAATCCCTATCTGTCTCTTACATTTTCAGTTCTTCGCGAAATTCGTTCGGAGCGAACTGAGTTTCTCTCAGTCTCAACAGAAACTGCTGTTTATTGAGCAATACTATCTTTACATAGTACAATATATATTTCACAATATATTGAGCGAGCGGCTGTTTTTTAGAGCTCTCCAATCTCCTTCAATGTATTGCTCAAATCGGCAATACTGCGCAATACGGCGCGTGTGAGGGGTCCCAGGCAGTGTCGCAACTATTGACGTCCCAACCTTCGATAAGTTAAAAAGCGCCATGTCACAGAGAAAATGATGTGAAAGAGAATATGTTGTATGACCCAGTTAACAGCCTTACCACTGACGCTCCAATGCCCCAACACAAAGGGTCCACCTGCCGTAACAAGTGCGTGACATAAGGTGCGCGTTTGGCGGCTAGCAGGAAGCTGTGAGCCTGGGGAGAAGATGGCTGCCCTGGGTTGGGAGGGTGGAAGCGCGCAGCAGGTTGTGCAATTTGCGGAGGGCGAGACAGACCTGGGGAGCGTCGGTCTCCCCCTGGCCCCTGGGACTGTCTCCATGGCAACCGGCGCCACATCTGGCGCGCACCTGTGCCTCAGCACGAGGCAGGAGATTTACCACGCTCCGCCTGTCACTGAACAGAGTCCTGCAGCCGCCAAACAGGGCCAATCAGAAGGCCGTGTGAAATACTGCACGTAAATGTACAGCCCTGTAAAACAATATCGTGCTTTCCAACTGCTGTGGCTGTGTGAATACGGCCCGAACCGTATCACTTATCATACTAGTTAATGTAGGCTTTCTCACTGGATGTTTGGCTGGGTGACATTTTAATTTGGAATTTACGCTCTCCTCAATGGCATAATACATACACTTCAGCAGCATTCAAGTATAGGATATACAATCGCACCAAAAAGTATTGGGGCAGTTACATTTTAGTGGTCGTAGGTTAAACGAAACATATCTTTCAGAACAGAACTCAGACACTTGCCACCTTACGTTACATAGGTTACAAATATGTCCAAATCACCTGTCCGTGCCGGCCGAAGTGGCCGCGCGGTTCTGGCGCTGCAGTCTGGAACCGCGAGACCGCTACGGTCGCAGGTTCGAATCCTGCCTCGGGCATGGATGTATGTGATGTCCTTAGTTTAGTTGGGTTTAACTAGTTCTAAGTTCTAGGGGACTAATGACCTCAGCAGTTGAGTCCCACAGTGCTCAGAGCCATTTGAACCATCACCTGTCCGTAAAGTAACATACAGTGTTACGAAAATAAACATCGCTCTTCCGCATCCAAAGAAGTATTGGCACACGCGTATAAATCGGACAGTGTTTTCGTTCAAAATGGCTCTAAGCACTATGGGACTTAACATTTGAGGTCATCAGTCCTCGAGACTTACAATTACTTAAAAGTGGGTTTGTGTTCTTCATTGATGTTCACCTTCTAATAGCTAGTGTGCATCCATAACAGCACGTAAACGCCTAGGAATGCTGTGGTATCAGGGGTAATTTTCGACCATTCCTCCAGGAGCACTTTCTCTAAGTCGTTTCTACCGGATGGACGCCTTTTTCTGACTTGTGTGTCAAGATGAGCCCACAGGTTCTCGATGGGGTTCAAATCAGGGCAGCCGCGCGGGATTAGCCGAGCGGTCTCAGGCGCTGCAGTCATGGACTGTGCGGCTGATCCCGGCGGTGGTTCGAGTCCTCCCTCGGGCGTGCGTGTGTGTGTGTGTGTGTGTGTGTGTGTGTGTGTGTGTGTGTGTGTGTGTGTGTGTGTGTGTCCTTGGGATAATTTAGGTTAAGTAGTGTGTAAGCTTAGGGACTGATGACCTTAGCAGTTAAGTCCCATAAGATTTCACACACACAAATCAGGGCTCTGAGGTGGTGTTAGAACCCTTCTGGGGGCATCGTACAGTAACCACTAACGGGTTTTCATGGTGGTATGTTTTGGGTCGTTGTCTTGCTGGAAATGAAACACCCCAGTAAGGGGCGATGTATCTCATTATCGATTGTACCGTGATTTACAGCTAGATTTCCAACGCCGAACGCCGCTATACAGCCCCAGACCATGATATGCCCCCACCGTGTTTGACTGTGGGATGCATGTGTTTGATGTCGAGGTGCATATTCGGCTCGCGCCAAACTTACTTTCTGGCATCAAATCCGAAAACATTGAACTTCGATTCGTCGCTAAATGTCACCGTGTTCCAAAACTCCATCGGCTTACTGATGTAGTCCTTGGCAAACTGCAGGCGTTTCTGCCGGTTAATTTCCGACATGTATGGCTTTTTCCTGGGACAACGTCCATGCAGGTCAGCCTCATTTAACACATTTCGTACAGTTTGAACACTAACCGTCTTGTCGGACGCTGTCTGAACAACCTCAGCAATAGTTGCTGCACTTGTAGCAGGTTCCTTCCGAGCAAATGCGATGATACGGCGACGCTCTCGGGTTGTAAGCACTTTTGGACGTCCAGGACGATACTTATTCACTGTTGTTCAAGTCTCTTTATATTTATGAATGATGGCTCGTGCCGTGGTGTAGCTGACAGACACCACTGCTTCGATTTGTCGATAGCTTCTCCCTTGTGAATGGAGCAATACCACTTCTCACGCAACGCCACTGAAAGTTCCTTCTTCTGCGGCGCCATGCTGACCACTATCGCGCAGTACAACAACATACTAACGACTGGGCCGTCAACAACACGCAGTGTCTATTGCGTGAGCAGATGGCGTTCCGGTGCCTGAAAACCCAGCAATATACCGAGAAGCCACGATCTGTGCCAATACTTTTTGTGTGCAGAGGAGATACATGTTAGCCCTTAACACTGCAATTCTTTGTTAATGGTAGGCACTGTGGGCAGAATTTTAATGTCTAGTATGTGAGGGTAGCACGTACGTGTGCTGTGGAGCGGAGGGTGCAGCGTTTGTAACCAGCAACGATAAATACGCGTGTGCCAATACTTTTGGTGCGACTGTAACACGCTCTTCTTCTTACATTTACATCCACACGTTCATTTCGCAAGCCACAATACAGCAAGGAAGGAAGGAAGATTGGGTATAACGCCCCTTCGATATCGAGGTCATTAGAATCTGAACACAACCTCGGATGGTGTCAAGGATAGGGAAGAAAATGAAACGTGTCCTTTCAAAGGAACCATCCTGGCATTTGCCTGGAACGATTTACAGAAATCATGGAAATTTGGGTGGCTGGACGCGTGTTTGAACCGTCATCCTCCCGAATGCGAGTCCTGTGTGCTAACCACTGCGCCACCTCGCTCAGTCACATTATGGTCTGTTGCGGTGCGTATTTCTGGACCACTTTAACACTTCCCTTTTGCTCTTCCGTTCGCTAATGGAACGCTATTAGAGTAACTGCCGGTAATACTTCACATTAGCTGAGCTGCAATTCCTCTGATTTTCTCGTATTGGTCATTTCACGAGCGGCATGTGGGAGGAAGTAATATATTGCCCGAAACTTCCGGGAACCTACGTTCTCGGAATTTTTAAAAGTAGACCTCTCCTTGATACAAAGAATGACGTTCTTGAGTTCGATCTGCAACGAAGTCCTGTATCCCATTTGCTTCTATGCTGCAGCTGCGGAGGGCCCGTGACTGCTGCAGCCGCAACTGATAATATTGTTTTAATAAATGATATACGTTTAACCTATCTGCAACATAATCTCACTCGCAACGGTGCTCAATGGACGCCAGCATCCGTAAGATGGACTTATACCGGGTGGGTATGATTAAAGCTCAGCTACTCGCGGAGTGCTGTGATTATCGTCCGACAGCGAAACTTGATGGATATGCTAAGATTTTAATGCGGAATCAGTTTATGCTGGAAAAAAATTCGTTCCAATTTTGGCCACCAGGTGCAATTCTGGCACTGTACAGCATCTTGTTGACGTCTGCGGAGTTCATATTGAACAAATTGTGTAAGCAGTGGCTAATAATAACGTCAACATTATGCCTTTCTCACTTGTTTGACCTTTTCTAATCCATTACATACGGGAACGTTTCTATGTATCTTTACTGCATTCACATAGCCAGATTTTCACCTGGTGACCAAAACCAGAACTGAAACTTCCTGGCAGATTAAACCTGTGTGTCGGACCGAGACTAGAACTCGGGACCTTTGACTTTCGCGGGCAAGTGCTCTACCATCTGAGATACCCAAGCACGACTCACGCCCCGTCCTCTCAGCTTTACTTCTGCCAGTACCTCGTCTCCTACTTTCCAAACTTCCAAGTTTCATATCAGCGCACACTCCGCTGCAGAGTGAAAATCTCATTCTGAAAACTAGAGCTGTTTTTTTCCAGCGTAAATCGGTTGGCGTTAACGCACTGAAATATCTAGAAAGATTTGCTGCCTTGCGATAATAACGTCCCATATTGGACATCTGTGTGTAATTGAACTTTATTATAACCACCCGGTATTTCCTGCAGCATAAACAACAGTTGCTGATTGCCAAGGTGAATGAAAAGAAATGTTCTCACACTAAACTCATAACTGTAGGCAACATGTGGGCAGAACTTGCACTTAGGCAACTGCATCCACGAAAATGGAACGAACAGAAGCCCTCGTGAGGTTTCCAGAGGTAACGACGGCGTACCATTAAGAAAAACTCGCGCGCCGCTATTCAGTTGCGACGTACGGAGCGAGAGGCGTGTTGTGAGTGCCCGCAGTGAGTCGGCGCATTCTCCGCGAGTAAACATTTGTTCCCTTTCACGACTCCGATGCTTAGTCAGGATCTGCTTATAATTCTCGCGTTCCGTAGCTGTTTACTCCTCCTGAGGCAAAAGTACCCATCATCATTCCATTCCACAGCGTACTCCAGCCCTTCTGCGCTCAGATATTTGGACGATTTATTAAATTCGTCGACCACTATTTTATGGAGTTCCTAGACCATTTCGATCTAGTGTGCCGAATCAACATGGATTCCACAAACATAGACTTCTGCGAAACTCAATTCGCTCTTGTCGCCTGTGAGCCTTGACAGCAGCAGAACTCTGAGCCCAGGACAATGCTGCGTTCCCTCAGTGCCCACAAGCATTCATGGCAGTTCCGGATTGCGCCTAACGAGCAAAATACGATACTATAGTATACCTGACCTAGTTTTTGAATTGATCATTGACTTCCTAGTATACAGAACACGGCACGTCGTTCTTAAAGAGGCGAAACCTTGGGATATGTAAGAAACTGTGAAAATATCTTAGGAAAGTACATCATCTATTGGATACTCTTCGAACTTCCACGAGTGTTCGCGGATGATGGTGTCTATTGTGAAGTTGCAACACCAGAAGACTTTAGCGGTGACCCACATAGAGTTGCAGCGACTGGTAGTTGACACTGATGACACACACATATAATTATAACGGAATGCGGGGAAATAATTGCAAAGACCTCTGTATTTCTAGGTCTAACCAATGGCGATAAATCACAGGAAACATAACCATACACGAGCGCCTCGTTATGTCATGCGTTCGTTTAGTAATCACGGGAGCACAATGAAGATGCTCCATCAAACTGCAGGGGCAGATGCTACAAGAGGGGCATCACTCTCTCGGAATTTCAGCCCCCCCCCCCCCCCCCCACACACACACACACACCGCGTGATGGCTATGATGGCAAAACTCAGAGTAAAGGGAATACATGGCAAACTTACCAACAGTTGGTCTGCCCGCACACCATTCAGGAATGGAATAGCAAAGGTGAGAAATGATGCTGCCACCCCAAGTACCCTGCGCGATTCACACGAAATCCTTATTATCTGCCGCGTAGTCATATTAATGTGGAATCAATTCTACAGTGTTTTGTAATAAACCATGGACTCCCTATGACTGACTGACTGACTATTTTTGGTTTTTAAGTTACATGTCAGACTTAGTTTAGAATATAATTTAAGTATGCATATGGCTAAAAAACCGAAAAAGTTGCAACCTTTTTTTTCGAACAGTGAAGTGGACAATAAGCACTAAGTAACTCTTAGCGTTGCTTCTGAAACGACTAACTCGTACAAATGTTTACAACGCAACGTAGTTTCATGCGATTCCGTCTGCTTTAATCCTAAAGTCACCGTACACTGTAGAGTGATGGTTACGAAGTCCTGTAGCGACGCTGTCCTATTACAGCCGCGTACTGAAAGAGCCCCACACCCTGCCGAGGTGGGCTGTAGCTTGCCTCAGAGTTTTGCTATTTGGACAGGAAAATAACTGTCGATGACCCACGGAGAGAGGATGTAAAATGCTGCCTGGAAATGACAAAAAAAAAAAAAAAAGCTTTGAATCAGTCACGCAGCTGACATTGTCTTGGCTATTAGTCGACAAATTGGTACAGTTCAGCAATGTGCCTGAGTTGAGTAATCACCAAGAATGAGATGTAACTTGTGAAACAACAACTTCCAAGCGACGGCAATCAGGCTAGGTTGCAACTGTGAAACTCGCGGAGCCACGAAGTGATTATTCGTGAGGTTGTGAATCACAAACAAGGGCAGAGCTAGCGCATTACGTCAGACGTAAGGTGAATGAAGCGCAGTTGTGGCTTACCAGGGCAGCGAGTAGGCACACTGCGTGGCGTCACACTCACCTGCAACAAGCAAACAAACAGAGCATCAGACGGTGCATTCAGCGAGGGCAACAGTGACCGTATTGTCATGGAGCATATCTCTCTCAAACACACACACACACACACACACACACACACACACACACACACACACACACACACACGTCTTGTCTCACAGCAGCAGTTAGTCTCACGTGGCGGGGAAAAAAAACCTGTACCGCACCAACATTGTACTTTTTATTTATACTCCTTGATCAAATTATGGTCATCTGCTTCTCTCTTACATCATGCTCTTATGTACACAGTACTTTTTACACCGCAGTAACCTAAAGAATTACAATACTGAAACAACATCTGGATATATCTAAGATAATTTAGAAAAACAGTAACAGTACTCACTAAGAAATAACAGTAACAACAACAGCAGCACCAGCGACATTAGAAGACGCAAAATAAATTCGTTGATGTACAAAAGTCATAGGGATGGAAGCTGAAGTAATGAAATAAAATCTGTGTCAATATCGGGACTTGAACCCAGGTCTCCTGGCATTGTGGTTAACTCACAACTTCAAGGACTACCCTAGTCCAGTGACCTCCCTAACGCAAACTTCAGTTCACACCTCAGCCCACCTTGATTTTCCCTTTCTTAAATCGTCAGTATTGCCGAGGTTCTCCGATATTGCAATAGGATTACTTCAGCTTCTATCCTCATCGAAGTTAATACTGAAGCTCAATATGTCTCCAGGAAAATGTAATTCCATAAGATCAATGGTAGAAAAGTAATTTACGATATAGAGCGCCTTTGTTGTGACAAAATATTTGATCAGGTGAACATCAACTAAGGTATATCTTTATAGAACAAAAATCCGCTTCAGTTGCCAGTGATTTTCTTAATTTATTCTACGACCGGGTTTCGAAGCTTCAAGCTTGAACTTCAGGTGCCACCAAATAATTGTTGGAACATAAATAAATGTGTGGCGGTCGGGCTATTCAGTCACCACTTGAAATATATGCACGGGAGCGCAAGATCAGCAACTAGTAACGTCCGTGTCCTGCTGTCTAAGCGGGCACTGAGGTTGTAGGTCCTACACTCCCATGACTCCAACCACAACTAAGCCAGCCAGCTACCAAGAGGGACAAATTCCAACAATCAGTAATATATAAACTTGAATGTCAAAGTTGTGATGCAGTAAACATAGGCATGACATGCAGGAAGTTTGAAACAAACCATTCCACATTTGCAGAGCATTTAAAACACCATAACCATCATCTTACAAACATGGAACAAGAAATGAAAATAATGAGAATAAGCAACCATGACAAACATCTTATACAAACGCAAGAAAACTTTCACATCCAGAAAGCCATAGCAGAAAACAAACATGTGATAGATGAACAAACACACATCAGCACAGGCTCCTTACTACACTTAATAAAGGAAATGATAACATAAAATAAGAAGAGAAATTTGTTAATATCGAGTATTGATTTAAGTGTCAGGAAGTCGTTTCTGAAAGTATTTGTATGGAGTGTAGCCATGTATGGAAGTGAAACATGGACGATAAATAGTTTAGACAAGAAGAGAATAGAAAGCCATCGAAATGTAGTGCTGCAGAAGAATGCTGAAGATTAGATGGGTAGATCACATAACTAATGAGGAGGTATCGAGTAGAACTGGGGAGAAGAGGTGTTTGTGGCACAACTTGACTAGAAGAAGAAATCGGTTGGTAGGACATGTTCTGAGACATCCAGGGATCACCAATTTAGTACTGGAGAGCAGCGTGGAGGGTAAAAATTGTAGAGGGAGACCAAGAGGTGAATACACTAAGCAGATTCAGAAGGATGTAGGTTGCAGTAGGTACTGGGAGATGAAGATGCTTGCACAGGATAGAGTAGCATGGAGAGCTGCACCAAACCAGTCTCAGGACTGAAGACCACAACAACAACATAAAATAAAAAAAATTCTTCCCCACACCATCTGGAGACACACACACACACACACACACACACACACACACACACACACACACACACACACAGAGAGAGAGAGAGAGAGAGAGAGAGAGAGAGAGAGAGAGAGAGAGAGAGAGAGAAAAAAAAAAAAAGGCACCCAAACGCACACACGAACAGATCACAGATACTTCAATAATTACACTCGAAAGTTTGGCAGTAACATTCGATCTTTGGCAAAAACGTTTGACAGTCGGCAACAGAAACCAAAACATTGCATTGAAACAAGAGTTCAGTTCATAGTGCTGTGGAATGCGGGAAAAAACCGCAAATTGGCATTCATAAGAAGAAGAACACCACCAAAAATGCAACAGGAGCGTAATATGTAAGAAGTTGTCCACGCAACCTGTAAGTACAGTTCAAAACAAAGGCGAAACGCGTATGGCACTAAAATTGTGTTTTATTCAGTTGCTGTCAGACGGTCCATAAGTAAAAATTATCAATATACCGTTATATTACACGCAGTTGAGTAAGACAGGACTACAGAAGTTGAAGATGTCCCTTGCGTTTGTCTGACGTAGTTGTGAACCCAAGTGACTGAACGGCCCGACCGCTACACATTTACTGTGACTCACATGATTATTCGGCACACGTGATGTATTACATTTCCCTGCGTATTAGTGAGCCCAGTAGTAATAAAGCACTGATATAGAGTAAATACAAGTTCCTGTAAGGGATAAAAGAATTGTACTTGTGGTGTTCTTTAGAAGTACGATGGACATTCAAACATAAGAATTAATGAACACAATCAAAAACAAAACCAACAATGCACAAAATTATTACGACATTTTTATTTCTACTTATGTTCCGTAAGTTAGCAGCTGATAGGCACTCTTTTAATTATGACTACTTTAACGAGACTACTTGGAATACTCTGCTCTTATTTCGGCGTGTACTTGGGAGATATTTTCTGTCATTTTTCTTGAGTGTTTTTCAGCTGTTCTCTGGATTATTTATGTATCTAGTTTGTCCCAAAGATCTGTCACTGGAGTCTGGTGACCGACGGAGCGGATGTAGCACCTTTCGACAATTACAAAATAACCATTTCCTCACATTCCAGGCCATATATTTCGGTTTACCTTGGTAGAATTTAAAATTTGTTTCCATCCGCATGTTTCCGGGCTCTTTTGCGAATTGTCCCTCAGTAGTCTGAGGTACTGAAATTGGTTCATTTTACCCTCAGTATCAACCTAACTCCACTCGCCAAAATGCAGCCCCATACCATTACACGTCCACCGCCATAATTCACAGCTGCTTTGAGATTTCTCTTGCAGGTCAGTATTAGGTCGCCGCCAAACCGTTATGCTCCCATCAGATTGAAGTATTTTAAATTTATTCTCGTCAGCAAATGTATCATCATTCCATTACGTATTGTCTCTAATATGCTCTTTGGCAAATAGCATTCTGTTTCTTTGATTTATTTTACTTATCAAGGGCAATATAGCCGTGAAAGGTACCTCTCCTCTGCACTCTCCTTATTGTTTGTGGATGCACTACCTTTCCGGTGTCTTTGGCACTTTCAATTGTGAGTTTTGGAGCACTTAACTTGGAGTTCTTTTTCGTTTTCCTGTTGATATAACATTCTTCTCGATATAAAACCCTTTGAGACGTCCCTTATGCTGTCGACTGTCAATCCTATCTTCCTCCCGGAATCTTCTCATTATATTGGAAACTGTACTTTTCTTCTTTTATAAGCTTTCAGTAATTTTGCGACAACTTTTACCTTTGGCATGGTGAAAATTACTAGCTGCCGCTGCTTGAATGTACTCTCTTCCTCTGCGGCCCATCGTTACTTTAGCTGTAAAGAGCTAACTTCTTCGCTGACGTTCACACTGTCCGTGGCTATTCTACACACGTCCTCTGCAGGACAACTGAGCGTGTCCGAATAACATTGCTGACGCTCGTTAACAGTCTTCGAATGTTTCCTAAAAGTAAACATTTTACCTGGTGTTGACTCTGTCGAAAAGCGATACAACTAGTTTGTGAGTACACTATTTTCTTGAAATCATAGGGACATTGTGTCGCAAACGATAATCAGTGAGTGTCCGAATAATTATGTGAGTCACTGTATGTTCCCATAATCATTTGGTGGCATCTGAAGAGAAAGCTTTAAGGTTCGAAACGGGTCGTGGAATAAATTAAACAAATCATTGGCAACTGAAGCGGATTTTATTCTATAAAGCTGTTATTTTTCCTGTCTTCGTCTGCCGAAAGAATGCTGGTTTTATGCAGCTCTCAGCCCTAGTCTATCCTGCGCTGAAGGCTCTGCACAACTACTGCACTCTACATCAGTATCAGATAAATACCAAATCGACGATTCCTTGATGCCTCAAGATGTGTCGTATCAACTTAGGCCGAGCTTTAGTTATGCCATGACTAATTTGTTATTCGATCTACTCATTTAATCTTCAGAATTATTCTGGATTATCACATTCAACAAGCTTTTATTCTCTTCTTGGGTGAACTGCTTATCTTTAACTTTTCACTTCTGTACAAGGCTACGCTCCGGGCAATTAACTTCATGGAAGACTTAACACTTGAACGCATGTTAGCCGTTAACAAATTTCTTTCTTTTTCAGAAAAATGAGTAAGTTGGGTGAACTGCCCCCAGTTCGGATCTTAGGAACTGAGATAGGTCTGGTGGGAAAGGACGGGGCTTACTTGTAATGGTGGAAAGAAACGTTCAGAATGAAGTGTAAACATCGTTCTTGTTTTAGAAGATAGACCGTTACCTGCCTTTTGAAGATGGTCATGTGATTCCGTTCTCTGACACTGTGAGGATTCTTGCTACTGAACTGAAAACGACCTAGAGAAACTGGCTGAGCCATGGAGTGGGACAAAAAAAAATGATTTTGTTGTGATGGAAGCGTGTTTTTCTGCTGTGCTTTTTTTTCCCTCCAGAAAAGCGATAACGTCGAGCAGACACACGAGGAACTGCATACGTGGATAAGTGTATATAGGAGACAGTGTGTGGAAACTCTGCGCTTGTCTGGTCATAGCCACGCATAAGATAGAGAAATCGATCAAAAACTCTAATATCTTAGATACATCGTAGGCAAGCGTTCATGGACAGCTACAAGAAGCCTGCACTTTTCTAAGAAATTATTTGCACACTTACATAACTCTAATCAGCAGCTGGAAACAGAGGGATCGGCAGATGTTTCTTCTTCAAAACTTTATTGATATTCTACACCTTTGATTCCCGGCGGGGTCGGGGATTTTTCCTGCCTCGAGAAGACTGGGTGGTGTTGTGTCGTCTTCATCATCATCATCATCATCATCATCATCATTACTGTCGGAGGAAAGCATCATCATCATTACTGTCGGAGGAAAGCAATGGCAAAACATCTCCACTAGGACCTTGCCTAGTACAGCGGTGCGGGTCTCCCGCATCGTCCCCTACGCTCCTCGGAGTATGGGACATTATCATTATCATGCTTCATGTCTATATATTTATTTCGAAACATAGTACTGTCAACGAGAGACCAGTTTGTTGATACCGTCACTGTGGAATGTTTGACTTTGTTGACGGAGCCACTACCTAGCCTCTGCTTGCACCGCTTCATCACTATCAAAGCGAAGTCCCCGAAGCTGTTCTGTACGTTTTGTGAACAGATGAAAAATCAGAATGCGCCAGTTTGGGAGTGTATGGGGGATGACGGACGACGGCGAGCCCAAGGCATCGGATTGTCGATGTCGCAGCGCTGCTGTGTGGCCTGGCATTGTCATTGTCAGGGAGAGTGTGCTCCATATGTGCACGAAGTACCCGAATTCGAAGGTTGATTACAGCACGCTGTTTCTCACTCTTCGACGTAGTTATTTCAAACACAGCTGTATTACAAGCTACAATTCGGTGCCCTCTGGTGGCAGTTAACTGCGGGCTATATTGCTTCCGCTTTGTAGGGACGGACGTGGATATTCTTCTGCTGCCAGGCTCGAAACACTACACGTCGCGGGCTCTCGGCCAATTACCAACCAGTCGTCGGACAGTTCACTCCAGTGCCTGCAGTCACCTCAGTATAATACTCTGAAGATTGTCTTCCGTCGTAGTAGTCGCTATTTATGGAGAACAACGACTGTAAAAGAGTGTGTGTAACCATTACTACCAGTGATGTCGTAGGCTGCCAAGACACAGCTAAGTTAGATACCATTGCATTAGGTTTTCGACTTCTGACGGTCACACAACAAACTGTACCGAAGTTCCATTTTGTAACATAACCCTAATAAATATTATTCGTTAGGCGCCCCATAACAAGTGCGTACTTGCAAATGTGCTAATCAGCTACCTTAAGGAAAAGAGCAGGAAAACAGTTTACTGTTACTTTGGATGTTTGGTTTGAATTAATAGTACCATTCAGTTACTGCATTCACATTATTCTTCTCTCATCTTTCAGAACGAAAACACGCAATCACTGGAGAAAACAGCTGGTGGCTGAGCATTACTCTGATAGTGTAACAGAGTACGGTGAAACGCCCTGGTGCCTCAAATTACACGAGAAGCTACCGAGGTGTACAGGGAGTGAGCAGAGCTCTTGTGTTTCCAGAAGAGCTGACTTTAATCGCGACGGCCTCGTTCTCACGGACAAAAAGACAGACCGAGCCAGCTCGCTTTCGCCGCGTGAGATTACTGTCGCGCTTACACAACGGTTGGGCACGGCGCTGAAAGGCAGACAGACGCCACAAGAACATGGTAGACGCCGGTTCACTACGTGCCATGCGGAGGCGGACGACACCGATTCAGGATCGACCGCTTACCTGGTACACGGCGCGCTGCGGAACTGCTTGAGAAAGCTGATTTGCTGACATAAATCTGCTCCTAACGCGTACAGAGCTAGCTTGCGAGAAAGAGTCTAATTCGTACACCGGATTAACTATCGTTCTGGTACACCAGATATCACATAGGGGACTGCTCGGCGACATGTATGTGCGACGTGGTACTTACTGGAATTATAGAAAACGTGGAAGACCCACCAAAATAACTTTCTTTTCACACAACCTGTTTATTTAATAATATATAACCATAAGATTTTCTTTAACAAAATGAAAAAAATCTGCAAAATTCTTTTGACCTTAATCACCAAGTTAAATAAGCTTTTGCAAAAGAAATCTGAAGTGCTGTATTGCAAAATATCAAACAATATGACAGTCATAGTATGAAAGCTTTCACGACCGGATGACATATATTCTGGTAAACCTTCCGGGATGTAAGGCCGTGGTCCATGAAACTCTTCAGCTCCTAACGTTTCGTCCAGAGCTGCGCTGGATATCTTCAGAGGGTTGTTTCTCCTCCGGTGAGTGTTGCCGACTCACGAGTCGGCAAGACTCACCGGAGGAGAAACACTCCTCTGAAGATGTCCAGCGCAGCTCTGGACGAAACGTTAGGAGCTGAAGAGTTTCGGGCGACTCACGAGTCAGCAAGACTCACTGGAGGAGAAACACCCCTCTGAAGATGTCCAGCGCAGCTCTGGACGAAACGTTAGGAGCTGAAGAGTTTCATGTACCACGACCTTACATCCCGGAAGGTTTACCAGAACAATATGACAGTGATTACAAGACTGCCGAACCTGCAGCCCGCCCGTTATAAATTTGCCGGAAAAAAAAATATCAAACTGCCATTTTCACCACCTCAGAGTAAAGAGTGTGGTAGTACGAATAGTGTCAAGTGTTTAAATATGTAGTCTCTATAGTAATAAGAACTACACGTGTAATTTCGGTAGTTTTTGGAACAAAAAATTCAGGCCATTGAAGAGTAGCGCCCATGTTCGCTACGATCAGCTGACTTTGAGAGATCTGTGAGCAAAGACGAGTGATGTGGTGGCGTGCCAGTAGCGATATAAATGAACTATCATTCGTCACCGTCATCTACCGTGGCAACAATTCATTTCTGGACATACGTTCATAGGAACTTCTTTCGTTCATTGCCAGTGAAGAATCCTCCTCTGCAGTTTGTCGGTTTATTAATGTTTACCCTGTATTACTTAGCACCACCTGAGTAATACTGACCAAAACTTCATTATATGTTGTTTTTCTTATAAATCACATCCTTATTAATTAAAACAATGTAATTAAAAAAGTGTTCTTCAGGAAATACAGTCTACCACTGTCTTAATAAATTTGCTATGTTTAATGATTTGTTACCCATTTAATCAAGACTCTAGGCTACAGAGGCATGTCTCTGCACTTTTTTTGCATGCAAGAACAGTGTTTGTCTCAGTGCTGTGGAATGAGCCACGTTCTGCAGATTCCTTTGATGTATTTTTTCTCCTACAGATTGCCTTTGTTATAGGGTACTGTAATTGATCTTGAAACAATGACCTGTAAAACCCAACTTGCTCTCTTCTCACGTGACACCCAGAAAGCCACGTATCAAGGGAATCAAGTAGATGACAATATTCCTTTATTTCCGAAAAGCAGCTGAGTCGCTAACTCACTAACACCTTCTAGTAGATTCCGATTCTAAGGGGCCTCAAACAAAATTGGGAGGAACGACGCAGTATGTTATCTTTGACGGGGAATCTACAGATGAAGTAACTGATAGTGATGATGATGATGATTGGTTTGTGGGGCGAACTGCGCCGTCATCAGCGCCCGTACAAATTCCCAGTCTGTACTCAGCTCAATCGCGCCACTTTCATGAATGATGATGAAATGATGAGAACAACAAAAACACCCAGTATCCGGGCGCAGAAAATCCTTAACCCGGTCGGGAATCGAACCTGGGACCCTGTGATCCAGGATGATGAAATAACTAACGGCGTGCCCAAAGCAAGTGTGTTGGGGTCCTCCTTGTTCATGGTTTATATTAACGATCTTGCTGGCAACATTAACAGCAACTCGGACTTTTCGCAAATGATGCAGTAAACTACAATCAAATACCTTCCTAAAACAGCTGGAAAATATTCACTCAGATCTTGATAATATTTCGGAATAGTCCAAAGATAGGCAACTTCTTTAAATCTACAGAAATGTAAAATTATGCACATCACAAAACGAAAGACCGTATTGTGATATGACTAAATTCAAACAAATGGTTGAGTATAAAACTTTGTAATTAAGGCAAATGGTAAACTTCGATTTAGTGAGAGGATACTGAAAAAACGTAATCAGTCTACAAAAGAGACTTAACAAATCACTTGCGCGATCCATCTTTGAATATTCCTCACGTGAGTGGGGTGCGTACCAAACTGGACTTAACACGGGATACTGAACGTATACAGAGGAGGGCTGCGCAAAAGGGTGCAGGATTGACTCACATGAGATCGTCACGGAAATATTGAGCATACTGAATTTACAGACGCTTGGAGTTAGACGATCCCGGAATGTGCCACTCGCCTAGGGACCGTGAAAAAATTAATCAATTACAGCCCGCACAGAGACCACGTTTCGTTTAAAACTATATGTGACGGAACCCCATCACGTTGTATCCTTTACCATGCATGTCACAGTGTTTGCAGCGTATACTGCGTAGGAAGGTGCAGATGTTTGACGGTAGAAAATTCGGACGAGGATCCCTTATTGCTTGAACTAGCTACTTAAAACCCTTCCCTCACACCCTTTCTCCTAGTCAGTCTCCATTTTACTCAGAGGACGGATGAATGTATTCGACAATGAACTGTTTACTTCCACTAAAAACTTACCGTCCAGGATAACGTAATCTTATCTCTCGTAAGTTTTACAAATTTCCACTTTCTATATCCAAATGCGCTCCACGAAACGTATAGTTTCAACTACCGGATTAATAAGTCACAACCATAGTCAGTCATGTCATAAAAATACCTAGGAATAACATTGTTTAGAGATAGGAAGTCTTAACAATTACGTAGGACATACTATAGGTGAAGCAAATGAGAGACTATGATTTATCGGTAGGATACTGGTAAACTGCAGTTTGAATGAGAAATCCATGCGAAACACTTTTAAGGCGCATTCTTGAGTACCGCCCTAGTGTATGGGCAGATCGGAAAACTGGGCACTTCGACCGCAGATGAGCGTAGTGTCGGTAACAGGCTCGTTTCTGTGACGAGGGAACGGTAGAGAAATTCATTTTAAAAAAAGTGGTGTCCCAAACCTCGTAAATATTTATAAAGCATCATGATTCACTGCCAAGAACTGCTGAAAAGAATTTCTTTAGTAAACAGCCAATTTCGGTCCACAAGCCATTACGAGTGTAAGATGTGTATATTTCTATTGTCTATTGTCAAACCACAATTTATGACAGATGTTTATATTTTATTAATAGGATTAAGTCATTTTGGAAATAATTCTGGTAGCAGGGAATGTCTGCACAAAAGTAACCGCGTACGGATACATTTTAAGAAAAGAGCGGGAAAGACCGCGCACTGATACATTTTGTAATGGTAACAGGGATTGCTGCACCAGAAAGAATTATTGGAGGGTGAGATCGCACTTAAGCGTTCGTGGACGTCAGTAGTAAGCGAGATGCGGAGCGAGTCGGTAGCAGGTCTGAAGCGAGAGGTTGAGAGGAGCGGTGTGCCTGCCAGCCACTAGCTATGATTTACAAGGGGGTTATAAACGGATGTACAGAGACATCACCTAACCATTATCATAAGAGGAATTAATATTATTGAATTATTTTTTTGAGAAACTCAAGACATCTGAAGGTATGTTTGCGCAATGCTAGTTGTACGATTATTGTAAAAAGTAAGTCCCATTTGAACGTTTGTAAAATCATTTCATTACCAACAGTAAATATTTGAAGAATGGTTTTCAGAATATAATTAATTTTTGCCAGCAATATTGCATTACTGATTATAATCCATCCCAAAAACCATCAACGTAAAACTTTGCAAAATTTTATTGCTGTCAAGAAAAAGTTTACCTATGAATTATGTAACTTCAGTCAAATTAATTAAAGAATAACGTCAGCTTTGGTAATAAATACAGCCACTTATTATGACAGTCCATCAGCAACTAGTAGAGTATAGTAAAACAGAGTAAGTATATTCATGTCGCAGTTCGATGTAGCAGTCAGATGGCGATCCAGTAACAGTAAAAAAAGGTAAGGAACAGTTTTGGGTTACTGCAGGTAACGACTGAGGGGCACGAGGACGACACATTCTCTGTTTCGTCGAAATAATCAGCAAATCACTTTTAATAAGTAGCATTTAAATTTTTATACGAAGATTTGCACTTATTATTATTGAGAAAGAGAAATAATTTCAAAGGGAAGATTTCATTTGTTATTATTAATTAAGAGATAGAAATCCTAAGGGAAGGTTTCATAGGTTATTGTAGAAGGGAAGGATGCCTAACAAAGGATATATAGAGGAGACGGGAAGGTTTCATGAGGTATAACAAAATATTTACAACAGCAGACAGTTCACTATAAAATCAATGGCGTCAGAATACAGTGTCGAATAATGGATTTTATATATCTTTGACGCCATGGATTTTACAAATATTTTATGGTACCAGTTGATGGTCTGTGGACTGAAACCGGTTGTGCAATAAAGAAATTTATATCAGCTACTATTGGCGGTCAACGGTGAAGTTTTTGAAATGCGAGACAAATATTACAAAAAAATGGTTCAAATGGCTCTGAGCACTATGGGACTTAACAGCTGTGGTAATCAGTCCCCTAGAACTTAGAACTACTTAAACCTAACTAACCTAAGGACATCACACAACACCCAGCCATCACGAGGCAGAGAAAATCCCTGACCCCGCCGGGAATCGAACCCGGGCGTGGGAAGCGAGAACGCTACCGCACGACCACGAGATTCGGGCACAAATATTACAAAAATCTGTAACTGATATACGGCTCAGAAAGATTAAGCGATTAATTATGGTCAACTTTGTTCAATTTTTTTCTGCGGTGCAATCGCATGACAATTAGACACTGTTGTTGTTGTTTTCAGTCCACAGACTGGTACTGGTTTGATGCAGCTCCCATGCTACTCTATCTTGTGCAAGCTTCATCTCCGAGTAACTACTGCAACCTATACATCCTTCTGCATTAAACACTACAGTAACCGATTTCGACCAGCGATTGGTGATCTTGTAAGACTGTCGACAGATAAACACAAGAAACAAAGAAACAAAGAATAATTATACCATGTATAAAACCTGCTAGGTAATGAGAGAAAAGAATAAATAACATTCCTAAAGGCATTTGTTACAAGCGGTTTCGTAGGAGTGAAATCAGTTTCCATACACTCACGGCATCTATCTCCACCTAAAAGCCTTGACCTATACCTACTGTTGCCTACGGTATTGTTGACACGGTAAACGAAATCGTTTGCAGAAAATTCTTTTAGGCATGATTTTATTTATTCCTTTTTTGTCATTGCCAGGCTACTGGGGAGATTTCATACATTGGATAACGATTCTTTATCTCTCCTGTTATCTACTGACAGTCATTACGACCACTGACTGGTTGAAAAAACGATTACTGCAGCGTGGAAACCACATGTAAGTGTCTTAAAAATAAAGAAAATAAAAGAACATTATCCCAACTTTCGGACACTGGACGAAAGATGCCATATGCCTCGACAGGTTTGCTTGGAAAAAAATATCCAACAACTATACTTCAGGACATATATTACTAACACTCTTCAGGAGGAAACACATTATGTTCATAAATGGTTCAAATGGCTGTGTGCACTATGGGGCTTAAACATCTGAGGTCATCGGTCCCCTGGAACTTAGAACTACTTAATCCTAACTAACCTAAGGACATCACACGATTCGAACCTGCGACCGTAGCAGTCGCGCGGTTCCGGAGTGAAGTGCCCAGAACCGCTCGGCCACCGCGGCCGGCAAACACATTATGTCCCGTAGAGATCGCGCAGATAAAATTACGCAGACACCAGATCGCACAAAAGCTTACAAACAGTCATTATTCATGTCTAATCCGCGAATGGCACAGGACGACACCATAAGATAAGGCATAATAAAAGGAACCCCCTGGCGCTTTCGGATAGCCGAGCGCGTTCACATGTCGCTTCCGGGTCAAATCCGCCTCGCGCACAAACTTCGAGGGCTAGAAAGCCGGCCAGCCTGGATGTAGTTTCTAGGTGGTCTCTCGCATTCATCTAACTGAATAAAGGGCTGATACCTTCTTCCTGGCTCCGATACAAGCTACGCAAACATTCAGGAAACGTTCTCACACTTGAACATGAGATTTCATCTAGCAGCAGACATATTGGGTACATACATTTCGTATTCCTCCCGGCGGGTGGGGAATGGTTCGTCAGAAGAAAGGGCATCCCGCCACCGACAATCCCTACCGCTGTCAAACCCCGTATAATGATGCCGACCCCGTAGAGAACCGGGAAAAGATGAAGGTGAAGAACAAGGAGAAGAATGTAAGTTACCTTTTACAGCACAATGATTGGGTGAGGGGGAAAGGGGGAGAGGGAGAGAGAGAGAGAGAGAGAGAGAGAGAGAGAGAGAGAGAGAGAGGGGGGGGGGGGTGCCTAGTAAGCAAAAGATTCCGGGTTCGAATCCTGATCCGTCACACATTTTCACTTGTCGCCGCTGATTCCATCTAAAGTCCCCATGCAGCTGACATCAATAGTCCCTTTCCTTTCCCTCCCTTCCCCCCTCTTCAACTTCAGTTATTATATAATATGTATCTAAGCTGCGGTTTCCGAGAGAAAAGACACTAAGCATTCATAAAAAAACATGTAACGTTTGAGATACTGCGCGGCTGTAAGGAGCACAGGAAACTTGCTGCCAGCGTCGGCACGCCGCATTGTTACATAGGCTTTTACAGAGAGGCTGAGACGGGCGCAGGTGGGTTGTCGGGTCGATCGGCGCCCTTTGTGCCTGGCAGGGCAGCCACCGCCAATCAGCGCGCCGCTCGTTAGCAGCGCCGCCTGGGGGCTTCCCCTCCCCACCCCGTCACCCTGCACAGTAATGGCCCCACCACACCACAGCACAGCACCGAGTCGCATTACTTCCGCCTCTCGTCTCCTCTCCAGCGGACAAGGGCGCAGCTCTTCTCTGCTCTGCTCTGCTGCAGCACACGCTTCATCTTCCAGAGAGAGGGAGAGAGATTATTGCTGAATGCCTAATACGAAAATTAGAGGTAAACTGTGGTTTAATTTCATTCGTTATCAATGTTACATTTTGAAAACCTGCAATTGTGTCAATATGATTTAAACAGTAAATCTGTATACTGAGCAAGCAGTAAAGGAAACAAAAGAAAAATTCGGAGTAGGTATTAAAATTCATGAAGAAGAAGTAAAAATTTTGAGGTTCGCCGATGACATTGTAATTGTCAGAGACAGCAAAGGACTTGGAAGAACAGTTGAATGGAATGGACAGTGTCTTGAAAGGAGGATATAAGATGAACATCAACAAAAGCAAAACGAGGATAATAGAATGTAGTCGAATTAAGTCGGGTGATGCTGAGGGAATTAGATTAGGTAACGAGACACTTAAAGTAGTAAAGGAATTTTGCTATTTAGGGAGTAAAATAACTGATGATGGTCGAAGTAGAGAGGATATAAAATGTAGACGGGCAATGGCAATGAAATCGTTTCTGAAGAAGAGAAATTTGTTAACATCGAGTATAGATTTAAGTGTCAGGAAGTCGTTTCTGAAAGTATTTGTATGGAGTGTAGCCATGTATGGAAGTGAAACATGGACGATAACTAGTTGGGACAAGAAGAGAATAGAAGCTTTCGAAATGTGGTGCTACAGAAGAATGCTGAAGATAAGGTGGGTAGATCACGTAACTAATGAGGAGGTATTGAATAGGATTGGGGAGAAGAGAAGTTTGTGGCACAACTTGACTAGAAGAAGGGATCGGTTGGTAGGACATGTTTTGAGGCATCAAGGATCACAAATTTAGCATTGGAGGGCAGCGTGGAGGGTAAAAATCGTAGAGGGAGACCAAGAGATGAATACATCAAACAGATACAGAAGGATGTAGGTTGCAGTAGGTACTGGGAGATGATGAAGCTTGCACAGGGTAGAGTAGCATGGAGAGCTGCATCAAACCAGTCTCAGGACTGAAGACCACAACAACAACAACAACAAACCTATTACACAGGTTAAGTTCTTAGTTTTTCTATTTTTCCATCTTCCATGCATAGTAAGACGCATTTCGGAAATTTATTTCCATTTTCAAGTACTATGGGAGTTTATGGATGTTCTCTCTTTCGCTTAACTAATTATTTTATGGTGTAAGGTAGTGGTATAAATCCACAACGTTTGGTTATGTTAAATCATAAAAATATTCGAGTAGTACTGTGTTATGATTCGGAAGCCCATAGCGCAATAGGGGAGCCGATGTTGCGGACGATCACCATGCCCATCCTCCTGGAAAATAGCCGAAATTATTTTCATTCCCATACCTAACTAAAACCCCCTCTTTCCACAAAACTACCGTCCTATTTTACTCCTAAGTTTCGAAAGTAAAATACTACAACGCTTAACCCTTAAATCACTCCAACCTTTCCTTACTGACCGACGTACAACCATTTCCGAACAGTGTGGTTTTCGAGGGGGCTTGGCACCATATCCCAAGCCACCCGTGTAATTGAGCAAATATGTAAGGCAAAGGCAGTCGCACACAGGATGGGTGTCTTCCTGTGGATAAAATAGCCTTCGATCGTGTCTGACATGACGGCCTCTTGTACAAGCTCCTCCAACACGAGTGTCCTGTACATATCGCCAAAACCCTGGCTTCCTTCTTAGGTAGTTGGAAGTTCTATGTAAGCTTAAGATGTAAGAGCAGTCTTAAGAAACTGGAGCAGCAGTTCCTCAAGGCTCGGTATTGGGGCTTATCCTTTACATTAACAAATGACAACCCAAAGCGGATGACAATGCAAACCTTTTTCCACCTCCAGAGGCATGTAGGGGACGTAACACAATGGTGAAACATTTGCAAAATGAAAGTAAATTCAGCCCAATGTAGTGCACTCATGTTACAAACAGGAGGGCACTGCCCAATCGACAAATCACTGAGGATCGGGGCCTCCCCTGGTGTAACAGCGTCAAATATTTCGGCCTAAAATTTGACCCTGAACTACTGTGGTACTCCCACAAATTGAATGTGTGTAATCGAGGTTCGCGTAGTATTTATAACATGTACCCATTGCTAAAAGCTAATCGACTGCCACCAGTGGAAAATTACTCATGTGGAAGACGGTCGTTCTTCCCATTGTTATATGGTTGTGAAGTTAAAAAGATTCATATCCCACAGAACAAGATTCACAGGATCATGGACGCCGCGCCTTGGTTCGTCTCAAGCAATTATCCACCACGATACGAACTTGCCCACCATCACCTCACTCATTCAACAGACTGCCAAGGACAAATATAAACTTGAGCTGAATAAGACCAGGAGAGACCATTGGAATAGCCATGTAGCAGCACAAACACAACTAAACATTTGGGGGGAACCATACAAAATCATGACAGAGAAAATTAAGAGCCCACTGGTTCTGCGAACGCTGCGACAGGAGGATGGTGAGATGGGCTGGAGACGCACAGCAGAGTTCCTGCTGAGCAAACTCCCGCCTGACGACATCGCAGACACAGACACACAACATGCAGCACTGAGACGCGAAGTAGACACAGTATACAGCACACTAACCGTCACCTGTCCATTTGCGCAGGAAGAAGTGGCGACAGCGATCTCAGAACTCAAAAACAAAAAGGCGCCTGGACCGGATGGTATCCACTCTGAGGTACTGAAACAAATTGCACCGCAGATTACCCGTTTCTCACAACGTTGTTAAACGATGCATTAAGGCTGGGCCGTGTGCTTGCAGTGTGGAAGACCTCGAAGGCGGTTATCACCAAAAAGGCTCCAGACAAAGACCCATCAGACCCCAAGTCATACAGACCAATTTGCCTTATCAATACACTCGGTAAAGTACAAGAAAAACTACTCCGCAAAAGACTACAAGCACACCAAACACTACGGGGATTGACACCACACCAATACGGCTTCAGGGAAGGGAAATCTAGAGACGACGCAATTAACAGAGCACTCCAAATAGTACACGACACACCCCCCAAATACACACTTGCAATTATGATAGACATCTCAGGTGCCTTCGACAACCTCTGGTGGCCGGCCTTGTTCAAGAGGCTCAGACACCTGCAGGTACCGGAGTCTCTGTATAATAGTTTCATGGACTATTGCAGAGACAGAACGGCCGTTTGGCAAATGGACAACCAGAAAGTGATTAAACGAATTACAAAAGGCTGTCCACAAGGGTCGATCTGCGACCCCATCTTCTGGGACATAGTTATAGAACCGCTCCTACAGCTACTACAGGAGCACATCTTGACAGATGGAGTTGTCGCTTATGCTGATGATCTACTCGTCGTAGTTTCAGCAAACAACCGTACCCAGCTAGAAGAAAGAGCCAATGGAACACTTCAGACAATAACCCAATGGTGCACAGATAATAAATTAAAGATAGCAGGAAACAAAACAACTTATACATTGCTAAAGGGTATCCTGCGCAGGAACCCAATAGTCCAAATCGGGGACACAAACATAAAAAGACTAGCAGTCACACGCTATCTAGGAGTATACATTGATGAACGATTGAACTTCCACGAACACATGCGAATATTCACAAACAAAGCAGAAAAGATACTACACAAACTGGCTAGGCTAAATTCGGAACAATTCAGACTACCCCTGTCAGTGACACGAACATATCATTGCGCTCTCTTCGAGTCAGTACTATGCTTTGCTGCCAGTACGTGGGCCCACAGATTAAATCTCTCAACCAGCAGAACCATTGTACGTCGAGGCCAAAGAAGTGTTCTACTTCGACTAACAGAGGCATTCAACACAACATCAAATGACGCACTATGTGTCGTCATGGGAATCTTCCCCATAGATATCACCATCAGGTACCGCGCAGCAATGTACTGGCTTAGGATGGGGAGAATAGACCAAGTTCGGCAGATCACTGGTGTACCGACTGAGACAACACGCTAACTCAGAACATGGCGAGTGGATACCTGGCAGAGCGAGTGGGCCAACAGCGACAAGGGCCGCCGTGTATACAACTTCTTCCCTGACATCCGGGAAAGACTAAAACTAAAATATATCGATCCCAGCCGCGGTATGGTACATTTCATCACAGGACATGGCCATTATCCCACGCACCTGTACCGCGTGAGTCTGCAGCGGACTTATAGATGCACATGCGGGGAAGAAGGTTCCCCTGAACATACTGTCTTCTTCTGCGGACAACGCACGAACACAAGACACACAGTACACATAAATCGCCTGAACACACAGAACGAACTACATGCCATAATACGCGACCCGGAAAGGTGGACTGAACTCAACAAACTAACTGACGAAATCTCGAAGATCCAACAAATAGAATACTTACGCAACAGACCCTACCGTTGGCAAGTCGGTCCAGACAGACATCACGATGCCCAGGGGGACGCAGATATGATTAGCACCACGAGTGATGAAGAAGAAACAGGTACAGAGCAGGGCACCAACACAGATACTGAAGCGTCCCGCGCGGATGATCCATAGTGTCAACCAAGTCAGCTTCAAAGAACAGAGTGGAACAACCGACAAGAGGTGCACAAATCACACACAATCCTAAAAACAGATTGCACTTTGTATGTAAATAGGTAACAGCATCTCCATGTCTAATAAGAGCTTAAAGCTAGGTACTTCCTTCCTTCTTCCCAAATATTTAATTTCGTTTTGTTTATTAATATCTCACTTGATTTTGTATTAGTTATAAGTATTTCTAATGCTGCACAAAAAAAAGATATCAATTGGATCTAAACAAACAGAGCCCGCCTCCACGTGGCGGGACACGGGCAACGGTGTGAGTGGGGACGGGAGCCGGTGTGGTGTTACTTTCAGTCACTCCGGACCCCGTACCCAGTCACAGCGGCTAAGTGGCAACATACGACCCACCATAAGAAATTAGACGGTGGGTCACAAAATATAAGCAGCTAGTGTCCTTACGTTAGTTAGGTTTAAGTAGTTCTAAGTGTAGGGGACCGATGACCTCAGATGTTGAGTCCCATAATGCTCAGAGCCATTTGAACCATTTGAACTTGTTTGTTCGTTTGATGGTACACATTAACATCACCGCTCGACAGTAACGCCGCTAGAGGGATCAAAACAAATCGACTGCAGATATGTACCTGCGAACAAACGAAAAATAAATCATGTAACTTTATCTTTCAAGATGAAAATAAAAGCTCTGCGACTAAGCCTCGCATTAACTCGTGTTCGTATCTCAGAAAGGTTAAGTTTCCATAACCATGTTTCCTGGACTATTTCCCTCGTTTTAGTGACTACTAAGGCGTCTCAAAATCTTAGAGAGTTTTTCACACGCTGTAGAAACAGCGGAGTGGGAGTGCAGGGTTTGGTTTGGACTGGATTGGTCGCAGCGCGGACACGTGCGGGCAGTACCCCGGCTGTGGTCCGGCGTGCCTCGGCGATTGCACAGGAATGTGGACCCGCCGGCCAGCGCCGCTCACGGCCTTGGCTCTCCGGCCTGCCCGCTGTTGCTGCGGAGTGCGGTCGGACGCCGCACGTTAAGACGCGTAACGCCGATTCACACTTGACGGGACGCCTAAACATTCCAAAATGCATTTCAAATGCCGACGGTCGCATGGACCTCAGTGGAACGAAACTCGGACGGACGCCGGGAAACTCTGACGCCGGGAAACTCTGACGCCGGGAAACTCTGACGCCGGGAAACTCTGACGCCGGGAAACTCTGACGCCGGGAAACTCTGACGCCGGGAAACTCTGACGCCGGGAAACTCTGACGCCGGGAAACTCTGACGCCGGGAAACTCTGACGCCGGGAAACTCTGACGCCGGGAAACTCTGACGCCGGGAAACTCTGACGCCGGGAAACTCTGACGCCGGGAAACTCTGACGCCGGGAAACTCTGACGCCGGGAAACTCTGACGCCGGGAAACTCTGACGCCGGGAAACTCTGACGCCGGGAAACTCTGACGCCGGGAAACTCTGACGCCGGGAAACTCTGACGCCGGGAAACTCTGACGCCGGGAAACTCTGACGCCGGGAAACTCTGACGCCGGGAAACTCTGACGCCGGGAAACTCTGACGCCGGGAAACTCTGACGCCGGGAAACTCTGACGCCGGGAAACTCTGACGCCGGGAAACTCTGACGCCGGGAAACTCTGACGCCGGGAAACTCTGACGCCGGGAAACTCTGACGCCGGGAAACTCTGACGCCGGGAAACTCTGACGCCGGGAAACTCTGACGCCGGGAAACTCTGACGCCGGGAAACTCTGACGCCGGGAAACTCTGACGCCGGGAAACTCTGACGCCGGGAAACTCTGACGCCGGGAAACTCTGACGCCGGGAAACTCTGACGCCGGGAAACTCTGACGCCGGGAAACTCTGACGCCGGGAAACTCTGACGCCGGGAAACTCTGACGCCGGGAAACTCTGACGCCGGGAAACTCTGACGCCGGGAAACTCTGACGCCGGGAAACTCTGACGCCGGGAAACTCTGACGCCGGGAAACTCTGACGCCGGGAAACTCTGACGCCGGGAAACTCTGACGCCGGGAAACTCTGACGCCGGGAAACTCTGACGCCGGGAAACTCTGACGCCGGGAAACTCTGACGCCGGGAAACTCTGACGCCGGGAAACTCTGACGCCGGGAAACTCTGACGCCGGGAAACTCTGACGCCGGGAAACTCTGACGCCGGGAAACTCTGACGCCGGGAAACTCTGACGCCGGGAAACTCTGACGCCGGGAAACTCTGACGCCGGGAAACTCTGACGCCGGGAAACTCTGACGCCGGGAAACTCTGACGCCGGGAAACTCTGACGCCGGGAAACTCTGACGCCGGGAAACTCTGACGCCGGGAAACTCTGACGCCGGGAAACTCTGACGCCGGGAAACTCTGACGCCGGGAAACTCTGACGCCGGGAAACTCTGACGTCGGGAAACTTATTTGATGATTATTCTTTAATTAGCTTATCTCATTTACACAGGTCATCAGCAGAACGTATTGCTCCCGTACAGATCGCAAAGGCGACCTGAGAAATACGGAGCGCACTCTATACCCGAAATATATGGAAAAATGCCCTAATACGTAGTAAAATGCGAGTACTCGCTGGCATGCACTTCACAGTGGTTTTCAGAATGTAAATGTAAACGTACAATTAGCACACTTATGGTTTGTTAAAATAACCTTAACAATGATGTACTGATATAGCAATACTTCTTGCGTGAAAGGACGTGGTTATGGAATGAAGAAAAGCAGAAATTAAGTGACGCCGAGTCTACAGGACGAGGCGCTCCGAACTGAATGCATGGCCAACGGTCAACGAAACGCAGGGTAGTTGGGCTGAGGGGTCAGGTGTGAGAGCAGCAGATGTGATCAGTGAGGTGCAAACATTATGTCACAGCCCAGCATAAACAAGAGTAGTATAGGGAATAGTAAGAATGTGAAGAAGAAGAAGAAGAAGAAGAAGAAGAAGAAGAACATAATGCTTTATAACAAGAATAGTTAATTATGTAAAGAACTGCAACTAAGGCCCTACAAACAAGTAGTGAACGTAGTGCTATTGGCTGCCGAAATTGAAATTGTAGAAATACATGGTGCAGAACAAGCAAAAAGAAACTATCCTTGGAGAGATATTTGACGTTTAAGAAAGGGAAGGTGAGAGCAATAATTAAGTAACAAACTCTACCGGAGATCGAGGACACTGTTAGAAGAAATCAGACTCAAAAGGACAAGATTTCCCGAGCCTGTGATCTGGCTGGACTTGAGTCGAATCATCCACAGACGAGAGGAAAAACTTGAGTTAGGCAGTTTGTCACTGAAGAAGTAGTTATCCTAGACGGGCATCACAGTGGAAGGGAATAACGCTTTGAGAAATCAGTATACACATAGCAATAAATATCAGCCGTGGAGACTGGTGTAGAAGCAGGAGGAGGGAGATATCAATGGAGCAGATCAGAGGGTATTCAGAGTTCCGTAGATTCCATACTCAGTATTTTGAGAGCTTAGGTTCCAAGATTAATCAACTAGCATATTACTTCCCGGACTTACATCTCGTTATGACCACTAAGACAAATTAGAGGAGTGTACGGAGAGGGGCTGTTAGACCTTTTTTATGCACCATACAACGTGGTAGCATCCTCCGTCACACAAGAGAACAGAGGTAGCAGCACATGCAGATGTTTAAGAAGGTGCTATAAAAGACGTGATAAGCAGTAATGGGTCTCACTTTATATTTTAAGGTTAGTAACACGCGTTTCAAGGTAGGCCAACGTTATCTAGCCATTATGCAGGCCACGTCACCGTAATGTTTTGTGATAAACACAAAAATTACAATGATCACGACACATGTTTATAAACATGTCCTCTACTGTTCAAGCTGAAGAGCGAAGTCTCCATCGAGAAACAAACGGGTTCAGCAGTGGTTTACAGTGATAGGATTCCGTTACGACATTGTTATTGTCAGAAAGAAATTGAAGACGTATGGGATGAATGGCTTGGAGATGCCGAAGGGCAGGTTCACTCGACTTACTAGAAAGGTTTTACTGTGGACCCAAGTGCCGGCACGGAGCCTGGCCCTCTTTAAGAGCACTAAGGGGTCTCACCGAGCTTCGCGTCCACATCCGACGCACGCATCATCAACAGAGTCGCATGCTCTCGCTTCATGAGACGCTGTGGACATATTTGGGGTTTAATTCAGGACAATGGCGCAGAGACTGGTATTCAGAGGGGCCCCTCTCGTCCCATCTGCCGTAAAGGTGAAGGGAAAATTTGTCAACAGCACGCTGCGTGTCCGATCGGTCACCCACCGAAGTAATGGCCACGCCCGACGGTGCTTAACATCCGTGATCTGACGGCAACTGATGTATGCACCTTGCCGGGGACGCTGACGCTATTCTCAGTGAAATTTAAGAACAATTACAGGAGCTGTTCAGCAGAATTAACAGACTAATGAGCACAGAAAATGGACTAGAGTAAACCGGAAAAAGACGAAAGCGATGAGTAGCAGAAATCAGATTAGCGGTAAATTAACAACGAAACTCATGATCACAAAGCGGACGAAGTTAAAGAATTCTGATAGCTCACGACGGACGGAGCAAGGACGACATAAATAGTAGACTAGAAAACGAAAAAGAGGGCATTCATCGCTAAAGGAATTCTGTTTGTGTGAAACGTAAGCCTCAGTTTGATGAAGATATTTCTGTTAATGCTCGATTAGAGTACACTATTGTATGGAAATGAATCATCAATTGTGGGAAACCGGAAAGAGAGAGAATCGACACATCTGTGATTTGATGTTACAGACATGACATTTAAGGGAAGGTTTACTCTCTTTTGGTTCAGAAAATCTGATTTTCTACATTGCATTTTTCGATCCATAAAAGTGTTTAGAATCCACCCCTGAAACGGTTTTTCCGAATACGCAACGGAAATGTTTTTTTATTCGCGGTTGAACAAAAAATGCACGTACCTGAAATTGGCCTCTTTCGGGGGACGAGTTATTGTATCGGTGCTTGGGAGGAAACACACAAAATTCAAATGAAAGTTTGAACGCGTGTGTTTGGAAGTTAGCTCCCAAGCATTTGCATCCTGGTGCGAAGACTGTGGAGATTGCGACTTTCCTGGCAGTGATCCGCTTCAACGAAGGGTATTCAGCAATTCTAAAGACATGACACCGATGGACGTCACACTGGGACTATTTGACGCATTTCGCCAAGCATTCAGACGACCACCGGATTCAAGCGGCCGAAAACCGCTTGTCACCGGCCGTACGAGCGGCTCTGGAATAGCGCAGGATGCCCCAGATCGAGCAGAATGCCGTCTATGAGGACGAGGAAGGACTAGTTTATGGACCCGGAATAGCAGATTGAACGAAAGTTGCATAATATTGCAATTATATGTAGTCAAAAAGTCAAACGCGTTTTTCTCGAAATGACGTTTTTTTTATCGCACGCTATGGTAACTTCCAATCAACTGAACCGATTGGCATGATTCTTTATTTTTCCGACGAAGCTACCTAAATTGTATACGAGTTGTACCACTTTTATTCCGATCCATCAAATATAAATATTTTATTTGGCCGACGAAGTCGAAAAATCGATGGGAAAACCCCTATTTTTTTCAAATGGCCGTCATTTTGTTTCCTATGGTCCAAATAACTTAAGCGAGGTACAACTTCTAAAGAATCTTATATACTTGGGTCACGTCAACTCAATTTTGATTTCAGACGAAGCGGCTGACCTGTCACACATCACGCGTGGCGGTCTACATCGAAATTTTGTTTCGTTCCGATGGCACTTTCGCCTTTGCTCTTCGACATTTCCGGTCGAAAAAATTCCAGTCTGGAGAGTGAATATCAGCAAACATTTTGACCAAATTTCACACAGATATCTATAACACATCCCGAGAAAAAAATTCTCAAAGAACATGTTTCATTCGGCCAAAGATAATAAACCTCCCCGTAAGTGGACTGGCAAGAATATGTGGATAAAAAACAATGATTATATAAGGGGACAGTGAATAATTTCCATAGTACTCGTGGTAAAGCTATTGCAATAGAAAAAATAATTAAGGAAGCTGTCTATGTGCTACTCAGAGATGAAATATAGACCAGCAGACGGAGCGAAATCGTAGAGCCCAGCTTCAAAAGACTGACGACACACACTTAGAAAAATATTGAAAATGGTTCTCGTATACACATTTCGTTCAGCATTTAGCTACAGAGATTAGCCTTGGAGTCCCAAGTACGGAAATTCACACCGAAATGAAACCGTAAAACGCTAGAACAGAGCTGTCCGTCACAGTAAGCGGCCCCGGCAGACGGATCCTCGCATGGAAGCCTCTGCGACAGCGTGCCGACTTGGTGTGGGAGGAGGCAGCGACGGCGCTGCGGGCATTTAAACTTCCGGCCGTCCCTCCCTGACCCGCCCTCATCCTCATCCTCCCATACAGCAGTGCTACCGCGGCGCCTTATTACTCATCCGCCCAAGGTCGCCGCTCTAGCCTCCGGAAGTGACGCGCTGCCTGCCTACCGGAAGTGGATCTGCCCCCGCGCTGCGCAGCTTTTCGCGGTCCTCACACTCCAGCGGCCGCTGCGCTTTCTCGGCGCGCGTACGAGACTTCCACGCCCTAGACCCTCTGATCCTTACCCTCCTCTCCCCTAAACTGCCGCACGAACGTCAAAATGTACAAGAATCCCACGACAGATTCCAACGGATACACCACACACCGAACATAATGACTCCCCAACTGTTGAAGGACCTTCTAAGTGGTTGGCAACATGTGCACGGTCTCTACACAGATTAATCACGTATTACAGATGGGGTTGGAAGCGCGTATATCGACAGACAAAGTGTTCAAATCCAGCACCCCCCCCCCCCTACCGCCAAGCCTCGTTATTTACAGCGGAGCTCACTGCAATTCTAGAGGGTCTTGAATATACTGATGATGGTTCAAATGACTCTGAGCACTATGGGACTTTACAGCTATGGTCATCAGTCCCCTAGAACTTAGAACTACTTAAACCTAACTAACCTAAGGACAGCACACAACACCCAGCCATCACGAGGCAGAGAAAATCCCTGACCCCGCCGGGAACTGAACCCGGGAACCCGGGCGTGGGAAGTGAGAACGCTACCGCACGACCACGAGATGCGGGCTATACTGATGACTATATATATATATATATATATATATATATATATATATATATATATATTCTTCTGTCAGACTCGCGATCAGCTTTAATGTTCATACGGAATCATTTAATCAATAGCATAATCACGTGGTATAGGCCATCAATTTGACTGAAACAAGAGAAAGGGGAAGGGAGGATGATACACAAAGTATCCTTCGCCACACACCATAAGATGGGTTCAGGAGTATAGACGTAGATGATACCTTGAGAATTTTGTACCGGGCCCCTCAAATGTCCCAAAATCATAGCGTAAACATAGCGCAACAGCTACGTACAAACACGTTTAAAGCAATTGCTTTGAAATACGTAGTTTATACTCACTCCAGCACACGGTGTGTTTGAGAGCACGGGTATTTTCTCCGTTGCGTTTCTTGTATTTGTATTTCGTATTCCTGGAGAGCAAGAGGACGAAAGTTATTGCTTTGATATTGAAGACAATAACCTTTTTAGGAGGTCGGCAAAAAAGAAAAAATCTTCTCTGCACTATTTCCATTTGTTTGCTATTTCCTTACGTAATTTGAACTGTGAATACTATAACGCACGTTCCGTGTGTAAAAATCCCCACTGGCAGCTTCTCAACCCTCTCCCACTATTACTGTATCCCTTGATTAGGTTTTTTAGGCCTGAAAGCAAATGGGACACACTGTACTCTGATCGTCATCCATTTGACACTTACTGCTGGATAAAAGCCGCCTCTCCATGCACTATGACCAGTGATGTGTGTCCATCTTTGCTAACCATCTTCCATACTGGCGCCGTTTCTGTCTTTTCTTATTTCTCGGAATGCAGCGAAGAACTTTCTTGGACTATGTATCACCCTTTCAGCATCCCACCTTTCCCTCTCACATCAAATGTATACCCATTAAGGTCATAATTACGGTTTTTATATCACCGTGTTTCCTGTTTTTCCAAGTAATTCCTAACGTCAGTTTCTACATTTAACAACCTTCAGCTTTTTGGATGCTTTTAGCATTAAATGTACGTTTCTCACCGTCATATGCAAAAACCGTTGATACATACTATTCGTAAATTCCCGTTTATGCACATGTCGGCTGCTCCTTTTTAAATAACGCTATGTAGTCTATCACAAGCATCCCAAGAAAATTTTATTTTCTGTTTATTTCTTTCATTGTCCATCCCGTTACTGTACTAGATACCAGAGCTCGTCAGTTATTTCTGTAACTGTCTTTTCTGTTAATTTACACTGATCACTTTTCCATATACAGATAATTTTAGTCCTATTTTTTAACAGTTGTAGCCACGGATTTTTTCCACGCATTGAGTGGTCCTTCATTAATATGTCACTTTCACTTTCGTTCATTGTACGAAACAAACATTGAGTTTCCAGCTCTCGGAGGCTCTCAATGTTCTTCTAATGAAAAAAAACAAATCAAAAATCTCAGAGCACGTGTAGAAAAAAATTCAGACCTCAAATATGGATTTCAATTGTGATATTATATAGAACCAAGAGCCCGTTTTAATAAAGAGACTCCTTAAACGGTCTGCGATCTTTTTTTCCCTTCGAGTAACAGTGTAGATAGCTTACTATTTTTCATTCATTACGACATGTTTGGTGGACTCCCACCTTAATCAGATACTGTAATTAGGAGCAAAATAACAGAACAACAGTAAGTGTTACACAAACATTACCAGTCAACTGAAATGTGTGTAGCCACCGATCTTCATTCGAAGACTGAACTGCGCCAGATGTAACCAAAGGGGCTCGCCGAACACTGTTGATGAGGAACTTCTGCATTTGCGTGTACTACACACTCTTTACAATCCGCAGTTGACTTTACTAGACACGTGCGGGAGAGGGAGAGGGGGGAGGGGGGAGAGATACTCGTCCACAAGCCCGAGTCTAGATTAGAGAAGGGTATATTCAGCCTTCAGCGTATTCGATTCGTTGATTTGTTTTATACTATGCATCTGTTGGGCAAAACCTACAATACCCTGATTTTTCTGGCATTGGGATGTGACTGTGCCTTGGTCTGCCTGAGAATGTGATGGCAGACACACTCATTGTCAATGTTCCAGTCAATCACGTCTGACCACCGACCATTTCAAGAGATGACCGCCGCACTGTGTACCAGGCGTCATAACCTCTTCACATACGCGCCTGCCATCCACGTAAGGGGCACTGTGTGTCATCGCGCACCATTGACCAGAAAATAAGAGCAGCCGGGTTAGCGAAGTGCTATAACATACGTAGGCTGCCGTCGACACAGCAACAAAAACTGATGTGTTTGGAATGCTGTAGTGGCCGAAAAGCACGGACTGCAGCTGAATCGCAGTTCTGTACTACCTACGATGACCATCGTTGGTAGAATGGGACTACTTCTCTCCAGATGGCCGCCATATTTGGCAATGTTTTGATGAGGCACAGAGCTGTTACGCCTAGAGTTTTTGTGGGGAAACTATGGTGTATCTAATAGTGATTGAGAGAGCTCTGCGTCCTCATGTGTTACCTATCATGTAACAATATCGTGCTGACATTTTCCAACAGGACAATGCTCGTTCACACATGGCACGTGTTTCTATGAACTGTCTGCATGATGTTGAGATACTCCCGTGGCTAGGAAGACAGACATATGTCCTCCATAGAACATGTGGGGGACTAGCACAGACGTCAACTACGTCCCAGTGCCAGCATCTAGGACATCGAGGACAAGTTTCAATATCTGTGAGCCATCGTGTCTCGACAGCTGTATCACGCCCTTCCCCATCCATTGAGTGCAGGCATCCAGCCAGGCCAGAGGGTGTACAGCGTCGTACTGAGAAGTGGGCTCATACTGCCCAAGTTGCAAATTTTTGTAATTGCTGCAGTAACATCACATATCCAATCAACTCATGAAGTTCGATACAGTTTACAACTTCCTTTGTGAGTGCTTTACTTTTTTTAACAGTCAGTGTATATTAAACAAGAAACAAAATAACGGTTTCCTCTTGGAACTTTCACGTGACGAAAAATTCGTTTAGATTTCTTTAAACACTTATGAAATAAATGGAGTGTTACATCTCATGCATATAAGACGTAGCTGGTGATAATGCTACACTGTCGAAAAAAAAATTACTACAACCTTTTTGAGGTTTCCATTTCGTTCATGATCTACTGTTGCAACAGTGCATATGGAGTACATGAAACAAATTTACATATCAATAGCACACGCGGTTCTGAGGTACGAGGTATCGACCTTTGCTGAAACACCAATATTAGCAGCTGGTGTAGCCTCCACGCGTGGCAATGCAGGCGCTGACTCTGACATCCAGTCGATCGCACAGATGGCGAATACTGACCCGTGATACGTTATTCCACGCCTGACCGACCTGTTCACGTAGTTCTGTAAGAGTTGTTGGTTGACAGGTCGCAGGAGTCACTTCTCGTCCCCATCACATCCCACACGTGCTCGATTCGAGACAAGTCTGGATATCGTGCTGGTCACGGAAGTTGCTGCACGTCTTGCAGAGGACGTTGATATTCACTTGCAGTGTGTGGGCTAGCATTATATTGTTGGGACAACGCATCGCCTTCCGTTGGAATAACAGTAAAAGAATGGGTGTAACAACATTCTGCACGTACCGAGCGTTGGTTGGGCGCTGATGACCACGCTGTTTAGCGCCCGAAAACCTCAAACCACACACACACACACACACACACACACACACACACACACACACACACACACCGAGCGTTGGTCACCGTCCCCTCCGGAAACAAGTTGTAGCTTGTCGCATCCCCGAGTATAAGCCATCTGTTTGGGCCAGTGTGTCTCGGACGAATACACTCTACGAGACACACTCACTGGGTCTACGTTATACGGGCAGACAACCATCACAAACATGCAGGCAGAATCGGCTTTCGTCGTTGAAGAGCACAGCGCGCCATTCCATCTTCCAAGAGATCCTCTGTCGGCACCTGTCGAACCGTGCACGCCGATGCTGTGACGCGAGTCGAAGACAGGCTAGAGGTGTGCACGCCCTTAGTCCCATTGCTAAGAACCGGTTCGTAACATTTCGTCTGGGTTCACAGGCCCTCGTACATCTACATCTACATTTACACTCCGCAAACCACCCAACGGTGTGTGGCGGAGGGCACTTTACGTGCCACTGTCATTACCTCCCTTTCCTGTTCTAGTCGCGTATGGTTCGCGGGAAGAACGACTGCCGGAAAGCCTCCGTGCGCGCTCGAATCTCTCTAATTTTACATTCGTGATCTCCTCGGGAGGTATAAGTAGGGGGAAACAATATATTCGATACCTCATCCAGAAACGCACCCTCTCGAAACCTGGACAGCAGGCTACACCGCGATGCAGAGCGCCTCTCTTGCAGAGTCTGCCACTTCAGTTTGCTAAACATCTCCGTACCGCTATCACACTTACCAAATAACCCGGTAACGAAACGCTCGGCTCTTCTTTGGATCTCCTCTATCTCCTCCGTCAACCCGACTTGGTACAGATCCTGCACTGATGAGCAATACTCAAGTATAGGTCGAACGAGTGTTTTGTAAGCCATCTCCTTTGTTGATGGACTACATTTTCTACAGACTCTCGCAATGAATCTCAACCTGGCACCCGCCTTACCAACAATTAATTTTATGTGATCATTCCACTTCAAATCGTACCGCACGCATACTCCCTGATATTTTTCACAAGTAACTGCTACCAGTGTTTGTTCCGCTATCATATAATCATACAATAAAGCATTGTTCCTTCTATGTATTCGTATCTGTGCTGTGGTTGTTACACAGGTGTACTAATCTTTTTCCGGTAGTCCCCCCCAATATATATATATATTGTGTGTGTGTGTGTGTGTGTGTGTGTGTGTGTGTGTGTGTGTGTGTGTGTGTGTGTGTGTTTATCCTAACAGACTGATTGTATCAACCATGAGAGAGCGGGCATGTAATACGATGCTGGAATCCGCATAGAACCGATCGCTGCTTGTAGACGGAAAGCAGACGCTGCAAGCTAGCTATGCTATGCTGCAAACACTCGTTGCGTCACCATCACAATACAGGACGTCACGGCCCTGCACAGTAAAGAACAGAATAGCAGTCAGCGAGAGGCTGCAGCTCCTGCAGCTGAGACGTGACCCCGCATGCTGACGACACAAAAAGCGCTGGGGCGCCGAGCTGCGAACCAAGTTGGCAGCCAGTGTGGGGGAGTCTCAGTACTCTAGAGGATCCCCTACTGATGTCCGCCATGCGAAACGCGGCGACAGCAGAGGCAAGCTCTGCATACTAAGGGGAAGTTGCTGTCCATGGCTCGCCTCCTCAACGCCTGTAGTACAGCTGCCAACGGCGACCCCTGGGGCAGCCCACTCACTGGTGTGAAATTCTTAGAAACTTGTGTGTTTACGTCTGCATATTCTGCAGACTCCGCAAGCGACTTTCCGATAAGTGGCCGGTTAAGTCCTGTGATCGACTGTCGGACTGCCGGGAAAGGGTCCGATGCCACATTATGGATGGATGATATACACCGATGTGCTACTAAAAACAACTGAAAGTACAGTTATGTAAATTGAAGGTGGAGAGGGGAGAAAAGAAGGGAAAGGGAACGAACTACTGATGTCAGTTCGTTCCGGACTTTATGCAGAATCAGCAGCGACGAGTGAAAATGTGTACCTGACTGGGATTCGAACCTGCTTACTAGGCAGCTGCGTTGACCACTGCGCCATCCGGACACGATGTTCAACGCAAATGCGCGGGCTGTCTTTGCACGTCTCTCGGTCGACCCACATTCCCACCGAACGCCACCTGCCCGTAGTCCCCGTTCGTGTCCTCCATGCTAGCTACTATGAGATTCCCGAGTGAACGTAATTGTGCATTCGCACTGAACCTGATGCATTCATATATGTACAATGTAGATGCAACGGATGTGTTGTCAGAGCTCTGATTTACTCGATTCACATTTTTAAAAAATTAATCTATGCATTTGCTGGGTGAATCTACTTATAGGTTTCTCTCTCTTAAATCACTTTTAGAGGGCGCGACTGTGACACAATCCCAATCTGAAAATCCAAGAAAAATAAATGAAGAGATGGTTCCATTATGGCCTGACCATCATAAAGTATTTCACGGTATTGGAAGAGTAATGAATCTGATGATTCTCAGAGAAACTAACTTTCAATCTGTCCGAGAACTCCTGTAGGAGGACCAAGCAAAAATCCATTGAAAATTGGAAAGATTATTCCACACAGTTTTCAGAATTTTATGAAGTCGCCTGCAAATATGCAAGAATGAGTAGCACACCTGTCCTTTCGGTAGACTACTTTCACTGAAGGCGGAAGTTTTTAGAGCAATAACGAAATTGGTTGAACGACAGAAGACAGACTGCAAATGTTTTTGTAAAAAAAAACAGGAAAGAAACAATGGCACTCTCGAAAAACTGTTTTTGTTATAGCTGTCTTTGTAATTTCTACTAAAAGGTTTTGAACACTATGACAGTAACAGTTTTCTTTCAGTTTCAGACATATCCAAATCATATTCAGTCATCAATCACAACATTTGACGGGTTTGATTCCACAGGGAAACAGTTGTAACCAGCGACTGCATTCACTGCAAGCAGTAAAGGGTACGGCAGTCAACCGCATATGATATTTGTTCCGTACCTGGATTTCGGCCCTACTGTGTGGCCATCTTCAGTGCCGTAAACGTGAGTTGAAACATTAAAAACACTTGGATACGCTCATAGTGCCATTCATGTTGGAGGTTGGGTTCATGCTTTCATGTTTTTGTCTTTTACTACTTGTAACAATATATATATTGAAAACGTCGATGTAATTTTCGACGCATTGTCATAAAACTAATGACACCAGCCGATATAGTACATAAAAAAAGTATTTTTATTGCTAAATAAGAACATTTCCTGACATTCAGCAAAATTATATTCATTTGGTCACGACGCGGCGTTCGGGTTCTTAGCCATCTTCAGAAGACCACTGAATGTCGCAGACAGACAATGACGTGCGACTTACACAGATGTTACTTACATTTATTTACAAAAAGAAAAAATACTGATATGCAGAGCGTTCGAATAGGAAATTATTCATTTCTTTTGTAACGCTGCAATAATTACATTAACTTATGAAGAAAAACATTCTTTCGTCGAGATACATTTAACAACTGATGAAAAATAATTTTGAATTTACAATTTCAATCTATTGTTAGTAACTGAAGCTTCATTTAAAAGAGGGGAAATATTTTCAAGAACAATTTAAAACAAAACTTCTAAGTATTGGTTCAGATATGTGTTTATGGACTGGTGCCATTCGAGAATTATACAACGTTCGTGCTCCAAACGTAAGAAAATTCACTTCACAATGGAAGTGTGAGGCTCTTCTACAAACTTCTCGCGCCGTAATATAGATATCAGCAGAAAGACACACTTATTTAGCATTTACGGAATAAACATAGCTACTAATAGAGTAATCCTAAGTTCCCAGCACCCACACAGCCACAGTATCTGTTCCACTCAAGTCTCCAAACTGCAGGAAATGGATTGCAGTTCTGCCCTGGTTGATAATGTAGCACGAAAAAAGAAAATGCATAAAATTACACCATCTCTGCATGCAGACCAACAGGAACCAGTAAGTAGTTACAAAAGCGGGCCAACAAATGGTTCAAATGGCTTTAAGCACTATGGGACTTGACATCTGAGGTCATCAGTCCCCTAGACTTAAAACTAACCAACCCAAGGACATTACACACAACCATGCCCGAGGCAGGATTCGAACCTGCGACTGTAGCAGCAGCGCAGGTCCGGACTGAAGCGCCTAGAACTGCTCGGCCACAGCGGCCGGCGTGGGCCAACATCCCGTATACTACAATATTTCAGATAATCTCGGTGAACAGTTGAAGCCTCGCAACATGACTCCTGCATTTTGTAATACCAACAGCATACCAAAATTTTTATTCAGCAGTAAAGACAAACTGCAACCATTGGCACAGAGTGGTGTATATAGAATCGCATGCAAGCAATGTGAGAAAGTGTTTACTGGTCAGTCGTAAGATTATCTAAAAAGAAAGAAACTGGGAAAGATTCACTTTTTGCCTATCTTCTTTTAACGACTCATATGATGCAGAATGTGAAGTTTTACATTCTGTAAGGAAAAGCAGTAAGATGACCCCACTGGAAATGAACTAACGTATGACACCGAGTGCCAGCTTAGAATTTAAATGATCAAATTTAGTTTCCTCTCCCCTTCTTTTACATGAAATTTTAATTGTAAATAACAGATAGAAATTGTAAACTCAGAATTATTTTTTATCGACTGTTGAGTGTATCTTCACAGAAAACTATTTCTTTTTCAACTAATTTAATCATTCCTGCCAACGGCCTTGCCGCAGTGGTAACACCACTTCCCATCAGATCACCGAAGTTAAGCGCTGTCGGGCTTGGCTATAACTCGGATGGGTGACCGTCTGCGTCTGCCAAGCGCTGTTTGGAAGCGGGGTGCACTCAGCCCATATGAAGGCAATTGAGGAGCTGCTTGCCCGAGAAGTAGCGGCTCTGGTCCGGTAACTGACAACGGTCCTCACCTAGTGACGCCTATGGGCTAACGATTACACGGCGGTCGGTCGGTACCGTTGGGCCTTTCGAGGCCTGTTCGGACGGGGTAACCGTTTCTGCATGACAAAAAAAATAACATTTCCCGATGTGAACATTCTGCATGTCATCATTTTTCATCTTTTGTGCAGTTATATGTGTCAGTCGCTAGTGATTTTACCGTATTTGCGGCACTGAGTTGTCACCTAACACAGTCTGAGAAGCTGAAAGTTGGTTTGAGACCAAACAAATTAAATTTTCGAAAATGAAATTTTCACTCTGCATCGGGAGTGTGCGCTGATATGAAACTTCCTGGTAGATTAAAACTGCATGCCAGACCGACACTCAATCTCGTGACCTTTGCCTTTCGCGGGCAAGTGCTCTATCGACTGAGCTACCCAAGCACGACTCACGACCCGTCCTCACAGCTTCAATTCTGCCAGTATCTCGTCTCTTACCTTCCAAACTCCACAGAAGCTCTTCTGAGAAAGGCGAAGGTCCCGAGTTCGAGTCTCGGTCCGGCACACAGTTTTAGTCTGCCAGGAAGTTTCAAACTAAATTTTGTAGAACGTTTTTGCACGACATCAGGAGATTAAATTTATTTTGTCATGAACCGGATTTCGGCTTCTTTAGCTATCTTAAGGTGAAAAATGAGTCACCAACACAGATACAATGACATGCGACACCCACATATATTACTTATACAGAAGATACAAAAATGACGACATATAAAACGTTCACTTAGGAAAGCGTTATGTTATTCAGTCTATTATAATTGTGTTCCGCCAAACACCGAAGTAAAGTTCACTTAATGTTCTCGCACTCCGTGCAGCTGGTGGCTCAACAGTACCATTAGAACTGTTCTGCCGTACCAGTAAGTTTAGTTTTCTACGCCAACAAACTATATTATTGTTAACAGAACGAAAAACCAATCCACGTTGCAAATATTTTATTTTTCATGCGTTGCCTAGTTTCGGGCCGAGACCCACTTTCGAATCAACGTATAGTCGAAAAAGGCATTTCCGAATATTTCAACAAAGTCAGCTTCCAACTTTGTTATGTTGATTTGAAATCGGATGTCGGCCCGAAACTAATTATCGATTGAAAAATAAAATACTTGGAACTTGGAATGGTTTTTCGTTCTATTGCTGCCTCAAATTACTCCAGCATGCTGGAAGTTCGTGTATTATTGTTATTCAGACTGGAAGCCTGGCTTGCACACCTAGAACGGCCCCCGTCGTCGGCTGCACAGTGAGTGCGGGCCTCCTGGCTCCCCCTGGAGCGGAGGGGGGGAACAAAGCGGGGCTCAGTGCCGCTTGGCGTTGGCGTCCCGGCGTCGGCGCACAGCCGGGCAGCCATATCGCTTTCCCGGCGTGGGCGGCGCGAGCAACCCGATCCCGATCCCGATCAAATGCGGCCGATGTAAACACCCAACCCCGGCCGGCTCTTTCCGATACGGAGGCCGAGCGCAGCCGGTGAGCTGTCGAGGTTTCACCTCCCAGTGTGCGTCGGTCTGGGGGGGGGGGGGGGGGGGGGCGAGACGTCCGTGTCACGGTCGACTAGGTCCTTAACCGCGTCCAGAAGGCCAGGCACACTTCATTGAAAAAATAATCCTGCACAATCATTTGGTGAGTGACGAAGAAGGACTGCAGTTTAACGACAAATCGACGACGAGGACGTAAGATGGTTCAAATGGCTCTAAGCACTATGGGACTTAACATCTGAGGTCATCAGTCCCCTAGACTTAGAACTACTTAAACCTAGCTAACCTAAGGACATCCCACACATCCATGCTCGAGGCAGGATTCGAACCTGCGACCATAGTAGCAGCAAGCTTCCGCACTGAAGCTCCCAGAACCGCTCGGACACAACGGCCGGCAGGACATAAGATATTGGCTGAAAGTTCGTATGGAAAACAGTTACTTAAGAGAATCAGCCACGTCCTTTTCGAAAGAACTAGCCTACAATTTGTTGTAATGTGTGTAGGGACAGCAAAGACGACCTCAAATCTGGATGGCGGTATCGAGATTTCGAGCACGCTACTCCTGGATTCTAGCCTGGTGTATACACCAATGCACCACCTGGCTCAGTCTAGCATGTGAAAGTCCGGATCAGGTAGCAGCTCAGCCGTTTTTGTCCAATAGAACTTAGCGTCGCTCAAACTAATGCCACGTTTGACAGGCATCAACGATTACTATGTACATACACATGCAACAAGCACATGTGCGCTTTTTTTTCCTTCAGAGAAGGAGCAGCTTCAATAGAACTTGCTACACGAATCAGTCACTACCCGGAAAACAACGAGTGCACATACTTATGATCGCTCCAAATACGGGTGGCAAATAAGTGTACAATCCTCAGTACGAATTCTGAGAATTACATCGTACGTTTGTTGCTCACGGAGCAGGTGTCTTAATACGAAATTGTTTTAAATTAAGCAGCATTCATGAATCTATGAACATACTTCTTCCGTTTTGCAGCAACCGTGAGACAAAACGGCATGAGACGAGACGAGAGGGAAGAGGGAAGAGCAGGTGGAAACACTGCCAGAAAGGGCTTCCGCCCAAAATAAGCAATGGACTGCAGTCCAGTACTCTTAACCGCGTGCTATCTCGAACAAGCGCGTGAAGCTTGCAGAGAAATGTTGACCATTTATTTTGAAGGCCTGCAAACGAAAGAATGAAATTTGAGGTTTAACGTACGTCGATGTACAGGTCTTTAGAAACGGAGCTCAAGTACGAATAGTTCTCCTATTGTCGTCCTCGTCTTCATTTCGAAGAATGGTTTGACGTAGTTGTTGACGCTTCTCTATCCTGAGTACTACTTTTCACCTCTGCATAAACTAATGTCATCTACATGCATTTTAACCTGCTTTCTACTGTCGAGCGTTGCTCAACATCTACAATTCCCCCACGCAGCCCCCGTCCCCTTCTACGATCCACTATTCAACTGACCACTGCTCCATGCCTCCTAAGCTTTCCTATGAATATGAATCTACTTTTAAGCGAATTCTCCCACAAATTTCTTTTCTCAATGATTCGATTACGTACGTACTCACTAGTTATCCGAACTTCATCTCTCGCCATTAGCATTCTTCTGTACCACCGGATTTCAAAAGTTTGAACGCCATTCCTGCCCTACCTGTTTATTGTATAATATTCACTCCCTCTGACGGGCTACTAGTGAAATACCTTCAGAAAGAGAGTTCATAACACAATCTTGCTATTTCGAGTCTGCAGTTTGGATGCTCTGTACTTCTGCGTTCGTCAGACACTTCGCTATCCAAATGGAAAACTTATCTACTACTTATAGTATATTATTTCTTGTTACAGTTTTATCAGCGTCACTTGATTTAATGTGGCGGAATTCCAGTGCTCTTTATGCCTTTCGATGATGTTTCCTTAATATCTGTTTTCATTCTATTCCGTCCAACTGGTTTTCCAACTCTTTTCCAGTCTCTGGCGGAATTACAGTGTCATCGGCAACCTGAGAGGTGTTTTTTTCAGTTCTTGAACTTTAATCCTCTCTACAAATTTCTCTTTGGTTTCTTTCAGAACTTGTTGAATGTACAGACTGAAAAATATTTGTGATATCATGTATCGATACCAACCTACCAGCGTCTCAGAGTTGGCAATGGAATAAAAATATTCCATCGACTGTAACGTAGCGAGTCAATACGCAATAGCATTGATTGCAGTACGGCTCGTAGCTTTGGAACCGTTGACGGGGGTAGAAACAGCCGCTTGTATCTTAGCGTGACTCATTCGCACCTGTCGCTTGCCTATCCATGGGAAGCGGTACCTGTGTAAATTCGAGCGACAGAATATTCAAGCCCCTAAGAATCTAAATAAACTATATTATATATTATTCAATTAAGTTAAAAGTAAATATTCTGCCCTTTGTTATTAAAAAGAAGATTTTTACATAATCTCATCTTTCAAGCTGGCATACTTTCAGAGCTAGAGGAAGCCACCCCAAACCGACATTTGTAACATTAAAGTTAGTTTTTCTTTTAGTATCATTTGGAAGACGACTATTGTGGTCGTCTGGGATTTATTTATTTATTTATTTAGCGTATGGCTATACATGCAACATTAATACATCAAGTGTTAGACATTAAAATCTTATAACAATCATAAATATAATTTATGTTTATATTGGTCAGTTAAAAGGTTATATCTAGGTTTGAGATCCATTCTAGCGCCGATGGGGATGCCTCCAGGAAGTCGGACCATTTCCCTGCATATGCTCGCAAGGAACATTCACCATGGATGTGTTGGATCGTCTGTCTAGGGGCACCGCAGTCGCATTCTGGTGACATCGCTCTTCCCCATTTGTGTAGTGAATCCGCACACCTGCCATGTCCAGTACGTATTCGATTTAATGCGGACCATGTTTTCCGTGTTAGTTCCATTCCAGAGATGTTGCAGTTATAGCTCTCAAACCAGGTCTGTAGTTGGTCATTTGTCTTTTGGTTCCAATCTAGTCTCCATTGTTTCATGAGGTCATAGTTATTATTTTGAAGCTGCTCAGCTGTGCGTATGGGTGGCTTTCTTGATTTCAATCGAGTGTGTCGCAGTTGTGAGAATTCTTCTTTAATTGGTAGTTCTGGTTTTGTCTCAATCTTTCTGAATTCGTGCAGTAGGGCCGCTTTTCTACGCAGGTCCGGGGGCAGTATATTACATAGCACCGGTAACCAGTACGTGGGCGTTGATTTAACAGTTCCAGAAATCAACCTCATTGTGTTATTTAATTGCCTGGCAATGTGTTTGGTGTGACAGCTATTAATCCAGACTGGAGCGCAGTACTCAGCCACAGAGAACACTAAGGCGATAGATGAGGTGCGTAATGTTTTTGCGTTAGCTCCCCAAGTAGTAGCGCTAAGTTTTTGGATGATGTTATTCCGTGTTCCAATTTTTGCAGTGGTGTTCTCCAGATGTTTTCGGTAAGAAAGAGTGCGATCCAATGTTATACCTAAGTACTTTGGAAACTTATTATGTTTGAGGTTGGTGTTTCCGAGTTTTATGTTAATAATTTCATTTGCCATTTTGTTATTAAGATGGAATGTAGATACTTCAGTTTTGTTAGGGTTTGGCTTGAGTCTCCATTTCTTGAAATAATTGTATAGTATTTCAACGTCATTATTAAGGACTTCCTCTGTATTGAAGAGATACTTGTCTCTGGTAGCCAGTGCTACGTCATCCGCATAGCAAAATTTTCTTGACTTTGTGTTTGGGAGATCTGCTATATAGAGGTTAAACAGAAGAGGGGCCAATACGGAGCCTTGCGGAAGCCCGTTGTTAATAAGTTTTGATTTGCTTGTCTTTCCGTTTAGGGTGACCTGGAAGGTTCTGTTACTCAGCATATTATGTATTAAGGATGTTAGAATCTGGCAAGGAATCACTCTTAAGAGTTTGTAAATTATTCCATCTCTCCAAACAGTATCATATGCAGATGTTAAGCCTAGAAATATAGCACTTGTTTTCAATTTCTGCTGAAAGCCAGCCTCTATGTAGGGTGTTAATGCCAGAACTTGGTCACAGCAACTACGGCCAGGTCTGAAGCCTGCCTGTTCTATAGGTAAGTTCTCCATAATAATGCCGCTAATTCGATTATGGACAAGTCGTTCGAGAAGTTTGTATGTACAGCTAAGAAGTGCTGTTGGTCTGTAGCTTAGCGGTTGGTCTGCTGGTTTCCCTGGTTTCAGCAAAGCTATTATTCTTGCCTTTTTGAATTCTCTAGGGAGATGGTTTGTAGTCGAAATGTTCGAAAAGAAATTTGCCAGCCATTTGACTACGTTCTTTCCAGCGTAGGTTAGAAATTCTGGATGTATGTTGTCAAAACCTGGGGCTTTGCCCGGTTTCATATCCTTGAGGGCAGTAATGACATCATCCTCAGTGAATGGTCTGGAAAGCTCTGATATATTTGGAGTATTCTTTTTTAGTGTTCTGAGTTCGCGCTTAATCATCCTGGTATGTGGTTTGTCTCTCGGAGCTCTTGACATTTCGACTATGTTATTTGCAATTTTCTCTGGTGTTATGGTTGGATTTTTCTGGGCTGGTCTTGTCGTACCTCCGAGTTTACGTAACAAACTCCATGTCTTCCTACTTGATTGAGTGAAATTCATTCTTTCAGTTGTTTCAGTCCATCGTTGTCTTCTTGCGGAATCTAGATTGTGGAGGTGGTCATCAGCTATTTCTTGGTCACCACTACTAGTAAAATCCTCATATAGCTGATGGCATTTTGCATCCCATCCTGGGATGTATTCTTTTCGAAACCCCCTAGGGATGTGTTTTTTAGCTGTGGTAATTATAGCTTTCCTGAACCGATCGTAGCATTTAGGTAGTGACGGTATAAACCGGATGCATTTATCAAGGTCCGCTGAATACTCCCAGTCAGCTTTTTGGAAATTCCATCTAGGTCGAGAGAAGGACCGTATCAGGGGTATAGTGACACCGATGTCTAAAAAACAGGCCTATGCCGGCTGTGTGGGAAATCTGTGGCAACCCTTCTATGTATAGGCACTGGTTTTCCCTCATTATCGGTAGTTACAAAGCAGAGGTCCGGATTGTAGTCCCTGCGCCAGGCGGCCGAGTGGAATGTGCCCCTCTCCTTGGCATCGAATATAAGATGTAGATTGTTCTCGTCGGCCCATTCCACCAGCGCTTCTCCATGTTCATTATTTTGGGTGTATCGCCACATTTCATGACGGCTATTAAAATCACCGGCATATATCGTTGGGTGTTCATGTACGGGTAGTACAATACTTGGCCAGATTTGGTTTGGTTTGTTGGTTTGTAGACATTTATAAGTCTTATGTTGTCTACTTTTATATCAGCAACATGGATGTTGTTTTCTGTGCTTGTGGACAGCAGGTGTGCATGTTCAATATCGGATCGGGCATATGTGGCGGTGCCATAGGCGTGATGATATGTTGCGCCTATTTGTTGGAAGCCTTGAATACGTCCTCTTCTTTGTAAGTCTTCCTGCGAGTCGGTATGTGTTTCCTGAAGGAGTACCACATCGATGCTATTGTCCAATAGAAACTCTGAAAGATATTCAGATTTGGATCGACTAATTCCCTCAATATTTAGCTGGCAGATCCGGACTGATGGTCCCAATCTTCTAGTCGGATGGTTCCCAAAGGAATCGTTCGTTTGGTCACTTCGTTGCATGTTTGAATTACCAGGAGATCCCAAAGGATAGTCTGGTAGCCAAGTTTGTAGACTATTTGCCCGTCTGGGATCAGGTGAACCCAATGCAGCAAACTCGCTGAGCCACGCCTCTGAACTACGAGCGCCCTCTGCTGCGGCGACCACTGTGTGTTTAGTTCAGAAAGCCTTATCCTTGCTGCTACTGTATTAGCAGGCCTCTATTTCTTGCTACATTATTTGGTTCAAATGGCTCTGAGCACTATGGGACTCAACTTCTAAGGTCATCAGTCCCCTAGAACTTAGAACTACTTAAACCTAACTAACCTACGGACATCACACACATCCATGCCCGAGGCAGCATTCGAACCTGCGACCGTAGCGGTCACGCGGCTCTAGACTGTAGCGCCTGAAACCGCTCGGCCACACCGGCCGGCTGCATTATTTGTCACGAGTCTTCGTATACGTGAGAAATACAAGTTAAGTAAATCTCCTGTTTACTGTGTTAACGTGCTCGCTAAACATTTCTGCTCCTATCCAGGTTTCCTATCACTAATGTTGCCACATCACTCACTAGCCAATCTCTGCCTACCGTTGTATATGAAGTCGTACAGAACCGTATAGGGAGTAGAGTATAACACTGTCTCCTTGCTTTGTCAAGTACTGTCTCACTTCCATGTCCCTTGCCCCTTGTAAATGCACTCTTTCTTTAAATGTACCGACTTCTTCCGTAGAATGGTGGGGAAGGAAAGCAGTCACGTCCTTTTCGAAGAGATCATGCTGGAATTTGCTTTAAGCTGTTTAAGGAAACTATGTTAATTGTTTTATCGGGAAGGCCGGACAGGGATTTGAAACGTCGTCCACCAGAATGCGAGACAATTACCTTAACCATCGCGTTACGCCGCTCGCTGACTTGCAACCCTGGTACCTGTTACGCTGACGCCGTACTTCCGCAACGGGACAGGAGGAATCAGAGATGTTGGGGCAGCAGCGGCGAGACTTTCTCAGGGGACGGGCTGGCAGGCAGTCCCGCGCAACCGGTTTGCCGCCTTTCCTCGCTATTCCTGCCTCCTCTCATCAGCAGCTGCAGCGGGCTACCCAGTGTGTCTGCATGTGCCTTCCGACAGCTGTCCACGAGCGGCGACTACAATGGTTTTCAACTGTAACATCTACAACGCCTCTCGATGTTAATAATTCAAAATAGCTCCCAAATTAGCTCCCATGCCCTCGAAATATAAATTCAGAAAATGTTCCAAGCCCCTCCACAAGTAGTAATTTACGAAATAGAAATAAGAGACAAATAGAGGGAAATTATAGTAGAAAAATAATAGAAAAAGAATTTTAATCATAAATTTTGGAAGCATGGGAGGGGGGAAAACGATAGAAATGATTAAATTATTAGTTATTCTTATATATGAGAAAATCAATATTATAGTCACAGAATGTAGGTCTTGAACACCAAAGATAGCTTTTACTGAAGTATAAATAGACATACAATGCAATTATGATACTCCAGCCTCTATCCTCTAGTCTGTTCAAAGTCAATTAGGACGTACAGCTTTAGGAAGCAACAATAGGAGCTTTATTAAACCAGGGCGCGAGAATAAATCGCGACGAGATAGTTTTTTGGGAAGAATTAGAACTTTTGTCATATTGGAGGAACGGGGAGGTGATCAATTATCTCTCTCACTTTAACGTCACTTCGTGTGAAGATTTAAATATTTTACGAAATTAACGATTTTTGGACAGATTCGGACTTTGTATTGTGATAGTGGAAAAGCTTTACTTCATGCGACTAGTAATCATAGTTCGTGACAGTTTATGGATATTAAACGGGAACAATCTTTTTATCGAAAGTGACGTAACATTGTTTAGTATCTCTGATACTGACGGGATTCCTGATTAGATACTTATTCAAAGAACCCCTTTGAATGCGATCGTGTGAATGAACTGATTTATTAATAATTATTGTTAAATAAAATAACGTATTAATTTGAAACTGACTATTCGTCTTGAACTTTACTTCGATTTAGGTTCATAATTAATTAGGTTAAGTCATTTTCACCAAGAATAAACTGCAGACTAGTAACTGAAACAAGTGAACGAGAATCTATTGAACACACTAGTATTAATTTACTTATGGTTTTTTCCTTCAGTGACTCACTGGGGTTTATTTAAGAACTAGCCGGGATAAAACAAAACCTCTCAATACCAGTCAATGTACAGATAAATTAACATTCCTACTTTCATGCAAGATACGGAAGTCGGGATAGAAATAAGAGTCGCTACAAAACACAGCGCTCTTCCTGAAGTTTTAAACACGAGAAACGAGAGAAAGTACGAAATGGTAACATCAGTCATTGGGATGTAGCAATCGCAATACACACATCTGCTTAACAGCTTCTCCATCTCTGGAACGCACTATTGCAGGGTTTCTTCGTGGCACGGGTCATGCAATTTTCGTAAATTACGCTTCGGTAGTGTGTGGACGAGGTGTATTGGGATAGTATTAGTGTATTGTTTGGCTTGCTCATTGAATAGGAACAACACCAGACGTGGAACGAGTTCCGATAAGCGATGGCAAGAGCGTAAAGATATGCGGGAGAACGCAAAAACGGGTGTGCTTGGCAAAATACGTTTTCAAGAATTTCTGTGCACTTTGAAGGTGGTATTCTGGATCGAGTGTGCGAGAGTTGTGCTACCACTATCGTATGTCAGCGAGAGTAACGTAAGATCAGGGCGTGTATTGAGGAATAAAAACACACATCAGTCAGTTGTGATCCCAGTAATGTAGATTTCGGCTACAAGTAGCCATCTTCAGGGCATTTTCGTTACATCTCAACAGACTCGCGGCAGTACACATCACCGTATATCTATAGGTGTATAGCCAAAAGTAGTTCCTTCCGCCTAAACACCTGTAAGACTATCGTGATACAAACTATCGCGAGACTGTTGAAATGTAACGAACATGCCCTTAAGATGGCTACTGTACTGTTTCTCCAGGGTGGACTTGGGTTTTAAAAAAATGTTAACTAAATATTACGGTAAGTTTTATAAATAATCGACAAGTACGTCAAAGAAGAAGAGAGAGAACTACAATGGACATGTTATTCCATGCCTCTTGCGCTTCTATGCATGAAATATCTTTCCTTTGTCATTCGCTTATCTTATCTGCTTGGATTCGGACCTAAGAGGACGTTCTTGTGTAAAGCTCATCTTGCTGTACCAGCTGATAATGTAAGTTGTACTTAAAACCCGAGAAATGGTTATTTTGTCAAAGGAATTTGTGTATGTGGTCAATTAATTGATCGTCTGATACCTAGACTGTCTTAAGTAGATATGGGCCTTAACAAAGAATTTTCATTGTTAGGCGCCATCTTAGAAAAATCTTTAACATTTTTCTTTTAGTTCATCTACGAGACGTGCCGTCGGTTAGGACTATTAACTTTATTTCAGATCCCATGAGACCGGAGGCAGCTACTAAAAATTTAACAATTTTACTTACAGATTTTCTTTATATCACGAGATAACATCCCAGGCAAAAAAGGTCTGGTCACAACATTCCAGTTCCACTATAGGATTTCATTTGTAGATGCTACTCTTGTTATCTTATATTGGGGAATCGAGACGAAACCACCGTATTAAGTTACGTACTACAGTAGTGTACACCTAAGAGACTTGGCAAATATTCTCTGGTGCAATAAGCACACGACTTCTCACGAGCCTAGTGTTGTATGAATACGAAAAGGACAATTAATTATCGACGATTACCTAACTATCCTGAGAACTGAGCTAGTTTACTGAGTACTTATACATGTCGGGCTAAATTAAACAATATATTACACTGTTAATAATATTCCTACATTTGTTATTTCTCTTTTATGCTGAGCCATTGCATTAATGTGTTTCTTTTTTTGTATAAGTCACGGCTCATATATTATTTTATTACATTACACTAATAGTCACAGAAAAATAAAAAAAAAATTTTATTACATTATACTACTTATAGCCGAAATCTAGATTTGCAAGAATCATAAAAAGCTTATGGGATTGGGACAGACTGCTGTGAATCTCGGTCACAGGCTAGACACTTCCTGATGGAAGCGAAGTTGGAATAAAGACAGCCATCATTCTCTCACTCAACGTGAGAATGGAGTAGGGCAGATAGCGCTAGAATTGGTATCTCGAGAGAAACTGAGCTTCTTAGCCAAGATCGCTTGGGAACAACCTTCATTGTCGATTACCGTTTTCAGCAAGCATGGTTATCATCTTTAGATCTCGATAAAAGGTTAATGCGTATCTCCTATACCAGCTGTACAAGTAACCACGCTTACCGAAACCGGTAATCGACGAAGGTTGTTTCACAAACGATCCTAGCTAAGAAATCTACCATCTCTCAGGTAATTATTACGTATTATCCGTTACTGCTCAAGGTAAGTGAACTGAAGTAGTATTCCTATGATCTGAACAGAGACGTGTGACGTACACATGCACGTCGGTGCTGATCTACATGGTGGTTTATAACCAGCGTAGACGGAAAACTATCTACCACTTGGGTACCGCCGGCCGCGGTGGTCTAGCGGTTCTAGGCGCGCAGTCCGGAACCGCGCGATTGCTACGGTCGCAGGTTCGAATCCTGCCTCGGGCATGGATGTGTGTGATGTCCTTAGGTTAGTTAGGTTTAAGTAGTTCTAAGTTCTAGGGGACTGATGACCACAGTAGTTAAGTCCCATAGTGCTCAGAGCCTAGAATCGCTCGGCCACAGCGGCGGGCCCAAACCGCAAGGAGTTGAGTAGGGCAAGACAGGAGGAGAAAGGTTCTCCAGTAAGAAAAGAGGGAGAAAAACGAATCGCTTTCCGAACGTAGGAGGGAACGACAGCTTTGCTGGTGGTGGTGTGGTGGTGGTGTGGTGGTGATGGGGGGGGGGGGGGATGGCAAATTATTTTTAGGGGTGGGGGGAGGGCATGAGGGGGAGACAGTTTCGAACTTTGGCCCCGCCTCCCTTCCCCTCCAACCTCTCAGAACCAAAACCTTGTTACCTGTTTCCGTCTCTTTCTTCGGTCTAAAGATCTTTACGATGTGTCACTCTTGTTACGATAGCGAACACATTTGTGGTAGCACAGTTGTCATTCTTGAAGGGGCCTGTGAACCCTCTGAACGTTAGGGAAAGGTTGTGTGCGTGCAGTTAACACTCTCGGCCTCTAAGTGCTGGTAGTTAGTGGGGCGGAACCTCGGGCAGACTGACGCGGCTGCAGTGCGGCCGGGGATGTTTGCGCAGCTGTCCCGCCGAAGCCTTCCGGGTGCTGACTCAGCGGGGCTCATATCTCTCTCTCTCTCTCTCTCTCTCTCTCTCTCTCTCTCTCTCTCTCTCTCTCTCTCTCACACACACACACACACACACACACAGGGGGGGGGGGGGGAGGAGGAGAGAGAGAGAGAGAGAGAGAGAGAGAGGAGAGAGAGAGAGAGAGAGAGAGAGAGAGAGAGAGAGAGGGGGGGGAAGAGCACGTGACAAGTTGACCACTTGGTCGGTCAAGCGTGCTGGGATGGCGTAACCAAAAGAGGTGCATTGTTCGCTGAGGACAGGATCTACTGTTTAGAGTCCCGGCTCTGCACTTTTAGCTTGTAAAAAAGCGGTGTGTGTATGTGCTAGTTATACAAAAGTAATCTTTAACTATGAGAAGTGTAAATAACATTCAGAAATGTTTGAAACAGCACAAAATTCATTTTATCTTCAAGTTTTATTCTCGCCTAACACTGTTAGTACCAAACATTCGTGCGATATGGCATGTACGACTGAGTTATTTCAACAGTCATCATGGAGTCGTATAACAGCGCAGTTCTGTTTGTGGTTTCGTGAATCCAAATCTGCTACTACAGTTCAGAGACAATTCAGGCCTAAATAGCCGCGGGGTAGCCGCATGGTCTAGCGCGCCTTGACACGGTTCGCGCGACTCAGGTTCGAGTCATCCCATGTGTGTGTGTGTGTGTGTGTGTGTGTGTGTGTGTGTGTGTGTGTGTGTTTTGTCCTTAGCGCAAGTTGGTTTAAGTTAGGTGTGTAAGCCTAGGGACCGATGACCTCAGCAGTTTGGTCCCATTGGAACTTACCACAAATTTCCAAATTTTCGGGCCTAAATATCGCAAGCAACCAGCAGTAGAACCTACGTGAACAAGTCCGGAGCGAGCGTAAGGTAAATGTTTTTGCGATGTTATCTGCAAGAAGATTTACGGTCCTTTCTTTTTTGTCGAGTCAACTGTAACTGGAACATCGTACCTGGATATGCTTGACCATTTTCTAATGCCTCAATTGCAACAGGATATTGTCATAGAATTTATTTTCCAGCGCCACCACATTATCACCGTGAAATTGTCGCGCGAATCTCTGTAGGAATGTGCCGACAGACGAAGTGACGGAGCAATATCCTGGCCATCACGATCGTTCGATTTAACCCCAATGGATTTCTGCGCATGGGATTACATTAAAGACAGAGTGTGTAGTCTTCCGCTTCCGAGTAACGTCGACAAGCTGTGACACAAGCAGTTGCCACCATGCATCAAGACTTACTTCGTAGGATTTGGCAAGAAACTGATTGCAGATGGGACATATGTCGTGTTACAAAAGGTAGTCACAGTGAACATTTGTAAATGAATTTCCAAGATTTACTACATTCAGTCCTGAATCAAACATTTCTGTAAATTATTTACCTTTTCACAATTAAAGGTTACTTTCGTATAACTAATTTAAAAACGCCCTATAATACAGTCACCACAGTTGAATACAATTCTTTTCAATAAAATTAAAGCTGTCCACAAAATGTTGATGCTAGTTTCAACGCCCGAAGTGCTTTATCTGACATGGTGCTTCCTCCAGTCTGTCAATTAGCAGCCATTCGTTATGGGGGACGGTGGGGCATGCAGTTTCACGATGTAGTGGCGCCTACATACGCAACCGCAAGCTTGCCAGCCCACACTCAAACACTTCGTGCAAACATGCACAAATCCATTTCGTCACCATGTACTTCACGCATAATTAGTTGGAGAGGCATCACTTTCTGTGTTTCGGCATGTGGAGCTCGGGCGACGAGTTTGCTCGTTTTGGCAGGCTCTTTCACTGCCATACGAAAAAAACAAAGCGAAAGAGGAAACGTGTGGTTAACAATTAATGTCTAAGAGAGTCGTAGATAGGTCCACATGATGGGTACAATTATTTCAGGATCAGTGTTGAAATATACTTTAACCTCCTATCACTCTTTACACTTTTCATTAAATAGCAGGACATAATCGTGAGACAAGCTATAACATCATATCAACACTGACGGCAATACTATTTTTCGCGAGAAGATTCGCGTCCACACACATCTTTTAACTGTTTACTTGCGTTCAGTATCTCCTCCTGTCTCACATTAATAAATACTTTTTTACTTTCCCGCCGGTAGTTTGTTCTGGCAGAATTAATCGCTTTGATCATGACATGTTTCTCTGTGATAGGACCACCTGCTTTTTAGTTTCTTAAAACTGTGACATATGCTTTACCGTGATGAGGTTCTATTAAACGATTCTGAAACGAAGTTACGTTTTGTACAGTCTATGAAAAATGAATACGTAAGGTTCGGTCGATCCTAGGTTTTGTAAGCTGTCACTTTCGTGGGTGAAATACATTTTCTTAAAATTATTTGATGAATCTCAATCTGTCGTCTCTGTTTATTAGAACTAGTTTGATGTAATTGTTTCACTCCAGACGGTTTCTTCCAGATACTTTACGATAGTAATTGTTTCAGTCACTTAGGACCAATAGCATAATCAAACAAAATAGCATGTCTTTTTACATAACTCAACGCCTTACCTCATGTTTAAGTATCTTAAGGTCAACAGTATTTAATGCTCTGCAGAAGGGACTCTGCATTATCCTGGGTTATTAATATTTCATTTTTCATCACTAGCGACGTTTTTATCAGTGGATATCTACTTAACGCGTGGGTCACATAGGAATGACAATCACGTCTTTAGGCTATAAAACGTTGGGACACCACCACCACCACCACCACCACCACCACCACCACCCCTGAAGTATTAGGTCGTTCTGCTTGTTGCCAACTTACTATGAAAATTTCAATTGATGATAACCGCAAGAGCTGCCTCAAAATCATTAAAAGAAAGTACGACTTGTTCTGTAACATTAGAGTCATATCTACAGATGAAGTGTTGACCTTTCAACATGTAATGCCGTTAAAACTCCGTAAAAATAAGTAAGGACTTTATGTATTGAAAGATCAGAAGTTTGTTACCCGAAGCTATGACTGTCACAAAACTAGTCGTAATTAATAAATCACTGTGACGCAGCTGTTGTAGTTCTCATCAAGGGAAATGTATCATCAGAAATGTGGTTGCTCCACATACCACGTGATTTGTTATTATGAAAAGACGAGCAGTTAATAAATCTTGGGCCTGCGCGCTCGGTTCAATTCGTTACCTTACCCACGTTTACTGAAGTCAGTGTGCAAGTATCACTCACGAGTTCTCCGGCAGATCCCCGCGTCTGCAATATTCCACTATGCCGTTATTGACGTTGTAGATATAGAGTGACTATTTACTCTATGCTGATTACAAGTATAACCGACCATAGAAGCGATATTTTCGAGGCCTGAATTATACTTTTTAAAATGCTTGACTCAGCACCATATAGGCTTTCTGGTATTACAACAGTGGTTTATTATTATTTTAGTGACCTAATCCTTTGTCATATTTTTAGCAAAATATGTCTCTTCTGCATCAAATATCAAATACTCCACAAGCCACAACCCCGTCGTGAACTGTGTGCAGAAAGAAAGTCATTTGTTAAATCTCCGTGTGTGATCGCATCTGTCTAATTAATTTTAAGAGCCTCTTTCAAATAAGATTTACACGGGAAGCAACGTATTGACTGACTCTTGTAGGGCGTATGCCCTAGGAATTTTGACACTAAACCACAGAGCTATGCATAAAGCCTCCGCTCTTGTGTCTGCCACTGAAACCAGATGAGCCTCTTCGTGATGCTTTCGTAGTAACTAAACGAACCCTGCACGAAACCTGCTGCTTTTCTTTGGTCTTATCTATTTCTCGTATTTATTTTACCTGGTGAAGATCCCAGACTAAGGTGAAATACTAAAATACCGGCTGAGCGACGGTTTTGCAAGCTGTTCTTGTGGGTGAATTACACTTGCTGTGGATTCTTTCAATAAATCTCAGTCTGTCATCTGCCCTTACTGCGATTACTTTTATGTGGTAGTTTCGTACGCATACTCTTAGATATTAAATGGAAGTGACTGCTTCTAGTGATCGTTCTCCGATGGTGTAATCGCGTCTTGGCACCATGTGTACAGGAAAGGGAGCTAACTTTAACAGGTATAGTAGCAGTGTTAAAAACAGTGAAGTTCTGGTCGCACTGCAGGTACAGAGCAGCCTTTCGTTTGCCGCGGCACTAGGAGGGGATGAGTGACAAGGTTCTAGGCGCTTCAGTCTGGAACCGCGCGACCGCTACGGTCGCAGGTTCGAATCCTGCCTCAGGCATGGATGTGTGTGATGTCCTTAGGTTAGTTAGGTTTAAGTAGTTCTAAGTTCTAGGGAACTGATGACCTTAGATGTTAAGTCCCATAGTGCTCAGAGCCATTTGAACCATTTTTGAGTGACGAGGACATCGCCCCGAACGCCCTGGGGAAGGTCTCCGGCACTTAATTTGATAGCAAACTGAGAGGACTTTGAACCGTCCTGGAGTCACTGGATGAGGAAAATTCCCCGCTCCTAGTCTCGAGATCTTCAGAGCTGGATTCAAACGCTGTACCCACCACAGCACCAAATATACTAAACAATTTATAGTTGCAAACAATTATTTCCAGCAGACTTGTCGTGCCGACAAGCTACAGGGAAATCCGAAACTTAAAACTGATTTACATTAACGAGACGGGGATACCACCAGAGCCTCTAGGGCACCGTTTTGCCTGTGCTCAGCCACTAGTTTCAGTTGAATCTGCAATGGACGAGCGTTACCGTAACGGCCGTACGGTGTTTGAGGAGGCTGGCCAACGGTACGGGAGGAGACTCGCTCGCAGTTCCCACGAGCCCGCGGCCACTTTCTCCTGCGCCGCGGCTGCTGACCTCGCCAGCTGCCAGACAGTGAACTAGACTGGACCGGACTAGCCTAGACTAGAGCAGAGCAGAGCAGCTTCTGGTTGTCTGGACCACCAACCACCCACGCCTCGCACCTGGTGTTCAGCACAACGCACCTGGTAAGCGTGAACATCTGTTACTGTCTGGCTACACGAAATATGGACCTATTACTATCCACCGTTGACGATGCTGCGACAGGTGGAATGGTTCACGAGCTCTCAGCGAATGACATGGACCGGCCAAAAATAAAGGTCATACGGTCATCACATGGGCTAATACAGGGTCTTCGACTTTTATAAAACACTAACATGTAACTGAACACAAATTTGAAGTCATTTAGTATGTGATGAAGGAGTGGATGGCCGAGTTACTAATGCAGCGACCGTTCTGGATGCACCTCGTAATGATGAAATTGATACTTAGACTTACAAAAGATAGTCACAAGTTACTCTTTTTCAGAGGGGCTTTTCTCGCTATTGCCAGTCTGCATTTGACTCCTTCTCTGCTAGGGCCACCACCAGTTGTTTTGCTTAACAAAGAAATTCGGCAAACACCCGTGCAAATTCATAAGTTATTTAGTTTTAGTTTCGCTACCAGTTTCATCAATTCAATATGCCACGTTCAGGCCCCTGAATAATAAAAAAAGTACAAATGGTTGGTTGGTTGGTTGTCTGAGGTTAAAGGGACCAAACAGCAAGGTCATCAGTCCCTTGTTTCAAATAGACTCCATTCTGCTAACGGGACATCTCAGAAAAGTCAGAACAATAAAACGGAAAAAGGGGAAACGTAAAAGGGCAGTCACGGTGTCATTAGTAAAAACAAATGAGGGAAGTTGGCAAGAGAACGAACCCAACACTATGCTGAAACAGCATAGGCAAGACCACCTGTGACTTAAAAGGTACAACTGCTATAATGCAGAAAGTACGTATGGGAATAGAAAAACTAACCAAGCCTTAAAAAGAAGGGGTAAAAACAGAGTAAAAGGGAAAGAAAAGAGGATTCCGGTCAGGGAGGTGAATCGGGAATCTCTGAACACTGCCTACAGTGGGAGACACCCAAACACTCACCGCCCTGCCCCAACACCAGAGGGAGATTAAAAACTTTAAAACTGAGAATAAAAACCACTCTCCCGGAGGAAACCTAGAACCAGAGAGACCATCCGGGAATCGTCAGCCAACATCAAAGGTAAAGTGTGGGGGAGTCTGTACTTAGCACGCAGAGCCAAAAGAAGGGGGCATTCAACCAAAATGTGGGCCACTGACTGGAAGGCTCCACAACCACATAGCGGGGGTGGCTCATCACGCAAAAGGAAACCATGGGTCAGCCTGGTATGGCCAATGCGGAGACGACACAGTGTGGTCGAGTCGTTGCGGGAGAGGCGAAAGGAAGAACGCCATGGGCCTGGATTCACCTTAATTGCACGAAGTTTATTAGACAGTGGAGTAGCCTCCCAAGAATTGGCCCATGACTGTGCAAAGTGGGATTTGATGTGAAGCCGTAAATCCGCTGCAGGAGGGGTTACAGAAAACGGGGGGTAAGTAACTGCTCCCCCAGCCAAACGATCAGCGAGCTCATTACCCGGGATACCCACATGGCCCGGGACCCATAGGAAGTCAATGGAACAAGCAGCACGGTGAAGATCAGCGAGATGGTCATGGATGGCAGAGACCAAGGGATGGCGCGAAAAACACCGGTCAATAGCAAGAAGGCCACTCATCAAAAGTACAAATGTAGTGTACATCAAGGTGTACCACATCAACCTTTACAGAAAGTACAGGGTGCACATAAAGTCCGAGAACACTTTCAATTTTTTATTGCACAAGAACCAAACATTGTACAGATATCATACATACCTCATTTTGAACCACAGCGTCGTTTGGTAATTTGCCGATGGTGCTAGTCGCTAACATGGCGAGTTGAGGTGCGGAGCAAGCTGTTTCATGAAACGGGCTCCCCGATCACCAGATTTCACTCCATGTGACTTTTTTTCTGTGGGGACATACGAGTTTTAAAAAATCTGGTGTATTTACCGCCTCTACCATGTGATGTGGCAGAGCTCTGGGAGAGAATACAGGGAGCGACGCACACCCTGTACAGGTAAAATAAAGTACTTAAAAACTACAAAAGATAGTAGAAGTGTTAAGACAAATCCCTGTGTACATACAGCACAACAAAATAGAGCAATACTTCTCAATTTGCACGGATCTTTGAAAGAAAATGAAAAGAGGAAAAATAGCCAGGAATGTTTTCGTAAACTCAACTAAGTATCCAAAATCGAAGTTTACAATTAATGTTTATAACCAGATTTCACTGATGGCATTGAGACATTTGACTTTTAATGCCAAGACCGTTTAACAGCTCCGAGTTGCTCAGGGAACAAAGGGAAAATTCGTGTTGGAGGCGCATCCAAAGAAATTAATCATGGAAAAGGGCGTCATAATTGTAGCTTTAACGAAAATTAAATGGAGGTAAGTGGGATATTCAGCCAAGGGGACAGAGGGGAACAGATAGAATGAAAAAAAGTTCTCTCTCTATATACCAACAGATAAGAAAAAATCCAGACGAAAGTCTAATGGAAGCTTGGGAGAAGACCTAACATGAAGAGGCGACGTGCTTATCATGAAGTCTAGAGGTTTCTATCACGGGGTAGATGTGAAATGTGGTGGTGGTGATGGTGGTTGTGATGGTTCAGAGGAGAGGCATGAGAGGTAGATCCGCCAGTTAAAACGAGACCTTGAGTATTGTGTTGCCAGTTAAAAACCAGTAACAGCAGTATTTAGCGTTTTCTTAAGCGCAATCGGGGGGGGGGGGGACACTTCAACCACCAGCGACACACCAGTACCGTAACGTCGGTATTGCCACAGGGTACAGCGTGACTCATCACACCAAACCACTCGTTTCTAGTCATGCGCTGTCCCGTGGCGTCGCTTACTACATCGCACACACTACACCTTCTACTGTGTGTAGCTTAGCGCACTGGAAAACTAGAAACCGCGTTCACCCAACGGTTGTAGTATTTTTATTGCGTGTAGGTGTCGCAGTTTTTATGAATGGTGACTGCGCCCAATTTCAAGTCATATACTTTATTACATATGCTGTCTAAATCAGTTGAAGTACACCCCATAACGAAACCTAATATCCGTTTTTAAGACGTCCATATCCAATGAGAGCGACGTCAAAAGAATGGAATTTGCTAGGCAGTTTTATGCGCCTCATTCTAGGAGCTGAGCATTGAGAACGAAGCGGTATTAAAAGCGCGTCTGATATCGCGTTACGATTGCGGAACGGTTAAGTCTCTCCCACGACAATCAAGACCGGCGTGCAGTTCATTTTGCCAGTCACGCCGTGACTGGCGAGTAACTTAATATCCTGTAGCATAAGGTCAGCCAACCGACCGTAACGAGTTGCGCTGCAGGTACCACGTTATCGTAACTGGTGTTACACGTGTGTTACCTGGTCAGTATTTCTGCACGTTGCTCCGCCATGCACTACGATTAGCGCGTGCAACTAGAATCCTACACAGCAGTCACAGATGTTTGTCGCAGAAACACAAAAAAAGCAGGATATTTCTGCTAAATGAAGATCTTGACATGTTGGTACGCTGCAACGGCACCTGCAAGTAGTGTCTAACCCAGGGTTGGCCAAAAGATTTCCGATCGCGGGCCATGCTGGAGCCCCAGTGCCAAAGTGCTCAGCTTCGCTTCACATTTCCCCCACCCCCACACCGCACTGTCTGCACGCGGGGAAGGAGAAGAGGGGGGAAAAACAGCGAACGCGCCGCATTTAAATGCCAGTGCAGTCGTACTGCATACTGCTTAGTCTTATACACTCCTGGAAATGGAAAAAAGAACACATTGACACCGGTGTGTCAGACCCACCATACTTGCTCCGGACACTGCGAAAGAGCTGTACAAGCAATGTTCACAAGCACGGCACAGCGGACACACCAGGAACCGCGGTGTTGGCCGTCGAATGGCGCTAGCTGCGCAGCATTTGTGCACCGCCGCCGTCAGTGTCAGCCAGTTTGCCGTGGCATACGGAGCTCCATCGCAGTCTTTAACACTGGTAGCATGCCGCGACAGCGTGGACGTGAACCGTATGTGCAGTTGACGGTCTTTGAGCGAGGGCGTATAGTGGGCATGCGGGAGGCCGGGTGGACGTACCGCCGAATTGCTCAACACGTGGGGCGTGAGGTCTCCACAGTACATCGATGTTGTCGCCAGTGGTCGGCGGAAGGTGCACGTGCCCGTCGACCTGGGACCGGACCTCAGCGACGCACGGATGCACGCCAAGACCGTAGGATCCTACGCAGTGCCGTAGGGGACCGCACCGCCACTTCCCAGCAAATTAAGGACACTGTTGCTCCTGGGGTATCGGCGAGGACCATTCGCAACCGTCTCCATGAAGCTGGGCTACGGTCCCGCACACCGTTAGGCCGTCTTCCGCTCACGCCCCAACATCGTGCAGCCCGCCTCCAGTGGTGTCGCGACAGGCGTGAATGGAGGGACGAATGGAGACGTGTCGTCTTCAGCGATGAGAGTCGCTTCTGCCTTGGTGCCAATGATGGTCCTATGCGTGTTTGGCGCCGTGCAGGTGAGCGCCACAATCAGGACTGCATACGACCGAGGCACACAGGGCCAACACCCGGCATCATGGTGTGGGGAGCGATCTCCTACACTGGCCGTACACCACTGGTGATCGTCGAGGGGACACTGAATAGTGCACGGTACATCCAAACCGTCATCGAACCCATCGTTCTACCATTCCTAGACCGGCAAGGGAACTTGCTGTTCCAACAGGACAATGCACGTCCGCATGTATCCCGTGCCACCCAACGTGCTCTAGAAGGTGTAAGTCAACTACCCTGGCCAGCAAGATCTCCGGATCTGTCTCCCATTGAGCATGTTTGGGACTGGATGAAGCGTCGTCTCACGCGGTCTGCACGTCCAGCACGAACGCTGGTCCAACTGAGGCGCCAGGTGGAAATGGCATGGCAAGCCGTTCCACAGGACTACATCCAGCATGTCTACGATCGTCTCCACGGGAGAATAGCAGCCTGCATTGCTGCGAAAGGTGGATATACACTGTACCAGTGCCGACATTGTGCATGCTCTGTTGCCTGTGTCTATGTGCCTGTGGTTCTGTCAGTGTGATCATGTGATGTATCTGACCCCAGGAATGTGTCAATAAAGTTTCCCCTTCGTGGGACAATGAATTCACGGTGTTCTTATTTCAATTTCCAGGAGTGTATTTCACATTTCTCGACAACACAGATTATTAAAAAAAAAGCAATTTTTCAATATTAATTAACTATTTATGGCACCCTCAAGACACAATGTAATTTTTATATGGTACAAACTATCGGTATACAGACAGATGCAGACAATATCAGAGTATTTCGCACTCAAGTTGCCACGTAATCGCGACTTATTCAGTTTCGTAATCGAAAAAAGATCATTCACACAAATATGTCGATCGAAATATTGTAGCGCTTTTACAACCTCATTATGGAGACTTTTAAAATCTACCTGAGAAAAGCAATATAGACGACCTGGGCAATTTTTAAGTTAAAATATTTGCAATTAAAACTGGTATTACCTTGCAGGTCAGTCATTTAAATCTGCACATGCACAGTGGCGCTTTCAACTGAAATGGTTCAAATGGCTCTGAGTACTATGGGACTTAACTCCTGAGGTCATCAGTCCCCTAGAACTTAGAACTACTTAAACCTAACTAACCTAAGGACATCACACACATCCATGCCCGAGGCAGTAGTCGAACCTGCGATCGCAGCGGTCGCGCGGTTCCAGACTGTAGCGCCTAGAACCGTTCGGCCACTGCGGCCGGCTAACAAACGGCAAACGGTCTCTAAAAGAGATGTAAGATTGACAGTGTCCTCAAAGCCTTTATAAAACTACCGTTGTAATTCTTGTAACACCACAGTTAATTCTTCAAAACCCCCACGCTTTCTTTAACGCTAGTGGGCTTGGGAAACTGGTCTGTTTTTGTGAGAATGTATCCTTTCTACAGTGCAATTTTCTTTTTAAACGTATCCTCAGTAAATCCGAAAGAAGTTATCTTGCAATGTCTTAGTGTGGCCAGTGTGCAGTCAGGACCGCTTAAAATGCGAGAAGGCAGTAATCTACTCCAGATGTTCTAATTTTCTTTGTCTGAACATAATTCCTATAAAGTTGGCCACCCAAAATGTAAGTAGTTTAACACTTACACTGGCCCAAGTAGTAGAAGTTTAACTAGAACCAATTTGTACACACAAACCTCATTCTCTGAACTACTGCACGATAGGAATCTGTTCAGTCAGAAGCTGAACTATTACTTCCACTTGTCGAATTCATAGTTCGTTCTTCAATTTCGTATATGTCATAATTGTGTGTGTGAACTACACTACTAGGAGTATTTGAAAATGTCTAAACTGTTTTAATCTTCGTTTTCTAATGTCTGCTGCCAGGTTTGACAACTTCCGTGTCGTTTTATGCAATTTCAGTCTGTATCGGTCCTCAGTCTTGGTTTTTTGCCTAAAATTTTCCTTATAATCTTTCGTTTTTCCTGCAGGTTGTTTTCCAGACCGAATTTAGTGTTGATTCTCTTACGAAAATAAGACCTCCGCAACGATGCAGGGAACCGTAGAGCCACTATTTAACACAGTCTAGCTATTCTGTTCATGACGTGAACATGTATTAATCACGATTGATTCATTTTACTTAACAAAATGATTTGTAGTGGAATTTTGATTAAGGAAACGGTAATTATAATCACATTCCGCAGTCGTTACTGTGATTAATGAGCTAAGACCGGCTCGTATCTAGGACCGCCTGTGATAAAGGTTTCCTCATTTTGGTTCCGATTAATAAACAAGGTGCCGTCCCATGCAGTGAGATATTATTGGTGCATCGCAGTAGCATTCCCAAAGGCCGTCACATGTTAGAATCTGCGGCGGAAGGAGAATAAATTCAGCAGGGACTTCAAGAGAGCTTTAGTAGATATCTAGGGAAGAATGGAGTGCAGTTTGTTAGAATATACCTTGGCTGTTCTTTCAACTGACGCGGTTAATTAGTTGGTGTCCGACACAGTAAAGCGTCGGGCAGTAGTAGTCTACTACTATTTTTTAATGTAATAATTATTTAAGATGGGAAATTCTACAAGCAGAGTCTCGCAGGTGTCTGTAGCACAAGCACAGATTATCTGTCTAGTTAATTAGGCAGTTTCCTAGAGCAGAAGGTAACTGTGTAAATTAAAAAATGGGTCCGCAATAGAACTCATTTTGTCCAGTCAGCGACTTAGCGGCTTCTTTCCGACTGCTGTCTGTTGTACCGGACGGAAATACCCTTGTCGGTACAATGGTGGTTTCTTTGGTTTGCTCCGGGAGGAGGCAGGGTGGATACTGCACTGAAGCGCCAGGGAAACTGGTATACGCATGCGTATTCAAATACAGAGATACGTAAACAAGCAGAATACGAAGTTGCGGTCGGTATCGCCTATTTACTCTTATGACAACAAGTGTCTGGCGCTGTTGATCGGTAACTGCTGCTACAATGGCAGGTTATCAAGATTTAAGTGAGTTTGAATGTGGCGTTACAGTCTCCGCGCGAGCTATGGGACACAGCATCTCCGAGGTAGCGGTGAAATGGGGATTTTTCCTGTACGACCATTTCATAAGCGTACCGTGGATGTTAGGAATCCGGTAAAACATCAAACCTCCGACATCGCTGCGGCTGTAAAAAGATCCTGCAAGAACGAGACCAAAGCCGATTGAAGAGAATCCATTATCGATATCGGCTTTCGGAGCCGAAGGTCCCCTTGTATACCCTTGATTATATATTTCGTATGGCTAATAGAATACAGCAGTAAGTAAGTAGTAACACAAGCAACGTATAAAAACAATGAATGGTCAATGTTACAGGCAACAAACAATTATTAGATCTAAAAAAGGAAGTAAAACACAAAATACACAAAAATACATAGAAATTATAGTAATAGTATCTAGTAATAGGTTTTTCAGAAGGAGAAGAGTAGACCAGACTCATGGTTGTATGTCCAAGTCCCTCAGCCAGCCAGAAGCATCTCCCTCCAGGAGGTGCAGCTCCTGCATTGTGCCAGGGAATCTCCTCGTAGGGCAGTCCATTGCGATATGATGTAGAGTTTGTGGATTCCCACAGTCGCAGTTGGGTGAGTCAGTCTGTCCCCATTTGTGCTTCCAGTAATTACATCTACCATAGCCTGTTCGGATACGATTTAAAGTTGTCCAAGATTTTCTGGGAAGACCGAAGCCCTCGGGCCGTACAGTTGGGTCCGAGACTAAGTTAAGGTGATCAGGGTTAGACATATCCCATTCCCGACGCCAAGCTTCGTCGATATCATAATTGTCCTCGATCAGCTGTTGCCCTAATCTCCATGATGGCTTACGGGACTTGAGCCTGTGGCTGGGATTCTTGCAGTCTTCGTGTAAGGGTAGGTCACGGTTGTTAGCGCACTTTTGCCATTCCCTTTTCAGTGCAGATCTTCGCCTTAGATGAGGTGGGGCTATGTTAGCAAGTACCGGGAGCCATTGGTGGGGCGTCGGTTTAATAGTGCCTGAGATGAGCCTCATGGTGTCGTTTAGCTGGGTGTCCACCGTTGCTGTATGAGTGCTGTTTAGCCAGACCGGAGCGCAGTATTTAGCCACCGAATATACTAGTGCAAGAGCAGATGTTCTGAGAACTGTGGCGCTTGCTCCCCAGCTACTTCCAGTGAGTTTGTGTAGGACATTATTTCTGGTTTTGATTTTTGCAGCGCATTTGTATAAGTGCTCCTTGTACGTCAGAGATCGGTCCAATGTAATTCCCAGATACTTTGGGAGGAGATTGTAGTTAAGCAGCTGGCCTCTGAACTCTACGTGGGGTGCATAGTTTGCCTGTCTGTTGTTGAGGTGGAAACAGGAGACTTGGGTTTTAGAAGTATTAGGTCTGATCCTCCATATTTCGAAATATTCATCCATTTTGATAAGGTCTTCCTCAATGATTCTTTCGGAATTGTGGAAGTCTTGATGTTGATATGTGAGAGCAATATCGTCTGCATAGATAATCTTCTTAGAAGATGTCTCTGGTAGGTCTGATGTGTGTGTGTATATATATATATATATATATATATATATATATATATATATATTAAAAAGTAATGGAGCTAGCACGGATCCTTGGGGGGCAGGCCATCATTTAACCTATATTTCTTGCTTATCTCTCCATCTAGGTGTACTTCAAAAAATCTATTTGGAAGCATATTGTTGATTAGGGTAGCCGTTTTCTTGCAAGGAATAATGCGTTGGAGTTTAAGAATCATTGCCTCCTTCCACACTGTGTCATATGCTGACGATAGATCTATGAACACGGCGACTGTCTTTTTCTTCCTTTGAAATCCACTCTCAATGTGTGGTAAGAGATAATACTTGATCACAGCAGCTCCGACCGGGTCTAAATCCGGCTTGTTCAATAGGAATGAAATTCTCAGCAATGGGTTTTATTCTGTTGAGAATAAGTCTCTCCAATAGTTTGTAGCATAGACTTAGAAGAGCTATAGGTCTATAGTCCTGGAGCTTTGAGTCTTTGCCAGGCTTAAGAATGATGACTGCACTGCACAGAGCTTTGCGCCTCTTCTGGACCTCTTGAACCCCGACATTGGACTGTTGATGACTGGGAATGTGGTGCCTGGTAGGACGCGTCTCGTTTCAAATAGTATGGAGTGAATGGACGTGTACGGGTATAGGCACAATCTCATAAATCAATGCACCCTGCATGTCAGCAGGGGAGTGTTGAAGCTGGTGGAGGCTCTATAATGGTGTGAGGCGTGTTCAGATTGAGTGATATGGGACCCCTGCCTGATACGTCTAGATACGACTCGTACAGGCGACACGTACGTTAGGATCCTGTCTGATCACCTGCATCCGTTCATGTTCACTGTGTATTCCGACGGACTTGGGCAATTCCAGCAGGCCAATGCGACACCTCACACGTCAGAGTGGCTCCAGGAACAGTCTTTTGAGTTGAAAACTTCTGCTGGCCAGCGGACTTCCCAAACATGAACATTACTGAGCGTAACTGGGGTGCCTTGCAACGTGCTGTTCAGAAGAGATCTCCACCCCCTCGTACTCTCACGGATTTATGGACAGCCATGCAGGATTCATGGTGTCAGTTCCCTCCAGCACGACTTCAGACATTAGTCGAGTCCACGCCACGTCGTGTTGCGGCACTTCTGTGTGCTTGCGGGGCCCTACACGATATTAGGGACGTGTATCGGTTTCATTTGCTCTTCAGTTTATAACACACACGTTGCTAGTTCACTTTATTATAACGTAGATAAGAAGAATTAATTATGTACAATCCATTTCTACAGGAATGTCATTATTTACAAATGTGTCTGAAATTAACTTACCGCTTGATATGGACAGAATACAAGTCTCAGACTAAGAGTATATTCAACAGTAAATTTCAGGTAGAATTCTGCCTAATACATCGATCACATAGCTGGCCTGCTAAAAGACAAGACTGGGCAGAGCGGTACTGGGTCCGTCCGTAAGTAGAAGATCCGTTGCGGCGGCGTAGCGAAACGTTTCTGGACGTGGCTGTGCCGTTGTCGCTCATTCGTCGATGCGGCTTGCAGCGGCTGTCTATTGTTGTCGTTGTGTTACGAGGTAACAACCTTGCTTTGGCACGTCGCTATTCGGGCGACACCACACAGTCTACAGTACCAGTACGTCCATGTAATGTCCTTACAGTACCGTGCCATCCCATACGAGTATTTTTTAGATTTACATCAGTGTTTGTAACATTATGTTTTTCCATCTTTACGTGCTAGTTACTGTATGCACATTACAGCCTGCCAGAAAATGTCTCCCGGTATGAGCAACGTAATGTTAGGTCTGCAGGTGATAACATGGCTCTTCTCGGGAGGGAGTTGAGTGTCTGGTGTTACCTGACAAGCGTAGCCTAGTCAGTCTGCAAACGCGCCCGCTATCTGGTCTTCTGATAGCAACACAGAGAGCCCTCTGTGTCAGTCTTTGGTAGCGCCCGCCCACCGACGGTTCCGTCTCTCTCGTCCTACCAGTCAAGGGTCACACCACTAAAAGAACGCTGCCTGACCGAAAGTAACCTTATACCACTACGTAATGTGGAATTCGCCACTGGATGTCATGAGAGACCGATCCCGCCAGGTTGTCAGTAATGAAGCGGTAACAGCAGTATTTAGTGTTTTCTTAAGCGGCATATGGGGACCACACCGTAACTTCGAAACCCTGCCCCATAGCATGACGCCACATATTGGGTACTTCACCGTTGGCATTACACGTGATTGAAGATAACGTTCTCCAGGCATTAGCCAAGCCCAAGGCATTCCATTGGATTACCACGTGGTGTATCGTGATTCATCACTCCAATTCACTCTCTCCCAGTCACCCACTGCCCAGCCTCTTACACCGCTACAAACGTCGCTTAGCATTTACTAGAGAAATGTGTGGCTTACGAGGAGCTGCTTTATAAGTGTAACATTATTTTACACTCACTACGAAAACTACTGCTACCTGGACTGCAAGTACCGCTTTGGTTCAAAATGGCACAAATGGCTCTAAGCCCTATGGGACTTGACATCGGAGGTCATCAGTCCCCTAGACTTAGAGCTACTTAAACCTAACTAACCTAAGGGTATCACACACATCCATGCCCGAGGCAGGATTCGAACCTGCGATCGTAGCGGCAGCGCGGTTCCGGACTGAAGAGCCTAGAACCGCTCGGCCACAGCGGCCGACTAACGCTTTGGAAATCACGAGTGATTATTTTCGCTGATGCGATGCGATTTTTCCACAACTACCCTCCGCAACGCTCGATTGTCCCTATCCGTCAGTACACGAAGTCTGTATTATCAAGTACTGAGCCTCCTCCATTACGCACTTTTATCACGCATATACTAATCATCACATTACTTGTTTTAATCAAAACAAAAATAAAATAAATTTTATAATTGACATCTTTAAGTAAATGACGTAATCCACAGAAAATCTAACACCTCTGACTGTAGACAGACACTCTGTACAACCATACTGTCGAAATATATCTGTAACTTATTCTGATTACAAAAATGAACAGAGTAAGTGATGATTTGTGTATACGCTATTTTCTGTAGTCGAAGAGGCACAATACTATTAAGTAGACACACAAAAATACTATCTTTAGCAGATAAATAACATCACAAGATTTTTTTTCGCATTATGCGACTGGAGCATAACCTGTAGGAGACAACTTCGGCGCATGAGAGGTAGAAAATCAAACATGCTAACATCACATAAAATATTTATGTGAACAAATGCATTTGAGAATAAATTCTCGAAACGTGTTGCGCTATGCATGGAAAAAAAACACATAACTGGCACAGTCTTTATTATTTAAATCACGAATGACACATTACGTCATATATTCTTTCTTTTATTTCCATTACTCTTATTATTTCGGTGTTCCTTATCTTCTCTTTCCTGGAGAGTCTTGCCGATCTTCTCCAGTAGTCCACCTCCAGAGCTTGTAATTTTTTGATGTGCTTCACGTTAATTGTCCAGGTCTCCGTTCCATACAGAACCACACTCTCTATTATAGATTTGTATATTTTTTAGTTCTGCTCATTACATTCCCCTGCTCCATAAGACTGAGTTAAGCATCCCAATGGCCTTCCGTCCGCTACTAATTCTTTTATTGATTTCTGACTCTGATTTTCCCTCGATTTCTAAAATAGATGCCAAGTAACAGAAAATGTTTATCTTTTTGATTTTCTTTCCTTCAATGTACAGCTCATCTGAATCAAGAGTCAAGAATTCTTTTTTTTAGTAATTAATCTTAAAACTCCAAGTTCTGTATGCTACTGCTAGTTGATTGCACATATGTGCTACTACTACTTTATCATCATCAAACAATAAATGATGTAGGTAAACTCCATCTCTTATTTATAATTCCATACTAATACATTTACGAGACCATGTTCTAAGGCCTATATAACTAATGATGGTGACATGGGACAGCCCTGTAAAAGGCCTTTTCTTGTTCTAAATTTCTGTGAAAATTTATTACCAACTTTCACTTGGCAAATGTTATCTTTATACATCTGTTACATTATTTTAATCAAGGAAGGGATTATGTTTGCCGTATTTACTGCTCTCCAAAGTAGCTTCCTTGGAACCGTATAATACGCTTTCCTAGATCTATGAAAATGAATCTTATATTTTTTTTATTTTTCCCTATGTGTCTCCAAAATCTGCCGTAATGTGAAAATATGGTCTATACATGGTCTCCCAGCCGTAAAACCACATTGTTGTTCTTGGGTTCTGAAATTTTTTTCCAGGCGAATGGAGGAAAAGAATACCAAAATTGATACTGGAGTGGGAACCGGAGGGGAGGAGAAGAAGAGGACGACCTATGACCCGAGGTGACATCCAGTGAGTAAATCTCGTTCAAAGTTACTTAGCTCTCCTCACCGGCGCATTCAGTTGTTGCTGCTTCTCTACTGACGAACAAAACTCTCCCCGCGTCTCGTAACATCTAGTGATGATTTCCGCAGTACAAAGGCGTGTCCAGATAGTTCTGACCAGTCAGTGTATACTCTAATGCACCACAGGGTGGTAGCGAGTAAATTTACATGTACCGCTGGACAGCGCTATCTACTAAACATGGTGACTCAGCTGCACCTACCGATGTCACTTTTTGCAACCCACAGTTCTATATCTGGGCTTCAAAGGCACTCGCGAGATTTTCTAATTCTCTCGTTCGCCAGACAAAGTATTGGTCCTACAGAAAAAAGTGAACAGGACTCTTTCTAGTAGGAAATGTAACGCAGTTAAATTTTGTACTGCGATACGTATTCGATCGAGGCGGTAGCTTTCGAGTAAATCAACAAAAATGTACGAAAGTGACCTTGAGTCACGGCCCCACTCCCGCACAAACCCTGCCGTTCACGATTTCTATTGTATTATTCGTGACTCTCCCTTCTACCACTATACAAAAATTTGTGACTCCACTAATTATCTCCCACATTCGACCTTTTTGGGTCTTCACTGGCATTATTAGGAATATCTGACGTAGCTGGAAATTTCTGTACAGGTCACTTTTGTACGATTTTCTTGGCGAACTAGACGACCAGGGCATCCATAAAAATATCCCAGTACAAAATTTAACTACTTTACATTTCCTACAAAAATGTCCTGTTCATTTTTTGCTGTAGGACCACTAGTCTGCGTGTAGCGATAGAGTGTATATGAAAACCTCGCGCGTTGTTTATTAAGGTCACATACAGAATTGCGGGTTGCGTAAGACGACATCGGTAGGGGCGGCTGAGTCAGCCTGTATGAACTGTTTAGTCTTACGGTATTTATTGAAACTTAACCAAGCATTTAACATGCAACAAGTAAAAATACACCCCTTTGGGTTGGCACTTCATTCTTTCGACCCCTTCAACTGTCACATGCTTCTCTTACAAGCGAGAGGCGACAGAAATTTTGAAAATTCTTCATTGGCAGACTAATAAAGACGCTGTACGTCTCACGACGAAATGGTTCTCCAGATTTAAAAAACCGTCTTCAGAGTACAAACTGCGATTATTTTCGGGTCGCATACGTCTCTACTCTCCGTAGAGGCCGGACAAGCAAATACCCATCAGCACAGAGGCGAACAAGCAGTCCTGCGCTCCACTCACGAATGGAAGTGGAAGAATCCAAAGATGTGGTGCAATGAAATGTACCTTCCACCACTTACGAGTTATAGACGCAGATGAGTTCAAATCTGTTTGCACTTCTGGTCGTATCAGGCACAGAAAAATTTTCAGACCTTTCAAGTGTATCTGGCAATGGTGCGAAGCACTCTGATTCGCCACTCTGACAAAAACGCCATGGAAATAAATAATCCACATGAAGCAAACAGACGTTGTTCAAGGATGTTTCTTATCACCAATTTGTAATTTATATAGCTTCCGTGACATGAACTGAGTTGGTTTACAGAGATGACCAAGGGCAGATACCGACCAGCGTATTTTCCCGGTGTGTAACAGGCGAGACAGTACTGGCCGCACCGTTATCTGTTTCTGTTACAACGAGAGCAGTCCAGGCCGGCGTTAGGTATGCGGCCCGCGTAGCACGGCGTGGAACCTGGCCAAGAGCGAGCGCGGTGCGAGCACAGAGGGAACAACGCAGAGCCTGTGTGCGCCTCCGGTGCAGGGAGGCGCCTTTTTGTGCGCAGATAACGGGCCCGCGGCAGCTGAATGCGCTCCAATCCATCGCCTCACGGCCAGGCTCCATTATGTTCCCTTCCTCAAATCACACGGTGCCTTCTTCCTGTCGGTAGCCTCTCTCTATTTCAAGCCCCGTGCGACTGGCTTTGATTCTTTTGACTGATAAAATCCGCCTGCGTTGTACTTCAACACAAACGAAGTAATGCTGGGGGTGACCAAGAAATCGCAATAGGCCCCCCATTGATTTTTTCAATAAACAGTAACTATTTATTAGTTAGGGTCAACAGCAATATCACGTTGTTCGCAGATGCTGATGATGTCTACACGAAAGTACCGTCATTTAACGATGGTAAGGAAATGCAGACAGATATGGACAACGTTTCCATTTAGCGTAAACGAGAGTTCTCTTTAAACGGTGATAAATATAAGACGATAATATAGTATTTATTCATTTAACCTGATCGAATTAGAAGCTTAAATCGGGTTAGGGCTCTCCACAGACAACACTTTTTACATCACAGTCCTTTAAAGGATGACTATTTTAATATGATACTCATGAATGACATTATGGTAAAACCATTTACAATTATTTTACATATGATTTAAATTGAAGTAAATCCATTTGGAATAATACTACACTCATGCTCATAATTTAAGGATAATTGCAGAATGTGGTGCCACACAACGTGGCACTGCACAAAACTGGCGCTAATAGCATAGGCACGTAGGGAACACAGACGACACTGATCTGTAAGTCCTCGGTATTGGCGATAAGTTGAGAAAATCGTCCTGATACACATGTGCTACAAAACGCCACTGTTTCCTCCGCATGTACCCCAACATCAATTGGGATATGATCACCACGCACACGTACACAGGCCGCATAACGGGTTGGCGTATTCTGGATCAGGTGGTCGAGCAGCTGCTGCGGTACAGCCTCCCATTCTTGCACCAGTGCCTGTCGGAACTCCTGAAGTGTCCTAGGGGTTTGAAGACCTGCAGCGATACGTCGACCGAGAGCATCCCTGACGTGCTCCATTGGGTTTAGGTCTGGAGAACAGGCAGGCCACTCCATTCACCTGATACTTTCTCTTTCAGGGTACTCCTCCACGATGGCAGCTCGGTGGGGCCTTGCGTTATCATCCATCAGGAGGAAGGTGGGACCCACTACACCCCTGAAAAGGGGCAAAATGACGTCCCGATACACCTGACCTGTTACAGTTCCCCTGTCAAAGACATGCAGGGGTGTACGTGCACCAATCATAATCCCACCCCACACCATCAAATCACGACCTCCATACAGGACCCTTTCAAGGACATCAAGCGGTTGGTATCTGGTTCCTGGTTCACTCCAGATGAAACTCCAGTGAGAATCACTGTTCAGGCTATACCTGGACTCGTCCGTGAACATAACCTGGGAACACTGTACCAAACACAATGTACTGTGTTCTTGACACCAGGCTTTACGGGCTCTCCTGTGACCAGTGGTCAGTGGAATGCACCTTGCAGGTCTCCGAGCGAGTAAACCATGTTTGTAGACTGTGTGGAGATAACTGTTCCAGTGGCTGCGGTAAGGTCCCGAGCAAGGCTACCTGCAGTACTCCGTGGCCGTCTGTGTGCACTGATAGTGAGATATCGGTCTTCTTGTGGTGTACACTGTAGCACCTGGACACGTTTCCTGTCTGCTGGAGTCGTTGACATAATCTTGAGATCACACTTTGTGGCACACGGAAGGCCCGTGCTACGACCTGCTGTGTTTGACCAGCCTCCAGTCGTCCTAGTATTCTACCCCGCATAACGTCATCAATGTGTGTTCTTTGATCCATTTTCAACACACAGTCACCATTAGCACGTCTGCGCACTTACTCGCTGCACCGTACTCTGACATGCACCGACACACCTCTGCGTATGTGGACTTCTGGGAGCCCCACCGTGCGACGACCGCAGGTCAAATGCACCGCATGGTCAAGCCCCGAAGTCATTTAAACCCGCAAACCGCCCGCCAGAGCGTTATTTCACCGTGTACCAGCATTATCCTTAATTTATGAGCATGAGTGTACTAACTAAGAACGAGTAGCAATACGAGGGGCGTTCAATAAGTAATGCAATACTTTTTTTCTGAAAGCTGGTTGGTTTTCTCACGGTTCCAGTACACTACGTTATCCACCACTCTTTTGGCTACAAAACCATATTTTTCAACATAATCTTCATTCAATGCGACAGCCTTACGCCACCTTAGTGGGAGGGCCCGCATGGTACCACCCTACTGGTCGACGTTGCAGCTAACGTCTTGCTGCATAACCTCTCCACGTCCACGTACTGCTTCCTATGGTGCACAGCTTTCATTGGACCGGAAGGCGTGAAATTTCGGGCTATAGGTTCGATGAGAAAAAAAAGCCCAATTAAATTTTGTGAGCTGCTCTCGGTTGCGCAGAAGAAGTTGGTATGCAGTTTTGTGGCGACGAACACGGCAAAGTCGTTCGTTCCTTTCCTGAGGGCAGCACGATACACTTCAGAGTTGGGAGTTGAGCCATAAGGAACCCAGCGGGTACACGCCTTGGTGGACGAGTGTACCAGCACTACTAACAGAGACGTCCAGTTGAGCAGCGAGGTATCACTTTCTGATCTGTCGGTCACCTCGAATGAGAGTGTGCGCAAGTCACAGACGTGGTTGTGATGAGTTGGGTTGAGGGGGCGCTCGACATCATGGTCATCAGCGCCCTGACGAAAAGTCAACATGAAATCTCATGGGTGGGGACGAAGGCTGTCCCCACATGCAGAGCAGTTTATAACGTACTAAAGTCTGCCGCCCTTCTCCACCAGTTTAGGGATGAGGCCTGATAGTTCACAAAATTTCACCACTCTGATAACACTTGTATCGGTATCTGCTAGGACGGTGGGCAGATCTTCAGTGAGACCGAGGGCTGCCCTACTATCAGTATACAGGACACACGTAGCCACAAAGTTCTGAACTGAAAGCGGCACGCCACAAACTTCACAGAAAGGTGGATCCTCGCCCCAGAGGAGGAAGCCATGTGTGAAAGGGCTACGCTCGATGTGCAGTCTGGTAAGCAAAACCTCCTTCCAGTGGCAAGGCTGACACGAAGTCCGCCAAACTTTTATTGTCGGTTTGAGGGACCGCAGTTTGTTGTCCGACACCTGCAGCCATTCAGTCTCCCACCGACGCATGATGCATCTGTCAGAAAATGAGATAATGGCGTGCAACGGGATGGGACACTGATGGACAGCACCATCCCAACATGCTTCCTTGGCAGCTTTATCAGCCATGTCGTTATCCCAACATGGCCAGGTACCCAGCAAAAGGTTGCCACTTTGCCACGGCGTTGGAGCCGCTGTAAGCAGTCACGGATGAGCTGAATCAGCGGGTCTACCGGATAAATTTGGTGGAGCGCTTGCAGTGCACTAAGGGAGTCGAAACAGACAAGGAAACCCGTACGGTGATGTCTGTGAACCATCTCCAGTGCCATTAGAATGCCATATAACTTCGCATCATAATTTGTACATTGTTCTGGAAGACGCACTTTAAAAACCCGATCAGGGAAACCCACAGAACCACCAAGAGCATTCCCCTGCTGGGATCCGTTAGTATAAATAACGATAAAACTATGGTATATACTTAAAATAGACGAAAACAAAGTTGTAAGAACTATACCTGGAGTACAATTTTTCGGGTACTGCGTCAAGCTTAAAAGCACTTTGGGCCACCGAAGACACGAAGGCGACAGTGCGTTCCATCCCTGGGCGTGTCACAGTCGTGTGTGGCCAGCCAACACACGGGAGGTTTGCGCAACCTTGTTGCGATGATGACAGGCGCCTCGCCCAACGACCCACCGTGCTTTTGTTCACTGCTAGGTCTCAGTAGATATTTCGCAAGTACCAATGAATATCTGCGATGCTCTAGTTTCCCGCCAATAGAAACTCAATCACCGCTCTCTGCCTGGAATACACCTCCGTTACAGATGCCATTTTGAAAGCTACGTATAGCTCTGCCATCTACCGGAACTTCAAGAAAGTGTGGGGGTTGATTGGTTGGTTGATTTGGGGGAGGGATGAAACAGCGAGGACTTCGGTCCAACCGGATTAGGGAACGATAGGGAAGGAAGTCGGCCCTGCCCTTGTAAAGGAATCATCCCTCGGAATTTGCCTGAAGCGATTTTGGAAAATCACGGAAAACCTAAATCAGAATGGCCGGACGCGGGTTTGAACCGTCGCCCTCCGGGATGCGAGTCCAGCGAGCTACCCACCGCGCCACCTGGCTCGGTAAACTTTAGGGATGGAAGTGGAAGTATTCCACGCTATTCCACCACAAATTCGGCATTTTTTTCAACCGAAACATGGCGAGAAAAAGTATGTTGAATTTTGACTTCGAAAACGGCATGATCATTGGCTCCCGGCCTAACGGTGGAAGTATTTCCGAAGCGGCTAAGTCTGTAAATAGTTCATGTGCTGCCAAGGTTAAAGTATACCGTGCATGGCAAAATGGCACTACCCAAAACGGGCGCCAAGACGACTGTGTCACACCACAGGCCATGGATGACAGGGGTTGAACGACGGATGCGGTGACGCGTGCGGGGGAAGGGACGCGCAACTATTGAGCAACTGACCGCCCAGATGGACCAAGTCTGTCCTCAACGACCGTTCAGCGAACGTTGCTGCATATGGGTCTCCGCAGCAGGCGCCTGGTTCGTGCATCCATGCTGACTACTGCTCATCGGCGACGAAGGCTGGAATTTGCACGCCAGTACCGAAACTGAACGTCCAATGAGTGGCAACAAATGGCCCTTTCAGAAGGATCACGAGTTGCGTCGCGGTAGTATATTGTACTAATAGAAGTAGTTTCACCACCACTAACAACGACGACGACGACGACGACGACGACGACGACGACGACAGCAGAAAATACAAAATGCTTATTTGGATGTACGAAAATTATATTTAGTGCCACAGCGACTTGTGAGAGAGTGAAATTTAGAAATGTTACACCAGCTTTGCGCTGTGAGAAATGAGGACGGTATGGTGGTATGGGAGTATACTTAGTTGTAATGGCTCAATGGGGCGTAAAGGAAAATGCAGACATTGTTGTTTTAGTAGATATGCAATGAGCTGTATACTGAAGCGATAGGTTATTCGGTTCAGTTCTGATTTAGCAAGGGAGAATGTCCCAAAGTTGAGCTCCTGCTACTCAAAAGGACTTAAAGAATGAATATGAACAATGAGCGGGACACGAAGTATTTTGCTCTGATGGGAACAAGTCGGTCTGCTGCGCTGTTCAGACAAGGTCGAGGAGAGATATGAGAGACTGTATACATTGATAAGGCAGTAGAGGAAACAGTGTATGCAAATCTCTGTGCTTATCTGCACGTAGCCAGGATAGCTAGACATATGAAGTTGAAACATATTCGAAAGTTCGAACGTCACAGATATATCGTACGCAGACGTTAATCGCCAGCTCCAGCGCCGCGATCTCTCCTGAGAAGATCTTGCAGGATACCATAGCTGTAAACAACGATTGCAATGCTCGTAATAGAAAAATCCCGAGAGGAACCGTTAACAAGATTACTCGCGACAGTCTTCTGTTTGTCACATCTATTAAGTATTTAAGGGTGGTGGTTGTTGTGGTCTTCAGTCCTGAGACTGGTTTGATGCAGCTCTCCTTGCTACTCTATCCTGTGCAAGCTTCTTCATCTCCCAGTAACTACTGCAACCTACATCTTTCTGAATCTGCTTAGTTTATTCATCTCTTGGTCTTCCTCTACAATTTTTACCCTCCACGCTGCCCTCCAATACCAAATTGGTGATCCCTTGATGCCTCAGAACATGTCCTACCAACCGATCCCTTCTTCTAGTCAAGTTGTGCCACAAACTCGTCTTCTCCCCAATCATATTAAATACCTCCTCATTATTTATGTGATCTACCCATCTAATCTTCAGCATTCCTCTGTAGCACCACATTTCGAAAGCTTCTATTCTCCTCTTGTTCAAACTATTTATCGTCCATGTTTCACTTCTATACATGGCTACACGCCATACAAATACTTTCAGAAACGACTTCCTGACACTTAAATCTATACTCAATGTTAACAAATTTCTCCTCTTCAGAAACTCTTTCCTTGCCATTGCCACCCTACATTTTATATCCCCTCTACTTCGACCATCATCAGTTATTTTGCTCCCCAAATAGCAAAACTCCTTTACTACTTTAAGCGTCTCATTTCATCACCCGATTTAATTCGACTACATTCCATTATCCTCGTTTTGCTTTTGTTGATGTTCATCTTATATCCTCCTTACAAGACACTGTCCATTCCGTTCAGCTGCTCTTCCAGGTCCTTTGCTGTCTCTGACAGAATTACAATGTCATCGGCGAACCTCAAATTTTTTATTTCTTCTCCATGGATTTTAATACCTTTTCCTTTACTGCTTGCTCAATATACAGATTGAATAACATCGGGCACAGGCTACAACCCTGTCTCGCTCCCTTCCCAACCACTGCTTCCCTTTTATGTCCCTCGACTCTTATAACTGCCATCTGGTTTCTGTACAAATTGTAAATAACCTTTCGCTCCCTGTACTTTACCCTTACCACCTTGGTATTTAATGGCAACACTATGATATGGGAAATAAACGTGTACAATCTCGAAGACAAGATCGCAAGTGGCGTGTACATTCTATACCGAAGTGTATCAGAGGTGGTCGAGGAACTTCAATGGCAGTCTTTGGACGTAAGACAACGGCTGCAGTGTTCTCGCCCTGTAGGACACATCTCGAAAACAGTTAGTTTTGGAAGACTGTGCCACCATTTTATTGGCATCTTAAGGAGGATTGTGGGAAAAAGATGACAGAGATTAGGGAGCTTAGAAAGGCACACGGACTGTTGTCTTGCCTCTCTCCTTGTATGCGAATGGAACAGGATGATTCGGATCAAACACGGCCAGCACCGGACTATACAGTCTCTTGCGTTGCGTATGCCCAGTACTTTTCAACCTCCAAGGCGCTTGGAGTGGCTTGCAGGAGATCAATGTTCGTGCAGGATGTAGGGCACAAAAGGCACTGGAGCATGTGGCTTGTGGTTTGTTCTTGTCCACAATCACAGGACGTATCTTCTGTTATGAAGCCCCATCTCTTCAGCTTGCCTCTGGGTCGTCCAACTCCTCACCGTAATCTGTTTAAAGATTTCCACACCAGCCAGCAGTCGTTGTGCCCAGGTGGTAGTTCTTCAGCTTCTGGCGTCTGCAGGTGAGGCGTCGACCTCTTCCAGAACTCCAGCCTTGCCTTCTCTGCTGCAATGGTGAGCTTCTCGGATGTTCTCAGGAAGCTCTTTCGCGATCTCAGCCGTTGCTGTGGTGGATTATGTCCGTGCAGTGGATGGGCACTGTCCTGTTCCGCTTTCAGTCTCTCCTTGATTGAAAACACCAGAGAATTGACCATTAAAAGTTGTCCAGTGCAGTGAAATTCATGCACCACAGCGTTAGGTTCCTCGGTTGACGATCCATGGCGCGAGCAGCCCTATCGAGGTGACTCCAAGAGATTTTCGATTGGGTTTAAAACCATGGTGTTTACTGGCCAGGGGAGTAAGGTGACCTCATCCTGCTGCTCTTCGAACCACGCACGAGCGCTGTGAGCTCTGACACGTTCTGTTGTCGTGCTGCCGTCGAAAGAAAGGAAAAATGCATGAAGCTGTGGACATGGTTCCCAAGGATAGATGCACATTTGTGTTGATCCATTGAACCTTCCAGTATGCTGAGGTTACTCAGGAAACGCCACAAAAAAGCGTTCTCCAGATCAAAACACTCCCTCCTCCCGCCTGGACCGTTCCTCTGATGTTGCAGGGTGTTTGCTTGCAGACAGCCACCTATCCAATGGAGCACAAAACGTGATACTTCTGAAAACGCCACCTGTTGGCACTCAGTGGACGTCCAGTTTCGAAGTTTCGGTAATGCCGTGGAAATTTCAGCTTTCGTCGCCAATGAACAGCGGTCAGCATGGGTACATGAGCCAGGCGCCTGCTGAGGAGGCCCACATGCATAAACGTTAACTGAGCGGTCGTTGAGGAGACACTGTTAGTAGCCCCTTGGCTCGCCTGGCCGGCCAGATGCTCAACAGTTGCACATCTCTTCGCCCGTACATGTCTCCCCAGCTGTCGTTCACCCCTGTCATCCATGGCCTGTGGTGTACCACTGTCGCCTTGGCACCGGTTTTGGATACTGACGTTTTGCCATCCACAGTATACTTTTAACATCGGCAGCACACGGTTTACAACTTGGCCGTTTTGAAACGCTTCCACCCTGCATTCGTGTCTCCGCCCCCCCCCCCCTCTCCACCCGCGACGCGTTATATACCCTCCACTGCCAGTGCTATCATTTGAAGTCTCTGAGAGGCTATTCCTAGTTGACGTCAAACACAGGCGCTGACTGGACCGTGTAGAAACCTATTACTCAACAGTACGTGAAGATACAGAAGGCTTACTGGGATTGATCTGATTTGTCAATTCCACTGGTAAATGATACATACTAGCAAAACTCTCTTTTGACATATATTGTCTCTAGTTTTTGTCAGAAAACAGTACAGTCACCATGCAGTTAAGAGTATGGCGTTTATAACGTGTGCAAGACGCCGAGAGAATTATTGGTTTCCCTATTTTTACAATGAATATCACCCCCAGCACATACGAATTTCTCGTATGCTGTTTATAACCCCTTTCTGGAAATTTATTTGCAATCCAGAATTTTACTTTGCCTTTTCATGCATTTTATGAAAATTATTTCCGTTATCAGCAGTGTTAGTAACCTAAAAATTGAAACTATAGTGACTAAACTACACGACCCTCGCATTACCGCTCGTAGTCTTTCCGCTGCGCCACCCGCTTTCTGGAGAGTACGCTAACGTTAATGACTCGTGAACCGCCCTACCCGTGTCAAAAATGATATTTTTTCTGAACAGTTGGCCAGCTGGCGCTCGAACCTGTCATTTTCATTTCGGCCATTAGCAAAAAAATTGGACGAAATCGGTGACGAGGCGTAGGCCCGGTCCCCGTGTAAGAAGATTTCCGGCGAAGCAGTAGATTGGTGCAGCTGAATCGATAGAAACTGAATGACGCCGAACAGTATTCACAGATATCCAGTCGCTACCAACATTGCGCTTAGTCAGATTAGCCCATCAACAAAAAAGACGATTTCAACTCAGCTTCACACTGTATGGGTGTAGTTAACGATGCCGCTAATACGCATCGCATCTTACCCTCGCCCATCTCTAATGGACCGCAGATCACAGGTGCCGCGGGGACGCGCCGCTGTCGGCTACGGAACAGGGTAAGCTTTTGGCAACCGCGGGAAAAGTGCGCAAGTAGTCAGTCTCATGGGTGAGATCGCGGAATGAATACTTACGAATTGAGGTGTGGCTCCGTTGGCGGACATAGTGTCGTGAAATATTTATTCTGAGTAACACTGTGCCCTCTGAAGGAGTATACATTCACTTTAAACACAGGGTGTTTCAGCTGCCCCTAAAGCTGGCTTTTATGCAACCTGCTACGCCTTCAAGTACCACACCTGCACTGACTTGCGTTTTCGCTAGAAGCTGCAGTTTTCGAATTATTCAAGGAAATCAATTCGAAAACTCTTTGACTCCAGCGGAAACGTACCCCAGTACAAAATTTAACTACATTAAAGTTCCCTACAAAAAGAGCCTGTTCATTTTTTTCTGTAGGACTAACAGTTTGCGTGTAGCGAGCGAGAGAATATGAAAATTTCGCAGTTGGTTTAAGTGGGCGTTGCAGGATGCATAAAACCATTCGGTAAGGGCAGATGAATCACTGTGTATAACGGCGACCCAATTTAAACGAGCGATGGCATTGTGGATAGTGCGTGTATTCATGTAACTGAGTTTTAAAATCGACATAGGGAGCATTTTTATGGACTGGAGATATAATGAACTTAGTGTCACCTACAAACTGTTTAATTCTGAGAATCTTATTTATCGTAGTATGTCTAGTGATAAAGATTTACTGATGAGATGAAGTCTGAGTTTGGGAGGACACCTGTCATACGCACACCGTCAGGAACACTTAGAGATGCATGTATCTCAGGAGCTAGATTGTCCAGTAATGGTATCCATAGATAACCCGATGCTGAGTAAAAAGAGCAAACCACAAGTCAAACAAAAGGGTAGTAATATAGAATCGTCAAAACGACCAGCCAGCCTACAGCGTTTAGCGTTCGTCAATTCCACATATTGTTTCGGTAAATTTAGCTACACTAAACACTATGTTTTCCGCGAGAATTGGCCAGAAGGCAGTATATCATTGTCGCTTGATTTTCTTTGAAAACAGTGTATTATTTTTAACAGTGTGAACAAGTTGGAATTACTTTTGCAGCGTCGTATACAAAAGAAACCAAAAAAATTCGCATACAGGGTGAAAAGTATTTAAACTGACAAACTCTGGGAGGTTGTAGGGGACATCAAAACAAAAATTTTTCCCTAATGTCATTTTTTCCTATGAGCATTATTTAAACCGCTGGAGGCCGTATTATGCTCCTCAGTTGTAGGCAACTGCTGTCCACCAGTGTAGTAGCGCATTGTGTCTGTTTACTAATGGAGCAATACACCTGGAGTGAGTACACTGATATGGTTGGTGCGTACTACGTAGCGCACCACAACGGACGAGCTACACAGCGGGTTTATCAACAACAATATCCCAATCGCCGTATCCCGCATCATACGACCTTTGCTGATGTGTATCAGCGTCTGCGTGAGACCGGGTCATTTAGCAGATTACCTGGACAGGGAGCCCGTCGCAAGGTAAGAACGCTGCAATTTGAGGAAGCTGTCTTGCAGCATGTGAAGCGGGATCCTTCAATCAGCACTCGTACAATTGCACGTAACATGGGGACGAACCAGACGAATGAAAGAACAGTCCTTTGAGAGCAATTGTTACTTCCATTTCACTTACAGTGTGTCCACAACCTGAAACCAATTGATTATCCACCCAGAGCACAGTTTTCGCAGTGGTACCTGGAACAGTGTGAAATGCATTCTACATTTCTATCCTCTGTGTTGTTTACTGATGAAGCACCGTTCGGGCGTGATAGTGTGTTCAACTTGCTCAGTTCGCATGTTTGGAGTGAGGATAACCCACATGCCACAGTTACTAGCGCTCATCAAATGCGGTTATTCGTTAATGTGTGGGTCGGTGTTGTTGGGGACTGTTTAATTGGGCCGTATCTGCTACCTAGGCCATTAAATGGCAGGCAATATTACAATTTTCTCGCCAGAGCATTGCCAGAATTGCTGGAAGACGTCCCGCTCCCTACAAGACAACGCATGTGGTTCCAACATGACGGGGCGCTGGCACATTTCAGTCGTCGTGAGCGTCGATTCCTGGACCGACGGTTCCCAGAAACGTGGACTGGCAGAGGTGGTCCTGTACCATGGCCTGCTCGATCCCCAGATATGTCCCCTCTGGACTTTTTTGTGGGGGGAGAGATGCGCAACCTTGTTTACGCAACTCGTATTGCATCAGAAGAGGATCTGATTGCCCCGATAAAAGTAGCAGCAGCAGCAGCAGCAGCAGCAGGAACAATTCAGAATACTCCTGGGGTTTTTGCCCGTGTCAGACACAACATGACCCGACGGTGTAACCTTCGTTTACGTGTCAATGGAGTCATTTTTGAAAATGTACTGTAATTGAAATTGAGTTGTGTTAATGTGTTGTCTCTTGGTCATAAAAAAATGGAAAAGTGTTTGTTGGTTTAATTAATTTGCCGCCAGAGAAATCTTCCTCTACCGGTTTAAATACTTCTCTTAGGAAAAAATGACATTAAGGAAAACTATTGGTTTTGATGCCCCCTACAACCTCCCAGAGTTTGTCGGTTTAAATACTTTTCACCCTGTAGACGTGTTTGTGGGGTGTTGATATCGCAGTGAAGATTCTTACATAATTAATGAAGTCCCCATAATAAATCTGGGCTACGAAGTGTTCAGTGAAATCATCCTAGGTACTGCCGATGTGCGTCTGTATTACGAGCACGTGCCACACCTTTGAGGTGGGTGGGGGAGGAGCAGCGCGAGGTGTGAGTACGATGACACGTCGTGTAAACAAGGCAGGAGCCAGAGCGAGGCTGGCTACACCTGCACCTGCGGCTGCAGCTGTCGGCATACCAGCGCGGGGCGGCGCTCGCCGCTCAGACCTTGAACTGACGCGGCCGCGGCGCGCGCGCCGCCAAGCGGACGATGGTCCAACCTCGCCGCGCTGACTGGGGGGAATGCGAGGAATGTAATGTAGAAATTTAAAGGCTGACCGTATGCATGCATGCACACACACACAGTCCGCGACAACACAGTTCACTACACCTCGATACCCCACAACTTTAGCATCAAAATTATTAAGACTATGTAGGAACTTCAGCTGGGAATTCTGAGATACAGAACCAATACAGGGAAAAACATATTACAGACTGTGTGAAGCCTTATACGTACGCATCACTGGCATTCCTCGTCCTTCCCGCGTCGACGTTGGTGTCGTTACCTTCACAGATACCCTATCGTTTGTGACGTATCCAGGATCGCTAGGAATTCTTTTTATTACGGAGACCCGTTTCGACAGATCTACGCTGTCATAATCGGATTTTTTAGCGTTATTATATTACAAGATTGCTACAACACTGAAAGTCGCGTAGTAGTAGTAGTAGTTGTTGTTGTTGTTGTTGTTGTTGTTTGGGGGGGGGGGGGGAGAGGAGACCAGTCAGCGAGGTCATAGGCCTCATCGGATTAGCGAAGGAAGAGGTAGGAAGTCGGCCGTGCCCTTTCAAAGGAACCATCCCGGCATTTGCTTGGAGCGGTTTAGGGAAATCACGGAAAACCTAAGTCAGGATGGCCGGACGCGGGATTGAACCGACGTCTTCCCGAATGCGAGTCCAGTGTGCTAGCCACTGCGCCATCTCGCTCGGTAAAGTCGCATAGTGATGTTGCGTCAAATTGTAAGTAAAAGTGGCAGGTAACATCAGCATGTCAGAAATAAAATCACACACAATTGTGTGTCAAAATGTGTGTGAAATCTTGTGGGACTTAACTGCTAAGGTCATCAGTTCCTAAGCTTACACACTACTTAACCTAAATTATCCTAAGGACAAACACACACACCCATGCCCGAGGGAGGACTCGAACCTCCGCCGGGAGCAGCAACACACAGTTAAAAGATACTGTACATCATGTGCTGATGTCCCTGACGATACAGGCGTTGGGTAACAATACAGAAATACCAAAAAACACTACGGTGCCTAAAACGGTGCAGGAAGCTCATTTGCATTCAGAACATCTTCCAGTGGCCTAAGAATGGATAAGTAGAGGTCCTGTATAGCTTGCTTCGGTATCCCATACCATTATTCCTGGAAAATTTTGAAAATTTGTGGTAAGGGCTTATGGGACCAAACTGCTCAGGTCATCCGTCCCTAGAAAATTTTGACTCCTAGAGAACACACCCTAATCTCTACACCACAAAGCCTCAGCAGTTTTGAGATCTCGTGACTCTGTTGGCCAAGGGAAACGCGTAATTCAACCTCGTGCTCATAAAACCAGTCCTGGGCGATGCGAGTACTCCTCGCAACTTTGACACCGTTACAATTTACACACTGTAAAATCGAAGTGTGCCCTTTCCATTATCAGTAATTAACTAAGCATTACCATCATCAACAGACGGAACAGACTACGTCTATGCGAGCGTGTTAAATGGGCAGTGGGGGATGTACGTTTCAGTCGTTTCAAGCTACGTTTGGGGAAGATTGTCTCCGTTATTTTCTTCTTACGAGCGAATACTTCTATTTTCGTCTTGCCTTCCTCAACCTGCTGTGGTTTGTCGGTTCTACATGTGGCCTCACGAACCGTGTCCGATTTGCTACTAACGACAGATGTGTTTCGCCTGTGAATGAGCGTGTTACATGACTGGAATGTTTTCTGCAGACGGTCAGGCCGCAAGCCAATACACACGGGCACTCCCGCAGGCAAACCAGTGAAACGTATCTTGGAATAAAAATAAACTGATGGAAAAAAGGCAACACCAAGAAGGAGTTGTGCGACATAAACTAAAGTTGGTAGGCTCGTTTCTACATCTGAAAGGTGATGACTATTCAAATTTCGCGTCAGTCGCATATGAGGAAGGAAATCACATTTTCTTTAAATAAAGTTCAGATTGGATGTGGTGAATTGATGTTAGCCAAGAATGCATGTAAGGCGACAAAAATGGTCATTACCATCACCTCACTAAGTTTGAACGAGGTCATGTAATAGGGCTACCTGAAACTCGAGATTCCTTCTGCAATATTGCAGAAAGGGTTGGCCATAATGTAGCCGCTGTACGTGATTTCTGGCAATGATGCTGGCGCGAATGTATGGTCGCCAGAAGACAGATCTCCGGACAGTCACGTGACACTACCGATAGGAGAGACTACCACGTTCGGCGTGTGGCTCTGGCATCGTACAGTATCTGTAGCAGCAGTTTGAGCAACAGCCGGCACCATAGTGACACGATTGCTTGCAAATTGGTTATTTCAAGGGCAGTTCCGAGTCAGATACCCTGTAGCGTGCGTTCCACTGACCCCAAACCACCGCCATCTGAGACTTCAACGGTGTCAAACGAGAAATCATTAGAGGGTCAGATGGAGGTATGTTGTGTTTTCTGATGAAAGCTAGTACTGCCTCGGTGCCAGTGATGGCCGTGTGTTGGTTAAAAGGAGGACAGCTGACGGATTGTAACCAATCTGTCTGCGTGCTAGACACACTGGACCTATACCTGGAGTTATGGTCTTGGGTACGATTTCACATGACATCAGGAGCACTCTCATGGTTATCCCATGCGCTCTGACTGCAAATTTGTTCGTCAGTCTGGTGATTCGACCAGTTCCAGCGGCGTTCAGGGGGTGTTTTCCGACAAAATAACGCACGTCCACACCGAATGTCGGCATGATGCCTTGGACTGCTCGATCACTAGATCTGTATCCAATCGAACACGTACGGGTCATTGGACGACAACGCCAGTGTACCCAGAAACATGCATCAGACACAGAACTCCATCCCACAAACCGACATCTGGCGCCTGTACACTCCAATGCATTCACGTTTCCATGCTTTCATTCAACATTCTGGTGGTTATTAATGTACCGCGAATTCACATTTGCGATGGCTCAACTCGCGCTTACGTCAACTTGTAATCTTGCAACGTTAATCACTTAAATACACAACTGGCCATTAAAATTGCTACACCACGAAGATGACGTGCTACAGACGCGAAATTTAACCAACAGGAAGAAGATGCTGTGATATGCAAATGATTAGCTTTTCAGAGCATTCACACAAGGTTGGCGCCGGTGGCGACACCTACAACGTGCTGACAAGAGGAAAGTTTCCAACGTGTTTCTCATACACAAACAGCAGTTTTCCGGTGTTGCCTAGTGAAACGTTGTTGTGATGCCTCGTGTAAGGAGGAGAAATGCGTACCACCAAGTTTACGACTTTGATAAAGGTCGGATTGTAGGCTATCGCGATTGTGGTTTATCGTATCGCCACACTGCTACTCGCGTTGGTCGAGATCCAATGACTTTTAGCAGAATATGGAATCGGTGAGTTCAGGAGGGTAATACGGAACGCCATGCTGGATCCCAACGGCCTCGTATAACTAGCAGTCGCGATCACAGGCATCTTATCCGCATGGCTGTAACGGATCGTCCAGCCACGTCTCGATCTCTGAGTCAACAAATGGGGACGATTTCAAGACAACAACCATCTGCACGAACAGTTCGACGACGTTTGCGGCAGCATGGAGTATCAGCTCGGAGACCATGGGTGCGGTTACCCTTGACGCTGCATCACAGACAGGAGCGCCTGCGATGGTGTACTCAACGACGAACCTGGGTGCACGAATGGCAAAACGTCAATTTTTCGGATGAATCCAGGTTCTGTCTACAGCATCATTATGATCGCATCCGTGTTTGGTGATATCGCGGTGAACACACATTGGAAGCGTGTATTCGACATCGCCATACTGGGGTATCACCCGGCGTGGTGGTATGGGGTGCCATTGGTTACACGTCTCGGTCACCTCTTGCTCGCATTGACGGCACTTTGAACAGTGGACGTTACATTTCAGAAGTGTTACGACCCGTGGCTCTACCCTTCATTCGATCCCTGCGAAACCCTACATTCCAGAAGGATAATGCACGACCGCATGTTGCAGGTCCTGTACGGGCCTTTCTGGATACAGAAAATGTTCGACTGCTGCCCTGGCTTGTCAATGGTGGCCGAGCAACTGGCTCGTCACAATACGCCAGTCACTACTCTTGATGAACTGTGGTATTGCGTTGAAACTGCATGGGCAGCTATACCTGTACACGCCATCCAAGCTTTGTTTGACTCAATGCCCACGCGTATCAAGGTCGTTATTACGGCCAGAGGTGGTTGGTCTGGTTACTGATTTCTCAGGATCTATGCACCCAAATTGCGTGAAAATGTAATCACATGTCAGTTATAGTACAATATATTTGTCCTATGAATACCCATTTATCATCTACATTTCTTCTTGGTGTAGCAATTTTAATGGCCAGTAGTGTAAGTTATTTGTAAATTTAAGGTGCATGGGAGGAGAAAGGAAAGGAATCACTGACGTCAGCTGAATCTGAACATTAAGCGCAATCAGCGGCGACGGGTGAAAATGGCTGTCGGACTAGGATTCGAACCTGGGATCTCCTACTTGCTAGGCAGGTGCGCCATCCGAAAACAGTGTTATCGCAACTGCACGGACTATCTCGGCACGCCTCAGGGCCGACCCACATTCCCACCCAGCGCCACCTATCCGCACAGTCCCTGTCCAGTTCCTCCACGCTCGCTACTCAGATTCCTGCAGGAGGTCGGAAGCACCTATGCATCCGCACTGGAGAAGATGGATCCATTGCCCATCGAGACGAATCAGTAACGAGGGTTGCCCAGAATGTAACGCGCCGCATTATTTTTTCTCATCCGAAAACAATGCTACGAATGCGAAAGGCTACTATGTATTATATGAAGTCTCCTGAGTAAGCGCACCAAATCTGCGTTACTCCAACCAGATAGCGTAGCTGCAGGGCAGTTTCAAAATGGCGTCTGTATGTGATATACAGAAAAAGCAACGTGCCGTCATTGAATTTCTCACTGCATAGAAAGAAACTGTGGGGAATATTCACAAACGCTTTTGCAAAGTCTATGGTGCATCCGCTGTCGACAGAAGTACAGGTAGTCGCTGGGCACGGAGGGTGAAGTCATCAGAAGGCGGTTCGGCGAAGCTCCACGATTTGCAGCGGTCGAGGAGACCATCCACGACTTCCACACTTAACAGCCCTGACGCAGCCCCCACTGACTTCCACTTCTTTGGACCATTAAATGATAACATTCGTGGAAGACATTTTGAGGACGACGAGAAGGCGATTCACACTGCGAAGCACTGGCTCCGCCACCAGGACAAGTTTGGTACCGACAGGGCATACACGCCCGTGTTTCGCGCTGGCGGAAGGCCATAGAACGGGATGGTGATTACGAGGAAAAATAGGATGTGTACATAAAACACAATTCTTTTGTGTGTGTAATTCTCATTACGTTCAATAAAGAATTTGCTGAAGGAAAAAAAAAACGGTGCATTACTTTCTGGGCAACCCTCGTATAAGAATACGTGGTGTCTGTTCTTTCGGACATGTCCGAACAGAACAGGCAGCGATAAATATGTTACATAGACAAATGCATTCCCGAAATTTCATTACTTTCCACTTTTTTTTGTGCAATTCTTTTCCGCCCATGTAGCTTGTACTTTCTACAGCTCCTTGCCATTTTCGAGACTGTTCGTTCTGCAGCCCTTTAGAACCCAAAAGTTGAATGAGAAATTTGAAGAGTAGCATGTGTAGGAACGAATGGATTTAGTATTAAGTTTTTGGGTGCAGTGCGCCATTATCTCCATGACGCCTCCTCCCCTCCTGGCACCCCCTCCCCCTCCGGCTCCACGGGTATCCCGCTCTGGTGTAGACTGAGATCCCGGGTTCGAGTCCCGGTCGGGGAACAAATTTTTCGGCTGTCCGCATCGAGGTATTTCAACAAAACCTGTCAGCAGCTGAGAGTTTCAATTCATTATCATTTACTCTAGAGAAGCTGCACGGTCATCAATAGTATCTGTTTTTTCGAGGACAGTTACTATCTTCGTATATACAGGGTGTTACAAAAAGGTACGGCCAAACTTTCAGGAAACATTCCTCACACACCAAGAAAGAAAATATGTTATGTGGACATGTGTCCGGAAACGCTTACTTTCCATGTTAGAGCTCATTTTATTACTTCTCTTCAAATCACATTAATCATGGAATGGAAACACACAGCAACAGAACGTACCAGCGTGACTTCAAACACTTTGTTACAGGAAATGTTCAAAATGTCCTGCGTTAGCGAGCGTACATGCATCCACCCTCCGTCGCATGGAATCTCTGATGCGCTGATGCAGCCCTGGAGAATGGCGTATTGTATCACAGCCGTTCACAATACGAGCACGAAGAGTCTCTACATTTGGTACCGGGGTTGCGTAGACAAGCCCTTTCAAATGCCCCCATAAATGAAAGTCAAGATGGTTGAGGTCAGGTCCGCCTCTACCAGTCCATCGGTCACCGAATCTGTTGTTGAGAAGCGTACGAACACATCGACTGAAATGTGCAGGAGCTCCATCGTGCATGAACCACATGTTGTGTCGTACTTGTAAAGGAACATGTTGTAGCAGCACAGGTAGAGTATCCCATATGAAATCATGATAACGTGCTCCATTGAGCGTAGGTGACGAAACTAAAATGAGCTCTAACATGGAAATTAAGCGTTTCCGGACGCATGTCCATATAACATCTTTTCTTTGTTTGTGTGTGAGGAATGTTTCCTGAAAGTTTGACCGTACCTTTTTGTAACACCCTGTATATTTAAAGGCTACCCAGCCATTGACCTTCGTCTGTGCGAATGCGTACAGGTTGCCCTAACTCTTACGGTAATCGTCACCTTAGTGTGCGCGAGTAATGAGTGGATGGGCAAATAGCTATTAAGTACATTACGTATGTAGATTGTGGGCAGTTGAGAGCTGGCCGGAGTGGCCAAGAGGATCTAGGCGCTATTGTCCGGAACCGCGCGACCGCTACGGTCGCAGGTTCGAATCCTGCCTCGGGCACTGATGTGTGTGATGTCCTTAGGTTAGTTAGGTTTAAGTATTTCTAAGTTCTAGGGAACTGATGACCTCAGAAGTTAAGTCCCATAGTGCTCAGAGCCATTTGACAGATGGGAATGTGTGTCTCACGGGAAGCGTGCAAGTGATAAGTCCCTGCAGTCGCGCTATTCATCTGTGTCCTCGGCGGCTCAGATGGATACAGCGTCTGCCATGTAAGCAGGAGATCCCGGGTTCGAGTCCCGGTCGGGGCACACATTTTCAGCTGTCCCCACCGAGATATATCAACAACACCTATCGGCAGCTGAAAGTTTCAATTCATTTAGATTGTAAGGTGTACGAGAACTGGAACCTGGGAATTACCGTATTTCAGGTTAGTTACGGAAACACGCCGTGTGAGGTACGCAACACGGCACGTGAGCAGCCCCGATGCACACCTGGGCGCAGCGGCACTTTGCGCCCGTCTGGCTGCCGCTCAGCGCTCAGCTCCCTCGGTCCGGATTCCTGTGCGGCCGGCGTTCGCTGCCTGCGGCGTTGCCAAGCGTTGCCCAGCCGCTCCCCCCCCCCCCCCCATCTCATTATTGATCACGTCACCAGATGGGCGCCACGGTGCGCGCCCTCCGCCCCCGCCACGCCCACGCAGGAGGGCGGCCGATACCCCCACAACGCCGGGGGTTGAACGGCGCATGAGGCAAACGCTGTTCCCACTGGCGCCGGACGACGCTTCCGCGTCATATGCCACGTCACCATTTTTTGCAGCCGATAAATCCGGCCCTTCACAAATTGTTGGCGGAATTTTCCACCAATACTGAATATAAATAACGATCTTGAATCAATTAACTTCGCAAACTAGCGGGGACACAGTGGGGATCACATCCACAAACTATTCGCAGTTCTGCAATGGCACTGTGCTTTTCTACTACTGAATATGCTTCTCCAGTCTGGTACAGGTCATCTCATGCCGGACAAGTAGCCATTGCTCTCAACGAAACCTGCAGGTTGATCACAGGTTACTTAAGACCTACCCCAACTGATAATCTCTACTGCCTGGCTGGGATAGCGCCACCATGGATACGCAGAACAGTGGCTGCCAACAAGGGGAGACTGAAAGTGGAACAGGACAGTGCCCATCCACTGCATGTACATAATCCACCACAGCAACGGCTGAGATCGCGAAAGAGCTTCCTGAGAACATCCGGGAAGCTCACCATTTCACCAGAGAAGGCAAGGTTGGAGTTATGGAAGAAGTCGATGCCTCACTTGCAGACGCCAGAAGCTGAAGAACAACCACCTGGACACAAAGAGAGCTGGCTGGTGTGGAAATCTTTAAACAGATTACGATCAAGAGTTGAACGATCCAGAGACAACCTGAGGAGATGGGGCTTCGTAACAGAAGATACGTCCTGTGATTGTGGACAAGAACAAACCACAAGCCACATTCTCCAGTGCCTTTTGTGCCCTACATCCTACACGAACATTGATCTCCTGCAAGCCACCCCAAGCGCCTTGGAGGTTGCAAAGTACTGGGCACATGTAATATAAATACAATTTGTGTGTATATATTTATTGATGTGTATGGCAACTGTAAATCTGTATGTTTCTGATTCGAGAATAAACTTCGTCACTGAGATACTGTAATGGCTGGGCACTGTTAGAAGCCACCCTTGACAAGGCTCTTCCCGTACCTACAAAATAGGCAACACTGGGACCACATGACACTCGAGAAAGAACCGATTGGCTGGCAGCTGGCCCCTACCACTCGGCTCGCTGAGACGACAGTCAAATTATTTTCACCAAACTAAAGCAACAGACTGGGTCAGATTATTTTGCGTGAGCTGTAACTACTATGGTGTGTGTACTCCTCGGTCACAATACGAGAGAATACTCGTAAAGCTTTAATTATCAGCTCGAAAAAACAAACTTATGTAACTAATTTTATTTGTTTGTTGATAAATATCTGCAGTCCTGATAGACACTGAAATCCCCGTATCACAGAATCGCAGCACGCCGGACCAAAACAAAAAGACGTAACCGTTGGCGAAGTGGATTATCGTGCGGTAGTTATCGATTTTTGGCAGCAACGGAAATGTCTGGTCTGTCCAGATGAATTCATTTACGTTCCCGTGTACAATCTGCCGTTCATTTATCTTGTGCATCGGCTTTTAGGAATGTGACTGCTTCGCACCAAAAACCGATCGATTTTGTCATTTTCACGTGAAAATATTAAGTTCTATCTCATAATCATCACGTGTTCTACTGTTGGCAGTCCTTTGACACCACTGACGTCCCCAACTGATTCCATTCCAGACCAGCTGCGCTCCTCTTTTCACTTCATACAAAACTTTTATTCTTCTCCTTCCTATTTTCGTATGTCACTCTACCTTTGATAGATGTAAAGATTCATTTTCCTTGTACATTATGTCCCACTCAGCCTGCTTTCCTTTCCTTAACCAGTTTTATCTTAGTTCTTTCTTCCTTTATCTTTTCCAGTAATTCACTTTAATCGCCCATTCTATTTTCTCCTTTCTCTACCAAACCCACATCTCGAATACTTCGATTTCCTCTCTGTCTCTCCCCTTCAGTGTCCAACTTTCATAACTCTTCATCTAAAAAGTCTTAAGTTTCTACAGCGGCCGTAGGGGCATTCGATGTGAGGTCCAACCGCTTCAGTGGACAAGACTACCGCTATTAGGTCAGACGTCTACATCTATACATCGCATACCACTGTACAGGGCCCGGAGGAGGTCATTTTAATGCGTGTTTTGTTGAGCCTACGTCCATACACACTATTTCCTTTGTTTCGTTCTTGCATCTGATCAACACCTTCAGCATCGCGGTGGCTAATCCCTCCCTCGCAGGCGGCAGTCTCGAAAAGGCCATACCTGTCTGTAGCAAGGTGGTTTATTAATAATTCTTTCGCATATGAATTATCGGATTGGTTGATCCATGTAGTTGTCTGACGAGTAATGCTTCCCAAGGTTGTTTCTCTTTAGTACTGATAAATTATGCATAGTTTTTCCAATGGACACTGGGCAGGTTGAAGTTTGCAACAAACACGATCGTATGCTTCGGGTAGTTCTGTGCCGTCGAGTTTATCTTTGAATGTGTCTACGACCGATGTGTTCATGTCTGGTAGACCATTAATGTTGTTCGACAGCTATCGCAAATTTGGTAACAATGACAGAAGTGGAGGCAAGGCGGAGAGGACACTATCTTCACCCTTCCCGAATCCCCACATAAAACGCGCTCTCTCTCTCTCTCTCTCTCTCTCTCTCTCTCACACACACACACAAACACACACACACACACACACACACACACACACACACACACGAGAGAGACAGAGAGAGAGGGAGGGAGAGGGAGAGAGAGAGGAGAGAGAGAGAGGGAGAGAGAGAGAGAGAGAGAGAGAGAGAGAGAGAGAAGAGAGAGAGAGAGAGAGAGAGAGAGGGAGAGGGGGGGGAGAGAGAGAGAGAGAGAGAGAGAGAGGGGGGGGGGAGAGAGAGAGAGAGAGAGAGAGAGGGGGGGGAGAGAGAGAGAGAGAGAGAGAGAGAGAGAGAGAGAGAGAGAGAGAGAGAGAGAGAGAGAGGGGGGGGGGGGAGAGAGAGAGAGAGAGAGGGGGGGGGAGAGAGAGAGAGAGAGAGAGGGGGGGGGGGGGAGAGAGAGAGAGAGAGAGAGAGAGAGAGAGAGAGAGAGAGAGAGAGAGCGAGCGGGTTACCACATGCAAGCAGAGGTAAACAACTACCGAAGCCTTCATTCCAGTCACTTGGCATTTAAACAGAGATTCAAAAACACTGCGCCAACTTCATCGAGCTAAATTAAAAGTCATACCGCAACTCAATGTTTCGTTCATCTAAACCATTTCTGTTCTCTGAAACATTAGGCCTGCGGCTGTAATTTGAAGGTATCAGTACTATTATGGACGCTTCAACCTTTAAATTACGTAAAAATGAGCTTACGTGACTTCACGTCACATCTGTTACCTGCATCTGTACGCAATATGCCTGCTGTGTCTCCGACATTCTTCGCAGTCTCTTCTGTAGACTCTCAGCTGTATATTTTGGTCGGTAATTGCAACTGTTGCCTGGCCCACGTGTAAAACAAAATACAGCAATTTGGCAAGAGTGAAATTAGCGTACACTAAGAAAAGATCTTGCTAACATGATCAATAACGGTGCAACGACGCAGCTATTAGCTTCTTATCTTTTAATGGGGGCTACATCTACCAAAATCTGTCTGGGCAAACGACCTTGTAAGACATACTTCTCAGAACCTCAAAAAGGTTGCGCTCGGTTAAGGACAGTGTTGGTCTCAGGGCATAATCTGCCAACCCATACAGTTTTCGACTGATGTTCACAACACCATCTACCACCGCATTAAAATGGAGTTTCGGAAATGACAGCCGTTGTTGAACACCGCCTCGCTAATGAAAATAAACATTTTCCGTCGTTAATGTAACCATGTCTCGCACGTCAATTCACTGGCACTGTGAAATAGCATGTTCATTTTGGTTCAGGTATATTCAGTTAAAACAAATTCCTTCTTCAGTGTCGCAAGTTAAGGATATGAGACTTGCTCTTGGGTGCTGCGAAAAGCTATAGTGATATCGAAACTTCTCGTCTGTCTCCTTTCTCAGTTTTGAATTTCTCTCTAGCCTAACGAAGGGCAATTGACGATGTAGCATTAGCGGATACCTTCTTCAGTGTATTTTAATTTCTCTAGGGCTGTTAGCGGTAGAGAATTTGTAAAACACTTGCCCGGCCAATGGTGAAAGTACTAAATGCAACTACTGTATTTGCATTTAGCATGTACGACCGAAGGTACTGTGTATATTATGTGATGAGGCTACATGATATGTATTTATTTATCTATTTTTCCTTCTACTGAAAGGATGTACGACACTGGACCGATGAGAGTTTTTTTTAAAATATTTTTTCGAAGTATGAAGCCGACATTATTTACTTCATTACAGCTAGCAGAGACAAAATCGCTGTTGATTACAAGACGAAGTGAGCCAGCATTGATTGACAACAGCATTAACTCCTGAACTCCACAGACGTCAAGTAATTGCTCGATCCTCAGTGTCATGTATTTAGCGGTTCTCGTAGCGTAAGAAACGAATGGGCAATGATGGCAAACAGAGACAACGAGACCTGTGCGGAACGAACCGACAAGGCAACGGGGGACGGGCCTTTTTTTTTTAAAAAAATTAATGTAACAGAAGCAGAAGATGCAGCAGCCCAGTGTTTCCGCATAAGCTACATCGAAGATCCCGCTTTTACCTCCACGGTCTCACTGGACTCCAGGGCACAGGAGATATTTCTACAGAGGATGAGAAGTAGTTGTACTTTTTTTATGCTCATACTTGAACCAGGGTACCACGAATTCTGGTAAGAGTCGATGTATGCAGGTCAGCAACTAGACCCTCCTCAGCGTGTTAGTAATTCAGAAGATGGCGTCTGCCTAGTGATGTATCTATCATAGTTGCACAATGACATCGCTTGATTAATTCTACAGATAACATATCCTTTCTACATCACATACTAAAATAAAAGTGCCAAAACGTTCGATCTACAAAACCTCAAATGAAAATTTAACGAAAGTTATTGTTCCGAGATGCTCTCATCATTAAATGCTAGGGAGAAGTGGGTAACTTCTGCAGGAACCTGATTCAATATTCCTCTGTCTTACCACCATTCTGCAGAGTTTTCGCTACGAAATTTCTGGGCTTTAACAAATTACTGTGTTGTCCGGCACAGTTCTAGTCACGTATATAAACATTTGTAGCCAGTGATTGCAACTAAATCCACGGACAGTCTAGAGCTAAGGAAAATCCTCTGAGTCGTCAGCGCTGATTCATAAAGAGGCAGGTCATAAACTCGAGTCATAAATTCGCGTCATAAAAGTGGACCATAAAGTATCTCAAATGCGCAGGAAATACGATGACACACCCACGAAGTTCGCAAGTTACGCACGGAGACTCTACGTAAAAACCGCATTCTTTGAAATGGGAACGTCCTGCAGGTCTCTTCTGCACAGTCAACGTTAATGATGGTGAGGACGCAGCAAAATCAAACAAGAATATCATATGGGCAGGCGACGGGGCACTGGTGAAACAATTACGCCTTAATGGAGTAGTATTCTCCAGGCACGTTGAAAACCTCTTCCTTCCCTGAAATGTCTGAGCCCACGCCGAGATGACATCACCACATAGTTTCCTCCTGTTCTGGCACGGTGTCGTTAAAATTAAGACGAAATTTTACTTTTACCAGAAGTAAACCCATAGAGAAGCTAGGTCTTTCTCTCGCCCCTCTCTGTCCCACTCTTCAAAACCTTAAAAGAGAGCACTGGTCTCTTTGGAGCCCTGTAGACTATGCCGAACTGGTACCAGGCTCTCCAACGTTGATGTGGATCATGCCAGTGATGTGAACCATGTGCCAGTGTGTTCTCTGGAATCATGCACTAAGATGCCGAAGACATGACAAACGGCAATGAAGATCTTTCGTGTTCGATAGTGAGTATGATCATATCTTGAATGTAGCTGACCAATTTGTGGTTACATGAATGCAAACTGTCCACCGTGTTGACAAGGAATGACAGGAGTAGTGTGTCACCGCTTATCAGTGAAATGCAGGTACATATCAACTAGTTTCCAAAGGAACACAGAGAGTTGAACTGCATGCAATGTGCATTTGGATTTGGGAACCTCGCAAAAGGCTTTTGCTGGCAGGACAACATACAACTATACGTCTTCCATGGGCGCCCGAACCAGAAACTGGACATCTGAGTGCACCGATGGCCTAATGGGGCTTCAAACTGCAGTGTGTAAAGGTTGTAGTTTAGGTAGGTGGTGGTTCTGTGACGTTTTGGGAGTGTTTTTTCGTACAGTCACTTAGGTCCACTCATTTGAGGTACCGCGACATTTAACTAAACACCATCGGTGCGCTTTCTAAACTACATCTTCACGATGAGTATGCTATGGCCGCAACCGTGTTCCAAACTGACGAAGACATGTTCACAGAGCTTTTTCTGGTCCTCCTGCAGCCACTTTCACGCACGCGCCTACAAACCCCAGCACCATATCCAGTTCCTCTATGCCAGAACGTCTAAAGGCTCTGATTAAAACACGTGGCGGCTTCGCACCGCGTTAAATAGGTTCTGGTCTTATGTTAAATCATTAACAGGATCGACATTCTGTTACTGACAAAAATTGCAGTGTAACAGAGAATGCCACAGAAAAGGCCGAAATACTGAATGCCTTTTTCCAAAACTTTTTCACAGATGAAGATCACACTGTAGTTCTTCCTTTAAATCGTCGCACGAACGACAGAGTGACATGTCGAAATAAGTGACGAAGGGATAGAAAAAAACTGAAATCGATGTACAGACTGGCACTGGACCTGACGGGATAAACGACTTGCACCTCTTCCAGCAATAATGTACCGTAGGTCTCTTACAGGAGCGACGCTGTACTCATGATTGGAAAAAAGAACACAGGTCATTCCCATTTTCAATAAGAATTGTCGAACAGACGCACAGAACTAAAGACCTCAGTCTGTTGTAGAATGTTGCGACGTCTTTAAACTCGCTTATGACATTTCGGGCTGCCGGAATCTCTGTAGGAACCAACTTAGTTTCCGAAAACAACGATCATGCAAAGCCCAGCTCGCTCTGGAGTCCATGAGACCCAGATAGCAGCAGACACAGGCGCCCAGGTAGATGCCGTGTGTTCCTTGACTTGCGGAAGGCATTCTACGCAGTTCCCGCAGTGCCGCGTAATGAACAAAATACGAGCGTATGAATGTCTGACCAACTTCGTGATTGAAGGGTTTCTATGCAAATAGGATAGTTGTGCTGTTTGACGTAGTAACTGCTTCATTGGTTCACGGGCGTCGCATCGAATAATGTCGTGGAAACTTCACAATATTTCGACGAGACAGCTGCTCGTTATCTTCAGCTATCTCGTCGAAACATCGTACAGCTTCCACATTATTACCTGACACGACGACTGTGAAGCAAACAGAACATAGCATGTTATTCTGTAAGGAGAGAAATTTTCACATGGAACGATTTGAAGTGGAACGACCACATAAAATTAACCTGAAGTAAGGTACATGCCGGAGATTCATAGGAAGAAGCCTTAGGAAATGCAGTAGCTTACAAATCACACGTTCGACAAGTTTTTAATACCGCTCGTCAGTACGACATTCTTACCACATAGGACTGATAGATGTAACAGAATATATAAAGAAGAGCAGCATGTTTTGTTACAGGTTCATCTAGCAAGAGTAAAAGCTTCACGGTGATTGCCAGCCAGCAACTGTGGCAGATGACAAGAGGGGCCTTCTTCATCGCAGTGTCGTCTAGTGTTAATGTTCCAAGAGCGTACATTTCTTAAATTAGATAGATACGAGCCCACACGGAGGCTTACCAGCAATCTTTCTTCTCGCAAACCATACGCTATCGGAAAATGATGACTGATGATATTTGGTTTGTGGGGTGCTCAACTGCAAGGTCATCAGCACCCGTCTAAAGTCACTATTCCCCGCACAGTCCAATCCATCCCCCCCCACCACACAGTCCAATCCCCCCCCACCACACAGTCCAATCCCCCCCACCACACAGTCCAATCCCTCCCCCCACACAGTCCAATCCCTCCCCCCACACAGTCCAATCCCTCCCCCCACACAGTCCAATCCCTCCCCCCACACAGTCCAATCCCTCCCCCCACACAGTCCAATCGAGCCACTGTCACGAATGATGATGGTGGTGATGAAATGATGAGGACAACACAACACCCAGTTCCCAGGCAGAGAAGATCCCCAACCCGGCCGGGAATCGAACCCCTGACCCAGAGGCAGCAACACTAGCCACTGGACCACAGGCTGCGGACGCTACCGGAAGAGGAAAAGGGGAAAGTGACACTGGTATAGGAAGTACCCTCCGCCACACATCGTGAGACGGCTAGCGGAGACTAGGTGTAAATTCTGATGGTGAAAGTTATGCAATTATCATTTCTTGCATTGTCACGGCTCTAATATGTGGAATGAATAGCACTGTGATCAAATTCCGCCTCCTTGGTGTTGGAGTTTGTACATACAGTACTATTTACATTTCATTAAGGCAAAACCAAGCCGCAAAGTCAGTTACGGCAACTCACACAGCAGTAATCGTACGCTGGTAAACATAGACAGTAAACATGTGAACGGAGTCTGGTGCGCAGTACGCCCCGTTCTGCAGACAGCACTGTGCGCAGTGGACAGCAGAACGGCGGCTGCGGCGTGTAGGCCAGGCAGGCAGGTACGCAGCTTAGCACTCCGCTGAGCCTCGGGCGATGAAAGCGGCTCTCCGGGCAGGAAGTGCCGTCAGCGGCTGGCCGCTACTTAAGTCACCAAACGCCCGCCGCCACACACTACTCTACCCGCATTACGCACTTCGCTTAACTTCTAGCCCCCTTCCGCGACTGTTGCATATCCCCAACCTCAATGGCGTCGTAAGACGCGAAGCCTGACGGATACTGGCCGCTTAATCATTTTCTAGTTATGTAATGCAACTCTGCAGTCCACGGTGCGGTGTATGGCACGCAGGACAAAGCTCTGGCGCTTCCCCTCCGCATGAGCCCCAATTTCTCTAAATCTTACCTCGCGCTCATTACATGAGGTACATGCTGCTGAACGAAGTGATGTGCCTCTTGAGTCGTTTTGACTCTTGGACTATCGGAATTCTGTGTACAAGGCTCTGCGAGATGCGCATCTGCCTTGGCAGTTCAATGAGGGTTTGTCATTCTCAATCTGAATAAACGAATCCGTGACAAATCGTGCAGCTGATCTTTGAATCCTTTCGCCCCTTGCGTTAAGGTGACAGTCCAGTGAAAGTGAGGGAGAATGGGCGTACCTCTATGCAGTCTAATAACCACACACTACGGATTGACAGCAAACCGAAGGATGAGGAAAGTAGTAACTAGCATTACCGTTAAGCTGTTGTGGAAAGCCCATGTTCAGGATCTTGTTCAGAAACTAAATGCCGCTTTATTTACCATTAGAACAGTATCTGAAATAAGTGACATTTCAACACGAAAAGTAGTATACTTCGCATATTTTCATACGCTTATGTCATATGGTATTATTTTTTGGGGTAATTCTTCTGATTCAAAAAGGGTATTTTTGGCTCAAAAACGGGCTGTTCGAGCTATGTATGGTGTAAGTTCGAAAACCTCTTGTCGACCCCTATTCAATAGTCTGGGAATTTTGACATTGCCCTCACAGTATGTATTTTCTTTAATGTCGTTTGTTGTTAGCAATATTAGCTTATTCCCAAGAGTTAGCAGCTTTCACTCAGTTAATACTAGGCAGAAATCAAATCTGCATGTGGAATGCACTTCCTTGACTCTTGTGCAGAAAGGAGTGCAGTATTCTGCTGCATCCATTTTCAATAAGCTACCACAAGAACTCAAAAATCTTAGCAGTAGCCCAAACACTTTTAAGTCTAAACTGAAGAGTTTCCTCATGGCTCACTCCTTCTATTCTGTCGAGGAGCTCCTGGAAGAGATAAAAAATTAAGCAAATTCCAGTGTTACATTCTTGATTTTCTTTATTTAAACTAACGACTTGTTTCATTTTATGTGTTTCTACAATCGTGTTATAATTTCATGTATTGACTCGTTCCATGACCATGGAGACTTCTCCTAAATGTGGTCCCACGGAACAATAAATAAATAAATAAATAAATAAAATAAACTTGTCAAAACTGGGGACAAAGTTTTCGTCTTCAGTTGCCTCGAAAGTAAAAAAAAACAAAAAACACACCTGATCAGAAAGGAGCACAGAAAAGGAGACTGCCACAGGCAGGGATTCCTGAAGGAAGACTAGAGTTTTCACGTCCCGTCGACAGCGCGGTCATTAGTGACGGAGCAGAAACTCGGATCACGAAAGGATGGGGAAGGAAATCGGCCGCGCCCTTTTTAAAGGAATCATCCCGGCATTTGCGTGGAAAGATTTAGGGCAATCACAGCAAAACCTAAATGTGGTGGCTGGACTGGAATTTGAACTGTCGTCCTCCAGAATGAAAGTCCACTGCTCTAACCAATGCGCCATTTCGTTCGGTGGGCATTCCTGACCAATAAAAGATCGCTAGTATCAAACATCGGCCTTAATGTGATCAAGTAATTCCTGAAAAACGTTGATTTGGAGGACAGAAATGTGGGGAAGTGAATCACACAGTGTGGAAAAACCGTAAAAGAAAGGAATCAAACCGCCGGAGTTGCGTGAGAAAGATGTTGTTAATAACGTGGACTGACAAGGTCAGAAATGACGAGGCCCTCCAGATTGTGTGTGAGGACAGAAGTATGTGGGAAACAGTGACAAGAAGAAGGGATGACAGGGTATGTGTTAAAACACCAGGGAATAGCTTCCATGGTAATAGAGGGAGATCTAGAGTGTAAAAACTAGCTATAAGAAGAGAGAGGAACACATCCAACAAACAACTGAGAATATTGGATGCGAGTGCTACTACGAGATACAGTGCTTGGTACACGAGAGGAATATGCGGCGGGCCGCATCAAATCAGTTAAAAGACCACACTCAGGATTTGGTGGTACGAGGATTCATTGAGGGATCTCTCGTACGAATTACACCTCCTTTGGATCCTGCCAATGAATCTAACTCCATCACTTAATTTTCTCATAGGTACATTGATGTGATATTTCTACCATAAATCGCTCCGTAAAAGTTCCCACATTGGCTTACTTGAAGGCTGTGTTTGTTGCCAGTGGAATGAAATCATCTCAAGGTATTACTGGAGGGGAGACGCCATCTGCGGTTGTGTCGACCGCCTAGCGCAAGTTTCCTTTATTTGACGCCACTTCGCCTACTCGGGCATGGATGACGATGACGAACTGACGACGAGGACAACACAACGCTAAACCCCGAGCGGATATAATCTCCGACCCGGCCGGGAATCGACTTCAGGAACCCCTAATCAATAAGCAGCAACGCTACCACTTGACCACGAGGTACAGACTCTGATGCCACCGACCTATCGCTTATCTCTAGGTCAAACATACCCCATTTTTCCCTCTATTTACGCCGTTTTACTGTATGGACTGTTGGTTCAGCCGAGAAGCGCCCGACTACAAATCGAAAGGTCCAGGGTTAGATGTCCAGTCGGCCCAAGGTCCTTTTTTTATTAACTTCAGTTCATTTGGAAATGATTTGTATACGTGAAAAATACGACGTATAGTGTCTCAGCAATCTAAAGAGCGAGCAGCGCTTGTGGAAGGCGAAGCACGTTCCGCAGAAGAACGGTGTCTGCCGTACAAGGATGAATTTGTTGTTATAGTTGGAGTCACGAACGATGGTTGTCGAGTTTAGCCTTGTTCCGCGCACCTACGTCACGCATATTCCGACAGCCAATGAGTTTTCAGTAGTGTTCTGAGCGCTCTGCTCTGAATGCTGTAGCTAGTGCGAGCATTAAACGTGATCGTATTAGTTAATTTATGTATTCCGCATATTAATCACACTTTTAGTGGAAAACACACTGTGGGGGGCTAAAGTCCTAGGATACGTCCTAATATCGTGTCGGATCCCTTTTTGGTCTGGGTGGTCAAATCATTCGCTCGAATTTTCCAGAATCTTCTGTCATCCAAAAAAATTCCACTATTGTTTCGGAACTAATAGCCGTACATACACACTTCAACTCAATGATCGTTTCAGTTTGTAACGCCGGAAATGCATATCCTCCTATTTCCATCTATTGTACTGTAATTTTTTTCCTTGTTTTGTTACCTCAAGATATTACATTTCTGTGTCTTTATATATTGTAATTATATATATATATATATATATATATATATATATATATATATATATATGCATTTATGTCGATGTGTAATTGGTTTGTTTTGTAAATATTATTTGTATTTTACGTTGGGTCTTGCCTAGGGAAAACTATGCTATCGAACGAATACATCGATAGGTCGTGTGAAGAACGAAAGTGTTTAGGATCTTTGGTAGTGTTAACTCTGCCGCGTGGAGCGCGGGCGGAGAGAGTCTGGCTGGGGTGGTGCAGTGGAGCAGGTGTGTTGTGTGAAGCTCCCGCGAGTTGCCGCGCTTTCGGGGTTTGGCAGCATGTAATTGCGCTCGACTTGCGATGGTAGTTTCTGACATGGTGTCGCGGACGGGAAGCATTAGCTGGCGCACATCAAGAGCCCGTTTCGTCTGGTGACCGTGTCGAGAAGAAGGCGCGCCAACATCCAGCTTCTGCAACAGCGACGGCCGACAATGAGTGACTGTCGCCACCTCCTCGATCGACGGCTTCAACCTTCGATCAGCCAACAAGGAAGACTGGAAGCACGTAAAGTTTTAGAACTGTATGGCAGACCTCAGCTTTTCGAACTTCTAAAATTGTTGCATCACAAAATTACAGTAACTTAGCATGAACCTTTGTTGCTCATTGTCCCAATTGCATTGCCAAGCAGGTCCCTTCCTTTTCCGAAATGAGCCCGAGTGTCGTTGAAATTCAAACGCCAGCATCATTCGATTTCACTGCTTTAATTTCGAAGTTCAGTTAAGGTATTCATAGCTGGCTACAATATTTAGGTTGCACAAGCACAAATTAAGAGTGCGAGTTTTGTTACCGTATTTTAGTTACTGTGACTGCAGCTCAGCTTGGTACGTACTAAATTTTACTATTGTTAATTGTACAGAATCATTTAATTCAAGTTCAAAGTTAAATCTCTTATTTCTAAATTGCGTAGATTCAAGTAGCTTTTGAAATGATTATTGAGGTAGTCCAAGACTAACCGTATTTTACTGAATTTCGATGTGCTTCAGAAAGAAAGCTCACTATTAACTTCAGTCACTAAATTGCCTTTCGATTTTCCGGTTTTATGAATTTTTTTGCTACATTAAGTCAGAGTGTAGCGAAATTTGTTACTTCGGACAAACTTTCAGTTTTCACACTAAACGTGTCAACCTTCAGTTGCCACGCTTCTAGCGCTATTACACTCCTGGAAATTGAAATAAGAACACCGTGAATTCATTGTCCCAGGAAGGGGAAACTTTATTGACACATTCCTGGGGTCAGATACATCACATGATCACACTGACAGAACCACAGGCACATAGACACAGGCAACAGAGCATGCACAATGTCGGCACTAGTACAGTGTATATCCACCTTTCGCAGCAATGCAGGCTGCTATTCTCCCATGGAGACGATCGTAGAGATGCTGGATGTAGTCCTGTGGAACGGCTTACCATGCCATTTCCACCTGGCGCCTCAGTTGGACCAGCGTTCGTGCTGGACGTGCAGACCGCGTGAGACGACGCTTCATCCAGTCCCAAACATGCTCAATGGGGGACAGATCCGGAGATCTTGCTGGCCAGGGTAGTTGACTTACACCTTCTAGAGCACGTTGGGTGGCACGGGACACATGCGGACGTGCATTGTCCTGTGGGGAACAGCAAGTTCCCTTGCCGGTCTAGGAATGGTAGAACGATGGGTTCGATGACGGTTTGGATGTACCGTGCACTATTCAGTGTCCCCTCGACGATCACCAGTGGTGTACGGCCAGTGTAGGAGATCGCTCCCCACACCATGATGCCGGGTGTTGGCCCTGTGTGCTCGGTCGTATGCAGTCCTGATTGTGGCGCTCACCTGCACGGCGCCAAACACGCATACGACCATCATTGGCACCAAGGCAGAAGCGACTCTCATCGCTGAAGACGACACGTCTCCATTCGTCCCTCCATTCACGCCTGTCGCGACACCACTGGAGGCGGGCTGCACGATGTTGGGGCGTGAGCGGAAGACGGCCTAACGGTGTGCGGGACCGTAGCCCAGCTTCATGGAGACGGTTGCGAATGGTCCTCGCCGATACCCCGGGAGCAACAGTGTCCCTAATTTGCTGGGAAGTGGCGGTGCGGTCCCCTACGGCACTGCGTAGGATCCTACGGTCTTGGCGTGCATCCGTGCGTCGCTGCGGTCCGGTCCCAGGTCGACGGGCACGTGCACCTTCCGCCGACCACTGGCGACAACATCGATGTACTGTGGAGACCTCACGCCCCACGTGTTGAGCAATTCGGCGGTACGTCCACCCGGCCTCCCGCATGCCCACTATACGCCCTCGCTCAAAGTCCGTCAACTGCACATACGGTTCACGTCCACGGTGTCGCGGCATGCTACCAGTGTTAAAGACTGCGATGGAGCTCCGTATGCCACGGCAAACTGGCTGACACTGACGGCGGCGGTGCACAAATGCTGCGCAGCTAGCGCCATTCGACGGCCAACACCGCGCGGTTCCTGGTGTGTCCGCTGTGCCGTGCGTGTGATCATTGCTTGTACAGCCCTCTCGCAGTGTCCGGAGCAAGTATGGTGGGTCTGACACACCGGTGTCAATGTGTTCTTTTTTCCATTTCCAGGAGTGTATATGTGTAATAACCTTTCTTTTTTTCAGTTACTATAGTAATTTTCCTTAGGACTGGCGACCGTAATTTCCCCCAAATCTCAAATATCTAATTACCGCTAGTTAATTGTTAACGTAACGGCCGCACACTTACTTTCTTTATTAACTTTACCCCTTTTCAAAATTAATTTCCACCAGTTTCATTTGCATTTTTCCTTTCATTTAGATGTAACCCTTTCCTTCCTCTTTACCGACAAATTGACTTCGGTGACGATTGCTTTTCCCAAATTTCCATTAGGTACACGCGGTTTAATTTTTCACTGTCATTAAGGTCGTTAAGTGAGGGGGAGGTTACAAGTTGGACCAGAGGAGTCAATCCATTCCATGTAAACACAGTTCTACATTATGGAGCCGCCACCAGCTTGCACAGTGCCTTGGTAACAATTTAGGTCCATGTGTTCGTGGGGCCTGTCTCACACTCTAACCCTACAATCGGCTCTTACTAAAAGAAATCGGGATTCACCTGACCAGGCCACGGTTTACCAGTCGTCTGCGGTCCAACCGATACCGTCGCGAGCCGAAGAAAGGCGCGGCAGGAGATGTGCTGTTAGGAAAAGCTCTTGCGTCGGCAGTCTGCCGCCATAGCCCGTTAACGCCAAACTTCGCCGCACTGCCCTAACGAATACGTTCGTCGTACGTTCCACATGGATTTCTACGGTTATTTCACGCACGTCGGCCACTGTGTTGTCCGTGCGAGAGACAATGCGGAAATTTGGTATTCTCGGCGGCCTCTTGACACTGTGGATCTCGGAACATTGAATCTCGTAATGATTTCCGAAATGGGATGTCCCACGCGTCTAGCTCGAACTATCATTCCACCTTAAAAGTCTTAATTCCCGTCGTGCGGCCACAACAACGTCGGAAACCTTTTCGCATGAATCACCCGAGTACAAAAGACAGCTCTGGCAGTGCACTGACCTTTTATATCTTGGGTAGGCGATACTACCGTCATCTGCATACGTGCAAACCGCTTTCCCATGACCTGTAACTCCAAAGTGTCACATCTACACAAAAAAATTACCTAATATTTCTTACATTCACATACCATTTGTGAATAGCATACCGCCAACCGTAGTTGGTAGCTGGTGGTCAGTTTTTACCGAAAGGTTAAGTAACTCTCATTGTCGACTGTGCACTGTTGAAATCTCCAATTGTTGTTCCAACACCGCCACAACAAGTGGGATTAATTACTTTGATACGACGCACATATTACATAATTAACTATGGCTGAATCTCAACCTAATATAGTTGTTTGGTTTCTGCTTCCTTTAAAACAAGTAATCCATAGTTTTGGGCAATATTTGCCAATTAGCTTTTTATAATAATGGACTGATTAGGTTGTTGCTTTACTTCCGGAAATTGTCAGTTGTCTTGGTACATATATAACAAAACTTACGGTTCCTAAACTCCATTCTTCCGCATCTTCTTATTTAATTCCTATGATTTTTGTTTTTATTCATACTGTAAGCTCTTTTCAAGACACCGATCTTCCAAGTCCTTTGATGTTACTTCCCCCTGAACTTTAATTCTCACTCCAAATTTGTCCTTGGCTTGAGTGCTCAGTGTATAGATTGAAGAAAACCGGGGATAGGCTGCAACACTGTCTCACTCCCTTTCCAACAACAGCTTCCCCCTCACGTCCATCGGCTCTTATAACTGCAGTATGGCTTCCGTACAAGTTGGAAATAATCTTTCGTTCCCTGTATTTTATCCCTGCTAGCCTTGAAGCTTCAAAGGTGTAGTCCAGTCCACATTGCCAAAAGCTTTCTACATCCACGAATCCTGAAAACGTAGGCTGTTTGATGGCTTCTTGGCAGCTGTGACGCTTTAGATGGTGTCGAGGATAATACCATTACATACATAACGGAAAACATTTCAGTTCCCCAAAATCTCTTGAGAATAGTGAATTATTTCAGTATTTAAATGTTAGCATCAACGCATACAGAAGTATCTTCCGTACGACACATATATCCGCAGGTACATGTGATCTACAGCGCGTTTGCACATCTTCCACGAGAAGTCACCTTTAAAACTGAATCTATGCGGTGGATGTCGTCCACGTCTGAAAACAACATTCGGCGGCGGACAGCAGTCTAAGAAAAAAATATGTGCTCTTATTTGCACGTAGGTGACAATTATGACGGCAAAAAGAGTAGTGAGTGCTCTAATTTGTTGTAAGTGGCCCGGGTGGAATATATGTGGGCATTACGTGGGATAGAAAGTTCATGTTTTACGAGTGTGTGCCTCTCTCACCTAGCTGCTAGGTACAGCATAGTTCTCCTTCCTGCATTAACAACGTGATTACAGCTGTACTGAAATGGTTTACCCAGCATAATGTTCGAAGGGAATGAGTGGATGCTATTTTCACTATATTATTGAGTAGTTCCTTGTCAGGTCTGCACAGTCCAACAGTCCAGACACTGGTTTTACGCATGAAGCTGAGTCAGTTTCGCAGTCAACCACAAAGTGTCGAGCTGAGTGGACGCGCGGTTTAGGGCGCCATGTCACGGACTGCGAGGCCCTTCCCGTCGGAGGTTCGAGTCCTCCCACGGTCATGGGCGTGTGTGGTGTTCTTAGCATAAGTTAGTTTAAGAAGCATGCGAGTTTGGGGACCGATAACCTCAGCAGTTTGGTCCCTTAGGAATTTACACACATTTGATCCACTGAAGTCTACTGATCGTCTATTCATGATAATCAGTTTGGTAACGGGGAAGAGAGGGGGGAGGGGGGGAGAGAGGGAGGGAGAGAGAGAGTGAGGGAGGGAGAGAGAGAGTGAGGGGGAGGGGGAGAGAGAGAGTGAGGGGGAGGGGGAGAGAGAGAGTGAGGGGGAGGGGGAGAGCGAGAGTGAGGGGGAGGGGGAGGGGCGGCGGCGAGAGGCGAGAACTTTGAGGGAAATGCCAAGGGAGCATGGGAGTATTACAGTAGGGAGGTTCAAATCGATGCAGGTTGCTGTATTTATGGAGAGATGAACAGGCTTGCATAGGCCAGAGTAGTGTGGAGAGCTGCATCGAAAGTCTTCGGACTAAAGACCACAGTAACAACAACAACAGCAGCAGCAGCAACAACAACCAGAATCTTTCCGGCCTTGAGAGATGAAATTTAACAATATCCATACGTTTTATCATAAATGCACTTCACAGAAACGAGAGGCGATACAACATAAATGCTCTCGTTAGCAGCTAGTGTTAAGTCGCCGACCACAAGGAAATACTGCAGCTCAAGGTCGGTGCGGCGATACGGTGGACCAGTTCTAGCTGCGGACGACGTAACATGACTGGACTCTCCTCGCATAACAACGCACCGTGTAGAGAAACAACAGTGCGTGCCCTCACGGCGGAAATCAAAGCATTTGTAACTGTCTAGTTTCATTCGAGGCCCACTAGTTTCAGTGGAACCTTTGAGTCTCTTACTTTGTCCATCATCCGCCAAAAGGGAGCTCTTAGCCATGAAATACAAGACTTTGCAAGTCCAAACCAAAAACCTTTCTTCTCTCACTTTTTTCTTCAATTATCAAGTGACTGGCTTGTGTACGCAGTGCACGAAGAAACTGCGTAATGAACGTTAGGTAGTACTTTTATCTTGGAGTGGCTTCTGTATAATGTTATTAACTTCAAGCGCGTAATATTTGATACTAATTCTGCCTATTAGCACAAAACAACAAATAAAGAAAAAAAGACCTCATGACCAACTCTTTCTTGAAATTTATAGTCAGCCTTCAGCGGATGAAAGTTTCGTCACATATAAGCTTAACGATTTTTGTCCTATTTAAGAGGTTAAGTGACACCTTGATGTATGGAAAATTCACTCAGGTGAATAAACTGTTTTCACGAAGTATTTCGTTCCTATTCCAAGAGAAGGAATATTCTTCGTCACTCTGCGTAGTGTAATTTATCGGAAATGGTTATACTTAACTATAAATGTGACTGGACTTGACGCTGGTTCTATAGCGTAGCCCTCAGCAACAACTAATATTCACTACAGAACCATAAATATTTATCGACATCATATTTGTAAGTATTATTTATTGTGACGTGAAAATAATTAATGCTACGATACATCTGATGACGCAGGGCTTCGTGTAGCGATACATACGTCAATCCAATGATGCAACGCTTGAATAAAGGGTGACAGAAGTCAAGTTTGCAGGTTTGCTGTAGATGAGAACCGATTCCGCATTAAAAAAATAATTAGACGATAGATAGTGGAAAACATGCTGGTACTAACGGGACTTCGTGTGCGAAGGTGGAATACAAGGAAATACGGTAACATAAGGAAGGTCAGTTAGCTATCGACGCCGTAACACAGCGCGACTGCCCATTATACAACCAGACCGCGTAGAGAAACAGGTGTGTGTTTTCAGAGTCGCTTAAGGATGTAGTAATCTCACGGTAACAGATGAGTCAGAGAGAGAGAGAGAGAGAGAGAGAGAGAGAGAGAGAGAGAGACGGAAGTAAGGGACAGCCAAGGCAGCGAGAGGTCCACGATATGTCAAGGCCGCGCCTCGCAGGCGACTCCTTGTGAAATGTCCAGCAATTAGACGTGATCAACGGTCGCGGTGTTACGTCACGACAACACCGAAGACCTCAGGACCGTATCCAACACTTCGAGCCGACAGTCAGTCCAACTTAACAGCAACAAAAATCTTGCCTAGCTGCGTGGGCCATGTTTAATCAGTGTACACGTAATTTAATTACACTAGGCTGCTGAATGCGAGATCGTGGAAAGGGTACATCAGAAGTAAAGTGTGTATTTTCTTCAACTGCCCAGACAGGCAGAAGAAATATTGTGGCAGCTTTGGCTGCGAAATATTGTCTCTTGCCGCCCCCCCCCCCAGATAAGATACAAAGCGATTAATTGTTAAATTAAGTAAATTACCAAACACCAACGCTTTGTAACCGTTTCATTTAATATATATTATATAAAGGGACGAGCGAATCTACCTAAGCATCCGCTGTAATCCGCAGCTAAGCAGGCGAAGACAAATTTGGCTAGGCTGCCTCATTATTTTGAGGAAAGTGAAAATGAGAAGGCGGCATCAGCGTTAGAGCTGATTAAGCATACGGCTAATACACGGGCCCTAGACTTTAATGTGACCACCGCCTATGTTCCACGTCAACGTGCAATAATCACTTACAAATGGCAGGTGCCACCACTAGCAGTGAAGGATAAATAAACTGTGCGGCGGAAGGGGAGTGGGGGGGGGGGGGGGGGGGAAGGAGGCGGGCCGAAGAGGGAAACAGTGCATTTTTTGTCGTAACGCGGAAACGGAGCGATTTGTCTGACGTCCAGAACGGCATGATCATCCGCTTTCGACGAATAGTGGAGGAGGGTCGTCGAGCAGATGCGCAAAACTATAGGCCTATATCTCTGACAACGATCTGTTGTAGAATTTTAGAACACGTTTTTTGCTCGCGTATCATGTCACTTCTGTAAACACAGAATCTACTCTCTAGGAATCAGCATGGATTCCGGAAACAGCGATCGTGTGAGACCCAACTCGCTTTATTTGTTCATGAGACCCTGAAAATATTAGATACAGTCTCCCAGGTAGACGCCATTTTCCTTGACTTCCGGAAAGCGTTCGATACAGCTCCGCACTGTCGCCTGATAAAGTAAGAGCCTACGGAATATCAGACCAGCTGTGTGGCTGGATTGAAGAGTTTTTAGCAAACAGAACACAGCATGTTGTTCTCAATGGAGAGACGTCTACAAATGTTAAAGTAACCTCTGGCGTGCCACAGTTGTGTGTTATGGGACCATTTCTTGTCACAATATAAATATAAATGACCTAGTAGATAGTGTTGGAAGTTCCATGCGGCTTTTCGCGGATGATGCTGTAGTATACGGAGAAGTTTCAGCATTAGAAAATTGCAGCGAAATGCAGGAAGATCTGCAGCGGATACGCACTTGGTGCAGGGAGTGGCAACTGACCCTTAACATTGACAAATGCAATGTATTGCGAATACATAGAAAGAAGGATCCTTTATTGTATGATTATAAGATAGCGGAACCAACACTGGTAGCAGTTACTTCTGTAAAATATCTGGGACTATGCGTACGGAACGATTTGAAGTGGAATGATCATATAAAATTAATTGATGGTAAGGCGGGTGCCAGGTTGATATTCATAGGAAGAGTCCTTAGAAAATGTAGTCCATCAACAAAGGAGGTGGCTTACAAAACACTCGTTCGACCTATACTTGAGTATTGCTCATCAGTGTGGGATCCGTACCAGGTCGGGTTGGCGGAGGAGATAGAGAAGATCCAAAGAAGAGCGGTGCGTTTCGTCACAGGGTTATTTGGTAACCGTGATAGCGTTACGGAGATGTTTAGCAAACTCAAGTGGCAGACTCTGCAAGAGAGGCGCTCTGCAACGCGGTGTAGCTTGCTGTCCAGGTTTCGAGAGGGTGCGTTTCTGGATGTGGTATCGAATATATTGCTTCCCCCTACTTATACCTCCCGAGGAGATCACGAATGTAAAATTAGATTCGAGCGCACACGGAGGCTTTCCGGCAGTCGTTCTTCCCGCGAACCATATGCGAATGGAACAGGAAATGGAGGTAATGATAGTGGCACATAAAGCGCCCTCCGCCACACACTGTTGGGTGGCTTGCGGAGTATAGATGTAGATTTCTGAAACGTCTAATGCCGCGGCAACTGTAATGCACCACGCGCCGTAGATGAGAGGGGTAAACGACGGCCTCGAATAGACGTGAAATTTTTCAGCAACTAACCTTCCAAATGAACCCAGGTGCTAGCAACAACCGTTCAGCCAGCGTTGCTACATACGGGCCTCCACAGGAGACGCCTGGTTCATGCACCCATGCTGAGTGCTGTTCATCGACGACGATGGATGGAATTTTCAAGCCAGTACCAGAACTGGATGTCCACCAAATAGCAACAGGATGCTTTTCCTGAGGACACGTTCTATGCTCCATCAGACAGATGCCCTCTGGCGTGTATGAGTGAAGCTTCTGAAAGCCAACAGCCTGCAACAATCGTCGGAAAGTTCCATGGCGGAGGAGAAAGCATTATGGTCTGCGATAACCAGGTGTTGACAGATGCGAAAATTACCGAACTATCAGTTTAATAAGTCACAGCTGCGAAGTACTAATGTGAATTCTTTACAGACGAATGGAAAACTGGTAGAAGCCGACCTCGGGGAAGATCAGTTTGCATTCCGTAGAAATATTGGAACACGTGAGGCAATACTGACCGTATGACTTATCTCAGAAGCTAGATTAAGGAAAGGCAAACCTACGTTTCTAGCATTTGTAGACTTAGAGAAAGATTTTGACAATGTTGACTGGAATACTCTCTTTCAAATTCTGAAGGTGGCAGGGGTAAAATACAGGGAGCGAAAGGCTATTTACAATTTGTACAGAAACCAGATGGCAGTTATAAGGATCGAGGGACACGAAAGGGAAGCGGTGGTTGGGAAGGAAGTGAGACAGGGTTGTAGCCTCTCCCCGATGTTATTTAATCTGTATATTGAGCAAGCAGTAAAGGAAACAAAAGAAAAATTCGGAGTAGGTATTAAAATCCATGGAGAAGAAATAAAAACTTTGAGGTTCGCCGATGACATTGTAATTCTGTCAGAGACAGCAGAGGACTTGGAAGAGCAGTTGAACGGAATGGATAGTGTCTTGAAAGGAGGATATAAGATGAACATCAACAAAAGCAAAACGAGGATAATGGAATGTAGTCGAATTAAATCGGATGATGCTGGGGGAATTAGATTAGGAAATGAGACACTTAAAGTAGTAAAGGAGTTTTGCTATTTGGGGAGCAAAATAACTGATGATGGTCGAAGTAGAGAGGATATAAAATGAAGACTGGCAATGGCAAGGAAAGCGCTTCTGAAGAAGAGAAATTTGTTAACATCGATTATAGATTTCAGTGTCAGGAAGTCGTTTCTGAAAGTATCTGCATGGAGTGTAGCCATGTATGGAAGTGAAACATGGACGATAAATAGTTTGGATAAGAAGAGAATAGAAGCTTTTGAAATGTGGTGGTACAGAACAATGCTGAAGATTAGATGGGTATATCATATAACTAAAGACGAGATATTGAATACGATTGGGGAAGAGTTTGTGGCACAACTTGACTAGAAGAAGGGATCGGTTGGTAGGACATGTTCTGAGGCATAAAAGGATCATCAATTTAGTATTGGAGGGCAGCGTGGAGGGTAAAAATCGTAGAGGGAGACGAAGCAGACACTAAGCAGACACTAAGCAGATTCAGAAGGATGTAGGTTGCAGTAAGTACTGGGAGATGAAGAAGCTTGCACAGGATAGAGTAGCATGGAGAGCTGCATCAAACCAGTCTCAGGACTGAAGACCACAACAACAAGATATGTTTTCATGGCATCCCTCGTTGATCTTGGTATTCTGAAAGCCACAATGGATCAACAGAAGCATCTATCCATCCTTGGGGACCATGTCCACCACGTCTACATGCACTGTTGCTTTCTCGGCACGATGGCGTCCACCAGCAGAACAATGCAGTGCCATACAGTTCACAGTGTACCAGGGTGGTTCGAAGAGCAGCTGGATGAGTTTACCCTACTCGCGTGGCCAACCAACTCACCGGAAAACCAACTGATAATCGGCGCGGCCACCTGGATCGGGCTGTTCGCGCTATGGATCCTCAACCGAGAAACCTAGCGCAGCTGCTCACGCAGTGGAGTCGGCGCGCCTGCATGTGATTATTCAGCCTTCTGACAGGTGGCCACATAAGCGTGACTGGGCCGTGTAGTATAAAAATATGCCAAAAAATGTTACGAACACGATAAAGCTGAACAAAATTACGTCGCAGCCAAGACAGACGTGTTATCTCACAAGGCAGTGCTAACTGGTTCAAATGGCTCAAGCACTATGAGACATAACATCTGAGGTCATCAGTCCCGTAGACTTAGAACTACTTAAACCTGGCTAACCTAAGGACATCACACATATCCATGCCCGAGGCAGGATTCGAACCTTCGACCGCAGCAGCAGAGCGGTTCCGGACTGAAGCGCCTAGAACCGCTCGGCCACAGCGGCCGGCTGACAATGCGCACTGATGACATTTTAATTCTGTCAGGAACAGCAAAGGACTTGGAAGAGCAGTTGAATAGAATGGAGTGTCTTGGAAGGAGGATATAAGATGAATACCAACAAGAGGCAAACAAGGATAATAGAGTGTAGTCGTATTAGATTATTAGTTTTGCTAGTTTGGTAGCAAAATAACTGATGATGGCTGAAGTAGATAGGATACCCAACGTAGACTGGCAACGGCAAGAAAAGAGTTTCTGAGGAAGAGACATGGGTTGACATGAAGTACAGATTTAAGTGATGGGAAGTCTTTTCTTTACTGAAAGTATTTGTACGGAGTGCAGCCCTGTGTGGAAATGAAACATGGATGATAAACAGTTTAGACAAGGGGAGCAATAGAAGATTTTGAAATGTGATATTATCGAAGAATGCTGAAGATTAGATCGGTAGATCACGTAAATAATGATGAGGTACTGAACAAAACTGGGGTGAAAAGAAGTTCGTGGCGCGACTTGACTAAAAGACTGGATCAGTTAACACGACACATTCTGAGACGTCAGGTGGACCATCTATTTAGTAATGGCGAAAAGTGTGGGGGTGGGGAATGTGGTAAAACCGGGGGTGAAAATCGTACAGGGAGACGAAGAGATGAATACAGTAAAGAGAGAACGATGTAGGTTGCAGTAGTTACCCGCAGATGAGGAGGCATATACAGGATAGAGCAGCATGAAGAGCTGCAGCAAACCATTCAGACTGAAGAAGAAGAAGAAGAAGACGACGACGACAACCGAAACTGTGGTAAGCAGTGCCGGCAAGCGGTTCCTCTGTCCCGTGCCCTCCCCGTGTGAAGACTCCCACCTGACGCGACGGTGTGAAGCGAGCAGCGGTGACTCGCCCGACAACCTACACGATGGCTGCATTTAGCCAAAGGCGAAGCTCCAAGCTATGAGCTTCTTGCGTGAAAGGACGCATACCGTTCAAGGTCCACACCGGAGCGAACACAAGCGAAGGAGTATCAATGACGAGGGTTCTCTCTGGCGTAAACGGTGCGCGAGCGCGAAGCAACACCATGCAGTCGTATTGGATTCGCATTCGCAGGTGCTCGCTCGTGTTCCGCTGCTCGCCGATAGTTCAGTGAACTATCAAAGGAAACTTGCTTCCTCTATGTTTCGTTGCTGGTAGTACAGGGAGCATTCGTCCGCCGTTCTGCGTGTTAACTACTTCTGTTGTTGATGTTGATGATGATGATGATGATGATGGAGTCGCGCAAGTGATGGAGTGGTGACTGGACAACGTGATGCTTCTGAAACGAGGTCTGTTCAGAAAATTACGAAACATTTGTAATTTCTCACCAGTGGTGTGTTGGAGCGAAACGCAGTTGGCATCCCTGCACCCACCTGTGTTTCACTGTTGAATGTCCGTTTATTATTGTTTAGTGCTGTACTGAGTAGAACGTTGTGTCACCCAGTTTGCGAATTTCGAGATGGAAAGATCAAAGGAGCAACGCGGCTGCATGAATGTTGCGTCAAACTCAAGAAAATCTTTACAGAGAGATACCAAATGAGGCAGGAAGGCTTTGGTGATGATTGTTTATGCCGTACTCTGTGCTACTAATGGTTCACACGGTTTAAAAACGGCCTGAGGAAGTTAAAGATGCCCCTCGTTGAGGACGTCTGCCGACGACGCCCATGTCAGAACGTCAACGAAACTGTGCATGCCAATCGAAGACTGTCCGAGAAGTTGCAGAACAATGTACAATTTCTGCTGGATCACTTTATGAAACACTGAAACAGTATCTTGGAATGCTTCCTGTTGCCGCCGAGTTCGTCCTACGGCTCAAGAGCCAAGACCAGAAAGATCTTCGCCTCGCAATCTGTGAAGAGCTTTTGGATTGCGCAAATGAAACGAGATGTTTCTTAATAGAATCTTAACTGGTGATGAGAAGTTGGTCTACGGTTATGATGTTGAGACCAAGGTTCAGTCTTCACAATGGGTCGGGAAAGGTCCTCCACGACCAAAAAAAAGGCTCGTCAAGTCAGGCCAAATGTCCAAGGATTAGTTCATCATGATCTCGTGCCAGAGGGACAAATTGTTAATCGATGGTACTATCGGTAGGTGTTGCGAAGCCTGCGAGTAAATGTGGGAAGAAAACTGCGTGAAATATGGCGAGACAATTCATGACTCTTGCAACAGGATAACGCACCCACAAATTCATTCCTGTTGCTTAACAAGTGTTCCACCGAATGAAACTTGTGCAACGATTATTAGCGCAAAAACCGCAGCGCTTGTACAGTTGACACGCTACGCTCGTTCTGGAGTTCTCCTCCGTTCCATCCATGGTAAAAGCTTATTCACAGGTACAGGCGAACGGTAGAGAACAATGGCCGATTGTCTGCGAATGCTCGTTCATCTGTGTTCGCTACCATTCGCTGCGGTGCGAACGTGTCTTAAAGCGAATCGCTTCAGCTCTCTTCGTCTTTCGTGTTAAAGGGGCCTCGGTTGATTGTATGCCGCTTCTTTTCTCTGTAGGCTGACAGCTGGCTCCGCAAAGTAGTTTTAAACAGTCCTTCATCCGTCGCACGTGGCCTGTCCATTTATTACGGCGTTTGCTAACTGCCTGCGGGATACTGTACACTGAGATTCTGATTCTTTCCTTCTTTTCATCTTCTAGCCGTGGGATTCCTTCCACCTGTGTAAGAAAACCCTTACAAGGCTCACCTCTCTTTGCGTCTTTAGATGTTCTAGTGTGATCCGCTCTCTTAGATGCCCTCCAGCACTTCCACTTCTACGTCAAATTATGTGTTTCCTTCCAAGGTGCACTTTTCGCTATTCTTACACAGGGTATCTCAGCAGGAATGATCAATATTCTGAGATACGCCACGAACGATAGTTTGAAGTTATATATTAAAAAAATAAAAAAAATTTAAAAAAGCTTCATTTGGATACATGCCCTATTCCAAATGGTCTCCGAGACAGAACGCATTTAATGTACGTTGTTTTTTACTTAATGTATTGTTCAGTACATCCCGATCGGAGTGGCCGCGCGGTTTGAGGCGTCATGTCATGGACTGCGCGTCCCCTCCCGCCGGAGGTTCGAGTCCTCCCTCGGGCGTGTGTGTGTGTGTGTGTGTGTGTGTGTGTGTGTGTGTGTGTGTGTGTGTTGTTCTTAGCATAGGTTAGTTTAAGCAGTTCGGTCCCTTAGGAATTCAACATTTTGTTCAATACATCATCAGGTTTTCATATGTACGCATCCTCAACAGTTAGTAAACATTACAATATACGTTTTACATTCAACTTAAAATACATATTTTTAACAGATTCACCTCTAAGCGTTATCGTACACATCATAATACAGCTGTTGTACAGTCCAGAAGAAATTTTCGAATACCCCCAGTCAACATCGTATTTGTGCACTCTTGGGGAAACAGACTGGGTTGCTTGTGTTAGTGGCTCTGCACGTTTCCTAATCAGTACAGCAGTGTCCACGATGCGACTAAGCAGTTCATCTCACTTACTCACCTCTCCTTTGCACACCTCGGACTTCATCCAATCTCACGAACAAAAATCTAATGACGTAAGGTCTGACGATCTTCGTGGCAAGTTAATTGTACTACCACGATCACTCCAGTAACTATGGTAAGTGTGGTTGAGGCGTTGCTTCACACGTTTGGTGGAATGTGGAGTGGCTCCATCACGATGGAAGAGCACTGCAGGCCGTGTGGCCAAAGGAACGTCTTCAAGGTGTTCAACAAATAAATTACACAAGAAGAAGAAAAGGTCATTCGATCTTCTTAAGTGATTGCATCTATCAACATGCCACTGATCGCGCTATACCAAACATTGTTTGGTAAACTAACTTAAAAGTTTGTTTCCATTGTAGTGAGTGGATTTTCCTTCGACTTTTTTTTTGGTCATCAGTCTACTGACTGGTTTGATGCGGCCCGCCACTAATTCCTTTCCTGTGCTAACCTCTTCATCTCAGAGTAGCACTTGCAACCTACGTCCTCAATTATTTGCTTGACGTATTCTAATCTCTGCCTTCCTCTACAGTTTTTGCCCTCTACAGCTCTCTAGTACCATGGAAGTCATTCCCTCATGTCTTAGCAGATATCCTATCATCCTGTCCCTTCTCCTTATCAGTGTTTTCCACATATTCCTTTCCCCTCCGATTCTGCGTAGAACCTCCTCATTCCTTACCTTATCACTCCACCTAATTTTCAACATTCGTCTATAGCACCACATCTCAAATGCTTCGATTCTCTTCTGTTCCGGTTTTCCCACAGTCCATGTTTCACTACCATACAATGCTGTACTCCAGACGTACATCCTCAGAAATTTCTTCCTCAAATTAAGGCCGGTATTTGATATTAGTAGACTTCTCTTGGCCAGAAATGCCTGTTTTGCCATAGCGAGTCTGCTTTTGATGTCCTCCTTGCTCCGTCCGTCATTGGTTATTTTACTGCCTAGGTAGCAGAATTCCGTAACTTCATTGTTCTCATTTCTACTACTTCTCATTACCTTCGTCTTTCTCCGATTTACTCTCAACCCATACTGTGTACTCATTAGACTGTTCATTCCGTTCAGCAGATCATTTAATTCTTCTTCACTTTCACTCAGGATACCAATGTCATCAGCGAATCGTATCATTGATATCCTTTCACCTTGTATTTTAATTCCACTCCTGAACCTTTCTTTTATTTCCATCATTGCTTCCTCGAGGTACAGATTGAAGAGTAGGGGCGAAAGGCAACAGCCTTGTCTTACACCCTTCTTAATACGAGCACTTCGTTCCTGATCGTCCACTCTTATTATTCACTCTTGGTTGTTGTACATATTGTATATGACCCGTCTCTCCCTACAGCTTACCCCTACTTTTTTTCAGAATCTCGAACAGCTTGCACCATTTTATATTGTCGAACGCTTTTTCCAGGTCGACAAATCCTATGAAAGTGTCCTGATTTTTCTTTAGCCTTGCTTCCATTATTAGCCGTAACGTCAGAATTGCCTCTCTCGTCCCTTTACTTTTCCTGAAGTCAAACTGATCGTCACCTAGCGCATTCTCAATTTTCTTTTCCATTCTTCTGTATATTATTCTTGTAAGCAGCTTCGATGCATGAACTGTTAAGCTGATTGTGGGATAATTCTCGCACTTGTCAGTTCTTGCCGTCTTCGGAATTGTGTGGATGATGCTTTTCCGAAAGTCAGATGGTATATCGCCAGACTCATATACACTCCTGGAAATGGAAAAAAGAACACATTGACACCGGTGTGTCAGACCCACCATACTTGCTCCGGACACTGCGAGAGGGCTGTACAAGCAATGATCACACGCACGGCACAGCGGACACCCCAGGAACCGCGGTGTTGGCCGTCGAATGGCGCTAGCTGCGCAGCATTTGTGCACCGCCGCCGTCAGTGTCAGCCAGTTTGCCGTGGCATACGGAGCTCCATCGCAGTCTTTAACACTGGTAGCATGCCGCGACAGCGTGGACGTGAACCGTATGTGCAGCTGACGGACTTTGAGCGAGGGCGTATAGTGGGCATGCGGGAGGCCGGGTGGACGTACCGCCGAATTGCTCAACACGTGGGGCGTGAGGTCTCCACAGTACATCGATGTTGTCGCCAGTGGTCGGCGGAAGGTGCACGTGCCCGTCGACCTGGGACCGGACCGCAGCAACGCACGGATGCACGCCAAGACCGTAGGATCCTACGCAGTGCCTTAGGGGACCGCACCGCCACTTCCCAGAAAATTAGGGACACTGTTGCTCCTGGGGTATCGGCGAGGACCATTCGCAACTGTCTCCATGAAACTGGGCTACGGTCCCGCAAACCGTTAGGCCGTCTTCCGCTCACGCCCCAACATCGTGCAGCCCGCCTCCAGTGGTGTCGCGACAAGCGTGAATGGAGGGACGAATGAAGACGTGTCGTCTTCAGCGATGAGAGTCGCTTCTGCCTTGGTGCCAATGATGGTCGTATGCGTGTTTGGCGCCGTGCAGGTGAGCGCCACAATCAGGACTGCATACGGCCGAGGCACACAGGGCCAACACCCGGCATCATGGTGTGGGGAGCGATCTCTTACACTGGCCGTACACCACTGGTGATCGTCGACGGGACACTGAATAGTGCACGGTACATCCAAACCGTCATCGAGCCCATCGTTCTACCATTCCTAGACCGGCAAGGGAACTTGCTGTTCCAACAGGACAATGCACGTCCGCATGTATCCCGTGCCACCCAACGTGCTCTAGAAGGTGTAAGTCAACTACCCTGGACAGCAAGATCTCCGGATCTGTCCCCCATTGAGCATGTTTGGGACTGGATGAAGCGTCGTCTCACGCGGTCTGCACGTCCAGCACGAACGCTGGTCCAACTGAGGCGCCAGGTGGAAATGGCATGGCAAGCCGTTCCACAGGACTACATCCAGCATCTCTACGATCGTCTCCATGGGAGAATAGCAGCCTGCATTGCTGCGAAAGGTGGATATACACTGTACTAGTGCCGACATTGTGCATGCTCTGTTGCCTGTGTCTATGTGCCTGTGGTTCTGTCAGTGTGATCATGTGATGTATCTGAGCCCAGGAATGTGTCAATAAAGTTTCCTCTTCCTGGGACAATGAATTCACGGTGTTCTTATTTCAATTTCCAGGAGTGTATTCTACACACCAACGTGAATAGTTGTTTTGTTGCCACTTCCCCCAATGATTTTAGAAATTCTGATGGAATGTTATCTATCCCTTCTGCCTTATTTGACCGTAAGTCCTCCAAAGCTCTTTTAGATTCCGGTTCTAATACTGGATCCCCTATCTCTTCTAAATCGACTCCTGTTTCTTCTTCTATCACATCAGACAAATCTTCACCCTCATAGAGGCTTTCAATGTATTCTTTCCACCTATCTGCTCTCTCCTCTGCATTTAACAGTGGAATTCCCGTTGCACTCTTAATGTTACCACCGTTGCTTTTAATGTCACCAAAGGTTGTTTTGACTTTCCTGTATGCCGAGTCTGTCCTTCCGACAGTCATATCTTTTTCGATGTCTTCACATTTTTCCTGCAGCCATTTCGTCTTAGCTTCCCTGTACTTCCTCTTTATTTCATTCCTCAGCGACTTATGTTACTGTATTCCTGATTTTCCCGGAACATGTTTGTACTTCCTCCTTTCATCAATCAACTGAAGTATTTCTTCTGTTACCCATGGTTTCTTCGCAGCTACCTTCTTTTTACCTACGTTTTCCTTCCCAACTTCTGTGATGGCCCTTTTTAGAGATGTCCATTCCTCTTCAACTGTACTGCCTACTGCGCTATTCCTTATTGCTGTATCTATAGCGTTAGAGAACTTCAAACGTATCTCGTCATTCCTTAGTACTTCCGTATCCCACTTCTTTGCGTATTGATTCTTCCTGACTAATGTCTTGAACTTCAGCCTACTCTTCATCACTACTATATTGTGATCTGAGTCTATATCTGCTCCTGGGTACGCCTTACAATCCAGTATCTGATTTCGGAATCTCTGTCTGACCATGATGTAATCTAATTGAAATCTTCCCGTATCTCCCCGTATCTCCCGGCCTTTTCCAAGTATACCTCCTCCTCTTGTGATTCTTGAACAGGGTATTCGCTATTACTAGCTGAAACTTGTTACAGAACTCAATTAGCCTTTCTCCGCTTTCATTCCTTGTCCCAAGCCCATATTCTCCTGTAACCTTTTCTTCTACTCCTTCCCCTACAACTGCATTCCAGTCGCCCATGACTATTAGATTTTCGTCCCCCTTTACATACTGCATTACCCTTTCAATATCCTCATACACTTTCTCTGTGTGTTCATCTTCAGCTTGCGACGTCGGCATGTATACCTGAACTATCGTTGTAGGTGTTGGTCTGCTGTCGATTCTGATTAGAACAACCCGGTCACTGAACTGTTCACAGTAACACACCCTCTGCCCTATCTTCCGATTCATAACGAATCCTACACCTGTTATACCATTTTCTGCTGCTGTTGATATTACTCGATATTCATCTGACCAGAAATCCTTGTCCTCCTTCCACTTCACTTCACTGACTCCTACTATATCTAGATTGAGCCTTTGCATTTACCTTTTCAGATTTTCTAGTTTCCCTCCCACGTTCAAGCTTCTGATATTCCACGCCCCTGCTCGTAGAACGTTATCCTTTCGTTGTTTATTCAATCTTTTTCTCATGGTAACCTTCCCTTGGCAGTCCCCTCTCGGAGATCCGAATGGGGGATTATTCCGGAATCTTTTGCCAATGGAGAGATCATCATGACACTTCTTAAATTACAGACCACATGTCCTGTGGATACACGTTACGTGTCTTTAATGCAGTTGTTTCCATTGTCGTCTGCATCCTCATGCCGTTGATCATTGCTGATTCTTCCGCCTTGAGGGGCAATTTCCCACCCCTAGGACAAGAGAGTGCCCTGAACCTCTATCCGCTCCTCCGCCCTCTTTGACAAGGCCGTTGGCAGAATGAGGCTGACTTCTTATGCCGGAAGTCTTCGGCCGCCAATGCTGATTATTTATCAAAATTTAGGCAGTGGCGGGGATCGAACCCGGGACCGAAGACGTTTTGATTATGAATCAAAGACGCTACCCATTGTTTTTTTTAATTCTCATTTTGTTCGCTTTTGTTCGTTGCATCTGCTCGGGGCGGACGTCGTAAGACAGCCGTTTAGGTTCGTTGTTGATCGATTAACTCAGTTTTTTTATTACAGAGGGCTGCTAACCCTCTGACCGAACACGCTGAGCTACCGTGCCGGCTACCCCTAGACCACGGGTTACTATGACCATCGATGATTATTACGTGTGTTATTGATTCCACTCCGTGCAAACGTGGCTTCATTAGTGAATAGTAGTAACGGAGCCAAATGACGATTGTCATTTAACCAATGACAAAATTCAAGTCATGTGGAGTTATCGCTAATGTGAAGATTGTGGACACGCTATACGTGAAATGGATCCAAGTTTTCCGCACATGATGTTCGCCATACACGTGTTCGTGGTAACTGATACGTGCAGAAAGTCATCGATCGCTGGTGCTACTAAGTGCTAGCAGTAGGGCTACGTTGATCATTTCAACAATGTGTTGGTCTTCCTGCATAGATTGTTGAAAAATGTTTTCTTCGTAGGGTACCTGTTTTACGTAAAGTACTAAAAACTGTGGTAAACACCCTACAATCAGGTATTCGACGTGTCGGAAAGCGCCGACGGTATTCTTAAGACAGCAGCAGGATCACTACCATAGCACAATACGTAGATATACACCGTATCTGCATGTTTTTTATTGGTGTAAATATGTGGCGCTTTAGCCGGTGCGTGTACGAACATTGTTCACCAATGGTTCTCAATCCCTCTCACTACATCACTCACAACACACCATGGACAACTGCACGTTCTATTGGCTAGTTTAATGGCAGAAAGACAGCCCGAGCAAAGAGGTTTAAAGCAACGAGGTAGGTTGGGCTTGAGTACAGCGTCAAAGCGGTTGATTGGCTAAGACAAATACAGGGTGATATTTCTTGAACCACATGAAAAAAATCGTCATAACTTGTGAACGATTTGCGTTAGGACGTTCAAACTGTACGGCTGGCCGCGGGGCATGACGGGAATTAGCATGCACTGTATAATTTGCTTTAGCGACGAAGCCCTCTTATTTGGACGGGTTCTTCAATAATCAGAAGTGGTGCATTTGGGGGACTGAGAATCTGCATTTCGTGATCGAGTAGTTCTTACCTTCAACGGGTGACTGTGTGGTGTGCAATGTCCAGTGACGGAATAATCGATGCGTTATTCCGTGATGGCACGGTGACTGTCGAACTGTACGTGAAGATTTTGGAAGATGATTTCATCCCCATTATCCAAAGTTACCCTGATTTCGACACGATGTTGTTCATGCAAGACGGAGCTCGACCCCATCGAAGCAGAAGAGTGATATCCTAGTGGAGCACTTTACGGACACCATTCTGGCTCTGGGTTACCCAGAGGCCTCTGGCATGGACCCCGATTGGCCGCCATATTCTCCGGATCTGAGCACATGCGACTCCTTTTTGGGGACCATATTAAAGACAAGGTGCACTGCACTAACCCCAAAACCATTGCTGAGCTGAAAACAACCATTCAGGAGGTCATCGCCATTGTCCATGTTCCGACACTTCAGCGGGTCATGCAGAATTTCGCTATTCGTCTGCGCCACATCATCGCCAAAGACGGCAGGATATCGAACACGTCATAACCTAAATCAGAATACCTGTAGTGACGTTCATATGTTGAATGAAGTGTGTGCACGCCGTAGTTTGTAACTAATTTACGTTTTTCTTCATATAGTTCTATAATTGTCACCCTGTACAATACCCCAAAAGCAAATGTAGATTAACTGTGTTTCACCCCGGAAACCATTCAGAATAGCAAACCATATATCCACATGAAGTTTGCTTCAAATGGTCCTTCCTGTAATACCCTTGAATATTGACCATTCTTCTTGGGGCTTCCTGTATTTTATCCAGTAATTAACTCTTTCTGGGTTGTAATTAAATTATAATTCGCTGCGATTTTCCCGTACCAGTTACCATCGTTCCTTTTAAGTTTACCAAACTATTTGTTTTTCATTACCTTAATGCTTTCAGATAATTCCTTCTGGTAAAAAAAAAAAAAAAAAAAATCTGATTTATTTGCACGGACCACTACACTATCAGTATACGACGCTTCTTATGAATTTCGGTCCCTCTGTATCATTTCGGATATTAAAATTTTCCAGTGTGTTTCAAGTATTTGGTATATCCCTCAATACCTATTAACGTGGAAACTACTACTTAAGTATTTGTCTTTAAAATAGATCTATGGTTAATTCTTTTAAGTGATGTGAGAAAAATGTAACTTCGTAGTTTTCTGTGGTTGATATCTGTCTGAAACACATTTACGTAATCAGTATTATGCATAATCCGTAACTATGCAGAATGGATGAGAAAAAGCTAGGCCTAGACCTCTGCACTGAATTCCCTCTAGGCGTATTATCTCTTTCATTATCTGTTTTAAGCTGAAGACATCAATGCACATTCTTCCGTTTGCTTTCAAATACGGTTACTTCAACTAATTTTTGCAACCTTTGTATTATAATATTCCGAACAGATTTTTCAAGCTTCCTTAACAATGGTGATTACTTTGTAGTTTAAATCGATTTACATGCATCACCAATTACCAGAAATACACACACGACATACCATGATGCTTTGTTCTGTCTTCATTCATACGTCACCGTCATACCACACAGCTAGTACAGAACAGGAAGCATTATATTCCACTATGTACTCTTTCCCACGCGTTTGTGTCAAAGGTGAGTGACCCGCGGTCCTTATAGGCAACTCCAGTGTTGCGTCGCCTCGTCATCCTCTCCATAAATCCGTCACCTCTCCCGCCTTTCTCTGCTTATCGAAGAGGCGCACGCCGCCTCATTAACGCAGGCAATAAACAGTGTCATTTCTCTTGTAGCGGCAGAGTCCCGCTGCATACAGTCGCTAATGCAGCAAAGTCCAACTGGGCCGAAGGACAGGGCTGCCTTACAGTGGTGACAAAATTCAAATTATACGCACGGGAAGCTTACTTCAGCAGTTATGCTGTAGTATGAGAGTTGTTACACCATATTTGTTCCATATTGAACCCTCCCCCCTCCCCTTGCATTTTTAAATATGGCCGGACGTAAACATTAGGCTGCGCTATCAGTTTGTTACCATAGGCTTTATTTGGCTTTCATATCCGTTGGCTTTACCAACTAGTACCTAAATTACCACCTTTCACCCTAACCTAGACCTCGGACGACGCTACAGATCAGTCACCAGAACCACGATTGCAAGAATCTTTATTAGGTTCTGCGCAAACCAATAAACCGGTACACCAAAACTCAACTTCGTAAAATGATCATGATTAGTTAACTCGGCTGACACCGAAAGGGATGGAAATTTTGGCCAAAATATAGGGCAGTTGACTGACATCAAATTCACTGAATTTAGGTTTAATTTATTAATTAATAAATATTAAAATTTGAGTAACGATTTTCTATATGTTCGCGAGTGAGTGAGTGTGTGTGTGTGAGAGAGAGAGAGAGAGAGAGAGAGAGAGAGAGAGAGATATGAAAATTGGATTATGTTCTTATGTTCTTTGTTGTATCCGAAACAATATTCGAATGATTTTTAATTTCGTATGTAACTCCACTAGGTACTATTCTCCGTATGAAAGACGACGCAAGAGCGCAAGTGTATCTCTGCTGGGACGTAGGTGGCAGTTTGAACGAGCCATGTAATGGCAGCCGAGCAAATGCGTGTAGTTCCTTCAGAAATCGCTTTCAAAAGTGAACTAATTCTTAGTAAGAATGGTCATTTAACGTGGCAACAGAAAACCGTGACATCCACGATAGTACTCTGTTTCCTTGCTGGGTCCGAGTCTTTAAATGGTTGGAATTGCATTCAAATCCCAGTCCAGCAGGCAGATTTAGGTTTTCCGTTCAAATGGCTCCGAGCACTATGGGACTTAACATCTGAGGTCATCAATCCCCTTGACTTAGTACTACTTAATCCTAACTAACCTAAGGACATCACACACATCCACGCCCGAGGCAGGATTCGAACCTGCGACCGTAGTGGTCGCGCAGTTCCAGACTGAAGCGCCTAGGACCGCTCGGCCACTGCGGCCGGCTAGGTTTTCCGTGATTTCCCCACACCGTTCGAGGCAAATGCCAAGACTGGTCCTTTGAAATGGCACGGCCGTTTCCCCTCTCCATCTTCTAAACAATCTGAACTTGTGCTTGGTCTCTAACCACCTCTATGTCAACGGGACGTTATAGCCTTATCTTCCTTTCTTCTTTTACCAAGATCGTGCAGGCTCACAGTGTGTTGTTTCTGTCAGTTTCGTGGAGCAGCGGATATTTCACACGTCCGTTTCATGTATCCAGTGTCCATCATAAGGCCATATGGCAGGTCACGCAAGGCGCCGTATTGGCGAAAGTCTTACTGACGGCCTCAGACACTCAAGATGGGTACTGAAAGTGTAACACACACATTACTGTAACATACGCTCGTGAACAATAAAACTACGTGATTTACGCGATTGGAAGATTAATCCTGGGCCACTATGCAGCAGCTACTCAGACATATTGAAGGACAGATAACGCGCCGTTATGTTCCACTGTCGCTTCTCACTGTTCGCATACCTTTCTTCCCCGTCACAACCTTACAATACCTTCCTGTATGCCAGATTATACTGGTTTCGTATCATTTTTCATTGGTGTATTTCTTAAACCTAATCAAGGTTAGCGCATTTTCATTTCTGATTTTAGAGCGGAACACTTGCTTTCTTTCGTAAACGTAAAGAGCTGGTTTCCTATGTATTTAGATCATAAGATCACATTTCAGATTTTCCGGATATTATGACTGTGATACGGACGTTCCAGTTTATCCACATTTCCGCGATTAACCTTGCTTAACCAATGTGACCCCTGCTTCCTTCAGCCGCGTAAGTACAGGGTGTACATACAGTCCGTGAACACTTTCGGTTATTTATTGCACAAGAACCAAACGTTGTACAGATACGGCGGACATTCAGGCCTCATCACGGAAAGTGGAGGTAGGAGACCTGCCCGCTTTGTTAAGGAGGATAGGCTGTCATTTGCTGTGAAGATGACGTCCCCCTACGCGTTCACAGTTTGATCAAACGAAATTGTGTGAACCGACAGCAGTGGGCATATATGAAACTGACTAACATAAATGTATGTAAACACCTGAGGTGGGACCTTCACAGTAAGTACGCATTACTGCGGACCATCTGCATCCCTTCACCGCTGATGCCTTTTCGACAGCGATGGCATCTTGCAACAGGATAATTTTCCGTTGCGGCGAGTTTGTTACATCCGTACTGATACGTATGGTCTTAATACCCCCTATTGGAGCGTTGGGTTTACTGCTACGTATGAGGACGCGAGTGGACAGTCCGTCACGGAAGCAGCTGCGGGCAGTACAGATGGGCGTGCGGGAGAGCTAGTCGCTGTTCCATATACTGGCAGTATGTGACAGAGGATCACACCAATAGCTGTCGCATATTGTGGCGAATCTTCCCGTGCGAGTAAGCCCGTGTTAATGAGATTTCATGTCTGCCTCCTGTTGCTCGTAGACTGTCGTAGACTGGCCGGTTACATCCATACGCACGTCAGTTTGGAAACCGTGGACATCCATCTGCCATCTTGTGTTTGGCGTTCTTCTGACACTGTAAGAAAAATTGTGTCGGTTGAGATGTTATTCCAGCTTTTAAAGGTGGTATCGTTACGACGTCGGCAGACTAGCGTTTGGTGCTGTTAGTAAATTTAACTTTGCAGCTTCTCTCATCGGTCACTGAATAACTGAATCCGCTAATTAATGACATTGTTTTACTAAAAGGCGAAGTGTTTGCCGTTAGTAAATATAAATGTGCAGAACCTCTCATCCGCGCACTGCATAACCACCGGTTTCTGGGCATGTGTATTTAGTCGCGTGCAGTACTTTCTCACAAGCTTAAAACTGACTGATCTTTCCCTGTTTCAGAGCCGGCCGCTGGTGGCCGAGCGGTTCTGGCGCTACAGTCTGGAACGGCGCGACCGCTACGGTCGCAGGTTCGAATCCTGCCTCGGGCATGGATGTGTGTGTTGTCCTTAGGTTAGTTAGGTTTAAGTAGTTCTAAGTTCTAGGGCACTTATGACCTCAGCAGTTGAGTCCCATAGTGCTCAGACCCATTTGAACCCTGTTTCAGAAAGTTTGTGTTTTGTTCATGTTTAGCGCCCCGTTTAGTGGTGTGACTGGTTGTACGTACAGTGAATGTCTGGTGGAAGCGAAAGGTTAAGCCACCTGAGTCCCGGTTGCGCGTACCCGTTGATAGGAAGTTATGTATCAGTTTTATTTACGTGGTTTCTAAATTCATTTAAATGGATCCACTTCTTAAAAAGTTCCTTGCCTGAAGTATTAACTGATTTGGTGACCGTTTTTTTGGGGGGGGGGGGGGGGGGATTTTATAATGGCCTGTGAATTTTCTTGTATTTTTAAGAAGTTTCTCAAAAATTTTTAGTTTCGAAATTTTCTGTGTTTGTTTAAGATCTTTTAAGGTAACTGGCCCTTAATAGACTGTTTCAGAAATGATTAAACCAGGATACTTACTCGGAAAACAAGTTTCTTTTTTTTTTGCTTCTATGGGCAAAATTGTAAAATATTGTACAATATTCTTCTTGAAGTCTGAGGGTATTTCGCCTGTCTCATACGTCTTGCTCACCAAATGGTAGAGTTTTGTCAGGACTGGCTCTCCCAAGGCTGTCAGTAGCTCTAATGGGATGTTGTCTACTCCGGGGGCCTTGTTTCGACTCAGGTCTTCCAGTGCTCTGTCAAACTCTTTATGCAGTATCATATCTCCATTTCATCTTCATCTACATCCTCTTCCATTTCCATAATATTGTCCTCAAGTACGTCACCCTTGTATAGACCCTCTATATACTCCTTCCACCTTTCTGTTTTCCCTTCTTTGCTTAGGACTGGGTTTCCATCAAAACTCTTGATATTCATGCAAGTGGTTCTCCTTTCTCCAAAGGTCTCTTTAATTTTCCTGTAAGCAGTATCTATTTTACCCCTAGTGAGATAAGCCTCTATATCCTTACATTTGTCCTCTAGCCATGCCTGCTTAGCCATTTTGCACTTCCTGTCGATCTCATTTTTGAGACGCTTGTATTCTTTTTTGCCTGCTTGATTTACTGCATTTTTATATTTTCTCCTTTCATCAATTAAATTCAATATTTCTTCTGTTACCCAAGGGTTTCTACTAGCCCTCGTCTTTTTACCTATTTGATCCTCTGCTGCCTTCACTATTTCATCCCTCAATGCTACCCATTCTTCTTCTACTGTATTTCTTTCCCCCATTCCTGTCAATTGTTCCCTTATGCTCTCCCTGAAACTCTGTACAACCTCTGGTTCTTTCAGTTTATCCAGGTCCCATCTCCTTAAATCCCACCTTTTTGCAGTTTCTTCAGTTTTAACCTACAGTTCAGAACCAATAGATTGTGGCCAGAGTCCACATCTGCCCCTGGAAATGTCTTACAATTTAAAACCTGGTTCCTAAATCTCTTTCTTACCATTATATAATCTATCTGATACCTTTTAGTATCTCCAGGGTTCTTCCATGTACACAACCTTCTTTCATGATTCTTGAACCAAGTGTTAGCTATGATTAAGTTATGCTCTGCGCAAAATTCTACCAGACGGCTTCCTCTTTCATTTCTTAGCCCCAATCCATATTCACCTACTATGTTTCCTTCTCTCCATTTTCCTACACTCGAATTCCAGTCACCCATGACTATTAAATTTTCGTCTCCCTTCACTACCTGAATAATTTCTGTTATCATACATTTCATCAATTTCTTCATCATCTGCAGAGCTAGTTGGCATATAAACTTATACTACTGTAGTAGGCGTGGGCTTTGTGTCTATCTTGGCCACAATAATGCGCTCGATATGCTGTTTGTATTAGCTTACCCGCACTCGTATTTTTTTTATTCATTATTAAACCTACACCTGCATTACCCCTTTATTTGCTTTTGTATTTATAATTCTGTATTCACCTGACCAAAAGTCTTGTTCCTCCTGCCACCGAACTTCACTAATTCCCACTATATCTAACTTTAACCTATCCATTTCCCTTTTTAAATTTTCTAACCTTCCTGCCCGATTAAGGGATCTGATATTCCACGCACCGAGCCGTAGAACGCCAGTTTTCTTTCTCCTGATAACGACATCCTCTTGATTAGTCCCCGCCCGGAGATCCGAATGGGGGACTATTTTACCTCCGGAATATTTTACCCAAGAGGACGCCATCATCATGTAATCATACAGTAAAGCTGCATGCCCTCGGGAAAAATTACGGCTGTAGTTTCCCCTTGCTTTCAGCCGTTCGCAGTACCAGAACAGCAAGGCCATTTTGGTTAGTGTTACAAGGCCAGATCAGTCAATCATCCAGACTGTTGCCCCTGCAACTACTGAAAAGGCTGCTGCCCCTCTTCAAGAACCACACGTTTGTCTGGCCTCTCAACAGATACCCCTCCGTTGTGGTTGCACCTACGGTACGGCTATCTCTATCGTTGAGGCACGCAAGCCTCCCCACCAACGGCAAGGTTCATGGTTCATGGGGGGAGGACTGAGTCCATAGAAATATTGTAAAATATTTGTACAATTTGTACAATTTGTAGAAATATTCTGTACAAATATGTTCTGAGGCATCAAGGGATCACAAATTTAGCATTGGGGGCAGTGTGGAGGGTAAAAATCGTAGAGGGAGACCAAGAGATGAATACACTAAGCAGATTCAGAAGGATGTAGGCTGCAGTAGGTACTGGGAGATGAAGAAGCTTGCACAGGATAGAGTAGCATGGAGAGCTGCATCAAACCAGTCTCAGGACTGAAGACCACAACAACAACAACAACAACATGGGCTCAGTGGTCACCACTCCCAGATTCCGATGTCCTTTTATCACATTTCGGACATATTTTCAAGAAATTTCAATCACCAACTTTGTCCTCAATGCCAAAATATTTTATTGACCCTCACCTACGCAGCGAGAAATGACCATCGCAATAACAAAGGAGAAATCAGATAAGTCTGTATTGCTCAGTAGGCATAGAGATATAGAACAAAAAGTTCGGACTGGAGAAAATAACGAAGAGAATCGCCCGCGCGCTTTTCAAAGAAACCATCCTTGTATTAGCACATTACCGAATAACGGAAACCGCAGAAGGACTTCTATAAGACTTCCAAATACAATTTTGCCTTCAGCAGTAAATTCATTTGGTTGATGGCCGACATGCGGAAAGAATTTCTCCTTTGCCTCCAGATCAGTTTGTGATGCAGAAAGCAACAGTAGTCATGGATTACAATCCGCTGCCAAACTGAAGACAATAATAAACAGGCCGACTGGATGAGCGCGGCTCTTTTCTCTGTGGTTCTGAAGGATACACACTGAGTTATTACTTCACCAAAGGCGAAGGGGGAATACAACATTTGAGTCTAACTACTGGAAATACGTCCTGTTGTCCTTTTCTGATGAGAAAGCAACAGAGTAAGGACAGAGACTGCGTAAGAATGCTGCACTCTGACTAATTGTAGAAAACTTAGTTTTTCGTTTGGCACACACCTAATCTCGATAGCGACTTTGGACAGATGGAAAACAGTTCTGTATCCTATTGAAATTAATCCCAAGCCGGCAGAGAGGGGTCTAAATTTTGTGTTAGCCAATGAGGCCGTCCAGCCAGGATGTATCCAATTGAGAGACCGCGGGCAGCGAAAGGCTGCATGCACTCTCGCTTCCCGCTCTCCTCCGCACATCGCTGGATCTTACAACGAAATACTTAAGTCTTTCCCTACTTGTTTGTCACTTGTGTTTCACACGAAAAAACCAAATAACTCCCCTCCATATACGTTTTAACTCTGAATGTTGATGCGGACTTACGTTGAAACACTTCTGTTTGCTTGGAAGTAATTTGTTTATATTATAGATTCAGAAGACAATGGCACAGGCAAATAATCCTAACGAACATGTGGAAAGAATTTATCCTCTGCCACCAGATCAGTTTGTCGCTGCCAAACAGAAGACAGTATTAAACAGGTCGACTGGATGAGCGCAGCTAAGCTTTGGTTCTGAAGGATACAGACCGATTTATTACTTCACCAAAGCCGAGGAGGAATAAAAATGGTTTAAATGGCTCTGAGCACTATGGGACCTAACTTCTGCGGTCAGCAGTCCCCTAGAACGTAGAACTACTTAAACCTAACTAACCTAAGGACATCACACACATCCATGCCCGAAGCAGGATTCGAAACTGCGACCGTAGTGGTCACGCGGTTCCAGACTGTAGCGCCTAGAACCGTTCGGCCACACCGGCCGGCGAGGAGGAGTACTACAGTTAAATCTAACCAATGGGTTTCCCTACGCGGCGTATATAAAAGTGCAGTCACGCCAATGTTACAATACTGTTAATATCCAACGCTACGTTTATTTCGACTAAATCGCAAGTGAGGCACAAATTACAAAGTGGTGAACTGCCCTCGTCTGATTTTATCATTTTACCACCGCCGCCCATTTCCTCGACTCGAATCCGTTGGAATTTTGTGCATGGGGGACATCTGAAAGCTCTGTTGATATGCAGAACACCGGGAACGCATTGTGGGTGGTTGCCAATGCACTCGCAATATACATGGGATTTCTGAACGAGCTGAGGCCTGCCTTCACCTGAACCGTGACCATAGAGAACACTTTTAAGGTGTTTGTGCTCAAGTGCATACCTGCAGTTTGCATCCTCGGGGTCTGTGTTAGATGGTGTCGTAATACGCCGTGTCGCGGAACCATTTGTTTCCGGACCTGTATTTACTACTGTTATTTGCTTGTTTCATTGACCTCTACAAGCCTTTTAAGCAGCTAGTCACTGTTTTCGCGCTCCGTACACGAACATATCTGTAAGATAATCCCCTACATGGTGTGCATTGGCAAGTATCCTCTGCCAATCATTTCACAGTGGAGTGAAGAGCTTGGACGTGGATGTGGACTATGCCGTAGGTACAGCCTACACCTAAAATAGACGAACACTCGGTATGGAAGTCTTGATAGAAGCACACCTTTGACGTTTCTTAAATTATTATTTTACCTGGCACCATGTATATCAGAGACAAAAATACATACAATGTAACAGTGCGCAGAAAATGGAAACTATTTGTCACCGTTAAGTGGTCTGAAGATGTGTGGAAGCAGGTTACAAATGCAAGATGCCTCTCACACGGAAGGGGCGTGTGAGCCGCTTCGTGCAGGCGCTCTTAGACGTATACATACCCCGGTGATGGATGACCTGCTTAGCTGAACCGCTTGTCTGCGTCTTTTTACAGAACTACTTAGTCACAAACCGTTACCCCGCAGAGAAAGTAGTGTTGTGGTTACTGCAAGTGTTGCCATTATGGGATAGATCAACTAGTCCCACCCAATGGTTGTTGATTAAGTGTAAGAGCTTCCCATTTCCTTCACCAGATACTTTGCGGACATCCTAAGATATTTTTTTAAAAATTCGGTCATGTGTCACTGGATGAATTCTGTACCGTACAAACTATTCTTTCACTTGCATTAGGCCTAAATTTATTCGCAATTGCAAAATTGACAACCACCACCTGCGGAATGAAATGGCGAGAATGAAAATTTGTGCCGGACTGAGATTCGAACCGGTATTCTCCGCTTATCGCGAGAGGTCGCCTTACTGTTTGGCTATCCGAGCACGACTCACCGCCAGACCCATAATTCCATATGTAGTCGACCATGCATCTACAAGAACTCTTACATCCATTACGTATATTCCAGTACAGGCGAGACTTACTTTGAAGTCGCCTGTGGAATTGGCCGTGAGTCGTGCACGGATAGCCAAATGGTAAGGCGACCGCTCGCGATAAGCGAGAAATCCGGGTTCGAATCCCGGTCCGGCACAAATTTTCATTGTCATTCCATTCGACAACTGATGGTTGTCCATATGCGCAACTTCAAATACATTTAATGTATTTCATAACGGCTGTAGTCGCCGTAGTGTCTTTCCTGCATGTGCAAAGGAACTTTACATTGTAATTCAGAATAATACAGGCATTGCAATATGTATCATTTTACTTAGTGGACTGTAACGTGTGGAAACGTAACGATTAAAGGGAGGCGCTGGCTATGACTGAGTACCAAAAAAGTTTCTTTGTTGGAAAAACATGGAAAATTTTGCTAGGATTGTAACAAGTCATTTGCTGCAAACGCAATTATGTCGCTCAGAATAATAGAATGTTACGCCAAGATTTTTTTCTGAATTTTACAGCTACTAAGGTATTGGGTGTGTCAACAAAGAATGAAAATCAAGTTTAAGAGCTCAGAATTAACGAATCGGCCGATGTGTTTCCCATTTCTAGAGTCAGCTGTGATGAATGTCATGTGTAAATGGCCGTTCCCCTGTCTGAGCACCAGCTGGAGGAATAAGGCAACCTATTTCAAAGCCGTCTGTGGTAAAGCTCAGTACACTTTGGAAGTTTGTGGCATGAGTCGTATACATTGCTTGGCTGACGCATGACACTGTAGGTCTGCAGCTAATGTTAAGCAAGAATTCGCATGATTTTACATTCCTCCTGTAGCTTGATCTCTGGAACAGCTATGATGTCTGTATCTTCAACCATGGTCTTCAAATCACTATGAAATACATGGCCGAGAGTACTTCTCATTGCACCACACGTAAGGGTTTCTTCGTGCTCGGTTCGTGAATGGAGTGCGAGGAAAGTGATTTGACTCCTTAAATGCCTCAGTTCGGACGAGACTGTTTACGCGGTCGCTATGCAGGGGGGGAGCTGCGGTGTATTTCTGGGATCGCTCACTGTCGTCTCTTCAGCACCTGCCAGCTCACGATTTTCGGACTTTCAGTCACGCTCTCCCTCTGATCACTCATATCTATGACAGTTCGTGTGGCCTTTGAGTATGCTCACTGGTCCTATTCGGTATGGTTCCATACATTTGAGCAATATACAAGAACCGGCCACACTTTTTTTTTTAAGCAGATAGATAAATAGATTTCATTTTCCCAATATCCTACTAACGAAGTCTGCCACCTGCTTTACTTAAGAATTTACCTATGTGAGCATTCTACTTAATGTCCCCACAAATTGCTACACTTTCATATTTCTAGAGTGTTCTTCGATTCCAACTGAGTCCCTAATATTGTACACATAAAATAGTGTTTTACGTTTTGTGAAGTGCAGAATTCTATACTTCTGAACATTTACAGCAATTTTGGCTCTACTTTGGAATCTTATCGAGATTTGACAGGTTAATTGTGCGTCTCTTTTTCCTTTAAGTACTTCGTTACAGACAACTACAGACCACTGCATCGTCAGCAAAAGCTGTGATGCACTTGACAAGGCAGGTCAATTTCCATGAAAGGACGGCACTTTTTTGTTACCCCTTTATAGTTGGTAACCTTCATTATTCCAAGGATCGTTTAAAACATTTTAACAATGTACAGTAACAGTTCATTGTTGACAGCTGTCTGAACTGGTCAGTGTGTCGACTGCGACTGAAAATCGAGAAAACAGAGCTTCGAGCTGTTATTAAACACTTTCATTTGAAGCGTTAGAGTGCCGCACGAATCAAAAACGAACAGGATGGAGATAACACAGATTCTGCTCTGTCATTGAAGACCCTTTACTTCTGGATTAATGTATTTAAGCGTGGTCGGACAATCACCGAAGACGGAGAGAGCTCCGGCCGTCCAATTGAGGTCACGACAAAGGATACGATAGACCAAATTCATGATATGTTAATGGAAGACAGCTTACTAAAACTTCTTGTGATTGCTCAGACTGTAGACTTCTCAGATGAGCGAGTGCATAATATCCTGTACGGAGACTTGACTACGAAGAAGTTGTGTGCGAGGTGAGTGCAACGATTGCTGAGTCGACCACAAGTGCATCCGGCACAAATTTTAAACAGTGTGTCTGCTGACTATTAACAGCAATCCGCCAAATGCGCTGATTTGCGACTGTTGAGGAAACCTGGAGCCATTACACTCGATAGTCAAAACGGCAGTCAAAACAATGGACAAGGGCTGGTGAAAGTGCACCGAAGGAGGCAGCCGGTAAGGCGATGGACACTGTTTTTTGCAATTCCCGAGGAATTGATTACTTGGAAAAGTGGATAACCACACCTGCCCCCTAATATGCTTTGTTGTTGAATCGTTTGAAACTTGTGTCGGTTGAAAAAAAATCAAGGTTGGCATGCAAAACTGTGGCCTTTCAGCAAGATAACGTACCATCCCAGATATCAGCGATAACAATGGCGAAAGTGAATAAATTGGGTTTTGAATTTGTCCCTCTTCCAATCTATTCACCAGACTTAGCCCCAAAAGACTTCATCCTTTTTGACACTTCAAACTTTGGCTTGCAGGACAGCAATTTTCATTAAATGACGAAGCAATGTTGCAGTCAACGAGTATTTTGCAGAGTTTGACTGAACCTCTTTTTCTTATGGGATGAAAAAGTTGGAGGATCGCTGGACGACGTTTACCTCCCTGAAAGGAGACTATGTCGAGACGTAAGGATGGCTGTTTATGAAACAAATAGGTTTTTTTGCTTTTTTACCAGACTTACTTACCAAATCATCCTCACAGCTTGACAGATACAAACGAATGTCATACGAAGCAGCATCTGTCAAATGAATGAGGCCTTCCCGAGGAGGAGCAATGCTGTCAGAAACGCAACCTGTTGCTACGGGAGGCGACTGTACCTCGGCCGGCCTGGACACACGTGCGAGCAGCGACGCCGCCCCCTAGCCTGAGCAGACACGTGGGGGTAAGACGGGTGACAGGACGCAGACCGCCTTACCTGTCATCTTTGCGAGGCGGCTGCTGAGGTGGCTGCTGCTGCTGATCTGCTGGCTCCTGCTTGGGCGTCGGCGCATCCAGCTTGGCGAGGTTTCGGTCCCGGCGACGCTAGAGTGATACACGAGGCGGCGGGGGCGCTGGCGCAGAGAGCTGCGGCGCGGAGCTACACGTGACGTGTGTGTACACGGCAAAACTCGTCGCACTTTCCACCAAACACTCGACAGCCACAAACAAACACACACTGCTTTCTTTTTCTCTGCGATTTAAACTGCCATCGTCGCCGTTCGTCACTCGCGGACCGCGCCGGACAGATTGAGTACAGATGACGCACGCTGCGACCGACCCGTCCTAACCCGACGACGCGCTGCCTCTGAGTGCGGGAGGCCCTCCAAGGCGCGCACTTCGGAACTGTTCGGCACACTTCGGCCTTCCCCGAACGCAGCCGCCAGACGAGCGCATTCGCTCACGCGCCCGAGAGGAGAGAGGAAAGCCGAGGCGATAGATAGCTAGGCCGCACGCGCTTCGCTTTTTGTCGGGTTGCGTTCCCGGTTTATAGGCGTGTGAGGCCGCGCGCCTGTCTCGCATGCATCGCCGGCAACACTAGCTAAATAGCGTGCTGCTCTCACAAAAAGGTACATTGGTTTTTCCGCGCAGTCGACGACTTCCATCTACACTTTAGAGCCAAAGAATCTGATAGATAAAATGTGCAAATGTGTGCGAAATCCTAAGGCACCAAACTGCGAGTCATAGGTCGCTGGACTTACACACTACTTGAACTAACTTACGCTAATAACAACACACACACATGCCCGAGGAAGGACTTGAACCTCCGGCGGGAGGTATGAGGTACACCTGTCTAACATCGTGTAGGGTCGCCGCGAGTACGCAGAAGCGCCGCAACACGACGTTCCATGGACTCGACTAATGTATGAAGTACTGCTGGAGGGAACTGACACCATGAAAGATCTCTGCTGAACAGTACTTCGCAAAGCTTCCCAAATATGCTCAATAACGTTCATGTCTGGGGAGTTAGGTGGCCAGCAGAAGTGCTTAAACTCAGAAGAGTGTTCCTGGAGCCACTCTGTAGTAATTCTGGACGGAGTGGTGTCGCACTGTCCTGCTGGAATTGCCCGAGTCCGCCAGAATGCACAGTGGACACGAATGGATGCAGGTGATCAGACAGGATGCTTACGAACGAGTCACTTGTGAAGAATCCTATTTAGACGTATGAGGGATCCATATGACTCCTACTGCATATGCCCCACACCATTACAGAGACTCCACCAGCTTCATCAGTCCCCTGCTGACATGCAGAGTCCATGGATTCTTGAGATTGTCTCCATACCCGTACACGTCCATCCTTCGATACAATTTGAAACGACACTCGTCCGACCACGCAACGATTTTGCAGTCATCAACATTCCAATGTCGATGTTGATGGGCCCAGGAGAGGTGTAAAGCTGTGTGTCGTGCAGTCATCAAGGGCGCAAGAGTGGGCCCTCGGCTCCCAAAGCCCACATTGATGTTTCGTTGAATGGTGCGCACGCTGACACTTGTTGATGGCTCAGCATTGAAATCTGCAGCAATTTGCGGAAGGGTTGCACTTCAGTCACGTAGAACGATTCTCGTCAGTCTTCGTTGGTCCCATTCTTGCAGCGTCTTTTTCCGGCCGCACCGATGTCAGAGATCTGATGTTTTATCGGGTTCCTCATATTCACGGTACACTCGTGAAATGGTCGTACGGGGAAATCCCCACTTCATTGCTACCTCAGAGATGCTGTGTCCTATAGCTCGTGCGCCGACTGTAACACCACGTACAAACTCATTCAAATGTTGATAATTTGTCATTGTAGCTGCAATAACTGATTTATTAACTCTGCCAGACACTTGTCCTATACAGGGTGTTACAAAAAGGTACGGCCAAACTTTCAGGAAACATTCCTCACACACAAATAAAGAAAAGATGTTATGTGGACATGTGTCCGGAAACGCTTAATTTCCATGTTAGAGCTCATTTTAGTTTCTTCCACCTACGCTCAATGGAGAACGTTATCATGATTTCATACGGGATACTCTACCTGTGCTGCTAGAACATGTGCCTTTACAAGTACGACACAACATGTGGTTCATGTACGATGCGAGCTCCTGCACATTTCAGTCGAAGTGTTCGTACGTTTCTCAACAACAGATTCGGTGACCGATGGATTGGTAGAGGCGGACCAATTCCATGGCCTCCACGCTCTCCTGACCTCAACCCTCTTGACTTTCATTTATGGGGCCATTTGAAAGCTCTTGTCTACGCAACCCCGGTATCAAATGTAGAGACTCTTCGTGCTCGTATTGTGGACGGCTATGATACAATACGCCATTCTCCAGGACTGCATCAGCGCATCAGGGATTCCATGCGACGGAGGGTGGATGCATGTATCCTCGCTAACGGACGATATTTTGAACATTTCCTGCAACAAAGTGTTTGACGTCACGCTGGTATGTTCTGTTGCTGTGTGTTTCCATTCCATGATTAAAGTGATTTGAAGAGAAGTAATAAAATGAGCTCAAACATGGAAAGTAAGCGTTTCCGGACACATGTCCACATAACATATTTTCTTTATTTGTGTGTGAGGAATGTTTCCTGAAAGTTTGGCCGTACCTTTTTGTAACACCCTGTATAGGAGTTGCCGAACGCAGCGCCATATTCTGGCTGTTTACATATCTCTGTACTTGACTATGGATGCCCATACCAGTTTCTTTGGCGCTTCAGTGTAAAATTTACACGCGAGTGTTCAGTCCAGATTAATAATCATTCAGAATGGAATCTGAAATATTTCGGGCCGGAGGTTCCTCAAACCAGGAAAATGTTTGATTATATGTAAATATCAAACACGGACATGTCAGAACCATTCCTGATCGCAGTAATCCAGTCGTGTATTATTTTCATTTTTAACAGCTGTAGATTGCAAGGCTGAAGTGATTAGAGCTGTTAGTATGGATACTGAACGCTGAGTCTTTGCTCTGTATCCCTCAGATAAAAATTTTCTTGAGTAGTTAATCAGGTACCGATCGTTGTGAAGCATCTTGGAACTCTCAGTCATAAGCAGGTCCGAATTTTTTTTTACTCGGGCGACGTAGTGAATGGAATCAACGGCCGTAATGCCGCTATAGCATCATTCACCACAGCAATAATAAGATGTAAATAATGGTATGAATATATTCCTGTTTAGTAAATGCGATAAGAAACAGAGCTCAGGTAACCTTAAATCTAACTTTCATCTCTGAGGCTGAAGAGGCCGAGTATAAATGTTCAGCGTTATAGAGCACTCTGTAATACGGCTTTAGAAGTGTGCCGTGCAAAATTGAGGGAGATGAGGAAAATAGAACGACTACATAAAAGTAATCGTAAGAAAGGCAGATGCATTGGAAGGTTACTCGGGAAGTGTAGTCCACTGAAGGAGGAGATAGCTTATGGAAACCTCATACTTCAATCTTGTTCGTCCGTCTGCGATCCCGAGCGGACAGGATCGGTTGAGGAAATAGAAAAAATCCAAAGAATAGGGACGCTTTTCATGATAGTTTCATATTGTAAGCACGAAAGCATGTCTCAGGATGTCATCCAATTCCAGTGACACGCTGCAAGAGAGGCGTTGTGCAGTGAGGTGTGGTTTACTCCAGTGGCGGGGCGTGAGGTATTCGTAACTGTAATCACTTTTAAAAACTGTTAAAAGTAACTGAATTATTGTAATCATTGTTGTCATTGTTTATACTCTGATGTCATTGCTTACGATTGTCCAGGTAACAGTATTATTGTAATTATTGTGTTATGTTATTGTTTACGATTATCCATTATTGCGTCGCATCACGTCCTAATATTACAGGGTTATTACAAATGATTGAAGCGATTTCACAGCTCTACAATAACTTTATTATTTGAGATATTTTCACAATGCTTTGCACACATACAAACACTCAAAAAGTTTTTTTAGGCATTCACAAATGTTCGATATGTGGCCCTTTAGTGATTCGGCAGACATCAAGCCGATAATCAAGTTCCTCCCACACTCGGCGCGGCATTTCCCCATCAATAAGTTCGGAAGCATCGTTGATGCGAGCTCGCAGTTCTGGCACGTTTCTTGGCAGAGGAGGTTTAAACACTGAATCTTTCACATAACCCCACAGAAAGAAATCGCATGGGGTTAAGTCGGGAGAGCGTGGAGGCAATGACATGAATTGTTGATCATGATCTCAACCACGACTGATCCATCGGTTTTCCAATCTCCTGTTTAAGAAATGCCGAACATCATGATGGAAGTGCGGTGGAGCACCATCCTGTTGAAAGATAAAGTCGGCGCTGTCGGTCTCCAGTTGTGGCATGAGCCAATTTTCCAGCATGTCCAGATACACGTTCCCTGTAACATTTTTTTCGCAGAAGAAAAAGGTGCCGTAAACTTTAAACCGTGAGATTGCACAAAACACGTTAACTTTTGGTGAACCGCAAATTTGCTCCACGAATGCGTGAGGATTCTCTACCGCCCAGATTCGCCCATTATGTCTGTTCACCATTAAGAAAAAATGTTGCTTCATCACTGAAAACAAGTTTCGCACTGAACGCATCCTCTTCCATGAGCTGTTGCAACCGCGCCGAAAATTCAAAGCGTTTGACGTTGTCATCGGGTGTCAGGGCTTGTAGCAATTGTAAACGGTAAGGCTTCTGCTTTAGCCATTTCCGTAAGATTTTCCAAACCGTCGGCTGTGGTACGTTTAGCTCCCTGCTTGCTTTATTCGTCGACTTCCGCGGGCTACGCGTGAAACTTGCCCGCACGCGTTCAACCGTTTCTTCGCTCACTGCAGGCCGACCTGTTGATTTCCCCTTACAGAGGCATCCAGAAGCTTTAAACTGCGCATACCATCGCCGAATGGAGTTAGCAGTTGGTGTATCTTTGTTGAACTTCGTCCTGAAGTGTCGTTGCACTGTTATGACTGACTGATGTGAGTGCATTTCAAGCACGACATACGCTTTCTCGGCTCCTGTCGCCATTTTGTCTCACTGCGCTCTCGAGCGCTCTGGCAGCAGAAACCTGAAGTGCGGCTTCAGCCGAACAAAACTTTATGAGTTTTTCTACGTATCTGTAGTGTGTCGTGACCATATGTCAATGAATGGAGCTACAGTGAATTTATGAAATCGCTTCAGTCATTTGTAATAGCCCTGTACACTGAGTAAGCCATGCCGTGAATTGAAGTACGAGGCCCAACCTCGTAAAGATTACGCCTACTGAGCGATACTGGCTACTCGGAAAATCTGTGATTGTATCTAAAAGATGTTATCGTAATTTTCGGTACACAGTTTTATTTATATTAGACGTTAATTCTGCAATCCTTGTCGAAAACGTCTATCACGAGTCGTAGAACGACACTTTTTGCTTCACGGACTTGAGCAATCGTTTCTCAATCGACAACAAGACAAGGAGAGAACGTTTGGTTTGCGACTACCTATTTCGAAGAAATAGTTTTGATTCTTTTCAACGCCGAAACGATCATTCTGCCGAAGCGCTCTTTTAGGAACGGTTAACATTAATTTGATTAGTTCTGATGCTTCAAGAACTGCTTCAGTAAGACCACAGGAGGTGAGAGACTGGCTTTGTCTAAATACTGGGCCGGCCGCGGTGGCCGAGCGGTTCTAGGCGCTTCAGGCCGGCACCGCGTGACCGCTAAGGTCGCAGGTTCGAATCCTGCCTCGGGCATGGATGTGTGTGATTTTTAGGTTAGTTAGGTTTAAGTAGTTCTAAGTTCTAGGGGACTGATGACCTCAGATGCTAAGTCCCATGGTGCTCAGAGCTATTTGAACCATTTTCTAAATCCACAATGAGATTTTCACTCTGCAGCGGAGTGTGCGCTGATATGAAACTTCCTGTCAGATGTTTCCAGTATTTTGAAAAGAGCTGCTGACTTGGGAAGTATACACAAAAGAAACATTAAGCAAGAAATTGAAACTAAATTGCTTAAGTGCCAGGCAAAAGCCTTTGGCACATGCTCGTGTTTTGCCAGCCTACGCATTAGGACCATCTTTCTTGGATTTGAAAACCTCTTCTAGTTTGGTCTTACAGTTCGCCACTAACCCGACTAATCTGCTGTTACATAACCATCTGGCGTTGGCTACTAATGTCGTTTGATCATTTCATCCAAAACGCTGGCTCCTTTAGACGATTTGGAGGAAGAGGCAAAACCAGAAACTGTACGAAAAAATATTTTGCACTCCCGTCTACACTCAACAGACTGTTTCAGTAACAAATTCGGTTTATGAGCGCAGCAGTGTGCGAAGAAAGCTGAGGGGTATTTCCTTCTCAAAAGTTTTGTACCCCATTATGTTGTCCAGCCATGATGACACAGCCATTGTATGTCTGACAATGAGCTACAAGATTTCTTCCACCGTCGAATTGACTTATGCAGCCAAAAAGATGCTCTGGTAAATTAACAACACTTCGATTATCATTGACAACAACCAGCCCCAAAATCTCTCTAACACTTCACTGGTGGATAATAGAAATCACAAAACAGTTTAAAGCTGGGACTGGCTTGAAGGATCTACCGTTTCATCCATAATAACCTAACAAATGGTGTTTCTTTTAGTTCTTTCGAAATTTCTGTGTGAATGACTTCAGCAATGTAATCGATGAGGTAATTCTGTACGTGACTTGGGACATGCACGTGATTTGACAATCATTCTTTTTTTGTGCAATTAAGTGTAACAGTTGAACGTAATTTCCCCGATCGTAAGTGTTCTTTGTTTCATCATGACCTCTGAAAGAAATTCTGTACAGCCAGGAAAAATGACAAATTAAACAACTCACAATGTGTTTGTTTTCTTCACTTGTTCGTTATGCTTCTGAACATTTAATATCAAGGCATTGTTCGAAGAAAAATCTTTTGTTGTGCTGCCAAATTTACTGAGCGTCCATACAAAAATAATATGGTTTTTGGAATTTTCGTGCCGTTCCCTTAAGTTTTGGAACTCTTCATGTCACTCATGCCGATTTCTGTGCACAACACATCGAAAGAAAAAGGAGACACATGGCAAAAGTACTGTTTATAGCACCATAACCTTTTGTAAGAGGAGTACCAAAATTCTTTAAAATGTCTGACATAATGTTTAGTTACTTTATTTAAGGCGTAAGATTTCGTATAGGCCGTCACTGCTTGATCATGTCACTTTTCCCCCTCAAAATTAAGTACTCCAAATGGATGTTTCCAACGACTTTCCAGAACACATTTCAATCTCATTGCATCTTTTGAGCAGCCGGCTACTTCTTCCATACTGCTTCAGCAACCCAACTTCACACTTACGGATAAACTAATTTAAAATCATTAAAAAATTAACCTTTTCATTAAAACTAAAATGAATAAAAAATAATTTGTTCTGAAACACTATGAAACACAGAGATATGTACCATGATTTAAATTTGAACACATTCAACATTGTAGCCTGCTAAAGAATAGCACACGTCTCTTTGGAAGAGGTAGAGAATCTCAGGCGCTACACAATTATGAACTGCCTGTAACAGTTACACAGCGCTCCTTTTCTTCTAGCGGTAGCGAGAGAGAGGATGGGCCTTGCGTTAATCGTTGCTGCTTGGAAGTTACAGGAGTGTACCATGTAGCTAACCAGCGCCTGTCGCCTTCGAAACTGACGCCTGCCACACTGACAGCCGTTAATGCCCAATATGTCCCCAGGTTAACAGCTGGTTTTAAAAGTATGAGGTACGCCCGCAGCTGAAACTGTACAAAAAACCAATACCACCGATGTTTAAATGTAAGAAAAGGCGTCTTATTCGTAACTGAAATCGGTGATTAAAGCAGATACTAGCACGCCTCGCCCCTGGTGTACTCATAAAATTCCGAGTGTGTACGTTCCTACAAGAGTCAATCAATACTGCTTCCCCCTACAAGTATCTTGTGAGAAGACCATGAAGGTAACAAGAGAGAGAATCGGGTTCACACGGAGGGATACCAACTGCCTTTCTTCTGCACACCACTTGCGATTGAAACAGGAAAAGAGCAAACTGATAGCAGTGCATAAAGTACTCGCATCACACACCATAACAATGCGTGCGGAGTACAGATGTGGAGACGATATCTCGGTGTACAGTTTAATTTATTAATCACGTAACATGTGTACGTGGATACGAGGGGTGTTCAGTAAGTAATGCAACACATCTTTTACCGGCCAGTTTCTGGCGAAAAAAATCCGAAATTTGTTGTTGTGGAACATCGCGGAATATTTCCGTTTCAGGCCCTATAGTTCCATGAAGTTCCGCTAGGTGGCGGCGCTATACGCAGCCTTCAAAATGGCTTCTATAAGGGTGGTGCGTTCCCAGCATATAGCCGCTTTTGAGTTCCTTTTGGCGGAAAACCAGACGTCGCAGATATTCATAGGCACTTACAGAATGTCTACGGAGACCTGGCAGTCAACAGAAGCTCCGTGAGTCTTTGGGCGAGACACCTGCCATCATTGCAACAAGGTCGCGCAAACCTGTCCGGTCTTCCGCAAGACTCATTCTGTTAATGTACGAACGCGAGCTTGTGTAATGAGTGCGAGGTGTACGCCGTTTTATTTGATAGTTATTTTATGCTTGACTTGTTGGTATACTATTGTTCTCAAGTTCATGAAACATCGTCATATGACGATATGGTATAATGTGCATTTGATCAAGATTCAGTGAAATGTACTGCACAATATGGCAACGTAGTTTGTTGAAACCGGTCATCACAAATACTGTACAAAAGCGAGTCTGGCTGTTTCAAGTTTTACTTCTGTTTCGACATTCTAAGTCTTTTTTTGTATTCTCTTCCAGCTACAGTTATGTCAAGGCTCCTTAGCTATAACTGACGTGCCCATGTAAATACTGTAACTCAGTGGTGTTTGATCCTGATTGGGTCCACAGACTTCATGAGATTTTAAAATGAAATTATTCCGCTTTAGGCTCTTAAAACATTATTGATTGCGATTGCAACTTCGATACATGGTCATTTTTAAACATTGTGGGATGATGTAACACAATAATACAAAGACGTGAGACGCTATGTAAGAACAGATGTATCTTGTGCTGTGAATTTATCTCCTGTTCCATACACCATATACGTTAGAAATCTGGTGAAACATCGACAAACATTAAAGTTTAAATTTCATGTAGCAGGTGTGGTCAGTTGATATCACGCTTGCTAAATGAAATTTAAACTTAAGTGTTTGTCTTATTCTGCCAACTTTAATATTTCTGTGTAGAAGCTTTTGTATTTGTACAAAATCGTTCAAGGTATTGCTCAGTAAACTCAAACTAAGAAAATAAGCGAATTGCATTTTGTTTCACTAATATTTGTGTTTATTACTAACCGATTAGGTCATCATTGGGTAAAAATAACTAATCCTTGAAAATTAAATATAATAAAAACGGCACAGATTATTTTATCATGACGTTACGAAGGAATGTCAGAGAGTGCTCTTAACTCACAATGTTTGTCAAATACGGTACTGGATTTTACTTACTACTGTGTGGAAACAAAGTAGAGAGCATGAATTATAGTGTGGCCAGTCATCTCTGAACGGACACACATTTCAATTAAAACATCACACGGAAGCTATAAGATAATACAACGCATAAGAACTTGTCCTACGACGGAGCAACGGAAGAATTCATAACCGTGGAAAGAAAAAACCAGACCTCAAAACTTTTATCTGTGATATGTATTGAAGTGAATTAAAAACTTAAAGCAAACAATTATACACTCCTGGAAATTGAAATAAGAACACCGTGAATTCATTGTCCCAGGAAGGGGAAACTTTATTGACACATTCCTGGGGTCAGATACATCACATGATCACACTGACAGAACCACAGGCACATAGACACAGGCAACAGAGCATGCACAATGGCGGCACTAGTACAGTGTATATCCACCTTTCGCAGCAATGCAGGCTGCTGTTCTCCCATGGAGACGATCGTAGAGATGCTGGATGTAGTCCTGTGGAACGGCTTGCCATGCCATTTCCACCTGGCGCCTCAGTTGGACCAGCGTTCGTGCTGGACGTGCAGACCGCGTGAGACGACGCTTCATCCAGTCCCAAACATGCTCAATGGGGGACAGATCCGGAGATCTTGCTGGCCAGGGTAGCTGACTTACACCTTCTAGAGCACGTTGGGTGGCACGGGATACATGCGGACGTGCATTGTCCTGTTGGAACAGCAAGTTCCCTTGCCGATCTAGGAATGGTAGAACGATGGGTTCGATGACGGTTTGGATGTACCGTGCACTATTCAGTGTCCCCTCGACGATCACCAGTGGTGTACGGCCAGTGTAGGAGATCGCTCCCCACACCATGATGCCGGGTGTTGGCCCTGTGTGCCTCGGTCGTATGCAGTCCTGATTGTGGCGCTCACCTGCACGGCGCCAAACACGCATACGATCATCATTGGCACCAAGGCAGAAGCGACTCTCATCGCTGAAGACGAAACGTCTCCATTCGTCCCTCCATTCACGCCTGTCGCGACACCACTGGAGGCGGGCTGCACGATGTTGGGGCGTGAGCGGAAGACGGCCTAACGGTGTGCGGGACCGTAGCCCAGCTTCATGGAGACGGTTGCGAATGGTCCTCGCCGATACCCCAGGAGCAACAGTGTCCCTAATTTGCTGGGAAGTGGCGGTGCGGTCCCCTACGGCACTGCGTAGGATCCTACGGTCTTGGCGTGCATCCGTGCGTAGCTGCGGTCCGGTCCCAGGTCGACGGGCACGTGCACCTTCCGCCGACCACTGGCGACAACATCGATGTACTGTGGAGACCTCACGCCCCACGTGTTGAGCAATTCGGCGGTACGTCCACCCGGCCTCCCGCATGCCCACTATACGCCCTCGCTCAAAGTCCGTCAACTGCACATACGGTTCACGTCCACGCTGTCGCGGCATGCTACCAGTGTTAAAGACTGCGATGGAGCTCCGTATGCCACGGCAAACTGGCTGACACTGACGGTGGCGGTGCACAAATGCTGCGCAGCTAGCGCCATTCGACGGCCAACATCGCGGTTCCTGGTGTGTCCGCTGTGCCGTGCGTGTGATCATTGCTTGTACAGCCCTCTCGCAGTGTCCGGAGCAAGTATGGTGGGTCTGACACACCGGTGTCAATGTGTTCTTTTTTCCATTTCCAGGAGTGTATGTTTCGTATCCTTTGTATGCGCTAGTTGACGATCAGTTTGGCTTTAGGAAAAGTAAAGGGACGAGAGAGGCAATTCTGACGTTACGGCCAAAATGGAAGCAAAGCTAAAGAAAAATCAAGACACTTTCATAGGATTTGTCGACCTGGAAAAAGCGTTCGACAATATAAAATGGTGCAAGCTGTTCGAGATTCTGAAAAAAGTAGGGGTAAGCTATAGGGAGAGACGGGTCATATACAATACGTACAACAACCAAGAGGAAATAATAAGAGTGGACGATCAGGAACGAAGTGCTCGTATTAAGAAGGGTGTAAGACAAAGCTGTAGCCTTTCGCCCCTTCTCTTCAATCTGTACATCGAGGAAGCAATGATGGAAATAAAAGAATGGTTCAGGAGTGGAATTTAAATACAAGGTGAAAGGATATCAATGATACGATTCGCTGATGACATTGCTATCCTGAGTGAAAGTGAAGAAGAATTAAATGATCTGCTGAACGGAATGAACAGTCTAATGAGTACACAGTATGGTTTGAGAGTAAATCGGAGAAAGACGAAGGTAATGAGAAGTAGTAGAAATGAGAACAGCGAGAAACTTAACATCAGGATTGATGGTCACGAAGTCAATGAAGTTAAGGAATTCTGCTACCTAGGCAGTAAAATAACCAATGACGGACGAGCAAGGAGGACATCAAAAGCAGACTCGCTATGGCAAAAAACGCATTTCTGCCCAAAAGAAGTCTACTAATATCAAATACCGGCCTTAATTTGAGGAAGAAATTTCTGAGGATGTACGTCTGGAGTACAGCATTGTATGGTAGTGAAACATGGACTGTGGGAAAACCGGAACAGAAGAGAATCGAAGCATTTGAGATGTGGTGCTATAGACGAATGTTGAAAATTAGGTGGACTGATAAGGTAAGGAATGATGAGGTTCTACGCAGAATCGGAGAGGAAAGGAATATGTGGAAAACACTGATAAGGAGAAGGAACAGGATGATAGGATATCTGCTAAGACATGAGGGAATGACTTCCATGGTACTAGAGGGAGCTGTAGAGGGCAAAAACTGTAGAGGAAGACAGAGATTGGAATACGTCAAGCAAATAATTGAGGACGTAGGTTGCAAGTGCTACTCTGAGATGAAGAGGTTAGCACAGGAAAGGAATTCGTGGCGGGCCGCATCAAACCAGTCAGTAGACTGATGACCAAAAAAAAAAAATCCTTTGTATCTTGCTGAACATGCCATTAAGATGGAACATGTTGGGTTAAACAACATGTTGGCAAAGACGAGTAATAAATATCTTCATATACAATGTAAACAAACACTGTAGTGGCAACTCAGGAAGAACGGCTGTACATGTCAACTACATAACGGACGGGTTAAGCACGACCCACAATAGGTAGCTCATTACACTAGTGACCTCCTGCGAATTCAAAATTTTACATTCGGTACTTTTTACACACTTCAACACGAAACCCCTTTAACTAAAAACTTACATCAATGCAAAGTTCAAAACTATTGTTGTATCCACAATGTCTGAAGAACAGTAAGTTGTTCGAAGAAAAAGTTTCACGCCCATGTACGTACATTTTTGGTTTCCCAGCAAATTTCTAATTTATTATGTACAACTGAAGTGTATTCGTGTATCTCACAGCACAAGAGGTCACAAAATGCTTAGAAGTATACTGAACACAAATACTGTAAAATCAATATTATAAGTCAAATCACTACTAGTTAAAGAATGCTTGTACGTTTTTCTCTTAATCATCGTGACATCTGCCACATTTGGCAGGATTAAAATCATATGAAACAGAATGTTTCCTTCCGTTTAAGACATTTTGATATCTGTGCCAGCTGTCTATATCGTCGTCTCTGCATGATTTCCTTCCAGTACGCATTTAAGGATGTCGTCCGTAAGCAGACAGATACAACAAAATTTCGTCTACCTTCCGCCTGTCCCTGGTTCAAGTTCAGCTTTCCATTAACGTGTCAGCTCCTGACAGTTTCGAATTGTATTAAGTGGTTTCCGCGTTTACAATACGATTAGCAAATTTTATATTTATCCGAATGATTTCAGGATATTTCATACCAACTTCCGTGATAAACGGAATTTCTCGCTAAAGTGTTATCAGTGTTTGACGTATTGCCATTTTCGGGACCGGCGCTATCTTATTACGGGGAAACATACGTACATTTCGTACCGTTAGGAGATGTTACTTCCTGTAGACAGATAAGTCGGGGCAATTTCTGATAAGGTACAAGAAAACGTTTCAAGAATAAACTCTGTTGTGTATGATAAAAATGAAAAATACTGAGAATAGAATTGGCTGGCCGACCGGAGTGGCCGAGAGGTTCTAGGCGCTACAGTCTGGAACCGCGGGATCGCTACGGTCGCAGGTTCGAATTCTGTCTCGGGCATGGATGTGTGTAATGTCCTTAGGTTGGTTAGGTTTAAGTAGTTTTAAGTCTAGGGCACCGATGACCTCAGAAGGTAAGTCCCATAGTGCTCAGAGCCATTTAAAAAAAAAAAAAAAAAAAAAAAGAAATGGCTGCGTTCACAGTTGTTTCCCGACTTGCGCAGATTGTGTACTAAACGTTTATTAAACTACAATTCCAACTGACTACACGCTCCGAGGTTTGAATGAAAATTTATCAGACGCTCCAAGACAGAAACATAATATACATCTATGAAGTTTATCATTCACGTCTAGTAGCTTCAGGCTGTGTCCCACTTTGACATTAGAGTTATTAAAACTAACAGCATAATCATAGCTGCGTGTACAGCTTAATATGCTTGTGAGAGGAGGTGTTGAACCACACCCGGGTAGAGTCGGCGCGAGGGATGATGACCGCTGGTCTGGCACATCACTCAGGCTTAGTGTGATTTCTCAGCGATTCTGCACTACTGGACATTAAAGCTGCGACACCAAGAAGAAATGCAGATGATAAACGGGTATTCATTCGACAAATATATTATACTAGAACTAAAATGTGATTACATATTCACGCAATTTGGGTGCATGGATCCAGAGAAATCAGTACCCAGAACAACCACCTCTGGTCGTAATATCGGCCTTAATACGCATGGGCATTGAGTCAAACAGAGCTTGGATGGCGTGTACAGATAGAGCTGCCCATGCAGCTTCAACACGATACCACAGTTCATCAAGAGTAGTGACTGGCGTATTGTGACGAGCCAGTTGCCCGGCCACCATTGACCAGACGTTTTCAGTTGGTTAGAGATCTGGAGAATGTGCTCGCCAGGGCACCAGTCGAACATTTTCTGTATCCAGAAAGGCCCGTACAGCACCTGCAACATTCGGTCGTGCATTATCCTGCTGAAATGTAGGGTTTCGCAGGGATCGAATGAAGGGTAGAGCCACGGGTCGTAACACATTTGAAATGTAATGTCCACTGTTCAAAGTGCCGTCAATGCGAACAAGAGGTGACCGAGACGCGTAACCAATGGCACCCCATACCATCACGCCGTGTGATACGCCAGTATGGCGTCCAATGTGTGTTCACCGCGATGTCGACAAACACGGATGCGACAATCATGATGCTGCAAACAGAACCTGGATTCATCCGAAATAATGACTTTTGCCATTCGTGCAACCAGGTTCGTCGTTCAGTACACCATCGCAGGCGCTCCTGTCTGTGATGCAGCGTCAAGGGTAATCGCAGCCATGGTTTCCGAGCTGATAGTCCATGCTGCTGCAAACGTCGTCGAACTGTTCGTGCAGATGGTTGTCGTCTTGCAAATGTCCCCATCTGTTGACTCAGGGATCGAGACGTGGTTGCACGATCCGTTACAGCCATGCGGATAAGATGCCTGTCATCTCGACTGCTAGTGATACGAGGCCGTTGGGATACAGCACGGCGTTCCGTATTACCCTCCTGAACCCACCGAGTCCATATTCTGTAACAGCCATTGGATCTCGACTACCGCGAGCAGGAATGTCGAGATACGACAAACCGCAATCGCGATAGGCTACAATCCGACCTTTATCAAAGTCGGAAACGTGATCGTACGCATTTCTCCTCCTTGCACGAGACATCAGAACAACGTTTCACCAGGCAACGCCGGTCATCTGCTGTTTGTGTATGAGAAATCGGTTGCAAATTTTCCTCATGTCAGCACGTTGTAGGTGTCGCCACCGGCGCCAATCTTGTGTGAATGCTCTGAAAAGCTAATCATTTGCATATCACAGCATCTTCTTCCTGTCGGTTAAATTTCGCATCTGTAGCACGTCATCTTCGTGGTGTAGCAATTTTAATGGCCAGTAGTGTATGTTCACTCAAACGCTGGCAATAAAATAATACATTTAACGGGACTATTATTTCCTCGCGAATTTCATTTAAGAGAGTTGAAGATGACTGAAATAAATAAGAATACGAGAGCAATTATGAGTGCATATATATTATATTTTCCACACGTACTGCAAAAACCATCAAAATAATGAACCGTCGAATAGTTGGAATCGGTAACTAGAAGCAAACTATGTAGGAGGTCATTTCTAGTTACCGATTCCGACATTACTGTTTGTTCGCAAAAATCTTATATCAGAAACGTCTTTAAAAATGATCTTGTAAGTGAACTACAGAATACGACAAGACTTTCAAAAGATGAAAATCTTTGCACACATTACTGCACACACAAAGAAATAAAACGCAAAAATGACCAAACCTTGCAACCGGTAACTATACTACCTACACGTAAGTCACACCAGGTACAGTGGCTCCAAATGACACTCTGTAAAACTGATACACCATGAGTGACAGTAAAAATAAGAGAAGCGTTGCAGAAACATCGAAAAGGAAAACATAAAAGTGCCTACATAAAAAGAAACTTACCGCATATGAACTTCCAAAGGAGTCAAAGATCGAACCTGACAAGAACGAAATAAGGACATAACAAGAAATAATAATGTTAGAAGATCAAACTGTAACGAAACAATAAAAATCCAGAATAACTAATGAAAAAAATAATAAACACAAACTGCCAGGCACGAATGAGGTACCACCCAAATCAGTGCTTCCCTACCACCCGCCATCCATCAGACGCAAAATTTTAAAATAGTAACAAAAAATGAAACCACGAGCCAATAACATAAACCCTACGGCAAAGACACAGCAATATCCCTCGGCCCACCATTGTAAACAGAAAATATGAAAACGACAGAAAAACCTCCCTCCAGAGAAACCAAAAATGTAGCACTGGCACAATACAGTAACATAAAAAAACGCAACGTAAAACAAGAAAGACGTATCGGACCCACCAACACCTAACTGACAAAACAAGGCTTGTACATTTTGCTGACTACTTTCATAAATGCAAGAAATAAACAATAACCTTTACGAATACTCTTCCTCCAGCAATATTCATCTAAATGGCCTTGCAACACAGAAATTCTTCTCTTTCCCCACCCGACAAGAGATTTTACAGCCCCCCAATACCCGTAGATAGTGTTAGTACATGCCCCCGTCTTATAATCTTTAAACTGAATATTGTGATTCACGACCAAATGATGATAACCCCTTTCACCCAACCCTTTGTACGAAGCAAACCCATCCGACATAGCTACAGAATCGTCTTCCACATATTGTTCTATTGAGGATGTCAAGACTCCCTTTGTCCGATTTGGTACAACCCTAAATACAATATCAGCATAATCTCCTCCAGAAACTACTACTCCAAAAATCCACAGCCAACAACCTCGTGCCCCCTTTCGTGCTTTCTCTTTCCAAAATGTGACCTCATCTACTTCAACTATAACCCCTGCCTGCCACCCCCCCCCCCCCCCCCCAATGACCCCCTATTCTTTGTAAATTCCCCGCAGACTTCTCTACAAAACAAGAACCAGTCGACTACAGTGCCACACGAAACCCCTGCTTCGTGCATGATAGATTTGCAAGAATATTCATAGCAAAAATAGTAGGTTAGCACGATAATTACTTCTAAATTCAGCCTCAATCTTTCGAACCACGTCCCCTTGCGTATCGATCTCCGTATGTCATTTTTTCTGCACCTCGACAAGAATTCGTCAGAAGTTCGTGATGACGCAACCCTCGTCAAAACCATACAATTTCCACAAACACTGCACTTCCAAAATTCAGCAATGGCACCCAATGATTGCAAAAAATTTATAGTTGATTTACGGTTACTCATTTTCTGAAGCAGAATTTTCTCAGTAAACACAACTGACTCATCCATAACGAACAGCGTCAGATATCAAGACCTTATAAATCACTACTACTTATAAATCACGACCACTTTCATTAACAAAAGACGCCGAAAACTAGTTACGAGATGAAAACAAAACAATCTACATCAATTTTTTAATTTAACGTTCAACGACAGCAATCTGCGGCACAAACAAAATAACATCACACATTACGTCATTGGTCAAACCCGACGGGTGGTATCGGGTACTCTAAGGGCAATGAGATTCAAAGATCTGTTAGACGTTTTAGACTGATTCATTGGTTGGTATCTTATTACAATTTGTTTTCTGTATTAACCTTATGTATTAACCTTATGTATCTGTAGTGTTTGTAAACCTGTAGTCAGCGTAAAGCGCCATGTTCCAGAAGAAAGCTCATTGAAAAGGTTGGCGGTATGCGTTAGTGTACGCTTTACCTTTTCTTTTCCACCGCCCATGAATTCTTCCGATTCTTAAAATAAATGATCGGTCATGTACTTTTCAATAGTTGGCGCAGTGAAAGATGTTTTATTACCAGTTACCACGAATGTTTAATTGTTCTTGTCAGAGTGTGTCGGTTTTGCTATTTTATTGACCTATTTATAATTTGTTTTGCTGGTTTGCTCGAAGCTAATGCTAAAGGTGTACGCTGTCTGACAAATTATATTGTGCGTCTGTTCTATCTAAGTGGCCGAAGAAAGTTTTAGTCTCCTCCAAGACGCATTTCTACTCTCCGCACCACAATAGATTAATGTGTGTACGGATGAGCTTTGAATGTCATGGAAGTGTCCTTGTGGCTGCTCCAATGGCTTGCTAAAAAGGAAGAAAATTGCTATTTAAATGCTGAAACTAATTTTTAAAATATTTGTAGCTGGTTCTTAAATCTTTTGGTTATCGTAGTTTTTGGTAAGAGCTCAGACGAATTAATTCGATGAACGGCTGTATGTTGGAATTCTAATAAAAATTATTGGTGCTGCAGGGAAGTGTCGTTAACGATCTTCTGTACTCCATTGCTGGAACGTGCTACCCAGGGTTGGGCCTCGCTTATTCACGGTGCGTCGGTTTGCTAAGCCAGGTGTTTACGTCATTTGGAGTGCATACGCTCGGCAGCTCTCGCTGTTGTTTGTGTTTCGCGCTGTTTTCTCCCACCGCTGTTCCTGTTGAAATAAAGTTTATACTTGGAATAATCTTGAACTTGGAGCCATTATCTCGTGGCCATCACCTTAAGCCAATTTTGATGGGCGCTGGGATTAATCTGTTTTAACTTATTCTTGTGTTGCTGGAAAATGTGTTAAATCTTCATTTGATGTGTATTGCTAGGGTCAAAATTATCTTGCCTAGATATGGTGTTACATAGTTTTAAATATGGTTTTATTTTTTTAGCATTCAAGTTTAAAACATGTTATATTCTCACCATTTGGTAATTAAGGGTCTTCTGATCTGTTCTGGTAGTACTGTTTAGATTTACGTCTGACTTTATTCCAGCTTTACCCTTACTTCACTGTGTCTTATATAGGCCGTCTCTCGCCTTAAAGAATATTAAGACATCTTGGGTTAAAGTTAACTTTAAATTTTCTGTACATTAAAGAATTGTCATTGAATTTTAAATTACTCTGATTACTTGGGCTCTTAATTAATTTTGGAAAAAGCTTAATTGCCTGCTATGTGATTAAAATCCCCACCGGTCAAGCCCTACCCGGTTTTCCTACCTGGCTGAATTAAGAGGCCGTAATTATCACGTATCAAACAGTATTTCACGTATTGCCACTTTCAGACCTGAAGGCTGTCTCAGGTAGAGAAAGTTTATAACTTTATGGTCGCGTGTATTGAAGGGGTCCGCAGGCACGCCTGTAAGAACGTAGTTGCATAATTGCGAGGTGTGTGGATCGAATCTCGCTGCCGCTACTGATCTCTTTCATTCTCAACAATAGATTTATTATGACTTCCAAAGTTATCAATATTTAATGATTTGTTTTTTTCATGACCTTTGTGCTGAAGAAAGAGGAAAAACATTTTGCGTAAGATGGGAATTATAAATAAGGTTACACAAGAACTTTCAATCAAATCAGAACAGTCGTTTTACTGATACTGTTTATCCACATTTGTGGCACGTTTAACGTGTAACCTCTAGAGCACTGTACGAATCAGGATAATATGATCGTAAAAAACAGAAAACTGTAATTATAGCGACATAAAAGTACAGTACATTCAATGAACATCGATTTTTGCATGTTTATGGTTTTTTTATGTGCCTATTGCAGAACAGACTTGGTTTACGGTTTTCTGTCATCACAATATTTCGTGCTGTATCAAGCGTATCTGTTGTTAGAACTAAACGAATGAATTAAATTAATGGAATGAAAAAAGGTCAAGTACCGGCAACGAGATGCGATCCAGACACCTCGCGCTTCTGCAACTAAGCGCCTATTTACTCGGCTGCGGAATCCATCCACGCCTAAAATTTCCAAACCAGATTTTCTCGAAAACAGTTGAAACTTGCGTCTTCAGGTTTACATATGTGTACGTTCTAACCTTGCCTTACACACCCTGTCAATATTAATCAAATCTGTGACGGAACATTCTCATGGTCCCTTGTTAAGTTCACTGACGACAACGGCGACAGGAAGTTCTCCCGGCCACAGAGTTAAAAATACAATAAATTTGCCGAATCAGTAAGTAAGAAAAATTGACCTCCTTTCTACGAGTAACACGCTTTTCATGGCCTTCATGGTACCAGGCAGTGCCCTCTACACGTACGAGAGGCTTCAGCAAATAAGTTACACATTATCATGGCAAGTAACTTTTATTGAGTGCTTCAAAATTAAACACATACACGACACTATTTTTCAACATAGAACATTTCGGCCGTTGTTTAGAGACTTGGTGACATTCAAACTTTCAATTCCTCGACGAGGGAAACCCGCTACTTGGTCACGAAGCCATTCTACAACTGCTGTGTGACCATCCACTTCGATGGAAAATCTTTTCTCTCCCAGATGTTCTTTCAGTTTGCCAGAGAGATGGAAATCGCATGATTGTTTTGTTTTAGGGCGCAAAAACAACTAAAATCATACGAGTCCATATCAGGACCCTAGAACACCAATACGAAAAATGAGTTAAAAACGAGTACACGTTAATCTCAACCGATGGGAGGAAAGAGATAAGAACAAGGACTTCCTCTAACAAGAAGGTCCACAAAATACGCCATACAGACAATGGAGGTTCCAAACTGAAGATTAAATGTCCTTCGCCATATTGCTACGACGAACAGAAAGTAAAACGGCCGATAACTCAGACGGCGAACGTACGACGTGACAATGAAAGGTGGCTACACTGAGTCACAGCGCCAGAGATTGCGCCAGAGTATTATTCCGCCGCTTCCACTGGCGGCAGTAGTAGTTCAGAGGTTGCCATGGGCAGTGCTTGTTGAGAGGATGTCGAGAACAGTACTAGTTGAGAGCATGTCGTGTGCAGTTGTTGTTCTGTTGGGCGAGAGAACAGATGCTGTTCGGTTGGTGTAATGTATAGATGGAAGATGTTGCAATGATCACAGTGTATTTTTCATCAATATATATTTTTTATTTCAAATTTCCTAAATAATAATGCATCTTGGTCACAGGTTCAGTCAACAAAGCACCTGGCTCGTGTTCATGTATTAGACTTTTAATTCTGGTTTCTATGTGCAATTATAGTATTTCTGGTTTTATAATTAGTTCATTGTAAATGGTGTTTAAAATATCTCGTCGTATTGAGTAAGAACCGTGCCAGATACGTGTACGTTGAACCACACTACCACACACAGAACAGTTACACTTGTGCTTTGTTGTTTCGTAGCTTTTATAGTTGCTGGGGACTTAATTAATCAATTGTGTTAACGGAAATTTCCTTTCATTCTTTATTGTTATTTTATGCAGTCAGATTGCGTACTAATACTATCCAGGGCCAAACGGTTACAAGACTTCGTAACCGGACACACAGCTACTAAAATTATTGCATTTTCATTTTTATAATTAAGCCCCCATGCAACAATTATTGAAGTATAGGAAATAAACGTAAATTACAAACTACAGCGTGTACACACTTTATTCAACATGTAAACTTCGCTACAGATATTCGGATTTCGGTTATGACATGTTAGATTTGCCTGACATCATTGATGACGATGTGACGCAGGCGAATAGCGAAATTCTGCACGACCCGCTGAAGCGTCGGAACATAGATTCTGACGTTGACCTCCTGAATGGCTGTTTTCAGCAAGGTTTTGGGGTTATTACTGTACACTTTGTCTTTAATATAACCCATGTGTTCAGATCAGGAGAATATGGTGGCCAATCGAGGCCCATGCCAGAGGCCTCTGGGTAACCCAGAGCCAGAATGCGCTTCCCTGAATTCAAAACACACTCCTGCTTCGATGAGGTCGAGCTCCGTCTTATATGAACCACATCTTGTCATTTTGGATAATGGGGATGAAATCACCTTTCATAACCTTCACATACGGTTCGGTAGTCACCGTGTCATCACGGAATATGGCACCGATTTTTCCGTGACTGGACACTGCACACCATACAGTCACCCGTTGAAGGTGAAGATACTTCTCGATCACGAAATGCGGATTCTCTGTCTCCCAAATGCACCAATTTTTCTTATTGACGAAGCCATCCAAATGGAAGTGGCCGACAACAACAAGACGCGTGTGCGTGTGCATACTAATTCCCATCATGCCCCGCAGCCAACCATGCAGTTTGAACGTTCTGACGCAGACCGTTCAGACGTTATGACGATTTTGTTTCATATAGTTCACTAAGTGACACCCTGTACGTACGTAGTAAGTGGTTAAAAAAAGGTATTCCGTCAGGAGATGGCGAACTGTCAATGGTTGATGACTTAGCACAAAGTAGTGGAGGGGGATCATCGCTTAAAAATGGCGATGGTAAAACGATGGTGCCCAATACGGAACCTATTGTCTGTCAGTAAACTGGAGAGAGAGAGAGAGAGAGAGAGAGAGAGAGAGAGAGTCCTCACTCTGCCTACCCAGCTACGTCAAGAGGCCCTTCCACAGGGTGTTTCACAACGTAGTACCGGCCCTGCCGCGGCGCGCGCTTTAAATCTGTGTCGACGCCGTGTACAGATACGTCCCGGCAGCGTTTATTTTTAGACAAATGCGTTAAGACCATAATGAATACAAAAGACGATAGCTTCTTCCGAAACACAACATTATAGAGTAAGTAATATTAACATAAGAACGGAAGTCAGGATTCTGCTACAAACACGAAAACCGAATGCCTGTTCATGTGAATGTATGTACCCTCTACTGCAATTCGTAAAACGAACCCTGTATGGTGCAATCAATCTGTAGAATTTAAGGCTTGTTCTTACGTCATGTTTCTACTAATTGCTAGAAATTTTCTTTGATGGGTTGCGTTAAAATTTGACAATTATTGCAACACGAAGAGTGCTCAAAAAGTAGGGAGAAATTTATAATTTCGCGTGCTGTATTAGTCCGATTTCCACTAATTTTTTTGTCAGTGTCTTCGTAAACATGTCTGAAAAGTATCTGTGCAATGTTACGCATATTGGGTATTTATTCTATTGTCAGCTGTCAAAGAGGTTACATGTGTTTTAGTAGTATCAACGATTATTTGTTTTGTATATAAATACATTAGAGAATCTATATTAAATTTTGTTATAAGAATGGAATAGTGTCAAATTTTTATATTGCCTTTGGTGAGCCTCTTGTGAGTAAAATAAGGACATACAAGCGGTATAAGTATTTCAAAGCAGGCCTTAAAGGACAGAGGTTGTACAAGCATGGATGAGGCTAAAAGTACACCGTTACCAGACCTATAAACTATACCGAAGAAACCGTTCCAAATGTATTTCGGGAATTGGAGAATCACTGACGTAAGTGTACAGTATCTAATGGGGAAATTTTAAAGAGGTCAACATTGCTGTAAATTAACAAATAAAGTTCTTACAAAAAAATAAAAATTGATATGTGAACGGACGTCTTATGTCAAGCTTTTTACATAGAAGTCCAGAATCGGTGTACAAGTTTCGAAAGGAAATTTCGGCAGTATTTAGCGTAGTTATTGTGCACATGTTTTAAGCAATATGTCTTAGAATTAGGTGACTAGTAACCGGGATAGAGATTTAGGCACAGAACAAATCCAAATGCTGCTGTTCCCAAGCATTAAAAGTTTTACGTGATTAAATCACGTTCTAAATAGCTAAGATGGTCTCGCAGCGAGAGGGCCGAGAAAGGGTCGACCAAGTGGCTGGGAGAGGTTGAATTCCCCGGAGCTTGTTCACATGACGGGAAGACAAGTGCTGACGCCAAAGTGACACTACCTCTTGACAGACAGTAACACGGAGATCATTGGAAGGAACGGAAAAACTAGCGGGCCGCGGTAGGAGGGCTGCAGCATTGATAGCAGCGTCAGCATTCTCGTTTCCCGCCAGGCCGACGTGACAGCGAACCCACAATCACAATGGCTCCCTGAAGAGTGAGCAAGTAGAAGCCTCCTTGGACCGGTCGCACTAAGGGAAGGACGGTGTATAGCACGCAGAGGCTCTGAAGGCCACAGGGAGAATCTGAAGAGGGTGATGGCACGGCGCAAGGTGTGGACTTTCCGATCAGCATCACCAACGTCTGTGCGGCTTTGGTCGAATTACTAGCACTATTTCACTACAACTGGACGCGACACCGCATTTGGTCCATATATCGCCAGAATTTCACGGTGAATCTGTGTACAATTTTGATGTTTTGTCCACAACAATCGTAGTGACCCGCGTTCTTCAACTTTCAGGTACGTTTGCAGTAGCCGCGGCATTTCACACGCGCAGTCTAATGCACCCGTTATCTGCACAGCTGCAGAACTGTGTCTACAGGAAACTATAAACATGTACTGTTCTGACAAAGTGTCACTGTTCTTACGTAATGGCCTCAGCGTGGGCTGACTTGTGACTTATTTTCTGAAGTCCTTACGTACCTCTGATACGACACACATCAAGGAAACGTTTTGCATCATACCTGTTCCCCGAAGTCCTGAAGATAGACGTTGACTGTGGACATTGTATCACAGACTAAGTCCCTTTGGCTGTTCAGAGAAGTCACTAAAGCCGCCCAAAGATGCGAACAACCATACATGAGCATCGCCTATTAGACAGAGGGGGTCCGACAGCCGATCAGTTCCAGTCATTCCACCAGGAAGGAGGGACACTGCTAGTGTTGTCTGTAGTTCAACCATGCCTAGACGGTCAATATCTCGGTTCGAATCCGTCCGCATTGTTACTTTGTGCCAGGAAGGGCTCTCAACAAGGGAAGTGTCCAGGCGTGTCGGAGTGAACCAAAGCGATGTTGTTCGGACATGGAGGAGATACAGAGAGACAGGAACTGTCGATGACATGCCTCGCTCAGGCCGCCCATTGGCTACCTACTACGGCAATGGATGACCGCTACTTACGCATTATGACTCTGAGGAACCCTGACAGCAACGCCACCATGCTGAATAATGCTTTTTATGCAGCCACAGGACGTCGTGTTACGACTCTAACTGTGCGCAATATGCTCCACGATGCGCAACTTCACTCTCGACGTCCATGGCGAGGTCTGTCTGCAACCACGACACCATGCAGCGCGGTACAGATGGGCCCAACAACGTGCCGAATGGACCGCTCAGGATTGGCATCACGTTCTCTTCATCGATGAGTGTCGCATATGCCTTCAACCAGACAATCGTCGAAGACGTGTTTGGAGGCAATTCAGTCAGGCTGAACGTCTTATACACACTGTCCAGTGAGTGCAGCAAGGTGGAGGTTCGCTGCTGTTTTGGGGTGGCACTATGTGGGGCCGACGTACGCCGCTGGTGGTCATAGAAGGTGCCGTAACGGCTGTAGGATAGGTCAAAGCCATCCTCCGACCGATGGTGCAACCATATAGGCAGCATACTGGCGAGGCATTCGTCTTCTTGGACGGCAATTGGCGGCCCCATCGTCCACATCTTGTGAATGACTTCCTTCAGGAAAACGACATCGCTCAACTAGAGTGGCCATCACGTCCTCCCGACACGAATCCTTTCGAACATACCTGGGATAGATTGAAGAGAGCTGTTTATGGACGACCCAACAACCACCCTGAGAGATCTATGGCGAATCGCCGTTGAGGAGTGGGACAATCTGGACCTGGACCTTGATGAACTTTTGGATAGTATGCCGCGACGAATACAGGCATGCATCAATGCAAGACGACTTGCTACTGGATGTTACATGTACCGGTGTGTTCAGAAATCTGGACCTCCACCTCTAAGGGTGGTACACAACATGCAATGTGTGGTTTTCGTGAGCAATAAAAAGAGCGGAAATGATGTTAATGTTCCTCTCTATTCCAATTGTCTGTACAGGTACCGGAACTCTCGGAACAGAGGTGATGCAAAACTTCTTTTTGTATGTGTTTATCGTCGACGCTACGAAAAAATTCGGAATAAACGGGGTTATCTTCGCTAGGGGAGGGAATAGCTCAAGCGTAAACATTACATTCAACAAAACCGATCAAACGTAAAACAGCACTTTTAAAGCTGCCATTCGTTGTGTAGCTGTGGTTTACGGCTCTAACTTTTCCAGAATTGAATATTTCTCCTTTCTTCGGGCAATGAAATACTTAATGCGATTTCGGTGAGATAAAACCCTTCTCCTACGGTGACCACCGACTGTAATATTTTCGGTGTTTCGTTTCGGAGGATGTCGTTCAGTTTACATTATTTCCGAGACGTGGCGTTGTTAAGTTCGTTTTGTGATATTCGAGTCGTATGCTTTCATTTTGCTTCTTTATATTTTATAGAAGCAGACGATTATACCAATCAGCAATGTCTGTCGTTCTGTGGCATCTACGTCTTCTAATGTCTGTCTTTTATTCAAATTGTGATTTAAATTTTGTGCACAAAATAATAGAGCATGTGCAGTAATGACATTAAAATCCAAAACGCATTGGTAAATCTGTTGTGTTAAAGACGATGTGAAATTGCTTATTGTATTGATAGGTTTCACGCTTTGTTCCCGGGTCTCTTGCCGCCTTGTGCAGCATGACGATGTCGTGCTCTGGGTAGAAGCCGGTTGGAACAGTACTGTGAAGAATTAAATAAACGTTGTCTTTGCTGAGGAAGTAATCAGAAACTGATTAGATCTGAAAAATTTTCTTAACTTACACGAATTTCGTAAAGATTCCGTAGTTTTTGATGATAGTGTTCAACAACGTGTAGCGTCGCAGCTATTACGCGACTGCAGATTTTTGCAGTAAGTTTGTTACGTTATGGAAAGCTGTTTCGGGAGCCTGCAGTATAGTAGCGTTCGGTGGCGGCCGGCATGTGGCCTGCTGTATGCGTCACAGCCACACCTGTCGCTAAGGTGGACCGTGAGAATGCTCACTGTGGCGCGTACTAAAATCACTTCCTCACCTCACCTAAGAAACTAAATAACTACGTTAAATATTAGCTGTTTTATTCCAAATTTGGTACATGACCTTTTATTATTCAGACGAACTGTGTCTGCATTTGATACCGCTACCTGTAATAGTTTCGGAGATATAAAAAACCTTTTAAAAAGTACTTAACTGACACTTAAGAAATTAACTTCAGATAGTAACAATAACAGCTTATATTTCTTTCGTTATGTGAAAACATTAATAGCTCTCTTAGTGTGCTGATTTAATTTACAAAGATTTTCAATTCTAAACTTTCGATAATTTTTCATTCGTAATGAAAACAACAGTTTAAAAGTTAATATTTATATTTTGTGTTAGGGTGAGAGTAAAAGAGTGAATGTGAATGTGTATGTGGGACATAGTCAAATTTCAATTCTAGATCGTATTACACCTTACGTAACTAGAAAGTGTTACGCCACCAGCGTGTCATGAAAAAAACTGTAAAAAACCACCAACTGGCGGATGACGTATGTCTATGAGCGTTTGCTTTTGTAATAAGATAGCCAGAAATGTAGTAAGAGGATAGTCAGTTCTATAATATATTTCCCTTAGTTTTCGTTTCGTTTGATGGGACGTTTTGTTATATTTGCATCATGAAATGATGTAGATGCATCTGCGAATGTTGATTCGAGTAAAGCAGTTTGAGCGCGAATATTATCATGAAAGATTAGTCTGATTAGCTGTTCGTTTTGATCAACCAATAAGGGTAAAGTCTTTCCCGAGAATTGGGATGAGTTATATGCCCTAAAAGCAATGGCATTCAGTCTGTCGTGGACTAACTGCCGGACGAGAAGGTCATGTTAGACGTGTCCGAAAAAATTATTTGCAAAATGAAGAAATGACTTATATCGCGTTCGGTTGATATTGCCGTTCAAGCAGATGCAGTTACGGACTGTGAAGTTTTGGGAGATTTTGGAGTGTTGTTTGTAGAGAAAACAGCGTGTGAAACTATCGGCCTTTGTACAGAATTCTGCGTGGCGTGTTCAGGTAGAACATTTTTGGCGAGTATCTTCATTTGAAGAATCCACTGAAAAGGACCGAGTGTGAAACTCATTTCGTAGCAGAGTATTGACTGTATTAATCTCGTAATATTTCGGTATTTAGTACCTTTCTGGCTGTCTAGCGTGTGATATAAGCTGCATGAACTAGTGGTGGATGTGCTATCGACGTAAATGTGGGCTTGTTGACACCACAACTAAAAGACAATAAAAAACATTAGTATCGATAAGCGGACATTTTCAATGAAGGAATGAAGCATCCATTTCTGCCCGTTAATACTAGAGATTTAAAGGTTTATTTCGTTACCCGAGTTACGCGGAATTTGCAATCTTAAGTATGGACGATGGTTTTCTTCAACGCTGATTTTAACATCGTCTACGTAGTACCATCAAATGCAGAGCAACGGGTGGTGAACGAACGCTATACTGAGATACTGAGGTAGGTGGACATTAATTATGCAGCTTGCTTCAAGCAGAAAAACCCCGCTCCTCCGCAAACGGGCGACGCTGAACTTCCGCATAAACAAGACAGACCAGGAATAGGAATATTTATTTATACTGTTCTTTCTTAGTTTTCCCTTAGAATGTGCACAATATTCGTCACACTGGATTTAAACGGACTTTGAATCGATTAATTCAGTAAGGTTGGATGAGAAAGAGTAACGTAAGAAGATACTCTATGAAGTTCGTGTCGTGTAGCTGGGTTGGTTAGGGGAATATCGTAAAAATTAGCGCGGCAGTTCGCTCAGTCAGATCTTATTAGAGGCAACACCGAATTGGGGATCTGTGTTAACGACAGTAACTGTTCAGTGTGCCTTTATGTGGCTGTCTGAACCTAATAGCGTAAAGCAACGTTACAATCTGGTAACACAGTTTTTCCCCTTTTCTGTTACGCGAATGCTGCGCGGCATGAACGACTCTTGGTAAACGTGCGTTTACACCAGCTCGCCATGAGCTTGTGTGTGCCCCACACGCCAAGTGGCATGCGCGTAGGTGTATTCCTATTTCCCTTTATGTGCCCTTGCATGATTCCCTTCATATTTAGACGCGACCACGCACACCTTTCCAGTAACTGATGTCCGCTTTGCTAGTAGAAGCTGTCGGCGCAGCCGGTATATTTTGAGACGAAGACGATATCGTAGAAAGAAGTGGAAACATTGGGATAATATAAGCACTTTTGAGCATGATGGAAGACAAAGATAGTAAGCCGTACCCTGTTTAATAACTTTATTCGTCATTTCAAAGCAATATTTCAACCTTACAGCGAAAAAACGCTAAATAGAGAAACGCTATGTGAGTGGTGATAAGGTTAGCTTTAACAGAGTACTTGCTACTCGAGACAACTGCCCTAGCTGGAAGATCCAGTTCCAGATATGTTACATCGAAATCTATAATTCCACACGTTTTCTAGGCTCTGTTGAAGTGCCTGAAAAACTTCTTCACGCAAGTTTATGACTACTTGCTGTTCCTTTTCTTGGATAACGGAACTCTTATTTGATGCTTAACGTTTATAGTAAACAGTTGCGGGCGCGCGCGCGCGTGTGTGTGTGTTCACAAGACCTTTTAGATTTTATGGTTTCTTTTTTTGTTTACCTTCAGATTCCAAAATATAGAGAAGGGAGGCGAGGGGAAGGGATGGGATATGCTGGGCGATATTTGAAATTGACGTGGAATTTCCCGCGCTGTTTGGGGGCTTTGGCCAGCGAACACATGGTTCTACGGTACCTATACATAATCATGGAATAGCACTTACACCCAACGTCTTCGATTATTTGTGGGATTTATTCCAACCTGTCTGCTAGAATTTCTACTCTCTACATTTCCCTCAAGTATCCTGCTGTAAGAGCTTTTGCTTGATGACTTAACACAAGTCCTCACTATGTCCGCGGACAAAATTTTTTTCTCATCAATCCACCTAGTTTTCCGTACCCTTCTATAACACCACGTCTCAAACGCTTCGATGCTTTTTTTTTTTTGCGACCTTCCGACAGTCCACCGCGATCCACTTCCATACAATGTCGCATTCGGCGATAGTTGGCATCTAATGCAGCAGAATTTATTCAAGGCGTGTGCATTGTGATTCTCCATTTTTTATGTTGAGTTTGTCGCAAATTTCTTTTCTGATACTCCATATCCTGCGCTTCTTAAAGTATTGTTTCCATTTGATATGTCCTGTAATTATTCTTCACTTGTACAGAGAATAACAGTATCATCAGTGAATCTTATAACAACCTTGAACTTCAATCCATCTGCAGAACGTTACTTTTATTTTTGTTCTGTACAGGTTTAACAGCAGGGAGTGACTGCATTCCTGTCTTACACCCATCTGTATCCGAGCGCCTCCCTCATGGCCTTCGATTTTTACTGTCCAGTGATTATTTTTGTACGTATTTATTACATACTACCGTCTTTCCCTCTAGCTTATACATCTTTTCTACGGATTTCGAACATCCTGGACCTTGTACACTCAACGCAGCTGTAGGACCGATCTAAAGAGACTCGACTGGAGTATGACGCGAGTGATGTACTGTACTGCAACGTGTCAGGCATCTCGGTGCCCACACAGAGAAGCGCGTGCCCCTGGTCCCACAGCGAGCTAGCTGCGCCTGCCATTAATGAGGACGTCCCGTGGCGGTTGGCCCGTGTTTTGACACGCGGAAGCCCCCCGGCTGGCTGCTGTACTCCCGGGGTCGCACGCGGCGCTGTTGCGGTGGGACCAGGAAGTCGCCCATTTACACCTCCCGTCCTACACACACACACACACACACACACACACACACACACACACTACACGGCAAAAACACGCACCACGCTCCCACACCTCGCGAGTTACATTTAGAATTCATGATGGCCAACTATGTGCCCAGTACGTATGTCCCCACAATGTATTTGTCTAAAAATACAGTGTGAACCCGAACTCAACCGACATCATCTCAGACGTTGTTGAGGGGCGTTTTCTGAATGTTTTGGTACAAAGGCCTCGTGGCCTCCGGTGACTCGTTACGGACTAAGAACGTTCTGATTTATTGTGTTTGTGACTGTAATAACTATAGCATGTTTCTGAGCAGATACCTCCACATATGAAATGATATGGAAATACCGAAACATGCAACACCAAACACAGACTAATGCAACGACCCTCAGTACTATGATAGGGCTGACGTCACTGCGGGAACGCATTACCATTGCATCGTTATGCCGCTCTTCCGTCGCAGTCAGTGAAACCATAAACTAGGTGTTGTATACCGGCCAACTGTTCATAGATAAACCTGTCAAATATATCTACCTACCACTGTTTGTTAGCGCTGAAAAAAAGAAAACGAAGCCGAGACAAAACTGTCAAATTTTCAATACGAAAAAATGTTTCAGCGCGAAGAGTTGTCAACAGGGAGTACGGTGAGGAGGAGGAGAACAAATTTGTTTCTGAATAAGATACACAATGTAGGTCGTCGATATTTGCACTGTTTTGCAGGTGTTTTCAATGCAATACAGATACAAAAATTTATGGGGCTAAGAAATCGAACAATATGGAATTAAACATCATTTGAAGGTGACGGCCAACAGCTGCCACAATTTTTTTAATGCATGACACTGTCTTATTTTAACTACTGGTTTCAGTTTACACTATCATCACAGTATGTGTGTAACAAGGGATGAAACAAATAAAAATATGTAAAATCTAACCGGTTATACATAGGACGTATAAATTGAAACCTACGAAAGGCAAAATTAATCACATGACAGCGTATCATACCAATATGTCAATCCACATAACTACTGCCACCATCAGAGCAGTCAAACATCCACAGGAACAACCAGGTCTCTTTCCTCTTATTTTTATCTTAACAGAGTTGTAGGGTCCCTTTTTGTGTTATATGCAGGCTACAATTAACCATATTTGTCCTATACAGCGATTGTAAAGTTTCCACACACGTACCGAAAAACTGTGCTCTTGTATTTTGAAAATTAACATTAGATATGATAAAATAGATGTATGCTCCCATTTTATGACGATTGTTTGTAGGATAAAATGACTAATGATTTTCATTTATCCGGATTCTAATGTTTCCTCAATTATATCCAAAATTTGTATTATATTTTTATTCTTAATGAGAATGTTATATATTACATTAGGAAAAAAACTCTAGTTCTTAAATGACGTAGGGGTAGTTAGTTTTCTTTCGAGTAATTCTACTGTTTACACCTTTCTTATTTATTATCTACACCTGTATGGTTCTCTATTTTATTATTACGTTCTGTTCCTGTTTTTTGTTTTTCATTATACTCTTGTGCAGCTGCCTTGCAATTTTATTACAAAATTTTTATTTTGTTCTCATGTCAAGAGAGTATATTTTATGCAACATGCTGTAATAACAAAAAAATTCAATGAAACAAAGAGAAAATTAAATAGACATAAAAACAGAACACATGTTTTTAATACTGAATCCATGAAGAAGCATTATTGTATTTTCATTGCGGTTTATTGTTCATAACGTACATCTACGTTGGATCCCCTTTCAGACGTGTTCACTTTGCTGATAATCAGTTTTAACTGTGGGTTCAAACTGGATACACCACCTTTCGTGCAAGGATATCTGAATAATTTGATAAATGTTTAAAACTTCAGATGGGGCACTAATTTACGGATTGCCATATTGGTATGATACACTACGACATGACAATATTTGACCTATGTATAACTGATTAGATATTGTGCATTTTTATTTGTTTCATGCTTTGTTTTGATGTATACAAGTACCGTGATAAAAGTGTAAACTGAAACCAGTAGTTATAATAAGAGAATTCAGCAGCTGCGTGTCATGCATTAAGAAACTCCCAGCAGATTGGACATATAGCACAAAAGTTCGAGTTTTCAAGCAGAAGGGTAGCCAAGCTGAACACGGCAACTACCGCATGCACAATGAAGGCCTTGGAACGCATCATCCATAAAAGGATCCTACAAATTATCGGTCTCATCGCCTTTCAATGGTCATTCGCGAAGGGCTGTGGGATGACAGATGATGATGATGATGCTGCTGCTGGCCTGCTTATTGAAACACACCGCGCCTTCCTCAGAGTCCAGAAGGCATTTCACGAAGTGCCACGAGAGTTGATCTGGTTTACCCTGCAAGGGCTTTGAGTACTTTAAGAAATAGTAATATGGTTCAGCCTGCTCTGTCATGACCAGAAGAGCCAGATACAGTCAGCTGCTAGACTATCGGGCGATTTTCCATTTTCTGCAGCAACACATTAGGGATCTGCTCCTGCTCTCTCGGCCCTCCATCACAGTCACAGGTATTATACCGTCACAGTCACAGATACAGTCACAACCGATATGCAGAAAATCGCAACCTGGATGTTATTGGATGTGCTAATGATGTCCTCACATTTCGTGTTATTAGGGTGTTAGCTCGTAATAACTTTTACATCGAGTGCCTGATGGACGGGAAAATCCCAACCCTCTGTAAAGAAAGCGGCTTATATATATACACTTCGTAACATCGATTGTGTCTAATTCCACTAGCGCTCCCCACAGACTACATAACCCCGCCACTGAGAAAGGAAACAAGGTTAATTCAGTGTTTTGAAAAGCTCTCTCATTCAGTACCACATCAACGACGTGTAAACAAAAAGCGTTCTATGGGAAACAAAAACAGGTTCGTGACTGGCAGGACACAGCACGACATCCTGGATCTGGAGTCTTCTATAGGAACTGAAGTAAGGTATTGTGTGCCCCAGGGGAACGTAATTGGACTGCTAGTGTTCATGCTATACGTTAATGACTAAGCAGATAATAATAGTTGCAATCCCAGAGCTTTCGCAGATGATACAGCTCTGTATGAGAAAATTCCATGTGGTAAACACTACAGTAAAATCACATTAAATCTCAACAAAATATCAGTCTAGTGCCGTGACGTACAACTTGCTTATAATGTAGAGAAATCCAAAACTACACCCTTCACGAAGCATAAAAGCCTGTTATTCTCTGACTACAGGATTCACGAGTCACAACTGGAGTCCTTTATGCCACACAAACAGTTGGCAGTAACAATGTGTGGAGAGATGGATTGGAACAGCCAGCTAGGCTCAGCAGCAGCTAAAGCCAATGGCAAGCAATAAATTTCTGCTATGATAGTGTTGAAGTTTATGGGGCCCTTATCGGATTGGGTTGATATGAGCTATCGAGCTTACACAAAGAGGGGCCGTGCGAACGGTACCGTGTTTGTTTGATTAATGAGAGAAATGTGAAAAATCTTCACTGGAAGGGTAAGATGAAGGCTATACATCTTGCCAGGACTTGCTTAGGAAACATATCGACCGCGTAAAGATTGTGCAGATGAATATTAGACAGATAACAGCTCGTACAGAGACGTAAGAACAGTGATTCTTCCCAACCTCAATCCGTGAATGAAACGCAAAGGTGCCTTAATCTAGGATGAAAATTGTTCTCTGCGTTCTCTGCCACGTACGTCAGAGTTTTGTCAAACCCAATCGTCTCATCTGCCGGCTAAATTTTCGAAAATCGACGTTGTGACGGATGACGTAGCAACTTGCTCTTGCGCGTAATTACGGAACCGTATTAGGTTTCAGAAAACCCTAAGCACGATGAAAACCTAAGACTCAGTTCCTGTAAATACACTCCTGGAAATTGAAATAAGAACACCGTGAATTCATTGTCCCAGGAAGGGGAAACTTTATTGACACATTCCTGGGGTCAGATACATCACATGATCACACTGACAGAACCACAGGCACATAGACACAGGCAACAGAACATGCACAATGTCGGCACTAGTACAGTGTATATCCACCTTTCGCAGCAATGCAGGCTGCTATTCTCCCATGGAGACGATCGTAGAGATGCTGGATGTAGTCCTGTGGAACGGCTTGCCATGCCATTTCCACCTGGCGCCTCAGTTGGACCAGCGTTCGTGCTGGACGTGCAGACCGCGTGAGACGACGCTTCATCCAGTCCCAAACATGCTCAATGGGGGACAGATCCGGAGATCTTGCTGGCCAGGGTAGTTGACTTACACCTTCTAGAGCACGTTGGGTGGCACGGGATACATGCGGACGTGCATTGTCCTGTTGGAACAGCAAGTTCCCTTGCCGGTCTAGGAATGGTAGAACGATGGGTTCGATGACGGTTTGGATGTAGCGTGCACTATTCAGTGTCCCCTCGACGATCACCAGTGGTGTACGGCCAGTGTAGAAGATCGCTCCCTACACCATGATACCGGGTGTTGGCCCTGTGTGCCTCGGTCGTATGCAGTCCTGATTGTGGCGCTCACCTGCACGGCGCCAAACACGCATACGACCATCATTGGCACCAAGGCAGAAGCGACTCATCGCTGAAGACGACACGTCTCCATTCGTCCCTCCATTCACGCCTGTCGCGACACCATTGGAGGCGGGCTGCACGATGTTGGGGCGTGAGCGGAAGACGGCCTAACGGTGTGCGGGACCGTAGCCCAGCTTCATGGAGACGGTTGCGAATGGTCCTCGCCGATACCCCAGGAGCAACAGTGTCCCTAATTTGCTGGGAAGTGGCGGTGCGGTCCCCTACGGCACTGCGTACGATCCTACGGTCTTGGCGTGCATCCGTGCGTCGCTGCGGTCCGGTCCCAGGTCGACGGGCACGTGCACCTTCCGCCGACCACTGGCGACAACATCGATGTACTGTGGAGACCTCACGCCCCACGTGTTGAGCAATTCGGCGGTACGTCCACCCGGCCTCCCGCATGCCCACTATACGCCCTCGCTCAAAGTCCGTCAACTGCACATACGGTTCACGTCCACGCTGTCGCGGCATGCTACCAGTGTTAAAGACTGCGATGGAGCTCCGTATGCCACGGCAAACTGGCTGACACTGACGGCGGCGGTGCACAAATGCTGCGCAGCTAGCGCCATTCGACGGCCAACACCGCGGTTCCTGGTGTGTCCGCTGTGCCGTGCGTGTGATCATTGCTTGTACAGCCCTCTCGCAGTGTCCGGAGCAAGTATGGTGGGTCTGACACACCGGTGTCAATGTGTTCTTTTTTCCATTTCCAGGAGTGTACATTGCTTGACAAAAAAGTGACAACCCGGAAAGGAGAAACGAAATTCCACAGTTTGATAGGAGGCTTGTGATGTTATTGCAAAGGACTAAAAACTCGAATCAGATTTGCAAACAACAGTGTAAGCCCACTTATCAGCATGACGATATGCCTGGCCTTGATGCATTCGCTGAATCGGTTGGGAAAGGTGACATCAAGGCACTGTATCCTCTCCTGGGGCAAGTTGGCCCACAACATTGTTGTAACTGGTTCCTGATATGTATCCTCGATACTGTTATTGGGACGGAGTTCACATCCGAAAAGCGTGGACAGCTCTGGGAATCTGGATGGCCACTGGAGAACTTCAATATCACGCACACAGTTGAGAAAGAGATGTCACAGGTGGACGAGCACTGTCGTGTTGAAAAATGTAACAGTCGTACTGTGGTATCGTGGGGGACAACAGGACGCAGGATATCCATGATGTACTTATGTGCTGCCCGAGTTCCCTCATCATTACCAGCTGTGACCTGACGCCATACCTGACGGCTTCCTACACCTAGACGTCAGGAGTAAATACGCTCTGCCCCTCTACTGCAAGAATGGGATGTTTCCCGATGTTGTTACCTTACTCAGCGATGATGGCCATCCGACCAGCGACAGACATGAGGTTCCATTTTTAAGGAACTTCCCTCTTCAAGTAATGGAGTACTTTGGTACGTGAGGAATTTTATCACTAGAAGGCACGTCACTGATATTCTGAGGAATTGTGACGATCAGATGAAGGAATGCAACAGGTGTCCGGAAAATAAGGACGAATTTAAATTTTGCGCCATTTTGTCATACGACGGTTGGCAGCCGTAGTTTTTTTTCATGTTTGTTATCTGCGATCCTTCTCATTAGTAGCGTGACAGCTTTTGTGTGGCGAGTATTGTCGTTTGATGTTCATTTTTATCATAGAGCAAATGACAACTGAGCAACTTACCCAAGTGATAAACACTTCTTATAAAAACAGTTAAAGTCACAAGGTAACCGTTCAAGAATTGCAATGACACGCGGACGTAATGCTGCTCCAAAGGAATCATCACTTCGGAAGTTTGAGACCACGGCTTCTATTTCAAATGTTTAGAAAACAGGACGAAGGCGCTCTGTTCGAACACAACGAATCATTGCTATCGTGCGTGACACTGTGACCCTAAGCCCTAGAATCGGTTCGCCGACGAGCTCAACAATTGAGTTTATCACCAAGTTCACTGCATGAAATCCTTTCAAAAGATCTGAAAATGTGTGCGTACAAGATTCACCTTACACAAGGGTTGGAGCCTGCAGATCGTAGAATGAGGCATCGATTGCTCAATGGGTCTTAGCTCGAGAAGCGCAGAACGAGAACTTCACAAAAAAAATTATTTCCTCAGATGAGGCGCACTTCCATATCAGTGGGCACGTCAATAAGCAGAACTGCAGAATCTGGGGTAACGAAAATCCGCGAGTGACTGTGGAAGATGAGATGTATTCACAACGCACGACTGCTGTTTGGTGTGGGTTCTCGGCAGGACGAGTGACCGGCACGTACTTTTTTTGAAAATGATAAGGGAGCTTCTGTCACTGAACGGCGTCCGTTACTCAGACATGCTATCTGATTGGTTCTTCCCTTTCACTGATGAAAATGACGCTTTTTTGTCTCAACAAGATGGTGCGACATGTCACACATCGCGTGAAACGACTGCTCTGCTGAATGAAAAGTTTCCTCAAAATATTTTCTCTTTGCGTGGCAACCAGGAACGGCCTGCCAGATCATGCGATCTCGTGCCTTGTGACTTTTTGGTAAGGATTTGTGACATCAAAAGTGTACGTGAACAAACCAGGAACAATGTACTAACTGAAGGAATCAGAAGCATTATTAAAGACATACCAACAGATTTTTGCGAATGCATCATCCAGAATTTCAATGAACGCATTGCTCGTTGCCGTACGGCCTTGGGTTGTCATACATAAATGGGACAAGTTACACAATGTGTTTGAAAAAAAATATTTTCAATAAATTCTGTATGTTCTAGGGCACTTTAAAATTTGTCCCTATTTCCAGGAAACCCTCAACTTTTAGTCTGGTTGAGAAATTGGTAACGCGAGAATCTCATCCCGTATACACTAATGAAGCGGCGTGTTATTATAAGCCCTCATACGGTTAGAACAGAGTACCTCTGTTCCCAACACGTCTCTGTAGTTAGTCATCTGGACGCACATCTAACCTCTGATATGCATCAAAGGCATATACAGAGAAGTGAAATCACACAGTTTAAGAAGCTTCTATTTAACACTCAGAAAACTTTGTCAGTTTTAATGCATGTCATCTTTACAAATTCTCAGTCTGCAGTACAGAAAACCGTACCGTTCCAACAATTTTTCATCTGTGCCAGATTAGCATCTGATCGATCTAAGGCGACACAGTACACGCCTAAGCCCAGAGCCGAAAATGTCTGGCATGCGAACCGAGTACACATTATTTGAATGAAAACACAGGGAAAGGTATACGTTACTAGTTAAAATGATGTAGAGGTGCAGTTTCAGTTTAGTTACAGCTGACAATGTGGCAAATTTTCTGACGTATTCAAAGGAGTTAATAGGTACTGAAATATGGCATCAACTTCGTTCCTTTTTTAACTACATTTGCTGAGTCACGTACGAACTTCGTGAACGGTTATAATATCGCAATGCGGTTTCCGGCAAATGTTAGAGCGTTGATGTTTTTAGCGCTGGTAGCAATAGCGATACTGAAGCAAGTGCAATTTTTAAATGGAACCATGTACTTTTTAAACTGCAATCGACAGCTCTTGTCAATGTTGACGTTGAAACGTGTCACAAAAAATTTGAGAAATGTCCTACAATTTAAGAGCACAGTGGCCGGAATCGACATTAGCGGTGCAAACACCACCAGGCAGAGCTCTCGTGATACTGTCAGAATATCAGCACATTTGCCTGTTTACTTGCCTGCACTGCACGGCGTGTACAGGTACAGCTGTCCACGCAACTTCAACACGATACCACAGTTCATCAAGGGTAGTGACTGGCCTATTGCGACGAGCCAGTTGCTCGGCCACCATTACCAGACGTTTTCAGTTGGTGAGAGATCTGGAGAATGTGCTGGCCAGGGCAGCAGTCGAACATTTTCTGTATCCAGAAAGGCCCGTACAGGACCTGCAACATGCGGTCGTGCAATATCTTGCTCAAATGTAGGGTTTCGCAGGGATCGAATGAAGGGTAGAGCCACGGGTCGTAACACATCTGAAATCTAACGTCCAGTGTTCAAAGTGCCGTCAATGCGAACAACAGGTGACCGAGACGTGTAACCAATGGCACGCCATACCATCACGCCGGGTGATGTGCCAGTATGGCGATGACGCATACACACTTTCAATGTGCGTTCACCGCGATGTCGCCAAACACGGATGTGACCATCATGATGCTGTAAACAGAACCTGGATTCATCCGAAAAAATGACGTTTTGCCATTCGTGCACCCAGGTTCGTCGTTCAGTACACCATCGCAGGCGCTGCTGTCTGATGCAGCGCCAAGGGTAACGCTGCCATGGTCTCCGAGCTGACAGTCCATGCTGCTGCAAACGTCGTCGAACTGTTCGTGCAGATGGTTGTCGTCTTGCAAACGTCCCCATCTGTTGACTCAGGGATCGAGACGTGGCTGCACGATCCGTTACAGCCATGCGGATAAGATGACAGGCATCTCGACTGCTAGTGATACGAGGCCGTTGGGATCCAGCACGGCATTCCGTATTACCCTCCTCAACCCACTGATTCCATATTCTGCTAACAGTCTTTGGATCTCAACCAACGCGAGCAGCAATATCGCGATACGATAAACCGCAATCGCGATAGGCTGCAATCCGACTTTTATCAAAGTCGGAAACGTGATGGTACGCATTTCTCCTTCTTACACGAGTCATCACAACAACGTTTCAACAGGCATCGCCGGTCAACTGCTGTTTGTGTGTGAGAAATCGGTTGGAAACTTTCCTCATGTCAGCACGTTGTAGGTGACGCCACGGGCGCCAACCTTGTGTGAATGCTCTGAAAAGCTAATCATTTGCATATCACAGCATCTTCTTCCTGTTGGTCAAATTTCGTGTCTGTAGCACGTCATCTTCGTGGTGTAGCAGTTTTAATGGCCAGTAGTGTATATATAATACACACAATCTGAAGGAGGTGTTAACCTCGGGAAGAACCTGCAGAGTATAACGGGTCCACAGGTTAGCAGCGCGCCGTTGCCAGCAGCTCCACTGCACTAGACACGAGACATTAGACACGACTGTTAGGAGCGGCGCACCCCGCTGTGACCTAAGACAGAGGCACGTGGGAGGCGCCAGCCCGAGACGCGACTACGCGGAGGCAGGCAGGGCCCCATTTGTGGCAGGCACCAGTCTGTGTAACGAAGCGGTTGCTTGCGCCGCACGCGGAAACCTCGGAGTGGCCGAGGCGAGTGGCGAACTCTGGTCTCTGAAAGGCTGGGGCAGGCCATCCAGGCGGTGGGAACGCCGCGCTGGCTCAGGGCCACACCACACCTCGCCTCGCCTCACCAGCTGCGCGGAAGTCCTCGCTTCTGCCACAGAGCTTCGCGGGCAGCACACACTCATACCACTGACTCACTGCGTGACCTCCGAATCCGGACTTCTAACATATGTTTGTGGCCGTGACTGTGGACTCGTCCTCTTGGTTGTGGAAATGAGAGCCCGCTCCAGGTATCTGAAGGAAAGGGCTTTGTCCAGCCTAGAGACGATGGTGCGTTGTTCCTCCTTGCAATGTATAACAATGTGTCAAGTTTCTGTCAGCTTTTAGTAGCTTGTGCATGTTTTACCTGGAATTATTCTCAATTACGGTCGCCTTCTGAGGACTCCTTTTTGTCGTGGACTTGCTAATCAAAGTCACTGGTTACCCTGTGAGGCTCTTTTCCGATGCAGTTGGTGCGAAGAATGTAGTTCTGAGTAGGTCCAGCAGCTGCGAAATTATAGCTGGACCTTCTCTCACAAAACGTCAGATTTTAAGTCGTCTCGAACAGTCTGACTGTATACTATCTCGAATTTTCAAGTCATTATAACAACGAATATCTAAATACATAAGAACTTTCAGCACTGCAGGGCGTCAGCAATCGTAAGTATCAAAATAATTATGAAAAATCCGCCTGGATTGCACAAACATCCTGGTGTTTACCTAGGTTTCAGCGTGGGTAACCACGTCGCCTTCAGAACAAATAAACACCTTGCCTAAATAGGCCTTTGACTATGCCTATTTAGGCAAGCTGTTTTATATTTGTTCTGAAGAAGGCGTGGTTACCCACGCTGAAACCTAGGTAAACACCAGGTAGTTTGTGCAATAGAGGCGGATTTTTCATAATTATTTCTAAATATATAAGTCTAATGACCAATTTCACAACAGTAATAAATGGACAAATTGATTGTTGGTACTCTTGTGTTTACAACTATTGATGGGTCTTCTCTGAGACGTCCAAAACACTTCCAAGTACTGACGGCACGGCACAATTAAACGTCCACAGAGCAAGTAGGTCTGCTAGGATGTCGTCATGCCTTGCAGACATTCTGCATGCGTTTCATGGATTTTACCTTAAACTTCTAACTATGTCGAACAGTGAGTGGGCCGCTTGCCCCGACTACTAAGCTGCTTACGCTTCTGCGTGATAATCTTTTTTCTAACATCGGACGAGCCACAGGTTACACCTAAATGGCTTGTTCTTCATGAAATACCTCAAAAGCAAACTGCGGTCAATACACACTAAGCTGCTGTAAGGTTTAATCAGTTCCGATGCTGCAGCAAACTTCTGGATATTTCTGGCAGGAAGCAGCGCCCTATAGGGATTCGTATAGAAGGCTCTGCAGTGTGAGGCTGATTGTTTGAATACTCGGATCTTGTAGCCAATCTCAGAGATTCTTGGCGCTCCTGTAAATGGAAGGAAAGCTCTTGCAGATCTTTGAGGCAAGTCGTGAGCCCTGTGGAGGCAGAGTGTTTCGTACATCAAATGAGTAATCCTCAGCGCTGAACAGTTTCTTTCCAGATACAAGGAGACTGGAAGAATCGAAACCATATCGCCGTGTGTGGCCGTGGAATTCTGTTTAGCCATCTTCCAGTTTTCTGAGCCAGTGTTGCAGTTGACAGTGTGTTGAGGAGCTCGGTAGGAAGAGGCCTCTATGTGATTCGGGACCCATTAGCTAGCTGGCAGGAATGCCGGGTGGAAGTGACACGCTTGGCGAGGCCCAGTTGAACCCAGAAATCACATTTGTTCCCGTGGAATTTTGAAACATGGTATGTTTGTATGTCTTTTTACCCATTGACTCCATACAATTCTATTGTTTCGTCTTTGTGGAGATTATCGACAGAAGTAACTAGGAGGCAGCTGGAAGCTGTGTATAAACTTTAGCATAAAATAATTTTGGGTGTTGGGCCGCGTAATTGTAACTACCAAAACAGCGAAATTTCCGACATTTCGACCGACTCGCTGCGGTCCTCTTTACTGCGACAGCAGCAAATCGGACGAAACGTCGGCAATTTCGCTATTTTCAGTAGTTACAATTACGCGGCCCAACACCCAAAATTATTTTACCTGAAGTGACACTGGCTGTGGAAGCCTACGAGTTTATATCTGTGTAAGAACTGTTTACACCGCAAATTTCCAGACCAGTGTTCGGATCTCGGTATCTTCCTGAATGCAGTTCCATAGCTGCAGTACATGAATCATAGGTTTCTGAGCACTGACCAAATTAACACTATACGCGAGCTCGTGACCCTTTTTTAGACTGATTTTAATTAATAGAAGTACAGAGGACTAATCTGGGTCCATTGATAAACGTTTCCCTAGTCAGCCTTTGGAGAAGTCCGTCGCATAATTTGTCTCGCACATCGCTAAGAGCTCATGGTTTCTTGCCGCGTCCGTTAATGAGACGATAGTGAAGCTCCGAGGGCGGGACGAAGGCACCTTCCCCGACTGCAACTTAAAACTAGTTTGATGTAAGGTTAAGAAGATGTGTGTACACACGCACGCACGCAGGGTCTCTAGTAAAAGTCTTCAGGCGCATTTTATCTGCTGCTTCGGCAGATATTTGCAATTTCGCTTTTGCAATGTAAACCTATAGATGGATTTGGCACAAACAAACAGTGCACACCACACCTTTCATGCGACGCCCATTGTTGACGGAAAGCGTCGGTTTGTTTTCCGTTACAAACAAAAAGATTTTTAAAACGGAATGGTTCAAATGGCTCTGAGCAGTATGAGACTAACTTCTGAGGTCATCAGTCGCCTAGAACTTAGAACTACTTAAATCTAACTAACCTAAGCACAACACACACATCCATGCCCAAGGCAGGATTCGAACCTGCGACCGTAGCGGTCACGTGGTTCCAAACTGAAGCGCTTAGAACCGCACGGCTACACAGGCCGGCTAAAACGGAATTTACGAGACCATTTGAAAGAGCAGTCCCAAATATGTCTAGTACAATATTCGTTTTATCGATATGTATTAACAGGGACAATAAAACACAGAAAATAACACGTACATACAGCGGATGCAAGTCCAATTGTAACGTACACTGACGAGCCAAACAAACTGGAACCCATGCCCAATATCATGCAGAGACCCCGTGAGCACGCAGCAGCGCCGCACTACGACGTGGCATAGACCCGACTAATGTCTGAAGTAGTGCTGGAGGGAACTGACACCATGAATCCTGCAGGGTAGTCCATAAATCCGTAATAGTACGACGGGATGGCGATCTCTTCTGAACAGCACGTTGCAAGGCATCGCAGATTTGCTCAATAGTGTTCACTTCTGGGGAGTCTGGTGGCCAGCGGAAGCCGACCAGGCAAAATATTTCCAGTCATAAACAGTCCAATGTCGGTGTGGACGGGACCGGGCGAGGCGTAAAGCTTTGTGTCGTGCAGTCATCAAGGATACACGAGTAGACCTTAGGCTACGAAAGCCCATACCGATGATGTTTCGTTGAGTGGTTCGCACGCTGACACTTGATGGCCCAGCACTGAAATCTGCAGCAATTTGCGGAAGTGTTGCGTTTCTGTCACGTTGAACGATTGTCTTCAGTCGTCACTGGTCCTGTTCTCGCAGGACTTTTTTCCGGCTGCAGCGGTGTCGGAGATATGATGTTTTACCGGATTCCTGATATTGACGGTACACTAGCGAAATGGTCGTATGGGAAAATCCCCACTGCATCGCTACCTTGGAGATGCTGTCTCTCATCGCTGTGTGCCGACTGAAACATGAAGTCCAGACTCACTTAAAATTTGACAACCTACCATTGTAGCAGCAGTAACCGAACTAACAACTGCGCCAAACACTTCTTGTCTTATAAAGGCGTTGCTGACCGCAGCGCCGCAGTCTGCCTGTTTACATATCTCTGTATTTGAATACGCATGCCTGTATCAGTTTCTTTGGCGCTTCAGTGTATCTTTCCTGGCTCTGTCGTGCGGTATTCCTCTCGGCTGCTAGGGAAGTCGCAGCTGGCACGTGGTCTGTGATGGAAAGGCGAGTGATTTGTACATCCTGGAGTGATGTATTGGTCTTTCAGGAATCAGGAGTAGTAGTTCGTGTTCGCAGACGGCAAGTGTGTTTAGCAAATGTTGAAAATCTATTTACAGTACGTCCTGACGAGAGGCAGAACTCTGCAGGGGGCTGCTGTAAATGGGAGCTGTAAATGCCCACGAAAATGCCTGAAGTCTTCAGGTAAGGTTAGTTGACTGAAAAGCCTGTACGTAAATAGAATTTCTTCGAGTCGACTGGAGCGAAATCGAGGGAAACACCGGCAGCCCTCCTGAATGATCGCGTTGTAAGTTCTTTGGAGAGGAGGTGCTGATCCGAGAGTATTCTGATTTCTCAGGTTTAGTGATCCACAGAATATTTCTTCCAGTACAGAATGTGACGATACTGGTTCGCCGCATGTCGCTAGGCGACTACATATAATGATTTTATTTTGCATTCTCATAAACTTTCTGAATAGAAAAGCAACGCCTGTGAATTCTGCCATTTTAGATCATGTTTCTGCCAGTTGTTGGAATGTCGCAAGACGTGCCACCTGAAGTCTTAGGCGGTGGGTAGGCGATTGTTGAAGTTCGCGAAGATTCCCACCAAGAACTCTGACAGGCAGTGTTCGCATGAGTAAGCTGCTTTCGGCATCTCTAAAGCCAGATTACTTTCAAAGCAGCGCGAACCACATGAGCTCTTGAGAGATTTCAACGAAAGCCGACAGGTTGTTCTAGAAGCGGAAGCAGGGAACAGAGCCACCGCTATGTTTCGGTGAACAGCGTGGGAAGCGAGCTGCTTTTACACGCCCGGATAACATTCGGCCAATCATAAGGCGAGGGCCAGTATACTACCAACTTTCAGATTCCAGAATGAGATTTTCACTATGCAGCGGAGTGTGCGCTGATATTAAACTGCCCGGCTGATTAAAACTGTGTGCCAGACCGAGACTCTAACTCGAGACCTCAGATGGTAGAGCACTTGCCCGCGAAAGGCAAAGGTCCCGAGTTCGAGTCTCGGTCCGGTACACAGTTTTAAACTGCTGGGAAGTTTCAATTTTCAGTTTGTTAACAGAGGATACAATTGCTGGAGAAGAAAATTCTGCATATTTTACTTTGTGCAGGAAGAGAAAGAGAGATTTTCAGTTGTCACTGTGGCAAAACCTGCTATTTTCTCTCCTGCCAGCATTATTTTTGGAAGTGTGTGAGAGTACAGAGTGGTTAGTGGATTTTGGGGGCGAGCTCACAGCGGAGGTCCGCGACTCGTTGGGGAGTCGCTGTGAAGTGCCCCGCTTCAGCTTTGCAGTCCTTCAGCTGTTTTAGAGCAAGCGTCACGTTTAGCGTTTGCGTTGTCTTTTCGCGGCATAGCTCAGAATTTGACAGCCTGCTTCTTAACTTGTGACTGCTTTTTATCAGTAGTTCTCCATCTTTTTTTTTGTCATCAGTCTACTGACTGGTTTGATGCGGCCCGCCACGAATTCCTTTCCTGTGCTAACCTCTTCATCTCAGAGTAGCACTTGCAACCTACGTCCTCAATTATTTGCTTGACGTATTCCAATCTCTGTCTTCCTCTACAGTTTTTGCCCTCTACAGCTCCCTCTAGTACCATGGAAGTCATTCCCTCATGTCTTAGCAGATGTCCTATCATCCTGTCCCTTCTCCTTATCAGTGTTTTCCACATATTCCTTTCCTCTCCGATTCTGCGTAGAACCTCCTCATTCCTTACCGTATCAGTCCACCTAATTTTCAACATTCGTCTATAGCACCACATCTCAAATGCTTCAATTCTCTTCTGTTCCGGTTTTCCCACAGTCCATGTTTCACTACCATACAATGCTGTACTCCAGACGTACATCCTCAGAAATTTCTTCCTCAAATTAAGGCCGGTATTTGATATTAGTAGACTTCTCTTGGTCAGAAATGCCTTTTTTGCCATAGCGAGTCTGCTTTTGATGTCCTCCTTGCTCCGTCCGTCATTGGTTATTTTTTGCCTAGGTAGCAGAATTCCTTAACTTCATTGACTTCGTGACCATCAATCCTGATGTTAAGTTTCTCGCTGTTCTCATTTCTACTACTTCTCATTACCTTCGTCTTTCTCCGATTTACTCTCAAACCATACTGTGTACTCATTAGTCTGTTCATTCCGTTCAGCAGATCATTTAATTCTTCTTCACTTTCACTCAGGATAGCAATGTCATCAGCGAATCGTATCATTGATGTCCTTTGACCTTGTATTTAAATTCCACTCCTGAACCTTTCTTTTGTTTCCATCATTGCTTCCTCGATGTACAGATTGAAGAGTAGGGGCGAAAGGCTACAGCCTTGTCTTACACCCTTCTTAATACGAGCACTTCGTTCTTGATCGTCCACTCTTATTATTCCCTCTAGGTTGTTGTACATATTGTATATGACCCGTCTCTCCCTATAGCTTACCCCTACTTTTTTCAGAATCTCGAACAGCTTGCACCATTTTATATTGTCGAACGCTTTTTCCAGGTCGACAAATCCTATGAAAGTGTCCTGATTTTTCTTTAGCCTTGCTTCCATTATTAGCCGTAACGTCAGAATTGACTCTCTCGTCCCTTTACTTTTCGTAAAGTCAAACTGATCACCACCTAGCGCATTCTCAATTTTCTTTTCCATTCTTCTGTATATTATTCTTGTAAGCAGCTTCGATGCATGAACTGTTAAGCTGATTGTGCGATAATTCTCGCACTTGTCAGTTCTTGCCGTCTTCGGAATTGTGTGGATGATGCTTTTCCGAAAGTCAGATGGTATATCGCCAGACTCATATATTCTACACACCAACGTGAATAGTCGTTTTGTTGCCACTTCCCCCAATGATTTTAGAAATTCTGATGGAATGTTATCTATCCCTTCTGCCTTATTTAACCGTAAGTCCTCCAAAGCTCTTTTAAATTCCGATTCTAATACTGGATCCCCAACTCTTCTAAATCGACTCCTGTTTCTTCTTCTATCACATCAGACAAATGTTCACCCTCATAGAGGCTTTCAATGTATTCTTTCCACCTATCTGCTCTCTCCTCTGCATTTAACAGTGGAATTCCCGTTGCACTCTTAATGTTACCACCGTTGCTTTTAATGTCACCAAAGGTTGTTTTGACTTTCCTGTATGCTGAGTCTGTCCTTCCGACAGTCATATCTTTTTCGATGTCTTCACATTTTTCCTGCAGCCATTTCGTCTTAGCTTCCCTGCACTTCCTATTTATTTCATTTCTCAGCGACTTATGTTACTGTATTCCTGATTTTCCCGGAACATGTTTGTACTTCCTCCTTTCATCAATCAACTGAAGTATTTCTTCTGTTACCCATGGTTTCTTCGCAGCTACCTTCTTTTTACCTATGTTTTCCTTCCCAACTTCTGTGATGGCCCTTTTTAGAGATGTCCATTCCTCTTCAACTGTACTGCCTACTGCGCTATTCCTTATTGCTGTATCTATAGCGTTAGAGAACTTCAAACGTATCTCGTCATTCCTTAGTACTTCCGTATCCCACTTCTTTGCGTATTGATTCTTCCTGACTAATGTCTTGAACTTCAGCCTACTCTTCATCACTACTATATTGTGATCTGAGTCTATCTGCTCCTGGGTACGCCTTACAATCCAGTATCTGATTTCGGAATCTCTGTCTGACCATGATGTAATCTAATTGAAATCTTCCCGTATCTCCCGGCCTTTTCCAAGTATACCTCCTCCTCTTGTGATTCTTGAACAGGGTATTCGCTATTACTAGCTGAAACTTGTTACAGAACTCAATTAGCCTTTCTCCTCTTTCATTCCTTGTCCCAAGCCCATATTCTCCTGCAACCTTTTCTTTTACTCCTTCCCCTACAACTGCATTCCAGTCGCCCATGACTATTAGATTTTCGTCCCCCTTTACATACTGCATTACTCTTTCAATATCCTCACACACTTTCTCTATCTGTTCATCTTCAGGTTGCGACGTCGGCATGTATACCTGAACTATCGTTGTCGGTGTTGGTCTGCTGTCGATTCTAATTAGAACAACCCGGTCACTGAACTGTTCACAGTAACACACCCTCTGCCCTACCTTCCTATTCATAACGAATCCTACACCTGTTATACCATTTTCTGCTGCTGTTGATATTACGCGATACACATCTGACCAGAAATCCTTGTCCTCCTTCCACTTCACTTCACTGACCCCCTACTATATCTAGGTTGAGCCTTTGCATTTCCCTTTTCAGATTTTCTAGTTTCCCTACCACGTTCAAGCTTGTGACATTCCACGCCCCGACTCGTAGAACGTTATCCTTTCGTTGATTATTCAATCTTTTTCTCATGGTAACCTCCCCCTTGGCAGTCCCCTCCCGCAATTCCGAATGGGGGCTATTCCGGAATCTTTTGCCAATGGAGAGATCATCATGACACTTCTTCAATTACAGGCCACATGTCCTGTGGATACACGTTACGTGTCTCCATCTTACAGGAATCCAAAGTCGGTGCTATCTAGCGTATGTCCTTTTTGTGAGATATCCAGACTTCGGAAAGTGATTTCTATCTCAATTTACAGTCTTTCAGAGAGTTCGGGTGGCTTCTGCACCTATACCGTGTTTATAAATCAGCATTTTTCACGTTGGTGATTCAAAAAATCTTTACATTGTACACGTACTGCTATTTAAGTTTTGATTAAAGTAACTGTAAATATCCAACTTCAACCTGACCATACTGATTGACTACAAATAAACTGGTACCTTTAATTTGACTTATCACTGCATCATTTCCTCCGACAGCATTCTGATGAGGTGACCCTTCCCATTAAAAATAAATATCGTCGGAGGATTCCAGCTCACTCAGCTGCAGTCTCATTGTGACGGTTTCCAATGTAATACAGGTTCCATTAGGAGAAACAGTCTTCCCTCTCCATTAGGAAAGTTAGCTGGATCTTTTCTAATTAAATTTTATTTTGTGGATAATTGAACTGAGTAGCCTGAGTAATCATTTAACATTTGTACGGTTGTGTTCTGCTCAGAGAATCGCTTGTTTAGTCATTTTTGTGGTGAGTTTGCGAGTGCGGTAGGCAGCTTGCACAAAATGACTGCTGAAACTCGATCGTATCGCACAGAGCACAAGTACGACAAGAGAAAAACTGAATGAATTCCCAAATGCTTTTCTTGAGGACGCATGAGGGTTCCAAAACTGTTTTCTGGTTATCGTAGGCAAGTATTCAGGATGTGTGCATTGGTGGTCGGAAAATGATGGTATCAGATGGCTGAGGCATTATCTAGCGGGATATTTTGAAGAGTCGGCTTTAGCTATGTCTAATTGGCTCTAGGAACTGCTACGATTGCCGGCCGGTGTGGCCGAGCGGTTCTAGACGCTTCAGTCTGGAACCGCAGGTTTGAATCCTGCCTCGGGCATGGATGTGTGTGATGTCCTTAGGTTAGTTAGGTGTAAGTAGTTCTAAGTTCTAGGGGACTGATGACCTCAGATGTTAATTCCCATAGCGCTCAGAGCCATTTGAGCCATTTGAACTGTTACGAGCCACTTGTGGCGGGCTACAAAGCTGTTAGCCGTGAACGTTTTCCAAGGGCAGTCGGCGGGCCGCTGAAGCTTTCTGAAAGCAGTTATCTGTGACACAGCATTCGTTGATTTTGGCAGCAGTGATATGTTTAACCGTGCCTGGCAGCTCAAGGCGAGGCTGGCGAACCCGTTCATGAAACTTTTCTGAAGTGCAGCGGAGCAGACAAGTAATCTAATTCCGCTTCCTGGAATGTGTGCGCAGTAATAATACGTAGCTTGATTTGTCTCGGGCGCCACATATCGCTGGAGTGCGTGGATTCTGGCCGCAGCCGCGTGCGGGACTCTGCACGACGCTACGGCAGCCCCGACGCCGAGGAGCAGGAACATTTCTCAGTGTTGTAATCACTGCGCTCCCTCGCCCGGTCAGAAGTACGGCCGCAGGGAGACGACAGACGGAGTTGCGTGAGCAGCCGCCTGTCCTGTCGCAGGCGGCGAGGACAGCTCGGCCGCCGTGACTCATATCACGGCAGATAGGAGGCAGCCCGCCAAACACGGAGCACGCGCTCCAGTGGGCGGGCAGGTGACGCGCCGCGCACAAATAAGAGCACCGGCGGCTCGCTCCTCTCCGGTGGCCTCGCAAAAAGATTGCACCAGGCGATCGATCGATGCCTCTCGCTGGGTCTTTTACTACTCTCGTAATGTCTCCTGATGTCTAAATACAGCGCGTAGCAGATGCGTGGGGCATCCCAGTGGATGCACGCCGTGTAGCGTCACGGTACGTAAATATTGTGTCCCAGGAGGGTTGTACTTATTCTAGGAGATAGTAGTACAGACTAATTTGAATAAAACGTTATGTACACTGAGGTGACGAAAGTCATGTGATAGCGATATGAATATTTACAGATGGCGGTAGTATGGCTTACACGAGGTATAAAAGGGCAGTGCATTGGCAGAGCTGACATTTCTACTCTGGTTCAAAATGGTTCAAATGGCTCTGAGCACTATGGGACTTAACATCTGAGGTCATCAGTCCCCTAGACTTAGAACTACTTAAACCTAACTAACCTACGGACATCACACACATCCATGCCCGAGGCAGGATTCGAACCTGCGACCTTAGCGGTCACGCGGTTCCAGACTGAAGCGCCTAGAACCGCACTGCCATACCGGCCGTCTAGATGGTAAGAGCTGATGATGTAGCGTAGTCGCCACGAAGCCAAGGACCCAAGCTGTGCAAGCCAGTGGTGGCTCCATAATGCTGTGACTGTTTGCATGTAATGGAGTGGGTCCTCTGGTCCAACTGAACATGTCATTGACTAGAAATGACGATGTTTCGCTACTTGGAGACCAGTTGCAGCCATTCATGGACTTCGCGTCCACAAACGCCGATGGAATTTTTACGAATGGCAATGCACCGTGCCACGGCCCACAATTGCTCGCAAATGGTTTGAAGAACTTTCTGGACAATTCGAGCGAATAATTCGTCCATCCACATCGCCCGACAGAGTCCGATCGATCATTTATGGGACATAACAGAGAGGCCAGATCATGCACAAAATCCTGCGGCGGCAAAATTTTCGCAATTCTGGACCCCTATAGAAGCAGGATGACTCAGCTTTTCTGCATGGGACTTCCAACGACTTGTTGAGTCCGTGTCACGTCGGGTTGCTACACTACGTCGGGCAAAAGGAGGTCCAACACGATGTTATGAGGTATATCAGGACTTTCTTCCACTTCAGTGTGTATAACTAAAGTCCAATTTTGATTGGTTACAGAGGTACAGCTGTTGGGATACAACCCAAACAAACACCCGAAGGATGACTACGATATCTTGCTACGACGTAACTGGATAAAAAGTTGTCGGTGAACTTGCCGCGTCAAATTCGGATAAAATCCAAAGCTTTCGACGATAGCCCTTGACAATAATCAAAAGCTCGGTTTTTTATCCGAACTTGACGCAGCAAGTTGGCCGAGAACTTTTTATCCAAATAATCGCAGAAGGTATTAAGCAAAGGCAAATGAGAGATTTCATAAATTCTACCTTGGACTTCGAAAGTGGATTGAATTCTCTTGTCAGTACCACGCTCGTCCCTTCCGAGGTCATCTGGGACGTACCAGACAGTTCTGAGGAGCAGCTTGACGGCTTGAGAGTGCGTGGATTCTGGCCCCAAAGTTCCGAGACAGATCAAAGGGACGTACCACGCGGCACCTCACTCGGTGTTCCATTTGTTAGGCTACAGACCACGCGTAAAAAACGCTCTGCAGAAGGAAAGTCACTTACGCCACTCCACACCTGATTCACTTGATATATTACCAGGTCTTGCATCCTTCTTCCTCGTCAGCTGGTACTTCTCCAAGGTGGGATCCATCCCTGTGGATTGACCAAGCGAGCAGGACATCTCTGCTCCCTAGCTGTTTTGGCTGCAGTGTGGTTTCACTGACGGTTGTTGTGTACCCCTTATTTTTATACTAGATTTTATTTCCTTGTTTTCCATATTTACATTTTATGTCAGCGTATCAGTAGCGTTCGACAAGGTCAGGCTGCACTAAAGAACGCAGGCTAGGGGCCATAGTCGCCAATCGCCGACAGGGTGCCTTTCGATGTAGTTCTGTCTTAAGACCGTGCTCTCAGAAATTGCTAGTTTTCAGTTAAGAGAGATTGAGTATTGTCAGATAATGTCGTTTTCGTAAATAAACACGTCGAAAGGGCATCTACGAACATTATTTCAAGTGATATAGCTTCCAGCTTCATCACTTAGAAAATGGCTCTGACTACTATAGGACTTAAGATGTGGGGTCTTCACTCCCCTAGAACTTAGAACTACTTAAACCTAACTAACCTTAGGACATCACACACATTCATGCCCCGGGCAAGATTCGAACCTTTGACCATAGCGGTCGCGCGGTTCCAGACTGAAACGCCTAGAACCGCTCGGCCACAACGGCCGGCCCATCACTTAGAAATTAGAGATATAGAGTTGCACTTTTTAGAGAATTAGATGGTGCTGATACCGCTTCTGCGAGGGACAACGACGCGAGTTTTGTGGTAAAACAGATAGCAGGAAATCCTACACGACCACGAGGACTGATTGTCTTAATGTCTGAGAGTCTCGGATGGGAAAGCACGTCCATCGTCTACGGACTCCCCAACTAAGGTGTGGTTTAGTAAGAAAATGGGGGATCTTACACGGTATTCTAAAAGCTCTTTCGCTGCACGAGTCGCCACCTAGCTGCTGGTAATTTACAGATGTCTGCAGATCGGGACATAGTCGTGGATAATACGTAGCATAACGGAAGAGTTGATGTGTGGAAGGACGCGCACCTCGATGGCGCGTTAGGCAGCCATCATGTTGTTACGTGTGGCGACTTTTGTCTGGTATTCTGACAACGTGATTTGACAGTAAGATTCTGCCAATGATAATTCCCAGACAGTGATGATATTTGGGTGGCTCCGGGGCTGTTATATTCCAGCTGATTTTCAATTTTCATTTGAAATACGCATGTCCGAGTTTTGTCTGGATTTGGATATAATCTATTTCATTTGTAATGTGTGTCCAAGGTGTCGAGAGCAGTGTGGAGTTTGTTTTCAGGATCTTCGAAAGTTTTTCAAAAAGCTCCTGAGACAAAGCTGTATTGAGTTCCTCTACTGTACTACAGGTTTCAGTCTTCGAATACCATAGGATAAGAAATAACAGCAATGTAACTCATAAAATCACACAAATTCAGACATAGGGGCTACATGTGTGTGACATGTAAGTTGCAGTGTTCATTATTTCGTACCAGATGATGGCACAAGACTGACTGATAGTATAATAAAGGAATGTAATACAGTTTTGCGCAGTAAGCTACTGTTGATAGCCGTTTGAGACAATTATTTCTTCAAAACCTTTTGCTTGGGTACCAGGCGATAGATCGTCCGCATAAGAGCCTTAAGTTGCAGCTGGTGGGCTGGTAATCCGTGTCTACATTACATAGATGTTCTGGACGAATGCAAAGTTTTTTTGTGGTCTCTATTACATCACACTTTTTTGTGCACTATTTTGTATGACATTAGTAACTGTTGGATATGTTTTCTACCTTGCCTCCTTTTAAGTTCGTTAACTCCAAACAGGATGACTTCCTCGATTAACATACTACCATACTACCACCATTTTGTAGGAGTTTACTTCGCTAAATAAAGGAAATTCTTCTGTCGTATGCGAATCGAATTGAAAGAGATCGTTTACATAAAATTAAACTATAGTAACCGCAAGGAACCTTAATACAAAGTACCGCATACAGTACCATCTGCCACGCTCCACAGTGGTTCGCGAAGTACAAACTTAGATGCAGAAAAATGAAGCGAATTTAACCTAAATGAGCACACTATGCAGGCAGACTGTATCCTATCAACCATTAATGTGCGCTCTCCCTCTCGCTTTTCTCCACTGACAATATCACGCCCATTTCAAGGGGACTGTTGCTATAATACTGTATTTCCTTTCACAGTACAGCTGGTAGAGGCGCTTCCGACAGCGAAGCAGTAGCACAATACCCTGGTGTCCACCAGAAGTCAGGTCTGACGAGCTGCGAGACACCTGCCTTCGTACTGGAGGCGGCGGGCGCCAGACAAAAAGGGCGAAAAAACCAGACGTGTGACAGGAGGGACACGTGTCCACACGTGGGCGGATGTCCGCATTTCGTATGCATCACGGAGCCCGTCGCGGAGGGCGCAAAAAATTTAATCTCTGCCCCGTGGCTGACGGCGGAAAAATAGCCGTGGGGGGGATGGCGGATGTTCCGTCAAACACCACACTCCCGCCGGCAGCATGCGCGTGAAAAACGAGAAAGAAACGGAATGAAACGCATTCCGAAAGGCTGCAGCCTGCAACACAGGCGCTACACACCTCACTTCTGGTACCTGCGGTGCCGACCCTACCTCAAAGCAGCGGGAGAGGATTGGGGTACTACTTCCCTTCATCTCTCATACATATAGCTCACTCCCCCCTCTTTTTTTTATCTTTTCCTTCCCTCCCCTGCTCTCGCTCGCTCTCTCTCTCTCTCTCTCTCTCTCTCTCTGTCTCTCTCTCGCTCTCTCTCTGTCTCTCTCTCGCTCTCTCTCTGTCTCTCTCTCGCTCTCTCTCTCTCTCTCTCTCTCTCTCTCTCGCTCTCTCTCGCTCTCTCTCTCTCTCTGTCTCTCTCTCGCTCTCTCTCTGTCTCTCTCTCTCTCTCTCGCTCTCTCTCTCTCTCTCTCTCTCTCTCTCTCGCTCTCTCTCTCTCGCTCTCTCTCTCTCGCTCTCTCTCTCTCGCTCTCTCTCTCTCGCTCTCTCTCTCTCGCTCGCTCTCTCTCTCTCTCGCTCTCTCTCTCTCTCGCTCTCTCTCTCTCGCTCTCTCTACTGTGTGTGTGTGTGTGTGTGTGTGTGTGTGTGTGTGTGTGTCTGTGTGTGTGGTTCATTGCTCATATGTCCAGTCATGTTCATCATACTTTAAATGACATTTTCCGCCTTTTTCTGGAACTGCTTTTATTGTGCTATTCCAATTTCGGCTTATGCAAATTGTCAGACGTAATATTATATTCACAAGCTACGACGTAGTCGCGAATTGAATAGTGACCCTAAAATGGAATACATTTCCTTTACTTCAAAGTCTATGGTTACAAATTTTCATGTCACCAGACTATCAGTTTCGGCCTATAATGACTGTCTTCAGATCCGTTTTAGAGATCTGAAGATCGTCATTATAGGCCGAAACCAGGAGTCTGGTGACATGAAAATTTGTGACCATACATGTGAAGTAAAGGAAATTTATAAGATGAGATGCCATACTACACAGGTTCAAACAACATCCTTGTAGGGCTGTTTCACTCTTAATGGTCTGAAGGATTTCGAAAATTATGTTGCACATTATCACGGCAGGCCACGTAACTTATTCACTTCTGCACTACACTTCACAGTGACACAGATACGCGACACTGTTTTTCCAACATCGTCACCAAGTCTCGGTAAACAATGAATGGTTGGAGCTGACTACTAATCGTCTACTACCTCGACCACGGAAACCTGCACTTTGGTCTCGGAGCCGTCTCAGACGTGTGAACGTACTAACCGTTGAAGAAACTCTTCTTCCTCCATCCGGATGTTCCTTCAGCTCGTCGAAAAGATGTGAATCGCACGATGCAACACCTGGACTTCCCGCTCCGCATTACCTTAGTCTGTGCCACCTTCGTTGAATTGTTGGTACCATTTCGCGACGGCTTGTGGCCACACTGCATGTGCTCTACAGACTGCCAAAATTCCACGGCGACTGTGTGCAATTTTTACGTTTGGCCCACATGGATCTTATTGTCCCACGTACTTCACCTTAGGAGTTCTTTTACGACAGCTGCGTCACTTCGCTCACGCTGCGTTGCACGGTTATGCTTACAGCAGCATAACTGTCTCTGCAGCACACCCGAAACATGTACCCTCTTTTGACTATGCGCCACTCTTGTTGTGTAACGGTCTTAGCGAGGGGACTCATCCGCCAGAACATTGTGACCACCGACCTGCAATCGATATAGCCCGTCCAGTCGGTCAGACACACGCTCTGTGCATGTTATATCAGTGAGCGAGGTGTCCGCGTGTAGAATGGGAAAGGCGCGGGATCTGTTTTAGTTAGATTGTCATGTCCCGGAGGCTCGGCACGAGCATTTCGGAAACTGCACGATTTGGCGGGTGTTCGAGGAGTGCTGTGGTGTTTTTAATACATGGTGGAACCAAGGTGAAACCAAGTCCAGACGCCGTGAAAGTGGGCGACCATCTCTCACTACAGAGGTCGGACATCGTAACATGGGCAGACTGGTAAAACAGGACAGGCGGCGAACTGTGGCGAAACTAATGTCAGACTTTAATGCTGGGCAGAGTACATGTCCGAACATACGGCGCACCGAACACTCCTAACGATGGGCCCCCACAGCCGACGACCCATGCATGTGTCGATGTCAGCAGCATGACATTGGCAACAACATCGAATTGGGCACGTGGCCATCGGCACTGGACGTTGACGCAGTGACAGAGCGTTGCGTAGTCTGATGAATCTACGTCTACATCATACTCCGCAAGTCACCTAATGGTGTGCGCCGGAGAGTACTTTCGGTAGCACTATCTGATCCCTCCAACCCAGTTCCGCTCGGAATGTATCCCGAAATCACCTCAATCATGCCCGTGGGAGGGAGCGGAATCCATCGTCTTGCAGGGGAACAGCTCCTGACACCCATACTGCGGAACGAAGACAAGCTGGCAGCGGCTCCATTATGCTCTGGGGAACATTTGTGTGGGCACCCATAGTCCAATGGAGCTCGTGCAAGGCATCTGACGGCCGAGGAGCATCGTCCCATGTCCACCCCTTCATGACAATCATGTTTCCCAACGGCAGTCGCATTTTTCAACAAGATAACGCGGCATGTCTCAAGGGAATGAGTGTCAGTGTGGTGAGTTCCAACTGGTGGGCTGGGTCTCTCAACTCGCCAGATCTGAACCCGATCCAACACGTCTGGTATGTGATCGAATGTGGCGTCAGAGCTCATCTCCCCATTCCCTAGAATTTACGGGAATTAGGTGACACGTGTGTGTAGCTGTGGTCCCAACTCCCTCCAGCGACCTACAAAGGTCTCATTGCATCCACGCCACGACGCGTCGCCGTTGCTATATGAGATGTGGACAACCGGTTATTTGATATTTGATGTTCTGGCTGATCAGTGCACTTCCTTTGGTCCGCACGTAATGAAGTGAACTGCTGTTACGAATGCTCTACGTTCAGTGCCTTCAACCTGCATGTAACCAACACGTCACCTATTTCATTGATAACAGCCGCTGACTATTATAATCGATTGTGATACAGACCTACAACGGTATCGTTATTTTTTCACCAGTTTGTACGTCTTAGTATGGTATCGCATCTTAAACTTTGCATAAGGCGAAATCGCAATAACACAATAAAAATAGTTACAACCACAAGTGGGATATAACGTCAGTTAAACAATTTATTGAAACTGTGGATCCACATTACAAGAAGTTGTTCAAAATCAACTATATCTGCTGTAGACATACAAACTTCAAATTTAAATGGCGGAATGACATTATTCCGTAATATTCTAGTGGTGATTACTCTGCAGAATGCTTTTTCTATTAAAATGGTCTGTACGACGGGGTACGATACTCTTCACAGACTGTCTCTCGTGTCTACCACGACGAATTTTGTTTACTTTACGTTGGCAACGTCTCAGTTTTTGCCGCACTTCTGGTCGACTATGGCTTTCAAGCAACCTTTTGCATTTCGAAGTTCAAAATTGGCGCCATTGCTGAGACCTGCCATCCATATATAGAACAACTCTATATTCCAGAGCAGTAGTTGTCCCGAAGGCACTATTTTTCTTATCACTACACTCCGGCAACTACCTTAGCAAGTCGAACTTAGTATTTTATCCTTCCTCAGCAACTTTAGTCGTATATAATTAAATAATAAGCAACCATTTGCGCAAAGGAAATTTCATTTCTTTTGTGCAACTCTTGCAATAAGTTTTAAAAGTACTTCCCGATTAACTAGAGACATGAAACTTTTAACATACCTTAGAACTGGCTGATAATTCAATATTAACTCACTTTCGTGTCTGGTGTGTGGGAGAGGGTGCTTTGTGTACCACTGCCATTTCTACTTTTATTCCTGTTTCAGTCGCGTACGGTTCGCAGGAAGAAAGATTGCCGGTAAGCCTCCGCATGAGCTGCAGTATTTCTAATTTCAGTTTTCGTATTTTCGGGAGATAAATGAAGGACATAGCAATATATTGTCTGCCTCAGGTAAAGAGAAACTGAAAAAAAAACCTGAAATACGACAGATGTTTCTGTCATATTCTCATAAACATGTTTGAAATCTATTGAAAAATTTCGCATATGCAAGTGTAAAAAAATCTAACTAAAATTAATTTTAACTTAAAAACTTAACTTGGACTAAGAAGTATAAATTAATTTTTCTTAGCTCGTTACAGGTTCCTAACCCCCATATGCATAATCCTGAAAATTTGTGGTTGCGGATTTTTTAATACCTATCAAACTATTTGTAAGATTCAAAATGAAAACCTGCGAACTATGCGATAGAGGAGGCAAACAACTCCTGCATCAGTTATGTACTGTGTGCGCCCCCACGTTCTTCCGTTTTAAATCTTGCAATGATTTCACAGCCATTAAAAAATTCACTGTCTCGAAGTATCAGAACTGTCTGCATGACGTTAGGAATGTGTATGGGGGTAGGAGAAATTATATTTTTAGTGCAGTTTAAATGCTTGTTATATTTTTAAAAAATATTTTATTTGAATAATTACAGCGATCATCAGATAGCTGAACGTTGCCAGGTGCGGCACCATAGTCCGATCACTTTTAGTATGAAATAATTTATTTCTAACTCGGTCAATAGGTCTCACTGTGCACGCATTTGTTTTATAAATTAGTGACTGTCTTATTCTTACATATTAAAGCGTGTGAAACTAAATTACGGCATCAACTAAACGTAAATATGTGACGCTGTCTTTACAACCGGACTTCGAGCACGGTGGCGTGAGTGAACCAGTGCAGCTCACGTTAACCGCTCAAAGGAAGCAGAATTAACCGACGACCAAATCATTGACGCTGTAACTCGAACAACCTATGAGAACGAGAAAGATGATGACAACGAAGACAGTGAACCTACCATTCGAGTATCACAGGCAGATGAATAAATGTATCTAATATAGTCCTTCAATGGATCGAAGGAAGTTCTATGTCTACTTCAATAAACATTTTATAGATTAGGAAATAGCGGAACATCGCGATAAAATCAAGATGTTTGTCTGTTAAGCAAAAGAACATTTCAGACTTTTTCGTCTCGCTTAAGAACAGAACATTTTTACAATGTGATTTCTCATATTTTAAATAGTTAAGAGCAAATCAGTTTGTGCAGTATTATAATAAGGTATGTGATGATGAAGTCCCATACTCCTTGACAGAGCGTAGGGGACGCTGCAGGAGAGCCGCACCGCCTTACTAGGCAAGGTCCTAGCGGAGGTGGTTTGCCATTGCCTTCCTCTGACCGTAATGGGGATGGATGGATGAATGGATGGATGGATGGATGGATGATGAAGACGACGACAACATCCAGTCATCTGACCCCGCCGGGAATCGAACCAGGGACCCCGTGCTCGAGAAGCGAGAACGCTACCGCGAGACCACGAGCAGCGATAAATTTTCACTAACAGCAACATTATCTTACTGTAAGATACAGGCGTATTTTACAGTACTGGCATTAAAGTACATTACACTTTGGTGGAAGATTTGTTAGTGTGTCAATGTATTCTTTTCGTTTTGCTGCTGTTTTAACGTGGAACCGACTTCAGACTGTATTTCCAGTTGAAAATTTAAGTTTTATTGTATTGTGATGTTATCGAACAATAAAAATGTTCCTCTGTTAATCTGATCTTTAGCCGGCCGCTGTGGCTGAGCGATTCTAGGCGCTTCAGTCAGGAACCGCGCTGCTGCTACGTGCGCAGGTTCGAATCTTGCCTCAGGCATGGATGTGTATGATGTCCTTAGGTTAGTTAGGTTTTACTAGTTCTAAGTTTAGGGGGCTGATGACCTCTGATTTCAAAGTCCCATAGTCCTTAGAGCCATTTGTACTATTTTTTAATCCGATGTTTTTTGCGTTCCGACCACGCTTTCGGTCCTGTAGGGGACGGATTAGCGAGGTTCTACTGAATTACTGTTTCAGGTAAGCTGGAAGTACTGATTTGATCAACATATTTCTTTGGATTCCTGTACTGCTTGCTCAATTTATATATTAAATAAAACCGAGGAGAGGCTGTAACCTGTCTCACTCACTTCTCAACTACCGTTACCCTTTCATGACTTTCGACTCATAGTTCCAATCTGGTTTCTGTACAAGCTGTAAATAACCTTTCGTTCCCAGTACGATCCCAGCTGCCTTCAGAGTCCCAAAGAGTCCAGGCACGTTTAAAAAGTTCTCTAAATCTGAAATGTCCGCCCACAAAGTTCAGAGACTGATTTTATTCCTGGCTTATAAGCGACGACAACGCAATGTAAGTACGATAGCAGCTTGAACTGCCAATTGTAAACAACAGACGGGCATTCGCCCAGTCAGTTTTAAATAGTGGACGTGCGGCCGTGGTGTGTGAGCTTTGTTACGTGATGAATCATAATGGAGCAACATCTCCAAATGAAGTGTTGAAGATATTTTCCACAATGTTTTGAAGCAGAGAAAAGTGTATACAAAGTTTATATTTTTTTCCGGGACGCAAGGCGTGCGGAACGACCGTGTAGCCTGTTGCTATTGGATTGAAATGCAAAACGCGGACAACTCTTTTCTGGAAAAAAACATCCCAGGCGACTCGACTTTCTGTTATCAGTACTAACCTACCACAGAACAACAAATTATAGAAACTGACATGAAGGATCAAGGCGCTGACGACATAACCGACTTCAAGCCATTGTGACGTGCGAGTTGAACAACATCCCACAGAAGCACTTTTCTGAGAGCTTCACATCGTTGTATGAACGTTCTGTACCTTGTAGACCAGTGCAGAGAGACTACAGAACACCTGAGGGATTAAAATACCATCTCCTCACGTCTCTATTTTTTATTAATTCAGTCTCCAAACTTTTTGAACCGACGGGTTATGTCGGTAGGTCTTACGCAAAATTAGTTCCTCATACAAAGAAACCGGGCCCCTCTCAAGGATTTGGCAGTAGACGATGCCGTGGCTATCCAGGCGACAATGCCCAGTATGCAGTGATGCCGCCAATTATAGTCTTCAATTGGCACGTCACCTTTGAATTATCTTGCAGTGATTTAGTAATCACGAAAGAATTTAGTAACAGTCTTTCTTCGGAAAATCTTTTAAAGTTTTAGAGTAGCTGAGAAGTTTCTGAATCGCTGGCATGCATAGTACGACGTCAGGACACGTAAAAATATTTCTCTCACGTATCTGTCGTCCACAACAAAAATATATTTCTAAGTTAGCACACTAAGATGCTATTTTAATTTGGTTAAGGGGGTAGACACGGTAGATGGTGATACTGTCACTCCCAGAGACGTACATCGCTTCATTTTCTGACAGTATTGGGATGAGATTAGATTAGTTTTTCGTTCCATAGATCCGTGCTGAGGAGATTCTCGTGGATGTGGAACATGTCAAATTTTTTTAAGCTGAAATAGCAATACTAATAGTATGAATAGATACAATACATCATTTGTCTTTATTACAAAATTCGCCAATGGAGTGGGAGGAGTTGGCCACTAGTATGTCTTCAGGCGCTTTTTGAACTGTAACAAAATTTTTTATGTTTGCTGGCAAATTATTGAAGATGAATGTTCCTGAGTAGCGGACCACTTTTTGAACTAAAGTAAGTGCTTTTAAGTCCTTGCGCAGATCATTTTTGTTCCTGGTATCGTATGTATGAACTGAGCTGTTTGTTGGAAAAAGAGAGAGATATTATTTAGGACAAATTTCATTAAGGAGTAGATATACTGAGAGGCAGTAATTAGTATACCCAGTTCTTTGAAAAGGTTTCCACAGGACGTCCGTGAATTTACTCCACAAGTAATACGTATTACACGCTTTTGGACTCTGAAAACTTTTGCTTGACTTTAAGAGTTACCCCAAAATATTATACTATATGACATTATGGAATGAAAGTAGGCAAAGTATGCAAGATTTTTCATTTTTATGTCGCCTATGTCAGCTAACACACGAATTGCAAATACAGATTTGTTAAGGCATTCCTGCAGTTCTGTGGTGTGCTGCTCCCAACTGAATTTATTATAAAGTTGTAGTGCCAGGAATTTAAGACTGTCAACCTCTTCTATCTGCTCTTCTTCATACCTCATGCATATGCTGGGTGGAAACCTCTTACAGGTTCTGAATTCCATAAAGTGAGTCTTCTCGAAGTTTAATGTCAGTGAGTTGGCTTTAAACCATTTATTAATATCCATGAAAATATCATTAGCAGATTTTCTAGAACTACACTCGACATACTATTTATTGCAATACTTGTGTCATCTGCAAACAAAACGAACTCTTCTTCTGGCAGTGTAACTGATGAGAGATCATTAATGCACACAAGAAAAAGCAATGGCCCTAAGATAGATCCTTGTGGGACACCACATGTATTTTCTTCCCATTCTGATGATGACTGATGACGTAATTCACTAGTCCCTTGCACTGACACCCTTTGTTTCCTGTTAGCGAGGTATGACTTGAACCATTTTGCAGCACTGCCCATGACACCATAGAATTCTAATTTATTTAAAAGGATGTTGTGGTTCACACAATCAAATGCCTTTGACAGATCACAGAAAATACCTGCTGCTCGTAATTTGTTATTTGATGCGGGTATTATGTGGCGTCTCTCAGAACTGGGTGCTGCTTTTGGATATTCGCGGTAAATATCTGTAGTTTTCAACTGTTACACATTATTATTTACGTATACTATAGTGTGTTCTGCGGTGCGCACTGACCTGGATCGCGGCAGGAACATGGAGCCATCGATGAACACGGAACCAGACAGCAGGATGTACCAGCACGTCGACAGTTCGCCAGTGCTGCCAACAAAACGCCCAATTGGTTCACTTCCTCTTACAAATCAGCACGTGCAAACATACACTGTGCAGTTTATGAAGTGTAAACAGCAAGATTTAAATATATACGAAATCATACCTTTTAACTATAAACCAATAATACACAATACCATCATTTTACAGTGGGACAAAAATTATAAGGACAGGGAAGAACGTAAATAGATAATTGCATGTACGTGGCATAGAATAGCTTCATTGATTTTCAAATGATTAGAAGTATTTACAAATTAGTGTGTCGCAAGTGGCCGATCTGACTTCTATTTTAAGTAACAGTAGCGTCGGCCGGCCGAAGTGGCCGTGCGGTTAAAGGCGCTGCAGTCTGGAACCGCAAGACCGCTACGGTCGCAGGTTCGAATCCTGCCTCGGGCATGGATGTTTGTGATGTCCTTAGGTTAGTTAGGTTTAACTAGTTCTAAGTTCTAGGCCACTAATGACCTCAGCAGTTGAGTCCCATAGTGCTCAGAGCCATTTGAACCATTTTAACAGTAGCGTCGCCGTATTATAGCGTGTGAAAGCTACGACCGACGTGCAGGTGTTCACTACAAAGCTGTGTCAAATTATGGGAGGACGATGTCAGAGTTTGCTCCTCTCCCACTGGTAGCGGAGTACGGCTGAAGCGAAAGCCACTTACCATTTTTAGAATTTGTTTTAAATACAAAGAGACCATAATGAAGACATTTCATTTTGAAACATACAGATCATTTCAGGCATTCATTCAATTCTTAGCATTATAGCAGCACTGGGTACGAGTAGTGGGCCAAGATCCCAGAAAGAATTTGCTCTCAAAACGCAATATTAGGCTGCGCAAAGACAGTTATGTACTCTTTCTGCTGTTACATCGACGAGTAATGCAGGTAAGCTATGTATGGCAGAACCAAAGACAAAGGTTTTATATATATATATATATATATATATATATATATATATATATATATATATATATACGCGCGCGCGCGCGCGCGCGCGCGCGCGCGCGCGCGCGCACACACACACACACACACACACACACACACACACACACACACACACACAACCAGAATACTTCTACCTCCTCCCTTTCCCCATTTTCTCTTAGTATGATTTGGATTTACTGTTCACTTCCCTCCTCCCTTCACCCACTTTCCACTTACATAATAAACTACCACACTACTCTATCCTCCTTATGCATGTAAAAACATATGAACACAAATAAAATAGCGTATTACACTATGGCAAACAAAAACAAAAAAGTTTTCTACATAAATTGAAAACTAGAACTAACAGTTAAGTTGACAACACTACAAACACAGGAGACACAACCATTTAACAAGCGGAAAGTAAACATTATTGGTGCAATATTTTGTCGTAGTTTACATTTAGAAATGCGTAAAGCTGCAAACCAAGGTGAAATAAGGCCTTACTATGGAGTACCTCGGAAAAATGCACGCAGACGACACTTCGATATGGAAGCGGAAATCAGACAAAAACGCTGTAGATAAAAAATCACACTTCAGTATCTTTTGAAAGTCTGTTCTTATTCATCCAGGATACTGATAAACCGCTTCAGTTATATTTAGTCCTTTATTTTTATATAGCTCCTGGTTTCATGACATTACCAGCCTCTTTAAAAATGGTTCAAATGGCTCTGAACACTATGCGACGTAACATCTAAGGTCGTCAGTCCCCCAGACTTAGAAATACTTAAACTTCTCTTAGCTTTTGTTTAGTAGTGCAGATATTTGCAAATTATTGAGTATTTATTTGCAGTTTTTACATGAGGTATTATGTAGAAAAGCCCCATTATATTTGCTTTGAATACTTTTAACAGGATGAGGGTATCAGTAAGTGTGGATGACCAAGAACGAAGTGCTTGGATTAAAAAGGGTGTAAGCAAAGTATGTAGTCTTTCTCCCCTACTGTTCAATCTGTACATCGAAGAAGCAATTATTGAAATAAAAGAAAGCTTCAGGAGTGGAAGTAAAATTCAAGGTGAAAGGGTATAAATGATACGATTCGATGATGACTTCGCTATCTTTAGTGAAAATGAAGAAGAACTACATGATATGCTGAATGGAATGAACAGTCCAATGAGTACAGAATGTGGATTAAGAGTAAATCGAAGAAAGACAAAAGTAATGACAAGTAGCAGAAATGAGAACAGCGAGAAACTTAGCATGAAGATTGATGTCACGAAGTAGTTAAAGTTAAGGAATTATGCTACCTGGGCAGCAGATTAACCAATGATAGACGGAGTAAGGAGGACATCAAAAGCAGACTATTCCTGGAAAAAAAACAGCATTTCTGGACAAGAGAAGTTTACTATTATCAAACGTAGGCCTTAATCTGAAGAAGAAATCTCTGAGAAGGTCCGTTTGGAGCACAGCATTATACGGTAGTGAGGCACGGACTGTGGGAAAACGAGAACAGAAGAGGATCAAAGCATTTGAGATGTGGTGCTACAGACGAATGCTGATAATTTGGTGGACTGATAAGGTAAGGAATGAGGAGGTTCTGCGCAGAATCAGATGGGAAAGGAATAAATGGAAAACACTGAAAGAGAAGGGACAGGATGATGGGACATCTGTTAAGACACGAAGAAATGACTTCCATGGTACTACAAGGAGCTGTAGAGGGCAAAAACTGTAGAGGAAGACAGGAATTGGAACACATCTAGCAAAAAATTGAGAACGTAGCGGTTGAAAGTGCTTCTCTGAGATGAAGAGGTTGGCGCAAGAGAGGAATTCGTGGTGAGATGCATCAAAGCATTCAGAAGACTGGTGCCCCCAAAAAAAGGGGGGTACCAAATTCATCACCCCAGCCTCTGCTCTGAAGAACTCCAGAGGCTTAAATTGGCCCCCTCCGTAACCAGAGGAGGACACCTAGTTGCTATGGAACTTCATATATTTCAACGTAAGTCAAGTAACGCATCACAGCACATTACTGTTGTAGATTTTATCATGCTCAGTCTTATTGCATCAGACATATTCACTCCCATCTTGGAAGATAACACCGTGTACATATGGTGACTACTCTGTGCAACCTGTTCTACAACTGCCAGCAATCCCTGTGTTGAAGAAATTTGCGCAGCCTTCCACCAATACAAAATTGCAGTTACTTTCTTGTCATTCATTAATTCTCCACCAAGTAACTACAATACGGTTAGACAGTTTTACAATATGCTGTCGACGACAGCATCCATTTCTTTTCCCACCAACATTACATAGGTCAGTGACAACATTACTTCCGTAAGTCCTTCTCCGCCACTGTCTATAGTAACGCATTTTACATAAAATCTCACTTATCAACTGCAAATATGTACTGACTTCATAAACTGCAAACAACTCCACTGTGTAAACACAAAGCCAGTGAAGATATTTTGTCTGTTCAGTTAAGAGAACTGGATAGGCAATGCTGTGGAGATATGGTGTGTCTAAAGTGGGAAGTAAGCAGTGTCCGTGGTGGTGGAAGTTGCCTCCCTGAGTGAAAGCTACAGCTGACGCACAGGCTGAGTATCGACCCAATCGATTCGGTCCATATGCTCTCTTCACCTGTGATTCATATGGTCAGCTGCGCAAATGTCGAAATAACTTTGTAACATACCCTTTAGTGGCTTTCTGTGGCGTAGTACAGTAGGCAGAGTGGGTAAGCATCTGCTTGCTCTTCAGTTTGCAGACCTATGAAGTAAGAAATTCGGCGACCTACCTTCCCTCGCTCATGTCCTCTCCATCCATCCATTCCTCCCCCTGCCCCTCCCACCCCCGCACGCCCTGAACATAATTTATCCCATACGGTTCTACTGCGCGTAGATACGGTTACACACAACTAATATTTGTTCTTACCTCGCTTCATTTAAAATAATCAATTTTAAATTACTAAAAGTTATTTTCATTATCTCCGAATTTTCCACCCCCTGCTATGCGGTGATTATTCGTTCTACAGAAAAAAATTAATAGAACCCTTTTTGTAGGAAATTTAATGCAACCGAAATTTGCGCTGGGAAGCATATTCGCCAGAAGACTAGGAAAACCAAAAAGAAAAAAGAAGAATGTGGTTCCCACACTAACGCCCCATCGGTCAGGGTTTTTAGTGTTGTCCGGACAAAATAACACTCGTGCGCACAGTTGTGGGTCCTTAGATGGCTTTTGGAAAAGTACAATTGTCCATAAACTGCGCTGCTTAGTCCGTCTATTGCAACTCTCCCGCTGCTGACTAGTGGGACGTTGCTGTCTGGGCTGAGCGGCGCTCAGCTGTGACATAAGCAAGCGCACTGCAGCAGTGGCTTACGGAACTCAGTGGGGCAGGGGCGGCCAAGATTCCGGCTCGCGGGTCATACGGGGGCACGAGTGCCAAAGCGCTCAGCCTCACTGCACATTTCCCCCACCGCCATGTTGCGCTGTCTGAGCGCAAGGAGGGAGAAGAGGTGAATAATGCGAACACCGCATTTACATTGCAGTGCAGGCAACTGTCGGCATGTGGATAGACGCAGACAATGTCATGGAGTTTCACACTTCAGTTCCCACGTAGTTGTGAGTTATTTACTTTCAAAATCGAAAAAAAGGTTATTTACACAAAATTGTCGTTTACACAAAATTGTCGATCGAAATAGTGTAGCACTTTTGCAACCTCATTTTGGAAACTTGGAAACTACCTGACGAAAGCAATGTAGATGTCCTGGGCAGATACAACGTACAATGATTTTTCATTAATCAGTTACATCTGCACATGTGCAGGGGCGCTTTCAACTGAAACTGCAAACCGTCTCTAAGCCAGATGCATGATTGACAGTGTCCTCAAAACCTTTATAAAATTATCCTTTTAATTCTTCCAAGGCCACAATTAATTCTTCAAGTATCACATTTACTTACAGAACTTTACTGTCTTTGTCAGCTTGTGTTCCTCCTACATCGCGATTTTCTTTTCAAATAGATCCGCTTGAAATCAGTCTTACCATGGAAAGTGTGCAGTCAAGTCCACTTAAAATGTGAAGTCTGCAATCCATTCTGGATGTTCTAATTTTCGTTCCTCCACTCTTTCTTCCTTCTTAATTCAGCGATAGCGAATTTTAAGTCGAAAACTAAGTTCAGGCGTACCCCTTGACTTCACCAATGTACTTTGCAGTAACGTATGACGTCTCTATACTCTTCGTTTAGTTCCACTGAAAACTGGTGCAACTGAAACTGGAATAATTCGCGCAACTTCAGAAATTTTGCTATTCGCACCACCGATTTCTTCACATGCTCCATGCCTGCAAATTCACCACAAAGTACACTTTGATGTACAGAACAATGACTCCCGTCTGTGGATCGTTGTAATTTTTTGTTATTTCATTGTCAACTAAGCCTTTAAATTCTTCCTGCATGGTATTGTAATGTTGCATAGCAAATATGCAGTACCCCTCTCTTTCGTCATTCCCACAAATATTAATGGATTATGTAGACAGATCGCTACACTGCCTCTTTTCGTGCAAACAGCCACTAGGGTCTGTAAACCACCTTTACACGACGATCAAACAGCTAAGGGTAAACAGGGCTGATAGCACGGTTCTGCTGAACTCTTGACAGTTTTGCCCACCGAAAAACGCTGCACCGCAATGCTAAATGAAATGTCACGCCTTCCCTTCCCATTCCATCGCTCTTAACATCCTGCGAATGGGATGACGCTGATTGTCATTCAACTGCGCAATACTTAACGCTCTGCAAAAAAATTATGTGCTGGTGAGTTCCTAAGGGACCAAACTGCTGAGGTCATCGGTCCCCAGACTTACACACTACTTAATCTAACTGAAACTAACTTACACTAACGACGACACACACACACACACACACACACACACACACACACACACACACACACGCACCCATGCCCAAGGGAGGACACTAACATCCGACGGGGGGAGCTCCGCGAACCGTGACAAGGCGCCCTAGACCACGCGGCTACCCCGTGCGGCTCACACTGGCATTAGGCACCTGCAGTCCGACGGTGTGAGTGACAAACAATTTGCGCGCATATTAAAAAAACTGCATTCCGAAGGTCATTGTTACGTACTGTCAAAATTATGGCCCAAATTTTCGTGCAGGGTCGATTGCTGGGTTGATATCTTGCTAGAGTGTTTTTTCTCCTTAAAAGATGAGATGAAGTTATGTTCACTTGTAAGACAAATAGCGTTCTTCACGAATGATATATAACTACTACACAGATAATCATAAAGATAGATTTTCAGATGCACACTTAGGGAATTGGGTACCACAGCTTAGAGATCTGGACTGGGGGCTGGATGTGTTACAAAATACTTTGTCATCAGTCTCCCAATTACCCTAAGTTTCTTGCTGTCCTATTAGCCTAATCCTGCACAATTTCAATCGGGAGGCAGAAATGAAGGCTCTTCACCTCTTCCATGCAGTTTCAGCTAACAAGTCGTGTTTGTTTTGTACGAGAACATGCTTGATGCAGCTCTCTGCTCTATGATATCCTGTGTAAGTCTCTGCGTCTCCAAATAACTACTCCAACCTATATCCACTTTAAACTGCTTACAGTTTTTTCCCAGTAAATGTCCCTCCATAACCACGATTCGGTACTCCCTCGTTAGTAACTAGGCCAACCTTTAGCACTCCTCTAGAGCACCTCATTTCAGAAACTTCTTGTCTGTACTGTTAACTGGCCACCAAGGCTGCCAACCTTAAACAGGTGGAGGCACCACTGCACCGCACGTTCACTCTCTCTCTCTCCCCCCCCCCCCCACCCCACCCCACCCCCCAACTTGGGAACGGATTTTTATTGCTCGACTTCCAGAAGGACTTTCGTATCGACTCGGCTTAGCACTGCCGGCAGCTGACGTGAAGCGTGTTTCTTTGTCCCGCCGCCCGGAAACCGCGGCATCCTGTAGCCATGGCGACAGTACACGCCCACCTGTTGCGCTACTTCAAAGCGCCGCCGCTAGAGGGCGCCGGATGTCGTTTCCTCAGGAACTTGTCATCTAAGATCACATTACTACTCTTCTGTTCCTGTCTTTCTTTCATTCTGCAAATGAAACAATGTCTTTCGTTTGTAATTAAAGTTGTTCGAAACTAGGTATTTTGTTGATTTATCGTGTAAAAAAATTAACGGATTGTTTTTAGAACTCATGTAGAGGACTCCTCACTTTTATTGTTTTGGGTCAATTGTCCGTTTTCCCCCATGCAGGTATCTTGTGTAAATTATTTTGTAATTTGTATTGTTCTTCTAAAAAGGTTACTAGAACGTAAACGATAGCATCATCTTCGAACAATCTAAGATACCTACTCTGATTATCTGCTACATCGTTTATACTTTTGATTCACTTTTTTAAGACTTCCCGTTAATTATTACCTACAGTAACGTTGACAAAAGCCTTTTGGGAATCTCTGAATACGGAAACTACTTAAGATTTCGTGTCGATAGCATTCATTACTACGAGTGAGTAAAGAGCCAGTTGTAACACATAAAAACGATATTTTTTTAAATACGACGGGTTATTTGTCAACAGATCGTTTTATTCGAGATGTTTCATAATATTCTGATGGAACTTTCAATATCCTGTTGTATGTATGTCAGCATACAGCAGAATTTGCAATCGCGCTGCAGCAGGTGAAGCCATACCACCACTTCATCTCGTACTAGGTTAGGTACCGCCAGGTACTGTCTGTCTTTGAACAGATAATTTAGCAGCGAAATTTCGTGCATCCGCACTGAAGGTGGTGGATTCACTGCTTATCGAGGCGAATCAATTGTCAAGAAACGAAAGTCAGAAAGCAATTACGTTCGATCTCCTGAGGGAGTCTCAAAGTAGCAAGCATGGAGAACACGGTCGAGGACTGGGGATAGATGGCGCTAGGAACTAAAATTACCTTGTCAGACAACGGAAAAGCGATGAGGTATCGGTTGAGCGAAACTGCTGTGGAACACCTGCGTGTCGGTACTGTTCAAAATAGCTTAGTCCGTTCTGGACGTGAATTGTGTAGGTGGAAAAAAGAAGTCACTGGAAGACGTAAGGGTCGACTGGAAATTGCGACGGGGTTAAATGCGTGACTTTTTGAGCTATTTCCCAACAGTCTTTTAGTGTCAGCGATAAAACTTTACGTTATTAGGCTTCATGTATTGCCACTGAGATAGGTGCTACAGAATTTACGGTTTCTCAAAGTTGGATTGTTAGCTTCAAAAGATCACAAAGTCGTGGCACGAAAAATAACAAAATTTGTATCGAGAAACAGATAGGAAAATGAAGTGATTCAAACCGAAATTATAGTTTTTATTACGAATGCAGAGCATAAAGTGGCTAGTTTTAGTGAATCACAATGCAGATCAGTCCGGTTTTCAAAAAAGAAATCGTGCTAAAAGAGCTCTGTCCTTGAAAGGGGAAAAACAAACGCTACAGCGCATTCCACAATGACACTCACGAGTTCGTACACTATAATGGCCAAGATTAGTTTGGATGTTAATTGTTTCCCAAACTATATGTATGTCTTCAAGAATCAATCAGACATTTTGAACCACATTTCGAAAGAGCGATGTTCTATGCATACAGTCTTGTGGTAAACGCATCGAAGTTGGGGAAAGTGGGAAATGAAAATGTTGCAGTTTCCATGCGTCGTGCTTTTCTTCCATTCTGCTGGACAAATCTCTTGTTGTTCTTCAGGAATCGTGATCAGGTTGAAAGGTGGCAGAATAAATGGTCAGATTCGCACCTTACATGAGACCTTTACAAATCGCAATGAGAAGGTGAAGGTGACACCTAACGTAAATCGACAGTTATGACCAATATGTAATGTAAAAAGGGATGACAGTCAATCGACGGTAATTAGCGGACCATTCCTATACAATGCATGTCTTTGAGCGGAAGGTAGAACAGGGAACGTGAGTCGAGTCGCTTTTAGTTTTGAAAAGCGAGATCCACAATGGCATAGCGAAGCCGCGCTGTGGGAGTTACGCCGGCAACCACTTAAAGGGGTGGCAGAAAGGAGGACAGCGACCCCGGGCCAGGTGGTTCAAGCTGGAGGGCCGCCTGTAGTGAGGGCATCACTACAAGAGCAGAGAAGAGCCTTCAGAAAACTGTGTTTCGAAATTCCAGTGGGATACGAACAAAAGCAACTGACGCATTTTCGTCCAGCGAGTGCGACACACGGAAAGGTCATAGTACTTTAGGCGTCTAGAACGGGCACAAAACGTCCGATTGGCAAAAACGCACTAGGAAGGAGAAAACTACCGAAGTTTCGACGCAGTTTGATAGAACGGACGTTGCGATTGGTAGAGGGTGTTTCTCCAAAATAAGAGGAATGCTCCTATCGTCGAAAAACGCCGTGACGTGAAAAAGGAACGTAAGTGGAGGGAGGCAGTTCTGCCATCAGTAGGACAAGAGAGAAATTTTGAAGGGACTCTTCTCTGAATTGCCGTCAAGTACAGAACAGAGCGCTTAACGCTCCATACGACGCAGAGAAGAAATTGGTGTGGACACTGCATTCACAGCGGCCTCACTCCAGCTAAAGTTAGTTGTAGCAACGTTTAGCTCCAACTTTGGAGAAACGAACCAGCCAAATTAGTTAACTGTTCTTGCGAGAACTGAGAGGGCACTATAATATGCACGCTGCTCCAACCATGAGCGTGTATATCGCCACATAATAAGACTAGGGCTGAGTACATGTTTTCTCGCATAACGAGAAACAGGGGGAAAGTTTCTGCTGGAAAGTTCAGCCAAGGCCAGATTAGTTTTGTAGGAATTTCAGTGGGAGAGAGCGGCCTTGCAGACAGCAGCACGTCGCAGCTTAAGGTAAATACCACGTGCAGAGGCTTAAACTTTGTTGGTTCACCAGCTTGCGTCCACTGTAGCTCGAGCAGCCTTGGGTAATCTTGCGCTCAGATTTGTCACTTGACTACTCATCCACCATAAATTTGATTGTCATCCTAAACAGTACCGAACTTTGAACCGGAATCGGACGATTTTCGTAGTACTGACCAACATCATAATGTATTTGTAGGAGCAATTTTGTAAAGAAATGTCCAATTAAACTTTCATATATTGTGCTTAAAATTAATGTTCTTTCAGAGATTTAATATTTAACATTGTTGTGTATAAACTTATTTGACTTTTTGATGTTTTATGTTGGCAAGTTGAACACTTTGTGAAAAGCTGTAATGTGGTGAGAAATATTGCGACAATAAACTTGTTTCATCTCACAGAGTTGCTAAAAGTCAAGAATAAGCAAGCAAAAACAAACCCCTGCAACCTTACAATGTCATAAAAGTTCTTATTCATTAAAAGCTAAATTTCGATCTCGCTCTGAAAAAGAAGAAGAAATACTTCAAATTCCATCCAGGACATAAATTCAACCGCTCGACAGAAGTTTTTAGTCAGTGGAACGCATTTTACAGAATATTAACACAGAAAATTATTGTGTGCAGGTCACTGTAGTTTCCAGTCTACCATCGTGACAATATTCTAAAGTTTCTCTCCACGGTTTTCAAAATGTTCTTTAACATGAGTGGCATTCGTCGAAACATACTTACCTGATTCATTTCTAACACAGGCACAATTATTTCTAAGAACGTCTAATAATGTCCATAACACGCAGGGCTGTCATATGTCGTCTTGATATGTATGTTCTTGATGCACAAGAAATGTATGTTTGGAACAGTGCATCAATATTTCTCATTTCTGCGGTAGTTACAAGAAATAAAATTAATTTTGACGTGTTCTTAACCGAATATTGATTTGTGTAGATGTCACAGAAATTTGGAAATAATGTTGTAGATAACATATTAGTTTAACTTTTCAGCTAATGTTTATTATCTTACAATCGCTTTCACTGGGCGAACCAGCTGTCTCATTGCTGTGGCAAGAGAGCGGTGCCTAGCTAACGCCCTAGATGGCGTTGCCATGCAGTAGTGATGGAGGTCAGAGCCGTAAAATAGCCAGTTACAAATGTGGAAACCACGCTACGAATGTCTTGCTTCATAAAGCTTTTTTACAGATTTCCAGGTCATGTCAACAGCTAAAATACTGCGCACGGACTTTCCTCGACGTTAACTCACAGTGGTAAATAAAGCAACACAGGTATCGACGTGACAAGTCTGACTATTCCCTAGTGAGTAGTGAAATGTTCAGCAATAAGAGAACGAAGTGGCATCTAAAGCGGAATTTAATTATGAACAAGAAAATCCTGCACCACTGTACTTTACAAATCAGTCTACGTGAAATCGGTGTCTGGACAACATAAACTGCATCAAAGCAATACTGGAGGTAAGTGACTTTCCTAACAATGCTTAAACTTTTTTCCCTTAATTAGTGTTCTAACTGGTTTGATTCGGCCCGCCAAGAATTCGTCCCCTGTTCCAAACTTTTCATCTCACAGTAGCACTTGCGACTTACGTCCTCAGTTATTCGATATACATACGCCAATCTCTGTCTTCCCCTACACTTTTTACTCTCCACAGTTCCCTCTACTATCAAATAATTTAGTGCCTGATGTCTTAACACATGTTTGTGGTGGTGCAGCAACCAGCCACTAACTTAAAATAAGTTCCTTTATTCAGAAAAGGTACCGTTACCGGTTTCGAATCATTACACTTCATCGTCAGACGACTTTCATGCTTTCATTAGAACACATGGTGCATTTTTTACTGATTAGTTGTCCCAAAATACAAATAATACGTAATTATAAGCACGTCACACAGATGGCTGCGTTACAGATTTGCATTGGGATTTGGCTCACGTGAAATTCCGGTTTGGAGTACTCGTTTTCATAGTTTTCATCCAGCAGACGGCGTTCGTAGTTTTCGCCACATTCCCATCACTGCACACACAAACTTGTATAATTGAGCGCTTCAGATTTGTCCACCACATTCCTACTGTTTCACATGTAAATTTGTATCACTGAGCACTTCATATCAGTCACAGAACAGACTTCTAACATGCACTGCATGTTTTGATAGATGCAAAGTGTTTACAAACATATGAGTGTCAAAGATGCTATGATATATCGTAACATTATAAAGATGCCCCATGTGTGGGGAAAGATCACATATTAACTTACATAACTGAAATGCCTTTATGTACCGATATATCAGCATCTTTGACACTCATATGTTTGTAAACACTTTGCATCTATCAAAACATGCAGTGCATGTTAGAAGTCTGATCTGTGACTAATGTGAAGTGCTCAGTGATACAAATTTCCGTGTGCAACAGTAGGAAAGTGGTGGAAATGTATTCAGTAACAAATCTGAAGCGCTCAATTATACAAGTTTGTGTGTGCAATGATGGGAATGTGGTGAAAACTACGAACGCCGTCTGCTGGATGAAAACTATGAAAACAAGTACTCCAAACCGGCATTTCACCTGAGTCACATCCCAATGCAAATCTGTAATGCAGCCATCTGTGTGACGTGCTTATAATTACGTATTATTTGTATTTTAGGACAACTAATCAGTAAAAAATGCACCATGTGTTCTAATGAAAGCATGAAAGCCGTCTGAAGATGAACTGTAATGATTCGAAACCGGTAACGGTACGTTTTGAATAAAGCAGCTTAAAATAAGTTGATGGCTGGTTGCTGTCTCAACACCATCAACATTTATCTTCAAATAACAGCCACCGTCTCCAACCATGTCATCATATGACAAAACTGTCTTAACACATGTCCTCTAATATCGTTCCTTCTTCTTGCCTATATTTCTTTCCTCGTCATTTCTGTGGAGAACCGCCTCATTCCTTATCTTACCAGTTCACCTAGTATTCAACATTCTTCTGTAGCACCACATCTGAAATGCTTCGATTCTCTTCTGTTCAGGTTTTCTCGCAGACCATGTTTGACTACCATACAATGCTGTTCTCCAAACGTACGTTCTTCCTCAAATTAATGCCTATGTCTGATACTAGCCGACTTCTCTTGGCTATGAATGCCTTCTTTGCCTGAGCTAGTTTGCTTTTTATGTCGTCCTTGCTTCGTCCATCACGGGTTATTTTGCTGCCTAGGAAGAAGAATTCCTCATAGTCGTCTACTTCGTGACCATCAGTCATATTGAGTTTCTAGCTATTCTCATTTCTGCTACTTCTCATTACTTTCCTCTTTCTTAGATTTATCTTCAATCCTTATTCTGTACTCAGACTGTTCATTCAATTCAACACATACTGTAATTCTTCTTCGCTTTCACTAAGAATAGCAATGTCATCGGCGAATCTTATCATTGATATCCTTTGACCTTGAATTGTAGTCCCACTCCTGAACCTTTCTTGTTATTTCCATCTCTGCTTCTTCTATATACAGATTTAATAGTAGGGGTGAAAGGCTAAATCCCTGTGTTACACCCTTTTTAATCCGAGCACTTTGTTCTTGATCGTCCACTCTTATCAGTTTCTCTTGCCTCACGTAGATAATGCATATTACCCATCTCCCCCTATAGCTTCACACGGTCGAACGCTTTTTCCAGATCGGCAAATCCCATGAACGTATCTCGATTTTTCTTTTAGTCTTGCTTCCATTATCAGCCGTAACGTCAGAACTGCCGCTCTGGTGCCTTTACTTTTTCTAAAGCCAAAATGGTCGCCATCTAACGCATCCTCAATTTTCTTTTCTCTTCTTCTGTATGTTATTGTTGTCAGCAACTTGGATGCTTAAGCTGTCATGCTGATCGTGCGATAATTTCCGCACTTGTCGGCTCTTGTAAACCCCGGAATGGTGTGGATGATGATTTTCCGAAATTCAAATGGTATATCGCCAGACACACACATTCTACACACCAACGAGAATAATCGTTTTCTTCCCCTAATGATTTTAGAAATTCTAATAGATAACATTCTATCCTTTCTGCCTTATTGGATCTTAAGTCTTCCAAAGCTCTTTTAAATTTTGATTCTGATAATGGATCCTCCATCTCTTCCGTGTCGACACTTGCTTCTTCTTCTTCTTCTTCTTCTTCTCCTTCTCCTCCTCCTCCTCCTCCTCCTCCTCCTCCTCCTTTGATGTTGTCATTCAAATCTTCCCCGTTATAGAGGTCTTCACTGTAATCTTTCATCTTATCTCCTCTCTCCTCTGCACTGCACTCTTAATTTTACCACCTTGCTTTTAATTTCACCTACGGTGGTGCTAAATTTTGTGTATCTTGAGTCAGTCCTTCCGACAATCGTTTCTTCTTCGATTTCTTCACATTTTTCATGCAACTATTTCGTCTTAGCTTCTCTGCACTTTTTTTGTATTGCATTCCTAAGTGACTTATTTCTGTATTCATGAATTTCCCTGAACATTTCTGTACTTTCATCTTTCATCGACCTACTTCAGTATCCGTTCTGTTACCAGTAGTTTCTTCGCAGTTAGCTTCTTTGTACATACGAATTTCTTTCCAACTTCTATGACTTCCGTTTTTGGAGATGTCCGTTCCAACTGGACTGCCTACTGAGCCACTCGTTATCGCAAGTATCTAATAGCCTCAGAACTTCGAGCGTATCTCGTCATTCCTTAGTACTTCCATGTGCCGCTTCTTTGCGCGTTCATTCTTCCTGACTAATGTGTCAAACTTCAGCCTAGTCTTCATGACTACTAAATTGTGATCCGAGTCCATATCAGCTCCTGGGTACACTTCACAATCCAGTATCTGATTTCGGAATCTCTGCATAACCATGGTGTAATCTAACTGAAATCTTCCCGAATCTCCCGACCTTTCCCTAGCATACCACCTCCTTTTGTAATTGTTGAACAGGATATTCTCTATTACTACGTGAAATTTATTATAGAGCTGAATTAGTGTTTCTACTCTCTCATTCCTTGTCTCAAGCCCATATTCTCCCGTTTTCTTCTACTCCTTCCCCTACAAGTGCATTCCAGTCCCCCATGACTATTAGATTTTCATCTCCCTATATGTACTGAATTACCTGTTCAATATCCTCATACACTTTCTCTATTTCTTCATCTTCAGTTTGCGACATCTGCATGTATACCTGAACTACCGAACTGTCGGTGTTCGTTTGCTGTCGATTCTCATGAGGATAACCCTATTACTGAACTATTCACAGTAACTCACTATCTGTCCAATCTTCCTGTTCGTAGCGAGTCCTACTCCTGTTGTACAATTTTTTGCTACTGCCGATATTATTATATACTCATATGGCCATAAATCCTTGTCTGCTTTCCACTTCACTTCACTGGCCCCCACTATATCTAGATTGAGACTTTTCACTTTCCTTTCCAGATTTTGTTTCCCTACCATGTACAAACTTCTGAGAATCCACGCCTCGACTAGTAAAGCATTAGTATTTTGTTGGTTACTCAGTCTTTTTCTCATGGCCACCCCCCCCCCCCCCCCCGCCCCCCCGCGTCCGGCCATCCTGATTTAGGTTTTCCGTGATTTCCCTAAATCGCTCCAGGCAAATGCCGGGATGGTTCCTTTGAAAGGGCACGGCCGACTTCCTTCCTTCCCCATCCTTCCCTAACCCTATGAGACCGATAACCTCGCTGTTTGGTCTCTTCCCCAACCAACCAACCAACCAACCAACCAACCAACCAACCCCCCCCCCCCCACTTGGTAGTACCCTCCCGGAGATCCCAAAGGTGGACTAGTCCGCAATCTTTCGCCAATGGAGAGATCATCATGACACTTTCTCAATTACGGGCCTCATGTCATGTAGATACACACACGTGCCCTTAATGCAGTGGTTTCCACTGCCTTCTGCATCATCGTGCCGTTGATCATTGACGATTCTTCTACCTTTAGGGACAGTTTCCCATCCCTAGGGCAAGACTGATTAATTATAAAAGGCGTTTTGATTTATTATAAAAGGCGTTTTGATTTATTATAAAAGGCGTTTTGATTTATTATAAAAGGCGTTTTGATTTATTATAAAAGGCGTTTTGATTTATTATAAAAGACGTTTTGATTTATTATAAAAGACGCTACTCTAGACACGCTGCTAAATAACATCCTTAGACCACCAAAAAGCTCAAAGTAAAGCAACCTCCATCGTTACCTAGCAGACTTTATCACCTTAAACTTATGTGCACTACACAGGTTAAAGCAGACTTAAGCAGGCTAATTTAAACAGCTGGAACCCCACTACCGCACACTTGCAGTCTTGTGCGCGTGTGCTGCATAACGGCGTGTTGTGGCTCTGAGCACTATGGGACTTCACATCTATGGTCATCAGTCCCCCAGAACTTAGAACTACTTAAACCTAACTAACGTAAGGACAGCACACAACACCCAGCCATCACGAGGCAGAGAAAATCCCTGACCCCGCCGGAAATCGAACCCGGGAACCCGGGCGTGGGAAGCGAGAACGCTACCGCACGACCACGAGATGCGAGCATAACGGCGTGTTGGCAGACTGGACGCACTTGTATGCTGCACTGCTAGCCACTAAAATAGGAAGAACAGTAAGGCCACCAAGTAACGAAACTCTACTTATTGTGCGTCCTAATTAATCCTGCCTGCTCAGAACATTCATATCTCAATGGTAATGTTCGATTCTGCACAAATTGTGGCCAGACTTTCCAAGATTTATTCTCAATCCATATTCTGTACTTATTAGACTGTTCATACGATTCAGCACATACATCTACATCCATACTCCGCAAGCCACCAGACGGTGTGTGGCGGAGGGTACCTTTGGTACCTCTATCGGTTCTCCTTTCTATTCCAGTCTCGTATTGTTCGTAGAAAGAAGGATTGTCGGTATGCTTCTGTATGGGCTCTGATCTCTCTGATTTTATCCTCATGGTCTCTTAGCGAGGTATACGTAGGAGGGAGAAATGTACCGCTTGACTCCTCGGTGAAGGTACGTTCTCGAAACTTCAACAAAAGCCCGTACCGAGCTACTGAGCGTCTCCCCTGCAGAGTCCTCCACCAGAGTTTATCATCTCCGTAACGCTTTCGCGATTACTAAATGATCCTGTAACGAAGCGCGCTGCTCGCCGTTGGATCTTCTCTATCTCTTCTATCAACCCTATCTGGTATGGATCCCACACCGGTGAGCAGTATTCACAAGCAGTGGGAGAACAAGTGTACTGTAACCTACTTCCTTTGTTTTCGGACTGCATTTCCTTAGGATTCTTCCAATGAATCTCAGTCTGACATCTGCTTTACCGACGATTACTTTTATATGGTCACTCCATTTTGAATCACTCCTAATGTCTACTCCCAGATAATTTATGGAATTAACTGTTTCCAGTTGCTGACCTGCTATATTGTAGCTAAATGATAACGGATCTTTTTTGTATGTATTTAAAGCATATTACATTTGTCTACATTGAGATACTGTAATTCTTTTTCAGTTTCACTGTGGATAACAATGTCATCAGCGAATCGTATTACAGATATCCTTTCAACTTTAATTTTAATCCCACTGAGGATAAGGGTTTACTCTCTTACTTCAATTTTACATACTTCGTCTGAAGATATCTCTGAATATATTTAACTGCGTGAAATCTATTTTTCTGATCGTGTATTTTTTTAATATTCAATCGATCAATTACGCGCTGTAATCACGATTGTTAACTTAAATGATCCAATAACCACTTTACAGTACAGATAATAATATTATGCATCGGTTTTCATGCAAACTAAATTCCTGTTTTCATTTATAATTTTTGTAATTTTATCATCAACCATAAAGTCAGTCTTGTACAATTAAGGAAACTGCTGTTTTCCATATTGTCAGAATTTGCGGCCTTTGTTATTACCATTAAGCGTATAAATCTTCCCGTAAATATTTCAATGAAACATTATGCAAATTAAATCTTAAAGACTATTTCGTATAAGATAGCCGTACTATACTAATTTGGACTACATCCTGTTCTGAAAGATACCGAAAGCTGTGTTCGTAACATATATAGGTACAGCTTTAGATAGCGCTAGATTAGATTTAGCAATCACTGAGTGACACTCTGTTCGATTATGTTATTTGTATTGTACAGAAATGTTACACAATGTGTTTTTACAAGATGTGCCGTTGTAAAAAAATTGTCAAGAACAGATCAATAAATGAAGGCAGTATTTAAAAGCGACATAATATTCCAGCGATTCGTTATTAAAAAACCTTTGACGACATATTTTAAAAATTAATATTGAAACAAGTATGTCTGCCGAAGCAATGAGACCGAAATGGCAAGGTAACACTGATTTTCCAATATAATGTTTGTCATCAAAAATTATTTTACACTGACAACAATAAAACAGTCAATTCGACGTAGTAAATTTTGCTTCAGTACACGTATGAACAACAGTGGGAAGGGAGGTACATTATACCGTGTAGAATATGGTGGGAAGAATACGTGATTACATTACTGGTGATCTGGCGGAGTACAGTGTGCGAAGAATAGTATACAGCAGTGCCAAACATTGCTTCTAACGCCGCAGGAACCCAGCGTCCAACTAAACGTGCACGGCAGATAGGGGTACTCATTCCGTTTTGCTTCAACGCTCTGCTACAGCCCATCAACCGTAGACGCTCGGGAGTGGTGGCGTGCCAGTCTATTGTCAGTCCATTGCCAGAGGTGTACAGTGAGTGAGAGGTCTGCAGGACGTGCCGACGAGGGCAACAATATTGGGTAGATCAGGACATCAAAGGCAACGTGCACTGTTGCTTTGTCTTCATGAAAGATAACGCCATACTGACAACGAAGATACGGTACAGCCGTCGGCCTTATCACCTTAGAAATGTCACGCCTGCTCTACAACTAGGCACTGATCGTGTTGTGTTCAGAACGGCATCCCATACTATCACGCTGCGAGCAGAGCCCCTATGACGACCTCGAAAGTAATCTTGACAACGCTGGTTATCTCTGTCAAGGAAACACCACTAACTTTACCTCATACTTTAAGGAGGAAAAAAGCATACTAAGGTGGAAGAAAGCATACTAGTAAGGTAGCACCCGCGGCTAAATCTGAGGCATAATTCTGATCGTAGGCAGTTATGAGTTTCTGAAAGTACAGCTTTTAAACATTTCGCGCGCACGGGTTGTTTTCGCTACGCGCCACTCCAGTCGCCTAATGCATGAGCGAGGGGTACTGTGCAGTGAATTGACAACCAGAGCCCTCCTATTGGACAGATGTTGAAGGCGAGGGAGGAGAGCCATCACTTCTGCTCAACGGGCGTTGAAATATTGTTCGAGAACACATGTTATTGCATGCGAAAACTGGTAAATACGTCAACCCCAACCACACATGCGTTAAATATTATTTTAAAAATGATTTCGTACTGATACTCTGCAGTTACTTATACGCCTCGCCTCAAAACCAAATGAACAAGCGTAAGCGACTGAAGAATTATTACGAGATGAAGTTATGATTTTAGATTTAAAATTTAATCATGCTAATCACTTTGAAGACCAGCACATCTCCTGCACATGTATCTGAATGCATTGTGTCTGCGCTTTTTCGGACATGTCCCCAGCTGTGGTAAGTATTATGTAAATTCAAGGTGGCGGGGAGGGGGAGGTGAAGGGAAAAGAGATTCATGATGTCAGCTGCATCGTTACTTCATGTAGAGTCAGTAGCGACGAGTGAAAATGTGTACCGGGTCGGGATTCGAACCCGGGATTTCCTGCTGACTATGCAGGTGCGTTAACCACTGCACCACCTGGACACAGTATTCATTGCAACTGCGTTGACTACCTCGGCGCGCTCCCAGGCTGACCCACATACCCAAACAGCGCCACACATCTGCTGTCTCTGTCCATGTTCCAGGATATTCCGGGTTCGTATCACATGCCGACACACATTTTCACTCGTCGCCGCTGACTCTGGATAAAGTTCCGATGCAGCTGATATCATGAATTGCTTCTCTTTCCTTTCTCTTCCCCCAACCCCCTGCCCTCCGCCTTCAATTCACATAACCCTGCAGATGATCATCACTTTAACAGTATTAGCTTTAAAATCCAAGGAAAATAACGCACAATAGCGATTTTAGTAATTAACACTCTGCCGTCCGGCGACACCACAACGGTGTCGTGCGCGAAATATCGGTCAACGGCCGGCGACACCACAGTGGTGTCATGTGCATAGTATCGCGCATGGCGGGCGACAGCACTGTAGCATCTTTTGCATTCTGTTTGAGTTCTATTTAGGTAACAGTAAGTTACACAATTCATCAAGTTTTTTGTTTTTATAAGTACTTGTGCCCTTTCATCATGGTAGACGAAAGAGACGATACGATTATTTACGATGAATGCGCGGAGCAAACGGTGGAGGTTGCCATTACATCGCGTACGTCTCATCATGATCCGGTTGACAGACTTTCCGGTCACATCAAGCAACACCCATTAATAGGCCTACGTATTTCCGAAACGAATAAACGGAAACGAAGAAACTGCCATGTATGTTTCAAAAAAGGAACAACAAACTTAATGTGCAAGTCTTGTGGAGTTGCGTTACATCTTGGAGACTGTTTTGCTGCATATCATATGAAGGAGAAATACGAAGTACCAAAGACAATTCAAATAAACAAATATATGAAACAAACATATTTTGTATTTATTTACGTTAAGTATATCTTCGAAATTTTATGAAAGCAGGGGAAGAGAGTTGAGAACTTATGATAACTGACGGTGAGATTAGTAAAACGTAACAATTTTAAATCTCCCGATAATGTCAAGAACGGCCGGCGGCAAGCGAAGTAATCCGAATTAGCACTGTCGGCGCGAAGCGAATAAACTTGTACGAGACGTTCGGACGGCAAAATGTTAAATAGTGGTACGCTACTACTTCAGTGATGCATTACTTCGCTTCATTCCATTTACACTGCATTTGCGAATTGCAACATAAAAATGTCCAAGGAATAGACGTGTTCCGCATCATCTCAAATACAAATATGCACACGGGCATAACTGCAGTCATCAGTCCTGGTAATAGAGAACACGACTTCGTGCACTTCAGTAACCGTGCACTTCAGTAATTTCCCACCTGCATTACAGCACAGCACAGCGCTTGGAAGGTTATCGACATTTTTTGAACTTGGAAACTCCTTTTTATTGCTGCAGTATGATATTAACTAACATTCCACATGCGTTTCTTCTTTCATATTATAGATGTTTTCGGTGAATTTTTTGTCCGTTGAAAAGCAATAGAGGAGAAATTCTGCGTGATATTAATTCGCCAAATCGTTGGTAGTCTTCCGGAAGTGTGAGACACCAGACGCCTATGCACAGGTCGGCCTCTGTGGGTGACGTGCTGGCGTCCAGTAGCGTCCCAGTTGTGTTTCATCGTTTCAGATCAGGAGAATTTGGCAGCCATGACAGTCAGTTCAGTACTATGCTCCTCAAACTCCTAATCGATTCAGGCCGTATTGCATGGATATTTATCCTGCCGGAAGATGTCACCTACACTGGTAAGACAAAAACATTATGACCACTGTCCACCGCGATATTGTATGTCACACGGTGGCATTGCGGGCAAGTGTCACGGTAAACGGAGCAGACATGGACGGTGGATCACCCTAGCGAAGATATGGGCTGCAAATGGCGAAATACAATGCGGTAAGCAACTTTGACAAAGTGCACATTATTAATACCAAAGCCTGTGAAAGAGTATCTCGAAAACGGCCAAGTTGGTCGAATGTTGACGTGCTATTGTTGTAAGCATCTACGGAAAGACGTAGAACAGCGAAAATATCACTAGGCGCTCCAAATGGTTGGACGTCCACGACTCTTCACAGAACGTGGGATTTGGAGCCTTGTCTGCAATCTGCTCCGTAAAGCAGGACAGATGGTAATCTGTGGCATCTCTGCCGAAAAGAGAAAAACTATGTAAACCCACAAAAGAAGCACTAGAAATCCTCCAGGAAATAGATATATTTCCACATGCATACAAAAACCTAACAAATTTACTGAACGAACGAACCGACCTAATGCACAATAAGTATATAGAAAACTTTATTCACATTATAAATCGGGAAAACGGGTAAAATGATAATATCAGTGACTCCAAACAACACATATCCGTAATAACAGCGTTAACATGAATAGTGTGAAACAGAGACATAACACTAACACAAATCATAGACATCAACAATTATTACGAAAAATTAAAAACTTAAAATAAAACAAACTAACTTTAGGCAAAAACATAATTAGAAACAAACCTATATGAAAAATAATAATACACAACTGCATTTCACACATTCATTTATAATAGTAACTATGTAAACTTCTAACATCACTCACCCACTGTCATCCAACTGTCAGAAAAGTAGCACACAGGGTGATCGGAAATTCGCGTTACAGACTCCTAGGACTTGTAGAGGGGAATGAGTACATCGTATTTTGAATAGGAACCCATGCCCGGAAACTTCATCCAACGAGACTACAGAGCGTCAAAGTTATAGGCGCGGGAGTCTGTAAACATACGTATACACGGGGTTATTACGTAATGATGTTACAGACTTTCTAGGCTGATGGAGAACGATAAATGTATTTATTTGAAGTAAGGATCCCTGTACTGGAAACGAACGAGTCGAAAGTTATAAACGAAAACCATTCTGATACCTCTCACAGTTGAACACATGTGCCGGTTCTGGTGTTGCGAAGAGTGTAGGGTTGGTAACTTTCAGTGGTGGTAGTGTGGACAAAAACGAGAAAAAATGTCCAATAAACGTGGGCTCTAAAGTGCGTACCGTAACAGCTATGAACACTTGCTCAATAGAGGAGATGTGTTACACATTAGCGAAGATGAACGAATGGTCATAGCTCCTCAGGTATGAGCCCACGTTTATTAGACATTTTTTCTCGTTTTTGCCCACACTGCCACCACTGAAAGTTACCAGCCCTACACTCTTCGTAACACCAGAAGCGGCACATGTATTCAACAGTCAGAGGTATCAGAACGATTTTCGTTTATAACTTTCGACTCGTTCGTTTCCGGACAGGGATCCTTACTTCAAATTAATACATTTATCGTTCTCCATCATCCTAGAAAGTCTGTAACACCATCACGGGATCGCCCCGTGTATACGTACATTTACAGACGCCCGCGCCTAAAACTTTGACGCTCTGTAGTCTCATTGGATGACGTTTCCGGACATGGGTTCCTATTCAAAATAGGATGTACTCACTCCCCTCTACAAGTCCTAGATGTCTGTAACGGGTATTTCCGGCCACCCTGTATATGAAAACAAGCAACATTCGATATACGTCTCTACTCTACCCCTGGTAGAAAGTAGTAACTCCAAAACAGGTAGGATATGACAGCAACGAAGTTACGTGTAAGGTAAAACACCAAATGATATGATATAAATTTTCAGATCATAGTTACAAAACCATTAGATTAAGACCATCGCTGATCTTCGTATTTACAGAGCACCTGACGATGGCAATTTGCCGAAATGGGCTCGTTGTGAATGAGATAAAATATAAACAACGTACGTAGCAGTTTCGCTGGCTGTTATTCATAAATAAATAAGTGTATACACTTGGCTGGACGCGGCCGTAAAAAGGAGAACCTGTCTGGCTGAAGCCGGACACCTGGTAACCCTAGTCCCAGATGCTCGTTCCCGGGCGCGAGGTTGATACCAGGCAGCCCTCTATCGAAGTCGCTCACTTCAGTGGAATTCCCATTCGTCTTTGCTCAACACCGACTCAAAGGAAGGCCTCGGCGCTTGTTCGTGACGTCCCGTCAGCTAGGCACGGCGAACGCCAGGTCTGTTGCAGGCATACTCATAATGGTGGTGTCTCCCCCTCTGACATAGGAAAATGTGAAACTATTGGCGGTAGTTGACCAACACACATTGTTCTGAGAGATTTCTGCAATCAATTAATTGTGCAATTCATTACACTTCTTAATAAATAGTGTACTCCTGAACTTAAATTTCCACCTGTTTTAAGGATTGACATACAAAAACAACTTCATTTTCCAGCAGCAACAGAATTCGTGCTTCATTATCTTATTTGTAAATCTGAGGAAGTTACGTTTGTACTGGGTTACTTTTACAAGAAACTGTGAACATACTAGTGCTCTTCTTTAGGTATCTTGGTTGACTATGGGGTGAGGAGCACTGAACGTTAATGAAATATCTTGCGATTGCACACGTTGGGGGAGGGGGTGGGGGACAGAAGAGGAGGCAAAAGAGAGATACTTGTTATATCAAATAAAAATTTTTTATCTTCTAAAGTTTCTCCTTTCAGTTGCAAGAGGAGAATATTTATCTTTTCTAATGTGCATGTTTAAAAAAAGTTTAAGCTCAGCAGTATTTTCGATGTATGAAGCTATTTTGTTTCCTGTTTAGAATTCCTTTCGTTGAAGACGACTGTAATCTAATGACTGGCAACAGTTGGACATTTACATATGTAAATTAGTTTACATTTCCAGTGAAGATGTCAAACGAAAATAAATAAATAAAAGAAATGAGTTAATTGTAAGGGGGTTGGGGTAAGTTTCGATAACAAAATGGATCAAGTAAATATAGTAACTTGAACGTAAAATTTCCGAAGCTTGCAATGGGGCAAAGTATCTTCTCATATTGATCCAAGTTTGTTTTGACAGGATTCAGTAATACAGCACTATGATCTTCATTTGTAGCTTTACGATAGTAAGAAAATCTTTCATCTAAACAAAACTGCAGAATCCAAAACAATACCAAACATTTTGTCCAAAAATAAGATATTTATAGTGATAAGCACGCACAGGCGTTTCTGCCTGCAGCAGACCTGGCGTTCGCCGTGCCTAGCTGATGTGACGTCACCAACAAGCGCCGAGGCCTGCCTTTGAGTCGGTGTTGCTTTGCTTCACTTACGCATTTCCTTTACCGCATCATGTACCCGCAATGCTACAAGGCGCCATTTAAACTGAAGTTGGGTAGTGGTCATAACATTTATTCTCATTAGTGCAAGTCTGCATATGTGAATTTTCGCCTCATTTTCACGTCGAGATCTTATCTTTTGCAGCTTTCATACTTGTTTTTTTAATAAGCTACATGATGTGGAACCCTTCATTGCTGATCTTGCGAGACTTTCAGATTTATCTTACGGCGGCTGTAGATGTTTTTGTGACAGTATTTGCTCATTAAGTCTCCTGTCTTGGCCACCCGAACAATGTTGTCTGTGGACACTGCTTTCCTTCATAGACTGCCAATGTTTCCCGGACCTCGCTGCAGCCCATGGCTGAGCCAGTGTCCGCGTCGCCAAGCTGGGGGCGCCTAATATTACCGCAGCGGCCTGCAGAACTGGTCCCACGCGGTGATTATCAGCCGGGGAAGGGAAGGCACGCTGAGCAAAAAGACTGCCAAGGACGGCCGCTGCTGCCTTCAGCCTTGGCGAAGGTCGCACTCTGTGCCGACAGCGCTATCTCTGGGCACACGGCAGAACTGTTGCTTTCACAGCGTCGCCGCTAGATGGCAACGGCGTCTACAGCGCCCGCAGGGAGCCCGCTGGATTACAGCTGCGCGTTTTAAAATACGTCTTACAACTGTAAAGGGAGGGGGGGAAAATCACAATTTGAAAGGCAAGCATCTAATAAGCGTGTACTGTATTCCAGTTTCGTGCACCCACATATTTTATTTACTATATAACATCAACCATGCAGTTACAACAGTACTAAGTTAACAACTTCAAATTTCACAAATCCAACAATAAACTAAGTTTTTTGATCAAAACAGAAGTTTTTAGTTAAAAATAAAGACACACAATCAAAATACATTTTTCTAACTGGTTCATTCCATAGGAGTACTTGCTTCACCTGAACTTACAGTTCAAATCTGTATACGGTATTAGTCTTTTTTTTAAATATTTCGTTATCAAACTATTTTTTAACTAACGAAAAGTAGCTCCAGATGGTTTTTTTTTTTCTGGAAGTTAGTAAGTTTACACGAACAGTTATGGCCTTAAATATTACGCCATCATGAAGTGTACCAAAAACTACCACATGCTATTATATAATATGATGTGCATATACACATTTTTGTTTTTATAATAGTAGGTAAAAGACAATGCTTATATATGTACAGCGCAATATACAACCTATATTATGCGGTAGATATGCAAGGTCAAATAACAAAAATATAAGAAGTCAAGTAGATTAAAAAGAGTTTTGTGCCCAATGACGTCGTAAGAAACATGGGCGTGTTGTGACTATAAAAAGCACAGTCCAAAGACTTAACATTCTATAGCTTAAGATAGTTATAATCGGTAGGGTTAGGCGATTACACTGCAGGGATGGGAAAATCCCATGCTACCAGTTTCCCGTACAGCACTTCTTGTTCGTCTTTGTATTTAGCGCATGCCAGTGTTATACGATTCTAATCTGTCAATCCTCACTGATAAAACGTTAACTGGAATAAACCAAGATTTGTATCAATTCGTAACTTCAATTATGGATTTTTGTACTTTTTCCTTGACGGCTAGAAATTTATCATTTTATCGACTCGTGTTGTATAATCTGTGTGTTAGCTTGGTAAATGCTCATCACTGAAAAAGTTGAAGATCCGCCTTCATACAGTCAAACTTTCATCTTTCTTGTTGCTGATGATGTGTAAGCTACATATAAGTACTCCAGTTACTCGTATAATTAATGTTATCATGCATACTGCCATGTATTTTTTATCTTTATTTCAGGCTTAAAACCGCAGGGGGCAGTGACGAATTGTTCAACGGCAAACGATCGCACGCTGATCGCGTTTTCTCGTGGCGCATCAAACTACAGCGTCCATGAGATATTTCGTATCGATCAGTGTTCAGTGGCTTACTTGGTACTCTTCCAAGAAATGTAGTAAGTTGATCGGTTACACGCCGTGTAACAAGCGCGTTAACCAATTGGCTCACTGGTCTGATACGAAAGCCGAGGAAGAGGGCACATTTGCGGTAAAACGAACTAAAGGAATATTAACTATCTGTTCCGCACTGAACTGTGGGTTGTATTAAATAACATTTCTGGTCCCCATCTTCAATGAATCTTAAAAATATCATGATCCTCACGCCAGTATCCAGAATTTAGAATTCTTAATCGGTGTAAATGTATGGGGTAACCTCCATGTCACAGCCTAATTCGAGTGTTGAAAGTCACAAGAGGTTTACTTAGGTTCACGTAGTGGAACCAAGGTTGAGGAGATACTTCGGGCTGTATGGCCGCTAGGTGTCTGTCATGTTGCTGAGATACATGTGATTCACGGTTCCAGTTATGGTGAGCAGTTTTCTTGATCGTAGATTTTGAGATTAGTACGAGGAATCCGAATTAGAAGGAATTTTCATTCATTAGTGTTCCTCTCTGCAAAGTGGTCGACTATTTCGCTATGTAGAATTCCATGAACTCCTTTTATCCACAGCAACTGGACGTCTGTTATATTACCTTGCTTCTGTTATGGCCTCCGGTGTAACCAAAATACTTCTATTAGTCTGCTTGTCGAGTTCCGGATTTTGCTGAATGAAGTGTTGCGAGTCCGTGAGTATCAACGAAGCTTAGATGTCTATATGACATAATAGATAACGTCCCTAATGGTCAATACCTCCGCCGTATAGAGAGACGTTTCAGGTGGAAGTGCGATCATTTTATAGGTGACATGAAATGCGATGAAGAAGGCATATTCCAGTTCTCCTGTTTTTGAGCCATCTATGTATATACAAGCGTGATGGGCCAGTATCTTTCGATAAATTGCTATAGTTCGTAACAGAGGTACTCCTCTCTCGTTAAATCGTGTGCGAAGTATGGCACTGAGTCTGCATTAATGAAGATATCAACCAGATAGTGAAAGTATGCTTAGTTCGCGTGTTTTAGGACTGTTGGTAAGAGATTTCGCCATTTCTCAATTTCTCATAGTTTATTGGTAGCAGAGGAGTTCGGTGCGTGCTTTTCCTGCAACACACACACACACACACACACACACACACACACACACACACACACACACACACACACCCCTGAAGGAGCCTTTTATCCATGAGATGGTACTGAACAATTATATGAAACTAGCTACTTATTCCAGTAAGTATTTGAAATATCTGAAGTAGTACTTGAAAATTTGTGCCAGGAGCAGGAGTGGAACCTGTATTTCCTGGCTTGCGCGACCAGTCGCGTGACTGGAAGATTACCGGAGTACGCCTTCTACCTGTACAAAATTCTAAATATCACACTACCTTCAACCCGTATGTCCAACAATTCCCCTCTTCCGTTCCACTGCAGTGTTGTTATTCCTGTGATTTTAGAACCTCTGCATATAATCCTTGCTTATTTTCCCAAACTAATTGACTCTGCACATTTTATAAATGCGAAATCAAACCCGGATTCCCTTAAAGCCGAATGACTAGCCTTCTGTCAGTAATTTATTCTCAGAGGTGTTTTTTACAAGAGGTCCAAGACGTAACCACGGGTGATTGAGCTAAGTTTTTCACCTCTACAGTTCTGGAAGCGTGTAATATCTCGTAATTCTGTTTTCATGAAGATGGATTGTGAGAACGTTCTCTCTGCACGATTTTTTTCATAGCTATATCAGGTTAGACAGATATCGGTACTAACTACTGTTTTTAAAATACAACTATACTCTCGTCTGCTAGTATATTCGTTCTAAAAACATTTTACTCTTCAAAATCGATTTGTAGTTTCGGAGAAATTACCATCTTTACAACTTAGGCTCCCGTCACAGTGGTACCGACTTCGGCGGATGCCGACGGCGACCGACATCGGCGAAAGACGCCAGAGTTTTCAAATCAGTATACCAGTACGAGCGCGATCGCAATGCAGCCGATCTCATCGTCCGAACGTACGTACTTCAGATGAGAATCGATGACATTCAGATCAGTTTGTTTTCTACGGCAAAAACGGTCGACGTTCTCACACGCGAAATTGGACCCTGAGAAACTGATTAGTTCAACAAAGGAGTCTGTGGAACCCTTGTAACAACAACAACGCTATACTATTGTACATATAATAATTTTTTTCTTCTGATTTTCGATAAATTAGTGTAATCGACATTCTGGTTTCATTTCTTTTCTTTTCATGTCATTGTGTTGAGGAAACTATAAACAATTTTCGGTGTGAATATTAATGTTTATGTCAAATTGCAAACAATATTATAACAAAATGGAAATGTAAGAAATGTTGAAACTGTTGTAAGATGTTAAAGTTGTCATCGTGCGCCTGGTCCATACGTAGGCAATGTATTAGGATATGTAGAATCCAAAACCTTTGGTGAATACCCTGTCTGTAAGGGAGCGGTAAAAGGTGGATGGCAGGCGAGCGCGGGAAAATGCACACGGGCGCTGCACGGCATAACGGGCTCAGCAGTAGTAGTCGGAGTTGGGCATCGGTCTAAGTAACACGTTCTGGATGGAGGAGGCTCTCCTGGAAGACGTAGTTTCATTGAGCCTCGGATGTGCCGTTTCCGACGACTATACAGCATGGCAAAATTACATAGGCACTAAATGGAAAAATATTGCGACGCTATGAAGAAGTGCCGATACATCAAGAGCCATTGCTGTGATTGTATGTGCGCTCTGCGCCTCGCCATCTCGCCGCCCGCCAACCGCCGCATCGATACGAACAGGTTGAATCTTTTAGTACTGTATTCGTGTGGACCAGTGTTACTTTCGTTCCTTACTGTTCAATAACAACTTAACTTTTACCAGAATTGTCCTATCATTTAATTATCCTCATCACTAACCTAGACAGGATCCTCTCCACATGTTGTGCAATCCGAGTGTCCCGAGATGAAGATTTAAAGTTTATGTTAATAATAATTACCTGCAGACCTATTTATGTTAGAATGATGTTTAAAGAACTTTGTTGTTAATGAATATATAGGTAAATAGTATAGGTCTGACAAAGTTGGAAGATAGTGTTGAAATTGGTTTAGTAATGAAGGCTAATTAATTTGAGACAAAAATAATGGTAGTTAAATGAGCAAGAAATAAGACAAAAAGAGTAGTAACTCATATATTGGAAATCATGAGTGCTTAACGATTTCGATAATCAAAAATTTCAGTACAGTGATCATAACAGTTTCAAGGTCCCCCCCCCCCTTTTTCTTTTCTATTCATGTAAATTCTGAAATGTACTGAACTGATTTGACCAGCAAAGTTAAAGTCAAGATAAAACCAAAAGTTATTAGTGTTTTACCTTTTTCAAAATTGACATTGTATGTGTGTTTCGAAACTGCTATTTCTAGGGTAACCTATGCCCGATTTTAATCAGATCAATAGACTGTACGAAGTTTGTAGTAAACATTATAGTGTATTGTTGGGTATTTATGGCTTGTTCATATTAGTACAGAAAGTGAAATTATTAGTTCAGTAGATTTTCTGGTTCTAAAATTTACCATATTATGCAGTGTTATTATGTGTTGTTTTGCATACACGTACTTCAACTTGTACAGGGAAGAAACTCAATTAATGCCTAATTAGGCTGGCGACCGTTTTATTACCAAATTGGTGTTACGCCCCGAGTATGAAAAATAATATAATCGGACACAGCTCGGAATCTGTTGACTGAAGTCGCGGCTTTATTGGAAATCACAAGTAGGCAAAATTTTCATAGAAAATTTCAGGTGTAAATTGTAACCTCAAATAATAATTTGTTAAACCAAGAAGCGAGGTTTAAGATTAAAGATACTGTGGCCGATCTATTTGGGTTGTGGTAAATGGGCATTAGCTGTCTATGAATTATCATTACTGCTTACTGTCGTTTTTATGCCAGTAGCGTGGTGATTTCGTTATATGAGGCCTTGCAAATGTAGTGTTTGTTTTCCACGTTTTAGTGCTTTAAGTGTTCCGAATGCCTCTTTTTAACATTTGTCTTTGAATGACAGTCACTGACGGTAACTTACGGATGATCGTTCTCCTGAATTTACCTTAAGTTTTACGGAGTGTTTGGATACAGAGGAAACTGTCATAGTGAAGACGTCACAGCTCAAAACCCGTCCGTTAGTATCGCAAGGGATGTAAACAACATGCCGTCAATAACGTCACATCATTGGTGGTTTTTTTAAACAAAGAACACTTTCTTTACCAAGACTACATCACGAAAAAATTTCAAATTAGAACTACTGAGATCAATCATATAAATAAGAGAAACATTTCTTGGAAAGAAAACGAGTCTGTAAGACAAAATGTTCTACAGGAAGGAAGAGGAAGAGATTTATTGGGACGTTCACGTAGGAAATATTTGTTGGAAGCGTTCTGGGAACGTGCACCGTATCTCTAATGCAAATCCCAGCGAGACGCTAGTACGACATATTCTACTGCTGCGGTGTTTTGAGTCCTTATTAAGTAGGCATCCAAAAATTCAGACGAACACTACTAGCAATGTAACCGGTCTTACGGCGTAAAAGGAAGTGTAACATAAATGCTCGGGGAATTTGATCGGGAGAAAGATGAGGTGGTTGTTGCGGAATCCTATTGAGTAAATTTAGATAACCGGTATTCGAAAAACAGAGTTTATTGGGACCACCACACATCTGTCGAAGGATCGAGGAGGTGAAGATAAGACTGAGGCACATACAGAGATCCGATATGCGAATCTAACAGTACAGAAAATCTCTCATACCGGTGCGGTAATACGTTAATGTCGATTCAGTGAATCTTGTGCAGGAGCGACTACAGCACCCGCAACGCGACGCAGCTTGGCGGGTGGTCCGACACGCAGGCGTCGTCCACGCATCGTCTGGTAAGCAACCAGCTTGATCATTCGCCAGATGGCTGGATGCGAGAACGAAAAAGACTGAGAAATGGGTGTGAGAAACGGAATAGCGATTTCCGGATTTAAACACGGCGTTAAGTAGATGGAGTAATCAACCGTGCTAAGCAGAAACTAATTTTCTACGTCGTTGTTGTTGTGGTCTTCGGTCCTGAGACTGGTTTGATGCAGCTCTCCATGCTACTCTATCCTGTGCAAGCTGCTTCATCTCCCAGTACGTACTGCAGCCTACATCCTTCTGAATTTGCTTAGTGTATTCATCTCTTGGTCTCCCTCTAAGATTTTTACCCTCCACGCTGCCCTCCAATACTAAATTGGTGATCCCATGATGCCTCAGATCATGTCCTACCAACCGATCCCTTCTTCTAGTCAAATTGTGCCGCAACTTTCTCTTCTCCCCAATTCTATTCAATATCTCCTCATTAGTTATGTGATTAACCCATTTAATCTTCAGCATTCTTCTGTAGCACCACATTTCGAAAGCTTCTATTCTCTTCTTGTCCAAACTATTTATCGTCGATGTTTCACTCCCAAACATGGCTACACTCCATACAAATACTTTCAGAAACGACTTCCTGACACTTAAATCTATACTCGATGTTAACAAATTTCTCTTCTTCAGAAACGCTTTCCTTGCCATTGCCAGTCTACATTTTATATCTTCTCTACTTCGACCATCATCAGTTATTATGCTCCCCAAATAGCAAAACTCCTTTACTACTTCAAGTGCCTCATTTCCTAAACTAATTCCTTCAGCATCACCCGAGTTAACTCGACTACATTCCATTATCCCCGTTTTGCTTTTGTTGATGACCATCTTATATCCTCCTTTCAAGACACTGTCCATTCCGAATTTTTCTTTTGTTTCCTTTACTGCTTGCTCAATATACAGATTGAATAACATCGGGGATTGGCTACAACCCCGTCTCACTCCCTTCCCAACCACTGCTTCCCTTTCATGCCCCTCGACTCTCATAACTGCCATTTGGTTTCTGTACAAATTGTAAATAACCTTCCGCTCCCTGTATTTTACCCCTGCCACCTTCAGAATTTGAAAGAGTAATCCAGTCAACATTGTTAAAAGCTTTCTCAAAGTCTACAAATGCTAGAAACGTAGGTTTGCCTTTTCTTAATCTAGCTTCTAAGATAAGCCGTAGGGTCAGTATTGCCTCCCATGTTCGAACATTTCTACGGAATGCAAACTGATCTTCCCCGAGGTCGGCTTCTACCAGTTTTTCCATTCATATGTAAAGAATTCGCGTTATTATTTTGCAGCTGTGACTTATTAAACTGATAGTTCGGTAATTTTCACATCTGTCAACACCTGCTTTCTTGGGGATTGGAATTATATTCTTCTTGAAGTCTGAGGGTATTTCGCCTGTTCCATACATTTTGCTCACCAGATGGTAGAGTTTTGTCGGGACTGGCTCTCCCAAGGCTGTCAGTAGTTCTAATGGAATGTTATTTACTCCCGGGGCCTTGTTTCGACTCAGGTCTTTCAGTGCTCTGTCCAACTCTTTACGCAGTATCATATCTCCCATTTCATCTACATCTACATCCTCTTCCATTTCCATAATATTGTCCTCAAGTACATCGCCCTTGTATAGACCCTCTATATACTCCTTCCACCTTTCTGCTTTCCCTTCTTTGCTTAAAACTGGATTTCCATCTGAGCTCTTGATATTCATACAAGTGGTTCTCTTTTCTCCAAAGGTCTCTCTAATTTTTCTGTAGGCAGTATCTATCTAACCCCTCGTGGGATAAGCCTCTACATCCTTACATTGGTCCTCTAGTCATCCCTGCTTAGCCATTTTGCACTTCCTGTCGATCTCATTTTTGAGACGTTTGTATTCCTTTCTGCCTGCTTCATTTACTGCATTTTTATATTTTCTCATTTCAACAATTAAATTCAATATTTCCTCTGTTACCCAAGGATTTCTACTAGCCCTCGTCTTTTTACCTACTTGATCCTCCGCTGCCTTCACTACTTCATCCCTCAAAGCTACCCATTCTTCTTCTACTGTATTTCTTTCCCCCATTCCTGTCAATTGTTCCCTTATGCTCTCCCTGAAACTCTGTACAATCTCTGGTTGTTTCAGGTTATCCAGGTCCCATCTCCTTAAATTCCCACCTTTTTGCAGTTTCTTCAGTTTTAATCTACAGTTCATAACCAATAGATTGTGGTCAGAGTCCACATCTGCCCCTGGTTCCTAAATCTGTCTTGCCATTATATAATCTATCTGATACCTTTTAGTATCTCCAGGTTTCTTCATTGTATACAACCTTCTTTCATGATTCTTGAACCAAGTGTTAGCTATGATTAAGTTATGCTTTGCGCAAAACTCTACCAGGCGGCTTCCTCTTTCATTTCTTAGCCCCAATCCATATTCACCTACTACCTTTCCTTCTCTCCCTTTTCCTACTCTCGAATTCCAGTCACCCATGACTACTAAATTTTCGTCTCCCTTCACAATCTGAATAATTTCTTTTATTTCATCATACATTTCTTCAATTTCTTCGTCATCTGCAGAGCTAGTTGGCATATAAACTTGTACTACTGTAGTAGGCGTGGGCTTCGTGTATATCTTGGCCACAATGCTTTCAATATGCTGTTTGTAGTAGCTTACCCGCACTCGTATTTTTTTTTTATTCCGGGAGATGGCCTGTCACCCATTTCATTTAACGCTGTTTTAGAGAAAATTATCAGGACGTGGGACAAAGGAGTCAATGGGGTAAAGATGGGGAGAGAGAAAAATAGAACCGTCAACATAAAATGTCTGGCCTTTGCCGACGATATAGCCATCATTACAAATGACAGAAAAGAAGCCAGAGAAGCCCTAGAGATATTGCATGAAATCGCAGCCAGAATAGGACTACAAATATCATATGAAAAAACCCAGTACGTGGACACAAAATCTGCAGACAGAAGCCCATTGATAACAAAGTATGGAAAGATAACACAAGTAGAAAGTTTCAAATACCTGGTAGAGATTATACAGAAAACAGGACTGAATTCAACAGCCAATGAAGAAAGGGTTACAAAACTACAAAAATCATACAGACTTACCTGGAACCATTACAATAAAAGAAATATTTCTGCCAATGCCAAATTAAGACATTACAAAACAGTAGTCTTACCTGAGGCCTTGTATGCCTCAGAAACAACAGTAATCAGAGGAAGATCTAAAATCAAGGAAATGGAAAAGCAAGAGAGGAAGATTCTAAGAAAGATCTATGGGCCAGTTCAGAGACGGGGGATCTGGATAAAGAGACCAACAAAGGAATTGTACAAACAGGCAGAGACAATTACAGACAATATCAGAAAAAGAAGGGCAAAATTCTATGGGCACATTCATAGGATGAATGAAAATAGGCTGACCAAGAAGATTTTTAACATAGTGGTGACGAATAAGGTGAAAACTAACTGGGTAAAGGAAACCATGGAAGACCTCAAAAATCTAAACATCTCCACAGAAGAAATATCAAACAGAGGAAAATACAGAGAAAAAATCAACAAACAGAAATTCGAAGAAACACCAAAAGAGAAGAAACCAGGAAAGAAGTGGACAGAAGAGAGGAAGAAGAAACACAGTGAATTTATGAAAGGTTTTTGGGAAGAGAAAAGAAAGAGACAGAAAAAAGTGCCATGAATTTGAAATGTACCAATTTATGTACCATATTGTCATTGTGAATATTGTGTTTTAACGCTCTCCTTAATGGGGAATTAACGATGATAATAATAATAATAATTAAACCTACTCCTGCATTACCCCTATTTGATTTTGTGTTTATAACCCTGTAGTCACCTGACCAGAAGTCTTGTTCCTCCTGCCACCGAACTTCACTAATTCCCACTATAACTTTATCCTATCCATTTCCCTTTTTACGTTTTCTAACCTACCTGCCCGATTAAGGGATCTGACATTCCACGCTTCGATCCGCAGAACGCTGGTTTTCTTTCTCCTGATAACGACATCCTCTTGAGTAGTCTCCCCCCCCCCCCCCCCCCGGAGATCCGAATGGGGGACTATTTTACCTCCGGAATATTTTACCCTAGAGGACGCCATCATCATTTAACCATACAGTAAAGCTGCATGTCCTCGGGAAAAATTACGGCTGTAGTTTCCCCTTGCTTTCAGCCGTTCGCAGTACCAGCACAGCAAGGCCGTTTTGGTTATTGTTACAAGGCCAGATCAGTCAATCATCGAGACTGTTGCCCCTGCAACGACTAAAAAGGCTGCTGTCCCTCTTCAGGAACCACACGTTTGTCTGGCATCTCAACAGATACCCCTTCGTTGTGACTGCACCTACGGTACGGCTATCTGTATCGCTGAGGCACGCAATCCTCCCCACCAACGCAAAGTCTATGGTTCCACGTAAGTCTTTGAAGTTAGGCGCACTAGAAAGAAGCATTTGGTCACTGGCGCCCTTGCAAACTGCAGACAAAGTTTTAATTATCGCTTCCAAAAAATATACGTACGAATTTAATTTTTTGCTTGTATGCAGGTAACGCCTGCAGTACTGTTACATACTGACAAACCTCTGCGCTGCAGTATCGCAGCATGCTGCCACGTGACCTAAAACAAAATGGGACAGCGTATTGATATTATAGAGTAGCGTGCGGTAATTCGTTTTCGGCGGCAGCGGAAACGCTACAGCTGTATCAAGTCTAAACAGACAGCTCAAGAAGTCACTTCTCTTTCAAAGCGTAACACAAGGGCCAACTGCGAACACCATAAAAGTACGCAACTACTTTTGAGATTGTTGTAAGTTATCTCGACGGCTGGAAGCAAGGCGGGAAAACTACAGCTATAATTTTTCCCGAATGCATGCACCTCTACTGTGTAGTTTAATAATGAGGGCATACTCTTCGGTAAAATATTCCGGCAGTAAAGCAGTGTCCCATTCTGATCTCCGGGCGGGAACCACTCAGAAAGATGTAGTTATCAGGAGAAACAACTGGACAACTGGCGTTCTATGGGTGGGAGCATGGAATGGCGGATGCCTTGATTGGGCAACTAGGTTAGAAAATTTAAAAATGGAAATGGATAGGTTAAAGTTAGATTTAGTGAGAGTTAGTAAAGTTACGCTATTTACAATTTCTGCAGAAACCAGATGGAAGTTACAAGAATCGAGGGGGCATGAGAAGGAAGCTGTGATTGAGGGGGGAGTGAAGCAGGGTTGTAGCCTAACCCCGATGTTATTCAATCCGTATATTGAGCATGCAGGAAAGCCAACAAAAATTTGGAGTAGAAATTGAAGTCCAGGGAGGAAATTGAAAATCCTGTGGCTTGTCGATGAAACTATTATCCTCTCAGAGACGGAAAGGGGCATGGAAGAGCAGTTGAACGGAGTGGACAGTGTCTTGAAAGGAAGATATAAGATGGAGGATAATGGGGAAATAGCCGAATTAGTAAAGTGATGCTGAGGGAATTACATTCGGAAACAAGACAAAGTAGTAAATGAATTTTGCCATTTGGGCAGCAAAGTGACTGATGATGGTCGAAGTAGAGAAGATATCAAACTTAGACTGGCAATAGCAAGAAAATTGTTTCCGAATAAGAGAAATTTGTTAATATCGAATATACATTTAAGTGTCGTGAAGACTTTTCTGAAAGTATTTGCCTGGATGTATGAAAGTGAAACATGGACGATAAACAATTTAGACAAAAAGAGAATAGACGCTTTCGAAATGTGGTGCTACAGAAGAATGTTGAAGATTAGATGGCTCGATCACGTAACTAGTGACGAGGTATTGAATAGAATTGGGGAAACAAGAGATTTGTGGCACAACCGAACTAGAAGAAGGGAGCGGTTGATAGGACACATTCTGAGACATGAAGGGGTCACCAATTTAGTACTGGAGGGAAGCGCCGAGGGGTGGGGGGTTTGGGGGGGGGGGGAGCGGAGAGAGTGGGAGGTATTGAGTATTTGATACTACTGATTGTAACTTCTGTTTGTTGTAGATCTCATGACCCTTCCTGAGCTGGGGGGAGGGGATGGGGGGCGGCACGAGTTACTGGATATGGCCTGCAACTGAAGTTGTGGCCTCAGGCTAAAGGTACACACGTAGAGCCGTGCGCGCGCGCTTGCGTCATCTGCCACTTGGTTCGTATCCCAATTACATGTGTATTAGCCTCTAAAACGCCCCAGTGAAGGTTTATCTTGATTTTTTAAACTCTTGTTTAAATTGGTTATGTAATTATTCTTTAAATGACCTTGTACATTGCTTCCTGTTATTGCGGTCCGTCTCATACTAAAGTTTCAACAGTTGAATTTTCAGTTGCCCGTTGAACTATTACTGTTGCAATAATTGTTATCAAACATGTTTTGCTGTTCGTCGTTTGGTATACGTTAACAGCCTTGTACCGGCAGTGGTCGACGCGGTGCTTTTCTACTGTTTCTGGGCAGGGACGCAAATTGCTTCTGCTTCGGCGACTTTCCCGTCATCGTAGGAGGCCTTCTTGTTGGCATGTGACAAGCGATTCTACCGATCTCCCGTTCGAACCTCAAGTTAGTTAATTTGTTATTTTTTTGGTATCGTGCCGCGGCGGGGGTGGCGCCGGATAATGAAGTAACTGACTCAGTAATTCTGTTATTTTAAGGCCCTTGTCGGCTTGTGATTAAAGCCTTTGGGCAAACTGAGCATTGAGTTTCTTGATTTCTTTAAAAAATTAAGGGTTTAATTGTTATTTTAATTTGTTTTAGGAGCCCGGTAGTTTAAGTACTTGACGTGATTTACGTGGAATAGGCTTGTGGCCAATCAGTGAAGTACTACTGTTGCTTCTGCTCTACACGTGGGTAGCCTTTGGGCAGCTTGTCCTTATCTTGCCTATATGAGAGCAAAATAACCATGGTTCTTTGTTAATGTTAGTTGAACTTGTCTTCAAGTTGTGTTCTAGTTGCGGGGACAGAGTGCCGCCGCAGGTTTATTTAATTAATTGTTTGTAGTTCACCACCAATGTGTTGTACTTTGACATTTTTGAGTAGTATCCGTAATTTAGTGCTATCCGTAATTTTATGTATAATGTAAATGTCCTTATACATTGTGAATTTAATTTAATAATTTCAACTGTTTGTATAAATTTCTCAAGAATCTTGGTAACTGTCAGCTGACTCATGTTTGAATAGTTCTTCTTCTTCTGTAGTGGTCAATCCAAGGATTGGTTTGCAACAGCTACAATGGCAGCTTGTCTCCATTCTGTGCGTCTTTCAGCCTCTCTCTTCATTTCTTTATAGGTGTTACATCCCACATCTTTCACGATTTGATCCATGTACCTCAGTCGTGTTCTTCCTCTTGGTCTTTTTCCCTCGACATATCCCTCTATGATTGTGTTCAGGAGTCTTTTATGTCTTAATAGATGGCCTGTAAATTGCACTCTTCTTTTAACATTGAAACTCCAGAAGCTTCTCTTCTCACCTGCTCTTTCCAGAACCACTTCGTTTGTGACCTTATCGATACATTTTATTTTGAGCATGCGTCTATAGCACTACATTTCAAAAGAATTTAGCTTCTGCTGTTCCTTTGTCCCGAGAGTCCATGTTTCACACCCATAGCATGCCACACTCCACACATATGATTTCAAAAATCTTTTCCTGGTTTCAAGGCTGATGCTCTTAGATGTAGTATGTTTTTCTTCTTGTTAAAAGCAGCCTTTGCTTGAGCTATTCTACTTCTCACTTCTGCCTTGCTCCTTCCATCCCTGGTAATATTACTGCCCAGATAAGTAAATTTATCAACTTGTTCAAGCAGTTCATTGCCTACATGAACTTGGACTTTCACTTGATCTTCTTTGTCGCATGCCATTACTTTTGTCTTTGCTTTATTAATTCTCATATTATATTCTTCACCCACAACTTTATCCATTCTATTCAGTAGGACTACAAGATCTTCTTGACTTTCAGCCAGGACAGCTATATCATCGGCATATCTTATCATATCTATTCGTTGGCCATGAATTACACCTGTCTGTGAATTTTCCCTTACTTTTTTCAGCGCCTCTTCAATGTATACGTTAAAGATAACAGGGGATAGTGCGCAACCTTGCCGGACACCTTTCTGTATCTGAACCTCCTCTTGTTTTGTCCGTCCACGGATATCTGCAGTCTCGTTTTTGTATAGGTTCCATATCATTTTTCTATCTTTATGGTCTATTCCTACTTTTTTGAGTACCTCATACATCTTATCCCATTTAACATTATCAAAGGCTTTCTCTACCTCTACGAAAGCTATGTATGTTTTCAGGTTCTTATCTAGTCGTTTCTCTAATATTAGTTTTAGAGCAAATATTGCTTCTCTGGTTCCTCTATCTTTCCGGAATCCAAACTGGTCTTCGGAGAGTGTAGCTTCGACTTTTTGTTCTATGTATTTTGGGATAATTGAGGTTAATATTTTAGAGGCGTGAGTAACTAGGCTGAGTGTCCTATAATTTTCACATCTTGTAGTATTTGCCTTCTTTGGAATGGGGACCATAATGTTTTTCTCAAAGTCTGTAGGAATTTTACCCTGCTCGTACATGTTGAAAACAAGATTATACAACTCTTGATTCAGTTTTGCTCCTCCAGATTTCAGAAGTTCGGCTGGGATATTGTCTATACCAGGCGATTTGTTGTTTTTCAATTTTTTCAGAGCTAGTTCAAACTCCACCTTTAATATAGGTTCATCTATGTTGTATGCATCTACTTCTGTTTCTTCTTCCATGATGTTTTCAGACAGGTCTGGTCCGCTGTACAGTTTTCCTATATATTGTTTCCGTCTTCTTGCAACTTCATCATCGTCATCCAACATATTGCCATTTTCATCCATCACAGCCCTACATTTGTTTCTTCTGTCTCCAAAGCAATGTCTCACACATTTATACGCCTTGTCGGTATGTCCCTTGCTCATGTGGTCCTCAACTGAAATACAGAGATCATAAAGGTATTTTTCTCTTGCTTGTTTTGCCTCTCTGTTGATTCTGTTTTTCAGACTCTTATTTCTCTTGGTCTTCCTTCTTCACAGAATTTTTTAATTTCCTTCTGTCTTCCATCATATTTGGTAGGTCATTAGTGATCCATTCCTTCCTTTTCTCTGTCCTTTCTTTTCCTATTACTTCTTCTGCTGCTTCTAAAATACCAGTTTTTATTTTTTCCCAGCTGCTTTGGATGTCATTGCAGCCCTGTGTATTTGTTTTCTTGTCTGTTTCTAGTTGATAGTGCTTCAGTGTATTTTTGTTTTTCAGGTTTGTCAAACCCCATTTACATGTACTTCTTTTAATGTTCTTGAATTTTAGTTCAGTCGTCATCATAACGAGTATGTGGTCACTTTCCTCATCATAGCCTGGATATGATTTGCTGTCCTTAACTTGGTTTTTAAATCTTTGCTTCACTAATATGAAGTCAATTTGGTATCTGTTAATGTCATCAGGCATTTTCCAAGTATATCTTCTTGGATGATGGTTAAAGAAGGTATTTGTAATGCAAAGTTTATTTCTTTGGCAGAATTCTACAAGTTTATCCCCTCTTTCATTTCTTAATCCTAATCCAAAATTCCCTGCCACATCCTCTTCTTTACCTTCCCCAACAACGGCATTCATATCTCCCATGATGACAAGGTTTTCAGCTCCTTTAATTCTGCCAATTACTTCTTCAAGGTGGTCATACATCATGTCGATTTCATCATCCTCGTGCCTCGTAGTTGGCATGTATACTTGGATTATGATTGTGTCTCTTGGTTTAGTTTCCAATCGGACATAAATTATCCTCTCACTATGTTGAACAAATCCTTTTACTCTTAACCCCATCTCTTTATGGAGGATAATTCCCACTCCTGCAATCCCGGGACTGTCTTGTGCTGTTCCAGTGTGTATGATTCTGTAATCCCCTGGCCAAAAGTCACCAGCGTTTGGCCATCTCATTTCTGAGACTCCCAGTACATCAATATCCATTCGTTTCATTTCCATTTTATTATTTAAAAATACTTGTTTGGGAATGATATATCAGGTTGGGCCACCCTTCCACGTGTTTTCCTTAAATTAATTCCGAGCCTTGTTGTTGGTCTCAATTACTTTCGCACAGTCGACCACAGACTCTTCAGTGCTGGGCTGTGATGTCGTGTGGCCGGCCACGGTGGCCGAGCGGTTCTAGGTGCCACAGTCCGGAACCGCGAAACCGCTGCGGTCGCAGGTTCGAATCCTGCCTCGGGTATGGATGTGTGTGATGTCCTTAGGTTAGTTAGGGTTAAGTAGTTCTAAGTTATAGGGGACGGATGACCTCAGCAGTTAAGTCGAACAGTGCTCAGAGCCATTTCTTATTTTCTGATGTCGTGCGCTTCGGTTGATGTTAGAGGGGTCCCAAACGGCCGTGCGGCCGGTACGACAGCGGGTAGAATCACTAAAGCATCACGTTAATTTGCACTAAGCCCAGGCGACACGTTGAAAGACAGTATGTTGCCCAGCTGGACTAGTTGACCGAGGCGGGTAGGGGCATATAGTGCGACTGCGGGAGGCTGGGTGCGTGCGTGCGTGCGTGCAGCATCTGGACGTCTGACGTTCTCAACAACAAGGAGGGAGCACCGAAGGAATGTCCGCCACACGCCAGCAGATCCAATGGCAACGACAGGAGCCATTTAGTGGGCTGTCTTACCTTCCATGCAGCACCCCGTAACCGCCAATACCTTCGGTAGGCGGCAAGACGCATGTCTTGCCGGATGTGAACTGTGATGATTCCTCCACGAGAGGGAGAAGGGCAGCATCTGTCTTAAGTTTTTAACCTACTGACGATCGATCTGAGCTATTGTAGCTATATCCAGTGCAATCTATCCAAATCATAATGACTCATCGTAAATAAAATTACACATGGTACCACTTGATATTATAGACACCAGGCGGTTCAACAGTCAAAAGGTACTATGTACGAATTTATTTAGGCTAAGTCTTGGATAGAATAACAATGAAATACAATTACGCAGTAGCAGCAATCGATCTGCTATAAAAAGATTAACATTTACGACCCATATTCCCTTTTCCTCCCATCATGAATCTCAATGTGGCCGTGGAGCACGCTGTTCCTGATGTAAACAAACCTGTTATGATGCCTGCCACTCACACCGCCACAGCCTCGCGCCCGGCTCGCCTGCTGCCGACGGCGGACACGCGGCCCTGGAGACTGGCAGTGGATCTTCTTCAGTGACGAGTCCCACTTCTGTCTTGGAGGTGACAACCACCGGGTCTGTGTCACAGGGTGCAGCTGAGGGCACCACGAAGAGCGGTTTATGGTTTCCCATCAGATGTCCCGACAGTCTGGGCTCATGGTGGGGGGAGCCTTATCCTGCGGTGCCCATTCATCGTTCTCGGGTTCCTAACGGGATCCATGACAGCTGCACAGTACATTAGGTGCTGCAAGCTGCAGCTCTGCTGTTCGTGGACGCTCTCGGCTTTGTCCCACATTAATAGGACAACTGTCACCCTCAGTGGGCTGTCTTACCTTCCATGTAGCATCCCGTAACCGCCAATACCTTTCGCAGGCGGCAAAATCCCGAGCAAGGCCTTGCAGTTGTTGATACTCTGCCGTGGCCAGTAGCATGGACCAATCTCTCCCCAATCGAGAATGTGTGGAATGCCATGGAACGTGTAACGTCAGGACCCAGTATTCTTTAGGATCTGCATGTTCAGGTGCAAGCGGCATGGGATGGGGTATCACCGGCCTACACACTCCAATCACATTAATGCGGAAACCGTCGATGTTCGGCGTCAACATGCAATAACCACTCAGAAGGCAGGTGGCAAATCTTACCAGTGGAGGGTATATAAAGCATTTCAGGTGTATGCGGAAACAGTGCAGTCGCTGTCGTAACGCAGATACTGAGCGAATTATCTATCGTCCAAAGGGCACGATCATTGGCTTTACGGTCAAGTGTGGCAGCATTTCCCAAACGACTAAATTTGTAAACTGTTCACGTGCCACCGTGGTTAAAGTACATTGTGTGTGGCCAAATGGCGCTATACAAAACCGTCGGCGAGGTAAGTGTGATGTAACACAGGCCATAGGTGGCTGGGGTGGATGATGGCTGCAGAGATGTGTACAGGCGAATAGAGGTGCAACTGTTGAGCAACTGACCACTCAAATGAACTAATAGTCCAACAGCAGACACTCCTCAACGACCATTCAGCGAACGTTGTAGCATATGGGCCTCCGCAGAAAGCACCTGGTTCATGGACCCGTGCCAACTGTTGTTCTTCGGTAACATAGGATGAAGCTGCAAGTCAGTACGCGACCGAGCGGTGAACCGAGTGGCCTTTTCAGGTAAATCACGTTTTATGCACCCACCGGATAGATTGTCGTTTGCGTGTAGGGCTCTGCATCAATTGTCGGAAGAGTCCAGGCCGTAGGAGGGAGTGTTACGGGCTGGATAATGTTCCTGTGGCATTTCCTTTGGTCTCATCATTCTGGAAGGCACAATTGATCACATCTGTTCTTGGGAACCATGTCCACTACCACATACAGTTTTTTTTTCTCCTTGGCAGGATGGCATCCAGCAGCAGTACAATTCAACATGCTACACAGCTTATAGTGTACGTACGTGCTTCGAAGAGCACTGGGTTGAGTTCACTGTACTCCCCCGGTCACCATACTCCCCTAACCCCCGTTTTAAACCCAATTGAGAATCTACGGGACCACCTTGATCAGGGTGTTCGCTCCACCGATGCTGATCCGAGAAACCTAGCGCAGCTGGCCATGGCACTCCAGTCGGTAGCTTCCAGAACCTCAGTTACTCTCTTCCTGCAAGTCCGCGCTGCAGAAGGTTCAGGATTTTGACAGGTGGTCACATTAATGTGACTGAACCACGTATATCCGCGATCTGTAAAAGCCTCCATGCCGCACTTCTTGACGCTTGTATTCACAACCATAGGCCCCTGAAGCCACAGTAACACGATTTGTGGTCATGTAGCGGAATAACTGTTGGTGCTTCAAAGCTGAAAGTGCAGTCATTTTGTATGTGTAGTACCATCCACCTGCCTGCCAACAATGATCCAAATCCGCGTTGTCCTCCTCGGTGGTATCCTTTATGGCGGTGAGTGTACATGAAGCAATATCACGCGGGGGTTTCACCAGTGACAGTTAGGACGAAAACGTTTCCGCCTGGCGTTCCAAATATGCCATTATTTTGTCCAGCTGCGTTGTTCCCTCTGTACGTGTAAATATCTTCAGATTGAGCGGTAATTCCGTCAATTAATCCATCACTACTATCGTCATTCTCTGCTAAATGAACAAATGGCGATAATTTCATCATTTGAAATCTTATCATAAAAGGTATCATTGTCTTTTCGCAGTCAGTCATTTACGTTAGTAAACCTGTATGTGAGCATCCTGGAATCTTTGCTGCTGAAATTGGTGTTGAAGCAACTGCAGTGTCTTTCAACAAATGCCCCTTTTTCTCCATCCTACGCAGCGTAGCTAACTCTCTGCTCGTGGATTCTACAGCGTCTCTCTCTCTGATGTCATTTTACACTCAAAACAAACGAGGCCAACACGTAATATACAGCTCATTGTGAACTCCGTAACAGACACCACGCCAAGATCCGTGTATGGCGGTTGTATGCATTTAAATTTTAGAATTCTCGTCGTAGATTGTAGCAAGTAGTACGTCCGCAGTATCAAATACTTAAAAGTTATTGAAACAAAAGAAAAAACCACGAATCTGCATGAACTGGATCAATGAGGGCCGGATAAACTAGATTCCACGGTGATAAACACAGATTATCAACATTTCGTTTGAGACACCTTATGATCAGCTTTGAAAACGTGCTTATTTTTAGAGCAGATAGTCTAGAGAGCTTTTAGTATCTTTTTGCTTTGCTAATAATCCATTGTGTTCAACAACTGGTAAGCTGCTTTCTATGATTTCACTGTTAATTGCATTATTTCATTTTCCACGTGTTTATTACACGCGATTTTACAATTTACAGGTATCAGTTGATAGTTCGCCGTAAAGGTTTCGATCACAAACTACAACATTAGTAGGCAGCCGAAACAGCTACTGACGCGAAAGAAGTTCTTCAGGGCTTCGATGATGCGTTTGGAAATGATTGTCACTACAAGCAACGATCGAGTATAACATCTTGAAGGGCAGTCAGAAAAACCGAGCGGCGTTAATGGCCAAACGAGGGTTTTGCAGCAGAACGAGGTTAAAGGCAAATGAACGATTTATCTGACAACCGAGAACATTTGCGTATGAGGATAGCTACTTCGCGCTGTACTGTTGCCTTTTAAAGGCATCGTTTCTGGCGAACTGAGTCTTCACATGTGCAAGTACTGTACGAGTAAGGCTGCGATTTCTTTTTCTACGAGGATTTATTCAGTGATATCGAAGTCACTAAACATTTTCTGGGGAGTTTAACTTTCTTAGTACCTTCAACCCCCCATGAACCATGGACCTTGCCGTTGGTGGGGAGGCTTGCGTGCCTCAGCGATACAGATGGCCGTACCGTAGGTGCAACCACAACGGAGGGTATTTGTTGAGAGGCCAGACAAACATGTGGTTCCTGAAGAGGGGCAGCAGCCTTTTCAGTAGTTGCAGGGGCAACAGTCTGGATGATTGACTGATCTGGCCTTGTAACATTAACCAAAACGGCCTTGCTGTGCTGGTACTGCGAACGGCTGAAAGCAAGGGGAAACTACAGTCGTAATTTTTCCCGAGGACATGCAGCTTTACTGTATGATTAAATGATGATGGCGTCCTCTTGGGTAAAATATTCCGGAGGTAAAATAGTCCCCCAGTCGGATCTCCGGGCGGGGACTACTCAGGAGGACGTCGTTATCAGGAGAAAGAAAACTGGCGTTCTACGGATCGGAGCGTGGAATGTCAGATCCCTTAATCGGGCAGGTAGGTTAGAAAATTTAAAAATGGAAATGGATAGGTTAAAGTTAGTGGGAATTAGTGAAGTTCGGTGGCAGGAGGACACTAAGCAGATTCAGAAGGATGTAGGTTGCAGTAGGTACTGGGAGATGATGAAGCTTGCACAGGATAGAGTAGCATGGAGAGCTGCATCAAACCAGTCTCAGGACTGAAGACCACAACAACAACAACAACAACAGTACCTTCAAGTTTTGACGGATCCCAGGCAGCTTAGTTTCCTAGCATGAAATATAAAAGCGAACGTTCATGCAGAGAGAGATAAGATTAGGAGATACTGTTCAAAAATCTAATTTCATGCTTAGTATTTCTCCTCGTGTACAGTGACTTTCGAATAGAAATTGGGCAATTATTTTGCCCAAAGCAACGCAGGAGGTTATTCTGCAGGAAATTGCGGGGACACAGGGAACAAAGCGGAACGGGCGGTCGTGTTTGGCAGTCGCTGCGCTAAAAATACGCACAGAGTGCGTGTCTGCCGAGCCGTGAGAGTCGCGTTTATCAGCGCCGCCTCGTATACTACACTAACACTACACTTCCCCTCTGCTGGATTACCATCTCTGTCGTAAGGGCCGCTGTGCAGAATGCTCAATTTCTGTTCACCAGCTTGTCGAGAACAGCCTTACCGCGTTGTAGAAAGTTTAAGAGAAAATGAAATTTTATCTTATATTCGCTGGTAGTAATTCATCCTAAGAAGAAATACACCATCCGCCTACCAAACGAGCAAAAGAGAAAGGGCTATCACATACAATCATCCGGTGTTAACCATCACACGCCCATTCGCTTGTACCATCGACACACATGTTTCGCGCCAATATAACGGTAGTTATAGTCGCAATGCAAGTAAAGGAAAAATATCAGAAAATCGTTGATGTGTAAATGCATCACACGAAAAATGTTTCTTATGTCATCAGTCTCAGGACTGAAGACCACAACAACAACATGTCATCTGATATCCGACTTCTGACTTACATTTCCGGAAGTCTTGGAATCCCCGGGATCGATACCTTCCCCTTATCAAAGTCGATAACAGACAAAAACCGTCTGGATTCTTCATTTCAGGGATTGTACGAACTGTCTGCATAAATAATTAAGTTTGTATGGAACCCTCAAAGCACGAGGCCTACTAGTCCCTGGACAATTTTTGCCCCTAGTATTCCAGGTATGGACATCACAGTCGCTGTTTAATTGTGATGGACTATTTACGGCGAATTTCACTAGTGAATATCTATTGTGACGGCGCAGTTAAAATACTTAGCTCCCGACGTCTATCTACGTGACGTCTGTGGGTGAACCCCGACATATTATTCTTGCTGCTCGGTTTTGTGCAAGCGATACTTTCTTTGTAAGTGGTGCGTTACCCCCACAAAATCATTCCATAAGACAGTATTGAGCGAAAATACACAAAATATGTTATTAGGAGGTTGATTCGTTTGTGTCCAACATTAACAGTTATACGAAGAGCGAAAGTAGCTGAAGTGAACGGTTTGAGAAGCTTAGTAATGTTTCTTCCAGTTCAAGATTTCATCAATATGTACACCGAAAACTTTGGAGCACTCTATCCTATCTACTGACTCCTGCTCATGTGCTACATCAGTTTTTGGTATGAGTTATAAGGAGGATGTTAGTAACGTACGATTAATGTAATGTAAATTAAAAGTACGGCATGTCAAACTTCATAAAAACTCTTATGTTGTTTGTTATGGGAGAGGGAGGGGAGAGCATGTGATCAAAAGATGAACGAATTTTATTTATTCGGTCATACACTGAAGAGAAAAAGAAACTGTTACACCTGCCTAATAAATATCGTGTAGGGCCCCCGCGAGCACGCAGAAGTGCCACAACGCGACGTGGCATGGACTCAACTACTGTCTGAAGTAGTGCTGGAGGGAACTGACACCACGAACCCTGCAGGGCTGACCATAAATCCGTAAGGGTACGAGGGGGTGGAGATTTCTGCTGAACAGCACGTTGCAAGGCATCCCAGATATATTCAATGTTGTTCATGTCTGGGGAGTCTGGTGGCCAGCGAAAGTGTTTAAACTCAAAAGACTTTTCCTGGAGCCACTCTGTAGCAATTCTGGGCGTGTGGGGGTGTCTCACTGTCCTCCTGGAATTGCCCGTTCGTCGGTATGCACAATGGACATGAATGGATGCAGGTGATCAGAAACGATGCTTACGTACGTATCACCTGTCAGAGTTGTGGTCTAGACGTATCAGTGGTCCAATATCAGTCCAACTGTACACGCCCCACACCAATACAGAACCTACACCAGCTTGAACAGTCCCCTGTTGACATGCAGGGCTCGTGGATTCCTGAGATCGTCTGCATACCCGTACACGTCAATCCGCCGATACAATTTGAAGCCAGACTCGTCCGACCGGCAACATGTTTCCAGTCATCAACAGTCCAATCTCGATGTTGACGGGCCCAGGCGAAGGGTAAAGCTTTGTGTCATGCAGTCATCAAGTTACCCGAATGGACCTTCAGCTCTGAAAGCCCATATCGATAATGTTTCGTTGAATGTTTCGCACGCTGACAGTTGTCGATGTCCCAGCATTGAAATCTATAGTAATTTGCGGAAAAGTTGCAGTTCTGTCACGTTGAGCCGTTCTCTTTAGTCGTCCTTGGTCCCGTTCTTGCACGATCTTCTTCTGACCGCAGCGATGTAGGCGATTTGATGTTTTTACGGATTCCTGACATTCACGGTACACTCGTGAAATGGTCGTACGGAAAAATCCCCAATTCATCGCTTCCTTGATATACTGTCGCTCGTGCGTCAACTATAACACCATGTTCAAACCCATTTAAATTTTGATAGCCTACCATTGTAGCAGCAGTAACCGACGTAACAACTGCGCCAGACACTGTTGTCTTTTACAGGCGTTGCCGACGGCAGTGCCGTATTCTGCCTGTTTACACATCTCTGTATATGAATACCAGTTTCTTCAGTGTATTACAGCAAGAGTTCGTGAAGTAAAAGTGATATATTTGCAATGTAATAGCAGTTACTTTTAACTTGAGGCAAGACATTGATCAGGCCTTTTGCACATTTTTTATTTTGGATAAATCGTGATAAGAGATACATCACGTTATTTTTTTCTTTCCAGGTAGTTTATGGTGCTGTTCCTTCTCAATAAAAACAAATACAAAAACTTTTGCCTCTACTCTCCGTTCCCGCCTGATGGAAGCAACTAATGAATTTTTCGTCTATCTCATTTCCCCATTTGGATCTTTGAGTGTTACGTTAGTTTTCAACCAAGCATGTTTCTTTCCATTAGGATCTGTTGGATTAAAGAAGCACCTACGATGTTTATATTCTACTACCAGTAACAGTACACTCTGTTCTACTCGACCAACTCAGCTTCAAGAACGAAAGTAGTTCGTGCGTGGAACACCAGATGAATGCGTTCTGTGCTGCGAATGCCAAAGTGGAGAGCGCCCGAACTTCCTCCGAAGGTTCGCGAGTGCCTGCGAATGCTAAACCGAACACGACCGAATGCTGCCTGCTTGTGCTCGCCTTCTGTGCACAACAGGGACAACACTCGTCAGGTGATAGTCGTTTGATAGTGTTCGCTCCGGTATATTCAGGGATTTAGGCTTCATCAGGGACGTATGACATTCAGAACTGGTATAGGGGTCAAGAAAGGAGATTCCGTATCACCCAAACTGGATTCTTCAGCCCTACAGGTCATTTTCAAGTTCTGACACTCGAAAAATGTAGGAGTAATACTTACTGACGGATATATATGGACCACCTTCGTTTTCTTACGACACTGTACTGTTTGCTTCCAGTGCAGGTTGACTAAGAAAAGAGGAGGTACCATGTAATGGAAAGTGTTTGAAAGAAGGCCTGAAAATAAATTATAACATGCCTGAAATGACATGCAACGGTCAAACTGGACAGGAAATATTGCTAATTATCACAACAGAACCATTTGTTCTGTACTTAGGAAAGAACAAGACAGTATATTAAAGCTCTCAACAATCCTAAAAATGATTTGAGCACCACAGTGATTTACTAGGTATGGTCCTGTTGGGGGCGGTATGCCGTTGCCTTCTTCCAATGTTTGAACTGTCTTAGCCAGCCAGTTATAGGGGGACAATCAGTTTAACGTGGCCTTCGAGTGACAATTCGGCTCACCCTTTTTCACATCAACAAACCTGCCAGAGGTGAAAGCGGTAATAATTTACAGATAATAATCCTAGGATTGACCGGCGACCTAAGCCGAGACCTTTATCATTGCGCCACCGAGCTGAAGATAACTAGGGGATTTTAAAAAATGGAATCGCTTGTAGTGTTTCTGACAAGCAAACTAGAGTTTCTCGTAATTTAGTATTTGAATGTGTACTAATCGGAAATTTTGCTTCAGTTACGTATTATCACCTTTAAGGTGAAAAATTCAAGCTTATTAATCTATCAATGGAGATATGCATGCTTGTTTTCCTATCTCCTCTAGGAAACTTCGAAGAACTTGGATCGGGGAACAGACTGGAGTAGAAGCTGTAACGGAGGTGGGCGGGGTATTTCACCAGGTAGATGGACCGAGAATGTTTTACGTTGAATTTCGAAACAAGAAAATAGCGAAACCTGCCGGAAAGTGCGTAAATGTCACTAGAAAACAAGCAGGACAAACAAGGATGCGTGTAGTTCGCAAAGGTAATGCACGAGTAGTCTAGATGGGGGGCTTTATCACGCAGTGGATGTCAAATGATTGACAACAGTAGTGGTGGTAATACGTTTTAAGTATTGTCTCCGTTGTTAAATTTTGCTAGTCCGAAACATAACGCCTATAGACGATATGCACTGATATTCTTTCCGTACAGAATTTTTGGTTCGGTGATGAGGAGGTTAAGGTAGTACAAACAAACGTGCGTTCCGTGTTTTCAAGCACTCGTATATTGTTGCCGCGCAAGTGTACGTCTGTCGCAGAGTTCGATGTCGTGAGGGTTGGAGGGAGGGTGGGAAGGAGGAAAAGAGTGGAGGGGAGGCTGGAAGCAGACAGTCTGTATTAGAATAGAGTTCACAGAGGGCAGGCCTGGGTGCACTAGGTACGCATGAGCGAAGCAGGCGGGGTATAGGCGGAGACTTGGGATTAGCCGAGCGGTCTAGGGCGCTGCAGTCATGCACTGTGCGGCTGGTCCTGGCCGGAGGTTCGAGTCCTCCGTCGGGCATGTGTGTGTGTGTGTGTGTGTGTGTGTGTGTGTGTGTGTGTGTGTGTGTGTTTGTCCTTAGGATAATTTAGGTTAAGTAGTGTGTAAGCTTAGGGACTACTGACCTTAGCAGTTAAGTCCCATAAGATTTCACACACATTTGAACATTTTTGAACATTTTTGAACATCGGCGGAGAGTTGCGTGCAAGCAGTAAGCCCGGCATGTAGCGGTCGCTTGGAGCAGTCAGTGGCTGTAGGAGCGCAATTCGTATGTGGCGGAACTGTATTTCGACGTGGCAACGTGAGGTGTACCACACGGAACTGCCTCCAACGCTGAGTCCATGTGAGCTGCCGTACACTCCCACTGAGACATTTGTGCTGCCACGCCGCCTCGCTTGGGTTTGATTTGCCGCCAGGCCGCCTACTAACTATTTATTGGTGAGCTGTAATATTCAAACCTTACTTGTTCGGAGGTTTATCCTCAGATACTGACAATTATTGGTTACCGTTAAAACTGCCCTATCCGTCGGTTTATTTTGTTATTTGGTTTTGCTTGGCTGTTCCCGGGTTCTTTAGTCCTCTCCAGCGCATTACGTTCTACGGAACTTATTGTTTATTAATTGATAGTTGATATCTCTCCCCCCCCCCCCCCATGAACCATGGACCTTGCCGTTGGTGGGGAGGCTTGCGTGCCTCAGCGATACAGATAGCCGTACCGTAGGTGCAACCACAACGGAGGGGTATCTGTTGAGAGGCCAGACAAACGTGTGGTTCCTGAAGAGGGGCAGCAGCCTTTTCAGTAGTTGCAAGGGCAACAGTCTGGATGATTGACTGATCTGGCCTTGTAACAATAACCAAAATGGCCTTGCTGTGCTGGTACTGCGAACGGCTGAAAGCAGGGGAAACTACAGCCGTAATTTTTCCCGAGGGCATGCAGCTTTACTGTATGATTACATGATGATGGCGTCCTCTTGGGTAAAATATTCCGGAGGTAAAATAGTCCCCCATTCGGATCTCCGGGTGGGGACTACTCAAGAGGATGTCGTTATCAGGAGAAAGAAAACTGGCGTTCTACGGATCGGAGCGTGGAATGTCAGATCCCTTAATCGGGCAGGTAGGTTAGAAAGTTTAAAAAGGGAAATAGATAGGTTGAAGTTAGATATAGTGGGAATTAGTGAAGTTCGGTGGCAGGAGGAACAAGACTTCTGGTCAGGTGACTACAGGGTTATAAACACAAAATCAAATAGGGGTAATGCAGGAGTAGGTTTAATAATGCATAGGAAAATAGGAATGCGGGTAAGCTACTACAAACAGCATAGTGAACGCATTATTGTGGCCAAGATAGATACGAAGCCCACACCTACTACAGTAGTACAAGTTTATATGCCAACTAGCTCTGCAGATGACGAAGAAATTGAAGAAATGTATGATGAAATAAAAGAAATTATTCAGATTGTGAAGAGAGACGAAAATTTAATAGTCATGGGTGACTGGAATTCGAGTGTAGGAAAAGGGAGAGAAGGAAACATAGTAGGTGAATATGGATTGGGGGACAGAAATGAAAGAGGAAGCCGCCTGGTAGAATTTTGCACAGAGCACAACATAATCGTAACTAACACTTGGTTTAAGAATCATGAAAGAAGGTTGTATACATGGAAGAACCCTGGAGATACTAAAAGGTATCAGATAGATTATATAATGGTAAGACAGAGATTTAGGAACCAGGTTTTAAATTGTAAGACATCTCCAGGGGCAGGTGTGGACTCTGACCACAATCTATTGGTTATGACCTGTAGATTAAAACTGAAGAAACTGCAAAAAGGTGGGAATTTAAGGAGATGGGACCTGGATAAACTAAAAGAACCAGAGGTTGTACAGAGATTCAGGGAGAGCATAAGGGAGCAATTGACAGGAATGGGGGAAATAAATACAGTAGAAGAAGAATGGGTAGCTTTGAGGGATGAAGTAGTGAAGGCAGCAGAGGATCAGGTAGGTAAAAAGACGAGGGCTAGTAGAAATCCTTGGGTAACAGAAGAAATATTGAATTTAATTGATGAAAGGAGAAAATAAAAATGCAGTAAGTGAAACAGGCAAAAAGGAATACAAACGTCTCAAAAATGAGATCGACAGGAAGTGCAAAATGGCTAAGCAGGGATGACTAGATGACAAATGTAAGGATGTAGAGGCCTATCTCACTAGGGGTAAGATAGATACCGCCTACAGGAAAATTAAAGAGACCTTTGGAGATAAGAGAACGACTGGTATGAATATCAAGAGCTCAGATGGAAACCCAGTTTTAAGCAAAGAAGGGAAAGCAGAAAGGTGGAAGGAGTATATAGAGGGTCTATACAAGGGCGATGTACTTGAGGACAATATTATGGAAATGGAAGAGGATGTAGATGAAGATGAAATGGGAGATACGATACTGCGTGAAGAGTTTGACAGAGCACTGAAAGACCTGAGTCGAAACAAGGCCCCCGGAGTAGACAATATTCCATTGGAACTACTGACGGCCGTGGGAGAGCCAGTCCTGACAAAACTCTACCATCTGGTGAGCAAGATGTATGAAACAGGCGAAATACCCTCAGACTTCAAGAAGAATATAATAATTCCAGTCCCAAAGAAAGCAGGTGTTGACAGATGTGAAAATTACCGAACTATCAGCTTAATAAGTCACAGCTGCAAAATACTAACACGAATTCTTTACAGACGAATGGAAAAACTAGTAGAAGCCAACCTCGGGGAAGATCAGTTTGGATTCCGTAGAAACACTGGAACACGCGAGGCAATACTGACCTTACGACTTATCTTAGAAGAAAGATTAAGGAAAGGCAAACCTACGTTTCTAGCATTTGTAGACTTAGAGAAAGCTTTTGACAATGTTGACTGGAATACTCTCTTTCAAGTTCTGAAGGTGGCAGGGGTAAAATACAGGGAGCGAAAGGCTATTTACAATTTGTACAGAAACCAGATGGCAGTTATAAGAGTCGAGGGACATGAAAGGTAAGCAGTGGTTGGGAAGGGAGTAAGACATGGTTGTAGCCTCTCCCCGATGTTGTTCAATCTGTATATTGAGCAAGCAGTAAAGGAAACAAAAGAAAAATTCGGGGTAGGTATTAAAATTCATGGAGAAGAAATAAAAACTTTGAGGTTCGCCGATGACATTGTAATTCTGTCAGAGACAGCAAAGGACTTGGAAGAGCAGTTGAATGGAATGGACAGTGTCTTGAAAGGAGGATATAAGATGAACATCAACAAAAGCAAAACAAGGATAATGGAATGTAGTCTAATTGAGTCGGGTGATGCTGAGGGAATTAGATTAGGTAACGAGACACTTAAAGTAGTAAAGGAGTTTTGCTATTTGGGGAGCAAAATAACTGATGACGGTCGAAGTAGAGAGGATATAAAATGTAGACTGGCAATGGCAAGGAAAGGGTTTCTGAAGAAGAGAAATTTGTTAACATCGAATATAGATTTAGGTGTCAGGAAGTCTTTTCTAAATGTATTTGTGTGGAGTGTAGCCATGTATGGAAGTGAAACATGGACGATAAATAGTTCGGACAAGAAGAGAATAGAAGCTTTCGAAATGTGGTGCTACAGAAGAATGCTGAAGATTAGATGGGTAGATCACATAACTAATGAGGAAGTATTGAATAGGATTGGGGAGAAGAGAAGTTTGTGGCACAACTTGACCAGAAGAAGGGATCGGTTGGTAGGACATGTTCTGAGGCATCAAGGGATCACCAATTTAGTATTGGAGGGCAGCGTGGAGGGTAAAAATCGTAGAGGGAGACCAAGAGATGAATACACTAAGCAGATTCAGAAGGATGTAGGTTGCAGTAGGTACTGGGAGATGAAAAAGCTTGCACAGGATAGAGTGGCATGGAGAGCTGCATCAAACCAGTCTCAGGACTGAAGACCACAACAACAACAGTTGATATCTGTAATTCAGAAACTTATGTGCCTGACTAGAGAGCGATCTGCTGACAATTTTTTATGCGCCTTTTAAAAGTGGCTCAGTGTAACTCAGTATAAGTATTTAAAGTTTCCTTTTAAGCTTATATTAGCGGTTGTGTTAAAGTCCAGGTTTGAACATTGATTACTTAGTGCACACTCAACTTATTGGTTCAGCAAGGTAAAGGTGAAAGGAAGGGTATAAATGTTAACTGCAATTTGATGTGTTTACACAAGCTTAATCTGCTTTTGAGATACTGCTGGAAGTTATTCCATGGGTTGTCCGCTGTCTAGACATGTTAAAGAGCCCAGCGCCTAATGACAATGCCACGCACTGTTCCTGAGGCGTCAAGGTTTAATACTGGAACGAAAATTTTTTTCATCTGATCACAGAAACAATTTATCGGCATCCGAAGCTTGTTCTGCGACAAGTTGAGTCGCCTGTGTTACGAGAGATTGATCCTGTAAAAAAAAAAAAAAAAAGAGGGGAGGGGGCAGGTTTTGTTACGTGCCACACACTACAATGTGTTTTGATTTACTAGAAGTTACGTTATTGATGTTAAGCCCGCTCAGTCAGCATCGCGGTGTGCCGCGCTGCTTCCCCAGCGGGAAGGCATGTCGGTCGCCGCCACGAATCCGCCAGGCGGATTAGTGTCGAGGTCCAGTGTGCCGGTGTGCCGGCCAGCCTGTGTATGGTTTTTTAAGGCGGTTTTCCATCTGCCTCGGCGAATGCGGGCTGGTTCCCCTTATTCCGCCTCAATTGCAGTGTGTCGGCGATTGCTGCGCAAGCACCGCTTCCACATAGGCGTATACACCATAATTACTCTACCACGCAAACATTTGGGGTTACACTCGTCTGGTATGAGACGTTCCCGGGCAGGGGGGGAGGGGGGGGCATTGGGGGCCGAACCGCACAATAACCATGGGTTCGGTGTGGAGCGGTGGAGGGGTGGCTGGATTGCTGTGACCTGTTGTGGGGTTGTGAACTACTGAGGGCTACGGCGGGACGAAGCCTCTGCGTAGTTTCTAGGTCCGGTTCAATACATACATACTGATCTTACGTATTCTGAAGTATTTAATTTATTCTGAAAGTTTTATTACACTGCGATCTTGAACTCTGGGCTTGGCGTACTGAAGAGCTGAGTATTGTGCACCTGTTTAGATGAACAGTCATCACACAAGGCTTGTTGACACCCAGGTGAATACAACAATGCGCATAACATCTGGCGCAATCATATCTACTCCAGTTTATTGGCTTCCACTGTTCACTGGCATAATGTCTCCTGATCTACACAGATGTACTGCCCTTATGAGGGAATTCCACAAGATCTCCAGGAATTCTAACCTACCCGTGCATAGCAACCTGCCACTTTTAAATCGTAAGAGACTGAAATCACCCCATCCAACTATGTGCGATGCTGCTGACATGGTTGGTAAGGATTTCGAATCCCCTTGAAGAATGGAAAGCTCGGTGTGAAGCAGTGATAGATGTGGGTCTGCATAACATCTTCTCTGGTGATAAACTTCCAAGTGGATTCCACCTACCACCCAAGACCTGGACTACTCTCAAAAGAATCCGTACCGGCCACGGCCGATGCAGGGAAGCTGTCTTTAAGTGGACGAAGCTGCCTAATCCAGCCTGTGACTGCGGGGCTCCATACCAGACCGTTCACCACATTGTCAGTGAACGCAGGATTCGAGCCTATCACGGTGCCGAAGAGGACTTCCTGCTACGAACAGCAGATGTAGTGCGCTGGACTGGTTCACATGGTTCAACTGGCTCTGAACACCATGGGACTTAACATCTGATGTCGTCAGTCCCCTAGAACTTAGAACTACGTAAACCTAACTAACCTAAGGACATCACACACATCCATGCCCGCGGCAGGATTCGAACCTGCGACCGCAGCGGCCGCGCGGTTCCAGACTGTAGCGCCTAGAACCGCTCGGCCACCCCCGGCTGGCTGAAGGACTGGATATTCAGTTGTAAAGCCAAACTCAAGTTTGTGTGTAAATATATACATGTGTGTATGTAATTTAATTTTATGATGTTTGTATCAGCCACAGACTGTAAATAAAACTACTGTTAAATACCTGGTTTTTTTATTTTTTTTTAAATCCTCGGTTTAGATTTAGTTCTTCCATTTCAACAGCCCTCTCGCTATCCCAGTTGCATCAAACACTTTTTTAAAGTCTTCGCTGGCGCTTCGTCACTTGCATAGTAGCAGCGGAGTACTATAGAGCAACAGCCTCTGCAAGCTGCCACGGCTCTTTTCCAAAAAAGGCACTACCACTGCTCTAATGGTCTGACGGCGACACTGGCCATAAACGAAATCGGCATCTAGTTTTCCAAATGTCTTATGCAGTGTCGAATTCTGGATAGCTTCACGAGCAACGCCTCAAAAGTAAAACGGCAGAACACAGACTGACGGACTTCACGAGCACAGATAAGCACACGAACCTTATCAGTCACGTGTTTGCGTGCATTCGGCACAGTAGGGCAGACGTACAAGGGACCTCTTCTCGTGACGGCAGGACACCGGCCTGCGGTGTTAGTCCAGTTACATACTTGTTATGTCGCTGAAATCCTCTTCGAAGGCTCTTTCCAACGCCACAGAAAAGTATATTCTACCATTTAAAAAAATCTTGTGTACTTATTAGTCATCTATAAACGTTAAAAATTAAGTTGTGCGAAGGACAGTATATTGTCCACTATTCCCTAGCGAAAACCGCAAATCTATGTATTTATTCTTTCTGGATATATTTTAGAGTACTCAATGGGAGACACCGAAGACAGGCTACCACATTGTTTTTACTAGTACTAGCAGTCGTCTGCTCTAAGGTTGAGCATAGAAGTGTAGTGAAGTTTAGCGCACACACTACAGCCCAGCACGGTGCAGAGCAGAGCAGTACAGTACAGTATACTGTAGCCCAGTACAGTGCCACACAACACAGTACAGTACGGTACAGGACAGGACAGGACAGGACAGGACAGGACAGGACAGGACAGGACAGGACAGGACAGGACAGGACAGGACAGGACAGGACAGTATAGTACGGTGTAGTACTCACTAGTAGAGGACGTCGTTGGCGTCGTGCCTCTCGTACCGCACGGCGCGGCACATGGCGCGCAGCACGGAGTCCCTGATGGCGGACAGCGCCTCCAGGCCCCGCAGCCCATAGTAGATCACCTGCAGGTCCTGGAACAATCACCACGCACCTCATGAGCACATTTAAAAATACACGCACAAAAAGTAAAATGAATCAAAATAAAACAATGTTGCAGAATGGTTTCACACTGTTCCAGACAGTAGGCCCACGAAGCAAACAAACCCCCCCCCCCCCCAGCCCAGGAAGCAAACAACCCCCCCCCCCCCCAGGAAGCAAACAATCCCGTCAACCTGCAGTCAATGAGTCTGTTGTTGCTAGTAAGTAACCGTCGAACCACCTCGTTGACTAGTGCAGAAAAAAAATCACTGTTGAGGTGTCAAACCCTTTATAGAGAAGCTCGTTAGACCCTGGCAGCAGTGAGGAAGACTGATAGTCGCCACAGGGAACCACGATTAGGCTGATCATCCATACAATGAGTGCGGATCCACGCCCCAATTGGTTCTTTATATCCAGTGTACTGGCTCCGAGCGCTATGGGACTTAACATCTATGGTCATCAGTCCCCTAGAACTTAGAACAACTTAAACCTAACTAACCTATGGACAACACACAACACCCAGCCATCACGAGGCAGAGAAAATCCCTGACCCCGACGGGAATCGAACCCGGGTCCAGTGTACTGTTCACGGTGTTACATCTAAATAATACCGAGGCTGGGAATTTATAAACTTTGTTGTTCTAATATTAATAATGAAATTTTTTTTAACATCGAACATATATTTCTTTTAACATAGACGTTGCGATGTTTCAGTGCACACTGTTTATTACAACTGGCAGTCACAATTCCTTTTTGCCATTTGAAAGAAACTTTTGTTCCTGAACATGTCTCATTACCACACAAATGCAACACAACAGCGACTTTTTGTTGGGGAGCAGGATTTGTCAACGGCTAAGTAAGGCGCAAACATTTACAGTTAACTTCTATGGCAGGCACAATGCAGTCCAAAAGTTCTTTTTGGGCGTCACTGTTCAATATGTTCGTCACGGTATAATGGGAAGCGTTACTCTCGACAGAGACCTTTATTCGTAACATAAACGTTCGCCTATATTTTTCTCAGTATTGGACTACATCGTTATGTTGTTTTACATACCAAGCTTCGGCCACTGTAGGAAGTAGCATCATGAGGATGACATTTACAACTGGGTCAGCGCTGTATTCATTCAGATTTTACATACTGATATTTAATCCTGCCGTAGTGTTAGGTTACAGAAGAATGTCAGTGAGTCCTATTTGTGATTGCATGGCATCAGCGTGGGTGCCTTAGGCAGATAGATAAATAGATAGATATATAGATGCGACGGGTGATCAAAAGATAACACAATTTTATTAATTTCGCGGACTTCATAACCCTATTTTCAAAATTTTTGTCTCTTGTTGGTACACATGTTCCTGATGTACGTTTGCGTTTCCAGCTGTTTTAAATATTTAGTCTACTGTTGAAAGTCGAAACGTTTATACGTGGTTTACGAGTGTTCGTGAATTTTTACTTCGGGCAAAAGGGACCAAAGAATGTCATTAAATTTCGCTTGAAAAATGGAATGAAGTGCAGCACCGCACTCGAAATGTTGACGGTGTCTTTTGGCGAATCTACTGTGAGACATGAGTACAAATGGTAAACTTTCCGAAGAGCATCGAGAAGACTTTGCAGACGACGACCGTCGTGGACGCCCTAGCACATCAATTACTGACAATGCAGGAAAAAAAAAATAGTTCTGGAGAATGAACATCAGAGAGGTTGCCGATGATGTCAGGATATCCTTTGGCTCATGCTAAGCAATTTCTTTGTTTATTTTCGATGGAAAACGGCGACGCGCAGACATCGCTGACGACTTGCTGAACTAAGTCCCCAACGATCCATAACTTGTAAATAAGGCTACAACAGTAGACGAAATACGGATATATGGGTATGACGTCGAAACCGAGGCCCAATGTCCAAATGGAAACCAGCTGAAGAAACAAGACCGAACAAAATTCGAAGAGTTCGATCACATGTGATGGTTCTTCTCACTATTTCCTTCGATTACAATCGGATGATGCATTAAGATTTCCTTACGGTCGTAAGTTCAGAAAGGACTACTACCTAGAACCTGAGGGCCGTTTGCGCTAAACAATCCGAATGAAACGACCAGAACTGTGGTACAACCAGTCATTATAATACACCCGCTCACACTTCAATGCTTGTTCGCGATTTCTTTTAGCAAGAAACAAAACCGTTATGTTGCCTCAGTAACCGCATTCGCCAGACGTGGCTCCCTGCGACTTCTTTCTATCCCCGAGGCTGAAGAGGACCATGAAAGGACGTCGTTTTGACACCTCTGATAGGATTAAAACGGAAGTGCTGAAGGAGCTGAACACCATAACGAAAAGCGATTTCCAGAATTGCTTCTAAGATTGGAATAATCGTTGGTACAAGTGTGTAATATCTGAGGGGGAATACTTTGAAGGTGACAAAGTTTATGTTGATGAATGGATAAAGATTCTTTGAGAAAAACAAAAATTGATGTTACTTTATCACATCTCGTAGATAGGTGATTATGTCAGAACATGCATTCTAATTTCTGTAACGCAATAACGAACAGGACTGACTAACGTATTTGAGCCAACTGCAAATATTAGAACGCACGACCCGACCACTCGTCCAGTAGAAAAAACACTACCCTGACGAATGCTGCTTTTAACAGTAGCAGAAACGTTGCTCTAAGAAACACGATATCTCTGTCACATATCCCTATTTCAGAAGCGCCGAAACTGCCGATAAAATAATTCTCAAATAACTTCCAGTTTATATCACTGAAGTTGTTCAGTTGTCAAATTATTTACAACAGCTGGCACGGCGCGTTTTTTTGCTTTACACGACTAACATTAATCAAATTGCTTTGTGTGCATTCACAACTTTACATGCTCGCTTAGAATTAATCCTACCTTATAAACTGTATGACTTTCCTACGACATGGCCTTTCTGTGCCTTTTCGGCATACTGAGACATGTTGCCGCAAAGCGGTGTGTGTGCGTGCGCGTGTGCGTGCGCGTTTTGCTGAGAGGGTTGTATGCACAATAAGCGGCAAATGCTATCAGCTGATTTATGAACATGTGGAGCGGGAAAACCTGTATAGAACACTGTCTTTATTTGTGTGTTTATCGCTAAATTGTCTCGTTAATCAACTACGCGTGCGCCATAAAATCGACTGTTGGAGCTTTAAGCTACCACATTTCAATAGACTTCAAGCTTTTTTCGTTTGAAGCCGTTTATTTAGATCATTAAGGTTAATGCGTGTACTCATATTCATAATTTCCTGCAAACGGCTGCAACTGCACTACAGGCAGATTCTCCGTCGTTTCATTATACGAGCTAATCACAGAACTCTCGCTGAGGAAAACGGCATATAGTCCTGATGAACCAGGATCATCATTTTGCGGATTTAGTATCCCCGATGGAACCATCGCCATCGCTGTTTTAGAACAGCTGGGACACATTTTGGCCTTGACGCCGAGGGACACTAAATGTAGGGTGCTACAGGAACCTTCTACGCCGCTCTGCATCTACCGGGTATTGCAATTGAAATACAGCGACTGCCGGAGGTCAGTGTGGGCTGGAATTATCGTGTGGCAGCGATACTTTGTAGATATGCTAATGCGTTAATGCCAAACTGACTTGCTCTGGAAAAAGTTAGTTCAAATTTTGGTCACAAGGTCCAAATTTGGCGCTGAACGGCTTATCATCGACGTCTCCAGTGCTCATACTGAGCAAACTGTATAAGTGGTGGTTAATAATAAAATCAACATTATGCCTTTCTGACTTATTTCACCCTTCTCTGCTCACGTCCCGTTCCTAATCCATTACATATGGAAACACTGCCGTATGTCTGTCTTGCATTCAAAGCGCCAGATTCGCACCCGGTGGCCAAAATCTGAACTTTTGTCAGAGTAAATCGGTTCTGCAGTAACGCATTAGAATGTCTACTATGTTTCGCTGCCGTACAATAATTGCAGTTCACACTAGACCTCTGCGACTAGCTGCATTTTAGTTACAACCTCATGGTATTTTCAACTGCTTATTGCAGTCAATCCTCTGTCTACCTCCACAAATTTGATCCCCTCCCCCCCCCCCTTTTCTCTTGATTGCCAAATTGAAGATTGCTATATTGCACATGATGTATCACATCAACTATCCCTATTTTATTCACGTTGTGCAAAAAATTTCCTTCTGTCTCCAATTCGTCTCAGCAGCCCTTCATTGGTTATTGGGTTTACGTATCTAACCCTCTGCATTTTTGTGTAGCACCTCATTTCAAACGGTTCTGTACTGTTCTTGTCGATACAGCCTACTGTCCATGTTTCTTCTTCGACACAAGTGTTACACTGCAAGCAAATACTTTCCTGAAAGACATCTTAACAAGTTACATTCGATGTCAACAAGTTTATCTTTTTAAGAAACGTTGCGCACTGTATTTTATATCCTCTGGTCCGACCACCGTCAGTTATTTTGCTGCTCTCACTGTACAGCCGCAATGGCCGTCCATACGCTTTTTTGTGGTTGGTTGGTTAGTGGGATTAAAGTGACCAAACCGCTACGGTCATCGGTCACGCTTTTTTGTATTTCCTGTCTTAACTTTTATGACTAGAACGGTCTGGAGGCAAATGCTGCCGGACGACAGAATTAAGCTACTGGTAGGGGATAAATTTTGTATTAATCCACGTGATGAATGTTTTAGTAAAGATAGCACGCCGTCACGCAGTAATACGTCGCTGAGGAATCCCGTACCTGGCCGTAGTAGCGAGGGTGGTATTGGCAGTGTTAAGGGACCCGCACACTCAATATTTATTGCACAATAATATTGTGTCAATATATTGTGTGAACGTGTAAGGCCACGAACGGTACAACGTTATTGTAAGGTATTTATGACCGGGACGCGTCAGTTAAAACTCTGACTTCATGGCGAACCTCCCGGCGCTCAACGATGTGGGATCCGCATGTATTGCGACTGAGTTGTTTGCCTTGCAAAACACACGCAGAAATTATGCAGAAAAGATGAAGTAAATCTGAAAAGTTTCCACTAGACATTTCAATGGGGCTCATTCATTATAGCATAGATTCGTAAACCGCAACAAACAATTATAAATTAAACAAATGAACTGAAAAATTTATCGTGTGCATGTGCTTTTTCCGTGTGTTTCTGTACTGTAACAATTGTTGCAAACGAAACAAAATATTATTTACTGATTGAAAGTGCACATGATCTAGTGTCAGGTGTGGCAACTGCTGGGGGAAAAAAATGCACACAGCTTGACAACCCTATACGATGCTGTTTAAATAGTGCGTTACCTAATACGTTGTTGCTACTATGGTAAAATGTGGCTTTACTTTACATTTTAATTACTTATTACCGTATATTTTCTTGAATTTTTATCACCGGGGACAGCTATTCATTGAGTTAATTTAATTTGTGGTAAGTTCCTATGGACCAAACTGCTAAGGTCATTCGTCCCTAGGCTTACACACTACTTAATATAAGTTACACACACACTAATATATATATATATATATATATATATATATATATATATATATATATATATATATATATATGAATTAATAGAGGGAAACATTCCACATGGGAAAAATATATCTAAAAACAAAGATGATGTGACTTACCAAACGAAAGCGCTGGCACGTCGATAGACACACAAAAACAAACACAAACATACACACAAAATTCAAGCTTTCGCAACAAACTGTTGCCTCATCAGGAAAGAGGGAAGGAGAGGGGAAGACGAAAGGAAGTGGGTTTTAAGGGAGAGGGTAAGGAGTCATTCCAATCCCGGGAGCGGAAAGACTTACCTTAGGGGGAAAAAGGACGGGTATACACTCGCGCGCGCGCGCGCGCGCCCACACACACACACACACACACACACATATATACACATATACACATATACAGACACAAGCAGACATATTTGGTCTTCACACATATACAGACACAAGCAGACATATTTGGTCTTCAAATATGTCTGCTTGTGTCTGTATATATATATATATATATATATATGTGTGTGTGTGTGTGTGTGTGTGTGTGTGTGTGTGTGTGTGTGTTTTAGCATAAGTTCATAAGTTAGTTTAAGTGTGTAAGTCTAGGAACCGATGACCTCAGCAGTTTGGTCCCTTAGGAATTCACACACTCTTTTCCATTCAACTGCTCTTACAAGGGAACCTCCCCATCGCACCCCCCTCAGATTTAGTTATAAGTTGGCACAGTGGATAGGCCTTGAAAAACTGAACACAGATCAATCGAGAAAACAGGAAGAAGCTATGTGGAACTATGAAAAAATAAGAAAAATATACCAGCTGAGTAGTCGATGTGTATGACAGGCAACATCAAGGATATTGGGAGCTCGGGAGCACCGTGGTCCCGTGGTTAGCGTGAGCAACTGTGGAACGAGAGGTCATTGGTTCAAGCCTACCCTCGGGTGAAAAGTTTAACTTTTTATTTTCAGTTTATGTAACAAACGCTTATATTTTCATCAATTTTTGGGAGTGATTATCAAATCCACAAGAAAACCTAAATCGGGCAATGTAGAAGAATCTTTTTACCCATTCGCCAAGTGTACAAGTTAGGTGGGTAGACAACATATTCCTGTCATGTGACGCACATGCCGTCACCAGTGTCGTATAGAATATATCAGACGTGTTTTCCTGTGGAGGAAACGGTTGACCTATGACCTTCCGATCAAATGTTTTCGGTTCCCATTGGAGAAGCACGTTCTTTCGTCTACTAATCGCACGGTTTTGCGGTACGGTCGCAAAACACAGACACTAAACTTATTACAGTGAACAGAGACGTCAATGAACGAACGGACAGATCATAACTTTGCGAAAATAAAGAAAGTAAACTTTTCACCCAAGGGAAGACTTGAACCAAGGACCTCCCACTCCACAGCTGCTCACGCTAACCACGAGACCACGGCGCTCCTGAGCTCACACTATCCTTTATGTTGCCTATCTTGCACATGGACTACTCAGTTTGTATATTTTGCTTATTTTTTCATAGTTCCACACAACTTCTTCCTGTTTTCTCGATTGATCTGTGTTCAGTTTTTCAAGGCCTATCCACTGTGCCAAGTTATAACTAAATCTGAGGGGGGTGTGATGGGGAGGCTCCCTTGTTAGAAACACTGACTTCTTCGGTTGACATTTTGTCAGAAACAGCAAAGTTTTTATTTCTTCTCCGTCAACCTTAAGTGCCTTCCAATGTTTTTCTTTCGCTTCTCTTACTGCTTGCTCAATGTACAGAGTGGAAAATATGGGAGATAGGCTTGTAACCTCCTCACGATCTTCTCAATTAGTGTCTTCTTTCACATACTTGGACTCTTAAATATTTACTGACAGCACTCACATTCTTGGCTCCCATTATTTACGATTTGATAATATCGTGAAGTGAGAGTAATTGAGGCCGGAATTTCTGTGACTGAGTAACTTTTTTTTCTAGTATTAGCAGTGACGTGGATAACATTGTAGCTGTCACTGGCTGCGGCTGTTGCCATGGAGAACCAATGACGTTGTAGACAGGCGGCCATCTGCACAGAGAAAATAAAACTCCACTTCACTGGAAATTTAGAAGCCGTCGTGTGAACGGACTACAAACACTGGTGTAGACTTAAGAAAAAAAGGAATGAAAATCCAACAGTCTTATCATCTTGTTAAGAACTGCATTATATAGCACACAGCTGTACTAATTATTTTATTCTTGACTATCGACTTCGTCAGTCTTACCTGAGTAATCTGGACGAAAAGAAACTTGTGCACGGTCTGAAGTTTATCAACATCTATAGTAAAGAGTACAATAGCTAGTATAGTCGTGTACTGTACTTGTATAATGCAGTTCTGAAGAGGACATTCTACGTGAAATTCGTTGAAATTTGACATTTTCTGTTTTCTACTCCATAATATACTTAGGACTTTCCTGAACATTTCGGTATTTAATGCATTAAAAATCAGACAATTGTGAGACCTTCAAATAATATTTTGAATGTTGATGTGTGATAGCCAAATTTCGCGGCTACGCATAGACCGCCACAGTTGAGCAGTCATATCTTGGAACCACACAGTCTAGAGGGCTGTGAATTGCTTGTTTCGTGCCTACTGACTCGTCTCAAAAGTTGGCATTACGCATAAACAAAGCAGTCCTTTGTTTCTGATACTAGTGTTCGTTGAAAGTAGTGTGATTATCTGCTATTTTTCTAATAAGCCTACTTCCATTGCTTTTTATACGTAAATAAAATGACTAAGCGTAAAAGTATCTTCAACAAACCAAAAGTTTCGGGTAACAGATATGAGATACCTGGATTTTCTTCTGGAGTACTGTGTGGAGCACTTTCTTTCATCGAATATCAACCTATGAAAGGCCATGTCATGCTTTGTGTCCACCTCTACCAAACACTTGGTATAAATACAAGCAAGCTGAATTTTCTGGCACCTTGCATGAACTTACACACAAACATTCTCTTCCTTTGGCAGTAATGGAGGCAATCAAACCTATCTGCAGAGATTTGGCAAATCCTGAGCAACTACAGAAGTGTCTACACGGGAAGATCCAGAATGTGAATGAGTCCTTCAATAATGTTGTGTGGTGCCGTGTGCATAAAAATGTATTTGTTGGCTTTATGACTCTGAAGTTAGCAGTGTCTGATGCTGTAATAACTTTTAATGGTGGGAACTATGAAAGACTTACGGTTCTGGAGAAGTTAGGGGTAAGATTTGGACAGGATGCAGCTGAAGGACTGCGGGAACTGGATGAGCTTCGTGTAGGTGAAGTAGAGTTAGCTGCTCAGAAAATGACAAAAGAAGCAAGAAAGAAGAGGAGGAGGCAAGCACTGGTCTGTTGTGACACTGAAGAATACATAGACCATGGGCCAGGGCAATTGTAGTGCATAAAAGACGCAGAAATTTAAGTCTGTGTAAGAATTTGTAACACAAAAGGTTTTAAACCTAAATATCTCTGAACTACATTTTTTGCAATAAATGACCCGTTTTCTAACGAAGTACTGATGGTAAACACACGAATTTTTTTCAGAATGCAAAGTGTGATATTCAACACACATGGAACTGGGATAATTAAAATATACTGCATTGTTTTGTATTTATGTTCATTTATTTATGTTCATTTATTTACAAAATTATGTTAAAAAATCGAGTGTTTGAAAAGAAAAAAAATAACATGCCACATAATACAATTTTAGTAATAATTCTAGTTCAGTGTATCTAGAAAGGTGCATTCAGTAATTATGGAAAATTGTTAAGTTGGTGACTTAAAAAGTTTCCTAACTAATGGGTCACAAAATTCGATAATTTAACATTGGCGGCATAGGACATACAATGTTTCTTTAACATACATAAAAGTTGTTTAACACGGCATTCACAAAATTTCAAACTTTTCGCGTAGTTATTAGTTATAACGGAACCATTTTCCCAGGCCACAAAGCTCGTCTGCTCTGGCTGGTCTGTCATTCGGATGTCGGATGAGTTAACGGCTGACGAAAGTATAGAACGAAAGCAGTAAACAGGTGAGAGAACGTAACTCTGACTGGTCCATCGCCTGCCGGAGTCAGGACGACACTGACTTACGTCTCTATGCTACTGTCAAGGTAACACTATTCCAAGGTAGCAGGGCTCCTGCGGTTCCTCTGCAGGGAAAAGCCACACAGAAACGAGCTGTACAGAGTTTAACTCATCTACATTAATATACGAGTTTATAATGTTTTAATATAATTTCGTAGGCTTCAGCGGTTTCTGGGCAAGGTACCGCGTCATATTGTAAAAAACTGTAAATGTTACAGTGGCCTCCGTCCGGGTCTACTGTGGTAATTTTTCCCTCCGGAGTTGCATATATTTTGTGATCACTGCTCTGCTGATCATGACATTACGTCGCAAGTTTAAAAACGATTACGTTATCTGCGATAATGATGGAAGCTGAACAAATGAATTAGAATTTGTGCCATGGCCAGGACTTGAACCCGGATCATCTTACTCACTAGGCAAGAATACTGACCATTAGACCACCACAGCACTATGATCAACATTGCTGCACAGTTTAGTGCCCTCCCCAACACAATCTTCATACCTTTGAGCGTATTTCCCCCTAAATCGTCACCACTGGCAGGGCTCTCAGGCATTGCAATAGCACCCCAGCGGTAGACGTAATGGAAAAATTCTGTATCTCAAGTGATCCTATCGATTTTATGATTAAATTTTCCCCAAGGCATTTTAAGTGTAAGTGATTGTTCAAAATGACTGTGCACTATGGGACTTAACGTCTGAGGTCATCAGTCCCCTACGCTTAGAACTACTAAAACCAAAATAACCTAAGGACACCACACACATCCATGCCGGAGGCAGGATTCGAACCTGCGACCGTAGCAGCAGCGCGGTTCCGGACAGAACCGCCCGGCCACAACGGCCGGCTGTAAGTGGTGGTGTATTGGTCAACATTCCTGCCTAGTAAGCAAAGAGACCTCGGTTCAAGTCCCCGCTGTGGCACAGATTTTAATTCATTTATTGAGCTTTCATAATTGTTGCAGATAAAGATGAGACTTAAACGTCTCGGGGAAAATTTAATTATAAGACTAAGTTATCGGTCGCTAGTGGCAGGAGTGGAAAACTTTATTGCACTAGGTTTTCTGTTGGAGAGGGAGTGGGGACCTGTCGTAGTCTGTTGCCTCTTACTGTTTTTGTGCGCCACGATTAGTAGTCATCGACAATTGGAAGTAGCATCCAGTTGACAAGGAGACGCTGACTGGCTGCTTGCGTCTGGAAAGATCATCCTGTGTACATCGCAGCAGTCGAGAATGTTTTTTGAGCCAAGTTACTTGAGTGCTGGGTCACGGGCGTCCATACGAAACTGCGGGGTCACGTGAAGATGGCCATGTGTTTGGCACGGACGAAGTATTTTGCGGAGCCGCAGGCAAGGTACAATGCAAATCGACCTCATAGCTAAACCTTTGACTTTAGAGAGACTTTACCGCAATGGATATAGTAGCTACTACAACGAACAGTGACTGAATTATATGCCGTGACAGTGGAAAACACGGAAAGAAGGAAACGGTCACTGTGTGTGATAAAATGTATGTGTAGGCGGGAGGAGTGGGAAAGCAAGACATATGTTTGAAAATAACTTTTCAGACGACGAACGCTCACTTAAAAATTAATCGAGGATGAGGAAGAATAATTATCAATTACCACCAGACCTACTGCAACAGAAATTAACGAAGTATAACACTATGAGGAGGAAAACAATTACTTCTTCCCAGAAGATATCGGTTACTTATAGATTCCATGTCATTGGTAAATCGAAGTCTGTGAAAAACTGGAAGTTCGGTGCGTAAACATCTTGAGTGCCAAAATCTCTTCGAGGTCTCAATGACAGGTCTTTATATGCACTACTGTAACGCAGAGTTCTCATTTTCCTTCCTTCACTGCTGTCTGTCGCCTAGACTTCTCACAGCGTGTTTCGTTTAATGCTGTGCAGGAAGAGGGGACTAGATGTGTGTGTGTGAATTACTAAGGGACCAAATTGCTGAAAATGGGCCGTGCCCCTTCAGAGAAACCACCCCAGCCTTTACCTCAAGCGACTTATGGAAATCACGGAAAACCTAAATCAGGATGGCTGGATGCGGGTGCGAATCGTCTACGCCCTGAATGTTAGTCCACATCGCCCCGTTTTAATGCTCTATAGGGCGCTGAGGTGAGTGATGAGCCCACCAGAGGAAACACAGTTGATAGTTGATTTCAATATGTGATGTAGCGAGGCAACCGCCTCTCCGTTGTCCCTTGCCGGCGCTATTGCATGAGTGATGGCTACCGCGGCAGCTGCTGACGGCAATCCCGTGGTAGGCTGGCAGCAAAGGGCCGTTCTGCCACGGCAGCTCTGCTGTCACAGACGGCAGACAGAAGCCTGGGAAGCGATGGAGCCTCCCGCACCTGCACTCTACCTGAGTGTGGCAGACCTGCCGGCACAGCGGCTGCCGCGAGGATCTGCCAGCGTGGCGGCGCTGCCAGTGGAACGCACGGCGGCCTGTGCCCGCTCCGGCACCAGGACGCCTGCAGAGCGGCCGAGCTCTGCCTGCCGCCCACCTGTACCAACACTCATGCTCATAAATTAAGGATAATACTGCTACATGGTGAAACAGCGCTCTGGTGGGCGGTTTGCGTGTTTCAATCACCTCAGGGTATAACCATGCGGTGCATTTGACCTGCGGTCTTCACACGGTGGCGCTATAAGCAGTCCACATACGCAGAGGTGTGTTGGTGCACGTCAGAGTACGGTGCAGCGAGTAAGTGTGCAAACGTTTCCAGACGTGATAATGGTGACGGTGTGTTGAAAATGGCTCAAAGAACAGGTATTGACGACGTTATGAGGGATAGAATACCAGGGCGACTGGAGGCTGCTCAAACACAGCAGGTCGTAGCACGGACCCTCCGTGTGCCACAAATTGTGATCTGAAGATTATGGCAACGATTCAGGCAGACAGGAAACGTGTCCAGGCGCTACAGTACAGGACGTCCACAGTGTACAACACCACAAGAAGACCGATATCTCACCATCAGCGCCCGCAGACGTCCACGGAGTACAGCAGGTAGCCTTGCTCGGGACCTTATCGCAGCCACTGGAACAGTTGTCTACAAACGACTGAACAGACACGGTTTGTTTGACCGGAGACCTGAAAGGTGCATTCCACTGACCCCTGGTCACAGGACAGCCCGTAAAGTCAGGTGTCAAGAACACAGTACATGGTCACTGGAACAGTGGTCCCAGGTTATATTCACGGACGAGTCCAGGTATAATCTGAACAGTGACTCTGGCGTGAACCAGGAACCAGATACCAACCCCTTAATGTCCTTGAAAGGAACCTGTATGGAGGTCGTGGTTTGGTGGTGTGGGGTGGGATTATGATTGGTGCATGTACACCCCTGCATGTCTTTGGCAGAGGAACTTTAACATGTCAGGTGTATCGGGACGTCATTTTGCACCAGTATGTTCGCCTTTTCGGGGGTGCATTGGGTCCCACCTTCCTCCTGATGGATGATAACGCACGACCCCACCGAGCTCTCATTGCGGAGGAGTACCTTGAAACAGAAGATATCAGGCGAATAGAGTGGCCTGCCTATTCCCCCATCGAACACGTCTGGGATGCTCTCGGTTGACATATCGCTGTAAGTCTTCAAACCCCTACGACACTTTAGGAACTCCGACAGGCACTGGTACAAGAATGGGAGGCTATACCCCAGCAGCTGCTCGACCACCTGATCCAGAGAATGCCAACCCGTTGTGCGGCCTGTGTACGTGTGCATGGTGATCATATCCCATATTGATGTCGGTATACATGCGCAAGAAACAGTGGCGTTTTGTAGCACATGTGTATCGGGACGGTTTTGTCAACTTGTCACCAATACCGTTAACTTACAGACCTGTGTCGTATGTGTTCCCTATGTGCCTATGCTATAAGCGCCAGTTTTTGTGTAGTGCCACGTTGTGTGGCACCACATTCTGCAATTATCCTTAATTTATGAGCATGAGTGTAGTTAAAACCGCCCACGTGAGTGCTGTGGATAGTTTTGACACAAAATCTTTTATCTGCGAGATTCACGTAACATCAGTAACTTGGGACACTCCGTGTCAGAACTATTCAAAACGCGAACTGCAAAAAGAAGTGTTGGGAATTACGAGGGCCATAAACGAAACCCATTTCGAAGAATGATCCTCTCCCCATTAGAATCACGTTTAAACTACTTATAACGCACTCTCTCGACTATGGCTGGGTGGATATATTGGAAATCTATTCCCAATTTCCTCACAGCCTGTTCCTGAAGCTTCACTCCAACCACAAGAGCTTTACACCACAGACAAAACACATTTACTATCCGGGATATGTAAGTTTTCGACGAAAGCTAATTCCAAACCGAAACAGCAGCGCTACATCTCCTGCTGCAGCAAGTGATGCTAACCGCCAGATACAGACACGCTAGAATTATTTGAAGAAAAGATATGTAAACAAGGGAGACAAGTTCCCGACTTCTTATCTAAAGCATTTGTAAATTTTCTTTCAGTTTATAATACGTACTTTTCAAACAAAAACTGAAAAGCAGTTCTACGTATAGGCTACTTTGCAGTTGCATCTAAAACGGTAAATATGACTGCTGACAACAAACAATTAGCTACCGAGTACATAGGTCACGAAAATCTTTTCCTCTGATGGGACTACTTTCCTTAAAACAATGACTTTTTCGTCGGTCTCCGGAGATCTCCACTGTCTCGTCAAATGGACAGAATGTCATTCTCAGGATAGTGCAAAATTTAACGTAATTTCTTACATCATCATAAAGCGCGTCAAATAACCCGTTAACGTCACGATCAGCAATGACGGGATATGCCTATAACTTCTTTCTCTGTCTTCCCTTTTCATTTCGAACTTGCACATGAAAGTTGTAGCTCTTCTACTGAGAGGAGACTGAAGGCATTCCTCTGGCGTCTTTTACTGCCACACCCGTGCGCTGCCAGCAGACCTCCCGTGGTGTCCCAGTATGGCACGGCCCTTAATGCCACGGCCCCTTTTATGTCGGCCGCTCACTACGTTCCTCAGGGTCGCGCAGCCCGCACGGCCTGACGCTCCGCTCCTGTCACTGCGGCTGCACGCGAAGGCCGCTGCCCGTGGGATACGAGTCGCTGCCCCCTGGCGGCAGTCCGAAGCCGGCTGGCACGGCGGTGCCCAGTGCTTCTAGGAACTCAGCGTCGGCGGCAGCAGACACGGATCGGGCACCCAGCCCAGTGAAGGATATAGTTGTGGCGTCAGAAGCAGTACGGTCTCGAATCCACGGCTGCTGCTGGCAGTGCCCAGTTTTCTTGCTGCCCTGTGTAGCTCTGATGTTATGGTGATGGTGCTGGTGCTGGTGCTGCTGGTTTCTGGCGTCGACAAGTGATCCCCTGCCCCGAAATTATGTCTTTTCACTAAAACCTGGCGCCTAGTAACGTTGCCACGATACGAGACTCGCCCTGGTGTGGTGACATCGCCCCACTGGATACCCGAGTACCGCTGTGCAGCGCACTTAACGGCTGCGCTATGCTGCCCTGCCTTCACAGTCCCCTTGCATGTCTGTTACTGAGACCCCACATGTCGCCACATTTTCGGTTATTGACTCGCAGCTCTTAATTCAATGCTCCACTGCTGTACGTAACTATCCTCAGTGCTAAAATACACGGAAATGACATTACCAGAATTAATTTCCTTTACATACAACTATAAATAAACCACCACGTTATCTAGCAGCTATCCATTCTGATCAATATACCATTTGAGTTACAATCCAACAAACTGGCGGCAGTACATGTCACCATACGATCTTACTACTATAGTGTACAGGCAGAAGGAAACTGAGGCGGTTGTTTACAGCACGTACAGAAACCGTAGTTTACCTCATGTAGTGCAAGTAAAGCCCTGTAAGTTAACTAACAGGGTTCATTTCAATACAGTAATTTAAAAACATTTTTTAATATCTGGAATCAACAGGCATATTTCTATCTCTTTGAAACATTCCAAAAATGCCAACTTACAACGTGGTTGCTTGTATCTTAGTGGCGAAGCGCTCCACCAATACCTACGCAAAGGATCATTATTAGATTCGTTTAACTGCCTTATAAAAATTGTTATATCACTTAAGAAATAAAAATTAAAAAATTAAAACGATTTTGTTGAAGTCCGTCTTCATAAAACATAGTTACGTATCCATTTGAAATTTTTCTAAAGCTAAACCCCAGCGTTGTCACTCATATCGTAATGGTTAAGTGATGCAATTAACGTTTAGTGTGAAAGAAAGATAGAGTCCTTAAAAACAGTTTTTTAATGAAGAACTGTTATCATAGTAAATTAACGATCAACGTGACACGACAGATTTAACCAAGTACATTTAGTAAAACAAATTGACGTAAAAATTTCATGCATAAACCTATGATGTAGCTCCAACTGCGTTACGCTGTTTGTAGAGAGACAGTAAAACTGATTATACGTAACCTTTAAGGCTAAATATGGAATAGTGATTTACTTGTCTGTTCGTGGAAAAAGATGGTATAGTATAGTATCAACAAAATGGAACAGGAAACGATCCACTAATAATAAGTTATGTTCTCACATACTAACAGGCTAGATTATGTCTTGTTTTTAAAAGCAGGTCAAAAACTCTTAATGGACTCAAAATTTGGTTACTTCTCATTACTTTTGCTGAAGACATAGTTTTTGCTGAAAGACTGGGCAGCAGCATTACAGCTGTATTACGTTCGTTCCTGTTATGATGATTTCTACTTTATGTCAGAAGACTGTTTCAATTCATACGGTTCAATTAAAAGCAATCATTTTTTTCTTTGCACCAAGCTGCCACGTTCAACCTCCTTTTTTCACGAAATCATTTGCCAGCGCATCGTGGCAGCTGTGAAGCACTCATCATTCGTGTAACATCCTATGCGCTTTCAAGCATGGGTAGACAATTTGCCTTCGGTTTCACACGACATGCAACAGCAAGGTGCGGGTACCGAGTTCAGGCAGTCTGTGCAGCCCCGTGTGTTTACGAATGCTCAAAAAAGGCTCTGAGCACTATGGGACTTAACATCTGTGGTCATCAGTCCCCTAGAACTTAGAACTACTTAAACCTAACTAACCTAAGGACATCACACACATCCATGCCCGAGGCAGGATTCGAACCTGCAACCGTAGCGGTCACGCTTCCCGACTGAAGTGCCTAGAACCGCACGGCCACACCGGCCGGCCAATGGTTTTTACACGTTCCGTTTAGTGCACAACCGCTGCTCATAAGATAGCGTTGCCCGGGAAGGAAACGTAAAACTATGTATTTATATTCAGATTACCGTGATAAATCTGTAATTTGTCTTCACTGAAATGGATGCGATCTAGACGTAATTTACGCTCAAAAAAATCCGTATGCTTGCGAAGTGTTACAAAAAAGATGGTAAACTTTAACCTTAAATGTATTAAACTGAACCCTCGAATGTGCTACCGTTCCGAAACTTTCCTGTGAACTCGCTTATGTGCGACGCTGTGCAGAAGCGTCAGGAGAGAATAGCGTGAGGCAGAGTTACAAAAGCGGTCGGTCCAACGCTTCGGTACGAACGGGCAGCGGCTGATTAGAGGCGACGGCGGCGTCAGTTGGGAGTGCTGGGTTTTGATCACCTGAAGCGACTGCAGCGAGCGGAACCGAAGCATCGACTACAATCAGCATTATCCACACCAGGGACGACTGAACAGAGCCGAATCCAGCGGATGATCAAAAGCGATCAGCCGCTCCCGGCAAAAAACACTGCAGGTAGGTCAGGTCGCACTCAAACGGGGAAAGGCGTTAGCCAGCCAGTGAACCTGGGCGGCCGAGACAGCTCGACTGAAATAAAAAAACTGAGTAGGTGTGTGATTCCTGCCACGCTGCTACAAAACTTGGGACTATCATGACACATCCCCATTCAGCCCTGACAAGTGTCAACCAAGTATGGCAGCCGGATATTCGTAAGCATCACATCACCGAGTCGAAAGAAAGCACTCATTCGATTGTTTCTGCCTAAAAGCTTTTTTGTCTGTCTTCTTCTTCCACACAATTCTGAAACAGGGACAGCCACAGATACGTAATTGTTGACAATTCATGGAGTACAACACGTGTTTACATCCAGGTGTTAAAACTATTTAAGTACAAAACCGAATGAGAAGTTCAACAGTCCGATGTAGCCGTATTTTAAATCTATTTGAGACCCTACACAACCGGTTTCGCAATTTTTGAGTTGAATGTTCTGGTGTACATAAATGTTTTGTCATATGGTACAGGGAGTTACAGAATGCCTAGCTAATCCAACTTAGCTGCGGCATTCTGTAACTCCCTGTACCATATGACAAAGCATTTATGTACACCAGAGTATACCATTTAAAAGTTGCGAAACTGTTTGTGTGAGTCTCTAATCGCCTTAAACACATCCAACTACAGCGGATTATTGGACTTTTCATTCAGTTTTTAACGGTTTAACACCTGTATTTAAATACCTGTTGCACTGTACGCAGTGTCAATCCGTTATGTGGCTCCGAGCACTATGGGACTCAACTTCTGAGGTCATCAGTCCCCTAGACTTAGAACTACTTAAGCATAAGGACATCACTAACAACCATGCCCGTGCAGGATTCGAGCCTGCGACCGTAGCAGCAGCGCGGTTCCGGACTGGAGCGCCTAGAACCGCTCGGCCACCACGGCCGGCTCAATCCGTTATGTCTTCTCTTTTGTTTGGAAGACTGGGTGCTGCAGTTCTGTGCACTAGTCTACCCTGCGCAGTCCACATCCCTGCATGACTACTGCAGCTGCAGCCTACAGACTACTGCAGCCTACCTCCATTTTAAAGTGCTTACAGTATTGAAACCTTTCTTCGATTACCAAATTGACGATTTCTTGGTGTCTCAGTATGTGTCCTACTAAATGATCGCTTACTGTAGTCAAGTTGCGTCATAATTTTTTGGGTTCGGTACCTCTTGATCAGTTAGCTACTGGTTCTGTCATCTAATTTTCAGTATTCTTCTGTAGCACAACAATTTAAAAGCTTCAATTCTCCTCTTCTCCTAACCGCTCATTGTACGCGTTTTTCTCCAGATAAGTACCTTCAGAAACAACTTCCTAACAAATCTATATTCGATGTCAACAGATCTTTCTTTTCCATAAAGGCTTTTCTTGCAACAGCCATTCTGCGCTTTCTGTCCTTTCTACTTCGGCCATTTTCAGTTACTTTGCTGTCCAAATAGCAGAAGTCGTATACTACCTGTAACGTCTCATTTTCTCATCTTCCAGTAACACTTGATTAGACTACATTCTGCTACCCTAGTTTTACTTTTGTTGGTGTTTATCATCAGCCGCGCCTTCGAGCCAGCAGCAGCTACCACGACCTGATGATGTCGAGCAGTTGCATCGGTGAAATATTGTGCGAGTTACGCAATACGATCCGGCGGCAAACCCGAGAATTGTATTTGCACTAGCCATTCCACTAAATTGCTTTTGCAAGTCCTTTTCCGTCTCTAACAGAATTACACACATCAAAAAAAGTTCTGCATCACCTCGGTTCAGAGAGTTCCGGGACCTGTACAGAAAATTGGAAGAGAGATCAACATAAGCATCATTTCCGCCCTTTTTATTGCTCATGAAAACCACACATTGCATGCTGTACCACCACACAACGAGATCTTCAGACGTGGTGGTCCAGAGTGCTGTACACACCGGTACCTATTACATCCAGTAGCACGTCTTCTTGAATTGATGCATGCCTGTATTCGCCATGGCATACGTTCCACAAGTTCATCGAGGCACTGTTGGTCCAGATTGTCCCACTCTCCAACTACGCGATTCGGCGTAGATCCCTCAGAATGTTTCGTGGGTCACGTCGTCCATGAACAGTCCCTTTCACTCAGTCCCAGACATGTTCGATAGGGTTAATGTCTGGAGGACATGCTGGCCACTCTACTCGAGCGATGTCATTGTCCTGAAGGAAGTCATTCACAAGATGTACACAATTCTGAGCGCGAATTGTCCATGAAGACAAATGCCTCGCCAATATGCTGCTGATATGGTTGCACTATCGGTCAGAGGATGGCATTTACTTATCGTTCAGCCGTTACGGCCCCTTCCATAACCACCAGCGGCGTACGTCGGCCCCACATAATGCCACCCCGTCAACAGCAGGGAACCTCCACCTCGCTGCACTCGCTGGACAGTGTGTCTAAGGCGTTCAGCCTGATCGGGTTGCCTCCAAGCGCGGCTCCGACGATTGTCTGGTTGAAGGCATATGCGACACTCATCGATGAAGAGAACGTGATGCCAATCACGAGCGGTCTATTCGGCATGTTGTTGGGGCCATCTGTACCGCGCTGCATGGTGTCGTGGTTGCAAAGATGGACCTCGCCATGCACGTCGGAAATGAAGTTGTGCATCGTGCAGCCTATTGCCGCAAAGTTTGAGTCGTAACACGACGTCCTGTGGCTGCACGAAAAGCATTATTCAACATGGTGCCATTGCTGTCAGGGTTCCTCCGAGCCATAATTCGTAGGTAGCAGTCATCCACTGCAGTAGTAGCTCTTGGGCGGCCTGAGCGAGGCATGTCATCGACAGTTTCTGTCTCTCCGTATCTCCTCCATGTCCGAACAACACCGCTTTGGTTCACGCCGAGACGCCTGGACACTTCCCATGTTAGGAGCCCTTCCTGGCGCAAAGTAACAATGCGGATGAGATCGAACCGCGGTATCGACCGTCTAGGCATGGTTGAACTACAGACAACACGAGCCATATGCCTCCTTCCTGGTGGAGTGACTGGAACGGATCGGCTGTCGTATCCTCGCCCTCTAATAGGCGCTGCTCATGAATTGTTGTTTACATCTTTGGGCGCGTTTAATGACATCTCTGAACAGTCAAAGGGACTTTGTCATACAATATCCACAGTCAAGGTCTATCTTCAGGAATCCTGGGAATCCGGGGTGATGCATAACTTTTTTTGATGTGTGTACAATATCACCGCGAAATGGCTAAGTTTTTATTTCTTCTTCCTGAACTTCTGCAATATAACCTAAATAACCACATACATTAAGTTTATCCTAGCGTAACTGGTATCAACAGAAACAAAAAATCCGAACCTATCATTTTACACGTGATTTATTCTAAGAGACCCCCATCAAATGATTCGATATTGTTCTTATGATTACCTATTTCAATATTATGTCTAAACGTTAGCTAAAATTTGACAGTGAGAGCCACTTTTAATTGCAGAGAGATGATAGATCGCTCATCCAACACCAGTGAGAGACCTTGTGCATCACGGAGAAGTTTACAGTTAAAATTCGCAGAATATATGTTCCTACAGACCCTCACATGCGTACGTCGCTAAGTAATGAAGAAGGGAAACTCGTAGATATTAGATCACGCACCCAATTTGTGATATCCCCATATCTCGGCGGGAACGTAAATCAGCTAAAGTAACTTACATCAAGACAATCAGTGAGATTTGGACGAGTTATCTAAATATTTACACCCAATATTTACAGACTGGTCTGAAATTCCAACTGTACATGAACGTGGTGCCGACTACATTGAACAAAACCACTTTGCGTCTATTTATAATTGGACAACAAAAGAAGGGGCTGTAATAACGTCTACCGGCATACAACGAAAACTTGCGAACTCTTAGTGACTGGAACGACTGATCCAATAGACTGTCCCACGTGACTGGAGAAGGTATCTGCGACAGACTATTGCAGAAGACGTAACATGTGTTCTGTACAGTACACTGTATACCTAATTGAGTGAGCCTATGACGTAATCAGCAGATCAACTCAATGAGCGCTTGTTTCCATCTATCATATATCCGACCGCGCGAGGGTCGAAAGGGACACACTCCAACTCTGTAATTTCGAAAACGTCGAAGGGCCCACAAAATCACCTACCCAAATTCCCCAACTTCGCCATTCGTGAGCGTATATAAAGGGTGTTTAAAGAAAAGGGTAAATGTCACATTCGTACAGGTAGAAGATCGAAACTAGACCAACATTTTCTGTAATAACATGCCCGAAAAGCAATACGTCAAGAGGTATGGGTCGCTTTATTTCTGATGAACAATGTGTAGTATTTGGTGGTGAGGCAGGATTCACAAGATACGGCATTATAAATCGTCACAGCACGCAAGTGTGGGCAGATGCAAATCCTCAATAAATCACGGAAGTGAGGCATCATCAGGATCGCTTTAGTGTGAATGTATGGGCAGGAACTGTCGGTGAGAGACTCATTGGGCCATGCACTTTACGGAACGGATTAACAGGTGCCGTTTACGACAGATTTCTGCACGACGAATTGTCAGCGCTTATGGAGAAAGTTGCCCTTTGTTTACCCACAACGAAGAAGCATCCTATTTTCTGCGGATCGTGCGACTCTACCTCACCAAAATGTACCACAGACGATGGACTGCTCGAGGTGATCCGGTAGCATGGTCGGTCATAGGACTCTAATCGGTTGTATTTCTGGCTGTGTGGATATTTGAATACATTGGTGTATGTCCAACCTATCGACAATGTGCATACGTTACAATAGTGCATGATTAGCGGATGTGACATACTCCGAATGAACCCATGTATCTATGATCCTTACTGAGGAAAGGGGCTGATAGATGTGTCAGGATTGGAGTGACACTTGCAGCACTGCCTATGTGTGTGTACTTCTACGTAACAGACTAAAATGAGAGAATAGACTGGCCCACATTTCAACAGTGTTGATTTCCGGACAAATTTTCTTCTAGTTTTGACCAGTACTACCTCCCGTAGGAACACGAGCGAGAATTTTCATTATGATTTGGGAGAGTGTGGTTTATCTGTAAAGGAGACTGCATACAGGACGCTCGTGCGACCTATTCTCGAGTACTGCTGGAGTATTTGGGATCCGTACGTCGGATTAAAGGTAAACATCTAAGTAATACAGAGGCAGCCTGCTAGACGTATTACTGGTAGGTTCGAACAACACAGAAGTGTGTCAGAAATGATTCAGGAACACAAACGAGAATCCCTGGAGGGAAGACTACATTCTTCCCGAGGAACACTATTGAGAAAATTTAGAGAACCGGCATTTGAAGATAACTGCAGAACGATTCTGCTGCCTGGAACATACATTGCGCGTAACGATCACGAAGATAGGTCTCATATGGAGGCATATAAACAGTCGTTTTTCCCCCGCACTATTTGCGAGTGGATCTGGAAAGGAAATGACATACTGTAGTGGTACGGGATACCCTCCGCCATCCGCCGTACTGTGGACTGCGGAGTATTTATGTATAGTTGATTCTTTTGTTTGTCTCAGCTGACGGTAACATTAACATTTTTGTGAGTAAGTTGAGAACTGACCCTTACGTTCGGCTAAGTAGTGTCGCATTTGACTGCGTACCAAAAACTGACAAACCCAAAGAAAGAGGTATTCACTTAAGTACCAATTTGTGTAATGGCAAAATGGAGAGACTAGACATACTGAAGTGCGTTTTGTACGTAGGTGAAATGTTATCGTTAAATTGAAATTATTTACTGAATAAAACTACTTGCAACCGAAGCTCGTTATTAAATACTTTTTCTTTCATACATTTTCCGTCGTCACCCTGTCAGGATATCTAAGATGATAATTTATTTATTTATTTTATTTATTTATGCATTTATTTTACCTGGCAAGATTAGGGCCTTCAGGCCCTCTCTTACACCTAACCAGGCATACTCAGATTCAACAAATTTCAGTTTCTACAGAACATTAAGGACATATAACATGTTATAGAGTATTAATGTTAAAGAAAAAAAAAAAGAGAGATTATGAAAGTAGTACAATGATAATTATATCAAAAAATAATTTTAACAATCAAGAATAATAATAATAATAATAATAATAATAATAATAATAATAATAATAATAATAATGACTATGTATATGAAAGTAAACATTTTTCTTTTATGAATGTCAGTCCTATTGCTAGTTGGGAATTTTCTCGTTATATTCTTGCAGCTTGTGAGTTATTCTCATCAAGCAGAGACATAAGACGATAGAATGGGTTGAAAGAGATATAGAAGAGGTAGATAGGTTAGAGGAAGAGAAATAGAATGGCAAAATTCGAAGCTATGATGGAGAGGAGAAAGAAAAAGATGAGAGGGGCACAACAATGGTGGCTATACCGTCCCTAATATGTAAGTCTTGAGCTCCCTCTTGAATGTTGAGTGGTTCTGGATAAGACGCAGATCACAGGGGAGTGCGTTCCATAGTCGTATGGCTGAGATGGAGAATGACACGGAGAAAGATTTTGTGTTATGTAAAGGTACAGCCAAGATGCTAGACGTATCCGATCTGGTATTGCGGTTGTGGAATGATGATAGGCGTTTAATGTGAGAAGATAGGTATTGTGGGCACCAGTGGCTAAGAAATCGATGAAGTAAGCACATCGTGTGGAGATCGCGAGCCTTATGTGGGCGTATCCAACCTAGCTGGGAGTATGAAGGACTGATATGATCATACAACCGTATATTGCATACGTATCTAACGCAAGGATTCATCACTAGCTCGAGGCATCTCGAATTTTCACTATTTGTGCCGTGTTGAACTACATCACAGTAGTAAAGATTAGGCAAGACTAGTGTTTGGACTAATTTTTGTTTAACATGTGTTGGAAATATTTTTCTAAATTTTTGAATTGCATGTAGGGAGGAGAGCGATTTCCGGCAAGCTATGACTGACTGTTTTTCGTAGTTTAGGTGTTCATCCAAGATTATTCCAAGGTCTGTTACTGTTTTTTTGGTATGGTAGTTGGGTACCATTGAGGAGTATTTGAGGGACTGTTTCGCGAAAGTACCGACTGATTAACTTTGGATGAGATATAAGTATGACCTGGGATTTCTTGTGGTTTAGTTTCAGACCTAGGTTCTGTGCCCATCGAGAAACAGAGCAAAGATCTGCGTTCATACTCGCTACTGCGTCAGCAATGTTCTTGGGGCTTGCACTTATGTACAGTTGGATGTAGTCGGCATATAGATGGTAGTTGCAGGAGTGAATCACTGAAGAAATATCATTAATGTACAGTGAGAAGAGTAATGGACCAAGGACGGAGCCTTGGGGAACTCCAGAGCGCACGTTTTCCCATGATGACTTTTCCGACCCACAAATGACTTGTTGACTTCTGTTTTTGAGGTAGCTGTCGAACCGGTGTATTACCTTCTGTAATGCTTCTAATAAAACAGGATCGTACCCTTTAGCTCAGTACTGTCCCAGTCCTGTAATAGTTTACTGAGGTGTTACTTGGAGTGACAATGACAAGAAGTATGTTGCTGTTTCGGAGTTAGGATGTTGACCATGCCACTGTAGTGGAGTCCGTCTGAGTTGCTCCGAAGTACGAAGTTTACTTTCTTCTTCAGTGAAGCTATTTAGCCAAAACAGATTTCACTATTTACAGTTTTCCTTTTATCACATTCCGTTTGGATGCCTTACGAGTAATGTGAATATTGTCGGATGACTGATTTGTTGGTTGTGTAACCTAGGTTCAAATATTGTCATGAAATATGCTGTGTGACATGAAAAGGTACATGTTCATCAGTTTGTTTATCCTGACACTATTAGAGCCATTAGACTGTCTCTGATCTCTAAGCAGATACTCTTGACAGTTAACAAAATGTTTATTATAAAGCACATTTTATAAAAGTAAAGAAGTCAATACTTAGAAATATCAACGACGTAAACAGCGAAAAACATTAATAGCTGTAGCAGAAAAAAGGAACACAAGTTATTGTGAAAAGTAGAATACCAGAGAGGTAAATCACATGCAGGTATATTTATATTGAGGGTCGTGGCAGCGATGGACGTCAGAGATCCGAAAGGAACATGGAAGACCAAAAAAAGCGAAAAAGGGGAAAAATAATAACTGTGTGATAGAGGAAGACATGTAACTGGCAGAAGTACGCATCTGCTTCACTGATTGGGATACAGAAATACCCATGTATGTTACATTTTTGGGGAAAGGTACAGAGGATGACGAAAAAAAGTGCTGCAGTTCTTTTCGTAAATGACACAGGGCACTGAATTGTGCGCAGAGCAGGTTGTTCCAGAGGCAGGTAGCAGCAAATGAAGGCGTATTTTGCTAATGTGTTCCTTTTACGGACGGCATAGTTAGAATACTATTTAAGTGAAACCTGTGATGTGATGATGGTAGGACAGTTACTTGATTTGAGATGTGAGGTACTTCGGTGCATGTACGTTGTACAGGATTATAAATAAATTTCCGCTACTTGAGAAGCTTGCTTGTTGCTTAGTTCCTGTCGTTCCCTCTGGAACATAGGGCCGTGACGAAATTCCTCCACCTGGTACTATTTCTAGCAAGTCTCGTCACTTCACTCCAAGTTTTCCCATTCTCTGCAGCTTCTCTCTCGATCGTACTTTTCCACGTCTGTCTGGGACGACCACGTTTTCTAACTACTTGGGGGTTCCAATGCAAAGCAATCCTTTCAATAGCTCCATCTGGTTTCCTCAATGTATGCCCAGTCCAGTTCCAGTGTCTTTCTTTGATTTGTATATTGATTGGTTGCTGATTTGTCTCCCTCCAAAGATCATCTGTCATATCTGGCCATCTCACATTTAAGATACGCCGGAGACAGCGATTGATAAAAACTTGGAGCTGGTTTTTGATGTGGTTAGTCACCTTCCAAGTTCGCAACCATAAAACAGAATAGCCTCCACATTGTTATTGAAAAGTCGGAGTTTGGTCTTCTTTGAGATGCTCTTGTTTCTCCAGAAAGGGTACAGTTGTACAAATGCACCATTTGCTTTGCGGATGCGACTATGGGCGTCCTCATCTGCGCCTCCTGTACTCGTGACTACTTCCGAGATAGAGGAAGGATTGGACCTGTTCTACGTCCTCTCCATTAATGGCCGGCCTATTCGTAATGGTCGAATTTATCCGCATTTCTTTACTTTTGCGAATATTTATCTTGAGCCTGCAACTTCCACCTCTCTGTAACCTGTCCAGTTTCTCTTCTCTTCTCTTCGATGTCTCGATTTCGCTGTGCCATTAAGCAAATGTCTGCGAAATCTACATCTTGAGAAGGCCCTACGAAAAACGAGTGACAGATAAACTTTGCGGAAAGATTTGTAAGGACACGCGGATGAACATAACGAACAAACCACTGAAAAAAAAAAAAAAAACATTTTAATTTCCAGATGAGAAGGTACGAGGATAATCCCAAACCAAAGGTTTCCTATTATTTTTTTGTAAGTCCATAGACCTGTCTATTTCTACAATGGTTTGCATCAGTTCACAGCTTGAACGTTTAGCTATTTTTCGACATAATCACCACTTCTGTCGCTGCATTTTTGTAGACGCTGTGGCAGTTTTTGTATGGCCATGTCATACCAGCTCGCCGCCATGCTGTTTAGAAAGTTATGAACCTCTTCTTTCACCTCATCGTCGGAGCTGAATCGCTGGGATGTAAACCACTGTAGAAATAAACAGATCTATATACTTATAAAAAACAGGAGACCTTACTTTGGGGATTACCATCCTAACATTTGTTAACTGTTTATCATGTTTACGTTCCAGGTTACAAACAGCCTGGAAGTTTGTACGGATACAGTTTGACGGTTGTTCGCGGCACTTTTCGAACGGTGAACCACGTAATGTTCGGCTGTCGTGATGCAGCTCCTGCACTGCTTGAAGATCGCTCATTGCGTCCAGCAATCTCAGCCACGGCAGCATTAACTTCGGCAACTTGTGGCGCTATGTCCGTCGGCCTCTCCCAGGAGAAGTTCCCAAATCAGCAGTTAATTCGAACTTCTAAATCATGCTCTTCGACCTCGGTACGGGAACAGCATCCTCTCCGTATTCCTTTAACGCGTCGATACTGGCGAAGAACAACAGAACTATTGCGCTGTTTTGACAAAACAACTTTACGAGTAAAACCCTGCTCTCCTTGACCAGACCCCATGTTGACTGTCAGCAACTGTAAAGCACACACACGCTGGTGTTCTAATCCTACGTAGCGAACGGCATCTAACGGCAAGTCTCGACACTAACACTGAAAAAAAACTGGAAACACTGCAGCGAACAGTCTGATCATCTTTCCTGTAAAGTTGGGTAGCCACATGGACAATACAGGACACGAAATGAAACCTTTCAGCCGTTTAGTTTCTAAACTTATTTTATTTGGCTACCAGGTATTAAAATCCATGGAGAAGAAATAAAAAACTTTGAGGTTCGCCGATGACATTGTAATTCTGTCAGAGACAGCAAAGGACTTGGAAGAGCAGTTGAACGGAATGGACAGTTTCTTGAAAGGAGGATATCAGATGAACATCAACAAAAGCAAAACGAGGATAATGGAATGTAGTCGAATTAAGTCGGGTGATGCTGAGGGAATTAGATTAGGAAATGAGACACTTGAAGTAGTAAAGGAGTTTTGCTATTTGGGGAGCAAAATAACTGATGATGGTCGAAGTAGAGGGGATATAAAATGTAGGCTGGCAATGGCAAGGAAAGCGTTTCTGAAGAAGAGAAATTTGTTAACATCGAGTATAGGTTTAAGTGTCAGGAAGTCGTTTCTGAAAGTATTTGTATGGACTGTAGCCGTGTATGGAAGTGAAACATGGACGATAAATAGTTTGGACAAGAAGAGAATAGAAGCTTTTGAAATGTGGTGCTACAGAAGAATGCTGAAGATTAGATGGGTAGATCACATAACTAATGAGGAGGTATTGAATAGGACTGGGGAGAAGAGAAGTTTGTGGCACAACTTGACTAGAAGAAGGGATCGGTTGGTAGGACATGTTCTGAGTCATCAAGGGATCACCAATTTAGTATTGGAGGGCAGCGTGGAGGGTAAAAAACGTAGAGGGAGACCAAGAGATGAATACACTAAGCAGATTCAGAAGGATATAGATTGCAGTAGGTACTGGGAGATGATGAAGCTTGCACAGGATAGAGTAGCATGGAGAGCTGCATCAAACCAGTCTCAGGACTGTAAACAACAACAACACCACCACCACCACCACCACCACCACCACCACCAAGTTTCGGCGATTTATTACGTCATCTTCGGGCCCCAGACAGACGTAGGAAGATTCCGCCTCGGTTCTAGTCAAAACAGGGGCCAGCAATACTGGTATTGTTAGATTTCCGCTTGCTATAGCAATCACTTCAACCATCGTGACGTAGTAAATCGCCGAAACTGGTAGCCAAGTAAAGTAAGTTTGGAAACTAGACGGCTGAACGGTGTTTCAGTTTACATCCTGTATCGAACAACCTTGTCCCGCAACAATCTCTGAAATGGACATACAGAGACATGGAAAATAATTTTCCATTTACACTGGCTGAAACAGCGAAAGTTTAATTGTGACCACTGTGCACACTGAGGAGCAGATGAGGTGGACGCTGGGTGTGGTTGTCGCACAAGCCGCGCGGGCTAGCTGCGCGGTCTGGGGCGTCTTGTCACGGTCCGGGCGACTCCCCTCCCCTCCCCGTCCGTCGGAGGTTCGAGTCCTCCCTCGGGCATGGGTGTGTTGTCCTGAGCGTAAGTTGAAGTTAGGTTAAGTAGAGTGTAGGCTTAGGGACCGATGACCTCAGCAGTTTGGTTTCTTAAGAATTCACAGACATTTGAACATTTTGGTAGTCAGACAACTTGTCTGACCAAGTTGTAAGAGGTCCATGACTAAGGGTTTTATTGCTAGCGCACTCGAGCAGATGTAATTTCGGTGGATTGCTCGCGCGCTGCCTGCGATATGTAAGCTATAAGAGAATCTCGGACCAGAGAGCAGTGGCAGTAGGAGTAGGTAATAGCTAGCAGTCGTGTGTATGGACTTGGCTGGGCCGGTCGTGGGGAGCGATGGCGGTGCCTGAGCGATGTAGTATAAGGTAAAAACAGGCGCGCGCATATGTAGTTTGTTAAACTCAATTTGTACTATTGTTATATTAAGTCTCATGTAAATGTTTCAAAAATCCTTTAATAATAATCCTTTTTATATAATTAACTTTTTGACAATCATTCATCTGAATTTAAAGAATCTGCTAATTTCTCCAATCCATTGTCATCCCGATTAGCGTAAAGAAAAATCATTTTGTTTTTTCTATACATGACAAATCTAGTGGCCGGGATTGCACTGGGCTGTGCCAGAAAAATTTCTTATAGGAGCAGATGTATACGCGTTATCCGGCGACTTCACTGAGGTAAGAATTTTCAATTTATCCAGTATGATCTTTCAGGGCCATGACGCAGCACTGCTGACGTCCAAATTTACCAGTTTAAATTCACAGACAATTATTGAAAGGTTACATATGAGTCACTTTTTTATTAGTAGGTTAGTCACGTTATTACTGCGAGATTACGGAATAATGAACTGTTGCTAGGTTACACTGAATGTGAATGCTATACATATTTATCTGTTGGGAGGTTACGAAGTCCGTGTCCCCGTTAGGATGATTGCGGCCCAAGAGACGCATGTGGGCGATGAAGCGAAGGAATGAAAGTGGTAGAAGCTGTGCTTTCAGTTGGGCAGTGGCTGGCTCAGCTCTCCGGCGATCAGTGTGAGAGGATCAGGGCAGAAGCTGTGAGGCGCGGCGGGCCAGAACGGGTTCCCGCTGCTGCCGGCGCCCGCCGTCGGCGCCGTGTTTACAGAGGGCCGCATTCCGCGCCACGAACAGCTCACCTCACACGAGCACGGCCACGTGTCGCTACAGGCCAGCCCGTCACGCGAAGACGGACCCAGTTCCTCAATGAGCTAAACAGCTGCCAGCAACTCTCGTCTTTTTCCCACTATCAATCTCTCACTCTCCACAACGTTGCGCGTTCCGTTGCAGCTTACCGACAGATTAAACACGTGAGCCACGACGGAACTCTAAAGGCCTGCTTTCCAGCGCAGCGAACGTAAGCAAACGATCGTCAGCCGACGAGAATTCTCTGCGGTAAACGGTAGGCGAACGCGAGCGAACTGCACTCAGTCGGTTACGTTCTTATTCTATCATTTACCGCTATTTATATGCCTTTTAGTGAACAATCAAACTTAGTTTCCGCGACCTCTACGCTTCGCCGCAAACAATACACACAGCTTTCGCCTGCTGTCTTTTCCACATTTGTTGCTGACTGGAGTTCCGTCAACGATGGAGTCGTCTGGAAAAATGTAAAGATCAATGGAGAATAGTATCACCTGTCGTCCAAATTCGACCAATTGTGCAGATGTTGTTAAAGCACACTAATCATTACAAAAGTCGTACGATTCTGCAAATATCTTGCCATATCTCTTTCTGTACAGCGTAGTGCAGCAACTCGACATGGCACAGACTCGTCAAGTCGTTGGAAGTCCCCTGCAGAAATATTGAGCCATGCTGCATCTATAGTCGTCCACAAATGGCCAAAGATTTGCCGGTGCAGGATTTTGTGCACGAACTGACCTCTCCATTATGTGCCATAAATGTTGAATAGGGTTCATGTCGGGCGATCTGCGTGGCCACATCGTTCGCTCGAATTCCACAGAACGTTCTTCCGACCAATCGCGAACAACTGTGGCCCGGCGCCATCGCGCATTGTCAGCTTTAAAATTCGACCGTTGTTTGGGGACATGAAGTCCACGAATGGCTGCAACAGTCTCCAAGTAGCCAAACGTAACCATGTAAACACATCCCACACCATTATGGAGCCACCACGAGCTTGCACAGTGCCTTGTTGACAACCTGGGTCATGGCTTCGTGGGGTCTGCACCACACTCGAACCCTACCATCAGCTGTTACCAACTAAAATCGGGACTCATCTCCGTCTACAGTCCAGCCTTTACGGTCACGAGCCCAGGGGAGGCACTGCAGGCGACGTCGTGCTGTTAGCAAATGACGATGGTGGTGATAATGTTTGGTTTGCGGGGAGCTCAACTGCGCGTTTATCAGCACCCGTACAAATTCCCAACCTTTGCTCAGTCCAGTCTCGTCACTTTCATGAATGATGAAAAAAATGATTAGGACAACGCCCTGTCATCTCGAGGCAAGTGAAAATCCCTGCCACACCGGGAATCGAACGCGAGACCCCGTGCTAGGGTAGCGAGCACGCGACCTCGGGACCACGAGCTACGTACGCTGTTAACAAAGGCACTCGCGTCGGTCGTCTGCTGCTATAGCCCATTAACGCCACACGTCGCCGCACTATTCTAACGACTACGTTCGTTGACCTCTGCGATTATTTCACGCAGTGATGCTTGTCTGTTAGCACTGACTAGTCTACGCAGACGCCGCACCTCTCGGTCGTTAAGTAAAGGCCGTCGGCCACTGCGCTGTCCTTGGTGAGAGGTAACGCTTGATATCTCGTATTGTCGGCACACTCTTGACACTGTGGATCTCCGAATATTGAATTCCTTAACCATTTCCGAAATGGAATGTCCAATGCGTCTAGCTCCAACTACCATTCCGCGTTCCTAGTTATAATTCCCGTCGTGCAGGCATCGGAAACTTTTGATCGGAGTATAAATGACAGCTTCGTCAATCCACTACCCTTTTACACCTCGTGTATACGAGCGTAACACCATGCGTATATGTGCATTTCACTATCCAGAGACTTGTCACCTCACTCGCTTACACCACCATAGTCATTCGACCAGATCTATGGTACAAAATGTTGCTGATCTCCAAGTAATACACTCCACGTAACCTGTGTCTGAAATCGTTGTTTGAGAAGTGACCACAGCAAATGCTGCGACGTAGCTGCAAATATTATTTCACTAATTCTTTGAGTTCTATTTAACTATTTGATCGTTTGATGAGAATCCATTCTACAATGCGATAAAAAAAATTTGTGGCAGTGGCGGCATATTTACTTTTTCCTTATGAGAGAAAAATGCTAACGCCGTTGAATAACTTAAATCTCACATGCAAAATATTTTGCAGTACAAAACCTGCACTGTGGAATCATCAAATCGCTATTGAAACTCTCAAAATTATTTGCGATTACGTTGACTGCACGTTTATAGGTCTCTTTCAGAACAGTAGAATTGCCACTACCAATGTCGACACCATCCGTATCGTTTTCTACGCAAAAGTTTCTCTCTACCTGAGTGGTAGTCAATCTGGTTCCTACTGCCCACTAATGGCCGCTCCACTTTCATGGTGGGCGGCAGGGGTTTTAAAAACTTTTTCATAAAATTTTTACAGCAGTATTTAAGTTATTATTGTTATTATTATTATTATATCCTCTAACTTGTAACTCTACTTTATAAATTTTGTAAAGTTAAGTTACCCCTCTATAAGTCACGTTTACTGAGGAACTGGAGGCACAGAAAATTTTACTGCGAACATGCAAGTGGGCGGTAGGTGAAAAGGGCTGACTACTCCTACCTAGACCTTTGTCTTCCAGACAGACCCATAAGAGTTCTTCTTGGAGGCATATCCTGAAACAAATGTAGGTTCCGCGTAACAAAGGTATTCGTAGCTATTGAGAATAAAGAAATTGGAAATTACGAACCTGCTTCACATATTGTGGTGACGGTGTCTGATGAACTCAAGCTTTGTTCCCCTTTACTCTTAGACAAAAGAGGAAGAATTAATGATGTCAATGACCAACGTTAAGTACAGTCTTTGTAAAGCCCGAATCGGTAGCATTCATCTCATGCTAGGTGAGGAGAACCCTACGTCATAGTGACGTAACGCTACGTCATCGTGATGTAAATAACCTAAATCGACTACGTGAGTACGTGTATCGATCTCTGCAGTTGTACCGCAGAGGTTGCTAAATGTAAGTAGACGTGTACAAAGCAAGTGACAGCAGTTGTGTGGTATGCTTATCCCAGTTGAATTGCTTATTAAGCTGTAATCTCAACTATTTTTGATGTTATTGTGTGTTTTTTGATGAAATGAATATCTGAACGAAAGAATCACAACAATAACGAAAGGCAAAAATAGCGTCTCGTCATTTTTTTAAAAATCCATTTAATTGTGCATAAATCATGTGGATACAAACGTGAAATATAGAGAAATAAAAGTATTTCGTATTTTTATAAAAGCCAATGGACTGTACATAATTCTTCTACGCAGAAATGTTAAACCGAGAAACTAATGTGGTTCCAAAGGTAATTCAGAATTTTGCTGTAATTTTAGTATTGCTTTCATGCTGTAGATCAGCACAGAAACTTTTGCTCTTCAGGCTATGAGCACTATGCGACTTAACTTCTGAGTTCATCAGTCGCCTAGAACTTAGAACTAATTAAACCTAACTAACCTAAGGACATCACACACATCCATGCCCGAGGCAGGATTCGTTGCTCTTCAGAAATAAGTTATTACTGATGATTATAATGTACTGACCTGCTATAACACGTCATTTTTCTTTATACGTTTTATACTGTGAAAATACAATGACATGTAAGTCGCCATTTGCAGCTACTTTTTGTATGACTTATGCCAAACACCCCCAAAATTTATACGATGTCTATTTCGAGAATAAAGAAACACAGTATTCCACCATCGCATATGATGCATCAGTTAGTGCTGCTAAAAACTGTGGGCTGTTGTTATTTTGTCAAGTAGCTCACCCATTTCTACATTCAGTGTTCAACATCATCTGGCAACTACTAGGAACTTACTTTCTCTTATAGTTGATACTGCTTAAATATTAAAATGTGAGTAATAATTATAGATAAAAATTTTTTTTCACAGTCTACAGCATATAAAGAAAAAAATGACGTGTTATAAACAAGTTCCATTACACATTATAATCATCAGCAATAATTCATTTCTGAAGAGCAACATTTTTTTAGTTGATCTGCAACATGAAGGCAAAATTAAAATTCCAGTAACATTCGGAATTATCTTTGGAACCACATTAATTTCTCGGCTTATCGTTTCTGCCCAGAAGAATTATGTACGATCCGGTGGCTTTCATAAAAATACTTTTTCTCTCTCTTTCACATTTCTATCTACATGACATATGCATAATTGAATTTTTTTAAAAATGACTACTCGCTTTTTTGACTTTCGTTGTGGTTATGGTTCCTTCATTCAGGTTTTCGTTATGTTCATGAAACACACAATAACATCCCGCATACTTGGGATTAGAGCTTAATAATTATTTCAAGTTTCTGTCGACACAATCACGCACGATTCGTGGATTTTTTTAAAAAAATGACTACAAGCCTTTTTTGACTTTCGTTATGTTCATCAAATACCCACTAACATCCCAAATTCTTTGGATTACAGCTCAATAATTATTTCATGTTTCTGTCCACATGATTTATGGACGATTCATCGGATTTTAAAAAAAAATGGCTGCAAGCGTTTCTTATTTTACTTTCGTTCTGGTTACTTCCTTCTCGTTACTTCGTTCAGACATTCATTATGTTCAAGACACACACAATAACATCCAAAACTGTTAGGATTCAAGCTTAATAACTAATTCACCTGGGCTGAACATACCACATAACTGCTGTAACTTCTTTTCTTCACATGTATTTACATTTAGCTTTCACGTTACCGTGCAACCTCTGTGGTGCAACTGCAAAGATCGATATACGTACTCATGAAATCGATTTACGTTTATTTACGACACGATGACGTAGCGTTACGTCACTGCGACGTAGGGTTCTCACCTAGCGTGAGATGGTTCAAAATGGCTCTGAGCACTATGCGACTTAACTTCTGAGGTCATCAGTCGCCTAGAACTTAGAACTAATTAAACCTAACTAAACTAAGGACATCACACACATCCACGATCGAGGCAGGATTCGAACCTGCGACCGTAGCGGTCGGTCGGCTCCAGACTGTAGCGCCTAGAACCGCACGGCCACTCCGGCCGGTAGCGTGAGATAGCTGCTACGCAGCCCGAAGCATATGGTTCGAAGTCTTCATTACTGCAATGTTTCCTTTTATCAAGCAGGAAAAGCAGAGATTTCATTGAAAGTGTCATATCGATTAGAAAAATAGAATTCACGAGAGACCTATCACTCTCGTTGCCTTCGTTCATAGTAATCTATCTTTAATTACATGGCTGAAGTTATCACTGCTACGTTAAGTGATTTTTTGATGAGGTTAACAGTTTACTCGTGATTATACTACTGCCATGTAACGAACTGTAAGGCAGATTTGATCAAGTAGCCTATGTGACAGGCCCTGTGTATAGTTATCGTTTTATTAATCATACACATGACGTTGTCTTCCTTATGCGTACTTTAATAAAACCGTTGAGTGATCCGCATGTGTCACTATAGACATCGAAAACTATTTGCGACACAGCAGTTAATCAAGTGTGAAGTTTAACGTAGCTATGCACAGTTTTTAACAACCAGAGGGTTAATGCTAGCCTTTCTTCAGGTAATGTTTGTCGTCGGTAAAGAGTGTTCTGCTTTTAAATGTCTTCCTTACTTGTATTGAGGAGCCAGTGCAAAGTGTCAACCGACCTATGTGCGAAGGTTTGGAATAATGCTAAGGAAAGCTGGAGCTGAAATTCAGCCTTAGTGCACAACCTCCACTCATTTCATTTCATGTTTACATACAAACGGTCACACTTAAATTCCTCCTTTATTACACCATTTTGCGAATTTTATCAAGAAACAGTGCGCTCGCTATGGAAAATTGTCCTGCCAGAGTATGAAAGTTTTGCACCGTGGTTGTAACTACCTATTTATCGAGTTGTATCCTCTGCGCCGATTATTAGCGCCAAAAAACAGTAACGCAGAGTTTTCATTATGTCGTGTTCTCTTCTGTTCCCTCTCGTGTACATGCTTGCTCGCTCATACAATCGTGTGTTGGTGAACACTGATGAACTGCCTACGAACGTACTTTCGCGTACGTTCGCTTTCATAACATACGGTGTAAACCAGGCTTAATCGGTATCCTGAAAACTTCAACGTGGAATGCCGGCAGCGGCTCAGTGCTTTAGGTGTAATCCTTTAGAACTACTTGTAAGGTGACATACACACACCTTCCCTTATTTAGGATGTAAGTTAATTATCTTTCTTTCAACGCCAAGCTAGAAAGCTTTTAGAAATTTTTTATCATTGATCTGACTGCTTAAGCAGTTAATGCGACCTCACTGGTTCGCATCGTCTGCTAGCGATTGCGAATAGTTTCTGTGTTATCACCGGAATAGCACTTGCTAGCGACTGACGCGGAATTATCATTACTTCGTCCTCAACTATGAGCTCGCACACAGCGCCAAAGTGCTTGCTTTGTATCGTCTGCTGGGACTTGCCAATCAACTTAGTCGTCAACTATCCATTCCGACATGCTAGGCGAAAAGGCAGCTTTCTATTCGTTTAAGTGTTATGACTGTCTTTCCGACCTCTCACGTGGTGTGCGAGTTAGCAGTTAAAAGAAGCCATTTCTTCTCCTTTCGGAGATAATAATGGAAGTGTGTCCAGGTCAGTTGTACTCTGGTTGGCCATAATAGACGTCGCGAGAGAACGAAGTCGGTGCACAGATTCAAGATCTGGAGTTCTCTTCATGTCGTGATGCGCCCAGCGCCGCAACAAGTTCTATTTTATTATTTCTACATTCAATTCCGTGACAAGAAATGCAATGCACGGAAGAAGGTGATCACTTATCTTAGTATGCTGACTTATCTGACGAGAATATTTTTGTCTCGTGTTCAGCGTTTCTTTTTCCTATTTCACAGCAAATTTTCGCAGATATAGCTTTTGCTTCTTGTCAATTAAGAAAATTTCCCTCATTTTTTGAGTAATTTAAAACTCTGTTTCTTAGTGTTCTATTAAGGTGCTGTTATTTGGATCCAGTGAGCACATCTTGTCCTTTTCGCCGTAGCTTCTCATTATCATTTGACTGAGATAAACATGCACTGAATGTTCCTTATACTAAACTTAAAGTGTGTGGGTAGCATGACCTCAAAAGCTGTTCAATCCTTCCATAACCTCTCCCTTACCTTCCAGACTTCATGGAGTCTCTCTCTTGCGTGACTATAACTCCCGGAAGAGAGGCTATCGCGGAAAAAGAGCACAACGTCATCTTCAGAGGGAGTGACTGATTGTGGAAACATCCCTTGGGCAATGCCTACGCCAGGTCTCCGCAATACCCATTCTTCTAGGACTGTATTACCAGCACGGTATGCAGGAAGGCTTCTGTGAAGTTTGAGGGCAGGTGAGAGGCAGAGACAACAATGAAGGTGTGAGAGGGTCGTGTGTCTGTCCAGAAAAGAAATATAAGTGTTTCGAGAACGGTTGCTAATGTGACTAAATTCGCTGTAGTCGTAATGCACCTTACAGATGACGTCCTCAAATGTTATGTTTGAACACAGCAGTGCTTTACCATACGTACTGATAGTGAACGCGGTGCGCCTTTGCCTTCGTCCACACCGTCATCTGCGTTCAAATGGCTCTAAGCACTATGGGACTTAACATCTGAGGTCATCAGACCCCTAGAACTTAGAACTACGTAAACCTAACTAACCTAAGGACATCACACACATCCATGCCCGAGGCAGGATTCGAACCTGCGACCGTAGCAGCCGCGTGGTTCCGGACCGAAGCGACTAGAACCGCTTGGCCACAACGGCGCCAGCTACGTTACCCAGGCAATTACAAAGGGGGACACACTTTACAGCGGAGTCCGAACCACAGTGGAAATGGCATTTTCGACACTAACGAGTCACTGTGGTAACTGATACGAATGGTAAGTGAATCGCGAAATTTCGGATGTGGAGTATGAGAGAAGCATTGAGACGTGCGCGCGCTCATACCGATACCTATGCTAGCGGAACCTCTGGATTTTGTTGCTTAGCCTACAGTTTCTCTTGTGTCGCATGTGGTGGCACCTTTGCCTCGCCTCAAGCGGCATTTAAGTGCGCGTGCACCTCACATTAAGGTCTGTGACGCTGGTGCTGGAGCAACTCTTGCGGAGCTTTACTGGACTGCTGCCTGGACTTGATAGCCATGGACGTCCGCTCCCCGAATTTGCTTGGCGCGCGTTTCCTTTGGGCAGCGTGTCTACGTGTACTGGAGAATGGGCGCTTTCATCTGTATGTCCAGCGCCGAGCCATATAGAGTTCGAATAACCCTGCTACCTGCTGCCTTGGGTGGTGGATGTGCCCGCATACACCGCCCTTTAATCTCCTGGACCCTAAGCAGGTACGACAGTAAGCACCACACAGTTAAATGTCTGGCGCGGTTCGTGAAAACGCCTGTGCTTTGCCACAGAATTTCGTTTGGTGTTCATGCCGTGTGCCGATTTGGCTTGCATTGCTGGCACTTGTTTGGTCGAAGCTCTTAACGTGGATCAGCATCCCGTACTCAGGATGCGCCCGAGTTACTCGGGGGACGGACTTATGAAGGTTTCTTCCAGTTCCACTCAAGAATAAAGCGTGGAAAAAATGACTGCCAGTACCCTCGGGGAGAGCTGCTATTTGTCTTGTATCTGCACTACCTCTGTGAGATAGATACGTATGAACGTTATTTTTACTTTCTGCCCTGAAAGATACCATTGTAAGCTTTCTAAGCAGATCGTCCCGAGATGTATAGCGTCTTTCTTTGGGTGTCCCTAATAGAAATGTTAGAAAATCTGAACATTTCATGCACTGTAAGTACCCAGTTACGTGTGGTGTGGGTCCCTCACATTTTAGCTGTATTTTGCAGCATCAGTAATGTGTCATTCTATGGCCCCCGCATGCCTACTACTCGGCCTATGTCGCCGAAGTGTTTTCCAGAAGGCCAGCCTCTCTGCCAGTTGAGTGCCTCCACGAAAATAGCTTAGGAATATTTTCTACCTAACCACATGATACTTCCGATACTGACAATCCGATTTTTGTTATGATACTATGATATTATCGAGTACTTTTGTTTGGGTCTGTAAAGTATCCCTTTCAATATAAAGAAAGGTGACTGAAAAGTAATGAAGGTACTTGATTCTTCCGGAAAGAAATTGTTCGAAGTCTAGATACATCACAACGTCCACAGCAGGAGCACGACAAAGAAAGGTAACTCATAAGGCGTTCAATTTTGATCAAATTTACACAGTTGTAATGAAAAAAAAAAAACTCTTCCGTTATCTGATTTCGTAGCCGTCAAGTTCAAAGCCGTCGGTGGGGAGCAGCAACCTTGGTGACGGCGGACTGTGATAACATTCGTATAATCCGACAAAATGTTTTGCATTTCATAAAAAAAATGATTTAATTCTGTAATAAGAAATTTGGACTGCAAAGTTCTTTTTATAAGGTACGTAAATCTGAACATATTGGCGCGCAAATCGATGCGACGACAAATCAATCGCGTACCACGATAATCAGAAACTCCTCCACCACCACCACCACCACCACCACCACCACCACCACCACTAATGTAACAGTGTAAGTAAGAAAAAATTGTCCTTACATGAAGACGGACAAGAGGAGGAAGCCTATTCACAAGGCATATACGAGGCAATTTATTTTAATGAAATAACGAACATACAAGAAGGATTTTACACAGACATTAACACATGACGCAATTGGACCTTTGTTTTAGCACATCGAACTGTACTTTTTCTCTCTCTCTCGCATTCTTGTGGCGTTCCTACAGCTGTCGCCGCATCCCGCATACTTGTCGCCATTGACTTCGATCTTGCCATGCTTGCCTCGTCTTTTTCAGTTTCTCATGGCCTCCTTTATCCCGTCTAACGAGGCAAACTTCGGTTTCCATCGTCATCATCTCAGTTATGGTTCATCAAAATGATCTTTGGCTGTCAGTCACTAGTACTTTATGTCCATACCAAGCGAACCGCTGTTCTTGTACTCTTTCTGTAATGCTTTCTTGTACAACGAAGAAGCAATGCTGGAAACAAAAGAAAGGTTCGAGGGTGGAATTAAAAGTCAAGGTGAAAGGGTATCAGAGATACGATTCGCTGATGACATTGCTATCCTGAAGCGAAGAAGAATTACATGATCTGATGAACGGATAAACAATCTGATTAGTACAGAATATGGACAGAGTAAATCGAAGAGAGACGAAAGTAATGAGAAGTAGCAGAAATGAGAACAGCGAGAAACTTATCAGAACTGATAATCACGAAGTAGATGAAGTTAAGGATTTCTGCTACGTAAAATAACCAATGACTGCTTTTGATGTCCTCCTTGCTCCGTCAGACTAGCAATGGCAAAAAGAGAACTGCAGTATCAAATATCGGCCTTAATTTGAGGAAGAAATTTCTGAGAGCGTACGCCTGGAGTACAGCATTGTATGGTAGTGAAACATGGACTGTGGGGGGAAACAGTAACACGAGAGAATCGAAGCATTTGATATGTATTGTTACAGACAAATATTGAAAATTAGGTGGACTGATAAGTTAAGGAATGACGAAGTTCTTCGCAGAATTGGAAAGGGAACTGTGGAAGACACTTCCAAGGAAAAGCGACAGGATGATAGGCATCTGTTATGACATGAGGGAATGACTTCCATGGTACTAGAGGGAGCTGTAGGGGGCAAAAGCTGTAGAGGGAGACAGAGATTGGAATACATCCAGCAGATAATTGAGGACGTAGGTTGTAAGTGCTATTCTGAGGGGAAGAGGTTGGTACAGGCTAGGGATCGTGGCGGGCCGCATCAAACCAGGCAAAAAACTGATTACCCCCAAAAAAGTTTTCTTCTGTGTGAGTCATTTCTCCAATCGTGTTTCTCGTGAGGTGTCGCAGAGAGGTTCTCCACGATATTCAGAGATAATCTATTTCTACAACTGTTTTATGTTTTCCAGTTAACTCCCAGCACTCTCATCCATAGGTCGTTATAGGGTCTACATTACTTCCACGGCGCATCGTCTTTACTTTACAACGTATCTTAGAAAATCGTAACGGAGGTTCTATATTTTGGATTGCTGCTTCCCCGTGAGTTACTCTTTGCTGTATTTCCCAATCACTCGTTCCGACTTCCGATAGGATGCTGCCCCAGTATTTAAATTTTTTATGCACTGACCTACTACCAAGCTCCTTTGCCGGCTGTAGCTGTCACTAGTTGCGGCGACTTTAGCTCCCGCGACCACGTCTCCTGAACTCGCTGCAGTGTGGCGCCACTTGGCTGCAGCATTGGCTTAGTGGACACATTGCGGGATGTTTCAACTTTGGCTCGCTCTCCGTGCAGCACGCCGTTCGCTACGCCGACGCAGTTTGTAGACACTGTCAGTAATGGTGAAAGTGGCGGTCGGCATCTAGATTATGACCGGTGTACCAGTTGGTGCCCATGGTTAAGACAGTTTGTTGCTGGAGTCAGTTTGATGGGTGCCGCTGAATGACGTGGTTGTTGTGCCTATGGGGCTGCTATGCTGGTTCTGGCACGCAAGTAGACGCCGATATTATCATGAAACAAGTGAAGTTGGCTAGGCTGTAGATGATAGACATGATTGAGAGAACAACACATTTGGTAACCGTGAACAGTGTTAACTTGTAATGTTATCTGTTTTGGTAAATTAGGCAGGTAGTTTCACCTGTGTGCCTTGCGGAATAGTTATCCAGATACGATTGGTATGTACTGTTCAGTTGAAACTTTTATGTTGTGAAAGGGAATATTCTCAAAATCATGTCTGTTGTGTAATAGCTTGCAAACCTAAGTCGTAAATTATATCAGGGTCGGAAGTAAGTGTTTGAAATTCTGTCATATTATTGCGTGAGAAATTACCGGCAATTAAGCATTCTGAAACTCAGCCAGAAATTTTCTGAAGTATTTTCAAAATCATCATCATCCTCATCATTGTTATTGCATGTGGGATCATTACAAGAAACTTGCTGGGAATGTTATGAACTTTAAATCTAACACAGAAATTGGTAGTGGGGAGTTTTAAAATTACCTTAACGAAATGTTCGTAGGCTTTTAATACTGTATTAAATGGATGTTGCCTTAAATTAATCTCCTACCCACTTCATACTAGCCGTTCCTCTCACTGAAACTTGAACAGTTTCCTACGTTTTCTCCACTGCATAGTTATTCAGTGTGTCGAAAATATGCTTCCAATCCCAACTTATGATATTCTCCTGGCGTTTTTGTTAGCATTAAACAGCTATCATCATCTTCGCTGACTTTTATTTAGATATAATGCCTGGCGCTGACGCGGTCAGGCCCTTCCTTCCGTCGTAACTTGCGTGTCGTGTCAGCGAGAGATGGCGGTGTAAAGAACGTGTGGGGTACTCGGGTGGGTGGACGACCTCGCAGCATCAGCAGGCGCAGGTGCCGCCGTGCGGCTGCCAGGGGAAGGCGTAAATCACGGCCCCATCAAGCCGAGGCTGCACGCCAAACACTCGGCGCCTGCATAACATCCTCACCACGCAGAACACTCGCGTTACGCAACGTGTCACAGCAACGCTTCTTCATTCTGGTATACATCCTGCGAAACACTGCCTCAATACCTAAACATTTACCGTGGAGGACAGAATGTGACACTACTACAACCTCCTCCTGTGTCAGTAAGCTGTGACAATTTCCATAACGTTCTCCTTATGACCGATCGCCAAATATACGAAAGGCGATGAACAAGTCAGGTTGTTTTTATTTGGGATTCCAATACACCATATTATTCCCCGCTCTCCTGACTGAAAAACCCAATTTTTCGACATAATGCGAGGACCTTACTGGGAGGACCTGTACTCTCGCATGGTACCACTACTCGTCCACGTCGGAGTCAAAGTCTTGTTGCATCATGTAACCTCCCCGTCATCTACGTATAGCTTCCCGCGGGGTGCACCTTTGGTTGGACCAAAGAGATGCAAGTCGGAAGGTTTGAGATCCGGGCTTTTTTTTTGGTTTTAGGGCGCACAACTTCAACGGTCATCAGCGCCCAGACTACGTTAGGAATGCACCGCGAGGCACAAGTTTAAAACAGCAACTAAAAGGGAAAACATGATAAAAGATCGACAGGCATAGGATTAAAAAAAACAGCATAATTAAATGTCCTTAGACAGGTTGGTCAATTTGATAAAACGAAGAACGCGAGCAGCTGCTCCTGGGTCATCTGCTAAAATGGCATCGAGAGTACATGGCAGGCCAAGATCAAGACGCAGTGTAGTAAAATCCGGACAGGACGTTAAAATGTGGCGGACCGTCAGCAAGTGCCCACATGGGCAGCCGTCAGCAGATGGCGATGGCTGAACCGGCAGTGTCCAATTCGTAAGCGGGCCACAACTACCTCCTCCCGCCGAGAGGGGCGTGAGGAGGACGTCCAAGCCGCGGGAAGAGGTTTCAAGGCCCGAAGCTTGTTGTCCGTAAGTGCAGCCCAATCGGCATGCCACAGTGATAAAATGCGCCGACAAATGACCCTGCTACAATCTGATGAAGGGACGCAACAAAAAGCTGTCCGAGGCTGGCGGACCGCAGCCTTGGCCGCGGCATCTGCAGCTTCGTTCCCAGGGATACCGACAGGGCCAGGAACCCTCATAAAACTAACCGGAGAACCGTCATCCACCAGCTGCTGAAGAGAGCGTTGGATCCAGTGCACGAAAGGGTGAACTGGATACGGATCACTAAGGCTCTGGATGGCGCTCAGGGAATCGGAGCAGATGACAGAAGCAGAATGTCGGTGGCGGCAGATGTAAAGAACAGCCTGGTAGAAGGCAAAGAGCTCAGCTGTGAAGACCGAACAATGGCCATGGAGCCGGTACTTGAAACTTTGTGCCCCGACAATAAAGGAACACCCGACCCCGTCATTGGTCTTTGAGCCATCTGTATAAATGAAGGTCATATTAATGAACTTCGAACGAAGTTCGACAAAACGGGAGTGGTAGACCGAACCGGGGGTAACCTCCTTTGGGGGCGAGCTGAGGTCAAGGTGAACGCGAACCTGAGCCTGGAGCCAAGGTGGCGTGTGGCCCTCGCCCACTCTAAGGGTTGCAGGGAGTGAAAAATCAAGGTGTTGAAGGAGGCGACGAAAACGAACTCCAGAGGGTAGCAGGGCAGAGACATACAACCCGTATTGACGATCGAGGGAGTCGTCAAAAAAGGAACGATAAGACGGGTGGTCGGGCATTGACAGTAGCCGACAGGCATACCGACAAAGCAGTATATCGCCCCGGTAGGGCAGTGGCAATTCACCGGCTTCAGCATGAAGACTCTCGACGGGACTAGTATAAAATGCTCCGATCGCAAGACGTGAACCCCGATGTCGTATGGAGTTGAGGCGGCGTAAGATGAACGGCCGTGCAGAGGAGTATACGAAGCTCCCATAATCCAGCTTTGAGCGGACGATCGACCGATATAGGCGAAGTAGGACGGTTCGATCCGCTCCCCACGACATACCACTGAGGACACGGAGGACATTTAGTGAACGGGTACAACGGGCAGCCAAATAAGACATGTGGAGACCAGCTAAGTTTCCTGTCAAATGTAAGACCGAAAAATTTTGTTGTCTCCACGAATGGGAGAGCAACGGGACCGAGTCGTAAGGACGGTGGGAGAAACTCTCTGTAGCGCCAGAAGTTAATACAGACCGTCTTCTCGGCAGAGAAACGTAAGCCATTGGCGACACTCGAGGAGTAAAGATGGTCAAGAGAACGCTGAAGACAGCGCTCCAGGACACGTGTACACTGCGCGCTGCAATAGATGGTAAAATCGTCCACGAAAAGGGAGCCTGATACATCAGCTGGGAGGCAATCCATTATTGGATTGATCGCTATGGCGAAGAGAGCGACGCTCAAAACTGAGCCCTGTGGCACCCCATTCTCCTGGCGAAAGGGGTCCGACAGGACAGAACCCACATGTACCCTCAACTGTCGATCCATTAAAAAGAAACGAAGCAGAGCGGCGCCTACGAAATCCACATTGTACATTGGTAAGTAGGCGCCGCGATTCGAGCAGCCAAACCAAACGAGAGTTAACCATTCGCTCCATCACCTTACAGACACAGCTGGTAAGCGAGATGGGTCGATAACTGGAAGGCAAGTGCTTGTCATTCCCCGGCTTAGGAATCGGTACAACAATAGACTCGCGCCAGCATGCGTGAACATGTCCCTCAATCCAGATGCGATTATAAGTACGAAGAAGGAAACCTTTACCCGCAGGAGAAAGGTTCTTCAGCATCTGAATATGAATAGAATCAGGCCCTGGAGCGGAGGACCGTGACCGGGCAAGTGCATTTTCGAGTTCCCGCATGGTGAAAGGGGCATTGTAACTTTCACGATTCGAGGAGCGGAAGTTAGGTGGCCTAGTCTCCTCTGCCTGTTTTCGGGGAAGGAAGGCAGGGTGGTAATGAGCGGAGCTCGAAACCTCTGCGAAAAAGCGGCCGAAGGCATTGGAGACAGCCTCAGGGGCCACAAGGACGTCATTCGCGACCGCCAAGCCAGAAACTGGTGAGTGGACCTTAGTGCCAGATAGACGGCGCAGGCTACCCCAGATAACAGAAGAAGGAGTAAAACTGTTGAAGGTGCTTGTGAAAGCAGCCCAGCTGGCTTTCTTGCTTTCTTTAATAATACGACGGCACTGCGCACGTAATCGTTTATAAGTGATACAATGCGCCACTGTAGGGTGGCGTTTAAAGGTGCGTAATGCACGTCGACGAGCACGTAAAGCGTCTCTACATGCTGCGGTCCACCAGGGGACCGGTAAGCGACGTGGAGAAGTGGTGTGTGGGATGGAATATTCAGCAGCAGTGAGAATGACTTCCGTGAGGTGTGCGACCTGACTATCGCAGCTTGTGAAGGTTTGATCCTGAAAGGTCGCCCCGAAAGAGAAGAGCCCCCAGTCGGCTTTGGAGATGTTCCAACTAGCTGAGCACGGAGAGGGGGTATGATGCAGGAGATGGATGACACACGGGAAGTGGTCGCTCGAATATGTATCGGAAAGGGCATACCACTCAAACCGGCGTGCAAGTTGGGTAGTACATATAGAGAGGTCTAAATGGGAATAGGTGTGAGATGTGTCCGAAAGAAAAGTAGGGGTGCCAGTATTGAGGCAGACAAGATTGAGCTGGTTGAAAAGGTCTGCTAACAGTGAGCCCCTCGGGCAGGATGCTGGAGAGCCCCAAAGGGAATGGTGGGCATTGAAGTCTCCAGTTAACAAAAATAGTGCAGGTAGCTGAGCAGTAAGTTGAATCATGTCTGCCCTGGTAACGGCAGACGACGATGGAGTGTAAACGGTACAAATAGAAAATGTAAAAGTGGGGAGAGTAATTCTGACGGCAACTGCCTGCAGGCCGGTGTGCAATGTGATGGGATCGTAGTAAATACCATCCCGGACCAGCAACATAACCCCTCCATGAGCCGGAATACCTACCACAGGGGGTAGGTCAAAAGGCACAGAGGTGTAGTGTGCCAAGGCAATGTGATCGCATGGGCGGAGCTTCGTTTCCTGGAGGGCTACGACGAGCGGACAGTGCAAGCGGAGCAGCAACTTCAAGTCCTCTCGGTTGGAGCGAATGCTGCGAATGCTGCGAATATTCCAGTGAGTAAGTGCCATCGGGAGAAGAAAAGGAAGATGAAAAAAGGGGTCACCTCGAAGGCCGCTGAGGGCTTGGCTTCGAGCGAGTACTGCTGCCGCTATCAGTAGGCAGACAGCCATCGGCCATTGGTTCTATAGGTTCATCGGCCATCTCGTTAAGATGGCCGGGAGGAGGAGCTTCCTCCGCCGGTGGACGGCCAGATGTTCGGCTACCAGCGGTGCGGGCAGGCAACCGCGGCCTGGGGCGGCAACCGCTGAGTGGCGCACAGAAGAAATGCGCCGTGGAGGAGAAGGAGAACTGTGCTTCCTATGAGCCTTCTTGGAAGGTCTTTTAGTGGAAGTACTGGTCGACGGCTGGGAGTGCGAGGGACGTAGGAAGTCTGCACGGGACGGTTCCTTCTTGAAGGCCCGTGCATCTGATTTCTGGGTCTTCGTCTTGGCAGAAGCTGATGAAGGTGCTTGTGTCGGAGGGGTGACGGGAGGAAGAGGAGACGTCGACCGCGCGATCTTAGCACTGGCCGAACGGACGACCGTGGTGCCGAAGGTCAGATCGCATGTCTGCGTCGCCACCTCCCTGGTAGTCCGAGGAGAGGCGAGGACAGTACTGTACTTTCCCGCTGGGAGCAGCGCGGGCTTCCTACTAGCAAATAGCTTGCGAGCAGCCGAGGTGGACACTTTCTCTTTGACCCGAATTTCTTGGATACAGCGTTCTTCCTTGTAGATGGGACAGTCGCGGGAGGACGCTGCATGGTCACCCCGACAGTTCACACAACGAGGAGACGGAGGTGGACAGTCACCCTCATGGGCATCCCTGCCACAAGTGACACATTTAGCCGCATTGGAACAAGACTGGCGAGTGTGATTAAAACGCTGACACTGGTAGCAGCGCGTAGGTGTCGGGACATAGGGGAGATCAGAAATAACCTCGTAGCCCGCTTTGATACGTGACGGCAGCTGAACACTGTCAAAGGTCAAGAAAAGCGTCCGGGTCGGTACAAGGTCATTGTTGACCTTTTTCATGACCTTATGGACAGCCGTCACGCCCTGCTAAGCGAGGAAACTGAATCTCCTCGTCTGTTAATCCGTCAAGTGATCGAGTATAGACCACGCCATGAGACGAATTCAAAGTGCGGTGAGCCTCCACCCGGACAGGGAACGTGTACAAGAGTGTGGCCCAAAGCAGTTTTTGTGCCTGAAAGACGCTCTCAGTTTCGAGTAACAAGGTACCATTACGCAACCTGGTACACGATTTGACAGATCCGGCTATGGCATCTACGCCCTTCTGGATAACGAAAGGGTTGACAGAGGAAAAATCCTTTCCGTCCTCAGATCGAGAAACGACGAGGAACTGTGGGGCAGGCGGTAGTACTTTTGTCACTGGTGGCTGGTCAAGTTTCCGTTTTTGGGCAGAAGTCGAGAGAGATGGAGAGAAATCCATTGCGGAGGAATCCCCCATGATTGCCAGCGTCTCCGATGGCGCGCTCCTTCCTTGTGGGGACCCTCTCAGAGGGCACTCCCACCTTGGGCGAATGTTTACACCTCAGGTCACACCTCCCCAGAAACAGACGGAGGGACCAATCGGCATGGTCAGAAGGTATCAGCTCAGGCAATCACCCCTCCCCGGGCCTGGCCTTTACCACGGGGTACGTGCGTGCCTTACTTGTCTACCCAGGGCGGGGAATTACGCGTTACCCCGTCACCGGCTACGCGTGCGAACGCGTAGGTCGGCATTCAGGCGCGCACAGGGAGGAAGGAAGAAGAGGAAAAAGAACAGAGAGAGGAAGAGAGAGGACAAACTGTCTCAAACGCCGAGGCGGAGACCAGAGAAGGCAAGGACAAGAAGGCAATGAGAAGGCAAGGAGAAGACAAGGGAAAGAGTAAGGAAGACAGTGAGATGGAGAAGAGCAAAGAAAGGAACCAGCCCCAGGAAGGAAGAAACGAGAAGTGAAAAAGCAAAATGACCGAAAATAGAGGTCGTGGAACCGTCCGTCTCCGGACGCAGGCGCTAACTACCTCCTTGAGGGGGAGGGACTCCTTTTAGTCGCCTCTTACAACAGGCAGGAATACCTCGGGCCTATTCGTACCCCGAACCCGCAGGGGGAAGATCCGGGCTGTAGGGTGGATGACGAAGAGCCGTCCAATGAAGTTTTGAAGTAGTTTGCATTTTTGTGGCTACTAACATGCTGAAAAATGTTTCTCCGATTTCCGGAGAGTAGAACAATACACTTCATAGTCAGTCGTTGCACGACGAGGGAGGACATTGAAAAGAGTAACTCTTTCAGAGTCTTAGAAGACCGTCGCAGTGACTAACGGCTGAGGGTGCAAACTTTTTCATCTAAGGAGCGGTGGTGGGGCCCACCCCTTTGATTGCTACTTTGTTTGCGGTTTGAAGTGATGAACACGTGTTTCATCACCTGTGACGACGTTCGACAAGAACTCAGAGGGCACACGCCTTTGACTACCCCTGCTGGTGGACGAGTGAGTCACCTCTACCAACAGATACGCCCAGTTGTGGAGCGAGGTGTTTGACTGCGACGCTCGAATGAGAGTGTCTGCACGATCCATCAGATCGGACAGTTTGCGCGACAATGTTGCGGTGATGACAGACGTCACGGCCAAAGGCTCTACGTGCTTTTGTTCACTGCCAGATCTCAGACATGCTGCAAGCGCCTACGAATATTTGTGATTCTCTGGTGCTCCGTCAAAAGGAACGCATTGACAATACTCTGCTTCAAACGTATCTCCTATAATAGAAGCCAATTTGAAGGCTGCGTATAGCGCCGCGACAGATCGGAATTTCACGAAATTCTAGGAGCTGAAGCGGAAATATTCCGCGATGTCCTAAAATTCGCATTTTTTAAAACCGAAATTGGCCGACAAAGAAAGTGTTTTGCTTTATTTACTGAGCGCCCTTCATAAAGACAAACTTGCTCAAGAGATGTGAGGTATCTGGAGTTCATGAGATAATAGTACGATTGTACACAGATGACGTGTAAGAAGTCTTCAAACTCACTTTCCTTCTCCGCGGAGCTCCACGGAAACTCTGAGGTTAATTTCCACAGGCTGCTGCGTCCGGAATCCACGCACTCCTAGCGCAGTGCGACGCGCAAGTCAAATTACGCGACATACTGCTAGGTACACTTAATTGGAGATGTTTACTGCCGGATTTCTCTTCACTGAGACACTGTCAGATTAGTCTAAATGAGGGTTGACAACCTCGCTTTGACCCGCGACACACGGTTAAACTTCACACCACTAGAATATCAATTATCGAAGAACTGTAGCAATCCAGCTACTTTCAGAACAGTGTCGAAACCCGGGAACCGTTTGGGAAATGTGCACTATCATCAATTCATACATCAGCCCTCGCCGGCTCCTATCAACTTCCGCTCGTAATCTCCGTAACAACAAAATCTGAATTCATTTCAAAGTCAACCGATCAAAATGAACTAAAAAATACCAGATGTAGCCTTCCTCCCCTCCCCCCCCCCCAAAAAAAAATAAAAATAGTGGCTTCGATTAAGCTCAGATAAGTCTATCACTATTGTCCAACACCACATACCCATAGCTACTGGCTCCCTGATCTGAGGCCGCTGACTTCTCCTCCTGTTTATTTTCTTTTGCTGTTTCCCATTTCTGTACTGGGTCGGCGATGTTATATGGGTATTGGCTAAGAACTGATAGTGGCCAGATGCCCTTCCCTATACGACCACTACTTCAAATTGCTCTGAGCACTTTGGGACTTAACATCTGAGATCACCAGTCCCCTAGAACTTAGACCTGCTTAAACCTAACTAACCTAAGGGCATCACATACATCCATGCCCGAGGTAGGATTCGAACCTGCGACCGCAGCGGTCGCGCGATTCCAGACTGAAGCGCCTTAAATCGCTCGGCCACAGCGGCCGGCCCACCACTACTCCTGGGACGGCATCTGTGTACCCTATCTGTCCGCATATAGACAATATCTCGTGTTAAAGTATGAGAATGTTTTTATAATGGTTTGCATAGCGTGTATGTGAGTCGGAAAGTGGGTACCACCCCAGTATTTACCCGTTGGGTGCAGAAAACCTAAAAACCGCATCCAGCTGGCTGGCTGGCCGGCTCACCAGCTCCTGTCTTCAATCTATCTGGCTGATTTACCAATACGATGCATTTGCCCCATCTGGCCAGAAAAATGAAAATGTTTCAACCAGAACTCCACGCTTGCAGATGAGAACTCATTTTGCTTTCTTGAGGCCTTTCCATATTTTGTTAGTCACTTTCAGCACTATCGACTTCAGAGACGCACTTTGAACACTGCCGCTATTCAGAGCTCACAAGACATCCTCCGACGTCCCGAATCTCTGTCGAATTCGCGACGAATTTGCTGAACAGTTAACTCTTTGATCTATTCAGTCTCAGGAACAAAACCCAGGCATTTCCATTCTCCGTTTCCTACTCCCGCTGATAGCGCTTTCAACAAAGACCTTTTCAAAGTTTATTTCTAACACATGTGCATAAACGACCGGCCATCCTGGGAAAATGACTTCCTTTCAAATCGGCATAGCAGGTCCCGCCCACGATTTAGAAAGTATCCGGAAGGGCAGAGTTGCCACACACCCTTCCCGTGGATACCAGAAACCGGCTATGGCGTCCGAAATAGCCAGTGCACGAGGTGGTGGGTAGGGCCAGGCATGACTTTACGCTTGCAGCCATTTACTCCAGTTCGGTGAAGCAACGATTGGATAAGTGAGTATGCCACTCCCGTTTTCAGCGACAGTCGTTTGAGAGAAGTACATAATGTCTAGAGGCCTAAATCGCTTATGTGTTCTGTATTCTGTAGCTTTAAAACAGACTGACTTTTATGCTTCTGTGTTAACGACACACAGTGTGTGTGGGTGAGAGAGAGAGAGAGAGAGAGAGAGAGAGAGAGAGAGAGAGAGAGAGAGAGAGAAACGACACACAGTGTGTGTGGGTGAGAGAGAGAGAGAGAGAGAGAGAGAGAGAGAGAGAGAGAGAGAAACGACACACAGTGTGTGTGGGTGAGAGAGAGAGAGAGAGAGAGAGAGAGAGAGAGAGAGAGAGAAACGACACACAGTGTGTGTGGGTGAGAGAGAGAGAGAGAGAGAGAGAGAGAGAGAGAGAGAGAGAGAAACGACACACAGTGTGTGTGGGTGAGAGAGAGAGAGAGAGAGAGAGAGAGAGAGAGAGAGAGAGAGAGAGAGAGAGAGAAACGACACACAGTGTGTGTGGGAGAGAGAGAGAGAGAGAGAGAGAGAAACGACACACAGTGTGTGTGGGTGAGAGAGAGAGAGAGAGAGATAGAGAGAGAAACGACACACAGTGTGTGTGGGTGAGATAGAGAGATAGAGAGAGAAACGACACACAGTGTGTGTGGGAGAGATAGAGAGAGAAACGACACACAGTGTGTGTGGGTGAGATAGAGAGAGAAACGACACACAGTGTGTGTGGGTGAGATAGAGAGAGAAACGACACACAGTGTGTGTGGGTGAGATAGAGAGATAGAGAGAGAAACGACACACAGTGTGTGTGGGTGAGATAGAGAGATAGAGAGAGAAACGACACACAGTGTGTGTGGGTGAGATAGAGAGATAGAGAGAGAAACGACACACAGTGTGTGTGGGTGAGATAGAGAGATAGAGAGAGAAACGACACACAGTGTGTGTGGGTGAGATAGAGAGATAGAGAGAGAAACGACACACAGTGTGTGTGGGTGAGATAGAGAGATAGAGAGAGAAACGACACACAGTGTGTGTGGGTGAGATAGAGAGATAGAGAGAGAAACGACACACAGTGTGTGTGGGTGAGATAGAGAGATAGAGAGAGAAACGACACACAGTGTGTGTGGGTGAGATAGAGAGATAGAGAGAGAAACGACACACAGTGTGTGTGGGTGAGATAGAGAGACAGAGAGAGAAACGACACACAGTGTGTGTGGGTGAGATAGAGAGATAGAGAGAGAAACGACACACAGTGTGTGTGGGTGAGATAGAGAGATAGAGAGAGAAACGACACACAGTGTGTGTGGGTGAGATAGAGAGATAGAGAGAGAAACGACACACAGTGTGTGTGGGTGAGATAGAGAGATAGAGAGAGAAACGACACACAGTGTGTGTGGGTGAGATAGAGAGATAGAGAGAGAAACGACACACAGTGGGGAAAACGACACACAGTGGGAAAACGACACACAGTGGGAAAACGACACACAGTGGGAAAACGACACACAGTGGGAAAACGACACACAGTGGGAAAACGACACACAGTGGGAAAACGACACACAGTGGGAAAACGACACACAGTGGGAAAACGACACACAGTGGGAAAACGACACACAGTGGGAAAACGACACACAGTGGGAAAACGACACACAGTGGGAAAACGACACACAGTGGGAAAACGACACACAGTGGGAAAACGACACACAGTGGGAAAACGACACACAGTGGGAAAACGACACACAGTGGGAAAACGACACACAGTGGGAAAACGACACACAGTGGGAAAACGACACACAGTGGGAAAACGACACACAGTGGGAAAACGACACACAGTGGGAAAACGACACACAGTGGGAAAACGACACACAGTGGGAAAACGACACACAGTGGGAAAACGACACACAGTGGGAAAACGACACACAGTGGGAAAACGACACACAGTGGGAAAACGACACACAGTGGGAAAACGACACACAGTGGGAAAACGACACACAGTGGGAAAACGACACACAGTGGGAAAACGACACACAGTGGGAAAACGACACACAGTGGGAAAACGACACACAGTGGGAAAACGACACACAGTGGGAAAACGACACACAGTGGGAAAACGACACACAGTGGGAAAACGACACACAGTGGGAAAACGACACACAGTGGGAAAACGACACACAGTGGGAAAACGACACACAGTGGGAAAACGACACACAGTGGGAAAACGACACACAGTGGGAAAACGACACACAGTGGGAAAACGACACACAGTGGGAAAACGACACACAGTGGGAAAACGACACACAGTGGGAAAACGACACACAGTGGGAAAACGACACACAGTGGGAAAACGACACACAGTGGGAAAACGACACACAGTGGGAAAACGACACACAGTGGGAAAACGACACACAGTGGGAAAACGACACACAGTGGGAAAACGACACACAGTGGGAAAACGACACACAGTGGGAAAACGACACACAGTGGGAAAACGACACACAGTGGGAAAACGACACACAGTGGGAAAACGACACACAGTGGGAAAACGACACACAGTGGGAAAACGACACACAGTGGGAAAACGACACACAGTGGGAAAACGACACACAGTGGGAAAACGACACACAGTGGGAAAACGACACACAGTGGGAAAACGACACACAGTGGGAAAACGACACACAGTGGGAAAACGACACACAGTGGGAAAACGACACACAGTGGGAAAACGACACACAGTGGGAAAACGACACACAGTGGGAAAACGACACACAGTGGGAAAACGACACACAGTGGGAAAACGACACACAGTGGGAAAACGACACACAGTGGGAAAACGACACACAGTGGGAAAACGACACACAGTGGGAAAACGACACACAGTGGGAAAACGACACACAGTGGGAAAACGACACACAGTGGGAAAACGACACACAGTGGGAAAACGACACACAGTGGGAAAACGACACACAGTGGGAAAACGACACACAGTGGGAAAACGACACACAGTGGGAAAACGACACACAGTGGGAAAACGACACACAGTGGGAAAACGACACACAGTGGGAAAACGACACACAGTGGGAAAACGACACACAGTGGGAAAACGACACACAGTGGGAAAACGACACACAGTGGGAAAACGACACACAGTGGGAAAACGACACACAGTGGGAAAACGACACACAGTGGGAAAACGACACACAGTGGGAAAACGACACACAGTGGGAAAACGACACACAGTGGGAAAACGACACACAGTGGGAAAACGACACACAGTGGGAAAACGACACACAGTGGGAAAACGACACACAGTGGGAAAACGACACACAGTGGGAAAACGACACACAGTGGGAAAACGACACACAGTGGGAAAACGACACACAGTGGGAAAACGACACACAGTGGGAAAACGACACACAGTGGGAAAACGACACACAGTGGGAAAACGACACACAGTGGGAAAACGACACACAGTGGGAAAACGACACACAGTGGGAAAACGACACACAGTGGGAAAACGACACACAGTGGGAAAACGACACACAGTGGGAAAACGACACACAGTGGGAAAACGACACACAGTGGGAAAACGACACACAGTGGGAAAACGACACACAGTGGGAAAACGACACACAGTGGGAAAACGACACACAGTGGGAAAACGACACACAGTGGGAAAACGACACACAGTGGGAAAACGACACACAGTGGGAAAACGACACACAGTGGGAAAACGACACACAGTGGGAAAACGACACACAGTGGGAAAACGACACACAGTGGGAAAACGACACACAGTGGGAAAACGACACACAGTGGGAAAACGACACACAGTGGGAAAACGACACACAGTGGGAAAACGACACACAGTGGGAAAACGACACACAGTGGGAAAACGACACACAGTGGGAAAACGACACACAGTGGGAAAACGACACACAGTGGGAAAACGACACACAGTGGGAAAACGACACACAGTGGGAAAACGACACACAGTGGGAAAACGACACACAGTGGGAAAACGACACACAGTGGGAAAACGACACACAGTGGGAAAACGACACACAGTGGGAAAACGACACACAGTGGGAAAACGACACACAGTGGGAAAACGACACACAGTGGGAAAACGACACACAGTGGGAAAACGACACACAGTGGGAAAACGACACACAGTGGGAAAACGACACACAGTGGGAAAACGACACACAGTGGGAAAACGACACACAGTGGGAAAACGACACACAGTGGGAAAACGACACACAGTGGGAAAACGACACACAGTGGGAAAACGACACACAGTGGGAAAACGACACACAGTGGGAAAACGACACACAGTGGGAAAACGACACACAGTGGGAAAACGACACACAGTGGGAAAACGACACACAGTGGGAAAACGACACACAGTGGGAAAACGACACACAGTGGGAAAACGACACACAGTGGGAAAACGACACACAGTGGGAAAACGACACACAGTGGGAAAACGACACACAGTGGGAAAACGACACACAGTGGGAAAACGACACACAGTGGGAAAACGACACACAGTGGGAAAACGACACACAGTGGGAAAACGACACACAGTGGGAAAACGACACACAGTGGGAAAACGACACACAGTGGGAAAACGACACACAGTGGGAAAACGACACACAGTGGGAAAACGACACACAGTGGGAAAACGACACACAGTGGGAAAACGACACACAGTGGGAAAACGACACACAGTGGGAAAACGACACACAGTGGGAAAACGACACACAGTGGGAAAACGACACACAGTGGGAAAACGACACACAGTGGGAAAACGACACACAGTGGGAAAACGACACACAGTGGGAAAACGACACACAGTGGGAAAACGACACACAGTGGGAAAACGACACACAGTGGGAAAACGACACACAGTGGGAAAACGACACACAGTGGGAAAACGACACACAGTGGGAAAACGACACACAGTGGGAAAACGACACACAGTGGGAAAACGACACACAGTGGGAAAACGACACACAGTGGGAAAACGACACACAGTGGGAAAACGACACACAGTGGGAAAACGACACACAGTGGGAAAACGACACACAGTGGGAAAACGACACACAGTGGGAAAACGACACACAGTGGGAAAACGACACACAGTGGGAAAACGACACACAGTGGGAAAACGACACACAGTGGGAAAACGACACACAGTGGGAAAACGACACACAGTGGGAAAACGACACACAGTGGGAAAACGACACACAGTGGGAAAACGACACACAGTGGGAAAACGACACACAGTGGGAAAACGACACACAGTGGGAAAACGACACACAGTGGGAAAACGACACACAGTGGGAAAACGACACACAGTGGGAAAACGACACACAGTGGGAAAACGACACACAGTGGGAAAACGACACACAGTGGGAAAACGACACACAGTGGGAAAACGACACACAGTGGGAAAACGACACACAGTGGGAAAACGACACACAGTGGGAAAACGACACACAGTGGGAAAACGACACACAGTGGGAAAACGACACACAGTGGGAAAACGACACACAGTGGGAAAACGACACACAGTGGGAAAACGACACACAGTGGGAAAACGACACACAGTGGGAAAACGACACACAGTGGGAAAACGACACACAGTGGGAAAACGACACACAGTGGGAAAACGACACACAGTGGGAAAACGACACACAGTGGGAAAACGACACACAGTGGGAAAACGACACACAGTGGGAAAACGACACACAGTGGGAAAACGACACACAGTGGGAAAACGACACACAGTGGGAAAACGACACACAGTGGGAAAACGACACACAGTGGGAAAACGACACACAGTGGGAAAACGACACACAGTGGGAAAACGACACACAGTGGGAAAACGACACACAGTGGGAAAACGACACACAGTGGGAAAACGACACACAGTGGGAAAACGACACACAGTGGGAAAACGACACACAGTGGGAAAACGACACACAGTGGGAAAACGACACACAGTGGGAAAACGACACACAGTGGGAAAACGACACACAGTGGGAAAACGACACACAGTGGGAAAACGACACACAGTGGGAAAACGACACACAGTGGGAAAACGACACACAGTGGGAAAACGACACACAGTGGGAAAACGACACACAGTGGGAAAACGACACACAGTGGGAAAACGACACACAGTGGGAAAACGACACACAGTGGGAAAACGACACACAGTGGGAAAACGACACACAGTGGGAAAACGACACACAGTGGGAAAACGACACACAGTGGGAAAACGACACACAGTGGGAAAACGACACACAGTGGGAAAACGACACACAGTGGGAAAACGACACACAGTGGGAAAACGACACACAGTGGGAAAACGACACACAGTGGGAAAACGACACACAGTGGGAAAACGACACACAGTGGGAAAACGACACACAGTGGGAAAACGACACACAGTGGGAAAACGACACACAGTGGGAAAACGACACACAGTGGGAAAACGACACACAGTGGGAAAACGACACACAGTGGGAAAACGACACACAGTGGGAAAACGACACACAGTGGGAAAACGACACACAGTGGGAAAACGACACACAGTGGGAAAACGACACACAGTGGGAAAACGACACACAGTGGGAAAACGACACACAGTGGGAAAACGACACACAGTGGGAAAACGACACACAGTGGGAAAACGACACACAGTGGGAAAACGACACACAGTGGGAAAACGACACACAGTGGGAAAACGACACACAGTGGGAAAACGACACACAGTGGGAAAACGACACACAGTGGGAAAACGACACACAGTGGGAAAACGACACACAGTGGGAAAACGACACACAGTGGGAAAACGACACACAGTGGGAAAACGACACACAGTGGGAAAACGACACACAGTGGGAAAACGACACACAGTGGGAAAACGACACACAGTGGGAAAACGACACACAGTGGGAAAACGACACACAGTGGGAAAACGACACACAGTGGGAAAACGACACACAGTGGGAAAACGACACACAGTGGGAAAACGACACACAGTGGGAAAACGACACACAGTGGGAAAACGACACACAGTGGGAAAACGACACACAGTGGGAAAACGACACACAGTGGGAAAACGACACACAGTGGGAAAACGACACACAGTGGGAAAACGACACACAGTGGGAAAACGACACACAGTGGGAAAACGACACACAGTGGGAAAACGACACACAGTGGGAAAACGACACACAGTGGGAAAACGACACACAGTGGGAAAACGACACACAGTGGGAAAACGACACACAGTGGGAAAACGACACACAGTGGGAAAACGACACACAGTGGGAAAACGACACACAGTGGGAAAACGACACACAGTGGGAAAACGACACACAGTGGGAAAACGACACACAGTGGGAAAACGACACACAGTGGGAAAACGACACACAGTGGGAAAACGACACACAGTGGGAAAACGACACACAGTGGGAAAACGACACACAGTGGGAAAACGACACACAGTGGGAAAACGACACACAGTGGGAAAACGACACACAGTGGGAAAACGACACACAGTGGGAAAACGACACACAGTGGGAAAACGACACACAGTGGGAAAACGACACACAGTGGGAAAACGACACACAGTGGGAAAACGACACACAGTGGGAAAACGACACACAGTGGGAAAACGACACACAGTGGGAAAACGACACACAGTGGGAAAACGACACACAGTGGGAAAACGACACACAGTGGGAAAACGACACACAGTGGGAAAACGACACACAGTGGGAAAACGACACACAGTGGGAAAACGACACACAGTGGGAAAACGACACACAGTGGGAAAACGACACACAGTGGGAAAACGACACACAGTGGGAAAACGACACACAGTGGGAAAACGACACACAGTGGGAAAACGACACACAGTGGGAAAACGACACACAGTGGGAAAACGACACACAGTGGGAAAACGACACACAGTGGGAAAACGACACACAGTGGGAAAACGACACACAGTGGGAAAACGACACACAGTGGGAAAACGACACACAGTGGGAAAACGACACACAGTGGGAAAACGACACACAGTGGGAAAACGACACACAGTGGGAAAACGACACACAGTGGGAAAACGACACACAGTGGGAAAACGACACACAGTGGGAAAACGACACACAGTGGGAAAACGACACACAGTGGGAAAACGACACACAGTGGGAAAACGACACACAGTGGGAAAACGACACACAGTGGGAAAACGACACACAGTGGGAAAACGACACACAGTGGGAAAACGACACACAGTGGGAAAACGACACACAGTGGGAAAACGACACACAGTGGGAAAACGACACACAGTGGGAAAACGACACACAGTGGGAAAACGACACAGTGGAAAATGACACAGTGGAAAATGACACTACTTCTAGGAATCAACGTAGGTCCTAAATCCGCCAGTCTGTGCACTACGTTGCTCTGCACAGTATCAGTCTGAGTATTTGCTAAACGCTGGTCTTAAGTGCTAAATGGCGCAACGATTCTCCGGAACATTCCTGCGAGGCCACTCCTAACTCAAAGTTTGGCTTACACTAATACGCCTATCGGAGCTTGCCTGTCTACATAGTGATGGTTCTCGTGCAATGCTGGACTCAGAACTTCAAATTATGCTCGCAAAAGTTGTCTGTTTGTCCAAAAACCTCTTGTTATTAATATTTATTGAGCGTAATCTTCCTGTAACTGTTTCATGATTAACTCCATACACGGTGAATCTTATCTACTACGCTGAAATTGCAGTATATATTTCTTTAAAATACGTGTGGCATATGGCATAGTATGCTCGTGGAGGGATATAACTGCAACCCTAGGAAGGGGGAGATGAGGTGAGAAATATTATGCACTTTACAACATCTGTTAGTGATAAATTCAGTCCAGAAGTGTTTTTTTGGTAGTAAAGATGATTGGGGGCCAACGTACATCAGTATTCTGAACGCACATTATTATATCTTTTAGTTTAAGTCTGATTTTTTTACTGAATCAAAATCTCAGGTATGTTTCATGGTAGTTTCTCAAGTACTTGAAAAAATTTCAGCGAATCAATAGCTCTGTCTATTGATCGGACGTGCCTTTCCCTGAAGTATGGAGGTGCGCTATCAATCAACGCGAACGCCCAAATGCCGCAGGTTGGCAGGCGGCAGTCAACAGAAGGGTCTGCCCTTTCGTGACAACGGGATGGACTCGGCCAGCGATCGAGGAGGATGCGTTTCTACGCCGGTGCCACGTTATTTTGCGCAAGCCGCACCTCTGAATCGTTCTTAGCCTATTTCTCGTCTCAGTACGCAAAAAAATGAAATCTGCCATTACTGCTCATATTGTCTTGTGACCACTGAACAGTGTTTCGAGCCACTTCTTTGAGGACATGGCCAAAAGTTATTCTGCGTCTTGTTTTGCTACTAATTTTATTATATTTACCCACTTCCTGTCGTAATTATTGCGATGAATTAAATACAAATTCTTGACAAATTACTGATGTGGTTTTTGTGGTTAGGTAACGGACAGGTTGCATGCATTTGTAATGAAATTTACATATGGCTCATCGATAGTTAAAATTGTATGCTTACTAAGTGGATTTCCTAGCTCCTGGCATTTTTCCAGTGGTATTTGATCATTGGACAGAGCTATTGATTCACTGAAATTTTTTAAAGTACTTGATAAACTACCATGAAACATACCTGAGATTTTGATTCAGAAAAAAAATCTAAGATTCAAAGTGAAATATTTAGTAATGTCCGTTCAGAGTACTGATGTATGTTGGCCCCCAATCATCTTTACTACAAATTATATATACTCCTGGGCTGAATTTATCACTAACAGATGCTGTGAAGTGCATAATATTTCGCACCTCCTCTCCCCCTTCCTAGGGTCGCAGTTACATCCCTCTACGAGCATACTATGCCGTATTCCACACGTATTTTAAAGAAGTATATACTGTAATTTCAGCTACGCAATAATTGAAAGTCATGAAACAGATTTAGATAAGATTACTGTTCAATAACCATAATAATCTACATGATTACTCTGCAATCCACAAATAAAATTCTGGCAGATGCTCCAAAAAAACACCTTCAAGCTATTTCTCTACCGTTCCACACTAACAGCGCAAGGAAAGACGAACACTTAAATCTTTCCACGGGAGCTCTTATTTCTATTTATTGTTACGATGAAGATTTCTCCCTGTGCGGGCGGGCGCCAACAATATTTTTTGCACATTCGGGGGAGAAAGATAATGATTAAAATTTCGTAAGAACATACTGCGGCAACGAAAAATTCCTTTGTTTTAACGATTGTCGTTCCAATTCGTTATCACGTTGAGACGGTACGTCACATAAATGGACATTTGGAGAAAGGGAAAGGAAGTTTTTGTTGTGAGACGTGTGAATTATAAATTATTTCAAGACTGTGTACGTGTGCGCGATGTATAACAAATAGTGTAGAACGTAAGTTATTTTTATCAAAACACAAATATCGATGTAATTAACGAAACACCGTTTTTTGTATAATCTCTGTGTAGCATAGGCCATGAAGATCAGAGACAATGCTTTGATTGAACTAGCTCTCCTGTTTTGTTTCGTCTAGCGGTAGGCTGCCATTGGAGTGCTGTCTGATAATCAACGTAAGTTTTATCTGTATTTTGAAAAATATAATAGAAATTGTCATTAGAAAGTGTGTATTATTGACTTCGTTGTCACCTCTCATGATCGCAATCAATTATAATTAACAAAGTTTTTACAGAACTTCGCAGTGCAGGGAGCTCATCTCCCGTAGCAGGATTCAGTCGGCCACTACGCTGACTGTATTAAATGTAAATGCGAGAGACTTCTCAGTTTTGATCTTTCATTAATTTCAAAGTTAAAAAGAGTCAAAATAGATTTCGTTTATTAATATTTAGAATACTAAGTGAGTTCAGTAGGTTTCATTTTGGCCGCCTAACGGCAGACGGGATTCTCTCCAGTTTTGCCTTGCAAATAATAAAAAACAAATATTGAAAATCATTACATTACGCAATATCTCAGTTAATCTTTGTGTAATTTGGTACATAAATAACCAGTAGCCCCTGAGACCCATATTAATAATTACAGTTTGCGTAAGAATGTGTGTATTTTCATTGCTAAATAGTGGCGCTCACGCAAACTATTTATTAGAAGGCGGTGAGTCGCGCTCTGTGTTTAAAAAAGTATATCGCACGTACTTCGGGGCAGCCGATGTCCGTACGAGTGTTATCGCGGTATAAGTTAATTAAAAGTCTCATGCTAGCCCACACTATTTAAAGCCACCCAACCAAAATCATAAAATATAATTATAAAAAAAAATATACACACTTATACCGTGATAACGTCCACGGCATTCTCTCCCCTATTTTAACAATAATGCAAAACGAGCTACCCTTCCTTGAACTTTCCTGATGTCCTCCGTCAGTCCTTTCTGATGTGGATACAACACTGCCAGCAATACTCAAGAAGAGGGCAGAGAAGCGTTGTACAAACTGTCTCTTTAGTAGATCTGTTGCATTTTCTGAGTTTTCTGCCAATAAATTGTAGTCTTTTGTTTGCTTTCCTAACAACAATTTCGATATGTTCTTCCCAATTTAAGTAATTCGTAACTGTATTTAAGGCGGTAAATGGAAGTATCTTCTGTAAACAATCTAAGAGGGTTCCTCAAATCATTTCCTATGTCGTCTGTGTAGATCAGGAGCAGCAGAGGGTCTGTAGCACTTTATTGAGGAATGACATATTACTTCTGTTTGACTCGATGACTTCCTGTCAGTCACTACGAACTGTGACCTTTCTGACAGGAAATCACGAATCCAGTCGCACATCTAAGACGATGCTCCATTGGCACGCATTTTGATTGGAAGTCTCTTGTGGAAAACGGTGTCAAAAGTCTTCTTGAAATTTAAAAATATTGTACCTAATTGACATCGCCAATCGATAGCACTCGTTACTTCACGAGAATACGGAGCTCGTTGAGTTTCACAATAATGATGTATTTCTGAATTCGTGTTAGTTGTTTGTCACATTGTTTTCGTCGAGTTAATTCGTACTGTTCGAACATAGCATACGTTCCACAATCCTACTGCAGATCGACGTCTGTGTATGGGTATGTAATTCATCAGATTACTCCTATTTTGTTTCTTGAGTACTGATGCGACCTGTGCAACTTTCCGGTCTTAGGTATGGATATTTCGTTGAGAGAGCGATTGTTTATGATTGATAAGTACTGAGCTTTTGTATCAGGGTATGGAACCTGGCTGGTATACAATTTGTACTGTGCTCTTTGCCTTCATTAAGTGATTTAAATTGATTCGGTATACCAAGGATATCTATTTCTAAGTCACTCATATTGACAACTGTTTATGATTTGAATTCTGGTATATTTACTTCGCCGTCTTTCGCGATATTATTACTACTATTACTGTTATTATTATTACTGTTATTAGTATTCTGATTGCAAGTAAGCCCGTTAGCACTAAGCAGTGCATTGCAGAGGTGGACAATTGCTTTCCTCTGCGCCCAAATTTTTTTCATTCTCTTCCTGTGGTCTTCCTTTTTCTCTTCAGACCATGTTGTTCCAGTCTTCTCTGGTTTTTGCGATTTGTCACCTTATTTGTGAATTTTGGACCTGAAGAATTCATGTGTTGGACATCTTCACGATTAATTCCTGCCAACTTCCGATCAGTCTGACGTCGCCAATCCATTTCATCTCGACGGTATCGTCAAAAAAATCAACTGTGTATTTGTTTTGTGAAGTCCGTCTGGGTTAATTCTTTTATTGTGTCCAAACAATCTTCACCTGCCTTTCCTAATGTCACCAATGATAATTGTGAATTGTTCGTCTACAAGTTTTGGGCCTAGAATTTGTCTTATGACTTTGCATTCCTTTTTATCGATGTTATCAATGTCTGTTTTCCTATTCAGAATTGGAGTTCACTATTCATAGAGGCGTTCTGATTTAGTTACTGCAATGCAATGTCTCATGTGTGCTTTCACAAACATTTCTTGTTGGAGGTATTTGGGTAAGTGGATAATTATGCTGTTTCCATCTTTTGGCACATCTTATGGCATCTAATATCGTTTGATTTTGCTTATATTCAATTTTCTTGAATGATTTCACTGAGTGGAGCTCATTTTATTTTTGCCACGTTTGGCCTACACGAATTTTTGTCTTTGTTGCAGGTCACGTATTTGTTTTTCCGAAAGATCTGGAGATAGACTGTACCTGGAGTTTCTTTCGGGAGTCCCGTCTGATTTAAGGCTGATGAAATGGCTCTGAGCACTATGCGACTTAACTTCTGAGGTCATCAGTCTAAGGCTGATGAAATATTGCGAATTAATAGCACCAAACAGTGTACAAATGCTAGGCAATCTATAGATAACTTGCCATTGCCCAATGTGACTGGTCAATTTTGAGGACTGATTTCTGTTTGCGGCATTCTTTTATCACTTTCTCAAGGATATATTTGAAAAAGCAAAGGACACCGCCCATCATCTTGTCATATTGCCGTTTTGATTTCTAAAAGATCTGAGAGTTCCTCCGTAAATTTAAACTTGGACTTCGCACTTTTCGTTAACTGTTTTACGATTGCAAGTGTTTTCGTAACTAGACCTCGTCCTTCCAATATTTGGGATAGTGATTCGCGGTCGGCAGTGTCATGTGTTTTTTGAAATCTGGGGAGTAAATTTTTGCTCCAAATTCTCATTTGTTAGCTAGTTCAAGATTTGCTCTGTTTACGAATGGGCTGGTGCGAATCATGCCTGATATTCTCAAATGTTTGGTTGAAGTTGCTGCTACTGTGAGCAGACTTTACGTAGCCATTCATTCAGTTCGTTGCCTGATCTACTGTCATAAAATTATTGACAGGAATAGTAATGCAACAGCAATTTCTAGGCACCAGACGAGTATTCATGTTCAGTTGTGCTCATTCTTTGATCATTTCGAATGAAATGTATCAGTGAGTGAAGCCCTTCTTAGTCCACGCTAAAGGAAACATTTGCTTTTAGCGGAATGACACTATTCAGATTGCATTAATTATTCTTTTAGTTCTAGGCTCTGTAACTGAATGCGCACATGCACTTTGCACTGTTATAGTGTGCCAAATGAAATGCTCACACGCTCACTGCACAGGACCGATGTAACTCAATTGTAACGAACAAGCTTAAAATGAATGAATGAATGAATCAATGAATCAATGAGTGAGTGAAACCCAGAATTATCCTTCGGAAGCTTTGAATGAATTACAGTGAATTTAATGTCCGCTTGCAGCACATCTACGAATGAATCAGACGCACGCAATTTACGGTTTGTAGTCTGCCGGAGAGCAGAAAGGGCTTAAAGGTGGAAACTTTAACCCCCAGGCTGTCTTCCGCGTCAACATTTAGAAGCGAGAATCCCTAGTGAGAGCTTATACGGGCTTCCTACGCCGCACCAGTACAGCGCAGTCCGCCTATACAGCTTGTGTGATGGGAATTAACGTGTCGCTGCTAATGGTGGAGAGAAGCAGTAGCACGTCTCACTGCCGTTGTGTGACAGGCTTTACTACCTCTCCGTTTACGTAGTCTTTTAGCAGTGCTTACTATTCCACGACACTTTCACTCTCGCCATCTTCTACTCCGCTACCAGTATTCACATACTGCTCGTTTTCTTCATCTGCATAAGCTGCCTATACTCCTTAGTTCTCCGTCTTGTCCGGTTATTAGTACAGCACTATGCTGAAACCATTTTTAACGTATACATTACAGATGCTGTCCACAAATTGGAAACAATGTGTTCACTAACATACATAATTATCAGAATAAGAGCATCTGAATTTTTTTTTTCGTTGTGCTGTTACGGCACAGTCTATTCAAAGTGTCTTACAACGCGCTCACTGTAATAGAGTTTTGTAAGCAATACAATACTGAAATTTTTAAAACTAAGACTGAAATGACAGTTTTGCGGTGGATCTTCTGTCCCACCAAGAACGCTATGACAACATAATTTTGGAACAAGTATCATGCTTCAGCTATTTGAGTTGAGAACTAACCTACACTGTAATAAAGACCTGCATGTGAAACTGAACAGTGTGGAAGTTCGTGACGGCGTGAATGCTGGGTACTCATAAAATGGAACTCGAGATAAAACACAGAGCGCAGGAATGGAGTGTCTCAGACCAAGAGATTAGTGAGGAGTAGATCACGAAAGAAACGAAATCTTTCTGCCTCAAGGTTCTAACAAACTATATTGACGTGGAGTACGTTAACACATTTGGTAGGAACACGTGTAGGGTATGGGCTACACAGGACATCCTTATCTTACAAAACCTATAACGCGACCGGTGTAAGAAATGGAAGTGGAACAATGCCGCCTTAATTCTAAGAAGAAATATTGCCTTTTTTAAAAATTTATGGCTGTGTTTACCACTATGAAGAAGAGATGTAAGTACACGTAAAATGGGGTGACAATATTTGGGAAGATAGAAGACGCTTAAACCTAATCCACGAGCAAAAGTCTTATACCGATTTAAGCACTCAGTTTGCCCAGGAATAATGGCTATTATATTGTAATGTATGCTTTCATTGCCGGTATTTTCATTTTGGCAAGTTTAGCTTTATGGGCATTGGGCCGTGGTGTAAGGCATGTTTCTGTACCTTAAATTTCCTCTCTTGTAATGCTCGATACACATCAGAAGCTAGAAAGACTTCGTCAGTAACCTATCTAAATCAGAGACTATGACCACGTCTGACACCACAGCCCATGCCCATAAAACCAAAGCACTAAGAATAATCGCTATGTTGGTTTAGCTAATTTAACTGTCTCTTGTTATTCATCTTTTAAAAGAGAGCAACTGCTAGAAAACTACTCATATATTCCGAAAGAACAGACACCATTGATGACCTGCAGCCGTCTATAACGAAATTAGGATTACATTAATACCTTCAGCTGCTAACGGGCGTTGATATGTATCAACGGGGACCCGGCATCCCCTGCTTACATGGCGGACGCTCTATCCATGTGAGCCACCGAGGGCACAAATGAATAGCGCGACTGCAGGGTCTTATCCCCTGCACGCTTCCCGTGAGACCCACATTCCCAACTGTGGGACACTACGAATGTAGTGTGTGGACATGTAAGGCGAGAATGTGGGTCTCGCGGGAGGCGTGCGCAAGATAGTCCCTGCAGTCGCGCTATCGTCTGTGCCCTCAGATGGATAGAGCGTCTGCCATGTAAGCAGGAGATCCCGGGTTCGAGTCCCGGCCGGGGCACACATTATCACCTGTCCCCGTTGATATATATCAACGACCGTTAGCAGCTGAAGTTATTAATGAAATTCTAATTTTACTCATGTATTGGCTAACAGATCTAAGCTATTTCAGTGGTCAAAAACAGCAATGGTAATAAAGTATGCTTTATTACAATACTTTGATACAACCACTGAAGATACTCAACGACGTTATACCGATGATCTGGCAGTAGCGAGTATAGGATACTTCACGCAATGTTGCATGTGTTATCACTGACAACTCTACGCAAACGCCGCTGCTCTCGGTCGCTAAGTGAAGGCCATCGCCCATCGGCTATTGCGTTGTCTGCGGTGAAAACGAATGCCTGAAATTTGGTATTCCGGCACAATCTTGACACTGTGGATTATGGGATAGTGAATTCCCTAGCGATATCGAAAATAGAATGTCACATGCTTCTATTTCCAGCTACCATCCCGCATTCCAGATCTTAATACCCGTCATGCGTCCGTAACCACGTCGGAAACCTTTTCACATGAATCACCTGAGCACAAATGGCAGCTCCACCAATGCATTGCTCTCTCATACCGTGTGTACGAAATATTACCGCCGTCTGTATATGTGCATATCGCTATGCCATGAATTGTCACCTCATTTTATTACAACGGCTTAAGTATCGCTGCCATAGGAATCGTGAGGGAGAGATTAGATTGTTTAATAATTTGTGCGCATTATAATATTCGTCATTTTCTCCGCGCTCCGCAAGGGAATGGAACCACAAGAAATTTTAGTAGCTGGTACAGTGGGATTTACCTTTTACCTGCACTTTGCAGAATATGATTTCTATGTACCTACCTGTGTAGTTATTTACGTGTTCCACTGATCAATAGCACGGAAAAACCGTTATGATGTGGAACGTGTCAAATGCACAAGAAATGCGCACAGGGAACAAGGATTTTTTAATTTTTTTTTACATTATAGTGTTATACCTAAATATTTCTATTATCTATCCCATTCCCTTAAATGGCACAAAATGCATACATTATATCTCCAGATTTATTTACTCATATTCAAGAATTCGTTATGGTATAGGAGGAGTTGTCAAGGAGGTATGACTTCAATTTGTTTTTGAAACTATTACTGCTGTCTGTCAGACATTTTATTTCATCAGGTAATTTATCAAAAAGTTTTATAGCAGCATATTTTACCCCTTTCTGTGCCAGATATAGGTTAAGTAAAGGGTAGTGTAGGTTTTTCTTTTTTCTGGTATTTTAATCATGAATGTCGCTGTTTATTTTAAACTCGTCCATGTTGTTGAGAAAAAGTTTAATTACTACTGAGTAAATGTACTGTGAAGCAGTTGTGAGAATTCCTAACCTTTTAAACAGATGTCTACAAGACGTGCGACTATGAACCCCACACATTATTCTAACTACTTTCTTTTGAGCAGTGAATACCTTTTGCCTAAGTGTTGAGTTGCCCGAGAATATTATTCCGTATGACATCAGAGAGTGGAAGTATGCAAAGTATGTTATCTTACTAATTTCTACATCCCCAAAATTGGCAATTATACTGATTGCGAAAGTTGCTGAGCCTAGTCACTTTAGGAGATCCAAATTATGACTTTTCCAATTAAGATTCTCATCTACATGTACACCCAAAAGCTTAATATGCTCTACTCTGGATACTGACTTCTTTTTGTGTGTTATGTTTATTGAAGGAATTATACTTTTTGCAGCAGAAAATTGGATGTACTGTTTTTTTTCAAAGTTCAGAGCAAGCCCATTCGCAGAAAACCAATGAATAACTTTTCCAAAGACCTTATTGTATAATTTTCTATCGGACTTTGTTTTACTGGATTAATAATGATGCTTATATCATCAACAAACAGTGTCAGTTCAGCGTCTTGTTTCACATAAGAAGGGAGGTCATTTACATATATCAAGAACAGAAGGGGACACATGATCGAACCTTGTGGAACACCTAATGTAATTTCACCACAGTCAGATGAATGGCAAACTTACTTGAATCACTTGACCCATATAAGGAAACTTTTTGTTTCCTGTTCTGTAGGTATGACTTCAAAATGGTTCAAATGGCTCTGAGCACTATGGGACTTAACATCTGTGGTCATCCGTCCCCTAGAACTACGGGTGACATTTTACTATTTAAAGACTATTATGTGGACACTGAAATTGTATATTACTGTCTCAGTGTAACAGTATTTCTGAAATCCGAACTGTGATTTACTAAGGAAGTATCCCATTACTGTTGAGATGGCTAACCACTCTTGAATACATTACTTTCTCAAAAATTTTTGAAAATACTGTAAGCAAGGATACTGGCCAGTAATTATTAATATCTGTGGTTTCCCCCTATTTGTGGAGAGGGTAGGGAAGGGAAAGTGATTGGGAAATTGCGCCCCCAGTATACAGTGACATTCTTTCGAATACGCAGACGGTATGATTTCTGTGAGCTTAGGAGACAGGACGCGAGTGCTGTAGCGAGGGAGTAGGGACAGGGGAAAGCGATTAGGCGCGACAAGGCAGGGCGGCGGCCTTGGTCGCTGCGGGGTCGTCGCTCTGCCTGCTTTAACCACCTGCTCTTAGCCGCCAGCACTCTTCCCTCCGCACATTCCCACGCCCGTGGGAACTCTGCCACCCTGGACGCACCACTCGCTAAACTCGACTGCCAGTCACGCACTTCCTTTTGTTCCCAGCTGTCCCTTACACAAAAGGGTAGCAATAATTTTGAATTACACTTAAGGAAAACAACACAGAGTAATAAAATTCGTGTAGGTAATGCATGTAAGTGGTTAACACTGCAAGGTTACAGGTTAATGCACGCGCGAGATAAGCAATTGCAAATGTGAAACGTCGGTGTAGCCGCCAGAATGTTGAAAGCAAGCCAACGTGCATGGATTGTGTTGAACAAGTGCCAGATGTCTGTCTCTGGGCTAGAGTTCCATGCCTGCAAATGGCTCTAAGAACTATGGGGCTTAACGTCTGAGGTCATCAGTCCCGTATAACTTAGAACTACTTAAACCTAACTAACCTAAGGACATCACACACATCCATGACCGAGGCAGGATTCGAAGCTGCGACCGTAGCAGTCCCGGTTCCATTGATAAGGAACGTGTCAAGTGCACAAGAAATGCACATACGAAACTTTTTTTTCAAATATAACAATACAGAGTTAAAGATTAATGTTTCTATTATTTACCCAATTCCCTTACATGGCACAAAATGCATATACTATATTTATAGATTTATTTATTCCTATTCAAGAATTCATCTGTGGTATAGAAGGGGTTGCCAAGGAGATATGATTTCAATTTATTTTTGAACCTATTACTGCTGTGTCAGACACCTTATTTCATCTCTTAATTTGTCGAAATTTTTTATAGCAGCATATTTTACCACTTTCTGTGCCAAAGATAGGTTGAGCAAAGGATAGTGTACGTCTTTCTTCTTCTGGTATTATAATCATGAATGTCACTGTTGTTTTTAAACTGGTCCATGTTTTTTAGAACAAATTTCATTAGTGAGTAGATGTATTGTGAGGCTGTTTTAAGAATTCCCAATCTTTTTAAAAGATGCCTACAAGATGTGCGACTATGAACCCCACACATTATTCTAACCACTTTCTTTTGAGCAGTGAATACTTTGTCTAAATGTTGAGTTACCCCAAAATAATATTCCGTATGACATCAGAGAGTGAAAGTATGCAAAGTATGTTAGCTTACTAATTTCTATATCCTCAAAATTGGCAGTTATTCTGATCGCAAAAGTTGCTGAACCTAGACGGTTTAGGAGACCCAAAATATTAATTTTCCGATTAAGATTCTCATCTGTATGTACACACAAGAACTTAGTATGCTATACCTTGTCTACTGACTTCTGTTGATGTGTTATATTTCATGAAGGAATTATACTTTTTGCAGCAGAAAACTGGATGTACTGTGTTTTTTCAAAGTTTAGAGCAAGCCCATTTGCAGAAAACCAATTAATGACTTTTCCAAAGACCTCATTTGTATCATTTTCAATTTAACTTTCTTTTACTGGATTAATAATGATTCTTGAATCGTCGGCAAACAACGTCGTTCAGCTTCCTGTTCAGATAGGAAGGGAGGTCGTTAACATATATCAAGAACAGAAGGGGACCCATGATTGAACCCTGTGGAACACCTAATGTAATTTCACCACAGTCTGATGAATGGCAAACTTACTTGAATCACTTGATCCATATAAGGAAACTTTTTGCTTCCTGTTCTGTAGGTACGACTTAAACTACTCATATGCTATTCCATTTATACCATATAATAGTAATTTCTGTAACATAATGTCATGGTCCACACAATCAAACGCTTTGGACAAGTCACAGAAAATTCCTATTGGTGACATTTTACTATTTGAAGACTCTATTATGTGGACAGTGAAATTGTATGTTGCTGTCTCAGTGGACCAGCATTTTTGAAATCCGAACTGTGATTTACTAAGTATCCCATTACTGTTGAGATGGCTCTTCAGTCCGGAACCGCGCTGCTGCTACAGTCGCAGGTTCGAATTCTGCCTCGGGCATGGATGTGTGTGATGTCCTTACGTTGCGTAGCTTTAAGTAATCCTAAGTCTAGGGGACTGATGACATCAGATGTTAAGTCCCATAGTGCTCAGAGCCATTTGAACCATTTGTGGATGACACTAGAATCGTCGTCAGATTACGTCCCATATGTGCTGGACTGGGGAGAGATATCGTGATCGAGCAAGCCAATGCAACATGTCAACACTATGGAGCATGTTGGGTTACAACGGAATGTAGGCAAGCGTTATCCTGTCGGAAAATACCACCTGGAATTCTGTTCATGAATGGCAACACAACGGGTCGAACCAGCAGATTGACTTAAATATTTGCTGTCAGGGTGAATGGAATAACCCCCGACCGTAACTCCAGGTGTAGGTCCAGCCAATGTGTGTAGCAAGCAGACAGGTTGGTTGTAGGCTCTCAACTGGCCTCATCCTGACCAACACACGGCCATCACCGACACTAGGGCAAAATCAGCTTTAATCAGAAAACAACAGATTTCCACCATGCCCTCCAGTGAGTTCTTGATTGACATCACTGAAGTCGCAAATGGCGGTGATTCAGGGTCAGTGATATGCAAGCTACGGGGCACCTGGTCCGGAACTGTTCTTGAAGTAACCGATTTCTAACAGTTCGTTGTATCATTGTGGTGCCAACTGATGCTCAGATTGCTGCTGCAGGTGCAGCCCAATGCACCAGAGCCATACACCGAACACGACAGTCTTATCTTTCGGTTGTGCGACCATAATTCTTGCCGCTGCTAGCAATCATGTGCTGTGACTACATGACTGCGAAGTCTGGGCCCTGTTCCAAGACATCTTTCAAACTCAGTGAGGTGTTGATAATGGTGTCTTTGTCGCCTTAGAGGCATTCTTGACCAACATCAACTACCATGTCCAATTTCAAAAGCAAGTAAGGCTCACGGCCGTTGCAGTCTGTGTTTAAAGAAAACCCGATTTTCATCCTCATAGAGGCGCTATTACCGCCACACTCAAATGCGACTGGCGTGAAATTTTAACAAGCGTGATCTTCAGATGCAGGAAGTCTCCTACCAACTATCGTTTCTGTGGTAAGATTTTTTTCCGGTAGTGTGATTTCTCTTAAGGTTGAAAAGCAAATGATATTTTTTCCTCATCATCATCATCTAAGACTGATTATGCCTTTCAGCGTTCAGTCTGGAGCATAGCCCCCCTTATACAATTCCTCCATGATCCCCTATTCAGTGCTAACATTGGTGCCTCTTCTGATGTTAAACCTATTACTTCAAAATCATTCTTAACCGAATCCAGGTATCTTCTCCTCGGTCTGCCCCGACTCCTCCTACCCTCTACTGCTGAGTCCATGAGTCTCTTGGGTAACCTTGCTTCTCCCATGCGTGTAACATGACCCCACCATCTTAGCCTGTTCGCCCTGACTGCTACATCTATAGAGTTCATTCCCAGTTTTTCTTTGATTTCCTCATTGCGGACACCCTCCTGCCATTGTTCCCATCTACTAGTACCTGCAGTCATCCTAGCTACTTTCATATCCGTAACCTCAACCATATTGATAAGGTAACCTGAATCCACCCAACTTTCGCTCCCATACAACAAAGTTGGTCGCAGATAACTTAGTCTTGGTACTGACTTCCTTCTTGCAGAAGAGAGTAGATCGTAGCTGAGCACTCACTGCATTAGCTTTGCTACACCTCGCTTCCAGTTCTTTCACTATGTTGCCATCCTGTGAGAATATGCATCCTAAGTACTTGAAACCGTCCACCTGTTCTAACTTTGTTCCTCCTATTTGGCACTCAATCCGTTTATATTTCTTTCCCACTGACATTACTTTCGTTTTGGAGATGCTAATCTTCATACCATAGTCCTTACATTTCTGATCTAGCTCTGAAATATTACTTTGCAAACTTTCAATCGAATCTGCCATCACAACTAAGTCATCTGCATATGCAAGACTGCTTATTTTGTGTTCACATATCTTAATCTCACCCAGCCAGTCTATTGTTTTCAACATATGATCCATAAATGATATGAACAACAGTGGAGACAGGTTGCAGCCTTGTCTTACCCCTGAAACTACTCTGAACCATGAACTCAATTTACCGTCAACTCTGCTGCCTGACTATCCATGTAAAGACCTTTAATTGCTTGCAAAAGTTTGCCTCCTATTCCATAATCTTGTAGAACAGACAATAACTTCCTCCTTGGAACCCGGTCATATGCCTTTTCTAGATCTATAAAGCATAGATACAATTCCCTGTTCCACTCGTAACACTTCTCCATTATTTGCCGTAAGCTAAAGATCTGGTCCCGACAACCTCTAACAGGCCTAAACCCACACTGATTTTCATCCAATTGGTCCTCAACTAATACTCGCACTTTCCTTTCAACAATACCTGAGAAGATTTTACCCACAACGCTGATTAAAGAGATACCTCTGTAGTTGTTACAATCTTTTCTGTTTCCATGTTTAAAGATTGGTGTGATTACTGCTTTCGTCCAGTCTGATGAAACCTGTCCCGACTCCCAGGCCATTTCAATTACCCTGTGTAGCCATTTAAGACCTGACAATCCACTGTATTTGATGAGTTCCGACTTAATTTCATCCACCCCAGCCGCTTTATTGCACTGTAATCTATTGACCATTTTCTCCACTTCCTCAAATGTGATCCTATTTCCATCATCATTCCTATCCCATTCTACCTCGAAATCTGAAACATTACTGATCGCATTTTCACCTACATTGAGCAACTCTTCAAAATATTCCCTCCATCTGCCCAAGGCATCCACAGGATTCACCAGCAGTTTTCCTGACCTGTCCAAAATACTTGTCATTTCCTTCTTACCACCCTCTCGAAGACTGCTAATTACACTCCAGAATGGTTTTCCAGCAGCTTGACCCATAGTCTCCAACCTGTTTCCAAAGTCTTCCCACGATTTCTTCTTGGATGCTGCAATTATCTGTTTGGCTTTGTTTCTTTCTTCAACATAACTTTCTCTATCTACCTGGGTTCTGGTATGTAGCCATTTTTGATACGCCTTCTTTTTCCTTTTACAGGCTGCCTTGACTGTATCATTCCACCAAGCTGTTTGCTTCATCCTACTTTTACACACTACTGTTCCAAGACATTCTTTCGCCACTTCTAGTACTGTGTCCCTGTACCTTGTCCATTCCTTTTCCAATGACTACATTCAACTAACTGGTACCTTTCTGAGATCGCTGTTATGTACTTGTGCCTGATTTTCTTATCCTGAAGTTTCTCCACTCTTATCCTCCTACATATGGACCTGACCTCTTGCACTTTTGGCCTCACAATCCCAATTTCACTGCAGATTAAATAATGATCAGTGTCATCGAAGAATCCCCTGAATACACGTGTGTCCCTCACAGCCTTCCTGAATTCCTGATCTGTTGTTATATAGTCAATGACAGATCTGGTTCCCCTGCCTTCCCAAGTATACCGGTGAATGTTCTTATGTTTAAAAAAGGAGTTTGTGATTACTAAGCCCATACTGGCACAGAAATCCAAGAGCTGTTTCCCGTTCCTGTTGGCCTCCATATCCTCTCCAAATTTACCCATAACCTTTTCATACCCTTCTGTTCGATTTCCAATCCTGGCATTAAAATCACCCATGAGCAGAACACTGTCCTTGTCCGTAACTCTAACAGCTACATCACTGAGTGCGTCATAAAAACTATGCATCTTATCTTGATCTGTCCCTTCACAATGCGAATATACTGACAGAATCCTAATTTTCTTGCTGGACACTGTCAAATCTATCCACATCAGTCTTTCGTTTACATACCTTATTGCAACTACTAATATTTATTACGGAAGAGCTTTCTGTTTATCAAGCCAGCAGAGGATAACGGCTAGCATCCTCTAGAGACAATAGTGACCAAGGGAACAAATCTTTAACTAAAAACACTACCACTGCACATAATCTTCCATACGTAAGACGAGTGAAGATCACTTTCATGTTTCAAATGTTTAAATGTGTGTGAATTCCTAAGGGACCAAACTGCTGAGGTCACTGGTCATTATACGTACACACTACTTTAAGTTAAAATGACTTATGCTAAGAGCAACATATACACACACTCCCGAGGAAGGACTCGAAATTTCGGCGGAAGGGCCACGCAATCCGTGCCACAGCGCCTCAAAACGCGCATCCACTCCGTGCGGCTGTTTCACATTTCCTGCCTACTGTCATGAACAAAGGTGTTGCAGCAGTTAGTGGCTTCGTGTGGTACAACTGTGTAGGAAACAGATTGAGAGTGAATAGAACTGCTGTATGAGTAGTTGCCACTGCATATGGGATACATTTCAGCACAAGTATCAGTCTTCACCTGCTAATGTTAAATACACAGAAGCACTGTCATTGCTTTTACACTGGCAGGACACAGGTTGTTATTGTGTAAGGTTATGGTAACAATGACAACAGGGTACGCATGCAGGAATATTGAATTACAGTTTACAAAATACAGTACCAAAGTAGTACAGAATGTAACCACACAGAACACTGTAGTACAAAGGTTGTGCGGATGTAGTTCGATTTAAGTTTAGGTACTAATGGTTCAAATGGCTCTGAGCACTATGGGACTTAACATCTATGGTCATCAGTCCCCTAGAACTCAGAACTACTTAAACCTAACTAACCTAAGGACAGCACACAACACCCAGTCATCACGAGGCAGAGAAAGTCCCTGACCCGCCGGGAATCGAACCCGGGAACCCGGGCGCGGGAAGCGAAAACGCTACCGCACGACCACGAGCTGCGGACAACTTCTTTTCTGGAGAAACGTTGTCATCTGTCGTGTCATCTGTCGATGTGATGTTCTGTATGCGCCTAATCTCAAGACAGTGTTTCCTTCACAAGTCGTAAGCCCCTAATCCTCTCAGCGATTCTCCAAAATAAGTTTACTGAAGGCACGCCTTTGTGCGCCATTATGTTATTTCACACAGTAATACATTTAAAACGAAGATCCCTATTTGCATGGTCAGTTGTTACGCTACGTATCTTAGATCCATTCATCAGCAGTGATCTTACTTTATAGATAGGTTAGTTAACCTTAACACGTAGAGCATGGTCTGCTTCGAACTAGATCTTTTGACTGCCGTGTTTTGCCACAAGCCAGAAACCTTTGTTTCTGATTTATTTAATGTTACATTTTCTTCTCCTATGTTATCCTTCCTCCTTAACGTAACTCAGACAGTGATTAATTTTTAATCCTCTCACGTGAATTTGTATTTTCTCTGAGACTGGTGCTACTGCTTTGACCCGCTTCAGCTCCGCACTGATACGTTGCTTAGGTCTAGAAAGAACGAAGTTACGTACAGTTACGTACAGTTACATTGTTAAATGCCAACCTTCTTACAACATTATACGGCTAAATAATACAGTCCTGTGCTTAAACTGGCTGTTAAAGCATCAACGTCAGATACAGCGCCAACGTCACGTGCACTTGTCTATATGTGATACTGGGACTGGGTTCGGTAGCCCCCCCCCGCACCACCCCTCCCCTGATTTAGAATAAATTTAGAAGTTTCATTGTCGGCTAGTTCGTAGCCTGGACGCACCAGGGTCGTGTACTCAATGGTTATGGCACCAGAATGTTCGTCTCTACCCGTTTATTGCAGAACATAGCTGGTAAATTATTCTAGCACTGGCTTGGACAGTTCTGAAGTACTTGGGGTCGAAAGTGTTATCTGCATCGCATGGAGAATGTGCAGAGCAGATTGTTATACACAATTTTACAGGCGAGATCCCGCTGCTTACACGTTGCGTAAAGTTTCATGGCTGGAGGCGCTTCTGGAACTCAGTTTCTGGAAGTTTAAGTCCCTTAACTGCATACTCTATAGACTGGTGTAAGTACGCGCGAGGCCAAGTACCGAATTTCTAACGTACAACCTGCGTCAGTGAGGTTTCTGTCGTGAAGGATAAATTAGATTCAAAAGTTTCTCAGGTTTAGTTTCAGCCAGTGCGATATCCAGTTGAAGTACGCTTAGCTCTACATGACTAGCTGTGATCTCCAGCCAACTGTGTTGAAGTTAAACTCCCCATTTGCAATTTTCTTGTCATTTGGAAATTGGGGCAAAACTGGCTCTCTGGTTTGCATAGCTAAATAACCCGATAGACCTATGTTAACGATTTCCTGAGTAAAGACTATGGCATCGGAGGTTGTTAATTGCAACAAAACAAAGCTTAAAGTTTGTAATATGAAATTCACAAAAGAAAAATTTTACTGTGGGAATACAGTAATGTAAACAGAGGTTACCAGTACTACAACGTGCAGCCACAGGGTCATCATTTACCCGTTGGATATATGGTGGAGTAGACGATCCTAACGCCAATGGTAAGGACAGGATTCCGTCACTGGGACTTCCCCGCTCACTTCCACAGGATTGGAGCTAATCGCCACCCAAATTGTTTATGAGAGTTAATATCACTATTTACTCATAATCACCGATTCCTTTCATGTGGGCAGTACCGTAACCAGCTAGTTATTATGTGTAAGACACCAAGAAAACTGAATAATTTCTCACTATATATTATCGTTACTATCATCGCATCGAGGAATAAAACGAACTGCAAAATTATAACAACAGATTGGAGCCCACACATGTATCCGTGTCTTTCCACAGCGAGCTTTAGTACTCGACTACGCAAAGCGAAGGTGCCGCTTGTGTAAGCGGGCAGTCAAATGAAAACGAGAGACGGGGGAAAAAAAAGTAAGTAAACTGTTTATCAACAGTTGTGGCGATTATTTTGAAATAAGACATTTTCTTATTTTTTCGCAATTGTCTTATTTTCAAGTGACTGCCTCTCATATGTAGTTCTTTATCTAGACTTTTGCAGGTCATTATGTAACCATACGATTATGTCGCTTATCGTCTGAAAACAAATTGTGCATTTCTTCTGCTTTTTAATCATTTTTACTCAGTAATCCCAAAGTAATACATTTGTTTCCGACAGTCATGATCTGTCACCGATCTGTTCTCACGTGTCAGCTATGTGCTCTTCAATTTTTAAAAATCGAAATAGATGCACGACATTGTATGTACACGTCAATAAAATTTAAGTGTCTTGGACTGTAGACAAATGAAAACCTTTGTTGAAAACAACACATTCAGGAGTTTTAAGTAGAAAGTGAATGCGTCTATTCAATGGAGGTAAAATCTCCGATGTCACTGATACGAGAAATCTTGTTTAATTAGTGGCCTATGTGCCATGGCATATTTTGGAACAACTCTCTCCATCAGAAAGACTATCCGTAGCCCAGAGAAGAGCTTTTAAAACCATCTGCGGTGTCAGCTCCCTAACTACGAGGGGCGTTCAGAAAGTAAGCTCCGATCGGTCGCGAAATGAAAACGACTATGAAAATCCGATAAAGCTTTGCACAGATGTGTTGGGTAGTGTCTCTAGTATAACCCCAGTTAGCATCACGTCGCTCTTCTCATTTCTCAGCTCGCAGTGAGTGCGTAAAGATGTCTAGAAAATAGTGTCTGCCGCCAAGTACGAGGGCCTGGTGAGAAATTTCGCCTGAAGCTATGCAGCTAACATTACATAACTGTCGTGCTGTTTCTTCTTCGAGACAATTCTCAGCCGCATTCTGCAGGGGCAATGAAGATGCTCCTGCATCGTTTTCAAATGGAAATGTGAGATTACCCACAATACAGTCCGCAATTGTCTCCCCCTGAGTTTCATCTCTGGTCACATGAACCGCTGTCTTTGAAGACAACATTTTCACACGGACAACGAGGTGTAGGCCAGCGTGGAGAATTGGCGGAAAGCACTGGCGGCTGCCTTCTATGATGAGGCTATTGAAAAGTTGGTACAACGCTATGACAAAAGTAAGTCAGAACGGCGACTACGTAGAGAAGTAGCTGAAAGGTGTAGCTAATTGTTACAAGTAAAACATTTCGGATGTTCACTGTGGTTTCAATTTGGCAATCAATCGGAGCTTACTTTCTGAACAGGCCTCGTATTTGGGGCGCTTATCAAGAGGCTCAGAATTACTGCAAAGGAATTGTTATGAAGACTTAACAGTAGGAATTGTGACGAAGACTTAACACTAGGAACAGCTATTTTCATTTAGTACACACCCCTCCTCATACAATAGTTAGGATTCAATTTTCGGGTTACATTAGAACTAAAAAATGAAAAATGATAAGTTCTCAAATCTGAGTAATGAATTATTCGTTGTGACAAACATTTTATTTTATTTTGCGTAAGAGTTCACTTTAGTGGCTTAGCGCCTTCGATAGTAATACGCATTTTCACGCATTTGCCAGCTATAAAATACAGGAAGCCAGAAGTTTTCTACAACCAGTACACAAACCAGACTGCAGTTTTGAGATTCACAGAACATGATATGGAAACAGTAGTCGAGCAGGGAGTGTGAAGGGTTGCAGCATATCGCCCATGTCATTACACATGTACACTGAAAAAGCAGTAAGGGCACCAAGGAGAAGTTTCAAAAGAGAATTAAAAATTTTTATTTGCCGACAACACTGTGATTCTATCGGAGACGGCAAGTCACTTGCAACAGCAGCTTAACGTAAGAAAGCGTTAGTAAATGAGACACTGAAAGTAGTAAATGGGTTGTGCTATTTGGGCAGCAAAATGATTGCCAAAGTAGAGATCATATAAACTGCAGACTGTCAATAGAAAGAAAAGCGTTCCTGAAATAGCATTCTGTTAACAAGGAGTACAATGTTGTTGAAAATATGACGTGAAGACTCTGAGACTTGTATTAGGTGAATGCTTGGAACGTGATTGGCGGTTGAACGGGCGATTTTCCCGGGCAGAGATGAAGGGGTTGCTCAGGTACCTGTACGCAGGATATGAGGCATTTGAGTGTCGTTGAAGGAGGTGCGTGTGCTGGATGGGCGCTGTACTGGCCGAGTATGCTTGGAAAAATTACGTTTTTATTGTTGCACAATTGGTGCACAAACGTTCTGAGCGATCAGGCAGATGTCCCAGTCGCCGACGTAGTGTATGACAAATCTGAAGTGCGAAACACTGTTGTTTCACTTATGAACTTAATGTTCGCCAATGTTACTTGTTAGCTGAACCGGCCTGTAACAGTACCCTAATATATTACAGATTGTGGATAATCGTCAAACTGAAGAGGATTCATGCACACTCTTTGATGGCAGTATCCTGGCAAAACCTTTTATGACGGTATTTTGTCCTGGGTGTAGCTTTCTATTGAAGCGACAGATGACCGATGAACTGTTTAGACAAGGAGAAAACGTACGTTTTTTAAATGTGGCGTTACAGAACACCGAAAATTAGTTGGGTAGATCGCACGAAGAGAAAATACTGGTTCTAATTAGGGGAAAAAATGATATTGGTAGAACTTGCCTGAAAGAAATGGTTGATCGACAAGACATATTCTGGGGAATCAAGTTGTAGGGAAGCAGCCTACTCACGCTGTAGTAAATTCACATCAGTCTTTCCATTGTGTGCCAGCCAGTCCGCTGTAACTAGCTCTGACGTCATAAATGTTGCGCAATACTTTAAAAATCAAGCATATAACCTAAGACATTTCTAGCATGTCAGGAGTAATACTAAAACAAGATGTGTTGAATATCAGTTTAGCCATTTTCGAAATTTGGACGTTTTTCTGTAAAAATCATTGGCGCAACAGAAAAGAGCTAGAAAAATAAAAATTTATAATTAGATTAATCTTTCATAATAATTTAATAAAAACAGTACTTTGGGATTCAAAAATTAAAATTTTAGTGGAAATTCATGATTTTCTGGTTTTTGTCTTAAAACTTAAGGAAGCAAGATAGATTAAGTAGGCAAATAAATAAGGCTAGGATGTTTATATTTAAGTAGGTTGGAGATCCGCTATAACTATGAAGACGTGAAAAGTTTCATTTGAATACCTATAAAACTATAGCGATAGCATATCTCCAAAGGGCCAGTTCAGAGCTCGTCTACTGCGTGCAGTGTAATTAAATTAATTCTCTCGCCCAAAATATTTAACTTAGCCACGTCAAAATTTTATTATCAATACTTACCTGCATGCTGAATGCACATGTAAATTAAGAGCTTCATCGGCCGTCAGCAAAAGAAGCTATGATTTATTCGGTAACTTAATGTGGTGCATTACTAGCCCAGCGGCTAGTCGGGAGAGCCGATTTGATCAGGCGTTCCCTTAGCCGTCCGCACCGCGGCTTTATATATAAGAACGCTGCGCGAAGAAGGCAAGGCCCCAGTTCTCTCCAAACGCTGAATAGCACGCCATCTGTGTCTGGAGTCGCGTCGCGTCGCGTCGGTATCATTGCTACAAACAACCTCGGATGCCGTATTAAGTTACTCGAGATACGGGAACCATGAAATCATTTTCGAGTGAAGTGTTAATTCTGGGTTGACTTTAATTATCGATCTTCAGTTTGCGTATTGTCGTATTTTCACGTGCCGCCGCGGGACAAACATTCTACCATTAGTTAGCGTGGCGTTTGATGAAACTAATCATCAAATTATGGCGAGCATTCATTTAAATATTCAATTTGGACAATTATAGTTGCATCAGCGCATTAGACTCTGAACTGCTCTGTTAGTTAGGTTGTGTGGATTCTTTTGTTTTTCATCTGTGACTTTCAGAATATACTCAACTATTTTAGAAAATCGTTTTTCATTATAAATCCCGGACAATCTCCTAATTCGTCAGAGCTATAAGCTGTAACTATAAGTGTATTCTCAGATGAAGTGGGCACTAGGAATTCTAATTACAGGCTTCACGTTTTACTAAACACTTTCTGGTTGCCAATATTGTAGTTAGAGAGCCAGTGTTGAGAACGGCGAAAGACAGCATAAATAACATTCTAAATAATAGGAACATCATAAACAACAATAATTCCAACCAGCCGCCCCACATACGGTTAAACGGCCGGGAAGTGTTTCAACATTCAAACATTTAACAACATTAATTCTATCCGCTGCCCCACAAAGTCATCGTCGTTTTCTTAAATGGAAGGGAATGTGGGTGGTAAACACTGTAGAGTGAAACCAAGGCTTGGACACAAAGCGGTTCAAATGGGTTTAGGCTGCAGCATTTATGTAGAAACGATGCGAGTTGCACAGGATGGACTAGTGTAGAGAGGTAGATCAAAGCAGTCTTCGGACTGAAGGTGAATACCGCTGCCATGTTATACTCTTGCTCTAAATAAAAATAATTCAAACACGCGAATTTCGTTGCAGCGGTCGAGGTACATAGTTTTTTTTATTCTCGCCAAAATATTAATTTCGAATATAAGTTAGGAGAATACCAATTTATAATTGTTGAATGGTCTTTTTTATTAATGATTTGTGGAAAAATTTTGCTACATATTGCCCCAAAAAACTTCGAAAGCCGCCTCCCAACTTCGAGTTCTGTGAAATTTAGTGTCCACAAGAGAATGTGTGTATGAGGGGGAGGCGTGGAACGATCACCTAAGACGACTTACGAAAGAAGGCTAATTTAACTATGCAGTAGTGTGTTTTGTATCCATTCTAGACTGATTTGCTCCAGGATACGACTACTGTAGTTATTATTAACATTGGCTTAAAAACTGTCTCGAAGTTATTTATACGAGGCGTAGTACCTCTGAGTGTATTTAAAAAATGTGTCCTCCGTTGCTAATCCAGCAGTCAGTCGTTTTGTTTAAGAAGCGAACTGAGGTGAAATATTTTAGCTTTGTTTCCAGTTTTTGTTAATTGCTACGTGGAATTGGACAGTTGGTTATTCTATGTTTTATCCCCGAACATTCTTGGAACTTAGCCACCACAGAATGAATTGAAAGAAGTGCATTATCTATGTTACGATACGGGAACATGACGACAATAGCGCTGCTTCTGCCCAAGCAGTGACTTCAAATACGGGAAAATACGAGTATCAGCCTATAACATTTTTTCCATTTATACCTTACGAGTGGGCCTGACAGTCTGGTGGTGAAGTGTGTACCTTGCGAAGTGCTATAACCAAGAAATCACAATCAAAAACCAAGACTAAGTTCTCGTTCCGGGGTTCACAACCAAGTACAATTTTGTGAACGAAATCGCCGTCGTCTTTTACCTGTTCAACCGTTGACCACTACGAAATGAAAAGAGTTGCACTTTGCACATGTCAAAACGTGAAATTCATCTGTCGTGACACGACAAAGAAACTGGTTTCAGCGCATTGTGTTCGCTATTACGACCTCCTTGTGTGTATCGCATTGATTCGTAAGCTGTAAAAAATTTACTGAAGTCCACAGGATACCATGCGACAAGATTTGCTTCCGTTTTATGTGGAAAAGGAACAAATACGGAATCATTTTACTCCGTCCAGTATTACGGATGCGACCAAACAGTATATTCACAACGCAATTCAAAATGTGCAATGTGCTCATAAAGCCGCAATTACGAGCACAATGCCGTGAAAGCACCTGCTGTCTTGAACGAAACTAAAACAAATCTGGAGTGCTTTCAGTCAAGTAGCCAGATGCGTAGTCTAGGGGCCCCGTTGTGTTTCTTACTACTGGTCAATTATTTTATCCAGGGGATTTTCATTGCAAGCCCATAATAGCGCTGGTTCCTCCAGCTGGACTTTAAGAACTCCGTTTATTGCATAATATTTAGTTAGGAGAACATCCGCAACAGCTTCATAGTAGACACACACATAATTAACCACTTCAGTTAAAATAGTTTTATTGGTTCATAATCACGACCGGTCTCAGGCAATTACAAGGCCGCGTTCTTCAGGTGTACAAGACTGGAAAAGTGAAAAAGAACGAACTGTAGTAATTGACCGTATGAATGTTAACACTTGTTTGTTATAATAATAGGTAGGAATCCACTGTCTAAGTATAAATGTGAAGTTTATACAGTTGGGTTTGATATTTCAAAAAAAAAAAAAAAAAAAAAAAAAAAAAAGTGTTTTGTGGCTATCAAGTGCGACACCCGTGTTTTCATTGTGACGAACAGAATTGATTTTCGACACGGGCACCATGAAGCTTGGACCCACAATCACTACATGTGTAGTGTAATCATTGCCAGTGCCTTTACGTCGGTCAGACTGAGCTCAATTTTTAATATCCGAGTCAAGGAACATCAGGGCCTAAATAATTCTGAGTCCACTTTATCTAGTCATTTGAAAGCTAATGGGCACTGTATTCGTGACATAAGTAGCAATTTGAATATCTTTATCGTCGTTATAAAGACTGCGTCTTTAATTTATTAGAGGAAATTGGAATTATTCACAGCTTAAAAAGAACTCTTCAACTACCCTCAACCGGCAAATCGCTCTGTAGCACGTGTAAATAATTACTTCTCTTGGAAGCAGCGGTGAAACTTCACCAATATTCCCCTCAGACTTTCCTCTCTAAGAAATTATATTTTTCTTTCTTATCTCTCTAATTTTAAGCCGACTAAATGTCACTATTTTTCCTTTGTGGGTACTTTATGTAGTTACGTTTATTTTAATCCTATTGTATTGCTTTGTAACAGATGGCTGGGCACTTAGAACTTATGGCCAAGTACATAACTTTCTCATCTTTATTTTTCAATAATGCACATTTAACCATCTTCTATTCAGTTATACATACGTGTTCACCACATTTTAACGTTCGGGCTAGTCAAGTTCCACTAGATGGCTCTACTTCCGCTTGTAATATGACGGTCGCTTGGGTGTCTCTTTTTCCATGGACGACTGCCTTCTACCATCAGGTCATTCCTTATCTCGGCCTTCACGTGCGGCGGTCACGCGCCTCACGGTATACGTTGCCGTACGTTATTCGGTGATATTCTCTTGGTATCTCTCTCCTTTTTTCTTCCTCTGATTCCCCACTTATCTTAGGATATTTTGTGGCTGCCTGGTCCGACATCCATTCTGACTAACCCGACCATATCAACTTCTCATTTATAGCTGGACAGTGTATCCCCATTGTTATTATAACAAACTCGCCTTAAATCTTACACAATCTCTGACACTAGTTTCTTTGTTTTCCTTTTTGCTCTCTTGCCCGAAACCGGTTACGCTTTTGAAGCAATAAAGCTATTTACACCTGAAGCGATTAATTATCAAAGTATTAAAGGGCAGTGTCTTGACGGAGCTGTCATTTGTACTCAGGTGACTCATGTGAAACGGCCGCACGCCGGAAATTAACACACTTTAACAGGGAATGGTAGTTGGAGCTAGACGCATGGGATACTGCGTTTCGGAAAGAGACAGGGAATTCAATACTCAGTTATCCACAGTGTCAAGAGTGTGCTGAGAATACCAAATTTTAGGCATTACCTCTCACCACCGACAACGCAGTGGCTGACAGCCTTCACATAACGACCGAGTACAGCGGCGCTTGCTGAGTGTTGTCAGTGCTAACAGACACGCAATTATGCCTGAAATAACCGCAGGCATCATTGTGGAACGTACCACGAACGTATCCGTTAGGATAGTGCGGCGAAATCTGGAGTTAATGGACTATGGTAACAGACGACCGACGAGACTGCCTTTGTTAACACCACGACGTCGCCTGCAGCGCCTCTGCTAGGCTCGCGACCACATCGGTCGGACCTTAGACTAATACAGAATCGTGGTCTGGTCAGGTGAGTCCCGATTTCAGTTGTTAAGAGCTGATGGGGGGGTTCGAATGTGGTGCAAGTCCCACAAAGCCATGGACCCTAGTTGTCAAGTTAGTGGTGGCTCCATAATGGCGTGGGCTGTGTTTACATGAAATGGATTGGGTCCATTGGTCCAACTAACAACTGAGACCATTTGGAGCTATTCATGGACTTCATGTTCGCAAAAAATGACGGAATTTTTATGGATGACAATGTGCCATGTTGAAAGGTACGTGCTAAGGTCTGATCAGGGTAGATGCAGGAAATAACGTCGATAGTTGCCCACCGCAAGGTGGAATGAGTATATCTTTGATTAAGAGGATCTTTTATGGTTAAGGGTGCGTGCGCGCGCTGTAAAAAACTCTGGAGTCGCAGCTAGGTGCCCGGAGGAAGCAGACGTGTGGTGACAGCGTTAAGATAGAATTCGCGCTGCGCAGTTTACACTGAGCAAACTTTAGCACGTTAATAGGGGAAGCTATGTAATGATTTCAGAACGGTTTTTGTTTGATAATGTTCAGAGTTAGGATTTGTATGTCCAAGGTTTGACGTGTGTGTGTGTGTGTGTGTGTGTGTGTGTGTGTGTGTGTGTGTGTTATAATTTTAACTACATTATATATATATATATATATATATATATATATATATATATGATATCAACATCGTGTTTAAATCCAACAGCCTGAATCATAAACCACATCCTTTGCTTGTATTGAATATGAAAATGAGTAGTAAAGTTACCCACCAATGAAAGAACGTAAAAGAAGTGAGATCTCTATGCAATATATGTGTGTACAGTTCATGGTTTGAAATCGATTTTCGTGTAACTAAAGTTATGAGAGCAAATTTATTTCAAATAACTAATATTATGCCATTGCACAACTGGCATTATTGAAGTCAAGATATAATTTCAGTAAGTATGAGAGTTGGCAATACTCTCTTAGGATGTAAAGGTTGGCTACAGCGCGCATACACAAGCTCTGGAATCTAAGATATTGTTGTCGTGTCTCGCAGCGCACGGATTAACTAGTGGCAACTTTGAAGCCAGTGTAGGAGCCCGCCTGCTGTGGTGCGCACGTGTGTTGGGCGAGGGGTTGTCCCCGAGCTGCCGTACTGCCGTGTCCGCCAGCAGCGACACAGGATTTGGTAGTTAGTTGATATTTTTTATAATTTGCAGCGCGCTTATTAATTTAAAGAAAAGTATTTGTGTATGTGCGTAGCAGCAGACGGTAATTTTGATAATGACAGGAGTTGAATTCTTAAGGGGAAACCATTGTTAGATTAAGTATTGATTTTTGTCATTGATTTCTTTTGTAATTGTCAGGGAATTGTTTCACTATGTATTCAATTGAGAAGTATTTCAGTCTGTCTCAAGAGTTCGATTAATTTGTAATATTGCTTTAATGCCACTGAAGGCAGATTTACATACGAAGCGATTTTTCAAAGAGCTTCTAGCGTTTTGTTAACTGAATGAGAAAGAATCGCTTTCAGAATATAGTTTTGGAAAAAAAAAAGAATTGTGTGTTTGGGTTATCATTTATCGAGTTTAGATTTGACCAAACCCTTTCTCTCGAATTATGTGTAGTTGTAGTAAGCAGCAGCAGCAGCCGCAGCAACAGCAGGAGCCGCCATACAGAACATGCATTGCACTCAGCATGAATAATAGGTTTTTTATGTTTTTGTTAAATAATGGAATGCAGCCTATCAAGCAGTGGCAGCAGAAAGACCATGTAAGTTATCTGTTGCGCACAGGACCAATTTAAAAAAAAATAAAGTTTTGGCGATCTCTGTAATAGTAAAGTTAACAAGAGTACAAGCACGAAATTTTCAGTAGAAAACACGAGATAAGAACATATAGAGCTCGCGACTTTCAAGTAAAGATCAGGGCCAGAAGTTAACTTATCAGTACCACCTTAATGCCATTGCACACACGGCATTATTCTCTTAAACTTGACTGCTGAGTCAAATACATGTTACATTACCGGCAAAATGGAGGAGTGCAAGAAACAAGTTCGCAGTCAGATGCAGGTTTGTTGAATAATTGAATAATTATTTTGGAACAATCTATGATACTTCCACTAATTAAAAAGGAAACAATTTTGGTTAGATACTATCACTTTTAAAAATAATTTTTATCTACGATACTTTCAATGTAGCTTGTTTGAAGAACATCCTGGACAAATCGAGCGCTTGGTTTGGCCACCCAGTTCAGTTCGCCCGACATGAATCCCATCGAATATTTTGAGAGACATAATCGTGTGGGTACTTCGTGCACAAAATCATGCACTGGCACAAGACCTTCGCAGTTATGGACGGGTATAGAGGGGCCGACACGGTATTAGGAGGTATCCCGTGACTTTTGTCGCCCCAGCGTATTACATTCAGAGATCGGGATTCAATTTTCTAAATTTTTAGAAAAAATGTAAACCACTACGCAGTAACTAGTTTCTGAACCGAGGATGTTTGCTCTACATGCTGTTAGGGAAGGTGAAAAAAAGGAAACAGTCAAGCACGGCGCCCACTAAGCGGGGCTGTCGGCCGCCCGCCCTCCCTCCCTCCCTCCCTCCCTCACTCCTGCCATCGCGTGGTGGCGGACTACACGCAGAGCTCCCATACGAGGCGGGCCGCGCCAGCTCAGCCCGTGCCCAGACGAGCGGTCGCCACCCGCGCGCACGTCGACGCGCCCTGGCGCCGTAAATCAGCAGAGGTGAGGCGACGGGGCGCCGCCCACGCAGCCAGACAGCGGCCGGCAGACAATGGCTGCTGCCCTCTTGTGCCGTCGGCTCACGTCTGCCAGCAGCGGGGCCCCGCTTTACGACGGCTGCCGGCCAGCCAGCAGGAATCTGGCCTGAGCCGAGGCGAGGTGACGTGTGCTGTGCTGTGCAAGTCTATGATCAGCACTCGTCATCCCTTCACCACATTCGTGCCTACCGTGGTGATACCGGCGACAATTTAGGATGTGTGTGTTGTGGTCTGCAGTCCTGAGACTGGTTTGATGCAGCTCTCCATGCTACTCCGTCCTGTGCAAGCTTCTTCATCTCCCAGTACCTACTGCAGCACTGCAGCCTACATCCTTCTGAACCTGCTTAGTGTATTCATCTCTTGGTAGCCCTCTACGATTTTTACCAACCCCGCTGCCCTCCTGTACTAAATTGGTGATCCCTTGATGCCTCAGAACATGTCCTACCAACCGATTCCTAGTCTTCTCCCCAATCCCATTCAGTACCTCATTAGTTATGTGATCTACCCATCTAATCTTCAGAATTCTTCTGTAGCACCACATTTCGAAAGCTTCTATTCTCTTCTTGTCCAAACTGTTAATCGTCCATGTTTCACTTCCATACATGGCTACAGTCCATACAAATACTTTCAGAAACGACTTCCTGACACTTAAATCTATACTCGATGTTAACAAATTTCTCTTCTTCAGAAACGCTCTCCTTGCCATTGCCAGTCTACATTTTATATCCTCCCTACTTCGACCATCATCAGTTATTTTGCTCCCCAAATAGCAAAACTCCTTTACTACTTTAAGTGTATCATTTCCTAATCTAATTCCCTCAGCATCACCCGACTTAATTCGACTACATTCCATGATCCTCGTTTTGCTTTTGTTGATGTTCATCTTATATCCTCCATTCCAAACACTGTCCATTCCGTTCAACTGCTCTTCCAAGTCCTTTGCTGTGTGTGAAAATTACGATGTCATCGGCGAACCTCAAAGTTTTTATTTCTTCTCCGTGGATTTTAATACCTACTCCGAATTTTTCTTTTGTTTCCTTTACTGCTTGCTCAATACACAGATTAAATAACATCGGGGAGAGGCTACAACCCTGTCTTACTCCCTTCCCAACAACTGCTTCCCTTTCATGTCCCTCGGCTCTCATAACTGCCATCTGGTTTCTGTACAAATTGTAAATAGCCTTTCGCTCCCTGTATTTTACCCCTGCCACCTTCAGAATTTGAAAGAGAGTATTCCAGTCAACATTGTCAAAAGCTTTCTCTAAGTCTACAAATGCTAGAAACGTAGGTTTGCCTTTCCTTAATCTTCCTCCTAAGATAAGTCGTAAGGTCAGTATTGCCTCACGTGTTCCAGCATTTCTACGGAATTCAAACTGATCTTCCCCGAGGTCGACTTCTACCAGTTTTTCCATTCGTCTGTAAAGAATTCGCCTTAGTATTTTGCAGGTGTGACTTATTAAACTGATAGTTCGGTAATTTTCACCTCTGTCAACGCCTGCTTTCTTTGGGATTGGAATTATTATATTCTTCTTGAAGTCTGAGGGTATTTCGCCTGTCTCATACATCTTGCTCACCAGATGGTAGAGTTTTGTCAGGACTGGGTCTCCCAAGGCTGTCAGTAGTTCTAATGGAATGTTATTTACTCCTGGGGCCTTGTTTGGACGTAGATCTTTCAGTGCTCTATCAGACTCTTCATGCAGTATCATATCTCCCATTTCATCTTCATCTACATTCTCTTCCATTTATGTAACATGATGTGTATAGTCTCTTAAATGAATTACAGGCAGAAAAAAAAGAACAAAACCTGCTGATATACACTGCCGGAAAAAACTAGTGCACCTTTTGAAGGTTTCCAACTCACTCCAGATTCATTGCCTAAACAGTGCATATGGAGTACAAACCGATATTGCAAGCGGTTGTGAGGTACCAGGTATCGACCCACGCTGAAACACCCATATCATTACGCTATGTAGCCTCCACAGGTGGCAACTAGAGATGGGAAAACTCGTGCATCCTTTGGAACTAGTTCACGGGTGATTGCTCTTTTTTGGGAACCGTTCATTTGTGCTTGGTATACGGTTCTTATGAAAAATTGAAAATTAGTAGCATAGGTGACTGAAGATGGAAAGCGCCGAGAGGGTGCACTTGCCTCCGCCCTGGAGTACAGAGTTTTTATTTATAACAGAATTCTCACACACAATTGTAATTTTCGTGATTCTGCGAAACATTTCGTTTAGCCAACTGTAGCTTTATGCGGCTGATCGCAGTGAAATAATATAAGGTGGCCCCCGAAAAACCGGCCCCGAGTACAGACTCCTCGCCACTTACGCAGGATTTGTTCACCGCTAGCAGCAGGAAACATAAACATGTAATAATGAGGCAGTGAAGAAATAACAAATAAGCTAATGCAAACAACAACTTCGAAACTATAGATGACAGATAGGCGACAATGAGCAGTCTAGCACTCGGGGCCGATTTTTCCGTTTGCCACCCTGTACCACTGAAGTAATATTGTAGAAGTTATCATTCTCTTCACAGAATGTGACACCAGACACTTGATTATAGAACGCGGACTTCATTGGGTTCTGTGTTGGTCTACCTTCCATAACAATGGACATGCTCTTTTACCTTGGATCTAAAAACGACGGAAAATGGCCATTCGTGTGTCCCGTGCCGACTTTGCATGTATAATAATAAAAAATTCTTGCATTTTTAGAAGTATTTCTTCTGCTGTTTATCTAAGTAGTGAAATAAGCTGATATGCCGTTTTCTTACCTGAAAAGGTGTTTTACATACGACGTAATTTTTAAGTAATTTACGTAGCTGTGTTTGTGTATGTGTGTGTGTGTGTGTGTGTGTGTGTGTGTGTGTGTGTGTGTGTGTGTGTGTGTGTGAAATCGTATGGGACTTAACTGCTAAGGTCATCAGTCCCTAAGCTTACACACTACTTAACCTAAATTATCCTAACAAGGGAACCTCCCCATCGCACCCCCCTCAGATTTAGTTGTAAGTTGGCACAGTGGATAGGCCTTGAAAAACTGAACACAGATCAATTGAGAAAACAGGAAGAAGTTGTGTGGAACTGTGAAAAAATAAGCAAAATATACAAACTGAGTAGTCCATGGCAAGATAGGCAACATCAAGGACACTAAGATTGCAGGAGCGCCGTGGTCTCTTAGTAACGTGAGCAGCTGCGGAACGAAAGGTCCTTGGTTCAAATCTTCCATCGAGTGAAAAATTTAATTTTTTATTTTCAGTTTATGTGACAAACTCTTATGTTTTCATCACTTTTTTGGGAGAGATTATCACATCCACAAGAAAACCTAAATCGGGGAAGGTAGAAGAATCTTTTTACCCATTCGCAAAGTGTACTAGTTAGGTGGGTCGACAACATATTCCTGTCATGTGACGCACATGCCGTCACCAGTGTCGTATAGAATATATCAGACGTTTCTTCCTGTGGAGGAATCGGTTGACCTATGACCTTGCGATCAAATGTTTTCGGTTCCGATTGGAGAGGCACGTCCTTTCGTCTACTAATCGCACGGTTTTGCGATGCGGTCGCAAAACACTGACACTAAACTTATTACAGTGAACAGAGACGTCAATGAACGAACGGACAGATAATAACTATGCAAAAATAAAGAAAGTAAAATTTTCACTTGTGCGAAGACTTGAACCAAGGACCTCTCCTTTTGCAGCTGCTCACGTACCACGAGACCACGGCGTTCCTGAGCTCACGTGCTCCTTGATGTTGCCTATGTGGCCCATGGACTACTCAGTTTGTATATTTTGCTTATTTTTTCACAGTTCCACACAACTTCTTCCTGTTTTCTCAATTGATCTGTGTTCGGTTTATCAAGGCCTATCCACTGTGCCAAGTTATAACTAAATCCGGGGGGGGGGGGGGGGGGGGGGTACACACACACACACACACACACACACACACACACACACACACACACACACACACACACACACACACACACACACACACACACACACACACGAGGGAGGACTCGAACCTCCGACGGGAACGTAATTGTGACCTCCGACGGGAACGTAATTGCGAAATACATTTTAAATACCAGTCATGGACGCTGAATAGAATACGGAAAGAACCTGAAGTTCAGAGTTCAAGAAAGGTTTGAAACACCTAGAATGGGCGTGCGCAGCGAACAAAACGAAAAACAACTCGATACTGTACTAACTATGAGCAGTGGAACTGCGACGAGTGGCCACGCGAAGAAGGACGAGTCCGCCCGAGCGAGACCGAGACCGAAGGGAATGGGACCGAGGCTGGAACGAGACCGGCCGACATGCCGTTGCGGGAACGAGACCGACCGTTTTCCGTTCCCGGGAACTATAAGTAGAAATCCGCGACCGAAGTGAACTATGAAAGACCGTTCCTTTGGACCAGTTAGTTCGCGAACGACCCGTCTAGTGGCAACCCAGGCGCTCTTTGGCCTCCAGTGGATTATACGGAGGACGAATACTATCCTCGTCATGGTGTAGATTACGCCACGCCTGCTCGACATGTTCACGTAGTCCATGTAATAGTTGTCGTTCCATCGCGCTCGGTTCGACCCAGGTTCGGAAATAGTGCTGGCGAAGGAAGTGGCTGCACGTCTTACATATGCTGAAAGGTAGTGCAGGGTAGTGAGTGAATCAGAGCAGATCAAGAATTTGAGGCCACAGTAACGTTTCATTCTGATCCACGGCTTTACGAATCGCAGTGTGTTCAGTGGCAAAGATAGTAAACTCGATAGGCAGACGGAAACTGAAGACACGAACAGCAGAAACGACGGAACATCCAGTAGCATCCCCCCTGTTCGAACCCATCCGTTAACGTAACAGTGCTCAGCTAAACTGGTAAAAAAAATTGTTCTTACGAAAAATCGTCTGAAGTGGACAGTTTGGGGCACTCTGTCAAATGTGGAAGTATTCTAGGCTTAACTAACAGAGTGGTGCTTTACACCAACCTTGCAAGTCTGTTCTTAATGCGTCTGGTTATTAGTCCTGCTAATATTTTCCATGTGAGAGAATGCTTAAAATTCTGTGATCTTCACATATAGCTTTCTAGTTTACATGGTTAAATTCAGATAGCCTAAGATCAGTGACGATCTCATTGCAAGAAAATGTTGACGAATGGCCTATTACGCCGTGGAACCACGGAGATGATTAGTAGACTGGCAAGAACATCTACAGTATCATCGGTATATGGCAACGAGCGCGAAGGACGTGTAAAAAGAAATGGTTATAAACTGATAAGACTACGTTGCATTTAGAATTTTGACGTAATGGTGAATACACGCGTCGTGTTTGGCTGTAATTTTTCGTGCAACCGACGGAAGATACAAAGACAGGAACATGACTCAATGCAAGCGTAACTAAACATCTTAGGTACTTTTTGCTTTTGTACTGTATGGAAGCCTAAATAATTATAGTTTCTCTTATATGAGATACCAGCAGTGTATAAATAGCTTATGCATATTTTAAGGGGTTTAATAAATCTAGTGTCAACAGACATAGCGTAATGACGTATTTTACCTGTTTTGATCAACTTCGGCTTTCCTTCGAGTAGTGTGCTCGTCGTGCAAGTGTTCCTATAAGGAGAAAGTTGTATTTGCCACAGATAACACGTGTCTTTATTCATTAGGTGTTCTTACGAAAATTATAGTCTGCTTAAACGTTTGTACACGTAACGCGGTGTTCTCGTCAAACACGATTCAAAGAGTGTGTGTGTGTGTGTGTGTGTGTGTGTGTGTGTGTGTGTGAGAGAGAGAGAGAGAGAGAGAGAGAGAGAGAGACTCAAGTAGTACGCAAATAGTTGCTCAACTGCAGAATTTGTTCAGACCATCTCGTAAAGCGTAAGTCATTTCGATTTAGAAAATCGTAGTAGCATCATTCACGAACTTCGCAAGGCCCCTATCTTACCTCACCATACGTCAGGCTTCAGTGAAGGAGCGTCTTTGCCAGTCCAGTAATTTATGTCTGTGCGCGGAACAATGCCTCCTCCGCTGGCTGCTGGATGGAGGTAGCTGTCCGCCAGTGAGTCAGTCGAGCCTCCCCCCCCTCCCCCTATCACAGCTCGGCTCACGTCGCGCCCATTGTGGGCAGCGAGCGGCAGCAGGAGGCAGACGGCTTCCGGCGAGGAGGCCCCCACTTCCGGCCAGCACAGCTCTCAGCCAGACACCTGCCCCCGACTCGCTGCCTTGTCCTTATCCACCTCCACCTGCTCAAAACACACGCGCGCTACAACACGTCCACGCGCACACTCCGACGCCCGTTATATCTCACGATAGGTTCATTTGAGAAGTTACCGAGGAGCGCCAGAAAACAGGCGTTACTGCCCATGAGCAGCTGCGATGACGAAGGAAGCCCGTGCTCAGTTTTTTTTTCCTGCTCACATGGTTTTCGTTGCATTTCTGTCTGAAATTTCGTGCTTATTCGGGCATGTTGTTCGGACGGGACATATGGATTTAATGTACTTAGAGAAACGGTTTTATCATACCCTATCCAAATGAACGCAGAATAAGGAAGCAGTCTTTGACGTAATACATCAAAACTAGACTCTACTGCTTCAAGTATTAGTTGACCACAATATTATTTCACCTGGGTGTGAGGGAGCTTCAGTCGCTTTATCAGAAGTTTTTATGGTGATACTTGACATGGGCACGGCAAACCACTTAATAGCGCGTGCGCAATTTTCCTGAAGACATTCACAATGCAATGAATTTCCCTAGTCACCACTGTACTTGTCTAACGTCATCGCGGGTTTCTGACAACGGCCGCGAGAGGTCGAATGCGGTAATATCGTGGTCAGGTTATCCACCCTGCAACATTGTTCCGAGGCCATTTCAATAACGTTTACATATACACAGCACTGCAGACACCTATAATGAAAGAATACATATTTTCTGCAAAAATAAAAAGCTGCTTGTATACATCAGAACTAAGGAGAATACGTTATTTTCATGACCATTTGAGCGACCTTATACTGTGTAATAAAAGAAACAGGACATCGGAATACTCCGACAGCATCGGAATCTGGTGAAACACTCAGAAGCGTAATTCGGCTTAACCCCAGGTAACTTATAGGTGTAAAACTTAGGACTACAGAAGGGTATAAAACAAGAAAAATAAAAATGGTAATTAAGTAATGCATAACCTATTAATTGTGACTTCATTTGAATAAAGTATGAAATAGAAAACTTTTCGATGATTTATCAGCAATTTAAAATTCCTCCTCTCCCCACCCCTCCCCTTAGTGTCCTGGGGTTAATGTCCCGATTTACACTGAAATACCTGGAATTAGTCCTGTAGGGAAGCAGCCTACTCACGCTGTAGTAAATTCACATCAGTTTCCATTGTGTGCCAGCCAGTCTGCTGTAACTAGCTCTGACGTCATAAATGTTGCGCAATACCTTAAAAATCAAGCAAATGAACTAAAACTTTTCTAGCATGTCAAAAATAATACTAAATTAATGTGTGTTAAATATCAGTTCGATAACTTCAGCCATTTCCGAGATTTGGACGTTTCTCTGGAAAAATCATTGGCGCAACAGAAAAGAGCTAGAGACTTCAAAATTTATATTTAGATTCATCTTTCATAATGATTTAATAAAAACAGTACTTTGGATTTCACAAATTAAGACTTTAGTGGAAATTCATGATTTTCTGGTTTTCGTCTCAAAACTGAAGGAAGCAAGATAGATTAAGTAGGTTAATAAATAAGGCTAGGATGTTTAGATTTAAATAGGTTGGAGGTCCGCTATGATTATGAAGATGTGTAAAGTTTCTTTTCAATACCTATAAAATTATAGCGATAGCGGATCTCAAAAGGGACAGTTCAGAGCTCATCTGCTGCGTGCAGGGTAATTTAATTAATTCTCTCGCCCAAAGTATTTAACTTAGCCACGTCAAAATTTTATTATCAATACTTACCTGCGTGCTAAATGCACGTTTAAATTAAGAGCTTCTTCGGCCATCAGCCAAAGAAGCTATAAATTATTATGTATCTTGAAGTGGTGCGTTACTAGCCCAGCGGCTAGTCGGGAGAGCGGATTTGATCAGGCGATCCCTCAGCCGTCCGCACCGCGGCTTTATATATAAGAACACTGCGCGAGGAAGCAAGGCCCCAGTTCTCTCCAGACGCTGAATGACACGCCATCTGTGTCGGTAGTCGCGTCGCATCAGTGTATCTGCTACAAACAGCCTCGGGTGCCGTATTAAGTTACTAGAGATACGCGGAACCATGAGAACATTTCATGTGAAGTGTTAATTCTGGAATGATTTTCATTAACTAGCTTCAGTTTGCGTATTGTCGTATTTTCACGTGCCGTCGCGGGACAGTCATTCTACCAAATATTTAGCGTGGCGTTTGATGAAATATTTTCATCAAATTTTGGCGAGCATTCTTTTTAACATTTGATTCGGACATTTATAGTTGCATCAGCGCATTAGACTCTGAACTGTTCTGTTAGTTAGGTTGTAGGGATACTTGTGTTGTTTATCAGTGAATTTCAGAATATACTGAACTATTTTGGAAAACCGTTTTTGATTAGAAATCCCGGACAATCTCCTAATTCCTCAGAGCTATAAGCTGCAGTTATAATAACATTCTCAGGTAAAGTGGGCACTAGGATATCTATTTACTGGCTCCAAGTTTTATTACATCACTTTCTGGGGGCCACGAAGTAAATAGAGAGCCAGTGTTGAGAACGGCAAAAGACAGCATTAACAACATTCTAAAAGCTAGAAACTGATTCAACACGCAAGCATATATCCAGCAATCAGATTTTTTATTATTGTTACAAACTTATACATCCGCCGCCCTACAGTCCGCTTCTCGTGGTCTCGCGGTAGCGTTCTCACTTCCAGAGCACGGAGTCCCGGGTTAGATTCCCGGCGGGGTTAGGGATTTTTCCTGCCTCGAGATGACTGGGTGTTGTGTCGTCATCATCCCCATCATCCATCCCCATCATCCATCCCCATCACGGTCGGAGGAAGGCAATGGCAAACCACCTCCACTAGGACCTTGCCTAGTAAAGCGGTGCGGATCTCCCGGATCGTTCCCCTACCCTCTGTAAAGAAGCATGGGACTTCATTTCATTTCACCTGGAATTAAGTTTTTTTTAGTGTGGTTTTCGATATGGCGATTTTCATGTGGTACCAATACCGTGATATCTCATGTTTGGTCCTTTATTATTGCATAATGGCGTACGTGCCGGGAAATGAAAATGGGCACCTGAAATAGAGCGAACATTTGAAACTAGACTGTAGTGTGCAATGAAACACTTCCGCAGAGGCAGTCAATTTACTCTGAACGAAAAGATCAATAACAGGCAAAATTATTTAAAAATAACTTCTGTTCTGCAAGATCCTTCGTGTGTTATTGTTAATAGCTTGGAAATAAAATAATATTGGGAAACTTAAAGTAATGACAGTCTTCCGTGATTATGTGAAAGTATTTTAATTTCACCTGTTAGCTTACAACCACAGAAATCCGTTTTGCGTTCATTTGACGTGTGAGCTGTAAACGAAGAGGAAACAGCAAATGACAAAACGTAAACACGGGTCACGTGTAGTCTACCCCTCACTACAGCTCTGACTGCTCCGCACATGCGCCAGTCTGGCAGTTTGGGCGCACCAGAAAAACTTTTCCCGTTAGAATCTGCTGCTACTGTTCATATACTAACAGCTCTATTTCAAGTAGCCAGAAGCGGGTGAAGGCGCTGCTCATACGCAACTTCAGCTCTGCGCATGCGCGTGAATCCACTTGCAACGCTCAAACGAACCTGGTGTGAAATGCTGCAAGTGGCTACACAGTCTTTATCAGCGTGATAATTCGTACGTAGTATGACAGCTGATTTTGTTTCAGGATCCTCCACTCGAGTACATACACGTGAATATTCGTGTTATGAATTAACAAGATTTTTGCTGTAATAAATATTTATTTACGTTCCAGATGCGTTTCGCATTTGACCTTTAAGTCATGCTCAGTGAATTTAACATGGAATAAAAATTTTGCTTTTACGCAATGATTTTAGACTCTAAACAGTCTGTAGCATATTTACCATTGGGACGCAAGTGTCCCGTGAATGGAATTCGGAAGCACAGCCAGCTATCCATTATAGGGTTAAAGGAAAGACGGATTCATTACTTCCATTCATTATGTACAAACTTTCAGGGATGATGGAGATGGGTAAATGTATCAGTTTAAGGTTTAAGAAATGCTGTTTACAGTCCCTGTTTACTAGACATTTGTCTTGTTTTGCGCCATAATACCATCTCTGAAAGCTTCCTACCCCACGATCTTAACAACAGCACCGGTACGTATTTCCACTGTCAGAGGTGTCTGAGCGGTTTTCGCTTATAACTTTCCATTCTGTCGTTTCCGGACTCCATCATACCTGAAAGCTCCGGAAGTCATCACGGAATCACCTATTACGTTACGGAACATTAACAGTGAAGATTATGCACAGGATGAAGTATTTAGATTCCTTCATTAACATCTCGCTGTGCGGAGAAAGGATGACAACATCTATCGCCCATTTAATATACACCAAGGTGTATAAAGTCATGGGATACTACCTTATATAGTGTCGGACCACCGTTTGCCCGGCGTAGTGCAGCACCTCTACATGGCATGGAGTCAGTAAGTCGCGGTAAGTTCCCTGCAGAAATACTGAGCCATGCTGCCACTATAGCCGTCCGTAACTGCCGAAGTGCTGCTGGTGCACGATTTTGTGGACGGACTGACCCTTTGATTATGTCCCATAAAAGCTCGGTGGGATTCATGTTGAGCGATCTGAGTGGCCACATCACTCGTTCAAATTGTTCAGAACGTTCTTCAAACCAGTCGCAAAAAACTGTGGCACATTGAGATAGCGCACAGGCATGGGAACATGAAGTCCACAAACGGCTGCGAATTGTCTCCAAGAAACCAGACAACCATTTCCAGTCAATGGTCAGTTCAGTTGGACCAGAGACCCAGCCAGCACCATTATGGAGTCACCACCAGCTTGCACGGTTTCTTGCTGGCAACTTACGTCCATCGCTTCGTGGAGTCTGCGTCATACGCTAAGCGTACCCTCAGCTTTTACGAACTGAAATCTGGATTTACCTGACGAGGCTACGGTTTACCAGTTCAGGGCCCAACCGATACTGAAGCCCAGGGTAGGCGGTGCAGGCGATGTCGAGCTGCCAGCGAGACACTCGCGTCGGTCGTCTATTAGGTAGCCCACTTAACGCCAAATTTCGGCACACTGTCCTAGCGGAAATTTTCGTCCCACGGGGCTTATTTCACGCACTGGTCGTCTGTTAGCACTGACAACTTTACGCAAAAGCCGTTGGTGTCGGTCGTTGAGTGTAGGCAGTCTTCCACAGCGTTGTCGTGGTGAGAGGTAATGCCTGAAATTTGTTACTCTCGGTACTCTCTTGACACTGGACCTCTGAGTATTCAGTTCCCTAACGATTTCCGAACTGGAATGTCCCATGCGTCTAGCTCCAACTACCACCTCATGTTCAAAGTCTTAATTACCGTTACGCAGCCATAATCATGTCGAAAACCTTTTCATATGAATCACGTGAGTACAAATGAGAGCTCCGCCACTTTACTGTCCTGTAACTTGTATATGCGATACTACCGCCATCTGCTTATGTCATATCGCTACCCCATCACGTTTTGACCTCAGTATTTCAAAGCAATTCTTGTTGGATGCCATTCTAAATTGATGTAGTGTGTAACCCTGTATGGTCTTGCTATGGTGATGGAGTGGACATAGTTCTCGTGAATGTTCTTTTTTTGGGGAGGGGGGAGGGGAGGGGGGGGGGAACGTTCGTAACGTTTCTGAAGAATCTCTCTTTGTAGCGAACGGTAAAACTAATGTGTAGACCGTATCCTCCTCACTTGAAGAAAGAGTGTATCTGGAAGGAAAAGTTCATCCTTCCGTGAGATAGCGTCACTTTTAGAGCATCCTGGATACCACGGCACGACAGATTAAGAGTTAACAGATATTTGGATGTAGTGTCGCGGTTAGAGGAGCCATGTCACGGATCGCGCGGCCCCTCTCGCCGGAGGTTCGAGTCCTCCTTTTGTGGCGTGTGTGTGTGTGTGTGTGTGTGTGTGTGTGTGTGTGTGTGTGTGTGTGTGTGTGTTTTAGCCTAAGTTTGTTTAAGTAGTGTGTAAAAGTAGGGTCCGATGACTGGTTCGTTAGGAATTCACCCACATTTGAACTATGCACAGTTGATAAACTTTAGCTCTCAGGAGACATTAACCAGGTGGTGGTTGTGGTAATAGGGAGGGGGCGTGCCATCCTTACATCCTCAGGTGTGTTGTTGATATGATGGATGAAGATGATGTGATGGGTTTGTGGGGCGCTCACCTGCGCAGTTATCAGCGCCAAAACGGTGTCACAATTTTTACACAGTCCATTTTCTTTTTACAATCCAATCTAGTCACTCTCGCAAAATGATGAAGACAACACAATCACCCAGTTCCCGTGCTGAGAAAATCCCAAACCCGGCTGGGAATCTAACCCGGGACCCCGTGATCAAGAAGCAGCAAAGTTAGCCCACTTTTTTGTTGAGCTCATTTTAGTCTATATTGTTCGTTGAATTTGTTCGGGGCGGACGTCCGATGACACCCATTCGGGTTTTTCGTTGATCTGTTCTCTCAGTTTTTTTTTATTGCAGAGGGCAGCGAACCCTCTGACCGAACAAGCTGAGCTACCGTGCCGGCTATTATATGTGGAATGCTTCACGATTTTGCGTGTCATCCTTGCGCAGGGGCCATGCTAATCTCTGTATCGTTCCAATTTTAGTGTGTGTACTGCCGAAGGGGGTACAGCCCCTAGATCACGAGCTGCGGACCCTCTGCTGTGTGTTTCACCGTTTTGTAGCAGAGGCGCCGATTCAGCCCGCTAAGTTTTCAGAGCAGACGCGGCGGGCCAGAATTAGCTGGACAGCCGTATGCTCGTGGGCACACGTCAGGGCCCGTTCTGTCCACGAGTTTCATCCGTAAACTGAGCGCCGCGCAGCGCCACACGTAAACCGGGCGCTTGTTAACTGCTGGACGCCGGCGGCTCAGGCAGCCGAAACCCGGAGCCCGCGTATACTAGCAACCAGTGTTGACGCGCCTCGCCGGCTCTGCGTGTCAACACTCACCTCCCACGTCACGTCGGGCTCTGCCGGCTAAACACACGAGCCCCGAGATCTCTCGCGGCACACTCACAGCGATTATTATTCGGTTACACCACTACCCCTCCTTCTACAAACACCGTTCGGCATCCACAGCCGGATAAAAGCCGCCTCCACACATTGTCAAGCATTGTACGCTACAGCTATAGGCAGTCAGCACGTGTATGAAGCTCACTCGTTGCTCGTAACCTTGCCAGTTGCTCCGGAGTAGGTAGAGGAACTGTTGGCTCGAATATAAAAACTCAACAGCGAGGCGGCTTTATAGTACACGCAGCGGAATTATAAATACGCCATTTTATATAATAATTCCAATCCCAAAGAAATCAGGTGTTGACAGATGTGAAAATTACCGAACTATCAGTTTAATAAGTCACACCTGCAAAATACTAACGCGAATTCTTTACAGACGAATGGAAAAACTGGTAGAAGCCGACCTCGGGGAAGATCAGTTTGGATTCCGTAGAAATGTTGGAACACGTGAGGCAATACTGACCTACGACCTATCTCAGAAGAAAGACTAAGGAAGGCAAACCAACGTTTCTAGCATTTGTAGACTTAGAGAAGCTTTTGACAATGTTGACTGGAATACTCTCTTTCAAATTCTGAAGGTGGCAGGGGTAAAATACAGGGAGCGAAAGGCTATTTACAATTTGTACAGAAACCAGATGGCAGTTATGAGAGTCGAGGGACATGAAAGGGAAGCAGTTGTTGGGAAGGGAGTAAGACAGGGTTGTAGCCTCTCCCCGATGTTATTTAATCTGTGTATTGAGCAAGCAGTAAAGGAAACAAAAGAAAAATTCGGAGTAGGTATTAAAATCCACGGAGAAGAAATAAAAACTTTGAGGTTCGCCGATGACATCGTAATTTTCACACACAGCAAAGGACTTGGAAGAGCAGTTGAACGGAATGGACAGTGTTTGGAATGGAGGATATAAATGAACATCAACAAAAGCAAAACGAGGATAATGGAATGTAGTCAAATTAAATCTGGTGATGCTGAGGGAATTAGATTAGGAAATGACACACTTAAAGTAATAAAGGAGTTTTGCTATTTGGGGAGCAAAATAACTGATGATGGTCGAAGTAGAGAGAATATAAAATGTAGACTGGCACTGGCAAGAAAAGCGTTTCTGAGGAAGAGAAATTTGTTAACATCGAGTATAGGTGTAAGTGTCCGGAAGTCGTTTCTGAAAGTATTTGTATGGACTGTAGCCGTGTATGGAAGTGAAACATGGACGATAAACAGTTTGGACAAGAAGAGAATAGAAGCTTTCGAAATGTGGTGCTACAGAAGAATGCTGAAGATTAGATAGGTAGATCACATAACTAATGAGTAGGTATTGAATAGAATTGGGGAGGGGTTTGTGGCACAACTTGACAAGAAGGGACCGGTTGGTAGGACATGCTGTGAGGCATCAAGGAATCACAAAATTAGTATTGGACGGCAGCGTCGAGGTTAAAAATCGTAGAGGGAGTCCAAGAGATGAATATAGTAAGCAGATTCAGAAGGATGTAGGTTGCACTAAGTACTGGGAGATGAAGGATCTTGCACAGGATAGAGTAGCATGGAGAGCAGCATCAAACCGGTCTAAGGACTGAAGACCAAAACAACATCACAGTATTTTAATCTTTGCGTTTTCTTGCCCAATTTAATACGAATATCTATCTCCACAGCCCTACTAACTATTGTCATTAGGAAACCTTAATTTTATTAACTCTCCGAAAGTGTCTTTTGAAGTTCAGAGGCGAGAGAAACCAATTTATCGTTGCTTTAATTTCGATCCTCTAACAGTAAGTGACGTGCGTATTTTTTTAAGTCTATCTTGACTACTTTAGGCTTAGCAGTTGCTTTGTATGACTCACTGTGCAGGAAATTACACTATTATTTTCCGATAAGTCAGGAACATTGGCATTTATGTAAAAAAGACTGTATTGAGCACTGTTAGCAGTCATTAGAAAATACCGAGATAAAACTAATTATTTGAATTAATTCATGTTGTAGCCTGACGTAACGAGAAATGCACTCATTATTGAATGTTGTAAGTTGAAGTTTTTTTTTCGTGGGAAGTTTAAATACAGCTTCACTGGTAGCTCACGGGTTTACTGTCTTGGTGGATAGTAAAACTGTTGCATTCGACAACGACATTCCAAAAACATCACTGGAGTGCACGTTGAAGGTGTGGCGGTGGGACTAAGTCCCGTCCCACCCTCCGACGGTGGAATTTCATCTACATCTACAGGCAGACATTAACTAACTACGAACTACATTACGTATGAACAGTGGTGGTTGCGATGGTCGATACCTATCGAGTGGCCAGGTCAACACTAAAGTTTAATTAGTGGCCGTAACAGTGCTATTGTTAGCCATGGTCATAATTGAGTCCGTAAGGATGGTGAGAGGAACAGGGTGTTTTTGTCAGTGCAGGGGAGGCGTTGTGCCAATGTTTTGTAAGCCAGCGACCGTGTCGCACAGGACTTCTACTTTGGCGTAGACGCCTTCTCTCGCATGGACGTATTGAGAGTGGCCATGTCCGTTTCCTCGTGGAGGGTAACTACCTTCGTGAGGGGAGGGGCATGCGGCCTCCACCGAAGCATCTTATTCTGCAGGAGCTGGAGGATCTGCATCCGGGAGGCACTAATCGTAGCCCACGCAGTGTAGCCATAGGTGAGGCAAGGGTGCACAACCATATGTTACAGCCGGAGCTTGGTGTCGAGGTTCAGTTCCATGCTGGTGAATATTGGGTACAACGCTTTTATTAGCTCGAGTTCTTTTTCGGTTGCATATTCCGCATGGCGATGGAAGAGCAGTTTTTTTTATCCATCCAGTTATCGTTTATAACAACATTTGTGGCTGTCCGCGTATATTGCTGCGAGAGGGGGCCACGAAAGATAACGTTAACAGGAATTTGTCTCTTCGCAGATGCATTTACTGTTATTAAAGAAACTGCATTCTTCGGGGAGGGTGGTGCTCGTTATTTCACTGTACCTGTTGTTATTACTGGACTCGTTCGAAGCGAAGTGTAAACAACGTTTTAACAGCGTAATTTTAAGGCATATCTTTGCATACACTTCCACGTGGACTACCGTCTTACCGCTGGTTAGAGACCGGAGAGCGAAATAACAGTGCAAAATAATAATCAAGAAGCAAATACAGAAAATACGCAACTGATGTTCCATGAAAGAGTATTTTTCTAAGTTTTTCAAAACACTAAAAAGAAAACATTATTAGTTCTGTGCCATGTCTTTCGTAAAACAGGAATAAACAAAATTGCTGGAAAATTTCAAGGTTAAATTCATATTTGGATGTGAATTTAAAATTTCTTATAGGTCTCAATGTAGGCATCATGTAAGTACTGGGTCCTGGTACAGAATCCAGTTTGCTTGGCATATACATCCGAGATCTACATCGAGTGATGTAACAAGCAATTCGTCAACACACACAATGCAGCCTGGAGTATAACGCTGCTGACACTCCACAATATATCTTTTCTTTGACACTGTGGCAGTCCTATCTGTTTTCTTTCGCGTCGCTTGGGTCTTCAAACCTAAGAGCTGTCGATAGGAACAAAAATCTTTTTTTATAATACTATGGAAAATATGTCACGTCCCTCCAAATGAGAAAGATGTATCTACACATTACTTGCCAGATATCAGGACTGCTGTGAATACAAGTGAACCTATGTTCCTTTTCAGTTCAAGAACGTCCGTGTCATGTGCAAAAGGTGGGTTGTTTGCCAATTTTACTGTACGGCCTCCGCACAACCTCATCCAGAAGTGGTGTAAGTAGGTGCTCCATATTGCGCAAATTAATTACGAGATACTATCGATAGATCTTGGTAACTGTGATAATTGAGAAGCTCATTTCCAGGAGGTACTAAAATTGAAAAACGAGAACAGGTGGCAGCACTACTTTTAACCATTACCTATGTAATAAGAACTGTTACGTATGCCACAACGTACCGATCCGCAATGTATTTCCCCCTAAGATTTTCTGTTCACGGCGAAGACTATCAAATCCAGTGTTACCTCTTTTCCAATAAATACCAAATCTCGGCATCCAATCGCTGTTCCTCTTGGTAATGACGTCACACACACAAATGCCAACCTTTCTTTACATGATATTGTATGTAATGAGGGCGAGCCTGGCATTTTTTATTTTCATTGTGAGTTTTTAATTAAACTATGGAGTCATATCTGATGACTACTGTGAATCACCTACAGAAACTCCAGACCAACAGTTGCCAAACTTGACAACTCGCTGCCAGAAGGTACCAAATCCATTTTTATTTATGCAATAACAAAAATTAACAGAGATACTTGGTGTACTGTGTCTCAATATTTGTCTGAATGTAACAACAATGCTGCAAAACATTCAGATGCTATTGTGACTGTAAAACTTTGCCTCTCCTGTTAAATTTGATTTTATGGATTTGGTACCTTTTGTAAATCGAACAGAAGGGTATGAAAAGGTTATGGATAAATTTGGAGAGGATATGGAGACCAACAGGAACGGGAAACAACTCTTGGATTTCTGGGCCAGTATGGGCTTAGTAATCACAAACTCCTTTTTTAAACATAAGAACATTCACCGGTATACTTGGGAAGGCAGGGGAACCAGATCTGTCATTGACTATATAATAACAGATCAGGAATTCAGGAAGGCTGTGAGGGACACACGTGTATTCAGGCGATTCTTCGATGACACTGATCATTATTTATTCTGCAGTGAAATTGGGATTGTGAGGCCGAAAGTGCAGGAGGTCAGGTCCATATGTACGAGGATAAGAGTGGAGAAACTTCAGGATAAGGAAATCAGGCGCAAGTACATAACAGCGATCTCAGAAAGGTAACAGTTAGTTGAATGTAGTCATTGGAAAAGGAATGGACAAGGTACAGGGACACAGTACTAGAAGTGGCGAAAGAATGTCTTGGAACAGTAGTGTGTAAAAGTAGGATGAAGCAAACAGCTTGGTGGAATGATACAGTCAAGGCAGCCTGTAAAAGGAAAAAGAAGGCGTATCAAAAATGGCTACATACCAGAACCCAGGTAGGTAGAGAAAGTTATGTTGAAGAAAGAAACGAAGCCAAACAGATAATTGCAGCATCCAAGAAGAAATCGTGGGAAGACTTTGGAAACAGGTTGGAGACTATGGGTCAAGCTGCTGGAAAACCATTCTGGAGTGTAATTAGCAGTCTTCGAGAGGGTGGTAAGAAGGAAATGACAAGTATTTTGGACAGGTCAGGAAAACTGCTGGTGAATCCTGTGGATGCCTTGGGCAGATGGAGGGAATATTTTGAAGAGTTGCTCAATGTAGGTGAAAATGCGATCAGTAATGTTTCAGATTTCGAGGTAGAATGGGATAGGAATGATGATGGAAATAGGATCACATTTGAGGAAGTGGAGAAAATGGTCAATAGATTACAGTGCAATAAAGCGGCTGGGGTGGATGAAATTAAGTCGGAACTCATCAAATACAGTGGATTGTCAGGTCTTAAATGGCTACACAGGGTAATTGAAATGGCCTGGGAGTCGGGACAGGTTTCATCAGACTGGACGAAAGCAGTAATCACACCAATCTTTAAACATGGAAACAGAAAAGATTGTAACAACTACAGAGGTATCTCTTTAATCAGCGTTGTGGGTAAAATCTTCTCAGGTATTGTTGAAAGGAAAGTGCGAGTATTAGTTGAGGACCAATTGGATGAAAATCAGTGTGGGTTTAGGCCTGTTAGAGGTTGTCAGGACCAGATCTTTAGCTTACGGCAAATAATGGAGAAGTGTTATGAGTGGAACAGGGAATTGTATCTATGCTTTATAGATCTAGAAAAGGCATATGACCGGGTTCCTAGGAGGAAGTTATTGTCTGTTCTACAAGATTATGGAATAGGAGGCAAACTTTTGCAAGCAATTAAAGGTCTTTACATGGATAGTCAGGCAGCAGAGTTGACGGTAAATTGAGTTCATGGTTCAGAGTAGTTTCAGGGGTAAGACAAGGCTGCAACCTGTCTCCACTGTTGTTCATATCATTTATGGATCATATGTTGAAAACAATAGACTGGCTGGGTGAGATTAAGATATGTGAACACAAAATAAGCAGTCTTGCATATGCAGATGACTTAGTTGTGATGGCAGATTCGATTGAAAGTTTGCAAAGTAATATTTCAGAGCTAGATCAGAAATGTAAGGACTATGGTATGAAGATTAGCATCTCCAAAACGAAAGTAATGTCAGTGGGAAAGAAATATAAACGGATTGAGTGCCAAATAGGAGGAACAAAGTTAGAACAGGTGGACGGTTTCAAGTACTTAGGATGCATATTCTCACAGGATGGCAACATAGTGAAAGAACTGGAAGCGAGGTGTAGCAAAGCTAATGCAGTGAGTGCTCAGCTACGATCTACTCTCTTCTGCAAGAAGGAAGTCAGTACCAAGACTAAGTTATCTGCGACCAACTTTGTTGTATGGGAGCGAAAGTTGGGTGGATTCAGGTTACCTTATCAATATGGTTGAGGTTACGGATATGAAAGTAGCTAGGATGACTGCAGGTACTAGTAGATGGGAACAATGGCAGGAGGGTGTCCGCAATGAGGAAATCAAAGAAAAACTGGGAATGAACTCTATAGATGTAGCAGTCAGGGCGAACAGGCTAAGATGGTGGGGTCATGTTACACGCATGGGAGAAGCAAGGTTACCCAAGAGACTCATGGACTCAGCAGTAGAGGGTAGGAGGAGTCGGGGCAGACCGAGGAGAAGATACCTGGATTCGGTTAAGAATGATTTTGAAGTAATAGGTTTAACATCAGAAGAGGCACCAATGTTAGCACTGAATAGGGGATCATGGAGGAATTGTATAAGGGGGGCTATGCTCCAGACTGAACGCTGAAAGGCATAACCAGTCTTAAATGATGATGATGACCTTTTGTAAATGGGCTTCTCAGTTATGGTGGACTATGTTATGGTTGTTACTGACAAACGCGCCTGAAGAACAATAATCACGCAATTGGTATCAAACGCCTATGAGACGTCAGTGCTGCTATACTGAAGGTTATATACGGAGAAATGCACCCCTCTATCACTTCAAGAACCCAGCACTCCAATTCAAAGATACACGGAGGAAAATAGCGAAACGACACCGCAAAGGGAGGGGATGACTATTAGGGCGTTCGACAGCCGTCTCCCAGACGTATGTTACCTGTTCGGGTACTTTTTACACATTTCCGAAGGTTAATTTTGGGAGCTACAGTTACCAAAAGTACTCTGAGGCAATTTAACCTTGTTTATTACTTTTGTTTTCCAAACTGTCACCTTCAAGTTCTCACAATAAACACAGTGTGCTGTGCTGTCTCCTCTGTGGTGAGTTCGTGATACACTGTTGGAGTCTTGAGACTAATTTCAGGTCTGCTTTGTCATGACCTCTACCAAGTTCTTGGATTCGTTCACTGCAGGTTGGATGAAATTTTTTTTGTATGCAGAAAACTTCTCAATAACTAGGTTGGCATTCTAATTTGGTTTCTGCCGTTCACCTATCTTTCTGTTTCGTCTGATGTCTGCTCTTTTACACTAGTTACCAAAAATCTCGGGATGCAATTTTGCGGAGGAAATACTTCCTAAGTCTGGCGTCAGATAGTCGAAACTGTTTTACATTATGGCTAAATTTAGTTGCTGTATTGCTACTTCTTGCTTTTAATATTTTACTGTAACTATGACTATTTTTTGTTTAGTTGTATAAAATTTCGAGAATATAAAAGGAAGCTGTACTGCTGACTTGACAACGTACAGTGCACTTACGAAACATACCTGCAGGAGGGGATTACTGCATGACGTTAATTTCCTCATTTGCAGATACTTATAATTGTACTGTTCATTACCGCACATTGATTTTGGTCAAGTTATTTTTGCTTTTTCCGGTAATAGCCTCTTCACACGAGAAGTAGTCGAAAAATTGATTTCGTGGTTTCGCAAACGTCAAAAAACAGTACTGATTATACTGGAGAACAGGGGTTTATATCACCAAGAAAGAATAAATCAGGTCCTTAAAAGACAGACACACACGGGACGAACGTTCAAACACAGCCACTTCCGTGATGCTTTATAATTAACCCTACACTGCCTTTCTTAGTGTAACTGCTGCCCGCCCTCAAAAGCAGGTCAGCCAAGAAGTCTTGACCACAGAGCGTGTAATTACAGGGGGGTACAGGATGGAGGTGTGTGGAAAATTACAGGCTGGTGACCGCAACCACTGTCCTTAGTGATTGCGCCACCTTTGACGACCTGAGGGCACTCATCCGCCTTCGCGCCTACGTCGACCATCTTTCTGATCTGACAGCCGATATTTTGACTTAATTTTTTTTATGGAAATGGGCAGGGAAACCCACGGATCCTAACTTGCTAAGTGCTTGTTGTCTGCCATCTGTACACCGAGCAAGCAGTAAAGGAAACAAAAAGAAATTTGGAGTAGGAATTAAAGTTCAAGAAGAATCAATAGAAACCTGGAGGTTTGCCGATGACACCGCAATTCTATCAGATACAACGAAATACTTGGAAAAGATGAACAACAAAAGCAAGACGATCAAGTGAAGCTGAGATAGATTAAGAAACGAGACACTTGAAGTAGTAGATAGGTTTTGCTATTAGTCAGCAAAATAACTGATGACGGCCTTAGTAGAGAGCAAGACTGGCAAAAAAGAAAAGAGCCTTTCTGATCTTACACTCCCTCCCACCCTCCACCCACCGTCCCACACTCAATTTCATACTACTTCTTGCTCCTCACTTTCTCCTGTACCTCACACTCCATCACACTGCAACACACTTACGTCCACTCATCATGCTTTCCCCCTCCCCTACACCGCAAAGAAAAAAAATCCCTCCAGCACTATTCCTTACCTAGTCATACACAGTATAAAAATACATAAACGTAATTTAATGGAATTACACACATACAATAATCTAATAAAAAAAGAAGTTGTAGGTCGATGACAAAGTAATGGAAAGGTTGTGTTGGCAAACACTACGAAACACAAACCACAAACATACTTAGAACAAAAACTAACAGAATACATAGGTATGCAAGAAAGTGTTGTGAGAAACGTAGAAATGCGTAGTGCTGCAGAACTAATAATCAGACCAAAATTATCAGTGTCCAACGCAGAAAAACAAAAATGTGCTAGCAGGTGGCATTTCCCGATGTAAGCGAGAAATCAAGCGAAAATCACCTTAAGTATAAATTAACATATTCTTAACGAACTTTTTTGATCTAAAATCAAAATATCAAAACTTAATTACAGACCACTGATGATGCTTTACCTCAATAAAGCGAAACGCGTGTGGTGAAAAAATGCGCATTTTCATAGTTGCAACGACAGAACAAAAATACTCTCAACAAATCACGCTTGCCAGGATAGAGTAGCATGGAGAGCTGCACCCAACTAGTCTTCATGCTGGAGATAGCAAAAACACTGTGTGGGATGCACCATATAATCCATTAAATGACAAATCTTTTTTCATTACTATAAGGAGATGTCAGTATGTAGTCTTTGGGAATAGCAACGAAGAAACCACCTCAATTTGTTACGCAGTTTTGTGTCTACCAACAAAAAGACGAAGGAGAAAAACCATTATACATGGTAAATCCAGTTCACCAGTGGTGTGCATATACACCAGTGTCACTCGAGGGTTAAGTGACGAAAAAATTATTTCAGCAAATTATGACTACATTGGGTATATATTTTGTTGTATAACTTAGCGATTTCGACTATTTTATCTACGGACAGTGCGGAGAGTTAAATATGTGAAACTGTTTTCGGTGTGATGGACTGTTTAAATAGAAATTTTTACCTCCTAAGTGCTTCCCGGAATCGGATAGGCCTTGAGTCGTACTGTGACAGCTCAGTTGGTAGAGTACTTGCCCGCTAACGACTGTATTAGCTTCGACTCCCGATCGGGACAGTGTTTTAACTTCCCTGTAAGTTTCACCCCTAAAACATTAAGTTACGTAATTATGAATAAATACTGAATAACTATACTCTACGCATCGCCACAGTAAGTTTAAGAACAGGCTGTCATACATCACGAGCTCACTGCGATGAACTCTTTTCAGGTAAGTCTCTGTTGGTCCATCTTCGACAGGGGACATCGGCTGGGAAAGTAAATGTTAATGTCAATGAAATTCATAAAGAATCACGTATTTTAGATGTTACTTGATTTGATTTTGAAGGCTACCAGTTTCAGCATTTGAAGATGGCATAGTGAAACGCTGAAACTGGTAGCCTTCAAAACAAACTGAAGTAACATCTAAAGATCATGGCTGTTGGTGAATTTCGTTGACATTGACAGCTTGTCAATGTTGAATGATACAGCTATGTTCGCCTCTCGGCAAATGACGCCAACGCATGAAATTCTTTCGAGGAGAAGCGACGGTAATCCGGCACGGAAGTGCATCGACCAGGTAAGTGCATCGACCACGAGTCAATTACGGTCGCGGAGCTTCCTGCAGCAGTAACAGCCGACGTGCCTGTGGCATCCACCCTGCAATTAATTACAGAGCGCGTGTCACACTGCACTGGGCGATGTTCTTCCTGCAGAGCCGGGGGTTGGGGCTTATCAGCGCTTTGGATTGACGTCCTGTATTCCGGACCTCACAATTTGCAGGGGAAGTTTGTAGTCGGAATTATGTTGTGGAAGGCCATCTCGTACTGGTGGACGTGCAGGGAGTAGGTGCAGGGAGATCAGCCCCCCTGTAACTGTCACGAAGAGCAAGCCAACGCCGTTTTCCGACAGAGATGCAGCAACAATCATGATTTAGTTCGTCCAACATTCGGCAGACAACTTATACGTCTCCCCTTTGGATCAACGATTGTTTAGGGAGTCACTATGGTGCTAATCAATGACCTTCTGACCTGAAATTTGGGAAGGAAACATTGTGGTCCGTTCGCTTGAACCCTGCACTGCGGTCCGTTTGAATCAATGTTCTAATCCAAATTCTATCTGACGCTATGCCTTCTTATTCAGACTTAACCTGTAAATTTTGGATGTGCCACTACTAATGCGTCTGGCAGTGGGAGCGTGTCTTCTTTCCGTATTGTATGTGCGTATTTTGTAGGTTTGTGTTCTCGATCTTTTTCCCATCTGTTGTTCTAGTTCGAATGTCGAAGGACGTGCGTAGTCTTATTCATTCCGCCATCCTTATTTTGTCAACCTTATTTTGCCAAATACTTACTGTCCACAAGCCATAAGTTTCGGTATTGTGTGTTAATTCTGTTACTGTATAACGAAGCAGGCACCAGCATGTTGGATGTAAATGATCTTGCGTCTCGTGAATTTATTCCAGAAATGTTCAGTCCACACTGAGATGAATTTCAGTTGTTGTATTAGTAATACCTCCACTTTTGCTGAGTTACGTGTGTATAATGTGTTTCCATGCGCAGGTTTTTATCGTATGGAATAAACTTTCCAAATCCACCCCCACTCAATATTCGTTCTTTTCTCCCCCACAGATAGCCTTGATGGAAACCCAGTTCTAACCAAAGAAGGGAAAGCAGAAAGATGGAAGAAGTATATAGAGGGTCTATAGAAGGGCGATGTACTTGAGGACAATATTATAGAAATGGAAGAGAATGTAGATGAAGATGAAATGGGAGATGCGATACTGCGTGAAGAGAGTGACAGAGCACTGAAAGACCTGAGTCGAAACAAGGCCCCGGGAGTAGACAACATTCCATTGGAACTACTGACGGCCTTGGGAGAGCTAGTCCTGACAAAACTCTACCATCTGGTGAGGAAGATGTATGAGACAAGCTGTATGAGACAAGCGAAATAACCTCAGACTTCAAGAAGAATATAATAATTCCAATCACAAAGAAAGCAGCTGTTGACAGGTGTGAAAATTATTGAACTATCAGTTTAATAAGTCACAGCTGCAAATTACTAACGCGAATTCTGTACAGACAAATGGAAAAACTGGTAGAAGCGGACCTCGGGGAAGATCAGTTTGGATTCCGTAGAAATATTGGAACACGTAAGGCAATACTGACCTTACGACTTATCTTAGGAGGAAGATTAAGGAAAGGCAAACCTACGTTTCTAGCATTTATAGACTTAGAAAAAGCTTTTGACAATGTTGACTGGAATACTCTCTTCCAAATTCTAAAGGTGGCAGGGGTAAAATACAGGGAGCGAAAGGCTATTTACAAATTGTACAGAAACCAGATGGCAGTTATAAAAGTCGAGGGACATGAAAGGGAAGCAGTGGTTGGGAAGGGAGTGAGACAGGGTTGTAGCCTATCCACGTTGTTATTCAATCTGTATATTGAGCAAGCAGTGAAGGAAACAAAAAAATTCGGAGTGGGTATTAAAATCCATGGAGAAGAAATAAAAACTTTGAGGTTCGCCAATGACATTGTAATTCTGTCAGAGACAGCAAAGGACTTGGAAGAACAGTTGATCGGAATGGATAGTGTCTTGAAAGAAGGATATAAGATGAACATCAACAAAAGCAAAATGAGTATAATGGAATGTAATCGAATTAAGTCGGGCGATGCTGAGGGAATTAGATTAGGAAATGAGACACTGAAAGTAGTAAAGGAGTTTTGCTATTTGGGGAGCAAAATAACTGATGATGGTCGAAGTAGGGAGGATATAAAATGTAGACTGGCAATGGCAAGGAAAGGGTTTCTGAAGAAGAGAAATTTGTTAACATCGAGTATAGATTTAAGTGTCCGGAAGTCGTTTCTGAAAGTATTTGTATGGAGTGTAGCCATGTATGGAAGTGAAACATGCACAATAAATAGTTTAGACAAGAAGAGAATAGAAGCTTTCGAAATGTGGTGCTACAGAAGAATGTTGAATATTAGGTGGGTAGATCACATAACTAATGAGGTATTGAAAAGAATTGGGGAGAAGAGGAATTTGTGGCACAACTTGACGAGAAAAAGGGACCGGTTGGTAGGACATATTCTGAGGCATCAAGGGATCACAAATTTAGCATTGAAGGGTGTGGAGGGTACGAATCGTGGAGGGAGACCAAGAGATGAATACACCAAGCAGATTCAGAAAGTTGTAGTTTGCAGTAGGTACTGGGAGATGAAGAAGCTGGCACAGGATAGAATAGCATGGAGAGCTGCATCAAACCAGTCTCTGGACTGAAGACCACAACAACAACCCTTCAAAATTTTGAAGGGATTGAAAGAAACAGTCGGAAAGGAGTTGTTGACCTCTCTTTGCGATTACAACGACGAAGGGGAATGGCCGAAAGATTTTCTTGCTACCCATTCCGAGAAAGAGTATGAATTCTGAAGAAATACGTTACGATCAGCCTAATGTTGGAGGCAGCAAAATTTGTTCAGAGTTCTGAATAGAGGAACGCTATACGTAACGCTGCAAGCAGCTCTTTAATAGAAGCAATGTGGCAAAGGGGCAAGACGCTGCCGTGCTTCTAAAAACTATTGGCGAAGTAAACGAAGAAAGTGCATAGACGGATTTGGAAGACAGAAAAATCGGGAGAGGGGTCACGCAGGGTTGTTGTCTCTCGTCGATCCTATTTAACATCTGTTTTGATGTAATAGTGAAAAGTTGTTTGGATGGGAAAGAGTCAGGATAGGGTGGACAGAAAATAGAATGCGCAATATTCGCAGATAACACGGTGATTCTTGGAGGAAATTAAGAAGACATTGATTTAAATTGCTAAATGACCTGAATGAAAACTGTAGCACACGGTATGAAAATAGAGAGAACGAAAAGCATGGTTAAAGACAAAGTGAAGAAGAATGAAGGTTAAAGTTGGGATCAGGAACTACAGTACAGGTGAGAGCATTCAGGTATTTCTGAAATTTTATTAGGGAAGATATTCATTTTGAGCAGGACATCTATGTAAGAATGCCGAACGAGGGATGCCAACAGGTAAGCCTCTTAGTGGTTTGAACACGGCGTTAAGGAACAGACTCGTGGAATTCCCGATTTGGAGCGTTACCTCGTATGGAGCAGAAATATGTACACTGAGAAAGCGGGAAGAGAGCAGAATTTTAGCTTTTAAAATGTGGATATGGCTCAGAATGGACAAGATCCGCTGGATTCAACGTCAGGAATGCGGGCGTGCTGAGTAGAGGGCGGTATGACAGACCCGGAAAGGTAATTTGGCGTATTAGATTTGGCGGCAGTATCTTCGGAATGATTGTACATAAAAAATGTTCCCCGTATAAAAGTTAATCACATACTAACACTCTTGAAAACTAGATACTCAAATTTTGTAGTAATTTGAAATTTTGCAGAATATTCCACAATCATTAATTGTCTTTGTAAAATGGATATTTTTCTTATAACGTGAACTAAAGAGGGTTTAAAGATACATACATCTGTGCGTAATAAAGCTGATTTTTTAAATCCCATTTTTGGAAAATACATTGCACACAATATACCATGAAGAGCAATGAATTAAAGCATCTGAATATACTTTATTGCTCTATTATTTTACGTCTTAAATTTGTATTTTACGTTTTCCTTTTTTTTTGTAGTTTCTTTTTGTAGTTCACATACGAGTATTTTGTTAAGTGAAAATTACAGGCATCCCACTAGTACAAAGTCACTCCATTAATAATGATGAATTCTTAAAAATAATCGTTTCTTGCAGCATGCACATAAAATGAACGAAACTTCACACAATACAAAACAAAATTCAGCGGGATTTCGAGTTGACGCCGGTCACCCTCGTAGCTATTTTGAGTTGTACCGGGCATATTTCAGTATATTGGGAAGCTGTGGCGCCGGCCGGTGTTGCCAAGCGGCTAAAGGCTCTGCAGTCTGGAACCGCGTGACCGCTACGGTCGCAGGTTCGAATCCTGCCTCGGGCATGGATGTGTGTGATGTCCTTAGGTTAGTTAGGTTTAAGTAGTTCTAAGTTCTAGGGGACTGATGACCTCAGATGGTAAGTCCCATAGTGCTCAGAGCCATTTGAATCATTTTGAAGCTGTGGCGAAAAGAATAGAGTATGTACTAGTGACTGCAGCCTGATTACATGTTTCTCAAGTGGAGACTGAAATCGTGATGATTCGAAACATGTATACCAGAAAATCTTCTCACGAAGTTCCTCCAACATCGAAAGCCGTATACATCTCACGAATGTACCTGTAGCGTCGAGCCCTTTGGGATTACCAGATACCAAGTTCTTTGCCCTCAAGTACGATTCTCTATCTGGTTCTTTTACACTGATAGCACTAAGAATCTGACAATACCGATTTCCTCCCTCACTGGGAAAGTAAATGCCTTGCCAATATCTTTTGATATGGTCAGACTTTTCGTTACCAGGTTTCGATGGTGCCACGCGTAACTTTTTCATCTGGCGATTCCAAAAGGACTCGACGGCACAGGTATAGTTGTGGTACCTACACGGCTTTCGATGTTGGAAAAGACTTGAAAAGAGGTTTGATTTTGATGTGGGTCCCCACTTGAGAAGCAACATAATTAAGCTGCGGTCACTATTACGGAATTCTTTTCGCCACGGCTTACCGATGTACTGAAATATGCCCAGTACAGCTCTTGAGTTACAGAGAATCACCCGCGGTAATTTGAAATTCTATTGAATTTTGTTTTATACTGTGCGCTCCGTCGTGTGCATTATGTGAAGAAATTTCGTACATTTTGTGTACATGGTGTAAGAGAAAGTTATGTTTTGAGGATTTGTCATTATTGTAATGATTTTTTATCTTATTAAAGAGTTACTTATTGTTTTCAATTAACAAAATACACGTATGTGAAACTGTAAACTGAAAAACGAATGTAAAACTTTAATTTAAAACATACAGCAATTAAGTAAAACAAATAGCTAGACTAATAATGATTGAGATATTTTAATTAGATATGATGAAAATACTGATAGCACACTGTGTACAGAGTGCTTTCCAAAAATGGTATTTCTGAAGCCAGCTTTATTACACACAGACACGTGTAGGTTGAAAGCTGCTTTAATTTACATTGTAAGAAAAATTTTTGTTCTTGAACTATGGCGGGGCCTTTTGCAAAATTTGAAATTATTTCAAAATTCAACTCTACCGTTTTCAAGAACGTTAATTATATATAAACTTTTCTATGAGAAACATTTTTATATTTGTAACAGTTTCGAAGACATTCCCTCCAAACCTAATATGCCGAAATACCTTTCCGGGTGGGCTTTACCGCATAAAAGTTGAAGTGAGCACGAACAAAACTATGCATATTGCATTATTTTGCTCCCTCTGCACACCTGCCAAGTTTAATCAAGATTGGTTTCTGACATTTGGGAATATTCCCTTGTGAGATGAGTAGGAGAATGTTGCTGTGAGCTATGTAACGTCTTTGGAGCAACGAAGTCAGAATCACTGTACATTGCCAATGCTGCAGTAAACTGAAGACGACAGAAATAATTTATTTAGCAACAAAGTTTTCTTGTCCCGTTAACTTAATTCTACGATAGCCGGAGAACAACTTTTTCGTGGGTGAAGAGATCGTAAATAATTACGATAGAAGGTTACAGGAAGAGGCTGAACAGAGACAACTCTGAATGAACACAGTGAACACGCAACGAAGTTTTGGACGTACGCCCATTGCATTTGAGTGCTTATTGCTATAGCACTGTAGCGGGACGCGGTAACAAAAAGTAACACTACGAAAAACGTAATTAGCAGTATTGCGTTAAACTATTCATCTACGTCACAATTTGAAATATACGTTCTAATAAAACTGCCTTGCTAACTGTGTGGCGGTGTGACCTGTAAAGCTATGAATTTTGTCTTTAAGAGAAAAAAATTGCAGATACGAATGATGTTAACGGAACTATAAAACAGACCCAGATAGTACCGCGCGGTTTTAATGAACCAGAACAGTGTCAGCTTACCCAGACCTATCACGGCGGCTGTGAAGTCATTCGAGGAAATGTCTCCCGTAATAATAAAGAACAACAGCCTTAATCCACAAGTCGCGATTTTATTAAAATGCAGGATACATTTCGAGCGCTGGAGCCTAATCTTCAGGTGCTTTTACAGTCTACATCATCACCTTTACAGTTCGTTTAGTTAATTGATATGGACTGTCAAAGCACCTGAAAATGAGCTCCAGGGCTCGAAACGCAACCTGAATTTTAATAAAATCACAACTTGTGAACCGAGGCCGTTCTTTATTATTACGAAAGTAAAACGGTCATACAGTCACGGAAGAAACACCGCAGGCAATGGGTAAAATTAAGTAATTTTTCCAGTACTTACTTTCTCCCCAAATTCCTTTCACTGCTTAATTGAGCTGATTACATGACGGAGAGTGAGTGGAGCTGAGCGCGCCAGTAGCTGTCTGCCGGAAGCAGCAGCTGCGTGGTGAGTAGGGACCGGTTTGCGGCGCCTCCGGTTACCTCCCCCTACCTGTGTCTCTTCTGGCCGGCAGGTGCCGCCAACCTACACACCTGCCGGCCTCCCTCCCTCCCTCCTAACACGATGACACTACGCAGCATGCAGTTTATCGTTCTATCGTGTGCGCATCTTAGAGCAGGCACGAGTCACCTTTGGTAACCTGTGGCCACCTGTGGCCACCTTTCGCATTCTTTCTTAGGTCGCGCGCCAGGTACCGCATGCACGACGTACAGGCTGACAACTATTTACGTGAAAAAAAAAAGACATTAGTTAGAAACTACAGCGTGCAGCACACTTTATTCAACACGTAAACGTCACTACATTGATTTAGGTTATGACACATTCGATATGCCTGCCATCTTTGGTCACGATGCGGCGCAGACGACAGCGAAATTCTGCATGGCCCGCCGAAGTGTCTGAACACAGATGCTGTCGATGACCTCCTGAATGGCTGTTTTCAGCTCAGCAACCGTTTTGGGCGTATTCCTGAACACTGTCTTTAATACAGCCCCACAGAAAGATGTCAAATGTGTTCAGATCCGGAGAATAATGCAGCCACAGAAGGCCCATGACAGTGGCCTCTCGTTGTGGCCGAGCGGTTCTAGGCGCAGATTCGAATCCTGCCTCGGGCATGGATGTGTGATGTCCTTAGGTTAGTTAGGTTTAAGTAGTTCTAAGTTCTAGGGGACTGATGACCTCAGATGTTAAGTCCATAGTGCTCGAAGCCATTTGAACCTCTTTTTTTTAACAGTGGCCTCTGGGTACCCCACAGCCAGCATGCGGTTCCCAAAGTGCTCCTCCTGGACGTCAAATACACTCCTTTTTCGATGAGCTCGAGCTCTGTCTTACATGAACCACCACGTCTTGTCGAAATCAACGTCACTTTGGATAACTGAGGTGAAATCATCTCCCAAAATCTTCACGTACCATTCAGTAGTCACTGTGCCATCCATCAAGGAATGTCGCACCGATTATTCCGTGACTCGACATTGCACACCACAGAGTCTCCTGGTGAGGGTGAAGAGACTTCTCGATCGCGAAATGCGGATTCTCAGTCCCCCAAATGCGCCAATTCAGGGAAAAAAGAAGTTCAAATGGCTCTGTGCACTATGAGACTTAACATGAGGTTATCAGTCCCCTAGATTTAGAATTAGTTAAACCTAACTAACCTAAGGACATCATACACATCCATGCCCGAGGCAGGATTCGAACCTGCGACCGTAGCGTCGCGCGGTTCCAGACTGAAGGAAGTAAAACCGCTCGGTCACAGCGGCCGGCCGCCACTTAAGCAAACCATATTCACATCAAAGTCCTGCTCGTCAATTTTGTGGACAACAGTGTTGTTTCGCCAGCAGCTGTTCCAGAGCTCCGGGGCTTAATGGTTGATGGGTTTGAATATCGTATAGGAAAAGATATAGGTCTTCAACAACTATTTGTCTCAGTGTCTCCCGGTTGATTCCTACATGTTGTGCACCTCGTCTGATCTATTTCCTGTAGCTGGTTTGAAACACAGCGCGTGCCTTCTCGATGTTTTCAGGCGTTTTCATCCTTTTTGGACGACCGATACTGCTAACACTTAAGAAGGCTGTTTAGGTTTTTATGTTGGTAACGCCACGTAGCGCTCTGTATGAAAATCACTGACTGTGCTAGTAAACGTCTTACGTTATTTGATTTTCAAACAGCTGAGCAAACCTGAACGTACTCAGTCGTTTCACTCTTTACTTATTCTGATCATCGCTAAACTGACACACAATATTTTTCGCGCAACAAAATCTGACTTAATAATCCCTGCAAGAGAATGGCCCTGACTAACAATAACCTATACCTTTCATTAATCACTTACCTGACAAATATCTTCGTTACTGTAACTACTGCAATACAGCGAGCGCCAATACTGCCAGCTAAATAAAAGATTCTAACTAGTGAAGGCACTAACTAATGATAGACATAGTTAGCAAATGAAAGATTTTGATAGAGAACAAACAATGTATTTACCTTAATAGTGTTCAAAAGTCAATGTATTTATCAATTAATGACATCCATCTTTACAAATTTCCTTTTTGTGGTGGACACACGTCCAGATTATCCGCTCAAAAAACTCCGCCATCTCACTCCCCACATCCACTACTGCTGGCGGCTCACCTTCAACTGCGCAATAGAGTTGTGGCGATTCGTGAATGAGTCGTTCATTTGAACGACTCTAAATAAAGAATCGTAACAATCGAATCGTGATACGGACGAATAGTCGTTCAAAAGAATCGTAAGAACGATTGCGTGTTTCCGAGTCGTGACGATTCCAATTTCCAACGGTTCATCGATTCTTAGTACGCACTACGCATGCTTCGATCGAAGGAAACTTCCGAATCATGCCGAGTCGTGCCGAATGATTACGACCGCCAGATGGCAGTCAAGTCGAGGATGCGTGTGTACAAATGAAGCAATTTTGCACCAACTTTCGCACAAATCGACTCCTCTTCCATGGCATACTGAAATAAAGCAATAGATGATATCAAATCAAACGTGACCTTTCGTCAATTAAGGCATTACACGTAGAAATCGAGAATCACACTTGTAACGTCATATGCATGTTTACTCATAAATAAACTATTTATGACAGTTCGATTCTAACCCCATTTACGATTTCAGACATGTCCTGCCATCTGTAAGATGTAGAACTATTTGCATTCCGTAAGACTCGTGCCATCGCAGACTAGAATGAATCGTGAACGAATCGTAGGAATCGACTCGCAATGTGAGATTGAATCGTAGGAATCGAATCGGGAAAAAGAATCGTGTTGCCCAACTCTACTGTGCAACGCTACGCGCTGTTCCCATCCAACTGCCAAACACTACAACAGCGAATATTCCAACGATGCGAACCAGCCACAGACTGCACGCAGCCGTCAGTGATTTTCATACAGAGCGCTACGTGGCGTTACCAACATAAAAACCTAAACAGCCTACTTACACACAGTCATCTCAGACACTACCCGTTCTTTGTAAGTTGCGAATCAAATTACTGATTGTTAGCACACTTCAATCACTTGTCTTCAGCTTTAACTCTGTTACAAACTTCCTTTGAGCCTCAGCTGTACTGTTATTGCTCGCATAGTAGTTCACAAGCGCTATACGCTCAGACACGCTGTTCCGTGGCATTTTCACGTGCAAATGGCCGACGACAATGCTCATACCCATCTTGACCCGCGAGCAACCGCGCAGTTTGAACGTCCTGACGCAAACCGATCAGAAGTTGTGACAGTTTTATTTCGTGCAGTTCAGTATTGTCACCCTGTATAAACGGGCGGTGCCTTGGCCGAGCTGTCATTCGTACTTAGGTGACTCATGAGACATTGCTTCTTACTTTACTATGTCCGCCCGATGGGAAGCAACAGACTTTGAAGGCATAGTGGTGATTGAAGCTAGACGCGTGGGACATTCCACTTCGGAAATCGTTAGCGAGTTCAATATCAGGCGAACCCCAGCGTCAAGAGTGTGCCGAAAATATACTTCGGGAATCACCTGTTACCAAGGACAAAGAAATGAACGACGGCCTTTACTTGACCAAGAGCAGCAGTGTGTGCCTGAAGTTGGCAGTGGTAACAGGGAACGAAAACTTCGTAAAATAATCGCATAAATCCATGTGGGAAGTATGACGAACTTATCCTTAGGACAGCGCGGCGAAATGTGGCGTCTGTGGGCTATGGCAGCAGAAGAAACAGAACTTTAAAGATGCTGCCATTGCAATACGAAAGACAAGGTCTTCTATTGCAGGTAAATGTAATAGAATTAAGTTCACGTTCACATCATTGCCTTCCATTTGTAGAGGTAATATAATGTATCTTCTATTCGGTACAGAGCTACATGATCACTAGAGAATTGCCAACAAGGCAGGAACTTGCTGTTAACTAATAAAATTACTACAGCACAAGTGGAAAATACCACCTTTTAACAGTGTACATAGCAAAAATTTGACACCACTAAGAGGATGCCGGCCGTTGTGGCCGAGCGGTTCTAGGCGCTTCAGTCAAGAACCGCGCTGCTGCTACGGTCGCAGATTCGATTCCTGCCTCGGGCATGGATGTATGTGATGTCCTTAGGTTAGTTAGGTTTAAGTAGTTCTAAGTGTAGGGGACTGACGACCTCAGATGTTAAGTCCCATTGTGCTCAGAGCCATCTGAACCAAGATGGAGTTTTTAAATTTTAAGGAACTTTTTATGGTTTTTAATGCTAAGCAGTGAGCTGCGTCTGCTGTTGCCAGCGGATGCCAGGAACTCCAAAACGAAGTCAGTATATTACATAACCAGATATTCGATGTCCTCTTCATGTTCTTGTAATATCTGAATTCTAGCCCTCACGAGCTACCGAACATACTTCGAATGAGGTAATTACTATCCCTTTCCTCTACCCTTTTAGCCGACTGAATACTAACTTGCGGTCATAGCTTGTTTATCAGTTTCGGAACACTCTTCGTGTGTTTAGAGCTATTGCGGTACGGAAGTGAACTTGACCAATATGCGATGGTCGAGTGTGCGGCGACCACAAAGCATGCGGCGGTGACAGCTGAGTAAACAGTAACCAACGAGACGACGCCAATAGGAGGAAGACAGCTGTACGCAGCATCGGCGATGTCGACTAGCCCACTGCTGAGCTATCCAGGGCGTCAGCGTAGTTTATCAGGAAGAGTTTGTTGTTTCTGTAGCCCGTTTGTCTGCAAACAAAGAACGCGCCATATTGCCATACACTGTAGTCGTCACTGCGTTGTTGTATGGAATCTAGATGCACGAATTTTGATGGGGAGGGAAGCTTCTTGCGCCCCGTCTATCGCAGCTGTGAACATCACATTAAGTGCCTCATTAAAACGTGTGACTGATCTAGCCTTTCACACTTTTTGGGGAATTGTTGAATTAATTGAACTTCGTTCGTGATCAGCTATAATGAATTCACCATGGTCTACGTTGCTGTCTCGAGTGTGTTGAAACTGTGCTTGAAAGGTGAGCGCGTGTCTAAGCTCTTCATTTATTTAGAGAATTTTCACTCTGCAGCGGAGTGTGCGCGGATATGAAAATTCCTGGTAGATAACTGTGTGCCGGACCCAGACTAATTCGGGACTTTTGTCTTTCACGGGCAAGCACGACTCACGATCCTTCACAGCTTTACTTCCGCTCGTGCCTCATCTCTTCATTTACTGTTCGCACCAAGAACTGCTTTTCCAATTATGTTATCATCTGGTAAATTTTAGACTCAGCTTTTCGGTTACACGATAAATCAGTCTAATCTAAAAGCCATAAATTCAACTAAATACCTAGGTATTACAATTACGAACAACTTAAACTGGAAGGAACACATATTCTATGTTGTGGGGAAGGCGTTTTATTGGCAAGACACTTGGAAAATGTAACAGACCTGCTAAGGAGACTGCCTACACTAGCTTGTCCGTCCTCTTTTAGAATACTGCTGCGCGGTGTGGAATCCTTACCAGATAGGGTTGACGCAGTACATCGAAAAAGTTCCAAGAAGGGCAGCACGGTTTGTATTATCGCGAAATATGGGAGAGAGTGTCACAGAAATGATACAGGATTTGGGCTGGACATAATTAAAAGAAAGGCGTTTTTGGTTGCGACTGAATCTTCTCCGAATCCGAAAATATTGTATTGACACCGACCTGCATAGCGAGGAACGATCACCACGATAAAATTAGGGAAATCAGAGCTCGTACGGAAAGATATAGATGTTCATTCTTTCCGCGCGCTATACGAGAGTGGAATAATAAGGAATTGTGAAGGTGGTTCGAAAAAACCCTCTTCCAGGCACTTAAATGTGATTTGCTGAGTATCCATGGAGATGTAGAATATGTCCCCTTCGGCAGTTCTAGAATGATTCTATTTTTATAAGAAACTAGCGGAGAAACCTGGCGTGGTCCTGTTGTTATAGCCGTGCGTCCACCTCCGGAACTGGCCTTGTGCTCAATTTGGTGACGACGTCGTACCTTCCGAAATGTGTGTAGTACAATAATTTTATTTTGCACTTACGAACAGTAGTATACGTGCCTACTGTCTGTAAAATGAGCCGCTAATACAGTCAGTACTCACGAAGTAACCAATTAAAACGCCGTGTCTCATGCCGTACTTTTGCTGCAAGAACAGCGAAAAAGCAGTATGCGATAAACGTTTTTCATCTAATCAGTGGTTGTAAGCGACAAAAAATTTCGTAAAGTTTTGAAATTGTGCGTAAAGTATGTTGAAAGTCGCTAAGTGCTCTCATTCTCAAATACGGAATGAATAAAGCATGGAGATTAACGTGTCGTGCGTTACGCTTCTTTTTCACCCCCACCTATTTGATAGGTACTTTGTTCTTACCCCCACAGCGATTGTCATCTGACAGTGACGTATTTGTGTACCCAGCGTGGTTTAAATCTGTCCAGTGGTTTAGCAGAAGACGTGGAAAGAACACACGTACACACTATTTTTTATAATGTGTACTGATATGGATTTAAAGGCAGTTAAACGATGTAGCTTCAAAGAGTACTAATATAAGTTTCTGCCAGAGGACGGTGGTTGTCGAAGGTGTAATCCGTGAGTCCAGAGTGCTTAAAAGGCACGACGAAAGCGCGTTGAACCGTTTCGTTCATTGAATATTCTTAAGCCGTGTACAGACTGACTTTCAGTGAAATGTCAACGAAAGCTGTTTGTTTATAATCTTAATGTTTTCTTAAAATTTAAGTGCTTAATGAATACTTTAGCACTTAAACCAAATAAAACTCAATTATTACGAATTACACGTGTAACGAAAATCAGATTTTCAAAATTTTGTATTTTCTAAAGAAAGAAACATAATAATTCGGGAAAGGCAAATCGAAGACCGTTTTATTGGCAGACCGCTTATATGCAAGACGTCTACTGACGACTGCCTGAAGAAGTTTTGTCCGCACTCTGCTAGAGTACTGCTGTGTGGTGTGGGAACGTTATCAGACAAAACTGGCGGAGGGCATCGAAAAAATTAAAGGAAGGGCAGCTCGTTCTGAATTATCACGAAATAGGTGAATGTGTGTCACGGATAAGGTAAGAGACTTGGGATGGAAATCATTGAAGCAAATACTTTTTTCGTTGCACTGAGATCTTCTTCTGACATTTCAAAATGATCGTAATAAAATGAGAAATCAGGGCCCGTACACAGAATGATTTAAGTGTTCATTTTTCCCAATGCGCTGTTAGAGGGTGAAACGCCACTGAGATAGTCCGCAGATGGCACGATGAATCCTAACATACCCATTTTTACATTCAGCAAGGTTTTTATGATCAGCTCTGCCAACAGTAAACCATTGTCTGTACTGTAGGTATCCGTTTCATTCCTCCAGATCTGGTTGCAGGACTTCTTTCAGACCGTGAATAGAAACGCTTGAAGCAAAGGACGGTGGTAACTTTTTTCTTCTTCAAGCACTGCAAAACGTCTTGGTTTACAGGTTATGTTAAATTTGTCACATTGAAGGAGGTAGGAACAATGCGCGAATATGATCACATTGTAATTCTTCTATATCAAGATGTGAACCAGCGTTGTCAAAGCGTTAAGATTGCTTTGGAAGAGAATTACTTTTCCTGTTCGTTATTGTTTGGTCTCTGGAACAAAATCTTCGAAACCGACTTCTTAAAAATGTTTTCTTCCGTCCAAGCAGGTTTTTGGAGGACATACACAAGAGGCCACGCACAAGCATTAGTTTTTTTAAAAAGCTCTGGGCTTAGCAGAGCCTAGGGCAGCCTTTTTGTAGCCCGTAAAAACCTTTTCTTTTGAAGCTAGATTTTTAGATTGAAGCATATTATAATTTAGCCCTCTCATCAGTCATATAGTTGGTCATGAGTAATATTTTCTTCTCGTATAATTTTTTTTAATTTCTCACAAAATTGGTAACAGTTTGAGAATCCGAAGGAAGTTTCTCCTCCCCAAATTTCAGGCTGCCTTACGATGTATCTCTTCTTCCACCTATCCAACCATTCTGAACTTTCAATAGTATCATCCTTACCTTTCTTTAACTTATTTCTAAAGAAATAGTTTTTTCTTTCAGAACAGCCCTGAAATAAGATTTCTTTTTTATCTTTGTTGAGTAAACAAAACGAAGAAAGCTTCACTCGTTTCTTCGTACTAAGATTTCTTCATTGATTTCCGTTGAAATGACAGAATACTTATCTGATGAAAACTCAATTTTGTCTGTTTCTATGCCGGTCTGTCACTTCACCTACTCCATACTCAGGAGCAACTTTTTTAAACAATTTTATCCTTTGTCTTGTCTTTTCAAAGCCTCTAGTTTCACATTCAGTGGCACAAATGCTCTTACTCCTACTACTCATTGTAACATGAATTAAGACGTTAAACACACGTACATACACTGTACATACATACAACACTTCAAAATTTACGTGACACATGTAGGCTCACTGCAAAACTTACTACAAAACCAGCTACAGTACGTACACAATGGCAACAAATTTTGTAAAATTGTGTGCTGTATTGTTACTTCGGCGTACTGTACTTTAACAACCACTGTTGCTTAGTACGCGCAACAATAGGGGCCAACAGTAAGGATGGTATGCACCGTACGATTGATTATCAGGCGTTTCCAATTAGTGATGCTTCGACAAAAAGAGCAAGCGCACACCTCGAAACGTAATGGTACCTGTCCATGTGTCACAGAAATTTATTAGCAGTCCGCGACTAAACTTCTCTCTGTGCGTTATGAATGTAAACTTTAAGTGGGACAGTTTTCCCTGTATTGCACATGGAAAATTAAAACGAAGTTCGAAATGTAACACATTCGAAAGTGCGTTAAAAGTACATGCGGAGTTCGTATGAAAACGCGTTTTGCTCCAGTTTTGAGTAGAATTTTAATTTGCTGGAGACCAACTCAAATTACACGGAACCTCGAAATACCGCGACTCGAATCTGGAATCGTCCCTGTATTGAAACGTTGTTTCAGTTTGGCAATGCCTTCGTTATGATGTAAAACCGACGTACAGTGGGAGACAAATGCAACAACATTTTCTTTGTACCTCTGAAACAAATGTCGTGTTATCAATATATGGTTTGCTTGAGGCTGCTAAGTGTGGCCAATCCCTTTAGTGCCCACAAACTCATCCCAAGACCTTTTACTGTGCGCTGCAGTAACAAATGCCATTCTGCTTTGGTATCTAAATCTTCCTGGTGGTAGGACAGATTCATGAAATTCTTTCTGTTTTTGTGTTTGGCAAGACATCCATTTACGAAATAGTAAATGTGCTTTGAAATTTGAAAGAGACGTTTTAAGATATTCATGAAATTGTGTTGGGACTAATTCACACATACTGTATAAGGCCTGAGGTTGCTCATGTGTTGTAAGTTACAAATGGGTGAATTGTAACCTGCGGATTATTGCAGTGGAATCCCTGTACTTCATCCCGAATGGTGAGGACTGATTCTCTGCAAAATCACAAATATGAACATATTATTTACTGTGAGTTGTTTAATGATTGTAACTGGCTTCTGGTGTGTGAAACGAGTGCGGTAGGACTGTCGTACCCTCGATGGAAACACCTCATTGAAATGTTACTTTTATGGAAGTCTTTCCAACAACCATGCATCGTGTTAACCAACACTTACACACTGATCAATCAGAACATTAAGACAACGCCCTACCATCGACATAAACCTGTCCAGACGATAGCAGCGTCACATGTCGAGTAACGACTGCTTGTTAGACACAAACACGATGCGTGTAATGGCAGTCTGATGACCCGGACGCTGAGCATGAGCCTTTCGGAAACTGCACAACTTGTCCGGTGTTCGAGAAGTGATGTACTGAGTGGCTTCAACATGTGGCGAAACCAAGGTGGAACCATGCAATGTTGTCTTGAGGTTGAGCGACCACCCCTCATTACATATGGCGGACGTCGTAAGCTGGGCAGACTGGTAAAACAGGACAGGCGGCGAACTGTAGCGGAACTAACGTATTTTAATGCTGGGAGGAGTACAAGTGCACCGAACACTCCTAACGACGGTTCTCCACAGCCGACGACACATGCTTGTGCCAATGTTAACAACGACATCGCCAGCTACGACAAATGGGTAAGTGACCATCGGCGCTGGACGTTGGCGCAGTGGCAGAGCGTTACATGGTCTGATGAGTCCCAAGACCTTCTGGATCACACTGATGGGTGGGTAAGAGTCCGTTGTCTTCTAGGTGAACAGCTCCTTGACATCTATACCACAGGACGGAGGCAAGCTGGCAGCGGCTACATTATGCTCTGGGAAACATTCACGTGGGCATCCGCGGGTGAAGCGGTACTCATGCAGGGCATCATAACAGCCAAGGAGTATAGATTAGATTAATACTTGTTCCATAGATCATGAATACGCACTTCGTATTGATGTGGAACGTGTCGGGTTAATAAAAGATGTCTGAAGAAGATATTACATTACACAAAATCTTACATGACACTAATGTTTAAGTTTTTTTCCCTTAATTTACATCTAAAAATTCAGCCACTGAGTAGAAGGAGTTGTCATCTAGAAATTCTTCTAATTTATTTTTAAATGTTAGTTGGCTATCTGTCAGGCTTTTGATGCTGTTTGGTAGGTGACCAAAGACTTTTGTGGCAGCATAATTTACCCCTTTCTGTGCCAAAGTCAGATTTAACCCTGCATAGTGAAGGTCATCCTTTCTCCTGGTGTTATAGCTATGCACACTGCTATTACTTTTGAACTGGGTTGGATTATTAACAACAAATTTCATAAGTGAACATTATGTATATATATATATATATATATATATATATATATATATATATATAGACACACACACACACACACACACACACACACACACACACACACACACACACACTGTGAGGATCCCTATATCAAATAGATGTCTGCAGGATGACCGTGGGTGGGCTCCAGCAATTATTCTGATTACACGTTCTTGAGCAATGAATACTTTTCTACTCAACGATGAATTACCCCAGAATATGATGCCATACGAAAGCAGTGAATGAAAGTAGGCATAGTAAGCTAATTTACTGAGATTCTTATCACCAAAATTTGCAATAACGCTAATAGCATACGTGGCTGAACTCAGACGTTTCAGCAGACCATTGATGTGTTGCTTCCAGTTTAACCTCTCATCAATGGACACACGTAAAAAAATTGAAAATTCTACCTTAGCAACAGACTTATGTTCAAAGTCTATATTTATTACTGCAGTTGTGCCATTTACTGTACGGAACTGTATATACTGTGTTTTATCAAAAGTTAAAAGAGTCCATTTGCTGAGAACCACTGAATAATTTTGTGAAAAACATCATTTACAATTACATCACTTAGTTCTTTGTTTTTGGATGTTATTACTATACTTGTATCATCAGCAAAAAGAACTAATTTTGCAACTTCATCAGTATATGAAGAACAGTGAAGGACCTAAGACCAAACCCTGTGGGACCCCGTACTTGACAGCCCCCCCAGTTTGAGGAATCAGCTGTTTTAACATTACATGAACCACTTATTTCAACTTTCTGCATTCTTCCAGTTAAGTATGAATTAAACCATTTGTGCACTGCCCCACTCAAACCATAATGATTTAGCTTATCTAAAAGAATTCCATGATTTACACAATCAAAGGCCTTTGAGAGATCACAAAAAAATACCAATGGGTGATGTCCAGTTATACAGAGCATTTAGTATTTGATCAGTGAAAGCGTATATAGCATTTTCTATTGAAAAGCCTTTCTGAAAACCAAACTGACATTTTGTTAGTACTTTATTTTTACAAATATGGGAGGCTACTCTTGAATACATTACTTTCTCAAAATTTTTCGATAGAGCTGTCAGAAGATAGATTGGGCGGTAGTTGTTGACATCCCACGTACCCCCCTTTTTATGCAATCGTTTTACAATGGCATATTTCAGTCTATCGGGGAAAACACCATGCTCCAAAGAGCTTTTACATACGTGGCTGAGAATCCTACTTATCTGTGGGAAACAAGCTGTAAGTACCTTGCTGGAAATGCCATCAATTCCGTAAGAGCTTTTACTTTTCGGCGAGTTTATTATTTTACTGATTTCAGAGGGAGAGGTTGGTGGGATTACAGTTGTTTCAAACTGCACAGGTATGGCCTCTTCTATTAGTAGCCTTGCCTCTTCTAGTGAAGATCTAGATCCTATTTTCTCCAGAACATTTAAAAAATGATTATTGAAAATATTTTCAATTTCTGATTGTTAGTACACTTGTCATTCAGTTTTATGGCACTAAAGTCTTCCTGTGCTCTTGGTTGCCCTGTTTCCCTTTCAATAATATTCCAAATTGCTTTAATTTTATTATCGGAGTTACTGATCTCAGACATGATACACATGCTTCTGGACTTTTCAGTAACTTTTCTTAGTACCACACAATAGTTTTCATAATATTAAACAATTTTGGGGTCAGTACTCCCTCTTGCTGTTAGATACAGCTCTTTTACGGTTGCAAGATATCCTTTAATTAGCCAAGGTTTTTTTGTGTGTTTTCTTGGAATTATGTTTAACTACTTTCTCGGGAAAACAATTTTCAAATACCCTTAAAAATGTATCGTGAAATAAGTTACATTTCAAGTTTGCATCGGGTTCCTTATACACTTCATCCCAGTCTAGCTAATGTAGGTTTTCCCTAAAGTTTGCAATGTTTATATTGTTAACTGAACGCACTGCTTTGAAAGTTTGATTTGATATACTGCATGGAGCTATGTCATGTACTGTAACTAGCTGTGCACCATGATCTGAAAGACCATTCTCAACAGGATAAGCATTTATGTCCTTAAACTTATCTTTGTCAATAAAAAAGTTATCTATCAATGTACTGTTCTTTGTTATCAGAGTAGGGAAAATCAATGACGTAGCTGAAATTGAAAGAAACGAGTAATACTACAAGGTCATTCTTCCTATTGCACTCTTTCAGGGAATCAACCTTGAAATCCCCAGAAATGATAATTTGCTTCCCCCTATCTGACAGACAGCACAACAAAGCATCCAAGTTTTCTAGAAATAGCTGGAAATTCCCTGAGGGGGACCTATACACTGTTATGAAATTGCCGTCATTTAGTTTAAGTTCAGTGGCACATGCTTCCATATGTTGCTCTACACAAAATTTTTTAGTTTCTAAATTTTTTTATACTGTGGAAGCTTTTGCATATATGGCAACTCCTCCTCTCATCATCATCTCTACTTACATGTGCAGCTAATTTGTACCCATTGATGCTAACCTTTTGCATATCAGTGACAATGTGATGCTCATACAGGCATAGTACATCTATTACATTCTCAGTTTCTATATCTTCTAAACAAAGCAGGAGCTCATCAATTTTATTCTTCAATCCCCCAATATTTTGATGAAATATACTAAAATTATTTTTCACTTTACTTTTGTGGGTATCTTGAACTTTTTTAACATCTTTAGTACTTGCCTGCCTGAGTTTCCCACTGGACACTGATCTTACACTAAAAACGAGTTTCCACCATGAGATATAGTTCCTCCCCCTTTAAATTTCCTGCTATCAGCCCAGCCGGTTTACCCTTCCCTTTCTTGCTGAGGCGTAGGCCATTTTTTTTTTTTGGTAGGGTTTAAGGGCACTCAACTGCTGAGGTCATTAGCGCCCAGTCACTGGTGTTAGAGCACATGGAATCTGCTAAAACTCAAGGGGATGGGGGGACATCAGAAGGACCTGACAAAGATGCAGATAAAATAAGTAAAAAGGTTAAATGTCTTTGGACAAGCCAGTTAAAGTTATAAAACGCAGAATACGAGCAGCTGCTCGAGCGTCATCAGCTAAAACATCCGGTAAAGTAGATGGCAGGGACAGGATAACACGAAATTGACTAAAACGGGGACACGACAATAAAACATGGCGCACTGTTAATGCCTGACCACAAGGGCACTGCGAGGCTGGGTCACCGGAGAGCAGGTAGCGGTGGCTAAACCGGCAATGCCCAATCCGCAACCTGGTCAGAAGGACCTCCTCGCGCCGAGATGGTCGGGAGGATGTTGTCCAAGCAGTTGGGAGCGGTTTTACTGCCCGGAGCTTGTTTCCTTGGAGGGATGACCAAGCATCCCACAACGACACAAGCCTCTTACATACATCCCCACGAACGTCAGATGACGGGACACAATGGGAGGCTGGCCGAGGCAGGAGGACTGCAGCCTTGGCTGCAGCATCCGCAGCCTCATTCCCAGGCACTCCTACATGTCCGGGAACCCACAGAAAGCTGACAGAACCACCATTAGCAGCGAAAGAATGGAGGGACTGCTGTATCCATTGAATCAAGGGATGGACCGGATAGGGAGCTCCAAGGCTCTAAAGAGCACAGAGTAAGTCAGAGCAGAGTACATACGATGAATGGCGGTGGCGGCGGGCATACTGAACGGCCTGATGGAGAGCAAAAAGCTCGGCCGTAAAGCTGGAACATTGGTCGAGGAGCCGGTATTTAAAGGTGGCGGCACCGACGACAAAGGCACAGCCGACACCGTCGTCAGTTTTGGAGCCATCGGTGTAAATAAAGGTGTGACCGGCAAGTCGAGCACGAAGTTCGACAAACCGTGAGCAATACACTGCAGCCGGAGTACCCTCCTTCGGGAGTGAGCTGAGGTCGAGATAAATAGGAACCGGAGCCTGGAGCCAAGGTGGTGTCGGGCTCTCACCCTCTCTGAAGGTGGTAGGGAGGGCAAAATCCAATTGTCGAAGCAGGCGACGGAAGCGGACTCCGGGGGGCAGCAGGGCAGACACATACAACCCGTACTGACGGTCGAGAGAATCGGCGAAGAAGGACTGGTAAGAGGGGTGGTCGGGCATGGACAACAGCCGGCAGGCATACTGACACAGCAGTACGTCGCGCCGGTAGGTCAATGGTAACTCGGCAGCTTCAGCATAAAGACTCTCGACAGGACTAGTGTAGAAGGCTCCGGTCGCAAGACGTATCCCCCGATGGTGGATGGAGTTGAGCCGGCGTAAGAGGGATGGCCGAGCGGACGAGTAGACGAAGCTCCCATAATCCAGCTTCGATCGGACTATGGACCGATACAAGAACTCTGAGGACATTAAGGGAACGTGTACAACGGGCCGCCAAATAAGAGACATGTGGAGACCAACACAGTTTCCTGTCCAACGTGAGCCCTAGAAACTTAGTTGTGTCCACGAATGGGAGAACAACGGGACCGAGATGTAAGGATGGCGGAAGGAACGCTTTATATCGCCAAAAGTTGATACAAACTGTCTTCTCTTCAGAGAACCGGAAGCCATTTGCCACGCTCCAAGAGTAGAGGCTGTCTAGACAACGCTGAAGGCAGCGCTCCAGGAGGCATGTTCTCTGGGCACTGCAGTAGATCGCGAAGTCATCGACAAAGAGAGAGCCTGAGACATTAGGTGGAAGGCAATCCTTAATTGGATTGATCGCGATGGCAAAAAGGACGACGCTCAAGACGGAGCCCTGAGGCACTCCATTCTCCTGGAGGAACACGTCGGACAATACGGAACCCACACGTACCCTGAACTTTCGATCCGTTAAAAAGGAATCAATAAAAAGGGGCAGGCGACCGCGTAGGCCCCACCTGTGCATAGTGCGGAGGATACCTCCTCTCCAACAGGTATCATAAGCCTTCTCCAAGTCGAAGAACACGGCTACCGTTTGGCGCCTTCACAAAAAGTTGTTCATGATGAATGTCGACAAGGTCACAAGGTGGTCAACAGCGGAGCGGCGGCGACGAAAGCCGCGTTGGACATTAGTAAGTAGTCGTCGAGATTCAAGAATCCAGACTAACCGAGCATTAACCATGCGCTCCATCACCTTACAGACACAGCTTGTAAGAGAAATGGGGCGGTAACTAGAAGGAAGGTGTCTATCCTTCCCAGGTTTGGGTATAGGAACAACAACGGCGTCACACCAACGCATGGGGACTTGACCGTCGGTCCAGATGCGATTGTAGGTACGAAGAAGGAAGCTTTTGCCCGCCGGAGAAAGGTGTGCCAGCATCTGAACGTGAATGGCATCTGGCCCCGGAGCAGGGGACCGGGACAGTGCAAGCGCACGTTCGAGTTCCCGCATAGTAAAGGGGGCATTATAAGTTTCCAGATTCAGCGAGTGGAAGGAAGGTCGCCGAGCCTCTTCTGCCTCTTTCCTGGGAAGGAAGGCAGGGTGGTAATGGGCGGAGCTTGAAACCTCCGCGAAAAAGCGGCCAAAGGCGTTGGAGACAGCCACAGGATCAACAAGGACCTCATTACCTGAGGTCAGGCCAGGTACTGAGGAGTGGGCCTTAATGCCCGACAGCCGGCGCAGGCTACCCCAAACGACGGAAGAGGGAGTAAAACTGTTAAAGGAGCTGGTGAAAGAGGCCCAACAAGCTTTTTTGCTGTCTTTGATGACTCTACGGCTTTGCGCTCGGAGTCGTTTGTATTCAATAGAATTCGCCAACGTAGGATGGCGGCGAAAGGTGCGTAAAGCACGTCGTCGAGCACGGATAGCGTCCCTACAAGCCTCGTTCCACCAGGGGACGGAAACGCGACGTGAAGAAGAAGTAGTACGAGGAATGGAACGTTCCGCAGCATGGATGATAACAGCCGTGAGGTATACGACCTGACTGTCACAACTGAGAAAATCGTGGTCCAGAAAGGTCGCCAGGGAGGAGTAAAGCCCCCAGTCAGCTTTCAGTATGTTTCAGCTCGAAGGACGTGGGGATGGGGTGTGGTGCAGGAGACGAACGACACAGGGGAAGTGGTCGCTCGAACAGGTGTCAGAAAGGACATACCACTCGAACCGACGGGCAAGAGTGGTAGAACAGATCGAGAGGTCCAAGTGGGAGTAGGTATGAGTAGAGTCCGAGAGGAAAGTCGGGGCGCCGGTATTGAGGCAGACAAGATTGAGATGGTTGAAGACATCCGCGAAGAGTGAGCCTCTTGGACAGGATGCAGGAGAGCCCCAAAGGGGATGATGGGCATTGAAGTCGCCAAACAATAAGAACGGCGGGGGAAGCTGAACGATCAGGTGCATCATGTCAGCCCGACTAACAGCAGATGACGGTGGAGTGTAGATGTTACAAACTGAAAAAGTAAAAGCAGAAAGAGTAATACGTACAGCTATTGCTTGGAGTGGGGTGGTCAATGGGATGGGATGGTAATAGACATCGTCCCGAACGAGCAACATGACCCCACCATGAGCTGGGATACCGTCCACAGGGGTGAGGTCATACCGCTCCGAGGTATAGTGGGTAAAGGCAATACGGTCAGTCGGGCACAACTTGGTTTCCTGGAGACCAAGGACGAGCAGGCGGAGGAGCAGTTGTAATTCCTCCCGATTAGATCGAATACCTCTTATGTTCCAATGAAACAACGCCATCGCTGGTCAAAAAGTTGGGGAACGAGACGGGGGAAGAGCTGGTCACCTCGACGGCCGCGGAGGGCCAGGTTGCGAGGGAACAACGCTACAACCGACGGGAGGCGGATCCGGTTCCATCGACTCGTCGCCAGCCGCGGCCGCTGTCGCTGGTTGTGTAGGAGGGGCCGCATCATTTGCCGACGAAAGGCCGGCGGAGCGCCTGGCAGCAGAGCGTCCCAGCGAAACTGAGGATGGCCGGGAGCAGTGACTCAAGGATGGAGCGTCAGACGAAACGCGCCGGGGTGGAGAGGGGGATAGAGACTTCTTCTTAGAGGCCTTCTTGGAAGGCCGAGGAGGCACAGGGATGGTGGGCTGGACCCGAAGGAGGTCCTCACGCGCGGGGTCCGTTTTGGAACGCCGGACCTCGGAAGCTGGGGTCCGGAACGTTGCCCCGATGGACGCCTGAGAAGAGGATCGCTTCTCAGGTGGCGTGGGGGGAGAAGGAGGAAGGGTGGCCCCTGGGGCAGAGGGGGTGGGGGCCATGGGGGAGGAGGATTTGGAAGGGAGGGATTTGGGAGGCGGAGACAGAGCCCCCTGATGGGCAGAGGGGGCGGAGGGGGGACAGGATAGGGGTGAGGATACCGCGGAAGGAGTGGACACAACTGAGGCGAACGAAGTGGTCAATGACACGGGATGAAGGCGGTCGTACTTCTTCCGGGCCTCAGAATAAGAGAGCCGATCCAAAGTTTTGATTTCTTGTATCTTCTCCTTCTGATATGCGGGGCAGTCTGAGGATCTAGGCGAGTGGACGCCAGGACAATTAACGCACCGAGGTGGTGGGGTGCATGTATGTTCCTCACGAAGAGGACGTCCACAATCGCCACAAAGGGGCTCAGCCTCACACCGTGATGACATGTGCCTAAAGCTCAAACACCTAAAACAGCGCATAGGAGGTGGGACGTAAGGTTGCACGTCACACCGGCAGCACATCACCTCTACTTTCTCCGGGAGAACGTCCCCCTCGATGGCGAGGATAAAGGCCCCGGTGTCGATGCGACGGTCTTTGGGGCCGCGCTGGACTCGCCGGACGAAATGCACGCCTCGCGCTCCAGGTTGGCCCTGAGCTCCTCATCAGATTGTAGCAGGAGGTCACGATGAAAAATAACCCCCTGCGTCCTATTTAGTGCCAGATGTGGGACAATGGATACTGGGATGTCCCCTAGGCGGTCGCACGCCTGGAGCGCCGCCGACTGTGTGGCGGAGGTGGTCTTGAGAAGAACGGACCCTGAACGCATCTTGCTGAGAGCCTCGATTTCCCCGAAGACGTCCTCAATGTGCTGAACAAAGAACATGGGCTTGGAGGTGGCGAACGTCCCCCCATCGGTTCGAGAACAGACCAAATAGCGGGGGAAGTACTTTGCCCCAAGCCGGCGGGCCTGTCCCTCCTCCCATGCAGTGGCCAAGGGGGAAAGGGCAGGAGAACCAGAACTAGAAACGGTACCTTTTCTTTTGAAAGACTCGGCCGCAGAGCGACCTGATACATGTTTGACATTTCATCTGCGAAACGTCCGCCCCGATACCACCCACTCCGACCAGGGGCTCTCCCCACGGGCGCCACCCAGCCGCAGCAAGGGCCACCTGGCAGGATGACCATTGCCGGGAGTCCTGATGCCCGAAGGAGACGGGCATCTACTCCTTGGCCGACGTGGGGAGGGTGCAGCTCAGGTATCGGCAGTACGATCCCTGTGTTGTCAGGGGGCTACAACCTAGAGGGTACATGACGACCCCACCACAACGGGTTGGCTACTGTGCTGGATTTCTGGTGCCATGGAAAGTCCATCATGATCGCTGGGGCAGATGGAGATGCACTATGGGCGTAACTTGGAAAACCCATCACACGTTGACGCCCAATTTGAGGAATAGTGGGTATGGTTACAACGCCGGTACAATGCTGAGTGCCAAGGTCTTAGTGCACTTAGGACCAGTGGTACACCGTGTAAGGTGTCCTTCCCCAAAAGGCTCGTACTCCTGTTGAATTTTGAAAAATGGAGGTCAAACCCCAAGGGGGACCATCACATGGAAGGCCGAAACGGTTGAAACTCCTTTTAGTTGCCTCGTACGACAGGCAGGAATACCTCGGGCCTATTCTTACCCCGGACCCGCAGGGGGTTCTCTGGCGTTAAGTAGCACAGCTGAGGCAACACCTGCACACGGGTTTTGCGATATTTGACTTTTACATCTGCTGCAAATTTTTCTGCCTAGCAATACACTTATTTATTTCCCATCCACTCTTGAACAGCCCTCAATTTCTTCGGTACTCACGTATGACCACCTCTAAATGGATCGCAATTATACAGTTTTGACTTCCAGTCATTTTTTACTAACTACCACTAAACACGACACAGTACGTATGCACTGCAGTTTGAGCACAAAATCCACACACACAGGAAACAAGTTAATGATGATCGGCTCAAATAAAGATCTTCAGTTGGCTGTCCTTAGCAAGAAATGTTCACCTATTGATCAAAATAATAGGAACTGCTACTTGATGCTCCTCTGGATGAAACTATCCTAGAAGATACTTCCCGACAGGTTCAAATTGTGTGCCGGATCGAGAATAACGCGGGACATTTGCCTTTCGAGGGCACATTCCCTACGGACGGAGCTATCCAAGCACAACTCACGCCCCCTTATCCAGGAGAGCTAGTTTTGTATGTTACACAAGATAGCTTCTGTTAAATTTGGAAGGTGGGAAACGAGGTACTGACTGAAGTAAACCCGTCAGGACGGGTTGTGAGTCGTGCTTGGGTAGATCAGTCAGTTGAGCACTTGGTCGCGAAAAGCAGAGGTCCCGAGTTCGAGTCTCGGTCCGGCACACAATTTATATTTGCCATGAAGTTTCATATCAGCGCACACTCCGCTACATAGTGAGCATTTAATTCTGTATCCATACTTGCTTACCGCATTTTGATAGTTTATTTATTCTAACAACTTTTTGATATGTTGCTTTTGGTGAGCCATCTTCATATTTACCCTGACTATATCATGCTGTAACAATATAACTCTTTTTTAAAGAAAGTGAAGGTAGTGTGTTCTACGATATTTAGAGTGTAAGATCAAGGTCAATGACCTTTATGCGCAAATTGTTAGGAACCCACCATGTTGCTTATCAGTAAAAAGCACTACACATTACGTTTTGTATTACGTAAGTTTCATTGCTGAATCTGTATTAGAACCAGAATTGGGTCATTTATGTTTAGACAGTCTCGCTGAATTCCACACAATTTACGAACTTTGCAGACCAGTACATTTTTTCACAAATGTGATATACCCTTTTCGTCTTTGGAGAGTACAATCTCTTATCAGCATCACTGAATGCTCTACACCTGAAAGAAACCTGAGTTGATCGGGTTGAACAGGGCATTTAACTGACATGGAATTCCCATTTAGATAAAGTTAACTGCTGTGTAGAGCGGGTACAAGCGCTACTCGGGTATTCTTAATTATTCTAGTATCGAACAGTCTTTCGTGGAAATGTAGAGGGCTCCCGACTTTCTGAAACCCAGAGATTTTTTCAGTACTGTTGTTGATCTCACCCGTCTGCTTAAAAGATTAAGCTGCATTTCTGATTTTCGTGACATTTATTGAGATGAGATTTGCGAACGAACTCAGTTTGTTTTTATCGAATGCCACTCGTGCAACACCGCCTTCTGAACGGTCTGCGAACTGTGTCCATGAAGTGCCATGGGGTAGTAAATGAAGTCGCAGGTAGACAACCCCAATCCTACAACATAGTCGAGGAGACGGCTGTCAACAGTAGTGGCAGTGTGGCCGTACTTTGTTTCACGGGTGCTCCAGACTGCTGCTTCTCAACATCACTACATCACTACATTTGAACTAGTTAACGAAATCATTTAAAAGAAATTAAGATCTTGGTGGCATGTCATTAGAAATTCTTAACACGGGCATCTGGAGTACACACCGTCTTTGGGAATGAATAACCGAAATGAAATTTTAACTATCGAAGTTCAAACAGAGAAGGAAAAGAATTATCAGATGAGGTCTGGAAAGCAAGAGCCACTGACAGAAGTGAAGCTGTGAGAAATAGCCGAAGTCGTGCCTGAATAGCTCACTCTTTAACAGCACTGTTCACGAGGCGCAAGGTACAGGCTCGTACTGGTCGGACAGTTTTGATCTGCCACGAAGTTTGAAAACCGAACTGCTTGGCGACAACTATTTATATCTTTCACGGCTGGGTAATTTGCCAGCTGCCATACACACTCTGTAAGAGAGCCTTTGCCAATAAAAATGACTGCTGACAAAGCATTCATCAGTTCTTTTCGGTAAGCGTGCATCTCTTTCCTAGGTATTTAATCATTCTATGTATCGTTAAAGGTTAAGCATAATAGTGTTCCACCAGTGATCACTGTTTTGTTACACACAGCTAGATCACACGCGCTCTTGAAAACTTCAGTGTCGCGCGCAGCAACGCACGTTGGTAACGTTGTTAAACATGTATGTTTCAACGATCTCCCCGCAACAGAAGGTCCGAGGATGGACATTTAATCGTACTAACGAAGTCAATTCAAGCCTCGCATGTAAACCAAAAAGCGAAAGTCCCGTACAAATTGCTACTCTACTTTGGTTACGGACCTGGGCAGACGTCATACTAGACTGATATTTTAAGTAAGCCACAGTAAGCCTTGACTGAGTATCTTTGGCACGCCACGAGATTACGTGACTTCCGGACTGTCGGATTTGACACGGCGCGCAAGCGCGACAGAACAAAGACGCCTTGGGCGGTATCTTTGATGACCAGTTCGCTACCAGCGTCAACACGTTAAGGATGCCCAGGATGGTAAGGAGTGGGGTGTGTTTACTTTTAAAGGCGTCAGGTTTTCCTGTTTGGGGGTGGCTATGTGGTGAGTAGCCATGTGTAAAGGTCGTCACTTTTTGTGAACTCTCCATTGTTGCTATGTACCACTGAATGTGATCACGCCGTATTATATTCCGCGACAACAGTGCTTGACAGAGGTTTACCTGCTGCTTAGCCGTGTGGCAGTTACTATTATCATACAATGGAAGTTAATAGTGAGCTCCCATCTGCTGTTTTGCGTAATAACAGTTGAGCGAAAGGCCAATGAACTTACTAGCCATCGTGGGAGTTCCGCTGCCCACATCATTTGTGCGTCCCTTTTACTCGCAAATCAAACAGGAATGCCAGCGATAACTTGAGTGGTGTGCTTTCCTCCGGCATAAACTGATAGTGCGCCAACTCAGGCGATTGCAATACGTTAGCTGTGCGCGATTCGAACAAAGGAGCAGCCTAATAATTGATGATTAATTTGCTAACTTCATTTGTGTTGTGAGTGATGGGAAAGATGAAAAGTGATTCCTTCTCTTAGATACGTAATTTTTCTTAGATGCTGCTGTGTGTGGTAACTTTTTTCTCTTTTAGAGTTCTCAGACTGAATTGTGTTTTACATCTGTTGGGACGACCTATAGGGACATGTGCCGAATGTAAATATTTTTAGACCAGCTTCTGGAAGGTTTTTTATTTTTTCTAGCAGGGCGTGATTTCTGTCCACTGGCCATTCCTTTATAAACCCAGCACGCTTTCACTGTCCAGCACAACCTTCGCGTGCTTCCGCTGCTAGGTTAACTGGGCATCGCTGTACCTCCAATCCCCCCCCCCCCCCCCAAAAAAAAAAAAAAAAAAAGATTTTTCTCCTTGCCCTTGCGCGGCGTCGTGAGTGAGACCAGAAGTCACGTGCTCTATCGGGCGTGCCACAGAAACTGCGAAGTCAAAGCACCACCGTCGGCGTACCGAAGAGACATCGATACGAATGTATCACATATAGGGCTCATGAATTCAGAAATCTGCTACACAGTTTAAGCATGTGGCTGCTGGTTAATGAATACTCTTCACTATTATCGTATTTAAATTAAGAGTTCCTGTCACTGTTTAGGCCTGTTCAGATCTTTTCCTGAGTCACCATCTCAAAAACGTTTTCATGTATTTTAAACCATACATTTTTCTGTTACATTGTCATATTCGGTGGGAAGCATTTTATCTGTATAAAAATTAAATACATACCTTAAACTGGTTTTTTACTTTATACAGAAGGTTGCAACACACGGGTCTATGTTGCAGTGACTGCTCGCCTGAAACTGCATTAATGCATGGCTTGTGCTTCACAGGGTGGCCTGTTACGCACTTTTTAGTCAAAAATAAAGTCAACACTACTATATTCGGAGTACATCGCAGACAGTTTTTTTTGCGTAAGTTTTTGTCATAGTGCGTCCTTTATGTACTTTGTAGGATGTCACTGTACACATTTCATTCGCGTCTTGTGCCACTCCTGTTACCTAGTCTCCCAAGTTTTGATTAACAGAACTACGTTAGTAAAACACAACATCACATTCGTCTTGTTATGCTGTTCCTGTTTCTCATTTTGCTCATTTATTGTTTTTTTTTTTTAACCCACTGTAGAGCTAATTGCAAATGTTCGGTTAAGAGTGTGCAACGAATTGAATCTGACTGATTACCTTGTATAGCAGATTCTTCGATAATCGGTGACACTGTACGTCATTGAATATGTTGCGGAGTGTTGCGTAATCTTTCACCAAATTATTGCTTTTTGTATGCGGCAGTGTTTTCTCCTTGTGTTTGGTAAGCCTCCGGAAAGTCAAGTTGAATGTAATTTGTTACTTTTTTTTTACAAGGAGAGCAGTGTTAGGAGTGCAGCAGTTTTTTGAGGGTTGCTTTAGTTCCTTCTGCATCTTAAGTTTCATATTCCAGCAGTCATTTGCACAATAGTTCGTAATGCTGTGGAACACGTCATTTTACATTCAGAACGCAAATAAATTCGTAAATATGACTACACGCTAAACATTTATAAGGTTGAAGTTCTTTCAAATTTTGCTTTGCTGTCTGTTAGACGTTTTATATCACTGGGTGACTTATGAGAAATTTCAGTTGTGGCTTTGTGTACCCCTTTTTGTGCTAGACAACCTTAGCGTGGAGTAAAGAATTTCATTTTTTCTTCTGGTACTGTCATTACATACAGCAGTGTTCCTTTTGAACTTCAGTGGATTACTTACGTCAAACTTCATGAGGGAATATATATACTGCAAAGCAGCAGTAAGAAAGCCGAGCTCCTTCAGCAAGTATCTACTGGTAAGATTTTGGATGAGCACACCATACTATCCCTATTATTCTTACCCTTTTTGAGCACCGAGGACTTACTTTCTCGAAGATGAGTTACCCCAGACATTATTCCATACGACACTGAATGTAAATACATGTAAAATATGCCAAATTACCGATTTGCTTCTGCAAGGTTTTAGGAGTTCCAAAATGTGCTTTGTTTAGTTTAAATTGTCATTAGTATGGACACCTCAGAATTTTCAAGTTTCCACCACTTTTATTATTTACTCATGTGTTGCACCTTTTATTGGTGTAGTATCCCTAGATGTGCAGAACTGGATCTGTTGTGTCTTTTTAAAGTGAGGTTAAGACCTTTCGCAGAAAGCCAGTGAATGATAATTTTAAGAACACTGCTTACCATTTCTTCTGTTGCTGTGTGCATGCTTGGATTGATCATAATACTAGTGGTATCCACAAAAAGAATTAATTCTGCTTGTATACTACACCAAAGATCATTTACATATACGAGAGTCAATAGTGGACGTAAGATTGAGCCTCGGGGAATCCCGATATGTTATTTCCTTCCAGTCAGACTCCAAACTCTTTTCCCTAGACTACATTGTTTGAATTACACAGTTCAACTTTCTGTATACTTTTGCTTAGATGTGACATCCATTGCTTGGCTATACCATCAGTACCCATTTATGTAGGAAAATACTGTGGTTCACAGAGTGAGATGCCTTCGATAGGTCGCAGATAATACCAACTGGCGCTATTTTATTATTGAATACTTGTAAAATTTGGTAAGTAGACATGTAAATGACATTCTCAGTAGATCAACTCTTCTGAGATCCAAACTGATTTGCTGAGGATAGTATTGTAGCTCAGGTGAGAAGATACTGTTCTAGGATACATCACATTGTATAAAATATTGGAAAAATATCTGAAGTGAATTATCTTCCTATTACTAACGTATCTATCACATTTCTTACGGAGCAGCATAACAGCAGCACGTATAAATCACTTCGGAAGAATACTTTGTGTTTGTGATGCATTACATATTTCCTCCTGTGCCAATTTCACAAGAGTGGCATTTTCAACGTACAGCTTTGATTTTTCCCATGGAGATCAACAGTTGCGTTACCATGTTCTGTGGCTGGTTTCCTAGCGCTCGTTTTACTATATTCCGTATTGCCTGTTGTCTGTGGTCGGAATTACTGATTTCCGACGTATGCTGTTTGCTTTTGACTGACTTCAAAACAAAGTGCTTAGCTCCGGATTCTAACCTACGAAAGTACCCCTTTATCATTTTCTGCAAGAAGCTCATTCTGATCGATCTTCAAAATACTTCAGTTTCATATTGGACCCCCATAAGCTGTTGGAAAATAGTCGTTCTATGAAGGCTGTATAGCTCTGGCCAAACCGGAAACTGAAGTACATGATCCCTATGAACTGATAAGTTTAACAGAACATTTCTGTGATTCAGCATAGTTTCAACTCATTGTGCAGAGTGCACAGTATTATTAAAATATTGTTATGTATTGATTTGACATGCGATCACCTTTTCGGTGTATTCCTCCTCTCCTCCCCCTTGAAATAGTGGAGTTTTCCTAGTTTTTTCGTTGTTGCATCATAATGCACATCTAAAGTTGCGTACTTTTGAAACACCATCGTTGATATACCAATTTTTTTTGCTTTTTTTGTTTTTTTTACGTACAATGTGTTCCATTGTACTGTATTATTTGTGTACCCTCCGCATATGCGGACCCACGTGTGTTTTGTTTGAATGTAGCTTAACATTATGCGTGTATGAAGGAACCAGTAGCTCAGATGAATTATTCTTTAGAGATTATGGTGGGCTTCTCTGGCCAAGATATTTTAAGTGAAAGGCTTAGCCGTAGATAGGTCTCTTAGATATTTATTTTTACTGTACGTTTCCCCCGAATTGTATGTTGGATCTTACGCCGCGCTAGCTACGTTCCAGCTTTGAATGTTTAACTTCATAATGTTGAGCCAGTGCCATTTACAATAAGAAATATGTATGTTGACTTACACAGAAGATGACAGCAAAGTGGCTGGTTGCTGTAATCTTCTGTGTAAGAGCCAACGTATATTTTGTACAAGGCCACGGGCTGAATCTGTCAGTTTTGACAAAATAGCATGAAGAAATAACGTTCGTCAACTCTTCTGTGTACACGTAAAATTAAAAAAACAGAACACTTATTTGGACTTCTGACAATTTTTGCACCAGTTGTGGCCTGCTGAAACAATTATGTACAGCAACTTATAATATCGGGGCTGTTGTAGGGACGGAATTTAATTTTTTTTTTAATTTTAAAAGTACGTGTAGTTTTTGCATTTAGATCCTGATGTTCTACCGAAGTGTTCTGAACTATAACTGAACATACTAAAAATTTGCGAAAACAGTTCTCAGCCGTCAAGTCATAGGGGCACTATGACGGATTTTCTCCACCACCAACTGGAACAATATTTTTAGCGTAGACAGTATGTTATGATTTAATTCAACTTAATCTTATTTTTTATGTCATCATATATGTATCGACGGAAATTTAAGGATAAGTAACGAATGTATGTATGCTGTGTTACACGTGATTCTTCTGTAATGCCAATGTGAAATTAGTACGATAACTGAAATACAATCGTTGTAAATTTTATTGCAATGGAAATGACGGTTGAATGTGGGATGGGGTTAGTGTATAAATGGACGATAGGGACATGCGAGATTATTAGTGAACAAATAACTTTTTATCATCGTAGTAACGAAGGGTGGTGAAATTTGGAAAGGATAAACGAAATATTATGTTTGGGCAACTGAAGACAAGATGTTTAAATCTGAGGACTGACTGGGAAGATGTTTAAATCTGAGGACTGACTGGGAAGATGTTTAAATCTGAGGACTGACTGGGAAGATGTTTAAATCTGAGGACTGACTGGGAAGATGAGAAAGGTTCTTAGCGGTGAAGAATAGTTGTATTTTGTGGAGAGAGATCATTTTCATTGTGGCAACACCTGGGTGGTGTGATGTGGAGAGCGAACTGACGTATTTAGACAGTGGCGGCACCTTTAGGCACCTTTGGCAAGCAGTGACCAACAGAGTGAAGAAATTGGCAGAAGGTTATCACGGCATCATTCTTGCAATAAATAACGAAGTTTGTAACAAGAGACACCAAAATATCTAAATTCAGCACGGACGTGAAGGCATCAGAGGGAAGGAACAGGAGAGAAGATTCAGGAACTGAAGATTTAGCAAGCAGTTCTATGCAGGAAACAACCGGAGTTCGAAGATTGAAGGAAGTCTTAAAGAGAATTGTGGGCGTTTTAAATCGCAAAACTTGTGTGTATGGTGCACTGACAGACCATGTTTAAGTAGACAAATGCATTCAACATAAGAGACTTGAATACAGCGGCGGTATAAACCCAGTTGTATGAAACTCTTTGTGGAAGTCGATCGAATGGATCAGCCATTGTTAAACGATGTGCTATGAGGGCCGAAGTATGGATTTATTCCGGAAGCAGGAGTTCTCAAGTAAATTACACAGTGCGTCAGTCAAATTATCGCTTGGGAGTCCAGAGAAAGAAAGAAAGAAAGAAAGAAAGAGAGAGAGAGAGATAGAGAGATTGTACTTTCTTGAAGAAGCGGTTTTATCAATGGGACGGTGGTGTGAAGTGGCAGTTGTAACTCTTAGCATTTTGCACTTAATTTACAATTTAGTTCACCGCCAGCTATGCACCTTCCAGTGACAGCGAAACATCTGCCGAAGTAACAAATCTCGGGAGTGTTATCTGCTAGCAACTTCATCTGAAGTGAGAGAAGCGTTTATTGTACTTTGGACAACCATTTTCCCCTCACGCCAGTGAATGTTCATGGAAGAACTAAACAATACCATGCAGTGTTTATTTAGGTGTAAACAACAAGCGTTATTACTAGGACAATAACGAATCTACATTCTGATTGAAGTCAAGGAGTATTTAATATGTTACAGTGAAAACCACACTTCTCTCAGAATCAAACATTTTGATCTACTGAACTGGAGTAGGAAAACCTCACGTGAAATTCGTAAATCTGTAAATGTTGGCTTATAGTAACACTGTAGTTCAACTTTGTTTCGGAGACAGATTTCAGCTAGACGTTGTTCAATATACGGGAAGACAGCACCTTGACATATACGAGAACGAAGTTGCAAGATTCATTTCATGTTGCCGTTTCTGTCTGATTCTATGCACAGTAACTCTGTCAGAACTTACCTACATAGTCGTATAAATATTATTGTACTTTCATATTTGTATGTGTTGCGTAAGTCTCATTTGCGGACCTTAGCCTGTCTGGTCATTTGCAAGCGGAGAAATAAACTCACGTCTAAGTACAGCGGGGGAATTGGCCAGATTAATTTATTTTGCTGAGACAGTGGCAGGTGTTAAGGTAATATTTCTAGCGATTCGTTAGTCATTCCTTCATCTTGTGTTGGTAAAAACGTAGTATCAAACCATACTTCAACGGTATTCCAGTATTTATTTAGAACAGTGGGTAGAGCAAGATTATGATAAAACCGTTTCAGCATCTGCATAGAAACACTACATGTAAATTATGAGTGCAAGCACTTTTTTCTGTTTCAAGTGACAATTCGCTAACTCCTCTCAAAAGACTGCACTTCTGCTCAGTTTCTACAAGCAGCCACGGAATTCCCACAGCGGACAGTCAATGTAGCTCAGCACCGCTTTACATTTCGCTCTACGTGAATCACAGGAAGAGCACGACTGGCTAATTTTCCACATCAGGACTTCACGACCTGAAAAATAAGAAACGGAAATAAGATTCATTTTCCAAGTATTTCGTTTCTGGAAGCAGCTTTAATGTTTCAAGTTAGGCTGTGGTAACTCTTCACATGTTTAGGATACTGTGTAAGAACTAGAAACTCCATAAAAGAGGAAAAAACCCGAGGAATATCTATTACAAAAATTTCAATTTCACACGCAAGTTCCTTTCTAATCCTGACAATATTGTGGATATTGTGGATATTCTTGAATACCGTTTTTCTTCGAGGCTCGGCACAAGTGTCATTCTACCTGCGGTGTAGTAATGGACCATTTCTTTCGCCCTTTCTTCTTCGTCTCTGAAGGTTCGCCCTAAATCTCACTTTGCAGGCCGTGGCCTGAAGTCTCGCACTCTTACAAGGGAACCCCCCCATCGCACCCCCCTCAGACTTAGTTATAAGTTGGCACAGTGGATAGGCCTTGAAAAACTGAACACAGATCAATCGAGAAAACAGGAATAAGTTGTGTGGAACCATGAAAAAAATAAGCAAAATATACAAACTGAGAAGTCCATGCGCAAGATGGGCAACATCAAGGATAGTGTGAGCTCAGGAGCGCCGAGGTCCCGTGGTTAGCGTGAGCAGCTGCGGTACGAGAGGTGCTTGGTTCAAGTCTTCCCTCGAGGGAAAGTTTATTTTCTTTATTTTCGGAAAGTTATGATCTGTCCGTTCGTTCATTGGCGTCCCTGTTCACTGTAATAAGTTAAGCGTCAGTTTTGTAACCGCACCGCAAAACCGTGCGATTAGTAGACGAAAGGACGTGCCTCTCCAATGGGAACCGAAAACATTTGATCGCAAGGTCATAGGTCAACCGATTCCTCCACAAGAAAACAAGTCTGATATATTCTATACGACACTGGCGACGGCATGTGCATCACATGACAGGAATATGTTGTCGACCCACGTAACTTGTACACTTGGCGAATGGATAAAAGGGTTCTTCTACCTTGCCCGATTTAGGTTTTCTTGTGAATGTGATAATCACTCCCAAAAAGTGACGAGAACGTAAGAGTTTGTCTGCAACAAATGAATGCAACAATTTCACAGTCGCACAGTTTTCCCTGTGCTTTGCCAAAACTTATGTTTTTAAAGTTTTCAAATTTTTCCGTGCGTAGACCGTCAAATCCTGCATGTGTCCAAGCAAATCTGAACATGTCCTGGAAATTTGGAGCGCGAAGTTGATTACATAAAAATTTAAACTTCTCACTCGAGGGAAGACTTTAACCAAGGACCTCTCGTCCCGCAGCTGCTCACGCTAACCACGGGACCACGGCGCTTCCAAGTCCACACTATCCTTTATGTTTCCAATGTTGCGCATGGACTACTCACTTTGTATACTTTGTTTATTTTTTTCATAGTTCCACACAACTACTTCCTGTTTTCTCGATCTGTGTTCAGTTTTTCAAGGCCTATCCACTGTGCCAACTTATAACTAAATCTGAAGGGGGTGCGATGGGGAGGTTCCCTTGTTAGAAGGAAACATGACGTACCTGACCTCATATTTGAGGGAGAGGGTGGGGGTGGGGGTGAGAAGCACACATGCAAAGTATCAGCTTCAAACAGCGATTCCGCACGAAAATTTGACAGTGCGCAGTTGTTACCGTACCTTCTGAATGTACAGCTTTTATGTTGCACCGGCAGTCGGTCCACCCACAGCAGCCGCTTAATGCCGAGCGCGAAGTACTCTACAGCGGAGTAGGACGTTTGTGTAACACTGCTTGGACGTTGATAACAGCCCTTGTTCAATATGTCTATGTGATTTCTAACCTGTATCTAGTGCGAGATATCTCTTCGCTTTTAACATTTTTATGTTGCGAGTCTCAAATGCAGTGTAAGAAGAGTAAGTATCATTATAGAAATACAGGAGCGCTATTTCATTATTAGCACCACCGTTGTGCGTTATTTTCTTTGGATTTTAAAGCCCATACGGTTTAAGTGAAGCTAAAATCATTAACTACGTTTCATAGTAGTTCAGTACGTTAGCTTTATTCATCTTTATTTTGACGCTCCTATAGAGCTGCAGAATATCAGTATCACAATTCTGTTAAAATTATACTGGTAGTTCATGTGCATGATGTTGACACTACGCACTCACGTAAGGCCGTACTATTGCTGTTCTCGTATAATAACGTGTATTTGCTTGTAACATTTTAAAACACGTTGGCCGGATGTGTACACCTGCATCCTCCTCTTTCCACACCTTCAACATCACCGAATAGGCTGGCACTCCGTTTGAACTGCCCTGCATTATTGTGGAGCGTAGCGCGTGACAAACGGTGCGCGTAAAATTTAACAGCTTTGCTTAACTGCGTACTGTCAGAATTACAACCCAAATTTTCGCACGGGCTGCGAATTTTGCTGGGGCCGATATCTTGTAAGTTCACTTTTTCTCCTTTTAATGAGGTCACGTTGACGTTTCTTTGTTAGCAGCGGCTGGGCGAGACAAATTACGCGAAGTACTGCTCCGGAAATTTTTATCGGATCCGTTTATTGGAGACTCGTATAATTTGTCTTTACTGGTTGCTGCGGCTATGATCTTGGAAGTGTGCTTTATCCCCCCCAAAGTGTAAGATCAAGTTTATGATGTTGACTTTTAAGCCTAAAGCCATGTAACAATTTACGACGACCTTCGTGTTGTCGCCTCCTACGCCAGTAAAACCGGAGCCTTGAAAAAAATACAAGGATAATAGTCAAAATCACGAATTTGAGGGAAAGCGATACGTATACCAGGTAATTAATCCAGAATGAGATTCTAGAAATATCCCCCAGGCTGTGGCTAAGCCATGTCTGCGCGATATCCTTTCTTCCTGGAGTGCTAGTTTTGCAAGGTTCGCAGGAGAGCTTCTGTGAAGTTTGGAAGGTAGGAGACGAGATACTGGCGGAAGTAAGGCTGTGAGGACGGGGCGTGAGTCGTGCTTGGGTAGCTCAGATGGTGGAGCATTTGCTCGTGAAAGGCAAATGCCCGAGTTCCGGCACACAGTTTTAATCTGCCAGGAAATTTCAGCTAATTGTCATAATTGCAATTTAATGTGTTTAATTTGAAAGCTGACCATACGGATCTACTCGTAGTTTCCAAAGGAAATCGTTGACATTGTATTGTAGTAGTATGAAATCTTAGGGGAAGTGGAAATGCAATGAAAAGCTTCAACTGCCACTGTTTAGTTTTTCAGCAAAAACTAAAGTACATTTTGCCTTTGTGAAACTTGGATTGGACCACTATCAGTCAGCTACTGAATCCTTTCCATTGTATCTCCCCTTTCTTCCAGATGTGCCTTTTTAACTTACAGGGATGCCCTGTGCTTTTACACCTTTTCTCGAAATAGGGTTGCCTTACCAGGCCTCACTTTCATACACACTTGTCTGGACTACATGAAGCTTACGTTTGTCCAACCGGACTTGGAAATATAAACACAACAAATGTGAACATAGCCATTCTGCGTTCACGTCGTGCATTTCAAAAATCATTCATGTTACTGACAATAAATGGCTTTGTCTCGATTGTTGTATCGTGTCCTTCACATATTCCGGAGCGATACATCTGTTAACTGTTGAAGAAACATTCTGCCCAGTTGTGGCATGGGTTATCTACCAGTAATGAGACTTACCTGCCGTGCTGCACGAGTTTTTGTAGGAATTCATTTATTACCTCAACTTGTGTATTCATTCCCTTCATTTTTCAGCTTTTTACTCACTTCTGCGAAGTATCTTTCCAATCAAACTGCTACGAACATCTGCTGCCCCGGCCGTTGTTGCAACACTGAGGAATATGCGAGTGGAACCGTCATTGGTTAACAGCAACGGTTATTGAATAGCTTTGCCATTTATTGATTACATTTGGTACTATATTTTCATTCGTGGCAGCTTTAGTCTTTTATACTTTAGTGTGCTTGGCGTGTAGATCCCATTTCACAGAAAACAAAATTTCTTTCGGCAGTATGAGCCATTATCTCGTTGTTGTTGTGGTCTTCAGTCCTGAGACTGGTTTGATGCAGCTCTCCATGCTACTCTATCCTGTGCAAACTTTTTCATCTCCCAGTACCTACTGCAACTTACATCCTTCTGAATCTGCTTAGTGTATTCATCTCTTGGTCTCCCCTACGATTTTTACCCTCCACGCTGCCCTCCAATACTAAATTGGTGATCCCTTGATGCCTCAGAACATGTCCTACCAACCGATCCCTTCTTCTGGTCAAGTTGTGCCACAAACTTCTCTTCTCCCCAATCCTATTCAATACTTCCTCATTAGTTATGTGATCTACCCATCTGATCTTCAGCATTCTTCTGTAGCACCACATTTCGAAAGCTTCTATTCTCTTCTTGTCCAAACTATTTATCGTCCATGTTTCACTTGCATACATGGCTACACTCCATACGAATACTTTCAGAAACGACTTCCTGACACTTAAATCTATACTCGATGTTAACAAATTTCTCTTCTTCAGAAACGCTTTCCTTGCCATTGCCAGCCTACATTTTATATCCTCTCTACTTCGACCGTCATCAGTTATTTTGCTCCCCAAATAGCAAAACTCCTTTACTACTTTAAACATTTCATTTCCTAATCTAATTCCCTCAGCATCACCCGACTTAATTAGACTACATTCCATTATCCTTGTTTTGCTTTTGTTGATGTTCATCTTATATCCTCCTTTCAAGACACTGTCCATTCCATTCAACTGCTCTTCCAAGCCCTTTGCTGTCTCTGACAGAATTACAATGTCATCGGCGAACCTCACAGTTTTTATTTCTTCTCCATGAATTTTAATACCTACCCCGAATTTTTCTTTTGTTTCCTTTACTGCTTGCTCAATATACAGATTGAACAACATCGGGGACAGGCTACAACCCTGTCTTACTCCCTTCCCAACCACTGCTTCCCTTTCATGTCCCTTGACTCATATAACTGCCATCTGGTTTCTGTACAAATTGTAAATAGCCTTTCGCTCCCTGTATTTTACCCCTGCCACCTTCAGAATTTGAAAGAGAGTATTCCAGTGAACATTGTCAAAAGCTTTCTCTAAGTCTACAAATGCTAGAAACGTAGGTTTGCCTTTCCTTAAGCTTTCTTCTAAGATAAGTCGTAAAGTCAGTATTGCCTCACGTGTTCCAGTGTTTCTACGGAATCCAAACTGATCTTCCCCGAGGTTGGCTTCTACTAGTTTTTCCATTCCTCTGTAAAGAATTCGTGTTAGTATTTTGCAGCTGTGACTTATTAAGCTGATAGTTCGGTAATTTTCACATCTGTCAACACCTGCTTTCTTTGGGACTGGAATTATTATATTCTTCTTGAAGTCGGAGGGTATTTCACCTGTTTCATACACCTTGCTCACCAGATGGTAGAGTTTTGTCAGGACTGGCTCTCCCAAGGCCGTCAGTAGTTCCAATGGAATATTGTCTACTCCGGGGGCCTTGTTTCGACTCAGGTCTTTCAGTGCTCTGTCGAACTCTTCACGCAGTATCGTATCTCCCATTTCATCTTCACCTACATCCTCTTCCATTTCCATAATATTGTCCTCAAGTACATCGCCCTTGTATAGACCCTCTATATACTCGTTCCACCTTTCTGCTTTCCCTTCTTTGCGTAGAACTGGGTTTCTATCTGAGCTCTTGATATTCATACAAGTCGTTCTCTTATCTCCAAAGGTCTCTTTAATTTTCCTGTAGGCGGTATCTATCTTACCCCTAGTGAGATAGGCCTCTACATCCTTATTTCATCTTTATTTCATGCGTTTAGTTAATTCCAAAAGAAGGGTTGCCTTAAAAATTAGTAGAATTCTAGAAACTGTTTTAAGCCCTGCAGTAGGCCTCTGATGTGGCGAACCTTGGTTTCTCCCCACATCGGAAAGAGCTTCAAACGTGATGTAAAGAAAACCAATAAAATTTCACACCACCTCAAGGTTCCTTCGAAATTAACTTCCGCAACGGATGAGTACTAAGACATTGCTGTGATTAAAATTTCCTAAAAGAATGCTACGTCAGATAATGTTACATTCATTCTTTTCGAAAATCTTTTCGCCATTATAAAATATGTCATATTTGAGGATCGGGCAATTTGACGCTAAATTTGATAGAAGAAACGTTGTAGAGCATCAAACTGAATTTGGGAACGGTCAAAGGAAGCGAAAAAACCTAACGGGTTAGAAAATTTTGTCATTTAGTGATATGTAAATCACACGGTAAACGACCATCAGGTTTTTACTTTCAGCTGAAGTGTTTCTATTCATTCTCATTCTTGTTGGTTTACTCTACAGTACACACTGTTTCTCCATTATTGTCTGAAACTTACTCCTCCGGGGTGCGTATTATTAATGCGCCTTACAGGCTTCAGTCGTGAGCTGACCATTGTTTAGTGATTTTCATCGGTGAAACTCAGTGTAATGCCTGTTTTATTGGCACTGGAAGTGTCGTGGACGGGATAGATGACAAAGCAGAGACAGAAATACGAACGTTTACAGAGAGAATCAAGGTGAGGAAGGTTGGTACGTATGTTGGGCGAGTTAAGTGTACAGTTCTTTCTGTTCATGAAAAGCGCAGGAAATCATATTCGAAGGCTCGGTATCCTATACTGGGTGCAGTGGAAAGCAAGTCCAAGGTTTGTTTCTCGCCAGTTCAACAAATTTAATTTTAAAACAAACTTTATATTTTGAGGCTTATGTGAAGGAAGAGACGAAGGAACGATTTCAAAATGGAATCTTCATGATGTTACGGCAAACACTTTTCCATATTCGTTAATGGAAATAGTGACAAAACGGAACGGTGACTGGGAAACTCAAGTGAAATTTTGAGCAACACACATTGGAAATCCTACAGTACTGCTATGCAAAGTAGGTACCATGGTTATTGTGCCGAAGAGTTTTCAAACCCGGTCTTCCATTTCATAGTACAGTATTCTGAACCCACCAGAGACTCCCTCGAGAAGCCGGCTCACGAAACAAGATCAACTGACACGTGCGAGTGCGCGCACGTTTTTTGTCAACAGAATATAATCAACACTCAACCTCCACAGCGAACCACACACTTGCTTAGGCTTTAGCGCTGGCTTTGGCACTTAGTGTGATGTGTGTTGACATTTGAAGGAATTCTTGCTTGTGGTTACTAAGGGTGCATTGGACTGTGTATCACAGCTGGACGGTAATTTATGTAGTAAGGCGATGTATACACTTTTCACTTACGGAAAATGTGTGGGAAAATTTAAATGTAGAAAAATGTGGTTGAATGTCAAAAATGTGGCAAAATGAGGATACGACATGGTCATACAGGATACCTATGTCTGTAAGTTCAGTATATCCGAAATTTTAAGGCGTAAGAACTAGATCGATGTGCCTGGAGGTATCTTGGATACTTTCCTAGAAAGCACTAAGTTTGTACTAGGGAGAGATAACTATTAGAAACACAGCACCGTCTGCTCCCAGAAAAATGAAACTAAGTTGAGATGCCCACATGCCCCTTTGTAATAATATACGGAATTATTTATATGGAGGGAGACACATGGCATCACACATACATTTATAAATAAGAAAAAAAGCAATCTACGAATGGTGTACCTGGTAAAGAGAAGCTGAATTGTGTGTGTGTGAGTGAGAGAGAGAGAGAGAGAGACCACACATGCTTTAATAATGGAACGATGGTGCGGTCTAAAGCAACATGGTGACAAGACAAAATTGTTAATCCACGTCCAATTCCTTGCCCCGCGTTCTTACTTCGTGTGTTTGGGTGCGGAATCATGGGCCTTGCACATTTATTTCATAATTCATATATATAAAAACACACACACACACACACACACACACACACACACACACACACACACACGTCATCATACATAGCACTAAAACAGAACACTACTGGATACTTGTGCACAAGACACGATTTAGTGTCACATGTATGGTCATGGTAACCACGGAGATCAGCTTACATTAGATACGCTTCGCGCGAATTGCGTGAGGCCGAATTTTTGAAGTGTGCAATTCATAATTGCGACTGAGCCACCGTAGTCATAAATGTAACTGCTGAACCCATAGTTGTGGCATAGAGCATGGTTAGCATAGAAGCCTGTCTTTATAGGTTTAGGAGGTAGTAGGTTCCATCTTCTTCGAACGTAATGAATATTTATTTTTAAATCTAATCAAAAGAGTTCATTATTTTAATTCAATTAATTGGTTTGAATGTAATTTTTAATTTCAAATCCTGACTTTCATCATCGTACTGACCTTTTTTATTTACTCTATCTTTCATGTAACCACGTGCCAACGAGGACTACTCATCGGTTCGTAATGCGCAGGCCGTGTAGCCGATGAGAGGCTAGTTTCAAGTAACCAATGACAGCGAGAAATTAGTTTGCTTTTAGCGCCGAAACTGATTTTTGTCTGTCTTGAGTTTTCTCGCAGAGGTTAGCTTTAATCGCCGTATGGGATACATTGCACATCACGAGTTTGTAATTAGCTTCGGATAATTCACTGGTACATTATGCGTCCTCTGCCCCAATTCCGTCATTAGTCACTTAAAATAAGCTGGCAGCATCTCGCATTTCGGACGTATCTCGTGGTCGTCACTTTAAAAATTGCGCCGTGTTTGAATGTCGTCTATAATCGAGTGGTAGCCGGTAGCCGATGTGGCAGCACTGTAGCAGCAAGTTACGGACGTCAATATCACGTAATTTTAATCAGGTTGCAGTTATGTGTGTGCATGAGTAACCAGTATGTCATTTTATTATAAACGCTATGGCACTCTCCACCCCAATGTATGAGAGTTGCACGTCATGTATTTAGAAAAACAGAAAAATTCTGGATGCTTGAACTCTACAATTTTTTTACGTGATTGGACAGTTCATAGCATTTTGTCATGCATAATTTGTTTCGCAGTTTTTCTGCTTATTTCAGCCAATCATTCTCATACTTATGAATTAGTTGTTGCTACAGTCTGCACCAAAAATAAGTCTTGAGAGCTGCTCTACTAGCTGTTGCTTAACTTTCAATTTTTACTATTGTATACTTGAAATAAACAATGAGAAGCATTTTAAAATGAGATGTAATAAAATGATGTACGCTTTTCAATAGCTGCACAAACCTTCCAGGTTGCGATAGGGTAGTATTTTAAGTAATTGTATTTATCTAATACGCTCAATTACAAATTTTTGTACATAATAGAAACTATTTACTTACGTTATTGCTACAGACTTCCACAGTAGTTAATATTTTGTTCAGTATCGTACATATGTTTGTTGCTATTCTGTGTACTGCATTATGTATTTGTGATACTTTTTCATATGTTCGCGCTTACAGCTTCAAGCATGCGTGAATCAACTCTAATTATAAAACCAAGGAACTAAAAATATAAAAAATAAATTTAAAAATTAAAAATAATTAAAACAAGAACCTCCTGCAGGCCTGTGACCCTGACTTGGGGGTGAGGTTGGCGTGCTGTGAGGATCCAGTAGGCTATACTGTACAGGTTCAACCATACCAGGTAGGCAACCGTAGAGGAGCCAGACTAACGTTATCCAACTAAAGCACAAGGACTCGAAATATAATAGAAGATCTGTGCTGGATAAGTCGTCGCCAGAGTAAAACAAGATCCACAACTGCTACGGTGGCATAAAAAGACGAGTATGTCCCAGGCAGAGTTAGGGATGTAAAAGAAGGGAACGAGTTTTTTGACGTATTTGGTAGCTTCAAGGGCATTTAAACCAAAACATCTTGAAATATCCCAACTATTTCATGACTTAACCGTTGTTTCTCAATGCATTACGCTCTTGGCTACAAACCGTTGGCGCACTTGCAATTCACAGGCTGAAGTGCTTGATCCTGCGCCCAAAATCCAAGAGCGTACATGTAACAGCTAATCAAGTGTTTCTGCGGAGATACAATGCCTGTGTTGGATTTGTTCCTGGAGGGGGGGGGGGGTGGGGAGGGATGGTAAACAATTTGATTTCTGGGTGGGTGGGGGCCTTGATTCTGTTTTCTCTCCCGAACACATCCCTGTTGCATGTATGATAATGGGGTGTCAGAACAAATAGACACGAATATAGGTGCTTCTGCAGGTGGGATGCATATACAATATGAAGTATCAGAGTGGGGTGCATCTAATGGGAAGTGTCTCATATTGGGGATGCATGCAACCTGAAGTTTAATGACACGTTGTATCGCATTAAATGGCATATTTCATGTGTCTTTATACCAAATGACATGTCACTTGACACGATGCATTGTATTACCTGACATGGGTAGTAATACTAACAAATAAGCACCAGTAAGTCAAAACGTTTAGATTTATATGTTGTTGAAGTTGTCATTTAAGCCGAAAAGCTAGTTCTTTCTTCTATATTTGTAACTACGACCTGGACATATTCGCCTTGTGTGTTATAGTAGAAGCGCACGCACATGCACAATCACTGTTACTTCAATAATCTGCTTTGATACTGGCTGTCTGTCCTTATATACGATTATTATGCGTCTTTTCCCCTTCAGATATGGGTGTATAAGGCCATCATCATGTTTCTAAAATGAAACTTTGTGCCGGACCGAGATTCGAATTCGGAATCTGTTGCCTTTCTCGGGCAAGTGCTATACCAGGAAGTTTCATATCAGCTCACACTCCGCTGCGGAGAGAAAATTTCATTCTGGAACTATTTTTCTAGCTTCCTGAGGTATTCTATCACCACATGACGAACTAAATATCCGCCTAACAGGGAAGATTCTTAGCCTGATTTTTCCAGAGTGCGGCCTGGAGCCTTCGCCTCCTTGGCTTATCGTGACGTGGTGGCCCCATGCTGGTGCCTTGGCTGACTATCGAATGTTAACTCAGTGCCAGATGGGTCCAAATAACCTCCCGTCGTTGCGTCCGCCCCCCACCCCCTTTCCCTACAGGATGTAGGTCTGCCACCTACGAAGCTTCGCTGGAACCTTTACCGCTTGTATTTTGACATGCAACTGAAATATTTCTCGGTTACATCTCCCGTGCCATAACCGATCAACCTTACACACAAAAATCGAAAGTCAAAGGGACCTATATGAAATAACTCCCTACGGAAATAATATGAATCGATTAAACAACAGTGAAGTACCTATTCCTACTGTTGTGTAGTGCTTAAATGGGCATACCAACAAGACTATGGTGAAGCATCGAATTGGTATCACTTTTTGATGCATTGAAAGTACCCGATTATGTGCTGCTAGACCAACTGAGACCAGGAGCTCACGAAACAAACACCACTGAACTAGGATTTATTTTCTTTTTATGTAATATTGTGATGATACAGTGTTTGAAGCGCTGTGCCATCAATTTGTTCCCGCCTCGTGACACATGGAAGGTAAGTACTGTAGGTTTGTTATAATGTTTGGATATGATAAAATGAATATTGTATTCTCTTGTTACGTTTATTTCTGTTTCATAATACGAGGGGGGGTGGGGGTGTTGCAGTGGCGGAAGGGAAAGTCTTTCCGTCGTCACAGAGTCACCGGCCATCAGAAACTTAACAACGAAGGTCGAGTTCCCAAGGAGACGTCCCGAAGCGACTTTGCCAACCTTGCCGAAATAATGGAAAGAATATTAAAAAGTGGAACAGATATTGTATGGAGTTGAAACTAAAGATCGAGGGAGTTCATGTTCAGCTTTAGTCACGAATGGGTGCAAACTTACTCATCCACATTGTTGATGTTTGATACGTGGATATTTGTAACTATGATTTCACTGTAATAAAGTGGATAAAAAGTGACGTTATTAATTTTGAAGTGCTCAGTCGAAAAGTTAATATGAAGGTAACTTACGAATTGAGTGGAATATATTGTGGATTAAGTGAAGTTTATTTTTTTAAAGTTGGATGGACTGTACCTCACGACGACTAGGATGCTCAGATTTCCTTTAGGAGGCATATAAATCTAAATTCGTAACACTGCAGGAACAAAGATTTATCAAATTACGGGCGAAATACGTTGTCAAGTGACAGTTATAAATCAACAGACAAAAATTATCTTTGTACTTTTAGCGCAGCTGCGGCGGCCCGCTATAGTAAAGTCGCTGCATATTCTAACCTACGTTACATGTAATTTTAAAGTGGAAAGTTATACTAATACTGGAGAAGTATTAGCTTGAACTAGAAAAAAAGCAAATTATTCTTTAACAGTGGAACGTCGTGGGGGTTGACTTAGTGAAAGATCAAACTGTTCCAACACAAAATATTAGGACCGAAGATCAGTTGCTGTAGAAACTTGACGGAAAGTGAATATATGATAAGGAAATTTTTATCATCATGAATACTACTAAAGCTATTGCTACCAATGCTCTTTCACCCTCTACGATGGACCGTTAAAATTGAACCTGCTTATTGACTATATCTTCGGAACTACATAGTGTACTGCAGCTACAGTCTGTGCTTTGCTTAATTGCAACAGCATATCTTAATTCACAGGTAAGAAAAATTTGCCGTGCCACTCTAATATGGGGATCATCCTGCTGCTGCTGCTGCAGCAGTAGCTGCTGCAGCAGCAGCTGCTCCTGTGGACGTTTGAATGGCACGTTGCCCTTAAGTTGACTCAGTTTTGCAACAAGATTTGTTGCCTCGTCGATGGCACGTGCAAGCGATGCAACACATAAACCCCCCCCCCCCCCAGCAAAACACACACACACACACACACACACACACACACACACACACACACACACACACACACACACACACAAAGTATTTTTATCCGCTGATTTCATAACACACGGAAGTATTACAGAATCGTGTATACGCCCAGAGGCAGCGTAACTCGCGGCGCGCCAATGAACTAGACTCTATTCATCCAGTAAATGAGAACGATCAGTTTAGGAAGACCTCAACGGCCGATAACTGAACAATCTTGCCCGTATTCAATGTTTGGATTGATTGTCGCGTAAATTAAAGACGCTGCACAGACAAAGTTCTATATTAGCGGCCAAAGTGCGCCATCCCACTACGCAAACCCGATACTGCGAGTTAGCAGGCTGCACGTCTGAATGTATCCAGACAGGAAATGCACAGGTGTTGCTGCCACAGCCTCTATCTACTGTTTGCTTTGGTTAATAATATTTGTGGCGCAAACTTTAGAGATTTCACTCCCGTATCATCTCCATTTTGCAGTGAACAGTGCGATATAAGCAAAGTGTTGCTACAAAACTGGCCAGGTGGAAACAGATGAAAAACCAAAGACGGTAAAATTGTGTTGACAGTTACCTGTATGGACCGCCGGCAGGGATCGGTCCGCAGGGCGCGGCAGAAGGCTGGGTCCACGCGCTCTACGTCCATGGCTGCACACGGCGGTGGGCCTTGGTAGAGGGGCGGGAAAGGGGTTTCCCCGTCGGCCCTCATGGCCGCCACATGGCATCGCGATGCAGCGCCGCCACAGCCGCAGAGGGCGGCCTCATGCGGCCGCCGCCCGAAACTGCGTGCCGCGGGGAATCACCATCCCTTCTGCCGCCGCCGCCGACTTCGCAGGCACAAATGATGCCACACGTTACACTTTTACAGCAGGTATCACGCCCACTGCGGAGATACTTCTCACCATCCTTACTCAGAGCACTGACGCGAAACGCACTACGTATTTCCAAGAAGAATGATTCACTATCACAGCTAATGTGAACACTAAAGACGAATATGTGAAACTGGAGAAATCACTGAGCACACTTTGCCGTCGTCTGGAGTAGTTGATGGCGGACAAGACCGCTGGTTGATCCGCGTTCCCAGGCCGCTCGGTCGTGTTGTACCACCCCGGGAGTGGTGCGTGTGGATCTTTAATGACTGTCTCCACAGACGGTTACGTCCACCATGCCGAATCGTCCGAAGAAGCCACCTGAAACTGAAAAGGTGTTGCAGCTTTACTGGGAGAAAAGACATGTGGGAAAATAACTACATCATTTGGGAAGGTAAGTAAGTAAATCGGTAAAGGGCGACAAGGAATGTAAATCGACAAAAATCTTAAAAACCCTTTTAATTCTTACAGGTCGAGACTACTAGGGCCAGAGTACGTTCCGACCACCCTGCGGATGTGGAAACTAAGGCGATGAATGGTACTAATCCGAAATTTTTAATGCATAGTTTGCTATAAGCTATTTCGCTTTAAAACCTTGCAAGACGAGAAGGATACAAGCACGCCCCAGATTTGTATATGTTTTATTTGGAATGGAGAAAAGGAAATCTCAGGAACCTACTTCGCCGGATATGGAGGTATGGAGCACAGTTGGTATATGGCCTACCAATACAGAAATCTAACTCTTAAGTCTTATGTGGGGTTCTACTGTTCAGTGAGGAAATGCACAGTTTTTTATATAGCGAAATAGACCACAGGACTCTGTAACATAACTGGTATGTATCTGAAGCTACCATTCGAGAACTACCACATTATGGATTATCCTGCTTCTCAAATCTGAATGAACAATTAGAGGCGAGATCGGAGCGAAGATGCGGCGGATGTGTCAGATCGCTGTCCGGCGGTCCCGTTCTTGATTCCATTATCAACCGCAACGTCAGAATTGCTTCTCTCGGCCGGCCGGAGTGGTCGAGCGGTTCTAGGCGCTCCAGTCTGGAACCGCGCGACCTCTACGGTCGCAGGTTCGAATCCTGCCTCGGGCATGGATGTGTGTGATGTCCTTCGGTTCGTTAGGTTTAAGTAGTTTTAAGTTCTAGGGGACTGATGACCTCAGATGTTAAGTCTCATAGTGCTCAGAGCCGTTTGAACCATTTGCTTCTCTCGTGCCTTTACCGTTCCTAAAGCCAAACTGATCGTCATTTAGCACACACTCAGATTTCTTTTCCACTTTCCTGTATATTATTCTTGTAATCAACTTTGATGCATGAACTGTTAAGCTGATGGTGCGGTAATTCTCGCCTCTTCACCATCCTGAAATATCAGATTCTTCCCGATGTTACCACTACTCCCTATGGCTGCAGTCATATGGCAGAGCATCCCACCACCACCAAACCCTTGCTGAGCATACTGACCAGCAGCCAGTCCATCCTGCCCAGCCACTGTCAGCAGTTCCAGCTGTGCCAGTGGTCCCTAGCTCCACTCCTGCTCCAATTTATGTGGCAACAGTCAATTACAGCGATATGACTTAAGTCCAATCGCTCCTGCGGACCCTCAAAAAGGAGGTACACAAACTTCTGTTCATCTTTTGTCACAGCGGCCGTCCAGTCCGTAGCTCTTAGCGTACCATTAACAGCTGTATCGGTAACACCCTCATCGTTCGTTTGTGGAATGCCAACGGTCTGTGCGCCCGGACTTCTTTCACCATAAAGCCATGAACATCAGTGTCATCTGCGAAAATGAAGAACTGCTGCAACTATCGCACTGACAGGGCAATATGCTGGTGGGGGCACTGAAATCTACATTAATAGTCTGCTGTGCCAACATCTGATGCAGCTGCTGGACCTGACTGTACCAAAGTGACATTTGTGTCCACATATCAGTTAGCATCTTCACCTACGTCATGGTCCATCTTCTGTCCAGAGGCGTTTGTCCGTTTGCAGGACTGTTTCCTATCACATTTGGTTTAGAATTTACGTTGCGCTAAGTAATTTTGAGACAGCTTGTCTCTAGCGCTTGCGCTTCCGCTTGGCCGCTGGCCGAGCCTCGCCGCGGAATTGCTCGCGACCCCTAGTTTCCTTGTTGCTTACGTGTGACTTATTCCTGGCCCGGCGTAGCTCCGTCTAAGTTTTTCTTATTGTTTTTAGTATTGACAGACATGATCTTATGATTATGCGTCTTTAATCTGCATTAGTTTTATTCTGTGACGTGGCCAACGTTTGGCCCTCAAAACAGTAAGTGTATCACGATTTTCCTTATTAAGAAATCATTAGATTGACGATGTATTTCAATGTTTAATATATGTTCGTATAGATTAATTTATAGGTTGGCATCGAAACCGAGGTAAACTAAAAAAAAAAATTACCTTGAAAGTGAAGGCTGAATGATGAATTATGAATTTACTGGGAATTTAACAATTCACGGTTGCTGAAGCGCTGCATTATGTTATAGATTTGTAAGCTTTCCTAGATTTCCTGCTTTTTGTTAACAGTTCTTATGCCTTTAAGATTTTCTGGGTTTACTACGAAAACTCCATGTATCTGCTGTGAGAAAAAAAATAGAACTCATGTGATTCACAGATGGAAAAACCACATGAAGAGTTGAAATGTAAGTGATAGCTCAACCTTATAGGAAATAGAAACATTTCTAACTAAGTTCTATCTATTGCAACATACTGTACAGGTTTCGGAACTCCATACAAGCAACAGCAGTAAAGTACCAGTGTTGCGAGAGCTGCAGTGCAGGTTGCATACACTGCAGTACGCTAAAACATCTTTGTTATATTCGTTAATTGGTGCGCTAAAGGCGTAGGAAAAAATGCAATAGGTCCACATTCTGTCACTGGGTGAAAATATGGCGCTGTAAGCAGTCAAAGTTAAGTGTTTTCTATTTTGATGTCAGTGTTTTTGTCGCTTGGTGTAAAGGATTAGGAAGATTTAGATTTCCTTACAAAAAAACGGGCTGTTGAGAAGAAAGACTGTGCACTACTGGTAAGGCTGTTTTATGAGAACGGTAGCAATGTAACACCTCTACCTTACGGGAATATCGCCGTCAAATAGCTACGAGGTGGCCTCATATTAAAATTGCGCTAGAGAACATGATCAAGAAATCTGAAGGAAAAGGTGTATTAGATAGTACAGCAATGAAAAGGAGGCGCCCCATTCCTATGGCAGTTGAAGTTTCTGTAGCTAAAGCCGACTGTGCAGTACGTACTGCAACTTAATGCAGCCAGTGCTCGAGCTGTGTCACGCGAGTAATTTCCCACCGGTCAATAGAACGAAACGTTTTGCGGCGCATTTTACTCTGATGTTCTCAGAGGATTCAAAATGTGCAACAGATGAAGCCCCGAGGTAGGCTACAACGCAATGACCTATTGAGTGACATGCGTCTGGGTAATATTTTTTGGATGCACGTTGCAAGCACCTTCTTGTGCATGACGCGATCCAGCTCTGCTGGAAGGCAGTTGTGTCCACAACACTGTTTTCTTGGAAGATGCGGCAACACCAGGTGAAAGATTTGATTCGAGAACCCTTCGGTAACGACAGCGTCATCTGCAGGCAATTTCAAGACTAGCAGCCTCCCAGTTCCGAAGACCTAAAATCATGTGACTTCGGGTTATGGGGCATCTGAAAGATCGTGTCCATCAGGGATGTGTATGGACTATTCCTGATCTGAAGGATAGCATACGACAATATTTAGCTCTGTTTACACTGGACATGTTTCAAATGATTGTCGACCATGCTGTGTTACGGATGCAGCTTGTTACAGAATCGGGAGGCAAAAATGAACAAATGTTTTAACTTTATCTGGACTTCAAGTAAACGAATGTTATGATGCATCATCTGTATTAACGTGCCACGTTCAGTTCTGAGCTTCTGCCTACGGCATGTGACGACAAGCATCCATGTGTGGCGAGTTGTTCGGCAGTGTCGTGTCTCGACCACACAATAAAAGCCTGCCCACGGTCATGCGCCCATCGCCAGACAGGAGAAAGTCGACACAAGACACACCCATTCTTGTTCAGAGCGCTTTCTGCTCCACGGCCACCTCCGTCTTTTGAGTGCAGCCCGTGGAGTGTGAACATCTGTGGAGTGAGCATTCGGATGCTAAGGACGAGATTTCTGCCTGCAGCATCTCCTGCAACCAAAGTCACATGATTTTGAGACTGCGCATTTTAGCCCGAATAGCGCTTAGCGTATTGTGAGTTATTACTTCGCAGCTGTAGACCACCTTCGGAAATACCGTGAAATTTTGTGTGTGTGTTTTCAGACATCTGAACAATTTGATACCAGGAACTGAAGTTGGCTTGAGGTTGTGAAGAGCAATGGCATTATGCCTTTTCGTGATAGCTAAGGTCCCACTTTATTTATGTTTTTCGGTAACTAGATGACAGCGAACAACCTTTTTTTTTACATTTTATATTGCACTTATATTCGTATTGTTGAATCTCTATTCTAATTAATTACGCCAGAGTGACGCCGCCGAATTATGAAAAAATAACGCATCTGGAACTATGAATTGTCATAACTACCGCAAGCGATTTGCATCACCTGTTTTGCATTCTTTCAATTTTTCTTTACTTACTGTTCTGCTTCTTACAGACACGTAAAATAACGAACAGTTTTTCGCCATTATCAGAAAATAGTGACTATACACTACGCACAAAAAATAAAAAAATGCAAGTCCAATGCCCGAATTCTGGAATAATGGAAGTGACAGCCAACAATGTTTTCAGGTTTTATATTGCAGTTATTCATATTGTCGAATCTGTTCGAATTACTTTACAATGTCACTGCAGAAATACTTGATACACAGACATGTTTGAGACTGCCACAAATTGGATGAAATTAATCGGACCGTCATGCGTAAATTTTATATGCTTAAGAACATAGCACCAATAGGTATACATTGACTGGAAGTTTACTGAAACAGACTTTCAAAATTGTCTCATTTGTTACGTAAATACACGGACATAGAATCGCAGAAATTGTCTCTACAATACAAGACTTCGTAATACCGTGTCGCGATATTCTTCGGCACATGAAGGGCGTATTATTAATATGACATTTAAAATTACACGTTTCTTGTCCATACATACGAGAAGTAACTGGTTTTTATTTCACTTAGTTCTCTGTACACCTGAAGCAACATTACTGCACCATAGCTGTTACTAAAACTCAAACGCGCAGAAACTTTTATAAAACAGGGCTAATATGGGCAACATTGAGGCTTCGCTATTACAGCAAATTTTAGACTAGCAGCGTCGTCCCAGAAGCAAGTGACTTGCCCGATTTGATCTTGAGACCATGCGCCGTAGATTATGCTCACTCAATACATGTACAGTACATACTCTGTAGGGCATCCCACCGTCATAGGGACAGATAGCCTTTGTATTCTCGTCCGTTCAAGCCCACAAACAAACCAACCTGCGTCAGACGCGCGTTAAGTGGCGGGTGACAATCACAACCCTGTACTGTTCTTGTGGAGTGGAAATAGCACTGGCGCGGCCCATGTGAGCGCATGAGGACAGCTGATGTCAATATATTTAACTGGAGGAACTGGCATCATTGCCTAGCGCTTCCATGCTGAATTTGTGCCTTGAATATGACACTGTGTGCACCTGTTGAAATTACAGCGGTTGTCGAAGACGTCATTCAACTGCATTCCCGTACGTTATCTGAACATGTTATTCAATAATATTTTTCGCCCACACGTGCTCAGCGTATTATGTCCCATATTGTCAATTTATGTCCCTTAGAAGTTTTCAAAGGATAATGTATTTTAGACTGTTCGTGTAAGTCAGAAGCGAACTGTTTCTTTTAACAGCATTAATAATAATTACAGCTTACACTGTAATCATCGTCTAAAGCATAGCTTAGCTTCCCAATGTGTGACACATCCTACATATTGCTTCTTACATATTGTTTGTGAAGTCCGTTCAGGGAACTAAGTCTAGGGAATTACCGAAAACAAAACATTTTGTGTTACCTTACAGGAAAGTAGCTGTTGTATTGACACGTTCACACATTACTCTTAACAATACGTCGCTGATCCTTTGACTACGTAGAAAGCCATCCCCTTCTCGTAACTATGTTATGTTTTATGCGAGGTGCTTCAGATTTTCGGTGATTGTACACGTGATGTGTGTATTATGAAACCTATATAATGCGGTGTACTTTCGGGAGTAGTGACGACTACATGGCCATGTTAGTTTGTAACGGGTTCTGAGAACAGTGCATTCGCTGCAGTAGAACTTGGGTGGCACCACTAAAACTAGCCCAAGAAGAAGTTTGCTTCACATAATTCAGTGACCCTTGTTACGGGGCGGGCTTCTTGTAATGTTTGTAGGCACGGCTGCTGCTGGGCTGTGGTCGGTGATTCTCGTGTGCTCCTGCTGGGTACAAATTGATCACTAAAATTACGACCACGGTAACGAAACAAAACGTAGCTGACTTCTTCCCGAAGACTGTCCTTTGCTTACTATGGAGATAGTAGTTATATTCTTCGACAGCTTTCATTTTATGTCCTATTTGGCACCGTCGTAACACACATGTACTTTTAGTAACGTATGTCTTGACCACACTTTCTCTACCTCGACCTTACGCGTTTCGACTTTCCGCCATTTTCAAAGGCAGTGCTATGTCTTGTCTTCTAAAAACATTGAATACATTATATCACGTCAACATTCTGGAGCACTCGATAAAATGTGTGTAATGTTTTGTATGTCTGACACAGCAGAAACGCGCAAGACTGATGAAAGATTCAATTGTGATCAAGACGTAAGTAGAGTTATTAAAGGTGCATGAAAATGACCGCGACGTGTCTCAGCATTTTCATGGAACCTGCAGTTACACACACACAATTGTACACAAAGACGCCGCTGTAAATCGATGCCTCTCCTATACTAGCTGCCAAAGTACGCCATAACGGAATCCCCCTCCGCGTTTATTTCATTGTGCTTCAGTTAACTGAGAAACTTTGTTTCTGTCAAAACACGTGATGTTTTGTTTCCAGCAGATTAGTGTACTTCATGGAGTAAACGCAAGCAGTATAATGTCACTGATTGAAGTACCGTATATACGTCCGTTTTGGGAGGTTACAGATATTTATCCTGTCCCAGTTATATCGCGTCGCGTCTACCCTTCATGCATCTTTGCTCCTGTGAGCTAGCGTCCTTGACGCGAAGCCCCGTCGTAGGAGGAGGGTGGAGCTTGGCGCCCGCCTTTCCGCTTGGCGTGTAAAGTCACTATGTCTGTTGCTAAATCTAACTTTTGTAATTCAGTTTTGCGAAGAGATTTTACGTTATGCGAAACGGCTCACTTCCGCAGACTTTAAGTGCGTTTTAGGGACTAATCTGGAGCTTTTTAAAGAATGGCAACAAATTTTAAGATTCAGTTACAAACAAAATGTGAAACTATTCTCGCAGTGATTTGGATGTACCTTTTTCATTCCTCGTTAGCAGCAATTACGTCAGATGTCACGGTCAACACCGCACCACACTAGTGAAGTCCCCGGTTTGTTGTTCGGTTCCCTCGCGCAGGAAACTTTTGTTTACCCGCACTCAGTACCTTAGACCCCAGTGCTTTACGTGGGTTCTGTGTCTTAATAACGAACTCTATTTCGTTCTCATTCTTGCTTTTAGGAAGCTCGTTAGTGAGAGTTATTTTCAGTAGAATTACTTAACTGAACCTGCAGAGATTTCATGCGTAGAGGCTAAAAGGTGAACGATATGGAAAGTGGCTGTCTAGGTTGGCGGGAGACGACAGTGCTATTTTAAGTACTGTAAAGTGCCCTTGTCAGCAAAAGAAAGTGATATAAAGAAACTTATGGACACGATCAAGCACTGAAGTGTGGAAGCAGCTTTTCGTGCTTCACATCAACATTTGTGTCAGTGAAAGACAGGATTTTGTTCAGAACAAATCACGTAGATCCAACACCGCACGTTGGTTATTAATTTTGGACGGAAGAGTGTACTGAAAAATTCTCTTAGGAATTTGAGAAGCATGTGCTTGAAAGGTGCCTTACATTCATTGTTGTTTCAGTAAATCCACTCGATCAGCGTCTTCCCAAGAACATTTAAGTTACCCCGTTTCCGTCTGACTAAAGCGTCCTGTCTGTAAAATAGTTTGTAATTTATAGAGCACCATGGCTTACACACGTTACCGAAAAACGAACAGCTGTTGACGAAGAGTGGAAAAATTTACGCAATTTAATGTGCGATGAAGTGAATTACTGTTAAATTTTAGGTGTAAGTTCATTGTTATTGACACTTCGGGAGGAGAAAATGTTTTCCATGAACTGGCAAAAATCGTCTTAAATATGTTCTCACTCTCACATTCTAACGCAGTTTTGTAAATAATACGAAACGAAAAGAACAGAATGAAAGTGAGGTCACTGTATTTTATATTGTCTGTCAAATACGGATTAAAATGGGAAAGAAAGTGTCACCATTTATATCAACTGCATAAAATATGAACCATGCAGTGCTACCTTCAACCATCAACTTCAGCTTCAGCACAGTAATTTATCGAATTTCGGATATAGCTACGTTCTGAAGATTTATGTTCTATCTGCTGACAATTTGAGGAGCAACCAATCAAAACGTATATTGTCCATATCTGGAAAAAAAATTGATATTGTTTCGTGCGGTATTTTGTGTGCCATCTATGTTTCGCATTCAGACCGTCTATTTGTATATTAGAATACCATCCGCGTCCGGATTGCATCTGTTTGTATATTTTCACACTAAAATACTGTCTTGAAAACTATCGGTTAAAACGTCTTATGCTGTCCACGTGGTTGAATGAATCAGCACTTATGATGTCCGCCATTTACATTTCATTTTGCTTATCTTTCGTCTAATGTGGGAATAATGCCTAGTTTGTGACAATGCTCGGAACAGTTCAAAGCATTATTCGGAATGTCGCCTCCTGCCACAGTCCGACGTTTCAGCAAAATCGGCTTGAGAATACGGAATTGTCAGAGCAAAACACTCAGGTGTTCCAGCCCTTGCGCTGGAATGAAGTACCCGCAGCGCGATTCGACCAACAGACATTCGCTTATCGATCGAAGCGTCTACTCCTTGGGCCGCGGACTAATAGTCGCGACCATATGAAGTATATAAGCAGGCCTAAGATTTTCAAACTCGATTGACCCGAAAACGGTTGAGAGATGCAGCTTCCTGTTAACATATAGTACGTTCAAGTCCTAGTCATGCCCTAGATACCGTGTGCAATATGAATCCAATCGACGAGGGGAAATTCGTACCGTTCCCTAGTAAGAAGTGCCGAATTTCGTGGTGAAAGGTTACAAGCCGTCTGTCTTGCCTCCTTCCATTTGTACGCTAAATTCATCTGCTCATTGGCAGGTCTGGCGATAGACAGGATACTGGTTTCATCGTGCTAAACGTCTCATAACGTTATTAAAGGGATCACACCCTGCCTATCAACCCATGTTAATTTAGGCAAGTATTTGACCCATTTCTGAAAAAACTATTTGATTCAGGACCTTAATATTTTTATTGTATGTTACATTATGCTAATAGAGTTAAATGTACTAGAATCTACTTTATCCATTTTATAGTTTTTAAGAAATACTTTTTTAAATTTATTAACAAAAAAGTCATAAGGTTTTCTGCAGAAAATATTTTTGTGAACATCCTAATGGGGGAATATTAATGAATGTAGTACCAGAGGTGGCTTTTTATGTTATGCAGAGTATCTAAAAATTTCTTTCATTTATCTATGATAGTTTCTGATATAATGGAGCCCATGTACTGAAAATTTTAGTTTGAAATTTGTTACTTACAGTTAAATAAAACTGTCCTGCTGCGTATGATGGCCCTTATTTGGCCTCTAACAGGTCTTCCAGCTTCTTTTTCACCTTCCTGGATGTATGTCTTGCTTTCTTGTCCATATTAGATGCAGACCTGTTTGCATCGGCTACCCTCATTTTATCGCAATGTTGCAGCCCAGTGATCATATTTTCACCAGGATTAATTCCCAGATTTTTCAGTACCCAACACTTTCCAATATTACCACAATTGAGTGTAGTAACAGCATCATGAACTCTTAGTTTCATTGTATGCATGCCTACAATTACAAGTTTAGGAAGGTGGTTCCAAATTACGCTGTCGAAACATTCATTTGGGTTCTGGGTCCGCCCATGCAGACATTTCCTTATAAGGTCCGGATGAGCCTAGTCTCTGAAAATAGGTTTAATTGCTGTAATAACAGCAGCAGGAAGAGAATGCTGGTGAGAATAAGGTTCTCCAGTTGCCTGAGCCCTATTGTATTTGCATCACGAATTTTCTGCTGATGGACACAACCCATGACACGGCTTATCAGTAGAGAACGTATGGAAGAATATGGCCCAAACATCTCTCTCTATTGCCTCCAGATTTTCTGTATTTCTCCGAATTGCCTGCCCATAGTATACCTGCTAGTTTTCTGTTTGAGTTTTACTTAACCGACCCTGTCCTGTCAACAATTTTCCATCTTCTAATTTTTTTTCCTCTCATATCAACTGTTTTCTCAGCCTTGTTCCCAAACGTTTTTGAACATAGCCTACACATTCTGTCTTGCTAATAATGGCATGTTCATATGGCTTGGAGTTGACATTGGGTGCGTTGACAGTGGGTGACAAAAGTGGGCGTGGCACAAACAGACGTGGTAGGAAAATGCTCTTTAAATGCTCTGAAAAAACTTTTTCAGCAAAATCCTTTTTAGAGTACTTAAATAAAACCTCAACCTATCGAAATATGATGAAAACCGAAAATCGATTTTTTCGACCTGAACCACTGTGTGGTCCCTTTAGTTGGGGACTTATAAAACTACAGTGGCTGCCGGTAGAGGCTTGTAGTTCTATTTTAAGAACGCGTGAGAACCGCTCAGTTCGCACAGAACTCAAAGTGAGAAGGGAGACAAAACGGCAGTCAGAGGCTTTGTTTCGGCTTGTCGGAGCCACCCGAGAGGACTAACCTAACTCCCCTGTCAGTCACGCTGAGGCGAGGTTCGCGGAATTTGGCACGGTTCGGCTCTGTGAAAGTCTGAGGGCGACAGTCAAATGTTGGCCGACACCAAATAATTTTATGGTCAAAAATTGCGCGCCTTGGAATGTCTGGGCCTACGCGGTAGGAGCAGTGGTAACAGCCTCGCTGATTACCCGTCGCGTTGGTTAGGCTTCTGGAAATTCGGAGGACGACAAAAAGCGCTGATTCGCCCATCGCCTGCTGACGTCAGACGGGAATTTCTAGAGCAAATTGGCGAGGAAGATGCGCTCCGATTGGCCCGCGCCTGGAGACGTATTAAACGTGGCAGTTTTCACGCTACTCACGGAGAAGGTTTTTCTGATTGGCAGTTGCGCCCGGGGAGCAAGGACACGAGAAGATGGTTTGGACGTGGAAAACCAAATGTCGCCGGTTTCAGACGTCGAGAACTGAGTTCAGATGGTGGATGGCACTTCACGGTGTCTGAGTCTTCGTTCTTCATATGCGACCATGCACAGCCGACTTACCGCCACAGCAAATTGGTAACAACATCCATCAACACCGGCGATAGGCGGGCGTTGATGTCTGTAAAGGGCACGTAGTGTTGCTACAGAACTGTGAACCCTGGCCGGCCAGAGTGGCCGAGCGGTTCTAAGCGCTACGGTCTGGAACCGCGCGACCGCTATTGTCGCAGGCTCGAATGCTGCCTCGGGCATGGATGTGTGTGATGTCCTTAGGTTAGTTAGGTTTAAGTAGTTCTAAATTCTAGGGGACTGACGACCTCAGACGTGAAGTCCCATAGTGCTCAGAGCCATTTTTTTTCTAACCCTGTCTGCAGTGAAAGTAGCGTTTGGATTTATTATTCAGTCAACCACTTAAAGTACGGCAACGGCCTTGCCGCAGTGGATACACCGGTTCCCGTGAGATCACCGAAGTTAAGCGCTGTCGGGCGTGGCCGCCGCTTGCATGGGTGACCATTCAGGCCGCCACGCGCTGTTGCCATTTTTTCGGGGTGCGCTCAAGACTCGTGATGCCAATTGAGGAGCTACTCTAGCGAATAGTAGCGGCTCCGGTCAAAGAAAACCATCATAACGACCGGGAGACCGGTGTGCTGGCCACACGCCCCTCCTATCCGCATTCTCAACTCAGAATGACACGGCGGTCGGATGGTCCCGGTGGGCCACTTGGGGTCTGAAGACCGAGTGCAACCACCTAAGTAACCAACATATGATAGTGCTGTACCCGTTGCTTCAGAACTTCATTGCAGTTACTTTATTAACAGTTATGTCACTGACAAGGGGAGGCCACGACGTTTGGAACGCGGATTTACTGCAAACTTCGTACACTCGTAGTAATCAGTGAGGATAAAGTAATATGTAAGCAGTAGCGCGTACTTCAAGCGTTATTGAGAAAATCTCAAGATAATTTCTGTCGTCAAATATATACACCTGTGTGTGGCCATTTCTACCATGAAGCGCCGGTAGCTGTGTTATTTCATTGTAGCCATTTTTGTCACTGTTTTTGTGGAATAAAGAAAGTTGTTAGCGTTCAAGCTCCGTAGTCGCTAGGTCAATGGATGGAGTCCCGCTCGTCAGTTTTTTCCCCCTAACAGTCATTTTCTTTACTATTTATATTACAATTAATGTAATTGGAAAAATAAGTGTAATCGGATGAACTTTTATGTTATTTGGCAGTCTACAAACTTTTATCATCACAAATAATATATTCATAACTACCGACTATTAAACGGCCAAACGCATGACGTGGTACTGAAAATGTATGCTTCTCTGTGATTTGGGAATCACCCATGCCTGGAAGGAGCCCGTAACGACTTGCTACCTCCATGTTTTGACCGCTACAAACGGCTTTCGTCGCTTTCGACATTACAAGTTACGGGATGGTATTTTTCGTAAAAACGTGAAAAACGAAGTGAAACGCCACCAGCTGCATTGAATAAATGCTATGTTTCCGCACATGTAAGGTCTTTTGAGGTTTTCCGTGGAAAAACAAACCTCGTTACCATTTTCAAAAACCTCTTTCAGCCGATAATTTGGAAGCAAACCATGCATAACGCAGCATTTCCTTAAATATCGGCACTGATCATTGGTCATGCAGTATCGAATGTATTTCAATAGCGTCTTCACAAGAAATTTCTCGTTCTATTTCTATTAAATACGAACAATATTGAAGACACAATCTAGCATACATTTTCAGTATCACTTTATGCGTTTGGCCGTTTAATAGTCGGTAGTTATGAATATTGTATTATTTGTGATAATGAAAATCTGTAGACTTCCACACAACATTGTAAATTTAATAAAAGTTCATCCGATTACACGAATTTTTCCCATTACATCAAGCGCAATATAAATAGTAAAGGAAATGGCTGTTAGGGGAAAAAACTGACAAGCGGGACTCGATCCAGCGATTACGGGGCTTGAACGCTAGCACTTTTTTTTATTGATCATAACATTCGACAGTAGTACATAATTTTTAAGAGACATTTAAAGAAATAAAACAAATTAAAATTAATTACAGGTTGCTTGACATTTTAGAAATCAAAGTCTAGACAAGAGTGTGATTTTCGTCATTTGATCGTTTGTGTTTTTCAAATATCAAATTGTCTCGTTTCTCCATGTTCTGAATCGCATCATCGAAAACTGAGTTCACATGGCGGTTATTCTGAGGAAGTTAGCGTATTTATTACAGTAATTATTGATGCGTAGCATCTCGTGATGCTGGTGGGAGGTATAAGTCCAAAAATCTCCTTCGCTCCTTTCTTTACTGGACAGTAGGTAAAATACCACGTGTCCCTTCAACCAGTTGACGGCATTTTTCACCACTCGGCTGCCAGCGCTTCATAGTAAAAATGGCCATGCACAGGTGTACATATGTGACGACCGAAATTATCTTGCGATTTTCTCAGTAACGCTTGAGAAGTACGCGGTACTGCTTACACTATTTGTTCTCCTCGTGGAGTACTACGAGTGTAAGAAGTCTGCAGTAAATCCGCGTTCCAAACGTAATGGTCTCCCCTTGTGAATCTCATGCTACGTTATTGTTTTTAATATGGTAAAACATCAATTTAATTTTATTTGTATTTCATGTGAAGTGACTTGTTTCCTTCAATTATTTTATTACAATAATTATTATTTTTGAGGTAGTGATTCCGTTGAGCAATTGTAATTTAACACTGGGTCTTAAGAGGTGTGTCACGGAATTTGGGCAGTCGCGCCACCCCGGTGCGATTCTGCATCCACGCACGAAGGGTTTTGGTGTGGCTGCAATACTACTCGCCGATGACCTGCAACAACTCCTCTCATAAATCCTCCACACTTATACTTACTTGACTGACACGGCATGGCAGTAACTTCCGACGGAGTAAGAAAAATTAAGACTTGTCCTCGTATGGTGCCACTGAACTCTGATCAGAGATTTAGGATGCGTAGAACGGTTGGCGTACTTCAGTGTGTCACCCGTACGGAGGGAGAGGGCGACCTACCAATCCACCGCAGCATCACTAAGCTACGTTGTTCGGGGCACTATGGAGGAAACGGCGAGCACTGCGAGCAGACCTTGACATGTGTCAGTCTGCACTGGGTAGGCCGGCCGAAGTGGCCGTGCGGTTAAAGGCGCTGCAGTCTGGAACCGCAAGACCGCTACGGTCGCAGGTTCGAATCCTGCCTCGGGCATGGATGTTTGTGATGCCCTTAGGTTAGTTATGTTTAAGTAGTTCTAAGTTCTAGGGGACTTATGACCTCAGCAGTTGAGTCTCATAGTGCTCAGAGCCATTTGAACCATTTGCACTGGGTAGGAAGCGGGCGGCACACGTCGTGGAGCCAGGTGTGCGTGCTTCCTCCCGTCAACGTCGCCACGGTGACCTGGTCACGCCCCGCGACCGCCACCTGTCTTCAGGCCGCACTCTCCTGCTTTCTAGTCTTGCAACAGCCGCGTCACGCTAGAGAGAGAGAGAGAGAGAGAGAGAGAGAGAGAGAGAGAGAGAGAGAGAGAGACGGCTCAGTGGTTCTTAAGTGAGAGTGCCTCAGTGGCAGTAACCCAGAAATCAGACGTCTCTTACTAATTAACTGTAGAATGTCTTGTACGTGAAGTTGGTAAGCTCCAATGCTCTAGGGATTATCTCTAGTGTGACAGATTTACTTTCGTGCCTGCAAACCCCTAGTCATGAACCGGGGCAACAGTGCCACTACATTACTCGATAGTTGACACTTCACGTTGTAAGAGGTGCATGATTAAGGAATTTGTTGCTAGCGCACTCGAGCAGACGTAATTTCGATGGATTGCTCACGCGCTGCCTGCGATATGAAAGTTGTAAGAGAATCTCAGACCAGAGAGCAGTGTTGACTGCAGTAGGAACTGTGTAGCAGTTTGAGTAACTAGTTGCTACAGTCTATTGCCTACTCCTCATTGCGTACGTGTTGCTCTGCGTTTAGTACGCGAACAGTACGCATCTTAGTCAATGGAGAGTACCTACTAGAGACGGCTGAAATGGATGATCTGCTTCGAGAACTTTTTTGTGAACTGATGCGTCTAACTATTCATTTAGGTTTCAAGAGTTGATAGTTATCAAACCACAGATAAAGCAGATATGGACATAAAAGTGGATACTTAGACGCCAGAGGCTGGGAACACCGGCTACTTTAATTCGAGAACTGTCACTTGAGGACACCTGTTCTTAAAAAAGTTATATGCAGATGGACGGAGCGAAGTTTGCACGATTACTGCACAAAGTCACCCCTATCATAGAAAAACACCACACAAACATGAGACCAGAATTACCAACACAACAAGCTCGAAGTGGTGCTGCTATATTTACTTGCACGTGGAAGTTTCAAGTCTCTTTAAGTTCTATATCAGTTTCCTGTTACCACAATCAGCAGAATTTTACCTGAAGTATTTCAGTGCCCTGTATCATGCTCTGGAAGACTTCATAAAAGCACGTACAACATGTCTTTAATAAGCGACGTTTTTTAAATATAGTTCAATGTAATATTAAAATAATTTCAATATAATGAATCACTGTTACAATGTTAATAACATTTTCATGTGGAGCACGAGACGAAGTGTAAGATAGGCTGGATAGTGTAACAGGCCTATACGAAGCCCTTCGTATTTGCTATGAACTCATTCTTACCGTAACATTATTAATGAGATATTGAGATAAGGTTTATCACCGTTCACTCATTCAATGTGAAAAACAAGGATTATGTTAAAACTAAATTCAAAATCTATTTAATGGCCACTTGTAGCTTCGCATTTAAAGACACTTAAAGCACATTTTGATGTCCGTAAATAATCGATTAAGTATTCATTTGGTCGATCTATAAATCAGGTTGTGTGTGCCTTTTAATACTACACGGTCCCTTTAAAACAAATAGGGAAGTTGGATTTCTTATCGTTGAGACAGTATTTCCCTTCGAAATAATCCACCTTGTTCGTATTTTCATGGTGTAACGTTTGCACTGAAACTTCGTGCTCATGAAACAGCACATTTTTCCTCTTGTCAGCTATCTTGGTTCACAGTTGCTTGTAGTTGTCAAGGTGCCGACAGCGATTTTTTGGTGAGGAGTTTCAACCGCTCGTTTTAAATGAGACACTGTATCTCTGCCTGTAACCGTACTGCACTAGAAATAGGTCATTTTCTTAACTGGGCTGCTCCGCTATTCCCAAATGACAAATTCATCATCCGCAGCGTACGAAAGGTCATTTGTCTCTTTATCTAGAATTTTATAGACCTTTTCCATTGAGTCCTCATTCTTTTTCTTAGGTGGTCGGGCAGATGTAAAGACAGGTTACTTTTTTTGACTCAGAGGATGTAGACAAGTCTGCAGATGATTCATCGAATATCATATGCTCTACTGTTGGTGTTAGAGACGATGTTATCTGATTTCTGTGCCTAAAAAGAAACGAACGGAGAGAGAAGAATGTGTTTGACATTCTTGTTTGAAGTGACAGCAAATTAAGAAGAATGGAAGTACATTGAACATTGATTCAGAACCAAATGGTATTTTCCTGGATGTGTAGGAGCGTTAAGCGGAAAACCTCCAAATTTGGGATCAGACTTTTAATTTTAAATTATCGAACAGTGTTGTATTGTTGGCCTTGGTTGACAACAGTTACTGCTTCACATACCTAAACGGGGCATGCAACGGTAGGGTTTGAGACGGACGGTTGTTTTTTTAGGTGAGCTTCACACGGAGAACTGGAAACAAACTCTCCGAACATAGCATCGAATGTAGTAATTTTTGATGATAGTGCCTTTCCTCTGTATTGTGTGGAGAACTGATTACCCCGCTGTTGGTCAGTGTAAGGAAAATGTTCGAGTGACACCGGCGACAGGATGATAGACCTATGCTAGCAGAATGATTTGAAGATAGGGCAATTCCAAATCAAATCAACGCAGCTCTGAAAGCGACTCACTCAGGTATCTCAACTTTGCGATATTCAGTTTTCCATATAAGATACGGAAAGCTGCCACTGCAGATGTTTAGGAGAATTGTGAAGGAAGTTACAGGTATGAAAAGTTTTTAAATTGTGTGAAATTTACATGCGTTTGTTTCGACTTATATAATTCTGGTTCTAATCCAGATAAAACAATGAGAAATTTTATCATAGGAAAGCTAATGAGTAGAATTTTACATTTATATCCAACATTGCTGACTTAAGAATTCGCATTTGAGATTGTCTAAACACATACTGCAGTGTGTCAGATATTACCTGTTTAGGATATTGCCTATAAGGCTATTAACTGTTTAGCATGAGGATTATTGTGAGCGTGGTGGAATTTTCACACAGACTACCACGAAATAAGGACCTAATATTTTAAATAGGGTGTGTCAGGGCGTACAACGCCACTGTCAACACACTTATATGGTATTGACCGACAAAGGTCTAGTTAATAATATGAGCTATATTCTTCCCTTTTGAACGGGAACAAATTACGGATATGGTCTAATAGTGAGCAAAGTAAAAGTGTCTCACGTAGTATAAATCAGAACCTAATATTTAAAGTAGGGTGTGACTGGGCGTACGACGCCCCCGTTATCACACTTACGTACTATTCACAGACATAGGTCAAGCATTTACAAAATATAGTCTGCAAATTAACCTTTGAGAGGAATAATTTCTCAACAAAAAAAAATTCAAATTTTTAAATGCATAGGGGTCTTGAACCCACTACTAACTAATAATTAACCTTTTCCCTTGTTTTGTTCCACATCACCCTTAATATTACATATAGTGTACGGTCGTACGTATTGTATTTATAGTTTGTGTATGTTTGGTTGAGTTATCAAAGGTTTCCTGAACACAACGTTGACCATCTGTGCATAAAGTCAAAATGATGCCCTAAGCTTTACACACACACACACACACACACACACACACACACACACACAAAAAAAAAATCATAAATGCATAGTAATGTAGTGCCATAACATAACGTTAGTCAAATTTCGCGTTAAATTTACGGTTTACTCCATGTATAATGGGAATTATTTTATTTCCATCTTCCCCTAACCCTCGCGTTACGTACGTATAACTTTGTTCATGCCCCGCATGAGAACGTGCGGAACCATGCAACATAGCGGTTTTAGTGTAACAAGTTGAACTTTACAAGTAAATTTCTTATTAGTTAATAGGGTATCTGTTTACAGTTAACGCTCATCGGGATTTTATCCACTTAGTGCCTTGTTCTGTAACAAATTTACAGTTTAACTATACGTAATTTCCCGTACGTAACAGACCGCCAATGGCCGTCACCTTTGACTTCCCGAGCGCGCTTGTGCGTGATCCGCCGTCTTGCTCGGTACACACCCGCGTGCGACAGTCAGTTCCAACATAGCGTCCGCAGCTAACCGTCCGCTTTCAGCGAAGTGGGGCCTTCATGAACAGTAATTCTTTTTAGTAGCGCAAGTGGCTAGAAGAAAGGCTACATTATACATTAGATGAAAACGTATCCCCATGGCCTAGCCCTTGCTCCATCAGCAAAATTTACACTTTGCGGAGGAATCTCAACTGTTCTCAGAAGCCGAACAGGGGAGAGTATTTTCAGCTAGTTTTATTGACCTACCTAAACGGGTTTTTGCATTCGCTAATTTCGTAAATGGTTAATTGTACAATTCGTGCACTAGAGACGACACCTGGGACGTCAGCTACGCACACGTCACTCGCCGCTGTACCTTAGTCTTTCAAGATCCTGCACACAGTCAACATGCCTGTTCGAATGTTTTGTGACACTTACATAAAAAATGCGAATCACCTCGTTTATTACTTTGAGACAGTACCATATCTACATATGTTTGTTCCATCTGAGGAAAAAATTGTTTCTATCAGGTATATGAATGTGTCATTTATTTCCGATTGGTTTAGTTTATGAGTTGCTGCAGTTCGTACCATAAAATGCTTTTGTCTTACCATTTTGGAGGTCTTTATGGACAACACAGACCAAAATTAATCACATAGCACAAAAATTTGTGGTCCGTAAGTAGTAGTAGTAGTAGTAGTAGTAGTAGTAGTACACGTATACGTAACTTCCCCTGGATCTCTGTCAATCTAGCTGCGAGTATGTCACGATTCGTGAAACCCTTTTTATTTTGTTAGTGGCCACACATTTTTCCAGGCTACGCGCTCTTCGAGCGGTGGTCGGCAGATGATGGTTGAAGTGATCGCTATAGCAAAAATCTAATAGCAGCATTGCTGGCCCGGTTTTGATCGCAATCGAGGTAGGATATTCCTGCACGTCTGTCAGGGGCCTGAAGATGGCGTAGTGAAATGAAATTGTCGTGCGGCGTTGTTGGCCGGGAGACCCCATGCGGGGCGTTCGGCCGCCGAAATTCCAAGTCCTTTTTAGCTGACGCCACTTCGGTGACTTGCGAGTCAATGATGATGATGAAAGACACACAACACCCAGTCATCTCGAGGCCGAGAAAATCCCTGACCCCGCCGGGAATCGATCCACGGACCCCGTGCGCGGGAAGCGAGAACGCTACCGCAAGACCACCAGCCGCGGACGATGGCGTAGTAAAACGCTGGAACTGGTCGCCAAATAAACCAGGGTTGGGAATTAGGCAGCTGAAAGGTGTAATTTGACATCCTGAAGTCACAAAGGATGGCTTGTGAGCGCATTATTTTGGATTACAAAGCTGTGTCCTAGCAACTTGGGACAGAACAGTACAAAGTGGTGCGCGTTCTGGATTCTGTATACGCGTTTTTTCCTGTCCAAGTGAGCCCTAGTAGGAAAGGAGATCTGTTTCTCGATGTCTAATTATTCTGCATCTACATGCACACCCGACAAACCACTGGAGTACATGACAGATGGTATTTTTCAATGTACTAATTATTAGGGTTTCTTCCCGTTGCATTCACCTATGGAGCACTGGCAGAGTAACACTTTAAATGCCTCTGTGCGCACTTTAATTAATCTAATCTTGTCCTCGCGATTTTTAATAGTGTGATATGTACAGATTTCTAATATATTCCCAACTTCATCACTGGAAGCTCGTTTTAATCTTCGTCAGCAGGCTTTCTTGGGATGTTACCGATTACCTTGAAGCGTCGGTCACAGAGGTAGCAAACCTCCCAGGAGTCAAACAAACCTGTGATCTTTGTACTCTCCTCCTCCGTACACGTTACATTTGCCCTTTTCTATTCGGTATGGTTCCCCAAGTGATTTGTGAACACTATCATTTGTAGAGCACTTTTGTAGAGTATTCTTAGCGTAATGCTGAAATACACATTTCAGATTTTTTTGTAGGTGCATGTGATACGAACAGTATGTGCAACATACGCGCTGCTTTAAACCCTAGTTAGAAAGACGAAAGCACACAGCAATGAAAATCAGCTTCAGAAGCTGCATGTGTGGCACATTTTGGTACGTTTGTTGCGGACAGTGTGCTCAAAAAGCGGAAAGAACGGAGGCATGTAAGTTCTGCTTCAGCGGCTTGGAAGGTGAAGTGCTGCCTTTTTAATTGAACATACAGTACCTAACAGTGTTAATAAACATTTTTGGAAGTGTTGTATTTGACATCACAGCAGCTGAGAAGAGTGCTCCACCAACCATCCTCGAAGGATGCCATGGGTCTGATGATGCTCATGTGATGTGACCGAAACCGGTTACCGATGTTCTTGTAGCATAGGTGGTGCAATTAAGACTGAATTTTAGAAAGAAAAATTTAATTCAGTACCTACATGCCGGTCTTCACAGATTTTCCTCGACACGCGACAACAATGACATTCTTCGCACTGTATACCAATTACTAAGCCAGGCTTTCGGAGTATGAAAAGTCAGAAACTTCTTGTCAACGTTATGATACAGTGTTTATCAGAGAAATTGAACACTGATGTACGCAAAAAACTGACGGGACAAGCTCAGATTAAGCATACGAAATGCAGAGTCTACTTACTACGCTAGATGAAGTGACTTTCGTACGCAACAGACTTCTCTAAAACAGCGGTACATGATCTTTATTTTAGGCCCAGAACTTTATTATACTTTCAATATGGATTTAAGTACGAAACTGTATTCTAGTCGATCTTCAATGAATGTGTGTTGTATCGTTAAATTACGATCGAAAGGAATGATTTGCCTAAACTAATAGCCACATAAAAATGTACGACGTTCTTGATAAATTCTGCAGTTTATCTTCGATTGCAAAGACTGGATAGCTGTACCGTTAACTGTGACCACCCTTGCTGTCAGCACAGAGACGCCCAACTCAAGGATGCGAAGTGAGCTGACAGAAGCACCACCCTTCAACTGAAGTTAATTACACGATGATTTTTCTAGACAACTGGTAATGATACTGCTCCTGCTTCACCGGATGCTTTAAGAGCAAGACAATATCCGATTGGCGCACGAAAGAACCACCTCATACAGCCACTGTTTTCTTTTCTCTAATTTATTGTTCAGGCATTTGAGTATGTAACAATACAGCCAAGAAAAAAATTGCAATAGTTTGAGATAGTCACAGGACGTTGAAGGTTATGGTGGAACTCTTCTTCCAAGATCAGTTCACAGTCAACAGTCCACTTCCAGTGGTTTGGAAACGTTTGCGTACAACTGATGGCACCTTTGTGCAGTAATTGCGAACGCCTGTGAGTGGATAGATGAGACATTTCTATTCCCGCTCTCCTCTGACCCCCCCCCCCCCCCCCCGCTCCTATCATCTCCCGATCATTACTTCATGGAGGTATGTACCCTCCACTTCTCACCACTGTAAATATCTTCTTTGTGAAAAAAATAGAACTTGGCATTTATCTTCGGTAAATTGTACACAAAATAGTCTTTCAGTGTAACGATGCTCTTTTCTGATATTCAGGAATTTGGCCGTCACACCATTATCGAACGACGCGTCTTTAATGTATAGCCCACTGCTTACCCAGTACGCCAAAAAATGGTAAGTTATCAGCTCTTAACTGAGTTGCAACCACAATGAAGGAAAAATCTGTGGGAGTGTCCCATCTTGGGATTGTTCTCTAGCTATTTCAAATTCACGTAAACGCTTTTTTCAGCTTGTAGTGAGAAACTGAAAAGGTCTGGACGTACCTTCTACCTGAAGTGCCCGTACCTAATCAATTCATGGAATTTTAGTAAAAAGCCTCTTCTCTCCATTATTCTTTCGGCTTATGAAGCGGTTGAAATACAGGCGATGTCATAACAAACATTGACCTGTTTATTGGAAAGTTACTCATGTCGCATACATAATGAATTGCATACAATGACTTTACTAGCTGAGCTGAAAATAACTGCTAAGAACGAATTTTATTTTAATTATTACTGCCATATATTAACATTTGGGTTGAATCTATTACAGCTTAGTTGTAATAAAGATATTGCAGTAAATAAAATTTCACTTCTGTCTCCAGCACTGTGCTAGATGCTACAGATTTCTGAAGATTATTCCTCCATTTTCAGGTATTTTAATGTCGACAAGTAATCCTGAGGAGACTTATCACTCGGTACGCTTAATGTTTCATGTAAGGCCATGAAGTAAAATTGGAGGCTATGGCATGTCGCTGTGATCTTCCATGTGGAATTTTATTTACTGTAATTAGTAACTCATGATTCTAGGCTAGTCCAGTTTCAAATAGGTGATCTTTAATAAAGAGCGTGACATATGATATTTTATGTGTGTGCACTTTTAGACTTGGCTTCATCTTATGTTAACTTTTCAGCTGATTATGAGGGAAATGTCCAGAAGTACTTTTGTTGCAGAATAAACTGTTCCTTCCAAAATGTTCTTGCTTTTTAACTACGGCAGTCCCTGGTTCTTATCTTGGTACCCTGTTTTCTCTTATTTTAAATTAGGCGATACATTTTTCGTTCCTCAGGAAAAGAAAGGCACACACATTTACAAAGTGATACGGTAATGTATCACGTAACAAATGCTGACATCGTCAACTGGTTTGACTTAATAATTTATCATTAACACATTCCTTCAGACTCTTCAGTCGCTACATCGTAGCTGCTAAGCTCTTTGGGAATAGTTTCTGATAATCGCCACATTTCAGAACCAAAGTGGATTTAAGTTTTATTAATGTTATCCTTATTTCTGATATAGATTACGTGAACAGTGCTGTTAATTTGAAAATGAGATAAATGACAAACTCTGTTCTTTGAACAGGCTTGGTAAAACTTAATTTTCACCAGAAGTAATTGTTTTAACTCTTCTGGACTCATAATTGTCTTGTGGAAAAGAAACGATCTTCCCGTATCTTAACGATATCCCATCTCTATTAGGTCCTCCAATGGGCACCTGCCATTGATTCAGTTGCATGTAGTTGTACGCAGGTTTAGCCACAAGAGATGTTACCGTATGTTCACACCATCGAAGATAAGTTTTCTGAATTCTCCCTGTAAAGCGAGATATGCCAGTTGTTTGTCATTTAGTTTGGTCTGTCACGAAGTAGCATATGCTGGTGTAGGTTACACATTGCTGATAACCAGAACTCTTCGCCATACAGCGCTACAAGATGATAAACTGTATCCTCGCTTTCCATTGTCTTGTTTCATGATGCGCTCTGCCACTGCATCTAGGCTGCTTATATTCTTCTCTCTGTCCATTAATGATGCTCCTAGAACTGAGATTCAAGGTAACTGAATACGTCCACCACCTTCACATATCAACACCGACAGTACTGGAACGCTTCAGTTCAAGACCAGTTTCGCAATTACTTTTTTGCGACATTTAGTCTGAATCGAAATTGACTGGTTGAGGTGCGTGTCACTGTGCCGGACCTTTCGTGTAGATGTTCCAAGGCATATTTCGCTGCCGAACTATGTGACTGTCGAACTGAACAAGAGTGCAGACCAATGGTTGCGCAAAAGCTGCCTTAGGTGAACTGTTCAACAGATTAAGCTTTTGGCTTTTCCATACAGCATTTTGCCCTAGTAAAGCCAACGTTTAGGCACATTATTGTTAGAGTGCACCAAATCAGTGTAGAACAGAAAGCTCTTCAAATCAATGAGAACAATGTGCAGTAATGTGGTTCTCCATCAGTTTCTCACAATGAAGACAGTCGGTGAAGATCGAGTAAGTCTAAGCATATATATTACAGCAACATGTGAGTGCCAGCAAGCTGGATGATTGAGCGGATAGAGTCGTCCGGAATCCTCTCCAAGCATATTCATCGCAGGCGAAAGACGAATTGGACAGTATTTGGAACATTTTGGCTGGATCACCCGTCTTCGTAGGTTTCTCGTGAGAGATTGTCCGGATATTACGAAATTCAGTCCGCCAGGTTATGACTTCAAGTCGGGATTGTGTAGATTGTACACTTTTCGAAAGTGAGAAGTGACTTTCCTCACCCACCAGTCACAGAGGGCAGGCAAATTACTGGAACCATCGCGTTCTTAAGAACTAAGGAAATGAGGGTCTTCCATTTACAGGATTTGCAAATAAGCTGGAGTGTTTTCCCATCCTTAATATTCGACGTCATGGGTTCTTCTTTCCTTGCTTTTGCCAATTAACGTACAGTATTTCTTTCGGTTCATCTGATATTTCAATTGTATCTTAGTTCCTGGCGGGGTTTCCTTTACACTTTAGCTGCTGCCCTCTTTATTCCTCCTCCAGTTTTATTGCTGTGCTATTAGTTTGTTAACTGTTATATTTTCTTGTAATTTCTTCTTCGCGTCGTATGTCCACAGCCGTATATGCCTGTTTATCAGGACGTGACCGGGTTTTGATGTTACAGATCAAGTGCTAACCAGGTAGGGTGAAAAATGTGTGACGATAGATGCAAAGGCAATTTTACACAGAAGTGCGGACCCTTGCGTCGTCCAAGTCTCACAGTGGCATGCTTCAATAATATCTCCTCGGTTTGCAAGTAGCATCACATCGAACACGTTCGATAGCTGCCTCCGCCGTCGTCCTCAGGAGTTAAACCTCTGACAGCCGGAGTTGGCACGTGTTGTACTTATACAGATCCAACAGCGTGTGTAACATTCCAGAGAGGGCTCAAGTGAATCATGTACCGAAGGCAGGTCTGGCAGCTCATGGCGGCTCCGTCCCGCCGCGGGACAAAGCGACGTGAGGTGGCGCGAGGGGCCGGCGCCACGTCTGAAACGGCCGCTCCCGCATCCGGACAAGCATTCGTCTCTGCTTCCACTGAATATACGAAGTCCGCACCTCCATACTGTGTTGAGTGTGTACCCCTGGGCGCTCTTAATATTAACGTTGTTTATTCTAATTTCGCCCGCTTCTTTTGTAACAAAATCTCAATATTTGTATTCTATGCCTCTTTTCAAGCCAATGTTCGGCTACGGCCGACTTCATGTTTGCTTCGTTTAGTATGTCGTACAACGCTAGCAAGAGTACTAGTAGTCTGACCTATGGTAAATGCTTCCACATTCACATGGGACACCATAAACGCCAGGCACTAGGCCCTTCATTATATGTACCGGGGCATAACACATCTTTATCTTTGAGGCGGACCGCAACCTTTTTGCCTCTTCAGGACACGTCCTGTCTTGCTAATCGTCGCTCCACAGTATGGAGAGAATGCAGCTGGCTTGGCCTCTTCCGCCCATTCACGACGCGTCTTTCGTCGGCGCACCTGAAAGCTTCTGCAGATCTCCCTTGATGTCAACATTTCCCCTGAATACACGCTTCAAATGCTGAAATTCAGAGTCCAGATAGTCATCGTCACAAATAGTCTTTGCTATTTGTGTTGAAGTCATCAGGACAGCTTTACTGTTAACGGCGTGGTCAAACCTGTTTGAATCCAAGTACCGGACAGAGTGCACACATTTCCAGTGCACTTAATTACCAAGACAGCCTTTTGCATCTAACAACGGAAGCCTGCCATCCCTCTCCATCTCGACAGTAAATTTAATGTTGGGATGGAGACGTTAATGTGGTCGACGAACTGCAACTGCGAATTTTCACCGTGAAGCCGTATCGGGAAGGTGGTGTCAGCTTACCATGAAAAGCAAGACTACGGCAACCTCGAAGTTCAGAGCTTGTTTCTCCAAGCGCTCCACGAAGGAGTTCACGACGGCTGGAGATAGCAGTTATCCCTCGGCTGTGCCATCCGTCACCTCATAATATTAGTTGCGGCAGAGGAAGTAAGTTGTCGGTAAAACATGGCGGAACAGCATTACGATCCCAGAGGGGAAACTGTTGGGCCAGAAGATTCAGCATGCCCCGTACCAGCACCCTCGCAACACGTCGAGACTAACCCATCACGTCGTTTTGGCCTGTATTTTCCTGAGGGATCTCTACGAATGACTGCTGATTGTTTGTTGCTTAGGACCGGAGAGAGTCCAGTGCTGCTACTTCTGTACTGTTAATTTTCTCTTACGGTGACGTCTGTTAGCAGCAGCTTGTATATGAGACTGTTGCATGGTAGAGCTTTTGTGTTGGATAGAATATGAGGGACACGTTTCAGCAGAAGTGTTTCCAGTACTGTGTGGGGTAAGGCCATGGGCGTGGCGCTTTAAAAACCGTTTCGGATTACGAAGTAATTTTCTTCTTCTGCATATAAAACTGTTATTCTATGGTATCTGCGCATTGCGAAACTTCTTTCCCTGTCACGTATGTCCATCCTGCGTCGTCCTCATACGGACACAAATTACTGCGAAACAATCCATCTTCGCAATCGGCTGATCGTTTCATCTGAAGCTTAGCCACAAAGTCATCGTGCGTGTTGGCATCAAGTCCTGCTTGTGAAGCGTGTGACTCTCGAAACCGTACAGTGGTGGCGTCGGTAGTGAGGAACTGGATATGGTGGCTTGTGTAAGGGCCTCACTGAAGAGAAGTGACGTCATTAAGCACGGTAACCTCTCTAAGATTGTTCCATGTGTGGCCTTTCACTGAATCTCCTGAGCATGTGCAATGTAAAGTTCACAGTCCTGCCCTACCCTACCCTACTTCCCACTGACAGTTCGCAGTGGTTCCGCCCAAGTACTGTTTCCTTCAGTTGTCTTGCGAGTATTGATGGGTGAATCTCTACAGCCGCTTTTCTGCAAAATTAAGTTGCACCTAGGGCAGTGTCTTGCTGCTCTTGTAAACCGAGAAACTCCTGTTCTCCTTAACACGTAATTTTAGCCTTCTATGGTCTCCAAACTTTATCAGAATTTCGTGTTTTGCTGATATTTCTAGAGTGTCCTTTGAGCAGGTAAGCCTTTTGCTCACGGTTCCTCCGAGATCTCAGGATTTGCCGCGCCAGTTTCCCATGTGTAACACAAACTGTAGTTTTAATGCTTTAACATAGTGACTGCACACGGCACGTAACGAGTACAGCCAATTCTCCATGACGATCGACGTCAAGGCAGAAATTTCATTAACGTTTATTTTCTGCAATGGCTCTTCTGTATGTTACCTATTTTGGAACTGCGTACTTATTTCATGAAAGAAGATTTTCCGTATGTGGCGACAATGGACTGATTTACTTCAGTAGCCAAATCTCACTCCATTTCGGGGTACTCGACATCAAAGCTAGCGGACAATATTTTATTCGTCCTTTCCACATCCACTTTGGCATTATGTCGTCTTACGCGGGAATGAGTAGGGACATTGAACGTATCCCTAGAACGTCTGCAAAGAAACAAATTTGAATTGTCAGCAGAGATCAAATTTTCTTCCCGAGGCGCACCACTGACATCGTGTAGGACGACAGTAACCGGCTTTTCCGACTTTACAGACAGCGTATGCCCGGATTTAAACCTTCTGGCCACTTAATTTGCACTATAAATTTTGCAATGTAAGAAAATTCGAGAAGGACGATCGCAAATCTCGACTGCGAGTCGAGTTGTTCCATGAATGTCAGTGCTTAGAAAGACTCAGGTACAATGGAGATAACCATAAGCGAAAATTGCACTTGGTCGGAGTGTGTGTGTAATCAAAATGACGTTTCCTTCCAACCAGAACCAAAATTTCCACATCGCATAATGCCATTTTCACATAGGTAAGTCCAGATAATTTGCCTAACACTAGCTCTAGTGTTTTTATAAATATGTTATTTCCACAATGATTTCTCGGAACGGTCCGTTTCATTATTTACTGAAACGGTCAAAATTTCCTCTGTATAGTTTGTCTGACCAAAGCCTTGACTTCGTTGCGCTTGCCAGTAGGCTCTCCTTTAATCCAACCGTCATGGTATTGGTTTCACGATGAAGTTGCGAACATGATTTTTGTTTACAGCGGAGAAAATTTCTACTGCCATTTATCGATCTGACTTAACTTTATGATTGACACCACTTCATGAAACGCCATCAGGCACAAGTTCCTTTCCAGCTGTCATTGGAGAATTGAACAGCGTTGCCGTGAGCCATCTTCCGTCTGCTCCCACAAATTTTGGTCCACCGCATTCCAATTCTGCTCTCTCATTGGCCACACCAAGTGAACGCTGAAGTGCCTTTCCGAAGCTGTAGAGTGGTTCGCTATCGGATGGTTACCGGTACCGATTCATTACTTGTTTGGCCAGTTGCCTCTTTTTGACACGTCAAAGTTGGTATAATTTGTGTGTGTAGATGGAAGACCAATTACAGAGGGAACTTGCATCGTTTGACCATGTGATCTTTTGTGACTGTTACTCTATTGGGTGTTAGGTAGTTCCACCCTGGAAGTAAGGACTTTTTGTAATTTATTTGGAACTTGCATATTTGCCCAGATCATATGAGTTTTGTTTGGATATCACGTTTCCTTTTCCACACTTCTCGTGTACAGGTTAGTCTGGGGTTCAACGGATACATGGTTTCAGTTTAAATTAAGGGCGGTAGTCTGGACTATGGCATCACATAGGAAGCTACTTTAAGGTAGGGTGGGTTCGACACCATTTCGTCCACTCGAGTATGCGTGGAACTGTTTCACGTCGCTGTACGTCTACAACCATCAGATGGGTTCCATTCTGTTACTGAATAGGCATCGAAAATCTTTATTCTCTTATAACCAAGATTTTCATTTTTAGCGTCTGAGCACTGGTAGATTGTCACTAGATTCGAATGCACATGTAATGTTATTGCACCTATAACAAGACTTATCAGAAAGTACGATCTTCGCTTGTCGTTTGCACCTTGTTCATTGCATTGAAGATTCCACAGACATAACGCCAGTCTTCTTCCATATTAAGTGTGAAACTTTTGAACAGCGATATGAAGCGTGCAGAGCTTTTAAAACTATACGAATTTCTAGCTTAAGCTATGCACGAACTTATTTACGGAATGTGTGCGCTTCAGTTTAGTCTGACATCACTGTTCATTTTTTACACTGAACTACTATGACAACTATCACTATTTCTGTTATTCGGTTCAGTTTGGTGAACTCCATCTTAGAACCTAGGAATACTGAACCTTACTTTTAAGTATAGAATATCACATTTTTAAATTTACTCATTGCTTTCATTGAATATTTAATCAATATAGGTACATTTTCATTGTTTCACAGCTTAGTATTTGGTTCTGGATTATTTTCCGTCTTGCTACTGTTACACAAAACTATCTTAGATTTACTGCTCCAGCTACTGAAACAGTAAATCTATGATTTGTTTTATATTACATAATGAGTCGCAGCTGTTGCCAAACAGTCCGTAATGGACTAAGTATGTCTTGAAACTACTAAAATCTACTAACTAGAATCTACATTAAAAACTACAGGTATCTTATCAGTTGCTCTTAGCTGGCCAACTATTACATAGTCATTTCTCCTAGTACTGACACTTCAGTAATTGTTATGCTAAAGTAATATTAAACTTTTGACATTAAAAATACAGCCACAGGATGCTTGATCTTGCCGTTATGAACTTTGCGTGTGGGGTTCGCTCCACCCACCATCAGATTCTAAGAGATCTTGTTTGAAGTAACTGAATGCAGTTCTACCTTGAGAAGTTCAAAATCATGCCACAATCATCCCTGAGTGAACCGCAACGCACGTCAGTTGGAGCAAACGAATTGCTATAATTCAAACACCTCACTCTGTTGTTTTATATGCTTTTGCCTCCGACGAGGTAATGTTCTACCTCAGCATTTACATACAGACTTGTGCAGGAACAGTTTGCCCTCGGGTCCTAACATCGCCCACTGTTAACTTCGGAGAAAATCCTTTTATTCGATGTAAGCGCAGAAAAACATGGCCCTTGACCAGAGCTGAAGTTTATTAGATCTTGTAAAGAGCTTCGTCTTAGTCACATAGTCTGACAGTAGTTAATGTAATGTTACTTCCGTTTTGTCCCTCATGTACACCACTTTTTAGTAGCTGAACTCTTGCTTACTGATACTGAGGATTTCTCGGACATTGATTCCTTCCACAGTATCTCTACTTTCATTGTGCAGCCAGGACAGTGCTCCAAAAATCCTTGTTTGTGAATCATCGGGGTAAAATCCAAAAAATCCTGAGCAACGTTTTGACACGTACGTCTGTAGGCCCTCTTCAGCCATAGGTGCATTCGCTGTTTAATTTTGTTCAAGACTGCGACTGACGGCGCTGTCCCAGCTCGTATGCCAAGAGCTGCTCAGTAGATTGGACTCTTAAATTTAGGTCAGCTCACTGTGGCTACTGCCGGAAGCAGTTCTTCAATTTTCACGTATTTGGCTCGTGTCTGGGTTGAGTGTTTCCTAAATACGTATCCGTTTATAGTATTACTGAGCCCAATTTCGTTGTGGAGTTTTTTAGTTCAATAATTTCATTTCTTTTTGACCACAGACTATATGAACCTAACGCAGGAGTGAAGTGTTAAGGCTTGCGCATTACTTAATTCGTTCCACAGTGGTTCATGATATCTGAAACAATAGGTCCGGCACGTCAGTATGATTTGACTATTTTTCGCTAGAACGCCAGGGGTGTCCTACCTGATTATTCTAGAAGATGAAACCACGGAGTCTGTGACGTGCTTCGCAATTACTGCAGACAATTTCACTCTTATTATACAGTAATCCTATAAGTCGTCGTATGGTCATCCAGGGATTCCACATCTTTCAGTCTAGCGACGAGAGACGACTAGAGGATGCTGAATGGATCTTAATCAACATCCCGCTTATTTTCCCTCTGTAGTTATCGGTAGGCTTTGCATTACGTTAATTGCATCTTCGATTTGTTCTCCCTCCCGAAACTCATATTAATGAAAATTAAGACTACTCACTTCTCTGCGACCGGCTTCTAGCCATGTCTAACTTCAGCGAACGTATTTTATTGGCATTTCGGCAACCATGCTTTACATTTTGTGACGTCCTTTTCTGCACTGACATTTTCTGTTTGAATATTGAAGGTATTCGACCATGCGACCTTTTATCACCTCCACTCACATCGAGGTGCCTTTCGATCTCTCAGTTTCCCATTGCTGTTAATGTTGCACACACCTAGAACTGTGCGAATAAAATTGTCTCCACTGGTACAAGAAATGACCACTCCAGTCACCTGGTGACACAACAACAAACAGCGCAGCGTCGACGGAGCTCTCACTTCTTTCCGCCGACAAACACACACACACACACACACACACACACACACACACACACACACACACACAAGCGGCGTTTCTTCAGGTTGACGTCACGTATCATCGCAGTCTGGCCCCGGATCCGAGTTTCAGCTTAACAGACGAACATCTGAGCGCTCGAACTCGGCAGCCCAGACAGTATCTCGTCTGTTTACCTCCGAACTGCGCCGATTTTCTCGCTGCCTGGCCACGAAAGAAAGGCTTCGCCGCATCTACCAGTAGGTATCTGGATTCTCTCTGATGGACTATTCGTAATGGTGACTGAGCTGCATGGACTTTCTGGTAACTTCGTTGACTAAGTGATAAATTTGGCGTGGTACGTACCCTTTCTTGATAGTAGCTATTTCCACGAACAGTAAATATACAACCATTATGAAAAAGTGTTTGTGTAAATCATTCGGATTTCCACTAGTTTCCAAAGTCCCGTCTTGAGGTTCAGTGAGACATGATTCATCGCCACAGGAAGGTAACTTACTAATGCGACGTCTAACACACTTTTAAGTCATTTTAGAACATGTATGTTAGAGGGTCGAAGTTCCTTATTACAGTGGGTAGTATGTCTCGTCCAATTTTACATGAATTTGGTTTCGACACAATATTTCTCCTACTGTTGACTTCTAGTATCAGAACTATGCCGTCTTAGTTCTCTGTACACCTGAAAACCATTTCTTTTAGATTCCCAGATGACTGTTATACGCTCCTGTTCCTCTCCAAACGGATTTTGTCTCTCGACGTAGCGCCCCACGGAATCGCAGATGTAGGTAATACGGCCGCTACTCACTGAGTAGTTGTTACAGTTAATGTTTAGTGCTTTTTGTAGCGGTTTCTGAATGTGCCATGCGGTTACATTAGGGCAAAGCCAGTTTTTATATGGGGGAGCATATTTACGTCCTTGTTGGAGTAACATACAATGGGAAAACTTGTAGCGTTGGTATTCTTCACCAGCTATCGTCGCTTGAGTACAATTTTTCTTTTTACCGTAAATGCCGGTGCAAACATGTGCATGTACATATTGTTGACTAGCGCTTACACTTGTTTTTCGAATGTCGTAACTGTTGCGTAACAACATCTCCAGTCTAATTCTACGTCTAACAGTTGTGTGGCCAGAATGTGATTCTGATTATTGTAATGTTTAATTTCTACCAATTGTAAATATGAATTATAATTAATATTATAACCCTCTAGCTTTGCAACATTCAACATGTTTAATTACATGCTGTGGATGTTGCGGAACTATTGCTATGAAGTGACAAAACGTCATTCGGAATTGACTCCGCTGGACATCGTACAGTAATAAGGGCAAACGTTTGACTAACCAAGCTCAACAGCTGTGACCCTCTGAGTAGGAATGTCTGGAGTGAGCATGCAGATGCGTGAAACAATCTTCGTCGTCAGCTTACATTGCGTCCAAGGTAACAAGACTGACACTCAGCTTGTCTTTCCATACGCGTAGCAGTAAGAATTACTCTTTTTGGTAGTATTAAATGTTTATAAACTGAATGATCACATGCGGATTTATTGTTCTGATATTAGTGAAAAATCACAACGAACAGCGTTGACTGGAGTCATGAGACCCGCTCCAGTTCAATGGTGACCACATTAGGAGTAAGCTATGCACACTCCAGACATTCCTAATTTATGGTAACTATTAATGAGAATACATGGCAGTAGTAATTTTAGTCTCTACGGAACATCATGACGGACACTTATTACTAAACAACAAAAACCGGTGCAGCTCAAGTTAAAGTAAAAAAAGTTAACTGCATGTCAAAATACAATAGAATATGTAACAGTAAAAGTAACTACCCACGTAACAATAATTCGTCCTATTATTGTGTGCCACGAATTTACCAAAACGGTCTTTTGTTCTACAAGCAAGTTTAATGAATTACCAACAACGAACATTACTTCCGCGCTGAATATGACAAAGTAAAGAGATGTTCGACAGATAGAGTTTACGAAGTTTTCAGAAATATGTTTGGCGATCCGTGCGCGAATGTAACACTTGGTACATTGGACACTGGGCCTGCAGTTGGTCCTAGATCCACACAGTTGGGACGTCACCATGGGAGGAAGGACTAAGTCCACTACCCCATGTTTTTCCTGTGAATCTTCATTCTGACACTTATTGCAGTTGTGAGGGTGCCACTACGAATTTTTGCGTTTCGCCAATATTTTGACACTTAATAAAGCATGGTCATCTTTAAATGAGAGCCACCTTTTCCATGGCGATACTGACTGTTTATAGTCTTAGATTTTTAATTTGTTACAGCAATAAAAGGCTGGCAGGCAGCGATGATATCTTGCAGCGCAGAGAGAGAGAGAGAGAGAGAGAGAGAGAGAGAGAGAGAGAGAGAGAGAGAGAAGGGACACGGAGTACTAACACCGCTTGAAACAGAAATATCGAGAGAAATTTGCGGTGACCGATAAAGTGTAACTTATCGGCCTCGGTGATTGTGTGTCCACACAGTTTACATGTAGGTATTTCCATGCGAAGTAGCATGTTACGAGATCAGTTACACAAAACTGAATCAGCATGACTTCCTGAAAGCCATGGCCCAAGGCTATCTGTAACTGTACTATCTGTTACCTTCTGGAAAGCTTATGACCATTTCCTTAATGAACTTATCATTACGAACGTGGAAATAACTTATCAGAGCTCCAGCAAGTGTATGGGACCCTTGTTGTTAACGACCTAGCAGATAATATTAACCTCAGACACTTAGCACATGCTGTTGGATGTAGGTGGAAGACTGTCAACGTGCTTTAAAATGTGGAACTTAACTTTAGAAGAAGCAAAACTCAGTGTCTTGTGATCTCAATATCAATTTTTCACAACCGGAATCAACTCCTATGCCTAAGTGTAGGAATTTGAGGTGATGTGAAATGTAATCACCAGACGGTTAGTAGTATTAACAGGTAGCAGACCGATTTATTGCCGGGATGCTGGCGACGTGTATTTAATGTACAAAAGAAAGATTACGTAACAGTCGTGTAACCTACCCTAAAATTTTTAAAGCTGGAGAGCCGTAGGAAGTACGAGTTGTGACACTGAACGTCTACGAAGAAGGGCAGCACGAATGGTCACAGTTTTGTTTGAACCTCGGGAGGGCATCATCAGGGAAATGCCGAGATATTTCACCCGCTAGAGGCTTGATGGGAACTATCCGTTGAATGCCAACTTTCAGATATTTGAGCAGTTTTAAGTGAGCAACCTGCTAATTAAAGTCCCTGCCTCTTATTCTTGTAGATATCATAGTTACAGTTAGACTAGTTACAGCGCAAACAGGGGCATTTTAAGTAGTTCTTCCACGCTTCCGATACAAATGGAACGGGAGAAAACTAATACAAGGGATATTCGGAAAGTAAGGAATGGCCGGTTGCGAAATTGAAACAGTGAAAAATCAAAACTTATTTGCAACTTAACTTTACCTTCCAGAACCCTCGTCACGGAAGGCTGCCTCTTTGTCTTTCCGACCATTTTTTATGCTGGACTGCAGCTCGTTGTCTATGCCAGAGCGTTGTATTCATAGCCAGCGGTTCATCTGAGCAGAGATAATCAGAGGGAGCCCAAGTCGGGTCTGTATGGTGGGTGATCCAACTCTTCCCACCGGAAACGCTGCAAGAGCGTCTTCATGTGTAACGTTTAATGTGGGGTTTTTGAAATCAGGAGAAATATCTTGCCAGGAACCCATGCTTGGCGAAACAGTATTTTGTAGGACTATTCACTAGCTGTGACCTCAGAATTTAGGGGAGAGGTGACACTATGGGCATAGTGGAGACACTACCCAACCCAAATGTACAGAGCTTGATTGGATATCTATCTTTCCCATTTCTTCTTCTTCTTCTTCTTCTTCTTCTTCTCCTTCTTCTTCTACTACTACTACCACCACCACCACCACTATTATTTTCATGTATTTGCCTCTGGGACGGTGGTTAACTTGACTTACATTATTCATTTTTTTCCTTGTCTCCTCTATCCATATGTTGTCTATAGTTTCTTTCTTTTGCTTCAAATTTCGTGTTCTTAATTTGGTTTCTGAATTTGTCTCCGTCATTTACCATTTCGGTACTGGTCCCTGCTTGTTTTAAGTCTATTTCATGAAAACAATTGATTCTTGATTTGAACTGCTTACTACATCAAAAATCCTCTTTGTGAGTGATATTCGTTCTATGTATGTTAGCGTTTTCTGATGTCTGTGAGCGTGTTTGTGTGTTCATGTAATTCTTTTGTTGGTCTCTTCATCGTTGCAATATGTGAGCTGCACCAAAAATTTTTCTGAAGATTTTACGTTCTATTCTTTTCTGTCTCTGAAGCCAAATGTTCTGATTGTGGTCGTCTCTGATGCGTAGAGTGCTTCTGGTAGTATAACTATTATTTTGCCCAAGTTTGGTCTGTCTTTAAAAATTTCTCTTATTACAGTGCGTCCCCGTCAGTTTATATGCTTTCTGAAGTTCTTTCTACACTCCAATTATCTTCGAATGCCCTCCATGGCCGCGGGTGGTGCACTCTGGTCTTCCTGTGTGTTCACGCCCATGTCTGCGGCTGCTGCAGTAATTTCCACCAACCTCTCACCGTTGGCGTTGGCGCTGGCGGTGCATGAGGGGATTGGCGCGCCTCGTGTGGACATTGGGACACGAGTGCACGGCATGTGAGGCTGTTTCAGCGATCTGAGACTCATGGTGGTACCTACTGCTACGGACTAGATCGTAGTTTAAGTGTGTCGTGTTTAGCACTGTTCAGTACATTGCAGTGGACCGTCTTGCAGTGGTATTTGCTGTTGTCTGTATCTCATCATATCGTAAGCCCTTCCTCCTCCTCGTCCTTAATGTAGCGGAGAGAACCAATTTGGGAATTGTCTAGTGCCTTAGACAGCCTATGGCGACGTAAAATTCCCGATCGATAGCAACGTGTGACATCTGGCCATTAAAACTACTGTTACTACAGCAGATTGTATCGTCACAAAACGGCGCGATGTCTCAGAGAGGAAGACTGGATTAAGACTGAGGTGTGTGCGAGAACCTGCCGCGATGTGAGTGTGTTCAAGTGTGGAGGTATTCCTCAGAATAAAATAACGTGAAGTATCCCAGGGAGGAAGGCAGGGTGGCTTGCGGTCTGTTGCCGGTTCCAAGTGGCGTGATCACTATGCAAGAAAGGAACTTGCGCCAAAGAGGAGGAAGACCGGGGTATTTCCAGACTGACAGCGAGTTCTTAGTGCTGCCCTAGGGCTGCTGCGTATCTGACTGACTGACCGGTGCAGCGAGCCCGGCGCATGCCACCTTCCAATGGGCGCGATTGGTGGATCGAGTGCGTGCGAGATAGTTTTCAAACATATTTAGCACGATTTGCGACCTTGTCATCAATTGGCTCCTTTCGCTATCGGAATTTAAAAAAAGGAACCGCAATTGTTTAACAGTCTAAATTGTTTAAACACTATTGTCGATTTGTAGGAGTATTACTATTTCAGAAGTAATATTTTTAAACTGTTTAAACAAACCCTTATTCACGCTATAGTAACCTACCATTGTGAGGTCCTCTGAGTCCAGCAGCTCGACACAAACTGAGCTAATTTCCCTTCATTTTTTTCCCAGGCCGCCATTGTGGATTACACCACGGGAGGGAGTGGTATGGGACCACGTGCTGACTGGAGAAAACCCGTGACATCTGGCGTGGGGTAATTAATTAATTAGTTTTCATAGGTTGGTACCAATTTTATATCTGAAGTGTGTCTCAACCAGTTTTATCCAACTACTACACCTCACCCAGTAAGACGAAATCGAGTAGAGGGATCTGTGTCGAACTGACCAACAATATCAGCAGCAAAATATTTGTAAAAATGTTTATGTGCGCGTCAGTACGCTACAACCATCTCTATACAGGTCAACAAGACTTTCCAGTCGAAACAGAGTCGTGATATCAAAATGCCAAGTTTTAGATCATGGCAGTAGCTGGAACATTATTCGAATTGATGTAATAAATTGTAGCAATTTAAGTAATTTCGTTCATCAAAGTTAAATCATTACTGAGTTTTCGGTATTCGTAAAACTGGTCTTACGCCAAGGAAGATATCAAGAAGGTGGGGGCAGTTATAATTAGTCAAATTACATTGACATTTGACACGCGTCTACTAGTTGTTTATCATTTGCCGTGTGCAGATGGGCTTTGTATGCAGCCAGTGAGCCGCTACTCGTTCGTAAACAAAAGACGATCTTGACAGTAGAAATGGAAGATTGAACTGAAAGAGTTATGGGTCTCCTGCACGAAAGTTTGTCGTAGTATACGCAGAATAAATTGCGATTATTATTGTTTAAATGGAAGGAAAAAACTACACATCTATCCCTCTCCAACATGTGCATGTTATTCGGTAGAATCTCTATATATAAGGAAGTGTCTCCCTTTGCTCCTCAAGGGCAGCCCAAACCGCTGATGATACAGACATGAAATTCGGAGAGTGTGTTGATCTACTGTAGGCACCGTTTAGAAACGGATTATTCGAAATTTCAGGCCCTGAATGGGTGAAGTAGGTGCTGAAAGGTTTTTTAGAGTATGTCGCTATTAAAGCAATTTTGAAGCTACAACTCCAAAAATGGTGTTTGGTTTCTCTGTCATACTGAAGTACCTGCTTCAGAATTTTTGGAAATTCGACCACTATGGAGGTTAAATATGGGAAGGAAATTATTAGGAAAATGTTTCGTTATATTAAAACTTTTAAAGCTAAGTCGACGAAAATTAGCATTTGAGTTCTACAGAAGTGTGTGTTACGGGATGAAATTTTCTACGGAAATACCGAAGAACTCACAAGGCACGATGGGAACTCCTCTGACTAGACTTCTGATCAAAATGAGATTCTGGCACCAACATTCGCCTTAATTTTTGTACCAAGTCTGTGAGATGTTGCAATTTGTGAACCTAAAAATTCGTTTAAAAGAAAGGAAGGAATTTGTTCAGAACCGTCAACGTGAGCGAAGCAGCGGACGCTATGTTAGTTATTACTATTCATTTAGGAAACGTGTACGCTTTCCATGGAGCAAATGAACACGCTAGACTTAGCACATGTACGCTTCCAGAGAACGCATCTACATTTACACACTGAAAACGACTGAAGCGCAGGCAGAGGGTGCGTCGCCTGAATCACACAGGTCTGTGAACCCATGTTGTGTACTAGGAAAGATTTGTGAACGTCTTTCATTAGACTTCATTAGAATAGCGGAGATCAGACAAAGATCTCGTCACCCGGACACTTTCAGCCGTCTTAAGGTGACATTGGGAGTGAGGAACACGTGCTGACGGAACATATCTGAACAGTTTAGGATTCGCTGATGATACTGTTGTACTGCTATCCGTTTTTCCAAATGTACTTCCGGTCTTGCTTTACGAAATTGTTTGAGCCGCCGTTTAACTTCATCCGCATTAAATTAGAATTAGGCTGAAGTAATAACCGATAGAAAGTACAAGAAATTAACAATTATGTCCTTGAATCGATCGGCGAGTTTTTACATTTAGAGTGTCGGAAACTGGATGGTCACCAAAATAATGCAATTAACTGCTAAAACGGCCTGGTTGCTCTTTGAAACCATGTAGCTTTCAAAAGTAAACTTCCAATAAAAAATGAAAGCACAGTTTATAATCAGCATTTATGATCATCTTACATTATATCAGTTAAATTTAGGGCAAGCAGAGATCTTGATTTGCCGAGTAGGCACACGTTGTTAGTGAGTCATCCACGATGATTCTCCAAAGCATTTATTGATTTATTTACATCAGGCACTTGCAGGTCACTCTCGGTTGTTCAGACTCTGGAATGAACCAGTTGGTTTGGAACTAGTCGCCAAACTTATGTATTTTAACTCTTAGATTTATTAAGAAACGCTTCATGGAATGTTAAAAAAAGGTTGCTGGTCCCTGATCAACAAAGTTCAAAAAACTAGAGATTCCTTTGACGAGTTCGGGTAGTTGCAGAACATTTGTAAAGGAAATCCAAAAGTGGACACTAGTGACACCAGCTCTGGAGCCCTATTCCAGCGCTTGCAGCCCTTGTTGGGTAGGACTTTAGACAATTTTTTGCAGAAATCATCAAATGGTTCAAATAGCTCTGAGCACTGTGGGACTTAACCTCTGAGGTCATCAGTCCCTAGAACTTAGAACTACTTAAACCTAAGAACATGACATACATCCATGCCCGAGGCAGGATTCGAACCTGCGACCGTAGTGGTCGCGCGGTTCCCGTCTGTAGCGCCTAGAACCGCTCTGGCACCCTGGCCGGCCAGAAATCATCCTGACACGATGGTTTTTCAGCGAGTAATGGAGAGACTCATTTTGGGAACACTCAACAGACGGGGAAATAAGTGGATCAGGGAACAGAAGACGCGATAACGACTGATGAAAGCGGAATGGAGGTGAGTCAAACATGGGACCGGACGAGAGAGTGGTGCATCGACCAATCAAGTTCTGATGCATACCGAAGAGTAAGGAATTAGTGAAACGACGGCCTAATGGAAGCTGAGCAGGCGATATTAGAAAATGCACATTGACGGATACCGTAACACACGCATTAGTCTAGAGGAGTGACTTATTCAGCAGTGATGTTGACAGGCTGCTGCAGTACACGCCAGAAACGGAGAACGACGGGTCTACTTTCACTGGAGAGACTTCATATAAAATTGCTCCTGCCGGTGCGGTGGATCTGCGCATTACGCAGAGCGGCGCAACCTGCGGTTTATGGGCTCCTGCTGCTATCATTAGTGCTGCACAAACGCACCGCACACAGCAGACTTGCAACACGCGGAGACGCCGTTAACCTTTTGCCAGGCTGCTGCTTAACTACGGGCCCGTTTACTGCGGTGCAGCCATCTCTTTAATGTCACAAAAACCTTATTGAAACCTCTTTTCCTGCAAATAGGCATCTGACCGACTCAGACGCAAACCAACTATTTTCCGTTTGCCAGGCGATAGGTGCACTGCCTTGTATCAGTTTGTATGAGAACTGGCCACTTAGCTCCAACTATCATTTTATCGATTTGATATTTAGCATTCCCCAAACGTATGTGGAATGTAATCCACAGCTCCATGTTACGGAAATGAAGCTGTTATCTGCGTTTCTGCGTTCTACCGATCAGTCACGCGCCCCTAAAATGAAGTACTAATCACAAATTAGAAACCAAGGTTTTAGGACAAAGTCTTCGTCTTAATTTAAAATACGGAACACCTGATTCATTCTCTACTCCCTATTACCTCTCCATGCATCAAGCTGCTCCTTTTTTACATTGATAATGGGTCAACGGAGGCGTCAGATCTCATCCGTCTGCTTCGACCGTCACTTAAGGGTGTTGTGTTGTGTGCGAATTCATTACGGCGCGGAGGTTAGTTTATGAGTTGGTTGTATTTGTAGATGTCTTGTGTTCGATGGTGTTTTGGGTCAATATCTGTATGTGCAGGAAATTAGTCTGTTGTCTCCATTATGATGACACAGACTTCTGGGGATGGTGGAGGAGACTAAATTTATCGATTTGGCGGTCAAAGAGTTAATGTGCCGGAAACGACCGAATTTAAAGTTTTAGGTTAAAATTGTTCTTACATCTTTTACAGTGGAAGACATGTACCGATACTATTGCTGCTTAGGTTGTGGAGCAGGGAATTTTATCTGTTGGTAGTATGGACCAAAACAAGAGAATTGTGTCAGGTTGTGACATTCATTCACTTAATTTCTAAAAAAATTTTGCCTTTAATGTTTGTCATAACGTAACTGATACGCGAAGACTATGTGGAAGGTGTAATATGTTTGATGTTAGTGCTTTGCTAATGTACGTTAGTAAATTATGTACAGAAACATACTTTTCACATAATTTACTAAATAATATTTTGTCATGGATTAATGAAATGAGAATGTTCATGCATGTAATTTTATGTATGTGTACAAGTTGTCATTTGTATATAATGGTAAAAGCTTAGGGACAATGTGTACGATATGCGTTATTTTAAAGATGGAGTATTTTTGTACTGCACAAAAGTTATTACGTGAAGTGTAACGAGCAAGAATGAGAGGACACACTCAATAGGCAGCAGAGAAAGAAGCAAGACTTGGACGGAGCAGGCATGGAAATTGTTTCACAGTAGCCTCGGATTACGACTGCTGAATGATTACAACTTTGGTACAAATTGCTGGGCTATGTTATGGGCGTTGAAACGACGCCAGGAAGAATTAATCACACCATACTTCAAGAAACTTGCACGCCATACCATGGTTTTTTAGCCTTTATTACTATCCGCCACAGCCAACGACTACAGCCCAAAGGTTACGAATTGCATAATTAGAATTCTAGAAGCTTGAACTATTAATTCGGAGTTGACTTTGTGGAGTAATCATTGTGTTAACATAAAATTTGGCTCACCGTGTTATTTTATTCCTAATCCTTTACCTATATAGGGTCCTTTCCTGGTGTTTAATTATTCCGAGTAAAGCTGTTTTAAGAACATTTGAAGTACTTTGTTCCGTGTCTACAAGCACTTATTTTTATCTTTGAATAAATGTCTCAAAACTGTTGTGGATTAACGTTTGAAGTGCAGGTCAAAGTACTGCGGGATTTATGTAGTAGAAATGCTGAAGTTAAATTTTGCGTATGTACTGAACCATCTGTTTTCACATAAATTTAGCGATTTTAATATTCTTACTATGGAGCCGCGGCGGGTTGCTGGCGTCGCCTTAAGAATTCCTGGCGCCACTAGCTCTCCCTGTCTTGTGACGTCCCTCTCATTCAAGGTCACTCAATGTGGTTGGTGGAAGAGGGGCGTGTTGTGGCGTGGCGAATTGGGGAGTACTAACGGAGCGAGGTGGAAGGTGAGAGGGGTCCGTCCGGCGATCACTTGCTAAAGCGTCTTGGACTCGGCGTCCGGCTAGTGGTTGGTGGCCATATTGTTGGCCCGATTTGAATCCGTGGCCGACTTGGAGTGCAGTTTTCGTGAGTAGCCTGGCCAGCCAGCTCTGGGGCGTGGCACACCGATGAGAGCTGAAGTGTCTGCCACCTTTGGAACCGGCAAGCTTCAACTTAGATTCCTGAATTTCAATAAAGTTTTGGATTTTTGAAGTCTTAGCTATTATAGAAGGCTTGTCTGTTTTCTGTTTGGTTATTTTACTAGACTGAAGCTATTATTGTTGAAGGCCTGGCTGTTCCTTTTTAATTAAATTAAGAACTGTTTCATAATTTAGGTTAGCTAAAATCTTATTAATCAAAGCCTACCTCCTTTTATTGCCCTATTATTGAGACCTGGTATCTTAATCTGTGTTGTGACTAACGGAAATTGTGATTGCCGAAGGCCTACCTGTTTCAGAGTTATTGATCTCAATAATGTAGTAACAGGAAATGACAGATGGTGGTACATAGGCCTTAACCTTTCGCCTTACATCCCTTTATCCAGAATTGTAGGTTTCAACTCTCTGGTAATAAGGAAAGTGAAAGTAAGTAAGTAAATAAATAAATAAGTTGTTAAAAAAGACGAACGTGACATGCATAAATACTGAGGTTTTGCAAGATACTCAAAACTTAGATAAAATTCTTTCAGTTAGAAATTAAATTCAATGAAGTGCAGAGTGTTATAAAAAAGGAATTCCTTATGTGGCGCAGTAACACTGGAGTAGGCTTGCATAAAAATACTGAACGGAAAGTGACCACCTTTGTGTTTTGACATATCATGAGGTATAAACATTGCATTAGAAGAAATGTGTTTTGCTACCTGCTTATTACACCATTTTGATGCACCTACTACATTACGAAAGCCTATGGAGCGTAACAATGTCTTTACTGTGAGATACATTTATTATGAACATCCGTTTGACTTCTAACCTGCTTCTTGATTTTTTTTCAAATTTGAAGATAGAAGTTCAGTTTACTGAGGCTAGTTATGTATGTACAAGTATTTGCGATCTTGGCTAATGATTTTTTTATAAGAACATACAAAACCGTGTTAGAGCAGCTATTTCCGGACGAAGTCTGGTGGTTACCAATTACTGTTGGTATGTGTTAATGGCCTTGATTTTTCAGCTTACGTTGGTGAGAACCTTTGTACACCACACAGGCAAGGATGTTAACTGCACAGGCAAACTAAACAAGAGGAGCGAAGTGACAATCCTGAAGACAATTCTCGCAGTCTTCAGACACACTTCTCACAACTCATCGGCGACGACACTAGATGTGCTACATTATGATTCGGGTTTATAATTCAGAAACTAAAACCGAGTGGATAATATGCATACATCAATTTTTGCCTTCAGTTTACACATTGAGATTTTGGTGATACAATAAAATTTCGAATATACTCCATAATATGGGACGGTGAACATGGCAGTTTTCAGACCAACACGAAATATTACTAACAGGTGTGATGATCCATTTCAAACTAATTGTACGCAGCATGCTTGCCTTGGTGCATTCCCTTCCAAAGATAATGATGTATAACCTGACTGTATACCTGGACACATGCTGACATATCAGCACTGACTTCCTGATCAGTAACCTTCACACCGCCCTCAGATACTGGTCTACTTGCCACGCCTCTGCGGAAGTATTCAATTAACTTTTTGCCCTTTTAATTCGAACAAAACTAAATTCAGTTTGTTATTACTAATAGTTACTATTAAAATCAGTCTTGATCACAAATTTATTTATTCTGGTAACCGGTTTCGCCCACGCCTGTAGTGGTCTTCAGACTTACAAGTCATATACAAAGTCTTATCAGAGGGCTACATACATTAACGAACATTTATATAACACTACAAAGTTATAAAACGATGCATTACCAAAATGATGTATGAACAGGAGCCTCCTTCCGGTGGTAAATCAGTACTAGATAAAGTAGTGTACGTCTTACTTATATACTGTAGGCTCTGCCCACTTTTGACAGAATGTCATCGCTAACCAGTGGGTTTAAAGTCAAATAACGTAAAATTCCGTAGTTAAAAGAACAATGACAAGAATGAAAAATAAACAGATAGCGGTTGCTAACAAGTATAATGCTCATCAGACTTGTGTGTTACATCAAAAATTACAACGAACTCATGACGCTGTTACAAATTCCAAGATGAGATTTACTAAAATGACATACATGGGACTTATTTCAGATAAAATAAATGAATTTATTTAAGAATACAAATGTGACAGTAGCATTCAAAACCAACAACCTACATTAGATGAAATTTTAACATAATCGGGGAATCAAATATCAAAAGTCAGGTATTTACAAAATACAATGTAACGACTGTGAGAAACAGTGTATTGTCAGACTGGCCGTAACTTTCCAACACGTTTGAAGGAACAAATTACGGGTACTGCACGTACCAAATCAATATTTGGACAGCATCTTCACGAATACAAACACTGAGGGTTACATTTCTAGCAATTTGAAAATACTATATAATGTACCAAAAGGCCTTCTGCTAAATACTTTAGAAGAAATTTGAATCTTTTCACTTTATAAAAGTAAAGTGTTATCTGTTTTAAATCAGCAGCTTAAATTCAAAGAGAAACATTTCTTTGAGCTTTTTGACGATTTGGTTTAGAATACTCTTCTGTCTCATTTGTTAAAATTATTCAAACCTTTATAACAACATATTATACTTTGTAACCTTTATTAATTTGGCAAATATTTTATGACTGACAATCTGTTTTTAGAAGTTACATACTCTGTCGCTTTAAGACTGCATAATGCAAATTCAAATCCTTTTAATATTCTGACACTACGGCTTGTAGTATTTTAAATTCCCTCTACTTTTTGACTAATGGTATATACACTATTTATGTTCCTATATTTGTTTAATGAACATTTTTATATACTTACGTGCAAGTGATCTTAATCTATGATAACATAGTCTGTCTCGTACGTTTTAGTCACTTCAGTTTTTGCTACTTTACATTTTACGAAGAAACAAAATGCAAAACAATTCTATATACAATTTTGTGCATGTATTTTATCGACCAATAAAGCATTTCACGTGCTTTAGTGTCACAGGTACCTGTTAATTTCGTACCTGTCATTGTTATAGTCTTAGTCTTCTAGTATTATTTTTATACTTTAACTATATTTTTATTTATAAGACGCATGTAAAATCAAACAGAGCAATGTCGTTTAATATTGTCACATGTAAAATTTGCAATATATATAGGAAGGTCATAGGCAGTATTTTGAGATGCTCAAGTACTGTGCCCTCTATTACTTTCTCAGTTTTCATCTGCAAGAACTAATCATTATTGCTCGAGTAATCTATACAAACGGATGTCTCTTGTTACACCTTGAAATTATATCTGTACAGCATTTACTACAACATGTCAGTCATTGCAGCCTCCCTAACGGAAAGCGCTCTGGCAGAACGCCTATAGTTTCCTTAACAATATGCTGCTGTTAATGGTACGTCGTCTGACGTGACAGTATTTGCCTATCGATATTATAACAACCTCATTGAAGAGTAGCCCGCTGCCACATCTTTGGAATGGTGTCTATACTTACCATGGCAACCAGCAGCTTCTAATTGGCGCTCCAACAGGCCCAGAGAGAGAGCAACCCATGTACTGTCGGAAAGATTATGTATCTCGTATGTTTACCATTTTTATATATTTTATCTGACAATAGCTGTTGAACCAGCTAAGTTCCATGTATTTTTATTTTTCGTTCTTGTCATTGTTCTTTTAATTACGAAATTTTACGTTGTTATTTGACTTAACACATTGGTTAGCGATGACAGCATTTTGTCAAAAGTTGTCAGAGCTTCCAGTATTTGTAAGACGAGCACTGCTCTATCTAGCAGTGATTTCCCACCAGGCGGCGGCGCCTGCTCATACAGCATTTTGGTAATTCATCGTTTTATAACTTTGTAGTTTTATGTTTTTCTTTAATTATGTAGCCCTCTGATCGGACTTTGACTTTTAGGTCTGAAAATGACCACAGGCGTGGTCGAAACCGGTTACCGGAATAAATAAATTTGTGATCGAGACTGATTTGTAATAGTAACTACTAGTAGTAACATTGATCACTGTCTCCTCCTTCGATGTATTCAAAAGTAATGAACTTTTTGCCCATTTAATTCGAACGAAACTAAATTCAGTTTTCTATCCCCAGACCCCATGATACTCTGTCACCGCCTTTGGGTCCCGCCGTGAAAGGTGCCGATGGCCACTGATTATACGGACCATCCGAAGGTCGAGCGAGGTGCGTCTCGACCGACTATAGATTGTGCGGTCGACCGGCGGGCACGCCCACGGTGCGCTATTTGGGTGCAGGACCGCCTGTCAATTATTATTATAACCGCGGATGAACTGGGACCACACCCACTGCACGGGGCTCCTGTCCAGGCAGCAAAAATAAGTGCGCGATCGCACCACGTGGTGCTTTCAGCTAAATTGTCGGTCGAGGTCCGGGACTATTTTTCCCAGCTATGTATTTTCCATGTAAGCAACTGCGTCACGCAATTGACAGCTATAATCAAGACTTTCGATATATGCTTCACTGACTACCCTTTGGCCATCTGCGCCGAAGGAGAGTAAGTACATGTATTGTGCACATAGTAACCATACATACATACAAACTGGTAACATTTTTCTTTGAGCATACGTGCATTATACAAAGTGTCAAATACATTAAGACTGTACTTACAGTACTTTGCCTGACTGACGCAGTGTATAAGCAGATATAATTACCAAAAATGTACTAAGAGTCACTATGTACGTTACGTACCTTGTTTATGAATTTTACCCTTTTGGTACTTTGGTTTGGTGACTGTCGGTGTGACCGATTCGGTAGTCAAAAATAGCAGCATCGTACAATACACGGCTGTATGTAACCTTTTATGAAAGATTTTTAACAGTATAAACAAAATATTTTTATTTTCTTGTATGAACGTTTGACACTCAAAAAAGTTGGTGAATTAAGATTCCCACAGCCACTCCGCTAGAATTTAATAGGAAAACAGTACATATTAAAAAAGCAGAACAATTTAAAGGCTGCTTACTGCCTGTGCATCTATGATTATCTAATGACTCAACAAGCTTTACTTCAATAATGTAAGGAAATATTAAGGAACATACAAATCATTATGACCTTTGCCCATCGCAACGTTGGAAGGCGTCTGTTGGCGTTGAGGGCATGTGATGCGGTAACGGAAGTTATGTAAGCAGAGCACCATAGTGAAGAAATGGGCTGCAAATGGGGAAATCCATTGAGATAAGCGACTTTGGCAAAGGGAAGATCATTACGCAGAGCCTGTGAACGAGTATCTCGAAAACGGCGAAGCTGGTCGAATGTTCATGTGCTACTGTCATTAATATCTACGGAAAGAGGTAGGATAGTGAAACTACCATTAGACGCTAAATGGTTTTATGTCCACAACTCTTCACATAACGTGGAGATTGGAGGCTTGTCTGCTCTGTAAAGTGGGATAGATAATTACCTGCCGAAACAGCTCACTGGTGGCGCACGCTGAGGCGTTTCGGAGCACACCGTTCATCGTACGCTGCTGCTCTGCAGCATGCCGCACCTACGTGTTCACATATTTACCCAACGACATCGTCAATTACGACTGCAGTGGGCACGGGACCATTGGGATTCGACAGTCTATCAACGAAAATGTGCCGGCTCTTCGGGTGAATCATTTTTACTACAAAAGGTCGATGATAGTCTCCACAAACACCATCATCGAGGTGAACGGCTGTCCGGAACGTACGGCGCGCCACGGACGCCGGCTGGTGGCAGCAGTGTTATGCTATGGGAGACACTCTCCTGCGTTTGCACGGGACCTCTGGCATTAATCTAAGACACGCCGACAGCTGCAAACCATCTTAATCCCTTCATGCCTGATATCACCTTTCAGCAGTATAATTGTCTGTGTTTCTGAACGAGAACCGTGCTACACTGGTTTGAGGAGCACTCTAGTGACTCACGTTGACGTCTCGGCGATCAATTTCGTCTCATGTAAAACATATGGAAGCCATGTGTATCGCTGTCGGGCGCCGTCAGTGTCTACGCCAGTCAGTGTCCCGTTATTTAGGGAAATTACATGACCTGCACCTAGAGTTCTGAAGCCACATACCTCCAACCTACCTAATGTTTTGGCTGATCAGTGTATAACCCCTTAAATATGCAGAAAGTGTGACTGCACGCATAAGTTAAGGAACAAAATGTGGAAGTTATGTGGAGCTGGAAGGCAGTTACCTAGACTTCGGGTCTAATTGAAAATTAAATAATATGTTTACTGTCTTGGTACTGTACATTTCCACATCCAGTTGCTGAACCGTTCCATAGTAAAACACCGTAGATCCAAATGACTGATTTAGTGAAAATACGAACTATACTACAAAGAACGAGGCATTATCGCAAAATAATCAAATCCCTCCTCGTGGCTTAACTAACTGGTACAGCTGGGTGCCAAAGGCCTGAGGAAAGTTCTTTCTTCCAATGCCGCAATCTGTGTGGCAGCAACAACCTTCGCATCTCTGTACTTCAGTAGTTCCGTTGGCAACCAGCCCACTCAATACCATAGTATGTCTCATACTTTTGTAAGTTGTGAATGTTACACTGCAGATTTTGTTATACATTCTGTTCTGTTACGTGTTCCTGGTGCGGTTTATTGTATGCTTGACACTGGACGAAATGCAATACCACAATAAAAACAGTTGCAGCTAAAAAAACACGATGCAACTTATCCAAATATAGGAGCAATCTCTGAAGTCTTCTCGGCGCCGCTGATGGAAAGCTGTCGGATGGTGAAACTAGGTGGTGTGCAGGCAGCTCGTACTCCGAACTGCGCGCAGCCCCTGAAGAAGGCTGGATCAGTCGTCGAAATATTGTGGATAAGCAGAATCAACATCTTAGCTCCCGAAAGCACACCGTTAACCATATGTAAAAGTGATTTGCAGAGGTAGATCACACTCACCCACTGGGCTACTAAACTAATAAACATAGCAGTTCGATTGGATGTACTTTATTCAGACCTGCAGTGGCCAATGAGGTATCTCGGCGGAGAGAAAGTCCAGTGTGTTACTGTAGAGGTTATCGAAATTACGGGACTGGTAGCACTGATAGTTTCCAAGTGTCTAGTTTCGACACAGTGTTGCTACTACCTTAATTTACACTTTGCCTTTGTAAGAAGAAAAGAGCTTTCAATATGGGGGCAGTGGAGTTAAGAGGCCGAAACTACAGAAGTGGTGCTGTGTGGGCACCTCCAAATGACTGCACAAACACTATTTTAAACTAGGAATCTGTGACAAGGGAGAAGGCAGGCTATTCTGCCGTATTTGTAAACGCACATGACAGTTGTGTGAAGTATACGGACTTCGACCAACTGATCAGGAAATCTGAGAGGGGGGGGGGGGGGGGGGAGGAGGAGAAGAGTGAATACGAATGAGGTCTTTGAGCCCCAATCCATGATTATTTTCTAAAAAAGCAATCATGCAATCAACGATTCTGTCGGAAGAGGTACACTACTCAGTGTTTAAGAAGAATCTGGAGGAGACAAAACTGGCAATCATTAAGCAGACTGAGTAATACATCATTTTCCTAACAATGTTTTAGGTGATACATCAAACCTTTTGCAATTAAAACGGTCGTTAAGTTGGGAGATGGCGATTTAGCAATTTTAGCAGGGAACCTATAGGTATCAGATGCATCGAAATAGACGAATGTTCCAGAAGAGGTAGCAAAAAAGCTAGATGACAAATATCGTATGAAAAAAACCGTATACATAACCAACATTAAACGTGCACCGAAATATATAGAATCCAAATATGGATAATAAAGTTTCAAAACTTAAATATCTGCAGAAAAAAGCAGGCCAAATGCTCTGGACAAAACGTGAAACAAAAAATATAGCCACAAAAAAAATGTGACATTCCACGTAAAAGAGAACATACAATAAGAAATGCTGATCTGTTAGTGCAAAATTGGGGCTTTACAATGCAGTGATTAGAACCAGCTGTCTATATGCCTCAGAATGCCTCGCTGTGATCCAAGCCTGACTTAATTTGGAGAAGAAATAAACGCAGTTAGAAATGTTTTGGGAGTTAAGTATGACAATGCGATTTGGAAATTGAAGAGTATAAAAAAGGGAATAGATACGAGAAAATGGGGGATTGCGTTGTATGGTCGCTTGAAAAGAATGGTTGGTAAGAGGCTCACGAAAAGTATTCAACCTTATCGAAAATTCGAAAGCCTGAATTTCACGGTTTGTAGAAGCTGACAAAGATCAACAGGAGTTGGGAATAACGAAGAAACAGAAAATGGACACGAGTTGAACAAGAAGTATAGGAAGTCTAGAGTTTTCGGAAGAAAATCCGAAAAAAAGAAGGCGGCACACCGACAGAAAAAAAGTAAGGATGAAGTATTGGGAAGCCGAAATGTGTCTTAGGTCGGCTCTTTCATGCGGTGGGAAGCCGAAATGTGTCTTAGGTCGGCTCTTTCATGCGGTGGGAAGCCGAAATGTGTCTTAGGTCGGCTCTTTCATGCGGTGGGAAGCCGAAATGTGTCTTAGGTCGGCTCTTTCATGCGGTGGGAAGCCGAAATGTGTCTTAGGTCGGCTCTTTCATGCGGTGGGAAGCCGAAATGTGTCTTAGGTCGGCTCTTTCATGCGGTCCTGACCTCATCAAATTGGAATAATACGGACTTTGACAGTTGGGCTTGAAGTAGCTAGCGGTCCCGGTGCAGCTGCTGTGCCCACCCAGCGCGCAGCCGTGCACCGCACGCTCCACATACTGCCCGCGGCAGCGCACGCCCCCACCATGCTGCTACTGTTCTCACCTTGCTGGATATGGGCGGGCGAGCTGTGAGCAGACGGAAGGCAAGCTGTTTGTGACTCAACGCCTTGCTGTTTTATCACTCACACTGACAGGAAGTCCCCTAGTGACTTGCTAAGAGCCGCATGCAGCAAGTGAAGTGCTAACAGAAGGTAATGTAGAAGTTAGTTGCACCGTTGCTCTCTCGTACTGAAGTTGGCAGGAGAAGCAGTGGCCATCGAAAGCTCGAGGATTTTATACGAATTGACGCGGCTGGAAAACGGAGAACGTTTTATTCATGTATGCCTTCGCGAAAGACTCCGAGGAGGCAACTTTACGTTGAGGACATAATGCGCAGTGTGCGACTGCTATAAAAACTGCGGAAAAGGAGATCACATGTGCGAAGTTCTTTGGCATTTTTACAACGCTGTCGGGACAAGGAAGTAATTTCTCGCTTTGCAGTAGTCAAGCACCACATTCAAACTGCTGCAGTGGACAGAATTTTGAAGAGGACCAGTCTCGCCATAGTGTGGCAGCGGATACGACAGACACGGTACGAGCTTTAAACTTCCTGGCAGATTAAAACCGTGTGCCGGACCGAGACTCAAACTCGGGACCTTTGCCTTTCGCGGGCAAGTGCTCTACCAGCTGAGCTACCCCAAGCACGACTCACGCCCCGTCCCCACAGCTTTACTTCTGCCAGTACCTCGTCTCCTACCTTCCAAACTTTGCAGAAGCTCTCCTGCGAACATCCCCCAGGCTGTGGCTAAGCCATGTCTCCACAATATCCTTTCTTTCAGAAGTGATAGTTCTGCACCTAACTAACCTAAGGACAGCACACACATCCATGCCTGAGGCAGGATTCGAACCTGCGACCGTAGCGGCCACGCGGTTCCAGACTGAAGCGCCTAGAACCGCACGGCCACACCGTGCATTAGGAATCTTCCGCACGATGCAGCTGAGGTCGTCAGGCTAACTACCAGCCATATCCTGTCTAAAGCCAAGCCACCAACATCTAATATTAGCCAGGAGGAACTACGCTGCTTACTGTTACTACCTGAGAATGAAGACTTGGTTGTCTTGCCAGCTGACAAAGGGAATGCGACGGCACTTCTGAACTCTGCAGACTACCACCTGAAGATGGTACATTTATTAGAAGACGCCACGTACCGCAAGCTTAGTCGTGATCCCACACAGGCCATTGTCAGAGAGACAGGGACGTTATTGAAGGATTCCGGATTACCAGGTAAAGTGGTGAAGAAATTAACGCCTCGTGCCGCCAGACCTCCCAGGCTCTATGGATTACCAAAGACACACAAGGAAAGTGTTCCTCTGAGGCCCATTGTTAGTGCAATCAGTTCGTCCACCTACAGACTTGCTAAACATCTGGCAGGATTATTAGCACCAAAATTGGGACATAGCGAACACCATGTTGTCAACGCGCAGAAATTTGTCGAGACGCTCACGAGAATGAAGATAGGCTCAAACGACCTAATGGTTAGCCTGGACGTTATGTCACTTTTTACGAGGGTGCCAATACAGGATACGGTCGATCTTTTGGACTAACATTTTCCATCTGGTATCATTAAGTTTTTCCGTCACTTCCAAACGACAACGTACTTTTTGTACTGTGATGAGTATTATGAGATGACGGACGGCACAGCCATGGAACCACCATTGTCTCTAGCAGTCGCTAACTTCTTCATGAACCACTTTGAGAAGCAGGCTCTGCTAACTGCGATTTTACGGCCGTCTTGCTTTCTACGATACGTTGATGACACCTTCCTGATATGGCCTCATCGTGAAGATATACTACAGCAATTCGTCGATCGTATGAATGGTGTCCATCCCAACAATAAATTTACTGTCGAGAAAGCACAGCAAGCTGGAAAGGTACACACACACACACACACACACACACACACACACACACACACACACACACACATCGGTACTTTAAAGCCAATAGTTTCCACCAACCTGTACACAAAAAGCTGTCGTGAACACGTTAGTTCATAGAGCCAACATTATCACTGACTATGACCACCTACAGTCGGAATTGCAAAATTTGTGTTCAGGGAAAATGGATACAGCGAAAGAGAAATCGCAAACGCTTTCAAGGGCCGCCGACGAAAGACACCTGGGGAATCAGTAGAAGAGGCCAAATGGACTGTATTCCTGCCATACTGTGGAGCAACTAGCAGTAAGTTAGGACGTCTGCTGTAAAAACATGGGCTAAGACCAGTGTTCCGACCCACCCCCAAAATACGAGATATGTTGCGCCCTGTTAAGGACGACATTGCTCTTCGAGTGTCCGGTGTGTATGGTGTACCCTGTGAATGTGGCAGCATGTGCATTGGACAAACAATTCGCACGGTTGCTGACCGTTGTACTGAGCACAAGCGCCATATAAAACAAAGGGAGCTTGACAAGTCGGCCACAGCGGAGCATTCCGTAGAAAATTGACATAAAATACAGTTCGAAAATACAAAAGTGTTGGCTCATGCGTCTACATACTGGGACTCCGTTGTAAAGGAAGCGGCAGAGATTCGTTTAAACAACAAAAATTTCAACACAGACCAGGGATACACACTCAGCAGGGTCTGGGGATGGAAGCTGGACATCGAAACAAAGCAAACACACATGTGCAGAGCGGCAGTTTCAAACATGGCGCCTGCCCCTGGCGCCACTTGACGTCACCGGTGCTGCCACGGGCAACAGCTCCGCCAGCTGCCCGGGTCCACTTGCGCGCACAATGTATTGTGTACGACTTGTTACTTGGTCGGGTGGTGACTTATCACTGGCATATTTTCGTATTTTTGTATACGAACATGACAGAGACAAGTTCCATACCAAGCTGAAGATATATTTGTTACTGTCGTCCTCCAAAACAACCAATAGTTTGGAAGTCGTCTCACCCTGCACCAAATCCCAATCGTTGCCCTATCTATTCCATCTCAATGAAACCGCCACTTATTCCGACAACTAAGTCTGCTCTGCCTCACGTAGTTTATCAACCTTAAACAAAATGTGCCACTTCTTTAGGACTATTAGGAACTACTGAGAAGTAGACAGCAGTATAGCCAATACATAACTGTGTGACCATTTAGTGATGTAAACTTTCCACTCTGAACAAGCTCACGCACGCTGTCCGCAAACAACATGTCAAACATGAACGAAATGAAATGTACATCTTGTCAGTCACGACCTATTATTTTTGAATGAATTGATATAATGGATATATCGAGGAGGACTTCACAACACTAAAAATTCCTGTCGATTTATTCGTTTAACTTACGGGCATGATTTTGGTGTCGTTGCTACGTGGCATCAAGTTTTATTTACCTTATACCCACACCTGTTGAATGCGACTTCCATTGGTTATATAATACACGTCCTTTCTGACGTGTAGTTCTTATCGAACTTTGCAGCATATCATACGCGACGTATTCAGTTCTGAGGTAGATTCTAGCTCTGAGCTCTGGTAGAAAGGTTGGTATTGGTGGAACGCTATCCTTTACTAATCCCCAAAAGAGAAAGTCAAGAGGTGTCAGGGCCGGCGAACGTGAGGTCCAGGCAATTGGCGCATCTCGGTCCATCCTCTTGCCTGGAAAGCGGACATTTAGATCGCGGACGTCTGAGGGGTACTCTGGCGGTGTGACATCTTGCATTAACTGTCTGGGGGTCAAATAGTTTTGCAGCATATCTCGGTATAGTATTCCGCTAACAGTTTTCTCGTGGAAAAGTAAGGTCCATAAACTTTGCTCTTGAGCGAAGCGCAGAACACATTCCTTCTAGAGTTATCACGTTCGTTTCCCATGAATTTTCGTTTATTTTCACTGCTCCATATCCTACCGTTGCGTTTACTACCTTACCCATTTAAGTGAAAATCTTCATCCAATCATTCTAACCCATTTCCACACGCAAGTCTTCACGACTAGTTCTGCGTGTCTTACGGAGTATCCAGTTTCAGTAAGACACTTCTGCATGGGTAAATAATAGGCTCATCCGGAGGATCTTTACCATACTCTGTACAAAGATTACGTTGCGCAGTTGTTGCAGACCTCACCTCTTCCAACCAGACACACAAAAAACACCCTCTAAGGCAGCCATTTTTTGCTGCAACTGCGAATTGTTCTTATGGTGACGAGTTTCTGTACTACCATACCAAGTGACACTAATCTTTATTTTCCTTCTGTCGTTAGAAAGTTAGTACGAATTTTCGAAATTTTTAAGTCCTTTTTACATTAAGAAATCAATAACCGTAAATTGATAATCTTCCCATTGACAGTCGACGAAGGTAACATCGAACCCTGCTGTTTGAATAATGATACGCATTTGTAACTGCTGCACAATGAACCGAAGGGACACCTGTGATCATGTTGGAAGAAATTGAGCTTGGCAACATAAATCAGCAGAACGATTTTATTGCCAGTGCATTTTCAGAAACTTTGGAAGCTTCTTCCACTCGTCCACCTCACCGCAGCGTACGTGTGACCAACAGTCCCACGCACCGGGAGGCGACAGCTACAGTGCATCGGCTCACACTGTGCTAGCAGCAGGCAGGCGTGCAGACTGCCTTCCCTACGTACTGCAAAACCCAGCGCCACAACGCAGAACCAAATGCAATGAACCTTACGTCCTGTTCCCTGTGACTTCAGATGCAGCACTTAGTTTCACTTTTATAATTTTTTATACTTTCTACGGCTTTATCTTTTTAATGTTTTTTAATTCATAATATTTAATGACACTTCATGTATATCTAGGTCCTCTACGTAAGCTCACTTCCGTAATTTTACGATCTTCGTGTGCCACTACTTATCCATCCACTGTTCTACGCATATACTTTTAATATTTCAACGAAAATATTTGTACGATTTGTGAGTAAGACTTATTCTTTCGAAGTTTAAGACTGATTATCTTAACATCCCAATTCAATTTTCGTTACTCTATTTCCACTTTATTTACTATTTTATCACTTTTTACAGTTTTACGCATCGATTCTGGTATTTCAACGGAATGCTTTTTTTCACATAACTGACTTAGCAGTTTTCAATAAGACTGCGTCTTGATAGACAAGCATCGGTGTCACTATTGCTCTCCTTTTTTCCTTTTTTGTCCGCTCTCATCCCACTTAGCTCCGTTTTATAATTTCTCTATTTTATGACGTTTACATTCCACATACCCATTGTTCTACACTGTTAGCATTTTAACGAGAATTTTTACTTAATTATACGTTCCGTAATTTTAACATGATCCTTTTTGTTAAACTCGTTATGTCCCCACCACCGCCTCCCTGCTTCTATTCACATTCCCCTTCCTGAACCCCCCTCCCCTACCACCAACACATACCTATTTGAAACATTGACTGCATTTGCAAAAAAAAACTGTACTCTGATGTGTGGTTCTGAGTAGTCAAGACGAGTTGTTGACTGTACTACCAAATTCTAGACTGATATACAACTATTTCCTCTTTTACTTTAAATTATTGGGTACTACGTATTTAGTTTTACATCTAAAGATGATCCTAAGCATCGAAACATGTAAGCTAATAAAAATGTGCGACTGTGACGGAACAATAAATACGATTGTAACTATCAGTACAGTTGCTGCATTTCTCTAGACAAATATGTCAGCTATAGGTAAGAGGATGAACTGTTACGTAAGTATGTGTGAACTATTTTTAGAATTTGTTCACTATTTACTGCAGCTGGCTGTATTCCATTGGAGAAATTACTTAACGGCGGAAGTGGATATTAAGCAGTTTTAACAATGATGTCTTTCGAACAATTTTGTATGACTCAACTCCAGAAAAGAAGAAACATTACCAAGTAAGAGAATTTTTATCACCTTGTCTTTTGGCGAGATTGAATGAAAGGCTTTCTTCACCACCAAGTCTACTCCACTGCCTCAAATGACACGCATTGGGCGGGTACTAGCCCCACCTCAAGTATACTGTGATGAGGAGCGCCCCTAGACACGGTAAGTGGACGGAATTCCCGGCTCGGTATGACATCAGAATAAGGAGCCGAAATTAAAATGGCGCCGATAATGGCCTCCGACCTTGGCAGAAGCCTCCAAGCTGGAGAACCCAATTTCCTGCGGAGAACCGGAAATGGGAACGTGGCAGAACGGCACGGCGCACGCCGTATCGAGCGCTGAATGGGGACTTCAATTACCAGCCCGCCGGCCTATCTCCGCCCCGCGAGGCCATCGCAGCGCCTTCCTAACGTCCTTATCTCCGCTGTTCGGATCACTAAGGTGGCACGAGGTGCTGTCTAATGTGCCTCCCCTTGTTAACCATTTATCCCAGCGATCAGGAAAGTGAACTGATGTTATTTGTTTTTGTAAACAAAATTTAAAAAACTTTTCCAGTGAAGTGTAAGAACCTTGTTTCGTTGAGTCAAATCAATTGCATTTTTTAAAGTACAAATCATGAAGCTGCGTATTTAATTTTATCTCTAGGAACCTAGCAACCGATGGTTAAGCTGTACCAAGCAGTAACATAGTATTTTTTTTAAAAAAATTTTTACTTTTTAAAATTCAGTCTTGATCGCACCACGTATGCTACAAGAACATAGGTGACCATCAACTGGTTGACATCACAGCAGCTGAGAAGAATGCTCCACCTACGATCTTCAAAGGATGCCACGGGTGCCATGATGGTCATGTGATATGACCGAAACTGGTCACCTATGTTTTTGTAGCATAGGTAGTGCCATCAACACTGAATTTTAAAAAGTAAAAAGTTTTTAAATTTTTGATCGCTGTTCCAAAAAGTTATTAAAATTGAACATAGTATTTGCCTATTTACTTACCTATGGAGCAGCACAGTGAACGGTTTATCTTCGAACAAAAAGGAAGATTATCTCGACTGGCAAACCTCACAATCGGAATAAATGAAACCTTTGGGAAAAAAAGGTTACAGTTACCCCGCTACAAACGTCGAAGAAAGGCGAAACTATCATGCACACATACATATCACGTGCCTGGGAGGCATTAAAATCCTGAATAAAATGAAGCGGAATAACAGCGTAGTATAACCAATCTTGCGTTTTGGACGCACAGAACCGGAAAGGTAAGGACAGCACTGGCTCTACGTCGAGCACAGATGAGTGCTTACTCCAGCGCCTGACAGGTTCGTACAGAATACATACTGGGACGCCGCTGCTCATGCTAGACTTGCTGGTTCTGGACCTAGCCGTAAGAAAGGTGTGAACAATGTGGACTCAAAGAGGACGAATTGAAGTGGAACACTGGGGACAGCAGGTATCGAGTATGGAAGTAAAGGCTTGCGTTGACAGAATGGGGAGAAACCTGGGACAAGGCACCAACAGACATTCATTCTTCCTTCCGAGCAAGGAAGCTATATACTACCTGTCGGGACATGGACCATATCCCAGCTATTTACTGAACATACGACAACGCACCACAGACATCTGAATGTCGAGCAAACGACACGTTGGACCAGATCGTAGGGAGTTTAACATTGGAAAAAGTTACACACCGCGATGAAAGCACCATTCGTAATACAGGAGTCTTTAACGCAATGAAGAATGGGGAGCTGCGGCACAAGCTGTACTCTGTCAGCTAAAATATAAAGTTATGAGGTGCAAGCCTACAAGCTACACATGACAACATGCATCTACAACAACTTACCTGAAGCAGTAAGGAGATGAGCCTCGGGGAAAACAGGAAGCATTTGCAGAGACCCTGACAGCCAGCACCTAATGCCTAATGTGTACAGCACGAGTGGCACAGCCCCTGTGGATCCTGAGCTGTGCCCCAGCGCACCAGGTGGGGAGGGGGCTGTAGTCATCAGACGAATGAGGAATGTAGCTTGGTTCTGATAGCAACTACGAAAGTGTAATGCCGCAGAGTTGTGTAGTCCAGAATTATGAATACGAAGTCTATGACCTAGCGATGCAGCTCAGTCCCGCAGACCAATAGCATATTCCTTCTGGATTCTGGTTGCACTTCTATTTCTGCGCCACATGGCCCACGCGTAACACGAATACATCTTGTTAATTATTAACAAGTAGATATTTTTATGCACATTTTCTTTTCCAACTTAAACACACGATGCTTACTTATATTGACACATCTGTCCGCCCCCGGTAGCTGAGTGGTCAGCGCGACAGGCTGTCAATCCTAACAGCCCGGGTTAGATTCCTGGCTGGGTTGGAGATTTTCTCCGCTCAGGGACTGGGTGTTGTGTTGTCCTAATCATCATTTGATCCCTATCGACGCGCAGGTCATTGAAGTAGCGTCAGATCGAAAGACTTGCACTAGGCGAGCGGTCTACCCGACGGGAGGTCACACGCCATTATTATTGACACATCTGAACCGACCTTAAATATTACGTGCTATATTCATGCCGACTAATGAGCAACGTTCAGTCTTATTTTATCTGTGTAACACACGAAAAGAAAATAGCAAAGAAATGAATGCAAATTTATCTATGGAGTGAAAATTCAGATTGCGCAAAGCACATCTTCTGTGGCCACCTGATCACCTCGAAATCCACTTTACTTTGTGGTACTTAACCGATGAAAATAAGTTTCTCTTGCACGTATTTATATTTTCATCCGCAGCATGTAAACTATTCTCCTTTGCTCTTACCACTGAATGTCTTGTGAACAAAATGCACGGTATTCTCGTGATGCCACGATCATAGACTGACAGAAAACCTAGGAGCCCCAACGACCAGCCACAATGCGCCAAAAATTCTGAAGATGGCTTTAACGTAAGCCGAAACTGGTAAATAAATAATGTTCCGATCTAGACTGTTGATTTTAACCTTAAGATCAAGCAGGTGGTGAAGGGCACCTTCACGACACGGACGGCAGGCAGGTATCTGTACTGCGTGATTACACTGGATGATTACCGAGGTGTGATGGACCTGGCAAAGCGTGAGGAACTCTACTACTCCATATATTCGTCCCAACCGGTGACGACACTGAAGGTGATTTTTCGAAAACCGACTTTCGGGACGGATCGTACCTACCTCCGGGAGCTGCTAGAAGTAAAGGGCTAGGTAGTCCGCACCAGACAGCGGATGGAGTCGCACGCAGACAGCAGTGTCTAGCCTCTATTCCTGGTTGTCCTGTATGACAATCGTGTGCACATAAAAATATTCCAGGAGAAGAGAGTGGGCATCGCAGAAGTCACCGTGGAGAAACTACGGCACATAAGGCGACCTACACAGTGCTTTAAATGTTGACGAATTGACCACGTTGCAAAATACTGCCAAATGACTCCACGGTGTGACAAATGCGCTGGAGGCCACCTCAACAGGGAGGTGCCCATTCCCAAAATGGACCCTCCGACCTGCTCTAACTGCAGAGGGACACACGTAGCCAATTACAGAGGCTGCAATTCCTTTAGGAGAACAGCAGCCAGTGGGCCATTTGATCCCCCTCCCCCCCCCAGAGTGTGCAAGCAGCCAGGAGCTTCGCTATGTCCGCCACTACACCTGCGACACCGACGAAATCACCCCCAGATACCTCCCGCCTCCCCTCGGACGTCCTGGAGTGCGGACTACGGATACAGCAGTCTGCCCCTGGCACGCCAGTGGGGCAGGAAACCAGTGCGGAAGACGGGGAGGTCTGCCTATCAGCGACACCCTATTACCGAAATCCACCGAGGAAGCTCTGCCTCCATTGACGCAGCTGCGTCCAGCGAAGCTGCAGAGCATGCGAGATGCTGTGAGTTTAATCATCTCATCCTGCAGATTCAGCATATGATTGTATCTGCCGTGATTGTGGTCAACCAGGCCGCCACCACCACACGAACAGCCCCATCCCCGTATCATGGGTAACAAACTTACACTTTTCATATGAAATGCAAGTGGTATTAGAGATCAAGCTGGCGAGTTTCGGCAGTTTCTGCGTGACGAGGCTGTGGAAGTCTGCCTCGCCACCGAAGCTTGGCTGAAACCAGGAGTACGTGCGCAGGCACCGAACTTAGGGTGCTACAGCAACGATCAAGAGACGACTGGCAGCGGAACAGCAGTGTACGTGACGGCATCACTTCGCCATCATCGCTTACAGATGCCAGAGTTGATCACAGTAGAGGCTACTGATGATGTGGTCAACACCTCAGCGGGCCACATGAAGTTTGCGGCCGAGTATTGACAGCCAGGATGACTGTTGCAACTGCGCGACTTCCGCATGCTGCCGTCGATTCGAGGCAACTTATTCATCGGCGGCGGCTTCAGTGTCAAGCACAGAGTGGAACTCTGGGACGACGATGGACCGGAAGGAGGGAACTGCGACTGGCCCAACAGCACAACGCGATGGTGCTGGGGCCTTTCGACCCCACACACTATCCCAAGCGCAGCCGCCCCTCTCTTATGTCGCAATCGTTGAGGGTGCCGCACGCGGCGCCATCGCGTGGCACTATAGTCGGATCGCTTCCCGATGGTATCCGATCTTACCTTCAACAGAGTCGCACCACTGGAGGACCGCATGCAATACCGCAACGTCGACCGGGACCACTTCCGAGAGACAGTCGCCGCAATATCTCACCAGAGGCAGAGGGCGCCGACGCGACATTTGCCGCATTTAAGGGCCTGACACGTGAAGCAGCCGCAGCAGCCTCGCTGCGAGAGCGAAGACGACAGCAAGAACACACTGGACAGCTTCCGCAAGGTATTTTCCAGGCCATCCCGAAGAACAACTACTTGTTCCAGGAGTGGTAGGTCAGACGACAGTCGGCAACCAAGGCCACGATAGATACAACATGTCGCGAAATGGAGTTCGCGATCGCAAATCACCGAAACCGTGACTGGGCCGGCAGAATTGCCACTCTCCGAATGTAAGACGGAACAGCCTGGAGGATGACAAAGAGCTTTTTACAACGACACCAACGAGTCCCGCCGCCCCAGGTCCAGCGTGACGTCATCGAGGATGCAATGAAGAGATCCAATGGAAAGACTCCGTCACATTTTTACCATAATACAGCAAATCGATACATTAAAAACTTGAAGTTTCTTTCGGCAAAGATTTGCTAGCTGCAATAATTTGATTTTATCTTTTCCTATTGAAATAGTGCAACATTAGGAAACCAATAATTGAATACCAACAGCCGTTATTTTGCTTTTATTTGTTAGGCAACCAGTTTCGGCATTACATTATGATATCTTTAAGCCTGCATGTATCGAGTAATTCTCGCGTTAGAAACAAATGCAGCACTATCAACTGGTATCGGGAAGATTTTTTTTCCATGGGCATGTGTGCTCCTTTGACAGCTGTCAGCAGGGCACATCTCCGGGGGGGGGGGGGTGGGGGGGTGGGGGGGGGGGGAGGGAAATCTCCTCGATACCAATTGACAGTGCTGCATTGGTTTAGAACACTAGGATTACTCGATATATGCAGGCCTGAATATAGCATAATGTAATGCCGAAACTGGTTGCCTAACAAAACCAAAATAACAGCGGTTCATATTTTATTATTAGTTGTTGTCAGAAATCTAAAAGCGTAAGTCCCGCACTCCTGACATAGGATGGAGTTACATTTACTGAACATAAGAAGTTAAACCACAAAATCCGAATTTTGCATTGTGTTCCAAAAGTGTTAGAAGCGGTAGTTTCCTGATTTAAAGCATGAACCATGGACCTTGCCGTTGGTGGGGAGGCTTGCGTGCCTCAGCGATACAGATGGCCGTACCGTAGGTGCAACCACAATGGAGAGGTATCTGTTGAGAGGCCAGACAAACGCATGGTTCCTGAAGAGGGCCAGCAGCCTTTTCATTAGCAGCAGGGGCAACAGTCTGGATGATTGACTGATCTGGTCTTATAACACTAACCAAAACGGCCTTGCTATTGTGGTACTGCGAACGGCTGAAAGCAAAGGGAAACTACAGCCGTAATTTCTCCCGAGGGCATGCAGCTTTACTGTATGGTTAAATGACCTCTTGGGTAAAATATTCCAGAGTTAAAACAGGCCTGAGGTAAAATAGTCCCCATTCGGATCTCTGGGCGGGGACTACTCAAGATGACGTTATCAGGAGAAAGAAAACTGGCGTTATGCGGAACGGAGCGTGGCATGTCAGATCCCTTAATCGGGCAGGTAGGTTAGAAAATTTAAAAAGGGAAATGGATAGGTTGAAGTTAGATATAGTGGGAATTAGTGAAGTTCGGTGGCAGGAGGAACAAGACTTTTGGTCAGGTGAATACAGGGTTATAAATACAAAAGCAAATAGGGGTAATGCAGGAGTAGGTTTAACAATGAATAGGGAAATAGGAATGCGGGCAAGCTACTACAAACAGCACAGTGAACGCATTATTCTGGCCAAGATAGATACGAAGACCACACCTACTACAGTAGTACAAGTTTATATGCCAACTAGCTCTGCAGATGACGAAGAAATTGAAGTGTATGATGAAATAAAAGAAATTATTCAGGTAGTGAAGGGAGACGAAAATTTAATAGTCACGGGTGACTGGAATTCGAGAGTAGGAAAAGGGAGAGAAGGGAACATAGTAGGTGAATATGGATTAGGGCTAAGAAATGAAAGAGGAAGCCATCTGGTAGAATTTTGCACAGAGCATAACTTAATCATAGCTAACACACTGTTCAAGAATAATAAAAGAAGGTTGTATACATGGAAGAATCCTGGAGATACTAAAAGGTATCAGATAGATTATATAATGGTAAGAGATTTAGGAACCAGGTTTTAAATTTTAAGACATTTCCAGGGGCTGATGTGGACTGACCACAATCTATTGGTTATGAACTGTAGATTAAAAGTGAAGAAACTGCAAAAAGGTGGGAATTTAAGGAGATGGGACCTGGATAAACGGAAAGAACCAGTGATTGTACAGAGTTTCAGGGAGAGCATAAGGCAACAATTGACGAGAATGGGGGAAAGAAATACAGTAGAAGAAGAATGGGTAGCTTTGAGAGATGAAATAGTGAAAGTAGCAGAGGATCAAATGAGTAAAACGACGAGGGCTAATAGATATCCTTGGGTAAAAGAAGAGATATTGAATTTAATTGATCAAAGGAGAGAACATAAAAATGCAGTAAATGAAGCAGGCAATAAGGAATACAAACGTCTCAAAAATGAGATCGACAGGAGGTGCAAAATGGCTAAGCACGGATGGCTAGAGGACAAATGTAAGGATGTAGAGGCCTATCTCACTAGGGTAAGATAGATATTGCCTACAGGAAAATCAAAGAGACCTTTGGAGATAAGAGAACGACTTGTATGAATATCAAGAGCTGAGATGGAAACCCAGTTCTCAGCAAAGAAGGGAAAGCAAAAAGTTGGGAGTACATAGAGGGTCTATCCAAGGGCGATGTACTTGAGGACATTATGGAAATGGAAGAGGATGAAGATGAAATGGGAGATATGATACTGCGTAAAGAGCTTGACAGAGCACTGAAAGACCTGAGTCGAAACAAGACCCCGGGAGCAGACAATATTCCATTACAACTACTTACGGCCTTGGAAGAGCCAGTCCTGACGAAAGTCTACCGTCTGGTGAGGAAGATGTATGAAACAGGCGAAATACCCTCACACTTCACTTCAAGAAGGATGTAATAATTCCAATCCCAAAGAAAGCAGGTGTTGACAGATGTGAAAATTACCGAACTATCAGTTTAATAAGTCACAGCTGCAAAATACTAATGCGAATTCTTTACAGACGAATGGAAAAACAGAGAAGCCGACCTCGGGGAAGATTAGTTTGGATTGCGGAGGAATGTTGCAACACGTGAAGCAATACTGACCTTACGACTTATCTTAGATGGAAGATTAAGGAAAGGCAAACCTACGTTTCTAGCATTTGTAGACTTACAGAAAGCCTGTGACAATGTTGACTGGAATACTCTCTTTTAAATTCTAAAAACTTTGAGGTTCGCCGATGACATTTTAATTCTGTCAGACAGCAAAGGACTTCGAAGAGCAGTTGAAAGAAATGGACAGTGTTTTGAAAGGAGGATATAAGATGAACATCAACAAAATCAAAACGAGGATAATGGAATGTAGTTGAATTAAGTCGGGTGATGCTGAGGGAGTTAGATGAAATGAGACGCTTAAAGCAGTTAATGAGTTTTGCTATTTGGGGAGCAAAATAACTGATGAAGGTCGAAGTACCGAGGATCTAAAATGTAGACTGGCAATGGCAAGGAAAGGAAAGTGTTTCTGAAGAAGAGAAATTTGTTAACATAGAGAGTAGATTTAAGTGTCAAGAAGTCGTTTCTGAAAGTATTTGTATGGAGTGTAGCCATGTACTCGTATGGAAGTGAAACATGGACGATAAATAGTTTGGACAAGAAGAGAATGGAAGCTTTTGATATGTGGTGCTATAGAAGAATGCTGAAGATTAGATGGGTAGATCACATAACTAATGAGGTGGTATTGAATAGAATTGGGGAGAAGAGAGTGTGGCATAACTTGACAAGAAGGGGGGATCGGTTGGTAGGCCATGGTCTGAGGCATCAAGGTATCACAAATTTAGCATTGGAGGGCAGCGTGGAGGGTAAAAATCGTAGAGGGAGACCAAGAGATGGATACACTAAGCAGATTCAGAAGGATGTAGGTTGCAGTAAGTATTGGGAGATGAAGCTTGCACAGGACTGAGTAGCATGGAGAGCTGCACCAAACCAGTCTCAGGACTGAAGACCACAACGTATTTTCCTACTGAAAGAGGGCAACTTAACAAGGCTTATTTACATTAATAAACTAAATTTTCACTATTCCAAAACATTACAAAAACAGTTTACCTTCTTCAGGCATTAAATCTTGCCTTATTAAACGGTTTGTTTGTTTGTTTATGTTTTCAGAATTTCAAGCGAAACAATTTTCTCACAAAGGTTCCTTATATCACAAGGCTATTACCGCAGTGGATGACCGCAACTTACGGATTATGGCTCGGAGGAACCGTGACAGTGTTGAAAAATGCTTTTCGTGCAGCCACAGGACGTCGTGTTACGACTCAAACCGTGCACAACTTCACTCCCGATGTCCATCTTTGCAACCACGACACCATGCAGCGCGGTACAGGTGGGCCCAACAACGTGCCGAATGTACCGCTCAGGATTGGCATCACATTCTCTTCACTGATGAGTGTCTCATATGCCTTCAACCAGTCACTTGTCGGTGACATGTTTGGGGGCAACCCGGTCAGGCTCAGCGCCTGAGAGAAACTGTCCAGTGAGTGCATCAAGACGCAGATTCCATGCTGTTTTGGGGTGGTATTATGAGGGGCCGACTTACGCCACTTGTGGTCATGAAAGACGCCATAACGGCTGTACGATACGTGACTGCCATCCTCCGACCGGTAGTGCAACCATATCGGCAGCATATTGACGAGGCATTCGTCTTCATGGACGACAATTCGCGGTCCCTATAGGGCAGATCTTTTGAATGACTTACTTCAGGATAACGACATCTCTCGACTACAGTGGCCAGCCTGTTCTCCAGACATGAACCCTATCGAACATGCCTTGGATGGATTGGCTGTTTATGGACGACGTGACCCACTTACCACTCTGACGGATCTACGCCGAATCGTCGTTGAGGAGTGGGACAATCTGGACCAACAGTGCCTTGGACTTGTGGATAGTATGCCACGACGAATACAGGCATGCATTAATGCAAGAGGACGTGCCACTGGGTATTAGAGGTACCCGTGTTTACAGCAATCTGGACCACCACCTCTGAAGGTCTCTTTGTATGGTGGTACAACATGAAATGCGCTATTTCATTAACAATAAAAAGGGCGAAAATGATGATGATCTCTATTCCAATTTTCTGTACAGGTTCCAGAACTCTCGGAATCGAGGTGATGCAAAGCTCTTTTTGGTGTGTGTAATAACTACAACTTGACAAGAATGCACACAACCCATAAAAGAACACCACAAACTGAGCAAACGGAACGTATAAAAGGAACGGTAGCACGAATGGTTTACATGTTTGTTTGACGGCAGAGAGAGAGGGAAATACGAAGAAGCTTAGACTGGCATATGCTAAGCGACATACAGAATTATCTCGCGAAAGCCTTTTTACAAAGTCTGAAAACAAGCATGGAGCTGTTGTGTACGTCTTCGTCTACTTAGCGGTAGGAAGAGGTGGGCTACAAAGCTGTGTTGCAACTGTCATTCTAGGAAAGCTGGATAAGAGCAGAAGTAATTAGTGAACAGTTGACACAGCATATACACTGAACTGTTTCTCCAAACGTACGAAGACTCAGACGATGCAACGAGAGAGAATCCAGCTATTTGTGAGACGAGGAATAAGCACGAACCAAGAGCGGCGCGTTTCGTCACAGGGTTATTTGGTAACCGTGATAGCGTTACGGAGATGTTTAATAAACTCAAGTGGCAGACTCTGCAAGAGAGGCGCTCTGCATCGCGGTGTAGCTTGCTCGCCAGGTTTCGAGAGGGTGCGTTTCTGGATGAGGTATCGAATATATTGCTTCCCCCTACTTATACCTCCCGAGGAGATCACGAATGTAAAATTAGAGAGATTCGAGCGCGCACGGAGGCTTTCAGACAGTCTTTCTTCCCGCGAACCATACGCGACTGGAACAGGAAAGGGAGGTAATGACAGTAGCACGTAAAGTGCCCTCCGCCACACACCGTTGGGTGGCTTGCGGAGTATAAATGTAGTTGTAGACGTTGTAGCGTAGTGGCTGAAAGTGCAAGTGGGACTGAGGCACTGCCGCCGGCCATCCAGTGTCGTGGCAGCAGAAGGTGCTCATAGTCGACAGCCATTGGAAGCTTGTTTCAGTCAGCGTGCTCCATTGGGTCAGCCGGATCCTGCACGATCGCTGTCTGCGTTGGACGGAACTTTCAATTTCGTTGCCAACTGTGATACGCCGATAGCGACATTTACATCTTTCAGCGTGATATCGATACGTGATACCACTGAAGCGATGTACTTTAGTTCCTTATGTACCCCTACCGTATCGACCGCGAAAGCGATAGTGTGGTAACAGCCCACACGAAGGCTTATTTCCTTTCAGCAGTCATTCTTACGTCGCTCCATAAGCTAAGAGACCGGGAGAATTCATGGCACCTACCTGTTAAGTACTTTAGACCATGCACTTGGCACGTTGTGGAAGTACGTTGATGGAAAGCTACGCTTCAAGTACACGGGCGTTTGAAGTGCCGCTCTGGGTTTACCAGACGAATCCCAGGTCGCAGAACGGTAATGGAATGTGGAGATTTCGCCAGCGGCCCGCCCTGCCGGCCATTAGCATACAGCGCTGGGTGGAGATGGCCCCTATTGTTCAGCGCGCTTGATGTCACCGGCGGGCCGCAGCCGATCGCGGAATTACAGCGCCGCCGCCGGATGCCGACGGTGATTCAGCGAGTGCTGAGCCCGCCTCAGACGGGGCCAATCTGCGAAGCCGCGCTTCCTCTCAGCAGTTCCGCCCCGCAATCGGCTCCCTTTCGCAGTACCCGTCCACTAGCAGTACACCGCGTGTAGCCACGTCATACAGGGATTGCTACGTGACTTTCTACTGACGCTACTCGTTTATACTTTGCACGAACAACGAGACCACACAGTACTCTGACCTTAGATAGCCAGGGAAGAAATATTCTTACACCGTTGTTCATATAGGCAACCTTATTTTATTGAACTGAAGATTATAATCATAGATGTTACTTGGTAAGTTAAGGTCATGGGTTTCTAAATATTTTTTGAAAAGTTTCCGCCACTTTATTGTTCACTTATTTTACACAACCATGATTTCGATGTTGAAATGTATCTGAATTGTCATCGTCGAAAAAACATTTCTCGTCTTACAGACGAGTCGTATTACACAAGACCAGTATATATTGAAAATATGCAGCTCGTCATTTAGGTCTACTTAGTTTCACGTGAGCTCCCGAGGCCCACCGCACGGCATCTTCGAGACGAGGTGCTCGCCGGAGCTTAAGTCAAGTCTTGGTGGTGACTTAGTAGCTATGTACTGCATTTTTAAAATAAGACTACGCCTATTCAGGCTGTTTTAGTTCTATTTCTAGACCATGCCCTCGTAGACATATTGTAGAATCAAGTATATCATCTGAAGAAGGCTCAATTACTTGCGCTCAAACCTAGGTAAAGGTTGGTTTCATTACCCAATCGAGGCTGATAGTTTCTTATATGTCATATTGAAAATACATAATATGGCTGACATTGTGCACTCGAAAAATCATTAACATACCGTATGGCGTACTTGGAACCTAATATATTCCTGTGACATGCATTTATCACTGTTGGTAACGAAAGTGATGAATGCAGGTCATAGCAATATGTAGCTGCTAATTGCTCTATACTTTGTGGTTTCTCACTGTACACAATGTGAGCCACGAACTCTTATCTTGTAATATAACTCGTTTGGAAGACCCGACACATGTTTCTTGGACGATTACATATCAGACAGGTCAGACACACATCATTTGAACATGCACTTGAAAACAGCCCAAAGGCTGGAATCATGATTGTGAAAAATAAGTGAACAATTAAGTGGAGAAATTTTATTTTAAGAATTCTGTGTGATTCTGCTCCCTCATAAAGGAAGGATCATTAACAGTGTCGAGTATCTTTCCTATTCTGCACACATGGAAGGATTAACTAAATTAGCATTCTGCAAAAAGCAGTTAATTATGCACCAGCAGGATTCACACAGTTGAGAAGAAAGTATTCCTGCACTAGTAGGAAGGACTAACTAACCTCTTGCAGCACTGAACGCTTTCAGTGGAAAGTTGCACCTCGTGCATCTTGGTTGTGATGTGCAGTGAATGCCATGCAACAGTAAAATGGGTCGCGAAAGTAATGGAGGAAACTGTAGAGGAAACGCAAGTAGTTATCGCCCAATACGACAAGGGAATGTCATTTGCAGAAATAGCTGATACAGGAAGAAGCCGGGCAACTGTGCAGACCATAATATCACGATTAATAGAAAGAAATACTCTAACAGCGAAAGAAGGCTACCACAGAAGCTAAAGTGAAGAGGAAGAATTATGTTAATAAAGATCGTCACAGAAGATCCTAAATTGACGGCTTGTGAAGTCTCTGCGCGCCTTAATGATTCCACCTATAGTACAACACGGTGGAGGAACAAACTGGTATCGGGAAGTATGGCTAAATCTGGTGTTCGGCAACCAGTTTTTAATTAAGGTAACATGGTTACATTTCATTATTTAAATATTTCGAATGAAAATCTCCAGAAAGATGTTCATAGCTTGGGTATAGGTACAGATTACTACTATCAACAAGACAATAAGCATATAGCGACTATTGTTCGTCTGTCGTGGTTGTACCGTACTTCCAATGTCCTCACGTTTCCAGCAAGGGATCATACCTTAATGCATTGAACATCTTCGGAGTACTCTTGAAAGACCGGTCGGAAGACATTAAACACAAAGTAAGACTGCTCTGAAACAATGTCTGCAACAAGAATGGCAACGTATTACCTCCGATACTACCAAAAAATCGTTCATTTCATGCCGCAGAGGTTAACAGAAGTGCTACACATAAGAGGAAGGTCTATGAAATATTAACATTTTGAAACGTTAAGTGCATAAATGCAATTTTAACATCCCACGGCAGTTCAATGCAACTCTCAAAAATTCGAGAAAATTTACGTCGAGCTTTTCTGGGGGTCTTTATTACGGTAAAGGAATGTCTTCTTTCCCAAAGGTAACGTTTCTGTGGCATAACGCTCACCTAACGCGTGCGTGGGCTCTGGCTGAATTTCAATCAGTGGTAAAACTAAAGGGAGAGAAATGCTCCATGAGCATTTCAGTGAATCGCGAGATTATATATATTTAAGGAAGAAATGTGGCTTTTTAATTAAAAGGATCTTTATTAACTATCTTTTATAAAAAGACCGGTAGTTAATTTACATTTGCAACGAAAAGCACGTGCGCAAAAATATTGTACACACACACACACACACACACACACACACACACACACACACACCTGAGATACCCTTACCGAAACAGGCAGACACGTGAGGGTGGCTGACGTTATTGCACATACAGTAGCATAATTGCTTAGCATCACTCAAAACTGAACTATGGACTTGTGTACGAAACTGCAGGCAACAGCTAATATTACAAACAGGGCATCCACTTTTCCATATAGAACTATTAAAGGTGTGTCAGGTGGCATACATTTCATGAATTACTTAGTTCAGTAGGTTTCCGAACTGAATACAAAAACGAAAATTATGACAAAGGAGGCTAACCAGCCATTACCGGTCTAGAGCGCAACTATTTTTTCATTTTTACGTATTTTATGCTTGCATAGTTTTACTGAGTAGTTGTGTAGGATTCCTTCCTTCCTGTTCAGCCGCAAAGCACTTAGTTGGTGTCCATCGGCGTATCAGTACCAACGCCATCCGATTCTCTAGATAGCTCAATTTCTGATGAAGTGGGAAGCTGTATTACTAGAAATAATGTTTCTCGATACTATTAAGATGTGTTTATTTACGAAAACACCGTAAACTGATTAACTGTATCTTCCTTATTAACTTCAAACTAGCCGTTTCTTGAGAGCATGGTCTAACGGCGGAAGGAGATCGAGGCACGCCGTCTAGATCTTTTACTTACAATCGTGAAAAATCGTAGCTGTTCGTTGGACTTACTCATCTCAGCCCTTAACATGGATCACTCCCCTCACAGGCGGATACATACTGAACTTGTCGACGCCGGAGCGCTGCAATTTCCTGTACTTCCCTTTAAGACCACGAGTGACTCAGCCGTTCATGCGTTGCCGGGAAGACTGCGTGCACGCTCGCGGTTGCTCGCCTGGCGCAGTGAGCACTGGTTTTCCGAAACCTACGCTATCACGCAGACAAATATACCCCAAAAACGTATATAAATGCAACCGCTGCCCAGGCGGATATTCCCACTTGAGCAATGATATTTCACAGACGTGCGTTCCCAGTGACGTATACAGTCACGAATATCCCATTTTGATGCACAGCAATTACATTTTATGACCTTTCATCTTCTAAAGAGTACGAAAGTATTTAATCTGGTTGACAATCATGTTACACTTTTACATTTTAGTTTTATTCCTATGACATTTCTGTTTGACGAGAGCATTTTTTGCTCAGATGTTTCAAACCATGGTGTGCTTATGTATATTTCATGTAACTTTTTATTCTGATGAAGCTTGCCCTAATGCAACCGAAACCGTGGTCAATTGACAATTTTGTGCAACCGAAGTGGCTGTATAAACGTCCTGTAATTAAACAGCGTACGGTTACTGGATAGCAGCCAATCAAATGTTTAAAATAACTGAAGAAGAGCTGTGCTGTCATTTCAGATGATCAATGAGTAGGGTGCCGCGGGGCGGGAGTGTAGTGTTTTCTGGAGTATCGTGGATTTTGTGTTACAGTGTGTAACTTACCTTTGCTTGTTATCACTTATATTTAGAATGTAATATTCAGTTGTTAGAATTCACACGAACTTTCTTTACTGTCATTTCTGTTATTACGTATTCAAATTCTTTGAAGGTCGATACTTTTACAGACTATTTTTGTTTTTATTGCTATGTTTTCGTGATTCCGTTCTCTTTCGTTTTGTATATAATTTTTCTAATGAAGTCTATATGAAGCAAGTATTTCTTTTTTGCGTTGCCATTATTCACACAAGAGATTCAGGAAGTTCTTTTTTTCACATTTACGTAACATAGTTGCATGTTCCTGTTTCGTCAAATGTCAAAATTGGATCGAAATTTACGTATGTTTTGCCTAATATAATACAAATGTACTGAAAGAGTGACGTTAACCACTGAAACGAAAAGTGAAAATCCCGTGAATGTATGAGGTATTGGTTTAGCAGTCAGATTCGGATGTTCCTTGTAATGTCAATATCTTACGTTCCCAGGTAAGATTATTGGGCACTGTTCGTCTGTTTACCGAAAGTATTGCTTTGTTGTGTTGCATTATTGTTGTTTTATGACTAATATGCTTCTAGCATCTGTAGTGGGGAAACCAGCTTTTATTAGAAAGTACTTACTAAACGAAATCTTTTGCTTCTCGCCAGAATGGCTGTGGTTTCCCCATGTGTCGTGTTACTGATGTTTCTCGCAGCTAGCCACAGCTCCTCACCCCACCGCCTGCTGACAGAGGCTACTTCTGTCAGCGCAGGAACTGAAATCTTACTCCCTTCCTATGCGTTCTGCAGTGCTGCCGGAGCTTATTTGATGCTACCGACACCTGCAGAAGCGATATAAAATGTAACTTTGGAAAATAAGGAAGTAAAATGTAACGTGGGAGTAGGAAGTGCACCATTTACTTACCCCAGAATGCAATTAAAATTCAGTCACTTCTTCATTTGACTTCTCTTTACTAGGCCCGACAGTCGTAAAAATTTTGGTGATGGTAGTCGCCTTTGATTAAAATTGGAAACTACTCCCACTACTGCAACCTTCACCGTGTTTAACGGAACACTGAACACCGAACATATAGATATGACGACGTGAGCACACACAAGTCAGTTGCTTTTTAAGCTTCTGACATGCACTGAAGTACAATTTTTCAGTATTCCATACAGCCATACAGCAAAAATTTCAGTAGTGGATCTGATAAATAAATAATTTTACATCCAAAGGCGACAATGATGAACTTTAAAAAACTTTTACATTTGAGTAAGCTTATCTGCCTTTCTGACATAAAATAAACATTGTACGGATCAAAATTTATATAATTAAAACCTGATTTTTTCAGGGTGTTAATGAAACTTATTAGAGAGAACCTAACTGCCACAGTGGTGAAGTGGCTTTTACACAATCTTCATGGTGCACTCCGTCTTCAGGCCACGCGTAGCCTATCGGGACCATCCGACCGCCGTGTCATCCTAAAAATGCCGATAGGAGGGGCGTGGGGTTAACACACCGCTCTCCCGGTCGTTATGATGGTATTCTTGACCGAAGCCGCTATTATTAGGTCGAGTAGCTCCTCAATTGGCATCACGAGGCCGAGTGCATCCCGAAAAAAATGGCAACAGCGCATGGTGCCCTGGATGGTCACCCATTCAAGTGCCGACCACGCCTGACAGCGGTTAACTTTGGTGATCTCACAGGACCGGTGTAGCCACTGCGGCAAGGCCGTTGCCTATCTTCATGGTGCACAAATAATTTTTAATTATGTTTCGATGGATGTTATCGTCCTAAAAATAATAAATGTAAAAGTCATGCCCTTTACAGAGTAACACGTTAAGTAAGTTTACTTTGCCCCAACACACGCGATGGCGTAAAGCAGGCTTCGTGGAGTGCCAAATCGTCTGTGGCGCCATGGTCTCGTTTGTTCCAAGATGTAGATACAACAGCGCTAGAAGTATTAGTCTATGAATTCACTTATTTCTTCAATCTAGAAACGCAAACATCCAGTTTATACTCTTTCGTTACCTGCTTACCTGATCAGTACCAATTCAGTGTTTGAAACCTCTAGTAATAGGGCGGACTTATGGTCTATTAAACTCGGCACTCAATGAAAGACTTTGCTGCAGCACTTTCACTTCACTTCACTCTTGGTGACCCAATCGTGAAAAGTTTGTTGCATGGACTGCATCTCCGGCATCTTTAACAACGCTTTTTCAGCAGCAGTTCAGAATCTACAACACAGCAACACAAACTCCCTTCTCACGGGAATGCGCAGAAAAGTAGCATTGTTATTTTCCACAGTAGTCGCATCGAACACCGAAGCCACCAACATTTCGTACATTGTTTTCTCAACTTATCCTCCCATTCAGGAGCCGGAAAGTTAATAGCTGACGGCTCATGTCTCACCTGTAGTACAGGCAGCAGGCAATGACAGCAGACGTATTGCGAAATGGAGCTAAGTACGAACCGCTTGCTGGCACTTTGCAGTCACTCTCTCAAGGGGCGTTCGCTGGCATCTAAATCCGCCGACTCGCAGCTTGCCTGAATGGGCCCTAATCCTCCGCGGCGGCGGCGGCAATCCCTTGATGGCGCCCTTTGTCCACACTGGGAGGTCCCTATCTGCACAGCGTACGCCCTATCCCAGGGCAAAGAGAAAATCCCAGATCCGGCGTCTTCGGTAGCGCTGACGTGGCAGTAGCCCTCATACTGGCACATACGGAACGGAAACTTTGTTAGTTCCGTGTTATGGCATGCAGTGTGTCAGAACTGCTTGATGTGTCGTCATTCTACTCATGTATAAATGTCGGAAAGTTGAACAGCTTGTATTAGGGATTGTATTTGATATGCACTTTCATGCGAATACATGGGTCATTTGTAAATTTCTTGGAACGCCAAAAATGTCCTGAAGTAATGTAACGGAATTCTATGTTTATGATTTAAGTCTAGATCTTCGTCGGGAAATGAGGTAATGCCTGCGGTATCTGTTCTCTTTTAAAGTCTGTTAACACAATTCCGTCCAGAAGGAAAAGTTTTTCCTAGGCTACAGTTATGGGGATCATATTAGACACTCTAAGTGTTGAAAAATATCGGGAGTGTAGTGAAGAGTCAATATCGTAGAGCTGATCTGCTTAACTTCAAGGACCTATATTTACGAGACAAGTGCTGGATGAATTCCATTGAGAACAACAAACTGACCGCTTACAACGCTCACAAGACCTGGTGGAGTATATTTGCGTTAGAAATCGAAGAGACATTAAGGTTCCACTAACGTTGACGTAACTCAACGACGTGATTAATTTATTACGATATCCTATTATAGCACTTCAGCTTATTATAATACAGGAACACTTTCCACTGTCTTCCATTTCACAACAGATGCGAGCAGAATGAACGCTTCCGTTCAGGCAAGCGATCGCTACCGATTCTAGTAACAAAGCATTTATATTGAAGTGAAGAAAGTCATGGGCTAGTAACCTGCACTTTTACACAGGGTACGAAAGATCATTGGCGGTACTGTCATTTGTAGTCTGGGGATTCATGTGGAAAGATTTCCTACGTCATCATGGTCGAACGCTTGGAATTCAGATTTTGAACGAGGAACAGTAGTTGAAGCTAGACGCACGGTACATTCCATTTCTGAAACCTTTAGGCAATTACATATTCTGGAATCCACAGTGACAAGAGTGTGTCGAGAATACCAAACTTCAGGCATTACCACTCTCCACGCAGTGGCCGATCGCTTTCCTGAACGACGAAGAGAAGCGGCGTCTGCCTAGAGTTGTTAGAGTTAGCAGACAATCAACACTGCGTAAAATTAACGCAGGTCTCTACGTGTAACGTACGACGAACGTATCCGTCAGGACAGTGTTGTGAAACTTGCCGTAAAAGAGATGTGAAAGCAGACGACCGACGCGGATGCCTTTGCTAAAAGCCTATCACCTGCAGTGCCTTGGGCAAGGCCCACGAGAAAGACAGGCCGGGGCGCGTACGTCACGAAGGAAGTCCTGCACCCGCTCTGTCAAATCAGCAGACAAACTACGCTTCTACACCTTTTAACTGAGTTAGGCTTGTCCGTACAAACGAAAACAATCTTCTGCTGGAATCCGCTATTATGGAATCTTACTGTTATTAGCCCTATAATGAGAAGTCCATGGGCCTGCTTATAATTTGTTACGGCTGTATGGCGTACAATAAAATAAAATCATGCGTAAATGATTATCAGTTGCAGAAGACACTACTTCCAGCATGTAGTGAGTACTGTGAAGCAGAAGTGACTAAATGCTATAATCAAGCTGTTATACCATTTACATCCGGTATTGCTTTAAATTATATTTTGCTGTAGTACTGTTAATTAGCAAGACTTCATAATAGCAGATTCCAGTGGGAGATGCAATTCTCGTTAGTACTTACACGCCCAGCTGGGAGTTAACAGGTTTAGAAACGCATTTTGTCAGCTGAGCTGAGCGAGCGAGCGAGTTCAGGACTACCTTCGTGACGTACGCGCCGCGGGCTGTCTTTCTCGTGGGCCTCGGCCTTGGGATCATGACCATATCGACTGGACCATAGACGACTGGAGAACAGTCATCTGGTCACATCAGTCCAGATTTAAGTTGTTAAGAGCTGATGGTAGGGTTCGAGTGTGGTGCAGATCCCACGGAGCCAAGGACCCAAATTGTCGACGAAAATTGTTCGCGATTGGTTTGAACAACATTCTAGATATTTCGAGCGAATAATCTGGCCACAGAGATCGCCTCACATCAATTTCATCCATCATTTATGGGACATAATCGAGAAGTTGGTTTGTGCACAAAATCCTGCAGCGGCAACACTTTTGCAATTATGGACGGCTGCAGAGGCGACATGGGTCAATATTCATGCAGGTGACTTTCAGTGATTTGTTGACTCCATGCCAAGTTGAGTTGCTGTACCATGCTGGCCAAAAGGAGGTCAAACACGATATTTCAGATATCATACGGCGTGTCGCCTCCGTGTGCTACGCTCAGCTTTGATTATAGTTTCAAATGGCTCTGAGCACTATGGGACCCAACTGCTGAAGTCTTAAGTCCCCTACAACTTAGAACTACTTAAACCTAACTAACCTAAGGACATCCACACATCCATGCCCGAGGCATGATTCGAACCTGCGACGTAGCGGTCGCGCGGCTCCAGAGTGTAGCGCCTAGAACCGTTCGGCCACTTCGGCCGGCTCAGCCTTGATTGTAATTCATGTGTGTATTTACCATATACACAACCTGTTTAAGTTTTTTCATTCAACGTCTAATGGTGATTTTTCACATCACGGAGGAATAGCTGCTAGGCACGAAATGTTCGCTAACGCTTCAGGTCGACGCTTGGCTTCTTTTTGTGCAATTTGTGCCCCTCAGAGGCGGCAGGGTGTAGGCACACCGCAACATGCGTTTATATCCTATAATCCTCCATTCGATAGAGGTGGACCTAGCAACATTGAAGTTCCTGAATCGTTTCTCAAATTTCATTCTTCGCTTAGACTCATTCTTTCAGTTTTCTTGCTGAAAATCACAATCAGTTTAGTGGTGTGGGTACGTATGGAACATCTGGTTAGCAGACGCTGCAAGTTAGGTGAAATCTCCCCTTTCCAGGGCCGGGAACATTAATAGATGCCTAGCGTCGCCTGGAACGTCATCAAACATCGTGTTTTTAACGAAAGTTGTTCTTGTAAGGTGATCTGTCACCCTTAGAAGGGTGATGCAGTTACCTTGAAACATGCTGCATCTCTGATTACGGGAGACTTTATAATGAGCATTTAGTATAAATTCGCTAACAGTTAAGGATGAACCGCTCATTTAACCGACAACCTCATGACGTCTTTTTAACCGAGGGTTGACCAAAGTGACACATGAAGGTGAGTGAGGCCTGTGCCTGTTACACTGGACAAGCTGCCCCGAGTTGCTTTTAGGCAGCTTTCCTTTCGTTCAGGCCAATGCTGGGCTGGTTCCGATCTCCACTTCAAGCAGTACCATATACAAGCAGTGAAAAACGCGGCCTAACAAGATTTCAAGGCAGATGGTGCACACGACACGTGTTTCGTGTTTCTTAAAGCCATGAATATACGAAGTAGCGTCAACCGTGTATGTCTCGATTGCTGGCATCTGAGTACTGCCTTTAACTTTTTTAATAAACGTTCTATTATTAGAACAAATACTGCGTTTATGGTCGCGCACACAATTTTTTTCATTTTCAAATACACACAGGCCCAAATTAATGTGTGATCAATTACACACTTTTGATGAATGTTTGACATTTTTTGTGTGTCTACAGCGCACACTGTTACATTAATTTGTTTGGACCAATGCTTCTTTCAAATCACCATTAGTAACGAACTACGATACCGACTTCAGTTTCTTTAATTGATATTTCTTTCAGACATCATCCTCCGACTTGTCGCATCCCCTGTTGCTGCAACACGATTACGCTACCATTATTATTATTATTATTATTATTATTATTATTATTATTATTATTATTATTATTATTATTATTATTATTATTATTATTATTATTAAGAATCGGTGATCTCGTGGATAACACCACAGATCCTCGTGCGCCCTCATGTACATTGACATATCAGAACTCGTCTGCGTGTACAAGTGAGATTTTGGGAATTAGTTCCTATGGTAGTTTTGCTCCTTCGAAGGTACTCTGAGTAGTCTCTGGTTGGACCCCGAAACTATAACCATAATGTCACTGATCTAGACCTCACATCCTGGTCACTCTGAAGCTTCTTGTAGCGTACTAATACTAAACTGCGAGACACACACTGTCACGACCCCATTTAGCAGTTTAACACATATGCTACACTATGAACATGTGTCTCACTGTGGATTACTTAACAATGAACTTATGTATACAGGGTTTTTCTAGAAAGAACGCTTGAAATGAGAGGGTTGGCAGAGAGGGTCTGGGCGAGCCACTTTCACAATAGCTGATGATCGCATCCCTCAGCGTTCGGTGCTAGGCGTCGTTAATTCTTTCGAGACCGGCCACTTAGGATATCGGGCCTATATCCCTGACGTTATTTAAAGCGGTACTAGCAAAAATGTAGTTTATGCGTCTTCAAAAGTAATACATACGAAGGACCAAGCTTCAAGATCCATGGTTCGTATTTATTTTAGTTCCTTGTTAGCTTACGAATTTTGAAATAATGACGCAAAGTAACATTATCATCCCTAGGAAAAACAGCGAGGTCACAGAAATTTCTTCCCCTTTAGCGTCAAATTTTCTTGCTCACTCAACAAACGTGGCGTATTTGTAGCAAAATTCTGGCAAACTGCAAAACCTACGTTGTACATGCACGAAACTACTTCAATGCAACCATACTGGCTCAGTCTTTCGCCGTTACGTTCGCTACATTTTCTTTGATAATTCTAGATGACAACAAAGCAGCAGCAGGAGCAGTCAAGGGACAGGTAGCGAGACATCCGTCAACTGTTGTCATACGAGATGAACCCTATTCTCGGGACGATAGGTGAATCTCGCGTCGAGAAGATGGCGCTCCGATCTATGCTCTGACACGATATTTTTAACATAAAGTTGTGCGGATTTCATCTCCAAAGTCTCGCGCGCCACCGGGAATGTAGACGTACAACCCACAATCCGAGTCGAAATGGTAGCAAGCGGGTGATTTTCTCTCTTATCATGGAAGTCATGTCAACTAGTCATGAATTTCTCTGGAAAAAATATATATTAGACCTCCATATCGTAAGTGTAAATGGTACAGTCCTTTGAAAAAAAGGTGTATTTTGTAAATAATTCTTGAAACAGTAGGGAACACAATATAATAAACTAAAAGTACTCGAGACCCAGAAGTTATTTTGTGTTAAAGCTCCCTCTTAGAGTGTTGAAATGTACCTAACAACCTGACTCTTATTGGCTTCCTTTAACTTACAAATATAAAACGAAAATACGAAGTTTACATTAATTTTTCCACTGAAATTTTGTTCTTATTTGGGAAGTAACGAAACGCTATCTTTTCTGTTATTACCAGATACTACTGATTTAACTACAAACAGTATCCTCTCTGCTCCAGCTATCTTTGTTATGTAAATATTACTAAAAACATAAGTATTTTACGCATTATTTACTCGAAAACTTTTGAGAATTACATAAAATATTGTTTGGTTAATAAGTTAATAGTCAGTGCAAACAGTGGGAAACGTATTTAGCAGCATTGAATTTCTAGTGTAAAATATGCATGTTTGCAACATTGTTTCCAGCGTTCTTCTGTTAACAGCAAACTAGTGAGAACTTGCATATAAACCATTCGGCATCGTGTTTTGTGTTTTGTTTGAACTTTGTTAGATATTATGTCAGTAAGGACCCACAATAGTGAAAGAGTGACGTGTGTGGACTGAAGAAAAGACAAGTTGGTGTTCAAGAAAAGTGAAAAAACACTTCACAGTAGTCTGACATGTGTCACATGTATTGCACAAGTATATTGGTCCTCAAGTGACGGTATTAGCATCGCATCCCTTGTGTAAGAATTCCTACACTCACTACAAGAAGAAATTTGACAACCCAGCTGAACTATCAGTGTCACCCGACCAAAACTTAAAAGAGGACAATGCAATATTCCGGGGTGTGACGTGTATGTATTGAATTTTAGCATTTCTACTGTAGCCCCTACTGTATCTCCCTTAAAACGTCCAGGAATGCTAAGGAGCACAAGGAGGAAATAGTATGTAAACAAAAAACGGAAGAAATTAAAAAAGTTTTACACATGCAACATCTTCAGACCTTTTTATATTGTGTGATGCAGATGCGGTCTGTGCAGAACCTAAAGCTGCTGAAGTGATAAGTGTGCACGAAATGTTGTGTGGTTTCAAACCCTAAATACTATCTCAGCAGCCACCTGTACTGAGAAGATACAGTTACTGACATTGATAGGAAGTAGGTACTCTGAACAGCAGTTCTAGAAATACGTACCCACATTCTCACATAATATGATTCCAAAAGCTCGTAAAATAAAAAATGAGAAAGATATTTGGGCATTCCCAGATTCTTACAGGGGGCATCCGTTGCAAGACGATACGCTTACTGTTACTCTGCAATATTACGCAAGTCAAAGATTGCAGAAGGCGAAGTCTTAACCAGGCTGATGTTATCTCCGTTAGTGAAAAAGTTAAAGTAGATAGATATATGACAAGATCAACAAGAGAAGCATATCTCTTAATGAAAAGGGAGAATCCGAGCTAAAAAAATTGGTCTCTCAAAATTCTACACCTTACGAGCAAAGTCTGTGAAACACCAGCCTGTGAATAAAGTATGCACATGTATCTACAGCATTAATTTGAAGTTGTTTGTTTCGACATAAGCAGTGTCAGAGTACACAGAGATGGACCTGATGCTTTTGTGTGTATGTCAAGAACAGGAGGGTGCAATATGTACCGGTGCTGAAGTGATGAGTGTAGGTATTACACCGTCAGGATACTGACAATGACGTAACCTATGCAGTGTGGGAGGGAGGAGAGTTGGTGAAGAAGACAGTATAGCCAGAGAAGCTTGTTACAGAGGTTACGCATTGGGTCACGAAAGGAATAGTTCATCATATCCGGAGGATTCAGAGAGGCCATCGCAGAAGTAAAACAGTCACATCGCAGAATACGGATTCATTAGTTATTCATTTTGACTTTGCTTAGAACTGTGTTGCTTTGCAAAACGAAATTCAAAGTTACCACTGGCACACATCACAGGTATCAACATACATGTGTTGCTCACTTCCTTAGAACATCACACTGTTTTGCTGTTGTCAGTGATCTCATACATGACAATGCACATGAATGCTACGCTGTCAGCATTCTAACTGATGATATAGCATCTAGAGGACATGAATTTCCTTGACATGTGCATGTGACTCACTGTGCAACATCTAATTTTAAAAACCGCTTTCAACTTTATGAACTTCGTCAACACTGTAGTAAAAGAATTGAGACAAAGTATGGATTTTTCAGCAATAGGTCATCGATAAAGCGCATGTGATGGGGTAGGAGGTTTCTGTAAACATCTTTAAAATGCTTACATGTGTATGAAATCTTATGGGACGTAACTCAAAAAATGGTTCAAATGGCTCTAAGCACTATGGGACAACATCTGAGGTCATCAGTCCCCTAGACTTGGAACTACTTAAACCTAAGTAACCTAACGACATCACAAACATCCATGCCCGAGACAGGATTCGAACTTGCGACCGTAGCAGTCGCGCGGTTCCAGACTGTAGCGCCTGGAACCGCTTTGCCACACCGGCCGGCATGGGACTTAACTGCTAAGGTCATCAGTCCCTAAGCTTACACACTACTTAACCTAAATTATCCTAAGGACAAAAACACACACCCATGCCCGAGGTAGGACTCTAACCTCCGCCGGGACCAGCCGCACAATCTGTGACTGCAGCGCCTTAGAAGCATCTTTCAACACGATATAATCTCCAGCATGAAGCTATTGATGCTACAAGACATGCTACTGGATTTGTACAAACCATATCAACATTAGTAACGAAATTAAACTCTTAATTCTAAATGAGAGTACATTAGGGGAATTCCATTTAAAAAAGAGAAGAGTGGTCTGTTATGAAGCCTGTGGTAGGAATTTATTCAAGTCACTATTGGGTTGCATTACTGTGACATTATGCAAGAACGGCTTTCCTCGAAATGCAGCCTATTACTGTGTGTGAAATGCAAGGACCACAGTATAGATTTGAAAAATTTATATTGAGCCACTTCATTCCTCGTGTGTATGACAATCGGTGGTGGGTAGGACGTAAGTGTATGTCATGAGCTGCAAGATATAGCCGTCTCCTATACGACCCCTCATGGTCCTGTTAATGCTTTGAAGTGACCATCAAACACTCAGTGAGCATTTCCCACTACATCCTTGTCCTCCTGCAAATTCAGCTCGTCTCTTCGAATTCATGGAGAACCAAATGGAAAAAACTTAACTCTGAACAGTTCAGTGTTTATCGTTCATTGTAGGCAATTTTACTCCATGTACAGTCATGAATAAGCAAAATCTTGACAGACAATAATAATTTGTGAACAACGTAATAAAAAAAATTGGTATAAATATTCTACATGTCATTCTCTTTCGAAGGAAATTATGAATTGCTTTCCCAATCGCAATGTTGCGAAGTAATAGTTTTGATTCAGAAGTAGCAGTTTTGCATGACATTTACTTAAAATCAACCATCAATAAATATTCAGGAGTCAATGATTTTTTTCACATTTAGAGTACAGGTAGATCTACCTACAAAATTTCCCACATTTTTTACGAACTGATTGTACTTCCCGCAGAACAGCGAGAACTAACGTCCTATGAAATTTTTAAAACATTTAGGAGGAGGGTTTTGGAGAATATTTCTAAATAACCAAAACATTTCAGATTCTTTGATCTTTATATACAAGTATTTTGACAGTTTAAGGACTTCAGGCAATAATGTCACAGCTGACAGTTAGCAGCCCTTCCACTTCAACGTATCTGAAGGCAGTTTACATCGTGTGACTGTTCAGGTTTTCCAAAAAACCAAGCTCAGAGGAGAGAGTGTATTAAACATGTCTCGTAGCATTGGGAGCGATGTGTGTATTGAAAATAAGTTTAGATCTCTATCGCTTTTGGTTTCTTTATTACGATTTACAATTTTTCACAAATACTCATTTACTCTGTAATGTTTCAACAAACCATCAGAAATTCAAAATGTTTTGGAGAGGTATCACGTGGAATTTTAAGATTTTTTTCAGCAAACTTTGAAATTGTTGTGAGACACATTCACTCTTTACCCGTATGATTTGAGATGAAATCACCGAAGTATTTTGGCCAGGAGAGCACAATGCACTTTCTTCCGGCGTTCGGTGGGATGCGAAAGCATTTAGTTTGGTACGGCAAATGCCTGTTTGATACGATGTTGCACAGAGGTCGGCACCTGTGCACACTGCCGAGTCTGGTTTGCCCGGCATCAGTGTGTCAACAAAAGATTACGATTTGGCACCGCGCAGAGCGGACGGGAAATAGGTCGCTTTTCCTGAGAGGAAAGGGCAGACATACAGTATGCTTAGGCGGCGGCGGCGGATGCAAATGATCTCGCTGGTTAACGATTGTACGTTCACTTAGTTCCGTACGTTCACCGCTATTCACAGGTCTCAGAGGGGACAGATTTACTTGAGGTGAGTTGTCCACTGACAAGGTGGTGTAATGCCCAATGTGCTTTTTAACGTCTCCATCAAAGCCCGATGCATTCGTTTTGAGGCAACTGCGAAGGGCGCATGGATGCGGTGTACACACCAGAGTTTGAGAAGTCTCTGTACGTCCATATTTACAGAAGATTGTGCGGGACCTCAGCAACCAGTTTCAGCGCTGCATTACGCCATCGAGAACCGCAAGTGATGACCGAAGGGATGGCTGTACTAAAAAGGAATCTACAGATACCAGTCAGTGAATGATGGTCCCTAGGTTGACTGAACCTGAGGCGGGATTCTTCCCGCACGTCGGTCAGGGGGATGAAGATGGCGCAATGTAGAGCTGAGACTAGTTGCACAAAGAAAATAAAACGGGAAATTTAGACGGCTGACAGCTTTCTGATTTGGCATTTTAGGGCTTTAAGAGAAGGCGTTAGCACTGCTGCAAAATAAGCCCTGGACAAGCTCGCGGAGTGTCGCTCGAGAAACGAGTGTAAGCCACAGTCTAGTGTGTATGGAATGAAGATCCGTAACGTTAACCCAGAAGATTTTCCGCATTGCTTTGACTTCTGCCAGTGGTTCTTACAGGAGTGTGCCTTTCAACCACTTATTCCCACACTTTGAACTTTTTACGGATCAGGCATCCTTTACGAGTGAAGACGTGATCCACGGCCACACTCAACACGTGTGGGCACGGGAAACTCACAAGCCGCCTTTGAACATGGTCACAGAGAGCGCGTTGCTGTGAACGTTGGAGCTGGATTGATAGACGATAATTTCATTGGTCCATATGTGCTCCGGACGACTCATATATAGATATGTAATCATCTTAAGGGAAACACTGGCGGACTCTTGAGCGTGTCCCACTCAATGTTCGACACCGCATGAGGTACCCCCATCAACATGATGGTTCATCTGCGCACTTCGCTCAGGCAGTGCGAAATCAATTCGACGAGACCTTCGGTGCGGAGGGCACTATACGGCGAGGTAGGCCAGTGGCATAACCTGCATGTTCCTCCGTCATCAACCCCCCCTTTTATTTACTGTTAACCATAGGATAATTTCCCATCAGCTGCCGGTGCTTCTTGCACTAATTTAGATATACATACCCTTTTACTTATACACGTAGTCAATGGTGCTAGCGTCATGGTAGATACAGCTTTCGAATTTGCGATACCTCGACAGGGTGCCACTAGTGCCATGACAGGCATCACAGGAAGAAGGCCTCAGGGGTCAACGACAGCTCAAGAAATGACGACAACCCACACATTTACATCATTTATTGTTAAACATAGGATACCTTCCCATCAGCTGGCAGTGTTTTTTTGCTATAATTTTTTATATACATTCCCGTTTTAGTATGAATGTAGTCAATGATGCAGGCGTCATGGTAGATACAGCTTTCGAATTTGCGATACCTCGACAGGGTGCCACTAGTGCCATGACAGGCATCACAGGAAGAAGGCCTAAGGGGTCAACGACAGCTCAAGAAATGACGACAACCCACAGATTTACATCCTTTATTGTTAAACATAGGATACCTTCCCATCAGCTGGCAGTGTTTTTTCTTATATACATTCCCGTTTTAGTATGAATGTAGTAAATGGTGCAAGCGTCATGGTAGATACAGCTTTCGAATTTGCGATACCTCGACAGGGTGCCACTAGTGCCATGACAGGCATCACAGGAAGAAGGCCTAAGGGGTCAACGACAGCTCAAGAAATGACGACAACCCACACATTTACATCATTTATTGTTAAACATTGGATACCTTCCCATCAGCTGGCAGTGTTTTTTTGCTATAATTTTTTATATACATTCCCGTTTTAGTATGAATGTAGTCAATGATGCAGGCGTCATGGTAGATACAGCTTTCGAATTTGCGATACGTCGACAGGGTGCCACTAGTGCCATGACAGGCATCACAGGAAGAAGGCCTAAGGGGTCAACGACAGCTCAAGAAATGACGACAACCCACACATTTACATCATTTATTGTTAAACATAGGATACCTTCCCATCATCTGGCAGTGTTTTTTGCTATAATTTTTATATACATTCCCGTTTTAGTATGAATGTAGTCAATGATGCAGGCGTCATGGTAGATACAGCTTTCGAAGTAGCGATACCTCGACAGGGTGCCACTAGTGCCATGACTGGCATCACAGGAAGAAGGCCTAAGGGGTCAACGACAGCTCAAGAAATGACGACAACCCACACATTTACATCATTTATTGTTAAACATAGGATACCTTCCCATCAGCTGGCAGTGTTTTTTTGCTATAATTTTTATATACATTCCCGTTTTAGTATAAATGTAGTCAATGATGCAGGCGTCATGGTAGATACAGCTTTCGAATTTGCGATACCTCCACAGGGTGCCACTAGTGCCATGACAGGCATCACAGGAAGAAGGCCTAAGGGGTCAACGACAGCTCAAGAAATGACGACAACCCACACATTTACATCATTTATTGTTAAACATAGGATACCTTCCCATCATCTGGCAGTGTTTTTTGCTATAATTTTTATATACATTCCCGTTTTAGTATGAATGTAGTCAATGATGCAGGCGTCATGGTAGATACAGCTTTCTAAGTAGCGATACCTCGACAGGGTGCCACTAGTGCCATGACTGGCATCACAGGAAGAAGGCCTAAGGGGTCAACGACAGCTCAAGAAATGACGACAACCCACACATTTACATCATTTATTGTTAAACATAGGATACCTTCCCATCAGCTGGCAGTGTTTTTTTGCTATAATTTTTATATACATTCCCGTTTTAGTATGAATGTAGTCAATGATGCAGGCGTCATGGTAGATACAGCTTTCGAATTAGCGATACCTCGACAGGGTGCCACTAGTGCCATGACTGGCATCACAGGAACAAGGCCTAAGGGGTCAACGACAGCTCAAGAAATGACGACAACCCACACATTTACATCATTTATTGTTAAACATAGGATACCTTCCCATCAGCTGGCAGTGTTTTTTTGCTATAATTTTTATATACATTCCCGTTTTAGTATGAATGTAGTCAATGATGCAGGCGTCATGGTAGATACAGCTTTCGAATTTGCGATACCTCGACAGGGTGCCACTAGTGCCATGACTGGCATCACAGGAACAAGGCCTAAGGGGTCAACGACAGCTCAAGAAATGACGACAACCCACACATTTACATCATTTATTGTTAAACATTGGATACCTTCCCATCAGCTGGCAGTGTTTTTTTGCTATAATTTTTTATATACATTCCCGTTTTAGTATGAATGTAGTCAATGATGCAGGCGTCATGGTAGATACAGCTTTCGAATTTGCGATACGTCGACAGGGTGCCACTAGTGCCATGACAGGCATCACAGGAAGAAGGCCTAAGGGGTCAACGACAGCTCAAGAAATGACGACAACCCACACATTTACATCATTTATTGTTAAACATAGGATACCTTCCCATCAGCTGGCAGTGTTTTTTTGCTATAATTTTTATATACATTCCCGTTTTAGTATGAATGTAGTAAATGGTGCAAGCGTCATGGTAGATACAGCTTTCTAATTTGCGATACCTCGACAGGGTGCCACTAGTGCCATGACTGGCATCACAGGAAGAAAGCCTAAGGGGTCAACGACAGCTCAAGAAATGACAACCCACACATTTACATCATTTATCGTTAAACATAGGATACCTTCCCATCAGCTGGCAGTGTTTTTTTGCTATAATTTTTATATACATTCCCGTTTTAGTATGAATGTAGTCAATGATGCAGGCGTCATGGTAGATACAGCTTTCGAATTTGCGATACCTCCACAGGGTGCCACTAGTGCCATGACAGGCATCACAGGAAGAAGGCCTAAGGGGTCAACGACAGCTCAAGAAATGACGACAACCCACACATTTACATCATTTATTGTTAAACATAGGATACCTTCCCATCAGCTGGCAGTGTTTTTTTGCTATAATTTTTATATACATTCCCGTTTTAGTATGAATGTAGTAAATGGTGCAAGCGTCATGGTAGATACAGCTTTCTAATTTGCGATACCTCGACAGGGTGCCACTAGTGCCATGACTGGCATCACAGGAAGAAGGCCTAAGGGGTCAACGACAGCTCAAGAAATGACAACCCACACATTTACATCATTTATCGTTAAACATAGGATACCTTCCCATCAGCTGGCAGTGTTTTTTTGCTATAATTTTTATATACATTCCCGTTTTAGTATGAATGTAGTAAATGGTGCAAGCGTCATGGTAGATACAGCTTTCGAATTTGCGATACCTCGACAGGGTGCCACTAGTGCCATGACAGGCATCACAGGAAGAAGGCCTAAGGGGTCAACGACAGCTCAAGAAATGACGACAACCCACACATTTACATCATTTATTGTTAAACATAGGATACCTTCCCATCAGCTGGCAGTGTTTTTTTGCTATAATTTTTATATACATTCCCGTTTTAGTATGAATGTAGTCAATGATGCAGGCGTCATGGTAGATACAGCTTTCGAATTTGCGATACCTCCACAGGGTGCCACTAGTGCCATGACAGGCATCACAGGAAGAAGGCCTAAGGGGTCAACGACAGCTCAAGAAATGACGACAACCCACACATTTACATCATTTATTGTTAAACATAGGATACCTTCCCATCAGCTGGCAGTGTTTTTTTGCTATAATTTTTATATACATTCCCGTTTTAGTATGAATGTAGTCAATGATGCAGGCGTCATGGTAGATACAGCTTTCGAATTTGCGATACCTCCACAGGGTGCCACTAGTGCCATGACAGGCATCACAGGAAGAAGGCCTAAGGGGTCAACGACAGCTCAAGAAATGACGACAACCCACACATTTACATCATTTATTGTTAAACATAGGATACCTTCCCATCATCTGGCAGTGTTTTTTGCTATAATTTTTATATACATTCCCGTTTTAGTATGAATGTAGTCAATGATGCAGGCGTCATGGTAGATACAGCTTTCGAAGTAGCGATACCTCGACAGGGTGCCACTAGTGCCATGACTGGCATCACAGGAAGAAGGCCTAAGGGGTCAACGACAGCTCAAGAAATGACAACCCACACATTTACATCATTTATTGTTAAACATAGGATACCTTCCCATCAGCTGGCAGTGTTTTTTTGCTATAATTTTTATATACATTCCCGTTTTAGTATAAATGTAGTCAATGATGCAGGCGTGATGGTAGATACAGCTTTCGAATTTGCGATACCTCCACAGGGTGCCACTAGTGCCATGACAGGCATCACAGGAAGAAGGCCTAAGGGGTCAACGACAGCTCAAGAAATGACGACAACCCACACATTTACATCATTTATTGTTAAACATAGGATACCTTCCCATCAGCTGGCAGTGTTTTTTTGCTATAATTTTTATATACATTCCCGTTTTAGTATGAATGTAGTCAATGATGCAGGCGTCATGGTAGATACAGCTTTCGAATTAGCGATACCTCGACAGGGTGCCACTAGTGCCATGACTGGCATCACAGGAACAAGGCCTAAGGGGTCAACGACAGCTCAAGAAATGACGACAACCCACACATTTACATCATTTATTGTTAAACATTGGATACCTTCCCATCAGCTGGCAGTGTTTTTTTGCTATAATTTTTTATATACATTCCCGTTTTAGTATGAATGTAGTCAATGATGCAGGCGTCATGGTAGATACAGCTTTCGAATTTGCGATACGTCGACAGGGTGCCACTAGAGCCATGACAGGCATCACAGGAAGAAGGCCTAAGGGGTCAACGACAGCTCAAGAAATGACGACAACCCACACATTTACATCATTTATTGTTAAACATAGGATACCTTCCCATCAGCTGGCAGTGTTTTTTGCTATAATTTTTATATACATTCCCGTTTTAGTATGAATGTAGTAAATGGTGCAAGCGTCATGGTAGATACAGCTTTCGAATTTGCGATACCTCGACAGGGTGCCACTAGTGCCATGACAGGCATCACAGGAAGAAGGCCTAAGGGGTCAACGACAGCTCAAGAAATGACGACAACCCACACATTTACATCATTTATTGTTAAACATAGGATACCTTCCCATCAGCTGGCAGTGTTTTTTTGCTATAATTTTTATATACATTCCCGTTTTAGTATGAATGTAGTAAATGGTGCAAGCGTCATGGTAGATACAGCTTTCTAATTTGCGATACCTCGACAGGGTGCCACTAGTGCCACTAGTGCCATGACTGGCATCACAGGAAGAAGGCCTAAGGGGTCAACGACAGCTCAAGAAATGACAACCCACACATTTACATCATTTATCGTTAAACATAGGATACCTTCCCATCAGCTGGCAGTGTTTTTTTGCTATAATTTTTATATACATTCCCGTTTTAGTATGAATGTAGTCAATGATGCAGGCGTCATGGTAGATACAGCTTTCGAATTTGCGATACCTCGACAGGGTGCCACTAGTGCCATGACAGGCATCACAGGAAGAAGGCCTAAGGGGTCAACGACAGCTCAAGAAATGACGACAACCCACACATTTACATCATTTATTGTTAAACATAGGATACCTTCCCATCAGCTGGCAGTGTTTTTTTGCTATAATTTTTATATACATTCCCGTTTTAGTATGAATGTAGTAAATGGTGCAAGCGTCATGGTAGATACAGCTTTCTAATTTGCGATACCTCGACAGGGTGCCACTAGTGCCATGACTGGCATCACAGGAAGAAGGCCTAAGGGGTCAACGACAGCTCAAGAAATGACAACCCACACATTTACATCATTTATCGTTAAACATAGGATACCTTCCCATCAGCTGGCAGTGTTTTTTTGCTATAATTTTTATATACATTCCCGTTTTAGTATGAATGTAGTAAATGGTGCAAGCGTCATGGTAGATACAGCTTTCGAATTTGCGATACCTCGACAGGGTGCCACTAGTGCCATGACAGGCATCACAGGAAGAAGGCCTAAGGGGTCAACGACAGCTCAAGAAATGACGACAACCCACACATTTACATCATTTATTGTTAAACATAGGATACCTTCCCATCAGCTGGCAGTGTTTTTTTGCTATAATTTTTATATACATTCCCGTTTTAGTATGAATGTAGTCAATGATGCAGGCGTCATGGTAGATACAGCTTTCGAATTTGCGATACCTCCACAGGGTGCCACTAGTGCCATGACAGGCATCACAGGAAGAAGGCCTAAGGGGTCAACGACAGCTCAAGAAATGACGACAACCCACACATTTACATCATTTATTGTTAAACATAGGATACCTTCCCATCATCTGGCAGTGTTTTTTGCTATAATTTTTATATACATTCCCGTTTTAGTATGAATGTAGTCAATGATGCAGGCGTCATGGTAGATACAGCTTTCGAAGTAGCGATACCTCGACAGGGTGCCACTAGTGCCATGACTGGCATCACAGGAAGAAGGCCTAAGGGGTCAACGACAGCTCAAGAAATGACGACAACCCACACATTTACATCATTTATTGTTAAACATAGGATACCTTCCCATCAGCTGGCAGTGTTTTTTTGCTATAATTTTTATATACATTCCCGTTTTAGTATGAATGTAGTCAATGATGCAGGCGTCATGGTAGATACAGCTTTCGAATTAGCGATACCTCGACAGGGTGCCACTAGTGCCATGACTGGCATCACAGGAACAAGGCCTAATGGGTCGATGACAGATAGCTGAAGAAATGACAACCCACACATTTACATCATTTATTGTTAAACATAGGTTATCTTCCCATCAGCTGGCAGTGGTTTTTTGCTATCATTTTTATATACATTCACCTTTTAGTACGAATGTAGTCAATGCTGCAAGCGTCATGGTAGATACAGCTTTCGAATTAGCGATACCTCGACAGGGTGCCACTAGTGCCATGACTGGCATCACAGGAACAAGGCCTAAGGGGTCAACGACAGCTCAAGAAATGACAACCCACACATTTACATCATTTATTGTTAAACATAGGATACCTTCCCATCAGCTGGCAGTGTTTTTTGCTATAATTTTTATATACATTCCCGATTTAGTATGAATGTAGTCAATGACGCAGGCGTCATGGTAGATACAGCTTTCGAATTAGCGATACCTCGACAGGGTGCCACTAGTGCCATGACTGGCATCACAGGAACAAGGCCTAATGGGTCGATGACAGATAGCTGAAGAAATGACAACCCACACATTTACATCATTTATTGTTAAACATAGGATACCTTCCCATCAGCTGGCAGTGGTTTTTGCTATCATTTTTATATACATTCACGTTTTAGAACGAATGTAGTCAATGCTGCAAGCGTCATGGTAGATACAGCTTTCGAATTAGCGATACCTCGACAGGGTGCCACTAGTGCCATGACTGGCATCACAGGAACAAGGCCTAATGGGTCGATGACAGATAGCTGAAGAAATGACAACCCACACATTTACATCATTTATTGTTAAACATAGGATACCTTCCCATCAGCTGGCAGTGGTTTTTTGCTATCATTTTTATATAGATTCACGTTTTAGTACGAATGTAGTCAATGCTGCAAGCGTCATGGTAGATACAGCTTTCGAATTAGCGATACCTCGACAGGGTGCCACTAGTGCCATGACTGGCATCACAGGAACAAGGCCTAAGGGGTCAACGACAGCTCAAGAAATGACAACCCACACATTAACATCATTTATTGTTAAACATAGGATACCTTCCCATCAGCTGGCAGTGGTTTTTTGCTATCATTTTTATATACATTCACGTTTTAGTATGAATGTAGTCAATGCTGCAAGCGTCATGGTAGATACAGCTTTCGAATTAGCGATACCTCGACAGGGTGCCACTAGTGCCATGACTGGCATCACAGGAAAAAGGCCTAAGGGGTCAACGACAGCTCAAGAAATGACAACCCACACATTTACATCATTTATTGTTAAACATAGGATACCTTCCCATCAGCTGGCAGTGGTTTTTTGCTATCATTTTTATATACATTCACGTTTTAGTACGAATGTAGTCAATGCTGCAAGCGTCACGGTAGATACAGCTTTCGAATTAGCGATACCTCGACAGGGTGCCACTAGTGCCATGACTGGCATCACAGGAACAAGGCCTAAGGGGTCAACGAAAGCTCAAGAAATGACAACCCACACATTTACATCATTTATTGTTAAACATAGGATACCTTCCCATCAGCTGGCAGTGGTTTTTTGCATTAATTTATATATACATTCCCGTTTTAGTATGAATGTAGTCAATGCTGCAAGCGTCATGGTAGATACAGCTTTCGAATTAGCGATACCTCGACAGGGTGCCACTAGTGCCATGACTGGCATCACAGGAACAAGGCCTAAGGGGTCAACGACAGCTCAAGAAATGACAACCCACACATTAACATCATTTATTGTTAAACATAGGATACCTTCCCATCAGCTGGCAGTGGTTTTTTGCATTAATTTATATATACATTCCCGTTTTAGTATGAATGTAGTCAATGCTGCAAGCGTCATAGTAGATACAGCTTTCGAATTAGCGATACCTCGACAGGGTGCCACTAGTGCCATGACTGGCATCACAGGAACAAGGCCTAAGGGGTCAACGACAGCTCAAGAAATGACAACCCACACATTTACATCATTTATTGTTAAACATAGGATACCTTCCCATCAGCTGGCAGTGGTTTTTTGCTATCATTTTTATATACATTCACGTTTTAGTACGAATGTAGTCAATGCTGCAAGCGTCACGGTAGATACAGCTTTCGAATTAGCGATACCTCGACAGGGTGCCACTAGTGCCATGACTGGCATCACAGGAACAAGGCCTAAGGGGTCAACGACAGCTCAAGAAATGACAACCCACACATTTACATCATTTATTGTTAAACATAGGATACCTTCCCATCAGCTGGCAGTGGTTTTTTGCTATCATTTTTATATACATTCACGTTTTAGTACGAATGTAGTCAATGCTGCAAGCGTCACGGTAGATACAGCTTTCGAATTAGCGATACCTCGACAGGGTGCCACTAGTGCCATGACTGGCATCACAGGAACAAGGCCTAAGGGGTCAACGACAGCTCAAGAAATGACAACCCACACATTTACATCATTTATTGTTAAACATAGGATACCTTCCCATCAGCTGGCAGTGGTTTTTTGCTATCATTTTTATATACATTCACGTTTTAGTATGAATGTAGTCAATGCTGCAAGCGTCATGGTAGATACAGCTTTCGAATTAGCGATACCTCGACAGGGTGCCACTAGTGCCATGACTGGCATCACAGGAAAAAGGCCTAAGGGGTCAACGACAGCTCAAGAAAAGACAACCCACACATTTACATCATTTATTGTTAAACATAGGATACCTTCCCATCAGCTGGCAGTGGTTTTTTGCTATCATTTTTATATACATTCACGTTTTAGTACGAATGTAGTCAATGCTGCAAGCGTCACGGTAGATACAGCTTTCGAATTAGCGATACCTCGACAGGGTGCCACTAGTGCCATGACTGGCATCACAGGAACAAGGCCTAAGGGGTCAACGACAGCTCAAGAAATGACAACCCACACATTTACATCATTTATTGTTAAACATAGGATACCTTCCCATCAGCTGGCAGTGGTTTTTTGCATTAATTTATATATACATTCCCGTTTTAGTATGAATGTAGTCAATGCTGCAAGCGTCATGGTAGATACAGCTTTCGAATTAGCGATACCTCGACAGGGTGCCACTAGTGCCATGACTGGCATCACAGGAACAAGGCCTAAGCGGTCAACGACAGCTCAAGAAATGACAACCCACACATTTACATCATTTATTGTTAAACATAAGATACCTTCCCATCAGCTGGCAGTGGTTTTTTGCATTAATTTATATATACATTCCCGTTTTAGTATGAATGTAGTCAATGCTGCAAGCGTCATGGTAGATACAGCTTTCGAATTAGCGATACCTCGACAGGGTGCCACTAGTGCCATGACTGGCATCACAGGAACAAGGCCTAAGGGGTCAACGACAGCTCAAGAAATGACAACCCACACATTTACATCATTTATTGTTAAACATAGGATACCTTCCCATCAGCTGGCAGTGGTTTTTTGCTATCATTTTTATATACATTCACGTTTTAGTACGAATGTAGTCAATGCTGCAAGCGTCACGGTAGATACAGCTTTCGAATTAGCGATACCTCGACAGGGTGCCACTAGTGCCATGACTGGCATCACAGGAACAAGGCCTAAGGGGTCAACGACAGCTCAAGAAATGACAACCCACACATTTACATCATTTATTGTTAAACATAGGATACCTTCCCATCAGCTGGCAGTGGTTTTTTGCATTAATTTATATATACATTCCCGTTTTAGTATGAATGTAGTCAATGCTGCAAGCGTCATGGTAGATACAGCTTTCGAATTAGCGATACCTCGACAGGGTGCCACTAGTGCCATGACTGGCATCACAGGAACAAGGCCTAAGGGGTCAACGACAGCTCAAGAAATGACAACCCACACATTTACATCATTTATTGTTAAACATAGGATACCTTCCCATCAGCTGGCAGTGGTTTTTTGCTATCATTTTTATATACATTCACGTTTTAGTACGAATGTAGTCAATGCTGCAAGCGTCACGGTAGATACAGCTTTCGAATTAGCGATACCTCGACAGGGTGCCACTAGTGCCATGACTGGCATCACAGGAACAAGGCCTAAGGGGTCAACGACAGCTCAAGAAATGACAACCCACACATTTACATCATTTATTGTTAAACATAGGATACCTTCCCATCAGCTGGCAGTGGTTTTTTGCATTAATTTATATATACATTCCCGTTTTAGTATGAATGTAGTCAATGCTGCAAGCGTCATGGTAGATACAGCTTTCGAATTAGCGATACCTCGACAGGGTGCCACTAGTGCCATGACTGGCATCACAGGAACAAGGCCTAAGGGGTCAACGACAGCTCAAGAAATGACAACCCACACATTTACATCATTTATTGTTAAACATAGGATACCTTCCCATCAGCTGGCAGTGGTTTTTTGCTGTCATTTTTATATACATTCACGTTTTAGTACGAATGTAGTCAATGCTGCAAGCGTCACGGTAGATACAGCTTTCGAATTAGCGATACCTCGACAGGGTGCCACTAGTGCCATGACTGGCATCACAGGAACAAGGCCTAAGGGGTCAACGACAGCTCAAGAAATGACAACCCACACATTTACATCATTTATTGTTAAACATAGGATACCTTCCCATCAGCTGGCAGTGGTTTTTTGCTATCATTTTTATATACATTCACGTTTTAGTACGAATGTAGTCAATGCTGCAAGCGTCACGGTAGAAACAGCTTTCGAATTAGCGATACCTCGACAGGGTGCCACTAGTGCCATGACTGGCATCACAGGAACAAGGCCTAAGGGGTCAACGACAGCTCAAGAAATGACAACCCACACATTTACATCATTTATTGTTAAACATAGGATACCTTCCCATCAGCTGGCAGTGGTTTTTTGCTATCATTTTTATATACATTCACGTTTTAGTACGAATGTAGTCAATGCTGCAAGCGTCACGGTAGATACAGCTTTCGAATTAGCGATACCTCGACAGGGTGCCACTAGTGCCATGACTGGCATCACAGGAACAAGGCCTAAGGGGTCAACGACAGCTCAAGAAATGACAACCCACACATTTACATCATTTATTGTTAAACATAGGATACCTTCCCATCAGCTGGCAGTGGTTTTTTGCATTAATTTATATATACATTCCCGTTTTAGTATGAATGTAGTCAATGCTGCAAGCGTCATGGTAGATACAGCTTTCGAATTAGCGATACCTCGACAGGGTGCCACTAGTGCCATGACTGGCATCACAGGAACAAGGCCTAAGGGGTCAACGACAGCTCAAGAAATGACAACCCACACATTTACATCATTTATTGTTAAACATAGGATACCTTCCCATCAGCAGGCAGTGGTTTTTTGCTATCATTTTTATATACATTCACGTTTTAGCACGAATGTAGTCAATGCTGCAAGCGTCACGGTAGATACAGCTTTCGAATTAGCGATACCTCGACAGGGTGCCACTAGTGCCATGACTGGCATCACAGGAACAAGGCCTAAGGGGTCAACGACAGCTCAAGAAATGACAACCCACACATTTACATCATTTATTGTTAAACATAGGATACCTTCCCATCAGCTGGCAGTGGTTTTTTGCATTAATTTATATACACATTCCCGTTTTAGTATGAATGTAGTCAATGCTGCAAGCGTCATGGTAGATACAGCTTTCGAATTAGCGATACCTCGACAGGGTGCCACTAGTGCCATGACTGGCATCACAGGAACAAGGCCTAAGGGGTCAACGACAGCTCAAGAAATGACAACCCACACATTTACATCATTTATTGTTAAACATAGGATACCTTCCCATCAGCTGGCAGTGGTTTTTTGCTGTCATTTTTATATACATTCACGTTTTAGTACGAATGTAGTCAATGCTGCAAGCGTCACGGTAGATACAGCTTTCGAATTAGCGATACCTCGACAGGGTGCCACTAGTGCCATGACTGGCATCACAGGAACAAGGCCTAAGGGGTCAACGACAGCTCAAGAAATGACAACCCACACATTTACATCATTTATTGTTAAACATAGGATACCTTCCCATCAGCTGGCAGTGGTTTTTTGCTATCATTTTTATATACATTCACGTTTTAGTACGAATGTAGTCAATGCTGCAAGCGTCACGGTAGATACAGCTTTCGAATTAGCGATACCTCGACAGGGTGCCACTAGTGCCATGACTGGCATCACAGGAACAAGGCCTAAGGGGTCAACGACAGCTCAAGAAATGACAACCCACACATTTACATCATTTATTGTTAAACATAGGATACCTTCCCATCAGCTGGCAGTGGTTTTTTGCTATCATTTTTATATACATTCACGTTTTAGTACGAATGTAGTCAATGCTGCAAGCGTCACGGTAGATACAGCTTTCGAATTTGCGATACCTCCACAGGGTGCCACTAGTGCCATGACAGGCATCACAGGAAGAAGGCCTAAGGGGTCAACGACAGCTCAAGAAATGACAACCGACACATTTACATGATTTATTGTTAAACACAGGATACCGTCCCATCAGCTGGCAGTGTTTTTTGCTATAATTTTTATATACATTCCCGTTTTAGTATGAATGTAGTAAATGGTGCAAGCGTCATGGTAGATACAGCTTTCGAATTTGCGATACCTCGACAGGGTGCCACTAGTGCCATGACTGGCATCACAGGAAGAAGGCCTCAGGGGTCAACGACAGCTCAAGAAATGACGACAACCCACACATTTACATCATTTATTGTTAAACATAGGATACCGCCCCATCACCTGGCAGTTTTTTGCTATAATTTTTATATACATTCCCGTTTTAGTATGAATGTAGTCAATGATGCAGGCGTCATGGTAGATACAGCTTTCGAATTTGCGATACCTCCACAGGGTGCCACTAGTGCCATGACAGGCATCACAGGAAGAAGGCCTAAGGGGTCAACGACAGCTCAAGAAATGACAACCGACACATTTACATGATTTATTGTTAAACATAGGATACCGTCCCATCAGCTGGCAGTGTTTTTTGCTATAATTTTTATATACATTCCCGTTTTAGTATGAATGTAGTAAATGGTGCAAGCGTCATGGTAGATACAGCTTTCGAATTTGCGATACCTCGACAGGGTGCCACTAGTGCCATGACTGGCATCACAGGAACAAGGCCTCAGGGGTCAACGACAGCTCAAGAAATGACGACAACCCACACATTTACATCATTTATTGTTAAACATAGGATACCGCCCCATCACCTGGCAGTTTTTTGCTATAATATTTATATACATTCCCGTTTTAGTATGAATGTAGTCAATGATGCAGGCGTCATGGTAGATACAGCTTTCGAATTTGCGATACCTCCACAGGGTGCCACTAGTGCCATGACAGGCATCACAGGAAGAAGGCCTAAGGGGTCAACGACAGCTCAAGAAATGACAACCGACACATTTACATGATTTATTGTTAAACATAGGATACCGTCCCATCAGCTGGCAGTGTTTTTTGCTATAATTTTTATATACATTCCCGTTTTAGTATGAATGTAGTAAATGGTGCAAGCGTCATGGTAGATACAGCTTTCGAATTTGCGATACCTCGACAGGGTGCCACTAGTGCCATGACTGGCATCACAGGAAGAAGGCCTCAGGGGTCAACGACAGCTCAAGAAATGACGACAACCCACACATTTACATCATTTATTGTTAAACATAGGATACCGCCCCATCACCTGGCAGTTTTTTGCTATAATTTTTATATACATTCCCGTTTTAGTATGAATGTAGTCAATGATGCAGGCGTCATGGTAGATACAGCTTTCGAATTTGCGATACCTCCACAGGGTGCCACTAGTGCCATGACAGGCATCACAGGAAGAAGGCCTAAGGGGTCAACGACAGCTCAAGAAATGACAACCGACACATTTACATGATTTATTGTTAAACATAGGATACCGTCCCATCAGCTGGCAGTGTTTTTTGCTATAATTTTTATATACATTCCCGTTTTAGTATGAATGTAGTAAATGGTGCAAGCGTCACGGTAGATACAGCTTTCGAATTTGCGATACCTCGACAGGGTGCCACTAGTGCCATGACTGGCATCACAGGAACAAGGCCTCAGGGGTCAACGACAGCTCAAGAAATGACGACAACCCACACATTTACATCATTTATTGTTAAACATAGGATACCGCCCCATCACCTGGCAGTTTTTTGCTATAATTTTTATATACATTCCCGTTTTAGTATGAATGTAGTCAATGATGCAGGCGTCATGGTAGATACAGCTTTCGAATTTGCGATACCTCCACAGGGTGCCACTAGTGCCATGACAGGCATCACAGGAAGAAGGCCTAAGGGGTCAACGACAGCTCAAGAAATGACAACCGACACATTTACATGATTTATTGTTAAACATAAGATACCGTCCCATCAGCTGGCAGTGTTTTTTGCTATAATTTTTATATACATTCCCGTTTTAGTATGAATGTAGTAAATGGTGCAAGCGTCATGGTAGATACAGCTTTCGAATTTGCGATACCTCGACAGGGTGCCACTAGTGCCATGACTGGCATCACAGGAAGAAGGCCTCAGGGGTCAACGACAGCTCAAGAAATGACGACAACCCACACATTTACATCATTTATTGTTAAACATAGGATACCGTCCCATCAGCTGGCAGTTTTTTGCTATAATTTTTATATACATTCCCGTTTTAGTATGAATGTAGTCAATGATGCAGGCGTCATGGTAGATACAGCTTTCGAATTTGCGATACCTCCACAGGGTGCCACTAGTGCCATGACAGGCATCACAGGAAGAAGGCCTAAGGGGTCAACGACAGCTCAAGAAATGACGACAACCCACACATTTACATCATTTATTGTTAAACATAGGATACCGTCCCATCAGCTGGCAGTTTTTTGCTATAATTTTTATATACATTCCCGTTTTAGTATGAATGTAGTCAATGATGCAGGCGTCATGGTAGATACAGCTTTCGAATTTGCGATACCTCCACAGGGTGCCACTAGTGCCATGACAGGCATCACAGGAAGAAGGCCTAAGGGGTCAACGACAGCTCAAGAAATGACGACAACCCACACATTTACATCATTTATTGTTAAACATAGGATACCGTCCCATCAGCTGGCAGTTTTTTGCTATAATTTTTATATACATTCCCGTTTTAGTATGAATGTAGTCAATGATGCAGGCGTCATGGTAGATACAGCTTTCGAATTTGCGATACCTCCACAGGGTGCCACTAGTGCCATGACAGGCATCACAGGAAGAAGGCCTAAGGGGTCAACGACAGCTCAAGAAATGACGACAACCCACACATTTACATCATTTATTGTTAAACATAGGATACCGTCCCATCAGCTGGCAGTTTTTTGCTATAATTTTTATATACATTCCCGTTTAAGTATGAATGTAGTCAATGATGCAGGCGTCATGGTAGATACAGCTTTCGAATTTGCGATACCTCCACAGGGTGCCACTAGTGCCATGACAGGCATCACAGGAAGAAGGCCTAAGGGGTCAACGACAGCTCAAGAAATGACGACAACCCACACATTTACATCATTTATTGTTAAACATAGGATACCGTCCCATCAGCTGGCAGTTTTTTGCTATAATTTTTATATACATTCCCGTTTTAGTATGAATGTAGTCAATGATGCAGGCGTCATGGTAGATACAGCTTTCGAATTTGCGATACCTCCACAGGGTGCCACTAGTGCCACGACTGGCATCACAGGAAGAAGGCCTCAGGGGTCAACGACAGCTCAAGAAATGACAACCCACACATTTACATCATTTATTGTTAAACATAGGATACCGTCCCATCAGCTGGCAGTGTTTTTTGCTATAATTTTTATATACATTCCCGTTTTAGTATGAATGTAGTAAATGGTGCAAGCGTCATGGTAGATACAGCTTTCGAATTTGCGATACCTCGACAGGGTGCCACTAGTGCCATGACTGGCATCACAGGAAGAAGGCCTAAGGGGTCAACGACAGCTCAAGAAATGACAACCCACACATTTACATCATTTATTGTTAAACATAGGATACCGTCCCATCAGCTGGCAGTGTTTTTTGCTATAATTTTTATATACATTCCCGTTTTAGTATGATTGTAGTAAATGGTGCAAGCGTCATGGTAGATACAGCTTTCGAATTTGCGATACCTCGACAGGGTGCCACTAGTGCCATGACTGGCATCACAGGAAGAAGGCCTCAGGGGTCAACGACAGCTCAAGAAATGACAACCCACACATTTACATCATTTATTGTTAAACATAGGATACCGTCCCATCAGCTGGCAGTTTTTTGCTATCATTTTTATATACATTCCCGTTTTAGTATGAATGTAGTAAATGGTGCAAGCGTCATGGTAGATACAGCTTTCGAATTTGCGATACCTCGACAGGGTGCCACTAGTGCCATGACTGGCATCACAGGAAGAAGGCCTCAGGGGTCAACGACAGCTCAAGAAATGACGACAACCCACACATTTACATCACTTATTGTTAAACATAGGATACCGTCCCATCAGCTGGCAGTGTTTTTTGCTATAATTTTTATATACATTCCCGTTTTAGTATGAATGTAGTAAATGGTGCAAGCGTCATGGTAGATACAGCTTTCGAATTTGCGATACCTCGACAGGGTGACACTAGTGCCATGACTGGCATCACAGGAAGAAGGCCTCAGGGGTCAACGACAGCTCAAGAAATGACAACCCACACATTTACATCATTTATTGTTAAACATAGGATACCGTCCCATCAGCTGGCAGTGTTTTTTGCTATAATTTTTATATACATTCCCGTTTTAGTATGAATGTAGTAAATGGTGCAAGCGTCATGGTAGATACAGCTTTCGAATTTGCGATACCTCGACAGGGTGCCACTAGTGCCATGACTGGCATCACAGGAAGAAGGCCTCAGGGGTCAACGACAGCTCAAGAAATGACGACAACCCACACATTTACATCATTTATTGTTAAACATAGGATACCGTCCCATCAGCTGGCAGTGTTTTTTGCTATAATTTTTATATACATTCCCGTTTTAGTATGAATGTAGTAAATGGTGCAAGCGTCATGGTAGATACAGCTTTCGAATTTGCGATACCTCGACAGGGTGCCACTAGTGCCATGACTGGCATCACAGGAAGAAGGCCTCAGGGCTCAACGACAGCTCAAGAAATGACGACAACCCACACATTTACATCATTTATTGTTAAACATAGGATACCGTCCCATCAGCTGGCAGTTTTTTGCTATAATTTTTATATACATTCCCGTTTTAGTATGAATGTAGTAAATGGTGCAAGCGTCATGGTAGATACAGCTTTCGAATTTGCGATACCTCGACAGGGTGCCACTAGTGCCATGACTGGCATCACAGGAAGAAGGCCTCAGGGGTCAACGACAGCTCAAGAAATGACGACAACCCACACATTTACATCATTTATTGTTAAACATAGGATACCGTCCCATCAGCTGGCAGTTTTTTGCTATAATTTTTATATACATTCCCGTTTTAGTGTGAATGTAGTAAATGGTGCAAGCGTCATGGTAGATACAGCTTTCGAATTTGCGATACCTCGACAGGGTGCCACTAGTGCCATGACTGGCATCACAGGAAGAAGGCCTCAGGGGTCAACGACAGCTCAAGAAATGACAACCCACACATTTACATCATTTATTGTTAAACATAGGATACCGTCCCATCAGCTGGCAGTGTTTTTTGCTATAATTTTTATATACATTCCCGTTTTAGTATGAATGTAGTAAATGGTGCAAGCGTCATGGTAGATACAGCTTTCGAATTTGCGATACCTCGACAGGGTGCCACTAGTGCCATGACTGGCATCACAGGAAGAAGGCCTCAGGGGTCAACGACAGCTCAAGAAATGACAACCCACACATTTACATCATTTATTGTTAAACATAGGATACCGTCCCATCAGCTGGCAGTGTTTTTTGCTATAATTTTTATATACATTCCCGTTTTAGTATGAATGTAGTAAATGGTGCAAGCGTCATGGTAGATACAGCTTTCGAATTTGCGATACCTCGACAGGGTGACACTAGTGCCATGACTGGCATCACAGGAAGAAGGCCTCAGGGGTCAACGACAGCTCAAGAAATGACAACCCACACATTTACATCATTTATTGTTAAACATAGGATACCGTCCCATCAGCTGGCAGTGTTTTTTGCTATAATTTTTATATACATTCCCGTTTTAGTATGAATGTAGTAAATGGTGCAAGCGTCATGGTAGATACAGCTTTCGAATTTGCGATACCTCGACAGGGTGCCACTAGTGCCATGACTGGCATCACAGGAAGAAGGCCTCAGGGGTCAACGACAGCTCAAGAAATGACAACCCACACATTTACATCATTTATTGTTAAACATAGGATACCGTCCCATCAGCTGGCAGTGTTTTTTGCTATAATTTTTATATACATTCCCGTTTTAGTATGAATGTAGTAAATGGTGCAAGCGTCATGGTAGATACAGCTTTCGAATTTGCGATACCTCGACAGGGTGCCACTAGTGCCATGACTGGCATCACAGGAAGAAGGCCTCAGGGGTCAACGACAGCTCAAGAAATGACGACAACCCACACATTTACATCATTTATTGTTAAACATAGGATACCGTCCCATCAGCTGGCAGTGTTTTTTGCTATAATTTTTATATACATTCCCGTTTTAGTATGAATGTAGTAAATGGTGCAAGCGTCATGGTAGATACAGCTTTCGAATTTGCGATACCTCGACAGGGTGCCACTAGTGCCACGACTGGCATCACAGGAAGAAGGCCTCAGGGGTCAACGACAGCTCAAGAAATGACAACCCACACATTTACATCATTTATTGTTAAACATAGGATACCGTCCCATCAGCTGGCAGTTTTTTGCTATAATTTTTATATACATTCCCGTTTTAGTATGAATGTAGTCAATGATGCAGGCGTCATGGTAGATACAGCTTTCGAATTTGCGATACCTCCACAGGGTGCCACTAGTGCCATGACAGGCATCACAGGAAGAAGGCCGAAGGGGTCAACGACAGCTCAAGAAATGACAACCCACACATTTACATGATTTATTGTTAAACATAGGATACCGTCCCATTAGCTGGCAGTGTTTTTTGCTATAATTTTTATATACATTCCCGTTTTAGTATGAATGTAGTAAATGGTGCAAGCGTCATGGTAGATACAGCTTTCGAATTTGCGATACCTCCACAGGGTGCCACTAGTGCCATGACTGGCATCACAGGAAGAAGGCCTCAGGGGTCAACGACAGCTCAAGAAATGACAACCCACACATTTACATCATTTATTGTTAAACATAGGATACCGTCCCATCAGCTGGCAGTGTTTTTTGCTATAATTTTTATATACATTCCCGTTTTAGTATGAATGTAGTAAATGGTGCAAGCGTCATGGTAGATACAGCTTTCGAATTTGCGATACCTCCACAGGGTGCCACTAGTGCCATGATTGGCATCACAGGAACAAGGCCTAAGTGGTCAACGACAGCTCAAGAAATGACAACCCACACATTTACATCATTTATTGTTAAACATAGGATACCGTCCCATCAGCTGGCAGTGTTTTTTGCTATAATTTTTATATACATTCCCGTTTTAGTATGAATGTAGTAAATGGTGCAAGCGTCATGGTAGATACAGCTTTCGAATTTGCGATACCTCCACAGGGTGCCACTAGTGCCATGACTGGCATCACAGGAACAAGGCCTAAGGGGTCAACGACAGCTCAAGAAATGACAACCCACACATTTACATCATTTATTGTTAAACATAGGATACCGTCCCATCAGCTGGCAGTGTTTTTTGCTATAATTTTTATATACATTCCCGTTTCAGTATGAATGTAGTAAATGGTGCAAGCGTCATGGTAGATACAGCTTTCGAATTTGCGATACCTCCACAGGGTGCCACTAGTGCCATGACTGGCATCACAGGAACAAGGCCTAAGGGGTCAACGACAGCTCAAGAAATGACAACCCACACATTTACATCATTTATTGTTAAACATAGGATACCGTCCCATCAGCTGGCAGTGTTTTTTGCTATAATTTTTATATACATTCCCGTTTTAGTATGAATGTAGTAAATGGTGCAAGCGTCATGGTAGATACAGCTTTCGAATTTGCGATACCTCCACAGGGTGCCACTAGTGCCATGACTGGCATCACAGGAACAAGGCCTAAGGGGTCAACGACAGCTCAAGAAATGACAACCCACACATTTACATCATTTATTGTTAAACATAGGATACCGTCCCATCAGCTGGCAGTGTTTTTTGCTATAATTTTTATATACATTCCCGTTTTAGTATGAATGTAGTAAATGGTGCAAGCGTCATGGTAGATACAGCTTTCGAATTTGCGATACCTCCACAGGGTGCCACTAGTGCCATGACTGGCATCACAGGAAGAAGGCCTCAGGGGTCAACGACAGCTCAAGAAATGACGACAACCCACACATTTACATCATTTATTGTTAAACATAGGATACCGTCCCATCAGCTGGCAGTGTTTTTTGCTATAATTTTTATATACATTCCCGTTTTAGTATGAATGTAGTAAATGGTGCAAGCGTCATGGTAGATACAGCTTTCGAATTTGCGATACCTCCACAGGGTGCCACTAGTGCCATGACTGGCATCACAGGAAGAAGGCCTCAGGGGTCAACGACAGCTCAAGAAATGACAACCCACACATTTACATCATTTATTGTTAAACATAGGATACCGTCCCATCAGCTGGCAGTGTTTTTTGCTATAATTTTTATATACATTCCCGTTTTAGTATGAATGTAGTAAATGGTGCAAGCGTCATGGTAGATACAGCTTTCGAATTTGCGATACCTCCACAGGGTGCCACTAGTGCCATGACTGGCATCACAGGAAGAAGGCCTCAGGGGTCAACGACAGCTCAAGAAATGACAACCCACACATTTACATCATTTATTGTTAAACATAGGATACCGTCCCATCAGCTGGCAGTGTTTTTTGCTATAATTTTTATATACATTCCCGTTTTAGTATGAATGTAGTAAATGGTGCAAGCGTCATGGTAGATACAGCTTTCGAATTTGCGATACCTCCACAGGGTGCCACTAGTGCCATGACTGGCATCACAGGAAGAAGGCCTCAGGGGTCAACGACAGCTCAAGAAATGACAACCCACACATTTACATCATTTATTGTTAAACATAGGATACCGTCCCATCAGCTGGCAGTGTTTTTTGCTATAATTATTATATACATTCCCGTTTTAGTATGAATGTAGTAAATGGTGCAAGCGTCATGGTAGATACAGCTTTCGAATTTGCGATACCTCCACAGGGTGCCACTAGTGCCATGACAGGCATCACAGGAAGAAGGCCTCAGGGGTCAACGACAGCTCAAGAAATGACGACAACCCACACATTTACATCATTTATTGTTAAACATGGGATACCGTCCCATCAGCTGGCAGTTTTTTGCTATAATTTTTATATACATTCCCGTTTTAGTATGAATGTAGTAAATGGTGCAAGCGTCATGGTAGATACAGCTTTCGAATTTGCGATACCTCGACAGGGTGCCACTAGTGCCATGACTGGCATCACAGGAAGAAGGCCTCAGGGGTCAACGACAGCTCAAGAAATGACGACAACCCACACATTTACATCATTTATTGTTAAACATAGGATACCGTCCCATCAGCTGGCAGTTTTTTGCTATAATTTTTATATACATTCCCGTTTTAGTATGAATGTAGTAAATGGTGCAAGCGTCATGGTAGATACAGCTTTCGAATTTGCGATACCTCGACAGGGTGCCACTAGTGCCATGACTGGCATCACAGGAAGAAGGCCTCAGGGGTCAACGACAGCTCAAGAAATGACGACAACCCACACATTTACATCATTTATTGTTAAACATAGGATACCGTCCCATCAGCTGGCAGTTTTTTGCTATAATTTTTATATACATTCCCGTTTTAGTATGAATGTAGTCAATGATGCAGGCGTCATGGTAGATACAGCTTTCGAATTTGCGATACCTCCACAGGGTGCCACTAGTGCCATGACAGGCATCACAGGAAGAAGGCCTAAGGGGTCAACGACAGCTCAAGAAATGACGACAACCCACACATTTACATAATTTATTGTTAAACATAGGATACCGTCCCATCAGCTGGCAGTGTTTTTTGCTATAATTTTTATATACATTCCCGTTTTAGTATGAATGTAGTAAATGGTGCAAGCGTCATGGTAGATACAGCTTTCGAATTTGCGATACCTCGACAGGGTGCCACTAGTGCCATGACAGGCATCACAGGAAGAAGGCCTCAGGGGTCAACGACAGCTCAAGAAATGACGACAACCCACACATTTACATCATTTATTGTTAAACATAGGATACCGTCCCATCAGCTGGCAGTTTTTTGCTATAATTTTTATATACATTCCCGTTTTAGTATGAATGTAGTAAATGGTGCAAGCGTCATGGTAGATACAGCTTTCGAATTTGCGATACCTCCACAGGGTGCCACTAGTGCCATGACAGGCATCACAGGAAGAAGGCCTCAGGGGTCAACGACAGCTCAAGAAATGACGACAACCCACACATTTACATCATTTATTGTTAAACATAGGATACCGTCCCATCAGCTGGCAGTTTTTTGCTATAATTTTTATATACATTCCCGTTTTAGTATGAATGTAGTAAATGGTGCAAGCGTCATGGTAGATACAGCTTTCGAATTTGCGATACCTCGACAGGGTGCCACTAGTGCCATGACTGGCATCACAGGAAGAAGGCCTCAGGGGTCAACGACAGCTCAAGAAATGACGACAACCCACACATTTACATCATTTATTGTTAAACATAGGATACCGTCCCATCAGCTGGCAGTGTTTTTTGCTATAATTTTTATATACATTCCCGTTTTAGTATGAATGTAGTAAATGGTGCAAGCGTCATGGTAGATACAGCTTTCGAATTTGCGATACCTCGACAGGGTGCCACTAGTGCCATGACTGGCATCACAGGAAGAAGGCCTCAGGGGTCAACGACAGCTCAAGAAATGACGACAACCCACACATTTACATCATTTATTGTTAAACATAGGATACCGTCCCATCAGCTGGCAGTTTTTTGCTATAATTTTTATATACATTCCCGTTTTAGTATGAATGTAGTAAATGGTGCAAGCGTCATGGTAGATACAGCTTTCGAATTTGCGATACCTCGACAGGGTGCCACTAGTGCCATGACTGGCATCACAGGAAGAAGGCCTCAGGGGTCAACGACAGCTCAAGAAATGACGACAACCCACACATTTACATCATTTATTGTTAAACATAAGATACCGTCCCATCAGCTGGCAGTTTTTTGCTATAATTTTTATATACATTCCCGTTTTAGTATGAATGTAGTAAATGGTGCAAGCGTCATGGTAGATACAGCTTTCGAATTTGCGATACCTCGACAGGGTGCCACTAGTGCCATGACTGGCATCACAGGAAGAAGGCCTCAGGGGTCAACGACAGCTCAAGAAATGACGACAACCCACACATTTACATCATTTATTGTTAAACATAGGATACCGTCCCATCAGCTGGCAGTTTTTTGCTATAATTTTTATATACATTCCCGTTTTAGTATGAATGTAGTCAATGATGCAGGCGTCATGGTAGATACAGCTTTCGAATTTGCGATACCTCCACAGGGTGCCACTAGTGCCATGACAGGCATCACAGGAAGAAGGCCTAAGGGGTCAACGACAGCTCAAGAAATGACGACAACCCACACATTTACATAATTTATTGTTAAACATAGGATACCGTCCCATCAGCTGGCAGTGTTTTTTGCTATAATTTTTATATACATTCCCGTTTTAGTATGAATGTAGTAAATGGTGCAAGCGTCATGGTAGATACAGCTTTCGAATTTGCGATACCTCGACAGGGTGCCACTAGTGCCATGACAGGCATCACAGGAAGAAGGCCTCAGGGGTCAACGACAGCTCAAGAAATGACGACAACCCACACATTTACATCATTTATTGTTAAACATAGGATACCGTCCCATCAGCTGGCAGTCTTTTGCTATAATTTTTATATACATTCCCGTTTTAGTATGAATGTAGTAAATGGTGCAAGCGTCATGGTAGATACAGCTTTCGAATTTGCGATACCTCCACAGGGTGCCACTAGTGCCATGACAGGCATCACAGGAAGAAGGCCTCAGGGGTCAGCGACAGCTCAAGAAATGACGACAACCCACACATTTACATCATTTATTGTTAAACATAGGATACCGTCCCATCAGCTGGCAGTTTTTTGCTATAATTTTTATATACATTCCCGTTTTAGTATGAATGTAGTAAATGGTGCAAGCGTCATGGTAGATACAGCTTTCGAATTTGCGATACCTCGACAGGGTGCCACTAGTGCCATGACAGGCATCACAGGAAGAAGGCCTCAGGGGTCAACGACAGCTCAAGAAATGACGACAACCCACACATTTACATCATTTATTGTTAAACATAGGATACCGTCCCATCAGCTGGCAGTGTTTTTTGCTATAATTTTTATATACATTCCCGTTTTAGTATGAATGTAGTAAATGGTGCAAGCGTCATGGTAGATACAGCTTTCGAATTTGCGATACCTCGACAGGGTGCCACTAGTGCCATGACTGGCATCACAGGAAGAAGGCCTCAGGGGTCAACGACAGCTCAAGAAATGACGACAACCCACACATTTACATCATTTATTGTTAAACATAGGATACCGTCCCATCAGCTGGCAGTTTTTTGCTATAATTTTTATATACATTCCCGTTTTAGTATGAATGTAGTAAATGGTGCAAGCGTCATGGTAGATACAGCTTTCGAATTTGCGATACCTCCACAGGGTGCCACTAGTGCCATGACTGGCATCACAGGAAGAAGGCCTCAGGGGTCAACGACAGCTCAAGAAATGACGACAACCCACACATTTACATCATTTATTGTTAAACATAGGATACCGTCCCATCAGCTGGCAGTTTTTTGCTATAATTTTTATATACATTCCCGTTTTAGTATGAATGTAGTAAATGGTGCAAGCGTCATGGTAGATACAGCTTTCGAATTTGCGATACCTCGACAGGGTGCCACTAGTGCCATGACTGGCATCACAGGAAGAAGGCCTCAGGGGTCAACGACAGCTCAAGAAATGACGACAACCCACACATTTACATCATTTATTGTTAAACATAGGATACCGTCCCATCAGCTGGCAGTGTTTTTTGCTATAATTTTTATATACATTCCCGTTTTAGTATGAATGTAGTAAATGGTGCAAGCGTCATGGTAGATACAGCTTTCGAATTTGCGATACCTCGACAGGGTGCCACTAGTGCCATGACTGGCATCACAGGAAGAAGGCCTCAGGGGTCAACGACAGCTCAAGAAATGACGACAACCCACACATTTACATCATTTATTGTTAAACATAGGATACCGTCCCATCAGCTGGCAGTTTTTTGCTATAATTTTTATATACATTCCCGTTTTAGTATGAATGTAGTAAATGGTGCAAGCGTCATGGTAGATACAGCTTTCGAATTTGCGATACCTCCACAGGGTGCCACTAGTGCCATGACAGGCATCACAGGAAGAAGGCCTCAGGGGTCAACGACAGCTTAAGAAATGACGACAACCCACACATTTACATCATTTATTGTTAAACATAGGATACCGTCCCATCAGCTGGCAGTTTTTTGCTATAATTTTTATATACATTCCCGTTTTAGTATGAATGTAGTAAATGGTGCAAGCGTCATGGTAGATACAGCTTTCGAATTTGCGATACCTCGACAGGGTGCCACTAGTGCCATGACTGGCATCACAGGAAGAAGGCCTCAGGGGTCAACGACAGCTCAAGAAATGACGACAACCCACACATTTACATCATTTATTGTTAAACATAGGATACCGTCCCATCAGCTGGCAGTGTTTTTTGCTATAATTTTTATATACATTCCCGTTTTAGTATGAATGTAGTAAATGGTGCAAGCGTCATGGTAGATACAGCTTTCGAATTTGCGATACCTCGACAGGGTGCCACTAGTGCCATGACTGGCATCACAGGAAGAAGGCCTCAGGGGTCAACGACAGCTCAAGAAATGACGACAACCCACACATTTACATCATTTATTGTTAAACATAGGATACCGTCCCATCAGCTGGCAGTTTTTTGCTATAATTTTTATATACATTCCCGTTTTAGTATGAATGTAGTAAATGGTGCAAGCGTCATGGTAGATACAGCTTTCGAATTTGCGATACCTCGACAGGGTGCCACTAGTGCCATGACTGGCATCACAGGAAGAAGGCCTCAGGGGTCAACGACAGCTCAAGAAATGACGACAACCCACACATTTACATCATTTATTGTTAAACATAGGATACCGTCCCATCAGCTGGCAGTTTTTTGCTATAATTTTTATATACATTCCCGTTTTAGTATGAATGTAGTAAATGGTGCAAGCGTCATGGTAGATACAGCTTTCGAATTTGCGATACCTCGACAGGGTGCCACTAGTGCCATGACTGGCATCACAGGAAGAAGGCCTCAGGGGTCAACGACAGCTCAAGAAATGACGACAACCCACACATTTACATCATTTATTGTTAAACATAGGATACCGTCCCATCAGCTGGCAGTTTTTTGCTATAATTTTTATATGCATTCCCGTTTTAGTATGAATGTAGTAAATGGTGCAAGCGTCATGGTAGATACAGCTTTCGAATTTGCGATACCTCGACAGGGTGCCACTAGTGCCATGACTGGCATCACAGGAAGAAGGCCTCAGGGGTCAACGACAGCTCAAGAAATGACGACAACCCACACATTTACATCATTTATTGTTAAACATAGGATACCGTCCCATCAGCTGGCAGGTTTTTGCTATAATTTTTATATACATTCCCGTTTTAGTATGAATGTAGTCAATGATGCAGGCGTCATGGTAGATACAGCTTTCGAATTTGCGATACCTCCACAGGGTGCCACTAGTGCCATGACAGGCATCACAGAAAGAAGGCCTCAGGGGTCAACGACAGCTCAAGAAATGACGACAACCCACACATTTACATCATTTATTGTTAAACATAGGATACCGTCCCATCAGCTGGCAGTTTTTTGCTATAATTTTTATATACATTCCCGTTTTAGTATGAATGTAGTAAATGGTGCAAGCGTCATGGTAGATACAGCTTTCGAATTTGCGATACCTCGACAGGGTGCCACTAGTGCCATGACTGGCATCACAGGAAGAAGGCCTCAGGGGTCAACGACAGCTCAAGAAATGACGACAACCCACACATTTACATCATTTATTGTTAAACATAGGATACCGTCCCATCAGCTGGCAGTGTTTTTTGCTATAATTTTTATATACATTCCCGTTTTAGTATGAATGTAGTAAATGATGCAAGCGTCATGGTAGATACAGCTTTCGAATTTGCGATACCTCGACAGGGTGCCACTAGTGCCATGACTGGCATCACAGGAAGAAGGCCTCAGGGGTCAACGACAGCTCAAGAAATGACGACAACCCACACATTTACATCATTTATTGTTAAACATAGGATACCGTCCCATCAGCTGGCAGTTTTTTGCTATAATTTTTATATACATTCCCGTTTTAGTATGGATGTAGTAAATGGTGCAAGCGTCATGGTAGATACAGCTTTCGAATTTGCGATACCTCCACAGGGTGCCACTAGTGCCATGACTGGCATCACAGGAAGAAGGCCTCAGGGGTCAACGACAGCTCAAGAAATGACGACAACCCACACATTTACATCATTTATTGTTAAACATAGGATACCGTCCCATCAGCTGGCAGTTTTTTGCTATAATTTTTATATACATTCCCGTTTTAGTATGAATGTAGTAAATGGTGCAAGCGTCATGGTAGATACAGCTTTCGAATTTGCGATACCTCGACAGGGTGCCACTAGTGCCATGACTGGCATCACAGGAAGAAGGCCTCAGGGGTCAACGACAGCTCAAGAAATGACGACAACCCACACATTTACATCATTTATTGTTAAACATAGGATACCGTCCCATCAGCTGGCAGTGTTTTTTGCTATAATTTTTATATACATTCCCGTTTTAGTATGAATGTAGTAAATGGTGCAAGCGTCATGGTAGATACAGCTTTCGAATTTGCGATACCTCGACAGGGTGCCACTAGTGCCATGACTGGCATCACAGGAAGAAGGCCTCAGGGGTCAACGACAGCTCAAGAAATGACGACAACCCACACATTTACATCATTTATTGTTAAACATAGGATACCGTCCCATCAGCTGGCAGTTTTTTGCTATAATTTTTATATACATTCCCGTTTTAGTATGAATGTAGTAAATGGTGCAAGCGTCATGGTAGATACAGCTTTCGAATTTGCGATACCTCGACAGGGTGCCACTAGTGCCATGACTGGCATCACAGGAAGAAGGCCTCAGGGGTCAACGACAGCTCAAGAAATGACGACAACCCACACATTTACATCATTTATTGTTAAACATAGGATACCGTCCCATCAGCTGGCAGTTTTTTGCTATAATTTTTATATACATTCCCGTTTTAGTATGAATGTAGTCAATGATGCAGGCGTCATGGTAGATACAGCTTTCGAATTTGCGATACCTCGACAGGGTGCCACTAGTGCCATGACTGGCATCACAGGAAGAAGGCCTCAGGGGTCAACGACAGCTCAAGAAATGACGACAACCCACACATTTACATCATTTATTGTTAAACATAGGATACCGTCCCATCAGCTGGCAGTTTTTTGCTATAATTTTTATATACATTCCCGTTTTAGTATGAATGTAGTCAATGATGCAGGCGTCATGGTAGATACAGCTTTCGAATTTGCGATACCTCCACAGGGTGCCACTAGTGCCATGACTGGCATCACAGGAAGAAGGCCTCAGGGGTCAACGACAGCTCAAGAAATGACAACCCACACATTTACATCATTTATTGTTAAACATAGGATACCGTCCCATCAGCTGGCAGTGTTTTTTGCTATAATTATTATATACATTCCCGTTTTAGTATGAATGTAGTAAATGGTGCAAGCGTCATGGTAGATACAGCTTTCGAATTTGCGATACCTCCACAGGGTGCCACTAGTGCCATGACAGGCATCACAGGAAGAAGGCCTCAGGGGTCAACGACAGCTCAAGAAATGACGACAACCCACACATTTACATCATTTATTGTTAAACATAGGATACCGTCCCATCAGCTGGCAGTTTTTTGCTATAATTTTTATATACATTCCCGTTTTAGTATGAATGTAGTCAATGATGCAGGCGTCATGGTAGATACAGCTTTCGAATTTGCGATACCTCCACAGGGTGCCACTAGTGCCATGACAGGCATCACAGGAAGAAGGCCTCAGGGGTCAACGACAGCTCAAGAAATGACGACAACCCACACATTTACATCATTTATTGTTAAACATAGGATACCGTCCCATCAGCTGGCAGTGTTTTTTGCTATAATTATTATATACATTCCCGTTTTAGTATGAATGTAGTCAATGATGCAGGCGTCATGGTAGATACAGCTTTCGAATTTGCGATACCTCCACAGGGTGCCACTAGTGCCATGACAGGCATCACAGGAAGAAGGCCTCAGGGGTCAACGACAGCTCAAGAAATGACGACAACCCACACATTTACATCATTTATTGTTAAACATAGGATACCGTCCCATCAGCTGGCAGTGTTTTTTGCTATAATTTTTATATACATTCCCGTTTTAGTATGAATGTAGTCAATGATGCAGGCGTCATGGTAGATACAGCTTTCGAATTTGCGATACCTCCACAGGGTGCCACTAGTGCCATGACTGGCATCACAGGAAGAAGGCCTCAGGGGTCAACGACAGCTCAAGAAATGACAACCCACACATTTACATCATTTATTGTTAAACATAGGATACCGTCCCATCAGCTGGCAGTGTTTTTGCTATAATTATTATATACATTCCCGTTTTAGTATGAATGTAGTAAATGGTGCAAGCGTCATGGTAGATACAGCTTTCGAATTTGCGATACCTCGACAGGGTGCCACTAGTGCCATGACAGGCATCACAGGAAGAAGGCCTCAGGGGTCAACGACAGCTCAAGAAATGACGACAACCCACACATTTACATCATTTATTGTTAAACATAGGATACCGTCCCATCAGCTGGCAGTTTTTTGCTATAATTTTTATATACATTCCCGTTTTAGTATGAATGTAGTCAATGATGCAGGCGTCATGGTAGATACAGCTTTCGAATTTGCGATACCTCCACAGGGTGCCACTAGTGCCATGACAGGCATCACAGGAAGAAGGCCTCAGGGGTCAACGACAGCTCAAGAAATGACGACAACCCACACATTTACATCATTTATTGTTAAACATAGGATACCGTCCCATCAGCTGGCAGTTATTTGCTATAATTTTTATATACATTCCCGTTTTAGTATGAATGTAGTCAATGATGCAGGCGTCATGGTAGATACAGCTTTCGAATTTGCGATACCTCCACAGGGTGCCACTAGTGCCATGACTGGCATCACAGGAAGAAGGCCTCAGGGGTCAACGACAGCTCAAGAAATGACAACCCACACATTTACATCATTTATTGTTAAACATAGGATACCGTCCCATCAGCTGGCAGTGTTTTTTGCTATAATTATTATATACATTCCCGTTTTAGTATGAATGTAGTAAATGGTGCAAGCGTCATGGTAGATACAGCTTTCGAATTTGCGATACCTCGACAGGGTGCCACTAGTGCCATGACTGGCATCACAGGAAGAAGGCCTCAGGGGTCAACGACAGCTCAAGAAATGACGACAACCCACACATTTACATCATTTATTGTTAAACATAGGATACCGTCCCATCAGCTGGCAGTTTTTTGCTATAATTTTTATATACATTCCCGTTTTAGTATGAATGTAGTCAATGATGCAGGCGTCATGGTAGATACAGCTTTCGAATTTGCGATACCTCCACAGGGTGCCACTAGTGCCATGACAGGCATCACAGGAAGAAGGCCTCAGGGGTCAACGACAGCTCAAGAAATGACGACAACCCACACATTTACATCATTTATTGTTAAACATAGGATACCGTCCCATCAGCTGGCAGTGTTTTTTGCTATAATTTTTATATACATTCCCGTTTTAGTATGAATGTAGTAAATGGTGCAAGCGTCACGGTAGATACAGCTTTCGAATTTGCGATACCTCGACAGGGTGCCACTAGTGCCATGACTGGCATCACAGGAAGAAGGCCTCAGGGGTCAACGACAGCTCAAGAAATGACGACAACCCACACATTTACATCATTTATTGTTAAACATAGGATACCGTCCCATCAGCTGGCAGTTTTTTGCTATAATTTTTATATACATTCCCGTTTTAGTATGAATGTAGTCAATGATGCAGGCGTCATGGTAGATACAGCTTTCGAATTTGCGATACCTCCACAGGGTGCCACTAGTGCCATGACTGGCATCACAGGAAGAAGGCCTCAGGGGTCAACGACAGCTCAAGAAATGACAACCCACACATTTACATCATTTATTGTTAAACATAGGATACCGTCCCATCAGCTGGCAGTGTTTTTTGCTATAATTATTATATACATTCCCGTTTTAGTATGAATGTAGTAAATGGTGCAAGCGTCATGGTAGATACTGCTTTCGAATTTGCGATACCTCCACAGGGTGCCACTAGTGCCATGACAGGCATCACAGGAAGAAGGCCTCAGGGGTCAACGACAGCTCAAGAAATGACGACAACCCACACATTTACATCATTTATTGTTAAACATAGGATACCGTCCCATCAGCTGGCAGTTTTTTGCTATAATTTTTATATACATTCCCGTTTTAGTATGAATGTAGTAAATGGTGCAAGCGTCATGGTAGATACAGCTTTCGAATTTGCGATACCTCGACAGGGTGCCACTAGTGCCATGACTGGCATCACAGGAAGAAGGCCTCAGGGGTCAACGACAGCTCAAGAAATGACGACAACCCACACATTTACATCATTTATTGTTAAACATAGGATACCGTCCCATCAGCTGGCAGTGTTTTTTGCTATAATTTTTATATACATTCCCGTTTTAGTATGAATGTAGTAAATGGTGCAAGCGTCATGGTAGATACAGCTTTCGAATTTGCGATACCTCGACAGGGTGCCACTAGTGCCATGACAGGCATCACAGGAAGAAGGCCTCAGGTGTCAACGACAGCTCAAGAAATGACGACAACCCACACATTTACATCATTTATTGTTAAACATAGGATACCGTCCCATCAGCTGGCAGTTTTTTGCTATAATTTTTATATACATTCCCGTTTTAGTATGAATGTAGTAAATGGTGCAAGCGTCATGGTAGATACAGCTTTCGAATTTGCGATACCTCCACAGGGTGCCACTAGTGCCATGACAGGCATCACAGGAAGAAGGCCTCAGGGGTCAACGACAGCTCAAGAAATGACGACAACCCACACATTTACATCATTTATTGTTAAACATAGGATACCGTCCCATCAGCTGGCAGTTTTTTGCTATAATTTTTATATACATTCCCGTTTTAGTATGAATGTAGTAAATGGTGCAAGCGTCATGGTAGATACAGCTTTCGAATTTGCGATACCTCCACAGGGTGCCACTAGTGCCATGACAGGCATCACAGGAAGAAGGCCTCAGGGGTCAACGACAGCTCAAGAAATGACGACAACCCACACATTTACATGATTTATTGTTAAACATAGGATACCGTCCCATCAGCTGGCAGTGTTTTTTGCTATAATTTTTATATACATTCCCGTTTTAGTATGAATGTACTAAATGGTGCAAGCGTCATGGTAGATACAGCTTTCGAATTTGCGATACCTCCACAGGGTGCCACTAGTGCCATGACAGGCATCACAGGAAGAAGGCCTCAGGGGTCAACGACAGCTCAAGAAATGACGACAACCCACACATTTACATCATTTATTGTTAAACATTGGATACCGTCCCATCAGCTGGCAGTGTTTTTTGCTATAATTTTTATATACATTCCCGTTTTAGTATGAATGTACTAAATGGTGCAAGCGTCATGGTAGATACAGCTTTCGAATTTGCGATACCTCCACAGGGTGCCACTAGTGCCATGACAGGCATCACAGGAAGAAGGCCTCAGGGGTCAACGACAGCTCAAGAAATGACGACAACCCACACATTTACATCATTTATTGTTAAACATAGGATACCGTCCCATCAGCTGGCAGTGTTTTTTGCTATAATTTTTATATACATTCCCGTTTTAGTGTGAATGCAGTAAATGGTGCAAGCGTCATGGTAGATACAGCTTTCGAATTTGCGATACCTCGACAGGGTGCCACTAGTGCCATGACTGGCATCACAGGAAGAAGGCCTCAGGGGTCAACGACAGCTCAAGAAATGACAACCCACACATTTATATCATTTATTGTTAAACATAGGATACCGTCCCATCAGCTGGCAGTTTTTTGCTATAATTTTTATATACATTCCCGTTTTAGTATGAATGTAGTAAATGGTGCAAGCGTCATGGTAGATACAGCTTTCGAATTTGCGATACCTCGACAGGGTGCCACTAGTGCCATGACTGGCATCACAGGAAGAAGGCCTCAGGGGTCAACGACAGCTCAAGAAATGACGACAACCCACACATTTACATCATTTATTGTTAAACATAGGATACCTTCCCATCATCTGGCAGTGTTTTTTGCTATAATTTTTATATACATTCCCGTTTTAGTATGAATGTAGTCAATGATGCAGGCGTCATGGTAGATACAGCTTTCTAAGTAGCGATACCTCGACAGGGTGCCACTAGTGCCATGACTGGCATCACAGGAAGAAGGCCTAAGGGGTCAACGACAGCTCAAGAAATGACGACAACCCACACATTTACATCATTTATTGTTAAACATAGGATACCTTCCCATCAGCTGGCAGTTTTTTGCTGTAATTTTTATATACATTCCCGTTTTAGTGTGAATGTAGTAAATGGTGCAAGCGTCATGGTAGATACAGCTTTCGAATTTGCGATACCTCGACAGGGTGCCACTAGTGCCATGACTGGCATCACAGGAAGAAGGCCTCAGGGGTCAACGACAGCTCAAGAAATGACGACAACCCACACATTTACATCATTTATTGTTAAACATAGGATACCTTCCCATCAGCTGGCAGTGGTTTTTTGCTATCATTTTTATATACATTCACGTTTTAGTATGAATGTAGTCAATGCTGCAAGCGTCACGGTAGATACAGCTTTCGAATTTGCGATACCTCGACAGGGTGCCACTAGTGCCATGACTGGCATCACAGGAAGAAGGCCTCAGGGGTCAACGACAGCTCAAGAAATGACAACCCACACATTTACATCATTTATTGTTAAACATAGGATACCGTCCCATCAGCTGGCAGTTTTTTGCTATAATTTTTATATACATTCCCGTTTTAGTATGAATGTAGTCAATGATGCAGGCGTCATGGTAGATACAGCTTTCGAATTTGCGATACCTCCACAGGGTGCCACTAGTGCCATGACAGGCATCACAGGAAGAAGGCCTCAGGGGTCAACGACAGCTCAAGAAATGACGACAACCCACACATTTACATCATTTATTGTTAAACATAGGATACCTTCCCATCATCTGGCAGTGTTTTTTGCTATAATTTTTATATACATTCCCGTTTTAGTATGAATGTAGTCAATGATGCAGGCGTCATGGTAGATACAGCTTTCTAAGTAGCGATACCTCGACAGGGTGCCACTAGTGCCATGACTGGCATCACAGGAAGAAGGCCTAAGGGGTCAACGACAGCTCAAGAAATGACGACAACCCACACATTTACATCATTTATGTTAAACATAGGATACCTTCCCATCAGCTGGCAGTGTTTTTTTGCTATAATTTTTATATACATTCCCGTTTTAGTATGAATGTAGTCAATGATGCAGGCGTCATGGTAGATACAGCTTTCGAATTAGCGATACCTCGACAGGGTGCCACTAGTGCCATGACTGGCATCACAGGAACAAGGCCTAATGGGTCGATGACAGATAGCTGAAGAAATGACAACCCACACATTTACATCATTTATTGTTAAACATAGGATACCTTCCCATCAGCTGGCAGTGTTTTTTTGCTATAATTTTTATATACATTCCCGTTTTAGTATGAATGTAGTCAATGGTGCAAGCGTCATGGTAGATACAGCTTTCGAATTAGCGATACCTCGACAGGGTGCCACTAGTGCCATGACTGGCATCACAGGAACAAGGCCTAAGGGGTCAACGACAGCTCAAGAAATGACAACCCACACATTTACATCATTTATTGTTAAACATAGGATACCTTCGCATCAGCTGGCAGTGGTTTTTTGCATTAATTTATATATACATTCCCGTTTTAGTATGAATGTAGTCAATGCTGCAAGCGTCATGGTAGATACAGCTTTCGAATTAGCGATACCTCGACAGGGTGCCACTAGTGCCATGACTGGCATCACAGGAACAAGGCCTAAGGGGTCAACGACAGCTCAAGAAATGACAACCCACACATTTACATGATTTATTGTTAAACATAGGATACCTTCCCATCATCTGGCAGTGGTTTTTTGCTATCATTTTTATATACATTCACGTTTTAGTATGAATGTAGTCAATGCTGCAAGCGTCACGGTAGATACAGCTTTCGAATTAGCGATACCTCGACAGGGTGCCACTAGTGCCATGACTGGCATCACAGGAACAAGGCCTAAGGGGTCAACGACAGCTCAAGAAATGACAACCCACACATTTACATCATTTATTGTTAAACATAGGATACCTTCCCATCAGCTGGCAGTGGTTTTTTGCATTAATTTATATATACATTCCCGTTTTAGTATGAATGTAGTCAATGGTGCAAGCGTCATGGTAGATACAGCTTTCGAATTAGCGATACCTCGACAGGGTGCCACTAGTGCCATGACTGGCATCACAGGAACAAGGCCTAAGGGGTCAACGACAGCTCAAGAAATGACAACCCACACATTTACATCATTTATTGTTAAACATAGGATACCTTCCCATCATCTGGCAGTGGATTTTTGCTATCATTTTTATATACATTCACGTTTTAGTATGAATGTAGTCAATGCTGCAAGCGTCACGGTAGATACAGCTTTCGAATTAGCGATACCTCGACAGGGTGCCACTAGTGCCATGACTGGCATCACAGGAACAACGCCTAAGGGGTCGATGACAGATAGCTCAAGAAATGACAACCCACACATTTACATCATTTATTGTTAAACATAGGATACCTTTCCATCAGCTGGCAGTGGTTTTTGCTATCATTTTTATATACATTCACGTTTTAGTATGAATGTAGTCAATGCTGCAAGCGTCACGGTAGATACAGCTTTCGAATTAGCGATACCTCGACAGGGTGCCACTAGTGCCATGACTGGCATCACAGGAACAAGGCCTAAGGGGTCGATGACAGATAGCTCAAGAAATGACAACCCACACATTTACATCATTTATTGTTAAACATAGGATACCTTTCCATCAGCTGGCAGTGGTTTTTGCTATCATTTTTATATACATTCACGTTTTAGTATGAATGTAGTCAATGGTGCAAGCGTCATGGTAGATACAGCTTTCGAATTAGCGATACCTCGACAGGGTGCCACTAGTGCCATGACTGGCATCACAGGAACAAGGCCTAAGGGGTCAACGACAGCTCAAGAAATGACAACCCACACATTTACATCATTTATTGTTAAACATAGGATACCTTCCCATCATCTGGCAGTGGTTTTTTGCATTAATTTATATATACATTCACGTTTTAGTATGAATGTAGTCAATGCTGCAAGCGTCACGGTAGATACAGCTTTCGAATTAGCGATACCTCGACAGGGTGCCACTAGTGCCATGACTGGCATCACAGGAACAAGGCCTAAGGGGTCAACGACAGCTCAAGAAATGACAACCCACACATTTACATCATTTATTGTTAAACATAGGATACCTTCCCATCATCTGGCAGTGGTTTTTTGCTATCATTTTTATATACATTCACGTTTTAGTATGAATGTAGTCAATGCTGCAAGCGTCACGGTAGATACAGCTTTCGAATTAGCGATACCTCGACAGGGTGCCACTAGTGCCATGACTGGCATCACAGGAACAAGGCCTAAGGGGTCAACGACAGCTCAAGAAATGACAACCCACACATTTACATCATTTATTGTTAAACATAGGATACCTTCCCATCAGCTGGCAGTGGTTTTTTGCATTAATTTATATATACATTCCCGTTTTAGTATGAATGTAGTCAATGGTGCAAGCGTCATGGTAGATACAGCTTTCGAATTAGCGATACCTCGACAGGGTGCCACTAGTGCCATGACTGGCATCACAGGAACAAGGCTTAAGGGGTCAACGACAGCTCAAGAAATGACAACCCACACATTTACATCATTTATTGTTAAACATAGGATACCTTCCCATCATCTGGCAGTGGTTTTTTGCTATCATTTTTATATACATTCACGTTTTAGTATGAATGTAGTCAATGCTGCAAGCGTCACGGTAGATACAGCTTTCGAATTAGCGATACCTCGACAGGGTGCCACTAGTGCCATGACTGGCATCACAGGAACAAGGCCTAAGGGGTCAACGACAGCTCAAGAAATGACAACCCACACATTTACATCATTTATTGTTAAACATAGGATACCTTCCCATCAGCTGGCAGTGGTTTTTTGCATTAATTTATATATACATTCCCGTTTTAGTATGAATGTAGTCAATGGTGCAAGCGTCATGGTAGATACAGCTTTCGAATTAGCGATACCTCGACAGGGTGCCACTAGTGCCATGACTGGCATCACAGGAACAAGGCCTAAGGGGTCAACGACAGCTCAAGAAATGACAACCCACACATTTACATCATTTATTGTTAAACATAGGATACCTTCCCATCAGCTGGCAGTGGTTTTTTGCATTAATTTATATATACATTCCCGTTTTAGTATGAATGTAGTCAATGGTGCAAGCGTCATGGTAGATACAGCTTTCGAATTAGCGATACCTCGACAGGGTGCTACTAGTGCCATGACTGGCATCACAGGAACAAGGCCTAAGGGGTCAACGACAGCTCAAGAAATGACAACCCACACATTTACATCATTTATTGTTAAACATAGGATACCTTCCCATCATCTGGCAGTGGTTTTTTGCATTAATTTATATATACATTCACGTTTTAGTATGAATGTAGTCAATGCTGCAAGCGTCACGGTAGATACAGCTTTCGAATTAGCGATACCTCGACAGGGTGCCACTAGTGCCATGACTGGCATCACAGGAACAAGGCCTAAGGGGTCAACGACAGCTCAAGAAATGACAACCCACACATTTACATCATTTATTGTTAAACATAGGATACCTTCCCATCAGCTGGCAGTGGTTTTTTGCATTAATTTATATATACATTCCCGTTTTAGTATGAATGTAGTCAATGGTGCAAGCGTCATGGTAGATACAGCTTTCGAATTAGCGATACCTCGACAGGGTGCCACTAGTGCCATGACTGGCATCACAGGAACAAGGCCTAAGGGGTCAACGACAGCTCAAGAAATGACAACCCACACATTTACATCATTTATTGTTAAACATAGGATACCTTCCCATCATCTGGCAGTGGTTTTTTGCTATCATTTTTATATACAATCACGTTTTAGTATGAATGTAGTCAATGCTGCAAGCGTCACGGTAGATACAGCTTTCGAATTAGCGATACCTCGACAGGGTGCCACTAGTGCCATGACTGGCATCACAGGAACAAGGCCTAAGGGGTCAACGACAGCTCAAGAAATGACAACCCACACATTTACATCATTTATTGTTAAACATAGGATACCTTCCCATCAGCTGGCAGTGGTTTTTTGCATTAATTTATATATACATTCCCGTTTTAGTATGAATGTAGTCAATGGTGCAAGCGTCATGGTAGATACAGCTTTCGAATTAGCGATACCTCGACAGGGTGCCACTAGTGCCATGACTGGCATCACAGGAACAAGGCCTAAGGGGTCAACGACAGCTCAAGAAATGACAACCCACACATTTACATCATTTATTGTTAAACATAGGATACCTTCCCATCATCTGGCAGTGGTTTTTTGCTATCATTTTTATATACATTCACGTTTTAGTATGAATGTAGTCAATGCTGCAAGCGTCACGGTAGATACAGCTTTCGAATTAGCGATACCTCGACAGGGTGCCACTAGTGCCATGACTGGCATCACAGGAACAAGGCCTAAGGGGTCAACGACAGCTCAAGAAATGACAACCCACACATTTACATCATTTATTGTTAAACATAGGATACCTTCCCATCAGCTGGCAGTGGTTTTTTGCATTAATTTATATATACATTCCCGTTTTAGTATGAATGTAGTCAATGGTGCAAGCGTCATGGTAGATACAGCTTTCGAATTAGCGATACCTCGACAGGGTGCCACTAGTGCCATGACTGGCATCACAGGAACAAGGCCTAAGGGGTCAACGACAGCTCAAGAAATGACAACCCACACATTTACATCATTTATTGTTAAACATAGGATACCTTCCCATCATCTGGCAGTGGTTTTTTGCTATCATTTTTATATACAATCACGTTTTAGTATGAATGTAGTCAATGCTGCAAGCGTCACGGTAGATACAGCTTTCGAATTAGCGATACCTCGACAGGGTGCCACTAGTGCCATGACTGGCATCACAGGAACAAGGCCTAAGGGGTCAACGACAGCTCAAGAAATGACAACCCACACATTTACATCATTTATTGTTAAACATAGGATACCTTCCCATCAGCTGGCAGTGGTTTTTTGCATTAATTTATATATACATTCCCGTTTTAGTATGAATGTAGTCAATGGTGCAAGCGTCATGGTAGATACAGCTTTCGAATTAGCGATACCTCGACAGGGTGCCACTAGTGCCATGACTGGCATCACAGGAACAAGGCCTAAGGGGTCAACGACAGCTCAAGAAATGACAACCCACACATTTACATCATTTATTGTTAAACATAGGATACCTTCCCATCATCTGGCAGTGGTTTTTTGCTATCATTTTTATATACAATCACGTTTTAGTATGAATGTAGTCAATGCTGCAAGCGTCACGGTAGATACAGCTTTCGAATTAGCGATACCTCGACAGGGTGCCACTAGTGCCATGACTGGCATCACAGGAACAAGGCCTAAGGGGTCAACGACAGCTCAAGAAATGACAACCCACACATTTACATCATTTATTGTTAAACATAGGATACCTTCCCATCAGCTGGCAGTGGTTTTTTGCATTAATTTATATATACATTCCCGTTTTAGTATGAATGTAGTCAATGGTGCAAGCGTCATGGTAGATACAGCTTTCGAATTAGCGATACCTCGACAGGGTGCCACTAGTGCCATGACTGGCATCACAGGAACAAGGCCTAAGGGGTCAACGACAGCTCAAGAAATGACAACCCACACATTTACATCATTTATTGTTAAACATAGGATACCTTCCCATCAGCTGGCAGTGGTTTTTTGCATTAATTTATATATACATTCCCGTTTTAGTATGAATGTAGTCAATGGTGCAAGCGTCATGGTAGATACAGCTTTCGAATTAGCGATACCTCGACAGGGTGCCACTAGTGCCATGACTGGCATCACAGGAACAAGGCCTAAGGGGTCAACGACAGCTCAAGAATTACAACCCACACATTTACATCATTTATTGTTAAACATAGGATACCTTCCCATCATCTGGCAGTGGTTTTTTGCATTAATTTATATATACATTCACGTTTTAGTATGAATGTAGTCAATGCTGCAAGCGTCACGGTAGATACAGCTTTCGAATTAGCGATACCTCGACAGGGTGCCACTAGTGCCATGACTGGCATCACAGGAACAAGGCCTAAGGGGTCAACGACAGCTCAAGAAATGACAACCCACACATTTACATCATTTATTGTTAAACATAGGATACCTTCCCATCAGCTGGCAGTGGTTTTTTGCATTAATTTATATATACATTCCCGTTTTAGTATGAATGTAGTCAATGGTGCAAGCGTCATGGTAGATACAGCTTTCGAATTAGCGATACCTCGACAGGGTGCCACTAGTGCCATGACTGGCATCACAGGAACAAGGCCTAAGGGGTCAACGACAGCTCAAGAAATGACAACCCACACATTTACATCATTTATTGTTAAACATAGGATACCTTCCCATCATCTGGCAGTGGTTTTTTGCATTAATTTATATATACATTCACGTTTTAGTATGAATGTAGTCAATGCTGCAAGCGTCACGGTAGATACAGCTTTCGAATTAGCGATACCTCGACAGGGTGCCACTAGTGCCATGACTGGCATCACAGGAACAAGGCCTAAGGGGTCAACGACAGCTCAAGAAATGACAACCCACACATTTACATCATTTATTGTTAAACATAGGATACCTTCCCATCAGCTGGCAGTGGTTTTTTGCATTAATTTATATATACATTCCCGTTTTAGTATGAATGTAGTCAATGGTGCAAGCGTCATGGTAGATACAGCTTTCGAATTAGCGATACCTCGACAGGGTGCCACTAGTGCCATGACTGGCATCACAGGAACAAGGCCTAAGGGGTCAACGACAGCTCAAGAAATGACAACCCACACATTTACATCATTTATTGTTAAACATAGGATACCTTCCCATCATCTGGCAGTGGTTTTTTGCTATCATTTTTATATACAATCACGTTTTAGTATGAATGTAGTCAATGCTGCAAGCGTCACGGTAGATACAGCTTTCGAATTTGCGATACCTCGACAGGGTGCCACTAGTGCCATGACTGGCATCACAGGAACAAGGCCTAAGGGGTCAACGACAGCTCAAGAAATGACAACCCACACATTTACATCATTTATTGTTAAACATAGGATACCTTCCCATCAGCTGGCAGTGGTTTTTTGCATTAATTTATATATACATTCCCGTTTTAGTATGAATGTAGTCAATGGTGCAAGCGTCATGGTAGATACAGCTTTCGAATTAGCGATACCTCGACAGGGTGCCACTAGTGCCATGACTGGCATCACAGGAACAAGGCCTAAGGGGTCAACGACAGCTCAAGAAATGACAACCCACACATTTACATCATTTATTGTTAAACATAGGATACCTTCCCATCATCTGGCAGTGGTTTTTTGCATTAATTTATATATACATTCACGTTTTAGTATGAATGTAGTCAATGCTGCAAGCGTCACGGTAGATACAGCTTTCGAATTAGCGATACCTCGACAGGGTGCCACTAGTGCCATGACTGGCATCACAGGAACAAGGCCTAAGGGGTCAACGACAGCTCAAGAAATGACAACCCACACATTTACATCATTTATTGTTAAACATAGGATACCTTCCCATCAGCTGGCAGTGGTTTTTTGCATTAATTTATATATACATTCCCGTTTTAGTATGAATGTAGTCAATGGTGCAAGCGTCATGGTAGATACAGCTTTCGAATTAGCGATACCTCGACAGGGTGCCACTAGTGCCATGACTGGCATCACAGGAACAAGGCCTAAGGGGTCAACGACAGCTCAAGAAATGACAACCCACACATTTACATCATTTATTGTTAAACATAGGATACCTTCCCATCATCTGGCAGTGGTTTTTTGCTATCATTTTTATATACAATCACGTTTTAGTATGAATGTAGTCAATGCTGCAAGCGTCACGGTAGATACAGCTTTCGAATTAGCGATACCTCGACAGGGTGCCACTAGTGCAATGACTGGCATCACAGGAACAAGGCCTAAGGGGTCAACGACAGCTCAAGAAATGACAACCCACACATTTACATCATTTATTGTTGAACATAGGATACCTTCCCATCAGCTGGCAGTGGTTTTTTGCATTAATTTATATATACATTCCCGTTTTAGTATGAATGTAGTCAATGGTGCAAGCGTCATGGTAGATACAGCTTTCGAATTAGCGATACCTCGACAGGGTGCCACTAGTGCCATGACTGGCATCACAGGAACAAGGCCTAAGGGGTCAACGACAGCTCAAGAAATGACAACCCACACATTTACATCATTTATTGTTAAACATAGGATACCTTCCCATCATCTGGCAGTGGTTTTTTGCTATCATTTTTATATACATTCACGTTTTAGTATGAATGTAGTCAATGCTGCAAGCGTCACGGTAGATACAGCTTTCGAATTAGCGATACCTCGACAGGGTGCCACTAGTGCCATGACTGGCATCACAGGAACAAGGCCTAAGGGGTCAACGACAGCTCAAGAAATGACAACCCACACATTTACATCATTTATTGTTAAACATAGGATACCTTCCCATCAGCTGGCAGTGGTTTTTTGCATTAATTTATATATACATTCCCGTTTTAGTATGAATGTAGTCAATGGTGCAAGCGTCATGGTAGATACAGCTTTCGAATTAGCGATACCTCGACAGGGTGCCACTAGTGCCATGACTGGCATCACAGGAACAAGGCCTAAGGGGTCAACGACAGCTCAAGAAATGACAACCCACACATTTACATCATTTATTGTTAAACATAGGATACCTTCCCATCATCTGGCAGTGGTTTTTTGCTATCATTTTTATATACATTCACGTTTTAGTATGAATGTAGTCAATGCTGCAAGCGTCATGGTAGATACAGCTTTCGAATTAGCGATACCTCGACAGGGTGCCACTAGTGCCATGACTGGCATCACAGGAACAAGGCCTAAGGGGTCAACGACAGCTCAAGAAATGACAACCCACACATTTACATCATTTATTGTTAAACATAGGATACCTTCCCATCATCTGGCAGTGGTTTTTTGCTATCATTTTTATATACATTCACGTTTTAGTATGAATGTAGTCAATGCTGCAAGCGTCATGGTAGATACAGCTTTCGAATTAGCGATACCTCGACAGGGTGCCACTAGTGCCATGACTGGCATCACAGGAACAAGGCCTAAGGGGTCAACGACAGCTCAAGAAATGACAACCCACACATTTACATCATTTATTGTTAAACATAGGATACCTTCCCATCATCTGGCAGTGATTTTTTGCATTAATTTATATATACATTCACGTTTTAGTATGAATGTAGTCAATGCTGCAAGCGTCACGGTAGATACAGCTTTCGAATTAGCGATACCTCGACAGGGTGCCACTAGTGCCATGACTGGCATCACAGGAACAAGGCCTAAGGGGTCAACGACAGCTCAAGAAATGACAACCCACACATTTACATCATTTATTGTTAAACATAGGATACCTTCCCATCATCTGGCAGTGGTTTTTTGCTATCATTTTTATATACATTCACGTTTTAGTATGAATGTAGTCAATGCTGCAAGCGTCACGGTAGATACAGCTTTCGAATTAGCGATACCTCGACAGGGTGCCACTAGTGCCATGACTGGCATCACAGGAACAAGGCCTAAGGGGTCAACGACAGCTCAAGAAATGACAACCCACACATTTACATCATTTATTGTTAAACATAGGATACCTTCCCATCAGCTGGCAGTGGTTTTTTGCATTAATTTATATATACATTCCCGTTTTAGTATGAATGTAGTCAATGGTGCAAGCGTCATGGTAGATACAGCTTTCGAATTAGCGATACCTCGACAGGGTGCCACTAGTGCCATGACTGGCATCACAGGAACAAGGCCTAAGGGGTCAACGACAGCTCAAGAAATGACGACAACCCACACATTTACATCATTTATTGTTAAACATAGGATACCTTCCCATCAGCTGGCAGTGGTTCTTTGCTATCATTTTTATATACATTCCCGTTTTAGTATGAATGTAGTCAATGCTGCAAGCGTCATGGTAGATACAGCTTTCGAATTTGCGATACCTCGACAGGGTGCCACTAGTGCCATGACAGGCATCACAGGAAGAAGGCCTAAGGGGTCAACGACAGCTCAAGAAATGACGACAACCCACAGATTTACATCATTTATTGTTAAACATAGGATACCTTCCCATCAGCTGGCAGTGTTTTTTTTTATATACATTCCCGTTTTAGTATGAATGTAGTAAATGGTGCAAGCGTCATGGTAGATACAGCTTTCGAATTTGCGATGCCTCGACAGGGTGCCACTAGTGCCATGACAGGCATCACAGGAAGAAGGCCTAAGGGGTCAACGACAGCTCAAGAAATGACAACCCACACATTTACATCATTTATTGTTAAACATAGGATACCTTCCCATCAGCTGGCAGTGGTTTTTTGCATTAATTTATATATACATTCCCGTTTTAGTATGAATGTAGTCAATGCTGCAAGCGTCATGGTAGATACAGCTTTCGAATTAGCGATACCTCGACAGGGTGCCACTAGTGCCATGACTGGCATCACAGGAACAAGGCCTAAGGGGTCAACGACAGCTCAAGAAATGACAACCCACACATTTACATCATTTATTGTTAAACATTGGATACCTTCCCATCATCTGGCAGTGGTTTTTTGCTATCATTTTTATATACATTCACGTTTTAGTATGAATGTAGTCAATGCTGCAAGCGTCATGGTAGATACAGCTTTCGAATTTGCGATACCTCGACAGGGTGCCACTAGTGCCATGACAGGCATCACAGGAAGAAGGCCTAAGGGGTCAACGACAGCTCAAGAAATGACAACCCACACATTTACATCATTTATTGTTAAACATAGGATACCTTCCCATCAGCTGGCAGTGGTTTTTTGCATTAATTTATATATACATTCCCGTTTTAGTATGAATGTAGTCAACGCTGCAAGCGTCATGGTAGATACAGCTTTCGAATTAGCGATACCTCGACAGGGTGCCACTAGTGCCATGACTGGCATCACAAGAACAAGGCCTAAGGGGTCAACGACAGCTCAAGAAATGACAACCCACACATTTACATAATTTATTGTTAAACATAGGATACCTTCCCATCAGCTGGCAGTGGTTTTTTGCTATCATTTTTATATACATTCACGTTTTAGTACGAATGTAGTCAATGCTGCAAGCGTCACGGTAGATACAGCTTGCGAATTAGCGATACCTCGACAGGGTGCCACTAGTGCCATGACTGGCATCACAGGAACAAGGCCTAAGGTGTCAACGACAGCTCAAGAAATGACAACCCACACATTTACATCATTTATTGTTAAACATAGGATACCTTCCCATCAGCTGGCAGTGGTTTTTTGCATTAATTTATATATACATTCCCGTTTTAGTATGAATGTAGTCAATGCTGCAAGCGTCATGGTAGATACAGCTTTCGAATTAGCGATACCTCGACAGGGTGCCACTAGTGCCATGACTGGCATCACAGGAACAAGGCCTAAGGGGTCAACGACAGCTCAAGAAATGACAACCCACACATTTACATCATTTATTGTTAAACATAGGATACCTTCCCATCAGCTGGCAGTGGTTCTTTGCTATCATTTTTATATACATTCCCGTTTTAGTGTGAATGTAGTCAATGCTGCAAGCGTCATGGTAGATACAGCTTTCGAATTTGCGATACCTCGACAGGATGCCACTAGTGCCATGACTGGCATCACAGGAAGAAGGCCTCAGGGGTCAACGACAGCTCAAGAAATGACAACCCACACATTTACATCATTTATTGTTAAACATAGGATACCTTCCCATCAGCTGGCAGTGTTTTTTGCTATAATTTTTTATATACATTCCCGTTTTAGTATGAATGTAGTCAATGATGCAGGCGTCATGGTAGATACAGCTTTCGAATTTGCGATACCTCGACAGGGTGCCACTAGTGCCATGACAGGCATCACAGGAAGAAGGCCTAAGGGGTCAACGACAGCTCAAGAAATGACGACAACCCACAGATTTACATCATTTATTGTTAAACATAGGATACCTTCCCATCAGCTGGCTGTGTTTTTTTTTATATACATTCCCGTTTTAGTATGAATGTAGTAAATGGTGCAAGCGTCATGGTAGATACAGCTTTCGAATTTGCGATACCTCGACAGGGTGCCACTAGTGCCATGACAGGCATCACAGGAAGAAGGCCTAAGGGGTCAACGACAGCTCAAGAAATGACAACCCACACATTTACATCATTTATTGTTAAACACAGGATACCTTCCCATCAGCTGGCAGTGTTTTTTTGCTATAATTTTTATATATATTCCCGTTTTAGTATGAATGTAGTAAATGGTGCAAGCGTCATGGTAGATACAGCTTTCGAATTTGCGATACCTCGACAGGGTGCCACTAGTGCCATGACTGGCATCACAGGAAGAAGGCCTAAGGGGGTCAACGACAGCTCAAGAAATGACGACAACCCACACATTTACATCATTTATTGTTAAACATTGGATACCTTCCCATCAGCTGGCAGTGTTTTTTTGCTATAATTTTTTATATACATTCCCGTTTTAGTATGAATGTAGTCAATGATGCAGGCGTCATGGTAGATACAGCTTTCTAATTTGCGATACGTCGACAGGGTGCCACTAGTGCCATGACAGGCATCACAGGAAGAAGGCCTAAGGGGTCAACGACAGCTCAAGAAATGACGACAACCCACACATTTACATCATTTATTGTTAAACATAGGATACCTTCCCATCAGCTGGCAGTGTTTTTTTGCTATAATTTTTATATACATTCCCGTTTTAGTATGAATGTAGTAAATGGTGCAAGCGTCATGGTAGATACAGCTTTCGAATTTGCGATACCTCGACAGGGTGCCACTAGTGCCATGACAGGCATCACTGGAAGAAGGCCTAAGGGGGTCAACGACAGCTCAAGAAATGACGACAACCCACACATTTACATCATTTATTGTTAAACATAGGATACCTTCCCATCAGCTGGCAGTGTTTTTTTGCTATAATTTTTATATACATTCCCGTTTTAGTATGAATGTAGTAAATGGTACAAGCGTCATGGTAGATACAGCTTTCTAATTTGCGATACCTCGACAGGGTGCCACTAGTGCCATGACTGGCATCACAGGAAGAAGGCCTAAGGGGTCAACGACAGCTCAAGAAATGACAACCCACACATTTACATCATTTATCGTTAAACATAGGATACCTTCCCATCAGCTGGCAGTGTTTTTTTGCTATAATTTTTATACACATTCCCGTTTTAGTATGAATGTAGTCAATGATGCAGGCGTCATGGTAGATACAGCTTTCGAATTAGCGATACCTCGACAGGGTGCCACTAGTGCCATGACTGGCATCACAGGAACAAGGCCTAATGGGTCGATGACAGATAGCTGAAGAAATGACAACCCACACATTTACATCATTTATTGTTAAACATAGGATACCTTCCCATCAGCTGGCAGTGGTTTTTTGCTATCATTTTTATATACATTCACGTTTTAGTACGAATGTAGTCAATGCTGCAAGCGTCATGGTAGATACAGCTTTCGAATTAGCGATACCTCGACAGGGTGCCACTAGTGCCATGACTGGCATCACAGGAACAAGGCCTAATGGGTCGATGACAGATAGCTGAAGAAATGACAACCCACACATTTACATCATTTATTGTTAAACATAGGATACCTTCCCATCAGCTGGCAGTGGTTTTTTGCTATCATTTTTATATACATTCACGTTTTAGTACGAATGTAGTCAATGCTGCAAGCGTCATGGTAGATACAGCTTTCGAATTAGCGATACCTCGACAGGGTGCCACTAGTGCCATGACTGGCATCACAGGAACAACGCCTAATGGGTCGATGACAGATAGCTGAAGAAATGACAACCCACACATTTACATCATTTATTGTTAAACATAGGATACCTTCCCATCAGCTGGCAGTGGTTTTTTGCTATCATTTTTATATAGATTCACGTTTTAGTACGAATGTAGTCAATGCTGCAAGCGTCATGGTAGATACAGCTTTCGAATTAGCGATACCTCGACAGGGTGCCACTAGTGATATGACTGGCATCACAGGAACAAGGCCTAATGGGTCGATGACAGATAGCTGAAGAAATGACAACCCACACATTTACATCATTTATTGTTAAACATAGGATACCTTCCCATCAGATGGCAGTGTTCTTTTGCTATAATTTTTATATACATTCCCGTTTTAGTATGAATGTAGTCAATGGTGCAAGCGTCATGGTAGATACAGCTTTCGAATTAGCGATACCTCGACAGGGTGCCACTAGTGCCATGACTGGCATCACAGGAACAAGGCTTAAGGGGTCAACGACAGCTCAAGAAATGACAACCCACACATTTACATCATTTATTGTTAAACATAGGATACCTTCCCATCAGCTGGCAGTGGTTTTTTGCATTAATTTATATATACATTCCCGTTTTAGTATGAATGTAGTCAATGCTGCAAGCGTCATGGTAGATACAGCTTTCGAATTAGCGATACCTCGACAGGGTGCCACTAGTGCCATGACTGGCATCACAGGAACAAGGCCTAAGGGGTCAACGACAGCTCAAGAAATGACAACCCACACATTTACATCATTTATTGTTGAACATAGGATACCTTCCCATCAGCTGGCAGTGGTTTTTTGCATTAATTTATATATACATTCCCGTTTTAGTATGAATGTAGTCAATGCTGCAAGCGTCATGGTAGATACAGCTTTCGAATTAGCGATACCTCGACAGGGTGCCACTAGTGCCATGACTGGCATCACAGGAACAAGGCCTAATGGGTCGATGACAGATAGCTGAAGAAATGACAACCCACACATTTACATCATTTATTGTTAAACATAGGATACCTTCCCATCAGCTGGCAGTGGTTTTTTGCATTAATTTATATATACATTCCCGTTTTAGTATGAATGTAGTCAATGCTGCAAGCGTCATGGTAGATACAGCTTTCGAATTAGCGATACCTCGACAGGGTGCCACTAGTGCCATGACTGGCATCACAGGAACAAGGCCTAAGGGGTCAACGACAGCTCAAGAAATGACAACCCACACATTTACATCATTTATTGTTAAACATAGGATACCTTCCCATCAGCTGGCAGTGGTTTTTTGCTATCATTTTTATATACATTCACGTTTTAGTATGAATGTAGTCAATGCTGCAAGCGTCATGGTAGATACAGCTTTCGAATTAGCGATACATCGACAGGGTGCCACTAGTGCCATGACTGGCATCACAGGAACAAGGCCTAAGGGGTCAACGACAGCTCAAGAAATGACAACCCACACATTTACATCATTTATTGTTAAACATAGGATACCTTCCCATCAGCTGGCAGTGGTTTTTTGCTATCATTTTTATATACATTCACGTTTTAGTATGAATGTAGTCAATGCTGCAAGCGTCACGGTAGATACAGCTTTCGAATTAGCGATACCTCGACAGGGTGCCACTAGTGCCATGACTGGCATCACAGGAACAAGGCCTAAGGGGTCAACGACAGCTCAAGAAATGACAACCCACACATTTACATCATTTATTGTTAAACATAGGATACCTTCCCATCAGCTGGCAGTGGTTTTTTGCATTAATTTATATATACATTCCCGTTTTAGTATGAATGTAGTCAATGCTGCAAGCGTCATGGTAGATACAGCTTTCGAATTAGCGATACCTCGACAGGGTGCCACTAGTGCCATGACTGGTATCACAGGAACAAGGCCTAAGGGGTCAACGACAGCTCAAGAAATGACAACCCACACATTTACATCATTTATTGTTAAACATAGGATACCTTCCCATCAGCTGGCAGTGGTTTTTTGCTATCATTTTTATATACATTCACGTTTTAGTATGAATGTAGTCAATGCTGCAAGCGTCATGGTAGATACAGCTTTCGAATTAGCGATACCTCGACAGGGTGCCACTAGTGCCATGACTGGCATCACAGGAACAAGGCCTAAGGGGTCAACGACAGCTCAAGAAATGACAACCCACACATTTACATCATTTATTGTTAAACATAGGATACCTTCCCATCAGCTGGCAGTGGTTTTTTGCTATCATTTTTATATACATTCGCGTTTTAATATGAATGTAGTCAATGCTGCAAGCGTCACGGTAGATACAGCTTTCGAATTAGCGATACCTCGACAGGGTGCCACTAGTGCCATGACTGGCATCACAGGAACAAGGCCTAAGGGGTCAACGACAGCTCAAGAAATGACAACCCACACATTTACATCATTTATTGTTAAACATAGGATACCTTCCCATCAGCTGGCAGTGGTTTTTTGCTATCATTTTTATATACATTCCCGTTTTAGTATGAATGTAGTCAATGCTGCAAGCGTCATGGTAGATACAGCTTTCGAATTAGCGATACCTCGACAGGGTGCCACTAGTGCCATGACTGGCATCACAGGAACAAGGCCTAAGGGGTCAACGACAGCTCAAGAAATGACAACCCACACATTTACATCATTTATTGTTAAACATAGGATACCTTCCCATCAGCTGGCAGTGGTTTTTTGCTATCATTTTTATATACATTCACGTTTTAGTATGAATGTAGTCAATGCTGCAAGCGTCACGGTAGATACAGCTTTCGAATTAGCGATACCTCGACAGGGTGCCACTAGTGCCATGACTGGCATCACAGGAACAAGGCCTAAGGGGTCAACGACAGCTCAAGAAATGACAACCCACACATTTACATCATTTATTGTTAAACATAGGATACCTTCCCATCAGCTGGCAGTGGTTTTTTGCTATCATTTTTATATACATTCACGTTTTAGTACGAATGTAGTCAATGCTGCAAGCGTCACGGTAGATACAGCTTTCGAATTAGCGATACCTCGACAGGGTGCCACTAGTGCCATGACTGGCATCACAGGAACAAGGCCTAAGGGGTCAACGACGGCTCAAGAAATGACAACCCACACATTTACATCATTTATTGTTAAACATAGGATACCTTCCCATCAGCTGGCAGTGGTTTTTTGCATTAATTTATATATACATTCACGTTTTAGTATGAATGTAGTCAATGCTGCAAGCGTCACGGTAGATACAGCTTTCGAATTAGCGATACCTCGACAGGGTGCCACTAGCGCCATGACTGGCATCACAGGAACAAGGCCTAAGGGGTCAACGACAGCTCAAGAAATGACAACCCACACATTTACATCATTTATTGTTAAACATAGGATACCTTCCCATCAGCTGGCAGTGGTTTTTTGCTATCATTTTTATATACATTCACGTTTTAGTATGAATGTAGTCAATGCTGCAAGCGTCACGGTAGATACAGCTTTCGAATTAGCGATACCTCGACAGGGTGCCACTAGTGCCATGACTGGCATCACAGGAACAAGGCCTAAGGGGTCAACGACAGCTCAAGAAATGACAACCCACACATTTACATCATTTATTGTTAAACATAGGATACCTTCCCATCAGCTGGCAGTGGTTTTTGCATTAATTTATATATACATTCACGTTTTAGTATGAATGTAGTCAATGCTGCAAGCGTCACGGTAGATACAGCTTTCGAATTAGCGATACCTCGACAGGGTGCCACTAGTGCCATGACTGGCATCACAGGAACAAGGCCTAAGGGGTCTACGACAGCTCAAGAAATGACAACCCACACATTTACATCATTTATTGTTAAACATAGGATACCTTCCGATCAGCTGGCAGTGGTTTTCTGCTATCATTTTTATATACATTCACGTTTTAGTATGAATGTAGTCAATGCTGCAAGCGTCACGATAGATACAGCTTTCGAATTAGCGATACCTCGACAGGGTGCCACTAGTGCCATGACTGGCATCACAGGAACAAGGCCTAAGGGGTCAACGACAGCTCAAGAAATGACAACCCACACATTTACATCATTTATTGTTAAACATAGGATACCTTCCCATCAGCTGGCAGTGGTTTTTTGCTATCATTTTTATATACATTCACGTTTTAGTATGAATGTAGTCAATGCTGCAAGCGTCACGGTAGATACAGCTTTCGAATTAGCGATACCTCGACAGGGTGCCACTAGTGCCATGACTGGCATCACAGGAACAAGGCCTAAGGGGTCAACGACAGCTCAAGAAATGACAACCCACACATTTACATCATTTATTGTTAAACATAGGATACCTTCCCATCAGCTGGCAGTGGTTTTTTGCTATCATTTTTATATACATTCACGTTTTAGTATGAATGTAGTCAATGCTGCAAGCGTCACGGTAGATACAGCTTTCGAATTAGCGATACCTCGACAGGGTGCCACTAGTGCCATGACTGGCATCACAGGAACAAGGCCTAAGGGGTCAACGACAGCTCAAGAAATGACAACCCACACATTTACATCATTTATTGTTAAACATAGGATACCTTCCCATCAGCTGGCAGTGGTTTTTTGCATTAATTTATATATACATTCACGTTTTAGTATGAATGTAGTCAATGATGCAAGCGTCACGATAGATACAGCTTTCGAATTAGCGATACCTCGACAGGGTGCCACTAGTGCCATGACTGGCATCACAGGAACAAGGCCTAAGGGGTCAACGACAGCTCAAGAAATGACAACCCACACATTTACATCATTTATTGTTAAACATAGGATACCTTCCCATCAGCTGGCAGTGGTTTTTTGCTATCATTTTTATATACATTCACGTTTTAGTATGAATGTAGTCAATGCTGCAAGCGTCACGGTAGATACAGCTTTCGAATTAGCGATACCTCGACAGGGTGCCACTAGTGCCATGACTGGCATCACAGGAACAAGGCCTAAGGGGTCAACGACAGCTCAAGAAATGACAACCCACACATTTACATCATTTATTGTTAAACATAGGATACCTTCCCATCAGCTGGCAGTGGTTTTTTGCTATCATTTTTATATACATTCACGTTTTAGCATGAATGTAGTCAATGCTGCAAGCGTCACAGTAGATACAGCTTTCGAATTAGCGATACCTCGACAGGGTGCCACTAGTGCCATGACTGGCATCACAGGAACAAGGCCTAAGGGGTCAACGACAGTACAAGAAATGACAACCCACAAATTTACATCATTTATTGTTAAACATAGGATACCTTCCCATCAGCTGGCAGTGGTTTTTTGCATTAATTTATATATACATTCACGTTTTAGTATGAATGTAGTCAATGCTGCAAGCGTCACGGTAGATACAGCTTTCGAATTAGCGATACCTCGACAGGGTGCCACTAGTGCCATGACTGGCATCACAGGAACAAGGCCTAAGGGGTCAACGACAGCTCAAGAAATGACAACCCACACACTTACATCATTTTTTGTTAAACATAGGATACCTTCCCATCAGCTGGCAGTGGTTTTTTGCTATCATTTTTATATACATTCACGTTTTAGTATGAATGTAGTCAATGCTGCAAGCGTCACGGTAGATACAGCTTTCGAATTAGCGATACCTCGACAGGGTGCCACTAGTGCCATGACTGGCATCACAGGAACAAGGCCTAAGGGGTCAACGACAGCTCAAGAAATGACAACCCACACATTTACATCATTTATTGTTAAACATAGGATACCTTCCCATCAGCTGGCAGTGGTTTTTTGCTATCATTTTATATACATTCACGTTTTAGTATGAATGTAGTCAATGCTGCAAGCGTCACGGTAGATACAGCTTTCGAATTAGCGATACGTCGACAGGGTGCCACTAGTGCCATGACTGGCATCACAGGAACAAGGCCTAAGGGGTCAACGACAGCTCAAGAAATGACAACCCACACATTTACATCATTTATTGTTAAACATAGGATACCTTCCCATCAGCTGGCAGTGGTTTTTTGCTATCATGTTTATATACATTCACGTTTTAGTATGAATGTAGTCAATGCTGCAAGCGTCACGGTAGATACAGCTTTCGAATTAGCGATACCTCGACAGGGTGCCACTAGTGCCATGACTGGCATCACAGGAACAATGCCTAAGGGGTTAACGACAGCTCAAGAAATGACAACCCACACATTTACATCATTTATTGTTAAACATAGGATACCTTCCCATCAGCTGGCAGTGGTTTTTTGCATTAATTTATATATACATTCACGTATTAATATGAATGTAGTCAATGCTGCAAGCGTCACGGTAGATACAGCTTTCGAATTAGCGATACCTCGACAGGGTGCCACTAGTGCCATGACTGGCATCACAGGAACAATGCCTAAGGGGTTAACGACAGCTCAAGAAATGACAACCCACACATTTACATCATTTATTGTTAAACATAGGATACCTTCCCATCAGCTAGCAGTGGTTTTTTGCTATCATTTTTATATACATTCACGTTTTAGTATGAATGTAGTCAATGCTGCAAGCGTCACGGTAGATACAGCTTTCCAATTAGCGATACCTCGACAGGGTGCCACTAGTGCCATGACTGGCATCACAGGAACAAGGCCTAAGGGGTCGATGACAGATAGCTGAAGAAATGACAACCCACACATTTACATCATTTATTGTTAAACATAGGATACCTTCCCATCAGCTGGCAGTGGTTTTTTCCTATCATTTTTATATACATTCACGTTTTAGTATGAATGTAGTCAATGCTGCAAGCGTCACGGTAGATACAGCTCTCGAATTAGCGATACCTCGACAGGGTGCCACTAGTGCCATGACTGGCATCACAGGAACAAGGCCTAAGGGGTCGATGACAGATAGCTGAAGAAATGACAGCCCACACATTTACATCATTTATTGTTAAACATAGGATACCTTCCCATCAGCTGGCAGTGGTTTTTTGCTATCATTTTTATATACATTCACGTTTTAGTATGAATGTAGTCAATGCTGCAAGCGTCACGGTAGATACAGCTTTCGAATTAGCGATACCTCGACAGGGTGCCACTAGTGCCATGACTGGCATCACAGGAACAAGGCCTAAGGGGTCAACGACAGCTCAAGAAATGACAACCCACACATTTACATCATTTATTGTTAAACATAGGATACCTTCCCATCAGCTGTCAGTGGTTTTTTGCTATCATTTTTATATACATTCACGTTTTAGTATGAATGTAGTCAATGCTGCAAGCGTCATGGTAGATACAGCTTTCGAATTAGCGATACCTCGACAGGGTGCCACTAGTGCCATGACTGGCATCACAGGAACAAGGCCTAAGGGGTCAACGACAGCTCAAGAAATGACAACACACACATTTACATCATTTATTGTTAAACATAGGATACCTTCCCATCAGCTGGCAGTGGTTTTTTGCTATCATTTTTATATACATTCACGTTTTAGTATGAATGTAGTCAATGCTGCAAGCGTCACGGTAGATACAGCTTTCGAATTAGCGATACCTCGACAGGGTGCCAATAGTGCCATGACTGGCATCACAGGAACAAGGCCTAAGGGGTCAACGACAGCTCAAGAAATGACAACCCACACATTTACATCATTTATTGTTAAACATAGGATACCTTCCCATCAGCTGTCAGTGGTTTTTTGCTATCATTTTTATATACATTCACGTTTTAGTATGAATGTAGTCAATGCTGCAAGCGTCATGGTAGATACAGCTCTCGAATTAGCGATACCTCGACAGGGTGCCACTAGTGCCATGACTGGCATCACAGGAACAAGGCCTAAGGGGTCAACGACAGCTCAAGAAATGACAACCCACACATTTACATCATTTATTGTTAAACATAGGATACCTTCCCATCAGCTGGCAGTGGTTTTTTGCTATCATTTTTATATACATTCACGTTTTAGTATGAATGTAGTCAATGCTGCAAGCGTCACGGTAGATACAGCTTTCGAATTAGCGATACCTCGACAGGGTGCCACTAGTGCCATGACTGGCATCACAGGAACAAGGCCTAAGGGGTCGATGACAGATAGCTGAAGAAATGACAACCCACACATTTACATCATTTATTGTTAAACATAGGATACCTTCCCATCAGCTGGCAGTGGTTTTTTGCTATCATTTTTATATACATTCACGTTTTAGTATGAATGTAGTCAATGCTGCAAGCGTCACGGTAGATACAGCTTTCGAATTAGCGATACCTCGACAGGGTGCCACTAGTGCCATGACTGGCATTACAGGAACAAGGCCTAAGGGGTCAACGACAGCTCAAGAAATGACAACCCACACATTTACATCATTTATTGTTAAACATAGGATACCTTCCCATCAGCTGGCAGTGGTTTTTTGCTATCATTTTTATATACATTCACGTTTTAGTATGAATATAGTCAATGCTGCAAGCGTCACAGTAGATACAGCTTTCGAATTAGCGATACCTCGACAGGGTGCCACTAGTGCCATGACTGGCATCACAGGAACAAGGCCTAAGGGGTCGATGACAGATAGCTGAAGAAATGACAACCCACACATTTACATCATTTATTGTTAAACATAGGATACCTTCCCATCAGCTGGCAGTGGTTTTTTGCTATCATTTTTATATACATTCACGTTTTAGTATGAATGTAGTCAATGCTGCAAGCGTCACGGTAGATACAGCTTTCGAATTAGCGATACCTCGACAGGGTGCCACTAGTGCCATGACTGGCATCACAGGAACAAGGCCTAAGGGGTCGATGACAGATAGCTGAAGAAATGACAACCCACACATTTACATCATTTATTGTTAAACATAGGATACCTTCCCATCAGCTGGCAGTGGTTTTTTGCTATCATTTTTATATACATTCACGTTTTAGTATGAATGTAGTCAATGCTGCAAGCGTCACGGTAGATACAGGTTTCGAATTAGCGATACCTCGACAGGGTGCCACTAGTGCCATGACTGGCATCACAGGAACAAGGCCTAAGGGGTCAACGACAGCTCAAGAAATGACAACCCACACATTTACATCATTTATTGTTAAACATAGGATACCTTCCCATCAGCTGGCAGTGGTTTTTTGCTATCATTTTTATATACATTCACGTTTTAGTATGAATGTAGTCAATGCTGCAAGCGTCACGGTAGATACAGCTTTCGAATTAGCGATACCTCGACAGGGTGCCACTAGTGCCATGACTGGCATCACAGGAACAAGGCCTAAGGGGTCAACGACAGCTCAAGAAATGACAACCCACACATTTACATCATTTATTGTTAAACATAGGATACCTTCCCATCAGCTGGCAGTGGTTTTTTGCTATCATTTTTATATACATTCACGTTTTAGTATGAATGTGGTCAATGCTGCAAGCGTCACGGTAGATACAGCTTTCGAATTAGCGATACCTCGACAGGGTGCCACTAGTGCCATGACTGGCATCACAGGAACAAGGCCTAAGGGGTCAACGACAGCTCAAGAAATGACAACCCACACACTTACATCATTTATTGTTAAACATAGGATACCTTCCCATCAGCTGGCAGTGGTTTTTTGCTATCATTTTTATATACATTCACGTTTTAGTATGAATGTAGTCAATGCTGCAAGCGTCACGGTAGACACAGCTTTCGAATTAGCGATACCTCGACAGGGTGCCACTAGTGCCATGACTGGCATCACAGGAACAAGGCCTAAGGGGTCAACGACAGCTCAAGAAAAGACAACCCACACATTTACATCATTTATTGTTAAACATAGGATACCTTCCCATCAGCTGGCAGTGGTTTTTTGCTATCATTTTTATATACATTCACGTTTTAGTATGAATGTAGTCAATGCTGCAAGCGTCACGGTAGATACAGCTTTCGAATTAGCGATACCTCGACAGGGTGCCACTAGTGCCATGACTGGCATCACAGGAACAAGGCCTAAGGGGTCAACGACAGCTCAAGAAATGACAACCCACAAATTTACATCATTTATTGTTAAACATAGGATACCTTCCCATCAGCTGGCAGTGGTTTTTTGCTATCATTTTTATATACATTCACGTTTTAGTATGAATGTAGTCAATGCTGCAAGCGTCACGGTAGATACAGCTTTCGAATTAGCGATACCTCGACAGGGTGCCACTAGTGCCATGACTGGCATCACAGGAACAAGGCCTAAGGGGTCAACGACAGCGCAAGAAATGACAACCCACACATTTACATCATTTATTGTTAAACATAGGATACCTTCCCATCAGCTGGCAGTGGTTTTTTGCTATCATTTTTATATACATTCACGTTTTAGTATGAATGTAGTCAATGCTGCAAGCGTCACGGTAGATACAGCTTGCGAATTAGCGATACCTCGACAGGGTGCCACTAGTGCCATGACTGGCATCACAGGAACAAGGCCTAAGGGGTCAACGACAGCTCAAGAAATGACAACCCACACATTTACATCATTTATTGTTAAACATAGGATACCTTCCCATCAGCTGGCAGTGGTTTTTTGCTATCATTTTTATATACATTCACGTTTTAGTATGAATGTGGTCAATGCTGCAAGCGTCACGGTAGATACAGCTTTCGAATTAGCGATACCTCGACAGGGTGCCACTAGTGCCATGACTGGCATCACAGGAACAAGGCCTAAGGGGTCAACGACAGCTCAAGAACTGACAACCCACACACTTACATCATTTATTGTTAAACATAGGATACCTTCCCATCAGCTGGCAGTGGTTTTTTGCTATCATTTTTATATACATTCACGTTTTAGTATGAATGTAGTCAATGCTGCAAGCGTCACGGTAGACACAGCTTTCGAATTAGCGATACCTCGACAGGGTGCCACTAGTGCCATGACTGGCATCACAGGAACAAGGCCTAAGGGGTCAACGACAGCTCAAGAAAAGACAACCCACACATTTACATCATTTATTGTTAAACATAAGATACCTTCCCATCAGCTGGCAGTGGTTTTTTGCTATCATTTTTATATACATTCACGTTTTAGTATGAATGTAGTCAATGCTGCAAGCGTCACGGTAGATACAGCTTTCGAATTAGCGATACCTCGACAGGGTGCCACTAGTGCCATGACTGGCATCACAGGAACAAGGCCTAAGGGGTCGATGACAGATAGCTGAAGAAATGACAACCCACACATTTACATCATTTATTGTTAAACATAGGATACCTTCCCATCAGCTGGCAGTGGTTTTTTGCTATCATTTTTATATACATTCACGTTTTAGTATGAATGTAGTCAATGCTGCAAGCGTCACGGTAGATACAGCTTTCGAATTAGCGATACCTCGACAGGGTGCCACTAGTGCCATGACTGGCATCACAGGAACAAGGCCTAAGGGGTCAACGACAGCTCAAGAAATGACAACCCACACATTTACATCATTTATTGTTAAACATAAGATACCTTCCCATCAGCTGGCAGTGGTTTTTTGCTATCATTTTTATATACATTCACGTTTTAGTATGAATGTAGTCAATGCTGCAAGCGTCACGGTAGATACAGCTTTCGAATTAGCGATACCTCGACAGGGTGCCACTAGTGCCATGACTGGCATCACAGGAACAAGGCCTAAGGGGTCAACGACAGCTCAAGAAATGACAACCCACACATTTACATCATTTATTGTTAAACATAGGATACCTTCCAATCAGCTGGCAGTGGTTTTTTGCTATCATTTTTATATACATTCACGTTTTAGTATGAATGTAGTCAATGCTGCAAGCGTCACGGTAGATACAGCTTTCGAATTAGCGATACCTCGACAGGGTGCCACTAGTGCCATGACTGGCATCACAGGAACAAGGCCTAAGGGGTCAACGACAGCTCAAGAAATGACAACCCACACATTTACATCATTTATTGTTAAACATAGGATACCTTCCCATCAGCTGGCAGTGGTTTTTTGCTATCATTTTTATATACATTCACGTTTTAGTATGAATGTAGTCAATGCTGCAAGCGTCACGGTAGATACAGCTTTCGAATTAGCGATACCTCGACAGGGTGCCACTAGTGCCATGACTGGCATCACAGGAACAAGGCCTAAGGGGTCAACGACAGCTCAAGAAATGACAACCCACACATTTACATCATTTATTGTTAAACATAGGATACCTTCCAATCAGCTGGCAGTGGTTTTTTGCTATCATTTTTATATACATTCACGTTTTAGTATGAATGTAGTCAATGCTGCAAGCGTCACGGTAGATACAGCTTTCGAATTAGCGATACCTCGACAGGGTGCCACTAGTGCCGTGACTGGCATCACAGGAACAAGGCCTAAGGGGTCGATGACAGATAGCTGAAGAAATGACAACCCACACATTTACATCATTTATTGTTAAACATAGGATACCTTCCCATCAGCTGGCAGTGGTTTTTTGCTATCATTTTTATATACATTCACGTTTTAGTATGAATGTAGTCAATGCTGCAAGCGTCACGGTAGATACAGCTTTCGAATTAGCGATACCTCGACAGGGTGCCACTAGTGCCATGACTGGCATCACAGGAACAAGGCCTAAGGGGTCAACGACAGCTCAAGAAATGACAACCCACACATTTACATCATTTGTTAAACATAGGATACCTTCCCATCAGCTGGCAGTGGTTTTTTGCTATCATTTTTATATACATTCACGTTTTAGTATGAATGTAGTCAATGCTGCAAGCGTCACGGTAGATACAGCTTTCGAATTAGCGATACCTCGACAGGGTGCCACTAGTGCCATGACTGGCATCACAGGAACAAGGCCTAAGGGGTCAACGACAGCTCAAGAAATGACAACCCACACATTTACATCATTTATTGTTAAACATAGGATACCTTCCCATCAGCTGGCAGTGGTTTTTTGCTATCATTTTTATATACATTCACGTTTTAGTATGAATGTAGTCAATGCTGCAAGCGTCACGGTAGATACAGCTTTCGAATTAGCGATACCTCGACAGGGTGCCACTAGTGCCATGACTGGCATCACAGGAACAAGGCCTAAGGGGTCAACGACAGCTCAAGAAATGACAACCCACACATTTACATCATTTATTGTTAAACATAAGATACCTTCCCATCAGCTGGCAGTGGTTTTTTGCTATCATTTTTATATACATTCACGTTTTAGTATGAATGTAGTCAATGCTGCAAGCGTCACGGTAGATACAGCTTTCGAATTAGCGATACCTCGACAGGGTGCCACTAGTGCCATGACTGGCATCACAGGAACAAGGCCTAAGGGGTCAACGACAGCTCAAGAAATGACAACCCACACATTTACATCATTTATTGTTAAACATAGGATACCTTCCAATCAGCTGGCAGTGGTTTTTTGCTATCATTTTTATATACATTCACGTTTTAGTATGAATGTAGTCAATGCTGCAAGCGTCACGGTAGATACAGCTTTCGAATTAGCGATACCTCGACAGGGTGCCACTAGTGCCATGACTGGCATCACAGGAACAAGGCCTAAGGGGTCAACGACAGCTCAAGAAATGACAACCCACACATTTACATCATTTATTGTTAAACATAGGATACCTTCCCATCAGCTGGCAGTGGTTTTTTGCTATCATTTTTATATACATTCACGTTTTAGTATGAATGTAGTCAATGCTGCAAGCGTCACGGTAGATACAGCTTTCGAATTAGCGATACCTCGACAGGGTGCCACTAGTGCCATGACTGGCATCACAGGAACAAGGCCTAAGGGGTCAACGACAGCTCAAGAAATGACAACCCACACATTTACATCATTTATTGTTAAACATAGGATACCTTCCCATCAGCTGGCAGTGGTTTTTTGCTATCATTTTTATATACATTCACGTTTTAGTATGAATGTAGTCAATGCTGCAAGCGTCACGGTAGATACAGCTTTCGAATTAGCGATACCTCGACAGGGTGCCACTAGTGCCATGACTGGCATCACAGGAACAAGGCCTAAGGGGTCAACGACAGCTCAAGAAATGACAACCCACACATTTACATCATTTATTGTTAAACATAGGATACCTTCCCATCAGCTGGCAGTGGTTTTTTGCTATCATTTTTATATACATTCACGTTTTAGTATGAATGTAGTCAATGCTGCAAGCGTCACGGTAGATACAGCTTTCGAATTAGCGATACCTCGACAGGGTGCCACTAGTGCCATGACTGGCATCACAGGAACAAGGCCTAAGGGGTCAACGACAGCTCAAGAAATGACAACCCACACATTTACATCATTTATTGTTAAACATAGGATACCTTCCCATCAGCTGGCAGTGGTTTTTTGCTATCATTTTTATATACATTCACGTTTTAGTATGAATGTGGTCAATGCAGCAAGCGTCACGGTAGATACAGCTTTCGAATTAGCGATACCTCGACAGGGTGCCACTAGTGCCGTGACTGGCATCACAGGAACAAGGCCTAAGGGGTCGATGACAGATAGCTGAAGAAATGACAACCCACACATTTACATCATTTATTGTTAAACATAGGATACCTTCCCATCAGCTGGCAGTGGTTTTTTGCTATCATTTTTATATACATTCACGTTTTAGTATGAATGTAGTCAATGCTGCAAGCGTCACGGTAGATACAGCTTTCGAATTAGCGATACCTCGACAGGGTGCCACTAGTGCCATGACTGGCATCACAGGAACAAGGCCTAAGGGGTCAACGACAGCTCAAGAAATGACAACCCACACATTTACATCATTTATTGTTAAACATAGGATACCTTCCCATCAGCTGGCAGTGGTTTTTTGCTATCATTTTTATATACATTCACGTTTTAGTATGAATGTAGTCAATGCTGCAAGCGTCACGGTAGATACAGCTTTCGAATTAGCGATACCTCGACAGGGTGCCACTAGTGCCATGACTGGCATCACAGGAACAAGGCCTAAGGGGTCAACGACAGCTCAAGAAATGACAACCCACACATTTACATCATTTATTGTTAAACATAGGATACCTTCCCATCAGCTGGCAGTGGTTTTTTGCTATCATTTTTATATACATTCACGTTTTAGTATGAATGTAGTCAATGCTGCAAGCGTCACGGTAGATACAGCTTTCTAATTAGCGATACCTCGACAGGGTGCCACTAGTGCCATGACTGGCATCACAGGAACAAGGCCTAAGGGGTCAACGACAGCTCAAGAAATGACAACCCACACATTTACATCATTTATTGTTAAACATAGGATACCTTCCCATCAGCTGGCAGTGGTTTTTTGCTATCATTTTTATATACATTCACGTTTTAGTATGAATGTGGTCAATGCTGCAAGCGTCACGGTAGATACAGCTTTCGAATTAGCGATACCTCGACAGGGTGCCACTAGTGCCATGACTGGCATCACAGGAACAAGGCCTAAGGGGTCAACGACAGCTCAAGAACTGACAACCCACACACTTACATCATTTATTGTTAAACATAGGATACCTTCCCATCAGCTGGCAGTGGTTTTTTGCTATCATTTTTATATACATTCACGTTTTAGTATGAATGTAGTCAATGCTGCAAGCGTCACGGTAGACACAGCTTTCGAATTAGCGATACCTCGACAGGGTGCCACTAGTGCCATGACTGGCATCACAGGAACAAGGCCTAAGGGGTCAACGACAGCTCAAGAAAAGACAACCCACACATTTACATCATTTATTGTTAAACATAGGATACCTTCCCATCAGCTGGCAGTGGTTTTTTGCTATCATTTTTATATACATTCACGTTTTAGTATGAATGTAGTCAATGCTGCAAGCGTCACGGTAGATACAGCTTTCGAATTAGCGATACCTCGACAGGGTGCCACTAGTGCCATGACTGGCATCACAGGAACAAGGCCTAAGGGGTCAACGACAGCTCAAGAAATGACAACCCACACATTTACATCATTTATTGTTAAACATAGGATACCTTCCCATCAGCTGGCAGTGGTTTTTTGCTATCATTTTTATATACATTCACGTTTTAGTATGAATGTAGTCAATGCTGCAAGCGTCACGGTAGATACAGCTTTCGAATTAGCGATACCTCGACAGGGTGCCACTAGTGCCATGACTGGCATCACAGGAACAAGGCCTAAGGGGTCGATGACAGATAGCTGAAGAAATGACAACCCACACATTTACATCATTTATTGTTAAACATAGGATACCTTCCCATCAGCTGGCAGTGGTTTTTTGCTATCATTTTTATATACATTCACGTTTTAGTATGAATGTAGTCAATGCTGCAAGCGTCACGGTAGATACAGCTTTCGAATTAGCGATACCTCGACAGGGTGCCACTAGTGCCATGACTGGCATCACAGGAACAAGGCCTAAGGGGTCAACGACAGCTCAAGAAATGACAACCCACACATTTACATCATTTATTGTTAAACATAGGATACCTTCCCATCAGCTGGCAGTGGTTTTTTGCTATCATTTTTATATACATTCACGTTTTAGTATGAATGTAGTCAATGCTGCAAGCGTCACGGTAGATACAGCTTTCGAATTAGCGATACCTCGACAGGGTGCCACTAGTGCCATGACTGGCATCACAGGAACAAGGCCTAAGGGGTCGATGACAGATAGCTGAAGAAATGACAACCCACACATTTACATCATTTATTGTTAAACATAGGATACCTTCCCATCAGCTGGCAGTGGTTTTTTGCTATCATTTTTATATACATTCACGTTTTAGTATGAATGTAGTCAATGCTGCAAGCGTCACGGTAGATACAGCTTTCGAATTAGCGATACCTCGACAGGGTGCCACTAGTGCCATGACTGGCATCACAGGAACAAGGCCTAAGGGGTCAACGACAGCTCAAGAAATGACAACCCACACATTTACATCATTTGTTAAACATAGGATAACTTCCCATCAGCTGGCAGTGGTTTTTTGCTATCATTTTTATATACATTCACGTTTTAGTATGAATGTAGTCAATGCTGCAAGCGTCACGGTAGATACAGCTTTCGAATTAGCGATACCTCGACAGGGTGCCACTAGTGCCATGACTGGCATCACAGGAACAAGGCCTAAGGGGTCAACGACAGCTCAAGAAATGACAACCCACACATTTACATCATTTATTGTTAAACATAGGATACCTTCCCATCAGCTGGCAGTGGTTTTTTGCTATCATTTTTATATACATTCACGTTTTAGTATGAATGTAGTCAATGCTGCAAGCGTCACGGTAGATACAGCTTTCGAATTAGCGATACCTCGACAGGGTGCCACTAGTGCCATGACTGGCATCACAGGAACAAGGCCTAAGGGGTCAACGACAGCTCAAGAAATGACAACCCACACATTTACATCATTTATTGTTAAACATAAGATACCTTCCCATCAGCTGGCAGTGGTTTTTTGCTATCATTTTTATATACATTCACGTTTTAGTATGAATGTAGTCAATGCTGCAAGCGTCACGGTAGATACAGCTTTCGAATTAGCGATACCTCGACAGGGTGCCACTAGTGCCATGACTGGCATCACAGGAACAAGGCCTAAGGGGTCAACGACAGCTCAAGAAATGACAACCCACACATTTACATCATTTATTGTTAAACATAGGATACCTTCCAATCAGCTGGCAGTGGTTTTTTGCTATCATTTTTATATACATTCACGTTTTAGTATGAATGTAGTCAATGCTGCAAGCGTCACGGTAGATACAGCTTTCGAATTAGCGATACCTCGACAGGGTGCCACTAGTGCCATGACTGGCATCACAGGAACAAGGCCTAAGGGGTCAACGACAGCTCAAGAAATGACAACCCACACATTTACATCATTTATTGTTAAACATAGGATACCTTCCCATCAGCTGGCAGTGGTTTTTTGCTATCATTTTTATATACATTCACGTTTTAGTATGAATGTAGTCAATGCTGCAAGCGTCACGGTAGATACAGCTTTCGAATTAGCGATACCTCGACAGGGTGCCACTAGTGCCATGACTGGCATCACAGGAACAAGGCCTAAGGGGTCAACGACAGCTCAAGAAATGACAACCCACACATTTACATCATTTATTGTTAAACATAGGATACCTTCCCATCAGCTGGCAGTGGTTTTTTGCTATCATTTTTATATACATTCACGTTTTAGTATGAATGTAGTCAATGCTGCAAGCGTCACGGTAGATACAGCTTTCGAATTAGCGATACCTCGACAGGGTGCCACTAGTGCCGTGACTGGCATCACAGGAACAAGGCCTAAGGGGTCGATGACAGATAGCTGAAGAAATGACAACCCACACATTTACATCATTTATTGTTAAACATAGGATACCTTCCCATCAGCTGGCAGTGGTTTTTTGCTATCATTTTTATATACATTCACGTTTTAGTATGAATGTAGTCAATGCTGCAAGCGTCACGGTAGATACAGCTTTCGAATTAGCGATACCTCGACAGGGTGCCACTAGTGCCATGACTGGCATCACAGGAACAAGGCCTAAGGGGTCAACGACAGCTCAAGAAATGACAACCCACACATTTACATCATTTATTGTTAAACATAGGATACCTTCCCATCAGCTGGCAGTGGTTTTTTGCTATCATTTTTATATACATTCACGTTTTAGTATGAATGTAGTCAATGCTGCAAGCGTCACGGTAGATACAGCTTTCGAATTAGCGATACCTCGACAGGGTGCCACTAGTGCCATGACTGGCATCACAGGAACAAGGCCTAAGGGGTCAACGACAGCTCAAGAAATGACAACCCACACATTTACATCATTTATTGTTAAACATAGGATACCTTCCCATCAGCTGGCAGTGGTTTTTTGCTATCATTTTTATATACATTCACGTTTTAGTATGAATGTAGTCAATGCTGCAAGCGTCACGGTAGATACAGCTTTCGAATTAGCGATACCTCGACAGGGTGCCACTAGTGCCATGACTGGCATCACAGGAACAAGGCCTAAGGGGTCGATGACAGATAGCTGAAGAAATGACAACCCACACATTTACATCATTTATTGTTAAACATAGGATACCTTCCCATCAGCTGGCAGTGGTTTTTTGCTATAATTTTTATATACATTCCCGTTTTAGTATGAATGTAGTCAATGCTGCAGGCGTCACGGTAGATACAGCTTTCGAATTAGCGATACCTCGACAGGGTGCCACTAGTGCCATGACTGGCATCACAGGAACAAGGCCTAAGGGGTCGATGACAGATAGCTGAAGAAATGACAACCCACACATTTACATCATTTATTGTTAAACATAGGATACCTTCCCATCAGCTGGCAGTGGTTTTTTGCTATCATTTTTATATACATTCACGTTTTAGTATGAATGTAGTCAATGCTGCAAGCGTCACGGTAGATACAGCTTTCGAATTAGCGATACCTCGACAGGGTGCCACTAGTGCCATGACTGGCATCACAGGAACAAGGCCTAAGGGGTCGATGACAGATAGCTGAAGAAATGACAACCCACACATTTACATCATTTATTGTTAAACATAGGATACCTTCCCATCAGCTGGCAGTGGTTTTTTGCTATCATTTTTATATACATTCACGTTTTAGTATGAATGTAGTCAATGCTGCAAGCGTCACGGTAGATACAGCTTTCGAATTAGCGATACCTCGACAGGGTGCCACTAGTGCCATGACTGGCATCACAGGAACAAGGCCTAAGGGGTCGATGACAGATAGCTGAAGAAATGACAACCCACACATTTACATCATTTATTGTTAAACATAGGATACCTTCCCATCAGCTGGCAGTGGTTTTTTGCTATCATTTTTATATACATTCACGTTTTAGTATGAATGTAGTCAATGCTGCAAGCGTCACGGTAGATACAGCTTTCGAATTAGCGATACCTCGACAGGGTGCCACTAGTGCCATGACTGGCATCACAGGAACAAGGCCTAAGGGGTCAACGACAGCTCAAGAAATGACAACCCACACATTTACATCATTTATTGTTAAACATAAGATACCTTCCCATCAGCTGGCAGTGGTTTTTTGCTATCATTTTTATATACATTCACGTTTTAGTATGAATGTAGTCAATGCTGCAAGCGTCACGGTAGATACAGCTTTCGAATTAGCGATACCTCGACAGGGTGCCACTAGTGCCATGACTGGCATCACAGGAACAAGGCCTAAGGGGTCAACGACAGCTCAAGAAATGACAACCCACACATTTACATCATTTATTGTTAAACATAGGATACCTTCCCATCAGCTGGCAGTGGTTTTTTGCTATCATTTTTATATACATTCACGTTTTAGTATGAATGTAGTCAATGCTGCAAGCGTCACGGTAGATACAGCTTTCGAATTAGCGATACCTCGACAGGGTGCCACTAGTGCCATGACTGGCATCACAGGAACAAGGCCTAAGGGGTCAACGACAGCTCAAGAAATGACAACCCACACATTTACATCATTTATTGTTAAACATAGGATACCTTCCCATCAGCTGGCAGTGGTTTTTTGCTATCATTTTTATATACATTCACGTTTTAGTATGAATGTAGTCAATGCTGCAAGCGTCACGGTAGATACAGCTTTCGAATTAGCGATACCTCGACAGGGTGCCACTAGTGCCATGACTGGCATCACAGGAACAAGGCCTAAGGGGTCGATGACAGATAGCTGAAGAAATGACAACCCACACATTTACATCATTTATTGTTAAACATAGGATACCTTCCCATCAGCTGGCAGTGGTTTTTTGCTATCATTTTTATATACATTCACGTTTTAGTATGAATGTAGTCAATGCTGCAAGCGTCACGGTAGATACAGCTTTCGAATTAGCGATACCTCGACAGGGTGCCACTAGTGCCATGACTGGCATCACAGGAACAAGGCCTAAGGGGTCGATGACAGATAGCTGAAGAAATGACAACCCACACATTTACATCATTTATTGTTAAACATAGGATACCTTCCCATCAGCTGGCAATGGTTTTTTGCTATCATTTTTATATACATTCACGTTTTAGTATGAATGTAGTCAATGCTGCAAGCGTCACGGTAGATACAGCTTTCGAATTAGCGATACCTCGACAGGGTGCCACTAGTGCCATGACTGGCATCACAGGAACAAGGCCTAAGGGGTCAACGACAGCTCAAGAAATGACAACCCACACATTTACATCATTTGTTAAACATAGGATACCTTCCCATCAGCTGGCAGTGGTTTTTTGCTATCATTTTTATATACATTCACGTTTTAGTATGAATGTAGTCAATGCTGCAAGCGTCACGGTAGATACAGCTTTCGAATTAGCGATACCTCGACAGGGTGCCACTAGTGCCATGACTGGCATCACAGGAACAAGGCCTAAGGGGTCAACGACAGCTCAAGAAATGACAACCCACACATTTACATCATTTATTGTTAAACATAGGATACCTTCCCATCAGCTGGCAGTGGTTTTTTGCTATCATTTTTATATACATTCACGTTTTAGTATGAATGTAGTCAATGCTGCAAGCGTCACGGTAGATACAGCTTTCGAATTAGCGATACCTCGACAGGGTGCCACTAGTGCCATGACTGGCATCACAGGAACAAGGCCTAAGGGGTCAACGACAGCTCAAGAAATGACAACCCACACATTTACATCATTTATTGTTAAACATAGGATACCTTCCCATCAGCTGGCAGTGGTTTTTTGCTATCATTTTTATATACATTCACGTTTTAGTATGAATGTAGTCAATGCTGCAAGCGTCACGGTAGATACAGCTTTCGAATTAGCGATACCTCGACAGGGTGCCACTAGTGCCATGACTGGCATCACAGGAACAAGGCCTAAGGGGTCAACGACAGCTCAAGAAATGACAACCCACACATTTACATCATTTATTGTTAAACATAGGATACCTTCCCATCAGCTGGCAGTGGTTTTTTGCTATCATTTTTATATACATTCACGTTTTAGTATGAATGTAGTCAATGCTGCAAGCGTCACGGTAGATACAGCTTTCGAATTAGCGATACCTCGACAGGGTGCCACTAGTGCCATGACTGGCATCACAGGAACAAGGCCTAAGGGGTCGATGACAGATAGCTGAAGAAATGACAACCCACACATTTACATCATTTATTGTTAAACATAGGATACCTTCCCATCAGCTGGCAGTGGTTTTTTGCTATCATTTTTATATACATTCACGTTTTAGTATGAATGTAGTCAATGCTGCAAGCGTCACGGTAGATACAGCTTTCGAATTAGCGATACCTCGACAGGGTGCCACTAGTGCCATGACTGGCATCACAGGAACAAGGCCTAAGGGGTCAACGACAGCTCAAGAAATGACAACCCACACATTTACATCATTTATTGTTAAACATAGGATACCTTCCCATCAGCTGGCAGTGGTTTTTTGCTATCATTTTTATATACATTCACGTTTTAGTATGAATGTAGTCAATGCTGCAAGCGTCACGGTAGATACAGATTTCGAATTAACGATACCTCGACAGGGTGCCACTAGTGCCATGACTGGCATCACAGGAACAAGGCCTAAGGGGTCGATGACAGTTAGCTGAAGAAATGACAACCCACACATTTACATCATTTATTGTTAAACATAGGATACCTTCCCATCAGCTGGCAGTGGTTTTTTGCTATCATTTTTATATACATTCACGTTTTAGTATGAATGTAGTCAATGCTGCAAGCGTCACGGTAGATACAGCTTTCGAATTAGCGATACCTCGACAGGGTGCCACTAGTGCCATGACTGGCATCACAGGAACAAGGCCTAAGGGGTCAACGACAGCTCAAGAAATGACAACCCACACATTTACATCATTTATTGTTAAACATAGGATACCTTCCCATCAGCTGGCAGTGGTTTTTTGCTATCACTTTTATATACATTCACGTTTTAGTATGAATGTAGTCAATGCTGCAAGCGTCACGGTAGATACAGCTTTCGAATTAGCGATACCTCGACAGGGTGCCACTAGTGCCATGACTGGCATCACAGGAACAAGGCCTAAGGGGTCAACGACAGCTCAAGAAATGACAACCCACACATTTACATCATTTATTGTTAAACATAGGATACCTTCCCATCAGCTGGCAGTGGTTTTTTGCTATCATTTTTATATACATTCACGTTTTAGTATGAATGTAGTCAATGCTGCAAGCGTCACGGTAGATACAGCTTTCGAATTAGCGATACCTCGACAGGGTGCCACTAGTGCCATGACTGGCATCACAGGAACAAGGCCTAAGGGGTCAACGACAGCTCAAGAAATGACAACCCACACATTTACATCATTTATTGTTAAACATAGGATACCTTCCCATCAGCTGGCAGTGGTTTTTTGCTATCATTTTTATATACATTCACGTTTTAGTATGAATGTAGTCAATGCTGCAAGCGTCACGGTAGATACAGCTTTCGAATTAGCGATACCTCGACAGGGTGCCACTAGTGCCATGACTGGCATCACAGGAACAAGGCCTAAGGGGTCAACAACAGCTCACGAAATGACAACCCACACATTTACATCATTTGTTAAACATAGGATACCTTCCCATCAGCTGGCAGTGGTTTTTTGCTATCATTTTTATATACATTCACGTTTTAGTATGAATGTAGTCAATGCTGCAAGCGTCACGGTAGATACAGCTTTCGAATTAGCGATACCTCGACAGGGTGCCACTAGTGCCATGACTGGCATCACAGGAACAAGGCCTAAGGGGTCAACGACAGCTCAAGAAATGACAACCCACACATTTACATCATTTATTGTTAAACATAGGATACCTTCCCATCAGCTGGCAGTGGTTTTTTGCTATCATTTTTATATACATTCACGTTTTAGTATGAATGTAGTCAATGCTGCAAGCGTCACGGTAGATACAGCTTTCGAATTAGCGATACCTCGACAGGGTGCCACTAGTGCCATGACTGGCATCACAGGAACAAGGCCTAAGGGGTCAACGACAGCTCAAGAAATGACAACCCACACATTTACATCATTTATTGTTAAACATAAGATACCTTCCCATCAGCTGGCAGTGGTTTTTTGCTATCATTTTTATATACATTCACGTTTTAGTATGAATGTAGTCAATGCTGCAAGCGTCACGGTAGATACAGCTTTCGAATTAGCGATACCTCGACAGGGTGCCACTAGTGCCATGACTGGCATCACAGGAACAAGGCCTAAGGGGTCAACGACAGCTCAAGAAATGACAACCCACACATTTACATCATTTATTGTTAAACATAGGATACCTTCCCATCAGCTGGCAGTGGTTTTTGCTATCATTTTTATATACATTCACGTTTTAGTATGAATGTAGTCAATGCTGCAGGCGTCACGGTAGATACAGCTTTCGAATTAGCGATACCTCGACAGGGTGCCACTAGTGCCATGACTGGCATCACAGGAACAAGGCCTAAGGGGTCAACGACAGCTCAAGAAATGACAACCCACACATTTACATCATTTATTGTTAAACATAGGATACCTTCCCATCAGCTGGCAGTGGTTTTTAGCTATCATTTTTATATACATTCACGTTTTAGTATGAATGTAGTCAATGCTGCAAGCGTCACGGTAGATACAGCTTTCGAATTAGCGATACCTCGATAGGGTGCCACTAGTGCCATGACTGGCATCACAGGAACAAGGCCTAAGGGGTCAACGACAGCTCAAGAAATGACAACCCACACATTTACATCATTTATTGTTAAACATAGGATACCTTCCCATCAGCTGGCAGTGGTTTTTTGCTATCATTTTTATATACATTCACGTTTTAGTATGAATGTAGTCAATGCTGCAAGCGTCACGGTAGATACAGCTTTCGAATTAGCGATACCTCGACAGGGTGCCACTAGTGCCATGACTGGCATCACAGGAACAAGGCCTAAGGGGTCGATGACAGATAGCTGAAGAAATGACAACCCACACATTTACATCATTTATTGTTAAACATAGGATACCTTCCCATCAGCTGGCAGTGGTTTTTTGCTATCATTTTTATATACATTCACGTTTTAGTATGAATGTAGTCAATGCTGCAAGCGTCACGGTAGATACAGCTTTCGAATTAGCGATACCTCGACAGGGTGCCACTAGTGCCATGACTGGCATCACAGGAACAAGGCCTAAGGGGTCAACGACAGCTCATGAAATGACAACCCACACATTTACATCATTTATTGTTAAACATAGGATACCTTCCCATCAGCTGGCAGTGGTTTTTTGCTATCATTTTTATATACATTCACGTTTTAGTATGAATGTAGTCAATGCTGCAAGCGTCACGGTAGATACAGCTTTCGAATTAGCGATACCTCGACAGGGTGCCACTAGTGCCATGACTGGCATCACAGGAACAAGGCCTAAGGGGTCAACGACAGCTCAAGAAATGACAACCCACACATTTACATCATTTATTGTTAAACATAGGATACCTTCCCATCAGCTGGCAGTGGTTTTTTGCTATCATTTTTATATACATTCACGTTTTAGTATGAATGTAGTCAATGCTGCAAGCGTCACGGTAGATACAGCTTTCGAATTAGCGATACCTCGACAGGGTGCCACTAGTGCCATGACTGGCATCACAGGAACAAGGCCTAAGGGGTCAACGACAGCTCAAGAAATGACAACCCACACATTTACATCATTTATTGTTAAACATAGGATACCTTCCCCTCAGCTGGCAGTGGTTTTTTGCTATCATTTTTATATACATTCACGTTTTAGTATGAATGTAGTCAATGCTGCAAGCGTCACGGTAGATACAGCTTTCGAATTAGCGATACCTCGACAGGGTGCCACTAGTGCCATGACTGGCATCACAGGAACAAGGCCTAAGGGGTCAACGACAGCTCAAGAAATGACAACCCACACATTTACATCATTTATTGTTAAACATAGGATACCTTCCCATCAACTGGCAGTGGTTTTTAGCTATCATTTTTATATACATTCACGTTTTAGTATGAATGTAGTCAATGCTGCAAGCGTCACGGTAGATACAGCTTTCGAATTAGCGATACCTCGACAGGGTGCCACTAGTGCCATGACTGGCATCACAGGAACAAGGCCTAAGGGGTCGATGACAGATAGCTGAAGAAATGACAACCCACACATTTACATCATTTATTGTTAAACATAGGATACCTTCCCATCAGCTGGCAGTGGTTTTTTGCTATCATTTTTATATACATTCACGTTTTAGTATGAATGTAGTCAATGCTGCAAGCGTCACGGTAGATACAGCTTTCGAATTAGCGATACCTCGACAGGGTGCCACTAGTGCCATGACTGGCATCACAGGAACAAGGCCTAAGGGGTCAACGACAGCTCAAGAAATGACAACCCACACATTTACATCATTTATTGTTAAACATAGGATACCTTCCCATCAGCTGGCAGTGGTTTTTGCTATCATTTTTATATACATTCACGTTTTAGTATGAATGTAGTCAATGCTGCAAGCGTCACGGTAGATACAGCTTTCGAATTAGCGATACCTCGACAGGGTGCCACTAGTGCCATGACTGGCATCACAGGAACAAGGCCTAAGGGGTCAACGACAGCTCAAGAACTGACAACCCACACATTTACATCATTTATTGTTAAACATAGGATACCTTCCCATCAGCTGGCAGTGGTTTTTTGCTATCATTTTTATATACATTCACGTTTTAGTATGAATGTAGTCAATGCTGCAAGCGTCACGGTAGATACAGCTTTCGAATTAGCGATACCTCGACAGGGTGCCACTAGTGCCATGACTGGCATCACAGGAACAAGGCCTAAGGGGTCAACGACAGCTCAAGAAATGACAACCCACACATTTACATCATTTATTGTTAAACATAGGATACCTTCCCATCAGCTGGCAGTGGTTTTTTGCTATCATTTTTATATACATTCACGTTTTAGTATGAATGTAGTCAATGCTGCAAGCGTCACGGTAGATACAGCTTTCGAATTAGCGATACCTCGACAGGGTGCCACTAGTGCCATGACTGGCATCACAGGAACAAGGCCTAAGGGGTCAACGACACCTAAAGAAATGCTAACCCACACATTTACATCATTTATTGTTAAACATAGGATACCTTCCCATCAGCTGGCAGTGGTTTTTTGCTATCATTTTTATATACATTCACGTTTTAGTATGAATGTAGTCAATGCTGCAAGCGTCACGGTAGATACAGCTTTCGAATTAGCGATACCTCGACAGGGTGCCACTAGTGCCATGACTGGCATCACAGGAACAAGGCCTAAGGGGTCAACGACAGCTCAAGAAATGACAACCCACACATTTACATCATTTATTGTTAAACATAGGATACCTTCCCACCAGCTGGCAGTGGTTTTTTGCTATCATTTTTATATACATTCACGTTTTAGTATGAATGTAGTCAATGCTGCAAGCGTCACGGTAGATACAGCTTTCGAATTAGCGATACCTCGACAGGGTGCCACTAGTGCCATGACTGGCATCACAGGAACAAGGCCTAAGGGGTCGATGACAGATAGCTGAAGAAATGACAACCCACACATTTACATCATTTATTGTTAAACATAGGATACCTTCCCATCAGCTGGCAGTGGTTTTTTGCTATCATTTTTATATACATTCACGTTTTAGTATGAATGTAGTCAATGCTGCAAGCGTCACGGTAGATACAGCTTTCGAATTAGCGATACCTCGACAGGGTGCCACTAGTGCCATGACTGGCATCACAGGAACAAGGCCTAAGGGGTCAACGACAGCTCAAGAAATGACAACCCACACATTTACATCATTTATTGTTAAACATAGGATACCTTCCCATCAGCTGGCAGTGGTTTTTTGCTATCATTTTTATATACATTCACGTTTTAGTATGAATGTAGTCAATGCTGCAAGCGTCACGGTAGATACAGCTTTCGAATTAGCGATACCTCGACAGGGTGCCACTAGTGCCATGACTGGCATCACAGGAACAAGGCCTAAGGGGTCGATGACAGATAGCTGAAGAAATGACAACCCACACATTTACATCATTTATTGTTAAACATAGGATACCTTCCCATCAGCTGGCAGTGGTTTTTTGCTATCATTTTTATATACATTCACGTTTTAGTATGAATGTAGTCAATGCTGCAAGCGTCACGGTAGATACAGCTTTCGAATTAGCGATACCTCGACAGGGTGCCACTAGTGCCATGACTGGCATCACAGGAACAAGGCCTAAGGGGTCAACGACAGCTCTAGAAATGACAACCCACACATTTACATCATTTATTGTTAAACATAGGATACCTTCCCATCAGCTGGCAGTGGTTTTTGCTATCATTTTTATATACATTCACGTTTTAGTATGAATGTAGTCAATGCTGCAAGCGTCACGGTAGATACAGCTTTCGAATTAGCGATACCTCGACAGGGTGCCACTAGTGCCATGACTGGCATCACAGGAACAAGGCCTAAGGGGTCGATGACAGATAGCTGAAGAAATGACAACCCACACATTTACATCATTTATTGTTAAACATAGGATACCTTCCCATCAGCTGGCAGTGGTTTTTTGCTATCATTTTTATATACATTCACGTTTTAGTATGAATGTAGTCAATGATGCAGTCGTCATGGTAGATACAGCTTTCGAATTAGCGATACCTCGACAGGGTGCCACTAGGGCCATGACTGGCATCACAGGAACAAGGCCTAAGGGGTCAACGACAGCTCAAGAAATGACAACCCACACATTTACATCATTCATTGTTAAACATAGGATACCATCCCATCATCTGGCAGTGTTTTTTTGCTATAATTTTTATATACATTCCCGTTTTAGTATGAATGTAGTCAATGATGCAGGCGTCACGGTAGATACAGCTTTCGAATTAGCGATACCTCGACAGGGTGCCACTAGTGCCATGACTGGCATCACAGGAACAAGGCCTAAGGGGTCAACGACAGCTCAAGAAATGACAACCCACACATTTACATCATTTATTGTTAAACATAGGATACCTTCCCATCAGCTGGCAGTGGTTTTTTGCTATAGTTTTTTTATACATTCCCGTTTTAGTATGAATGTAGTCAATGATGCAGGCGTCACGGTAGATACAGCTTTCGAATTAGCGATACCTCGACAGGGTGCCACTAGTGCCATGACTGGCATCACAGGAACAAGGCCTAAGGGGTCAACGACAGCTCAAGAAATGACAACCCACACATTTACATCATTTATTGTTAAACATAGGATACCTTCCCATCAGCTGGCAGTGGTTTTTTGCTATCATTTTTATATACATTCACGTTTTAGTATGAATCTAGTCAATGCTGCAAGTGTCACGGTAGATACAGCTTTCGAATTAGCGATACCTCGACAGGGTGCCACTAGTGCCATGACTGGCATCACAGGAACAAGGCCTAAGGGGGCGATGACAGATAGCTGAAATTAATGACAACCCACACATTTACATCATTTATTGTTAAACATAGGATACCTTCCCATCAGCTGGCAGTGGTTTTTTGCTATCATTTTTATATACATTCACGTTTTAGTATGAATGTAGTCAATGCTGCAAGCGTCACGGTAGATACAGCTTTCGAATTAGCGATACCTCGACAGGGTGCCACTAGTGCCATGACTGGCATCACAGGAACAAGGCCTAAGGGGTCGATGACAGATAGCTGAAGAAATGACAACCCACACATTTACATCATTTATTGTTAAACATAGGATACCTTCCTATCAGCTGGCAGTGGTTTTTTGCTATCATTTTTATATACATTCACGTTTTAGTATGAATGTAGTCAATGCTGGAAGCGTGACGGTAGATACAGCTTTCGAATTAGCGATACCTCGACAGGGTGCCTCTAGTGCCATGACTGGCATCACAGGAACAAGGCCTAAGGGGTCGATGACAGATAGCTGAAGAAATGACAACCCACACATTTACATCATTTATTGTTAAACATAGGATACCTTCCCATCAGCTGGCAGTGGTTTTTGCTATCATTTTTATATACATTCACGTTTTAGTATGAATGTAGTCAATGCTGCAAGCGTCACGGTAGATACAGCTTTCGAATTAGTGATACCTCGACAGGGTGCCACTAGTGCCATGACTGGCATCACAGGAACAAGGCGTAAGGGGTCAACGACAGCTCAAGTAATGACAACCCACACATTTACATCATTTATTGTTAAACATAGGATACCTTCCCATCAGCTGGCAGTGGTTTTTGCTATCATTTTTATATACATTCACGTTTTAGTATGAATGTAGTCAATGCTGCAAGCGTCACGGTAGATACAGCTTTCGAATTAGCGATACCTCGACAGGGTGCCACTAGTGCCATGACTGGCATCACAGGAACAAGGCCTAAGGGGTCAACGACAGCTCAAGAAATGACAACCCACACATTTACATCATTTATTGTTAAACATAGGATACCTTCCCATCAGCTGGCAGTGGTTTTTTGCTATCATTTTTATATACATTCACGTTTTAGTATGAATGTAGTCAATGCTGCAAGCGTCACGGTAGATACAGCTTTCGAATTAGCGATACCTCGACAGGGTGCCACTAGTGCCATGACTGGCATCACAGGAACAAGGCCTAAGGGGTCGATGACAGATAGCTGAAATTAATGACAACCCACACATTTACATCATTTATTGTTAAACATAGGATACCTTCCCATCAGCTGGCAGTGGTTTTTTGCTATCATTTTTATATACATTCACGTTTTAGTATGAATGTAGTCAATGCTGCAAGCGTCACGGTAGATACAGCTTTCGAATTAGTGATACCTCCACAGGGTGCCACTAGTGCCATGACTGGCATCACAGGAACAAGGCCTAAGGGGTCGATGACAGATAGCTGAAGAAATGACAACCCACACATTTACATCATTTATTGTTAAGCATAAGATACCTTCCCATCAGCTGGCAGTGGTTTTTTGCTATCATTTTTATATACATTCACGTTTTAGTATGAATGTAGTCAATGCTGCAAGCGTCACGGTAGATACAGCTTTCGAATTAGCGATACCTCGACAGGGTGCCACTAGTGCCATGACTGGCATCACAGGATCAAGGCCTAAGGGGTCAACGACAGCTCAAGAAATGACAACCCACACATTTACATCATTTATTGTTAAACATAGGATACCTTCCCATCAGCTGGCAGTGGTTTTTTGCTATCATTTTTATATACATTCACGTTTTAGTATGAATGTAGTCAATGATGCAGGCGTCATGGTAGATACAGCTTTCGAATTAGCGATACCTCGACAGGGTGCCACTAGTGCCATGACTGGCATCACAGGAACAAGGCCTAAGGGGTCGATGACAGATAGCTCAAGAAATGACAACCCACACATTTACATCATTTATTGTTAAACATAGGATACCTTCCCATCAGCTGACAGTGGTTTTTGCTATCATTTTTATATACATTCACGTTTTAGTATGAATGTAGTCAATGCTGCAAGCGTCACGGTAGATACAGCTTTCGAATTAGCGATACCTCGACAGGGTGCCACTAGTGCCATGACTGGCATCACAGGAACAAGGCCTAAGGGGTCGATGACAGATAGCTGAAAAAATGACAACCCACACATTTACATCATTTATTGTTAAACATAGGATACCTTCCCATCAGCTGGCAGTGGTTTTTTGCTATCATTTTTATATACATTCACGTTTTAGTATGAATGTAGTCAATGCTGCAAGCGTCACGGTAGATACAGCTTTCGAATTAGCGATACCTCGACAGGGTGCCACTAGTGCCATGACTGGCATCACAGGAACAAGGCCTAAGGGGTCAACGACAGCTCAAGAAATGACAACCCACACATTTACATCATTTATTGTTAAACATAGGATACCTTCCCATCAGCTGGCAGTGGTTTTTTGCTATCATTTTTATATACATTCACGTTTTAGTATGAATGTAGTCAATGCTGCAAGCGTCACGGTAGATACAGCTTTCGAATTAGCGATACCTCGACAGGGTGCCACTAGTGCCATGACTGGCATCACAGGAACAAGGCCTAAGGGGTCGATGACAGATAGCTGAAATTAATGACAACCCACACATTTACATCATTTATTGTTAAACATAGGATACCTTCCCATCAGCTGGCAGTGGTTTTTTGCTATCATTTTTATATACATTCACGTTTTAGTATGAATGTAGTCAATGCTGCAAGCGTCACGGTAGATACAGCTTTCGAATTAGTGATACCTCCACAGGGTGCCACTAGTGCCATGACTGGCATCACAGGAACAAGGCCTAAGGGGTCGATGACAGATAGCTGAAGAAATGACAACCCACACATTTACATCATTTATTGTTAAGCATAAGATACCTTCCCATCAGCTGGCAGTGGTTTTTTGCTATCATTTTTATATACATTCACGTTTTAGTATGAATGTAGTCAATGCTGCAAGCGTCACGGTAGATACAGCTTTCGAATTAGCGATACCTCGAGAGGGTGCCACTAGTGCCATGACTGGCATCACAGGATCAAGGCCTAAGGGGTCAACGACAGCTCAAGAAATGACAACCCACACATTTACATCATTTATTCTTAAACATAGGATACCTTCCCATCAGCTAGCAGTGGTTTTTTGCTATCATTTTTATATACATTCACGTTTTAGTATGAATGTAGTCAATGCTGCAAGCGTCACGGTAGATACAGCTTTCGAATTAGCGATACCTCGACAGGGTGCCACTAGTGCCATGACTGGCATCACAGGAACAAGGCCTAAGGGGTCAACGACAGCTCACGAAATGACAACCCACACATTTACATCATTTATTGTTAAACATAGGATACCTTCCCATCAGCTGGCAGTGGTTTTTTGCTATCATTTTTATATACATTCACGTTTTAGTATGAATGTAGTCAATGATGCAGGCGTCATGGTAGATACAGCTTTCGAATTAGCGATACCTCGACAGGGTGCCACTAGTGCCATGACTGGCATCACAGGAACAAGGCCTAAGGGGTCGATAACAGATAGCTCAAGAAATGACAACCCACACAGTTACATCATTTATTGTTAAACATAGGATACCTTCCCATCAGCTGACAGTGGTTTTTGCTATCATTTTTATATACATTCACGTTTTAGTATGAATGTAGTCAATGCTGCAAGCGTCACGGTAGATACAGCTTTCGAATTAGCGATACCTCGACAGGGTGCCACTAGTGCCATGACTGGCATCACAGGAACAAGGCCTAAGGGGTCGATGACAGATAGCTGAAGAAATGACAACCCACACATTTACATCATTTATTGTTAAACATAGGATACCTTCCCATCAGCTGGCAGTGGTTTTTTGCTATCATTTTTATATACATTCACGTTTTAGTATGAATGTAGTCAATGCTGCAAGCGTCACGGTAGATACAGCTTTCGAATTAGCGATACCTCGACAGGGTGCCACTAGTGCCATGACTGGCATCACAGGAACAAGGCCTAAGGGGTCGATGACAGATAGCTGAAGAAATGACAACCCACACATTTACATCATTTATTGTTAAACATAGGATACCTTCCCATCAGCTGGCAGTGGTTTTTTGCTATCATTTTTATATACATTCACGTTTTAGTATGAATGTAGTCAATGCTGCAAGCGTCACGGTAGATACAGCTTTCGAATTAGCGATACCTCGACAGGGTGCCACTAGTGCCGTGACTGGCATCACAGGAACAAGGCCTAAGGGGTCGATGACAGATAGCTGAAGAAATGACAACCCACACATTTACATCATTTATTGTTAAACATAGGATACCTTCCCATCAGCTGGCAGTGGTTTTTTGCTATCATTTTTATATACATTCACGTTTTAGTATGAATGTAGTCAATGCTGCAAGCGTCACGGTAGATACAGCTTTCGAATTAGCGATACCTCGACAGGGTGCCACTAGTGCCATGACTGGCATCACAGGAACAAGGCCTAAGGGGTCAACGACAGCTCAAGAAATGACAACCCACACATTTACATCATTTATTGTTAAACATAGGATACCTTCCCATCAGCTGGCAGTGGTTTTTTGCTATCATTTTTATATACATTCACGTTTTAGTATGAATGTAGTCAATGCTGCAAGCGTCACGGTAGATACAGCTTTCGAATTAGCGATACCTCGACAGGGTGCCACTAGTGCCATGACTGGCATCACAGGAACAAGGCCTAAGGGGTCAACGACAGCTCAAGAAATGACAACCCACACATTTACATCATTTATTGTTAAACATAGGATACCTTCCCATCAGCTGGCAGTGGTTTTTTGCTATCATTTTTATATACATTCACGTTTTAGTATGAATGTAGTCAATGATGCAGGCGTCATGGTAGATACAGCTTTCGAATTAGCGATACCTCGACAGGGTGCCACTAGTGCCATGACTGGCATCACAGGAACAAGGCCTAAGGGGTCGATGACAGATAGCTCAAGAAATGACAACCCACACATTTACATCATTTATTGTTAAACATAGGATACCTTCCCATCAGCTGACAGTGGTTTTTGCTATCATTTTTATATACATTCACGTTTTAGTATGAATGTAGTCAATGCTGCAAGCGTCACGGTAGATACAGCTTTCGAATTAGCGATACCTCGACAGGGTGCCACTAGTGCCATGACTGGCATCACAGGAACAAGGCCTAAGGGGTCAACGACAGCTCAAGAAATGACAACCCACACATTTACATCATTTATTGTTAAACATAGGATACCTTCCCATCAGCTGGCAGTGGTTTTTTGCTATCATTTTTATATACATTCACGTTTTAGTATGAATGTAGTCAATGCTGCAAGCGTCACGGTAGATACAGCTTTCGAATTAGCGATACCTCGACAGGGTGCCACTAGTGCCATGACTGGCATCACAGGAACAAGGCCTAAGGGGTCGATGACAGATAGCTGAAATTAATGACAACCCACACATTTACATCATTTATTGTTAAACATAGGATACCTTCCCATCAGCTGGCAGTGGTTTTTTGCTATCATTTTTATATACATTCACGTTTTAGTATGAATGTAGTCAATGCTGCAAGCGTCACGGTAGATACAGCTTTCGAATTAGCGATACCTCGACAGGGTGCCACTAGTGCCATGACTGGCATCACAGGAACAAGGCCTAAGGGGTCGATGACAGATAGCTGAAGAAATGACAACCCACACATTTACATCATTTATTGTTAAACATAGGATACCTTCCCGTCAGCTGGCAGTGGTTTTTTGCTATCATTTTTATATACATTCACGTTTTAGTATGAATGTAGTCAATGCTGCAAGCGTCACGGTAGATACAGCTTTCGAATTAGCGATACCTCGACAGGGTGCCACTAGTGCCATGACTGGCATCACAGGAACAAGGCCTAAGGGGTCGATGACAGATAGCTGAAGAAATGACAACCCACACATTTACATCATTTATTGTTAAACATAGGATACCTTCCCATCAGCTGGCAGTGGTTTTTTGCTATCATTTTTATATACATTCACGTTTTAGTATGAATGTAGTCAATGCTGCAAGCGTCACGGTAGATACAGCTTTCGAATTAGCGATACCTCGACAGGGTGCCACTAGTGCCATGACTGGCATCACAGGAACAAGGCCTAAGGGGTCAACGACAGCTCAAGAAATGACAACCCACACATTTACATCATTTATTGTTAAACATAGGATACCTTCCCATCAGCTGGCAGTGGTTTTTTGCTATCATTTTTATATACATTCACGTTTTAGTATGAATGTAGTCAATGCTGCAAGCGTCACGGTAGATACAGCTTTCGAATTAGCGATACCTCGACAGGGTGCCACTAGTGCCATGACTGGCATCACAGGAACAAGGCCTAAGGGGTCAACGACAGCTCAAGAAATGACAACCCACACATTTACATCATTTATTGTTAAACATAGGATACCTTCCCATCAGCTGGCAGTGGTTTTTTGCTATCATTTTTATATACATTCACGTTTTAGTATGAATGTAGTCAATGATGCAGGCGTCATGGTAGATACAGCTTTCGAATTAGCGATACCTCGACAGGGTGCCACTAGTGCCATGACTGGCATCACAGGAACAAGGCCTAAGGGGTCGATGACAGATAGCTCAAGAAATGACAACCCACACATTTACATCATTTATTGTTAAACATAGGATACCTTCCCATCAGCTGACAGTGGTTTTTGCTATCATTTTTATATACATTCACGTTTTAGTATGAATGTAGTCAATGCTGCAAGCGTCACGGTAGATACAGCTTTCGAATTAGCGATACCTCGACAGGGTGCCACTAGTGCCATGACTGGCATCACAGGAACAAGGCCTAAGGGGTCAACGACAGCTCAAGAAATGACAACCCACACATTTACATCATTTATTGTTAAACATAGGATACCTTCCCATCAGCTGGCAGTGGTTTTTTGCTATCATTTTTATATACATTCACGTTTTAGTATGAATGTAGTCAATGCTGCAAGCGTCACGGTAGATACAGCTTTCGAATTAGCGATACCTCGACAGGGTGCCACTAGTGCCATGACTGGCATCACAGGAACAAGGCCTAAGGGGTCGATGACAGATAGCTGAAGAAATGACAACCCACACATTTACATCATTTATTGTTAAACATAGGATACCTTCCCGTCAGCTGGCAGTGGTTTTTTGCTATCATTTTTATATACATTCACGTTTTAGTATGAATGTAGTCAATGCTGCAAGCGTCACGGTAGATACAGCTTTCGAATTAGCGATACCTCGACAGGGTGCCACTAGTGCCATGACTGGCATCACAGGAACAAGGCCTAAGGGGTCAACGACAGCTCAAGAAATGACAACCCACACATTTACATCATTTATTGTTAAACATAGGATACCTTCCCATCAGCTGGCAGTGGTTTTTTGCTATCATTTTTATATACATTCACGTTTTAGTATGAATGTAGTCAATGATGCAGGCGTCATGGTAGATACAGCTTTCGAATTAGCGATACCTCGACAGGGTGCCACTAGTGCCATGACTGGCATCACAGGAACAAGGCCTAAGGGGTCGATGACAGATAGCTCAAGAAATGACAACCCACACATTTACATCATTTATTGTTAAACATAGGATACCTTCCCATCAGCTGACAGTGGTTTTTGCTATCATTTTTATATACATTCACGTTTTAGTATGAATGTAGTCAATGCTGCAAGCGTCAGGGTAGATACAGCTTTCGAATTAGCGATACCTCGACAGGGTGCCACTAGTGCCATGACTGGCATCACAGGAACAAGGCCTAAGGGGTCAACGACAGCTCAAGAAATGACAACCCACACATTTACATCATTTATTGTTAAACATAGGATACCTTCCCATCAGCTGGCAGTGGTTTTTTGCTATCATTTTTATATACATTCACGTTTTAGTATGAATGTAGTCAATGCTGCAAGCGTCACGGTAGATACAGCTTTCGAATTAGCGATACCTCGACAGGGTGCCACTAGTGCCATGACTGGCATCACAGGAACAAGGCCTAAGGGGTCAACGACAGCTCAAGAAATGACAACCCACACATTTACATCATTTATTGTTAAACATAGGATACCTTCCCATCAGCTGGCAGTGGTTTTTTGCTATCATTTTTATATACATTCACGTTTTAGTATGAAAGTAGTCAATGCTGCAAGCGTCATGGTAGATACAGCTTTCGAATTAGCGATACCTCGACAGGGTGCCACTAGTGCCATGACTGGCATCACAGGAACAAGGCCTAAGGGGTCGATGACAGATAGCTGAAGAAATGACAACCCACACATTTACATCATTTATTGTTAAACATAGGATACCTTCCCATCAGCTGGCAGTGGTTTTTTGCTATCATTTTTATATACATTCACGTTTTAGTATGAATGTAGTCAATGCTGCAAGCGTCATGGTAGATACAGCTTTCGAATTAGCGATACCTCGACAGGGTGCCACTAGTGCCATGACTGGCATCACAGGAACAAGGCCTAAGGGGTCAACGACAGCTCAAGAAATGACAACCCACACATTTACATCATTTATTGTTAAACATAGGATACCTTCCCATCAGCTGGCAGTGGTTTTTTGCTATCATTTTTATATACATTCACGTTTTAGTATGAATGTAGTCAATGCTGCAAGCGTCATGGTAGATACAGCTGTCGAATTAGCGATACCTCGACAGGGTGCCACTAGTGCCATGACTGGCATCACAGGAACAAGGCCTAAGGGGTCAACGACAGCTCAAGAAATGACAACCCACACATTTACATCATTTATTGTTAAACATAGGATACCTTCCCATCATCAGGCAGTGTTTTTTTGCTATAATTTTTTTATACATTCCCGTTTTAGCATGAATGTAGTCAATGCTGCAGGCGTCACGGTAGATACAGCTTTCGAATTAGCGATACCTCGACAGGGTGCCACTAGTGCCATGACTGGCATCACAGGAACAAGGCCTAAGGGGTCGATGACAGATAGCTGAAGAAATGACAACCCACACATTTACATCATTTATTGTTAAACATAGGATACCTTCCCATCAGCTGGCAGTGGTTTTTTGCTATCATTTTTATATACATTCACGTTTTAGTATGAATGTAGTCAATGCTGCAAGCGTCACGGTAGATACAGCTTTCGAATTAGCGATACCTCGACAGGGTGCCACTAGTGCCATGACTGGCATCACAGGAACAAGGCCTAAGGGGTCAACGACGGCTCAAGAAATGACAACCCACACATTTACATCATTTATTGTTAAACATAGGATACCTTCCCATCAGCTGGCAGTGGTTTTTTGCTATCATTTTTATATACATTCCCGTTTTAGTATGAATGTAGTCAATGCTGTAAGCGTCACGGTAGATACAGCTTTCGAATTAGCGATACCTCGACAGGGTGCCACTAGTGCCATGACTGGCATCACAGGAACAAGGCCTAAGGGGTCGATGACAGATAGCTGAAGAAATGACAACCCACACATTTACATCATTTATTGTTAAACATCGGATACCTTCCCTTCAGCTGGCAGTGTTTTCTTGCTATCATTTTTATATACATTCACGTTTTAGTATGAATGTAGTCAATGCTGCAAGCGTCACAGTAGATACAGCTTTCGAATTAGCGATACCTAGACAGGGTGCCACTAGTGCCATGACTGGCATCACAGGAACAAGGCCTAAGGGGTCGATGACAGATAGCTCAAGAAATGACAACCCACACATTTACATCATTTATTGTTAAACATAGGATACCTTCCCATCAGCTGGCAGTGGGTTTTTGCTATCATTTTCATATACATTCCCGTTTTAGTATGAATGTAGTCAATGCTGCAAGCGTCACGGTAGATACAGCTTTCGAATTAGCGATACCTCGACAGGGTGCCACTAGTGCCATGACTGGCATCACAGGAACAAGGCCTAAGGGGTCAACGACAGCTCAAGAAATGACAACCCACACATTTACATCATTTATTGTTAAACATAGGATACCTTCCCATCAGCTGGCAGTGGTTTTTTGCTATCATTTTTATATACATTCACGTTTTAGTATGAATGTAGTCAATGCTGCAAGCGTCACGGTAGATACAGCTTTCGAATTAGCGATACCTCGACAGGGTGCCACTAGTGCCATGACTGGCATCACAGGAACAAGGCCTAAGGGGTCGATGACAGATAGCTCAAGAAATGACAACCCACACATTTACATCATTTATTGTTAAACATAGGATACCTTCCCATCAGCTGGCAGTGGTTTTTTGCTATCATTTTTATATACATTCACGTTTTAGTATGAATGTAGTCAATGCTGCAAGCGTCACGGTAGATACAGCTTTCGAATTAGCGATACCTCGACAGGGTGCCACTAGTGCCATGACTGGCATCACAGGAACAAGGCCTAAGGGGTCAACGACAGCTCAAGAAATGACAACCCACACATTTACATCATTTATTGTTAAACATAGGATACCTTCCCATCAGCTGGCAGTGGTTTTTTGCTATCATTTTTATATACATTCACGTTTTAGTATGAATGTAGTCAATGCTGCAAGCGTCACGGTAGATACAGCTTTCGAATTAGCGATACCTCGACAGGGTGCCACTAGTGCCATGACTGGTATCACAGGAACAAGGCCTAAGGGGTCAACGACAGCTCAAGAAATGACAACCCACACATTTACATCATTTATTGTTAAACATAGGATACCTTCCCATCAGCTGGCAGTGGTTTTTTGCTATCATTTTTATGTACATTCACGTTTTAGTATGAATGTAGTCAATGCTGCAAGCGTCACGGTAGATACAGCTTTCGAATTAGCGATACCTCGACAGGGTGCCACTAGTGCCATGACTGGCATCACAGGAACAAGGCCTAAGGGGTCAACGACAGCTCAAGAAATGACAACCCACACATTTACATCATTTATTGTTAAACATAGGATACCTTCCCATCAGCTGGCAGTGGGTTTTTGCTATCATTTTCATATACATTCCCGTTTTAGTATGAATGTAGTCAATGCTGCAAGCGTCACAGTAGATACAGCTTTCGAATTAGCGATACCTCGACAGGGTGCCACTAGTGCCATGACTGGCATCACAGGAACAAGGCCTAAAGGGTCGATGACAGATAGCTGAAGAAATGACAACCCACACATTTACATCATTTATTGTTAAACATAGGATACCTTCCCATCAGCTGGCAGTGGTTTTTTGCTATCATTTTTATATACATTCACGTTTTAGTATGAATGTAGTCAATGCTGCAAGCGTCACGGTAGATACAGCTTTCGAATTAGCGATACCTCGACAGGGTGCCACTAGTGCCATGACTGGCATCACAGGAACAAGGCCTAAGGGGTCGATGACAGATAGCTCAAGAAATGACAACCCACACATTTACATCATTCATTGTTAAACATAGGATACCTTCCCATCAGCTGGCAGTGGTTTTTTGCTATCATTTTTATATACATTCCCGTTTTAGTATGAATGTAGTCAATGCTGCAAGCGTCACGGTAGATACAGCTTTCGAATTAGCGATACCTCGACAGGGTGCCACTAGTGCCATGACTGGCATCACAGGAACAAGGCCTAAGGGGTCGATGACAGATAGCTGAAGAAATGACAACCCACACATTTACATCATTTATTGTTAAACATAGGATACCTTCCCATCAGCTGGCAGTGGTTTTTTGCTATCATTTTTATATACATTCACGTTTTAGTATGAATGTAGTCAATGCTGCAAGCGTCACGGTAGATACAGCTTTCGAATTAGCGATACCTCGACAGGGTGCCACTAGTGCCATGACTGGCATCACAGGAACAAGGCCTAAGGGGTCGATGACAGATAGCTCAAGAAATGACAACCCACACATTTACATCATTTATTGTTAAACATAGGATACCTTCCCATCAGCTGGCAGTGGTTTTTTGCTATCATTTTTATATACATTCACGTTTTAGTATGAATGTAGTCAATGCTGCAAGCGTCACGGTAGATACAGCTTTCGAATTAGCGATACCTCGACAGGGTGCCGCTAGTGCCATGACTGGCATCACAGGAACAAGGCCTAAGGGGTCAACGACAGCTCAAGAAATGACAACCCACACATTTACATCATTTATTGTTAAACATAGGATACCTTCCCATCAGCTGGCAGTAGTTTTTTGCTATCATTTTTATATACATTCACGTTTTAGTATGAATGTAGTCAATGCTGCAAGCGTCACGGTAGATACAGCTTTCGAATTAGCGATACCTCGACAGGGTGCCGCTAGTGCCATGACTGGCATCACAGGAACAAGGCCTAAGGGGTCAACGACAGCTCAAGAAATGACAACCCACACATTTACATCATTTATTGTTAAACATAGGATACCTTCCCATCAGCTGGCAGTGGTTTTTTGCTATCATTTTTATATACATTCACGTTTTAGTATGAATGTAGTCAATGCTGCAAGCGTCACGGTAGATACAGCTTTCGAATTAGCGATACCTCGACAGGGTGCCACTAGTGCCATGACTGGCATCACAGGAACAAGGCCTAAGGGGTCAACGACAGCTCAAGAAATGACAACCCACACATTTACATCATTTATTGTTAAACATAGGATACCTTCCCATCAGCTGGCAGTGGTTTCTTGCTATCATTTTTATATACATTCACGTTTTAGTATGAATGTAGTCAATGCTGCAAGCGTCACGGTAGATACAGCTTTCGAATTAGCGATACCTCGACAGGGTGCCACTAGTGCCATGACTGGCATCACAGGAACAAGGCCTAAGGGGTCGATGACAGATAGCTGAAGAAATGACAACCCACACATTTGCATCATTTATTGTTAAACATAGGATACCTTCCCATCAGCTGGCAGTGGTTTTTTGCTATAATTTTTATATACATTCCCGTTTTAGTATGAATGTAGTCAATGCTGCAGGCGTCACGGTAGATACAGCTTTCGAATTAGCGATACCTCGACAGGGTGCCACTAATGCCATGACTGGCATCACAGGAACAAGGCCTAAGGGGTCGATGACAGATAGCTGAAGAAATGACAACCCACACATTTACATCATTTATTGTTAAACATAGGATACCTTCCCATCAGCTGGCAGTGGTTTTTTGCTATCATTTTTATATACATTCACGTTTTAGTATGAATGTAGTCAATGCTGCAAGCGTCACGGTAGATACAGCTTTCGAATTAGCGATACCTCGACAGGGTGCCACTAGTGCCATGACTGGCATCACAGGAACAAGGCCTAAGGGGTCGATGACAGATAGCTGAAGAAATGACAACCCACACATTTACATCATTTATTGTTAAACATAGGATACCTTCCCATCAGCTGGCAGTGGTTTTTTGCTATCATTTTTATATACATTCACGTTTTAGTATGAATGTAGTCAATGCTGCAAGCGTCACGGTAGATACAGCTTTCGAATTAGCGATACCTCGACAGGGTGCCACTAGTGCCATGACTGGCATCACAGGAACAAGGCCTAAGGGGTCAACGACAGCTCAAGAAATGACAACCCACACATTTACATCATTTATTGTTAAACATAGGATACCTTCCCATCAGCTGGCAGTGGTTTTTTGCTATCATTTTTATATACATTCACGTTTTAGTATGAATGTAGTCAATGCTGCAAGCGTCACGGTAGATACAGCTTTCGAATTAGCGATACCTCGACAGGGTGCCACTAGTGCCATGACTGGCATCACAGGAACAAGGCCTAAGGGGTCGATGACAGATAGCTGAAGAAATGACAACCCACACATTTACATCATTTATTGTTAAACATAGGATACCTTCCCATCAGCTGGCAGTGGTTTTTTGCTATCATTTTTATATACATTCACGTTTTAGTATGAATGTAGTCAATGCTGCAAGCGTCACGGTGGATACAGCTTTCGAATTAGCGATACCTCGACAGGGTGCCACTAGTGCCATGACTGGCATCACAGGAACAAAGCCTAAGGGGTCGATGACAGATAGCTGAAGAAATGACAACCCACACATTTACATCATTTATTGTTAAACATAGGATACCTTCCCATCAGCTGGCAGTGGTTTTTTGCTATCATTTTTATATACATTCACGTTTTAGTATGAATGTAGTCAATGCTGCAAGCGTCACGGTAGATACAGCTTTCGAATTAGCGATACCTCGACAGGGTGCCACTAGTGCCATGACTGGCATCACAGGAACAAGGCCTAAGGGGTCGATGACAGATAGCTGAAGAAATGACAACCCACACATTTACATCATTTATTGTTAAACATAGGATACCTTCCCATCAGCTGGCAGTGGTTTTTTGCTACCATTTTTATATACATTCACGTTTTAGTATGAATGTAGTCAATGCTGCAAGCGTCACGGTAGATACAGCTTTCGAATTAGCGATACCTCGACAGGGTGCCACTAGTGCCATGACTGGCATCACAGGAACAAGGCGTAAGGGGTCGATGACAGATAGCTGAAGAAATGACAACCCACACATTTACATCATTTATTGTTAAACATAGGATACCTTCCCATCAGCTGGCAGTGGTTTTTTGCTATCATTTTTATATACATTCACGTTTTAGTATGAATGTAGTCAATGCTTCAAGCGTCACGGTAGATACAGCTTTCGAATTAGCGATACCTCGACAGGGTGCCACTAGTGCCATGACTGGCATCACAGGAACAAGGCCTAAGGGGTCAACGACAGCTCAAGAAATGACAACCCACACATTTACATCATTTATTGTTAAACATAGGATACCTTCCCATCAGCTGGCAGTGGTTTTTTGCTATCATTTTTATATACATTCACGTTTTAGTATGAATGTAGTCAATGCTGCAAGCGTCACGGTAGATACAGCTTTCGAATTAGCGATACCTCGACAGGGTGCCACTAGTGCCATGACTGGCATCACAGGAACAAGGCCTAAGGGGTCGATGACAGATAGCTGAAGAAATGACAACCCACACATTTACATCATTTATTGTTAAACATAGGATACCTTCCCATCAGCTGGCAGTGGTTTTTTGCTATCATTTTTATATACATTCACGTTTTAGTATGAATGTAGTCAATGCTGCAAGCGTCACGGTAGATACAGCTTTCGAATTAGCGATACCTCGACAGGGTGCCACTAGTGCCATGACTGGCATCACAGGAACAAGGCCTAAGGGGTCAACGACAGCTCAAGAAATGACAACCCACACATTTACATCATTTATTGTTAAACATAGGATACCTTCCCATCAGCTGGCAGTGGTTTTTTGCTATCATTTTTATATACATTCACGTTTTAGTATGAATGTAGTCAATGCTGCAAGCGTCACGGTAGATACAGCTTTCGAATTAGCGATACCTCGACAGGGTGCCACTAGTGCCATGACTGGCATCACAGGAACAAGGCCTAAGGGGTCGATGACAGATAGCTGAAGAAATGACAACCCACACATTTACATCATTTATTGTTAAACATAAGATACCTTCCCATCAGCTGGCAGTGGTTTTTTGCTATCATTTTTATATACATTCACGTTTTAGTATGAATGTAGTCAATGCTGCAAGCGTCACGGTGGATACAGCTTTCGAATTAGCGATACCTCGACAGGGTGCCACTAGTGCCATGACTGGCATCACAGGAACAAGGCCTAAGGGGTCGATGACAGATAGCTGAAGAAATGACAACCCACACATTTACATCATTTATTGTTAAACATAGGATACCTTCCCATCAGCTGGCAGTGGTTTTTTGCTATCATTTTTATATACATTCACGTTTTAGTATGAATGTAGTCAATGCTGCAAGCGTCACGGTAGATACAGCTTTCGAATTAGCGATACCTCGACAGGGTGCCACTAGTGCCATGACTGGCATCACAGGAACAAGGCCTAAGGGGTCAACGACAGCTCAAGAAATGACAACCCACACATTTACATCATTTATTGTTAAACATAGGATACCTTCCCATCAGCTGGCAGTGGTTTTTTGCTATCATTTTTATATACATTCACGTTTTAGTATGAATGTAGTCAATGCTGCAAGCGTCACGGTAGATACAGCTTTCGAATTAGCGATACCTCGACAGGGTGACACTAGTGCCATGACTGGCATCACAGGAACAAGGCCTAAGGGGTCAACGACAGCTCAAGAAATGACAACCCACACATTTACATCATTTATTGTTAAACATAGGATACCTTCCCATCAGCTGGCAGTGGTTTTTTGCTATCATTTTTATATACATTCACGTTTTAGTATGAATGTAGTCAATGCTGCAAGCGTCACGGTAGATACAGCTTTCGAATTAGCGATACCTCGACAGGGCGCCACTAGTGCCATGACTGGCATCACAGGAACAAGGCCTAAGGGGTCGATGACAGATAGCTGAAGAAATGACAACCCACACATTTACATCATTTATTGTTAAACATAGGATACCTTCCCATCAGCTGGCAGTGGTTTCTTGCTATCATTTTTATATACATTCACGTTTTAGTATGAATGTAGTCAATGCTGCAAGCGTCACGGTAGATACAGCTTTCGAATTAGCGATACCTCGACAGGGTGCCACTAGTGCCATGACTGGCATCACAGGAACAAGGCCTAAGGGGTCGATGACAGATAGCTGAAGAAATGACAACCCACACATTTACATCATTTATTGTTAAACATAGGATACCTTCCCATCAGCTGGCAGTGGTTTTTTGCTATAATTTTTATATACATTCCCGTTTTAGTATGAATGTAGTCAATGCTGCAGGCGTCACGGTAGATACAGCTTTCGAATTAGCGATACCTCGACAGGGTGCCACTAGTGCCATGACTGGCATCACAGGAACAAGGCCTAAGGGGTCAACGACAGCTCAAGAAATGACAACCCACACATTTACATCATTTATTGTTAAACATAGGATACCTTCCCATCAGCTGGCAGTGGTTTTTTGCTATCATTTTTATATACATTCACGTTTTAGTATGAATGTAGTCAATGCTGCAAGCGTCACGGTAGATACAGCTTTCGAATTAGCGATAGCTCGACAGGGTGCCACTAGTGCCATGACTGGCATCACAGGAACAAGGCCTAAGGGGTCAACGACAGCTCAAGAAATGACAACAAACACATTTACATCATTTATTGTTGAACATAGGATACCTTCCCATCAGCTGGCAGTGGTTTTTTGCTATCATTTTTATATACATTCACGTTTTAGTATGAATGTAGTCAATGCTGCAAGCGTCACGGTTGATACAGCTTTCGAATTAGCGATACCTCGACAGGGTGCCACTAGTGCCATGACTGGCATCACAGGAACAAGGCCTAAGGGGTCGATGACAGATAGCTGAAGAAATGACAACCCACACATTTACATCATTTATTGTTAAACATAGGATACCTTCCCATCAGCTGGCAGTGGTTTTTTGCTATCATTTTTATATACATTCACGTTTTAGTATGAATGTAGTCAATGCTGCAAGCGTCACGGTAGATACAGCTTTCGAATTAGCGATACCTCGACAGGGTGCCACTAGTGCCATGACTGGCATCACAGGAACAAGGCCTAAGGGGTCAACGACAGCTCAAGAAATGACAACCCACGCATTTACATCATTTATTGTTAAACATAGGATACCTTCCCATCAGCTGGCAGTGGTTTTTTGCTATCATTTTTATATACATTCACGTTTTAGTATGAATGTAGTCAATGCTGCAAGCGTCACGGTAGATACAGCTTTCGAATTAGCGATACCTCGACAGGGTGCCACTAGTGCCATGACTGGCATCACAGGAACAAGGCCTAAGGGGTCGATGACAGATAGCTGAAGAAATGACAACCCACACATTTACATCATTTATTGTTAAACATAGGATACCTTCCCATCAGCTGGCAGTGGTTTTTGGTATCATTTTTATATACATTCACGTTTTAGTATGAATGTAGTCAATGCTGCAAGCGTCACGGTAGATACAGCTTTCGAATTAGCGATACCTCGACAGGGTGCCACTAGTGCCATGACTGGCATCACAGGAACAAGGCCTAAGGGGTCGATGACAGATAGCTGAAGAAATGACAACCCACACATTTGCATCATTTATTGTTAAACATAGGATACCTTCCCATCAGCTGGCAGTGGTTTTTTGCTATCATTTTTATATACATTCCCGTTTTAGTATGAATGTAGTCAATGCTGCAGGCGTCACGGTAGATACAGCTTTCGAATTAGCGATACCTCGACAGGGTGCCACTAATGCCATGACTGGCATCACAGGAACAAGGCCTAAGGGGTCGATGACAGATAGCTGAAGAAATGACAACCCACACATTTACATCATTTATTGTTAAACATAGGATACCTTCCCATCAGCTGGCAGTGGTTTTTTGCTATCATTTTTATATACATTCACGTTTTAGTATGAATGTAGTCAATGCTGCAAGCGTCACGGTAGATACAGCTTTCGAATTAGCGATACCTCGACAGGGTGCCACTAGTGCCATGACTGGCATCACAGGAACAAGGCCTAAGGGGTCGATGACAGATAGCTGAAGAAATGACAACCCACACATTTACATCATTTATTGTTAAACATAGGATACCTTCCCATCAGCTGGCAGTGGTTTTTTGCTATCATTTTTATATACATTCACGTTTTAGTATGAATGTAGTCAATGCTGCAAGCGTCACGGTAGATACAGCTTTCGAATTAGCGATACCTCGACAGGGTGCCACTAGTGCCATGACTGGCATCACAGGAACAAGGCCTAAGGGGTCAACGACAGCTCAAGAAATGACAACCCACACATTTACATCATTTATTGTTAAACATAGGATACCTTCCCATCAGCTGGCAGTGGTTTTTTGCTATCATTTTTATATACATTCACGTTTTAGTATGAATGTAGTCAATGCTGCAAGCGTCACGGTAGATACAGCTTTCGAATTAGCGATACCTCGACAGGGTGCCACTAGTGCCATGACTGGCATCACAGGAACAAGGCCTAAGGGGTCGATGACAGATAGCTCAAGAAATGACAACCCACACATTTACATCATTTATTGTTAAACATAGGATACCTTCCCATCAGCTGGCAGTGGTTTTTTGCTATCATTTTTATATACATTCACGTTTTAGTATGAATGTAGTCAATGCTGCAAGCGTCACGGTGGATACAGCTTTCGAATTAGCGATACCTCGACAGGGTGCCACTAGTGCCATGACTGGCATCACAGGAACAAGGCCTAAGGGGTCGATGACAGATAGCTGAAGAAATGACAACCCACACATTTACATCATTTATTGTTAAACATAGGATACCTTCCCATCAGCTGGCAGTGGTTTTTTGCTATCATTTTTATATACATTCACGTTTTAGTATGAATGTAGTCAATGCTGCAAGCGTCACGGTAGATACAGCTTTCGAATTAGCGATACCTCGACAGGGTGCCACTAGTGCCATGACTGGCATCACAGGAACAAGGCCTAAGGGGTCAACGACAGCTCAAGAAATGACAACCCACACATTTACATCATTTATTGTTAAACATAGGATACCTTCCCATCAGCTGGCAGTGGTTTTTTGCTATCATTTTTATATACATTCACGTTTTAGTATGAATGTAGTCAATGCTGCAAGCGTCACGGTAGATACAGCTTTCGAATTAGCGATACCTCGACAGGGTGCCACTAGTGCCATGACTGGCATCACAGGAACAAGGCCTAAGGGGTCAACGACAGCTCAAGAAATGACAACCCACACATTTACATCATTTATTGTTAAACATAGGATACCTTCCCATCAGCTGGCAGTGGTTTTTTGCTATCATTTTTATATACATTCACGTTTTAGTATGAATGTAGTCAATGCTGCAAGCGTCACGGTAGATACAGCTTTCGAATTAGCGATACCTCGACAGGGTGCCACTAGTGCCATGACTGGCATCACAGGAACAAGGCCTAAGGGGTCGATGACAGATAGCTGAAGAAATGACAACCCACACATTTACATCATTTATTGTTAAACATAAGATACCTTCCCATCAGCTGGCAGTGGTTTTTTGCTATCATTTTTATATACATTCACGTTTTAGTATGAATGTAGTCAATGCTGCAAGCGTCACGGTGGATACAGCTTTCGAATTAGCGATACCTCGACAAGGTGCCACTAGTGCCATGACTGGCATCACAGGAACAAGGCCTAAGGGGTCGATGACAGATAGCTGAAGAAATGACAACCCACACATTTACATCATTTATTGTTAAACATAGGATACCTTCCCATCAGCTGGCAGTGGTTTTTTGCTATCATTTTTATATACATTCACGTTTTAGTATGAATGTAGTCAATGCTGCAAGCGTCACGGTAGATACAGCTTTCGAATTAGCGATACCTCGACAGGGTGCCACTAGTGCCATGACTGGCATCACAGGAACAAGGCCTAAGGGGTCGATGACAGATAGCTGAAGAAATGACAACCCACACATTTACATCATTTATTGTTAAACATAGGATACCTTCCCATCAGCTGGCAGTGGTTTTTTGCTATCATTTTTATATACATTCACGTTTTAGTATGAATGTAGTCAATGCTGCAAGCGTCACGGTAGATACAGCTTTCGAATTAGCGATACCTCGACAGGGTGACACTAGTGCCATGACTGGCATCACAGGAACAAGGCCTAAGGGGTCAACGACAGCTCAAGAAATGACAACCCACACATTTACATCATTTATTGTTAAACATAGGATACCTTCCCATCAGCTGGCAGTGGTTTTTTGCTATCATTTTTATATACATTCACGTTTTAGTATGAATGTAGTCAATGCTGCAAGCGTCACGGTAGATACAGCTTTCGAATTAGCGATACCTCGACAGGGCGCCACTAGTGCCATGACTGGCATCACAGGAACAAGGCCTAAGGGGTCGATGACAGATAGCTGAAGAAATGACAACCCACACATTTACATCATTTATTGTTAAACATAGGATACCTTCCCATCAGCTGGCAGTGGTTTCTTGCTATCATTTTTATATACATTCACGTTTTAGTATGAATGTAGTCAATGCTGCAAGCGTCACGGTAGATACAGCTTTCGAATTAGCGATACCTCGACAGGGTGCCACTAGTGCCATGACTGGCATCACAGGAACAAGGCCTAAGGGGTCGATGACAGATAGCTGAAGAAATGACAACCCACACATTTACATCATTTATTGTTAAACATAGGATACCTTCCCATCAGCTGGCAGTGGTTTTTTGCTATAATTTTTATATACATTCCCGTTTTAGTATGAATGTAGTCAATGCTGCAGGCGTCACGGTAGATACAGCTTTCGAATTAGCGATACCTCGACAGGGTGCCACTAGTGCCATGACTGGCATCACAGGAACAAGGCCTAAGGGGTCGATGACAGATAGCTGAAGAAATGACAACCCACACATTTACATCATTTATTGTTAAACATAGGATACCTTCCCATCAGCTGGCAGTGGTTTTTTGCTATCATTTTTATATACATTCACGTTTTAGTATGAATGTAGTCAATGCTGCAAGCGTCACGGTAGATACAGCTTTCGAATTAGCGATACCTCGACAGGGTGCCACTAGTGCCATGACTGGCATCACAGGAACAAGGCCTAAGGGGTCGATGACAGATAGCTGAAGAAATGACAACCCACACATTTACATCATTTATTGTTAAACATAGGATACCTTCCCATCAGCTGGCAGTGGTTTTTTGCTATCATTTTTATATACATTCACGTTTTAGTATGAATGTAGTCAATGCTGCAAGCGTCACGGTAGATACAGCTTTCGAATTAGCGATACCTCGACAGGGTGCCACTAGTGCCATGACTGGCATCACAGGAACAAGGCCTAAGGGGTCAACGACAGCTCAAGAAATGACAACAAACACATTTACATCATTTATTGTTGAACATAGGATACCTTCCCATCAGCTGGCAGTGGTTTTTTGCTATCATTTTTATATACATTCACGTTTTAGTATGAATGTAGTCAATGCTGCAAGCGTCACGGTAGATACAGCTTTCGAATTAGCGATACCTCGACAGGGTGCCACTAGTGCCATGACTGGCATCACAGGAACAAGGCCTAAGGGGTCGATGACAGATAGCTGAAGAAATGACAACCCACACATTTACATCATTTATTGTTAAACATAGGATACCTTCCCATCAGCTGGCAGTGGTTTTTTGCTATCATTTTTATATACATTCACGTTTTAGTATGAATGTAGTCAATGCTGCAAGCGTCACGGTAGATACAGCTTTCGAATTAGCGATACCTCGACAGGGTGCCACTAGTGCCATGACTGGCATCACAGGAACAAGGCCTAAGGGGTCAACGACAGCTCAAGAAATGACAACCCACACATTTACATCATTTATTGTTAAACATAAGATACCTTCCCATCAGCTGGCAGTGGTTTTTTGCTATCATTTTTATATACATTCACGTTTTAGTATGAATTTAGTCAATGCTGCAAGCGTCACGGTAGATACAGCTTTCGAATTAGCGATACCTCGACAGGGTGCCACTAGTGCCATGACTGGCATCACAGGAACAAGGCCTAAGGGGTCAACGACAGCTCAAGAAATGACAACCCACACATTTACATCATTTATTGTTAAACATAGGATACCTTCCCATCAGCTGGCAGTGGTTTTTTGCTATCATTTTTATATACATTCACGTTTTAGTATGAATGTAGTCAATGCTGCAAGCGTCACGGTAGATACAGCTTTCGAATTAGCGATACCTCGACAGGGTGCCACTAGTGCCATGACTGGCATCACAGGAACAAGGCCTAAGGGGTCAACGACAGCTCAAGAAATGACAACCCACACATTTACATCATTTATTGTTAAACATAGGATACCTTCCCATCAGCTGGCAGTGGTTTTTTGCTATCATTTTTATATACATTCACGTTTTAGTATGAATGTAGTCAATGCTGCAAGCGTCACGGTAGATACAGCTTTCGAATTAGCGATACCTCGACAGGGTGCCACTAGTGCCATGACTGGCATCACAGGAACAAGGCCTAAGGGGTCAACGACAGCTCAAGAAATGACAACCCACACATTTACATCATTTATTGTTAAACATAGGATAAATTCCCATCAGCTGGCAGTGGTTTTTGCTATCATTTTTATATACATTCACGTTTTAGTATGAATGTAGTCAATGCTGCAAGCGTCACGGTAGATACAGCTTTCGAATTAGCGATACCTCGACAGGGTGCCACTAGTGCCATGACTGGCATCACAGGAACAAGGCCTAAGGGGTCAACGACAGCTCAAGAAATGACAACCCACATATTTACATCATTTATTGTTAAACATAGGATACCTTCCCATCAGCTGGCAGTGGTTTTTTGCTATCATTTTTATATACATTCACGTTTTAGTATGAATGTAGTCAATGCTGCAAGCGTCACGGTAGATACAGCTTTCGAATTAGCGATACCTCGACAGGGTGCCACTAGTGCCATGACTGGCATCACAGGAACAAGGCCTAAGGGGTCGATGACAGATAGCTGAAGAAATGACAACCCACACATTTACATCATTTATTGTTAAACATAGGATACCTTCCCATCAGCTGGCAGTGGTTTTTGCTATCATTTTTATATACATTCACGTTTTAGTATGAATGTAGTGAATGCTGCAAGCGTCACGGTAGATACAGCTTTCGAATTAGCGATACCTCGACAGGGTGCCACTAGTGCCATGACTGGCATCACAGGAACAAGGCCTAAGGGGTCAACGACAGCTCAAGAAATGACAACCCACGCATTTACATCATTTATTGTTAAACATAGGATACCTTCCCATCAGCTGGCAGTGGTTTTTTGCTATCATTTTTATATACATTCACGTTTTAGTATGAATGTAGTCAATGCTGCAAGCGTCACGGTAGATACAGCTTTCGAATTAGCGATACCTCGACAGGGTGCCACTAGTGCCATGACTGGCATCACAGGAACAAGGCCTAAGGGGTCGATGACAGATAGCTGAAGAAATGACAACCCACACATTTACATCATTTATTGTTAAACATAGGATACCTTCCCATCAGCTGGCAGTGGTTTTTGCTATCATTTTTATATACATTCACGTTTTAGTATGAATGTAGTCAATGCTGCAAGCGTCACGGTAGATACAGCTTTCGAATTAGCGATACCTCGACAGGGTGCCACTAGTGCCATGACTGGCATCACAGGAACAAGGCCTAAGGGGTCAACGACAGCTCAAGAAATGACAACCCACACATTTACATCATTTATTGTTAAACATAGGATACCTTCCCATCAGCTGGCAGTGGTTTTTTGCTATCATTTTTATATACATTCACGTTTTAGTATGAATGTAGTCAATAGTGCAAGCGTCGTGGTAGATACAGCTTTCGAATTAGCGATACCTCGACAGGGTGCCACTAGTGCCATGACTGGCATCACAGGAACAAGGCCTAAGGGGTCAACGACAGCTCAAGAAATGACAACCCACACATTGACATCATTTATTGTTAAACATAGGATACCTTCCCATCAGCTGGCAGTGGTTTTTTGCTATCATTTTTATATACATTCACGTTTTAGTATGAATGTAGTCAATGCTGCAAGCGTCACGGTAGATACAGCTTTCGAATTAGCGATACCTCGACAGGGTGCCACTAGTGCCATGACTGGCATCACAGGAACAAGGCCTAAGGGGTCGATGACAGATAGCTGAAGAAATGACAACCCACACATTTACATCATTTATTGTTAAACATAGGATACCTTCCCATCAGCTGGCAGTGGTTTTTTGCTATCATTTTTATATACATTCACGTTTTAGTATGAATGTAGTCAATGCTGCAAGCGTCACGGTAGATACAGCTTTCGAATTAGCGATACCTCGACAGGGTGCCACTAGTGCCATGACTGGCATCACAGGAACAAGGCCTAAGGGGTCAACGACAGCTCAAGAAATGACAACCCACACATTTACATCATTTATTGTTAAACATAGGATAAATTCCCATCAGCTGGCAGTGGTTTTTGCTATCATTTTTATATACATTCACGTTTTAGTATGAATGTAGTCAATGCTGCAAGCGTCACGGTAGATACAGCTTTCGAATTAGCGATACCTCGACAGGGTGCCACTAGTGCCATGACTGGCATCACAGGAACAAGGCCTAAGGGGTCAACGACAGCTCAAGAAATGACAACCCACACATTGACATCATTTATTGTTAAACATAGGATACCTTCCCATCAGCTGGCAGTGGTTTTTTGCTATCATTTTTATATACATTCACGTTTTAGTATGAATGTAGTCAATGCTGCAAGCGTCACGGTAGATACAGCTTTCGAATTAGCGATACCTCGACAGGGTGCCACTAGTGCCATGACTGGCATCACAGGAACAAGGCCTAAGGGGTCAACGACAGCTCAAGAAATGACAACCCACACATTTACATCATTTATTGTTAAACATAGGATAAATTCCCATCAGCTGGCAGTGGTTTTTGCTATCATTTTTATATACATTCACGTTTTAGTATGAATGTAGTCAATGCTGCAAGCGTCACGGTAGATACAGCTTTCGAATTAGCGATACCTCGACAGGGTGCCACTAGTGCCATGACTGGCATCACAGGAACAAGGCCTAAGGGGTCAACGACAGCTCAAGAAATGACAACCCACACATTGACATCATTTATTGTTAAACATAGGATACCTTCCCATCAGCTGGCAGTGGTTTTTTGCTATCATTTTTATATACATTCACGTTTTAGTATGAATGTAGTCAATGCTGCAAGCGTCACGGTAGATACAGCTTTCGAATTAGCGATACCTCGACAGGGTGCCACTAGTGCCATGACTGGCATCACAGGAACAAGGCCTAAGGGGTCAACGACAGCTCAAGAAATGACAACCCACACATTTACATCATTTATTGTTAAACATAGGATACCTTCCCATCAGCTGGCAGTGGTTTTTTGCTATCATTTTTATATACATTCACGTTTTAGTATGAATGTAGTCAATAGTGCAAGCGTCGTGGTAGATACAGCTTTCGAATTAGCGATACCTCGACAGGGTGCCACTAGTGCCATGACTGGCATCACAGGAACAAGGCCTAAGGGGTCAACGACAGCTCAAGAAATGACAACCCACGCATTTACATCATTTATTGTTAAACATAGGATACCTTCCCATCAGCTGGCAGTGGTTTTTTGCTATCATTTTTATATACATTCACGTTTTAGTATGAATGTAGTGAATGCTGCAAGCGTCACGGTAGATACAGCTTTCGAATTAGCGATACCTCGACAGGGTGCCACTAGTGCCATGACTGGCATCACAGGAACAAGGCCTAAGGGGTCAACGACAGCTCAAGAAATGACAGCCCACGCATTTATATCATTTATTGTTAAACATAGGATACCTTCCCATCAGCTGGCAGTGGTTTTTTGCTATCATTTTTATATACATTCACGTTTTAGTATGAATGTAGTCAATGCTGCAAGCGTCACGGTAGATACAGCTTTCGAATTAGCGATACCTCGACAAGGTGCCACTAGTGCCATGACTGGCATCACAGGAACAAGGCCTAAGGGGTCGATGACAGATAGCTGAAGAAATGACAACCCACACATTTACATCATTTATTGTTAAACATAGGATACCTTCCCATCAGCTGGCAGTGGTTTTTTGCTATCATTTTTATATACATTCACGTTTTAGTATGAATGTAGTCAATGCTGCAAGCGTCACGGTAGATACAGCTTTCGAATTAGCGATACCTCGACAGGGTGCCACTAGTGCCATGACTGGCATCACAGGAACAAGGCCTAAGGGGTCGATGACAGATAGCTGAAGAAATGACAACCCACACATTTACATCATTTATTGTTAAACATAGGATACCTTCCCATCAGCTGGCAGTGGTTTTTGCTATCATTTTTATATACATTCACGTTTTAGTATGAATGTAGTCAATGCTGCAAGCGTCACGGTAGATACAGCTTTCGAATTAGCGATACCTCGACAGGGTGCCACTAGTGCCATGACTGGCATCACAGGAACAAGGCCTAAGGGGTCAACGACAGCTCAAGAAATGACAACCCACACATTTACATCACTTATTGTTAAACATAGGATACCTTCCCATCAGCTGGCAGTGGTTTTTTGCTATCATTTTTATATACATTCACGTTTTAGTATGAATGTAGTCAATAGTGCAAGCGTCGTGGTAGATACAGCTTTCGAATTAGCGATACCTCGACAGGGTGCCACTAGTGCCATGACTGGCATCACAGGAACAAGGCCTAAGGGGTCAACGACAGCTCAAGAAATGACAACCCACACATTTACATCATTTATTGTTAAACATAGGATACCTTCCCATCAGCTGGCAGTGGTTTTTTGCTATCATTTTTATATACATTCACGTTTTAGTATGAATGTAGTCAATGCTGCAAGCGTCACGGTAGATACAGCTTTCGAATTAGCGATACCTCGACAGGGTGCCAGTAGTGCCATGACTGGCATCACAGGAACAAGGCCTAAGGGGTCAACGACAGCTCAAGAAATGACAACCCACACATTTACATCATTTATTGTTAAACATAGGATACCTTCCCATCAGCTGGCAGTGGTTTTTGCTATCATTTTTATATACATTCACGTTTTAGTATGAATGTAGTCAATGCTGCAAGCGTCACGGTAGATACAGCTTTCGAATTAGCGATACCTCGACAGGGTGCCACTAGTGCCATGACTGGCATCACAGGAACAAGGCCTAAGGGGTCAACGACAGCTCAAGAAATGACAACCCACACATTTACATCATTTATTGTTAAACATAGGATACCTTCCCATCAGCTGGCAGTGGTTTTTTGCTATCATTTTTATATACATTCACGTTTTAGTATGAATGTAGTCAATGCTGCAAGCGTCACGGTAGATACAGCTTTCGAATTAGCGATACCTCGACAGGGTGCCACTAGTGCCATGACTGGCATCACAGGAACAAGGCCAAAGGGGTCAACGACAGCTCAAGAAATGACAACCCACACATTTACATCATTTATTGTTAAACATAGGATACCTTCCCATCAGCTGGCAGTGGTTTTTTGCTATCATTTTTATATACATTCACGTTTTAGTATGAATGTAGTTAATGCTGCAAGCGTCACGGTAGATACAGCTTTCGAATTAGCGATACCTCGACAGGGTGCCACTAGTGCCATGACTGGCATCACAGGAACAAGGCCTAAGGGGTCAACGACAGCTCAAGAAATGACAGCCCACGCATTTATATCATTTATTGTTAAACATAGGATACCTTCCCATCAGCTGGCAGTGGTTTTTTGCTATCATTTTTATATACATTCACGTTTTAGTATGAATGTAGTCAATGCTGCAAGCGTCACGGTAGATACAGCTTTCGAATTAGCGATACCTCGACAGGGTGCCAGTAGTGCCATGACTGGCATCACAGGAACAAGGCCTAAGGGGTAGATGACAGATAGCTGAAGAAATGACAACCCACACATTTACATCATTTATTGTTAAACATAGGATACCTTCCCATCAGCTGGCAGTGGTTTTTTGCTATCATTTTTATATACATTCACGTTTTAGTATGAATGTAGTCAATGCTGCAAGCGTCACGGTAGATACAGCTTTCGAATTAGCGATACCTCGACAGGGTGCCACTAGTGCCATGACTGGCATCACAGGAACAAGGCCTAAGGGGTCGATGACAGATAGCTGAAGAAATGACAACCCACACATTTACATCATTTATTGTTAAACATAGGATACCTTCCCATCAGCTGGCAGTGGTTTTTTGCTATCATTTTTATATACATTCACGTTTTAGTATGAATGTAGTCAATGCTGCAAGCGTCACGGTAGATACAGCTTTCGAATTAGCGATACCTCGACAGGGTGCCACTAGTGCCATGACTGGCATCACAGGGACAAGGCCTAAGGGGTCAACGACAGCTCAAGAAATGACAACCCACGCATTTACATCATTTATTGTTAAACATAGGATACCTTCCCATCAGCTGGCAGTGGTTTTTTGCTATCATTTTTATATACATTCACGTTTTAGTATGAATGTAGTCAATGCTGCAAGCGTCACGGTAGATACAGCTTTCGAATTAGCGATACCTCGACAGGGTGCCACTAGTGCCATGACTGGCATCACAGGAACAAGGCCTAAGGGGTCAACGACAGCTCAAGAAATGACAACCCACGCATTTACATCATTTATTGTTAAACATAGGATACCTTCCTATCAGCTGGCAGTGGTTTTTTGCTATCATTTTTATATACATTCACGTTTTAGTATGAATGTAGTCAATGCTGCAAGCGTCACGGTAGATACAGCTTTCGAATTAGCGATACCTCGACAGGGTGCCACTAGTGCCATGACTGGCATCACAGGAACAAGGCCTAAGGGGTCAACGACAGCTCAAGAAATGACAACCCACGCATTTACATCATTTATTGTTAAACATAGGATACCTTCCCATCAGCTGGCAGTGGTTTTTTGCTATCATTTTTATATACATTCACGTTTTAGTATGAATGTAGTCAATGCTGCAAGCGTCACGGTAGATACAGCTTTCGAATTAGCGATACCTCGACAGGGTGCCACTAGTGCCATGACTGGCATCACAGGAACAAGGCCTAAGGGGTCGATGACAGATAGCTGAAGAAATGACAACCCACACATTTACATCATTTATTGTTAAACATAGGATACCTTCCAATCAGCTGGCAGTGGTTTTTTGCTATCATTTTTATATACATTCACGTTTTAGTATGAATGTAGTCAATGCTGCAAGCGTCACGGTAGATACAGCTTTCGAATTAGCGATACCTCGACAGGGTGCCACTAGTGCCATGACTGGCATCACAGGAACAAGGCCTAAGGGGTCGATGACATAGCTCAAGAAATGACAACCCACACATTTACATCATTTATTGTTAAACATAGGATACCTTCCCATCAGCTGGCAGTGGTTTTTTGCTATCATTTTTATATACATTCACGTTTTAGTATGAATGTAGTCAATGCTGCAAGCGTCACGGTAGATACAGCTTTCGAATTAGCGATACCTCGACAGGGTGCCACTAGTGCCATGACTGGCATCACAGGAACAAGGCCTAAGGGGTCGATGACAGATAGCTGAAGAAATGACAACCCACACATTTACATCATTTATTGTTAAACATAGGATACCTTCCCATCAGCTGGCAGTGGTTTTTTGCTATCATTTTTATATACATTCACGTTTTAGTATGAATGTAGTCAATGCTGCAAGCGTCACGGTAGATACAGCTTTCGAATTAGCGATACCTCGACAGGGTGCCACTAGTGCCATGACTGGCATCACAGGGACAAGGCCTAAGGGGTCAACGACAGCTCAAGAAATGACAACCCACGCATTTACATCATTTATTGTTAAACATAGGATACCTTCCCATCAGCTGGCAGTGGTTTTTTGCTATCATTTTTATATACATTCACGTTTTAGTATGAATGTAGTCAATGCTGCAAGCGTCACGGTAGATACAGCTTTCGAATTAGCGATACCTCGACAGGGTGCCACTAGTGCCATGACTGGCATCACAGGAACAAGGCCTAAGGGGTCAACGACAGCTCAAGAAATGACAACCCACGCATTTACATCATTTATTGTTAAACATAGGATACCTTCCCATCAGCTGGCAGTGGTTTTTTGCTATCATTTTTATATACATTCACGTTTTAGTATGAATGTAGTCAATGCTGCAAGCGTCACGGTAGATACAGCTTTCGAATTAGCGATACCTCGACAGGGTGCCACTAGTGCCATGACTGGCATCACAGGAACAAGGCCTAAGGGGTCAACGACAGCTCAAGAAATGACAACCCACGCATTTACATCATTTATTGTTAAACATAGGATACCTTCCCATCAGCTGGCAGTGGTTTTTTGCTATCATTTTTATATACATTCACGTTTTAGTATGAATGTAGTCAATGCTGCAAGCGTCACGGTAGATACAGCTTTCGAATTAGCGATACCTCGACAGGGTGCCACTAGTGCCATGACTGGCATCACAGGAACAAGGCCTAAGGGGTCGATGACAGATAGCTGAAGAAATGACAACCCACACATTTACATCATTTATTGTTAAACATAGGATACCTTCCCATCAGCTGGCAGTGGTTTTTGCTATCATTTTTATATACATTCACGTTTTAGTATGAATGTAGTCAATGCTGCAAGCGTCACGGTAGATACAGCTTTCGAATTAGCGATACCTTGACAGGGTGCCACTAGTGCCATGACTGGCATCACAGGAACAAGGCCTAAGGGGTCAACGACAGCTCAAGAAATGACAACCCACACATTTACATCATTTATTGTTAAACATAGGATACCTTCCCATCAGCTGGCAGTGGTTTTTTGCTATCATTTTTATATACATTCACGTTTTAGTATGAATGTAGTCAATAGTGCAAGCGTCGTGGTAGATACAGCTTTCGAATTAGCGATACCTCGACAGGGTGCCACTAGTGCCATGACTGGCATCACAGGAACAAGGCCTAAGGGGTCAACGACAGCTCAAGAAATGACAACCCACGCATTTACATCATTTATTGTTAAACATAGGATACCTTCCCATCAGCTGGCAGTGGTTTTTTGCTATCATTTTTATATACATTCACGTTTTAGTATGAATGTAGTCAATGCTGCAAGCGTCACGGTAGATACAGCTTTCGAATTAGCGATACCTCGACAGGGTGCCACTAGTGCCATGACTGGCATCACAGGGACAAGGCCTAAGGGGTCAACGACAGCTCAAGAAATGACAACCCACGCATTTACATCATTTATTGTTAAACATAGGATACCTTCCCATCAGCTGGCAGTGGTTTTTTGCTATCATTTTTATATACATTCACGTTTTAGTATGAATGTAGTCAATGCTGCAAGCGTCACGGTAGATACAGCTTTCGAATTAGCGATACCTCGACAGGGTGCCACTAGTGCCATGACTGGCATCACAGGAACAAGGCCTAAGGGGTCAACGACAGCTCAAGAAATGACAACCCACGCATTTACATCATTTATTGTTAAACATAGGATACCTTCCCATCAGCTGGCAGTGGTTTTTTGCTATCATTTTTATATACATTCACGTTTTAGTATGAATGTAGTCAATGCTGCAAGCGTCACGGTAGATACAGCTTTCGAATTAGCGATACCTCGACAGGGTGCCACTAGTGCCATGACTGGCATCACAGGAACAAGGCCTAAGGGGTCGATGACAGATAGCTGAAGAAATGACAACCCACACATTTACATCATTTATTGTTGAACATAGGATACCTTCCAATCAGCTGGCAGTGGTTTTTTGCTATCATTTTTATATACATTCACGTTTTAGTATGAATGTAGTCAATGCTGCAAGCGTCACGGTAGATACAGCTTTCGAATTAGCGATACCTCGACAGGGTGCCACTAGTGCCATGACTGGCATCACAGGAACAAGGCCTAAGGGGTCGATGACAGATAGCTGAAGAAATGACAACCCACACATTTACATCATTTATTGTTAAACATAGGATACCTTCCAATCAGCTGGCAGTGGTTATTTGCTATCATTTTTATATACATTCACGTTTTAGTATGAATGTAGTCAATGCTGCAAGCGTCACGGTAGATACAGCTTTCGAATTAGCGATACCTCGACAGGGTGCCACTAGTGCCATGACTGGCATCACAGGAACAAGGCCTAAGGGGTCGATGACAGATAGCTGAAGAAATGACAACCCACACATTTACATCATTTATTGTTAAACATAGGATACCTTCGCATCAGCTGGCAGTGGTTTTTTGCTATCATTTTTATATAGATTCACGTTTTAGTATGAATGTAGTCAATGCTGCAAGCGTCACGGTAGATACAGCTTTCGAATTAGCGATACCTCGACAGGGTGCCACTAGTGCCATGACTGGCATCACAGGGACAAGGCCTAAGGGGTCAACGACAGCTCAAGAAATGACAACCCACGCATTTACATCATTTATTGTTAAACATAGGATACCTTCCCATCAGCTGGCAGTGGTTTTTTGCTATCATTTTTATATACATTCACGTTTTAGTATGAATGTAGTCAATGCTGCAAGCGTCACGGTAGATACAGCTTTCGAATTAGCGATACCTCGACAGGGTGCCACTAGTGCCATGACTGGCATCACAGGAACAAGGCCTAAGGGGTCGATGACAGATAGCTGAAGAAATGACAACCCACACATTTACATCATTTATTGTTAAACATAGGATACCTTCCCATCAGCTGGCAGTGGTTTTTTGCTATCATTTTTATATACATTCACGTTTTAGTATGAATGTAGTCAATGCTGCAAGCGTCACGGTAGATACAGCTTTCGAATTAGCGATACCTCGACAGGGTGCCACTAGTGCCATGACTGGCATCACAGGAACAAGGCCTAAGGGGTCAACGACAGCTCAAGAAATGACAACCCACGCATTTACATCATTTATTGTTAAACATAGGATACCTTCCCATCAGCTGGCAGTGGTTTTTTGCTATCATTTTTATATACATTCACGTTTTAGTATGAATGTAGTCAATGCTGCAAGCGTCACGGTAGATACAGCTTTCGAATTAGCGATACCTCGACAGGGTGCCACTAGTGCCATGACTGGCATCACAGGAACAAGGCCTAAGGGGTCAACGACAGCTCAAGAAATGACAACCCACACATTTACATCATTTATTGTTAAACATAAGATACCTTCCCATCAGCTGGCAGTGGTTTTTTGCTATCATTTTTATATACATTCACGTTTTAGTATGAATGTAGTCAATGCTGCAAGCGTCACGGTAGATACAGCTTTCGAATTAGCGATACCTCGACAGGGTGCCACTAGTGCCATGACTGGCATCACAGGAACAAGGCCTAAGGGGTCGATGACAGATAGCTGAAGAAATGACAACCCACACATTTACATCATTTATTGTTAAACATAGGATACCTTCCCATCAGCTGGCAGTGGTTTTTTGCTATCATTTTTATATACATTCACGTTTTAGTATGAATGTAGTCAATGCTGCAAGCGTCACGGTAGATACAGCTTTCGAATTAGCGATACCTCGACAGGGTGCCACTAGTGCCATGACTGGCATCACAGGAACAAGGCCTAAGGGGTCAACGACAGCTCAAGAAATGACAACCCACACATTTACATCATTTATTGTTAAACATAGGATACCTTCCCATCAGCTGGCAGTGGTTTTTTGCTATCATTTTTATATACATTCACGTTTTAGTATGAATGTAGTCAATGCTGCAAGCGTCACGGTAGATACAGCTTTCGAATTAGCGATACCTCGACAGGGTGCCACTAGTGCCATGACTGGCATCACAGGAACAAGGCCTAAGGGGTCAACGACAGCTCAAGAAATGACAACCCACACATTTACATCATTTATTGTTAAACATAGGATACCTTCCCATCAGCTGGCAGTGGTTTTTTGCTATCATTTTTATATACATTCACGTTTTAGTATGAATGTAGTCAATGCTGCAAGCGTCACGGTAGATACAGCTTTCGAATTAGCGATACCTCGACAGGGTGCCACTAGTGCCATGACTGGCATCACAGGAACAAGGCCTAAGGGGTCGATGACAGATAGCTGAAGAAATGACAACCCACACATTTACATCATTTATTGTTAAACATAGGATACCTTCCCATCAGCTGGCAGTGGTTTTTTGCTATAATTTTTATATACATTCACGTTTTAGTATGAATGTAGTCAATGCTGCAAGCGTCACGGTGGATACAGCTTTCGAATTAGCGATACCTCGACAGGGTGCCACTAGTGCCATGACTGGCATCACAGGAACAAGGCCTAAGGGGTCAACGACAGCTCAAGAAATGACAACCCACGCATTTACATCATTTATTGTTAAACATAGGATACCTTCCCATCAGCTGGCAGTGGTTTTTTGCTATCATTTTTATATACATTCACGTTTTAGTATGAATGTAGTCAATGCTGCAAGCGTCACGGTAGATACAGCTTTCGAATTAGCGATACCTCGACAGGGTGCCACTAGTGCCATGACTGGCATCACAGGAACAAGGCCTAAGGGGTCGATGACAGACAGCTGAAGAAATGACAACCCACACATTTACATCATTTATTGTTAAACATAGGATACCTTCCAATCAGCTGGCAGTGGTTTTTTGCTATCATTTTTATATACATTCACGTTTTAGTATGAATGTAGTCAATGCTGCAAGCGTCACGGTAGATACAGCTTTCGAATTAGCGATACCTCGACAGGGTGCCACTAGTGCCATGACTGGCATCACAGGAACAAGGCCTAAGGGGTCGATGACAGATAGCTCAAGAAATGACAACCCACACATTTACATCATTAATTGTTAAACATAGGATACCTTCCCATCAGCTGGCAGTGGTTTTTTGCTATCATTTTTATATACATTCACGTTTTAGTATGAATGTAGTCAATGCTGCAAGCGTCACGGTAGATACAGCTTTCGAATTAGCGATACCTCGACAGGGTGCCGCTAGTGCCATGACTGGCATCACAGGAACAAGGCCTAAGGGGTCAACGACAGCTCAAGAAATGACAACCCACGCATTTACATCATTTATTGTTAAACATAGGATACCTTCCCATCAGCTGGCAGTGGATTTTTGCTATCATTTTTATATACATTCACGTTTTAGTATGAATGTAGTCAATGCTGCAAGCGTCACGGTAGATACAGCTTTCGAATTAGCGATACCTCGACAGGGTGCCACTAGTGCCATGACTGGCATCACAGGAACAAGGCGTAAGGGGTCGATGACATATAGCTGAAGAAATGACAACCCACACATTTACATCATTTATTGTTAAACATAGGATACCTTCCCATCAGCTGGCAGTGGTTTTTTGCTATCATTTTTATATACATTCACGTTTTAGTATGAATGTAGTCAATGCTGCAAGCGTCACGGTAGATACAGCTTTCGAATTAGCGATACCTCGACAGGGTGCCACTAGTGCCATGACTGGCATCACAGGAACAAGGCCTAAGGGGTCGATGACAGATAGCTGAAGAAATGACAACCCACACATTTACATCATTTATTGTTAAACATAGGATACCTTCCCATCAGCTGGCAGCGGTTTTTTGCTATCATTTTTATATACATTCACGTTTTAGTATGAATGTAGTCAATGCTGCAAGCGTCACGGTAGATACAGCTTTCGAATTAGCGATACCTCGACAGGGTGCCACTAGTGCCATGACTGGCATCACAAGAACAAGGCCTAAGGGGTCAACGACAGCTCAAGAAATGACAACCCACACATTTACATCATTTATTGTTAAACATAGGATACCTTCCCATCAGCTGGCAGTGGTTTTTTGCTATCATTTTTATATACATTCACGTTTTAGTATGAATGTAGTCAATGCTGCAAGCGTCACGGTAGATACAGCTTTCGAATTAGCGATACCTCGACAGGGTGCCACTAGTGCCATGACTGGCATCACAGGAACAAGGCCTAAGGGGTCAACGACAGCTCAAGAAATGACAACCCACACATTTACATCATTTATTGTTAAACATAGGATACCTTCCCATCAGCTGGCAGTGGTTTTTTGCTATCATTTTTATATACATTCACGTTTTAGTATGAATGTAGTCAATGCTGCAAGCGTCACGGTAGATACAGCTTTCGGATTAGCGATACCTCGACAGGGTGCCACTAGTGCCATGACTGGCATCACAGGAACAAGGCCTAAGGGGTCGATGACAGATACCTGAAGAAATGACAACCCACACATTTACATCATTTATTGTTAAACATAGGATACCTTCCCATCAGCTGGCAGTGGTTTTTTGCTATCATTTTTATATACATTCACGTTTTAGTATGAATGTAGTCAATGCTGCAAGCGTCACGGTAGATACAGCTTTCGAATTATCGATACCTCGACAGGGTGCCACTAGTGCCATGACTGGCATCACAGGAACAAGGCCTAAGGGGTCGATGACAGATAGCTGAAGAAATGACAACCCACACATTTACATCATTTATTGTTAAACATAGGATACCTTCCCATCAGCTGGCAGTGGTTTTTTGCTATAATTTTTATATACATTCACGTTTTAGTATGAATGTAGTCAATGCTGCAAGCGTCACGGTAGATACAGCTTTCGAATTAGCGATACCTCGACAGGGTGCCACTAGTGCCATGACTGGCATCACAGGAACAAGGCCTAAGGGGTCGCTGACAGATAGCTGAAGAAATGACAACCCACACATTTACATCATTTATTGTTAAACATAGGATACCTTCCCATCAGCTGGCAGTGGTTTTTTGCTATCATTTTTATATACATTCACGTTTTAGTATGAATGTAGTGAATGCTGCAAGCGTCACGGTAGATACAGCTTTCGAATTAGCGATACCTCGACAGGGTGCCACTAGTGCCATGACTGGCATCACTGGAACAAGGCCTAAGGGGTCAACGACAGCTTAAGAAATGACAACACACGCATTTACATCATTTATTGTTAAACATAGGATACCTTCCCATCAGCTGGCAGTGGTTTTTGCTATCATGTTTATATACATTCACGTTTTAGTATGAATGTAGTCAATGCTGCAAGCGTCAAGGTAGATACAGCTTTCGAATTAGCGATACCTCGACAGGGTGCCACTAGTGCCATGACTGGCATCACAGGAACAAGGCCTAAGGGGTCGATGACAGATAGCTGAAGAAATGACAACCCACACATTTACATCATTTATTGTTAAACATAGGATACCTTCCCATCAGCTGGCAGTGGTTTTTTGCTATCATTTTTATATACATTCACGTTTTAGTATGAATGTAGTCAATGCTGCAAGCGTCACGGTAGATACAGCTTTCGAATTAGCGATACCTCAACAGGGTGCCACTAGTGCCATGACTGGCATCACAGGAACAAGGCCTAAGGGGTCGATGACAGCTCAAGAAATGACAACCAACACATTTACATCATTTACTGTTAAACATAGGATACCTTCCGATCAGCTGGCAGTGGTTTTTTGCTATCATTTTTATATACATTCACGTTTTAGTATGAATGTAGTCAATGCTGCAAGCGTCACGGTAGATACAGCTTTCGAATTAGCGATACCTCGACAGGGTGCCACTAGTGCCATGACTGGCATCACAGGAACAAGGCCTAAGGGGTCGATGACAGATAGCTCAAGAAATGACAACCCACACATTTACATCATTTATTGTTAAACATAGGATACCTTCCCATCATCTGGCAGTGGTTTTTTGCTATAATTTTTATGTACATTCCGTTTTAGTATGAATGTAGTCAATGGTGCAAGCGTAATGGTAGATACAGCTTTCGAATTTGCGATACCTCGACAGGGTGCCACTAGTGCCATGACAGGCATCACAGGAACAAGGCCTAAGGGGTCAACGACAACTCAAGAAATGACAACCCACACATTTACATCATTTATTGTTAAACATAGGATACCTTCCCATCATCTGGCAGTGTTATTTTGCTATAATTATTATATACATTCCCGTTTTAGTATGAATGTAGTCAATGGTGCAAGCGTCATGGTAGATACAGCTTTCGAATTAGCGATACCTCGACAGGGTGCCACTAGTGCCATGACTGGCATCACAGGAACAAGGCCTAAGGGGTCGATGACAGCTCAAGAAATGACAACCCACACATTTACATCATTTATTGTTAAACATAGGATACCTTCCCATCAGCTGGCAGTGGTTTTTTGCATTAATTTATATATACATTCCCGTTGAATGTAGTCAATGCTGCAAGCGTCATGGTAGATACAGCTTTCGAATTAGCGATACCTCGACAGGGTGGCACAAGTGCCGTGACTGGCATCACAAGAACAAGGCCTACGGGGTCGATGACAGCTAAAGAAATGACAACCCACACGTTTACATCATTTATTGTTAAACATAGGATACCTTCCCATCAGCTGGCAGTGGTTTTTTTGCATTAATTTATATATACATTCCCGTTTTAGTATGAATGTAGTCAATGCTGCAAGCGTCATGGTAGATACAGCTTTCGAATTAGCGATACCTCGACTGGGTGGCACTAGTGCCATGACTGGCATCACAGGAACAAGGCCTAAGGGGTCAACGACAGCTCAAGAAATGACAACCCACACATTTACATCATTTATTGTTAAACATAGGATACCTTCCCATCAGCTGGCAGTGGTTTTTTGCATTAATTTATATATACATTCCCGTTTTAGTATGAATGTAGTCAATGCTGCAAGCGTCATGGTAGATACAGCTTTCGAATTAGCGATATCTCGACAGGGTGCCTGCCACTAGTGCCATGACTGGCATCACAGGAACAAGGCCTAAGGGGTCGATGACAGCTCAAGAAATGACAACCCACACATTTACATCATTTATTGTTAAACATAGGATACCTTCCCATCAGCTGGCAGTGGTTTTTTGCTATCATTTTTATATACATTCCCGTTTTTGTATGAATGTAGTCAATGGTGCAAGCGTCATGGTAGATACAGCTTTCGAATTAGCGATACCTCGACAGGGTGCCACTAGTGCCATGACTGGCATCACAGGAACAAGGTCTAAGGGGTCGATGACAGCTCAAGAAATGACAACCCACACATTTACATCATTTATTGTTCAACATAGGATACCTTCCCATCAGCTGGCAGTGGTTTTTTGCTCTCATTTTTATATACATTCCCGTTTTAGTATGAATGTAGTGAATGGTGCAAGCGTAATGGTAGATACAGCTTTCGAATTAGCGATACCTCGACAGGGTGCCACTAGTGCCATGACTGGCATCACAGGAACAAGGCCTAAGGGGTCGATGACAGCTCAAGAAATGACAACCCACACATTTACATCATTTATTGTTAAACATAGGATACCTTCCCATCAGCTGGCAGTGGTTTTTTGCTATCATTTTTATGTACATTCCCGTTTTAGTATGAATGTAGTGAATGGTGCAAGCGTAATGGTAGATACAGCTTTCGAATTAGCGATACCTCGACACGGTGCCACTAGTGCCATGACTGGCATCACAGGAACAAGGCCTAAGGGGTCGATGACAGCTCAAGAAATGACAACCCACACATTTACATCATTTATTGTTAAACATAGGATACCTTCCCATCAGCTGGCAGTGGTTTTTTGCTATCATTTTTATATACATTCCGTTTTAGTATGAATGTAGTGAATGGTGCAAGCGTAATGGTAGATACAGCTTTCGAATTAGCGATACCTCGACAGGGTGCCACTAGTGCCATGACTGGCATCACAGGAACAAGGCCTAAGGGGTCAACGACAGCTCAAGAAATGACAACCCACACATTTACATCATTTATTGTTAAACATAGGATACCTTCCCATCAGCTGGCAGTGGTTTTTTGCTATCATTTTTATATACATTCACGTTTTAGTATGAATGTAGTCAATGCTGCAAGCGTCACGGTAGATACAGCTTTCGAATTAGCGATACCTCGACAGGGTGCCACTAGTGCCATGACTGGCATCACAGGAACAAGGCCTAAGGGGTCGATGACAGATACCTGAAGAAATGACAACCCACACATTTATATCATTTATTGTTAAACATAGGATACCTTCCCATCAGCTGGCAGTGGTTTTTTGCTATCATTTTTATATACATTCACGTTTTAGTATGAATGTAGTCAATGCTGCAAGCGTCACGGTAGATACAGCTTTCGAATTAGCGATACCTCGACAGGGTGCCACTAGTGCCATGACTGGCATCACAGGAACAAGGCCTAAGGGGTCGATGACAGATAGCTGAAGAAATGACAACCCACACATTTACATCATTTATTGTTAAACATAGGATACCTTCCCATCAGCTGGCAGTGGTTTTTTGCTATAATTTTTATATACATTCACGTTTTAGTATGAATGTAGTCAATGCTGCAAGCGTCACGGTAGATACAGCTTTCGAATTAGCGATACCTCGACAGGGTGCCACTAGTGCCATGACTGGCATCACAGGAACAAGGCCTAAGGGGTCGCTGACAGATAGCTGAAGAAATGACAACCCACACATTTACATCATTTATTGTTAAACATAGGATACCTTCCCATCAGCTGGCAGTGGTTTTTTGCTATCATTTTTATATACATTCACGTTTTAGTATGAATGTAGTTAATGCTGCAAGCGTCACGGTAGATACAGCTTTCGAATTAGCGATACCTCGACAGGGTGCCACTAGTGCCATGACTGGCATCACTGGAACAAGGCCTAAGGGGTCAACGACAGCTCAAGAAATGACAACCCACGCATTTACATCATTTATTGTTAAACATAGGATACCTTCCCATCAGCTGGCAGTGGTTTTTTGCTATCATTTTTATATACATTCACGTTTTAGTATGAATGTAGTCAATGCTGCAAGCGTCAAGGTAGATACAGCTTTCGAATTAGCGATACCTCGACAGGGTGCCACTAGTGCCATGACTGGCATCACAGGAACAAGGCCTAAGGGGTCGATGACAGATAGCTGAAGAAATGACAACCCACACATTTACATCATTTATTGTTAAACATAGGATACCTTCCCATCAGCTGGCAGTGGTTTTTTGCTATCATTTTTATATACATTCACGTTTTAGTATGAATGTAGTCAATGCTGCAAGCGTCACGGTAGATACAGCTTTCGAATTAGCGATACCTCGACAGGGTGCCACTAGTGCCATGACTGGCATCACAGGAACAAGGCCTAAGGGGTCGATGACAGCTCAAGAAATGACAACCCACACATTTACATCATTTATTGTTAAACATAGGATACCTTCCCATCAGCTGGCAGTGGTTTTTTGCTATCATTTTTATATACATTCACGTTTTAGTATGAATGTAGTCAATGCTGCAAGCGTCACGGTAGATACAGCTTTCGAATTAGCGATACCTCGACAGGGTGCCACTAGTGCCATGACTGGCATCACAGGAACAAGGCCTAAGGGGTCGATGACAGATAGCTCAAGAAATGACAACCCACACATTTACATCATTTATTGTTAAACATAGGATACCTTCCCATCATCTGGCAGTGTTATTTTGCTATAATTATTATATACATTCCCGTTTTAGTATGAATGTAGTCAATGGTGCAAGCGTCATGGTAGATACAGCTTTCGAATTAGCGATACCTCGACAGGGTGCCACTAGTGCCATGACTGGCATCACAGGAACAAGGCCTAAGGGGTCGATGACAGCTCAAGAAATGACAACCCACACATTTACATCATTTATTGTTAAACATAGGATACCTTCCCATCAGCTGGCAGTGGTTTTTTGCATTAATTTATATATACATTCCCGTTGAATGTAGTCAATGCTGCAAGCGTCATGGTAGATACAGCTTTCGAATTAGCGATACCTCGACAGGGTGGCACAAGTGCCGTGACTGGCATCACAGGAACAAGGCCTACGGGGTCGATGACAGCTCAAGAAATGACAACCCACACATTTACATCATTTATTGTTAAACATAGGATACCTTCCCATCAGCTGGCAGTGGTTTTTTGCATTAATTTATATATACATTCCCGTTTTAGTATGAATGTAGTCAATGCTGCAAGCGTCATGGTAGATACAGCTTTCGAATTAGCGATATCTCGACAGGGTGCCTGCCACTAGTGCCATGACTGGCATCACAGGAACAAGGCCTAAGGGGTCGATGACAGCTCAAGAAATGACAACCCACACATTTACATCATTTATTGTTAAACATAGGATACCTTCCCATCAGCTGGCAGTGGTTTTTTGCTATCATTTTTATATACATTCCCGTTTTAGTATGAATGTAGTCAATGGTGCAAGCGTCATGGTAGATACAGCTTTCGAATTAGCGATACCTCGACAGGGTGCCACTAGTGCCATGACTGGCATCACAGGAACAAGGCCTAAGGGGTCGATGACAGCTCAAGAAATGACAACCCACACATTTACATCATTTATTGTTAAACATAGGATACCTTCCCATCAGCTGGCAGTGGTTTTTTGCTCTCATTTTTATATACATTCCCGTTTTAGTATGAATGTAGTGAATGGTGCAAGCGTAATGGTAGATACAGCTTTCGAATTAGCGATACCTCGACAGGGTGCCACTAGTGCCATGACTGGCATCACAGGAACAAGGCCTAAGGGGTCGATGACAGCTCAAGAAATGACAACCCACACATTTACATCATTTATTGTTAAACATAGGATACCTTCCCATCAGCTGGCAGTGGTTTTTTGCTATCATTTTTATGTACATTCCCGTTTTAGTATGAATGTAGTGAATGGTGCAAGCGTAATGGTAGATACAGCTTTCGAATTAGCGATACCTCGACACGGTGCCACTAGTGCCATGACTGGCATCACAGGAACAAGGCCTAAGGGGTCGATGACAGCTCAAGAAATGACAACCCACACATTTACATCATTTATTGTTAAACATAGGATACCTTCCCATCAGCTGGCAGTGGTTTTTTGCTATCATTTTTATATACATTCCGTTTTAGTATGAATGTAGTGAATGGTGCAAGCGTAATGGTAGATACAGCTTTCGAATTAGCGATACCTCGACAGGGTGCCACTAGTGCCATGACTGGCATCACAGGAACAAGGCCTAAGGGGTCGATGACAGCTCAAGAAATGACAACCCACACATTTACATCATTTATTGTTAAACATAGGATACCTTCCCATCAGCTGGCAGTGGTTTTTTGCTATCATTTTTATGTACATTCCCGTTTTAGTATGAATGTAGTGAATGGTGCAAGCGTAATGGTAGATACAGCTTTCGAATTAGCGATACCTCGACACGGTGCCACTAGTGCCATGACTGGCATCACAGGAACAAGGCCTAAGGGGTCGATGACAGCTCAAGAAATGACAACCCACACATTTACATCATTTATTGTTAAACATAGGATACCTTCCCATCAGCTGGCAGTGGTTTTTTGCTATCATTTTTATGTACATTCCCGTTTTAGTATGAATGTAGTGAATGGTGCAAGCGTAATGGTAGATACAGCTTTCGAATTAGCGATACCTCGACACGGTGCCACTAGTGCCATGACTGGCATCACAGGAACAAGGCCTAAGGGGTCGATGACAGCTCAAGAAATGACAACCCACACATTTACATCATTTATTGTTAAACATAGGATACCTTCCCATCAGCTGGCAGTGGTTTTTTGCATTAATTTATATATACATTCCCGTTTTAGTATGAATGTAGTCAATGGTGCAAGCGTCATGGTAGATACAGCTTTCGAATTAGCGATACCTCGACAGGGTGCCACTAGTGCCATGACTGGCATCACAGGAACAAGGCCTAAGGGGTCGATGACAGCTCAAGAAATGACAACCCACACATTTGCATCATTTATTGTTAAACATAGGATACCTTCCCATCAGCTGGCAGTGGTTTTTTGCTATCATTTTTATATACATTCCCGTTTTAGTATGAATGTAGTCAATGGTGCAAGCGTAATGGTAGATACAGCTTTCGAATTAGCGATACCTCGACAGGGTGGCACTAGTGCCATGACTGGCATCACAGGAACAAGGCCTAAGGGGTCGATGACAGATAGCTCAAGAAATGACAACCCACACATTTACATCATTTATTGTTAAACATAGGATACCTTCCCATCAGCTGGCAGTGGTTTTTTGCTATCATTTTTATATACATTCCCGTTTTAGTATGAATGTAGTCAATGGTGCAAGCGTAATGGTAGATACAGCTTTCGAATTAGCGATACCTCGACAGGGTGCCACTAGTGCCATGACTGGCATCACAGGAACAAGGCCTAAGGGGTCGATGACAGCTCAAGAAATGACAACCCACACATTTACATCATTTATTGTTAAACATAAGATACCTTCCCATCAGCTGGCAGTGGTTTTTTGCATTAATTTATATATACATTCCCGTTGAATGTAGTCAATGCTGCAAGCGTCATGGTAGATACAGCTTTCGAATTAGCGATACCTCGACAGGGTGGCACAAGTGCCGTGACTGGCATCACAGGAACAAGGCCTACGGGGTCGATGACAGCTAAAGAAATGACAACCCACACGTTTACATCATTTATTGTTAAACATAGGATACCTTCCCATCAGCTGGCAGTGGTTTTTTTGCATTAATTTATATATACATTCCCGTTTTAGTATGAATGTAGTCAATGCTGCAAGCGTCATGGTAGATACAGCTTTCGAATTAGCGATACCTCGACTGGGTGGCACTAGTGCCATGACTGGCATCACAGGAACAAGGCCTAAGGGGTCAACGACAGCTCAAGAAATGACAACCCACACGTTTACATCATTTATTGTTAAACATAGGATACCTTCCCATCAGCTGGCAGTGGTTTTTTTGCATTAATTTATATATACATTCCCGTTTTAGTATGAATGTAGTCAATGCTGCAAGCGTCATGGTAGATACAGCTTTCGAATTAGCGATACCACGACAGGGTGGCACAAGTGCCGTGACTGGCATCACAGGAACAAGGCCTACGGGGTCGATGACAGCTAAAGAAATGACAACCCACACGTTTACATCATTTATTGTTAAACATAGGATACCTTCCCATCAGCTGGCAGTGGTTTTTTGCATTAATTTATATATACATTCCCGTTTTAGTATGAATGTAGTCAATGCTGCAAGCGTCATGGTAGATACAGCTTTCGAATTAGCGATATCTCGACAGGGTGCCTGCCACTAGTGCCATGACTGGCATCACAGGAACAAGGCCTAAGGGGTCGATGACAGCTCAAGAAATGACAACCCACACATTTACATCATTTATTGTTAAACATAGGATACCTTCCCATCAGCTGGCAGTGGTTTTTTGCTATCATTTTTATATACATTCCCGTTTTAGTATGAATGTAGTGAATGGTGCAAGCGTAATGGTAGATACAGCTTTCGAATTAGCGATACCTCGACACGGTGCCACTAGTGCCATGACTGGCATCACAGGAACAAGGCCTAAGGGGTCGATGACAGCTCAAGAAATGACAACCCACACATTTACATCATTTATTGTTAAACATAGGATACCTTCCCATCAGCTGGCAGTGGTTTTTTGCTATCATTTTTATATACATTCACGTTTTAGTATGAATGTAGTCAATGGTGCAAGCGTAATGGTAGATACAGCTTTCGAATTAGCGATACCTCGACAGCGTGCCACTAGTGCCATGACTGGCATCACAGGAACAAGGCCTAAGGGGTCGATGACAGCTCAAGAAATGACAACCCACACATTTGCATCATTTATTGTTAAACATAGGATACCTTCCCATCAGCTGGCAGTGGTTTTTGCTATCATTTTCATATACATTCCCGTTTCAGTATGAATGTAGTCAATGCTGCAAGCGTCATGGTAGATACAGCTTTCGAATTAGCGATACCTCGACAGGGTGCCACTAGTGCCATGACTGGCATCACAGGTACAAGGCCTAAGGGGTCGATGACAGCTCAAGAAATGACAACCCACACATTTACATCATTTATTGTTAAACATAAGATACCTTCCCATCAGCTGGCAGTGGTTTTTTGCTATCATTTTTATATACATTCCCGTTTTAGTATGAATGTAGTCAATGGTGCAAGCGTAATGGTAGATACAGCTTTCGAATTAGCGATACCTCGACAGGGTGGCACTAGTGCCATGACTGGCATCACAGGAACAAGGCCTAAGGGGTCGATGACAGCTCAAGAAATGACAACCCACACATTTACATCATTTATTGTTAAACATAGGATACCTTCCCATCAGCTGGCAGTGGTTTTTTGCTATCATTTTTATATACATTCCCGTTTTAGTATGAATGTAGTCAATGGTGCAAGCGTCATGGTAGATACAGCTTTCGAATTAGCGATACCTCGACAGGGTGCCACTAGTGCCATGACTGGCATCACAGGAACAAGGCCTAAGGGGTCGATGACAGCTCAAGAAATGACAACCCACACATTTACATCATTTATTGTTAAACATAGGATACCTTCCCATCAGCTGGCAGTGGTTTTTTGCTCTCATTTTTATATACATTCCCGTTTTAGTATGAATGTAGTGAATGGTGCAAGCGTAATGGTAGATACAGCTTTCGAATTAGCGATACCTCGACAGGGTGCCACTAATGCCATGACTGGCATCACAGGAACAAGGCCTAAGGGGTCGATGACAGCTCAAGAAATGACAACCCACACATTTACATCATTTATTGTTAAACATAGGATACCTTCCCATCAGCTGGCAGTGGCTTTTTGCTATCATTTTTATATACATTCCCGTTTTAGTATGAATGTAGTGAATGGTGCAAGCGTAATGGTAGATACAGCTTTCGAATTAGCGATACCTCGACACGGTGCCACTAGTGCCATGACTGGCATCACAGGAACAAGACCGAAGGTGTCCCGGCTGATTTGATAATCAAAATTGTGCGTTAATAAATAAAGTTTGTATGTTGAGTGCAACTGACAAACTCATTTTGGACCCTTTCCGCAATTTTGTCCGCTCTGTCCTGCTATCCAAGGCATTACATAAAATATCCACGCGTGTATTGCCGGTCTACAGTGTCCAACGGGCACAATATTTCGGCGATCATAGATGTCGCCATCCGGTGAACTGACGGACTGAGCTCCTGTGAACGTTATCTTTTGGTTATCAAATTCGCCGAGAGAAACTCGAGAATCGCATCACACACCTTTACGGGGAGCAGATGTGCCGCAGCATGAAGAAATTAGAAAAGTTGCACCACCGTACATGTCGTTTGCTATGTACTCTTGAGTTTGTAATGAGATGTCGTTCCGAGAATGTTGTTCCAAATTTTGCTAAGTTTATGCATCACATCGATTCTGCAGCAGCTAAGAGAATCAAGAAACGAGCCAGCATCGCATTGGTACGTGAGAGTGCAGTTCACCCGGTGAGCCTTGAGTTTGCCACAGGAATTACTCTAACTACATTTGCAACTAGCTAGTAATTACACTTCTTTCTCCTGGGATTGGATTGATGGTGTCACCTGGGTTGCAGCTGATTCCGCCCATAAGGCGGCAACGGGACGTCGAACAGTTACGTTCTCACGTCTCCTTTAGAAACCATCTCTGCAGGTTCCTTGCGAGACTCATCAATTTGAGTGGCATGGTGTTGAGTGCTGATGCAGTCTCTGTTTTGCAGAATGGTCTGAACTTCGCTCCCACCCCCCAAGTTCACTCCGGTCGCAGAAATTGTTAGTGCTGTTGAACATGTTTCAGCTCGACTTCCGCCTGCATCAGCTGAGGCAGTACGTTCTGAAACTTGTCGTGAGTTGACGAAATTCGAGCCGATTAAGTAAAATATTACCGGTAAAGAGAGGGTGGCCAGTCGTGATTTGAGGAAGCGCTCTGAAATTGTCTTACCGGCTGACAAAGGCAATGCTACAGTTGTTGTCTCCCGTAAGTACTACACTGATAAGATGCAAAGCCTGCTAAATGACGATTCCTACCGGAAGATCAGCGTTGACCCTACAAAGAAGGTGGAGAAAAAGAAGAGGTCGCTTCTTAAGGACGCAGATTTACCGGAGGGTGACGCTAAGAAATTGTTACCCCAAGGTCCGGTACCGCCTAGACTACATGGACTCCCGTAGGTTCACAAAGAGGGGGTACTATTTCGCCCCATTGTCAGCAACATCAGGGCACCTACATGTATGTTGGCCGAATACCTGACGGGAATATTAAGTCCTTATGTGGGTAAATGCCCTCATCATGTCCGTAATTCCGTGGATTTTGTTGAACGCCCTGATAGTTTCAGGTTGGATGAGTCATATCATGGTGAGTTTTGACGTTTCCTTGTTTACGAGGGTACCCTTGAGCGTCACTATAATTGATTAGTCAGAAGTTTTACGAGAAGACCACTGAACTTTTTAAGCATGTCTTGACTTCCACGTATTTTCTTGTTAATGGAGAATACTACGAACAAACGGAGAAATTCGCCATGGGTAGCCCACTCTCACCGGTGGTAGCGAATTTGTACATGGAGAACTTCGAGGAGGAAGCCCTGTCGTTATCCGAATGGAAACATTGCTTTTTCCGTTACGTGGATGACACGTTTTTCATCTGGCCACATGGTATGGATGAACTGCTTGACTTCCCTACACATCTAAACTCAGTACACCCCAACATCAAATTCACTATGGAGACTGAAATGGAGGGTAAATTACCTTTCCTTGACATCTTGGTCAAGAGAAGGGCCGACGGCACCCTAGGTCATGGGGTGTATCGGAAGACAACGCACACTGATCTGTATTTGCACGTAGACAACTGCGACCACCCTTCACAGAGGAATGGGGTACTTAAAACTAGTACATAGAGCGCGCATTGTCTGACGCAGATAGTCTACCCCGGGAATTAGAACATCTGAGAACTGTATTTCGAAAAAATGGGTACTCAGAGTGGCAGATACAACATGCTCTCCGCCCAACCACTACAGCACAACCTGTGGAGATGGATGAAATCACGAGGGAGGAGGTAGGCACTGCGTTTATTTCACATACAGGCGCACTCTCGGGGAAAATCGCACGCATTTGAAGAAACACCGGGTCGGAACTGTGTTTTGTCCTCCGAATAAAACTCGTGCACTGGTGGGGAGCGCCAAAGATGACCTCGGTTTAAGGAAGGCCGGCGTGTACCAGCTTCCGTGTCAATGTGGCAAGGTGTATATTGGTCAGACGATGCGTACTGTCGAGGATCGATGCCGTGAACACCAGAGGCACACTCGACTGATGTATCTGGTCAAGTCGGCGGTCGCTGAACATTGTTTGTCGGAAAAATCACGCTATGGAGTATGAACGCACGAGGATTCTGGTACAGACGTCGAGATACCGGGACAGCGTTGTTAGAGAGGCCATCGAAATTCGCACCAATGGCGACCTCATAAACCGTGACTGGCTATAATCTTAGCAAGGCTTGGGAACCAGCGATTGGGTTAATCAAGAGTAAATCGAGCAAACGTATAGTTGTGACGACCACGGCGGACAGAGCCATCACACCGACGTCATCTCAGACAACGTCGCAATCTGTTCCACCGCGCGACCGTGGCGCAGGGCGCGGTCGGCGGAAGGAGCGTGCCGCGGGCGGAGGGTATTTAAATCGGCTGCCGCCGCGACCGAACCCCGTTCCCTCTGAGCAGTCATAGCGTACCGATCTCCGTGCCGGCACGTTCACAGGAGCTCAGTCCGTCAGTTCACCTGATGATGGCGACATGTATGATCGCCGAAATATTGTGCCCGTTGGACACTGTAGACCGGCAGTACACCCGTGGATATTTTGATTATCAAATACGCCAGGAGAAACTCAAGAATCGCAAGTTTTGTCGTATCTCTAACAATAGCACTTAATGTAATAGGCGATACTTTTCTTTTGTAGCACGTAAAGAAATTGACCTCTGTAGGTCGATACAGTATAAGGACGATGAAAGGGCGTTCATTCACTCTTTTTTAGTAATAAGATAAAAATTAATCTTATTAATATTCTTCGTTCAGTGCATGTCAGCAATAACAAGCATATCTACGTCAACTGACAAACACCTACTCGACCATCTGTGTACAGGTTATCCGAAATTATTGCATTTTGGCGTTTTCATACTACAGTTTCGCTGTTTTATGTAATCTTTCATTATTAACGATGGTTGCGTTATGCAGCGTTCGTTGTGAAAGGGCCGATATATCGTAATAGTGTTAGTCGGGGTAGTGCGTTCGCACTCATAAATCCATGCATAGTTTGAAACAAAGCCTCTGCACCTGTTTTTGACTTAAATGTAACAGTTTCAACCGTTCTACAAGTTGTTTTAAGATAACGGCGTTCGTCTTATCTTTGACAGTCATAGTCTCAGACATGCGCAATGTTCCCCGCCATGTCGATTTGCAGCGCATTATCCAGTCCTACTTTGTTTCACGTGAGCTCCCGAGGCCCACTGCACGGCGTCCATGGAGACGAGGCGCACGCCGGAGTTTAAGTCTTGGTGTTGACTTAGTACTTATGTACCGCATTTTTAAAGTGTGACTACGCCTATTCAGGCTGTTTTAGTTTTATTTCTAGACCGTGCCCTCGTGGACATATTATAGAAACAGGCTTATCTTCTGAAGAAGGCTCAATTACTTGGACTGAAACCTAGGTAAAGGTTGGTTTCATTACCGCAATCAAAGCTGATAGTTTCATATATATGAGATTATCACGATTGCTGAAATGTTTGAAGTACTTAAATGTGTGTATTGTTTCCAATATTGCATGTTATGTAACTTTTTACAGTAGTGATTACTTAGCAGAAACACTTGAAAATTGTGTAAGTGCCGAAATTTCGATCTCGCGTTTAAAATGTAATTAACTTCAAGGACAGGTAGATTGTGTCTTTCAGAAACTTATTTGCACTGTGGTGCAACTTCTTATTCAGCAGCGCATAGAATATGAATTACGTTTTGCTTTGACCCATTTGACGCATTTTTAAAGTGTTTCATATTGATTCCCCGCAAGTACGAAAAGAGGAAACTTCCGTTTTGGTATGAATCAATTAACAACATTAAGTTCCCAATTACTACCAGGAAGACGTGGAGAGGTAAATACGCTGCGAACTATGAAAAATACTTTTTACTTTCGGAATACCAAACCCTTCGTCTTATTCGGAAGTGCTACTTAACGGGGGGTTCAGACACTGGCTTTTAAAACCAACATAAATATTTTGAATTACGGTCAACCGCAGCCAAATGCCCACATTTTCTACACGAAGGCAGGAACAGCTGTCTGGCTGTAGAAAGTTCATAAAAAATATGACAGAAGTACAATAAGGCCGAAAGACAGTAGTTTAGTGTTCCTTATGACCGTGCGTTCATTGCCTCTAGCCGGTAACATGGAACACTTTTTTTATCAATTTGACAAACGCCTCTAGCAGGTTTTAATTTATCACGGACGGGGAGAGGCTTCAGAACAGCCAAATATAACGTTGAAGAAACGATCTGTACGACCTGAGGATGCGCCTAAACTTGCGCGGAACCGGCCATGAAGTGACTACAGCCAGCCGTGTTTTTCCATCACAATGGAAGGCTAAATAACATTGTTAATTTATTGGTGCCAATATGTAAAGACTACAAATTTCACTATTTTTTTGCAATAGGCCCGCACGTGAAATGTGTTTAAGTATGAAACATTTCTTCACATGAAAACCACGTAGTATGAGAATCAACAAACATCTTAGTTTGAAAATACAGTTTACGACTAACTGCATGAAGAATGTACGAAGTGCTTTCGCTTCGTTTCATTTATCCCAACTTCAAAATGTAAATACTGGGAAGTGCAGCATCTGACTACAATCTTTATCTTTAGAACTGCATCTGAATGATACACAGTTTACTATATTGTTGACTATTGTGGATTTGGTGTTAAGCGGAAAAACGTGCAGTGAAGAAGTGTTCGGCCAAATAAAATTGACTGGATTTTGGAAAAGCTAGTAGTCTCAAACCAAAAGGTGCTACTAAGCTTTTCTAAAATCCATTTAATTTTATTAGTAGTCCCATACCTCTACCGGCAGTTTCAGGACGACATACGTCGAATACCTAAGTCGGCAACAACGGAGGAACCGCACAGCAGCGACCGACCTGTTTGCAACAGGCTATGGGAGAACAGAAAATTTGTTGTACCAACATCCCAAATACACCATCCTTTTACATTGAGTTCAGTCAATTATACGGTGCTCTAGCGTAATTTTTTGTCAAGCATCTAGACTAGAAACAAATGAGAAAACATCGTCTGGGTCATACTTCTGCGTCTTGCGGCGCCATACCTGAAGATGATATGTCGTTAGCGCAAGAAACTGTCATTCAGACGGTTTTCTATGTATTGGAACAACTAAGCTCACGAATCGTAAGATATGGCATCAATGAATCAAGACGCTCCCGAAAACCTGGCACAACTGCATACATTTGAGGAACTAATTGTTTTATTAGGTAACATGTTGCATAGGAACGTGAAGAACTTAGAGTTCACGACTTTCTAGCGTTACTTTGTGACCGATAGTCATTTCAATCTTTCTGTTCATCATTAGTGGCCAATATGTTTTCTGTTATCGCATACTCAATTTTTATGTAAAATTTCCTAGTGATATACGATCGAATGGAAATCGAATGCTCAGTACCCCGAATCTTACCAGTTCACTCTCTGACATGGAAGGCAGGACAGTCTAGGACACCAGCTACAACACCTACCTGTAAAAGGAAGAGAAATTTAAGTGTCTTTTAAAACAAACAAAAACAAAAAAAATACACACACACACACACACACACACACACACACACACACACACACACACACACACACACACACAGTAGATAACAGCGGAGTGGACCGTTTATCTGCAGCCTAACCGGGGCTCAAATGCCCCAAAAACCAGAGAGCTCCGTTGACATTCTTGCTGACACTTTCCACGTGGCGAAGGGAGCTGATAAGCTCCCCCTCAAATACATCGCCCTGGCTCTTGTGCAATTCCTTTCAGTTCATTCTATGCATCTGATTAGCTTCCGAGATGCAAACCTTTTTCAGAACCACTTCGTAGCTGGATGAATTTGTCAAAGCCGCGTCTGCATCAGGTCATTAAACGTAGGTAGCTGTCCTCCACCCCGCCTACATCTACATTTACATGCGTACTCTGCCAATCACATTTAAGTGCCTGGCAGAGTGTTTATCGAACCACTTTCACAATTCTCCATTATTCCAATCTCGTATAGCGCGTGGAAACAATTAACACCTATATCTTTCCGTACGAGCTCTTATTTCCCTTCTTTTATCGTGGTGATCGTTCCTATGTAGGTCGGTGTCAACAAAATATTTTCGCATTCGGGGGGAGAAATTTGGTGATTGGAATTTCGTGAGAAGATTCCGTAGCAACGAAAAACGCCTTTCTTTTAATGATGTTCAGCCCAAATCCTGTATCATTTGTGACACTCTCTCCCATACTTCGCAATAATACAAAACGTGCTGCCTTTCTTTGAACTTTTTTGATGTATTCCCTCAGTCCTATGTGGTAAGCATCCCACACCGCGCAGCAATATTCTAAAAGACGGACAAGCTTAATGTAGGCAGTCTTCTTAGTAGATCTGTTACGTTTTCTAAATGTCCTGTCAAACCGTAGTCTTTGGTTAGCCTTCCCCACAACATTTTCTGTGTGTTTCTTCCAATTGAAGTTATTCGTAATTGTGATACCTAGGTATTTAGTTGAATTTACTGCTTTTAGATTAGACTGATTTATCGTGCAAAAGAAGTTTAACGAGTTCCTTTTAGCACTCATGTGGAAGACCTCATACTTTTCGTTATCTAGGGTCAACTGCCAATTTTCGCACCATTCAGATATCTTTTCTAAATCTTTTACAGTTTGTTTTTATCTTCAGATAACTATTAGTCGATAAACGACAGCGTCCTCTACAAGCAACCTAAGATGGCTGCTCAGATTGTCTCCCAGATCGTTTATATAGATAAGGAACAAGCAAAGGGCCTATAACACTACCTTGGGGAACGCCAGAAAGCGCTTCTGTTTTACTCTATGACTATCCGTCAGTTACTACGAACTGTGGCCCCTCTGACAGGAAATCACAAATCCAGTCACGTAACAGATAATATTCCGAAAGCACGCAATTTCACTCGAAGTTGCTTGTGTGGTAGTGTCAGAAGCCTTCCGGAAATCCAGGAATACGGAATCGATCTGAAATCCCTTTCAAATAGCACTCAGCACTTCATGTGAATAAAGAGCTAGCTGTGTTTCACAGGAACGATATTTTCTAAACCCATGTTGGCTGCGTCAATAGACGTGTGTCTAACACAATGTGTGTTCTAAAATCCTGCTGCATATCGACGTTAAAGATATGGGCCTGTAATTTAGTGGATTACTCCTACCGTTCTTGACTATTGGTGCGACCTGTGGGAGTTTCCAGTCTCTGAGTACGGATCCTTCGTCGAGCAAACTGTCGTATATGATTATTAAGTATGAAGCTAATAAATCAGCATACTCCGAAAGGAGCCTAATTGGTATACAGTGTGGACCAGACGACTTGCTTTTATTAAGTGATTTGAGTTGCTTCACTACTCCGAGGATATTTACTTCTACGCTACTCACGTTGGCAACTGTTCTCGATTCGAATTCTGGAATAATTACTTCGTCTTCTTTCGTGAAGGCATTTCGGAAGGCTGTGTTTAGAAACTCTGCTTATGAAGCACTGTCTTCGGTAGTATCTCCATTGCTTACGCGCAGAGAAGGCATTGATTGTTTCTTGCCGCTAACGTACTTCACATACGACCAGAATCTCTCTACATTTTCCGCCAGGTCTCGAGACAGTTTAGTTTTGGAAACATTAGCATCTAACGTTTAAGTCCGCGCTAAATTTCGAGCTTCTGTAAAAGATAGCCAATTTTGGGCATTTTGCGTCTGTTTAAATTTGGCACGTTTGTTTCGCTGTTTCTGCAACGGTGTTCTAACCCATTTTGTGTACCAAGGAGGTTCCTCTCCATCCTTTATTAATTTATTTGGTATAAAATTGCTGGCGATACTATGCCTTTGAATTCAAGTCGCATCTGGTCTACACTAATTTGGAATGAGTGGGAATTCTCTCAGGAAGGTGTAAAGTGAATTTTCATCTGCTTTCTTGAATAGGTACGTTCTTCGCATATTTTTCGGGGATTTGGGGATTATAGTATTCAACGTCGCTACGACAGCCCTGTGTTCACTAATTTTTCTATCGTTTTTGTTGCTCGTTATTAAGTCAGGATCATTTGTTGCTAAGTGATGTGTGTTTTCACAACCGGTTACTATTCGCGTGGGGTCATGAACTAATTGCTCGAAATAATTTTCAGAGAATGCGTTTCTCTCAATTTCGGATGGTATTTTATGCGTACTTCCGGAATTAAACATGTATTTTCGGCAACATAACCAAGGTAATATAAAGTCACCACCAATTATATCAGTCAGGTACGTGTTTGAAATCAAACTCAAGTTTTCTTTGAACCTTTCAGCAAGTATCATCTGAATTGGGAGGACGGTAAAAGGATCCTATTATTTTATTCCGGTTACCAATTGTAACCTGTGCCCATACTAGCTCACAGGAAGTATCTACTCTAATTTCGCGACAAGTTAAACTACTTCTAACAGCAACCAACACGCCACCGCCAACTGTGTTTAGCCTATCCTTTCAGAACACCGTTAGGTTCTTCGCAAAAATTTCGGCTGAGCTTATATCCGGCTTTAGCCAGCTTTCAGTGCCTGTAAGGATTTGAGCATCAATCCTTTCTATTAGCGCTTGGAGCTCTGGTACTTTCCGAACACATCTACGACAATTTACAACTGTTAAAACAAATGGTTTCCTTATCTACGTTCTTTCTTTGTTCAGCCTGCACCCTTTGTGACTGAGGCCTTTCTTGTGTTTTCCAGAGACCCTCTAACTTAAAGAAACCGCCCAGTCAACGCCACACAGCCCCTGCAACCCGTGTAGCGACTTCCTGCGTATAGTGGGCACCTGACCTGTTCAGCGAAACCCGAAACCCAACCACACTTTGGCTCAAGTCGAGGAGTCTGCAACCTACACGGTCGCAGAACCGTCTGAGCCTCTGATTCAGACCCTCCACTCGGCTCTGTACCACAGGTCCGCAATCGGTCCTGTCGACTATGCTGCAGATGGTCAGTTCTGCTTTCATCTTCAAGGAAGCCTGGCAGCCTTTACCACTTCTGTTAGCCACTCTAAGTCAGATGGAATCTCTTCTGATCCAAAGTGACACACATCATTGGTACCGACGTGAGCAACCACCTTCTACATCCTGTGTTCTTCATGGCATCCGGGACGACCCTTTCCACATCTGGAATGATTCCACCCAGTATGCACACAGAGTGCACATTAGTTTTCTTCCCCTTCTTGTCAGCAAAGTCCCTGAGGGGGCCCATAACGCGACTAACGTTGGAGCTCCCAGCTACCAATAATCCCACACTCTAATTGCCCCAATCTTGCAGGCTGAGAGATTTCCTCTGAAACATTACAGGCGACAGTATCTGGCTCAGCGACAGTGTCAGCCACATACAACACCTAGAACCTGTTTGTCAGACGAACCGTGGAGGCATTACGTGCGGCTGCCTGGGAAGTCTTCCGCCGCCTGCTCCGCCCCGGGGCGACCTCCCACTCGTCCACAGGTGAGGGGTCAGCGTCAGTGTGAGCAGTAACCGGGTTGGCCACCGGGGAGGATCTGGACGTCCGTTGGATCCCTACGGCCGGCCCACAACAGTGGTGCCCATCCACTGCAGCTTCAAGCTGTGTAACCGAAGCCATCACAGCCTGAAGCTGAGAACGAAACGTCACGAAATCGGCTCGCAACCGCACACAACAATCGCAGTCCCTGTCCATATCAAAGACCGTGGAAAACTAAACTATGCAGATAAACGGACTATCGGCACGCGCTGCGCAACTCTAGACCCTGACGGAAACGCACGAACTGTGTCTAGTAATACGCAGATATTCGAAAACCTAAGTACCGAAGCACTCTTCGGAAACTAAACAATTTGCCCCTGATTAGGAACTTTTAATATGCCACAAAATCTGTTTACTTTTACTTTCCGACGCAAAGGAAAAATGCGAGAACTGTGGCTATTAGATATTAAATTTACATGCAGAAACTCAAGAAACCAAACTATTAAGGCGCACAGATGATATAATAAAATTCGCACCTAGTTAGGAACTCAGATGTCACAAAAGCGGTTACTTCCTTGTCTCGATCGGCTGCTACTGCCTGATTGAAGAACAGAACGAAAGAACAAAACTAAATTGAAATGCGTGTCTTCGTATGTAACTGCAAAGCATTGTTCTGTGTGTGAAATTCATTTATTGCAATTAACAGGAACGATGATCGTAACGCAAACCAACTATTTTAAGGAACTTCCATGCTTTCGGAAGACTGTTAGAACTAAAATGAACCAAATATGCAGTATGTATTGTTATATTTACTTATCTGTTTTCAATGTGAATGTAAGTTTTGTAACTATATTCATATACTGTTTAACGTCACTTTCTTTTAATGTTTATAGTACACTATTTTCTATTCTAGTTTGTGTCAAAATGATTCTTAGAGGCACACACTGAGCCAGTTTAGCTCGGTTGTACCATGGTTTGCTTCACTTCTTTAATGACTTCAAGACAATTTACGTGGAAACTCAAAATAGTATATGGCACGAATTAGTATGAGCGTTTTGCCGAAGCGTTTTTCTCACCTAGGTCGATCGTATCAGTATTTGGACTTTTTTCCTTTCTACAACAAAAGCGGCAAATCGACGCTTCGATAGAGAGAACGCAGGTGTGTGTGTGTGTGTGTGTGTGTGTGTGTGTGTGTGTGTGTGTGTGTGTGTGCGCGCGCGCGCGCGCGCGTTTTCTCTCTCAACGAGTTCACACAGTGATTCATGTTCTTTCTGCCGATACTGACAATTAACTGAATTTCAGGAGTATTTATTATAGCACTATTATGTTCAATACCTTTACTGAGAACCGTGTTAACTGACTTTGATCCTAGCCTAGATATAGTTCTGGGTAGCAAGCCTTTTAATACCATACGCGAACACAAGCCGCTGCGCAGTGACGTCATTCAGTTCTTTTTCCTTTCTTCGTATCTTCCACGAAACACTGACATCGTGGTGTTTCGTTCGCGGCTGAAGATCCTGGCCACAGTTTCAAATCAAAATCGTAGCCGAAGTGTCTCTGCAGCGTACCGTAACCAACGAGCGTCCTGAAAACTTATCTAGTATAGAAACGAAGCTGTCTGCAGCATAGCAAGTAGGAAAATAGGCAGTCTGCAGCATAGCAAGTAGGAAAATAGGCAGTCTGCAGCATAGCAAGTAGGAAAATAGGCAGTCTGCAGCATAGCAAGTAGGAAAATAGGCAGTCTGCAGCATAGCAAGTAGGAAAATAGGCAGTCTGCAGCATAGCAAGTAGGAAAATAGGCAGTCTGCAGCATAGCAAGTAGGAAAATAGGCAGTCTGCAGCATAGCAAGTAGGAAAATAGGCAGTCTGCAGCATAGCAAGTAGGAAAATAGGCAGTCTGCAGCATAGCAAGTAGGAAAATAGGCAGTCTGCAGCATAGCAAGTAGGAAAATAGGCAGTCTGCAGCATAGCAAGTAGGAAAATAGGCAGTCTGCAGCATAGCAAGTAGGAAAATAGGCAGTCTGCAGCATAGCAAGTAGGAAAATAGGCAGTCTGCAGCATAGCAAGTAGGAAAATAGGCAGTCTGCAGCATAGCAAGTAGGAAAATAGGCAGTCTGCAGCATAGCAAGTAGGAAAATAGGCAGTCTGCAGCATAGCAAGTAGGAAAATAGGCAGTCTGCAGCATAGCAAGTAGGAAAATAGGCAGTCTGCAGCATAGCAAGTAGGAAAATAGGCAGTCTGCAGCATAGCAAGTAGGAAAATAGGCAGTCTGCAGCATAGCAAGTAGGAAAATAGGCAGTCTGCAGCATAGCAAGTAGGAAAATAGGCAGTCTGCAGCATAGCAAGTAGGAAAATAGGCAGTCTGCAGCATAGCAAGTAGGAAAATAGGCAGTCTGCAGCATAGCAAGTAGGAAAATAGGCAGTCTGCAGCATAGCAAGTAGGAAAATAGGCAGTCTGCAGCATAGCAAGTAGGAAAATAGGCAGTCTGCAGCATAGCAAGTAGGAAAATAGGCAGTCTGCAGCATAGCAAGTAGGAAAATAGGCAGTCTGCAGCATAGCAAGTAGGAAAATAGGCAGTCTGCAGCATAGCAAGTAGGAAAATAGGCAGTCTGCAGCATAGCAAGTAGGAAAATAGGCAGTCTGCAGCATAGCAAGTAGGAAAATAGGCAGTCTGCAGCATAGCAAGTAGGAAAATAGGCAGTCTGCAGCATAGCAAGTAGGAAAATAGGCAGTCGTACCCCGTACCACAGAGTACGGCTGTTTTCTACTGATGAGTAACATATTAATGCAAATGCGGTGTACATTGAAACTTCCCGACAGACGAACTGTGCCAGAGTGGGTACAGTACTTCCCCACGAAACGGAGGAGTCTGAAGTATAGATTATTAGAAACAGTTCGGCCTGGGTAAAAGTGGATTGTGTTGCTTTGTTGCAAGCTTGTCCGCTTTTTGTTGTAGCTGAATTACTGAACAGTTAAGCGTTTCACCTTTCTATACCTTGGTCTGAGCTCCACTGCAGTTTACTTAGACCATTCGAGTCCCGGAGCACGATGATGTCCTTCACCCCATGTTAACGTAATATAGGCATTGCGCTAACTATTGTCACCAACACTCAATGTGAGATTTGTTTGGTGTAGTTCCAACCAATAAGACTCACCGTCTCCTTTCACATCAACCAGAACGTTTATTTAAACTCAACAGAAAAACATTAACTCACGAAGCTACTACAATACATAATTATATCGTGCCGCTACACTGTTTATCGTATGGAAGACAAATTAGCTTGCCTGCGGGATGTTTCCGTGTCTCGCCTCGTGTCGTGGTCTGCATACTCTCATTGATACTTTGGTTTACACTGTGATAAGAGTAATTAAAATAAGCATGCATGCTGACAGTGCTGACGTTAACTACCAGTCTCAAGTATTACTCCGCATGCAGTGTGATACAGTAATATGCTATCCAATGTTAAGATTCCGCGTGGATTTGAAGGTGGTATTATCGGAACACAGGAAAGTTCTCTACTACTATTACAGAAACCAGAGTCCAATTTTAAGGGTAAAGAGAGAAGCGAATATGTACCCGATCCACGATGTCCGTATATCGGGCAAGCTGTGAAGATGACCGTTGCGAAATTTAGGAAGACAAGAGAGAAACAAATACAAATTTAAATGATTGAAGATGCAATGGGGGTGTTTGAGTAGGCATGGAATGGTTAGTACATTGAAACTTGTGATGAATGTCGACGAAAGTGGAACAAGGGTATTGGAATGTAATCAAAATAAATCCGATGGTGCTGAGGAATTAGACTAGAAAGTGACTAAGTAGGCGAGTTTTCACTATTTAGTCAGTGAAACAACTGCATTTTATAGCCTCTCTAGTATGGTCATCAGACAGGCAACAGCAAGAAAAGCCTTTCTGAAAGACACATGTTACTACCGAATTTGGATGTTTCGGTTGGAAAGTATGTCGTGAGTAGCCTTGCTCCGAAGTGGAACCGAAGATAAGCAGTTCCAAGAGAAGCCTTTGAAACTTAGTTGTTCGGAAGGATGCTGGAGATTACATGGGTGGAGTAATCGGATACTGAATCGAATGGGAGGAAAATTATGGAATCCTTTCTTAGATTCTATCTCGTCTTAAATACGGGTTCAGCTGTACTAAAATTTCGGCAGTTTTAGTTTCATTCACTCTTGCAGCGGGATTTCCTTCCTTTGGCCACTGACTCCGTTACCTGTGGGAGGGAAAGCACGTGTTCGTCCTGTTTTGAATTGAGTGTAAACTTCATGTGATCCTGTTTTTGACTGTGTGTGAAGTGTTTCCGGCGCGAGAAGTGGGGGGATCAGCCCAGTATTTGTGTTAGACCGTGGCAGTCTGAGCGTGGATTTTGGACGACATCTAAGCCGCCGGCGAGCTGGTGACGGCACAGAGTTGAATTCCAGGTACCACTAATCCCCAGAGTTGTAAAGAAAGAATCCGTTATGTCCGCTATTGCCTCGTGGAGAGGAACATGACCAATGAGATGCAACATCCATTTAAGTCCTCAGCGAAACATAGAAGCCGCCCTATTGTATGACGTTAAACATCGTATTTGGTTGCTCTCTTCTATCGTGGAGTACCCAAGATGAGTATAAGCCGTGTCAAAGAATCGGCAAATTGAGGATCTGTCGAAAGGGAGTCGCTTTGGCTACTGTTTATTATAATGAAATGAAATTTCATGTCAGTAGGTAAAGGCTACCAGCATTTTATGGCTTTAATGTTGTAATTTGCGTGCTAAGGAAGCAAACCGAAGCCATGGTAAGACCACATGATCAAAAGCATGACTTGGCACAATTTTCATATTAACTGAAGAATGACTTCATTTGTAGATACAATCTTTGGACACTGTACAATGAGGTGACAAAAGACCATGTATACCTCTTAACATCGTGTCGGATCCCCAATTTGCCGATCCCAGTGGACCAACTCAACTCGGTATGGACTCAGTTTGAAATCCCCTGCAGAAACATGGAGCTATTCTGCCTCTGTAGCAATCCGTAGTAGCTGAAGTGTTGCCAGCGCAGCATTTTGTGCACGAACTGACCTCTCGATTATGTTCCACAAATATTCGATGCGATTCGTATCCAGAATGATATTGAAACCAATCGCCAATAACTGTGGCCCAGTGACATGGCGCACCGTCATCTGTAAACATTCCACTGTTTGGGAACGTGAAGTTCGTTCATGGCTGCAAATGGTCTATGAGTAGCGAAACACTACCAGGATTCAGCACATTCCACGTAAACACAGCCCGCACCATTACAGCCACCAGCTGCCTGCACAGTGCGTTGTTGACAACTTGGGTCCACGGCTTGGTGGGGTGTGTGCCACACTAACGATACCACCAGCGCTTACCAACTGGAATCTGGATTCATCTTACCAGGCCACGCTTTTTCCAGTCTCTACGATCTAACAGATATGGTCACCACCCCAGGAGAGGCGCTGCAACATTTATTTATTTATTTATTTATTGTTCCGTGGTACCAAATGAAGGAGAAGTCTCCATGGTCATGGAACGAGTCAATTCACGAAATTTTAATACGATAGTGGAAACATAAAATGAAATATAAAAAACATTCAGGTGACAAGTCATAAGTTTAAATAAAGAAAATCAACAATGTAACACTGGAATTTGCTTAATTTTTTAGGTCTTCCAGGAGCTCCTCGACAGAATAGAAGGAGTGAGCCATGAGGAAACTCTTCAGTTTAGACTTAAAAGACTTTGGGCTACTGCAAAGATTTGAGTTCTTGTGGTAGCTTATTGAAAATGGATGCAGGAGAATACTGCACTCCTTTCTGCACAAAATTCAAGGAAGTGCATTCCACACGCAGATTTGATTTCTGCCTAGTATTAACCGAGTGAAAGCTGCTAACTCTTTGGAATAGGCTAATATTGCTAACAAACGACATTAAAGAAAATATATACTGTGAGGGCAATGTCCGAATACCCAGACTGTTGAATAGGGGTCGACAAGAGGTTCTCTAACTTACACCACATAACTCAAACAGCCCGTTTTTTAGCCAAAAATACCCTTTTTTAATCAGAATTACCACAAAAATACCATACGACATAAGCGTATGAAAATATGCTAAGTAGGCTACTTTTCGTGTTAAAGTGTCACTTATTTCAGATACTGTTCTAACGGTAAATAAAGCAGCATTTAGCTTCTGAACAAGATCCTGGACATGAGCTTTCCACAACAGCTTACTATCTATCCGAACCCCTTAGGAACTAACTGTTCCGTCTCGCTTATAATATGCCCATTCTGTCTGATCAAAATATCGGTTCTTTTTGAATTGTAAGTTAGAAACTGTAAAAACTGAGTCTTACTGTGATTTAGCATCAAATTGTTTTCCACAAGCCACAAACTTATTTCATGAACTACATTATTTGATACTGTTTCAATATTACACGCAAGATCCTTCACTACCAATCTGGTGTCATCAGCAAACAAATATTTTTCAATCACCTGTAATACTAGAAGGCGTATCATTTATATAAATAAGAAACAGCCGTGGCCCCAGCACCGACCCTTGGGGAACGCCCCCCTTAACAGTGCCCTATTGGGACTGAACATCACTACCAGTCTCAATATTGCGGAGAATTGTATTCTGCTTTCTGTTCTTGAAGTAAGAGACGAACGAATTGTAAGCTACTCCCCTTACTCCATAATGGTCCAACTTCTGCAGTAATATTTGGTGGCCAACAGTCGTGCTGCAAAGGCACTCGCGTCGGTCGCCTTCTCCCATAACCCATTGATGCCACATTTCGCCGCACTGTCCTGATGTACACGTTTGTCGTACGTCACACATTAATTTCTGCGGTTATTTCACGCAGTGTTACTTGTCTGTTAGCACTGACGCTCTCAGTGGTTGATCAAAGGCCATCGGCCACTGCGTTGTCCATAGAGGTAATGCCTGAATCTTGTATTGTCGGCACAGTCTTGATGCTGTGGGTCTCCGTATATTTAATTTCCTGATTTACAAAATGCAATGTCCCATGCCTCTAGCTCGAATTACGATTTCGCGTTCGAAGTCTAAATTCCCGTCGTGCGGTCATAGTCGAGTCGGAAACCTTTTCAAACGAATAACCCAAATACAAATGGTAGCTTCACCTTTTACACAGTGTATAGGCGATATACCGCGATCTATAGATGTACATATCGCTATCCCGTGAGTTCTGTCAGTTCAGCGTATCATATAGTGAGCAGCGGTACGTATGTTGAAGCTGTAGCGCATTTGGTAGCGTCGTGAAATGTTGATTGGTGAAGAGAGGTTCGCATCCATGACGTTCCAATCTTTTTTCGCCGTTTGTTTTCTTTAAGGTAGTGGTTTTTATCTCAAAAATCGGTGTTATTTAAAATTAATAATATATTTGCTGCAATTCTTGTTGCAAAGGTCGAAGACTGGAAAGTTTCCCAGTGGCCAGGAATCTTAATGATTGCCCGTCTGTCTGAACGTAGGGAAGTTATGCAATAGAAGTTTATTTTTACTATCCTGAAACTTTTTGTGGAAGTTTGGGTTTATGGACTAGCCGTGTTAATGTCTTTACAGTGAATATCTTTTCGAATGATTGTTAGCAGTTTCGAAAAAATTTCTTCCATTCGAATGGAATTAAGAGTATATTTTGAAATTTGTATGAAGAAACAAGTTATTTCGGTGTCTGTGCGTGTGCGTGTAGTGCAACATCGATAATATGAATATTATGCACCTGCAAACTGACGTTTGATACTATACCTAAAATATACTCAACACCGAAGATGTGAATAAAATTCCATAGTGTTGACGAATTGCTTCTATTGGTATTCGTCTTTGATCGTTGTGCAGCATTATGTCGTATCCCGTAACGGCAATTCGCTGTTTAAGCCATCGACAAGTCAAGGACCTTAGTCTCAATTTTCTCCGCTTTTCTTCGACAATCGCTGACAGAGTTAACGCAGCTGTTTCACGCGCATCCATTTTCGTAAAAGAACTGTTTGCGGGCCAAATAAAGCCGCCAACGACAGCTGGAAAGTGCTGAGAACACAAATCACATTAGCAGTTCGTCCCGTGTGCCGACGTCTCCCCCCCACTCTCTCTCTCTCTCTCTCTCTCTCTCTCTCTCTCTCTCTCTCTCTCTCGTGTCCGTGTCCGTGTCCGTGTCCGTGTCCGTGTCCGTGTCCGTGTCAACGTTAGCTGCCTCGTCTTGCACAGGACAGCTTAATGCTACATGGACGGGTCATTGCAAATGATGGCACAGTGTTACCAAACGAAGAGCCGCCAGCGTAGCAGAGAACGCTAATGCGCTGCTTCCTGGACACTGGTAGGCGCACCGGCCCCGGATAAAAACCACCCGGCGGATTGGAGACTAGGACCGGTATGCCAGCCAGCCTGGATCTGGTTTTTAGGCAGTTTCCACATCCCACTTGGTGAGTACCGGGCTGGTCCCACTTTCCGCTTCAGTGACGACTCTCAGACATTTGTAACACGTTCACACTTTTCCGTGGCTTACACTAGACGCAGACAGTTGGGGTACACTAATTCCATCCCAGGGGGTTCGGGGTGGCGGCAGGACAGCATCCAGCCACCCTCAAACTAACACTGCCAAATCAATGGTGACAAGGCCGACCCCGCATTGCTGCAGGAATAAGGCCTTAAGCAAAAAGCAAATGAAACTTCCTGGCAGATTAAAACTGTGCGCCCGACCGAGACTCGGGACTTTGGCCTTTCGCGGGCAAGTGCTCTCCCAACTGAGCTACCGAAGCACGACTCACGCCCGGTACTCACAGCTTTACTTCTGCCAGTACCTCGTCTCCTACCTTCCAAACTTTACAGAAGCTCTTCTCATTCTGGAAACATCCCCCAGGCTGTGGCTAAGCCATGTCTCCGCAATATCCTTTCTTTCAGAAGTGCTAGTTCTGCAAGGTTCGCAGGAGAGCTTCTGTAAAGTTTGGAAGGTAGGAGACGAGGTACTGGCAGAAGTAAAGCTGTGAGTACCGGGCGTGAGTCGTGCTTCGGTAGCTCAGTTGGTAGAGCACTTGCCCGCGAAAGGCAAAGGTCCCGAGCTCGAGTCTCGGTCGGGCACACAGTTTTAATCTGCCAGGAAGTTTCATATCAGCGCACACTCCGCTGCAGAGTGGAAATCTCATTCTCAAAAAGCAAATGTTACTAAAAGAAGGATAACTTAGTTAAACTGGTATCGGAAATTTTTTGCGGGGGTCAAAATAGTGAAGGAACCCTAGTCTAAAATATGGCACAGGTGGAAGCCGATGGAGGTTTCAGTACTTGTTAGTGATGAACATACTTCGGCAGCTGTCCACGTTACACGACCAATAGTAATGGCATAGTTATGTGCCAATGGCTGTACTGTACCAGATATGATAGCTACAGTTTTCAAGCCCGATAATGGACTCTCCATGGGAAGTGAGTGACCCAAAACTCATTAGTCAACGGGTTGAACACTTAACCTGAAAATTGCTACACAGTCGAAACGATGTTATACAAAGTAAAAATACGGAAATCGCCGTTGCAGCAAACCATTTAGTTAGTCACTATCACGGCTGTTGACCCTGTTGCAACGAACTCTTCCCTTTTCTTTCCTTCGTTGGTTACCTTAATTATCAATTTTGCCCATCAGAAGCTTGTGTTACAGTCCATTCTTTTGAATGAAGTTATTTATCAGGGTTTTACCTGGTAAATTTCATGTTTCGAGGTTGATCTCTACCCTTTCCACAATGAATAAAACGGTGCTGCGATGTTTACCACGCTGTACAGATACTAGTGCTATAATCAGACTACTAAGTTCTGTACGTGCAGAAAAACACTGTATACGTCACTCAAAATCTGTAGTTCGCCAGAGAAAAAATTCGAACATAGCGTTTTAAGGGCGAAAAATTGTATCTACTACACAAATGCGTAGGGAACGACACCTTTGGGAGTTCAAATGAATTTGTAACCTGCTGTTGTCTCTTAAGCGATAGTAATAGGGTGGGGCGGGGGTGCTAAAAACGTGTGAATTCTGTTTTAATCACAAACGGAGGTTGCCCAGGGTGCAAATTCGGAACGGTAATGTGCATCCCTAACAGTGTATATGCGGATCAATGGGCATGCTTAGTAAGCGGGTAAGCAAAATCTCTGAATCCAACAGATTTTGATTTGACCACTGGTATGTTCAAATGTATGTGAATTCCTAAGGAACCAAACTGCTGAGGTCATCGGTCCCTAGACTTTCACACTAACTTAGGCTAAGAACAGGAACACCCAAGACCGAGGGAGGACTAACTTCCGGCGGGAGGGGCCGCGCAATCCGTGACACGACTTCTGAACACTGATATTAACACAGAGCTGAATATTATGAGGTAGTGCTTTGAGGAATTTTATATGCATCTGAATTTCATCTGCGTTTCTAGCACTCGTCATGTCGAAGTAAGAGTTTGCTGTGAGAGGTTAAGTCAATCTGTGAGATTGATTGATAAAGTATAGCGAGTCGATGATCACAAATAATGAATATTTATTCTCTGAGCATGTATCACGACCACAGATCTTTAGAATGTTGGGCCGGTGGAAACACTTTGAGCCGAGGAAACCTGACAAAGGAGGATACTACTGTTATTCTATGGCCTCATTAAATAATAATCTTCAATATTTTGGCGGTGCAACCGCCGAAGTAGCTGTTTTATTTGCACGGCGGGTAGGGTGAGCGGTATGGAGCCGTGGCAACGGGAACAATTTAAACTCTTAAGTACCGTACTAAGATTCAGAGATAGGGACTACTAAGGAGCAACAGGTGCTGAATTGTAGCAAAGACTAGCGTGAAAGCGGAGCGAATACAGGGACGTCACTGGTATTATACCGAACCAGTGAAAAATTCTGTGAATGCCAAGTGAGGTTCTCTCCACGTACTCGTGCGGTTCGTAATTCTACATAGAATTTGAAGCATGACATTTCTTGCTTGATGCCAACTACAAAACATTTAGCATACTTTGCAGATGACTATGTGTATCATCTAAAGTTGCCCCTCACCACAAGTAAAAAATATTTCCAAAAATGACAGCTGCGAAGTACATATATCACTTAAGGCGATGATACATATCCAATTTAATACACCAGGATTAGCTTGCATACTCTCGATCCTTAGTTGATGACCACGCCCCATGACACTGTAGCCTAACGCACGACATGGAACCACAATAATTTTGGCAGAAAGTTTTGATGTTTCCTGAAGAAACGTGTATCAGAACTTTGGAAAAACTCAAGGAAGGGAGACTAAGCTCACTGCTTTGAAAGTACACATGGGAGCATTTCCTCAGAGGCTATCTTCCAAAGCGTCATACACACACTAACAGCGATTAAATATAACCGGAATTATGACTACAGAAGTAACCACTGCATTTAAGCACTGAAGCGATAAACCGACTTGAGTCATGCATCGACTCATTTCGTCATGTAGAACTCTAGAAAAGTACCATTACATACCGACCACCGAAAGGTGTGTTTGTTGTCATGCCCTTTCTTGCCAACGGCGGTGTTAAGTACAGATGGTTTAAAATTACTTGATAGCTGGCGTCTGTCACTTGCCCCTACAGTGTTGCCAAATCAGCCAGTGGCTACCGCTCAGTTGCAGGTGTAAGATGTCGTGGTCTCCTGACCTTCATTGCTTACATATTCCGCCCTCACAATCATATTCCGCACATCAAGACGCTTCATTCGAACCCAAACTCGATAAGGTAAAGTCAATGTTGTATGAATTCATGTAAACAATATGCAATTAACAAGTAAGCACACCATGGCTGAAATACTCAAGGCTGGTGTACACACACACATTCCAGACATGGTGGTCACAGAAGCTTCTAGTTCGGGAGAGAAACCGCGCAATGCGACGCCGGTCCCTTCGGAGGACGACCCAGCCTATGTCGGCCGGTGACCGCCCGTGTAGCGGACAGCGTGGGCCAGAGTGGAAGGGGGGAACGACCTCGTGTTCGGCTTAAAAGGAAATTCCGCTACATTGTGTGGGAGCAGCCAGCCTATGCACTATTTACACATAGCACGCAGTTTCAGAGATTTTCACAGGGAGACAGCGAAAGCCAATGCTACAGGTTTCCGGATTGGTCGCCTTAAACGAAACGTCATTCTCCCGTTTTAGAAGGGCAATGCTGATTGGCAGACGATATTTCTGACGCCTTGAGCTGAAGGAATAATGGAAGAGACCGAAAGATATATCCCTTCACGTCTGGTGTGGAGAGGCGCCGTTCCGTTGTCGCTCTTAGAGCGAGGAACAAGTGTCCTCAGTACTTAACTGAGAGAGCACCTTTGTCGAGAGCGAATCGAAGTGCTACTCTACATTGAATCCTTGCGATTAAGCGTTGTTCACTGTGTTGGCCGACACTTATTGTGCGGTGTGAATGGACAGAATTATAGTTAAACGCCTGCGAGCGTATTTTTGAGTGGCATGCGGTGGACTGGTTATCCGACCGGTGTACCAAGCCAATAGTTAGACTAGGGGGCGAATATGAGTCCTTGACTTCTTCAAGGCATAGGGAGAGTTTGATTGGCGAAGGTTAATCCAGATAGAACGAGAGTTATTTGTCAGCAGCGAGCGGCGCAGACAGCAGTCATCGCAGCTTACGGTATTGTGCGCTACAGCTATTGCGAGCCCCATATTTCCTCCACAACAGTACACTTCACTGTATTTCACACGCGACAGACTTGGCCGTACCTGGTACATTCTAAAGGATAATTATTTAAGTTCAGCCATTCTGCCAAGTCAACCACCATCTTAAACTATGTATAGAAATTTCATTAGCGAGTCCTATCCTTGAGAGGTAACTTCACAATCCGAAAAGAACCAGGATATAACTTTTCCAATTCATAACTAAAAGTGCCATTGTGATTTCTCTGAATTTTTGCAAAATAAATAATAACTTTCGTTAGTTTCATGTTTTTCTTACACTAACACTACTCCAGTACCCAAGTATCCCACTAGTTACATAAGAAATTTTGTGAAGTTTTGCGTCATTTCCTTACAGCGGACGACTCCAGAAGATATTTATTGCTGAAAGTTCTTCGCGCATTTCTCTTTAGAACGTTAGGGGCGTCTGACTTCTGTAGTCGTGTGGGGGGTGGAAATTGCATCTTGCAGGAGCCACAGGGTAAAAGGTACATCTCAGATTAATCCGTTGTGCAGAATAACATATCAACCCCACACCTCAGACATGGAAAACAAAGAGCAGGTTACTTCTCAAACGCTGTCAATATGTAACGCGGAGCAATGTAGAAAGTGGTCGCCGCATGGTATGTCGGAAACGCGAGATGCTCTGTCGACAGCCGCTTTTAAGTGACCCATGGCTGAAATGCAGCAGACTATGCATTTCGTAACCGCAACCTCGATGAGTATTGTGTTGCCGAGAAAGTGTAGTAAACAATCTGCAGCAGAACTAAAATCACGGTAGGTTACGATTAAAGCTAACCCCTACGAGCAAACTCAGGACAAGCAAACAAATTTCTATCATTGGCTACCTGGAACTATCCTCACACTGACTACATGAGCTGCCGCGTTACCAACAGATGAACGGTCCTCACTGGGACTTTGTTGAAGACTACAGACTAATGATACGTAGGGAAATCAGAGCAAATAAAAATGCCAATACGTTGATGAAAATGACGTGCCAAAGAGTCAGAAATTGAAAAATTACATTTGAACCAACTAACTGAATAAAAATGATAAATTCTTGATTTAGAAGTAAAAAGTTCACCGCTTCTGACGAGAGTCGAACCTACGACCTTCAGCACAGCTGGATAATACGCGTATCATACCGCTACTGTTTCTGTTGATCTCGTTTTGTTCGCTGCATTTGTTCTGGGCGGACGTCCCATGACACCCGTTCAAGTTCATCATTGACCCGTTCACTTTTTTTTATCATTACAGATGACAGCTGACCTGACCGAACACGCTGAGCTACCGTGCCGGCTAACGCTGAAGGAGAAGCAGACAACTGAATGCAGATGTCGCAATGACGATTCAAGAGCCATGTTTCACGTAATGTGCGAAGCTTATCCCACGTAAGCCGATCTGTGATTATGGTAATGACATATGTGACGCTGAATCGTGTCTTGTGCCGAAGTACCCAATAGGGTTTAAATTAGTTCTGTGTATGAAACGTGTGTATTTCTTTAGGATAGGTAAAATAATGTGAACAGTGGTAGAAATGGGATGGTAGTGTTTGACGGTCAAGATCGACGTGAAATGAAAGACTTAACAGAGTTCCAAAGAGGGCAGTTAGTGGGGGCTCGATTAGCTGGAGGATCAGTAACCGAGACAGCCAACTTACTGAACTTCCAAAAGAAACTCAGTTAACAGTCGTGACAGCCTACACAGAACTTAGTAAGGCACCATCGTGTAAACGCAATATTGGGCACAAATCAAAACTATAGGACAGATCGTCATACGCTAATACGAATGTGTCAAAACACATAACTACGCCGGCTAAATTCACTGCATAGCTCAACAGCCACCTTTAACACCCCTTACCTATCGACACTGTCCGCCGAGAACTCCAGAAAGCGAATATTCATGGACGAGCTGCTATACCGAAACCATTACTGACAACCAACGCAACAATGCGTAGAACATTGTGTCAGGAGCATAAATCATGGACGGCTGCTCAGTGGATCCACGTCATATGGTCTGACGTGTCGACGATTTCAGTATTTCCAACATCGTGCCGGGTTTACGTTTGGATAACGCCAAAAGAAGCCTACAATCCTCATCATTTGATTCCAACGGTGAGGAATGGAGGTGGAAGTGTGGTTGTGTGAGCAACCATATCATGGTATTCTGCTGGTCCCATCGTTAAGCTGTAAGGCCATGTTACAGCCAACGATTATGCGAACATTTGGTGATCAGGTGATCATCATCATGATTCAAATATTGCTCACAACAAAGGTGCTGTATTTCAGGACGATAATGCACCTATTCACATAGCCAAGACAGTACAATCGTGGTATGAAGAGCGTGCAACTGAACTGGCCAGCACAGTCCCTGAGTAATATTACCGATCTCTTGTCGGCGGCATTCGAGCGCAGACTCCTGGGCATATTTCCGCCTCCCTTGTTACTACAGGAGTTAGAAGAGGTTCTGACTGTAATTCAAGATCCAAACACCAAGAAATAATACCGGAGAAGGAATTGAAAGTTATCTAACTATTGCGGCAGTTTGGCAATGGCGTACAACTTTGGCATGTCGTTGAGCGCTCATCAGCACCCGTACAAAGTCCCAATTTTTACACAGTCCATTTTCTTTTCACGATCCAATCTAGTCACTGTTCAAATGATGACAACACAAACACCCAGTCCCCACTCTGGAGGAAACCAGCCCCAATGCTTAGACTGTCAACTATCAAGAAATCTCAATCCGACTCTAGTACGGTTATGTATATATTATGAACTGCTGGACAGCGTGGTTCCAAGCAACGGAACACTGCTGAAAACGCCCTGCACTCTACGTTAGCTCCGCGGTTAGAGACATACTGTAATGTTGGCATGGCTTATGCCGACTGGGTTGGAGTCTCGTCTCCGATTAACGTTTGGAACGGGCTGATTCCCTCACACAGTCATTGAAGATTTACAGGATAGAAGGTGGATTATCGGTGTTTGTGGGTGATGAACTCATTATCGCGGCCCTCCTCCCACCAGATGCTGCTCGTTACAGCAACAGAGATCCAGTGCTACTCATTTGGAGATTCCGAGTGACAGATCGTCGTAAGCTCAACTGAAACTGCCGTTTCGGGAGGAAAGAGGACCTCTGCATAGCAGACCGGACCGAATGGTGCGCATTTCTGCGGCGCACAGCAGCTTGTACGCAAATAACGTTCGAATTAACGACCGGCTGACACGGAATTGGCTAACAGCGCGGGTACACGCAAGAGCTGGCGCCACGTCACATCAAGCTGCGCTGCGTCACCGTAACTCACGTCAACTTGCTGGCCGTTTGAGCTTCGCCATAGCAGCAGAGTAGTTCTCTGGCCCGCACAGGCTCAACAATCCTGCCACACGCGGCCTTAATGTTTTTCCGATGGCCATTGCCAGAACGGCGACCATAAAAGACAAAGAGAGAACCCGATCGCGAACTGTTAGCAGGGGCCCAGTAGCGGCGGCCATCACGTGCGAAATTTAGCACGCGCGTTGCGCAGCTCTGGAGACGAAATGGATTCACATTTAAGCGGGAGCCATCAATCCAACTATGAAGGCGCCGCGCTTTCCGTACGCAATTGCCCCCGTTTGGAACTTGTTCCTTGCCATCAGTTATCTTAACGTGCGCGCATATTTTAAAACTTTTTTTTATAGGAGTGGTAAAGGTAGGGACAGTGTAAGGTTCCACATTTTAACTACTAGTTGTTTAACGGTCTCCTGAACTGGGATACAAAATCTGCTGAAAGAGCCCTTTTCCTCCCTCCGCGTCTGCACTGCTATTTTTGCTATTTTGCGATACAAAATATCCGATTGGTAATTAATTTTATTTCCAAAGTGTGTTGAAAGCCCATTCAAAAGCTATTAAGTGCTTTCCAGCGACGTGGTTTATCGTGTAATTTGTTAAAATGAGCTGGAGCAAAGATTAAAGAAATTTGTGACTATTTCGTTACAAGCACGAATGATATTTTAATGAAGGTGGCTTGTATCTTTGGCTTCTGAAGCACCGAATCCCGTTAACACAGCAGCAGAGGGACTACGTTTGTATTTCTCATATCCTGAGCTGGATTAATATGAAGCTGCTATTACTGTGGGAATGGTTGATAGGTATTTTCGTAAGCGAAATTAAAATAGTGCATATTCACTGAACACGACTAAAAGATACTCGATTCCGACTTTGAATAAGAAATGGCCGAGTAGGAAACTTTTATTCACTGGATGATGGTACTAAGTTCTTACGCAAGAAGAAAGAGTCGCATTGCATTTTTGCCCACATGTTCGGAAACTTCAAGAAATTAGACTATTTGATGAGCCTAATGATTGTATTTTGGACCGGAACCTTTGTTTTCCCTGAACATTTGGATGTAACAGCCAAAACGAACGATTTCATTATCAGAAAATTATAATGATGGGTAGAGCATTTGGGTCGCGAACATCGATACGATAGACTCTTAGTCACTTTCGCGAAACGAACCATACGTAATTCATCGGAGGAGATGCTGCATAACTTGGTTCAAGGAAGAGAAAAATCAACATGTCCTGCCGTCAGAGTAAAAATATAATGAAGAGAATTTTATTTTTGTACTACAATGAAACCCTCGATTACAATGACGAAACTGAACACTTGATTCGCATTACCAGTGAATCGCTCGCTACTGCTAGTTCGTAACGAGGTCACAGTACATGACAAACTGGTCTTATGGATTCAGTCGAAGGAAGTAGGTTTAATCTATTACACTACAGAAATACTTTTTCGTTGGTCTGTGTTACTAATATAGATTATTAGATGGAAATAATTAAGCAGGACAAGGACGTCACTAAATGTGAAAGTAGATTATGTTAAGTTCCGATAATGGGAATGATTACGTATGTGATTTCGCATAATACGGGTGGTTACAATTAAACTTTCTCAACTTGGGCCAATGTTGACGGAAAACCATATACTGGAATGATGGTCACGCTGTACGCTGAAGGATTCGCCATGCTACTAGTGTCTTGACTTCCTATTAGGCGCCGATACTGGTAGGCGACATACGATTTAAGGACAAGCGGTAGTGTCCATTACAGCTGCCGAAGTCAGCATGGGTCTGGACAAGGTGAACAGGGCTTTACTAATAAAGCTATTACACAGAAATAGCTGTAGTGCTACAGCTCTTCGGGAGTACTGACGCCTTAAAGGAATATGGAGGGGGTCCTCTTTCCCCACCGGGCTTCAAGAGCATAATTCTTGAAGTTCGAATTAACTGGCGATTTCGTAACTGCTCCTGGGAGAGGCCGACAACCAACTGCGCCGCAATTTGCTTTTAAGTTAATGCTGTCATGGGTGAGGACGCTGTGCTATCTTCAAGCAGTGTGCAAGGTATTTCCCAACACCTGACATTCTGTCTTCCACCGTTGTCACGGACAACAGCAGGGCCGGCTAGTGCGGTTCCAGGCTATCTAGAATGCTTGGTATGCAATTAACAAATGTGATGTGGAAATTAAAGTGTTTCTTTCCACGGTTTATTCGCTATTTTTGCGTGTCCTTACGAAGGTTTCCATGAAGTATAACTCCTTGGATTATTTTCATGGGGGCCTTCTTAAGTAGCGGAAAATATAACCACCCTGTATGTATCTCACCTCTGATGGCATTGAAGTACCTGCCACCGCCGACTCCGTACCACTTAACTAAGAGCATCCAGGCTCATTCGGTAAGAACTGGCATGAACCATGCTGTTCACTTACATTCTTTCAGTACTCTTAGTGGGAAGGCTGAACACAGTAACTGCCACTTTAATTCCCACCATCTTTAACTTCGTCTTAACAACTGAAAGCGCGGTCTGCGCGTGTGGCCTCTTGTTTACTGCTGGCATGAACGCCCCTTCGTCCGTGGTTAACCTACCTTCACTGTTTATTCCTTAAGGGGAGACGATGGCAGTAAGCACGAAAATTCAAATTTTTATTTGCTTATTTGAAAGTAAATATAATTGAGATTATCCCAGATTTTTTCTTTGAAATTCGAACTACTAATTCCCAAATGTCAACCAACAGTTTTGTATTGTTTCAGAATGAAAGCAAACTAAGTTCATACTTTGTTTCGATGTTTTGCTGCTCTATTACACTGGATAATCGCTATGGGGAGAAGAGTGTTCGTAAGAAAACGATGGAGAAGTAAAATTTCAAAACATACAGTAAAACAATTAGAGACCTCTATCAGTTTCGCATGTTACTCCGAAAAATTGCGAGACAAACAATTTTATTTTCACTAATTTTACTATTTGTATTTGTAACAGGTATTTCTACTATACATTTTCCGTTATCTAGCTGACAGAACAAATATGAGAGAACAGTGCGTCAGCATTAAAGCTTAGGAAGAAAATGTACAGAAAACACGCTCTGCAAGGCAAATAAATTGGAAAGCCTCTGAAATACTGGACGAGATTATACAACCAGAGAAGGGAAACTTATTGAAGGAGAACATTTTACCCATAGAATCTGCTAATAAAATTCTCTTCACTTCAGAAAATTCCTCCCATACAGCCTGGTCAACCGGCTGGTACCAAAGCTACCAGAGTTCTCCTAAGCGTGAGTAATATTAGGTTCGCAGCGTTTTGTTTTGCATGTTGTGTTCCTGTTGCTATGGGTTTGTTTATCGATCGTTATTTATAGATTTAGTTCACTGTTATTTGAGTATACATGTTATCTTGTGAGTGGAGCTGTGGACGCTAGAGAATGGAGCGGCAGGCGGGGAGTGAACATTTGCGACGTTGTTCTGTTGGAGTTCAGTGGAAGGTTGACAATAGCGGAGGAAGCCAGAAACATTTTATTGCGTACATAACGTACCGGTATAGAAAAACTGACATTAAGAATTTACGCACAATATCTTTCAACTTTTAGAAATTAACAATCGTTGATCCATGTATTCTTTTACTTATATCACATATTAATTATATGAAAGACAAAGATGTAACGCAAGCAGGAGTAACAATCGCTTCTATTGTAAATCGCGTATAAATAGCAACTCTCAATATTGATCTTTATTGCTCGTATCTCGTATCGAGCTACTTTTGTTTCGTTTGTTAGAAGACCGATTGTTCTTATCTGGACTTAGAGGTCGGGATTGTGGTAAGTTTATCATTATTGTAATTCTTAATGCATTGTAAAGCAACAGTGAGCGTACATGTATCCGTCTTTTGGATAACAGCCTGCATTTGCCGCTTATCTAATATTTTCGAACAATTTAACACAGCTGCTGCGGGGGCGAAAAGGATTACCGCTGACCGCAATTACGTGGACTTTTTAAATTTGAGTCCATGTAAAACCAACAGCGCACTGTAACGAGCGACAAATACTTATGGAATACATGATCCTGGCGAGTATTAATACAGAAAAACTGAGTTAAATACTAGAACTTGACGGAAGTAGAAGGGGGTAAAATATACGATCCTGGCTTTATTGTGTGAAACTGCGTGAATAACTGAATTTCCAATTTTACTGATATTAGGAGGGACTCGCTTTACATTTCTTGCAAATCATTTTACTGCCTCTTAAGTAGGTGCGTAAATTTTCACCACTTGCAGGCGACATTAATACAAACAACGCACACCGCATCGACTCTGCACTTCTATCGACTCGAACGTCTTTAAAACTTTTGTACCTCACACACCAATTTGTGCTGTGTATTGGGATAATGCCACTGGACAGAGCACGGTGAGAAAAAGCGTTCTTATTTTAAGGAGCGCCGTTTTGACAATAACACTCACGTACAGGACGTCGTTCAGCGTTTGGTGGAGATAGTTTGAACGCATTGATCCACAATGATGCACCTCAGTATACACGAGAAATGGCAAATGTGATCGACTGTCGTCATTCCACCGTCTTGCGTGCTTTGTGGATGGTTCAAAAAATCGAATGTACTGGTACCGCATCCTCTAAGTCAAACACACTAAATCAGCGAGTGCCCATATGTGCACTTCTGCTTGCTCATTATCAGCTGGGTCACGAAGAAAAACTACCATTCCTATCTTGTATCGCTACTGGTGACGAGAAAGGAAGTCTTTATCCCAAAGTAAGGAAAGCATCAACTCCCCGTACAAACAGCTGGCCGCATCCACAGAAGATAATGTTACGCATCTGGTGGAACAGCGGCGGTGTGGTGTATTACGAATTGCTTCCCCGAGGTGTCACCATTACTGCTCATATTTACTGTCATCAATTGAGGCGTCTTGCAGAGGCAATCCAAAAACTATCAGAAAGACTGCGTATACTGACGCTACTTCATGATCCCGCCCGTCGTATTCAGCTAGACCGATGAAAGTATACTAGTTGCGTTGGAAGTCATTACGCACCAACCTTAATCTCTTACACAACCTTCAAGATACCTCCTTTCCATACGAAAACGCTCTCCGAACATGGCTCTGAGTTCTTCGCCTCAAAACCATGTGATTTCTGTAGTTGCAGAATCTAGAAGTTACCCCAGCGGTGGCCGACATGACTAGTGAAGGAGAATCTACTGTTGATGCGTGAATCCCTGTCTATGTTGTGATCATTAAACTTGCGGAAAAACGCTACGAACGTATACACTAGCGTACTACCTTGTCCGGTGCGCTGATATTTTGCTGGTTCGTTAGACCTGCGCAAGGGCGTAGCAGTTTAGTTCCTGTCCCTTTTGTCGCCTATAGGTAGCCCTGCAGTCCTGCGCTGTCAGCAGCTAATGGTCCGCCACGGTCGCGCCGTATTAACTGCACAGCAGGGCAGAGATATGTCAGACCGTCTTAATGTTTTCCAGCATCAGCATGCAACCCCTACCGACATTTCGTGCCTTCTCCCTCCACAATCTCTTGAGGAAATTCAAGGAAGTAAGCCAGTGTAGAACACGAACGTTCTCACCTATTACCTTTTTGCTTTACAGTGTCCGAAAGTTATGAGCTAGATCCACTTACAAATTTCTGCCTATTTCGGCATTATAAGGGAGTTCCAAGTAGGCCGACCAACAGAAGAAAAAAAGAAGTAACAGGCCACACTTGACGGAACTTTATCTCCCGAAACTGATAGTCGTTAATGTGCCGTGCGCGCGAAACTGCCAGTTGGTGGCAGTTCCAGAATGGTACTTTCCGCACCTGGCTTGGCAGACATGGCTGGGTGGAGCCTAGGAGAGGGCAGTACTGTCCGGTAGGTAGAGTAATTAGAGGCATGCCGTGCTGGGTCTGGAGGAAGTCAACCCCGAGGAACAGTTCGGGTGGCTCGTGGATGGGATGTGTTGCAGTACGGTGTACACACCTGAAAGACCGGATTTGGCGAGGAAAGAGGGCGCTGCTGCAAAGGCGCGTACACACTAGCCAACTAAGGCTTCGTTGGCCGAGATTTACTTATTGTCAACGGGCGACACATTGAGCCAACGAAGCGGTTGGTCTTGGTTGCAGTTCGGCCTGCTAGCGATAAAGTCGAAGCGTTGGCGGTTGGTTGGTGTTTGGACACGTCTCCTAATGTGGCCACCGGGCCGAATACATGTTCGTTCAGTAGCGAACTTTTGTGTCTAGAACGGTGTGTATTTAAGTTTGTTAGGACAACTACAGGTCGCATTTAGGATGTTTTATTGACCTGTCGTCCTTTAATTTTTAAGAGTATCATCAAATACTCTAATTTACATTTGAAGTACAGTAGTTGCGTGGAAAGAGTGAAAGCCGTCAATGAAACATGCCGACAGGACTTAACTGTCCTGCATTGCTTAATTTCAACAGTAGCTGTTTCTCCTGCAGGGAACGCCTTCTCTCGATATGGGTGTGTGCGTATTGTGTTTAACAATATTTGACTGGAGTAGAATATAGAAGGGAATTAAAGCTGTTTTAGTGAACGGGGAAGTTTATGGCCCCTTCGAACTGCGATCATAAGAAATGGAAAAGAAACTGAGGGAAATAACCCGGCTATTAGTAAATTATTGGCAAGATGAGAAAAAGGAAATTGCGTTTTTATTGCCACCTTTTCGCCGTGAACGACAAAGAGAAACAAAACTGTCAGTGACTTTCTGCTGCAGACACAGCTCTCCCAAACGAGGTGTTACGTTTGGAAAGTTTAGGGCCTGTAGGATTCAAAAATTTGATATCTGTAGCATTTATTCGGGGAAAAATTATGAAGTAGCCCATTTCCAATTCACCTTTAAGACAGACTTTAGTTTTGTCCCACCACACTGCTCCTTACTGTTTAGAAGAGAGGTCTTTTATCAGCCTTGATTCTCCTCCTCCTGATGCTCAGCTTCTTGCCGTAAAATAAATGCTGCACGTGGGGCTGTTCCTAAATCCTCTTCTTAACCTCATAATATCGGCCGGCGAAATTTCAATTAGTACGCTGCTTCACAACAACAACAACAACAACAACAAAAAGGGAGCAACTTCGGCAGGTTATCAGAGCAATTTGCGATTCCACATGGCCGAAGCCCTTGGTTTGGTGTGCACGGGAAGCCGAACGCCAATGCGCTGGCGACCAACGTTCGGCCGAATCCGGTCTGTCGCCCCCTTAGCCTCGTCCCTAGAGGGTGCGCGCCCTAAGATGCCTGTGCGGCCGGATCCACTGGGCAGTTGCCTTTCATACGCGAGGCCGTAAGGCCAGCAACAACCGTTGGATAATCTGCACTCCGGAAACACCGACAATAGTGGGAAGTCAAGATAAATTTGTTCGTATAAGAGCGTCCCTGGTGCTCTGAGACTGCGTGCCCGTGTGCCGCTCAGTTACTTTACGGATTTAGTAGTAAGGGCTGAGATCATTTGAGTAACTTTATAAGATTGTGTTTAAGAGAACTGCTGCTGGTAAATCAGGCCGGACTGCTAACTCAGCTGGTGTTAAGCTTTGTTGTTCTTGTAAAGGCAGGCAGTTGTCAGTATTAAATCCACAGTTAAAAGCATTGGACAATGGGGCTGAAGAAGGGGGTCCATGGCCGCTTTACTTGAAGGGTGTGGTGCCTTGCGCGCTGGGTATCATTTCTTAAGTTACATCAACTGTAACGGGGTTCGTTTTGAACCTTAGGTTCAGTTTCAACGATACTAATCGTGCACTTGTTGCTTTCCATTTTGCATATGCAGCTATCAACTTCCTCACTGGAAACTGCGTCGTATTTGTGAAGTGCTTCTGAATTACGATCTGTCACGCCGTTGGGTTAAGTGAATATATTTCGAGCGACATTAGTGATTGTACAAGCTCACATTAACTGCCTGTTATGTGAGTTACATGTTTAAGGTAGTTTCACAGAGAGAGTTATTGTACTCACGAGTGTGCTTTCATTTCTGTTTAGATACCGTACCAATGTCTGCATTGTGATGTCTCTCACGTGTTTGGTTAAGTTCGTTTTTAATATAATCTATTGCCCGCAATAGGCAAAGCACTCTCGAGTCACAGTTGGGCACGCAGTATTAAGTTTCCAGGAATTTGCATGATTAGCATATCCATTTGATGCGCTTCTGTCGTGCTTCATTCAACTCACTGACGCTATATTCGCATTTCCATTAATAGTGTACTGAAGTCAATTCAGTCGAGACGGTGTAAGGGAATCCATAACAGCTCGCAGTGCTGTTGCGCGCTTTCGACTGTTGAGCGCTAGCGATTGCAAGTGGAAACAGCGGCTGTCTAGAGGGCTGTGACAATGCAGATGCGTTGCCATTGTGACGTTTACAATATCGCGTTACGTTATTGGTTCAGGTACAGCCCACAGCAGCAGTCAGGGATCAACTTTTACTATCTGAACTATAGCTTGCATTAATAATGGATTAAATATAGTCACTAAAGGTTTAATAACTAAGATCTTCATTGCAAGTCCCACAAAGGAACCACCGGGCCTGTTGATCACCGATTTTCGCGAGTTTTAGGTATGTTGTGGAATGTACACACATCCGTCTTGAATATCTGGCTAGTGGCTTTTAAACTGACGACCCCCCATTGTTTCTGGGAAAACGTGCAGAAATTTTATGCATATCTTTTGTATCTGTGAAGTTAATCTCATTCCGACCTAGGGAGGTAGCGCAGCTAAACGACAGACTCAGGGCTACCACGATAGCGCTTAAGAGTTCCAGTTCTACCCGGGAATTTTTTGCTTTGAATTTAATGATTCAAGAATGTCATGAAGTGGTATACGTGTTACAAAATAATTCACAACTGGTCATTTTCACTCTAATTTCATTAATAAATCGCACACTTTCGTCAAACTTTATTCCGTTCGTAGTAAGCCAGTTAAAACTGCAAATATTTTGACAGACTCCAAGAGTTCGCAACGATGGACGAAGTATTAGCAAACTGCAGAAGGATACCAGATGCAGGCGAAAGCACTCTTCTAATTTTGACCTCTATTATGCTATTAATAGCGATCAAACCGGCTGGCAGTACCAACAGATGTACGGAAGTTCGCTTGTGAAACGAAGTAAAGACAGAACTGATCGAGATTGTTCACTCTTTCGCAGTAAACTAGGAGTGCATCAAGAAACATATTTCCTTACGTTTTCTCAAAATAAAAAATCCGGAAAATTCGGTCGGCTTGCTCTAAAAAGTTGCGAGTTTACCAAGTAATTGTAATTATGGTCTACACGAAATCAGGAAGTCCCCTATGTGCTATACAAAATGTTTCTAAAGTCTGTCATTCTTCTGAACGTAGGACGGATAGATTTAGTTGTATTACTGGTAAGTGGAGTGGGCAGACTGACGAGACATTTTACAATAAAATCTTTGTAAGAAAGAAGACGATGCACCTGCGTCGTCAAAGTTATTCCACCCCATTGTACTTTTCTTTGCCAAAAGTAACTATTTTACAGAAAAGTGGCAATTCCAACGCAAAAATCCAAATTATACCGACTCGTTAAAGGATGACAAAGATAGCAATTCAAGGGGAGATTCCATAAAAATACATTCCTTTATTCTCCATCAATTTAGTACACCTGCTTGGACAGTAATGATCAAATCTGCGTGGTTCGCATCCAAGTTTATCGAAGAAAGAACCATCTGTTTTAAGTTAAACGAAATGAGTTTCCCGGCATCATATGAAAAAACTCGCGCGCCTGCAAGGCCGTGGCTTTCATTAGATGTGCGTGGTGCTCTACGAATCCGTGTTTCGGTTGCTTCTATGACAAGTACCATTCTGAAATCTGCTCTAGCACAGGGAGTAATAGTGACTAAGACGTTACTGTTATCTATTCCGTAAGAAACTGTATAGATTTTTGAACTAAGTTTGCTGTAATGGAACTTAATGAAATTACTATGGCGAGGAAGACTACACTTTTATTATTTTGCTTGCATGACGTACTATTTATGGATTCTGTACGATGAAACTGGTAAAACATTGCCCGTTTAACCGCTACACTCGCATAGTCGAAGTATGACTGGTTACAGACTTACGATGTGCGCATAGCTGGTAGCTGGGTGCTCCGGACAGGTTCCTCTGCAACACACCTGAGACTTGATAAAATCTGTGGTCTCTGTATCAATTACAAATGTACTATTTGCAACAGGGTTATAAGATTGTAATACAAATTTAAGAAATACAAATTACTGCATTTTAACATTCTGGTACATTGTTTGAAACGTTCGTCATTTTCCTGCTTTATTGTTCTTGTGAATCTGCTACGCGGTATTGTTCCTCCAGCGGCCTGGGCTTTAGTTTCGGCCTTTGGACGAGTTAACCTAATTATTCGTACCCTAAGGTTGGGTTTCAGAGGTTAATAATCTTTATGACTCTTAGAACCCTCACGCCTTCGTATTTTAAAACGATATTTATTCCGTCTTAGGCGATCGTCTTTGAGTATTTCCCTTGTTCCAGCAAATCACATAGTAACTGAGTTGGAATAACCAGTCTAAGTGCAGCTACTTTTGCCTACCTATGGTCTTTCACGAAGTAGTAAGTCATTGTGTAAAGCGCTGTGAGAACCTATAGAGACGACGTCTCTCTGGAGAATAAAAATAAACGAGACTAACAGGAAATCGTGATGAACAGATCAGAAGAACAACGCAGACAGGAGGTGTTTCGGCCCGTGCCGGCGGTCTGCGTCACACGGTGACGTGTTTTGTCGGCGCTCTGCGGGCACAGTTCCGCAGGTCCTGAGAGCGTCGTTTGTGGCGGGGAGACGAGGGCCGCCGACTCATGAAACATTCAGACAAGGAGCGGCGCCCGGCAGGGGGGACACGCAGAGTGCGTGGGGCGCACCGCCACCCGTCCTCACGCACTGCGTGTCCCCACAGACGCTCACCTACTGCGGCGTCGCTTCGAATTCCTCAGTCCAGAGGTGCCCAGTTTTTCAGGCTCGAGATCTAGTTGCAATTTAGTCCATTTAGAGATCTACTGACTTAAAAAATTTTCGAGGTGGAAGCACAAAATACCACTGTAGCCTAAAGTAACCATTTTAATCACACAGTATACACAGGTCATTTTAAAGTTGTAGACCTACTGCTCAGTTTTCAAGAAATTACAGGTGGAGAACACTAAAATATTCACCACCTTAAATGGTGAAAAGTTTTGAGAGATACTTTGCGTTGCATATTATTGGGTAGTTTGTAACAGTCTAATGAATGTTTTATCAGAACCAACCTCACACGGACCAAAAGATGAGGATCAGTCAGTTTCTTTCTACACTTTAGATTACACTACGTTTATCACTGGAGACGCTGCCACACAAAAAATAATTTCAGCCAAAACGATAAAACATACGATGCCTATTTTACGTCAGGGTTGGTTTTTGTACTCACTAATTTCCGAAAGTTTTCTGCATTTTATTCTGACTACGCAAGTATCAGTGTGAAATCGTATTTCCTCTATTACGGGCATTGTTTCCGGGTAGCTCATGAGAAACAAGTGAGTGTTGCCTATCGAAGGTGGAAGATGTTGCACACGCACACGCAGTCATGTGCATTCACAACGGGCTAAGTTACGGTTCGCGAGTAATACCTCACCATGCGCGAGGCGAAACTGTTGCTGGGCGCAAGCGTTAGAGGCGGTGAAATGTAGGAGGAGACCATATAGACGGATCCCTTTTCAGATATACCGCCTACAAATACCTTGCGAAACACTCCTTGCCAACAAGCTGGTATTTTATGAGAGCAGCTCAAACATATTTCGGATAAAGGTTTTGAAAGATCTATTCATAAGGTCAGGGTGATCCGACCTGTCTACGGCGATCGACGAGTTTAGCACCCGTGCCTCATTCGAAGTAACATACGATCTGCCTGCTCACATTACACCACCGCCAGGCTAGGCACATTTGTATTACTGAACAGCTCTCCCATAAACCGGCCCCAGTTGCAGGTTGCCTATTTAACAGTTTCCGGAGGGCAATCAATTTTATATTTTCAACATAGAATTACACAGTCAACCGGCTGCACGTAACTGGTAGATACACTGACCAAGTTTTCGACACGCACTAGGGATATCTTCTTCACAATGGAATTTTCCTAAATCGTATAAAATACATAAGGAACTAGGTATGACAATAAACACTAACCAGGATGACAATATTCATGACGTACGAAACCTAGTTTCGTAAAACTGCTAAAAAACAAAGATCAGAATTTAGAGCAAGGTCATTGACATTCAACATGAACATCAAGGGTACCAACACTTCCCTGGGGAACGTCCGAATCTGTTTCCACACACTTTGGGAGATAACGCTTTTAATTAGGGAGATTTAATTTAACAACTTGCCTATACCAGGTAATGAACGCAATTATCGTGTAAGTTTAACACTTTGCAAGTTCTCCCTGTTTTTGCTTGATTTTCCGATTTTCGACATCAAGAGCACTCCTCTTACCCTTACTCTACTGCGCACAAGTTTTACATAACTTATTTTTACACTGAATGGAGTTAAACCGATGTCGCCAAAGAAAATGTATTTACATTTTTTAGCTGCCATCCTATTGTGCTCTTCTACGGTTTCGAGTCCCTTGCGCTTGTGGAGGCCAGAACCTATGTCTTATGTGCTGTCGACCCAGGGTTACTGGACTGTTCTTTTTCGTGTCTGAAGTAAATCAGTTTTTCACTGTAGAACTTGTAGGGTCCCAAGACAACGAGGCATATCTGGTATTCGCTCTGCGTTATTTGTGAATACTTATGGGTTCCTTTCATTGTATCATGTATTAATGTACAGAGAGATCAGCAAGTCAGTATAAATCAGAAAACTGAATAAATCACAGAATGTAGATGGGGAGGTACAAATTGACACACATGCTTGGAATGACATGGGGTTTTATTAGAACAAAAAATGTTCGACAGATGGCGTTTCATCTGATCAGAATAGCAGTAACTAGCATAACGAAGTAAGACAAAGCGAAGAAGATGATCTTTACAGGAAATGCTCAATGTGTCCACCATCATTGCGCAACAATAGCTGTAGTCGAGGAATAATGTTGTGAACAGCACTGTAAAGCATGTCTGGAGTTATGGTGAGGCATTGGCGTCGGATGTTGTTTTTCAGCATCTCTAGAGATGTCGATCACGATACATTTGCGACTTCAGATAACCCCAAAGCCAATAATCTCACGGACTGAGGTCTGGGGACCTGGGAGGCCAAGCATGACGAAACTGGCGGCTGAGCACACGATCATCACCAAAGGACGCGCACAAGAGATCTTTCACGTGTCTACCAATATGGGGTGGAGCGCCATTCTGCATGAACATCCTACGTTCCAGCACGTGTTTATCAGCCAGGTTGGGGATGATGCGATTCTGTAACATTTCGGCGGTACCTCTCACCCGTCACGGTAGCAGTTTTGCTGTCTAGCGCCATCCATCGGACATTTTGCGAACGTTGATTTTTTTTATTCTAATAAAACACCATGTCATTCCAAGCATGTGTGTGAATTTTTACCCCTCTTTCTACATTATTCTGTGGGTTATTAAGTTTTCAAATTTATACTGACTTTTTGATCACCCGGTAGATTAACGAAACTAATGTATATTAGTTTCTGTACATCGTTGTCATTGCGATTCGACAGTAACTGTACTAATGCTTACACCTAACTGTAGCTACCACCGCAATGCAGGGTGTTCGAAGACTACGCGCTCAATTTCTCAAGTCGATCCTCTACATTATCCTGTCAATCCCTTGAGTAAATTTGGCGGCAATTATTAATCTTCAGTAAGGGTTTCCCTGATGCAGCCTACCGGTTCACTCATCGACAAGTGAGCGTGGAACATGCGAAAACGTGTGTAAAATTTTATAGTATCACCGCTCTGGCTCCTGTACGTAAGAGCGTTTACTAACAGTGAGCTGCTTCTACGATCGATCGGCCGCAAGGAGCAGCTCTGAGTTAGGTATATTTTTCATGTCTTTTTAGTGGATTCGTCTGTGCGCCTTTGAGTACCTTCAGGGGAACTTCAACGACGTATAGCGCCACTTGCAGTAATTCTCGACATCCTCACAGAATGAGGGACTATTTTCACTATTATTGAATGTTTGCTCCATGTCCGGTGAAAAGCATGTTGTATATTTGTGAAACATAAATGGAATCTTTAACCTCAATTACAGCTGCGAAAGCTATCTGAAGGCTGCATGTGTGTGTGATGTTCTTGGAAAATGAGAGAGCGCTTTTGAAACAAAAACTTCGTAGTCGTGAACGTAAAAATTCAACCGAAGTTCCTACATTCACTAACGTAGACTATAGTCTTGTGGAAAAGCAATGATCTTTCTGAATTACACTGTACTGCAAACAACGTTAGTGTTGTCTACTGCCCCAAACCTTCTGGACAGCTTGAAGTCTATACGTACAGCATAGCTATGACCTTGCCTTCTGGCAAAATGTTTATTCTAGTACTGGAATAAGTAACTAGGCGCAAGGGAGGGTCTTATTTAACTTGCAGGAAATTAAAGGAGACCTAGGTCTCAGGTCCTGTCGACAAAACCTCTAGTAGAAAGGTTAAGCTTTAATTTCAAAGTAAAATCTGTTATAGTACGTTTAATGTCACCACCCAATAGTTTGCTTGAGGTTGTAAGAGATTCTGTAGCTCTCCTATGTATATGATCTTGACTGTTGACAGTAATCGCATAGGATCGTTTTGCATTAAGAAGATTTTAACAGCTGAACAGGGACGTACACTGAAAACACAGAACATTATGACCACTGCCCAGCCAGAGATTGGATGCGTGTAAGTGACGCAGTAATGCAAGTATGCAAGCGGAACGGAGGCAGTGACGATACGGCCCACGCAAGACGTGGAGGTCGGAGTCTTGCCGACTCTGTAGCACGCCAGGTGGCGGTGTGTGTGACACCTGAAGAGAGAGTACATTACGGGTGTAGGCACACCATTCAGCGTACGTTGATTTAGATGGGGCTCCGCAGCTGGTGCAACAGACCCTCGGAAATCTACCACTAACTTGTTGAATGCAGGCAACGCAGAAGATGGCAATATTGCGTTCCAAAGGTGAACCAATACGCATTACAGAAATAGTTAAGTGTAGATTCATTAATGATCAGAGTCTTTCTTTACAGTAGAAATTGATTCCACTTGTAAAGTCACAGGTGTTTCTTCTCTAGCAAAATCTGCATCATTTCAGTTGGATGATCAGCATACAGCCACTGTACCTTCTGCACTACCGGAATATCCACTGCCTCCAACGACTTGCCATTGAAGTGGAAACCTTCCATTGACAATCGGTCTTGGCTGTCAGCGGCAGCAACGGCAGAGTGACGGAGCAGATTGCAAGCAGCCCAGCTCAGGGCCGCGGTTCACGCCCGGCGCAAGGTCATTTATTCTGTACATCGCGGTTCGCGCTCCGAGCTGACCTTCAGCGAGGCTTCGATACCATCTGCTGCGGACTATCGTCTGGCTCTGCGATTGAGTGATGCAGCTTTTTCTTACAGTCAAATGTGAGATCCAATCATGATTATTTATTCAGTGCTGAAGATGGAACTTACCTCTTATGAGTGAGGAAAGACTCGACAAATGAAAAATTGTTCCGCACCCGCAATGGAAACAGTCTCATTCCTATCGCAAACCTACAACTTAATCCACTAAGCAGCATGAAAAGTGTGAAGAAATCGAAAAGGAAATGTTTGTCGGAAGGATTGACTCAACGTATAGGAAGGACAAAACAACCTTCGGTGACAAAATCACGGGTGGTAATGTTAAGAGTGCAACGGGAATTGCACTGTTGAAGGCAGAGCAGAGAGCGGATAGGTGGAAAGAGTACAGTGAAGGCCTCTATGGGAGGGAGATTTGTCTGATATGATAGAAGAAACAGTAGTCTATTTAGGAGGGATAAGAGAACCAGCATTAGAACCAGAATCTACAAGTGTTTCAGAGGACTTACGATCAAATAAGGCAGAAGAGAGAACATTCCATCAGAATTTCTAAAATCATTAGGGGAAGTGGCAACAAAACAACTTTTCTCGTTGGTGTGTAGAATGTGAGCCTGGCGACATCTTATCTGACTTTCGGAAAAATATCATCCACACAATTCCAGACACGCCAAGACCTGACAAGTCCGAGAATTATCGCACAATCAACCTAACAGCTCGTGCATCCAAGTTGCTAACAAGAATAACACACCGAAGAACAGAAAATAAAGTTGAAGACGTGCTAGATGACGTCAGTTTCGCTTTAGGAGAAGTAAAGGCACGAGAGAGGCAATTCTGAGGTTGCGGTTAATAATGGAAGCAAGACTAAAGAAATATCGAGACACGTTCATAGGATTTGTCTACCTGGAAAAACGTTCGACAATTGCTCTGAGCACTTTGGGACGTATCTGAGGCCATCAGTCCCCGAGACTTAGTTAGGTTTAAGTAGTTCTAAGGACATGACATCCATGCCCCAGGCAGGATTCGAACCTGCGACCGTAGCAGCAGCGCGGTTCCGGACAAGCACCTAGAACCGCTCGGCCACGTTCGACAATGTAAAATGACGCACGATGTTCGAAATCCTGAGAAAAATAGGGGTAAGGTATAGTGAGAGACATGTAACATACAATATGATCAAGACCTAAGAGAGTCTAGCGAGAGTGGGAGGCCAAGAACGAATTGCTCTGATTAAACGGAGTGTAAATCAGGGATGTAGTCTTTTGCCCCTACGCTGCTATCTGTACATCGAAGAATCAGTAACGGAAACAAAAAAGGTTCAGTACTGGAACTAAAATTCAAGGTGAAAAGCTATCAACGATACGATTTGCTTATGTCATTACTATCCCGAGTGAAAGTGAAGAAGAATTGCATGATTTGCTGAATGGAATGAACTGTATAATGAGTACAGAACATGGATTAAGAGTAAATCTAAGAAATTAATGAGAAGTAGAAGGAATGACAACAGCAAACTTATCAAGGTTGATGTCACTAAGTTGATGAAATTAAGGAATTCTGCTACTTAGATAGCAAAATAACCTATGACGGTCGGAGGGAGGACATTAAAAGCAGAAAGGATATTCCTGGGCAAGAGAAGTCCACTAATACCGGCCTTAATTTGAAGAAATTTCTGAGAATGTAAGTCTGGAGTACAGCATTGTATGGTAGGTATACTGGGAAAACCGGAACAGAAGAGAATACTAACATTTGAGATGTGATGCTACAGACTAATGTTTGAAATTAGGTGGATTGATAAGCTTCTGCATAGAATCGGAGAGGAGTATGTGGGAGAGACAGGGAGGAATGACAGGATGATAGGACATTGGGAATGACTTCCACTGTACTACATGCAGCTGTGGAGGGTAAGAATGGAAGAATACGGAGACTGGAATACATTCAGCAAATAATTGAGGACGTAGGATGCAAGTGCTACTCTGAGATGAAAAGGTTGGCCCATGAGAGGAATTCATGGCGGGCCCCATCAAAGTAGTCAGAAGACAGACAGAGAAAAATGTAAATGGGAGGACCAACAGTTTGTTATGAAGGATGAGCCCTACAGCACTAGGAATTTCGTGGTTTCACGGAAGTGAAGAGGAGCAGGCCCAAAACCTAACGATGGAAGAAACATTTTGTGCCGCCACAAATTCATACGAACGGTTCTGTCAGTCTCTGCTTCATGAATAAAGACGACCGAGATGTCGCTTAAAACGTCGCTCAAGGGGACAGGTCCATGAATAACTGCAACAGTTCGCAAAGTAGTGATTAAAATTGAGCAGAACATGCCCAGCATGGGCCCATCCATAATATTGTTAACGGCTGTAACGAAGAGGACGATGCGCTGTGTAGAACCTTGAGGCACCCTCTTATCCTTAAAGCTATCCGACGTGGCCGAACCCACACGTATCTTGAGAACTGTCTTAAAAATTCCGGTAGCGAATGGGGCTGGTGGCGCCTAAGTCCCATGTGTATGGCGTACAGAGGATACTACTCCTCTGGTAGGTGCCATTGGCTTTCTCTGCATCAAACGTTATGGCCACAGCCTGTATTACCACAGAAAAACGTAACAGGGGTTGACGAGGTGGGTAACTGTAGAACGGTGCGCATGAAATCCATTTTGTGCGGTGCGTAGATTGCAGGACTCAAGACATCCTACTAGTCGGGCATTACACGTGCAATCGCCTTGCAAAAACAGCTTGTGAGGGAAATGGGGCGATAGCTGAAAGTGTGTGTTCTTACTGGCCTTAGGTATAATTATGACTGGCTTCGCGCCAGCGTCTGGGAAACGTGCCATCTATCCAAATGAGACTGTACATACGAAGGAGAAAGTGCTTGCCTAAAACAGAAAGGTCCCGCAACTGAATGTTAACAATTTCTGACCCTGGGGTGGAAGATCAGGATGGAATAGGAGCATGGTTGTGCACCCTCATAGCATAGGCGACATTGTACACACATCAAGGAAAGTTCCGTATCACCTCGGTTCCGAGAGTTCCGCAACCTGTACAGAAAACTGGGAGAGATCAACATAAACATAATTTCCGCTCTTTTTATTGCTCATGAAAACCACACACTGCATGTTGTACCACCCTACAGCGAGACCTTCTGAGGTGGTACTCCAGACCGCAGTAAACACCAGTAGCTGTAATATCCAGTAGCACATCCTCTTGCATTGATGCATGCCTGTATTCGTCGTGGCGTACTATCCACAAGTTTATAAAGGCACTGTTGGTCCAACGGCGATTAGGCGAAGATCCGTCAGAGTGGTTGGTGGGTCACATTGTCCATGAACAACCCTTTTCGATCCATCCAAGGCATGGTCGATGGGATTCATGTCTGGAGAACATGCTGGCCACTGTAGTCGAGCGATGGTGTCCTGAAGGAAGTCATTCTCAAGATGTGCACGATGGGGGGCGCGAATTGTCGTCCATGAAGACAAATGCCTCGCCAGTATGCTGCCGATATGGTAGCACTATCGGTCGGACCATGGCATTCACGAACCGTACAGCCGTTACGGCGCCTTCCATAATCACCAGCGGCGTACGTCGGCCCCACATAATGCCACCCCAAAAACAGCAGGGAACCTGCACCTCGCTGCACAGTGTGTAAGGCGTTCAGCCTGAACGGGTTGCCCCCAAACAAGTCTCCAGCGATTGTCTATTTGAAGGCATGTGAGACTTTCATCGTTGAAGATAACGTGATGCCAATCCTGAGCGGTCCATTAGGCATGTTGTTGGGCCCATCTGTACCACGCTGCATGGTGTCGTGGTCACGAAGATGGACCTCGTCATGGACGTCGAGAGTGAAGTTGTGTATCACGCAGCCTGTTGCGCACAGTTTGAGCCGTAACACGACGTCCTGTGGTTGCTCGAAAAGCATTATTCAACAGGGTGGCGTTGCCGACAGGGTACCACCGTACCACAATCCGTAGGTAGCGGCCATTCACTGCAGTAGTAGTGCTTGGGCGCCCTGAGCGAGGCATGCCCTCTACCATTCCTGTCTCTGTATCTCCATGTCCGAACATCGCCGCTTTTGTTCATTCCGAGTCGCCTGGACACTTCCCTTTTTGAGAACCCTTCCTGGCACAATATAACAATGGGGACGCGAACGGACCGCAGTATTTAACGTCTGGGCATGGCTGGACTACTGAGTGCATGAGCCGTGTACCTCCTTCCTGGTGGAATTACTGGAACTGATCGGCTGTCGACCCCCCTCCGTTTAACAGGCGGTGCTCATGCATCTTTGTTTACATCTTTGGGCAGGTTTCATGACGTCTCTGAACTGTCAAAGGGACTGTGTCTGCGATACAATATCCACAGTCATCGTCTATCTTCAGGTGTTCTGGGTACCGAGGTGATGCAAAACTTTTTTGGTGTGTGTAGCATTCACGATTCTGAGATAACGATACCACCCGAGCCAACTCTAATCGTTTCCGAAGGAGAAAGGCGGGGTGATGGTGGGTAAATCTCGTTATCTCCGCAACGTAGCGGCCGAAGGTTTTTGAGACAGCAATAATGTCCACAACGATATCTGCTATGGTCATACGGGTAATCAGGGAATGAACACTCCCACAGAGTATGGAGGTTGCCCCAGACGTCTGAAGAAAACGTGGACCTGTTAGAACAAGCAGTACAGAAAATCCAGCTAGCTTTTTCGCTATCCCATAGAATGCGACGACACTGCGCACCCAACTGTCTACAACGAACACAATTCGCCATCAAAGACTGTCGGCTAATACCGCCGCCGAGCGTGAATCGTGTGGCGGCACACCTCAGTCATCATGGGAGTGGGACACACAGCGCAAGGAGGAAGTGCGAGGTAAGGAACATTTTCCAGCGGTAAGCGTAAGGTTCTTGTGGTACCCTACCTGGTCATCACAACTCAGGAAATGTTCGTTGTAGGTCGCCAGGGAGGAGTACAGCCTCCAGTCTGTCCTACAGAGCTGCCAATTGGGTTTATATGCAGGTGGGTGTACGTGTCAGCAAACGGATAGTGCACAGGGAATGGCCGTTGGAGTACAAGTCAGATAGAATTGGCCATAAAGACGTCCAAGTGGTAATAGGTGTGCATGGAGTCATAGTAATGTGGGTGTTCCAGTGCGAAGACATAAGGTTGAGTTGATGGAGAAGGTCAGCCAAAAGGGAACCCCTCAGAGGTACTCAGAGCCCCAAACGGGATGGTGGGCATTAAAGTCGCCAAGCACCAAAAAAGGGATGAGAACTGACCAGTAAGCTGGACTCGTTTTTTGGAGGCACAAGAAAAAAGGACGCTGCAGTTCCGGCAGCAGCTGCAATGCTTTGTTGTATATAGTGACACGAACGTTCCACTGGTAAATAGCCACAACGAAGAATGGGGAGGAGGGAATAAACGAAAGGCCGTAACCTCAGCAGCTGCTTAGTAACAGACTTCGAAGACTCACTGCTACACCATGCAGAACTTTGAAGATCCTGTTCGAAGAAATTTACGGAGGCGTCTGCATTCTCACTGGATTGGCTTTACTCCTGGGCATATGAACTGCAGGTGGTGCGCGCCAGAGATGTGGACGTCGGCTAAGTGGGAGTATCATGCAGTGACATGATTGAAAACAATCTGTGGTTCGGGGCTGGGGAAGAGTGTTTGCCTTTTTTCTATTTGCTAGAACCTTCATGGTTGGTAGACGAAGACCAGTTGTTTGTTGGCTGGAGGGACGTAAAAAGTCTTAGAAGGAGTGTTCATTTTCTCCTTACTGACCTGCCAGTTGTGTAGCAGGTGATTGCGCCGCCGGAGGCGAATATTTGGTGGCTTATCGCGAAGCTGTAGGAGACAGGGATTCTACCATGATACTTGGTGATTTCACGACTCCAATACTGAACTGGAGGTCCCTAGTCTGCATGGCCATGGCCTCCGTGAATCGAGGCGTAGCAAGAATGGTACTTTGAGTACCACATTGTAAAATTTAGGGCTTACAGCTACCCGCAACTTGCGAGCAACGAGGTAGCGTACTTTTCCTTCACCCCGATCTCCTGAATGCTCTGCTCATTGAGATTCGCGGGACGCTCACGGTATTAGGCGGCATGGACGCCGTTACAATTGATACAGCGGGGAGAGAGGTGGGCCATCGCCTTCCTGACAATCCCTACCACACCTTTGGCTATGTTTTGACGAGATATGCGAGTGTGGTTATAACGCTGAGACTGGTTGCAATGTATGAGTATGGAGTGTTCAGTTGGACTGACTTCATAGCATGCCTTAATCTGATGGAAGCACTACTCAAATGTGAGAAAGAAGTGAATGTAGGCACAAAGATTGCATTAACCTTTTACATTAACCGGTCAGAGAGATGATTCCCTCTGTGTCATCTCATCAAGCAGCCAGCTGTAAAGAACACCTTGCGAAGAACTCTGTTTACGATGGGCCATGGAGGAGCGAAGCTGTAAGCAGTTGCTGGGCGTGACGACCAGAACTTGTCTCCAGAAACGAAGGGTTGGTTCTGCATGGCCTGCAATTGCATCAGCACCTTTCTGAATAAAAATTTCATTGATTTTTAGCAAGAGAGAGGCCTTTGAGATGAAACTTAATAGCGAAAAAATGCCCTATGATAGCCTACTTCTCTGATGTCGCGCTCCGTCTACCTGGCTGGGGATACCCTCAGAGGTGGGGGCGGCTCACCTGCGTTAATTGACTTCACACCACCATCTCCCACACCTCCCGACGGACTAACTAATTGGCAAGGTAACAGCATACCGACTAATTTGGAAGGTGACAGGTCAAACAGTTTCCTCTACCACCTGGGCCTGGCCTGTACCGTGGGATACGTGCGAACCCTGTCAGTCACCCAGCGCTGCGAATTAGGCGTTACCCAGTCACCTGTTACCCGTCAAACGCGTAGGACGGCCTTCAGGAGTGCACAGGGAGGAAGAAGAAACAAAGAAGCCTGGAACGCCGAAGCAGAGGAAGGGGAGATGGAGAACGAATAAGGAAAGAACTGTTCCGATGCCAGGCTATCGGAACTTTAGAACGCATTTCCAACAATACCCATAACGTAGTCCCTAAGGGAGGATAAAGAATAGGATGATAGAGATGCAGCACAGAAAGATTTGCTGCAAATGCTGGGGCCACTTGGCAACCCAGCACGAACAACAAAGAGCTAACGGTCCCTTGCGAGGTTTAACGTGAGCTTATGGTACCACCATACGAAAAAAATTAATTTAAGTTTCTAATTATGTAGTATCTTACAACTCTGACCATACATCGCAAAATCATGTACTGCGTGTCCTTTCCTGTTAAACTAATGCAAGTACATGGTGGTCAAAATCGAAAGATTTGAAAACTTCAGTCTCGCAACAACCTAATCTAAACAACACAGACCATTTTTTCGAACTACTCTAAGGACGAAGGAAGGAAGATCAAGATTTAATATCCCATTTACAATGATGTCACTGGAAGCCTAGCACAAGCTCCGATTACAGGGAGGGGGGAGGAGGAAACCGACCGTGCCCTTTTCAAAATAATCATTCCGGCAATTGCCTGGAGCCATTTAGGGGAGTGACAGGTAAACTACCTCAATGGTCGGACGGATATTTGAATCCCCGACTTTACGAATGTGCGTCCAGTAATGTCAACATCTGCATCATCTCGCTCTGTCAGACTGTTCCAAACGAGTCACATAGCTAAAGTGACTCGCCACATCAGGGGAGCAGCTCACGAAATTAAGAGAGAAACTAAATTGCCCTCAACCCGACTATTGGTTTGAACCGTTCCGTGCTTTGATGATTTGTATGCCGTTGTCTGATCTGACCTAAATCACTGACCCAGGCAGTTGTAAGAGGACCTACAGTTCAATGTGGACTCCAACTACAGTGAAACCTGGCACTTTTCATATTCACGTATCACTGAAATGATAATTTGAATTTCATGCTATTCCACAAAGCTTTTTCTCCCATCCCCTGCAGTAATAACTTTCTGCATCAGCACATTCCAATACTGCAGTCGCTTGCAAAATGGCCGACATCGTATTAGTGGTGTGATACATTTGTTTAATTCAGAAAGTGAAACGCTCATCCCATTCATGAAAGGCTTAAAAATGCTTACAGTGGTGCAGGCAGCAATCGATATCAGCACCGCCGGACGATGGGTTCGTAGCTGAACGAAGCTGAAGGGCAAACATTGTTGACTCAAGAAACGCGGTGCGGCAGGCCAGCGACTGCAAAGACTCCACACAACACTCAGCGAATCGAGGAAGTCATTCGCGGTGACCGCCGGGTGACTGCAGATGATTCGTGCCGCATTAGCCCCCCCCCCCCCCCCCCCTCAGTAAAGGCAATGTGACGATTATTCGCCTGCTTTGATACATTAAGGGTAGTGCAACTTTAGAACCAGAATGAAGACAAGAAAAGTATTTCCTCCAAACTCTTGCAACACTTCCATTTGAAGGAAGGGTAGTTTCCGGAAAACAGACGAAACACGGATTAATTGTTTTAATCAGAAGCAAAGAGGCAGTCGATATAATGCAATCACAGGAACCCCCAGCTGTGCAGTCGGCAGAGAAAGTTGTGGCTTTAGTATTCTGAGAGGCAGGAGTGTCGGTCGAGTTTTTGGAACACTGATGCACTATCAATCCCGGCCAATACGTCTGGACACTAACAGCTTAAACTACGACTTCATGGAGTCCGCATGAAAGTTATGACAGACTACTACTTTTGTATGACAATGCAAGACTACACACGTCTTCGTGCTACTGCAGAGACTATGAAATCTGAGTGGGAAGTCTTGCCTGATCCCGATACAGCTGACCTTACATTGTCTATTCGGCGCGCTGATAGAAGCTCATCGCGAGATTCAGTTTGAAGGTGAGGACGTCCTAAAAAAGTCTGTGCGTCAGTGGCTTCGAAAACAGGGCTGTGAGGTTTACCACTCTGGAATACATGCCCCTGTTAAAAGATTGCTCAAAACCTGGACTGAGATTATATTGAGAACTCAAATTAATCGTCAATGTGATTTTTAACGTATGTAATTGCTTTAGAAATTCTTGACCAATAAAAAAACGATTACTTTTTGACTGACCCTCGTACACATACAGTATCCAATAAGATCATTTAGAGAGACTATGCAAAGTAAGATGCCAACAAAGCAACGTGGTACCGTTAAAATTATCAAGATAGACGAAAAATTATTGATTAGTATAACCTTTGATACTATCAAACTCCCCTCTTGCTAAGGTATAATTGTCCGTTAGAAGAGTGACGACTCAGTAGTCATACTGCACTTCAGCCATTCCATTACACAAGGATTTACTTCTAGGCTGATATTTCTCTTTGTCGAGCAACAGGTAAGAACTGTGCTGCACAGACCGACCTTCCCATTTATGAGCGCTCTAGCTGAGAGCAAAATGAAACTACGCTTGTGATCGCAGCAGCTTCTGTAGAGTGTATTTCTACACAAATTTACATTAAAGACAAACAAAAGCAATGTTTTCCTTTGAGCCCTGGAGTACTGCGCAGTGCGCAGAGCGCTAATCGAAGCACCAAGTTCGCGAGTGAAACCGCAGACCTTTTCGAGAGTATTCCTGCAGGCACACTCAACTCCAGCTTAACTGGATCCGTGCAGCAGACGAAGAAAGGAGCTGAAAAGCCAAGTGAACAGTAGCTGTAGGCGCTTTTTTTTTTGTGGCTGACTGGAGACTGCCAGCACAGCTGCCGAGAGAAAAAGTTTTTTTCCCGGGCGCCAAGTTGTTTTCTGTGACTGTGGGCAAGTTGCTCTGTACCCAGCGGCCGCGCGGGCAGGCTGCCAACACCTCCAAAGGCAAATACTCGTGGCTGCACACAAGTTGCCGGTGCTATCCAATTCATACAAATTGTTTACATCATCACTTATTGCTGGAAACCATGAGAGTTCTTTACAATCCATACAGGTGTCAGTATTTGCTTCTTAGAGGCTCACGAGGTAGTTTCACTGACAGGATGTGTGATTAGCTTCAGACTAAGTGAATGCAGTATTAGTTTATCATGTTTCATAATTTGTAACTTTCCAGATCCAGACAACCCTTTTTGTTTGCCTTCACCAGTTTTGGTTATCACAATGTGGCGATCTGCGAGCCTGACATGGTACGTACAACACTTCCCACATTATTTCCGCCTTCGTTCTTTAATCTGTACAATGTTACGTAGTTCGGAACCGTTTTAGATGAACATCAGTCTAACAGCCCAGAAGAACAGCGTATTTGCTTATTTAGTTTGCAGGGGCAACTGTCTGGATGACTGATCTGGCCTTGCATCAACCAAAATGGCCTTGCTGTGCTGATGCTTAAGGCTGAAAGCAAGGGAAAACTACAGCCGTAATTTTTCCCCGACGGTGTGCAGCTGTTCTGTATGGTTAAATGATGGCATCCCCTTGGGTGAAATAGCGCCCCCATTCGGATCTCAGGAGGATGTTTTAAGGACATACAAAACTGGCATACGGATCGGAGGGTGGAATGTCAGATGCGTTAATCGGGCAGGTAGGTTAAGTTTAAAAGGAGAAATGGATAGGTTAGATACAGTGGTAATCAGTGAAGTTCGGTGGCAGGAGGAACAGAACTTCTGGTCAGATGATTACAGGGTTATAAATACAGAGTCGAACAAGGGTAATGCAGGAGTGGGTTTAGTAATGAATAAGCAAGTAGGAATGCACAGAAACTACTAATAGCACAGTGAACGCATTATCGTGGCGAAGATCGACACGAAGCCCATGCCTACCACAATACTACACGTTAACTACTTTTACTATATGCCAATCAGATCAGCAGGTGAACAGATTGAAGAAACGTGTAAGGAAATAAAAGAAATTATTCTGACAGTTAAGGGAGACAAATTTGACTGTGTTGGAGGACTAGAAAGAGACAGTAGGAAAAGAAAGAAAAGGAAACATAATACGTGAATATGGACTGGGGGAAAGGAACACAGTTTTGTTCACAGCATAATTTGATCATCGCTAACACTTTGAGAACCACAAAAGGTTCTATACGTGGAGGAGACGTGGAAACGCCAAGGTTTCAGACTTATTAGTTAGTGGTGATACAGATTTCGGAACCAGATTTTAAATTTTATGATACTGGAAAGGGTGATGTAAACTGATCGCAATTTATTGGTTGGGAACTGTACATTAAAACTGAAGAAATTGAAAAAGCTAGGAAATTAAGGTGATGGGACCTGAGTACATTTGAAGAACCAGAGGTTGCCGAGAGTTTCAGGGGGAGTCTTAGGCATGCTTGACTAGAACAAGGGAAAGTAGAAGACGGAATGAGCTGCTTTAAGAGATGAAATAGCGAAGGCGTTGAGGATCAGATAGGTAAAGAGACAAGGCCTAGTAGGAATCCTTAGGTAACTAAAGACAATTTAACGGTTGAGAGGACAAAATATAAAAATTCAGCAAATGAAGCAAGCGAAAGGGAATACAAACATTCGAAAAATCAGATGGACAGGAAGCGCAAAATGCTTAAGCAGGAATGGCTAGATGACAAATTTAAAAATTTAGAAGCATAGTTCACCGTGGCAAAGATAGATCCCGCCTACAGGAAAATTAGACACATTTGGAAAGAGAACCAGCTTTATGAACATCAAGAGCTCAGACGGGAAACAAGTCCTAAGCGAAGAATGGAAAGCTGAAAGGTTAGAATAGTTTAAGAGGATCTATACAAGTGAGATGTACCCGAGGGCAATATTATAGAAATTTTAGGGGACGAAAATGAAGGAGATGGGAGATACGATCCTGGCTGAAAATGCTTGAGACTGGCTGAATACCCCCAGGTTTGAAGAATAATACGATAATCATAATGCCATAGGAATCAGGTGGTAACACGTGTGAAAATTACCGAATTATCAATTTAATGTGTCATGGTTGCAAAATACTAACAAATTCTTCACAGAAGAACGGGAAAGCTTGTAGAAAGCGACTTCGGGGAAGATCAGTTTGTATTCCGGAGAAACCTAAGAACACGCAAGGCAATACTGACCCTGAAGTCTTCTCATGAAAGCTAGATTAAAGAAAGGCAAACCTACGTTTATAGCATTTGTAAACTTACAGAAAGCTTTTGACAATATTGACTGAAATACGCTGAAATTCAGAGGGCAACAGTGGTAAAATACAGGGAGCGAAAGACTAGTTGCAACTTTTACAGAAACCGGATGGCAGTAGTAAGCGTCGAGAGACATGGAAAGTAAGCACTACTTGAGAAATGCTTGGGACAGGGTTTGTAATCTATCCCCGCTGTTGTTTAGTCTGCATATTGAGCAGGCAGTAAAGGAAACAAAAGAAAAGAAATGGAGTAGGAATTTAAGTCCAGGGAGAAGAAATAAAAATCTTGCGTTTTGCTGATGACTGTTACTCTGTCGGACAGCGAAGAACTTTGAAGAATAGTTGAACGGAAAGGACAGTGTCTTGAATGGGGGATGTAAGATGAACATCGACAAAAGCAAACAAAGGATAATGGAATATAGTGTAATTAAATCAGGTGCTGTTGAGGGAATAGCATTAGAAAACTAGCCACTGAAAGTATCTGTGTTTTGCTATTTGGGCAGCAAAAGTGGTGACGGCCGTAGTGGAGGATATAAAACGTGGAGTGGCAATGGCAAGAAAAGCGTTTCTGAAGCAGAGAAATTTGTTAATATCGAGTATAGACTTAAGTGGCAGGAAGTCTTTCCTGAAAGTATTTGTACAGAGTAAAGTCACGTATTTAAGTGAAACGTGAACGATGAACAGTTTAGAGAAGAGAATAGAAGCTTTTGAAATATGGTGCTACAAAAAGAGGGCTGAAGATTAGATGGGTAGATCGTGTAACTAATGAGGAGGTACGGAACAGAACGGGGGAGAAAAATTTCTGGCACAACCTGACGAGAGAGAGACTGGCTGATAGGTCACGTTGTGAGACATCAAGTGATCGCCAGTTTAGTACTGGATGAAGTGTGGAGGGTAAAAATCGTAGAGGAAGACCAACAAATGAATACAGTAAGCAGGTTCAGAAGAATGTAGGTTTTTGTAGTTATTCGGAGATGATGAGGCTTGAGAAGAGCAGCATCAAACCTGTCTTCGGACTTGAGAAACACCCTGTCAGCGTAGGGGGTTACGAACTTTTCCACGGGATGAAACCACGTTTCTGAAACTAGGAGATACCGACGTTAGCTGCAACGTAGCCGCGGCGTGGCGCGGCACGGCGCGACCTAGACCTCTGCGCCGTCGCTGGGGTCGCTGGCCGCCCGTGACGTCACAGCCGGGGTGCGCCGCAGCGTCCTTCCGCGAGCCGACGCCCGCCGGCGGGCCGGAAGGATGCGGCCGCACACACGGCGCGGGCCGCAGGGCACCTCCCACTGTCTGCCGCTGCGTGCTGTCGCTGGCCGGTGGCGTGGCGTAGCGTAGCGCACCACAGAGGTGTGGCCGCTCCTCCGTTTATTTCATTTTTTAACTTCAGGCCATAAGCACCTTACCAGTTCTTGCGAAGTAGTCATTAAATGATCTGTTTACAAAGGGAACCAGGTAATATTTAAATACTAGGAAGTGAGTTGCTTGAGGCTTTCCCGACGTACATGTTGTATATATGGTTCTCGGGCGAGACGTCGGATGTCAGAGAAAACTCGACAATATTTCATCTGCGCAACTGGCCGACATCTTCAGGTGCGATGAACACACTGTTAAGGCAGGACCAGAGCCCCCTATTTGTGCCAGTCTTAGGCAGGAAGTGCGCATGCGTGGAGGCGCCAAATTCCATGGTGAATAGCGACGATATCAGCCGATAGCTGGAAGGACAGCTACGCCACCTACAGGATGAAGAACGGAAGACTTCGGCGCATTCAGAGCTCTCTTGGGCTCATCTACGGACAGCCTTGGCTTAAGACGACCAGGTGTTTACGAGATTTCTTGTAGCTGCGGCATGTCGTACATTGGACAAACTTGTCGCACTGTAGAAGAGACGTACTGAACACCGACGCTACACTCGTCCGGAGCAACCAGAGAAGTCTGCAGTTGCCGAGCATTGTCTCAGTACAGGTCATTCCATGAATTATTGACACCAAAATTGTCGCATCGACGAGTTCGTACTGGGACAGTGTTAAGGAATCAGTGGACATACGTAGCTCGACGAATCTTGTAAACAGACAGGGACTTTCAGCTCCGTACAGCTTGGGATCCAGCAGTGGCCATATTGAAGTCGCATCGAGCAGAGGAGTACTATTGGTCATACGACGGATGACGATTCGCTAGAAACAAATATTCTGTTGACAACAGGAGGATAGTCACGCGCCTACAAGGACGCGCATTTTTGTTTGCGGCTTCCGACAGAGGTCGCTGGGGCGGCCGATGGCAGCGCAGAGCAGCGGCGGCAGCGGCAGCCTCCGCGCTTGCGCCGAAGTCTTCGGTTCTTCATCCTGTAGGTGGCATTGCTGTCCTTCCAGCAATCTGTTGCTATCGTCGCTATTGACCATCGAATTTGGCGCCTCCACGCATGCGCACTTCCTGCCTAAGACTGGCATAAATAGGGGGCTCTGGTCCTGCCTTTGCATTGTGTTCGTCGCACCTGAAGATGTCTGCCAGTTGCGCTGATGACATTGTGGAATTTTCACTATGACATCCGACGTCTCGTCCGAGAACCATATATACACTAGGAAATGAATTATTAATTTAACGGAGACGCTATATATTAACTTGTCTGCTGAACACATCCAGAGAGGTGCTGACGATGTGAACACGCACTATGTGATCGGAAGTACCCGGACTGAACTGACCACTACACCTAACGCGATGCGTATGCGCAATATGAAAGGATGCGTGGTGTATTACGTTGTCAGTAGAGACGCAATAACAGCGAAACGGCTGGGTCAAGCGACCTCAGTAGTTCGAACGCTGACTAGTCATTTGATGTCAACCAAGTATCAAATCCACTTGGAACCTTTCATACCTTCTGAAGCTGCCCGAGTAGACTGTAGGTCATGTGGCTGAAGCGGGAACACAAATGAACAACCACAGCTGAACTGACACCAGGGAGCCTCTTACTGACAGACGAGGAGCAATGCAGAGGGTGCTTGCTAGGTATCACATGTATCAGCGGAAGGTATCGCCACAGTTCCGAATTGTTACCAGCAGTTCAGTTAGCTCAATGAATGTGTTACGAGTTAAAAAGGGTGAGGTACGATATAATCCATCAGCTTGTCAGAAATGCAATATTGCAGTGCCTGTGTTACTAACTATGTGGTGTTTCTTCAAACAACCATAAATGTCCGAGGCAGTAGGCACTGCGGCGACTACAGTATTCTTGAAATACGTGATATGTATTCGCAGTTGCGAATACAAAGAACCATCACCTGTACAAGGGAATGAAGACTGTGTCGGACGGGACTTAGACCCCTTGCTGCGCTTGATCCTTTGACTACAAATCTTATTTCGAAAACAATGTATGGTTATTTTAACTAAACGTCTCTGAAGTAATAATATGAGAAGAACGTTTCGCACAGTTTTAGTTTTCCGAGGTTAGTTTGTAATTACGTTCCCCAGTATTTCAATATCCTTAATTTCATTTTTAAAGCTGTCATCTGGTGACCTAGGTACTTTAAACAGGAAATTCTATAATTTGTGTGCCCCAAGACTAATACAAAAAAGTTACAAGACGGCCCTTTTATTTCCTACGGTAATAATGGGAGTAAGTCCTTACAATGATTAATTTGAAGCATCTGAAGACTGCATTGCTCTCGAGGAATTCATTAGGCCAGAATGGACGCTGCCAAGTTCCGGAGTACCTTTTGAGAAACTTCGTTACCCTCACGATGTGTTACATATGAATTTTTGTGTAGCTATCTTTCCTTTCATATTTGTCTTCTGCCCCTTGTAGGATAAAATAAAATTTTCCTCCATGCTGGATTGGTTGGGTAATGTTTTAAAACTGTTACAGGGGTTTATTGCTACGGTCGCCTGACGATATTGGTCACGATTGCCTCCCGGGGTCACAATGACTTCACATTTTTCTTAATTCACGAGGCGTCAGTACTAAGTTTCTCCTCAATGCATATTGCAAGTACGCAGACGAAGAAAGTTTGAGGTTTCAGGAGCGCCTGATATACAGCTTCCTTTTCTGAACTGGAGTAGAAGCTAACCCCGCGATGGGCTAGCAACGCACCTAAATTTTTTCGAAAAAATCGCAATGAAGGTAGTGCAACCAAAAAATCATTCTGCTACCTGTCCGACAAAACAGACGACAGTGCACAGCCAGCACAGCTAAGTACGCTGCACAATTGGCAATGAACATATACAAATTTCTACGGCAGTAATTGTCTCCACTGCTAGCGATCAGAACGGAGGCCTTGTTGAAAGACAACTCTGGACACACGAAGTTCTCCCTTATTTGATGAAGACATGAGGAAAGGATCTATTTTTCCTTTAAATAGCGCCAAAGTCACTTATCTTCCACGGCCAAGTATTTGAAGTGTGAATTTCACCGTCGTCGGCGAAAGAATTATTAATCAACTCACCTTCATAAACTCGTCACTACTATATTATTAGCCCGCCCGGCTAGCCGCGCGATCTAACTTGCTAATTCCCGAGCAGGAAGGCGTGTCGCTTACACTCGTCTGGTGTGAGACGTTCCTGAGCGTCCACTTGGGGCCGAACTGCACAATAACCCTGGGTTCGGTGAGTGGCGGCGGTGATGTGGGTGGATTGCTGTGGTCTGTTGTGGGGTTATGAACCACTGAGGGCTACGGCGGGACGAAGACTCAATCGTTTCTAGGTCCCGGGTTCAATACACAATACACACACAATACCATGTATTAGTAGTGCTTGATGAAGATGGCCAACCTCAGTTTGACTTTAGACACTGTACAAAAGTATCTCGCACATAACTTATCAGTGGCCCGTAACATCGAATTGAATTCGAGTTGCAGATCTTTTCACTATGTCCTGTGAATCTCAGTATATCGGGAAAACGGCTGGCAAGGTGATAACGTCAGAAAGTCATCCCAAAATTTAACAATTCCATGGGAACAGCACGGTTAGTCATCACTGTTGTGTTCCTCTCTAAGTCAGTTTCTTCTTCTAGCACCTCCTCCAGTTATCTACCAGCTCTCCGATCCCACAGGACTATCACAGAATAGCCAAAACCGTAAACCATGTCCATTAAAACCTTGCCTGGTAATTTGTGTCTTATGCGGTAACACAGCCTTTTGTAATTGTGCTGGCCCCCTAAATCTTCCAAATTGATCAAAAAATTGAGTTAAACAGAGCTGTGGAACACTTATTCCCTCGAAGTACGGTAACTTACCAACGATCAGAAAAGATTTCAAGTATTTGTATATTATACTAGCTGAAGTTATAACGTCTCCATTTCAGGGCTGAGATAACTCATCTGGATTCTGTCCCACTGTTTTGAATGAGAGGATGTTTTTGTTTGTGGCAGAGATTTTACAAGCCAGTATGACGAGACTCACTGACACCCTAGAAAAAGCATTATCAATTTTGCATTGACGGGCTATTTATCGTGAGGAAATGAGATTAGATTAGTACTTGTTCCATAGATCATGAATACGACACTTCGTAATGATGTTGAATGTATCAGGTTAATAAAAGGTGCCTATACAAGATATTACATTACACAAAATATTACATGACAATATTTTTAATTTTTTGTGGGGTTGGGGAAATTAGCCACTTATTATATCCAAAAATTCATCTAATGAGTAGAAGGAGTTGCCATTAAGAAATTCTTTTAATTTCCTTTTAAATGCTATATGGCTATCTGTCAGACTTCTGATGCTATTAGGTAAGTGACCAAAGACTTTCGTGGCAGCATAATTTACCCCCTTCTGCGCCAAAGTGAGTAGTGAAGATCGTTTCGCCTGGTGTTGTAGCCATGTACACTGCTATTACTTTTGAATTCGTTCGGATTGTTAATAACAAATTTCATAAGTGAATATATATATATATATATATATATAGTGAGGCTATAGTGGAGATCTCTATCTCTTTAAGTGTGATTGAGGTTCGTAGGACTGCTCGAAAATGAATGACTATTTGACTGGAAAGACACGTCGCGAAAGTATAGCTCGACTTTTCCAGTAACGAGAATTAGGGGACACAACCACATTGAAATTTCATAATTGAACCACTTTGTAGTCTTTCGTGACACGTCTTTGGAACTTGCCTGCTAGTTTTGGACGCACTACGGGCGCCACAACGTGAACATGGCACTGTCTGACGTAACTGGCGCCAGCGCTCTGCACTCCGCTAACAGCCGCTGTCCTGGCGTGTCCCGCTGTTTATCGCTATGCAGCGGCCCATACATAACACATGCGCCAGCGAACTCATCACCAATAGTGCTGACCGCCCGAATATTAACAGCGCTACACTAGATAACGCCAGCAGTTTCCGCATCTGTCCGCGAGACCGCAGCTCGCTCAATTATTCCAATTATTCGATGCGCCCGGCAGATAGCAGAAAATTCATTACGTGCAAAAAACCCGGCGTGATTGTGTGACCCAGTTATTCGCTCCGCTTCTGCAACTCGCCGCTTCGGCTGCACACATTTCATGCATACGTTATGTCGCAGCATTCTGTGCTGCGTCCAACGTAACGAGTTTTGATAGCAACTGCAGACTCCAGACATACGAAAAACATACGTATGCAAATAGTGTGCCAGTGACAGGTTTAATACAGCTTTCATCTCCTGTCTCAGGAAGCATTTTATCCCACAGTATCTCGCCTCTCCGTCCATACAGTCGCTTCACAGATCAACTTAGTTAACACCTTGCACATTTTGCGGGAAACTGAAGTGAATAGAGGATAAAACTAACTTTTTACCTCCGTAGCTATTATCAACTATATTGGTTTAACTCCATTATTAACTCAATGCGTCTCAAAATAGCGTAAACACTCTTTCCAACTTTCTGCATGAACTGTTGCATGATTAAGTACAAATATTATTCGAACGAACGGTACAAAATGTGAGAAAGGACGCTGAAACACACACACACACACACACACACACACACACACACACACACACACACACACACACACACACACCTGATGTAATAGCATTTTTCATGTTGTCTCAGTCAACGAGCACCCGAGAAAGGTATCGTCGGAAATGACTCAGAAGTGTGCCAGAACTGCTTTTTTTCCTCTTTTGTACGAGGTGTAATATCAGTAATTTTCGCCTAACATACATTAATATACGCTCAATAGTACACGCCTGATGGCCTAAAGTTATCGAACAATTGTAAAGTAAAAGGAATGAACCATCGCATAGCAGCGACAGAATCTATTATTCTTTATCTTTGCCGTTCTTGCGCGGTGCCTGTAAATCTTTATGTACATGTATCGATTAAGGATATAAAAAAGAATTGTTTCTAGACAAGTGAGGCAATTGGCGCCTCACCTGTCTCTGTTTGTATTCCATAAAAGGCGGACGCGGACTAGCTGCGTTCCGCAACGGTATTTTATATTTCATGTGAAAATATTGAGTGAATGCTAATTTTTTTTCAATCAGAAAACATGTTTCTTGTAACTGATTACGAACAGACAGCATCAAGAGGACATTTTGACTTACGTATAAATAATTTAACCACAATGGTCGTCTATTGTAATTTAGTATGAAAAGGTACGTAGCATTATAAAGTATTAAAGATAGGTGTTATTTTGGTAAATTAACCTTTATGATTTCCATCTCATTTACTTAATTGATAATTGTGTTAGTTCATCACCAGAAATTACGATCACGCTGATGGGCCGAATGCAGCATGAGGCAGAAGGAACATTATCGTTTTCGTATTATTTCTGAACCAATTTTTTTTAATTGTGTAGTGTTGCATTTCTTTTAAAGTTTATGAACCTTCTGGTCCCTTAGTGTTGTTCCGGGTATGACTACATCGCGAATATAAAAATGCACAGAAATGATAATGTTTCTCTTATTCAGGTATTTAATGCTCAACGTATGTTATAGTGTAATCAATCCCAGATTCTGTTGCCAAGTGGTCCACCAAAATATTCACTTTTTCGACATTTTTTCCAAAAAAAATATAAAATAGCAACGCTTTTTCTTTTTGCCCCCTAAGAGCAACGCTACCGAGGATTATCCATGAGACAAGCTCCGATCGACCGCGAAATGGAAATGACAGCGAAAAGAAAGAATGTTCTCCCCGCAACATTTAGCTACATATTCCAGCTATTGCTGTACATTGCCGCCGCTCCGACTTCGACATCTGTCGTAGTGTTGTACCAACTTTCCAATTGCCTCGTCATAGGAGGTTGCCGAGTGCTCTCCGCAAACTATTTACGTTGGTCTGCAGATCGTTGTGCCGAAATATCGTCTTCATAGCCAGCAGTTCAAGTGGGCACAGATGAGAGACGGAGCCACGTCCACGCTGCATGATGGGTGATCAAAAACATCCCGTTGAAAATACTGCAGTGAGTCGTCCTCACTGCCCCTGCTGCGTGCGGTTAAGAACTGTGGTGGAAAGTATGTTCTTGACGGTCACGTTATGTCTGGGTGCGTGAAATTCGGAGTCCTCTCTCGGCAAACATTCATACTTGGCGGGCGACATCTGCTTGGGTCTATGTGCGCTCAGGACTGAAGTGTCACGTGACGCGATCATCGGGCACACTAGAGACTGTTCAACAGATCTATGTAACTTTTTATCGTATTACTGTGGTTTCTATTTCCCGACTGACTGGAACTTACTTTCTAGACACCACTCGTATTAACGAGCTCACCGATAGGGTGAGCAGCAATCTGTTTGCCGGTCTTGTATGGGGAAGTGTCGTCGAGTGACTGTAGGGTATGGATGATTAACAGTATGAGTAACCCATACCCCGGATTCTGTAATAAGCTATACTGTATAACACTACCCCACCTGTTATCAAACTGTTGACTGAAGACACTTTAGTAAAATTAACGTTTACTCTGGAAGTCACCTGCAATCAGCACCCACCCCCCACATGATCGTTGTGTTATCTCCGTATCAATGGTAGAAAACGGAAAGATCTGTCCGTGAAAACCTCACTAACTATTATCAAAGGGATCTGAAAGTGCATGGAATTTCTAGTATGCCACTAACTACCCTTCAGTTATATAGTTACATGTAAGGCCTTTGTCTTTTTTGAAGACATTTTTTGCTTCTCCTATAAAATTCAACGAAGCAGAGTTACAAGGTTTTCATTGTCTACCATTGATATGACGACATGCGTAATGTACTGCAGCTTCCTTATCTGATGGAAAAAGAACATGGATGAAGATTTCGTAAGATATGTATACGGCGGTGGTAGTTTTACGGGTCGACGGCTGGCGTAGTGACACGGAAAATGGACGACGGCTGCGCCTCTGCGCCCGAAGTGCGGGTCCCGCCAAAGTGCAATCTCGCGCCTGAGCGACCAGCACCGCATAACGCGAGCTCAGTGGAGCAGACGCGGCCAATCAGCACCCAGCGCGACTGCACACGTCACGGCGGGGGAGTCCCGCGCAACCACGCGGAAAGCCGGCGGGCGCGCGGTTGGTTATTGGTTCGTTAGAGGGCTGCGGTTGCCGCTTCTGGCGCCGAGGTAAGTTTTCCCATCTGGGCCGCAGGGCTGGCAGCATGCGCGCGAGTTGAGATTAGCACGACCTGCAGAGCGAGTTACCGGTTAGGCATACAGCGGAACTTAACCCGCGTAATCTCTACTCCAAAGTTACGTCTTAACTCCCGCCTTCGATTACAGGTCTGCAGAAAGTCAATTGCCGGAAGGGCGGAGAGGCAATCAATAGGTGCAAAAAGCTCCTTGTTCCAAATTGTGCACAGTGAAGCACCGGATACGCCCAGTCCGCTGCTTGACTATAAGAATGTAATATTACATACGACAAGCTTGTGTAAACTTAGCATCCGTAATGAGGCCAAACGAAGTTTGCTATGCGGCATTCTGAGCCATGAAAATGACGATTCAGTAGTATGTTTCACAAAATTAGACCACTTATGCTACTACGAGAATTTAATATCTTATTAACACGACCAGCCATAAAATTCCAGTGCAGAGTGAAAGCCCAACAGCGATTTCTGTTATGGTGCCGTTGCTGCAACAGAAGAAAATTCTACGTCAGAGTACGAGCACTTAGGTGTATCTACGCTTATCAGTGAACTTCCAGCTAACTGATCATACACTTAACGTACTGAGCATGAACAAGTAGCAAATTTATTACACCGTAATTGACATTGCTGTGTATATGCAGACTGAAGCGACGTATGAAAATTTTACGCAGGCCGGGACTAGTCCAGGTCTCTTTCTCACTAGGCAAATGCGTTAATCAGTACAGCACCCTGGCAGGTGAAGTGGCTTTGTATAAATGCACAGACTAACCTAGCACGTCTCTCCTCAATCCAAATTCTCACTCACGCCTCCGTCTACTTTGTATTCCCCTGAACTGTGACTACACTGAAGAGGCACTAACTGTATCGGAATAGCACCTCAGCATCGAACGAAATGTGAGACTAACCCAAGGCGTAGGTGATTTAATCAAAGGAACCTATATGGTTCCAGAAATATTTTCAGGTCTCAAACATCAATGATGTACATAGGAAGACCTATTTGTACAAATTTTCATTCGTCGCTTCACTCTACATACGTAGAGCACAGATGTTGACACTTTGAAAGTGTCTCTGGAACCGTATAGTTCCACTTACCTTACGTTGTTACGTTTCTTCGGCCGACGTTTGAGGATTTTTCCGACGTTTCGCTAACACGAGTGGCTGATATTGTCACCGTTTCGCCCTACATCGAACGTCGGCCGAAGGATCCGTGCTAGAACGGGAACAGGTAATGTGTTCACAAGTGGCCATGAAGGTCTCAACTTTGTTTTACATCATAACCGTTCATCGTTGGAAGCAATTAACTGCTTAACACTTCGTGTGGCTACATAGCGATTTAAAATTTAACGATCGAAGTAATAGCATTAGGGAAGGCACATACGCAGTAGATTCACTGAAGAATGAGTAGAAAATTTACTTTACAACCTAAGCACTTTCCGCTGATTGTGGAGAGTAAGTTGTCTGCCTGGTACCCTTGCTATGCACTTTATAATGGTTTATAGATCGTGGATTAGATACACAGGGTAACAGTGTTGTCATTAGCCCCTCCAGTCAAGGCAACAATGAGTATCGACTATTAGTCAACGAAGAGCTGTGACAACGTCACAAGAATAGAACAGAGTTAACGCCAGAAAAAACTTGTCTTAAGTATAGCTGGATGAAGAATTACAAGAGGAGATCCGGTAAGTGGGATATATTTGGCAAGTGCGGGAGTGTCACGGAGATACTCTTGTAACGGCACTGAGACGCCGAATCACAGGCGTTTACTGGAAGTATCCCTAGAGCGTTCGTGACCAGAAGCCAGGCAACATACTTCCTGCCTCGGAGGACCCGTGAAATGACGACAATGAGAATAATCCGGGTGTAAACGAATAGAACACATCAGTTGGAAATGATATAGTTTATGGGCCAAGCACTAATGAGCCCAAATAGACTTACTGTCGAGCTCGGTTCTGATGATGTGTGTTAGGTGGCTGTACGAGCAAAACTGGCTGGTTGGAGGAAGACTAATCCTCAGTCGTGCAGATGTATCTTCTGTGGCAACTACCGGTTGGAGTCGGCCAGCCAGCAGAAGTGTTAGCGGGCCAAAGTTCTTTGTGGTGGCAGGAAGGAACAAGGTCAGGAGCAGAGAGAGAGAGAGAGAGAGAGAGAGAGAGAGGAGACTCACTGCCAGATACGCCCCTGTGTATCTGATGGGCATCACTCAAGGCCACACGTGCTCTGTTTACCATCTCCTCGAAGCTGTCGAGTCTCGCCTATCTTAACGTTTAGTATGATGAAGTATTTGTATGATAGCGGAGAACAATTGTGGACTTCTTAACAGACAAGGAGCTCTGAACACCTAACTTCCAAGCACAAAAGTAATCTTTACATTACGACGCCGCTTGAATTACTAAATCCACGTTTAGTGACCCTGGGACTCGTAATGGAAGTTCCAGTTTCAGAAATGTGTAGAAAGAACCACTGCTCTAAATGACGTCAAAGTTGAACAGTATATTATTGAAGCAGGAGGAAATGTCATGGTACGAACAAAAAAAACATTTTATGAATTTCCATCCTATTTCATGGACGACGGACTTCAGCTGACTATACATATGAGAAAAAGTACCACCATAGCTTTATCTTGAGAGTGTCTAATGTCTCACGACTCTTTTCAGCGGCACATTACCGCCATCCTCAGGCCCCACCACTACCGTAGGAGTATTAGATTTCCTTGGCACATTCATTGTGGAATCCTTTTTACTAGCACACGTGGGCTAGCTTTTATCAGGGGTCTACTCGACACCGTGTTGTCTCCACGTGTTTATTGGAGACAACACGGTGGCCAATAGAGATCCCTGCTGAAAGCTAGCTCACGTGTGCTAGTAAAAAGGACTCCACAATGAATGTGCCTTGGAAATCTAATACTCCTACGGTAGTGGTGGGGCCTGAGGATGGCGGTAATATACCGATCAAACGAGTCGTATGAGCGAAAGACATCCTCAAGATACAACTGTGGTGACTTTCTCATAAAAAGATTAAAGAAAATTTTACCAATAGCCGGCGCTGGAAGTTTCAGAGCACATCCATCAATAATTGACGGCTGTTCCTCAGTTTGCTTCCGAGACACCCAACAAGATCGTCCTCTTAGCATAGCTCTTTCACATGTACGTTGACTGCATGCCAGTAGCCTTGAAGTTCCGGACGCAAGGCTATGAAGAAAGCCATTCGACCGATGCCCGCTAAGGGTCTGGAGAATACGATTACAAAATTGAAGAATATAGTTTCTTTTGACGTACTATGTGGCAGAGGGAGTCAAGCAGTTGATTCGACGTGTAAGATATAGCCATAGCACTGCAGGAGGGGCGGGACGGTGGTATGCGCGTATGCAGTGCACGGGAATTGCCAGAACGTTTGACATGCCCGCGAGGACTGCGCACTATATCTTGCGAAACATCCTGCGTTATTATCCGTAAACAATCACCTATACGTTCACTTTGGAATTTCTTGCTCGCGTGAAAGTGGACAAGGAAAGCCCATCGAACATTCTGTTGACAGACTAAACACTTATTCGTCTGCAGAGGTGTCAATACGCAGAATTTCAGAATATTGGTTCTGGAAAATTCAGACGCACTTCAACCGGTACATTTCATTCTGTGAAGGTGACTGTAGTGCGGGTTGGCGGTATATTTCGTTGAAGGGCTATTTTTGTAGGCGAGTACTGCGGGTCGTTTTACCCGTACCGCCACTGGTGAACGCTATCAGAGAGGCACGCACCAATGTCGTTCCTACCCTTCAGCTTGCGTGCGTCAACGATACAGATAGCCGTACCGTAGGTGCAACCACAACGGAGGGGTACCTGTTGAGAGGCCAGACAAACGTGTGGTTCCTGAAGAGGGGCAGCAGCCTTTTCAGTATTTGCTGGGGCAACAGTCTGGATGATTGACTGATCTGGCCTTGTCACATTAACCAAAATGGCCTTGCTGTTCTGGTACTGCGAACGGCTGAAAGCAAGGGGGAAACTACAGCTGTCATTTTTCCCGAGGGCATGCAGCTTCACTGTATGGTTAAATGATGGCGTCTTCTTGGGTAAAATATTCCTGAGGTAAAATAGTCCCCCATTCGGATCTCCGAGCGGGGACTACTAAGGACGACGCTGTTATCAGGAGAAAGAAAACTGGCGTTCTACGGATCGGAGCGTGGAATGTCTGATCCCTTAATCGAGCAGGTAGGTTAGAAAATTTAAAAGGGAAATGGATAGGTTAACGTTAGGTATAGCGGAAATTAGTGAAGTTCGGTGGCAGGAGGAACAAGACTTTTGGTCAGGTGAATACAGGGTTATAAATACAAAATCAAATAATGAATAAAAAATAGGAGTGCGGGTAAGCTACTACAAACAGCATAGCATTATTGTGGCCAAGATAGATACGAAGCCCACACCTACTACAGTAGTACAAGTTTATATGCCAACTAGCTCTGCAGATGACGAAGAAATTGAAATGTATGATGAAATAAAAGAAATTATTCAGATAGTGAAGGGTGATGAAAATTTAATAGTCATGGGTGACTGGAATTCGGTAGTAGGAAAAGGGAGAGAAGGAAACGTAGTCGGTGAATATGGATTGGGGCTAAGAAAAGAAAGAGGAAGCCGCCTGGTAGAATTTTGCACAGAGCGCAACTTAATCATAGCCAACACTTGGTTTAAGAATCATGAAAGAACGTTGTATACATGGAAGAACCCTGGAGATACTAAAAGGTATCGGATTATATAATGGCAAGACAGATTTAGGAACCAGGTTTTAAATTTTAAGACATTTCCAGGGGCAGATGTGGACTGACCACAATCTATTGGTTATGAACTGTAGATTAAAACTGAAGAAACTGCGAAAAGATGGGAATTTAAGGAGATGGGACCTGGATAAACTGGAAGAACCAGAGATTGTACAGAGTTTCAGGGATAGCATAAGGGAACAACTGACAGGAATGGGGGAAAGAAATATAGTAGAAGAATGGGTAGCTTTGAGGGCTGAAATAGTAAAGGCAGCAGAGGATCAACTATGTAAGAAGACGAGGGCTAGTAGAAATCCTTGGGTAACAGAGGAGATATTGAATTTAATTGATGAAAGGAGAAAATACAAAAATGCAGTAAATGAAGCAGGCAAAAAGGAATACAAACGTCTCGAGGTAAACAGGAAGTGCAAAATGGGTAAGCAGGGATGGCTAGAGGACAAATTTAAGGATGTAGAGGCTTACCTCACGAGGGATAAGATCGATACTGCCTACAGGAAAGTTAAAGTGACCTTTGGAGAAAAGAGAACCACTTGCAGGAATATCAAGAGTTCAGATAGAAACCCAGTTCTAAGCAAAGAAGGTAAAGCAGAAAGGTGGAAGGAGTATATAGAGTGTCTATACAAGGGTGATGTACTTGAGGACATTATTATGGAAATGGAAGAGGATGTAGATGAAGATGAAATGGGAGATATGATATTGCGTGAAGAGTTTGACAGAGCACTGAAAGACCTGAGTCGAAACAATGCCCCCGGAGTAGATAACATTCCTTTAGAACTACTGACAACCTTGGGAGAGCCAGTCCTGACAAAACTCTACCATCTGGTGAGCAAGATGTATGAGCAGGCGAAATACCCTCAGACTTCAAGAAGAGTATAATAATCCCAATCCCAAAGAAAGTAGGTTTTGACAGATGTGAAAATTACCAAACTATCAGCTGCAAAATACTAACGCGAATTCTTTACAGGCGAATGGAAAAACTGGTAGAACCCGACCACGGAGAAGATCAGTTTGGATTCCGTAGAAATGTTGGAACACGTGAGGCAATACTGACCCTACGACTTATCTTAGAAGAAAGATTAAGGAAAGGCAAACCTACGTTTCTAGCATTTGTAGACTTAGAGAAAGCTTTTGACAATGTTGACTGGAATACTCTTTCAAATTCTGAAGGTGGCAGGGATAAAATACAGAGAGCGAAAGACTATTTACAATTTGTACGGAGAGCAGATGGCAGTTGTGAGAGTCGAGGGGTATGAAAGGAAAGCAGTGGTTGGGAAGGGAGTGAGACAGGGTTGTAGCCTATCCCCGATGTTATTCAATATATATTGAGCAAGCAATAAAGGAAACAAAAGAAAAGTTCGGAGTAGGTATTAAAATCCATGGAGAAGAAATAATAACTTCGAGGTTCGCCGATGACATTGTAATTCTGTCAGACAGCAAAGGACTTTGAAGAGCAGTTGAATGGAATGGACAGTGTCTTGAAAGGAGGATATAAGATGAACATCAACAAAAGCAAAACGAGGATAATGGAATGTAGTCGAATTAAGTCGGGTGATGCTGAGGGAATTAGATTACGAACTGAGACAAAGTAGTAAAGGAGTTTTGCTATTTGGGGAGCAAAATAACTGATGATCGTCGAAGTAGAGAGAATATAAAATGTAGGCTGGCAATGGCAAGGAAAGCGAGAAATTTAACATCGAGTGTTGATGTGTCAGGAAGTCGTTTCTGAAAGTATTTGTATGGAGTGTAGCAATGTATGGAAGCGAAACGTGGACGATAAACAGCTTAGACAAGAAGAGAATAGAAGCTTTCGAAATGTGGTGCTACAGAAGAATGCTGAAGATTAGATGAGTTGATCACATAACTAATGAGGAGGTATTTAATAGAATTGGGGAGAAGAGGAGCTTGTGGCACAACTTGACTAGAAGAAGGGATCCGTTGGTAGGACATGTTCTGAGACATCGAGAGATCACCAATTTAGCATTGGAGGGCAGCGTGGAGGTTAAAAATCGTAGAGGGACACAAAGAGATGAATGCACTAAGCAGATTCAGAAGGATGTAGGTTGCAGTAGGTACTGGGAGATGAAGAACCTTGCACAGGGTAGAGTAGCATGGAGAGCTGCATAAAACCAGTCTCAGGACTGAAGACCACAACAACACCCTTCAGCAGCGTGCATGTGTACGTAGCATTATTTTTATGCAAGACGGCGCTCACCCACACGCTGCACAGCGAGTGAAGCGGATGCTGCAGAGGAATTTCTAAAATGCTAGCGTTATCGTCCGTCATTTCCCTACAGCTTGGCCATCCGGATCGCATGACTACTGAGAAACTCCCGTTGAACATGCTGTTTTTCTATTTCAACTTGTTGCAGAAACGGTGGAAGGAATTTGAAGTATGTCTTTAGGCTGTCTCAGGACTAAAACCTATATTCTTTTGGAAGTTTATGGTCCCAGAACAATTAAAAACCCATTTCATTTTGATTTAATGCGGTTTTTGGCCCTAGGACAACTAAAATGCAATTTTTACCATCCGATCTGGTGGGAGCTTGCCGTGGTAGATGGGCTTAACTAACAGTGCCACAACTGTGACTGCCGAACTTCTGCAGCTATTAAACTAAACAGTGCGAATCGTGTTATGTTCAACGCTAACCATGGCCCTTACATTGCGATTTATTTGTAATTCGTACTCGATCTGCCTTATGTTAAAATTGTTAATTTTTTTGTTCCTTGACATTTCCCAACGTGTCAATAACATGTTGTTGAAGTTTGACATCACTGTGAGCCGAGGTTCCCTTTCTGCATCGTTTTGAAACTAACGAACTTTATGGACTGCCTGTACTTTACAGCTTATAGTTCACTATTCCAATGCTATTTACTTCATCTCTTCGTTTTACCTGCTCAGACTTTGCTTTACATTCTGCAATGACTTACGTCAAAATATTCCCACGAAGCTAGGAATGTCCTCTCGGGTTCATTAAAAGATGAGTAGTAAAAACGAGAGGGCTAATGGTAAATGTGACGCAATGTGCAAGTAAAATGTGAATGTCGATGAAGTCGATTAGAGACAAATTACGGCAAGAGAGAGACTGGGGAGGGAGGGGGGAGGGGGGGGAGGGGGGGGAGAGGGAGAGGGAGAGGGAGAGAGAGAGAGAGAGAGAGAGAGAGAGAGAGAGGCAGGCTCGATGAGGAACATGTCATATGAACGTGGGTGGCACTAGCTTGTGGTGAGCGGGACGCTAGCTCATGAAGAACGACTGCTTCTATGCTTTTCACAACAGTGAGATTCTACTATCTACTGCCAAGCATGAAGCAGCAAACTGCGCGTGATATTCCCACCGGCGGTATGGATAATTTTGTTAGGCGGGAATCTGTACGAAGTTATCAGAAACAGAAATAGTAACTATGCGAAAAGTCCGCAGTTTTTGTCACGTAGGACTGGACTTTTTTGTGTGAACGAGAAAAATTGGTTAGTCTATGGGACGGTTTAAGCAGTGTCACCGATGCGGCATTCTAACTAGAAACGAAGCTGCCAGTAATTTATCCGGATGGAATGTTTTTGAGCAATATCCCATTACTACATTTTAACTGAATCTTCCGTCGCTTCTTGAGATCGAAACATACACATACAGTAACATCTTTGACATCTTACTACTACCCCTCGCCGTTTTTCGGATGTAGCCAACGGTGCTGCCCACATGTCCTGTCTTCAGTTCGCCTTTCCGAGCAATAAATCTTTCGTATTTGAAGTAATCTTTGGTACACAAGAGGATTAAACGTCCACCAGGACAAATTCGAAGTTCGCGAACACAGACAAACTACCTGCACGTAAAACCTGAGATTTGGGTGCGTTAAATCGTGAAAGCAAGGTCCGACAATGAGCCGGTTGTTGCTGCTTTGCCACTTGCATCACTCAGTCAGGAAGGGCGTGAACTTGTTGTGCATGGCAGCATGCGCTCGTCTGGTCAACATGGGCTAGCAGGCAACAAACACCGCCTGCGCCCCGCTGCTTTGTCAGCAGACGCAACATCAGTACACCAGGCCGGCCCGTCACTGGCGCTGCAATGGAAGTCCAACCAGGATGCCACAACTTTAGTTTCCCTCCGCCAAAGTGCGCACGACGTGATGGAAGTTAACGACCTTCAGCTGTGTGTCATGTCTGTAAGGAATCAGTCTCCCTTTGTTTCCCTGGGCGCTCAACTTTAGTTATTTATTTCATCCATTCACGTGAATTTCAGTGGTTACTGTTCTATACTGAATCTTTAAATTAGCAGTATTTATAGTATTACCTTTCAATTCAACTACTATTGCTAACGTATTGGTGGCTGTCTAAGAGATTACTCCGTATCCAGTAATGAAATTATGTTGAGTCATGGGTCTTCCTCATGTATCCTACGTATGACAAATCACATCTTCGCACCACGTATTTTTACTGTATCTTTGTTATCTGTGTTTCGCTTACGTAAATGGCAATCGGCAACGGTAGTATTTCGTGAAACAGTTACGATTACTGTTCAGATCCGTGATCACCAGCACAGTTTAGTGCACTATCTTTTAATTCACGCTCGTTCATTTCTTCGTAAATGCCCTACCAGACCGGCCACGTAGCCGGGTCCATTAGTATCTTGCTGTCTTACATCGGAACGAATCTATTATCATTACAACGATAACCAGTGAACAATATAACAAGGGAACAATAGAGCAGTCTACTTTCTTTCTCCTTCCCTTTATCGTGGTATCTTAACTACAGTTACCTTTTGCTTTTTCTCTGAGAGCGTAGGCTATATGATTTGTAATAAAGTCATCGTATTCTGTGTTGTCTTAAGTAATTATACCCTTTTGAAACTTGCTTAGAGACCCTTTCTACATCTGCAACTAGGGTACATTCCTACAGAAGATGTGCGCCTATTTCCTAATGTTTGGCAGCTCCCCTTATACTGATTGTGTTAAGATATGGCTCTTCCCTTTTCGAAGCAGCACAGTACCCAATACCACAAAGAACAATACGTACAATTTCTTGCAGCGATAGGAAGTAATAGCCTCATATTAAAGAACCTATAAACCCGCCTCGATTGCGAAAAAAGCACCTAGTGTTAACCTAGGTTTCGGCGTAGATAACTACACCACCTTCAGAACAATAAAACCCACAAGTGCCTAAGAAGACCTTTGTCAATGATTAAAAGACCACTATTGACAAAGGTCTTCTTAGGCACTTGTGGGTTTTATTGTTCTGAAGAAGGTGTGGTTATCTACGCCGAAACCTAGCTTAACACTAGGTGCTTTTTCGCAATCGAGGCGGGTTTCTAGTTTTTTTAATATATTAACCAACGACTGCTGACGCGCTGCGATGTTTAAGGTTCTTAAGTAGTAACCTCAGCCTAACTATGAGGAAAAGTCTTGTGAAAAGCATATGAACATGTGATTAAACACAGTGACAAGTTGAGTTTAGTATGATAGCAACTTAGACTAACAGAATTATTTATTGTTCTGTACAGTCAGTGTAGTTTCATACACAGCTTCTGAAACTTGTGTACGATAGTGATATCTGTGGTAATCCAAGGTACTGGTAAAACATCGACAGAATTCTCGTGATTACTTTCCCAATGCTTATTTGAGTGAATAAAGGCCGAACGATACCATCCGCAATAACTGGTAGAGGATTTCGACGCCTCAAATAACTAGTACACCGCCACTACCGTCTATTTGACGGCTGGCAGTCCGTAGGATAGTGCTATTTCTTTTGTTGGCTACACGATCGCCAACACTGTACAGAGGCAATGAACACCACCTGCTGAATAATGCATCGAGTAGGTATGCGAGCTGCTGTGCGCCACTGAGCTTATACGGAGACGCGCGTCTCCTTGGTTAAATCAGCTGAAAGGACACCACCTTTGCGGACAGCAGACCCTAGCCGAGCCAGACTATTCTAGGCCGAGTGCGTGTGTCCGTGTGCACTATAGGCGGTGCTGGGATATTAGCCGTCTGCATTCCGGAGATTTTATTCCAACAAACTACGCGAAACTATTTCGTCTTTTGAACACTGAGCCTTGATTTAAATTCTGGTCAAAGTATCACCCGATCTGTATTCTAAGGCAAGTAAAATTTGGAGCTTAAGTAATCACCCGTGTTCCTACATCGAAGTCTACTTAACAAACCAACGCATATTTAACATTAAGCCGAAACATGGCTGCGAGTGTACAAGATATGTCCGTTGGTGCTGGACTGCTATTACATTAAGCAGCGAGGGTAAGGTTATTACGTAAACAGGTATGAAGCGTAAAGATCTTCGTGACTAATTGTGGAGTACTGCTCGCCATTCTGCAACCACACTAGGTGGTATCATTAGACGGAGATGAGCCAAAGGAGTGCGGCCAATCTGCTCAAGCGTACGGTAACTCGAGCACCACACCACCAAGGAGATTCTCTTCGAACTTTCGTGGCGGGCGCTACAAGACACTGTGGATCACGAGATGTTTATAGTAAAAACAATGACGTTTGTTCCAAGAAGACTGGGATAACCTGTTTCCTCCAACCTAAACTGTAACAAGAAATTCAAATTCGAGCTCACACGATGGCTTCCGTACAGCTTGTATGATCGCGTTAATATGCACTAGTCTAACAGGAAGATGAACGGATAGTACCCACCGCTACACACCCCAAGTCAAGACTAATACAGCAAGCAGCTTCAAGGGACTTTAGTTTGCTGTATTTATGCACAGATGCAGCGAAACTGTTTTCGGTCTGAAGACAATTTACACGGAACTACGTACGAAGTACTGAACCACGACACTATCGCATTTGCCGTCGTCGTATACACGCAGTGTCTGTACAGTAAAGTACAGTGGTCACCAGGGAAAACTTACGGTGGTATCAATGTTTTCATGGCAGTTGCGCGCACACCATGAACCGCCCTACGCGCTGGGTCATGGTAAGCCGAACGAAGCGCTCCCATTCCCAGGTGCGATAATATTTTGTTTTGCTTTAGGGCGCAAAAAACTAGGGTCCTACGCGCCCAAGTCAAAACCATAGAGCACGAAGACGAAGGAGTTAAACGACTATACGTCAGTCTACTGATATAATAGGAGACAGCTAAAAACAGGCACGAGGAAAAAGGGCTAAAAAGATACCATACAGAAGCAGAGGTCCAAAACTAAAAATTAAATGGCCTTCGCGATATTGCTTTGGCGGTGAAAAGTAAAACGCGGTCGGCAGCCCGCGCTTCATTTTCTAAATCGGTCGATAACTCAGACGGCAAACCTAAGCGGGAACGTGAACGATTAAAAAAAAAAGACATTCCAGCAGAAAGTGGCGGACAGAAGATTTCGGCGGAATGTGTACAAAGTGGTGGGGCAGCGCCACTTAGCAAATGACGGGGCTGAAAAGGCAGTACCCAACATGCAGCCGAAGGGCCGAGAGGTGGTCGTCCAAGCCGCTGGGAATGGCTTAATAAGCCGGAGCTTATTCCCGCGAAGGGAGGACCATTGGTGATGCCGAAGGCACACCACCACCTGACAGACGGCAACGCTGAGATCATCGGAGGGAATGCAGGTACTCGTGGGATGAGGTACGAGGACTGCAGCCTTGGTAGCAGCGTCAGCAGCCTCGTTTCCTGGCGGACCGACTTGACCAAGAACCCACAAACAACGCACTGGTTCCATTAAGAGTGAACCAGCGAGTTTTCCTGGACCCGCTGCACTAAGGGATGGGCGGTGTACAGCGCGCGTAGACTGGACGGCACTGAGCGAGCCTGAGCAGAGGACACAATTGAAAAGGTTGTGTCGCCGGATGTACTCCGCGGCCTGATACAGGGCGAAGAGCTCGGCTGTAAATACTGAACAGTGTGCCGGAAGTCTATGTCAAAACACACGGCTGCCAGTGACGAACGCACACCCGACCCCATGGTCAGTCCTAGAGCCATCATCAATGTATACAAAGGTACTATCGCGAAATTCCAAGCGAAGGTTGTGAAATTGAAGGCGATAGACCGATGTTTGAGTAGTGTCCTTATGAAGCGAATGAAGGCCAAAGTTAACATGGGCCGCTTGACGAATCCAAGTTGGTGAAGGGTTCACGCCCACTGGGAAAGTTGCAGGTAGCGTGAAGTTAAGTCGCCGTAGCAAGTGACGAAAGCGGAATCCAAGAGTAACAGCAGAGGGACGCCCCCCTTACTAGCGATCGAAGGAATCAAAGGAGGCGGCATAGGATGGGTGGCCACCCATGGCAGACAAACGGCATCCATACCTGCTGAGGAGGAAGTCACAGCGGTAGGACAGTGGTAGTTCAGCAGCTTGAACAAACAGACTCTCAACCGGGCTAGTGAAAAAGGCGCCAGTGGCCAAACGAATACCACGTTTGTGTGTAGTGTTGAGAAAGCATTAGACGGATGGGCGTGCAGACGCATAAACAAAGCACCCATAGTTTCGAACGGACAAGGGACCGGTACAAACGGAGGAGGGTAGTTCGATCGGCACCCCAGGAAATACCATTGAGGACATGTAGGACACTGAGGAACTGCGTACAGCAAACTGCCAGCTAAGACATGGGAAGACCAATAGTTTCCTATCGAGCGTGAGTCCCAGGAATTTCGCAGTTTCAACGAACGGAAAGGCAACATGGCCAAGATGTAAAGATGGTGGGAGAAACCATATACCTCGCCAGAGATTCATACAAACTGCTTTTGTCAGTTGAAAATAGAAAAGCCATTACCGATGATCCAAGAGTAAGGACGATCAAGACATCGCTGAATACGTTGCTCACAAGGGAACCTCCCCGTCGCACCCCCTCAGATTTAGTTATAAGTTGGCACAGTGGATAGGCCTTGAAAAACCGAACACAGATCAGTCGATAAAACATGAAGTTGTGTGGAACTATGAAAAAAATAACTGAGTAGTCCATGTGCACAAGATAGGCAACATCTAGGATACTGTGAGCTCAGGAGCGCCGTGGTCCCGTGGTTAGCGTGAGCAGCTGCGGAACGAGAAGTCCTTGGTTCCCTCGAGTGAAAAGTTTACTTTATTTTCGCAAAGTTATGATCTGTCCATTCGTTCACTGACGTCTCTGTTCACTGTAGTAAGTTCAGTGTGTGTTTTGCGACCGCACCGCAAAACCGTGCGATTAGACGAAAGGACGTGCCTCTCTAATGGGAACCGGAAAAATTTGATCGCAAGATCCTAGGTCAACCGATTCCTCGACAGGAAAACACGTCTGATATATTCTATACGACACTGGTGACGGAATGTGCGTCACATGACGGGAATATTTTATCGACCTACGTAACTTATACACTTGGCGAATGGGTAAAAAGATTCTTCTACCTTGCCAGATTTAGGTTTTCTTGTGTATGTGATAATCACTCCCAAAAAAGTGATGAAAACTTAAGAGTTTGTCACATAAACTGCAACAAATGAATGCAACAGTTTCACAGTCGCACAGACACTGAACTTATTACAGTGAACAGAGACGTCAATGAACGAACGGACAGATCATAACTTTGCGAAAAATAAAGACAGTAAACTTTTCACTCGAGGGAAGACTTGAGCCAAGGACTTATCGTTCCGCGGCTGCTCACGCTAAGCACGGGACCACGGCGCTCCTGAGCTCACACTCTCCTTTATGTTGCCGATCTTGCGCATGGACTACTCAGTTTGTATATTTTGCTTATGTTTTTCATAGTTCCACACAACTTCCTGTTTTCTCGATTGATTTGTGTTCAGCTTTTCAAGGCCTATCCACTGTGCCAACTTATAACTAAATCTGAGGGGGGTGCGATGGGGAGGTTCCCTTGTCAGTGGGACAGATACGTGGAGAACTGCAAGAGATGGCAAAATCGTCAACAAAAATGGATCCTGAGATGCTCGGCAGGAGAAAGGCCATGATGAGGTTGAAGGCTATAGCAAAGAGGACGACACACAGGGCGGGACCCTGAGGCACACCGTTTTCCTGGATAAATGTTTCCGACAAGGCAAAACCCACACGCACGTTGAAAACTCGATCTTTCAAAAATGCCTGAAGGATACAGGGTAGGCGACCACGGAATTGCGAGACTCTAGCCACAATACCAACCGGGCATGAATCGTGTGTTCCCCACCTTGCAAACGCAGATTGTAGGAGCTTTGGGGCGGTAGCTAGAAGGAAACTTTTTGTCCTTACCAGGCTTAGATATGGGTATGACAGTGGCTTCACGCCAGCGTCCAGGAAATTTGCCCTCTGCCCAGATGTGGTGGTACATGTGAAGCAGGAAGTGCTTGCCTGCAAGAGAAAGGTGCTGCAACATCTGGATGTGGATGGCGTGTGGCCCTGGGACAGAGGATAGTGAAGGAAGAACTGTAGCACTAACGATTCGGGGAAGAGAGGGAAGAGCCTCGTCCGGTCATTTCCGATGGAGGAAGGCAGGGTGATAGTGGGAAGAGCTCTAAACTTCCGCAAAATGGTGGCCCAACGTGTAGGAGATAGCAATAGAGTCCACGATGACAACGTCAGCTACTGCCACGCCAGAAATTGGTGAATGGACAGAGAGACGTATGAGATTAGCCCACACGACACAGGGGTGGAACTGTTAGAAGAACTAGTGAATGAAATCCACCTAGCTCTTTTGCTATCCCGAAGAACTACGACACTTGGCAAGCATCTGTTTACAATGAATGCAGTTTGCCACTGTAGGATGACTGTTAAAAACGCGAAGACCACGTCTCCATCTGCGAATTGCGAGGAGGCATGCCTCAGTCCACCAAGGGACTGGGGCATAACGTGGTAAAGGAAAGTACAAGGAACCGAACGTTCTGCACCAGTAAGGATAACGTTTGTGAGATATTCCACTTGGTCATCACAACTGGGGAAATCATTCTTCGAAGGTCGCCATGGTTCAAATGGCTCTGAGCACTATGGGACTTATCTTCTGAGGTCATCAGTCGCCTAGAACTTACAACTAATTAAACTTAACTAACCTAAGGACATCACACACATTCATGCCCGATGCAGGATTCGAACCTGCGACCGTAGCGGTCGCTCGGCTCCAGACTGCAGCGCCTAGAACAGCACGGCCACTCCAGCCAGCCAAGGTCGCCATGGAAGAGTCAAGCTGCCAGTCAGCCTTTGTAATCTGCCATTTGGACATGCATGCGGATGGGGTAGGCGTAAATGGATAGCGTATGGGAAATGATCACTGGAGTAGATGTCAAAGAATGGACCACTCAAGACGATGGGCAAACTAGGCCGTGCACAAGGATAGATCCAAATGGGAATAGGTGTGCGAGGAGTTGTGAAGCAAAATAGTTGCTCCAGTGTTAAGGTGGAAGAGTTAAGGTGGTCAGCCAAGAGGGCACCTCTGACAGGTCCTGGGAGAACCCCAAAGGGGATGATGCAAATTAAAGCCACCAAGTAGCGAAAGTGAGGAGGTAGCTGCCCAGTAAGTTTAAGGAAGTCTGCCCTGGTGACAATGACGGAGGTACATAATGGTACAGAGGGAAGAAGTCAGGTAGGGAAGGAAAAGGCATACTGCAAACAGCTTAAAAATGGGTAGTCAGGGAGATGAGTTGACTATGAAGGTCATCCTGTATGAGCATCATGACGCCCCAGTGAGAGAATGCCAACCTAAAGGGGAAGGTCAAAACTAATCGGTAAGTAATGTGAAAGCTCATAGCAGTCTTGAGAACGTAATTTCGTTTCCTGAAGGCAGAGTGCAAGCGGACACTGCGATGCTAAAAGCACCTGTAAATCCTATTTGTGGTACCGAAGGCCATGAACGTTACATTGGAGTCTTGAAGATGAGATGTAGGGGTGTCACTTCGGTGGCTGCCGAGTGACAGCCGGTGTAGAGTCGCTACTACAGGGCACAAAAGCAGGAGGATCCTGCTCCATGGGGTGCACAGAAGCATCGGCTTCCTTGTGCCGTCGGTCAGTTGAGTCCAATGCTGAAAAACGGTTGGTATGCACTGGCGATACGTTGGCTGGCCAGGCTAAGGCGTCACGTGCTGACGCCATTGAAGAGGGTTTCGAGTTGGCAAAGGAGAAGACCGTTTGACTCTGGTGGACTTCGAGACTTTCTGGTTATAGAGAGACTCTGTTGTTTGGCTGGAGGGACAGAGGATGTCTTCACAAAAATACTACTACTGTCCTTTCCGGCCTACCAGTTGTGTAGATGGTGGCTTCGCCCCTTGAGGCGAGAGTTTGACGCTTTGTTGCACAGCTGGACGGGGGAATCGTGATGCTACCTTGACACTGGGCGATTTCACAACCTCTGAGCTGAATTTGAGGTCGCAATTCTGCGTGGCCGTGTCCTTCATGGAGCGAGGGGTAACAAGAACAGTACTATAGGTGCCAGACGGGTGAATGCAGGGTTTGCAACTAGCTAGTAACTTGCGAGCGATTGGGTAAGGCGCTCTCCTTTACGTTGATCTCTTTGACAACCTGCTCATTATGATTCACTTGACAATCCGGAGATGAGGCAGCATGAATGCCATTGCAGTTGATAGAGTCGGGAGAAGGCAGACAATCGCCCTCGTGCGCATCCCTACCACAGGCTACACATTTGACTGGGTGTCGACAAGACATTCTTGTGTGGTTGAAACGATGACATTCGTAGCAGCGCATCAGGTTCGGAATGTACGGTTGGACTGAATTTCGCAGGCTGCATTGATGTTAGACGGAAGCACCACTGTCGAAGGTGAGGAAAAGAGTGCAGGTGAGCACTAAGGAGGAATCTACCTTCATTACACAATGGACAGCAATGACACCCTGATAAGAGGTAAAATTGGATTTCAGGCTCTGTTAGACCGTCGAGCATTCTGGTGTAAATTACACCACGGGAAGTATTAACAGTTCTATGGTCCTCGACACGACTAGGTAAGTCACGCAGAAGCGAGACGGCAAGCAGGGGTAGTGTTTGATAATCGGAAATAGTCTCCAAAAGCGAAGTGGCATTCAAAAACGGGAGCAGTATTTCACAGGGTCGGCAATTGCATCAACACCTTTCTGAATAATAAACGCATTTACCCTGGCGAAGGACTGACCGTTCTCAGTACGTGAGACCACGAGGAACTGTGGTGCAGTTGGAAGGGTCTTTGAATCGGTAGCCTCATTACGTTTACTTTTAGTAGACGTTGATTGGGAAGATGGCTGACTCATTGCGAGAAAATCCCCATGATTGCCAGAATCTCTGATGAACTACTTCCAACTGGGGGACCCTTTCGCAAGGGGGCCGCATCCGCCTTGGGTGAGTGTTCACATCTCAGGTCACACCTCCCGAACAGCTGACAGAGGAACCAATGGGCAATTTGGGAAGGTTGCAGCTTAGGCAACCACTCCTCCCTGTGCCTGGTCTGTACCAGTTGGTACGTGCAAGCCCTACCTGATGACCCGGGGCTGGGAATAACTTGTCACCCAGTAACCTACGCGTCACAGGCGTGGGCTGGCCTTCAGCAGCGCACAGAAAAGAAAAAGCGGAACCTCAAACGCCGAAGCGGAGGAACGTGGGAAGGGAAAAGGGATCGAAAAACAATGGTGAGACTGTTCTTACGTCAGCGGCAGAGAATGCACAATATTGCCAATAACATCCCAGACATGTTCCCAAGGAAGGGGAAAAGGAGAACAAGGGGATTGATATGTGGCACCGAAGGGCAAAAATGCTGCAGAGGCTGGGGTCCCGTGGTAGTCAAGCACGAACCCGCCAAAGAGTCTCAAGCCCCTTGGGGGTACGATAATATTGTGGCCTACTAGTACACTCCGAAAGCCACAGAATAGTGTGTGGTACCGGTATTACTGAATTTATACTCTCTTCGTGTATTAAGTTAAATAACGTTAATTTTATATTCCTCTCGCCACTCCCTACCTCTCAATCCCAACGTGACATACACAACGGAGGCAGCAGAACCACGTCTTCCTCGCGCACCGTTTATCGAAATTTATCACTATACGGTTTTCCGGGAACTAGTCGCCTTTCTTCGGAACATTTGCACTTTATTACAGAAAGTATGAAACTAAAAATAATTTCACCATACGGTTATGTTCCGTTCATTTAGAACATCGTAAGTTTTCTGCAATAATATTTAGAGTCGTTTTGCTTATAAATGTATAGATTTTAATGATAGAGTGTCACGTTTGTCGTGTTTTGTCCAATTTCCACTTAAATTTAAATTTTTTTATATCAGAGCAAGCCAAAATTGTACACATGTAATTCCGAAACAATGATAATTTACATTACTAAAATGAAACGGGGATGGTAGAATAAATAGTTTGTTTTTAGTTGTAGAAATAGATATGCTATCTTAAATGTATGTTTACAGAAACTGGGGACATTATGGCTGCAAGAAGGGAAGTCTTCAAAGTTCCTTGCGCGTCAGCTACACATTTGTACGAGCTATGCTCATTTGTTAGGCTCCTGCAGCACGTCAGAATTCATTCGTTGCCTTCTGCCGTGCTCTACTTGTCACGAAGTACAAACGCTGGAGCAGTACATTACAGTATAGCACGCATTACACAGATGTTGCAATTTGCTGATGACTTTTCCAGGTGGTGTGGCGTCACAGGCAGACAACGAGTTTTCCCCAGAAGAGAAATAATTACTAGATGACAGCGTCTAGTCCGCTAGAGTGGAACAATTTTTAATCTTTCTAATTAAAACATCTATGTAATGCTGCAAGGAGGGAACCTTCTAACCTGTGTTGAGATAGAAATTACGCAGATGTAACAGTTACAATATTATGAAACGGCCTATGCGCACGTGAAAAGCTAGTTTTCTTTAGCACTCGCTTGCACAATCATTCTCTTACGATTAGGTATTTTTAAGAATTAGGTCTCTCTCGATCGCTTTTACTGAGTTGTATTACTAAATTTAAGTTGTGTAACTTCATTAAAGCATAAAAATAAACTGCGGATTACCTTTACTATTTTAAGATCCTCTTTAATGTTGGATAAAAATGATTTCATTCATAAAAAGTGATGAAACTTAAAGGAGAAGCTTTTGGCTGGTCCGCAATTATTTCTCAAGTCGTTTTATGTGTAGTTACTGTTTACATGTTAGAACGTCCAGTCGTTTTCTTGAGTGCAACTATTACAAATCAAAGCATTTCCTTACACCGTCAGTAAAATAACAGCAGTTTTGTTTCCAAGCTAACTGTGGACCGCAGCTATCTTTCAGTTTTAAAGGAAATGAAAGCTAACAGTACTATCATTCTTGATTTTCGCGGAAGAAGTTAAACCGAAAACATTACCAACAAATGCTCTTGAGCATCCGCTTCAGAATAAAGAGCAAATTTCACGCAATTACAGACGGTAATGTTATAGTGGCAATCTGATTAATCGTTTAGTGACACGTTTCACCACTATCAGAAACTTACAATCGATGCTTGTCATCGGGAACCTGTCTAATTTTGAAGTGGATGGCTCTGAGCACTATGGGACGTAACATCTGAGGTCATCAGTCCCCTAGAACGTAGAACTACTTAAACCAAACTAACCGAAGGACACCACACACATCACCGAGTGAGGTGGCGCAGTGGTTGGACACTGGACTCACATTCGGGAGGACGACGATTTAATCCCGCGTCCGGCCATCCTGATTTAGGTTTTCCGTGATTTCCCTAAATCGCTCCAGGCAAATGCCGGGATGGTTCCTTTCAAAGGGCACGGCAGACTTCCTTACCCGTCCATCCCTAATCCGATGTGACCGATGACCTCGCTGTCTGGTCTCCTTCCCCGAACAACCCAACCTCAACCACACACATCCATGGCCGAGGCAAGATTCGAACCTGCGACCGAAGCAGTCGCGCGGTTCCGGAATGAAGCGGCTAGGCCCGCTCGGCCACCGCGGCCGACTTTGAAGTGGAAGTGAGACTACGTAATTAGTACTACTTTCTAGCCAATTGCCAATTGGTCGCAGTCGTTTGATTCTTCTCAGAACCGCGCCAACAAAATGCTTTGAACTGGCCTTCCATGGTATACGACTTAATACCTTCGCGCGTGTTCCAGATCTTCGCCACCCATCTTTCAATCTGACACTATCGGGTGCTCTGTTGTCTTACACCAGCTTCCCGTTATGTTAAGCTTGTTAAGTGGAAGCGGAAAGCGGCAACTACTGAAGCCAAGCGTACCACCAGATAGCGTGTCGGGCCGCCAGCTCGTGTTACGCTACGAAGTGTTTGGAGAGAGACTGGCTGGCTGGCTGGCACAGTGCCGTAGTGGAACAGACGGCGGCCTTGGCACCTGCCCACGCCGTAATCACAGGTCGCGTCGTAATGCGTGTCATTAGTGACAGCAAGAACAGCGGGACAGCGGGACAGGTGATGCTCGCACCGGCCTTGGCAACGCTCATCACTTTCGTTCGCGATTCTCCATTCCACGCCGCCTCCATCTCAGCCTAGTGGTTCAAGACGCTCGCGAGTCTGATGCACAGTGGCGGGAAATTATGAGAAGGGGCGTCACATCAGTTTATGTTCAGTATTGATAGATTCAGAAAGCAGTGAAATTTGTGTACTTAATTCTTGTCTTTCTATCCTGGTGAATAATCAGAGGTTTTCGGGCTTGCCTTTACGCAATCCAGTATCCGAAACTGATGTCAGTGGTAACTTTGAAGCAGCGCTCTATCGTTGTACTAATACACTACTGGCCATTAAAATTGCTATACGAAGAAAAAATGCAGATAAACGGGTATTAATTGGACACATATTATACTAGAACTGACATGTGATTACATTTTCACGCAATTTGGGTGCATAGATCCTGAGGAGTCAAACAGAGCTTGGATGGCGTGTACAGGTACAGCTGCCCATGCAGCTTCAACACGACACCACAGTTCATCAAGAGTAGTGACTGGCGTATTGTGACAAGCCGGTTGCTCGCCCACCATTGACCAGACGTTTGCATTTGTTGAGAGATCTGGAGAATGTGCTGGCCAGGGCAGCAGTCGAACATTTTCTGTATCCAGAAAGGCCAGAACAGGACCTGCAACTTGCGGTCGTGCATTATCCTGTTGGATTGTAGGGTTTCGCAGGGATAGAATGAAGGGTAGAGCCACGGGTCGCAACACATCTGAAATGTAACGTTCACTGTTCGAAGTGCCGTCAATGCGAACAGGAGGTGAGCGAGACGTGTAACCAATGGCACCTCATACCATCTCGCCGGGTGATACGCCAGTATGGCGATGACGAATACACGCTTCCAATGTGCGTTCACCACGATGTCGCCAGACACGGATGCGACCATCATGATGCTGTAAACAGAACTTGTATTCAGCCGAAAAAATGACGTTTTGCCATTCGTGCACCCAGGTTCGTCGTTGAGTACACCATTGCAGGTGCTCCTGTCTGATGCAGCGTCAAGGGTAACCGCAGCCACGGTCTCCGAGCTGATAGTCCATGCTGCTGCAAACGACGTCGAACTGTTCGTGGAGATGATGGTTGTCTTGCAAACCTACCCATTTGTTGACTCAGGGATCGGGATGTGGCTGCACGATCCGTTACAACCATGTGGATAAGATGCCTGTCATCTCGACTGCTAGTGATACGAGGCCGTTGGGATCCAGCACGGCGTTCCGTATTACCCTCCTGAACCCACCGATTGCATATTCTGCTAACAGTCATTGGATCTCGACCAATGCGAGTAGCAACGTCACTATACGATAAACCACAATCGCGATAGGCTACAACCCGACTTTTATCAAAGTCGGAAATGTGATGGCACGCGTTTCTCGCCCTTACACGTGGCATCACAACGTTTCACCAGGCAATGCCTGTCAACTGCTGTTTGTGTATGAGAAATCGGTTGGAAACTTTCCTCATGTCAGCACGTTGTAGGTGTCGCCACCGGCGCCAACCTCGTTTAAATGCTCTGAGAAGCTGATCATTTGCGTATCACATCTTTCTGTCAGTTAAATTTCGCGTCTGTAGCACGTCATCTTCGTGGTGTAACAATTTTAACGGCCAGTAGTGTACTATTATTCCGTAAGTCTCATCCGTCCCGTGTACAAACGTAGCGCCCTCCGGGGACGACTAGTGCAGCGTTACGTCAGAGCTCGGCTGCAGCAGACGCGGCGGCCATGTTTGTGCCTGGAGGTCAGCAGGTGAGCCAGTAGCCGCCAGAAGAACGTCTTCCTGGTTAGTGCTGCCCCAGAGGTCACAGCAGTAGCCACCTCTGCTCACCCTCCAAGTGGCCCTGTCTGCTCAGTTTACTAACCACCGGTGGTGTCAGCGTACCGTAAGTAGCTATAACTCCGCTCCCGTCCAAGCAGTGGCCCCGATAATCTTCGTAGCTAACACGTAGCAATCAGACTATACACAGTGACGAAAAAATTTCATCGAGGAGCTGTGCGAAGTACGGCAGTTCGTGTGTTTCTATATCTGAAAGAAGTCTGTTCAAATTACGCGCCAGTCGCAGGAGAAAGTCATGTAAGAGTCCCCACTATGGGGATGCAAACCAGGTTTGCTTGAAATGCATGCTGTAACGCTCGTAAGCATTGGTTATCTTTGAGATTGAACGTAGGAAGTTTATGTCAGTCAAGAATACCTTTAAGGGGACAAAGACGCCATTAACCCTTCACCGAGTTTTAAGAACGTCGTGCAACAGGGCTACACGAAGGTTTATGTTCCTTCTGCGGTAGGGCAGAAAGACTTGGCAGAATGTAGCCAACGTACATGACTGTTGGTTGCGACGGTCACGGGAGGGTACCGTCTCGAGGAGACCGGGCCCCCGACGGCCACGTGGCACTATGGAGAGCCAAGGCATATGGCTCTGGCACATCTTACTGCATCTGCAGCAGCAATGCAAGTATCACCTCTCACAACCGTCGTAATTAACTGTTACCGATCAGGTGCTTCAAAGACAGCTCCGAACCAGACAGCCTGTAGCGTGCATTCCACTGGCTCCAAAGCACCGGTATTTGCGACTTTGAAAGTGTCAAGCGAGAGTTGGTTGGAAATCTGTTGTGTTTTGTGTTGAAAGGTGGCTCTCCTTTGCTGCCAGTGTGTTGGTTAGGAGGGAGCCAGTTAGGTCCTGCAAACCACATATCTGTGTACTAACACTGGTCCTACACCTGGATGGCCTCTGTGCTATTTTATAGGACAGCAGGAGCACACTCGTGGGTATCCCACGCACCCTCACTGGAAATTTGTATGACAGTCTGGTGAGTCCAACTGTTGTGCCGCCATTCATGAACTGCATTACATGTGTTGTTTTCCGACAGGATAACGCTCGCCAGTGACCGCTGTTTTAACACAAAATGCTCTGCATTGTGTCGAAATGTTGCCTTGGCCTGCTCGATGAACGGGCGTCTACAATCGAGAAGTTATGGGACATCATAGGACAACAACTCCAGTGTCATCCATATCCAGCATTAACAGTCCCTGTACTGACCCAGTGCAAAATGCATCGAACCATTTCCAAACTTACATCCGGCACCTGTGTAACACCAAGCATGCACATGTGTATGCTTGCAGTCAGCGTTCTGGCGGTTATACCGGTTATTAATGTACCAGCACTTCCTATTTATAATGTTCCAGCACTTACATTCACCTGTGATCTTGCAATGTTTATCACCGAAGTTGCCATTTTTTGGCATCAGTCCATTTTCCACTGATTCTTACACCGCATGTGCTCGCGTGCTTCATGGGTGGCACAGATTCCCGTCTGAGGATGGCGTAATATTCCGTAAAGGAAGTGGGAGGGGGGGCGAGGAAAATTAATGCCTAGTCGCTTCTGTAAGTCAGCTAACTGCGACCTCTAGCAGGACAGGTTTCGCAGTGTACGAGCGCGCGTGATATTTTATCCACGAGCCTTGAGGCTCTTCCTACGCGAGACCGTACTGTGTACGCCACGCGGAACGCCGACCAAGTACAGAGTGGAGCGCGGGTACGCCTAGCCGCCTACAACTCGAGCTGATGCAGGACGGCGGCACTGCGTCACCTGCCTCACTGTGCTTCCCCGTTATGGCTAGACCATAAGGCCAGTGGTGTGCTGCTGAGAATGTAGGACCCGACACTTATCAAGTTCAGCAGCAAGGTAGTCGTCAATGGGGGAAAGCTTTTCCTGTTAGTGCGAACTACTCGTGTTCCGGACGACAGAAGACAAAGATGGTATCCTGGCTAATGGCTAGAATACCAACCTTAAAAGGAAGAAGACGTGCCGGATGACTGTTTTGAGATTAACAACCCACATCTATATCTGCCCGAAAAGGTGACCGGCCGGGGGTTAGTAAAATTTATAACATTGTTACACTGAGCTAAAGCTAAAGATCAAGCTTAAGCAGTAAAGGAGTTTTGCTATTTGGGGACCAAAACGATGATGGTCGAAGTAGAGAGGATATAAAGGGTAGGCTGGCAATGGCAAAGAAAGCTTTTAAGAGAAATTTGTCAACATCGAGTATAGATTTAAGTGTCGGGAAGTCGTTTCTGAAAGTATTTGTATGGAGTGTAGCCATGTATGGAAGTGAAACATGGACGATAAATAGTTTAGACAAGAAGAGAATAGAAACTTTCGAAATGTGGTGCTACAGAAGAATGCAGAAGATTATATGGGTAGATCATATAACTAATGAGTAGGTACTGAATAGAATTGGGGAGAAGAGGAGCTTGTGGCACAACTTGACTAGAAGAAGGGATCGGTTGGTAGGACATGTTCTGAGGCATCAAGGGGTCACCAGTTTAGTATTTGAGGGCAGCGTGGAGGGTAAAAATGTAGAGGGAAACCAAGAGATGAATACAGTAAGCGGATTCACAAGGATGTAGGTTGTAGTAGGCACTGGGAGATTAAGATCGCACAGGACAGAGTAGCACGGAGAGCTGCATCAAACCAGTCTCGGGACTGACCACCACCACCACCACCACCACCACCACCGTCTTTGAAGACGGTCATTAAATGGACAAGACAAATTCAAAGACGCTGCTACGATGTTAACAGGTTGAAATAAAACATACGAGGATCACTCCAAAAGAAATGCACACTATTTTCGTAAAATTACAGTTTTCATTCTGCATGTGTGAAAGTTTTACAGTGTGTAGATACATCCTTCCCCCTTGTTTACAAACTTAGTTCAACATGTTCCCGTGAGTGGCGCCGTCACAACATGTCTTAAAAAGACTGCAGCCTTGGCTGCAATATCGGCCGCCTCATTTCCACAGATACCAACGTGTCCCGGGAGCCAGAGGAACGCCACCGAGACGCCCCCCAGGTGGAGCAAGCGCAGACAGTCCTGAATCCGGTGGACCAGAGGGTGCACAGGGTAAAGAGCTTGGAGACTGAGAAGAGAACGTACTGTATCCGCTGATGGCGGCGGATGTAGTGGACAGCCTGGAGAACAGCGTAAAGCTCCGCAGTATAAACCGAACACTGGTCGGGAAGCCGAAAGTGATTTGGGGTGTCGCCAACAATATAGGCACTCCCTACACCTAACGATGTTTTCGAGCCGTCGGTGTAAATAAATGTGGCGTCCGTCATTTGTGCACATAGAGCAGCAAATGCCCGATGGTAAACAAGTGTAGGGGTACCATCCTTGGGAAATTGACATAGGTCACGGAGCAAGTAGATCCGGGGACGGAGCCAAGGCGGTGCTGTACCCCAAGTTGTCAAGAAGGTTTTAGGAAAGCGGAAGGAAAGAGAATGGAGCAGTTGACGGAAGCGGACTCCCGGGGGGTAGTAGGGAGGAGGAGCGGCCTGCATACCCTACATCAAAGCAGGCGTCGAAAAAAAGGTCATGGGCTGGATTAGCAGGCATGGAAGACAGGTGGCTAGCCTAACGACTCAGAAGGACTGCTCGCCGATTGGACAGCGGAGGTTCAGCAGTCTCAGCATAAAGGCTTTCCACAGGGCTGGTGTAAAAAGCTCCAGACACTAAACGTAATCCACGGTGGTGGATAGAGTTGAGACGACGAAGAATAGACGGCCGAGCAGAGGAGTGAACTATGCTTCCGTAGTCCAATTTCGAGCGCACTAAGGCACGATAGAGGCGGAGAAGGACCCCTCGGTCCGCTCCACAGGAGGTACCACTCAGGACACGTAGGGTGTTAAGGGATCGCAGACAGCGAGCCGAAAGATAGGAAACGTGGGAGTACTAGCACAGTTTTCTGTCAAACATAAGACCCAAGAATTTACCGACGTCCGAAAACGGAAGGTTGACAGGTCCTAGATGTAAGGAGGGTGGAAGAAACTCCTTACGTCGCCAAAAATTAACACAAACGGTCTTACTGGGAGAAAAACGGAAGCCGGTTTCGATGCTCCAAGAGTGGAGGCGATCGAGACATCCTTGAAGACGTCGTTCAAGAAGGCTGGTCCGTTGAGAGCTGTAGTAGATCGCAAAATCGTCCACAAAGAGGGAGCCCGAGACATCAGGAAGAAGACAATCCATAATTGGATTGATGGCAATGGCAAACAGTACAACACTCAGCACGGAGCCCTGGGGTACCCCGTTTTCTTGAGAGAAAGTACGGGAGAGAGTGGTGTTCACCCGCACCCTAAATGTGCGCTCTGCCATAAATTCGCGAAGAAAAAGGGGCAGCAGACCTCGAAAGCCCCAAGAGAACAGTGTGCGGAGGATGCCTGTCCTCCAACAGGTATGGTATGCTCTCTCCAGATCAAAAAATATTGCTACTGTTTGGCGTTTCCGGAGAAAATTGTTCATGATATAAGTGGAGAGAGCAACAAGATGGTCAACTGCAGAACGATGCTTTCGGAATCCGCATTGGGCAGATGTTAAAAGACTGCGGGATTCCAGCCACCACGCTAAACGGTAATTCACCATACGCTCCAATACCTTACATACACTACTCGTGAGAGAAATGGGGCTATAGCTAGAGGGGAGATGTTTGTCCTTTCCAGGTTTCGGAACAGGAACGACGATAGCTTCCCGCCATCGTCTGGGAAAAGTACTGTCGGTCCAAATTCGATTATAAAGGCGAAGGAGGAAACGCAGACTATGGGTTGATAAATGCAGCAACATTTGGACGTTGATACCATCCGGTCCTGGGGCGGAGGAGCGAGAAGAATAGAGTGCATGTTGGAATTCCCGCATGGAGAAAACAGTATTATAGCTTTTGCGATTTTGAAAGAGGAAAGCAAGAGGTTGCACTTCCGCTGCACGTTTCTTCGGGAGAAACGCTGGCGGGTAATTTGAAGAGCTCGAAATCTCAGCAAAGTGCTGACCCAACGAGTTAGAAATTGCGACGGGGTCCACTAATTTATCATGCGCGACAGTGAGCCCAGAGACCGGGGAGAAACTAGGCGCGCCTGAGAACCGTCGAAGCCGACTCCAAACTGCCGAGGAGGGAGTGAAGGTGTTAAATGAGCTAATAAAGAATTTCCAGCTTGCCTTCTTGCTATCGCGGATGACACGACGGCATCGCGCTCGGAACTGCTTATAGCGGATACAGTTGGCCAAAGTAGGATGGTGGCGGAAAACGCGGAGAGCACGTCGCCGCTCACGTATTGCATCACGGCATGCCTCGTTCCACCAAGGAACTGGGGTGGGGGGGGGGGGGGGGGCGCCGGGGCAATTCGGAGGTGCGTGGTATTGAATGTTCCGCAGCTGTAAGAGTAACGTCGGTAATATGTGTGACCTCATCGTCGACGCTGTGAAAGTGACGGTCATCGAATGTCGCTAGAGACGAAAGGAGCGTCCAATCAGCTTGGGCAAACTTCCAGCGTCGCGGGCGCATGTATGGCAGTTGAGGCTGCAGTCTAAGGACACATGGAAAGTGGTCACTAGTGTGTATGGTCAAGGGCGAACCATTCGAAGCGCCGAACTAGCCGAACAGTACCGACCGCAAGGTCCAAATTAGATAAATTTGTCGTGGAGGCAGACAAAAATGTAGGGACCCCGTTGTTGAGGCAAACTAGATCCGCTTGGTGGAAGACGTCTAGCAATAGTGAGCCACGTGGACAAGGATGCAGAGATCCCCAAAGCGGGTGGTGGGCATTGAAGTCCACAACCAGCAAATGGGGGGGGGGGGGGGGGGGTGGAAGATGACCAAGAAGATGAAGGAGATCAGCTCGTGCCATGTATCCGGAAAGGGAAAGACGGACGGCGACAGCTTGGAAGGAAGTGTTTAAATGGATTGGGTGATAATGGAGAGTATCATGGAGAAGAATCATGAGTCCTCCATGTGCTGGAGTGCCTTCAACAGAGGGGAGATCATATCGGACGGACTGAAAATGAGGGAGAACAAAGGGGTCATGGGGACACAGCTTTGTTTCCTGAAGAAAGAAGATGACCGGCGAGTAGGATCGTAAGAGGATCGACAATTCATCCCGATTGGCTCGAATACCGCGGATATTCCAGTGGATAATGGACATAGGGAGAACAGAAAATGGAGGAATGTGACCAAAGTCGCTGTCGACTCATCGACTGCTCAGAGCTTGCGACCGACAGCATGGAATGGCATTCAGCCGAAGGCAGAAGATCCTGATCCATAGGTTGTTCAGGAGCAGCTCCTGCCACCAGCGATCGGCCGGTTGATCGGCCGCCAGCAGTGTGCCTCGGCGACACAGAAGACGGCCGAGGGCGATTTCCGCCAGGTGGTGCTGTAGAAGGGACACGCCTTGGCGGAGGAGGAGAGGAACTGGGTTTCTTTGTAGCCTTCTTGGAAGTACGATGTTTAGAGGAAGGAGGAACCGATGGTTGGGAAGTTGCGGTACGTAAAACCTCTTCACGATTATGCTCTTTTTTCGAAGTCTTGGTGTCCGACTTTTGGGCTCGAGATTTAGCAGAACCCGATGAAGGGTGAGCCAGAGAGTGGGCAGGCGAAAGTGGTGAGGTTGAACGGGCGATCTTTGCGCTGGCCGATCTGACGACCGTGGCACTAAAGGTAAGGTCGCAAGTCTGCGTGGCCGCCTCCTTTGTTGGCCGAGGAGAAGCAAGGACAGTGCTGTATTTTCCTGTCTGAGGCACGGTGGGCTTTCGACTGGCGAATAATTTTCGAGCAGCAAAGGTAGACACCTTTTCCTTCACTCTTATTTCCTGGATGAGTTTTTCGTCCTTAAAAACGGGGCAATCTCGAGAGGAAGCAGCGTGGTCACCCATACAGTTGATGCAGCGAGGGGATGGAGGTGGACAAGCACCCTCATGGGCATCCTTGCCACACGTAACACATTTGGCCGGATTGGAACAAGACTGGCTGGTGTGATTGAACCGCTGACACCGATAGCAACGCGTAGGGTTTGGGACGTAAGGGCGAACGGAAATTCTCATAGCCTGCTTTGATTTTCGATGGGAGTTGAACTTTGTCAAATGTCAAGAAGACAGTGCGGGTTGGAATGATGTTCGTGTGAACCCTTTTCATAACCCTATGAACAGCCGTTACGCCCTGGTCAGACAGGTAGTGCTGAATTTCGTCAGACAAACCATCGAGGGAGCGTGTATAAACGACTCCACGCGGGTGCGGTTCCACCCGGACAGGGAAGGTGTGTAGTAGTGAGGTACACAGCAATTTTTGTGCCTGGAGGGCACTGACTGTTGCCAACAACAGGGTGCCATTCCGTAATCTGGAACAAGACACTACAGGACCTGCAATTGCGTCGACACCTTTCTGAATAATGAAAGGGTTGACCGTGGAGAAGTCGTGACTTTCGTCAGAGCGAGAAACAACAAGGAACTGTGGCAACGATGGAAGAACTGTCTGTGGCTGAGACTCCGTGAACTTACGCTTGTGAGCAGACATAGTGGAAAGTGAGGAAACCATTGCGGAAGAATCCCCATGATTACCGGCGTCTCCGATGGCGCGCTCCTCCCTTGTGGGGACCCTCTCTGAGAGCACTCCCGCCTTAGGTGATTGTTCACACCTCAGGTCACACCTCCCGACAAACGGACGGAGGGACCAATCGACACTTTCGGAAGGTATCAGCTCGGGTAATCACCCCTCTCTGGGCCTGGCCGTTACCAGGGGGTACGTACGTGTCCTACCTCTCTACCCGGGGTGGGGAATTACGCGTTACCCCGTCACCGGCTATGCATTGAAGTGCGTGGGTCGGCCTTCAGACACGCACAGGGAGGAAAAAAGAGAAAGGGAAAGGAAAGAAGAGGGGGTCTCAAACGCCGAAGCGGAGGAAAGGGCAAAGAGAAGAGGGAAGGAAAAGAGAAGGACAGAGGAAGGACGAAGACTGGCAAGTATAGAAAGCAAGGAATTTGTAACGGTTTCGAGCGTCCGTCTCCAGATGTAGGCACAAACCATACTCCCACAGGGGGAGAAAGGGAAGGAAAGAGCTAGAGGTGAGGGGGGGGGGCGAAGATGGGGGATGGGGAAGGATGCGGAAAGGGAGGATATGCAGCCCAGAAAGGAAGGAGGGCCACATTAGCTCGGGGTCCCGTGCTCGCTACGCACGTATCCACAGAAGAGTTGTGGACCCCCTGGGGGGAGTCATATGAAGACACGGCCTTAGGATTTGTCGAGTTAGATATGTTCGAAATTCTAAGAAAAATTGGAATGAACTATAGGGGAAGACGGGCAACATGCAACATGTTGAAGTGAGGGAACAATTGAGAATTTAATATCATGAAGGGAAAGGTCATACTGAAAAATTTAAGACAGGGCTGAATTTTTTCGTCCCCTACCATTGAATCTACAAATCGGTAAAGGAATGACGGAAATGGAAGGTTCCAGAGTGGGATTAAAAGTCAGCGTGGAAGGATGTCAGTGAGAAGATGGTCAGAAAAAATTTAAGGAATACAAGAATGCTGCTTGGAATTGATGATCTGAGTACAGAATACAGATTGAAGGAATAAAAGAAAGAAGGTTGAGTAACAAATGAGTTTACTGAGAAACTTATCAAAATTCGTGACAAAATGAAAGATTATTCTATTACTTTGTAAGTAAAACATGATTTGAGGAGGAGGAACAGGATATAAAAAGCGAACTGACAGAGGCAACGAGGGCATTCTGTGCAAGGGAAGTTTAATACCATCGAACACAAGCTATAATTTGAGGAAAAAATGTGGAAATTGTGAGAAAAACCAGAAAAGAGAAGAAATGTGGTGCGCCAGAAGGAAGTTTAAATTAGATTTACTCATTAAGGTAAGAAATGAAGACGCTCTCCGCAGATTTAACAATGAGTCAAACGTATGGAAAGCACTGGCAAGAGTGGAAAACAGGCAAAAGCTCCTATGGCATTAGATGTAGCTGTAGATGGTGTGAACTGTTCGGGATAGAATGTAGGCCTATCTGACGAAGTTCAGATGAAGAGGCTGCCCAAGAGAAATTCGTGGCAGACCACATCGAACCAGAGGACGACGAAGTAATAAGTGTGCACGAAGTGCGAAGCCGTTTCCATGTATGCAACCATTTACAGCCCAGCAGAACAGGCATGCTTGGGTCAGAGCGCTAAGACTCTTAAATCACACAAGCAATGCTGTAATTATCTTAGATTACTTCCCTTACGATAGTTCAGGGACAGCCTAAGTGCTAGAATGTTCATACACTCCTGGAAATTGAAATAAGAACACCGTGAATTCATTGTCCCAGGAAGGGGAAACTTTGACACATTCCTGGGGTCAGATACATCACATGATCACACTGACAGAACCACAGGCACATAGACACAGGCAACAGAGCATGCACAATGTCGGCACTAGTACAGTGTATATCCACCTTTCGCAGCAATGCAGGCTGCTATTCTCCCATGGAGACGATCGTAGAGATGCTGGATGTAGTCCTGTGGAACGGCTTGCCATGCCATTTCCACCTGGCGCCTCAGTTGGACCAGCGTTCGTGCTGGACGTGCAGACCGCGTGAGACGACACTTCATCCAGTCCCAAACATGCTCAATGGGGGACAGATCCGGAGATCTTGCTGGCCAGGGTAGTTGACTTACACCTTCTAGAGCACGTTGGGTGGCACGGGATACATGCGGACGTGCATTGTCCTGTTGGAACAGCAAGTTCCCTTGCCGGTCTAGGAATGGTAGAACGATGGGTTCGATGACGGTTTGGATGTACCGTGCACTATTCAGTGTCCCCTCGACGATCACCAGTGGTGTACGGCCAGTGTAGGAGATCGCTCCCCACACCATGATGCCGGGTGTTGGCCCTGTGTGCCTCGGTCGTATGCAGTCCTGATTGTGGCGCTCACCTGCACGGCGCCAAACACGCATACGACCATTATTGGCACTAAGGCAGAAGCGACTCTCATCGCTGAAGACGACACGTCTCCATTCGTCCCTCTATTCACGCCTGTCGCGACACCACTGGAGGCGGGCTGCACGATGTTGGGGAGTGAGCGGAAGACGGCCTAACGGTGTACGGGACCGTAGCCCAGCTTCATGGAGACGGTTGCGAATGGTCCTCGCCGATACCCCAGGAGCAACAGTGTCCCTAATTTGCTGGGAAGTGGCGGTGCGGTCCCCTACGGCACTGCGTAGGATCCTACGGTCTTGGCGTGCATCCGTGCGTCGCTGCGGTCCGGTCCCAGGTCGACGGGCACGTGCACCTTCCGCCGACCACTGGCGACAACATCGATGTACTGTGGAGACCTCACGCCCCACGTGTTGAGCAATTCGGCGGTACGTCCACCCGGCCTCCCGCATGCCCACTATACGCCCTCGCTCAAAGTCCGTCAACTGCACATACGGTTCACGTCCACGCTGTCGCGGCATGCTACCAGTGTTAAAGACTGCGATGGAGCTCCGTATGCCACGGCAAACTGGCTGACACTGACGGCGGCGGTGCACAAATGCTGCGCAGCTAGCGCCATTCGACGGCCAACACCGCGGTTCCTGGTGTGTCCGCTGTGCCGTGCGTGTGATCATTGCTTGTACAGCCCTCTCGCAGTGTCCGGAGCAAGTATGGTGGGTCTGACACACCGGTGTCAATGTGTTCTTTTTTCCATTTCCAGGAGTGTAGAATCTGTGGCGACCATACGCTGCCGCAGGTAGATCAGGCGACAGCTACTTCAGCAGTTACTATTTATGAAGCCCAATTTTGCCATCTAGCGGTAGTATGTATCATGTCAGTAACACTGCTGTGAATTATTGGTCCGATTTAAAGCAGTTGGCACCTGACGTTTAAGATTCGAAGATAGGACCTTTTCGCGATAAGTGTGGTTTGCAGGCGCGCACCACAACGCTTCGCTCTAGGCGATTGAAAATCACTTGACACACTGAAGATCCTACGGAGTCCAAGTAAGAATTCTGAAATTCTCGTGTGATGGACAAGGTGGTCAGGAAATCTGGAAAGCTTTTAAGGGTGCTGGATATAGGTTGTGCTGAGAAATAATTTGTGAAAAATTTTACACGTTGTGTTTCGGAGGTAATTGCCAGAGGAATTAGCCGATCAGGCCACTCCGCGCAAAAATTCCAGTTGCCCGCTCGAGACAGTGTTGCCGAACGTGTTCTTCGTTTAGTTCCCTAAAACCTAACAAGAGAGCGACACAAAAATTGGACGTGACACGTTACGATCGACACCGAACCAGAGGCTGAGCAGTGTCTTGCGCTGTCATCACGCTATCAAAGAAATTGCAACTAAATGTATTGGGCGAGCCGCTTGAATTTTCGTGCGCGACGACCTGGTTTGTTAACTTTAGTGCTAATTAACTCTGAAATTGAGCGAAGTATCTAATTTCTCTTAGCACACCCCACCCTGAAGCACCGTTGCAAGCTTTTCGGACTGTCTCCAGCCACACAGCGCATCTCTACAGCGTCTCCCAGATGCTGGTCTCCTCTTTGGACTGTTGGCATCGCACGTCTTGAGACACGAGAAACAAATCGTTATAATACATGTATCTTTTTAAGTAGCGCCTGACGGATCTGACGGGCACCAAGCTTTTGTAACACAGTAAGAGAAGGTAATTCACCTCTCACTGGTGTATAGGGGATGTGCACAGTTCAGGCTGCTCGCTATCAAATGCTACTTTAAATCTCATTACAGATAGCTAGAAAAGGGTTTCACGAAGAAAAAGACTGCTACGTTTCATTAACAGTGCTTGTGTATGACCGACTTTACCAAAGCAGTATCCCTCGATACCTGCGAGGTTGAAACGAACTTGTCGGCAGGTGAAGCGCAAACTCTTCTTGTGTTTTATTTCCAATCCAAAAGTCGGGTCAGTCATCCTCGTGTGCAGGTGCGATGGCTACATGATTGGTAGCAGTGGTCGTTATTATTTTAATCTATCATCCTGGGACAAATCTTGGCCAACGAAATCTTTCAAAGTATTTTTACCACTAAGCATTTAACCCCGACTCCGTAAAATGAATCTTTTTTTACGTATGTGATAATTATAATGAGCATAAAGAGCTGGACGTATAGGTGAGCTGCTGGAACATGCCAGCTGGTGCTGCCCCTGCCGGTAGGGACTGATGATGCACACCACCGAGGCGCCAGCGCCACGGAGCTGGCGCCCTCAAGGCCAGCACGACACGCCCGCCTGTGAACGCACCCACGCACCCACGCGCCGACACGCACGCTAATAGGCCACACGCCGCGCACACAATTGGTCGCGCCTAGCGGTACGGCTCTGGAGCTGGAACTGGACCAGACGAGCTCAGCTCAGCTGACAGACCCCGTGCGCCTTGTCTTCCAGCTATGCATACACATGCCGCTCACGTATTTCGCCGGATTTAAAGTCCCACCATCGATTGTTCGGTCCCTTAGTTTACGAAGTGCTTACTTCGTTGTTGAAACATTGACTTATGTAGCCGATATGGTTGTGTGTCTAGTAAGGAGTAATGCCGTTCTGAAGTAGCACGAGTTAGATAACGTAGACGCCGAAATGTACGAGTTGTGACTTCCTGTAATTTCACATTGAAGAGTCGCTGCCTCACGTGAAACCGTATGTTCTGTGACATTTCAGCAACGTGTGACGAGAAGTTGAACCAATAAAAAAGAACACTTCGCAAACGTAACTTGAGACGATTATTTCATCTGTTGCTTTTAGCTAAACCCCTCATTTCGTGGATTTTAGATTACGGACACCCGATCAATGGATGCTGCGTCTGCGCACTGGCACACTGATAGACTGAGTTGGCTTCCCCCTTCGCTAACTTAATATTTCACTATATTTTTACTAGAATGAAGACTGTTGGGAGCTACGCAGTAGTGCATGTGGACCGATCGGACTTTTCTAAAATCTACTCTGCATATTGCGATTTGGTAATCGGGCACATAATACGTAGGAGTGAACATTGCAGATTAGTAATGAAATCACGCCAATAGCGGGTCGATGCTACATCGAACTGTTACATATCCCTTGTTACAAACTCTGAAAAATACGATTCGAAGTACAAGGAATGTTCATAGAAACCTGTGATCTGATCGGTTACCGGAAGGAAATGAGAAAATAATCCCGCATGTTATGGAATCATTGACAGCCACAGCCCACGATGCTTATATTGCGATAGATGAAAGCAGGAAGCAAAGCGTGAACAGTAAGGTTTCTCCTAACTGCTCTGAAGAAATTTTTAGGCTACGTCTTTTATCACTCATGCATTTGCACAGAAAACCTGTCATTTGTATCGATGTAAACATTGGTGTAAACATACAAATAAGCTTTTAGAAAGGGTTATTACGAGATCCTCAAAAACACGTAGTTACTGGTACTATTTGTTGTAATAATATGGCAGGATACATCGATTGTTAACGAATTTTCGTATTTAGTTTTTCGAGTTAACTTGCGTATTGTCTAAGTACGCTGTTTTAAGGAAATGGTACATAGAATATTCATGAAAAGCGCGTCATCTTTGTAGAATTTCTTACATCTCTTAATAAAATATCGTCGTTTAAACGTTTCACAAGGCAGTAACAAAATGAAAGGTTGTTTGTTGTAGATTTAGCGTAGCTTAGTTGTTGGAGACTAAGTATGAGGCAGAGTGTCAGGTTCGCGTCGTGTTGTATGCAACTATTTTCCCACCTTCGTGTTTTCTGAAAGGTCATTACTAAGAAGAAATACTTGGTTGGTTGTTTGAGGTTAAAGGGACCAAACAGCAAGGTCATCAGTCCCTTGTTTCAAATAGACTCCATTCTGCTAACGGGACATCTCAGTATAGTCAGAAAAATAAAACGGATAAAGGGGAAACGTAAAAGGGCAGTCACGTTGTCATTAGTAAAAACAAATGAGGGAAGTTGGCAAGAGAACGAACCCAACACTATGCTGAAACAGCATAGGCAAGACCACCTGTGACTTAAAAGGTACAACTGCTATAATGCAGAAAGTACGTATGGGAATAGAAAAACTAACCAAGCCTTAAAAAGAAGGGGTAAAAACAGAGTAAAAGGGAAAGAAAAGAGGATTCCGGTCAGGGAGGTGAATCGGGAATCTCTGAACACTGCCTACAGTGGGAGACACCCAAACACTCACCGCCCTGCCCCAACACCAGAGGGAGATTAAAAACTTTAAAACTGAGAATAAAAACCACTCTCCCGGAGGAAACCTAGAACCAGAGAGACCATCCGGGAATCGTCAGCCAACATCAAAGGTAAAGTGTGGGGGAGTCTGTACTTAGCACGCAGAGCCAAAAGAAGGGGGCATTCAACCAAAATGTGGGCCACTGACTGGAAGGCTCCACAACCACATAGCGGGGGTGGCTCATCACGCAAAAGGAAACCATGGGTCAGCCTGGTATGGCCAATGCGGATACGACACAGTGTGGTCGAGTCCTTGCGGGAGAGGCTAAAGGAAGAACGCCATGGGCCTGTATTCACCTTAATGGCACGAAGTTTATTAGACAGTGGAGTAGCCTCCCAAGAATTGGCCCATGACTGTGCAAAGTGGGATTTGATGTGAAGCCGTAAATCCGCTGCAGGAGGGGTTACAGAAAACGGGGGGTAAGTAACTGCTCCCCCAGCCAAACGATCAGCGAGCTCATTACCCGGGATACCCACATGGCCCGGGACCCATAGGAAGTCAATGGAACAAGCAGCACGGTGAAGATCAGCGAGATGGTCATGGATGGCAGAGACCAAGGGATTGCGCGAAAAACACCGGTCAATAGCAAGAAGGCCACTCATCGAGTCCGTACATAACAAAACGCGGTTTTAATAAAGGTAAGGGCCCGGGAAATTGCCATCAATTCCGCAGTAAACACCCCACATGAGGGTGGCAGTAGATGATTTTCCGTTCCAATGAAGGACGTGAAGGCATACCCAACATGATCAGCAGATTTAGAGCCATCAGTGTAAAAAACAACAACATCCCGAAACTCCCATAAAATTTGGCGGAAAAAGGAACGGAACACCACCGGGGGGGATGGAATCTTTCGGACCGCGGCGGAGATCCATCCGAATTCGAGGCCGAGGAACTAACCAAGGAGGGGTGGAGGGGAGGGAGCGAGGAAGACAGGACAAAGAAGGAAGCCGAAAATCACGGGTAAGAGACGCAAGGCGCAGCCCAACCGGTAAACCCGCCCGAGGGCGGGAGTCAGGCGGGCGACGTCCATGGTCTGGGAATAGGATAGAATAGGAAGGATGAGTGGGAGAAGAACGGATAGTAAGGGCATAAGACACCAGAAGCTGGGACCGCCGAACAGAAAGGGGGGGGATCCCAGCTTCAACCAGGAGACTATCAACAGGGCTAGTAGGGAAGGCACCGGTGGCCAAACGGATACCACGATGGTGGACTGGATCCAGCACGTGCAGCGTGGAAGGAGCAGCTGAACCATAAACTTGACAACCATAGTCCAAACGTGACAGAACTAGAGCACGATAAAGACGGAGGAGGAGGGAACGGTCCGCACCCCAGGAGGAGTGGGCAAGGAAGCGAAGGACATTGAGTTTACGGAAACATCCTACCTTCAGGAGTCTGATATGGGGCAGCCAAGTGAGCTTGTTGTCGAAAAGAAGACCTAGGAAACGAAACTGTGGAACCACAGGCAATCTTTGTGCAGCGAGATAGAGCTCTGGATCAGGGTGGACCGTAGTACGGCGACAGAAGTGGACCACCCGCGATTTTGAAGGAGAGAATTGAAACCCGTGGGAGAGGGTCCATGCAGAGGCACGCCGTATAGCCACCTGGAGCTGCCGTTCTGCAGATGCCATCGAGGAGGAACTAACCCAAATGCAGAAATCATCCACATACAGGGCAGGGGCGACCAAGGGACCGACAGAGGCCACAAGTCCATCGATAGCAATGAGGAAAAGAAGGACACTCAAGACAGAACCCTGTGGGATGCCCGTCTCCTGGGTCCGTGGAGAACTAAAAGCAGTACCAACTCGAACTCTGAATGACCGATGGATCAGGAACTGGCGGATAAAAATCGGGAGTGGGCCCCGAAGACCCCACTGATGAAGGGTTAGTAAGATGTGATGGCGCCAGGCCGTGTCATAGGCCTTGCGAAGGTCAAAAAACACTGCAACCAAATGGCGGCGCTGGGAAAAAGCCTGCCGAACTGCGGATTCCAAGCGAAGCAAATGATCGATTGGAGATCGTCCCTCTCGAAAGCCACACTGGTAAGGGGACAATAGATCCCGAGATTCGAGGACCCAAGTGAGCCGACGGGCTACCATCCGTTCAAGTAACTTACAACCAACATTGGTCAAACTAATTGGCCGATAGCTGTCAACAGATAGGGGGTTCTGACCAGGCTTAAGGACAGGAACCACAATGCTATCCCTCCACTGAGAAGGGAAGTCACCCTGGAGCCAGATACGGTTAAACACCCGAAGAAGATGGTGCCGTTGTGGAGCACTGAGATGTTGAAGCAGCTGGTTATGAATGGAATCTGGGCCAGGAGCCGTATCATGAGAAGCAGATAGAGCAGAAAGAAATTCCCATTCAGTGAAAGGTTCGTTGTAAGATTCTGACTCACAAGTGGTGAAACATAAGGTGACAGCTTCAGCCTGCTGTTTTTGATGAAGGAAAGCAGCTGGATAGGAGGCCGACGCTGATGCCACTGCAAAATGGGTCGCAAGATGTTCTGCAAGAACTAATGGGTCCGTACAAATGCCATCTGGGAGGTGAAGGCCTGGGAGGGTGGACTGCCGATGGCAACCTTGGAGAGAGCGAAGTGTAGCCCATACCCGTGACAGAGGGACAGTGGAACCAAGGGAAGAAACGAATCGTTCCCAACATATCCGCTTGCTCTGTTTGATTAAATAACGGGCTTTAGCGCGAAGGCGCTTAAAGGTAGAAAGGCTGGCTACAGATGGGTGCCTCTTAAAGTGTTGCAAAGCTCGACGGCGATCACGGATGGCAATGGCAAGGGCCGTACTCCACCACGGGACTTGCCGACGACGAAATTGTCCAGATGAGCGCGGGACAGCAAGGTTAGCAGCGCGAACAATCGCGTCAGACACGTCACGTAGGACGTCATCAATACAACCCGACAAAGAGGGAGAAAACTCGACCTGTGCAGTATATAGAGGCCAATCGGCGCGGTGGAAAGACCAACGAGGTAACCTCTCCATCGGGGAGCGGGAAGGGAGCGTGATAATCAACGGGAAATGGTCACTGTCACAAAGGTCGTCGTGTGGCGACCAGTGTAATGAAGGGAGGAGAGAGGGAGAAGAAAGAGAAAGATCAATGGCAGAAAAGGTACCATGACCAGCACTGAAATGAGTAGGGGAGCCATCATTAAGAAGGCACAGGTCGTGGTCTGCAATAAATTGGTCGATAAGAAGACCTCGTCTAGATGGAAAGGCACTGCCCCACAAAGGATGATGAGCATTAAAATCCCCAAGGAGGAGGAAGGGAGGAGGAGGAAGTTGCTGAAGAAGGGTGGTTAAGGCAGCAGGTGTAGGAGTCCTGTCAGGAGGGAGATAAAGATTGCATACTGTGACTGCAGAGTCTAAGTGGACCCTAACAGCAACTGCTTCCAATGTAGTTTGGAGAGGAATCCACGTGCTAGCAATGTCTGTACGGACCAACGTACAAACGCCACCAGAAGCCCGCAAGGGTCCGACCCGATTTCGACAGAAAACACGGAACCCACGGAGGGTCGGTGAGTGAGCATCAGTAAAATGAGATTCCTGGAGAACCACACAAGCTGCTGAGTAGGACGAAAGAAGGGATTTCAATTCCGGAAGGTGACGATAGTAGCCATTACAATTCCATTGGAGAACCACAGAACGATGGTTTAAATGAGGGCTGAACACGCTAAATCCAGTATACCGCCGGGTCCCCACCCGTCACCGACAAGGAGGGGGCGACATCCATAAACGACAGGTCAGAATCCGGTTGTGAAGCCGGGGAAGGGACCTCCGGTGACACCAGAGGCTCTTTGTCCCGGGACTTATGTTTCTTCTTCTTTTCAGGCTGAGATCGAGGAGGGCTGTGTGGCATAATGGAGCCAGCTGCAGCAAGATCAGGAACAGAAAGAGACCGGGCGACCTGGGGGCCGATAGACCGCGGCTCTCGCGGTCGCCGCGCTGCAGCAGACCTTTGACCTGGAAGGTGCCGGGAAGGGGCATCCCGGGAGAGGCGCCCTTGACCGGCAGACGCCGATGGAGTGGGACACTTCTCCGGCTGGGGAGGGGGAGCAGCGCCCAGAGGAGAAGGGGTGGGAGCCGCAGGGGAGGGGGGAAGGAGAGGGGTCCGGGATGGGGGTAAGGAAGGGGGAGGAAGGGATGAAGATGTAACCAAGGTGTAACTAGATGTCATGGACACAGGGTGCAATCGTGCATATTTCTTACAGGCCTCTGTGTAGCTTAAACGATCAAGGGACTTATACTCCTGTATCTTTTTTTCTTTCTTATAGACTGGGCAATCTGCTGAACGTGGAGAATGACTACCATGACAATTTACACATACAGGAGGGGGAACACAGGGACTCCCCTCATGGAGTGGACGTCCACAGTCACCACAGAGAGGGTCCTGGGAACAGCGAGAAGGCATGTGGCCAAAACGCAAGCACTTAAAACACCGCATAGGAGGTGGGATGTACGGCTTCACACCACAGCGATAGACCATAATCTTAACTTTCTCAGGAAGGGTATCCCCTTCAAAGGCCAGGATAAAGGCACCAGTATCAATACGATTATCTTTAGGACCCTTCTGAACACGCCGAACAAAGTGAACACCCCGCCGTCCGAGATTGTCCCGAAGTTCCTCATCAGTTTGAAGGATGAGGTCTCTCTGAAAAATCACACCTTGTACCATATTTAGAGACTGGTGAGGGGTAATGAACACTGGAATTGTGCCAAGATGGGTACAGGCACGAAGGGCTGCAGATTGGGCAGCCGAAGCAGTTTTTATCAGCAACGAACCCGACCGCATCTTGCTCAGGGAGTCCACTTCGCCGAACTTGTCTTCAATGTGTTCCACAAAGAATAAAGGTTTGACACTGGTGAAAGTATCTCCATCAGTCCTGGTGCAAACTAAATAACGGGGGAAAGGTTTTGCCCCTAGACGACGGGCCTGACCCTCCTCCCAGGGGGTAGCCATGGAAGGGAAGGCCGAAGGGGCAAGAAAAGCAGCACTTGAGGAATCAGTACCATGCACAGAGACGGCCGCAGAAGAGCGGCCAGAGTTTTGGACCCGTATGCGTTTCATCTGCATAGCGTCCGCCCTGATACCACCCACTCCGATCAGGGGCTCTCCTCACGGGCGCCACCCAGCCACAGCAAGGGCCGTCTGGCACGGCGGCCATTGCCGGGAGTTCCGATGCTCCAGGATGACGAGCAACCACTCCAAGGCATGCATGAGGAGGTCACAGCTCAGGTATCAGAAGTGTGATCCCTGTGTGTTCAGGGGGCTCAACCAAAAGGGTACATAGCAACCCCACCACACGGGCTGGCTACCGTGCTGGCTATGCACCCTAGCATCAGACAACGACGTAAAAGAAAAGGTGGAATGTACTAGGAGGGCACACGTCGGAGACACTAGGTAAGGTGCTCTTCCCCAAATGGCTCACACTACGGAAGAGAAATTTTGGAATGGAGGTCGAACCCCAGAGGGGGACCAAGGAATGCCAAAAGGAGGAGATGATTACGCAACAAAGCCGGAGTGTAAAACCAACAGAACCAGGAGGATAGTGGGGGCCAACATAAGCAAGGACACCAATAGAGGGAGAGGAGAGGGCGAGGGGAAAGGGGTATGGAGGGGAAAGGAGGGGTAGGGAAAGGAAATGCAGCCCGGGAGAGAAAGAAGGCTTTAATGGCTCGGGGCCCCGTGCTCGCCACGCACGTATCCACAAAAGAGTTGTGGACCCCCTGGGGGGAAGAAGAAATACTGTAACATTCTATATTAAAGTAAGAGGGCTCTCTCAGTAGTAAGTTTGTTCGATTTAGTGGAGTTTTATAAGCTGATGCCTTTACTGACTTTACACGAAAGTTGTCTTTGCCTTTTGACAGGATCACGGGCGCCGCAACGGATGTGAAAGCTGCACCGTGTTTCAACGAGACAGCTGCTCGTCACCTTCAGGTGTTTACTGATGTGATGCTAGTTCCACCCACCCCTTGGCGCCTGCGATTTCTAGCATGCCAGCTCATTAGCGAGCGACTGCAGCAACTTGTCAGAAAATGATTCTGAAGACGGCGAGTAGATATTGTGCAGCGTTCGTATTATCCGACGCGATGCCCGTGAACCACTGACGCGGTTATTACATGACTGAAATCGAACAACACATGCTCATTGAGAGTGAAGTTTTTATTTGCGTGTGCTACAGGCAGAACACGGCTAGTATTTTTGCAAGGAAGGAGATGCGTTTTGTAAGAGTTAACGTATGAATTTTACATGCGTCCATTTCTCGTTTGCGAGACAGATCCAACAAAGCTGCCGCTGAAGGGCGCTGCTGTCTCAGATCACGTTAACGAGGGCGTTCTATGTGACGCGGGAGCGCTGCGTCTGGCGAGGTGTATACGCGGACAACAGTTCCCGGGTTTTACCCGGATTTCCCGGTTAGAACAATTTTCAAGCGTGAAAATACACTATGCCCCTGATGGGAGTACATTTTTTTCTGTAATAAGTGGCAATATACTCTCCCTTCCACACGTAAAACTTATTTTAATGGCGAAAGTTTTATACACCAGCATGAAACTACCCAGCACTGAAACGAAACCCAGCAAAAACATCTTTGGCGTGCAGTGACCTTGACACCGCGTGTTTTCGAATTACTGAAGTATTAACTTCAAATGCAGATATAGCAACAGCGATTCCACCAAATAAAGCACGGCAGCTTCCGAAGTACCGAAATATAGATTGCGCTGCACTTTTGTCAGCCAATCAGCTCTTGACGCCAGCCGACGACAGCTGATATTCTGAGCGCAGGACAAGTGGTAGTCAGCCAATAGCCAACATCATCGTTAAGTAGCGAGAACGCACTGAAGGAGGTAATGGTTTACGTTACTATACATACAGCATGGTAAGCTTTCACATACAATACTGATCGTCAATAAATGTTTGTCGATTTTTTGTCAGAGGTATGATTAGGCAGGGTCCTAGGGACAGAGCTTAAATTGCACCATCTAAATATGTCTGACAACCACGATTGTAAGATTCAGTGCTGTGCACCAAACATTTCGTGGGTTACCTGGCTGAATATGTTACGTTGAGCACTTCAACTTTTTCACAGATAAGCCAATTACACGTACAATTTCTCAATAACTCACTTCGCACATGTTCTGGACGTTAATTCTACTTTTTGCCATAGTTCCTGCATAATTTGCAATCTGTGAGAACTAAAATTATGAAAAATCTAGAATTTTGTCTATTTTAGCATGTGTTACCATGTAAGATATCAAACGCAAATATGCCAGTAAACTATTAAATAACGGCATAAATTACTGGTCTTCCGGGCCGGAAATTTTTCTGTGTGGGGGTCCTCAGTAAAGTTTTTAATGAGGGTCAAATGCTCCGTGATTTAAATTCATCATTCTCACAAATAATAATTCATCTTGCGCAGAAGAAAATTTACTTTTGAAGTAACGCTTCTCTAACCACCATTAGCAATATTTTCGCGCGACCTATTTCAAATGTAAACAGTTTGACATCACGCTCATCAAAACGAGACTCACAAAGACGCATTGAAAGCAGTTTTTTGTTAGTAAGCATAGCATAGCGTAGTCTTCGACATTTTGCTTGTGCCAGGCACTTATGTTTGCACCATGTTTTAAATGGCGCATTCTCTTTGCAACTGAAGTTTTAATTTGGTGTTTTACTCTCGTTTGTGGTTTATTGCTGCAGTATTATTCTGTAGTAGCGGGCTGAAGTAAAATTCTTTGTTGCAGTTCTGTTCTTACCTGTCAAAATTACAAAAATTTAGTTGCAAACTAGAATGAAAAATTCCAGTAAGTCTAAAAAATTCGGGTTTTCGCAGATTTCCTGTTCGTCCCGGGACGTATATAACCTCCCCTGATATTGTTTCTCGTCCGCGTCAACGTTAGCTGCGTCGTCCCGTATGAGGTTGAATAATAGACTCACGAGAAGTAAATAAAATTAGTAAATTTAGCAATGCACACTGTACGTTTATTGGATGGACGTAGTTTTCAATTAGAGGAATGGTTTGACGAACCAGCTACACTAGTCGTCCCTCGTAAAACTTACTCTACCTAACTACTCGAACCTACTTTCTGTGACCAAAAGCCTTTGTCTCTGCAATGTTTACCTCCACAATGAACTGTTCCTTAACGTCTCCGAGTTCTGCAAATCAGGCATATTGCATTACTACAACTATCAATTCACGTATGCCTGACAATATTTTGTTCAAGTACTTGATAGAGAAACTAAGTGTCCACATCCCATACCCTTACGTTATATTCTACGTATGCAAGCAGCAGTGCTCCCTTAAGTAATAAACCGAATTTGGAGACTTGAGACTGAACGAAGTCAACGAAACTCACGTGGTCGAAATAAAGTCACCGACTCGTCCCATTGGTTGCAGCTGACGTTTCATTACCTGATTCCTGGAACAAAAAGAGAAAATATTAAATACTGTAACATACAGCAAATGCAGGACATATTTACCCATTGGCCAGTATTTTATGGGCTGTCCTACCCCAAGAGCAAATTATAATTTCTCTTGTTAATTTTCTTCATTCTAAGCAATTCTGTGTCCTGGTACTCTGTCCCGAAATTAAATACCTTTGAAGCATATGTGATAACTTGGGTAAAGAATATAGACTAATACAGAAACACTGCAGCTTTTCACCATCTTATTTTTATGCCGCCCAACCTTAACGCGAATTACGAAACGAAATTTTCGTTGTTTTACTGAACTATCTGATCTGCAGAAAAATTAACACTGACAATGCAATGGTCAGGAACGACAAATGACTGTACGCCGCCTAAGCGAGATACGTCGTCTTACGCAGAACGTGCGAGACGTTAGTCTGTTCTTACCGCCTTATCGACTGCAGGGTACCAAAACAATTTTTGCTGTATAGATTATAGTAAACAATATTTATCACTGAATTTAAGTACAAAATACAACGAAATCTGAATGTATGACGTTGAATACCGAAGGAATTGCAGCAAACAGGGGTCACGGGTGTAATAATTTTTAGATTCACCTCCAAACGCAAGAACAGCTTCAATTTAAGAATTTGAACGAAACTTATGTAAGAAACACAGCAGCTTCCTTTTTACAGGAAGTAAGAAAATTCATTTTGTGATCAGTAGACAATTCTTCCAACTTTCCTGAAGCGCCTAAGATCTTTACGCCTCTACAGAACACATTCAATCGTTCATTCTGTTATTCTTTCAGATGAATGTAATATTTCATAATTTAAACTGCACTGTGAACATACGTGAATTCAAGAGGAAATATACTATGGGTACGCAGTACTGAAGGAGTAGGTCTGAAGTACATTTCAATGGAACAAGCGTCCAAAACTAAGTTACACGATCGTTGGAGGATCCTTTACTGAGAAGGGGTGGCCAGTATCATCTCTTCATTGTGTGTTAGAGACTGTCACCACATTCGCATGAAATTTAAATACGCAATACTTAGCAAAAATTAACTACTGCAGTTTTTATCTATGCTATGGAAATCTTAGTTTAATTTAATGTATTTTTCTCTATGTAACTTCTTTTAGTTATAACACTTGCTAAGAAAACTAACACAGAAGACAAATCTTGCTATTCTTTTAAACGTGAAGAGAGTTACTACTTCCAAACAGCGATTGCATTGTTTGTGAAACCTATCAAGTTGGGCCAAAATAATCTTCCCTTATATTTTTAGTCAAGTTACGCTGCGACAGTCTAGGCCTAAATTTCTTAACATTTTTCCTTTGGTGTACACCAAAGCACGTTTCAAACGTCCGCAACACCCCTACGTATCTTTGTGGATACAAAAACTAAGTACACACTTTATTATTATAGGCATAATTGCAAACGAAGAGGGTCCATTTCTTGGAAGTAGAGTTACTCCGAGGAACTATCTGGCGACAGTATGTTCTAGATATGTGAAACACGCATGATTGGGGGACAAAAATGTCTGCGACACCAACGCAGACATTTGGGAAATGCTGCGCTAGGCAACCAATTTTTAGCACAAAGCTGAGTAAGCACACTATCATGCTGAAGGAGTCCGACTCGTCTTTTCCCACCTGTGGTGTCTGCTTCCGAATTTTCTCGCACAACCTTTTCAAAATATAGTAATGACATGATAACCTTTACGCCAAAAATTATATTTACGTCAAAACTTCAGACATACGATGGACACCTTTGAGTTTTGCGGTGTGGATAATTTTGCTGGCTCTGTAAGGTGGCTGATTCACAGTTATAAAAACACCACACTTCTATGATTATACTTAACTTTCATAATCAGTTCGCTGAACGAGTTAATTGCTCATTAAACTAGGTTAAATTTCGAATCGTATACAAGTTGGACTTTTCGTTTTCTACCTTATGAAATACCCCGAATATGGCTCTTCTGCACTTGTGTGGTACGGACATTTTCTACTTGGTCTTACGCCCTTTCATTTTAGAACAAACACTTCTACAATTAGAACACTTCAGTTATCAGCCCTTTTTCAACCGCCTGCATTGCGTAAAGTATTACACTGTGGCCATCGTAAGAATAAACCTGATGTAAACATTACACCACGTGTGCTTCAACGTTTGCTTGGGTCTCATTGGATTTCGTTTCAAGTGGAGCAGAAGCCACGTTTTGTACAGTACAGTCAAATAAGAACATGCGGATACGTTTTATGCTGTGTTACACGCACACAGCCTGAGCGACAGTGCGGGACAACAGCTTTACAGGAACATTTTAACTTTGACAGCACTGACCTGCCAGCTGGTCCAACTAACCTGCAATGATGAGCCAGTTGCAGTTCAGATGTTAAAAGGTTCGAGCAGGGAAACAATATAGCTTTGAATGTCATTTATTTTGGAAGAGAACGAAATAATATTCGGCAGAATTCTAGAAAGACGAAAAGCAAAAAATGCTCTCGTTTTCACCTAACATGGTATTCTAATTGCAAGCAAGAGATGAAAATTCGTAACTGAAACACAGGTAATTTTTCTGAGCGAGCTGTGTGATGAAAAAGCATGCTGCTGGGATTTCACGTTGTTTAATACTGAAGCCAATGAAGGCATCAAATAAAGTCAGTCATTTGGTAGTCTCAGCTCCTTTATCTGAAAAAAAAACACTTCAGTTCTGGAACTATTATTTCCAACTACAGCTACGTTGATAACGAGTCAATCAGCAGAATCCACGAAAATCACCCAGGCGCCGCATTTTCTTCTCTTGTGACGTGCCGTTCAATATCTCGCCAGCGTTCAGTGTGACATGTGAAAAAGCTGCGTGCGTTAATTACTGCACGTCTGGAAGCTTAACGGTCTTGTTTCTCAGGACAAATCCCTTAACTTTGCTCCAGATCCGTTCTGTTTGGTTCATATTGTAATGGTACAGTGGCACATGTAAAAATGCAGCACTTATATGGTGTGCTCGATGCTGTGAAAAATTTGTTTTCGTGTTTCTACGACACTTATCACTATGTCAGACTACATCGTTGGTGTAAAACAATGTACACAATCCGAAAAGAGATTAGTTTTTTAATTTGTTATAAAATTATGTTTTCTTAATTTAAGCACACTACATAAACTATCTTTCATAAAATATCGATTAATAAATTATATTTGAAATGGGAACGAATTTCGCGTGCAGTGTGTAACTAGAAATAAGATTAGCATTATTCATGAAAATAAGTAATTTTACAATTACGAGACGTAGATGCTTCAAATTGAAGGAAAAAAAGGATGAAAAAGGCGAGACTAACCGGTGAACCATGAACTGGCCCAGATTATCTTCTACGCTACCCATTCCGTACACGTTCAGTGTGTATTTGTGTTTAAACTGTATTTGTGCAAGTTTTATTTGGGTATTACGTCAGCAGAGACAGCTGAGAGACAGGCTGTTTAAGATCAAAGTTTACATCACGGCAAGGTCGAAGTACCTTATAAAGCAATGAAGTAACATTAAAACAAAGCTAAACGAAGTCTTATTACGTTGTACTTTACACTGATTTACAGCAAGTGCTTTTCCGTCCTGTACTGTGCCACTCCTCAGTATTCCATCAACGGCAGTATTGACGTTATAATCAAACCATACATAATGCTGGCCTAATGATGCAACGATGTGCTTGTGCCCTTAAAGTGAGGCCAGGCGAGGATCAGACGAAATTTCTTCACCTCCAGTTATCAGCCTCTTGCTCGGCGAGAGGCCACACTAGTTATTTGTGTCCGACAAATGCATAGTGCAAAACAATTTTTGTATGTTGCCACTTTGGCAAAACTTAGTCTGGCATGCTTTACGACAGTCAGTCAAAGGTTCTTGTTATCAGGTTAGTTTTCTGCAGTGGGACCGAGACTTTGCCCTGATAGTCAAAAGAATCGTACTGTGCATGTTCCTGAACACTGGATAGAAGTTATCGCTCCAGCAAAGCCCATGAAACCTTTTCTTGTACGCAGCCTGAGAACTGCAAACATTTGAGTCATTTTAAACATTCGTTGAGAAGGGATCCGAAATTCAAAATGTCACATTGGATGCAGGTATCAGCAGATCTAGGAACTGTTCGTTTGAGTATCAACCACAACGTGTTACAATTCTGGAATGTATATTCCATCTCAAACCGTAAGGCTTCGCAATATATATTTTAAGCATTACAGTGTGGCGCTAACAAATTCCTGTTCTTATTCTCAGCTGTTGCCGATAAAAGCAGAAAAGTTTTTAGACTTTATGGGCATTTGCAAGTATATTCCAGAGAAATTCGAACAATTTTATGAAGAACTGAAGGCTGAGTAACATTTTAATGTTATTTCTTTGCAACTTTAGTCAGCATAATGCTTACTACAAGAAATAGCTTCAGTGACATTTCCTCTGCACTGCACATAGATTGTCAGGTCTATAGAGATTTAGTATTAATGTTTCATACGAATATGTTGGTGAATACTGTGCTTAAATACAAATGTGTATTATTGTTGGTTACAAACTTTTACTTCTGTGTAAGGTTACAACCTTCTGAGTCAAGGTATTTTTTCCATTTCTTTTTCTAATTTACGTGTGACCCTTACAAGTGCTTGTTAGTCAAATGAGGTATCAGTACACTCGTTTCATTGTTCTTTGGCTTTCGAAATATAAGCGTTTATGAAATGAATTTTCCTTCTGTCTGAAGTTTCGTTTCATTAAAAAATCTGGGAATGTATGTAATGTTGGACTATGCAATAAATGTATCTAATACGAGGCTCGAGTTCGGCTAGAGATAGTAACGTGACTTGTCAGTTGCGTAGTGGGCTTCTATTAACAATGGAAATTGTCTTTTTTACGGTGTAGCTTGCATATTGCTTACTGAAATCTACGCATTATTCGTCTCTTTTGTCCGGTGTGTACTAGTGAATTTGGTTTTTCTGTGTAAAGAAAAAGTATGCATTTAGATTAAGTAATTTTATTTTCTTGCCTACCGTTTTGAAGACGGTTAGAAGAAACAAACCATGTATGGAATCTACACGGACAAAATTTGTTTTACAGTCAGTTGCATATTTTATGTAATGAAGATCATGTGACTTTTGAAAAGTCAACAGTTCACATAAAGGCCTCTGGTCAATCGTCAAACAGGTAAATTAATGCTGTTGGATTCGGAGACCAATACGTTACACTTCAACCTAGACCATCGTCCTCCGAACAGTTCGGGGACTAAACGAGATGTCAGGAATTTTAAAAACATTGTTAGCCTGGAGGTTGAGACTTGTCTAGTGTCACTGGCGTACGGTTTGTACACTTCAGTTCCGAGTAAAATAAGAATTTTGTTTTTAGAGTTTACCTGGAAGCTTACTCCAGCACGCTCCGCGACAGGCTGTCCTTTGACCGTTTCCAGGTTCTACATGATCCTGGTATGGAAACTCAGGGTTGGCAGTGCTTGGGACGCCAATAAATCCTGCTGACGGAGAACCGCAAGCTAAGAGGTCTCTATATTCTACACAGGTTCGTGGCAGCGATCCGACACGCGTCACAGGTATTATTAGCAGGCCTGTCTTCCCCCAAAGTCAGGGCAGGTAGCGGAGTGTATTGAATTATGTCCAGCTGCCAAACCGCGTAGGTGGACAGCCTGCTCGGGGTCTTAATTCCTCGTGATGCATTTCTGCTCGTTGCGCTGAGCGATGAGCGCGCCAAGGCCGCTCTGTTTCTCTCCACAGCTGACAAGTGAGACAGGTTCCCGACGCCATTTACGCACTCATTACACGTTCCAGTTGCTCTAAAAACCTGATTAGCTCGAAAGTTAACTGCTGCCAACAGGCTTCCGATGATCTAACGTAGGACGGAGTTTATGAGCAATGTGACGCCCTGGCAAAGAATGTTCTCATTCTGGAGGTTTGAAATTTAATCACTGTCCATCCATCCAATTTTACTTAACCCTGGAAAGAAGGAACTACTGAGAGTGCAAAAAATCAATGCAAAAAGGGCAGTAACATCGTAAGAAATACTGACTGGGAATCTTATTCGGCAGTCACATCTTAAATGTTTTCTTCAATGTGAAATGGGAGGTGTACGCTCAGGAAAATTAACACTGGCTAGTGGTCTGCCGATGTAGCATAGTAACAGCCACCACATAGTAGACAAGGAGAAAAGAGCGGATACGTGAACATAAATTGTCTTTCGTCAATGTTTTGGCTAACCCCGCCTCTACTCTCTAACAAGAAAAGAAATGTGGGTTCAGGCTGACATCGTTACCTAAAGCACTATTTCATCCAACTGACAAATATTTACTTTACTGAATTATTCCTGTAACAACAGGCACGCTGACTTATACCATTCCACTATATTCAGATGGATTATTAATATGTGAAGCTCTGTTTACAAGAAAATTGACAATGAACCTACAAAACTAGTGTCACCTATTTTGCCTACATTGCGGTTCATTATTTATATGAAGCTCTTAATGGAAGAAATATGCCATTTTATTTAGATAGTCGCTGTGATATATAAAAGTGGAAGTGATACTGTTTCCTTTCAATGTCGTGTCATTTGTGAGAAGCATATGTAACGTCTCCTGGCAAAACATGTGGTAAAAAAGGAGTAAAGAGTAATTGAACTGGATGATTGCAATTGCGTGGACAATGATTGTGTGAACTTTATGTAATAAAGAGAAACCATTGTGTGTCATGTTTTATACTTTTATAGAATTATGTACCGATTTTATTAAAGATATGAGTCGGCGAGTACTGAAACCGCCACAGACGATACTTATTAAATATCAAACGAAGATGAGAATGTGAACGAGTATAAATAGTAGTGACCGAGCATTAATTTCTGTCGTCGTCTTGGAGTTACAAGAGTATTCCTACTGTGACGCTATATTGTATGCTTGTGTAGCATTCTTTTGTCAAGATTGAGAGAAGGACGCCATTAGGTACTGATTTGTGAAGGTGTGTAATAATTTAATCTGTCTAAATGTTTTGAATAGAGTTACTTAGTGGGAACTTACATTATGATTTGTAATAAGCTTGCCTGGTATTTTATCCCATCCTTTTAACACATTTTAAACTATTTAATTATTATTCGTGGTGCAGAGCTACGCTACGAGAGAACGAGCCGCTGGTGCGGCGCATTCAAACTGCATTAAATGAAACCAATCATACCGCAAAGAAGCGGACAGGTAACAGTGAACTAAAATTATTTCTTTCAGCTCTCTGGACTGCAGGGCAGAGCAGCAGATTTTATTATGTGCTTTACAGGTGGACGCGGGCTGCGCATGATATCTTAGTTCTGGTGTGGCAAACATAGTGAAAACATTTTTCTCTGATAATAGTCTCATGTTCTTGCATGTTAGCCGTGGTACTTATTGGTGTTTTACTGTTAACAAAAATCCACGGCAAAATTTTGATGTTGAACAAACATTGCGTACTGCAACATCAGTATTCATAACGAAATAACTTTAAGTAACCCTTTCAATAACTGTAAAGTAAGGAAGATATGTTTAACTTCATAGTTACAGTAACGAAACGATGCTCCCTTAACAGAAAGCCAGATCCATGGGCCGACGCGAGTGGCTTTGCTAACAGCATGACCGCAAGCAGCGGCTCTCCTGAGCTCGTGACCGTATAGACTGGATCTTCACCGACTGGAAAACCGTGGCCTGGTCAGATGGGTCACTATTTCAGTTGGTGAGAGCATATATACCACACCAAGTGCGTCAACGTAAAATTGCTCTTTTCCCGGAGCTCCTTTTACTGGTTGTGCCTGTAGCTTTTTATGTAATCTTGTTTGGATTGGTATTATTTTCACAGCGAAGCTGAATTTTTATCACAGTTATAACAGACTTTTTATTTATGTAAAGAATGGGGCGCTACAAAAACTGAACGCGAGCGAAATTCGAGTGCGCGATTGCGGAAAAACTGCCGGTTTTCTGTAACGCAAAGTTATCTGGAAGGGCTGGAGTGTGGGCCACGGAGAGCCGCAGGCAGCCAAAAAATCCCCTCCCCCGCTCGCTCTCTCTCTCTCTCTCTCTCTCTCTCTCTCTCTCTCTCTCTCTCTCTCTCTCTCTCGAACCAGCGGTCCGTCGAGGATTATCTCGCTCCGTGATCACACGTGGAGCCGCGGAAGCAGCGTACCAGGCAAGCATAACGCTTACACGTCACGAAACAACGGTTCGGAGATTTAATGCAAGCCAACAATGACGACTTACTTATTGGCCAAACAGAACACGTCTTATACTTTGTGGTAGGCCTACAATAGTTCACCCGTTAGAGCGTTTAGCTGCCTTGTATGAAGGCCATGACAGCCACTAACAAAGGCTTAGTTGTAGCAGTTTTAATTCCAGTTTCAAATCACAAAGTAATGTTTACAACTGTGCTCGCTGAGTCATTCATTTCCACCATCACATAATCAAAACTTACGAATATCAGGAAGGTTCTCCTAAACTTTGCAACTTTTCTAACGAAAGTGAACTTTATTCTAAGCCAAAATTTCGCAGTACATTCACGAATTGGCTCTATGGAGAAGCTGGAACGAAGTGACACCTGAGTATTTCATTCCACTCCAAAAGAAAAAACCCAATACAAATAACACATTCGCTACGATATAATTCACAGTCATTGTTAAATTCAATTTTTAACTGTTAGCACGAAACAAATTCATACGTTGTGCTGCGGCTTGACAATTATTGAAAATTTAATTATTTCTGCATTTCATTCTATGATTTAATACGAATTGTTTGCCCTCTTTTTCTGAACCGGTGCATCTGACCTAATTGATGAATCATTTTATGTTTGCTGTACATACCAAACTATCACTGCTATATTACGGAAGTCTTACACCTGGTGATTTAAACAACTGTAGTCACAGCGGTGCGATGCGCTCATAACCAACAAACCATGCCGTTCTTTAGGACGCTGGCAAGAATTTTAAAAGCTTTTCCCGGTTTGATTTTGCGACGTTTTTATTATACGATAACTTCCACGGCAGACACCATCAGCTGAGGCATTCAGGGGTTTGGTACGGAGGGGCTTCATGGGCCAGCATGCGCGTACCACAAAGACGCTTCAAGCGGCGAAGTTCTTTAAGTTTTCTTGGCACGTCTAATCTGGGTAAAATATTACCCATTAATTCTTGTGTATATAGTCTCAGCGTATCTAAAATTAACTGCAACATTGTCAAATACTCCACGGAAGCACAGAATTGTGCGGGGGTCCCCCATAGTAGTTGGGAGTGCATCTAAAGGTGTAGTTACTATTAACAAATTGAGTTATAGTATTTACGCGCGTAAGAGTGTAATCACCACCGTGGACAATCAGAGCAAGCAGTTTGTTTGCGGCGTTTCTGAAGATTGCTCCATAATGCTATGTAGAGGGTGATTCGAAAGTAACTGAACACTGTGCGTGTACAATTTACACAGCAGGAGAATGGAATGTTTTGTGAAACTGCTGTATTTTCGAGCTACAATGCAGAATGTCATTTGTGGTAGGCGTATCATGGGTGCTGATAACATCCTCTAAATGGTAGATGAAGTTCCGACCGTAAATACCCGCCTTACGAGTGCCGCGGTAGGGCTTCCTCAACCAACTGCATGGCACTTGCTACGGAAACATCAATTCCACTAATTTCACCTGCAGACGATACGTGAACTAACACCTGCAAACTACCCTAGATGTCAGAATTTCTGTTAGTGGTTACTCGAGCGCCATGATGCTGATCCACTGTTCGGTGGTCTGGTACTGTTTACGAGAGAGAGAGCATCTTTACCCTGGTGGTTATCGTGAACGCTCATTACATGCACGTGTAGGGGTAATGATAATTCTCGCGTAACTACAGTAAGGGGATATAAATACCGTTTTGAGGTGAACATTAGGTGTCTTATTGTTGACAGTCAGTTACTCGGGTCGCATGTTATTCCACAGCGCCAGACAGTATCAACAGCTTTTGGAACATCTATTTGGTATTCTGCTTCATGATGTCCCACTTGCTACAAGCACCAACTTTAATGCATGACGGTGCCCCGGCAGATTTCTGTCGGGAGGCAGGGGAGTATCTATTTTGCTTGCACCGATTAATGGACAGGTCGTGCAGGACCAGGCCCGCCAGATCTCCGGATCTTAAACCTGAACTGTCTTTGGGGCCGTCAAGGAGTTCGTGTATGGCGTTGCAAATGGGAATTTGGCACAGCTACAGCACTGTGTGGGAAGATGAGCACTTCACTGTTCGTCTACATGGACATTATTCTGAACATGTTGTGGGGTATGGTACAGTACATAGTTGCATTGAAATTCGGGTCCTTTTGCGTCACTGGTTTCTGAGAAAAACTGATTTTGTGTTGTTTGTGGTGCCCTCGTGATCCGTACTCTAGAGTATCTCGAAAATAAAGCAATTTCAGACATTTAACTTTTATTTTTATGCTTACATTACACCCACGACGTGGGTGCAGTTACTTCAGAATCATCCTGTGTAGCAGCGTGTGTCGTCGCCTCTCCTACCTTGTGGCGTTATACGTCTGCTGTTTTACCCCCACTGAACGCTGATATAATCTGCAGGAGTATGTGAAACAAAAATGCTCCTTTGTCCGAAGCAGTTTGATCATTTCTGTAATTTACAGCGTTACCATAGCTCACGTAAATGAAGGTATAGAAGACAGGCCGAAGTCTAGATAAAATGATGTACTCTTCTAATGTAAATGCGAACGTTTCAGTTGTAAGAGGTCCACGACTAAGAAATTTATTGCTAGCGCTCTCGAGCAGATGTAATTTCTATGGACTGCTCACGCGCTGCCTGCGATATGTAGGCTGTAAGAGAATCTCAGAGCAGAGAGCAGTGTTGGCTGCAGTAAGAGCAGTGTCAGTAGGAGTAAGTAGTAGCTAACTGTCGTGTGTGTCGAGTTGGGTGGGCCGGTCATGGGGAGCGATGGCGGTGCCTGGGCGATGTAGTATAAGGTTAAAAACAGCCGCGCCTATGTAGTTTGTTAAACTAAATTTGTACTATTGTTATATGAAGTCCCACGTAAATGTTTCGAAAAATCTTAAAAATCCTTTTTATATTATTAACTTTTTAGAATCATTCATCTGAATTTAAAGATTTTACTAACTTCTGCAATCCAAGGTCATCCCGATTACCGTAAAGAAAAATCAGTTGTTTGTTTCTAGACATGACAAATCTAGCGGCCAGCATTGCACTGGGCTGTGCTAGAAAATTTTCTTACAGGAGCAGATATATACGCGTTATCCGGCGACTTCATTGAGGTAAGAATTTTCGATTTATTCAGTATGATCTTTCAGGGCCATGGCGCAGCACTACTGTCATCCAGATTTACCAGTTTAGATTCACAGTCAATTATTGAAAGGTTACATATGAGTTTTTTTATTAGGTTAGTCATGTGATTACTGCGAGGTTACGGAATAATAAACTGTTGGGAGGTTACACTGGATGTGAATGCAGTACATATTTTTATTGTTGGGAGGTTACAGTGTTTCTTAATAGGTAAGTGGAGTAAAGGAAGAAACCGCCTATTAACAGGCACTTACGGAGTTCGTAATGGCAATACAGTTTTTATTGAACGCACTGAACAGTTTTACAAACTGCACACTGCAGTTTCTCGGCGAAGTGAGTGGTGTTAAGAAATACCAATGACGTCCACTATAACTGTAATTTTTATTCTTTCCACTATATGTAAAAGGTTCATTAATAAAGGCCCTAGTCCAAAAAATCCCATCTGATAACCCGAACGGTAGCAGAAACACCCCCTCTCACGTTCCGAAAGGTGTCGTGACGAATACAGACCCAGATGTAGCAGCCGCCGCCGTCCCCCCTCCCTCCACGACCTTGCTGACGCACTGTGTGCTGTTGTAGCAGCCACTGCATATAGCTACCAGTGTTCCACGCGTCCCACTGCTGCTGAGTCAGCAGGCACGTGGAGGTCGTTCCGCGGCGGCCACAGAAACGGCTGCTCTAACAATACGAGCCGTTACCGCGCACCATCTTACGTCATCCTGCGGTAATATTCAGGATAGGGCGACCTGGACCCCAAGGCTGGAGATACCAGCAGCGGCCGCCTGCGCAGATCGCAGCGTCTTCCACAACTTTCCGCCAAGGTGGTTCTGGCTGCGTTCCGCAGCGCATTTGGTCGATATGTCACCGATTCAACATGGAATAAGCTCAGCACTGATACTATCAAGGGGGAACCTCGTAGAAGCTAACGTCGACGGAGATCAATTTTGTTTCTTGAGAAATGTAGGAACAAGGGCGTAAGTAATATAAGTAAAGGCAAATCCACGTAGACTTAAACCTTGTGACGAAGTTAATTGGGGTACTCAATAGCAGGGAAAGTACAGGTGGCGAACTGTTATTTACAACGTTTACACAAACCGGACGAAAGTTGGAGTCGCGGGGCATGGAAATGAAGCAGTTGTTAAGAAGGGAGACAGGGTTGTAGCCCGTTCCCGATGTTTATCCGTCATTGACCAAGCATTAAAGTAAACCGAAAGAAGTTTGAGTAGGAATTAAAGTCCAGGGAAAATGAAAACAGTTTTGCGATGACATTGTTCTATCAGATACAGCAAAGGACTTAAGAGCTGTTGAATGGAATGGACAGTGTCTTAAGAGGATACAAGTTGATGAAAGAAGCAAAAACGAGGATAATGGGGTTTACTCTAATTACATGAGGCAGTGCTGAGAAAATGAGAAAGAGATAATGAAAGCAGTGGATGTGTTTTTCTATTTGGGTGCAAAATAACTGATGATGGCCGAAGTAGATGATATATAATGTTTACTGCCAATGACAGTCGAGTATAGATGTGTCGGGAGGTCTTTTCCGGGAGTATTGGTATGGGTGCAGCCATGTACGTAAGTGAAATGTGGACGATAAAAAATTTGGTGAAGAGAATATAAGCTTTTAAAATCTGGTGATACAGAAGAATGCTGAAGATTAGATGAGTAATTCACGTAGCCAACGAGGAGGTATTTAACAGAATTGGGGAGGAAAATTGTCACAACGTAACTGGAAGAAGGAATACGTTGATAGGGCACATTGAGACAAGGGATCGCTAATTTCTTTCTGAGGCAAGTGTGAGGGGTAAACATCTGAAACGGCGAGACGAATGCAGTAAGCAGATTCAGAAGAATGCAAGTTGCAGTTGCAGAAGTTATTCGGATATAAGGAGGCTTTCATAGAATAGAGTAGCACGGAGAGCAGCTACAAACCAGTCTTCAGACTACAGACCACAACGATTTATACTGTAGCATATTTAAGTACAGGATACATTTTCGTAACATGAACCGTGTCAGTTTTCCTATTTTGGTTTGCTAGTTACTCGAAATTAACTGGAAACTCCTAAACGTAATTGTGCAAGTGAGGTTCGATACCAATGCAGGTATCTTTCATTGTTTCATGCAATGAGGAACTATAATTTTTTATATAAATGTTGAAAAAATCTCACATGATTTTATTTTAAGTAGACACTTTATGTCTATTCAATCGTAAATGAGCAATACAGGTATATAATTTTTGCCTGAGGAACGAAGCCCAAAAGAACAGAAGATGAGTCTACAGCCCCGAGAAGATATCGTATTTGGCCACAGACATAAAAGATCGATATTTTGTGGGCATATACACACTCCTAACAAGACTCAAAATTGTGACTTACATATAATTCAAAATCAGTTCCTGGATCCAGTTGCTCAAAAAGGATTTAGGAAAGTCACTTCATCTGATATTTTTAACCAACATGGACAAAAAAAAATTCAGCAGCTGGGAAGTACTGCTCGACAATTAATGCATCACTAGCCCGTACACAAAACAGAAGAATCAAGGGAGAAAAGGGAGAGCTGCTTCGAAACTTCGAAGATTGCAATAATAGCTCTGTATGATCCAAGAACGCACAATAACACCTAATCACAATTAAGTAACAATGGTAATGAAATAGAACAGCACAATAGTACTGTATTAGCATCAATATTACTTTGCGTACTTTGTATTGTGGATCGTCTCGTGAAAGCTGAACACAGGCCTCTAATTCCGATGTTTCCAGAGTCCATCATCTTGTAGGTTGCCTTCCGTGATCTTAAGACGATTCTGGTTTGCTACCGCAATTTTTGAAAAGCGCTGGCATTAAGTTTTTGCTCATTGCACTTTAGACCGACGTCTTGGATCAAATTCCAACCTCCTTTGCAATGCTTCATTGTGTAAGTCGCTCTTTATGGCAATGCGCCCGTCGGCTGGAGTCCGCACCGGCTTTTTTTCCGCTCAGAATCAGCACGGAGTTAGGAAAACTACCACTTCGTGAAGCATAGCTAGCTTTCTTTACACGGACAATGTGTCAACTTTCGACAGAAAAACAATATCGAGTAAGCCACAGCGAAGCGTATAGAATGTATGCTAATATAACAAACTGTTTATCAAGTAGTGTCAACAGGAGGTAAGTTGGCTATTATGTTTTCCGCACGAAAGAACCGATGTTGGACGGTCTTAACGAAATTTTGCAACAACATTGACAGTGTGTGTTAATCACAGATGTCCATAAACGAAAATCTGATGTATCTTATTACTAGACCATTGCTACATGTCTGACGCCTTTATCATCGTTTGAATTTTGGAAGGTGTATTCATCGAAGTGCTGTTTATAGGTAGGTCCTAACGGCAGCAGGCCATAGCGAAAAGCAGGAACCCCTGCAAATGACCAATGATCGTTGCAGGGACAGGCAGTTGATCCTGAACGTACATAATGCAACTCATTATGCACAAACGGGTTAAGAGAGCCACTATTGGAATATTACACTAGGCACTGACAGCAAGTCCATGTGAACAGTACCTACCGCGAAACACTTCGCAGTAACCATCCGGAGCTACCTAAACGGGACTGCGCATTCCTTTTGAGGGAGGCTACAATGAAAATTTGCGTTCTTCGCCATGGGATCGGCCAGCAGCTGCGAGAACGTTATGGAGATGTTCAACAAATTCCAGTGGCAGACTAAATAAGTGAGACGCTGGGCGTAACGGAGAGTTTAAATTCCTATTAAGTACCTTCCATCAAGGATGGATGAACATTACTTCTACGGTCACCTCGAGAAATAATCACGACGAGAAAAATTACACATCAAGATCTCATACGAAGCTTTACCGACGACCTACCTACCTACATACATACATACATACATACATACATACATACTCTGCAAGGCACCGTATGGTGTGTGGCAGAGGGTATCCTGTACCACTACTTTCTTGACTCGCAAACAGCCAGGCAAAAAACGACTGTCTGCAAGCTTCCGTAGAAGCCCTAATCTCTCCAATGTTATCTCCGTGGTCCTCACGCGACTTTGACGTTGGCGCCAATGAAATCGTTCTGTAGTCTGCCTAAATTGCAGGATCTTTACATTTTCTCATTAGTGCCCCTCGAACAGAACATCGCCTTCGCTCTTGTGATTCCCTTTTGAGTTCCCGAAACTTCTCCGTAATACTTGCGTGTTCTACGAACCTATACGTACCAAGTTTAGCAGCCAGCCTCCAAATTTCTTCGACGTCTCCTTTTAAGCCAATCTGGTGTGGATCGGAAACATTAACAGTACTGAAGAACGTGTTGCACTAGTATCAAATGTGTTCTTTGCAGACAAAGCACGCTTTCCTAAAATTCTCCCAATAAACCTTACTCGACCATTCGCCTTCCCTACCACAATCCATATGTGATCATTATCTCTTTGCAGCGTTGCTTCCAGATATTCAGTCAACGTGGCTTTCAAGTAGCACACCACTAATGCTGCATTAACTTACATTTTCCTATATTTAGAGCTAGCTGCTGTTTATAACATCCGACAGCCACTCAGAGACTGTTCTCTCGTACACCACAGCATTATCAGAAAACAGTCGCAGACTCTTGCTTACCCTGTCTGCCCCATCATTTACGTATGTATATACGAGGGTAAGTATCATCCGCAATTTAGTTTTGTTCTTGTTTGTTTTGGTGTACTATCGTTTTACTTTTATGACGCATGCTTTGTTATATCTTTGCAATTTTCAAGCTGCTACGTTAGTTTCGTTATCGCTGCCGTGCTGTTAATCATGGCTGCTCTGCTGTCTATTTGCTCCTAAGAAGAGCAACGTTCAGTGATCCGTTTCTTGTGGTTGGAGGCCGTATTAGGGGCCGAAATTCATGGAAGACTTTTGGTACAGTACAGGAACAGTGTTTTGCCACAACAGAGTGTCTACGAATGGATTGAAAAATTCCAATTGGTCGCACAAGTGTTACGCACGATGAAGGAAACGGACAACAGTTTAGCGCCACAAATGAAGGAACCATTGAGCATTCACGTGAAATGATTCTCTTAGACGATTAACTATTGACCAAGTGGCACATTGTCTGCAAATTAGCCACGGTTCTGCGTACGAAATCATCCCTAACAGATTTGGGTTTCATCAAGTTTGTGCATGCTGCATAAAAAACGGACATCTGCAAGAAACATTTGGATCGCTATGGTAACGAAGGGGTAACTTCTTAGACAGGATCATTACTGGTGACGAAACATGAATCCATTATTACAAGCCGGAGAGTAAACGGCAGAGTATGGGATGGAAACACCCCAATTCGCCGTATTAGAGAAAGTTCAAGACCCAGCCATCTGCAGGAAAACTGATGCTTACGGTTTTTTGGGACGCACAGGGTCCAGTACTGGAACATTATGGGGAAAGGGGCACAAAAATAAACAGTGTACGTTACAATGAGATGCTTACTGCCAGGCTAAAGCCTACAATTCGAAGCAAACGCCGAGGATTGCTGTCAAAAGGTGTGTTGTTGCACGACAATTCCCGTCCGCATACTGCTGCCCACACTGCTGAAATGCTCCAGAAACTCAAATTTGAAGTACTGGATCATCCTCCATATAGTCCCGATCTCGCCCCCCCTTAGACATTAACGGGCCGTCGATCTGCCTCGGACGAAACAGTGAAAGAAGCGGTGCATTCCTAGCTCGCAGCTCAACCGAGAACCTTTTATGAGGGAATCAGGAAGCTTTTATAACGATGGGCCAAGTGCGTTGAAACGCAAGGAGACTATGTCGAAAAACAATGTTCCTGTAAGTTTCCTATTTGATTACAATAAAATTTTGTAACTAGTTTGCGGATAATAATTGACTTACCCTCGTGGGAAGTTCATACTTCCCTGGGGCACTCTTGCCGATACCCTTGTCTGATGGACACTCACTGTCGAGGAATGGTTTTTGTTACTTAAGAAGTCTTCGAGCCACTCACCTGTGAACCTATTCCGTATGTTACTACCTTAGTCAACAATCGGCAATGTGGCACCGTGTCAACCTTTCTTGCTACACATCTGCAAATTGACACAGATGGAGGCTGAGAATGGTACCAACGTACCCTCAGCCATACGCCGTAAGCTCGCTTCAGAAACAAGGGTGAAGATACAACTAATATCGTGTTTTAAATGGTACAAGCTAAATTAATGGGGAATCTAACAAAAGCTTAGAACATCTGCAAATTTAATTGCCTACTACATTTTAGTATTTTATGTACACTGAAGCATTAGTTCTACGAAATAATTAGATGTAGTATTCCACTTTTAGAGCAGTACTTACGCAAGTGTATTAGGGTCCCAACTGAACTTGGCATTTCAGTCGATAAGCCACAAGAAGACCTTTCAATTGAATTGTTGGCGCAGTTGGGTGGGGGGGGGGGGGGGTGTTCGTGATGCAACCCACTGGGGAGGGAAGACAGGACACAGCGACCCTTGGGAGTTTTACGTAAGGTGCGACCGCACGCGAACCTCTGCTCGCCGCCGAGTATCGATCCCGGGGCTGCTGATTGCCGGCTAGTGGCACAAACACCGGCAAACACCTAACTAACCACCTCACCTCACTTGAGGTCTGAGCGTTGCTAGCCCGCGTTAACGACGTTGCAAGGGATTCTCATGTACATCCACGGATGGAGCGATCAACAGGCTGAACCGTAACTAACGAATTTTTGGACGTTTCCCAGCGGTATTTTCTGAGTATTTTGGTATAAGCTATCCGTAGTCATTAGCTTCATGAAAGGCAATTATTTGATTTGTTCGATTTGGTACCCCAGTCACCTTTGTTATTCTGAAAATATTTTCACCAGAACGTCCAAAACAATTTAACACCCCTCAGAGGCAGAAGTACAGTGATGTGGTTGCCTTCAGTGAAGCCATACATGAGGTATATCTCGGCATAATCATCACTTGACCTATCCATACTGCTGTGTACGACTATGTACAACACTGTCGGAGAAAAACCAAAGACAATACTGAGCCGCACTGAATGCGAACTTTAGGACGTCGGGTTAAGTGACGTCACTTGAGCTCAAGTACCGTGAGTGAATGTAGCAAATTTGTTACGCAACAACGGCGCACACTGGATATTTGCACAGTTGTGCAGGTAAGAGGTGTGGCAGTGAAACGGGCGATTTTGTAACCAGCCGCGATTTTGTAACCAGCCAGAGATACGAATTTATTCACAGCGATGTATAGAACGGCAACATGAATTTACAATGCTTGCAATTTAAAATGCTAATCACTTGAAAATGGCATCACCTAGGTGGCTGTCAATTTCCTTCACACACGTCTGACTTACGTGAGAGACTAATCACATTTTGCATGACTCGCACTGGAATTCTATTAACTTCCTCCCGACTGACTCTTCAGTTCCTGGACGGTGCGTGGTGGGTCACACGGGAATATTTGAGATTTCCCCGAAGAAAGGAATCACGCAGAAGAGGCCAGGAAATGTCCCCGTACTTTGAGATGAGATTATCAGGTAAGATTTTCTGTAGCGCGTTAATGTTATGTCGCCTGGTATGGCATGAGGCCATGTCATATTGGAAGGATGCGTTTGCTCTTTAAAGAAGATCAAGCTGTCGCAGTAAGAAATGGTTCAACATGCGAACGTAACGTTCTGTAGTCACAGTAAAAGCATTGTCGCGACCGTATTAAAAGGAATAGGGCCTTGTGATTCCCAACGATGATACGCCAGACCGCTACAACTTTGAATTTGCGTTTCATTAAAATTTCTGGCTTTTCACGTCACCAATTTAGAGTTCTGGTTGTTAAAAAACCTGACAAAAATTGACCTCGTCACTCGTGATCGTACCGTCACGAAGGCGTGGGTTGTTTGCGAGTTATAAGAATTCCCGGCAAACGTTTAGTCTCTCAGAGGTCGTCCGCATTAAGTGTTTGCGCTAAATGTATTATACATGTCTGGTATTGTCGTTCCTTGAGCAATATTCGCCGTACACTGCGATCCCGTGTGTCAAGTTACAGCGCATACTTGTGTGCAGAATCCGCAGGACTTCGGTTGAAGTGTTCTTCCACTCTTGGAACATTCTCTGGTGTGCACTTCCTCCACTCCTTCGCACCGTACCACCCGTTTTCTCTTAGTTCTGTACCTACACACACTGATGTGCTGACAGTACTGGGTCGAGCTTCGACGCATCTATAAACGCCTTGAAGGGAACATCGCGTTGTTCGCCCTTCGACGACGCCTCCTCGACTGAACATGCACTGACAAACGATCTCAGTATCAAGGAGTTGGTGGTCTTGTTCCTATACCTGAAAGATTTGTTCAAATTTCACTCCAGTCGCGTAGGAGTGGTCTTAGTGTCGCCACGATGAGGATGCAAATCACGTTTGCTGTAATTACACGTTTGCTGTAATTACACGTTTGCTGTAATTACACGTTTGCTGTAATTACACGTTTGCTGTAATTACACGTTTGCTGTAATTACACGTTTGCTGTAATTACACGTTTGCTGTAATTACACGTTTGCTGTAATTACACGTTTGCTGTAATTACACGTTTGCTGTAATTACACGTTTGCTGTAATTACACGTTTGCTGTAATTACACGTTTAAAAGTCATGAGCGTTAATTACCTTTGAGATTAGACGTGATGAGCTGTTACAGTCAAGAATGCCTTTAAAGCAATAAAGTCGCCATTATCAACACCTCACCGAGTTTCAACGAGGTCGTGTAACAGGGCTACTCGTAGCTGAATATCTTTCTGCGATATGACAAGTAAACATTGAAGGGATGTAGCTTCTGCGTACGATTGCTGACAGTACATACCTCTACCGAGGCAAGGCTGTGTTCGAAGAATGGTTCTGGCGTATCTTAATCTGCAGCAGCAATTTGAGCAGGAGACGATACTACAGTGACAACGAACTGTTACAAATGTTACTTTAAGGACGGCTCCGAGCTAGATTCCCTGAGTTTGCATTCCATGGCCACCAAACCACGGCCATTTGAGGCTTCAGTGGTGTCAAAAAGGAGCTCACTGGGGAGCATGGTTTCTGATGAAAGATGTTTCTGCCTGTGCTAGAGGTGGTCATTTATTAGGAGGCCAGCTGAGGTCCTGCAACCAACCTGTCTGCGTGTTACACACACTGGCCTACAGGTGGAGTGGCGGTCTGGGTGCAACTTTGAATGACAGCAGGAATACACTCTTAGTTACCGCACGTACACGACGTTTGATTTGGTAATTATGGGCAGGAATTAGGAGCGTCACTGGTGTTAGTATCTTAACAGAGTAGCACTAACTTTTTAAATTACGAAGTAAGATCTTTGCAATGCTGTCCGAACAAGATAGTTGTGTACCAGGAGTAAACCGAACGATATTACGCTGTTTACGTACGAGCCTTTAACTGGAAATTTAGTGGTTTTAGTTCCTCCTGGATATCCCGACAATTTGTTTCCCTAAATTACTGCAATCCATAATTTTGCAAACATCTCCTGGCATCATAGGCTACTTGTCCTATCCATAAAATAGGACATTCAAAACAGCTAAATTGTTCTATTGAGCTTCCCCCCCACTCCTATGAAGACACAGTTGAAGGCCCAATTGCCCTAAGTGTGAAATAGTGGGAAATCCAACGAGGTCACTTGTCATATCTATAGAATCCAAGACAGTTGACTCTAGGACGCTAACCTAGCCCGCATAGTTGTCAGATTTCTTTAGTTTTTCCCAGCGTAATGGCATCAGTAACTAAAATGGTGGAATGTGTGGATATAGGCCCAGCCTGAATGGTTGCCGAGTTAGCTTTTCTGTTTTTGCTGTTAAATTTGAGAGTGGTAGTTTGGTTTCTACGTAGGTAGAAGTTAAAAAACTAAACATTTTGTTTCGACGTACGTCGGGAACTATGAGACCGGAAGATACTTCTGGGCACAGACTGGAGTGCAAGACTCAATTATGACTAATGAAGGCAGTATCATGCTTTAAGTAGTCACCGACACTCCATACAGGAACGCTAACAGTGATTCAGATCAGATTGCGTTAACATGCATTGAGCATGAACGAAAAATAGGTGGTGCGAATCGTCACATGCTTGCTTAATTACTTTAATTGCAACTGAATACCTTGCTCTCAAGAGTTTTCCTCGCTCGTGGTTACTAGCTACCACTACTACTTTGCCTTATACTAATATTCAACGTAAGCCTACTCTCCCAAATTACGGTTTTGTTTTATCACTTCTGACATGGACGTCTCTCTGCTGTACCTATGAACAACTGCATAACCTCCAGCAGTTGCAACCCCGAGTCGGTCATATATTGACCATCTTGTTCCGGCACCTGTCATTGGCAAGTTTCAGTCCCCATCTCCTGCTACTATCAACACACTTCCACAGACTTTGTAATTGCCACCAACTTCACTGGATAGGTGCGCACCTAATAACATTTGAATAACGCATGCCTGCTCGCTATCAGTATCTTACTGGTATGCATTATCCGTCGTACATCCACTGTTCTTTACCACCGGTTCTGCGGCTAACTAATTCTGGAGTTAATTCCCTAATAGCAACTTTTTGTCATCAGTATTCGGAATGGTTTGATGCGGACCGCCACGAATTCCTCTCCTGTGCTAATCTCTTCATCTCAGAGTAGCACTTGGAACCTACGTCCTCAATTATTTGCTGGATATATTCCAATCTGTCTTCCTCTTAGAGTTTTTGCCGTCTACAGCTCCTCTAGTACCATAGAAGTCATTGCTTCATGTCATAACGTGTCCTATCATCCTGTCCCTTTTGCTTGTGTTTTCCACATACTCCTTTCCAGTTCTACACAGAACTTCATTCCTTACCTTGTGAGTCCATCTAAATTTCAACATTCGTCTGTAGCACCACATCTCAAATGCCTCGATTCCCTTCTGTTCCGGTTTTCCGACAGTCCATGTTTCACTAGCATACAATGCTGTACTCCAGATGTACATTTTCAGAAATTTCTTCCTCAATTTAAGGCTGATGTTTGATATTTGTAGACATCTCTCGGCCAGGAATGCCCTTTTTTGCCATTGGTAGTCTACTTTCCATGTCCTTTCTCCGTCTGTCATTGGTTATTTTACTGCCTAAGTAACTGAATTCTATAACTTCATCTACTTCATGACCATCCATCCGTATTAGTTTCACCCTGTTATCTCTACTACTTCTCATTACCTGAGTGTCTTCGATTTACTCTCAATCCATACGCTGTACTCTTCAGATTCTTCATTCCATTCAGCAGATCATGTAACGTATCATTGATATCATTTCACCTTTAATTTTAATTCCACTCCTGAACCTTCCTTTTATTTCCATCATTGCTTCCTCTATACACAGATAATTGTAGGAGCGGAAGGCTACATCCTTTTCTTACACCCTTTTTAATACGAGCACTTCGTTGTTGGTCGGCCGCTCTTCTTATTCCCTCTTGGCTGTTCTACATACTGTAGAAGACCCGTGTCTCCCTATAGCTCCCCCTATTTCTCTGAATTTTCAACATTTTGCACAATTTTACACTGTAACGCTTTTTCAGGTCGACAAATCCTATGAACGTGTCTTTATTTTTCTTTAGTCTTGCTTCCATTAGCAATCGCAACTTTAGAAGTGCCTCTCTTGTGTCTTTACCTTTCCTGAAGCCGAACTGATCGTCATCTAACGCATTCCACAATGTTCTTTTCCATTATTCTATAGAGTATTCTGGTAAGCAACTTGGATGCTTCAGCTGTTAAGATGATTTTGGATTCTCGCACTTGTCACCTCTTGCCGTCTTCGCAATTGTGTAGATGAAGTTTTTCCGTATATCAGGTGGCATGTCACAAGACTCCTACATTCTACACACCATATCACTGTCGCTTTGTTGTCACTTCCCTCAACGATTTTAGAAATTCTGATAGCATGTCATCTATCTCTTCTGCCTTATTTGATCTTAAGTCTTCCAAATCTCAAATTCTGGTTCTAATACCGGGTCCCCTATCTCTTCCATCACACCAGACAAATCTTCCACTACATTGAAGTTTTCGATGTATTCTTTCCACCTATCCGCTCTCTGCATTTAATAGTGGAATTCCCGTTGCACTCTTAATGTTATCACCCTTGCTTTTAATGTCACCGAAGATTGTTTAGGCTCCCGTGTATGCTGAGTCAGTCCTACCGACAATTTGTTTTTCGAATTCTTCGCATTTTTCCTGCAGCCATATCGTCTTAGCTTCCCTCCATTTACTATTTATTTCATTCCTCAGTGACATTTCTCTATTCCTGAGTTTCCTGGAACATTGTACTTCCTTTCATCGATCAATTTAAGTATTCTGTTACCAACGGGTTTCTTCGCAGTTACTTTCTTTGTACCTACGTTTTCCTTCGCAACATCTATGATGGCCCTTTTTAGAAATGAATTCCTCTTCAACTGTACTGCCTACTGAGCTATTCCTTATTGCTGTATCTATAACCTTGGGTAACTTCAACGGTGTCTCGTCATTCCTTAATACTTCCGTATCCCACTTCATTGTGTATTGATTCTTCCTGACTGATCAATAACTTTAGCCTACTCTTCATCACTACTATATTGTGATCTGAGGTTATATATGCTCCTGGGTATGCCTTACAATCCTGTATCTGAATTCGGAATCTGTCTGACCATGATGTAATCGAACTGAATCTTTACGTATCACCTGGCCTTTTCGAAGTATGCCGCCGCCTCTTGTGATTTTCGAACAGAGCTTTCGTTATTGCTAGCTGAAATTCATTACAGAACTCAGTCTTTCTCCTCCCTCATTGCTTGTCCCAACCCCATATTCTCCTCTAACCTTTTCTTCTACTCCTCCCCCTACAACTGCATCCCAGTGCCCCAGGACTATTCGATTTTTATCTCTTTAGTTTGCTGTCAATTCTGACAAGAACAAACCTGTCACTGAACTTTTCCCCTTCACGTCACTGACTCTTACTACATCTACATTGAGCCTTTGCTTTTCCTTTTCAGATTTTTTAGTTTCCCCTACCATGTTCAAGCTTCAGATTCCAGGCGCCGACTCGTAGAACATTATCCTTCAGTTGATTATTGCATCTTTTTCTCATGGTCACCTCCCCACTGGCAGTCCCTCCTGGAGATCCGAATGGGGGACTACTCCGGAATCTTTTGCCAATGGAAAGATCATGACACTTCTTCAGTTACAGGTCACATGTCCTGTGGATACACGTTACGTGTCTTTAATGCAGTAGTTTCCACTGCCTTCTGCATCCTATGCCGTTGATCTTTGCTGATTCAGCCGCATTTAGGGGCAGTTTCCCACTCCTAAGACAAGAAAGTGCCCTGAACCTCTGTCCGCTCCTCCGCCCTCTTTGGCAAGACCGTTGGTAGAATGAGGGGTGATTTCTTATGACTGAAGTCTTCGGCCACTAATGCTGACTTAATCTGAATTTAAGCAGCGGCAGGATTTGAACCCAGGACCTAAGACATTTTGAATGAAAGACGCTACCCCTAAACCACGGGTTCAACCTTCGTTCCCTCAAATACTACGCAGGTGAAAAGTGCATGCGACACGTCTGACAAATGGCTTCTTGCAAGTTCGTCAGTTCTACTCTTGCATCCCGAATGTTATCCCCTTGAGATTGCTGTAGTCTTGTTAGCGTTCTCCTCACAGCCAATTCTTGCATCCGTGCTTTTATTGCTTCCAAATTTCAGTTAGGAGTACTAGCTGACGCCCTTCCTCCGTACAGCGAAGTGAGGGCAGGGACCATTATGACCTCTCCCCTCAGAAGTCCGCTGTCGCTGACAGCATGTCGAAATACCCTACAGATACATCCTATCATGAAGACATACTCAGCTCAAATAAAGTGAACAACTTATAATACAACAAAAACACCTAAAATCAATATATAATGCCCTGGCCTCAACGCTCATCGAGAGTGAGGTACCTGGACCACCAGTTCATGCTCATCTCTACCTTTCTTCTTCTCTGGCCCCATTTTCAACCTACCATCTCTGAAATCTCTGCAGGAGTACCCCTGAATGGCCATACACGACCAACATGCTGAACTGCTGGCCTTTGTGGCCATTACAACTCTACATTCACTGGTGACCGTCTCATCCACTTTGTACAGCCCCTGATACTGTTATATAAACTTGGTTTTCCCCTTTGCAGTCTATTGACTCACTCACATCTCTCATAGTCCTCCTTTGTACCGCAGTCATGTTCCCACTCGATTTATTTTATCTCCTTGCTTCTAGAACTTCACTGCATTCGTTCGCTGGACCTTTTCTCCACTTCTCCCAAGTTCTCAGGCCAATTCACCGTTCCTGCCTCATTCTGTCCGTTAACATTTGTAAGTGAAGTTATCTTTTTTCATATGCCACCTCAAACGTTGACTAAACGGGCTAGTGTATACTTTGGAGTTATACATATTCACTGCAGATGATAAATGTGTCATTGTCTGCATCGTGTGCATTTATGTAATAACCTAACATGTTTCCACCTATCTGATGAACACTATCCTTCCGCTAGCCTGAGGATGATGTGGACTCCATTTTGTCCGTTATGAGAAAATTTGAGTATGTCCATCCTTTTGACTGATGGTCTTTGCACGACGGCCGTTCACTATTTTAAGACAAACGCTTACAGCTGTCCTTACGATCTTATTTGTGTAGCTACCAGTTTCGGCGCTTCAACGCGCTGTCTTTAGGCCGTAGTTTATGCTGACAGGGTTAACACGATCCATATGTACACCTCATCAGTAACCAACCCAACTACTTACGCAGACTACCTCTAAACTTTGATAACAGCAGCCGAACCATCAACTGAGTTGGCATTTGATGGTTAGAGAGCTGACACCTTCGTTTACAGGTATTCTGCGTAACCAGTTAGGTTGGCCATTGATGCGGTTTATATATTGATCGTGTTAACCCCTTCAGCATGAACTACTGCCTGGAGACAGCGCACTGAAGCGCCGGAACTGGTGCCTACACAAATTAGATAGTGAAGACGGCTGTAGGCGATTCATTTTCTTACAACTCATGAGGTCACACGTCCCCTTTGGTAGTAGTTGCAGGGTCAGCGTGGCTGAATGCCAACAGACGAGGCCCAGGTTCGATTTCCGCCCAGGTCAGATTTACTATGCTTTGGGATTGGGTGTTGTGTTTGATCACCGACACGCAAGTCGCCTCGCCTGAACTGCTCCACACACAAGACTTGTACCCGGCGGCGGAACCGCCACGTAATTGAATATATATTTATGAACTTCAGTAAACTATGTCTTTAAGAATAAGGCACAAAATGGATCTAGAAGAGTGGCAATGGCCCGACAAGTTGTAAGTAGGCTGTTTAGGTTTTCTTATTGGTAACGCCACGTAGCGCTCTGTGTGAAAATCACTGGCTGTGCTGTGTGCAGTCTGTGGCTAGTTTGCATTGTTGTCTGCCATTGTAGTGTTAGGCAGCTGGATGCGAACAGCGCGTAGCGTTGCGCAGTTGGAGGTGAGCCGCCAGCAGTGGTGGATCGACACTCATTACTTGGAAACATATCGTACTTTCTGATAGTTACTGAAATGCCTAATGAAATGACAAGAAATAGTTTGTCTACACACCTGATTATGACTACTGTCTTTCTAGATGAGAGATTTTTTACTACTTATGAAATGCCACAGGGCTATTGAACGATGTTCTTATGCTTTGCTTTGTACATAGTTGCTTATTTCATTTGATATCTAGTTTCTAGCTGCACTGCAGCATTGTTTAAAATAAAATTTTATAGATGTACTAATATAAATATTTTCTGTCTACAGATCGAGTAAATAATAACTTTTCAAAAAAATGAGGGAGCACAAAAAAGACATTTACCTTCACAGGAACTGCATTCATAATTTTCTTTTCAAGTACTTGGTAATTTCTTTTGTAGAATAAGTTGTGGTGCACCACTTTAATTACATAGACATTAAGATGTGATTATACATTTCCCTTGTCTGCATTGTTATCTTTAGTGTACTATTTTTTCTGCTTGAGCTTTGTCATGTTTAGGTATAAGTTATTTCATTTTCTGCTGCTGGTTGCCAGGCATAATGTTATTGAATTTGACTTTGTATTACGCTGTTAAGCCAGTTTTACTACGCATTTATTTTTCTTGTTTGCTGCTCATTGCCTTATATTAGTTGTAATTTATGCTGCTTGCTTTGCCTTTTGTATTTTTTATCATTGCTGTTTGTGTTAATTGTTTTGTGCTGCTGCATTGCCTCGTCCCTTAGTTTAGCATCTGAGCTCAGTAGATTTAAGTTAGCTTAAGAGGGGTAGACTATAAGAAACTATGATGAATTGGAAGAAATGCATTGAGAAGATATAAGAAAATGGTTTGGCCAAAAAAAGTAGTGTACAGTGGAGAAAAACTATTTTGAAAAAGGATATGGACAGAATACAGAAAGCCTGCTTAGATAGTACTTTTGGGAATAATGATGAACAAAGGGTGATCTCCATGCAAAATACTGCAGTAAAACAAACCCTGCCCTTTCCTTTTGTGTCATCCCTCTATAGGTTTGTGTACCCTTGTGTATTTGTGTTTTTCCTGTCTTTATGTGTTTAGCTGATGAGAGCTATGTTGTAGAATTTTCCTAATACTATGTTATTTACTTTGTAAAGATGTTGAGACATTTATTCTGTTTTGTTGCTCATATGTGAAGGTGATGTTTCAAAAGTTATTCTGATCTTTTATGTATTTACTTATGTCATAATTCCTGTAACACTGATGTATATGTTTATTTCTATTCTTTTGTAAAGCCCCTATTACAACAAATGTTATCTGTATTATGTTTTTAATGATGTGTTTTGTACCTTTGTTATTGTGTTCTTATGTTATAAAATTGTACTTTACACCATCAAATTAAGCAACTTGTAAGTTCCATTTCACTGCACACATTTCTGTTGGTCATAGTATATGGACAATATGTGAGAAGTAGGGACTGTTAGTGTTTGCACATGTGTCAATTCAGCAAGGGACTGGATAACAGCATTGCTGGTTCTAAGGACAATTCCAAAAACTTTGTGAGTGCACAAGTGGTGGTTATGGACTTGCTATATTCTCCGCAAGAATCTTCGATGGTGATTGTGCACCTGCACAGTCGCAACAGATGGCTGCTGGCCGTCTCTACAATGACTACAGCGGGTCTACACCTTTGCTGACTCACCAGTACAATTATTTCTACCAGGACTACAGTGGTCTGCTCTGTGATGACCTACCTACCAATATTCTTCAAAACTTCGACTGACTGCTGTGGGTTTGCTCTGCTGTCTTTCCGTTGGAAGGACAACACTACTTCTTCAAGACTGCATGGAAATCCACTACTTCTGTGTGCAATTTCTTTTACTAATGAGACTTTGTGAAAAAAACTAATTACTATTATGATGATTAGGACTGACTGTATGGACTGTGACAAAATTTTAGCTTTTGACCAACATTGTATCAATAAGTGTGTGCATTTGATTTCTTTGTTATTGTAATTATGAAAAATTTTTCAAGTCATTAGTGGCCACTGCCCAAAACAATTTGTAAAATTTTTTGTGGGGAGCATGGGGGCTATGTAAGTAGGCTGTTTAGGTGGTAACGCCACGTAGCGCTCTGTGTGAAAATCACTGGCTGTGCTGTGTGCAGTCTGTGGCTAGTTTGCATTGTTGTCTGCCATTGTAGTGTTAGGCAGCTGGATGCGAACAGCGAGTAGCGTTGCGCAGTTGGAGGTGAGCCGCCAGCAGTGGTGGATGTGGGGAGAGAGATGACGGAGTTTTGAAATTTGTAACACTGGATGTCATGAACTACTATATATATATATATATATATATATATATATATATATTATGACTTAAGGTAAATACATTGTTCTCTATTAATATCTTTCATTTGCTAACTATGCCTATCAGTGGTTGGTGCCTTCCGTAGTTTGAATCTTTTATTTAGCTGGCAGTAGTGGCGCTTGCTGTATTGCAGTAGTTTCGAGTAACCAAGATTTTTGTGAGGTAAGCGATTTGTGAAACGCATAGGTTAATGTTAGTCAGGGCCATTTTATTTGTAGGGATTTTTGAAAGTCAGATTGCATTGCGCTAAAAAAATATTGTGGATCAGTTTAAGGACAGTCATGAATAATTGTTCAAAGGGGACGTTTCAAAGTTTTCCGACATTTAGCAAGTCAGAACTCAAGTCCATGTTTCTGAAATAAACCGCTTTGAGCTTTATATGAACTTTTACAGCGACGCAAACAGTTCCATTATGTCAGTAAAACATTTAAGCCATGACACGGGAATGAGGGGTACTCAACCTCCTCAGGGCTTATAGGTTTTATTGACTTATGTACACCTGATGATGTCGAACCACATCAAGAAGCTGTGTTCCTGTACATGGTCAGATACAGCTCAAGGTGGTTTATTTCAGAAACATTGATTACTTCAGCTGCAGCTGCCCTGAAAAGGAAACTATTTGTCAAGTCCAGCAAACAATGTTCCACATCTGTAAAATCTGAGATGTGACAGTAAATAAGCAAATTGCTGGCAATCTAGCCAAGAAAACACCAAATGCTGTACATGGATGGGCACCTAAAGTAGGTAACACATAGGATTAGTAACAAATAGGATAAGCAACATTATTCCTCTACTAATAACCATTTGTGTGTGACTGGCAGTCAACGGCTCTAAGAAACCATTCCGAGGTATTCACCGTCAGTCACACTGATGGTACTAACAAATCTCTCATCCATCCGATCGTTTTATATTCTTCTTAAAAACAAAATTTTATTTATATTTCAGCCTTAAATTATTGTTATTTTCAGATGTATCATTCTTTGTAAATGTTGTCGATAAAACAAAAGGAAAGAAAACTGTAAAAGACGAAAAACGAAAATTATAAGATGTACGGCCTGTTTTAAACATCAGGTAACAGGTATATAATTTGGCAATAAATAAATAGATCTGTAACTCTTGACTGGGCATAGGCGGTAATGGAAAATTTTCAGAACGAGGTTGCATTTTTATTACGGTAAGGAAATTCGCGTGTTTGCCTCTACCCACTAAAAAACCACGAATCGACGCTACTCTAACTTTACCGATTCTCTGTATCTATAAACTTAAAACTACTACTACTACCACTGTTCGAAGTCGTGATTACGAACTCTGCTGACAACATCGACTTCTAGCGGCGATCTGGAGAGTAAGATGAGGTAAGGATGTGTAGTGACTAATTTTTCGCAATATCAGCACACCAATGAAACAGGGAAAAAGTCCCAATATTGGCAGGAAATACCCTCCGCCATGCACAATGTGCCGACATGACTCATAGCACTCCAGTACTCGGATGGTTCAGATGGTAATTTTTGTGCGAATCTCAGACTGGCTCTGCTGTAAGACATTCTTTGTCGGCAGCGCTGATGGTGTGATGTATTCGTCCCAAGTTCAGCTCAGTGCTTGTCCTTATTCGTGGAATTCATGTAATTCAAATCACTGCGGTCCTTAAATACAGTCGCATTCCGTGCACCTATTTGTCTTTTTCCTTACCCGAACCGGCGTGATTAGAGAGCGCCCGCGGCCATGAATAAAACACGGGCCTTCCTACCGTAAAGCACTGCTGCCGGAACAGCACGTACGATGTGTGACCACTGTGCTAGGCGAGGCAGCGCACCCCGCGCACGTTGTTACCACGTCACGCTCGTGTGCACTCTGCACTCGCCGGCAGCCGCATGGAGAACGAGTCCTGGCTCCAGGTGCGAGGCACCCGTATCTGCCTGCCTGCTTGACCAGCGACACGGCAGCACTTAATACGTGCTTGTATTGAGTGTGGACTTTTGAGAACCGAAAGCGCTGTTCATTTCTATTTGCGCGTCCATGTTGGCGTCACTACAGCCACACATCTGTGCACCTCTTTACTTTCTTATTGTTACTGCGCTCCATGTGAAAGCCTCGTGGGTAAGGTAACTTAACTGTAATGGAAGTTTGTAGCAATAACTGGATGCAGTAATTATTGTGCTATACTGTTTAATGGGTGCCATTCCAGTCATCGCTGTAACGCTAGGCGTAGTCATTCCCGTTTCACAATTACTGCCAACAGAATTCTAGTCTTCATATTGAAATGGTGACGTGTGAGACATGACCGCTGTGGTATTACTAAACCATGTTGTGTGGCCTTGAGTCAAAACTCTTGGAAACGTATCCGCGTAATGGTGGAAGTACGATAAAGCTTAGGAGAAGTGTTTCTAGGTTTTATGAACTAAACCAGTGCATCTAGTACCCACTTTGTAAGATTAACAAGTGAAATTAAACTCCGATTTTGATTGGCTTTTAATCAGTTTTAATGAGCGAAAGATTTTACGTGCTCTTACGGCTGTTAAGGGGGTGAAATGTACGTTTATTAAAATTTCTGAACAATCTGTTGAAACGGTAACATGTAATTAAAAAACTTCGAATAAGAGTTATCTTTTACGGCTGTTACAACGGTACAGCCAGACTTGTCGAGAAAGTCTTGTGACATTCCTCTGCTGCCCAATTCCTGATTGTATAGAATTGTAGTAGTGGTACAACGGTGTAGAAACGATTTCAAATGTAAAACATACCAAAATAATACAATTTGAAAACCACAACATAAAAATTAAAAAGTAAACCGTATTAGAAGAAATAAAATTAAAAACATACAGGATTACAATTACTGAACTATACGAAAAATTATAAACTATGGCGTGCATAGAGTAACATGTTTATGTCACTAGGATATTCGGATTTAGGTTATGTCGTGTTCGATATGCCTGCCGTCATTAGCGATAATGCAGCGCAGAAGAATAGGGAAATTCTGCGTGAACCACTTGTTTCTGAACATCGATGCTGTCGATGACTTCCTGAATGGCTGTTTTCAGCTCAGCAATGGTTTTGGGGTAATTGCTGTACACCTTGTCTTTAATATAGCCCAAGAAAAAGGAGTCTTAACTGTTCAGATCCAGAGAACATGGCGGTCAATCTATGCCCATGCCAGCGGCCCCTAGGTACCCAGAGCCAGAATGCGGTCCCCAAAGTGCTCCTCCAGGACATCACTCTCCTGCTTCCGTGGGGTCGAGTTCCCAGTTTAATGAACCACATCTTGTCGAAAAGATGATCACTTTGGATAATGGGGATGAACTCTTCTTCCGAAACCTTCACGTAACGTTCGGTAGTCACCGTGCCATCAAGGAATATCGCACCGATTATTCTGTGATTGTACATTGCTCACCATAGTCACCTGTTGAGGGTGAAGATACTTCTCGATGGCGAAATGCTGATTCTCAGTCCTCCAAACGCGCCAGTTTCGCTTATTGACGAAGTGGGCTTCGTCGCTAAGCCAAACCCTACTAATTCCCATCACGGTCAACCGTGCTTGTAATGCAAAGCGTTCAGAAGTTATGACGATTTTATTTCCGAAGTTCAATAGTTTTAATTACGTGCATGTACAGAATATGTAGAATGCACATTTGTGATATATTTAGCTGGCAAATACTTAACAACCCGACGTGACAACTGGCATTGAAGCAGAGATTTATCAGGCTCCTACAGCGGTATGGAGATATTTCCAGTTTATTTCTGAAAAATGCGTCTTCGAAATACTGCATCACATGCGATTGAATTTGATATTAACGATGCTATAGAGTTTGCTATTCGTCAAGTGTCTAAATGAAAAACTCTAGGAAGGGATTTCGAAAAAATTGCTTTATCGACAAATGTGGGTGCACCGTTGTAACGTGCATGAAAAAGTTGGAACTTTTATTGGTACTTGTTTTGTATCTCACCATTTCAACACTGATCTCAATTTTTCAAGTGGATGTTTCACAGCCCGTAACGGCCGCATGGGGTAGTATGAGATGTCTGTTTTGCTTTGCACTTCAACATATTGAAACCCAATCAAAATCTAAGGGTATCCTCTGGGTAGGTTTACTAGCGAGACCGTGTAGTAGTTCCAGTCTAGACCTGTTCTGCTGGTAGGGACCATCGTGCCAAGGAGAAACTGTGGCGGTGTGGACATGGTTCCCAACGATGGATTCGTCCTTTTGTTTATTCACTGCGCATCCCAGAATGACAAGTTCCTCCAGAGATTGCCACGGAAACTTCCCACAGATCATAACGCTCCATCCTCCCGTGTGGGCCCTCCCGACGATTGTTGTAAGTTGTTTTCTTTCAGATGTTTCACGACGTGCGGAACGATTTGAAGTAGTAGTTGTGGTCTTCAGTAGTGAGACTGGTTTGATGCAGCTCTCCATGCTAATCTATCCTGTGCAAGCTCCATCTCCCAGTACCTACTGCAACCTACATCCTTCTGAATCTGCTTAGTGTATTCATCTCTTAGTCTCCCTCTACGATTTTTACCCTCCACGCTGCCCCCAGATACTAAATTGGTGATCCTTGATGCCTCAGGACATGTTCTACCAACCGCCAACCGATCCCTTCAAGTTGTGCCACAAACGCCTCTTCTCCCCAATCCTATCCAATACCTCCATTAGTTACGTGATCTACCCACCTAATCTTCAACATTCTTCTGTAGCACCTCATTTCGAAACCTATTCTCTTCTTGTCTACACTCCATACAAATACTTTCAGAAACTACTTCCTGACACAAATCTATACTCGATGTTAAATTTCTTCTTCAGAAACGCTTTCCTTGCTATTGCCAGTATACATTTTATATCCTCTCTACTTCGACCATCAGTTATTTTGCTCCCCAAATAGCAAAACTCCTTTACTACTTTAAGTGTCATTTCCTGCTCTAGTTCCCTCAGCATCACCCGAGTTAACTCGACTACATTCCATTATCCTCGTTTTGTTTTTGTTGATGTTCATCTTATATCCTCCTTTCAAGACACTGTCCATTCCGTTCAACTGCTCTTCCAAGTCCTTTGCTGTCTGACAGAATTAGAATGTCATCGGCGAACCTCAAAGTTTTTGAAGTTTGAAGTGGAATGATCATATAAAGTTGTTGGTAAGGCGGATGCCAAGTTGAGATTCATTGGGAGAGTCTCTTAGAAAATTTAGTCCATCAACAAAGGTGGTGGTTTACAAAACACTCGTTCGACCTGTACTCTTTAATATTGCTCATCAGTGTGGGATCCGTACCAGGACTGGTTGACAGAAGAGAGAAGATCCAATGAAGAGCGGCACGTTTCATCACAGGGTTATTTGGTAAGTGTGATAGCGTTACGGAGATGTTTAACAAACTCAAGTGGCAGACTCTGCAAGAGGCGCTATGCATCGCGGTGTAGCTTGCTGCCCAGGTTTCGAGAGGGTGCGTTTCTGGATGAGGTATCGAATATATTGCTTCCCCCTACTTATAGCTCCCGAGGAGATCACGAATGTAAAATTAGAGAGATTCGAGCACGGAGGCTTTCCGGCAATCTTTCTTCTCGCGAACCACACGCGACTGGAACAGGAAAGGGAGGTAATGACAGTGGCAGGTAAAGTGCCCGCCGCCACACACCGTTGGGTGGCTTGCGGAGTATAAATGTAGATGTACACGCCAACGGTCATCTGCCATCTAAAAAGGCCACCTGTCGCCACTCAGCGGACGTCCAGTTGCGGTACTAGCGTGCAAATTCCAGCCTCCTTTGCGAATGAGTGTGGATGCATGAACCGGGCGCCGGCTGCGGAGGACCACATGCAACATCGCTCACTGAACGGTCTTTGTGGAGACCCGCTGCAACACCCGAAGGTTCATCTGAGCAGTCACTTGCTCAACAGTTCGAGGTCTACTCTCCCATACACTTCTCTGTAGCCCTCTTCCATCCCTATCACCTAAGGCACGTGGTGAACCACAGTTGCCTTGCACACGCAATACTTTAACCATGGCGACACGGGAACAGTTTAGGAACTTTGCCTTTGCTTCACCCTTGGCCCGAAAGCCGATGAAGTTCCTTCGGAAATCAGATAAATCGTTTCGTTTCGGCATTACGACAAGTACCGTACCGTTCTCGCATACTGCCAGTTCGATTTATATACCCTTCACTGCTAGCGCTGTAACCTGTCTTGTGTGATTATTGCACGTTGACGTAACAGATAGGCAGTGGTCACAATGACTAGACTGTGCAGCTGCCGTTTCGTTAGCTAATGCTGAACTGGGTTTGGTACAGTTTCTGTACGTGTTCGTACTGGGAGTTGCAGCATTTACTTAATTCGCTTTCAGTGGCTGCTCCAAGGGTGTCCCTTATGTCCTTTACTCCTTAGGAAACTTTTCTTCTCTGTAATTTCGTTTACGCACTCCATGTTTCTTTTTGTAGATTAACTTCAGAATGACAAAATTCCGTAAGAGTTGATGATCTACATTATCTGATTAACGCAGTCTATGTAATGAATTTTATCATTCTTTTCTTGCAACTGAGTAGTCATGTTCCTCCAACCACTTCCCGTCTGTGCGGAATTCTGGCGTCAGCGCTAACAGAGGGCGCTGATTATATGCAGAACTGTATTTTCTTCAATTTGTGGCTCCTTTAGCGATTTGTTTTATGTTGTTTAATATTACCCGGTTCAATATCAACGGTGTTGAATATTTATGTCATTGTCTAGAATATTGGTACTAGAGCATATTTCAACTCTTCGTCTTTTTAACAATATTACTTTTGTCGTGTTCTTTTTATTGCTTTTCATTACTTTAACACCTTTTATACTTTATAAGCTTATTGCAGACTATTGTATCCCCCATTTATTTTCACTGTTTCAATTATTGAAAACTAATATCTGTCGACATTAGCGACATTTGGTCAACTTACAACACAAACATCTTGTGGCTACTGTACGGCAGCTTGTTTTAAACAGTAGTTTTACTGACAACATGACTCGTGCATGTGATGTGATTTACATGTATTTGACGATGCTGGTGCTGATTCCGCATTTAACATTTGACGATGCCACTATGGCTGCAGTACATTAGGACTTTTTATGAAAGATATGCCTCTTCATATTTAAAGCGCAAAAATGTTAAATTTTGTCAGTACTACTTTTCAATATGCTGTATGTATTGTTCTTAAGCTGCATACAGTTTGCTAGTGTGTTAGTTTTCCCATTTGTGCTGCAGATCTGATGGTCATTAAAGACCGAAACCGGTAATCTGTTTAACAAAGTGTGACCATAGACGTAAATTAAAGGAAACTTCTTACATATACGGGTCACTTTTTTCGCGACGATGTTGCAGCTTGTGAAACCAGTTCTGTTCATTTAATATCGATACCGGCTGAAGTGTTACGCGCTATGAGACTGGATCGAACAACAATGAAGTATTAAGGATTTAGTCAATCACATTCTCTCACGACAAAATGTTACTGTCCACAAACGTTACAAATAGGGACAAACCACAGTCAGTGTTTCACGGAAGCAAGGACCACATCTTTAGAAATGTCGAAAGTTACTCGAGCACATGGAATATTTTATTAAATGTTACACTAAAGTTGCCTGACAAAGCCCTTGCAGTTTGATGTTTACGTTAGCAGTGTATTCCTCCGTCTGCATACAGCTTAACGAAACGCTCGCGTGACTGACAATGTCGGCCTGAGCCAGAGCCCGGTTCGAACTGGCCAATAGCGAGCCGAGCCGCAACTGCGCGCGCCAACTCGCGGCACGCAGCGCAGCAGGTGCGTCCCACGCACCGCCACCCACTAAACAAGGGGTGCGGGAGGCCAGGTGGCGGCCGACGTCACGCATACGTTACGACACGACCGCCGCCTGCTGCTGCCGGTCATACGTAGCGGCTACCTCAACATCGTGCCAGGGCACTCCACAAGCCGATCTCACTGGAACTCATTCGCAAGAAAGATATGCAACATAGCAGCAAGTGCTATAATCAGCCGAAGCCAGGAAAACAATTCAATCATTATGCCTACTGGGCTCTATTCTATAAGGAATAGTTAGGCTGCGCGCAAGTGTCGACTACATTATGGCCAATGTCTCTAGTACTTTTATTACATTATTAAGTCAAACATTACATTCGAATAGAGCAAGTCCGCACATAATTTCAAAATTGTGTTTTACCGCAAAAAGTTTGTATATTACTGGAAATAACACCACCACCACAACAACAAACTCCAGTCTTAATTGCAGTTTACCACTGGGCAAATGAAGTTCACCACTCTGCCATATCGTTTAAGACATAATGACACCTTTACATGGGCACATCGGAAAGCCGTTACTTAGAGACTTTTGAACAGATGAAACCAACAGCTGTGCCATATATCCTTCACGTTGTAGAAGGCTGAGAAGCTAACACTTGTCTCATGGCCATCCGATCCTGCTGCAGAGTCATGGAGGAGAGTCGCAAATACATGGCAAGAAGATTGATCTGGATGCACGGGATTAACTACGAACGCGACCGATCTAATTAAGTTACTGAACAGCTATTTCTAATGTACTTGCGGCAGGTAAAAGTACCAGGCCCCTCCTTTAATAGTAGTATCAAATGACAATGTAGTAATAGCAAACAAATAATTTAGTAAAATGCATTGAAAATTTATCAGTTGTATTAGGAGAAGGGGGAATGTTAAAGTCCCTGTGGGTATAAAAACTTATCCAGGTACGTTTGTGAACTACGTATGGCGGAAATTCAGTAATAATGTTAAGGGAAAACAAACTGGTAACACTACTACGAGTAGACCCCTACGGTCTAACAACAGTTTACACATTTGCACTACAAACTGAAAATCATTTGTTAACTGATCCGTTGCATCGAAGCTCATTGCTGGCGTAATATCCCATTTCTAGTAGCTTATGGAAGGAGTACAGTATGGTAAGATATAACCAACATCCACCAGCACATATGGAATGATTGGAAGATTTCTTGAACGGTAAGGAAGACATACTTCAACGATATTACGTAAATGAATATTTTCTAAGCCGTACGAACTAAATTATTAGGACTGAAGATAAATGGAAAGCTCTTTTGTAAGCATCACGTTCAGAGCACTGTGCATAAACAGTGTAACGTTCCCTAGAAGGGAGATTCACTGTAACCCGAAAGCTTATTTACTTTGCTTATTTTATGTTTTATGGTATTTTTGATACCTATTCACATTCACTCAGATCGGGGAAAGATGGTCAGAAAGATCTGCAGTGAGAATTTTCAAATTTCGTGCACGTCATCGCTCTTACCTCTGAACAATTGCTGTCTCACTACACGTACTACATAGCAAGACTTTCAGTTCATTTCATTCACTCAGACCACACAAAGGCGAAAGATTTGGATTATCCTGCAGATTTAATTTACAGATGTAATTTTGAAGGGTTCATTGTGGTACACACTATATGAGTTACATGGAATAGTTTAAGAGCTTTCACTGCACAATTAGATGCCTTCGTATTTATAATATTTACCTCATAAAACGCCTCTTCTTTCGGCCCTATATTCCAGAACACTGCCTTCCCAAAGTTGGCTTCCCTTCATCAGTATCTTGTTACCTATTTTTGTCCTTAAAGACTCAATTTTGTATTTTGTTAGTACAATGGTTTTATTCCTTGATATTGTTCTAGTTTATGTATTACCATCTTTAATTTTTTACAAAAATACACGAACATGCTTTGTTCGCCTGTTATTTATTCGGTAGGGGTATCCGCGGACTGACGTTTGTCATTGCTTTTGTTAGATAACCACTTTTTATCCAACGCTGTCGATTTATTGAAGCCATTTTTGTAATAAGTGTGAATGTATATCTTGTCCAGCTGTAGTTCATTGTTCAACATTCACGTGCATATAAGTTTTCGTATTATTGCAGAGTGTTTTAGTTTTGTATCGAAGGTACACATTTTTATTGATATCTTTAGTTAAATTATGTTTTTTCCGTTCTCTCATTTCATGCATCTATTCGAAAATTTTGGACACCATTCCACCACATGGTTTCTCCAAGGTATCAACGATCGCTTTCAGTTTTTCCTATTGCTGACAATATATTTGGTTTATTTTTATATATAATGAAATTTTCTCCTTCAGCTGAAATTTAATTCCACTCACTAAACTTTTCAAGAGATTTAAGTAATTGCTCACTTTTCCGAAACTATTGCGAAGCTTCTGCGCGAAATAGTAATTGTACCTTAATTACACCCAATTTTCTTCCAGTAATCATTGGTTCAAATGTGTGATTTTTTTAACTACGAATTCCGTGTCAGTCTTCAAAACCGCTAAATGTTATCGTGATTGCATGTTCTACTACACCCTGATGCGTCGGGGAGTGGTGGATTTGTTAATGGAGGGAAATGTAGAGGATAAAAATTGCAGAGGGAGACCAAGCCTTTACTACAGCAAGCAACTTCCAACAGACGAAGGTTCCAGTAGTTACGCACACATGAAGAGGCTGACAGGATAGTCTACCCTGGTGAGCTCCATTAAACCGGTCTTCAGAGTGAAGACCACTTCAAATATTGCAATAATTTTTAGGGTCTTGTGTTTAAATTTTACTGATTTTCTGTTATGTATCTAGTCACTTATCAGGAGGTTAGGTTCTTATTGTCTCGCTGGGACGAAGTCAACAGAAAACGCGAATATTAACATTTGGAGAACAAAAAATTAATACGCATCTACTGTACCTGTACAACTAATGGACCAAAATGGTCAAGCATTTTCAGTTTATATGGAGTTCTCCAAACTTTGAACTGCAGATCAACTTAGGCGATTAGTTTTCTATGCCTAAGACGGAAGAAAAATGAGGTTCAACTTTCCGTCGATGACGTTAGAAAGGACCTGCCGTGGATTTGACTCTTCGACTGCACTGGTAGTCCAGCGCCTAAACCGCTGCATCCTCTGATGCAAACAAAGCGATAACTGTTGTGGCCTGTCATCGCGATCAACAATGGATTTACCTTGCTCGAAGAACAAAGAATATTATTACGGAATTCTGGAGACTAAGGCAATAGTGCTGCACTGAATTGCATTTGGAGAGGACTTTCATGGAGCATGTCTATATGGCCAGTGTCGTGTATAGATAGTACCTGTTAATTTTCTGAAATATCACTTACGTACACACGCTCCGTGTTTGTACTCTGTGGACCATATCATTACTGCCACTCCGTGTCCATACTGGTCCGGAGGAGCAGACTAAGTTTTTTCTGCTGGTTTGTTAAACAAGCTATGTTCGTGGTTCTATCAACCGAGTTAGGATTAATGACTACAGCGAGGGCAAGTTTCAGCGAAAGATAATTTCAGTCTGTTGCGCCGGTCGCCACAATCTAAATACAGCTTGGCTTCGCTGCTCAAACAGCGCTATCTGCAGAGAGGTGAAGATAGCGCAGCAACGGGACCGTGCCAACTGCAGCCACCAGGGTCGTCATACACGGAGAATTACGCACGGCCCTAATACCCAACATGGCAAACCAAGTCTTACTTGACCTCCAATGTCTTACGTGCATCGCATGGCGGTCGCTCGCCCTCCTCCCTTACTTCGTACAAAACCGCAATCATTACGCTTTTCCGTGTGTCATAAGGTGTCGTAGTTTGTCAAAAACTATACTGCGACTATTGTCACAGTTTACCCGCAGATAGGTAAGCCAATAATACTACAAAACTTCAGGTGAAGATACTAGGTATCATTCTCTTCACACGATTTACGGGCAAATACTAGACCCGAAGTATATGGCTGTGCTTTACGTAATCTTTACGTATTGATATCGAGTGAATGACATGTAATTTATTATTTTCACTATATTTTATAGGCAATGTAGTTAACTTGTTTGAAGTGTCAAATTTCCTTCATGAACATCCAATTTAACGAAAAACCCACTTTACACAGGAGGGCAGTAGTTCCGTTCTTGTCTGCACACGTTTGTCTGCTACTGCTATGATTTTTGAAAATTTAAAATTGGTGACATCTGCCATGTTGGCTTCTAATGGAAGTTTGGTGTTTATTATACTAAATAAAAAATTAACCGGACAATATCACTAACGAGTTATCATAAAACACATCTAACTCTGAGCAAGTGAACCTGTGGTATTTCAGCCTGGGCAAGGGATTAGGCGTGTAGGTACCCATTTTCACATTTTTAAATAGATGGGCATTGCTGCACTTGCAGTAGGAAGTATTTCGACTCCTTTTGATACACAGCTTCAGATTTTCGTACAGATGAGACCAATATTAGCCAGCGAAACATGGCATAGGGAAGAATAACATTTGAGTTACAGTTTCCCCTGGCACCTTACTGAATCTGCGTGTTCATCAGCATTTTACGGCTAATTTCCGTGTTCCTGTACCTGAATCTTACAGCTATAGATTTGTGACTGGATTGTTTTACATTTTGCTATAGGGGTCCGTAAATTGCGAGTATCTTTCACTAAGTCTTGGCAACTTTGTTGGGACTGTATTTACATCGTGCAGCAATACAAATAAAACTAAAGTGAATTAGAATCAACTGTCTTATTTCAAAATAGTCCCCCACTGCACGCACAGTGTTGCCAACGGTTGGGAATGTGTTGAATTACATTGGATCGCCGTCGGTGTGTTGCACCCGTCGCCGAAATGCTGTGATGGCATTCACACTGCAAAGCGCCTCCCACGCAGTAGTTTCCTCAGTTGTGGAATCTAAGTCACATGAACTGTGGTCTGGTGAGTAGGGTGAGGGAGGGAGGATACGTCTTTTGTCACTACCAACCTCACAATGAATTTACAGGCACTCGTACCGAGCAATCCCTGGAGTACCCTTCGGTGTCTCCAGCCGAACTGTACCCCTTCTGTGTCTCGACAAGCACTGCCGCCCGCCCGTCTCCGACCGCTTTTCCTGCGCGCCTATCATCATCTCAACTGACTAGGACAGTTCCCTTTCCTGAAGCCGTCCATCTGATTGGCTACAGCGTATTCTACATTATTTTACGTTTTAACGTATTTAAATAAAGCTTGACCGCTTTCACGTTGTAAATGAAGTAACACATTACATAATAAACGTTAAAATCTTTCACATAAAAATACCATTTCCTTCTTAGCTTTAAATGCGACAGCCAGTAGCCTTGCACCGTGTGCTTGCTGATAAATGAACGAAAGTAACTTATGCAATAAACTTTACAACAAATATTCTATTACCTAATGATTCAATAAGGTGTCACGCTGTCACCGTTCAGTGTTGTGTGGAGGAAATGATCTGATGCTTAACTGTAAATACGGGTAATTTACATGTACTGTATCTTTTAAACGAAGTTACAGAGTTGCTATTTACAACGTTTGTCATTTTAATGATGCGCTTCTACATGAAATGTCGATCGTTAAGATCGAACAAAGTTTTCAGATTGTAGCATTCAGGTCTTTGTTACAAAACTTGTGAATTTCACCGACAGTAAATCTTAAACTATTATAAATATGGTCAATATTCAAGTTTTATGGGGATCACCATAAGAATTTATGGAGGATGGCAGCTTGGAATTATTGTGGCTTGATTCCATGCACTTCTATAGAATTAAATAGTTTTCATACGTGTTTCCCTTTATGGTGTATCTTAGGTCCGCCCTATTTAACAATGCTACTAGGTTTCCCTATGACAGGTTCTGGTCTGTCTCACCCGCACACTACAGCGCTTAGGCCTCAATAGATAGACGCCTGTGAGTTTACCCATCTTATGATGAACCTACGCCCTTTGTGGCACACAGTCCTGTAGGATGACTTTCGGCCATATATTGAAATGAGAGCGCAATACTCGTTAACTCACAATGACAGGACTAGGTTAATTGTCGTGCGCAAGGAGGCGGTTAAACATACGCGAATGGAAAGGGAAGAAACACTAATACGCGGTACGCAGTGGCTTGCAGGCTATGAAAGTAAATGGGATTCATTACCGTGGAGTACCCCCGCTGCCGCTACCACCTCCTCTTTCACCCGTCATGCGTACAATCATCGGGCGGAGGAGAGAGATTCAGTAGAGTAACTTGTCGCTCAAACACTGTAGTCATGCCAGCAGACGCTGACAGTTGAACTAACTTAGTGTAACGAAATGTTGTGAATCGTCACGCTACAGGAGCGCCGTCAGCGCACGCTTTGTTTCTGGAGCAGCCGCAGCCGCCCACACGGGCGTCACGTCACACACTGCTCTACTGTACCGTACTCGCCGCTGCCTTTGTCTGCGCGGGCAGCAAGTCCGCCGTCCCGTCACCGGGGCAATACAGCGCGATACTCCCACGCAAGGATTCTTCTTACTTACCGCACGCCGCTGAAGGGAGTCATTCCTGGAATCTGGGTAAACTGTTCTCTATAATACTATTTAATTCGATTGTGTAACGACACTCGCTGAACTTTTCCAAAGAGGTATACGTAACGTAAAAAGGAAGCTACGCGCTGCAGCAGAGACGCTATTAGATGAGAGGTAATTCATTTTTTACATCGGCAGAAAGAGGTGTGTGGCGTCTCTTCCCATTGTGACAGCTTTGTTAAGAAGATGGTATTTTGGTTTAATATAAATAAAGTGCCTGTCTATTTGGCAAACGGTTCGTCTGACCATATCAAACAAGTTTCTTTCGTTAGGCGGTATTGTCATCGATTAGCAACTTCTACGGCGGCTGTATTCGAAACGACCACCACAGCAGAAAGAACAACAAGTTTCCCAGTAAGAAGAAAATACACCTAAGAACATTTACTATTAAACTATCTAGAAAGTTTATTTCAGACTTGTTTGATGGAGTCTGTCTGGCAGCCGGCTGTAAAAGCATTTCATTGACTTCCATTTATGCCTTCACAGTTAATGAGTCTTAAAACATTTCCAATTCAGAATTTGCAGTTCATTACGCAGCCAGCAAGTAGTAAAAGAACAGAATAGAGTTGGCATCTGACAGCTATAGGGCTGGACTGATCCATTCAGAGAAACAGCAATAAAATCTCTTTACTGTCGGTTCCGCCGTTGCTACTTCCGCTGCAATGCGCTGGCCAGATCTTCCGTAGGGGAAACTACTGGACGCTAAAATTTCGCTTACACAGAAGAACTCCGACGGTATACAGAATTAGAGACATAGTTAACAGTGTCTACATTATAAACTAACTGAATTTCAGATTAGGTACACTTTTGTAGGGCGGAGGCTAACGGTAATTATCTCCGAAGAGACCGGATCACTACAGTGAGACTGCAGACATTCCATGTTGCGGAACTTCCGATCTCAAACATATGTGAACCGATTTGAATGTCGCTGTAGACACATGCAGCCAGAAGAAAACACTTTAGACAAGCCTGACAGCAACTATATTTTTATTAGGGTTCCGTCTTTTCTCTAAACCCTTTTATAGTCGAATAGTGGGATGTTTCGTTTAAGATAGCCACAACACATTTCACCTCAAATTGAAGCCTTTATTTCTTTGCTGACCTCTCTCATGGCGGTGTGATTCTACACTACTTCTGTATGGAAAACCTTTCAGGGTGTATCAAGATCGGAAGGAGGGTTATTGCAAATTTTGGTGATAAACGTATCAGTAAATTAGCCTACTATGCCTATTTTCACTCACTGCTTTCATATGGCATATTTTGGGGCAATTCATCATTAAGAGAAAGTATTCACAGCACAAAAGCGTGTGATCAGAATAATAGCTGGAGCCCACCCAAGACCACCTTGCAGACATTTATTTAAGGAACTCTGGATATTCAAAGTACCTTCGTAATACGTATGTTCACTTATGAAATTTATTAATAACTCATACCAATTCAAAAGTAACAGCGAAGTGCATAGCTACAACACTAGAAAAAAGGATGATATCCACTATTCTGGATTAAATCGCACTTTGGCACAGAAAGGGGTGAATTATGCTGCCATAAAAATCTTTGGTCATTTGCCACAAAGTACTAAAAATGACAGCCAATCAACATTTAAAAGCAAACTAGAAGAATTTCTGAATGACAATTCTTAATAGATGTAACTATAGAAGTAGTAACTATAAACAAAAATTATTTTGTGTAAAGAAAACTTTTTGAAGTGACACGATCTACATCATTATGAAATGTATTCATGATCTATGGAACAAGGATGTATGTATGTACGGGAAGGCTTCCAATAAATTGAACTGTTTCCATGGACGTTGGCTACATGAGCACAAGGCAACGAAAGCGCTGACCAGATTACCAAAAACTAATTTTGTACCCACTCCAGTATACCTTCCGCATTGAATCTCCATTGCTTGCAACTTACACTAAGGCACAATATCAACTCTACATACATTTAATCGTGAGGTGATTATTTCCATTAATGAATTAAGGAGCAGAGTACATGGCTACTAACAAAGAGAAGGAGATCAAGGGGGCAGTAGTGCATTTTTAATGTAGTAAGCTTACAAGTTCTCAAAATTTATTACTCTCAGCTCTGATTACTTAACCTGTTCCTCCATACCATCCATTAAAAAATTTAACACCTCTGGATTAAACATTTTGTAACGTCTAATATCCGATTGAGTTACTGTATTAAATATTTGACTTCGCTCAATTAAAATCTTTGTAGTCGAATGCGCAGAAGCCTAATTATGTTTTATTAGTCTTCCTCAGTAATTATATGACACTGAAAATCAGATTTTTGTCTTACTTTGAAGCCATTACGTACCTGCAATAGTGATCTGTTTACCATTTTAGCCGTTTAGTAATATGCTTTGATCAATCAAGCTTATAAATTTTTAAGTTCGCTGAACGCTGTAAAAGGTTTTCACTGTAATTTGAAGTTTTTCCTGCTAAACTGCTTGGCTCTACTCTGATTAGTTTATGGTGAAAGCTTAATTTTTAATGAACGTTCGATTTACGCTCACGATGAAGTGGAAATCCGATGAAATAGATATGCACTGTCAGGCTTTTACAGGAAGAACTGTAACCCAATAGCATTTAATCTGCTCGGTATGTTTTATTTCGGGGCTTAATTTTTTCCAAATGATATTGGAAGATGCTATTCTGTTTTATCCACGGCAACTCTGAGGAGGAATAAGTTAAATCAGGAGAATAAAGTCGTGGCATGGTGCGAGTCAGTAGTCAAGTTCCGAGGAATCAAATTTTACTTTATCGCTGTTAACGACAAATACGTGCAAGGTGGCTAAAGGATCTGCCGCCGTGGTTATCTGGACAGCCAAGCAAAAGATTTGTTGACGCAAGTGCACCTCAAACATATTTTAGTCAACCTTAGCTTTTATCTGCTAATGGCCTTGTTCATAGATTCAGGTTTTGTTTCGACCGAGCTTGCTGAAGGACCTCTCTGATTTGCCAGCAGGATCGTTCAACTTATTCTGCAGCATGATGGCTACTCAAACTTTAAAAAGAAATTCCGTGAGATTTCCAGGTATGGGAAGCGCGATGGCTTGTAAGGACTGAAATTAACTGAGCGGGGGAGAGAAGTGAGCATCTCGCAGTAAGAAGTTTTCTTTCCTCCTGGCCGAGATATACTATCCATAAGCAGTAGTTTGCCCGCAGTCATTAAACATCGATAATTTAAATGGAATACTACTCGTGTAATTAATATACTTCAAAATAGCAAGTATATCAAAAATTTTGATTTATAAAACTAAATTGAATTCCAATTTTATGTTAAAAACAGTACCTGAGATTATGAAAGCCCTACAACTCCCTAAGCTTTTCCGGATTTTTTCAGGTACAATTTAATGCTGAGAATTCTAGGTTTTCCGTGTTTACCCAGAAGAATCGGTATCCCATTTGTCGATCTCTACCAAAATTCAGCAGTGTCTTAATGGCCAAAACCTTTTCCAGACGTTTTATCGCGACGAGTTTACTGTCCTTATGTGGGTCCCTTCAAGTATCACCTCACGCTTTAGGTTTCTTATATAGCACAATGCTGATGGCTCGTGTTTGTTAATAAGGGAAACAGGTATGTGTGCGCCCATTTATTTAGTTTGTCTATACTGCTTATCGATATTTTATTCAGTTTTCAGTCCGAAAACTGATTTAATGCAGCTCAACGCTAATTATCTGCAATCCTGCAATCTACATCCATTTCAACTTGTGTATCCTGACTCACTCATTCCCCCCCCCCCCCCCCCCAAAAAAAAACTTACCAAATTGACAAGTCCTTGTTACCTCAGGTTGTGGCCCAAGAACAGATCCCTTTTTTGATCAAGTTGCGGCAAATTTATTCTCTCTAACTCGGTTCAGTGTCTCAGTTGCTGGACCTGTCCTGATCTTCAGCTTTCTTTTACAGCATCACATTCCAGAAGCTACCTTGTCAGAATTGCCTTTCGTCGACGTTTCACTTCCGTAACAGGCTACACTCAAAAGCCTTCAGAGATGACTTCGTTATATTCGACATATAAAGCTACTACAGGTCCGTGTAAAAAAATGCAATACAATTAAATGTAGTCCATGCAGTACCTACAGAGAATTTGGTTTCCCCCACTGTAACAGTTCTATAAAGAAACTTCCACGTCAAAAAGTCCGTGTACTGATAAAATGCGAATATCATTACTGCGTTATGGTTTCTCACACAGTAATTCTTGTTTACAAGGGTTAGGCGCTCGTAGCATATGCTAATTTTAACGGGAGGATTAATAAAGCATTGGACTATCAATGTTTAAAAAGTTTGTAACTGATATCCGATTTAGTTTTCAAAGATTTCCATAAACTTCACCGTGATTCGGGCGAACATTTTTCATAGGCTTTTTACAAACTTCCACATGGCTATCGCTACCCACGTACGAACTACGAAACCGTCTATTTAGAACTACTTTACCTAAGTTAAGTGCAAAATTCAGCAGGTTTTCGAATTGTGTGACCCTCTAAATACAGTGATTTGTATCAGATGTATTTCAGTACACTGGTAAGCCGTGGCGAGGAGAACTTTTGTAATAGGTAATGCAGGTCGATTTTATTGTTTTGAAGTATAGACTGAAATAGACGTTCAACAGAACTACATCTGAAGATCTTTCCGAAGGGCTCGACGGCACGTGTACAGTCGTGAGATGTACGGTCAACCGCGACAATTTGAAATGTTCCTGAATTTTGTTTTATATTATGTTCTCTGTATATCACGAAGAAATTTCCTTCATTTTATGCGCATAGTGTAAGAAAACGTTATGTTTTAATAATTTATTATTAGTTATTGTACAGATTTTGCATTAAAATTGTGATATTTTCAATCAAAAAATCCATGTTTATGGAACTAAAATCAAAAATTTATGTAGAGGGTAAAGTAATTCAAAACAAAACATCAGTAAACTATTGATAAATATTTTTATTTATCATCCTTTTGGATATATTCCCTCTAAGCCTAATATGCCAAATTACTTTCGGGGTGTGTTCAGTTCGTAGTATATAACCTAACTTCTACTTTCATACTTTCGGCTACGAAGAGCTATCGTACAAACGATGACAATGCGGCTTTTGTGAAACTAAGGAAATAAGGCGGTAATCTGTACGCGAGGAACCCAGGGCAGCCTATCTCAGTCTCACCTCAATTGCCTCGTAAATAACATAACGAGGGCGAAATTGCGCTGTGCCTCCACATTTCTGTCTGGCACGCAAGTCTACTTCAATATCACTCTCGTGAAATTTTTCACTAAACATTATGAAGTGTTATCTAACGTCATAAAAATTCTAGTGTTCGCTTTTAGCAACAGACGTTATCCTATCTGTATATGAAGTTAGGAGTGTTAAAACTGTAGCTTAACCTTACTTTATGCACCACTCAGAAATATTTTGGTATTGTATACGGCTTTTTTCTATTTTAGACCACTGTTTCCACCATTTTTGATTTATTTGCTCGAGAAGCGATCGCCGAATCTGACGATATGCAAATTTTCTCTGCAAGAAAGATGCGGCAACACACGGTTTCAAATTTCCGAACTTCATCTCAGTCCACTGTCTCGCGTGACACGATGGTAGCTTTATTCCCAAGGCCGCAGTACAATTTTATCTGACAAGTTGGTGTTGGAGGAGCTAATACCACTATCAGCTGCTTGAAGGAAACGGCTGCTTTTGCTAATGTTTCCTGGAAAGTGTGATTTGGGTGTAACTACCTAATCACACATTTTAACTGTTCTCTGGATACTTCGTTGAGATTGCTAAGGACGTTAAGAGGAGCCAGTCTGACTGAAGAGACATTCTCGTGTTCTATACGTTGATTCTAATATTCGGATCTTCGCTCCGAGTGCACATGGAAAGCTAGAGGGTGATGATTACTATGGTAGTAGATTTACTATACTTTTATGTTGAAGCTGGCAATCTTCATCAAAAATCACTTTACAGCAGTCGAGAATATCTGAGTCCGCTGAATAGATCGTTCGCCGACAATGTATGCATGTGGGGGGGGGGGGGGGGCGGCGGGGTCATTGTTGGGAAACACGTCCAGGTTACGACGCGCCCGTATTCTACATCTTACATTTATACTCCGCAAGGCACCCAACGGTGTGTGGCGGAGGGCACTTTACGTGCCACTGTCATTTCCTCCCTTTCCTGTTCCAGTTGCGCATGGTTCGCGGGAAGAACGACTGCCGGAAAGCCTCCGTGCGCGCTCGAATCTCTATAATTTTACATTCGTTATCTCCTCGGGAGGTATAAGTAGGGGGAAGCAATATATTCGATACCTCATGCAGAAACGCACCCTCTAGAAACCTGGACAGCAAGCTATACCACGATGCAGAGCTCCTCTCTTGCCACTTGAGTTTCCTAAACATCTCCATAACGCTATCCTGCTTACCAAATAACCCTGTGGCGAAACGCGCCGCTGTTCTTTGGACCTTCTCGATCTCCTCTGTCAACCCGACCTGGTACGGATCCCACACTGATGAGCAATCGTGAAGTATGTCTAACCAGTGTTTTGTGAGCCAACTCCTTTGTTGATCGACTACATTTTCTAAGGACTCTCCCAATGTATCTCAACCTGGCACCGGCCTCACCAACAATTAATTGGGACAACAAAAGATGCTAGACATCTTCCTTTGATAGTGTTTACAGTGACAATCTGAATGCTTAGGCAGCACGCTTTCAAAATAAAAGAGCAAATAATAGTGCTTCAAGATGCGCCATCAGAGTCAGAAACGTTCAGAAATACGTCAACAGTAATGAAATCATTCACGAACAATTTATTGAATATTATTAACAACTGTGGCTGTTATCTTAAAACCTGAATTTTTGCGTAATAAAGGTATGATGAACTTCTCGTGTTAATTTTAACTTTTAGTAGTTATTTTAATTTTTCTACTTAACTGTGTGCCACTGTCTTTAACTACTTCATTTGAACTTTGGCGTTCAAGATCCTCGTGTTTTCCTGATCCGAGAAAAATTATCTTGCAAGAAGTCATCGCAAGGAACCGCACTAAACAATCGCAGGAAACAATTTATTGCGACTACACTGCAGGCACTAAACGTGCGTCGCGCTGTTCCACCGTTAACCAAAGTGCCTGCCGCCACTATTTCAGCGGTTCAGTTTCAGCTCGCACGTCACCGCTAGGCTCAAGGATGTACACGGAGCGCAGCGAATCCTGTCTTAAAGTGTCTGCCAGCTCAGTTATTTCAGCACTGCCATGACACTCTTCCGAAGCTCGAACAATTCGTGCTGCACTTTGTCTCTCCATTGTACTATTTGGTACAGGTGGCACACTTGAGCCGTTTTCTCAGATAGGTCGAACGAATGTAAGCAATGTCTCATCCAGTTTAACATTCTGAATAGCCTACCAATGCACTTCAGTCTACCTGCTTTGCTTACTGCTGAACCACCGCGGTCTTTTCGTATAAGCAGGTATTTTGTTTGAGCTGACTCCGTAATTCCAGTCGTTACTACTGTTGTGGCATATTAAGTTTCTTTGTATCGTGGAGCGCACAATTTCACATTTCTTAACATCTAAACCATTGCACCACTTCGAACATCTACATCGCATGCTCTTTTATAGATAAAAATATCACTTGCAGATGGTCTAAGGTAACTGTTAGTAACGTGCAATGTCATTTATACACAACATTACCACGATTTCCGACACTTGCCTGCAGCATGCTTGACGTTAGCTCCACATCTGACTACATCTAAGATGCCATGTTGCATCCTACCTGCAACGAAATCTCCTGTCTAATCACAAATGTCTGAATACACCATATGATCGTAGATATATGACGAAGCGTTGGGGTTTTACCGAGTCAAATGCTCATAAGTCAAGAAAAAATTGCATCCACCCGATCGCCTTGGTCCACGACACGATTTGAGATGAGAAAACCTCGAGTTGGGCTTTGTACGACATTTTCTGAATCAATGCTGTTACCGTTTTAGCGGAATAACGTTTTACAGTTTATTACATTTGAAGTGAGAATATGCTATAATGAAACATTAATGACCCAAGTGTTGTGCTCAGAAATATTGCCTGCTATTCCCATTTTTTCTTCCTAAAAACTCGTATAGGCCTAGGTGTTACACTTTCGGAGACACGTAGACACTGCTTCGTTCAATTTCTACCCATGATCTGCCTATCGCTTCATAAACGAAGCAGCCTTTTGTACCAAAGTTCGCAAGGTCTACGCAGCTCCAGACCTGCCATCAAGCTCTCATTTGTCACTTAGGGTGTAGAAGGCTTTACTTGAACGTACCGTTAAGCGAATTACGAAAATTTTGAATTGACCAGCTAGTTTTAAGAATATTTCTTCTCCAGGCAGAATACTTCTAACTTCCACTCGCTGAGGAACTACCAGGTGGTTTTACACATGAAACAATGAGGAAGATCTGTCAAGTTTGGAATGTGGGAGACGAGGTACTGGCTGCAGTAAAGCTGTGAGGGCAAGTCCCGAGTCGTTCTTGGTTAGCTCAATTGGTAGGGCACTTGCCCGCGGGGGTCTGACAAAGTTTTAATCAGTCAAAGTTTTCAAAAATGATGAACTTTGGCGACCAAAAATGGTCTGTAAGGGCATGGTCTGTAAGGGAATTTCTTAAGATTATGCCACCCAAATCGAGTTTAATTTGCTGCCATCGTCTGCATCTGACAAAAATACTTTGAGCGGGACTATCTGCGCCCCCTCACTCCCTTTATTTGTGGCATACTCCACACGACTGCGAGCGAAGAGATCCTGGGACAACGTTCTGCTACGTTATTATAAATGAAATAAGTACTTTTACATTTAACCCTCCCTAGCCTGTAGCAATGTTGTTTACTGCTGGCTTAGTGACTAATCCCATTCGAGCTCTTCCTGAGTAAAGGTATTGTTGGGTAGTGAAATTTTATACGTTATACGTTTCCGGAGTACATAATTTACGGACAGCAATCCCAACGCTAATGTACTGTGACAAGCTGTGAGGTTTTATGGCCTGAGTCACTATTCACGAAGAGCTTTCAACGTCGTGCTGTACAGAAATCTACCAGGTTTACTGCGCTGCGGCTATTAGCGCTCAACAGACTCTTCTCAGGACTCTCACGGCTCATTAACTGCGAGTAATCTCCAGTGATGAGTAATAACGGAAATGGATACACTTCGCAATTACACTTCCACCGCGACTGTCTTGTGTTGCAGAGAGTTCGTAGGCGACTGTTTGAAAGCATCTATCACCGAAGTATTTGCAATCTGTACACATTCGACAATGTCAGGATGAAACTTCTGTAGCGCTCCAAATTTAGTCTCAAGAATTAAACCAAACGAAACGACTATGACTTTCCCGAAGTCGTTACCCTCGAAGTAAAGAGTAACGGTTTCACTAAAGCGAGCACCAAGCTAACCCTTTCATTTTATATTACGACAGCCTTCCCTTTGTACGAATGCATTGCTGTATGTTCCTTTTAGTAGTCGTCGTCGTTGATAGGAACCTTACAGTTCCCTAATGAATTCGAGATCTTCTCGTAGCAAAACAGTCGCTCTGTAAGATCCACCCATAGCCGCTCCACTTTCAGAGTCCGTACAATACAGACTTCCCCTAAGTAACAGTCGAAGGAAGACTGACTGGCAGAATTATAGAACGGGACTACTATAGACATTAAGTCACGGCTTGGTAAAACCACTGCACAACATGAGCGGCGAAATGTCGCAAGAGTTCGTGTTCAGTATTTCCTATAAATACAGTGCTCCTGTGGTACAGGTAGCAGACGCATCGCAGCGTGTGATTCAAATTGCGCGGTAACTTTAAACTTACTCTAAGGCTGAAGCACGATAAACAACGATTCTTGTGGGCAAAACGCCTGAACTGATCAGATTCACCGCGAAATTCTAGCGTTATATGGGCCAAATGCACTGTCACATCCAGCCAACAATCTGACTGAGGCCGTGCAGACTTGTATGGTGCAGATCGGAAGGAAAGGACGTTCTGCCGGAAGCGCCGTCGTCAAGGATGGACGTTGACCGGGAACGAAAGCATCGACAAGATCGACCACAGGCGAAAACGTCCAGGTAACATGTAACACCACAACTCTGAATGATCATACTTTTTCTGTGTGTTTTACGAAGTTTATTTTATTAGCTGTGGTGAATATTATCCTTGCAATTATGTTGTCAAGTTGCAAATGCTATTATTTAAGAAAGAATACGCATGGAATGTTAACATTTTGTAAATAGACACGCTGGCCTAGTCAGGGAAAAGCTATTGTGAAAGGGTGTAATAAATTGTAAATGCGTTGTCACTGGGCGTGCGAGCGCCCCAAAAAGTAGTTCGGAGTCGCGAGGAGACTATTGATGTCCCTATTTGTATGCATTCGCCGGTGTGGCTATGCAAAAGTGCGGAGATAAATGTTTCCCAAGTGCAGAACAGTGAAAACAAATGGTTGGTTTGGCGGATGTTTAATACGGGCATAGCATTTATTGGGCACAGTACAAATGCAGTAAGAGTAATTCACGTACAAGAGTATTGTAGGCACTTATTAACTGATATGGCAAGAAGATATCAACCTGTACCCTAATTTACCGCTAAATGAAGCCACTCGGCAAACCGACGGCATCATTAAGTGAAGTAAGATCTAGACTTTTATAACTAGAAATGTAATAAGGTGAAAGGCTTGGTTGGAATTTTATTCCTTTAATGATGTTTTCGTGCCTATTGTCACGAAAATGATTTTCTCAAGTCGTTATCCAAGAAGTACCCATCCTATCCCTTTGTAAAAACTGAGATAATCAGAAAATAAACTGAAAATGAACATTGATTTATTAGATTATCAAAACAAATTTTCCAACTTTTGGACAATTAATAACGAAATCTTTGGCTGCAGTATCACTATCAGAAATAGAATGATGCCAAAGTCAGTATTAATTCATTTGCTAAAAATAAAGTAACTTTCATAATAAAAGGTCTGTAGTAAAATTTTACGTAACTGACACGGTATTTCCCTGTCTAAGCAGAGTTCTAATTTATAGCTTGTGGCATAATTTATAGCTTTTATTACAAAGAAATACCAGAGTAACTGCTAGATATAAAACAGTCTTTACCAATGAGTAAATTCAGACATTCTTTCTGCTTTCTAAAATTACGGCAGTCAGTATTACAGTCACTAACTCATAAAAGTTAGTGTCCACAGCCAGCAAATAATCTTACTTTCATTGATCTTTGAAAATATAATATATTGTACGTGTTTGCTGTTTGATTTTTGGCTACTGTGACATGTTTAGTATGAAGTACTTTAAAGTGTGTGTTAGGTACTGTGCCTACGTTATGACGCCAAACTGCAGTATGCAGTTCAGTTTAAATTTAATTATTCTTGTTCTGGTAAGGAATTGGCGTCCGTTGGTTACTGTCATTGATGGCATACTTTGAAAAATTATTCCAAACTTTCCACAAACTTAATTTAAATTAGTTTACCTAACAAAAACATATGAAGTTAACCGTTCTTTGTTTCTAATCGTCATTGCTGAAGTACTGAGCGGTGGCGATTCTGTTCTAACTTCATCTACTTCTCTCGGTTTTGCGTTATTCTTTGGAGAAGATGCCTTTTCCCCAGATTAGAAACTTTAGGTACACAATCAGATAGAAAAGCCTAATTAGCCGGAGAGGTAGGAGGGTTATAAACTGAGTTTCTGATTCGCAGCAATTTCAGATTTTCCGACAATGAGGACGTTGACAACTGTTCCCTAATGGCTCCGTGATCAAGGAGCGTGTTTCCATCGTCGAGGAACTGAACGACTGATAGAACGCTCCAACCGTTGGTTACTTGTATAGCCCAGTGTATCTGTGCCACTTCGCAGCGCAGCCTTCAAGGAAATTACTTAGCCCTGTACAGTACTTAAATTACTTTTTGAAGTCCCTTCATATAATTCAAGAATTCGTAGAGCTGCTGCAAGCCATATGAATGAATCTAATACGAAGTAGATCAGTACTTCGTAAAGGGCAACATGTTCCCTGCTTGTCATTACAGTACTACCAAACGCCACACACGTCCATTGTTTTACTATTGCTTATCGCAGTCATTTACCGACGCAATCCAAATGGGCCTGTAATGCTTTTTGCGATTATATAAGGTAGCGCAGTTGAAAGTAGCCCGTCTCACCTTTGAATGCGAATGCGAATTTTCGACTTCTGAAAGTCAACAGCTACAACAATGGGCAGTTTTATTGAATAATCTATTGTTAGCCTTCTGTCGGCATTCAGTTTATTTCCTCAGAGCAGTTAGACGTTTCCCTTTGCGGCCTGAAAACTAACTCTCTCAATGGAAGAAATAAATGAAATTGTGGTAGCTTATGTGGAAACAGGTTCGATTAAGAAAACGCGCGAAATTTTCGGGGCCAAGTATTCGGATAAAGGACTACCAGCGAAAGAGCAATACTGAGAGTAAACGAAGTGGACCTTTGGAGAAAGGAACAGCCTGTATGAATATCAAGAGCTCATGTGGAAACCCAATTCTGAGCAAAGAAGGGAAAGCAGGAAGGTGGAAGGCGTATGTAGATGGACTATACAACGGTGATTTACTTGAGGGTAATATTATGGAAATGAAAGGGGACATAGATGAAGACGAAATGGGAGATATGATACTGCGTGAAGAATCTGACAGAGCACTGAAAGATCTAAGTCGAAACAAGGCCCCAGGAGTAAACAACATTCAATTAGAACTACTAACAGTTTTTTGGGAGAGCCAATCATGACAAAACTATCATCTGGTGAGTTTTTTATTGTGAATTGCAGAGTAATCACGTAGATGCAGGAAGACGTATGGGACATGTAAATACCCAAAGACTTCAACAAGAATATAATTCCAATCCCAAAGAAAGATGTTGACAGGTGTGAAAATTACCTAACTATCAGTTTAATAAGTCACGGCTGCAAAAATACCGACTAGTTCTGTACAGACGAATGCAAAAACTGGTAGAAGCCGACCTCAGGGGAGATCAGTTTGGATTCCGTAAAAATATTAGAACACATGAGGCAATACTGACCCTACGACTTAAATAGATTAAGGAAAGGGAAACCTACTTTTCTAGTATTTGCAGACTTAGACAAAGCTGTTGACAATGTTGACTTTAATCCTCTCAAATTCTGAAGGTGGCAGGGGTAAAATACAGGCAGCGAAAGGCTATTTGCAATTTGTACAGAAACTAGATGACTGTTATAAGAGTCGAGGGGCATGAAAGGGAAGCAGTGGTTGGGAAGAGAGACAAGCTTGTGGCCCATCCCAACGTTATTCAGTCCGTGTATTGAGCAAGCAGTGAAGGAACCCAGAAAAATTCGGTGAAGGAACTAAAATCCACGGAGAAGAAATAAAAACTGATGTTTGCCGATGACATTGTAATTCTGTCAGACAGCAAAGGGCCTGGAAGAGCAGTTGAACTGAATGAACAGTGTCTTGGAGGAGGATATATGAACAACGAAAACAAAACGGGGATAATGGAATGTAGCCGCATTGAATCAGGTGATGCTGAGGGAATTAGGGAAATGAGACGAAGTAGGTGAGTTTTGCTATTTGAGGAGCAAAACCGATGGTCGAAGTACAGAGGATATAAAATGGAGACTGGCAATGGCAAGGAAAGCGTTTCTGAAGAGTAATTTGTTAATACCCAGTATAGTTTTAAGTGGCAGGAAGTCCATTCTGAAAGTATTTGTGAGGAGTGTAGCCGTGTATGGAAGTGAAACATGGGCGATAACTAGTTTGGACAAGAAGAGAATAGAAGCTTTCGAAATGTGGTGCTACAGAAGAATGCTGACGATCAGATGGGCAAATCACGTAACTAATGAGGTACTGAATAGAATTGGGGAGAGGAATGTGGCACAACTTGAATAGAAGGGATCGGTTGGTAGGACACGGTCTGAGGCATCAAGGTATCAGCAATTTAGTATTGAGGGAAGCGGGGAGGGTAAAAATCAGAGGGAGACCAAGGGATGAATACACAGATTCAAAAGAATGTCGGCTGCAGTAGTTACTTAGAGGTGAAGAACCTTGCACAGTATGGGGTAGCATGGAGAGCTGCATCAAACCAGTCTCTTAAGACCGTAACGAACGAAGTGGCGCACCTAGAGATCTGTGCAAAGTGTAGAACGACGAAAGATTCCTTCAGTTCGCACACCGGAAGTTATTGCATACATTCGCCGACTAATTATTCAGGGCCCAACGAAGTCTAGAAGTAAATTGGCCGAACAGGCGCATGAAGTATGTGTTGGCAGCGGATCTTGGGAAGTCAATTTGAAGCTATGTCTTGCGACAACTGTTCAGCAATTGCGGGACGATGACGGTCTTGTATACTACTGCATGTGGCTTCTGAAGAACATTAAAGGTTGTTACACCCTTTCCATTACATTATGAGTGATTAAGTATGGTTTCATCTTTCTGGTCATGTTAATTCACAAAACAAGGCACTGGGCAACTGAGAACCCGAAGATCATGTGTCGGCAACCACTCCACGAAGAAAAACTGCGTTTGGTGCGGTGTAACAGGAAATCAAATCACTGGACCGAGATTTTGACACTCGTGTCATTTTTCCTGTGGGGACTAAGATCGACATGCGTGAAACAAGTCCACACACACCGCAGGAACTTAAAGACACCATCAACCATAAAGTTTCCGCCATAGATATTCAATCTTTACATCGGCTGTATCTATATGCTTAGACGTGTACTGGTGTATGCTGCAGGTAACTTTCAGCATCTTGTTTAAGTCTATGATTCACAATAAATAAATGCTAGGTCCATTTCAGTTGATTTGTGTCAACTGCGTTTTCACGTTCAGTGGGAACTATGGTCACACCTGAAAGTAACAGTTGCTATCATTTATGAGGCTGTCTTAAGTAGGCACGTCTACCGACTTTGTTATTAACAACTGTGGTTTAATATAGTAAGACCAGGATTACAGAGCTCTGTAAACGTCTTGATACAGCGGAATTCACGACGCGCAGGGTATCCACACCAGTAGTTGAGAATGATGACACTTAACTTCCTACGAAATTTAAAGTTTCGAACCTTTTCAAACTTTCTCGCTTACCTGCTTAACGAAATATTTAACACATTAACTGTAAAATAATCAGCTGTTTGTAGCTGCTTTTTAATAAACCGAAGTTCGATACTTTAAAAATCTGTTGTCGGGGTTTACTGATTGGTTAGAACAGAGTAAAAACATCTGCCCATGCTCTACAGTTTCCACTTTGGAACGGTCAAGCCTCTGCATTTTGACTAGTATTCATAGCTAGTTACCTTTTTCAAATGGTTCAAATGGCTCTGAGCACTATGGGACTTAACAGCTAAGGTCATCGGTCCCCTAGAACTTAGAACTACTTAAACCTAACTAACCTAAGGACATCACACACTCATGCCCGAGGCAGGATTCGAATCTCCGCCGCAGCGGTCGCGCGGTTCCATACTGAAGCGCCTAGAACCGCTCTGCCACTTCGGCCGGCTAGTTACCTTTTTCTAGGATGTTATACCTTCAGAAATCATACACGCGTTTTTTCTAACTTGTCCTAGATAATATCCGTTAAGCTGGTGTGTGCAGTTACTAAAAAGTTAGCTGATTTCTGCTAAGAAGTCTAATCTAGGCTAGTTTTCCATTCCTATCGATGGCTTATGTTAGATGCAATGCAAGGAATTTATCTACGCACGGGAAATGCTGCGCTACAAATGTCAGTTTAACAATTATACGCGTGAACTTAAGTTCCGCTGTTTTCCCGATGAGACGGTTGGCAAACAGTAAAATGTCTACAATACAAGCCCGGAAGCTGTATCACGTTGAACGAGAAAATTAGATTTAGAAAAAGCAGATGTCGGCAACTTCTCACTGGTAGGACCACAAGCAGCTTACGGAAGAGTCAACGGATTCTGCTCGTCACTATGGGATCCCAACGAAGTCAGAGCAGCGCGTATCGTCTCGGGCTCGCATCATAAGGGGGTTGGGTTGTTTTTGGGGACGAGACCAAACAGCGAGGTCATCGGTCTCATCGGATTAGGAAAGGAGGTGGAAGGAAGTCGGCTGTGACCTTGGAAAGGAACCATCCCGGCATTTGCCTTTATCGGTTTAGGGAGATCACGGAAAACCTAAATCAGGATGGCAGGACGCGGGATCGAACCGTCGTCCTCCCGAATGCGAGCTTCATAAGCTGAAGAGCGTCGGAGATGTCCAAATTGCGGTGATGGACGCTACAAGATGTGGTGTGCGTCACCGATGTCTACTGTTAGAATTCCGATAGCGTATTTTCCAAGAGGGTTTTTGCAGTTATTACTTGTTCCTTCCTTGACAGCGCAGTGGCCATGTCGGAGAACTTAATTCTAGCTCGTACCAATGGCTACTTTAATGAACTCCCTACGGACCAGTCGCCACTGTGAAAGACAGGGAAAAATTATTGTAGTACACGTAGTCGCATCGTCAAATGGCTTGTATAGTACGGATATTTTATTTAGCAATGGGACAGCAGCGTAGTGATAATTGAGAATTTATTTCTATCACCAAATGCGTTTAGCCTGTTTATCCCGAAGGTCCACAGTTTCATACTGTCAAAACACAGACTGAACAGTCTTCTTTAAATAAAACCAATTATTTACACCGAAAAAGAGTCAAAATTACACTGAATTTCCTATCCCAGACACTTGCTCAAATCCAAATGTTTGTGTCCATCACTGTTAACTATTTCAAATGAAGCTAAGAACGAAATTTACCTGCAACAGTAAAATACAATGGCACTTTAGAGTAACTCCATGCTTCTTAACTTTCAGATTTTCGCTCGAAAGGTAAACAGTCTTAAAATCTTAATTTAGAAATGTAAGAAAGATTCGGGGAAAATGAATCAGTGTTAAAATTAAATAATACAGTGTAATAATTGAGTCATTTTCCGCCTACATGAAGATATCAGAGATTAGACCCACAGAGTGCAGGGTTCGGTAGAGTACACCAGCTGTGGATGACGGAAATATCTGGGAAGGGAAGCCACACAGCGCCGGCTGGGGCTCATCTCGCCTGACCAACCTGGGCGTTTAGAGTGGGGGAATGGGCGTTTAGGATTCCGTGCCACTGCCATCTGGCCTGCTCTCCGACCTTGTGTGATCCAAAGACTGCGCTTTACCGTTCATCACAACACTGCATAATGTTTACCAACAGATCCGTCAACGTAGGGGCCAATGGACCTCCTCTTAGAACATAATAGATTAATACATTTACTATAATGGTTTCAAAATGTCTTCATAAAATGTCACTTCTATCACTATGCCTTTAAAGATTAAACTCTTTCGTCTTACTCGCTTTCATTCACTTCATCACTATCACAGTTGTCTGGGTAGCATTCATCACCTAGTTGTGCAGTGTACTGTTGAAAGCGTGAAAGATGTTAACCTCTGCCACGACCACGAGGACGACCACAACGTTCTGGTTGGTTTTCTGGTGAACTCTGAATCAGTGAGACTCTCATAGAAGTTTTGGTACACTGGAGGAATGAACTGTAAGAACGACGTCAAGTCATCAAGTTTTGTTTGCTTTGAACATGCTGATCGATGTTGATGTAGTGGAAATTTTTCAGTTATTGTTCCAGATCTACATGGACGGGCAAGATTTACTTTTCCAAATTTTATGTCTTCATTCAATGTCTCCTTGATGAAGGAAGTTTTTAGTTCAGCTTTTCTGTATCACATCCATCCCAGTGTCAATCAAGTAACCTTTTGCTTCTCAGTGTGTTTTCCTGTTTATGAGAAATTTTGCAGTTCTGTAGATAGGAAATCTTGCTTCATTTCTTTCACACGAAATGTCACCCTGACATTTTCTACAAGCGTCATCGAATCCTGTGGCACAAATATAAACTATTTGCTTTTTCTTCCTCTCAATGAGAGAAAAAAAAAATCAGTATTTTCAAGCTAACTATGTCCAGGCACGAGGAACTTCTGATCAATTTCAATAGAAGTATGACCAACAATATAGAGCCAAAATCGGGCTATTATTTGAATTCTGTTTTGCCTACCGCAACTGTCAGTGTAGGCAATAACATTAAATATCAGATGGCAATGATTTTACACACTTCATTAAGCAAAAACCCAGTTCTGAAGGGCCAAGTGAGGCATTTTTTTCAGACCACATACATGGCAGCATGATCTGTTCTACAGACATGTATTCCAAGATTAAATGTCCAAAGCTGTCTTGTAAATAAGATTTGTTGTTAGCATTGGAGTTGGCAATGCTTTTTCAAGGTCTAAAGTAAGTACATGTATTGAGCCTTCTTTTGACTTCTGTGTATCTCCTATCTTAACGGCTCTTGCTTGCTCAACTCCCCTTAGGTGAAGCTCTTTCTCCAGACTTAGATTGTTAATTTTACTGATATGTACCTTTGTTTTAATTAAATTTTCTAATGGGTAACAAGTATCGCAGGTGTCACTCCTTAGCTTATAAAGTGATAGATTAAATTCTGAATTCAACACTTGACTGTAAATGGAGGCCTTCACTGGCAAAATGTTTTCTTAGTATAACGCACATACATTAAGACGTAACTGACGACAGGTATTTCCTGTGGGGGGCTACGTTTACTGAGAATAGTGATTCGTGTAATGAGGAAAGCTTTTTATGTAGTTCCTTACGATAGGGAAGCGATCTTTTGGTATTTTATTTCCAGGAGCATTATTACCATGTTAATCAACCGGAGAAGTCTTCCACTCGGTTTGTATAATGCAGCTGTCGTAAATCGGCGATTGCTTATAGTTAATGTTCAGGAAGAACTCGTTACACACTGCTCTTACATGGTTACACAATCAAAAGCCTCAGAAAAAGAATACGAAAGGGTGAAGTTAGGTTATTCCCCCACTTAACATTTGATCAGTCATTCTGTTGAAAAACCTTTCGGAAAATAAACTAACATTATCTTACTCCTTTACTTTCGCAAAAATGATAAACTATTTTTTAAGACATTACTTTTTCGAGAATTTTAGATGAAGCTGTCAGAAGTGAGATTGGGTGGTAGTAACGCATCAGACCTATCGCCTTTTTATGCAACTGTTTAACAGCAGTATTTCAGTCCTTCAGGTAAAAGGACTTTCACTGAGCTGTTACATATATGGCTGAGAACCTTACGTATCTATTGTGAACAAGCCGTTCGTATTCTGCTAGGAACGCCATGATTCCATGCAAGACTTTTCGTAAGTTCAGAAGGGGAGGTGGAGAATTTCAATTTTATTGAACTGTTTAAGTATTGCCTCTGCCATATATAGCCTTGCCTTTTCCAATGAAAATCTGGATTTTATTTTCTCGACAAGAAAAAATTTCCGTATTAAAAATTTTTCAACTTCTGACTTAAATTTTTCATACAATTTGACGTGAACAGTCTTTGCGCTCTTGGTTGCCCTGCTTCCGTTTCAACAGTATCAATTTCTTGATCCTCCACTTAATACTTATGAAGACTTAAATTTGTGTAAACCTAGGTCCGGAATATGTGAAAACTGGCCCTTAAGAAGTATTTTCTTTCCACTAGAACTATGAAAAATCGAAATCTTAAACAGGTAAGTCAGAATAGGCGTTAATAAACTTCTTTACGGTGTAATATTGAGTTAACAGCTATTACAAAATTGACCATTTATTTTACATTCAAGCAAACAACTTCAGCGTCGCGAAAATTCCGCTGTGCCAATTCAAAGTTTGTCAGGTGGCCATTAACGTTCATAACGTTGTCTTACTCTACCCTGTAGACTTGTTATCTCATGGACCTTTATTCTGCCCTGTGTAAGTCTGTTCTCTTGCTTTTTTCCCCTACACTGTGAGTTAGCTTCACAGCACCATCGTTCCCTGTTGCTGTAGCCTTATTTACAGCACGCCAGGGCACCCAGCCGACTCCCCCTCCTCATAACCACTGCTGTACAAGTAGTTCAAAACTAACCATAGATTAGATCTTCAGTTGTAGTCACCAATACTGCTCCTGCATGATTTCCCATGGGTCTTACCCATTTTTGATTACGTCTTCATCCACCTCATATCTGAGTCTAGCAAAGAATTTTCTTGGCCAGGTGATTTACTTAATTGCGTAAAAATTAGATCTACCTGACAGTGCCTCGTATCTTAGGAAACGAAGGTATTCCAGCTTCTTTAACTCAAGTCGTCGACAAGGGACTACTTTACGATGCTGAAGGCTTTTTTAAGAGCACTTAACAGCAAAATACAATATACAATCCGACACGCTAAAGTATTTCGATTTGAGCTAATTTGGAAAATGCCTCCTACTACTTCACAATAATCCTTGCTGTAGGTATTTTGCCACGACTGAGAGGACTTAGTTTCCATCAAATAATATCAAGTAATCTATGAGGCATCTGCTGTATAATTATGTACAGAAGGGACGTTACTTAAACATGTGAACTTTCCGCGAATTAGATTTCACTTCCACAATCCACAATAACGCGTATCAAACAGGTACTCATGCAATGCAGATGTTGCACTTTTTGTACGAGACTCATCCGCTTGTCTTCAGTGACAAATTTCCTATAACAATGACAGCAAAATAAAAATATTCGAACTATCGGTGTGTCACTGAAAAGTGCTCTACAGTCAATTTAATCACTTCTCTATATCCTTAAACTTTCAATTCATCTTCTGTTCAACTTTGAACTTATTCGTAATTACAGGACACCCTTAGACAGGTGCAATGCACAACAGCAATTTTATTTTAAAACTATTTCAAAACAAAACGACCAAGCAGATTTGAAAATTATCAAAGCATACTATATTTTATAAGAAGCCTTCATACCGAGTGTTCGTTCACATAATATCCAAAAACAGTGTGAGGACACAAGCACGCAATACGTAGGTCCTATACTAGCAAGCACGACCCCGTTTACATCACATGGCATTGCGATGGTTTCGCTGAAGGTTAGGCTTTTGCAGCTGAGGTTCCGTACGCTGTCAAAAGATAATTGGACGACGAAACAAATTATAGCAATTTTAATTTGAACAAAAATCTCAGGTCCCGGTAGGTGGTGCCTGCTTTCATATAATTATTCCCAAAGAGATCTAAAGAGTGAAATTCTAGAATATTGTAAGAAATAAAAATATATGAAAACTTTAGTAGACTAACCAGGAACTTACCGACTGAAGATTTTTCGAAAATGACAAACATTAACTTGGTATGCCAATAATTGTGACCTATATTACGAACAAGAGACATATAGGCCACATTACATACAGTAAAGAATTACCATATTAGCTATTCAGTGCTTTCGGAGCAGAGACCCCTTCGAATGTTGGTAAGGACCCTTAAAACTGTTCTAACGCAGTGAAACCAAGGCCGAAAATCTAATCTCAGTAAATACGTGGTTTCATGTTCCAAGTGTAAGCGCGATTTACCCATCTGCACAGTACAATTTCGTGGAATTGGTTGACCACTGTGAGGTGCGATATTTATATAGTCCATTAATACTCTTACCGCTATCGCTCAGCTTCACACATACCGAGAACAATTAAGCTTACCATGAAAATTCAATCGAGAAAATGACTCCTGAGCAAGATAGTGAACTCATTTTTCGCAGCTTTCGTACGAAGTACTGAGTACACAACAAAACAATGGCTTGAGGCATCCTGAATTTGCCTTCCAGTTATAGTTCTCTTAATGGAGAATGCGTTATATATGGTGAGAAATGTCAGGCTGCGCTACAAGTTAATCTATTACCACAAACTTTTTTAGCACACTCGTCGGCTTAGCCTACACACGACCTATTTGCCGCTACAACCTAGAGAGAGAGAGAGAGAGAGAGAGAGAGAGAGAGGGGGGGGGGGAGGAGTGGGTGGAGGGGAACGTAGATGCACGTTCACTTTAGACGGAATACAGAACGCCTACACACACTTGCCTAACTTACGAACAATGACGGTGAGCAAAACACCGACCAAGATCCAATTCCAGCTGTTTTAAAAACTGAACGAAACCTACATAGCAAAGAGATTTTCACTCCTGAAATCAAAGTATGGCACACACTCGCATGGCAAGTGTTCCAGTGTTAAAAACGCGACACACCCACTTCTGTGTACGATGGTGTCAGAAGTAACCATCCCTCATGTCAATGGTCACAAGGTAATATTTCGTTTTACCGACGACTAGACTATCTCGCGTTTCATTCTGAACAGTCACCGTCCTATTTAGCTCTCTTCATTTCCAGTGTCTTTACAGACGCTACCTAACAAATTTCAAGCTTGTGATTGCGGTATGCCAGGCGAAATTCACTTCCCTCGCCAACTACATTAAGCATTGTCAGATATCCGCGAATACATTCATCCGCCTTCAATGAGGTGGAAATACTGCTAGCTAAACAGTACTGCCTATTTATTAAGTCTCCTTGCAGCACAATTGGGCTCAAATTACACTACGCATTTTTTAAAATGGGCGTAATGAGAAAACGCCAAGTTTTTAAACCAATAAAGATAGTGCCTTATTTTTCCTCACGCTACGTAAGTTAATTTAATAGATTGTGAGACGAGTCGAATTTAGCCGTACCGCTGTTCGTATCCATTACATAACTAGAAATAATGAACGCAAAGAATTTATTAGTGTAGCTATTTGGCACAGAAACTACCTCAAAAGAGGCCGACATTCGAAATGAGGCAGTGTGAGTTCACAGCTATCAGATATGATTCGTGTCTGTTCAAAGCGTGCTCGTCATATGGTACGCGTTATTGGACACTTCAGCCTGTTAACGCCAACATGATGCACACGCCAAAGTTATCACACTTCGATTCACAGCTGCTTACAATACGTATGCGCTCTTCCCTAACATTACTCGTGTACCAATGGATCAACACCTAGATTTGCACACACTGACAGCTAGCCATAGGGTTCAGACGCTTACAATCATGGAAATAACATTCGGACACATTTAGGGAAAAACAGTAACCGATTTTTCGATTTTACTCTGAAAAACGGATCGCACAAATCAGCCTTACTGGTGCCAGGTTTCTGTCCAAAGATGGGCCACTTTCGAATGATGGTACGCTTTTGCACAGAAACCAATAAATCTGATTTGTGCAATCTAGATTGTTTTTCTAAGTACAATCACCGAAAATTTATTTCATAAATCCATTAAGTTATGAGCCCGATAGAAATAAGTAGAACAGTCGAATACGGCATTGAGAATTATCAGTAAATTTATACTATTTCCGCACGACCTTCAGAACAAACGAAAATTTCGGACGTTTCCTAAAAGCTGCCACTACCGTCCGTCCTATATACATTACACAGACAACATAATTGCTCTAACAGTGATTACACCCCAATTTTAACGGGCACTATTTTAGTATGTCTTTTTGTTGATTTTCTATAATGGCATTGCATCATAGAGCCTTCGTCGCAAAAAAGTTCTGGAATGAAAAATTTAACTACCAGAAAAAATAATAGTTGCAACAGACAAGTTTTTGAAGACAAGAAATGATATCTATGAAAGTAAAATATAAGACAAAAAGCGAAGGCCGTCCATCTATGACCGGCTTCACCGCACAAATGCCAACGAATTAAAAGGAACCCTGGAAAAAACTTAACAGCATGTATTCTATTTCAAACAAAATAATTTACGGTAAATTCAAAGTACTGGAGACTAACAATAAAATACTGAATTTAGAAAGTACTGATCTAATCGCATTTTCCTTGGACTAACTATTCTCAAACATCCAGTCAATTTAACTCTACCATGTCCTGTAACTACGACTGTGCCTGCTAATTATTCTACTTCACGTCATTCGTAAGTGATCAGATTCTATCGTGTAGCAAATGCACTTTTTTTTTACTACAACTTTGCAGCAGGCGTGTCTAGTTAAAAATCAGACAACTCTAGAATTTTTAATATAACATTTCACACAGCACCGTAGCCTAAAAAAAAGTTAATTTACTCCTTGAATTGCCCCATCAAATTATTTTGGCACATCCAAAGCAATTTCTACATACGTGACATACTGCCTCAATGTTCCACATTCTTGTATATAATCCACACTAGGTTGTTCCTTTTATTATTACTGGATACAGGGCTTTAGAAGTCTTCGTAAAACCAGCAGATACGTAATGAACAAGAGGTAAGAGCTTGACTTCCCCCGCTGGTCCTGTTGACTCCCTACGCAGCCGTTGTTTACCGTGAGACAGGTGCGTGCGGCTTGTGTTCACCCGGTTGGAACCTTGACTGCGTTTGACTTACACAAAAGCCCGCCTGCTTACCTGTGTCTGCGCACGAGTATTGTTCAGACAGCAGTCCGTCGCAGCATATGTATAGTTCTAACGTCCACGTTCAGCAACACAAACACAAACATCGAATGACACGATACACAATATGAACACCACTCGGTCCCGACCGCTTACCGCCGCGTTTCAAACCGGACTACCGCTCCGCGCGGTTCACCAACGGAACAAGCTGCTAGTTCTGCGACCGTGGCACAGGTGGCGCAGCGCATGTAAGCGCTGGCGGCGCTCCTTGCGGTAGACGCTGCAACTTCGACTGCTGTCGACAGACTCTACCCATGATATTCCAAACAGAAAGTTTCGTGGGCCGCCTCCCCGTCTTGATTTATTTTACCTACCAGTGCTATAGGAAAAGTTTACTCTTATTAACTTTATTCTCTGCAACGGGCTTCTTTCAGAGCTACATTTTTGAAATGCTTTGGAAGCAAGTTTCCTTTACTCCATTCAGTAATGCGCGGTTTCCAAATATTTATCGCGCAGCAAAATGCAAACAATAAATTGCATACACTCGAGAGATACAATAGTACAAAAGAAGAGAAATGAGCTACTTTACTACATTCATACCGCTTGTTGGAAACAACGGTAGCGAAAACGCTTCTGTGCGCACTATAGCTGTATATTACAATCTGTTTTCAAGATTCCTGTGGAAGCTATACGATTGGTGTTATATTCGTACATTACTCACTTAAAGTTGGCGCTTCAAATTTTGTAAATAGCTGTCGCGGGAAATTTACTTCACACTAGTAAATTTCTCAAACCCATTCGTATTCTTTTCCTATTATCCAGCAAATATGTATTACTGACATAACAGAGTTTTATTACAAAGAGTTTTAATGCTCATTGTTATGCTGGATCTATGTTTTTCAGAGTTGTACCGTTTTTCCGCCTCTATCAGGGTTTTCGGAAAACATTATACATTTTATCACTCTTCTAAGTACACATATCTGTAATTTTTCTTGTCTGGACGCACATAGTGCTGTAGTGTTGTGGGATTCTATTTCTTTATTCCACTCATAAATTGACACTGCTCAAATCTCAAAACGTTAATTGTATTGTTGATGTCTGACCAAAATAAATTAGAAAATACAGACATAAGAGAAGTGGCTCTTTTAATCGAAAGATTTTTTTAAAAAATCAGGGGGTTGCCCTTATTTGCGCTGTAAGTAATTATTTATTCTTACAATTTTCTCTCACAATATCGCGCATATAGGTAATGCTTTATTTATTAGGGATCATTCAATTCAAGTACATTATCAGCCTCTTTAACAACTGTAGAAGTAGTAAATACACTCCTGGAAATTGAAATAAGAACACCGTGAATTCATTGTCCCAGGAAGGGGAAACTTTATTGACACATTCCTGGGGTCAGATACATCACATGATCACACTGACAGAACCACAGGCATATAGACACAGGCAACAGAGCATGCACAATGTCGGCACTAGTACAGTGTATATCCACCTTTCGCAGCAATGCAGGCTGCTATTCTCCCATGGAGACGATCGTAGAGATGCTGGATGTAGTCCTGTGGAACGGCTTGCCATGCCATTTCCACCTGGCGCCTCAGTTGGACCAGCGTTCGTGCTGGACGTGCAGACCGCGTGAGACGACGCTTCATCCAGTCCCAAACATGCTCAATGGGGGACAGATCCGGAGATCTTGCTGGCCAGGGTAGTTGACTTACACCTTCTAGAGCACGTTGGGTGGCACGGGATACATGCGGACGTGCATTGTCCTGTTGGAACAGCAAGTTCCCTTGCCGGTGTAGGAATGGTAGAACGATGGGTTCGATGACGGTTTGGATGTACCGTGCACTATTCAGTGTCCCCTCGACGATCACCAGTGGTGTACGGCCAGTGTAGGAGATCGCTCCCCACACCATGATGCCGGGTGTTGGCCCTGTGTGCCTCGGTCGTATGCAGTCCTGATTGTGGCGCTCACCTGCACGGCGCCAAACACGCATACGACCATCATTGGCACCAAGGCAGAAGCGACTCTCATCACTGAAGACGACACGTCTCCATTCGTCCCTCCATTCACGCCTGTCGCGACACCACTGGAGGCGGGCTGCACGATGTTGGGGCGTGAGCGGAAGACGGCCTAACGGTGTGCGGGACCGTAGCCCAGCTTCATGGAGACGGTTGCGAATGGTCCTCGCCGATACCCCAGGAGCAACAGTGTCCCTAATTTGCTGGGAAGTGGCGGTGCGGTCCCCTACGGCACTGCGTAGGATCCTACGGTCTTGGCGTGCATCCGTGCGTCGCTGCGGTCCGGTCCCAGGTCGACGGGCACGTGCACCTTCCGCCGACCACTGGCGACAACATCGATGTACTGTGGAGACCTCACGCCCCACGTGTTAGGCAATTCGGCGGTACGTCCACCCGGCCTCCCGCATGCCCACTATACGCCCTCGCTCAAAGTCCGTCAACTGCACATACGGTTCACGTCCACGCTGTCGCGGCATGCTACCAGTGTTAAAGACTGCGATGGAGCTCCGTATGCCACGGCAAACTGGCTGACACTGACGGCGGCGGTGCACAAATGCTGCGCAGCTAGCGCCATTCGACGGCCAACACCGCGGCTCCTGGTGTGTCCGCTGTGCCGTGCGTGTGATCATTGCTTGTACAGCCCTCTCGCAGTGTCCGGAGCAAGTATGGTGGGTCTGACACACCGGTTTCAATGTGTTCTTTTTTCCATTTCCAGGAGTGTATAAAATGAATCAATCGTCTAACACTAGGCACCTAAGTATAATACAAGAATTCATGAAAATACGGTGTTACATGGACAATAACGATCAATTTTATTCTTTCTCATTCATTTTACAATGTATGGAATAACTGTGTAGCGTCAGATCATTTATTAATTTGTGGACATTGTTTACCACAGGCAAAAAGGAAGTTAAAATTGTATAAGTGTTTCCATACAATAAAACAAATACAGAAGTGGAGAATGTGATTCCTTGTTTCACAAGTTTCTCGTATAGTTCAACTTGCTCTTTCCCATAATTTTTACGTCTCGGAATGATGTGGCTGAGGTTAGAGTTTTGAAAAGGCTCATCGGGGTAAATATCGATTGTCCTTAACTTGGATAACACCCGTATCCTAGGGGCAGCATAACAACGAATGCAGTATGTCGGTTATTCAGATTCAGCTCATAAAAACATGGCTTTCGTGTGGTGACAGTTTAAACTCGGACAAAATATCTTTATTATTTATTTCTTTTGGCTTTTGGGTTCTTAATATTTTACTTTATCTGTCTGCGTTGTGAGCCAGTAGATGGATAATTTCTCTTGAGTGGAATCAAATATAAAATAGAGTTATGCTTTGCATACAGCCTTTTCTTTAATACTGTACTTCGCTGAAAGATCCAACATTTCATTGTGACGGCTCCCAGCGTGAGCCTCAATCCACATTAAATTAACTTCCTGATTCTAGTGCCAAATTAACTATTCCTGGACACCATAACAGGTAAAATTGTTAAGGCTTTTGTGGCCATTTTTTGACAATCTGCATGAAGGCTTCTATCTCGGGTTCTTCGGCCGGCGCTTGATGGTTTTACTGACGTTGGCATTTCGAAGCTCCGTCCACCACCAGCAATGGAGGGTGAAGCGATGACAATACCAGCCACGCCAGGAAAATTATCAAACAAACGTCAGCCGAGGAACCCGAGACAGGAGCCAACAGGAAGTTTGCTGTAGCAGATGTTCGATTAGCTTGTCCATTCTGTTGATAAGGCTCTTCCAGAGACTTCTGTCCTCATCTACTCTTTTTAGTACGTCTTCATTTTGTGCTTTATCTGTCCACTTAATTTTTAACATTCTCCGATAGTATCACATTTCAAACGCTTCCAATTTCTTCTTTTCCTATATTCCACGTTTCCTTTTAATACATTGTGTACTCCAGACAAATATTTGTGGGAATTTCTTCCTTATTTCCAAATCAATACGTGATTTCAGTAAAGCTCACCCATTGAACAAATCTTTACTCCCCAGTGCCAACCAACTTCTGAAATATTTTTGTTCGGTTGTTCTGTGTGATCCTGCTTCTTAGATAAGAGATTTCCTTTACTTCTTCCAGTAGTGTGTCCTTTTCGGCCCTGATATTAAGATAGTATTTATTCTCCTTTCTTCTAGTCACCATCAACTTCTTAATTGCTATCAGCAGGTCTTCTAAGCCATCCTAAAACCCACCAGAATGACCGTGTCACTGCAGACATTAGCTTTGATTTCTATTCTCCTTGGAGCTTTATTCCTCTCTCAGAAGAGTCTTATACTTCATTTATAGATTCTTCGATGTGGAAGCTGAACAACAATGATGATAATCTGCAATATTGCTTATGGACTGTGCGGCTGGTCCCGGTGGAGGTTCGAGTCCTCCCTCGGGTATGGGTGTGTGTGTGTGTGTGTGTTTGTGCTTGGATAATTTAGGTTAAGTAGTGTGTAAGCTTAGGGACTGATGACCTGAGCAGTTAAGTCCCATAAGATTTCACACACATTCGAACATTTTTTGCAATATTGCTTTATTCTATTTATAACACGAAATTCTCTTTCTTGACGTTGGATTTTTGTCACTCCCACTTTCGTTTTGTAGAGGGTGGTTATTTATCTGTCTTTGTACTGTAATCCTAATTATCGAATCAAATTATACCAATCACTGTGCTAAATTAATAGCATTGTGAATTTGTAAGCGATTTTAGTTGATAACTAGCCGAGAAAGACGCTCTTGTGTAACATTCTAGAACATTCACGAGCCTTCTGGAAGAGTCTACTACGTTTTCCAACATTATCGAACATTCTGGTCACTTTGGCACTTCAGCCACTTCAACGGCCTCTTTTGACAGCCATATGTTCGAACCTAACACCTGTAGTTCCAAACCAAAACCTTTGTCGTAGATGGGGGTAGAGGGCTGTCGTGCCATATGACTGCAGACCGGGATGTGGAGTTAGTTACTTAGTTGGTTGCGTGTTCCATTGATCACTCGTACGGTACGGTAGTCGTTATGATGTGGAATGTTTCAAGTGCACAAGAAATGCACATACGAAACAAGATTTTTTAATATATATACAATACAGTGTTAAAGCCGGCCGGAATGGCTGAGCGGTTCTAGGCGCTACAGTCTGGAACCGCGCGACCGCTACGGTCGCAGGTTCGAATCCTGCCGCGGACATGGATGTGTGTATTGTCCTTAGGTTGGTTAGGTTTAAGTAGTGTTAAGTTCTAGGGGACTGAAACTTCCTGGCAGATTAAAACTGTGTGCCCGACCAAGACTCGAACTCGGGACCTTTGCCTTTCGCGGGCAAGTGCTCTACCAACTGAGCTACCGAAGCACGACTCACGCCCGGTACTCACAGCTTTACTTCTGCCAGTACCTCGTCTCCTACCTTCCAAACTTTACAGAAGCTCTCCTGCAAGTTTCGCAGGAGAGCTTCTGTAAAGTTTGGAAGGTAGGAGACGAGGTACTGGCAGAAGTAAAGCTGTGAGTACCGGGCGTGAGTCGTGCTTCGGTAGCTCAGTTGGTAGAGCACTTGCCCGCGAAAGGCAAAGGTCCCGAGTTCGAGTCTCGGTCGGGCACACAGTTTTAATCTGCCAGGAAGTTTCATATCAGCGCACACTCCGCTGCAGAGTGGAAATCTCATTCTAGGGAACTGATGACCTCAGAAGTTAAGTCCCACAGTGCTCAGAGCCATTTAAACCATTTGAACAGAGTTAAAGATTAATATTTCTATTATTCACAACATTCTCTTAAATGGCACAAAATGCATATAGTATATTTATAGATTTATTTATTTCTATTCAAGAATTCGTCTATGGTATAGAAGAGTTGTCAAGGAGATTTGATTTCAATTTATTTTTGAAGCTATTACTGCTGTCTGTGAGACATTTTATTTCATTGGGTAATTTGTCGAAAATTTTTATAGCAGCATATTTTACACCTTTCTGTGCCAAAGATAGGTTGAGTAAAGGATAGTGTAAGTTTTTGTTTTTTCTGGTATTATAATCATGAATGTCACTGTTGTTTGTAAACTGGTCCATGTTGTTGAGAAAAAATTTCATTAGTTAGTAAATGTACTGTGAGGCACGCATTGACAAACCACATTTATATTTATTAGATTCACATCGATTTGCGTTTTGTATTCACAGATGGAAATAACATCAATTTCATTTTCCACTAGAGAGTGACCGGATTATTTGTTCTGTCTAACAGAAGATTGGAATAAATAGGTAGCGTGGTAACACCACCAAGTAAACAGACTAACACCTTGTCGTTCTGGTCTTCAGTCGGAAGATTAGTCTGATGTAGCTCTCCACATTACTCTAGCCTATACAAGCCTTTTTTTATCTCCAAATAACTACTGCACTCCAAATCCATTTGAATCTGCTTACTGTAGTCAAGCCCCACTCTCCCCCTACAATTTTTAAGTATCTATTGTTTATTTAGCCTGACCATATTAGAGCCTTAATGCCCTCTCTTACATCTGACCGAGAAGAACACACACAAAATACTGTATCGGCTAGTGTGGGAGTCAGCACAGACACAAACGAGAATGGAGAGAAGTTGCAATGACCGGTGGCAGGAATCTGAAATGATCTGTGCATTAAATTTCCAAATTTATAGAATTCTTTGTTTCTAAAAGGGAGAGAGACATAACTTCTTGTTATGTTGTGTCTTCCTGTGCTTCCTACACACAGAATTACATTTATTCTCTACTACTACTACTAGCAGAATCCAAATTAAGTATCGCTTTCCTATTTCTCAGTGCTGATGCTCTTGAAGTCTGCGACCGAACTGGGTCCGACCAGCTACGGGCGGCTGGTTAAGTCGACAGGGGGCGCTGAAATCTGTTTTCGCGGTGTGGAGCTGCCTGCTCTTTTCATTCGCGCACGGGTCAGCGCCTTATGAAACGTCCCCTTAGAAAAATTATGAATGACTATGCTGGTAAACTTCTACGTTATTTGATTTTCAAACGGCTGAGAAAAACTCAACGTACTCAAACAGTTTTCTCTTTACTTATTCTGATCATCATGAAACTGACACACAATATTTTTTAGCGCAACGCAATCTGACTTTCAAAAATCCCTACAAAAGAATGGCCCTGACTGACAATAACCTATACCTTTCACGAATCACTTACCTCACAAAAGTCTTCGTTCTCGAACTACTGCAGTACAGCGAGCGCCAATACTGCCAGCTAAATAAGAGATTCTAACTACTCTAGGCACTAACTACGGATAGGCATAGTTAGCAAATGAAAGATTTTGATAGAGAACAAACAATGTATTTACCTTAATAGTCTTCAGAAGTCATCATATATATATACCGGGTGATCAAAAAGTCAGTATAAATTTGAAAACGGGATAATGTAGATAGAGAGGTAAAAATTGACACACATGCTTGGAATGACATGGGGTTTTATTAGAACCAAAAAAAAAGTTCACAAAATGTCCGACATATGGCGCTGGACAGCAAAATGTCAGTGACCGCTACCGTGATGGGTGAGAGGTACGCCGATATGTTACAGAATCGCATCATCCCCAGCCTGGCTGATGAACACCTGATGGAACGATCGATGTTTATGCAGGATGGCGCTCCACCGCATATTGTTAGACGCGTGCAAGATCTCTTGGGCGCGTCGTTTGGTGATGATCGTGTGCTCAGCCGCCACTTTCGTCATGCTTGGCCTCCCAGGTCCCCAGACCTCAGTCCGTGCGATTATTGGCTTTGGGGTTACCTGAAGTCGCAAGTGTATCGTGATCGACCGACATCTGTAGGGATGCTGAAAGACAACATCCGGTGCCAATGCGTCACCATAACTCCGGACATGCTTTACAGTGCTTTTCACAACATTATTCCTCGACTACAGCTATTGTTGAGGAATGATGGTGGACATATTGAGCATTTCCTGTAGAGAACATCATCTTTGCTTTGTCTTTGTTATACTAATTATTGCTATTCTGATCAGATGAAGCGCCATCTGTCGGACATTTTTTGAACTTTTGTATTTTTTTGGTTCTAATAAAACCCCATGTCATTCCAAGCATGTGTGTCAATTTGTACCTCTCTATCTACATTGGTGTTGTTGTTGTGGTCTTCAGTCCTGAGACTGGTTTGATGCAGCTCTCCATGCTACTCTATCCTGTGCAGGCTTCTTCATCTCCCAGTACCTACTGCAACCTACATCCTTCTGAATCTGCTTAGTGTATTCATCCCTTGGTCTCCCTCTACGATTTTTACCCTCCACGCTGCCCTCCAATGCTAAATTTGTGATCCCTTGATGCCTCAAAACATGTCCTACCAACCGATCCCTTCTTCTAGTCAAGTTGTGCCACAAACGTCTCTTCTCCCCAATCCTATTCATTACCTCCTCACTAGTTATGTGATCTACCCATCTAATCTGCAGCATTCTTCTGTAGCACCACATTTCGAAAGCTTCTATTCTCCTCTTGTCCAATCTAGTTATCGTCAATGTTTCACTTCCATACATGGCTACACTCCACACAAATACTTTCAGAAACGACTTCCTGACACTTAAATCTATACTCGATGTTAACAAATTTCTCTTCTTGAGAAACGCTTTCCTTGCCATTGCCAGTCTACATTTTATATCCTCTCTACTTCGGCCATCATCAGTTATTTTACTCCCTAAATAGCAAAACTCCTTTACTACTTTAAGTGTCTCATTTCCTAATCTAATTCCCTCAGCATCACCCGACTTAATTCGACTACATTCCATTATCCTCGTTTTGCTTTTGTTGATGTTCATCTTATATCCTCCTTTCAAGACACTATCCATTCCGTTCAACTGCTCTTCCAAGTCCTTTGCTGTCTCTGACAGAATTACAATGTCATCAGCGAACCTCAAAGTTTTTATTTCTTCTCCATGAATTTTAATACCTACTCCGAATTTTTCTTTTGTTTCCTTTACTGCTTGCTCAATATACAGATTGAATAACATCGGGGAGAGGCTACAACCCTGTCTCACTCCTTTCCCAACCACTGCTTCCCTTTCATGCCCCTCGACTCTTATAACTGCCATCTGCTTTCTGTACAAGTTGTAAATAGCCTTTCGCTCCCTGTATTTTAGCCCTGCCACCTTCAGAATTTGAAAGAGAGTATTCCAGTCAACATTGTCAAAAGCTTTCTCTAAGTCTACAAATGCTAGAAACGTAGGTTTGCCTTTTCTTAATCTTTCTTCTAAGATAAGTCGTAAGGTTAGTATTGCCTCACGTGTTCCAACATTTCTACGGAATCCAAACTGATCTTCCCCGAGGTCCGCTTCTACCAGTTTTTCCATTCATCTGTAAAGAATTCGCGTTAGTATTTTGCAGCTGTGACTTATTAAACTGATAGTTCGGTAATTTTCACATCTGTCAACACCTGCTTTCTTTGGGATTGGAATTACTATATTCTTCTTGAAGTCTGAGGGTATTTCGCCTGTCTCATACATCTTGCTCACCAGATGGTAGAGTTTTGTCAGGACTGGCTCTCCCAAGGCTGTCAGTAGTTCTAATGGAATGTTGTCTACTCCCGGGGCCTTGTTTCGACTCAGGTCTTTCAGTGCTCTGTCAAACTCTTCACGCAGTATCATATCTCCCATTTCGTCTTCATCTACATCCTCTTCCATTTCCATAATATTGTCCGCAAGTACATCGCCCTTGTATAAATCCTCTATATACTCCTTCCACCTTTCTGCTTTCCCTTCTTTGCTTAGAACTGGGTTGCCATCTGAACTCTTGATATTCATACAAGTGGTTCTCTTTTCTCCAAAGGTCTCTTTAATTTTCCTGTAGGCAGTATCTATCTTACCCCTAGTGAGACGAGCCTCTACATCCTTACATTTGTCCTCTAGCCATCCTTGCTTAGCCATTTTGCACTTCCTGTCGATATCATTTTTGAGACGTTTGTATTCCTTCTATCTACATTATTCCGTGATTTATTCAGTTTTCAAATTTATACTGACTTTTTGATCACCCGGTATTTCTATCAATTGATGACATACATCTTTACAAATTTCCTTTTTCTGACGGACACACGTCCAGGTCGTCCGCTTATAGCAACCTCTCAAAACTCTGGCATCTCTATCTCCACATCCACCACTGCTGGCGGCTCACATCCAACTGCCCAACGCTACGTGCTGTTCACATCCAACTGCCCAACACTACACAAGTGAATATTTCAACAATGAGTCCAACCAGCCACAGACTGCACATAGCGCAGTCAGTGATTTTCATACACAGCGCTACGTGGCGTTACCAACACAAAAACCTAAACAGCCTACTTACAGCCTTCTTGATGCTGCGCTATTCCCCGTGCAGTCAAAGCTTTAGGACTGCGCATTCCTCCCTCCTCCCGCACCGTTGTCTTGTAGGATCCATCTCACGGGGGTGGGAGGCAGGGCAGGGGGAGAGTGGCAGGAAGCTGGGTGGTGTGAGGAGCCGGGAGCCGCTACTGAGACCGACGCGGAGCCACTGGCCGCGCCCGACATCCATCCTAGGCTCCGAGGGGAGTGTCGATCGCATAGCCTCCAGAAAGGTGCCTGCCCTATTCCAGAGCCGGTCCGACGAAAAACGGAGAGAGCGGTGATGACAGCTGCAGCGGCGGCGGCTCCACGGGGGTCGCCTTGACGAGCGCCGGGAAGTTGAGCTAACGGTTTTGCAGGCGGTGCCAAGGACCGGGGCCGGCCGCGCATGCCGCAGGATCCTGGTAGGTTGCGAATCTGGGGGCAGAAAGTCTGCGAAAGAATCTCGCAATCGACAAGCACCAATTTGGTTCTGGTGGCGGCGCAGCAACCCAGCAGGACCTTGAATTAAATACATGTTGTAAGACGTTGTGGTCTCCTGACCTTCATTGCTTACATATTCCACCCTCACAATTATATTCCGCACATCAAGACGCTTCATTCGAACCCGAAATCGATAAGATAAAGTCAATGTTGTATGAATTCATGTAAACGATATGCAAATAACAAGTGCGCACCGGAGTTGAAATACTCGAGGCTGGCGTACACACATACATTCCAAACACGATGGTCACAGGAGCTTTTAGTTCTATGAGAGGCAGACCACACACCGGGAGGCGGGTCCCTTCAGAGGACGAGTCAACCTCGGCCACCCGTGGAGCAGACAGTGTGTGCCTGAGTGAAAGGGGGAACGACCCCGTGTTCGGCTTAAAAGCAAATTCCGCTACATTGTGTGGGAGCGTCCAACCTACGCATTCATTACACATAGCACGCAGTTTCAGAGATTTTCACAGGGAGACAGCAAACGCTAAGCGCCGGCACTACAGATTTCCGATATGGTCGCCTTAAACGAAACGGCATTCTCTGGTTTTAGAAGAGCAATGCTGATTTTCAGACGATATTTCTGACGCCTTGAGCTGAAGGAGTAATGGAACAGACCAAAAGATATATCCCTTCACGTCTGGCGTGGAGAGGCGCCGTTCCGTTGTCGCTCTTGGAGTGAGGAACAAGTCTCTCCTCAGTACTTCACTGGGAGAACACCTCTGTCGAGAGCGAATCGGAGTGCGACTCTATACTGAGTCCTTGCGTTTAAGCGTTGCTCATTGTGTTGGCCGACACACTTATTGTGCGGTGTGAACGGACAGAGCTATAGTTCAACACCTGCGAGCGAATTTTTGAGTGGCATCGTGGTGGACTGGTTATCTGACCGGTGTACCACGCCAATAGTTAGACTAGGGGCGAATAGGAATCCTTGACCTCATCAAGGTGTAGGGAGAGTTTGATTGGCAAAGGTCAATCCAGATAGAACGAGAGTTATCTTATTTGTCAGCAACGAGCGGCGCAGACAGCAGTCATCGCAGCTTACGGTATTGTGCGCTACAGCTATTGCGAGCCCCGTATTTCCTCCACAGCAGTACACTTCACTGCATTTCACACGCGACACCCTCGACCGTACCTAGCAACATTCTAGAGGATAATTATTCAAGTTGAGTAGGCGCGCCTCTCAGCCATTCTGCCAAGTCAATAACAATCTTAAACTTTGTATAGAAATTTCATTAGCGAATCCTATCCTTGAGAGGTAACTTCACATTCCGAAAAGAACCAGGATATAACTTTTTCAATTCATAACTAAAAGTGCCATTGTGATTTCTCAGAATTTTTGCGAAATAAATAATAATTTTCGTTAATTTCATGTTTTTCTTACACTAACTAGCACTACTCCAACACCCAAGTATCCCACTAGTTACGTAAGAAATTTTGTGAATTTTTGTGTCGTTTCCTTACATCGGACGACTCCAGAAGATATTTATTGCTGAAAGTTTTTCAGGCATTTCTCTTTAGAACGTTAGGGGCGTCTGTTTGACTTCTGTAGTAGTGTGGGGGTGGCATTTGCATCTTGCAGGAGCCACAGGGAAATAGGTACATCTCAGATTAATCCGCTGCGCAGAATAGCAGATCAACCCCACATGTTCACAATGTAAGCGTCTGTATTTCGCGGTATTGTTCCTGTCTTCCAGCGCCTCGTGCGACCAAAAACTATGAAAAGAATAGAATCATTAGGATCAAAGCGATACTTGCGTAGCGTAGGAGGCGGCATGCGACGCGGTGAGTGTAGCAACTGGAAAGCTTGCGCGGGCGCCGATCGTGCTGGAGCTCCGCTGGGCTGGGAGCGGTAAGTTGTGAGGAAGAGCAATAGCGCCTGCTCCCGACAGAGTTCCAGCACAAACGCGTATAGCGTCCCCACTGAAATAATGAGAAAAGACTTGAAAAACAGTATTTATAAAGACGAGACATTTAAAAATTGAATAATAAGTGGACATCAGCCGCTCAGGGGAACATACATTTTCCTCATGTATCCGTATTATAATACTTTCTCTGTGTAAGTTTCGAAGGCAAAGAAACATAACAAAATGATCTAAAGAGACGACAAGATACGCTCTTTTGTTAATTTTTTAGTCGTCTTCGCTTCTCTTGTCTTGGTTGCGTGTAGACGGACATCTTGCGAGTGCTGGCCGGCCGGTGTGGCCGTGCGGTTAAAGGCGCTTCAGTCTGGAACCGCGTGACCGCTACGGTCGCAGGTTCGAATCCTGCCTCGGGCATGGATGTGTGTGATGTCCTTAGGTTAGTTAGGTTTAATTAGTTCTAAGTTCTAGCCGACTGATGGCCTCAGAAGTAAAGTCGCATAGTGCTCAGAGCCATTTGAACCATTTTTTGCGAGTGCTGGCAAAAGTAAGAAAATGATTCAAATGGCTCTGAGCACTATGGGACGTAACTTCTGAAGTCATCAGTTCCCTAGAACTTAGAAATACTTAAACGTAACTAACCTAAGGACATCACACACATCGATGCCCGAGGCAGGATTCGAACCTGCGATGTAGCGGTCGCGCGGTTCCAGACTGTAGGGCCTAGAACCACTCGGCCACTTCGGCCGGCCAAATGTAAGCATATTTGCACTAATTAAGCAGATAATATTGTTGTTGTTGTGGTCTTCAGTCCTGAGACTGGTTTGATGCAGCTCTCCATGCTACTCTATCCTGTGCAAGCTTCTTCATCTCCCAGTACCTACTGCAGTCTACATCCTTCTGAATCTGCTTAGTGTATTCATCTCTTGGTCTCCCTCTACGATTTTTACCCTCCACGCTGCCCTCCAGTACCAAATTGGTGATCCCTTGATGCCTCAGAACATGTCCTACCAACCGATCCCTTCTTCTAGTCTAGTTGTGCCACAAACTCCTCTTCTCCCCAATTCTATTCAATACCTCCTCATTAGTTATGTGATCTACCCATCTAATCTTCAGCATTCTTCTGTAGCACCACACTTCGAAAGCTTCTATTCTCTTCTTGTCTATACTGATTTAATATTATTCTTCACTTTTAATTTGTAAGGGGTGATCCCGATTTCATGTCCGCCTTCCTTTGAGTTAACCTGCATTCGAGTAATTTACAGTTCAACAATCGCAGCGGCCGATGCAGCCAGCGACGCCATTATTTGGCGATATTAACTTATAAAATTAGCGGAAGCGAAAAACACGCCCACTATTAAGATAATACGCATTTTTCTCCAGACCCGCGCGACATTGCAGAAAATACGTAGCTTTAAGATCTTTATTTTCAGTACAACAGCCAAGAGCCAGAGCCAGGACTCCGACTACAATGTAATGCTTAACGGGGGTAAGAAAAAAAACATACTCTCGCGCGTGGGTGGGCCGCAATTGTAATTACTAACTAAAGATTTTTTGCTTTAAAGTGAAGTTACTACGACTGGCCGGAGTGGCCGAGTGGTTCTAGGCGCTAGAGTCTGAAACCGCGCGACTGCTACGGTCGCAGGTTCGAATCCTGCCTCGGGCATCGATGTGTGTGATGTCCTTAGGTTAAGTTAGGTTTAAGTAGTTCTAAGGTCTAGGGGACTGATGACGTCAGAAGTTAAGCCCCATAATGCTCAGAGCCATCTGAACTGACTAGGCGAGGAAATTAATATGAAAAGTTTATTCCGTCGTTCAACTTATATGCTCATGTTTTAAGATACAGCGAGTCTAACGTTCATTAACGTAACAAATAATTTCCACTGAAGATTAACATTGTTAAAAAAGAGAACTTCACAAAAGTGTTTAATTGTTAATAAAAATTGAATGAAATATCATTTTGATTAAGGTCCACCACGTAAGTCGACAACAGTCACCATTACCAATCAATTTCCGTAGTAAATGATAAATTAAATTACGACGGCCGACGGACTCGAGACGAGGCAGTGTGACGTCACTTGTTCAATGTGGGCGCCCATGCCCGGCCAAGTAAACTGTCGACGCGCTAGCTGTTCAGTGCGTACAATTCCCCAATGTCCTTAGTGGAGCAATCGCAACACACCCGTTTGCAGCACTTTAGAAATAAGCGCACGCGATTGTCCAGCGTCATTTTCCAATAACATCACACCGTGCTGGACGGAGAGGCTATGCCGAGCAAAATATCGGCGCACAAAAGAATTCTGAATGTTTTTCACTGAACGAACCAAGCGGTACGGATGGAGTGCCACAAAATGTTCATGTCACGGTCAGTGGCCTGTGCGACTTTCCTATGGTGGAGAGGAAAAGTCTGTAGAAGTTCAGTGTCCTGCGCATCGATCTGACGACAAGATGCTCCAGTGGCATCGAATTCAGAATCGGACCAAAAGGAAAGCGAGAAAGGGATCAGAATTTGCATGCTTCAACGTGGGCCGGTAAAATATTTTGTAATGGTACTGTGACTATGTCAAAGCCCAAAGTTGCAGCTTCCGAGCCGTGCGTGCAGTAACAGGTTTGGACGGATGAAGCAAAGGCTGAAGTCGCTTGTGGTCCGTCAATAGGTAAAATTTTCGACCAAACAGAAGATGGTGAAACTTCCCCGCCATTGATAATACTGAGCACTTCCTTCTCGGTTTGGGAATAGTTAGTGACCCGTGCGCGTCTCGTGTTCATGCCATTTATTGTTTATCATCTTCTTTTGCGGTACTGCCGCCTCGTTTTCTTATTCCAAGTACTGGCGTCACTAACTTCTGCCTTACTTGCCCGTGAGTGGCAGCAGCAGCGCTTAAGCATAAGTGCACTGTCGTACCATTTCTGGAGCGACCGATAGTACACTACTGGCCATTAAAACTGCTACACCACGAGGATAACGTGCTACAGATGCGAATTTAACCGACAGGGAGAAGATGCTGTCATATGCAAATGATTAGCTTTTCAGAGCATTCACACAAGTTTGGCGCCGGTGGCGACACCTACAACGTGCTGACATGATGAAAGTTTCCAAACGATTTCTCATACACAAACAGCAGTTGACTGGCGTTGCCTGGTGAAACGTTGTTGGGATGCCTCGTGTAAGGAGGAGAAATGCGTACCATCACGTTTCCGACTTCCATAAAGGTCGGGTTGTAGCCTATCGTGATCGCGGTTTATAGCTGCTCGCGTTGGTCGAGATTCAACGACTGTTTGCAGAATATGGAATCGGTGGGTTCAGGACGGTAATACGGAACGCCGTGCTGGATCCCAACGGCTTCGTATCACTAGCAGTCGAGGTGACAGGCATCTTATCCGCATGGCTGTAACAGATCGTGCAGCCACGTCTCGATCCCTGAGTCAACAGATGAGGACGTTTGCAAGACAACAACCATCTGCACGAACAGTTCGATGAGGTTTGCACCAGCATGGACTATCAGCTTGGAGACCATGGCTGCGGTTACCCCTGACGCTGCATGACAGACAGGAGCGCCTGTGATGGTGTACTCAACGACGAACCTGGGTGCACGAATGGCAAAAAGTCATTTTCGGATGAATCCAGGTTCTGTTTACAGCATCATGATGGTCACATACGTGTACGGCGACATCGCAGTGAACGCACATTGGAAGCGTGTATTCGTCATCGCCATTCTGGCGTATCACCCTGCGCGATGGTATGGGGTGCCATTGGTTACATGTCTCGGTCACCTCTTGTTCGCATTGACGGCACTTTAGCCAGTGGACGTTACATTTCAGATGTGTTACGACCCGTGGCTCTACCCTTCATTCGATCCCTGCGAAACCCTACGTTTCAGCAGGATAATGCACGACCGCATGTTGCAGGTCCTGTACGGGCCTTTCGGGATCGACTGCTGCCCTGGCTAGCACATTCTCCAGATATCTCACCAATTGAAAACGCCTGGTCAGTGGTGGCCGAGCAACTGGCTCGTCACAATACGCCAGTCACTACTCTTGATGAACTGTGGTATCGTGTTGAAGCTGCATGGGCAGCTGTACCTGGACACTCCATCCAAGCTCTGTTTGACTCAATGCCCAGGCGTATCAAGGCCGTTATTACGATTAGAGGTGGTTGTTCTGGGTATTGATTTCTCAGGATCTATGCACCCAAATTGCTTGAAAAAGTAATCACATGTCAGTTCCAGTATAATATATTTGTCCAATGAATACCCGTTTATCATCTTCATTTCTAATTGGTGCAGCAATTTTAATGGCCAGTTGTGCATTTCCGGGTCGTCGTGTGTCTGGAAGCAGTTGGGAGACGGACCAGGAGTGCAGTCGGGCACGGAGCAGCGTCGGGGACGGAGCGCCAGTGAGGTGCTGACAGCCAGTAGTTGCCGACCGCTGGGGACACACGTGCACTGCCCGACGGAAGGAGACTGGAGCGCGAACGACCGTTGGTTTGTCGTACGGTCGGTTGTCTCATCGGCCGGCGTGTATTTGGCTTTTTGACCGTTTCCGTGTGTGAGGCCGTCAGATTGTTTGAGTTTCGTATGTGCCCTTCAGCCGAATTTTATTTGAAGCATTTTAGGATAAAGCCATTAGCTTATTTTAGTTGAAACTTACAAGTTCTTCCCTTTAAGCCTTAAGCCGTAAAATTGTTTTCTGCATGGTGTGTGTGGCTTTCAGCCGAGTTTTAATCTCTCTTAGATTAAAAATTCAAATCCCTTAAGTCATAAGATTGTTATTCTTTAGTTTGAGGCCTTCAGCCGAGTTTTACACGAAATATTTTAAGATAAGGCCTTCAGCTTTTTCAAATTGAAAGCTCTTCTTCCTAGGTGTTAAGCCGTTAAATTGTTTTGTTGATATGCGGCCTTCAGCCGAGTTTTCAGCCTATTTAGATTAAACATTGAAAAACTTTGTCTCGGCCTTAAGCAGTAACACTGTTCTTGATTAATGGAAGGCCTTCAGCCGAGTTCTATGGGAAAAATTTAAGCTAAAACTTTCAGCCTATTTACATTGAAGATAAAATTTTTTTTCCAAAGAAGTGAAACCTCCAGAAGAACTCTTGTACCTCAGTTCCTTGCTTAGGCCTTGGGCCTTGTATTTTCAATGTGTCCTTCAGCCGATCTATATTAAATGAAAGGAGGTCTTTCGTTAAAACCTTGAGAGTTGTGAGTCTTGCTTGTGTGATTGTGTGTTTTAAGAAATAAAGTATGTATGTTGAGTGCATCTGACAGTAACTTATTTTGGCCCCTTTGCACAAATATAACCGCATCCGCTCTGTCCTGCTAGCCCAGGGATTTCAGTTACATTGAGTCAATAACTTGGAAGCTAAAGCAATCGGCCTGACCTGTGAACCAAATCCCTGCGAGAGCACAGCTCCGATTCCGAACGAAGTAGTGTCCACTGTCAAAACCACAGGCTTAGGGGATCGAAATGAACAAGGCATCTGTCACTCAAAAAGGCATTTTTAAGTTTCTGAAATGCATCCTGACACTCTTTGATCTAAACAAAAAGGCACTTTCTTCCGGCGTAAACGATGTAACGGAGCCGCGATCTGGCTGCGTTGGGTATAAACCGGATATAATATGTCGACTCCCCGAGAACTGACGGCAATTCCGTCAAATTCTGCGGCCGGGCAAGGAGGTCCAGGATGGCAAGCAAATGTGAGTGAAGGGGAAGAACACATTGGCTGTTAAGAACATGGCCTAAGTACTAAATTTCAGTCTGAAAAAAAGGCACATTTGTCCAGGGTACACTTCAAACTTGCTTCTGAAAGATATTGAAGAAGCGTACGAAGGTAACTGATACGTTCCTCCGGTGTCTCTGGTGTGTGTCCTAATACCACAATATCGCCCAAGTAATTTGAACAGAATGGAACTGTAACCTCCCCCTTCCTAATCGGCCTACTGGATTGCGATGTAATTGAACGTGATCGCGTATGCCGAATGAAATTTAGTGAGTAAGGCTGTAGTTGTCGAAGGAAAATGATACCAGTTAGTAGGACGAAAGTGTACAACAGACCCTTCTGACGGAAGAATCTATTCTCAACTTAATCCAAATCCTGATGACAATTTTGAAATGGATGGAATATAGTACAGTCGCTCACGAACCACACAGGGGGAAAAGGGTACCACGTAATATTTTTAAAAAGTACTGATAATAGTGATAATATTGATTAGCTAAAAAGGGGATAATTAAACAGTCGCCAGCCAGATAGGGCGATGAATCTCCAGAATCTTAAGAAAGGTAATGGCAAAGAAATTTAATCAAAAATCACTGGCGTGGAAACAAAAGGTTGAAACGATTTTCCAGAACACAACAGTTCACGAGAAAATAAATGAATCATAGAACACTGAGTTTGCAGTTACTTATTCTGAAGTACTAAATTTTGAAAGTAAAGTTAAATGAAGTTACTGGTTAAATAAATGACTGGCTGTAACTTAAACGCCGGCCGCGGTGGTCTAGCGGTTCTAGGCGCTCAGTCCGGAACCGCGCGACTGCTACGGTCGCAGGTTCGAATCCTGCCTCGGGCATGGATGTATGTGATGTCCTTAGGTTAGTTAGGTTTAACTAGTTCTAAGTTCTAGGGGACTAATGACCTCAGAAGTTGAGTCCCATAGTGCTCAGAGCCATTTGAACTATTTTTGTAACTTAAACTTTGTTATGTAAATAATGACTTTCAGTAACCTCAGTGTGACGTAACTCAAAAATTAGAAAAAGGCAAGCAATTTACTTTTGGCTATTGAAGGACTGAGCTGAATTTACTTTAAGCAAATGAACAACTGATTTTACTTTTAATATAACAACAATTAGATGCATACGAAGACAGCAGAAGTCATTCGCTAAGCTAAATACAGAAGAATTTGTACTGTACCTTGTGTTTAGTTTTTGCCAATGACAGTTTACGTTACTTTACGTGAAGGAAGTTAATATCCAAACCTGCAAATTAGATAAGCTTCTGTTATGAAACACAAGAATGAATATCTACTGAGGCAGAAAATTTAGACTGAAACTGGTCATTAGCAAACAAACAAAACTAGCAGTAAAAATTCTGGATGATGGAGAAGGTAATTTAACTACATTTTCGGTGTTACAGCACTTTTGAAATAAATTATTCTAATTAGCGTTGGAATATGGCCGGCGCGGAAGCGTTGCCAAAGAGTAAGCGCAAAAACTAGAATAACCCTATATGTGAGTTGACCACAAACATTTTCTGAGACTCCTCATCTAGCGGAATTTCCGAATACGCTTCGCGTAAGTAAGTATTTGCAAAATAGCGGCCTGCACCAAACCTGTCAATTAATTCCTCAGGGCGAGGCAACGGATAACTATTAATTATTGTTTGTGGATTGACAGTGTTTTAAAGTCAACACAAAGACGAAGCGTTCCACAAGGCTTTGGTAAGATTACTAAGCGAGAAGCCCACTGACTACTGTACTAGCCTGGTTAGGAGCTGTAATACCATTGTCTTGCCATTCTTTTAAGTTCACTTGCACCTTGTCTCTAAGCGCATTAGGGATGGGACATGCCTGAAAAAACTTAGGTTTCGCATTGTCTTTGATTGTAACGTGTGTTGTCCTCCGCTGTAACGTGCAGCACAAAATTATTTGCGCTGCCAAGTACTTCAGAAAATAAATCAGGAAACTCCGTAATCAACTGAGTAACACTGTCACTTGGGCTGAATGGAGAAACGGAAAGTACATTCTCCTGAGTGAGAAAACCGAACAAATCAAATGAATCGAACCCAAAAATATTTTCACAGTCTTGTGAACGCAAAATTGTGTCACTGTTCTGGTGTGAGAGTGGAATGTGGAACGCAAGCTACGTGTACCATGCACTGAAATGTCCTGACCGTTATACGCAGTAAGTTACGTGCAAGATTTTGTCAACTGTGGCGAGCCCAACTGTTAATAAGTGACATGATAAAGCACTGCAACGGAAGCGCCTGTGTCCAACTGAAGTCACACACAGTTTTAGCCAAAGACTTAAGTTCACAAACAGTTTGTTTTTAATTGTCGTTGCACAGCACGTGGGCGGTGTGAAGGCACGTCCTGAATTTGGTCATTAATAGCACTGGTAGCCGGTTTAGAAAAAAACCTACGTTCACCGAGTGAGAAGGTGCTGCACACTTAACAAGAGCGAATGTGGGTAGAGTAATTTTTTGTTGCAAGCACACAGACTGTATATCACTTGGCTTTCCACAAGCAAAGCGTTCTGCGATGGGCAATGTTGTCTTTCATACGTGTAAAAGCAGCAGGGACATGATTTCACAGCAGACATACGTGTTGACACTTATTTGCTCTGTCCACGGCGCATCGGACTGTTTGCACGCAGTGGTCGGTCAGCAGGCCGTACCTGTTTGTCACTTTGCAATACACTGCAAATGCGAACTACCTCAAAATTTCTACGGCACTATCATATGAATCCTGGTGTTCAGTAATTTATAACACTTGTTTCAAAGTAGGATTAAAATTTTTGAGAATTTGCTCACGAATCCGCTGTTCGGCTCATTTTACGTGACTGCATCACGAATCATTGCGTCACTATAGTAAAAACGACGCCGTCTTGTCAAAACCTGAAGTTCAGTGACCTACTGAAGGTACTGATATCTCACAGCTGTGTTTGGGACATCTTTAAAGGAAAAAAATGGAAGGTGCCATTATAGTAATAAAAAGCAATAAAAAGAAGAACACGACAAAAGTAAGATTGTTAAAAAGAGGCTCCTTCAGCGATTTGTTTTATGGTTGTTTCGTATTACCCGGTGCACTATAAACGGTGTTTAATATTTATGTCATTATCTAGAATATTGGCACTAGAGCACATGTCACCCACTGTTTCTTAACTCTTCCTCTTTTTAACAATCTTACTTTTGTCGTGTTCTTTTTATTGCTTTTTATTACCATAATGCCTTTTATGCGTTATAAGCTTATTACAGACTTCAACTATTGTATCCCCCTTTATTTTCGCTGTTTCAACTAATTATTGAAAACTAGTGTATGGCGACATTAGCGACATCTGGTGAACTTACAACACAAACATCTTGTGGCTACTGTACGATAGCTTGTTTTAAACAGTAGTACTACTAACAACATGACTCGTGCATGTGATGTCATTTATATGTATTTGCGATGCTGGTACTGATTACGCATTTAACATTTGACGATGCCACTATGGCTGCAGCACATTAGGACTTTGTTTTTATGATACAGGTATGCCTCTTAATATTTAAAGCGCACGAATGTAAATTTTGTCAGTACTACTTTTCAGTATGGTCTATGTATTGTTCTTAAGCTGTAGACAGTTTGCGAGTGTATTTATGTTTTTCCAATATTTGCTGCAGATCTGATGATGGTCATTAAAGACCTAAACCAGTAATCTGTTAACAAAAAGTTTGTGACCATAGGCGTAAATTAAAGGAAACTTATTACATATACGGGTCACTGTTTTTTCGCAGCAATGTCGCAGCTTGTGAAAAGTTAAACTTGTAATAACAATTCGTGCCGTTATCCTGTAAGCTGGTAAGCGTGCTACAAACAGCGTGCAGAATGGCCTGTAGGTGGCAGCATAGTGCAGATGCACACATACCGTCGCAGTGTCAGTATAAAGATGACCGCCCCACTTGCGACTTGCACCAGGGAGAACAGCGTTCTGTTATTCGGTTTTTGCGTTGTGAATGTGTGAAGCCTATTGAAATTCATCGACGAATGAGGGTTCAGTACGGGTATGCATCTTTGTCACAGCAGCAAGTCTACGAGTGGAGTAGGAAGTTCGCAAATGGTGTGACTTTAGTGGAAGATGCTCCTCGTCCAGATCAGGCACAACGAGTTGTGACTCCACAGAACATTGCAGCAGTTGAAGCCATAGTGAAGGAAAACCGCCGAGTGACACTGAATGACATTTCAGCATGTTTACAGATTAGTCATGGGTCAGCACACCACATTGTGCATGATGTGCTCCAGTTTCACAAAGTGTCTGCAAGATGGGTGCCACGGCAGCTGACTCCTGAAATGAGAGAACGACGTGTTGATGCTTGTGAAGAACTTCTTCGGCGCTTTGAACAAGAAGGTGATGGCTTCCTTGCAAGAATCGTTACTGGAGACTAAACCTGGGTTCACTTCCACCAACCGTAAACGAAGAGAGCTAGTAAGGAATGGCGCCATTCCTATATAACCAAAACCAAAAAAGTTTCCAACAGAACCATCAGCAGGGAAGGCTATGCTGACTGTCTTTTGGGACGAAAAGGCGTCATTTTGGATCATTAAATGCCTAGAGGGACCACTGTCACCAGTGCATCATACACAGATCTCCTAAAAAATCATCTGCGGTCTGCAATCAAATTAAAGCGACGTGGATTGCTGTCAGCAGGTGTCCTTTTGCAATTTGACAATGCAAGGCCCCACACTGCCCGTACAACAGTTGCAACAATCACAGACCTTCATTTTGAATGTCTTCCTCATCCACCATACTCACCAGACCTTGCCCCAAGTGATTTCCGTAAGTTTGGACCACTCAAAGACGCAATGGGAGGTACGCCACGCAGTGCATGAGTGGTTGCACGGACTACCAAAAGAATTTTTTTCTAAAGGAATTTATGCACTTTGTAAGCGCTGGTGGATTTGCATTGAGCGTGGGGGAGATTATGTTGAAAAGTGATACAGGTTTGTACCACTTCTGCACAATAAATAATATTTAAAAAATATTTAAGGTTTTATTTGACTCACCCTCGTACAAAATGGCCATAAAGTAAAAAATATAAATTAATGGCAAAGAGGGTACCAATATAGGTTAAATTTAACACTCCATAAAATTACTAGTACTCACAAGTGATGGTATTAGCGCCTGCTGGTGCAAAACAAACATACACACGTACCACCTTGCCTCCCACACAGATCACGTTACAATTTATTCCCTTCACGGAAGCTACCACAGGGGATACTCTTACACTTGCACGACATAGGGCCTAGAACACAAATTGCAATTAGTAACACTGACTGATGGTCATGCGCTGGAACACTCGCAGGCGCGCCAATATGTTGTTGTTGTTGTGGTCTTCAGTCCTGAGACTGGTTTGATGCAGCTCTCCATGCTACTCTAACCTGTGCAAGCTTCTTCATCTCCCAGTACCTACTGCAACCTACATCCTTCTGAATCTGCTTAGTGTATTCATCCCTTGGTCTCCCTCTACGATTTTTACCCTCCACGCTGCCCTCCAATGCTAAATTTGTGATCCCTTGATGCCTCAAAACATGTCCTACCAACCGATCCCTTCTTCTAGTCAAGTTGTGCCACAAACGTCTCTTCTCCCCAATCCTATTCATTACCTCCTCACTAGTTATGTGATCTACCCATCTAATCTGCAGCATTCTTCTGTAGCACCACATTTCGAAAGCTTCTATTCTCCTCTTGTCCAATCTAGTTATCGTCCATGTTTCACTTCCATACATGGCTACACTCCACACAAATACTTTCAGAAACGACTTCCTGACACTTAAATCTATACTCGATGTTAACAAATTTCTCTTCTTCAGAAACGCTTTCCTTGCCATTGCCAGTCTACATTTTATATCCTCTCTACTTCGTCCATCATCAGTTATTTTGCTCCCCAAATAGCAAAACTCCTTTACTACTTTAAGTCTCTCATTTTCTAATCTAATACCCTCAGCATCACCCGACTTAACTCGACTACATTCCATTATCCTCGTTTTGCTTTTGTTGATGTTCATCTTATATCCTCCCTTCAAGACACCATCCATTCCGTTCAACTGCTCTTCCAAGTCCTTTGCTGTCTCTGACAGAATTACAATGTCATCGGCGAACCTCAAAGTTTTTATTTCTTCTCCATGGATTTTAATACCTACTCCAAATTTTTCTTTTGTTTCCTTTACTGCTTGCTCAATATAGAGATTGAATAACATCGGGGAGAGGCTACAACCCTGTCTTACTCCCTTCCCAACCACTGCTTCCCTTTCATGTTCCTCAACTCTTATAACTGCCATCTGGTTTCTGTACAAGTTGTAAATAGCCTTTCGCTCCCTGTATTTTACTCCTGCCACCTTCAGAATTTGAAAGAGAGTATTCCAGTCAACATTGTCAAAAGCTTTCTCTAAGTCTACAAATGCTAGAAACGTAGGTTTGCCTTTCCTTAATCTTTCTTCTAAGATAAGTCGTAAGGTCAGTATTGCCTCACATGTTCCAGTATTTCTACGGAATCCAAACTGATCTTCCCCAAGGTCAGCTTCTACTAGTTTTTCCATTCGTCTGTAAAGAATTCGTGTTAGTACTTTGCAGCTGTGGCTTATTAAACTGATAGTTCGGTAATTTTCACATCTGTCAACACCTACCTTCTTTGGGATTGGAATTATTATATTCTCCTTGAAGTCTGAGGGTATTTCGCCTGTTTCATACATCTTGCTCACCAGATGGTAGAGTTTTGTCAGGACTGGCTCTCCCAAGGCCGTCAGTAGTTCCAATGGAATGTTGTCTACTCAGGGGGCCTTGTTTCGACTCAGGTCCTTCAGTGCTCTGTCAAACTCTTCACGCAGTATCATATCTCCCATTTCATCTTCATCTACATCCTCTTCCATTTCCAATATAACAGGTACAATTCCATATAACACAGACCCGGCCTTACGGTATGAAGTACTCGGAATAAGAAAAAAACACTTCGTAACCTCCCAACAGATAAATCCCGTAACCTAGCAATAACAATGGTAACTCATAATAATCTTTCAATAATCAACTGACTCAGTATAAACTAGTAAATCGGGACGTCAGCAATACTGCGTCATGGCCCAGAAAAGTCATTCTGAACAAACTTAAAATTCTTACCTCAATTAAGTCGCCGGATAACGCGTGTATATCTGCTCCTATAAGAAATTTTTGTGGCACAGCCCAGTGAAATGCTGGCCGCTAGATTTGACATGTATAAAAAGAAACAACTGATTTTTCTTTACGATAATCGGGATGACCATGGATAGGAGAAATTAGTAAAATCTTTAAATTCAGATGAATGACTGTCAAAAGTTAATTTTATAAGAAAGAGTATTATTAAAAGATTTTTTAAAAACTTTTACATGGGACTTGATATAGCAATAGTACAAAATCAGCTGTTACAAATTACATATGCGCGCGGCTGCTTTCACTTTATACTACATCGCTGAGGCACCGCCGACGCTCTCCACGACCGGCCCAACCGCCCAACTGCGAACTACTACTACAACTACTGCTTCCGACACTGCTCTCTGGTCTGCGATTCTACTGTAGCTTACATATTGCAGGCAGCGCGTGAGCAATCCATCGAAGCTACATCTGCTCGAGTGCGCTAGCAATAAATTCCTTAGTCATGGACCTCTTACAAATTATTCCTCTCATGTGTGAAGGAGCCGTGACTTGCAGGACTCCAGCCAGGGCGTTATTGCCTCCAGCCCGTACAGGCGATCGACCGAGTGAGTTGGCGCAGCGGTTAGCTCACTGGACTCGCATTCGAGAGGACGACAGTTCAAACCCGCGTCCGGCCATCCTGATTTCGGATTTCCGTGATTTTCCTAAATCACTCCAGGCAAATTCCGGGATGGTTCGTTTCAAAGGGCACGGCCGACTACCTTCTCAATGCTTCCCTAATTCTATGGGACCAATGACCTCGCAGTTTGATCTCCGCCCCCCCCCCCCCGCCCCCCCCATCAGGCAGGCGATCGTCGAAGTGCCGTAAACCTTATGTTTGCAGAGTAGGCCGTGAACTTGCCGACCAGGTTGCACGTGACGTCCATCTGTGTTCGCGCCGCCCGCCGCTACCAGTTCTTAAACGGGCCGGCCAAGATCGCCCTCGATCGATTTTACCCTACGCCACTTCTTTAGACCTGCCCTGGACAGCCGGAGTCCACCAAAAGTCACAACTTTCCAGCCACGCGCTCCTCAGCCCACGGATCTCCAGGCCCCGCCAAACCAACTGCGCACACACACCTCGACCAAAGACCTCTGCTCGCGACGCACGATCGAATCGATATCGGCAGCCTAAGTAGCCATTGGCGCCAGTGGAATACCATACCGCCAAGATTAGAACCGCCAAGATTAGAGCCGCCAAGGCTCAGATATTAGAAGCGGTGGCTCGTTTTATTTTTACAGGTTACTATCCCTTGCCACTATTTCCACCACATCAAGTGGATTTAGTGCTCACGTACTCACACTGAGCCGTGAACACTTCCCAGTTCATCAATGGGGGATAATTGAAAATTATTATTCTGTTATCGGTGCCATGCGTGCAATGATCGTGCCAGGCGCGCGATATTGAGTCTTTATCCTATCATTAAAGGTGTGAGACCTGCACGGCCTTATAGCAACCGTTATAGTTCTGCATTATTCTACTGTGACACTAATTGTGATTTCACGTAGTGAAAGGGAGAATGTAAAGATTAAAGGACCCATTCATTTGACATTTTAACAGTTGAATATTGAACAACTATACAATTAAATGGGGGTGGGGGAAGAAAGAATTGAGTTCAACAGCCTGCCCCAATGTACGTTCCTAACAAGCCACGATATCAGGAGGGAAGGAATTTTAGGAACGATCGCCGTATTATCAAATGGGGTTCAATTTACTAAAGGAAGGGGTTGCAGGCGTGCAACGACCACCACCATCAATCAACCAAAGACTAAGAAAGATGCTACTGGGGGTGAATCGCTAGGTAGCATCCTGTACTAAAGGGATAAAACCGGCAAGACGCGAAACTATTCATACAGGCGATACTAGATAACTTTGGTTCGCGGTCCGACTACGTTAACGAAACATGAAGGGGCGCCAGACACTCACCACGTGGCGTAGGACAAAGGGACAAGTTTTCAAGCTAGGGAGACCTAAATTCTGAGTCAAATTTTGCACGGGAGAACTGAAAGAACTACTGCCAGACGAAGCGGAAAAGTGAGCATGGAAGTATACACTTCAAGTAATTTAAGGAACGCACATCAGTAAAATGAACTATAAGGCTCCCTCTGGACCGCAGGGTGCGAAGCTACAGTGCACGTCGGCGCTCATGCTTACCGAACTTCATCTCCTGGAAGCAGCACCTCCGGCCTCAGGCACGGTCACACCAGAACTGACTACCGCCCCCTTGTCCACTATCCATCCGCGGAGGGTGGTTGGCGCCCGTCCGCGAAAAACGGGCGCGCACCTTATAACACTATTGTCCGCTACTGCTATACCATAACCTCGAAGCTGGAGGCAGTTTGCAAAACAGGATTATTTTGTTAGAGTAATTATGGTATAAAGCAACAGAGCAGTGTTAGCCTCTGAGAGGTGTTGTACCTAACGGAAGTGGCTTATCGGAAGTAAAAACCAGAATTACGTAATTATTCAAACAGTAATTAATAATGTTTTACCTAGCTACACTGTTTAAAGAATAAGGAAAACGGTCGCCAGCCTAATTAGGCAAGAGAAAGATTAACGATCTTGTTAAAGAAAGTAGGTATGAGTAACTTTAATGGATAACACAACCTATATTTTACCACACGCGAGTGCAATGAACTCTGACACCTGCATATCTTAACGTTCAGGTTGTAACTAACAACTAGAGCAGCACAAACTATTTGCATAAATATAACAAATAACGAAACACACTATTACTTTCAGTGCCTATTCAAACTGAATGGTCTTTATAACGCTATTATTACTATTCACTGCAGAATCATTAATTGAACATAGGTTCAGTATTATTGTTCAAATATTTTCCTAGCTGACAAAATTATAAATGCAGTTCACTGCATTTTTATGAACTGGTCACAAGTTAAATATCTCTCAACTAAATACTATTCCATTTAGAATGAAAGTTAAATGGAATTCATTAACAGGTTACTTCTCACTGTCTTTTGAATAAAGAAATTATAGTTTTCGTAAATAGTGGTCTTCCTGTTACTTGTTACCTAGCATTAGCACAATAAACAAACTGTGGATCCTGTTATACTATTAATATGCACTTCCAATACACAAAAGAGAAACACTTAGCAATCATGAACATATAATTTTCTGCTATTGCAGTTTTCCACTTTTACTACAGTGAAACACAATGTTGACGAAATTGCAAGAAACTGACACCTTTTAGAATTTACTACAGGCAGCAATGTGATCATTTACTAAGCAAAACTTTATAAACCGCAGTTTTAAGAGCTTTTAATCTTTAAAAGAAACTGCAAATTGTCTTTATTACCAAAGTCTTCTACTTGCAAGTAAATGATTAAATAGAAGACTTTGAAACTCCACGAAACTTTAAGTTAGACTGTTTCCATCCCTGGGAGGCTTTCACAAGACTACATTTACTACCTCCCACAATTTCACTAAATCCATAGTAAATCTGAATGCTCCCTTCTTACCAAAGATCAAACAACATTATTTAATATTCTGAAGCTTTCATTTTTTCCACAAACTAGGACACTCGGTAATCATAGTTCAAATGGAGAGGAACCTGAGAGGTGTTGTGATAGGGAACAAATCAAGGTAGATACATGAATTCAGTTATAACTTACCTTATATTTGTGCACACTAAAACATCCAATAAGCTGAACTTCACTGTACATTATTATAGCATTCCGATACAGTGATTGCGCAATGTGGTGGCAACTGCATGTTGGTAGGTGGATTTGCAGGCAGAATTGCTGGACTCTGTCCCTTCTTGGTGGCGATGACGAATACCAATTCCAGAATCGTTCCAGCTATTAATCCATCGTTCTGAGGCATTGGAAAGTGGCAGAAAAAGCCTCTCTCGGAACCAGCACAATATGCAACTTTTACATGGCAGTGAACAGTTTGGTAGCTCGTCCCCGACTGACTCTCAATTCCACCTTTTCTACTTAGGCCTACCACAATTTGCGCGCGCTACACAGTTCCGTTCCCGAGGGGAACTATTACACACTTTATATACTGAAGAACTAAGAACCCTAAGTGAGGATCAGCAGTTTACGTAACAGCAACCAAACACATTAAATAAAACCGAACATTTCCACATATTGACATTTCTAAAAAAAATTATTCACACAGAAATTACAATTATATATAGTAACTTTTATTTCCTCCAAATGGAACAAAGAATTTAAATGACAGATACTACATTACATGGAATCAAATCATGACATCCAAAGTTTTTACAAAGAAAGAAGTATACAACTTTGTGTTATCGATTCAATCAAACATATTTACAGAAGCTCAACGATGTAACATTAAATGAAACAAAAGCAAAACAAATCAGTAGAGCACTAGAGTTATGGTGTTACAACCTCAACCGGCCAATCAGAGGGCCGGAATCTCACAGGGATGCGACCTCGCGACATTAAAATCGAGCAGAAATAGCAGTTACAAGGTTGGTAAGGCAGGTTGGGGAACTGAGAACACGAGAAACTTTGGCCACTACTGAACGTTCAAACGACACCACGTGTTACCCTGGCGATCGGAAAAAGGATGGGAAACGGGAAGCCATCGTGGCTGCTAGGAAGACCCATAAATAAAGAAAATTCCTAGCACCAAGCTCCTCTCACAGATCAGTCTGAGAAACTGTAAACATCGTCAAATAAATTAGGCAACCCATAGAAATTATTAACAGGGCCTGAATTGTTATATTACCGAATACCAGAATGCTGGGATTAGAAATATGAAATACGAGCCAGAGTGGTGAATGAAGTGCACGTCTTTCAATATGTAAAAATGGCTCTAAGCAGTATGGGACTTAACATCTGACAAGGGAACCTCCCCATCGCACCCCCCTCAGATTTAGTTATAAATTGACGCAGTGGATAGGCCTTGAAAAACTGAACACAGATCAACAGAGAAAACAGGAAGAAATTGTATGAAACTATGGAAAAATAAGAAAAATATACTGAGTAGTTCATGTGGAAGATAGGCAACATCAAGGAGACACTGAGCCGAGGAGCGTCGTGGTCCCGTGGTTAGAGTGAGCAGCTGCGGAAAGAGAGGTCCTTGGTTCGTGTCCTCCCTCGAGTGAAAATTTTATTTTTATTTTCGCTAAGTTACGATCTGTCCGTTCATTCATTGACGTCTCTGTTCACTGTAATAAGTTTAGTGTGTGTTTTGCGACCGCACCGCAAAACCGTGCGATTAGTAGACGAAAGGACGTGCCTCTCCAATAGGAACGGAAAACATTTGATTGCAAGGTCACAGGTCAACCGATTCCTCCACAGGAAAACACGTCTGATATATTCTATACGACATTGGTGACGGCATGTGCGTCACATGACAGGAATATGTTGTCGACCCACCTAACTTGCACACTTGGCGAATGGGTAAAAAGATTCTTCTACCTTGCCCGATTTAGGTTTTGTTGTGGATGTTATAATTACTCCCAAAAAAGTGATGAAAACATAAGAGTTTGCCACATAAACTGCAACAAATGTATGCAACAGTTTCACAGTCGCACAGTTTTCCCTGTGTTCTGTCAAAACATATGTTTTTTACGTTTTCAAATGTTTCCGTGTGTAGACCGTCAAATCCTACATATGTCCAAGCAAATCTAAACATGTCCTGGAATTTTGGAGACCGAAGTTGATTATGTGTGAGTGCCTGAACTTTGATAATTGTCTGAAAATAAAAAATTAAACTTTTCACTCGAGAGAAGATTTGAACCAAAGACCTCTCGTTTCGCAGTTGCTCACGCTAACCACGGGAACATGGCGCTCGCAAGCTGACACTCTCCTAGATGTTGCCAACCTTGCGCATGGCCTACTCAGTTTGTATATTTTGCTTATTTTTTTATAGTTCCACACAACTTCTTCCTGTTTTCTCGATTGATCTGTGTTCAGTTTTTCAAGGCCTATCCCTGTGCCAACTTATAACTAAATCTGAGGGGGGTGCGATGGGGAGGTTCCCTTGTGAGGTCATCAGTCCCCTAGAACTTAGAACTACTTAAACCTAACTAACCTAAGGACATCACACACATCCATGCCCGAAGCAGGATTCGAACCTGCGACCAGCGCGGTTCCGGACTGAAGCGCCTAGAACTGCTCGGCCACAGCGGCCGGCTCAGGTATGTCTGTTCTACCTCTCCCGCAGTCGGAAGACCTTGTAACGAGCTGCAGCAACTTGTAGCTGGTCCACGGAATACTTAGTGAGAGCGAGAACTAAATCTTCAAAAACTGTGGACTACTATTCGGCACCGCGCGACTGCTACGGTCGCAGGTTCGAATCCTGCCTGGGGCATGGATGTGTGTGATGTCCGTAGGTTAGTTAGGTTTAAGTAGTTCTAAGTTCTAGGGGACTGATGACCACAGATGTTAAGTCCCATAGTGCTCAGAGCCACTACTATTCGGCAATAACTTCTGAGCGAGGTGGTAAACTCCTGTGCCGGCCGTAGACGAAAAATAAGAAAGTTTCACAGTACCTTGCACGTGATTTGTACTACAATGAGCATCGAACTGAGCGTAGCATTCGTTCCATTCCTCTTGCTGTTCATTGAAAGCTCGGAACGGTGGAATGCACAGAGGCGGTGCTGTGGATGTGGCTGGCTGTCGTGGCTGAGTTGAGGCAGCAGCGGTTTGTGCATTAATGAGCTGCTGGGCTGCCAGTATCAACTGCGACATCCTGTGGTTCTGAAACTGAATGAACTGCATTAGATCAAAGCCAACAGCAACCGGATGCATAGGCGCAGGTGGTATAGAAGGCGGTTTAGAGGCCATTTTAATGAGAAAAAAGCCCAACAGGCAGATGCACACTAGAGGAAGCGTTGCGGCTAGTCTGCAAGAAAGAACACAATTATTAGCAATGCTCCTCTGAAAGAAAAGAGAAATATTAGTGGCGCGCTGTGACGGCAGCATTGGTTCTGGAATCCTCGTCACCAGATGTTGAGTCGGCCACTGTGGGAGTCAGCACCGGCACAAACAAGGATGGAGACAAGTTGACATGGCCGGTGTCAGGAATCTGAAATGATCTGTTCATTAAACTTTCAAATTAATAGAAATGTTTCTAAAAAGGAAAGAGACATAATGGAGTGTCTTCCTGCGCTCCCTGTGCCTCCTACATACAATTATTGCATTTACTCTCTGTTGCTACTCGCAGAACGCAGACTAAGTAGCGTCTTCCTCTTACTCAGTACTGATGCTCTCTGCGACTGAACTGGGTGCGACCAGCGACGGGCGGCTGGTGATGTCAGCTTGACAGGGGGCGCTGAAGTCTGTTTTCCTGGAGGTGTGGCGCTGCCCGCTCTTTCCACTGGCGCGGGGGTCAGCACCTTCTTGATGCCGTTTCGCGGCGCTGCGGTAGTCAACGTGTACACAATAAATATTACATAGCAATCACAATAATAATAATTTGCATTATTAATAAAATCATAATTGGCAATAATAGTAATAATAATAATGATGATAAAATAGTGGAGGAACTAAGAATGGTATTAATTAGCTTTTAGGGGAAGGGTGGGCGAAGTGGCCATGCTAAGGAATATTTTTTTTTATCTTGAAGAAAATAAATAAGAAATAAACTGTATATTAACATACGATATCCTACATATTTAGCTACATAAGGCGATTATTATTTTGACTTTATCTCGGTAATATATATATATATATATATATATATATATATATATATATATATATATATATATATATAATCTATCCCTACCAAATGGACACTTTGCCCTTTGGGGTGGGGCAAAGAGGCCATGAGGTGGCCACATTGCCCAATATAAAATACAAAATTTAAACTTAATTTGTATACTAAATGAAAGTGTATTTTCAAAATAAAAACATTATTACCTCGTAGAAAAAGGAAGTTCCACACTGAGTTTATTTACAAACGTCACAAATAAAGTCATTGTCTTCTTCTTCACACCTGGCACAAACTTCATGTACCCATCGTAAACAGCCCGAACATCTTATCCACCTTTCTTTTTCCCTTGACTTGGAATATAAGTCCCGGTAGAAAAAGCAATCAGTATCACTCAAGTCACTGTTCGAGTCATTAAACAAAGAACGCTTCGCTGATTTTGATTTCGTTTTCTGCTTTCCTTTAACTTTTCTTTGCTTCCTTCATTCCTCTTCTTACTCTTGTTTTTCTTTTTTCAGTTCCAGCTTTATTTTCTTAAGTCTTTCCTTTTCTTCTTTTTCTGCTTTTGCGGCTACTAGTTCCATCTTGAAAGGGCTTGAGGTCAAAACTGCAACTGTTCCTTTTTTTCGTTTATTTTCTCGTTTGATAATATTTGCATTAGGGATTGGAACAATATCCTGTGGGCTTACAGCAAAAGTATAGGGCCTATTGGTCTTGGAGATGCTGACTGAATTACATGAAGTGTTGCAGTGAGGCAGTGGGCTAGGTTGGCTGTTTGAAACCCTCAGAAGTTTTGTAAACAACATACAATACTATTATTTTTCAATGAAAATATATTTTACTTTATGTCGGGCAAAGTGGCTACAGTCGGGTACAGTGGCCACAGACGTGGCTACTTTGCCCTCTTCGCCTTCATTACATAAATGCCACACTACCGGCTAAACGAATCGAGCAAAGCGTTACACAGACACATCATTATGTAGCCTAAATACACCTCTTTTAAGATGTTACTATCAGTTGCCTGTATTATCAATGAAAGTTTGGTTACAACAGTTAATTAAATACACTTACCTTAAATCAGGACATTGAAAAACACGAAAATATTCAATAACTTTTGAACAGCTTCCACCTGCAACACATCTGAGATGGCGTACCAATGGAATAGTTGACGCGTCCGCCGCTGTGTAGCAGCACTGTACAGTGCATTAACAGCCAGTGGCCACTATGCCCGCAGTGGCCACTATGCCTACCCTTCCCATACATAAAACTCAATAATAATAATTAGAATTATTAACAAAAGTAAGAATAACAGTAATAATAATAATAATAACAAAATAATGGAGGCATTAAGAATAATATTGATTAGTTCAGCACTTTTGAAGCCTTGTTTGGTATTAGAAGAAAGAGGAGAGTGTCGAAATGAAAGCGATAATGGTTGCTAGGAAAGAACAGAATTTCAATAGGGAACTGTGTAGACAAAGGAAGGAATAAATGTTGGGGGAGGGAGGGTTGATGAGGCTGAGCTGCAAGAAGAGATAGCTAATGTGACAGAAGGTGGGCCATTAACTGCCTTTTGAAGTTTGAAAATATTTTAATTTCTCTAATTTTTGAGGAAGGTTGTTCCAGAGTCGGATTCTTGATACAGAAAATGACTTAGAGAACATGTCAGTGTCGTCTAGTATTACAGAGATGCTTTTACTTTGTTGGGAATGGGTATCTCTGCTGTCTTTTTCAGATAGTAGTGTAAGGCTTGAAGATATACAGGAAGGAGTGAAATGATTGAGAAGACGATACAGCAAACACGGAGTATGATAATCTCTATGCTTATCGGCACGTAGCCGTGATAACTGTCCGTAGGCGGGAATGATACGGTCGAAATAGCGCACATCACAACTGTGTCGCACACAAACACTCATCGCCAGTTCCAGCCGGCGTGAGCTCTCATGCGAAAGTCTCTGGAGAATAGGGTGGGCAGTTTTAGTGACTCTACTAAACTGAAAATTACTTGATGTCTCTGGATGTGTCTATCTTCTGATTTAATCCTTTAGTCCAGCCGTACCATTAAAATCTTTTTTCACAATTCGATTCAGTACCTCTGTATTGGTTAACTAACTTACCTATTAATTTTCAAGAATCGTCTGTAACATCAAATTTCAAATTCTTCTGTTGTGTTCTTGTCTGTAGTGTTAATCGTCTACATATCTCTTGCTTATAATGCTACACTCCAGTCAAATAGACTACTGGCCATTAAAATTGCTACACCACAAAGATTACGTGCCACAGATGTGAGGTGCCATTGGTTACACGTCTCGGTCACCTCTTGTTCGCGTTGAAGCCACTTTGAACAGTGGACGTTACATTTCAGATGTGTTACGACCCGTGGCTGTACCCATCACTAGATCGCTGCGAAACCCTACATTTCAGCAGGATAACGCACGACCGCACGTTGCAGGTCCTGTACGGGCCTTTCTCGATACAGAAAATGTTCGGCTGCTGTCCTGGCCAGCACATTCTCCAGATCTCTCACCAATTGAAAACGTCTGGTCAATGGTGGCCGAGCAACTGGCTCGTCACAATACGCCAGTCACTACTCTTGATGAACTGTGGTGTCGTGTTGAAGCTGCATGGGCAGTTGTACCTGTACACGCCATCCAAGCTGTGTTGCCGGCCGAAGTGGCCGAGCGGTTCTGGGCGCTTCAGCCCAGCACGTTGCAGACAATACACTGCCATCCGTGGCGGTCACAATCCTATTAAGAATCAAGTCCACCTTTTGTAATGTCCAGAGAACCATCACGAATCGCTGTGAATAAAAGTGTCATTTTTGTTGGTCTCATTGGTTATTTCGTTCAATTACCTTTCGTACTATACTGTAGCAGTTCTTTCTATGTATGGTCGAAGTTACAACGAGCTAAGTTACTTGGCAGTGACACATTATGCGAAAATTAATTTCGTCCTTACATTTAGCACACCAGGGTTCAAATGGTTCAAATGGTTCAAATGGCTCTGAGCACTATGGGACTTAACAGCTGTGGTCATCAGTCCCCTAGAACTTAGAACTACGTAAACCTAACTAACCTAAGGACATCACACACACCAATGCCCGAGGCAGGATTCGAACCTGCGACCGTAGCAGTTGCGCGGTTCCTGACTGCGTGCCTAGAACCGCGAGACCATCGCGGCCGGCCACACCAGGGTATTTCTCCCTTTGTAGCAATTGTTTTTGCAAATAGCAAACCACGTGAACTGTTTTCAGTGTATCATATCCATTATGACCACCTATCTAATAGCCGGTATGTCCACCTTTGTCACGGATAACAGCGGCGGCGCGTCGTGGCATGGAAGCAATGAGGCCTTGATAGGTCGCTGGAGGGAGTTGACACCACATCTGCACAAAAACGTCACCTAATTCCCCTATATTCCGCGGAGGAGGGAGATGAGCTCTGACGTCACGTTTAATCACATCCAAGTTACAGGATGTCAAATTAAACGCCTTTCAGCCGTCATTTTCCAATCTTATTTTATTGGGCAACCAGTTTTACTACGCCATTTTCAGGCCCCTGAGAGAGGTGTAGGAATAATCCACCTCGCTTGTGACCAAAACAGGGGTCAGCTATACTGGCATTGGTAGATATCCGTTGCAGTGATTACTTCAACCATCTCCTGCCGACTCAACCATAGCTAAAAAGATGGACATATAGAGGCATCCGCGACATGTTCGATCGGGTTCAGATCTAGCGAATTGGGGGGCCAGCGCATCAATTGGAACTCGCCAGCGTCGTCCTCGAACCACTCCGTCACACTCCAGTCCTTGTGACATGGCGCATTATCTTGCTGAAACATACCGCTGCTGTCAGGAAACATGATCGTCATGAACGGGTCTAGATGGTCTGCAACCAGTGCACAATACTCCTAGGCCGTCATGGTGCCTTGCACGAACTCCACTGCAACCATGGATGCCCGCGCGAATGTTCCCCAGACCACAATGGAGCCGCCGCCAACTTGTCTCTGTCCCTGAGTATAGATCTCAAGGAGCTGTTCCCCTGTAAGACGACGGATTCGCCCCTCCCGTCGGCATGATGAAGAAGGTATCGGGGTTCATCAGACCATGCAATGGTCTGCCACTGAGCCAACGTCCAGCGCCGATGGTCACGTACCAATTTCAGTCGTGGTTGTCGATACCATGGTGTTAACATTGGCACATACACTACAAAAATATCTGGACACCTGGCTGAAAATTACTTACAAGTTCGTGGCACCCTCCATCGGCAATGCTAGAATTCAATATGTGTTGGCCCACCCTTAGCCGTGATGACAGCTTCCACTCTCGCAAGAATACGTTCAATCAGGTGCTGGAAGGTTTCTTGGGGAATGGCAGCCCATTATTCAGTGCTACACTGAGGAGAGCTATCGATGTCGGTTGGTGAGGCCTGACACGAAGTCGGCGTTCCAAAACATCCCAAAGGTGTTCTGCAGGATTCAGATCAGCACTCTGTGCAGGCCAGTGCATCCCGTGCATTACAGGGATGTTACTATCGTGTAACCACTCCGCCACAGACCGCGCATTATGACCATGTGCTCGATCGTGTTGAAAGATGCAATCGCCATCCCCGAATTGCTCTTGCACAGTGGAAAGCAAGAAGGTGCTTAAAACATCAATGTAGGCCTGTGCTGTGATAGTGCCACGCAAAACAACAATGAGTGGAAGCCCCCTCCATGAAAAACACGACCACAACACAACACAACAGCCTCCGAGTGTGTGTGTGTGTGTGTGTGTGTGTGTGTGTTTTGAGGTTTTCGGGCGCTAAACAGCGTAGTCATCAGCGCCCAAACGCATAGAAACAGGAACACATGCGGTGAAGGGACGAAGACGGACAGCGAACAAGGAGAACGGCTAAAAGACACAGGCCTGACGCAGTTCCAAATCCTCACATACAGAGGCAAATCAAGAGGAAAAGAAACACACTAAAAAAGGAAAGGAAACACAAGCAAAAGAGAACACAAATCGAAGTGAAACAAGTAGTTAATCGTGACTGGCGGACCTTTTACCTAAAACCTGGGTGAGCCAGTCACCCAGCAGCACATTAAAATCCTCTCCCTAGAATCCGAGGCAACAAATTGGACAGGACACAAAACCGTAAGATCTTAACCACAGTCGTTGCGTCGTCTTGCAAAATAGAGGGCAAATCCGGTGGCAAGGAAACCACCGCCCTCTGGTCACAGAATAAAGGACAGTCAAGTAAAATGTGGCGGACAGTAATCTGGACGCCACAAGCACTGCAGATTGGGGGGTCCTCCCGCCGGAGTAAAAAACCGTGCGTTAAGGGACTGTGCCCGATGCGGAGGCGAGTGAGGAGAACCTCATCCCGCCTGCACGACTGGTAGGACGTACGCCATGACCGCGTGGTGGCGTTGACCAGACGCAGCTTATTTTCACCGACTGCCAGCCACTCCTCTTCCCATTGACGCATAACACGAAAACGCAAAAGGGAGGTAACAGCATGGAGGGGGACGGCACATTCAACAACGTGAGGGAGGGAACATGCATCTTTGGCAGCCACATCCGCCAGTTCGTTTCCCCTAATACCCACGTGCCCCGGCACCCAGCAGAAGGAAACCTCCTTCCCCTGCCGTTGCAGATGGAGAAGGGCATCATGGATGTTCTGGACGACCGTATCCGCTGGGTACAAGTGTTGCATGGTCTGAAGGGCACTCAGGGAGTCAGAACAGATGAGAAACTTAAGACTGGGAACACATATCATCTGCTCCAGTGCCCGCAAGATCGCAAACAATTCGGCATCAAAGATGGTAAACGCCGCAGGAAGCCGTAACTTGACGACTCGATCAGGGAAAACAACAGCACAACCAACAGAGTCCCCCTGTTTAGAGCCATCCGTAAATACTGGTACATGGTCGGGATGCTGGTTTAAAATAAGGTAAAAACAAACGCAGGAGTGCAGCTCCTCCGGTACTCTGACAAGTCTAAAACGACGCCGGGCCTCTGGAGCAACCAGGAAGGCAGGCGGTTAAAACCCTGGAGTTGGGATGCCACATGCTCCACACCAAGGGACTCGAGCAAATGCTTGGCACGAATCCCAAATGGTCTCGTTGCCCTGTGATGACTGGAAAAGAGACGTTCCATAGGCGGTCGGGCAACGGTAGAGTACGCAGGGGAGGTAGGACAGGCAAGGAAGTGACACATTCGTCGCACCATGAGGAGTTTCCGGCGGATGGCGAGCGGCGGTTCCCCTGCCTCAGCGCACAGGCTGGGGATGGGACTGGTACGGAAGGCACCAGTGGCCAGCCTGATACCCTCATGGTGTACTGCCTCCGAATTTTACTGTTGAGACTACAAACGCCGGCAGATGACGTTCACCGGGCATTCACCATACCCACACCCTGCCATCGGATCGCGACATTGTGTATCACTCCACTCAACGTTATTCCACTGTTCAGTCGTCCAATGTTTACGCTCCTTAGACCAAGCGAGGCGTCGTTTGGCATTTACCGGCGTGATGTGTGGTTTATGAGCAGCCGCTCGACCATGAAATCTAAGTTTTCTCACCTCCCGCCTAACTGTCATAGTACTTGCAATGGATCCTGATGCAGTTTGGAATTCCTGTTTGATGGTCGGGATAGATGTCTGCGTTTTACACATTACGACCCTCTTCAACTGTCGGCGGTCTCTGTCAGTCAACAGACGAGGTCGACCTGTACGCTTTTGTGCTGTACGTGTCCCTTCACGTTTCCACTTCACTACCACATCGGAAACAGTGGCCCTAGGGATGTTTAGGAGTGTGGAAATCTCGCTTACAGGCGTATGACTCAAGTGACATCCAGTCACCTGACCACGTTCGAAGTCCATGAGTTCCGCGGAGCGCCCCATTATGCTCTCTCTCACGATTTCTAATGACTACTGAGGTCACTGATATGGAGTACCTGTTAGTAGGTGGCGGTAGAGTGCACCTGATATGAAAAACGTATGTTTTTGGGGATGTCCGGATACTTTTGATGACATAGTGTACATGGGTCGTCGGCTGACGAGGCCCAACGTTAGGAATGTTCAGTGCACTGTGTGGTCAGACACACTTGTGCTCTGCCCAGCATTAAAGTCTGATGTTAGTTCCGCCAAAGTTCGCCGCCTGTCCTGTTTAATAGTCTGCCCATCTGTAATTCCCTCAGCATCAACTGATTTATTTTGACTACATTCCATTAGCTTGTTTCATGCGACGATTAGTTGTTTCGCGATGCTGCATAAACGCACATCAAAGCGATCGCGATATCATCTTACTGAAACGCGCTTCGTCTATCTAGAGACGCAGAGTTCTCCATGATCTCTGGTGCAATTTTGCGGGAACGCTACTGCATCAGAGCAGAAACTAGCGCAGTTCCTCTAAGGCGAAATAATTTGCTTAACAGCGCAAACGGCACTCGCGTGTGTTTACCTGTGTGCGGTGATGTGTGGACTCTGCTCATCTCTGCGTGTATCCCGCCTGCAGTGGAAGTGATGAAGTCCTGTGCGTCAGAGACCGGAGGCGTTGAAATAACGAGGTGGTGCTCGAGCTATGCACGCTCGTGCGGGTGGTCTGCAGATTCTTGTTTGCTTACCAGCAGAGTACCTCATCAGAATGTAAACGAAATAGCTCCGGCCGCCTCCCGCTGCTAAGTGCATAACGTATGCAACCAGTGCTGACTCTGTTTAAGCGTAGGTTACGTGCAGAAGAATATGGGTTTTTTTTCTCGTAAAGAATTCATTCGATAAACGGCGGGAGGGTAGCCACTAGATTGCAGCTCTACCACAATTGAAAATACTAACAGGAATTTCATGGAATTTCAGTTGACAGCTACTTTTTTAAAACTCTGCAGATATGTGCGTCCAATGATGAAAATGCCATAAAATATGCTTGCTCCGAAGTCTCATCCCTGTCATATCAGGGCTGTTCATAAATTCACCCTGACTGGCTACGAAAACAAATTAAATAAAAAATTATGTGCAACCTGTACTTACATTTTGACATAACATCCTTCACCTGCTCACAACCCAAACTGAAATTTTTGTCGCTCCGTGACACCAGCTTTCATCAACAAATGGTACCGCCTGGTACTTCTGGCGGTTTTTGACAATATATCCTTTATCTCATTGTCGGTGGTGAAGAGCTGTGTAAGTCGTTTTGTGGCAAGTCTGGACAGTAGGAATATGTTGAAAATTCTCCCAGCCAAATAACCTGTTTTTACTTTGTTTGAATTGCAGCGTGAAGACGCACATGGTGGTGAAGGAGAATGATTCTTTCGGTAATCGTCCCACGCCGTTTGTTTTAGCGTTGATTTTTGGAGTTCTGTAAGAGTCTCACAAAAACTGTGCTGCTGCACTTTACTCATACGTTACAGTCATTAAGTGTTTTGTCAAAATTCCTTTGAGCTACGAAAACATTTTGCAGTCTGACAGCATCTGCTTGAATTTTTTTGTCTTATTGGGGGAATGAGTGTGTATCCACTGTTTGGACTGTTCCATAGTTTCAGAGTTCACGTACTGCACCTATGTCTTGTCACGTTTCAGTTCAGAAATTCTTCGGATAGCACTCAAAGATTGTCAGTGCTGAATTCATTATTTTTATGAAAATCCATTAGATATCTTGATATCTACCGTGCTCAAAACATATGCTAAACTAATGATAATGTCAAAGACAGTTAGTAGTGTAGCAAAAAGAGAGCTGGTGAAGTGATTTATGACCCTTATGTAACCCTGGTTACTAAGAGCTATCCAGAACATAGGTAAAACCTATCTCCTACCAGTCATAACGTATAGTCTGGAGATCTGCGTTGTGAATAAGAGAGAAGAGGGTAAAATATAAGTACGTGAAATGAAGTTCCTTAGGCCAGCTCTACAAAAAAAATACCAAGAGAGTCCGAGTCAGGAACTAATATGCAAGGAGAAACCTGCAGGTGACCTTGACCCTGGAGGAAAGAATGGGTGCTGCAAGACTGAAGGGAACAGGTCATGTCAAACGAATTCAGCTGCTTTGAACTCCATGTCAGTATTTGGAGATGGAGCACCAGGGAAAAGACCGATTGGGAGGCCTAAGAAGAGATGGGCAGGTAAAGTTAGTGAAGATCTCAAGAGGAGAGGAATTATGTGTGGTGCAGTGGAGAGAGGAAAGCTATACCGGGACAGTAATTACAAAGTTCCTACTCGACTGCCTGAAAGGAAATCCTGATGATGATGATGTAAACAAACTGCACCCATCATCCATTCTCCCACCCCCTCCACCTCCTTCCAGTAGGCTACTTGGGCTGTTATTCTGTGTTCATTTAGGATCCAATTTATTATCCAATATGACTATATTTATGTCACTCTCTTCTTTATTGCTATAAATTATGACTTAACATGGTCACGGGATGTTTCATCTTAAGAATATAATTATGATACAGTATGACGTCACTGGCAAACCTACTGTAGGGAAGCAGCCTACTCACGCTGTAGTAAATTCACATCAGTTTCCATTGTGTGCCAGCCAGTCTGCTGTAACTAGCTCTGACGCCATAAATGTTGCGCAATACCTTAAAAATCAAGCAAATGACCTAAAACTTTTCTAGCATGTCAGGAATAATACTAAATTAATGTGTGTTAAATATCAGTTCGATAACTTAAGCCATTTTCGAAATTTGGACGTTTTTCTGAAAAAATCATTGACGCAACAGAAAAGAGCTAGAGACTTCAAAATTTATATTTAGATTCATCTTTCATAATGATTTAATAAAAACAGTACTTTGGATTTCACAAATTAAGATTTTAGTGGAAATTCATGATTTTCTGGTTTTCGTCTCAAAACTGAAGGAAGCGAGATAGATTATGTAGGCTAATAAATAAGGCTAGGATGTTTAGATTTAAATAGGTTAGAGGTCCGCTATGACTATGAAGATGTGAAAAGTTTCTTTTGAATACCTATAAAATTATAGCGGTAGCGGATCTCAAAAGGGTCAGTTCAGAGCTCATCTACTGCGTGCAGTGTAATTAAATTAATTCTCTCGCCCAAAATATTTAACTTAGCCACGTCAACATTTTATTATCAATACTTACCTGCGTGCTGAATGCACGTTTAAATTAAGAGCTTCATCGGCCATCAGCAAAAGAAGCTATAAATTATTATGTAACTTGAAGTGGTGCGTTACTAGCCCAGCGGCTAGTCGGGAGAGCCGATATGATCAGGCGTTCCCTTAGCCGTCCGCACCGCGGCTATATATACACTCCTGGAAATTGAAATAAGAACACCGTGAATTCATCGTCCCAGGAAGGGGAAACTTTATTGACACATTCCTAGGGTCAGATACATCACATGATCACACTGACAGAACCACAGGCACATAGACACAGGCAACAGAGCATGCACAATGTCGGCACTAGTACAGTGTATATCCACCTTTCGCAGCAATGCAGGCTGCTATTCTCCCATGGAGACGATCGTAGAGATGCTGGATGTAGTCCTGTGGAACGGCTTGCCATGCCATTTCCACCTGGCGCCTCAGTTGGACCAGCGTTCGTGCTGGACGTGCAGACCGCGTGAGACGACACTTCATCCAGTCCCAAACATGCTCAATGGGGGACAGATCCGGAGATCTTGCTGGCCAGGGTAGTTGACTTACACCTTCTAGAGCACGTTGGGTGGCACGGGATACATGCGGACGTGCATTGTCCTGTTGGAACAGCAAGTTCCCTTGCCGGTCTAGGAATGGTAGAACGATGGGTTCGATGACGGTTTGGATGTACCGTGCACTATTCAGTGTCCCCTCGACGATCACCAGTGGTGTACGGCCAGTGTAGGAGATCGCTCCCCACACCATGATGCCGGGTGTTGGCCCTGTGTGCCTCGGTCGTATGCAGTCCTGATTGTGGCGCTCACCTGCACGGCGCCAAACACGCATACGACCATCATTGGCACCAAGGCAGAAGCGACTCTCATCGCTGAAGACGACACGTCTCCATTTGTCCCTCCATTCACGCCTGTCGCGACACCACTGGAGGCGGGCTGCACGATGTTGGGGCGTGAGCGGAAGACGGCCTAACGGTGTGCGGGACCGTAGCCCAGCTTCATGGAGACGGTTGCGAATGGTCCTCGCCGATACCCCAGGAGCAACAGTGTCCCTAATTTGCTGGGAAGTGGCGGTGCGGTCCCCTACGGCACTGCGTAGGATCCTACGGTCTTGGCGTGCATCCGTGCGTCGCTGCGGTCCGGTCCCAGGTCGACGGGCACGTGCACCTTCCGCCGACCACTGGCGACAACATCGATGTACTGTGGAGACCTCACGCCCCACGTGTTGAGCAATTCGGCGGTACGTCCACCCGGCCTCCCGCATGCCCACTATACGCCCTCGCTCAAAGTCCGTCAACTGCACATACGGTTCACGTCCACGCTGTCGCGGCATGCTACCAGTGTTAAAGACTGCGATGGAGCTCCGTATGCCACGGCAAACTGGCTGACACTGACGGCGGCGGTGCACAAATGCTGCGCAGCTAGCGCCATTCGACGGCCAACACCGCGGTTCCTGGTGTGTCCGCTGTGCCGTGCGTGTGATCATTGCTTGTACAGCCCTCTCGCAGTGTCCGGAGCAAGTATGGTGGGTCTGACACACCGGTGTCAATGTGTTCTTTTTCCCATTTCCAGGAGTGTATAAGAACGCTGCGCGAGGAAGGAAGGCCCCAGTTCTCTCCAGACGCTGAATAACACGCCATCTGTGTCGGGAGTTGCGTCGCATCGGTATCACTGCTACAAACAGCCTCGGGTGCCGTATTAAGTTACTAGAGATACGCGGAACCATGAAATCATTTCAAGTGAAGGGTTAATTCTGGGATGATTTTCATTATCTAGCTTCAGTTTGCGTATTGTCGTATTTTCACGTGCCGTCGCGGGACAGACATTCTACCAATTATTTAGCGTGGCGTTTGATGAAATACTCTCATCAAATTATGGCGAGCATTCTTTTTAACATTTAATTCGGACATTTATAGTTGCATCAGCGCATTAGACTCTGAACTGCTCTGTTAGTTAGGTTGTAGGGATACTTGTGTTTTTTATCAGTGAATTTCAGAATATACTCAACTATTTTGGAAAACCGTTTTTGATTAGAAATCCCGGACAATCTCCTAATTCCTCAGAGCTATAAGCTGCAGCTATAATGGTATTCTCAGATGAAGTGGGCACTAGGATCTCTAATTACAGGCTTCACGTTTTGTTAAATCACTTTCTGGGTGCTAAAAAGTAAATAGAGAGCCAGTGTTGAGAACGGCGAAAGACAGCATTAACAACATTCTAAAAGCCTGAAACTGATTCAACTTGCAAGCATTTATACAGCAATTATATTTTTACAACTTAACCGCCGCCCCACATATGGTGCATCGGCCAGGAAATCAACTAAGTGAAAGTGTTTTTTAACTATTCGGATTCGCGAGTGGAATGCGACACGCAGCTGAGTAATAGAACAGTGAAAGTGTTACGTGTGCATGTGGACGACGCAATTGGATTAACAACACATCTGGATTGACGGAGCTGGCACTGAGTCTAGCGGTGCTGCTGGCATCGCGAGACGCCAGTCTCGCCGCACCGCAGTCGTCCGCTGGAGCAGCCGGCGCAGCGCCTGCAATTGCGGGCCACGCAAACACACAACGGCCGTCGGAGAGCCGTCTGCAGTTTCACGTGCCACGTCGCATCAGGAATCCTGGTACGCCGCGCCGGCAACGCCATACGTCGTGCAGAAGGAAATAAGTTAAGTGAAAAGCTGTTAAAAATTTTACTAACCTGCACTAAAAGACTGTCGACGATGGAACCGCCAAAAGAAACTGAGGTTAAACTTAAATCAGAACCTATGTCTGTTGAGGGAACTGTAAATCCAGACAACGGTTCAAGTGTAAATATGCATGGAAGTAGTAATGTAAAGGTGAAATATGAAATATTGTCTCCTGACATTAGTTTGGGAAGGGGCAATGATTCAATAATAGAGACCCCTGTAGTAAAGCAGAAAGCAGAAATTGTAAATTTATTGGATGACAGTTTCTCTGATGAGTTAATAATGAAACAGTCATCAGAGATAGTAGAGTTTAAACAGGAGAAGTTAGATATGACTAATCAATCAGAAGTTTCATTTAGTTTTGATGATTCTGGTGTTGGAGCTAGTTTTTCGTCACCTGAGTGTGATAAAAAGCCAGCCAGTGAGCAACCCAAAGATGCTGGGGCTGTTGATTTAAATTTTATATTACAAGCAATAGCTGCCAGTAATACAAAAATGACCGCTGATTTAAAATCTGATATAATTGAGGTCAATAACAGGATTGTGGCCAGCCAAACAAATTTTAATAAACGGTTTGAGGCAATGAACAATAAATTAGAATCCAATAATGCTGAATTAAAGTCTGAAATAACTGAGGTCAAAAACAGTAATGCTGAACTAAAGTCTGAGATTGTGGCCAGCCAAACAAATTTTAATAAACGATTGGAGGTAATGGACGATACCGTCAAGGCTGGTTGCAATAAATTGAAAGAGGATCTAGACAGTTTGAATTATAAAATTGATTACAATCATGAGGATATTAAGAAAAAGGTTGCTCAACAATTTTCTGAAATGTATAAGACAATAAAATCCGAAGTCGCTGAGGTTCGCAAAGACTTCCAAATGGAAGATGCGAAGCTGGAGCACAAGTTAACAGAAAAGATCGAGGCGGAATCTGAACTGTGCTCAGATAGATTTAAAGATGTTAATATAAAAGTAAACATATGTCAAGCAGAAGTAGAAGCAATCAAAACTGACACTACTCATATTGTACAAAGAGTAGGTAATGTTGAAATGAAAGTAGAAAATATCAGTACTAACATTGCTAACATTGAGAGTAAAGTAGCTTCAGTAACTTCTGGTAATGGTAGTATACAACAAGTTGTAGCTGCAAATGCCGCTTTTATCGGGTGTCGGCAGTTTTTGCGGTTTGATCCAGATAAAAATATCCACCCGCTAGATATCTGGAACGATTTTGAAGATGTGATTCCACCGACTTGGTCTGAACGAGAGAAAATCTCATTTATTAAAAGCCATTTAGCAAGTGACGCCAATCGTTGGTCAGCTGATGTTATGTTGAAGTGTAAAACATTAGCGGAATTTAAAACAGCTTTTATTAATGAGTATTGGTCTAGCAATAAGCAAAATGAAGTGTTGAGAGAATTTTGGAGTGGAAAACGCTTCAATGCAGGCAAGGAATCAATTAAAGAGTTTGCTAGGTCATGGATTTCACGTTTGTCACATTTGGCGGAAAAGCTAAAACCAGAAATGATTATACTAGGTCTTGAAGCCAAACTGCCATGGTATTGCAAACTAGAATTATATCTGCCCCTAGAGACAATCTGGATCGTTTCACTGAGTATCTGGAACGTGTAGAACGTGTTGCGGCTAATGAGGAGCAATCACGTAATAACAGAAATTTAATAATAATAGTAGTAATTTTAGGAACGAGCAAAATGGCAATGTAAACATCAGAACAGTAGGTGTTCGCCATCCTAAGAGAGGTAGGAATTGGGGAAATAATTATCAGAACCAACAATGGCATCCAAATGACAGTAATGTTGTTCCAAACAGAATTATGCAGGTAAACAACAGCGCGGAAAGCAATGCTATGCCAGCTAACTATAATGAAACTAAAGGAAACAGTAGTAGGCCGAGGCAGGAAAACTAGTTCCCGTCTATGAGGACACTGGCGCTCACCAGGCGGTTACTTTTCCTAAGCCAGTAGTTACGGGAATCGGTAAGACAAATCAGAATACTCAAACTGAACAGGTGGATGAAGTGTCGGTAGCATCTAAGGATACAACAGAAATATTAGATCACTCACAGTATTTGATAGATACCGTGTTAGAAACGCTTTCTAAGTGGGAAGAGAAAGAGATGGCGCAGCAGTGTAATGATAGGGAAGAGCTACAAAATATTGAATTGTCAGGTGAAGAAGCAGAAGAAATTCATGCTTATATTTACGATGAAGATGATGTGCTCTTATCTAAAGTGCCTGTGCAGGATGTTGATAATGTACTATTAGATTTAGGACAGGAGATAAGTGAAAATGTAGAGGGTAGGCTGTTGAGGGTCGATGAACCCAGTAGCTGTGACCAGTTGTCACTTGAGAAGGAAACCGACGATAATGGTGAAAGTGGTTTAGCTGTAACTAATGTTATGCCAGGTCTGGAGGCGCAGAATCGCTCAGACTACAGTAATTTGGGTTATGTTCAGCATACTAAATGTAATGAAGTCGTGCGGTGTTTCGATTTGAAATTAATAGACCGACTGGAAAAGGCAGCTGAAAATGTAATTCAGGAAACCCCTACACATTGTGATCTAAATGTAATGAAGACAGATGTCGATCACTTTAGTTGGAGACAAATCCAAAAGGAACTATTAGATGAATTTGAGGAACCACCTGTACAACCTAGAATAAGCCACCCTATAATAATAGTGAATATGTTGGGTATCAATGTACGCTGTCTCTTAGACAGTGGAAGTGAGGTGAGTGCGATATCTCAGTCCTTCTTTGATGCATTACCTGGTAAAGACAAGCTTACAGTAATGAGAGTATCAGGACTAAGAATAATTGGTGCTACTGGCAAGATGTCAAAAACGGTAAAGCAAGAAGCTTTACTGCCCTTTAACATTAATGGTAATTTAATTGATCATCCATGTTTAATTGTAAACAATCTCAGTATTGAGGTCTTAATTGGCATAGATTTCTTGTCAAAATATCAGAGTGTTGTTGACTTTGAAAGAAGCCAGTTGAAAATGGTCTTGCCAATAACCGGAGTAATTATAGTACCTTTTAGTGATAAACATGTAGTAACTGATAATGAAACTTGGGAGCTGCCTATACGAGTTCTGAAAAATAGGAGGTATTGGGACGAAGGTGTTAATCTTAATACAAGTAAGCTGAACACAGAAGAAGAAGAAGCAATTATTTTGGACAAAATAGATGCTAAATTGCAGGAAATCGATAAAATTTCAGCTAATCAGAAGGAAGAACTGAGACAGGTTTTAAAAAGGCATCATAAGGTATTTTCAGATCGACCTGGAGTGGTCAAAGGTTATGAATGTCAATTAAAGGTGAAACCTGGCCAAGCGTTTTTCAGGAAGCCATACCAAATACATGTAGCTAGGAAGGAGGCAGTTCGAAAGGAAATACAGAGAATGCTAGAATGGGGTGTGATTGAAAAAGCGGTCAGTGAGTACAATAATCCTCTTGTTGTTGTACCAAAAAGAGACGGGAGTGTCAGATTGGTCTTGGACGCTCGTTGGTTGAATGAAATAGTGGTTAAGGAAAGTGATAGACCGCAGAACATGGACGAGTTATTGCAAAAGTTCAGGGGAGTAAAATTCTTAACTTCTATGGACATCACGTGTGGATATTGGAATTTGCCACTGGCGGAAAGTTCAAGGAAGTACACAGCTTTCTTGTGCGAAGGAGTTTGTTACTAGTATCGTGTTGTACCTTTCGGACTCAATATCTCTGTTTGTGCCTTCGTACGTGTGATGTGCCATGTTTTAGGACCAGCTTTAAGTAATAAAATAACAGTCTACGTAGATGATCTGTTAATAGCAACTCCTACCTGGGAAGAACATATAGCTTTATTAGAGGAAGAGTTAGAGGCTATTGAGAGAGGTGGCATGAAGCTAAAGATTGAAAAGACAGAGTGCGTTAAAGAGGAAATAGGTTTCTTGGGATATAGGATAAGTGGAAAAGGTATTCTGCCTGACCCAGGCAAGCTAGCAGTCATTGAAAAATTTGAGGCTCCCAGAAACAAGAAGCAGTTGAGATCAATGTTCGGTCTTTTCGGCTTCTATAGGCGTTTTGTTAGTGATCAGGCTTTTAATGCTCCCTGTCTTCATCTCCTGCTGAAAAAGAATACCCCTTGGGTTTGGACAGCAGAATGTCAACAGGCGTTTGAGGTGCTTAAACAATCTTTAATTTATAGTCCAATTTTGCATCATTCTGACTTTGAAAAACCATTCTGTATGTCTGTTGATGCTAGTGGCTATGGTATAGCTGTGGAGATATTCCAAGTAGAAATAGAGAACGAACAAGAAGTGCACAAGACTATAGCTTTCGCAAGTCGATCTTTACAGGCAGCAGAGAGAAATTATGGCATCTCAGAACTAGAAGCGTTGGCAATTGTATTTGGGGTACAGAAGTTTGAGCAGTATCTATTAGGTCACAAGATAATAGTTTACAGTGACCATAAGGCATTGACCTTTTTAAAGACCTGTAAATTGAGGAATGCTCGTTTGGTAAGATGGTCATTGTATCTCCAGCAGTTTGACCTTGAGGTTAAATATATTCAAGAAAAGACAATCTGGTAGCTGATGGGTTATCTAGAAGTGCAGAGCTCTGTGATGACGCGGGAATTACAGCAACCGACCTAAATGAAGTTCGAATGTTTGCATTGCACGAAGTAAAGGAAGAAAGTGCATTAAAGAGAGTGATTAAGAACTTGAGACGTGAGCAAATGCATATGACCAACTGAAATTAGTGAAGAGCTATTTAGGAAATGCGAACTATCCTAAGGTTTCGCAATACTATTGTTTGCATAAAGGTATTCTGTTTAGGAGGAAAAAGGTAGGTGTTTCTGAGTGGAAGCTGTGCTTTCCCTCACAACATGTAGACTTACTAATCGACTACGTACACCTGAGGTATGGGCACTACGGTGCAAAGAAGTGCATTGCTAAATTAAAAGAGAAGGTTGTGTTTGACAACATGTACCGCCGTGTGGCCAAGCGACTAGCATCTTGTGTAGTGTGCCAGAAAGTCCGTGCTGCTAACACCAGAATACAAGGAGATATGCATTCAGTAGAGCCAACTGAAACCCTAGAATTACTGGCTTGTGATTTGTTTGGCCCTCTTCCTGTTTCGAGAGGTGGTTGCACCCATGTTTTTGTTATTGTGGATGGATTCAGTAAATATGTTAAGCTATACCCAATTAAAAGAGCAAATGCAAAAACATTGGTTGAAAAGTTGGAAAAAGATTTCTTCGTGAACGTTGGCGTTCCGAAGAATTTGCTGTCAGACAATGGGCCTCAATTTACTTCTGATAGATTTAAGGAATGTCTAGATAAGGCCGGCGTGAAACATCTGAAAATATCTGCGTATTTCCCCCAAGGAAATATGAGTGAACGTATTATGAGGGAATTGAATAGGCTTTGCAGAACTTATTGTGCTCGGAAACACTCAAGTTGGGCAGAGCACATTAAGTATTTTGAGAATGTAATTAACAACTTAAGACATGATGCAACTGGTTTTGCACCTTGCGAATTGATGTTTGGCCAAGAACCGCACAATGTGATTGCAGATATGGTAGAATTCCCTATTCTAACGCAACTATCCACAGACGAGAAGAAATTAAAGGCTAGGGCAAATATGAGAAAAAGAGCGTTGGAAAGGAAGAAGCGTCATGACGCAAAAGCTGTACCTACTAGCTTTGAAACAGGTCAATTAGTCCTTGTTAAAACCAAAGAAAAATCAAAGAAAGTAAATGCAGAAACAAAGAAATTCATGTTCGTATACCAAGGACCTTTCAGGATCATAGAAAAACCACATGCCCATGCATATAGGCTAGAGTACCCTAAAAGAAAGAAGCTATTAGGTCTCAGGAACGTGATCGACCTAAAGAGATTCATAGGTAACCAATGAATGCTGTAGGGAGGAGGTTGTTCTGTAACCTCTACACAGTGTGGCAGCTGTGCAGTCCCAGCTGTGTGAGATCTTCTTTCTCTTTCAGGTCTCACTCTTTCTTCCTCTTTCCTGTCCTCAAAAATTTCGACCTCTTATTTCATACATTAAATTTTCCGGTATGGTTATCAATACAGCATTAAACCAATGAATGCTGTAGGGAGGAGGTTGTTCTGTAACCTCTACACAGTGTGGCAGCTGTGCAGTCCCAGCTGTGTGAGATCTTCTTTCCATTTCAGGTCTCACTCACTCTTCATCTTTTCTATCCACCTAAAATTTCTAACTCTTCTTTACAGCACATTAAATTTTTCATTATGGTTATCAAGCCAATAACAAGAAACTAATGAATGCTGTAGGGAGGAGGTTGTTCTGTAACCTCTACACAGTGTGGCAACTGTGCAGTCCCAGCTGTGTGAGATCATCTTTCCCTTTCAGGTCTCACTCATTCTTCCTTTTTCCTATCCACTAAAATTTAGACCTTTTCTTTCCAAATACTAAAATTTTCCGTTATGACTATCAAGCCAGCATTAAGCTAATGAATGCTGTAGGGAGGAGGTTGTTCTGTAACCTCTACACAGTGTGGCAACTGTGCAGTCCCAGCTGTGTGAGATCATCTTTCCCTTTCAGGTCTCACTCATTCTTCATCTTTCATATCTACAAAAATTTCGACCCCTTCTTTCCAATATGAAAATTTTCTGACATGGCTATCAAGCCATGAGTTCTGTAACCATTCTATCCACCGATTAGTGAAGAAAATACCTAATGTAACAAACCTAATAGTGACAAACAACAGAGAAGTATGACATAATTAAGATACAAATGTATTTGAGTAACAATTATGTATAGTACCCTGGTAATATAGTAAGTACAAAGTGTTGTTTTATTGGAAATGGTCCACCAACAGTAATTTAAAAAGATATATGAATTCATGTACAAGCAGGATCTGAAGTGGTAGTGAAACCTAGTGTATGCATTAGAGCTAACTAAGAAATAGTAAAAGAGATTGCTTAGTGTTACGAAAAATATGCAGATAAGTTGTAAGATTAAACTCACCTGGTGTAGCAAGGAATGGCAGTGTAATAGAATTGAGCAGTGTTTGTGGTTGAGACGTGAAGGACACGTCCCTGAAGTATTTATAAGGTTGGAGCTGGCCATTATTTTGGTGTAGTGTGTGACAGGATACACCTACACGTATTGAGGTTATGAGTTGGAGGCGTGAATGCGACCATAGGTACCCTTATGTTAGATGAGACAGAGCAGCTCATGGTGTCCTATAGGATTAAGGAATTTAGCATTACGCTCGTCCATAATTACTTGATGCACTTTAGTGGTAGGTCTGAGAGAGACTACCTGAGGTTTCAGCGTCCGATCGAGTGGAAATGGATTGCCACGTGAGCAAACTAATCAGCTGCAATACACTATGAATATGAAATAATGTGCTATCCTATGCTTTAAATATTGATAGAGTGAGTGTTAAATAAGTACATACACCAGCAAAATAAATAAATAACATACTGACAGACGTGAAACATTATTTTAGCTCAGCATAAATACGCTTCAAAGTAAGTAAGTACCTAATTGCAGATGTGGAACTGACAACAGCAGAGGACCAATAAGTGGATTTAGTAGTCAACTAAACGTAGTGTGTTTTGAACACTCACAACTGTACTGTTACCAAAAGTTACTCACATGTACAAAGAAGCTGAGAAAACAACCACTAATCATACTCATACTATCTCTATGAATAAGGTAATCAAAGATGAGTCAGTTAAGTGCTTAAAATACAAATGTATCAGGAATGTACCGAGCATTGGTTCAGTGTTCCGGCCCAGAAATAATAAATTCAGATTAAATATGATTTATGATTGTATGCCTTAGGAGCATAAATTTTCTCTAGTACATGACTAAAGGCGTTTTGAGCCATTTGTTTAACGATTTTATGACAGTTAAGTAACCATAAGAGTAAAATTGAAAAAGTTCTGTTAACTTTGTTCCAGCAAAATATTGAAGGATAAAATGTATATATCCCCATTTCATTGTGACCCACCCATAGATATTAAGTGAACAGAGTCTGAGGCACTCTTTTTGTTTGTTCTACAGGACAAACCAGATAATGGCAGCCTGGTAGCTGTGTGAAAGCGTGGAGTGACTTGGACACAACTCACAGTGACCCCTCCCCTTTCCCCCATGTAATTTAGAGAGAACGTGAAGGACGCACATCATAGCAGCTTCCCCTCTTCTACCCTTGTGAATGGAAGTGTAGGACGCCAGCCAAAACGGCTACAACCACGTGTGTAAAAATTATTTGTGAACTTTTCTTTCAGGTTTAGAAAAGACTGCTAAGAGATAATCATCTGTTTATGTATCATGTTATTTTCTTTGAATTTGTGTATGTAAAAATGTATTTAATGTATTTAATGGATCTAAGACTTTCATAATTTTTCAATTTGTATGTGTTTGTTTGTCTAAGGCAATATGTATGCCAAAATATTTCATTGATTTTGCTTAAAATTTTTGAGTAATGACATTGTTTAAAAGGCAGTGAACATGCCCACAATTTAAATAATTAATGTAGGTAATCAGTTTTCTTTAATGTTTCTACATGTTTATATTTCAATTTTTATTTTTTCATAGGGAGTTAAACTGTACTCTTGCTTCCCTTTTTGTAATTAATTTTTTTTTCATTCATTAACATTCATAAACAAAAAATTTAAGTAGAGGGTGATGTAGGGAAGCAGCCTACTCACGCTGTAGTAAATTCACATCAGTTTCCATTGTGTGCCAGCCAGTCTGCTGTACTAAATGTTGCGCAATACCTTAAAAATCAAGCAAATAACCTAAAACTTTTCTAGCATGTCAGGAATAATACTAAATTAATGTGTGTTAAATATCAGTTCGATAACTTCAGCCATTTTCGAAATTTGGACGTTTTTCTGAAAAAATCATTGACGCAACAGAAAAGAGCTAGAGACTTCAAAATTTACATTTAGATTCATCTTTCATAATGATTTAATAAAAACAGTACTTTGGATTTCACAAATTAAGATTTTAGTGGAAATTCATGATTTTCTGGTTTTCGTCTCAAAACTGAATGAAGCAAGATAGATTAAGTAGGCTAATAAATAAGGCTAGGATGTTTAGATTTAAATAGGTTGGAGGTCCGCTATGACTATGAAGATGTGAAAAGTTTCTTTTGAATACCTATAAAATTATAGCGATAGCGGATCTCAAAAGGGTCATTTCAGAGCTCATCTACTGCGTGCAGTGTAATTAAATTAATTCTCTCGCCCAAAATATTTAACTTAGCCACGTCAAAATTTTATTATCAATACTTACCTGCGTGCTGAATGCTCGTTTAAATTAAGAGCTTCATCGGCCATCAGCAAAAGAAGCTATAAATTATTATGTAACTTGAAGTGGTGCGTTACTAGCCCAGCGGCTAGTCGGGAGAGCCGATTTGATCAGGCGTTCCCTTAGCCGTCCGCACCGCGGCTATATATATAAGAACGCTGCGCGAGGAAGGAAGGCCCCAGTTCTCTCCAGACGCTGAATAACACGCCATCTGTGTCGGGAGTTGCGTCGCATCGGTATCACTGCTACAAACAGCCTCGGGTGCCGTATTAAGTTACTAGAGATACGCGGAACCATGAAATCATTTCAAGTGAAGGGTTAATTCTGGGATGATTTTCATTATCTAGCTTCAGTTTGCGTATTGTCGTATTTTCACGTGCCGTCGCGGGACAGACATTCTACCAATTATTTAGCGTGGCGTTTGATGAAATACTCTCATCAAATTATGGCGAGCATTCTTTTTAACATTTAATTCGGACATTTATAGTTGCATCAGCGCATTAGACTCTGAACTGCTCTGTTAGTTAGGTTGTAGGGATACTTGTGTTTTTTATCAGTGAATTTCAGAATATACTCAACTATTTTGGAAAACCGTTTTTGATTAGAAATCCCGGACAATCTCCTAACTCCTCAGAGCTATAAGCTGCAGCTATAATGGTATTCTCAGATGAAGTGGGCACTAGGATCTCTAATTACAGGCTTCACGTTTTGTTAAATCACTTTCTGGGTGCTAAAAAGTAAATAGAGAGCCAGTGTTGAGAACGGCGAAAGACAGCATTAACAACATTCTAAAAGCCTGAAACTGATTCAACATGCAAGCATTTATACAGCAATTATATTTTTACAACTTACCCGCCCCCCACACTACGTTTTAGCATTTGTAGACTTAGAGAAAGCTTTTGACAATGTTGACTGGAATACTCTCTTTCAAATTCTGAAGATGGCAGGGATAAAATACAGGGAGCGAAAGGCTATTTACAATTTGTACAGAAATCAGATGGCAGTTGTAAGAGTCGAGGGACATGAAAGGGAAGCAGTGGTTGGGAGGGTAGTGAGACAGGGTTGTAGCCTCTCCCCGATGTTATTCAATCTCTATATTGAGCAAGCAGTAAAGGAAACAAAAGAAAAATTCGGAGTAGGTATTAAAGTCCATGGAGAAGAAATAAAAACTTTGAGGTTCGCCGATGACATTGTAATTATGTCAGAGACAGCAAAGGACTTGGAAGAACAGTTGAACGGAATGGACAGTGTCTTGAAAGGAGGATATAAGATGAACATCAACAAAAGCAAAACGAGTATAATGGAATGTAGTCGAATTAAGTCGGATGATACTGAGGGAATTAGATTAGGAAGTGAGACACTTAAAGTAGTAAAGGAGTTTAGCTATTTGGGGAGCAAAATAACTGATGATGGCCGAAGAAGGGAGGATATAAAATGTAGACTGGCAATGGCAAGGAAAGCGTTTCTGAAGGAGAAAAATTTGTTAACATCGAGTATTGATTTAAGTGCCAGGAAGTCGTTTCTGAAAGTATTTGTATGGAGTGTAGCCATGTATGGAAGTGAAACATGGACGATAAATAGTTTTGACAAGAAGAGAATAGAAGCTTTCGAAATGTGGTGCTACAGAAGAATGCTGAAGATTAGATGAGTAGATCACATAACTAATGAGGAGGTATTGAATATAATTGGGGAGAAGAGGAGTTTGTGGCGCAAGTGGACTAGAAGGGACCGGTTGGTAGGACATGTTCTGAGGCATCAAGGAATCACCAGTTTACTATTGGAGGGCAGCGTGGAGGGTAAAAATTGTAGAGGGAGACCAAGAGATGAATACACTAAGCACATTCAGAAGGATGTAGTTTGCGGTAGGCACTGGGAGATGAAGAAACTTGCACAGGATAGAGTAGCATGGAGAGCTGCATCAAACCAGTCTCAGGACTGAAGAACACAACAACAACATGGCGTCACTGTCAATCTTGGCTGCCCGCGATTAGTCGACAATATGACGTTCCAGTAGACGTGCAAAAAATGGCGGGAAGTTAAAAAAATGGAAGTGATATGGAATGGTCTGTTTGTTTAGGAATATTCAGTGCAGTGCTAAGAGTAAAATTCAAAAGGTGCAAGAGAGTCAACAATTACCGATGTAATATAACTTTTAGAGTTGTTGATGATAAATCAGGAATTTTTTTAAAAAAATGTAGCTATGGGAAGAATCTAGTGTTTGCAGTAGACAACATTGCCAGAATTCATTTTCAAGATCATTATCGAAATCTGTGTGTAGTTTATCGTAAATAGAAGACGTTTAATGGTTAAAAATTACCACAGCGTAAGATCGAATGGGATAGGGCCTCACAGCTCTAGCCACTAGAGGTAACTTATGGTCTGACGACTGTAGATACGGAGTGCCCACCAGTCTTACACTTAAACACACTAGTATCATAAGTGGTCTGAAACTCATCTGGGATATTTCCGGGAATGAGATGTTATTATTAACATTCCATCACGCTGACATACTATCACTACACAGGTACACCTGTATAGATCTCAAATACACTACTGGAAATTGAAATAAGAACACCGTGAATTCATTGTCCCAGGAAGGGGAAACTTTATTGACACATTCCTGGGGTCAGATACATCACATGATCACACTGACAGAACCACAGGCACATAGACACAGGCAACAGAGCATGCACAATGTCGGCACTACTACAGTGTATATCCACCTTTCGCAGCAATGCAGGCTGCTATTCTCCCATGGAGACGATCGTAGAGATGCTGGATGTAGTCCTGTGGAACGGCTTGCCATGCCATTTCCACCTGGCGCCTCAGTTGGACCAGCGTTCGTGCTGGACGTTCAGACCGCGTGAGACGACGCTTCATCCAGTCCCAAACATGCCCAATGGGCGACAGATCCGGAGATCTTGCTGGCCAGGGTAGTTGACTTACACCTTCTAGAGCACGTTGGGTGGCACGGGATACATGCGGACGTGCATTGTCCTGTTGGAACAGCAAGTTCCCTTGCCGGTCTAGGAATGGTAGAATGATGGGTTCGATGACGGTTTGGATGTACCGTGCACTATTCAGTTTCCCCTCGATGATCACCAGTGGTGTACGGCCAGTGTAGGAGATCGCTCCCCACACCATGATGCCGGGTGTTGGCCCTGTGTGCCTCGGTCGTATGCAGTCCTGATTGTGGCCCTCACCTGCACGGCGCCAAACACGCATACGACCATCATTGGCACCAAGGCAGAAGCGACTATCATCGCTGAAGACGACACGTCTCCATTCGTCCCTCCATTCACGCCTGTCGCGACACCACTGGAGGCGGGCTGCACGATGTTGGGGCGTGAGCGGAAGACGGCCTAACGGTGTGCGGGACCGTAGCCCAGCTTCATGGAGACGGTTGCGAATGATCCTCGCCGATACCCCAGGAGCAACAGTGTCCCTAATTTGCTGGGAAGTGGCGGTGCGGTCACCTACGGCACTACGTAGGATCCTACGGTCTTGGCGTGCATCCGTGTGTCGCTGCAGTCTGGTCCCAGGTCGACGGGCACGTGCACATTCCGCCGACCACTGGCGACAACATCGATGTACTGTGGAGACCTCACGCCCCACGTGTTGAGCAATTCGGCGGTACGTCCACCCGGCCTCCCGCATGCCCACTATACGCCCTCGCTCAAAGTCCGTCAACTGCACATATGGTTCACGTCCACGCTGTCGCGGCATGCTACCAGTGTTAAAGACTGCGATGGAGCTCCATATGCCACGGCAAACTGGCTGACACTGACGGCGGCGGTGCACAAATGCTGCGCAGCTAGCGCCATTCGACGGCCAACACCGCGGTTCCTGGTGTGTCCGCTGTGCCTTGCGTGTGATCATTGCTTGTACAGCCCTCTCGCAGTGTCCGGAGCAAGTATGGTGGGTCTGACACACCGGTGTCAATGTGTTCTTTTTTCCATTTCCAGGAGTGTACTTTAAAGAAGTATGAAACTCTCTACAGTAACCACATAGAGGCTGCAACGGCCACATTTTACCGCCAAGGTCAGAGCACTCTGATAGGCCAGGCTTTCCCTCGCTGATTAAACATATCTTTTTTTATCCCCAGTGCCATCATCAGCTTTGCGAGGGCACCATTTCACAGAACTCAGTGCTCTGGCTCAATGGACGCTGCAACTTTGAGAGCGATGTATAATGCTCAACACAAACAAGAATAATAAAGAGCGTATCCATTGCTCAGTTATACCTCAAAAAACAAGTGGAACAAAAGGATTATGTAAACGATTTAGGGTAATTGATGCCACACAGTCATGCAAGAATTCCTGTACTGTATACTTTGTACCAATTAAGAACTAAACAAATGTGCATATTATAAGATTGGAAGCTCCATACAGCTTTCCCAGACAATGCCATGGTCTATATGAAGGATGTACAGAAAATCAAATGTGTAATAAACATTACATCCGTTCCACTAAGAGTACATCCACCTGTCAGAATGGCACTGTATAGTAACCTCCCTCATACTAATTTAATAATAATTATGCATTTATAAATAGCATTTGTGCGTCAATAGAAATGGGGCAGAATAACGTCATTACCATGTACAACAGTGCTAAAGTTACCAGAATGAGATTTTCACTCTGCAGCGGAGTGTGCGCTGATATGAAACTTCCTGGCAGATTGAAACTGTGTGCCCGACCGAGACTCGAACTCGGGACCTTTGCCTTTCGCGGGCAAGTGCTCTACCATCTGAGCTACCGAAGCACGACTCACGCCCGGTACTCACAGCTTTACTTCTGCCAGTACCTCGTCTCCTACCTTCCAAACTTTACAGAAGCTCTCCTGCGAACCTTGCAGAACTAGCACTCCTGAAAGAAAGGATATAGCGGAGACATGGCTTAGCCACAGCCTGGGGGATGTTTCCAGAATGAGATTTTCACTCTGCAGCGGAGTGTGCGCTGATATGAAACTTCCTGGCAGATTAAAACTGTGTGCCCGACCGAGACTCGAACTCGGGACCTTTGCCTTTCGCGGGCAAGTGCTCTACCATCTGAGCTACCGAAGCACGACTCACGCCCGGTACTCACAGCTTTACTTCTGCCAGTACCTCGTCTCCTACCTTCCAAACTTTACAGAAGCTCTCCTGCGAACCTTGCAGAACTAGCACTCCTGAAAGAAAGGATACAGCGGAGGCATGACAGAAGTAAAGCTGTGAGTACCGGGCGTGAGTCGTGCTTCGGTAGCTCAGATGGTAGAGCACTTGCCCGCGAAAGGCAAAGGTCCCGAGTTCGAGTCTCGGTCGGGCACACAGTTTTAATCTGCCAGGAAGTTTCATATCAGCGCACACTCCGCTGCAGAGTGAAAATCTCATTCTGGAAACATCCCCCAGGCTGTGGCTAAGCCATGTCTCCGCTCTATCCTTTCTTTCAGGAGTGCTAGTTCTGCAAGGTTCGCAGGAGAGCTTCTGTAAAGTTTGGAAGGTAGGAGACGAGGTACTGGCAGAAGTAAAGCTGTGAGTACCGGGCGTGAGTCGTGCTTCGGTAGCTCAGATGGTAGAGCACTTGCCCGCGAAAGGCAAAGGTCCCGAGTTCGAGTCTCGGTCGGGCACACAGTTTTAATCTGCCAGGAAGTTTCATATCAGCGCACACTCCGCTGCAGAGTGAAAATCTCATTCTGGAAACATCCCCCAGGCTGTGGCTAAGCCATGTCTCCGCTATATCCTTTCTTTCAGGAGTGCTAGTTCTGCAAGGTTCGCAGGAGAGCTTCTGTAAAGTTTGGAAGGTAGGAGACGAGGTACTGGCAGAAGTAAAGCTGTGAGTACCGGGCGTGAGTCGTGCTTCGGTAGCTCAGATGGTAGAGCACTTGCCCGCGAAAGGCAAAGGTCCCGAGTTCGAGTCTCGGTCGGGCACACAGTTTTAATCTGCCAGGAAGTTTCATATCAGCGCACACTCCGCTGCAGAGTGAAAATCTCATTCTGGAAACATCCCCCAGGCTGTGGCTAAGCCATGTCTCCGCTATATCCTTTCTTTCAGGAGTGCTAGTTCTGCAAGGTTCGCAGGAGAGCTTCTGTAAAGTTTGGAAGGTAAGAGACGAGGTACTGGCAGAAGTAAAGCTGTGAGTACCGGGCGTGAGTCGTGCTTCGGTAGCTCAGATGGTAGAGCACTTGCCCGCGAAAGGCAAAGGTCCCGAGTTCGAGTCTCGGTCGGGCACACAGTTTTAATCTGCCAGGAAGTTTCATATCAGCGCACACTCCGCTGCAGAGTGAAAATCTCATTCTGGAAACATCCCCCAGGCTGTGGCTAAGCCATGTCTCCGCTATATCCTTTCTTTCAGGAGTGCTAGTTCTGCAAGGTTCGCAGGAGAGCTTCTGTAAAGTTTGGAAGGTAGGAGACGAGGTACTGGCAGAAGTAAAGCTGTGAGTACCGGGCGTGAGTCGTGCTTCGGTAGCTCAGATGGTAGAGCACTTGCCCGCGAAAGGCAAAGGTCCCGAGTTCGAGTCTCGGTCGGGCACACAGTTTTAATCTGCCAGGAAGTTTCATATCAGCGCACACTCCGCTGCAGAGTGAAAATCTCATTCTGGAAACATCCCCCAGGCTGTGGCTAAGCCATGTCTCCGCTATATCCTTTCTTTCAGGAGTGCTAGTTCTGCAAGGTTCGCAGGAGAGCTTCTGTAAAGTTTGGAAGGTAAGAGACGAGGTACTGGCAGAAGTAAAGCTGTGAGTACCGGGCGTGAGTCGTGCTTCGGTAGCTCAGATGGTAGAGCACTTGCCCGCGAAAGGCAAAGGTCCCGAGTTCGAGTCTCGGTCGGGCACACAGTTTTAATCTGCCAGGAAGTTTCATATCAGCGCACACTCCGCTGCAGAGTGAAAATCTCATTCTGGAAACATCCCCCAGGCTGTGGCTAAGCCATGTCTCCGCTATATCCTTTCTTTCAGGAGTGCTAGTTTTGCAAGGTTCGCAGGAGAGCTTCTGTAAAGTTTGGAAGGTAGGAGACGAGGTACTGGCAGAAGTAAAGCTGTGAGTACCGGGCGTGAGTCGTGCTTCGGTAGCTCAGATGGTAGAGCACTTGCCCGCGAAAGGCAAAGGTCCCGAGTTCGAGTCTCGGTCGGGCACACAGTTTTAATCTGCCAGGAAGTTTCATATCAGCGCACACTCCGCTGCAGAGTGAAAATCTCATTCTGGAAACATCCCCCAGGCTGTGGCTAAGCCATGTCTCCGCTATATCCTTTCTTTCAGGAGTGCTAGTTCTGCAAGGTTCGCAGGAGAGCTTCTGTAAAGTTTGGAAGGTAGGAGACGAGGTACTGGCAGAAGTAAAGCTGTGAGTACCGGGCGTGAGTCGTGCTTCGGTAGCTCAGATGGTAGAGCACTTGCCCGCGAAAGGCAAAGGTCCCGAGTTCGAGTCTCGGTCGGGCACACAGTTTTAATCTGCCAGGAAGTTTCATATCAGCGCACACTCCGCTGCAGAGTGAAAATCTCATTCTGGAAACATCCCCCAGGCTGTGGCTAAGCCATGTCTCCGCTATATCCTTTCTTTCAGGAGTGCTAGTTCTGCAAGGTTCGCAGGAGAGCTTCTGTAAAGTTTGGAAGGTAGGAGACGAGGTACTGGCAGAAGTAAAGCTGTGAGTACCGGGCGTGAGTCGTGCTTCGGTAGCTCAGATGGTAGAGCACTTGCCCGCGAAAGGCAAAGGTCCCGAGTTCGAGTCTCGGTCGGGCACACAGTTTTAATCTGCCAGGAAGTTTCAGTGCTAAAGCTACGTTGGCAGGGTGAGTCAAAGTCTGCCTCTTAATGCCAGAACATGAAGAAGACGCAGCAAATCTATACTAAGAAAGACCGCTTACACTGCGCCTGTCGGTCGTCTAAGTAGCGTGTTACTGCGTGCTGTGATACTCCTTAGGGAAGCACGTGAACGATTTACTTCCTAACCCCTACATAATCCACGCTTGGGCTTCTACACTGTTTACAATACATATCATTGCACAGACGATTCATAAAGCATTTCCTAGATGATGCTAATGTTTGTTCATGAACCGTGCTGGAAATCAGACGCGTAACACCCGCATCCAGGTTGCGATATGCGGTGGAGAGTACTTCTCTAATTTAGCCTCCTCCCTCCCCATCCATTCTATACGAGAATGGAATGGTCGGTATGACTGACTTTGATATCTATTTTTTTCCAGCATCCTGCTACTTGGATAGTGTGCATGTGCAAACTTGCTCCCCTTTTATACGTCTGTCATTTAACGCCTGTCCCCATTTCATTCGTGAATGATGCGTGGAAAGAATGATTGTGAATAAAATGTTAGCTCTAATTCCTCGTTGCGGTCATTTTGCCAGGCATGTGTGAGGAAGTATCGTGTTGCCCAGAATTTACTGTCTCGGAACTTTTCAACAGTAAAGCTTGTCTTGTAGTGACTGTTTACCATCTGTAACGCTCTCATGCCAACTAAACGGCTGCGTGGGTGCTGCTCTTCCTTGGATCTTGTCTGCCCCCTCTTTTAATGGGACCTGGTAACGTTCCGAGACTGCTGAGCGATACCAAAAAGGGCTGGCCGAACAAGTGTTTTGTAAGTCACTTCCTTCCTCGGTGGATTACATTTGCTAAGATTCCTCTAATGAACATGAGTCTAATGTATACATTACGGACTATTTCATTTATATAGTCTTGCCATTTTAGGTCACTCCAGATGCTTAGTTCCAGGTATTTTACGGTGGTTTCTGTTTCTAGTGATTTGTCGTCAAGACCGCAATCATACACTACTGGGTTTCTTGGGCTATTTGTGTGCAGCACCTCACATTACCAGAGTCCAGGTCTCTGTACACCCCCATCAATCCTCTGCCATTTTGCTAAACTCTTCCGGTGTCGTTCTTTGTTATGGACAACCGCATCACCTGCGCCCAGCCTCATGGACTTCTGACATTATCCACTGGATCTTTTATATAGCTGTGGCTGCTTCACGGATCATCCACAATTAATCAGTCAATATCATTCTATCAATGGTAGTTTCGTCTGCCCCCGGTAGCTGAGTGGTCAGCTCGACAGAATGTCAATCCTAAGGGCCCGGGCTCGATTCCCGGCTGGGTCGGAGATTTTCTCCGCTCAGAGACTGGTTGTTGTGTTGTCCTAACCATCATCATTTCATCCCCATCGACGCGCAGGTCGCCGATGTGGCGTCAACTCGAAAGACTTGCACCCGGCGAAGAGTCTACCCGCCGGGAGGCCCTAGTCACACGACATTTACATTTAATGGTAGCTTCAAAATGTAATCCATGTGATCCATGCGTTTTTATCGTTGTTGTTATTGTCTTCAGTCAAAAGACTGGTCTCGTGCAGCTCTACATGCTGCTCTATCCCGTGCAAGCTTCTTCATCACCGAGTAACTACTGCAACCTACATCCTTCTGAATCTGCTTAGTGTATTCATCTCTTGGTCTCACTCTACGATTTTTAGCGTCCACACCTCCATCAAATACTAAATTGGTTATCCCTTGATGCCTCAGAAAGGGTCCTATCAACCAATCCCTTCTTCTAGTCAAGTTGTGCCACAAAATTCCTCTTCGCCCCAGTTCTACTCAGTACCCCCTCATTAGTTACGTGATTTACCCATCTAATCTTCAGCATTCTTCTGTAGCACCACATTTCGAAAGCTTTTATTCTCTTCTTGTCCAAACTAGTTATCGTCCATGTTTCTCTTCCATACATGGCTACACTTCATACAAATACTTTCAGAAACGGCTTCCTGACACTTAAGTCTATACTCGATGTTAACAAATTTCTCTTCTTCAGAAAACCTTTCCTTGCTATTGCCGGTCTACATTTTACACTCCCTCTACTTCGATCATTATCAGCTATTTTGCTCCCCATAAAGCAAAACTCATCTATTACTTCAAGTGTCTCATTTTCTAATCGTATTCCTTCAGCATCACCTGATTTAATTCGACTGCATCCATTATCCTCGCTTTGCTTTTGTTGATGTTCACTTTATATCCTCCTTTCAAGGCACTGTCTATTACATTCAGCTGCTCTTCCAAGTCCTTTGCTGTCTCTGACGTAATTACAATGTCATCAGCAAACCTCTAAGTTTTTACTTATTCTCATGGATTTTAATTCCTATTCCAAATTTGTCTTTTGTTTCCTTTACTGATTGCTCAGTATACAGATTGAATAGGATCGGGGAGAGGCTGCAACCCTGTCTCATTCCCTTCCCAACCACTGCCTCCCTTTCGTGCTCCTCGACTCTTGTAACTGTCATATGGTTTCTGTACAAACTGTAAATGACCTTCAGATCCCTTATTTTACCCCTCGAACCTTCAGAATCTGAAACAGAGTATTCCAGTCAACATTGTCAAAAGCTTTCTCTAAGTCTACAAATACTAGAAACGTAGGTTTGCCATTCCTTAATCTATCTTCTAAGATAAGTCGTAAGGTCAGTATTGCCTCCCGTGTTCCAACATTTCTAGGGAATCCAAACTGATCTTCCCCAAAGTCGCCTTCTACCAGTTTTTCCATTCGTCTGTAAAGAATTCGTGTTAGTATTTTGCAGCCGTGACTTACTAAACTGACCGTTCGGTAATTTTCACACCTGTCAACACCTGCTTTCTTTGGAATTGGAATTATTGTGTTCTTCTTGAAGTCTGACGGTATTTCGCCTGTCTCATACATCTTGCTCACCAGATGGTAGAGTTTCGTCTCTCCCAAGACTATCAGTAGTTCCTTGTGACGACTTAGGTCTTTCAGTGCTCTGTCAAATTATTCACGCAGCATCTTATCTCCCATTTCATCTTCATCTACATCCTCTTCCATTTCCATAACATTGCCCTCATGTACATCGCCCTTGTATAGACCTTCTATGTACTCCATCCACTTTAGTGCTTTCCCTTCTTTGCTTAGATCATTTTCCCATCTGAGCTCTTGATATTCATACAGGGGGTTCTCTTTCCTCCGAAGGTCTCTTTAAATTACCTGTACCCCCAGTGATATATGTCTCAACATTCTTACATTTGTCCTCTAGCCATCCCTGTTTAGCCATTTTGCACTTCCTGTGAATCTCGTTTTTGAGATGTTTGTATTCCTTTTCGCCTGCTTCATTTACTATATTTTTATATTTTATCCTTTCCTCAATGAAATTCAGTATCTCTTCTATTACCCAAGGATTTCTACTAGCTCTCGTCTTTTTACATACTTGATCCTCTGCTGCCTTCACTATTTCATCTCTCAACGCTACCCATTCTTCTTCTATTGTATTTCTTCTTGTCAGTCGCTCCCTAATGCATTTCTGAAACTCTCTACAACCTCTGCTATTTTCAGTTTATCCAGGTCCCATCTCTTCAAATTCCTACTTTTTTTCATTTTCTCCAGTTTTAATCTACAGTTCATAACCAGTAAACTGTGGTCAGAGTCCACATCCATCCCTGGAAATGTCTTACAATTTAAAACCTGGTTCCTAAATCTCTGTCTTATCATTATATAATTCGTTTGAAACCTTCCAGTATCTCCAGGCCTCATCCACGTACACAACTTTCTTTCATGATTCTTAAACCAAGTATTAGCTATGATTAAGTTATGTTCTGCGCAAAATTCTACCAGGCGGCTTCCTCTTTCATTCTTTACCCCCGTTCCATATTCACCTACTACTTTTCCTTCTCTCCCCTTTCATCAATGAAATTCAGTATCTCTTCTATTACCCAAGGATTTCTACTAGCTCTCTTCTTTTTACATACTTGATCCTGTGCTGCCTTCACTATTTCATCTCTCAACGCTACCCATGGCTATTAGATTTTCGTCTCCCTGCACTATCTGAATAATTTCTTTCATCGCATCATACATTTCTTCAATCTGTTCGTCACCTACAGAGCTAGTCGGCATATAAACTTGTACTACTGTGGTAGCCGTGGGCTTCGTGTCTATCTAGGCCAGAATTAAGCGTTCAGAATACTGTTCGCAGTACCTAACCCGCGCTCTTATTTTTTATTCATTATCAATCCTACTCCAGCATTGCCCCTATTTGATTTTGTATTTATAATCTTGTAGTCACCTGACCAGAAGTCTTGTTCCTCCTGTCACCGAGCTTCCCTAATTCCCACTATATCTAACTTTAAATTTTTTAAATTTTCTGACCTACCTGAGTGATTAAGGGATTTGACATTCTATGCTCTGATGGACAAAACGCGTTTTCTTTCTCCTGATAACGACGTCCCCATGAGTAACCTACCCGGAGAACCGAATGGGGGATTATTTTACCTCCGGAATATTTTACCCAAGAGGATGACGTCATCATTTAACCATCATAATTTAACCATACAGTAAAGCTGCATGCCCTCGGGAAAAATTACGGCTGTAGTTTCCCCTTGCTTTCAGCCTTTCGCAGTACCAGCACAGCAAGGCCGTTTTGGTTAATGTTACAAGGCCAGATCAGTCAATCATCCAGACTGTTGCCCCTGCAACTACTGAAAAAACTGCTGCCCCTCTTCAGGAATCACACCTTTGTCTGGCCTCTCAACAGATATCCCTCCGGTGTGGTTGCACCTACGGTATGGCTATCTATATCGCTGAGGCACGCAAGCCTTCCCACCAACGGCAAGGTCCATGGTTCATAGATTATTGCTATAGAACTAGTGTCACAGGCGTTTTGTACTCGAAATATTGTGTATTTTGATAAATAGTAATACAGACAATTTTTTCTTTGACCCAAGATTTTTTTGGTTCTTGACCAGTGATCTGTAATCGTACTTGCATATTACGATAAGGGACCTGCGGGTTTTTTGTGCAGATACGCCTGCTTAAGCAATAAATTTAGCAGTGTATTAAAATGACACTTATATAACAGCTCGGCAGCAATATTGCATCGCTGTGCAGTAAAGCAATACTCCGATAAGCCAAATATTATGATCACTGCCCACTGCAACAATGGACGCCACTTGCAGGCACTTGAGACGATGACAAAAGCATGCAGGGGCTGCAAATAGGAAAATCCAATGAGATAAGCGACTTTGACAAAGGGCAGATTATTATTGTGTAGAGCCTGATAACGAGTATCTCGAAAACTGCAAAGCTCAAGTGCTACTGTCGTGGGCATCTACGGAAAGAGGTAGGACAGTGAAACTATCACTAGGCGCTAAATGATTGGTCGTCCACGACTCTTCACAGAACATAGGTTTCGGATGCTTGCTTGCTCTATAAAGTAGGATCGATGGTGATCTGTGGCATCTCTGCCGAAAGACCACAACCCTGGAGTACGTGCAAGTATTTCGGAGCACACCGTTCATCGTACATTGTCGAATGTGGAGCTCCTCAACAGACCACCCCTACGTGTTCCCTTGTTGACCCAACGACATCGCCGATTATGGTTGCAGTATTCGACCGTCGATGAATGGAATAGTGACGGCTCTTCGGGTGAATCACATTTTTGCTACACTAGGTCTATGACCGTCTCCACAAACGTCGTCACCACGATCGGCGGCTCGAAACGTGCAGCGCGCCACGGACGCAGGCTGATGTGAGCAGCATTACGCTGTTGGAGACATTCTCCTGCGCTTGCATGGAACTTGTGGTAGTAATCGAAGTCAGGCTGACATCTGCGGACCAACTGCATCCCTTCATGCTTGATGTCTTCCTCGAAGGTGATCTCAACTTTCAGCAGCATACTTGTCCGAATCTCGGAGCCAGAAGCATGCGACAATGACTTTGAGGAGCTTTATAGTGAACTCTCGCCTGATGTAAATCGTATGGAAACCTTCTGGATCGCTATAGGACACCATCGCCGCGCACGCGAATCAACGGCCCGTTATTTATGGGAATTACGTGACCTATACGTAAACACCTAATGCCACAAACCTCCACAAACCTACTAACGTATTGTCGGATCCCTGACACGCAGAATCAGTGATGTATTTCGTTCCAAAGACGGACAAATAAGCTATCAAGCAGGTCGTCATAATCTTTTGCTCATCAGCTCATTAGCTCATTAGCTTTCTTTTCTTGTTGTTTTCTGTGGTGGGGCAGCTGCCCCTGATGACAGCATAGACACCTAACACAGGACTGCACTCTCAGGGGATGAATTACTTACACAGTGACCACTCTTGGTGGAGGAATAGAGGCAACTTGCGTTCTGAGAGGCGTGTCTGCTGTCGTGGCACTTGGTGTAATGTAGATATTCACATAACTGAAACAAAACATAGAAGTAAATAAAAGAGTACCCAGATCCTAGAATAAAATGATAGCCTCTATCCCCATCCCACTAAACACAGCGGCGGTAACACCATAGCTAAATGTTTAAATAGAAACGACGTGCTAGACATTTATATTTAGTTGAGTACACCGAAAACCCACAGAAACTGGTACACCCGCCTAATATCGTGTAGGGCCCCCACGAGCACGCAGAAGTCCCACAACATGACTAATGTCTGAAGTAGTGCCGGAGGTCACTGACACCATGAATCCTGCAGGGTTGTCCATAAATCCGTAAGAGTACAAACGGGTGGAGATCTCTTTTGAACAAACGTCGCAAGGCATCACAGATATGCTCAATAATGTGCATGTCTGGGGAGTTTGGTGGCAAGCGGAAGTGTTTAAACTCAAAAGAATGTTCCTGGGGCCACTCTGTAGCAATTCTGGACATGTGGAGTGTTGCACAGTCCTGCTGGATTGCCCAAGTCCGTTGGAATGCACAATGGACATGAATGGATGCAGGTGATCACACAGGATGCTTACATACTTGTCATCTGTCAGAGTCGTATCTAGACGTATCAGGGGTCCCATATCACACCAACGGCACACGCCCCACACCATTAAGGAGCCTCCACCAGCTGTAGCAGTCCCCTGTTGACATGCAGGGTCCATGGATTCATGAGGTTGTCTCCATAACCGTACACGTCCATCCGTTCGATACAATCTGAAGCGAGACTAATCCGACCAGGCAACATGTTTCCAGTCATCAACAGTCCATTGTCAGTTTTGACGGACCCAGTCGAGTCGTAAAGCTTTGTGTCATGCAGTTATCAAGGGTACACGAGGGGGCCTTCGACTACGGAAGCCCATATCGATGATGTTTCATTGAATGGTTCGCACCCTGACACTTGTTGATGGACCAGCATTGAAATTTGGAGCAATTTGCGGAAGGGTCGCACTTCTGCCAGGTTGAACGATTCTCTTCAATCATCGTTGGTCCCGTTCTTGCAGGATCTTTTTCCGGCAGCAGCGATGTCGGAGATTTGATGTTGTACCGAATTCCTGATATTCACGATACACTCGTGAATTGGTCGTACAGGAAAATCCCCACTTTTTCACTACCTCGAAGATGATGTATCCCATCACCCGCGTGCCGACTATAACACCATGTTACTCACCAACTCACTTAAATCTTGAAAACCTGCCATTGTAGCAGCGTTGTTGTTACAGGATCATTAATATACACTGAAGCGCCAAAGAAACTTGTATAGGGATGCGTATTCAAATACAGACATATGTTAACAGGCAGAATATGACGCTGCGGCCGGCAACGCCTATATAAGACAACAAGTGTCAGGCACAATTGTTAGATCGGTTACGGATCTAACAATTGCGCCCGACATTTGCGCTGCCCGTCTTCATCCGCATTTAGCTCGGCGTGTTCGTGTGCTCGCAGCTTCGCAATTTTCGGGTTCTCAGTATCGTTCTCCTTCTGCTTATTGGGCACGCCAACGGTCCTGTCCCCCCTTATCATTTGTTGGATGTTCACCGAGACTGCCCGCACATGGACGCCACGTGTGGGTTATGCCATCAGATAGGTCATTTGGCAGCTGTTTATGACAGTTGGCGAGCCATGAGTCAGTCATCGGATGCCTCGTTGTTTTCCCTGGACTCTGGGGCTGCCTCCAGCATCTTTCACGTATCGTCCTAGCGTATTTTGCTGATGCTGGTTGTGGGTGGGTGGCCAGTCAATCAGCCACCTTAAGTTGGATACGTACAGGATCTTAAGGTGCCTGAATCTGCAAAGGCCGCTCCATCAGACTGTGTCTTATAGAAAAGAATAGATTCCCTTGCGAGGGTAATTCGTCATTTCTGTGCATTACAAAAATGTGGAATGGTAACATACATTGTTAGTGATCAGTTCCCCATTGATGCAATATATATTTGGCCTCGACGCTTTTCTGTTGTCAGCTTTGAGGGCGTTGGCGAAGTGCATTTAGTATCTCAATCCGTTCCTTTTCACGATTTGGACTCCTCACTGCAGTCTTACTGCCGCTGATTGAGCATATCCTCGACAGGGCAGAAAATTTCGAGGCACATGTTTGCCTTTAGCCATTGTCGATACCGTAATTTCTTCACCCCCACCACATTCCCTTCGCCATGCGTGATATGTTAAAGGCTGAGTTGCAACGTTGGCAGGACAAGGCTGTCGTTTTTCCTATTTCTTTGAGTCAGCGGACGTCCCCTTGGTGGCGATACAGATGCCCGACAGCGCCGTGCAGCATTGTGGCGATTTTAACAGACAGTCAATGCACAATGTGTTGCGATTGGTATCCTATTCCATGGCTGGCGGTATTGTTGGTGAAGCTGTCGGGGGCCAGTATTTTCCCCACATCGACTTGCACGATGCTTACCTGCAAAATGAAATGAAATGAACGTATGGCATTGCTGGCCGGGAGGCCACATATACAATGTGCCTAAGCCAACAACTAAGAGGCATGCTAAAACTGAAAACAAAGATGCAGATGGGGATATAAAAATAGTTGGCTGCAGTAGTTTTCAAACGAAACTGAAAACAAACTGGAAGAGCATATACACAATGCGTCTAAGCCAACAACTAAGAGGCATGCTAAAACTGAAAACAAAGATGCAAATGGGGATATAAAAATAGTTGGCTGCAGTAGTTTTCAAACGAAACTGAAAACAAACTGGAAGAGCATATTCAGTCATTGCGATGATTCGGTTAAACATGTTGAATGTTAGAAAACTTGCGTTCGACATTGCAGAACGAAACGAATTGCGCCATATTTTCAATGTAGAAGAAACCATGGCAGGCAAAAATTGAACTGAAGGCGTCTATTTAAAGAATATCGACGAATCTGATAGCTCCAATCAAACCTTCATTTCTGTGAGTTGATGTACAGACCACGCAAAAAAAGCTTACCGAACCAAAGCTGAAGAAATTAGAACAACAGCTCCACCTATGAAAACAAAGTGTTTTGGAGATTCTGCGGAGAAGTCACCAAAGGAATTCCAAAGAAACTCATTTGTAAAACAGAGGAATGATGTAGCAAGTAGTGCCAGGAAGATCGAGTGGAAGAAATGATCAGATGCATGAAATGCAAAATGTGGATTCAGGCAAAGTGTGTAAAGAGGGGAAAAGAATGAAGAAATTATAGTGAAACGCCAGCAATTAGTGTTGTAAGTTCTACAATACGAAACATTTCTTTAAACTGAGACTAGCACATATCATTACGCTCAGGGACATCGTTCGTAGGGGTGGTACAATTTATGCATCCACTGGCACAAATTAGGAAACCATATCCCTAATTTGTACCAGATGCAGATGTTTAGATAATTAAGTGTAGAATGTTTCTTTTTCTAAGCATTTATAATCTTTGAAATCAGACATCAATAACAATTGCCTGCGATTGAGAATGGCATTGTTTAAATAATTTTATAACTTATTGTTTGGGCTATAATAAATTAAATCTCTAAAGGTATCTCTCCCCTGTGTGTATTTCGGGCCATTTATGATACACTAAAAGAATGAGACGAAATGCGTCTGACAAAACAATTACTGGCTTTACGCAGTTTCAAACTGACGGTGCTAATCTAAAATTCAGTAATACGAGCATAATGCTTATCAAATAACTTCCAGAACTGGCGAAGTGAGCAAATATTATGACTGCCTCTATATGTACATAGATTTCAGCATATTTATTTTGTAAGAAATCGGTTTGATGGAATTTGCCCTGCATTCTAGTCACTGAACAAGAGCTTGAAGTAGGAGTTAATGTGTATCATGTGGTACGCTTGAGAAATTTCCAAATGCTTTCATTGCCATCATCTCGGCCTTCTCACTGAGTATGTTGTATCGATATTTTCTGTAGAAGTACAGGTATCGACTGCAGTCCGTGCGCAGAGCTCTTCTCCGCATTCTACTGGAGCAGATTGGAGGGGGAGGATGGGGGACGGTCCCCTGCAGTATCTAGGGGGGGGGGGGGGGGAGATCGCCTTCAATTTCGCCCTGATTCTCCGCACGTCTTTCTTGGATACTCGCGACTTTAATCAGACACACACTGCCTCGGAACTGTCGAAACTACTGTGGGATATTCTTAGAGAAGGATGTGCACACATTGCTAGAGGTCCATTGAAAAACACTCCACACAGTGACAATGTAATTGGTTTTCATAAATTCGAGAGCGAAGAAAGCCTTTAGCTTGAATACCATGACTCAAGTGAAAACTGCGTTTTGCTGGTGACGGTGGAACTGGTGGGGGGAGGGCGGGAATGATCACGACTTTATATGGCTGTCTGGAATGGCTTTTCGGCAGCTGCGAGCCACTTTCAGGATACGTGTTATATTACGTCATACTTCTTCATCGCTACACAGTAGTATAAGAAAGCGTAGTGGTGAGCCATTGGACTTGCATTCGAATGGTGGTTCAAATTCCCGCGAGCCATGCAAATTTAGGTTTTCCGTGATTTCCCTAAATCGCTTATGGTGAATGGCAGGATGGCTCCTATCAAAGAGCACGGAGGACTTCCTCCTGCGATCCGAACTTTTTCTCCGTCCGTATTGAATTTGTCGTCGATGGAACGACAAATGCTAACTTTCCTTCCTTCCATCGCAACAACTGTTTGGACGTCAGTTGGCAACGGATTGCCTCGCATAGAGATAAATCCGGAAGAAAATACCGCATCTCCATTATTTATGTTAAATAAATCTCGCCGGACGCGTTGATACACCAACTAAAATCCTCTATGAAATGAATGTGCACTTTATTAATTCATCTACGGGTAATATATTAAACAGTCACTGATTCAGTGCAGGATACGTATTCACATCACGTTCGCTATGTTAGTAACAATATGCACTCCGTCTTCAGGCCACAAGTGGCCCATCGGGACCATCCGACCGCCGTGTCATCCTCAGTTGAGGATGCAGATAGGAGGGGCGTGTGGTCAGCACACCGCTCTCCTGGTCGTTACGATGGTTTTCTTTGACCGGAGCCGCTACTATTCGGTCGAGTAGCTCCTCAATTGGCATCACGAGGCTGAGTGCACCCCGAAAAATGGCAACAGCACATGGCGGACTGGATGGTGACCCATCCAAGTGCCGGCCACGCCCGACAGCGCTTAACTTCGGTGATCTCACGGGAACTGGTGGATCCACGGCGGCATGGCCGTTGCCACTTAGTAACAATATACTGAGATGAAAAAAGTCATGGGATACCTCCCAAATCAGGTCGGTCCTCCTTCGCCCGGCGATGTGCAGCAACTCTATGTAACATGGGCTCAATGAAACGTTGGAAGTTTCCTGCAGAAATACTGAGCTCCAGCCCCTATAGCCATCCACAATAGCGAAAGTGTTGCCTGCAGGATTTTGTGCATAAACTGACCTCTCGAGTGAATCCCATCAATGTTCGATGGGATTCATGTCGGGCGATCTGGATGGCTGAATCATTCGGTTGAACTGTCCAGAATTTTCTTCAAACCAATCGCGGACAACTGTGGCCCAATGTCATCCACAAACACCCCATTGTTGTTTGGGAACATGAAGTCCATGAATGGCTGAAAATGGTATCCAGGTAGCCGAATTTCACCATTTCCAATCAATGATAGGTTCAGTTGGACCAGGTGACCTAGTGGATTCCAAGTAAACACAGATCACACTATTTTGAGGCCACCATCAGCTTGTACAGTGCCTTGTTGACAACTTGGGTACATCGCTCGAACCCTACCATTTGCTCTTACCAACTGAAATAGAGACTCAACCGACCAGACACGGTTCTCCAGTCGAGTAGGATCCAACCGATATGGTCACCAACTCACTAGAAGCGCTGCAGCTATCAAAGGCACTCGCGTCGGTTGCCTGCTGCCATAGCCCATTAATGCCACATTTCGCCACACTGGCGTAACGGATACGTTCGCCGTAAGTCCCACATTGATTTCTGCGGTTATTTCAAGAAGTGTTGCGTGTCTTTTAGCACTTACAACTCTACGCAAACGACACGGCTCTCGGTCTTTAAGTGAAGGCCGTCGGTCGCTGCGTTGTCCGTGGTAATGAGAACGCCTGAAATGCGGTATTCTCGGCATTCTCTTGACACTATGGATGCGGAATGCTAAATTCCCTAACGATTTCCAAAATGGAATGTCTCATATGTCTAGCTGTAACCTCCATTCTGCGTTGAAAGTCTAGTAATTCCCCTCCTGCAGCCATAATCACGTCGGAAACTTTTTCACGTGAATGACTTTAGTACAAAGCACTGCACTTTTACACCTTGTGTGGGCGACACTACCGCCATCTGTATGTTATGAATGGAAACACACACAACAATAGTGTAATATCCTACAATATTTATTATTTGTTTCTCAAACCGGTTTTCGGCTTTCCGCCATCATCAGGCAGAAAGATAAGCATGTGGTGAAGTAAAATTTTGTTGGATCAAACTAGTGTGAATTTTAACCTAGTGTGTCTACGGAGTATCTTCATTTCCAGAGATCAAAAATGTTAATGTTAGAATTAGGAATAAAACAAAAGGGGTTATTTCTGTGTGAATGTGATGAAAGATTACTTAAGTAACAGTGAGATACAATATGGAACATATTAACTAATGAACTATAGACATATTACAACAGTTCTTTATAAAAGAAAATAACGGAACGAGAAACTTTGGCAACATATTCCGAAGATATGGCTGAACAAAATAATATTGTCTTTAATAGGTACTAAATCACAACCAAATAAGATATAAGTGATATTAAGCAGGTGGGTAAAGCAGATGTGATTCTGCAAAGTAAATTTTTTTTAATACAACAAGGGAAATCATAGTAACTGAAATAAAGGAAAATAGGGCATTTGAGTCAGAGAGATAAAATTATAACATGGCCTGGATGGGATTGTGAGTAGTATCTGCAGTTATACGTGGCGAGCCGGCCGCGGTGGCCTAGCGGTTCTAGGCGCTCAGTCCGGAACCGCGCGACTGCTACGGTCGCAGGTTCGAATCCTACCTCGGGCATGGATGTGTGTGATGTCCTTAGGTTAATTAGGTTTAAGTATTTCTAAGTTCTAGGGGACTGATGACCACAGACGTTGAGTCCCATAGTGCTCAGAGCCATTTTTATACGTGGCGAGTAAGGGAACTGTGGTCACTCAGTATTACGTTTGGGCTGATGGACATGTGTTTATTAATTTCCAACATTTCAAGGCAGTTCATCTATCTTCCTTTATGGGTGAGAAGTACTGCTTCGTGTTTCACCTTGTAACTATGACCTTCTTTAAGCAGGTGGTCTGCAAATGTAGAGTCTCCTTTTGTAAGTTTCCAACTTCTGTAGTGTTCCTTTAAGTAGGTGTACATTGCCCTGCCAGACTTACCTATATAGAATTTTGCACAGTTACAGGTACAGTAACTTTAATGTAGTCCATTCTTTTCCAAAGCTGGAGCTCTGTCTTTACTAATGGGCAAAAGCGTCCAACACTGTTGTGCACATAAAATTATGTTTTCACGTTCCTGGGTTTGAGCTTTCTGGCTACCTCCAATGAGGCTTTCCCTACATATAGAATTTTGCAGCATTTATTGAGTTACTGAGGTGTTGGTCAAGAAAGGGAAAAGAAGACAGTGCATCTATTGTTTCTGCTTTTTGTGCACTATGAAGTCCACTAAGGAAAGAGGATACCTATTGTTTGATGCTGTTTGTCTGATTTCGTTCAATCACATCATCTTACACTGAAATAATACCTCTTACTTTACTCCTAATTCTAACAATAACATTTTCCATATCTGGAAATAAAGATACTCTATTGTCCTGCAAAATGATGGTCAGGTCGTGCAGAAAGTGTCATCACTTCTGTCTCTAAGCTGGTCGTAGGTCGTGTTCCAAAAATGAACAGCATAGAGACAGAAGTGATGACACTTTCTGTAGGACCTGATAATTTTGCACAACAATGCTCAAGCACGTACAGTGCTAGCTGTTACTGATTTGTTTGACTGATGGGGCTGCTAAGCGCTATACCACCAACTGCATTCCGCTGACTTAAGCCCTCGTGAGTTCATCTCGACTTCTAAACTGAAGGAAACACTTCACAGCATTCGCTTCAGAACTGCTACAAATTCGTCGGGGAATAGACCGCGCCGCTCGAACTGTCAACACAACTGGCACTGCTTAGAGTATCCTACGACTTCCACATCGCTGGTAACGGGCTATACACAATGTACACAATGCTAGTGACTACTTTGAAGGTCAGTAAAACTTTGAAACACGTACCTGTTTTGTAGGAGCTGTAAATAAATAGTTCCCACTATTAAAGTTCCAACCCTAGTACAAACAGCCAATACATTGTGACCGTGCTCTTAACAGTATAAAAGTCCATCTTTGGGGCGCAATATAGCAGTCATTTTTCGTGGTAAGCCAATGGTTGGTTTACAGAGGTATGTGGCACTACCTACTGGTCAAACATTTTCCGGAAAATAACGGTACGGTGGTTTGTTGCAGCGGAACAGGCCCCCAATAGAGTAGCTGATGTTTTCTATTAGATTCAGGTCAGGCAAGCTTGGCGGTCAGAACATCAGCGTGTGCAAACTATGACTCTCTTCTGACTAGAGTGAAACCGAGGACCATCCTTCTAAAAATGCCATCGCCGTGGGCGAGGGCATCAAACATGCAGGGATGCAGGTGGCTCGCAATAATGTTCAAGTAGTCCACAGGTATCATAGTACCATCTATTAGGAACAGGTCCCACGTAAGCCCAGGTGAGTGATACCCTTTGTATAATATTGCTCCTACTGGCCTTGGGGCGGTGAATGATCTGAATGGCGGCATATCGGGACGCTACTATCTATCTGGTTTAAATGGAAATGTAATTCGTCCGATGAGGCAACAACTTCCAATTGATCCACCATCCAATCTGTATGATCCGGTGCCGACTGCGACTGGCCTGCATCCTTGGGACGGTGAATGTGACGTGGCGTACCTTCTTCCAGTCACGTTGATGGGACGAGGTCCTCCTAACTCGTCTTCGCGTAGGTTGCAGTCCTCTGACGCTTGGCTTCTAGCTCCGGCGAGAGGACCCTCGAACGTGTGGTGTTTCTGGCGTACAGATAACTGGGCGCCACATTTTATTGGACTGTGTTTTATTTTCCGACCAGCGGCCCGGGGCGGATTTACCGACGGCTCTACCCTTTTAGGTAACGTACAGACGAGTGTGGTTAGGGTTTTAAAGTGTTGTGAATTGTCGATCGTTTTTCTCAAGATTTTAGGGAGATGTTTTTAATGTCAAAGCAGGGTGACCGGCTCACTCGTGTTTTTTGTAAGTGGTCAGCCAGTGACATTTATATATACTTTTTCCATACATGTAGTGATGACCACAAAAAGAATTTTAGAGAAGCAACTAAAAGTCAGTTTAGAGGCGCAGATACCTTTTTCTACTTCTTAAAAGTTTTTGAGAATCTAAACCGAAAGAAACTATGGCACATAATGATTGAAGTTGGATATGGTTCAAATGGCTCTGAGCACTATGGGACTCAACATCTGAGGCCATAAGTCCCCTAGAACTTAGAACTACTTAAACCTAACTGACCTAAGGACACCACATACATCCATGCCCGAGGCAGGATTCGAACCTGCGACCGTAGCGGACGCGCGGTTCCAGATTGAAGCGCCTAGAACCGCTCGGGCACCCCGGCCGGCGAAGTTGGATATCCTACACTTCTTATTGAACCTATAAAAACATACACAAGGACACAAAAATAATAATGAAAGTTGGCAATAATACAACTTGTAATGTCTCTTGCAGCGGTCTCTCCACGATATTTTCAGAAATTTTATAAATTATATAACTCAGTACATATCTCGAAATATCTCTTCTTATCTTACCGATTATCAATGCAAAGTAGTTTCAAGCCCAATTATTCCTTGGAGCGTCCATTTACTCCATGGAATAGCTTCTCTGCTATCTATGTTTTTTCTTAGGAAAAAGAATAGGGGACTTCTTGCCGATTAGTCGTGAAAGAGGGATGTATATGTATGTATTGTTGAGCTAGTCGCCATCTCGATGAGATTCTGTATGAGAAGGAATTTAATAAATGAACTAAACTAAAGTAAGTGTGTTCGCGTATTATTTAACGGATTATTATCATTGACAGTGTCTGCTTACTACGCTGTGTTGCACGGGATCAGTGGGGAACGTCTGATTTACACTGGACGAACCTGCCGTTTTGTATGCTCAAGATATCCAGTTACTTCAAATAAATAGGCTAACACGGTCTTACCAGCAGGTCTCCGGTCTTCCTCATGTGATCACCGAAAGTTAATAATTATTACAAATGTTTCCAGGAGATCGACTGACAATTTTCGTCGCACCGAGACTTCGAAATTGCTTCACTGCCTTATGGAATTTAAGTTAAGCTTAATTTAATCAGGATAGAACAGTATTGAACTGTGTGAATGTGATAAGCCTGCTTTGTCAATCAAAATTCCTTTAATATACGCATGTTTTTTACTATCCTGATCAGTGATGCTAAATCAGGCCGGTGTGAGAGAGGTTTTTAAATTTTTAGATCCCATACAAAATATATTAAAAACCGAAGAAATGACTACTGGTAGGAGACTTAACACGGCTACAGATTGTCACCGACCTAATGTAATGTACGAGGGAAATCCAAAAGTAAGGTCTCCTATTTTTATAAGTATATAGACCTGTTTACATCAGTTTACAGCTTCAACATTTAGCTATTTTTCGACTTGATCACCATTTCTGTCGATGCATTTTTGTAGACGCTGTGGCAGTTTTTGTATGCCCATGTCATACTAGCTCGCCGCCATGCTGTTCAGAAAGTTATGAACCTCTTTCACCTCGTCGTCGGAGCTGAATCGCTGGGACCACAATTAAGGCTGACAGGTACTGTGAAACACTGAAAAAACTCAAACGGGCAATTCAGAATCGGAGAAGAGGAATGCTGAGCAAGGGTGTACACGTTCTCAATGACAACGCTCGCCCACTCATCGCTCGGCAAACCGTTGCTCTCCTGCAACAGTTTCAGTGGAACATAATCACCCACCCCCCTATGGTCCTGACTTGGCGCCCAGTGACTATCACCTGTTCCCTAGGTTAAAAGAACATTTGGCCATAAAGCGATTCAGCTCCTACGACGAGGTGAAAGAAGAGGTTCATAACTTACTGAACAGCATGGCGGCGAGCTGGTATGACATGGACATACAAAAATTGCCACAGCGTCTACAAAAATGCATCGACAGAAATTGTGGTTATGTGGAAAAATAGCTAAATATTCAAGCTGCAAACTGATGTAAACTATTGTAGAGATAAAGAGGTCTATGTACTTATAAAAAATAGGAGACCTTACTTTTGGGATTGCCCTCGTACATATAAACGTTTGATTTAGAACTGAGGACAGGAAGTAAATCCGGGTATAAAGACTACTGGAAATAAGTACGAGTATGCTAATATCCTCATGTACGCAGATGATGAAACAATTCTGGAAGAAAGTGAAGATGAACTGCAAAAAGCAATGTATAAACTACATCAATTAGGGAAAAACGTACATAACATTCTTATTGCAATAAAGGAAACGAATAATAGCTTATCATGGGAAATACCCACCCACTCAAAAACAGTAACAGGTAAATACCCAACTTGAGGACATGACCAGCTTCAATTTTTTTTTGAATTGTTATAAGCTATGATATGGACAAGCCTAAAGAAAATAAGATTAATAAATATAAATCAACGCGCAGAATAAGAAACGAAAGGTTCCAGAACGAAATACGAAAGGAAACAAAATTTAAATTTTATAATAGCACGGCTGCATCTGTAGTGTTACGTAAAACTTTGTCGTAGACCTCTAAAAAACTGAGAGAAGTGAACTTACGAGCATCAGCAACCAGGTTTCTTGGGAAAGCTGCAGTTGTTACCACATAAGAAATGAGGATGCTACAGAAAAACTAGATATCTGTAATAGCCAGTTAATGAAAATATTGAAAAAAAATAATAAAATATGGTATAAACATCAACTACAAAGGATGATTGTGGGGACCATGCTTTACCAGCCAAGAAGAAGAAAGTAAATACAAAGACCCAGATAAGGTGGCAGTGAAAAGTGAAGACAGAACAGACACAAGCGCCTAAGCTTTAAAGCGCACAAGGAAAAGACCCATTCTTAATGTCTAACGCGCTGATGAATTTCTGTTTTTGCTATTTATTTTATTCCGAAGTATTTAAAACCGCTCATGGAGATTACTCCCTCAGAAACAAATGAAGAAATAGGATAACATAATTGCCAGATCCGCTATGTAGTGGAAAACAGTTTTCTAGATTCTGATTTCAAATATGATCTCTAAGAGAGTATTTCTATATTTCCTCAAAATGACAACTACTGCAAAAATCCGCTAAAAATTTCAACGGCAACTTTTTCTTCTTCTTCTTCTCAAGGAGATTGGTGATAGGAAAAACGGCTGCGCTTGCGTCTGTTGGTACCAAGGCAGTACGATCGCACCGGCGGTTAAGTCGGCTCCTGTCTGTGTAGTCAATGCACAACCTGACTTGATGGCTTGACTCGTTATGATAGCACAGATGTCGGTCGTGCACCGTCGCTTTAAACCCCATACATTTATAACAGCATTATTTTATCTTTAAATCCTTTTTAGTTAACAGGCAAGTCAGAGAAAATTACACGTAAACAACTGAAATCACAGGATAAACCTAGTAGCATTAATGATGTTGACGATTCCGCATAATTATAGTTTAAACAAATCAAATGTTTAAAACATGCGTATCTGTGAACAGTGATATTACATAAATTGCTGATAAAAATAAGAATCACATAAGTCTGAATGATGACGTAAACTACGAATCCAGAGTATGTAACAAGCACTCACAAAGTTATTCCAGGTCTGGCAAAAGTACGTAACTCACGCAGCTGCTCAGCTGCGAAGTTCATAAACCGACCCACTAACACCGACTGATCAAAGCACAATGACCACTGACCAGCAAAACATCACAAGCTCCCTACAGTTCACCCTTAAATACTTCCTGTGACGTCACACATTACCGAATTCACGTTAGACAAATAATGACCATCATTCGTATCTAAAGCCAACTGAATATACACGTATGCTACAAGAATACTTGTACATTCAAAATTATCACGGACATTTTGCAGCCTCTTATTAGAATAACAACACAGTATTAAAAAAGTCACAACAAAATTAGCAAAGCATGTCTACATCCTGTCTTACAATGTGAAAGAAAAGAGTGTAGAACACTGACGGAAAAAAAATCGCAACACCAAAAATTAATTAATCTAGAGCAATGAAATTTCGGAAATACATTTGTCTAGGTAAAATATTTAAGTGATTAACATTGCAAGCTCACTGTAGGCGCGAGATGAGCCATTGCGAATGTGAAATGCTGGTACATTAATAACCGACGTAACTGGCATAATGTTGAATGCAAGCAAGCAAACGTGCATGAATTGTCTTTGTGTGCAATTGATATATTTATTAGCGTTAATATAAAATTTTTGTAAACAAATATGTATTGGCCACTGCCCAAAACAATTAGTAAAATTTTTTTGTGGGGAGCATGGGGGCTATGTAAGTAGGCTGTTTAGGTTTTTGTGTTGGTAACGCCACGTAGCGCTCTGTATGAAAATCACTGACTGTGCTGTGTGCAATCTGTGGCTGGTTGGCATTGTTGGAATATTTGCTATTATAGTGGTGGGCAGTTGGATGTGAATAGCGCGCAGCGTTGCGCAGTTGGAGGTGAGCCGCCAGCAGTGGTGGATGTGGAGAGAGAGATGGCAGAATTTTGAGAGCGGACGATCTGGACGTGTGTCCATCATAAAGAGTTAATTTATAATACTGTATATCATGAACTGATATATATATACACTCCTGGAAATGGAAAAAAGAACACATTGACACCGGTGTGTCAGACCCACCATACTTGCTCCGGACACTGCGAGAGGGCTGTACAAACAATGATCACACGCACGGCACAGCGGACACACCAGGAACCGCGGTATTGGCCGTCGAATGGCGCTAGCTGCGCAGCATTTGTGCACCGCCGCCGTCAGTGTCAGCCAGTTTGCCGTGGCATACGGAGCTCCATCGCAGTCTTTAACACTGGTAGCATGCCGCTACAGTGTGGACGTGAACCGTATGTGCAGTTGACGGACTTTGAGCGAGGGCGTATAGTGGGCATGCGGGAGGCCGGGTGGACGTACCGCCGAATTGCTCAACACGTGGGGCGTGAGGTCTCCACAGTACATCGATGTTGTCGCCAGTGGTCGGCGGAAGGTGCACGTGCCTGTCGACCTGGGACCGGACCGCAGCGACGCACGGATGCACGCCAAGACCGTACGATCCTACGCAGTGCCGTAGGGGACCGCACCGCCACTTCCCAGCAAATTAGGGACACTGTTGCTCCTGGGGTATCGGCGAGGACCATTCGCAACCGTCTCCATGAAGCTGGGCTACGGTCCCGCACACCGTTAGGCCGTCTTCCGCTCACGCCCCAACATCGTGCAGCCCGCCTCCAGTGGTGTCGCGACAGGCGTGAATGGAGGGACGAATGGAGACGTGTCGTCTTCAGTGATGAGAGTCGCTTCTGCCTTGGTGCCAATGATGGTCGTATGCGTGTTTGGCGCCGTGCAGGTGAGCGCCACAATCAGGACTGCATACGACCGAGGCACACAGGGCCAACACCCGGCATCATGGTGTGGGGAGCGATCTCCTACACTGGCCGTACACCACTGGTGATCGTCGAGGGGACACTGAATAGTGCACGGTACATCCAAACCGTCATCGAACCCATCGTTCTACCATTCCTAGACCGGCAAGGGAACTTGCTGTTCCAACAGGACAATGCACGTCCGCATGTATCCCGTGCCACCCAACGTGCTCTAGAAGGTGTAAGTCAACTACCCTGGCCAGCAAGATCTCCGGATCTGTCCCCCATTGAGCATGTTTGGGACTGGATGAAGCGTCGTCTCACGCGGTCTGCACGTCCAGCACGAACGCTGGTCCAACTGAGGCGCCAGGTGGAAATGGCATGGCAAGCCGTTCCACAGGACTACATCCAGCATCTCTACGATCGTCTCCATGGGAGAATAGCAGCCTGCATTGCTGCGAAAGGTGGATATACACTGTAGTAGTGCCGACATTGTGCATGCTCTGTTGCCTGTGTCTATGTGCCTGTGGTTCTGTCAGTGTGATCATGTGATGTATCTGACCCCAGGAATGTGTCAATAAAGTTTCCCCTTCCTGGGACAATGAATTCACGGTGTTCTTATTTCAATTTCCAGGAGTGTATATATATGATGACTTTTGAATATTATTAAGGTAAATACATTGTTTGTTCTCCATCAAAATCTTTCATTTGCTAACTATGCCTATCAGTAGTTAGTGCCTTCAGTAGTTTGAATCTTTTATTTAGCTGGCAGTATTGGCGCTCGCTGTATTGCAGTAGTTCGAGTAATGAAGATTTTTGTGAGGTAAGTGATTCGTAAAAGGTATAGGTTATTGTTAGTCAGGGCCATTCTTTTGTAGGGATTATTGAAAGCCAGATTGCGTTGCGCTAAAAATATTGTGTGTCAGTTTAGTGTTGATCAGAATAAGTAAAGAGAGAAATGTCTGAGTACGTTCAGTTCTGCTCAGCTGTTTCAAAATCAAATGACGTAAGAGGTTTATCAGCACAGAAATTCACTAATCCCCTTAGAAAAATTAAAAGTGATCTGATCCCTCTCGAGTGTAGCACGACCACAATTTTTGCTCTGCTGTACAGGATGGAACCACTAGGGGCAGCTAAGGAGAACTGGCATGGCAGAAAGAGGAATGAAGAGTAGAGTTAACTCGTTACGTTTTCTTTCACTACCCACATCAGCAGTGTACAGGCCCTTGTGTGGATGGACTAAATTAAATTTGAACTGAGCAAACGTTTTAAATCATCACGTAGCCCCAAACTACAATCGCTAAGTGGTCATGTAAGAACGAAAGGAAACTGTCACTTCATTTGTCTCCCGAAATTATTTAATTGACGGAGAATTGTTCCTCCTTTAGTCTATCGAACGAATATCGAAGTAACAGATCTAATGGAATGGAAGAAAAAAATCACTCAGCGAAAGGAATGCTGTCGTACCTGACGACACGACACGATTGCTTGCGCCCCTTGTAGTAGCAGTTTTCCTATAGAAATAGAGCTCGAAGTCATTGGAAAAGTAACCGGCCATTTCTGCCTATACGAAGGGTGACCTTCTTGGAGACTGGAAATCACTCCTGCAGGAACCAAGGTGGATTCAGTGAACGACGGGTCTTTACAACCGTCTGACACTGTTCATCTACGAGAACCGGAAGGTAGTTAATAACGGCACCAGAAATGTTGCAGTGGTTCTTGATGTCCAGAAGGCGTTCGCATTACCCCCTCGTAAATAACATATCAGCTTGCACAATATCAGACCAGCCTGGAAATATAATTCAACATGTCGTTATTACCAGCGCATTGTCGTCAGACGTAAAATTAGCCTCTGGCGTAAACCAAGGGACTGTCACAGCATAACAATGTGGCTTAAGTTACTGTATGCAAACATCTGTATAATGCTTCCCGCTGTTATTTGCTACACGCAAAGTAAGTGTTACCACTATTACGGGCTTAACTGATCGTAATCTTGTCTCTAAGGGACAAAAGCAAATCAAATTGTAGGCTCCTTTCCTGACATAGATATTAAAAAGAGAGAATGAACCAGTAACGACATTCGAACCAAAATTCTTCAGGCTACATCAATAGTTTGTCGTCAAATAAACAAAACCTCTCGCCATTTCCCAATAATTTTAGAACAATAATAAATGAATTTCAAATTTCAGAAATGAAATGCATACTGTAGGGAAGCAGCCTACTCGCGCCGTAATAAAATTCTCATCAGTCTTTCTATTGTGCGCCAGCCCAGTCCGCTGTAACTAGCTCTGACGTCATAAATGTTGCGCAATACTTTAAAAATCAAGTAAATAACCTAAAACGTTTCTAGCATGTCAGGAGTAATACTAAATTAATATGTGTTGAATATCAGTTCGATAACTTTAACCATTTTCGAAATTTGGACGTTTTTCTGTAAAAATCATTGGCGCAACAGAAAAGAGCTAGAGACTTACAAAATTTATATTTAGATTCCTTTTTCATAATGATTTAATAGAAACAGTCTTCTGGATCTCACAAATTAAGATTCTAGTTGAAATTCATGATTTTCTGGTTTTTGTCTTAAAAATTAAGGAAGCAAGATAGATTAAGTAGGCTAATAAATAAGGCTAGGATGTTTAAATTTAAGTAGAATGGAGATCCGCTATAATCATAAAGATGTGAGAAGTTTCGATTGAATAACTATAAAACTATAGCGACAGCGTGTCGCCAAAGGGCAGGTTCAGAGCTCGTCTACTGCGTGTAGTGTAATGAAATTAATTCTCTCGCCCAAAATAATTGACTTAGCCACATCAGATTTTTATTATGATTACTTACCTGTGTGCTGAATGCACATTTAAATTGAGAGCTTCATCGGCCATCAGCAAAAGAAGCTATGATTTATTCGGTAACTTAAAGTGGTGCTTTACTAGCCCAGCGGCTAGTTGGGAGAGCCGATTTGATCAGGCGTTCCCTCAGCCGTCCGCACCGCGGCTTTATATATAAGAACGCTGCGCGAGGAAGAAGGCCCCAGTTCTCTCCAGACGCTGAATAGCACACCATCTGTGTCGGGAGTCGCGTCGCGTCGCGTCGGTATCATTGCTATAAACAGCCTCGGATGCCGTATTAAGTTACTCGGGATACGCGTAACCATGACATCATTTCGAGTGAAGTGTTAATTCTGGGACGACTTTAATTATCTATTTTCAGTTTACGTATGTCGTATTTTCACGTGTCGCCGCGGGACAGACATTCTACCATTATTTAGCGTGGCGTTTGATGAACATTATCATCAAATTATGGCGAGCATTCACTTAAACACTTAATTTGGACAGTTATAGTTGCATCAGCGCATTAGACTCTGAACTGCTCTGTTAGTCAGATTGTGTGGATTCTTTTTTTTCATCTGTGACTTTCAGAATATAGAGAACGTTTTTACACGATCGTTTTTGATTATGAGTCCCAGACAATTTGCTAATTCCTCAGAGCTATAAGCTGTAGCTATAAGTGTGTTTCTCAGATGAAGTGGGCACTAGGAATTCTAATTACAGGCTTCATGTTTTGCTAATCACTTTCTGGTTGCCAATATTGTAGTTAGAGAGCCAGTGTTGAGAATGGCAAAAGACAGCATAAATGATAGAAACAATTATATAACAATTAATTCCACCCGCCGCCCCACATATGGTTAAAACGGCAGGGAATTGCATCTTTTCTACATTACAATTCCACATTATTAAATAACAACATATTTTCCACCAGCCGCCCCACATATGGTGCATTGGCCGGGAAATGCATCTTTTCTACATTGCAATTGTACATTACATAAACAATTGATTTCCACCAGCCGCCCCACAATTGGTGCATCGGCCGAGAAAGAAACTGAGTAAAGTGAAAGTGATTGTAAATATTCGGATCCGCGAGTGAAATGCGACACGCAACTGAGTAATAGAACAGTGAAAGTGTTACGTGTGCATGTGGACGACGCAATTGGATTAACAACGCATCTGGATTGACGGAGCTGGCACTGAGTCTAGCGGCGCTGCTGGCATTGTGAGAAGCCAGTTTCGCCTCACCGCAGTCGTCCGCCGGAGCAACCGGAGCTGCGCCTGCAGTTGCGGTCCACGCAAACACACAGCAGCCGTCGAAGTGCCGTCTGCAGTTCAATGAGTCGCGTCGCATCAGTAATCCTGGTACGCCGCGCCGGCAACGCCATTCGTCGTGCAGAAGGAACTAAGTTAAGTGAAAAGCTGTTAAAAATTTTACTAACCTGCACTAAAAGACTGTCGGCGATGGAATCGCCAGAAGAAACTGGGGTTAAACATAAATCGGAACCTATGTCTGTTGAGGGAACTGTAAATCCAGACAACAATTTAAGTATAAATATGCATGAAAGTAGTAATGTTAAAGTGAAATATGAAGTATTGTCTCCTGGCAGTAGTGTGAAAAGGGGCAATGATTCAATAATAGAGACCCCTGTAGTAAAGCAGAAATTAGAAATTGTTAACTTACTGGATGATAGTTTATCTGATGAGTTAAAACCGAAACAGTCATCAGAGATGGCAGAGTTTAGGAAGGAGAAGTTAGATATGACTGATCAATCAGAAGTTTCATTTAGTTTTGATGATTCTGGTATTGGAGCTAGTTTCTCGTCACCTGAGTGTGATAAAAAGCCAGCTAGTGAGCAACCCAGAGATACTGAGGCTGTGGATTTAAATGTAATATTACAAGCAATAGCTGCCAGTAATGCAAAAATGACAGCTGAATTAAAGTCTGAGATTGTGGCCAGCCAAACAAATTTTAATAAACGGTTTGAGGCAATGGACAATAAATTAGAATCCAATAATGCTGAATTAAAATATGAGATTGTGGCCAGCCAAATTAATTTTAATAAACGATTGGAGGTAATGGACAATACCTTCAAGGCTGGCTGCAATAAGTTGAAAGAGGATCTGGACAGTTTGAATTATAAAATTGATTATAATCATGAGGATATTAAGAAAAAGGTTGCTCAACAATTTTCTGAAATGTATAAAACAGTAAAATCCGAAGTTGCTGAGGTTCGCAAAGACTTCCAAATGGAAGATGCGAAGCTGGAGCACAAGTTAACAGAAATGATCGAGACGGAATCTGAACTGTGCTCAGATAGGTTTAAAGATGTTGATATAAAAGTAAACATATGTCAAGCAGAAGTAGACGCAAACAAAACTGATACTACTCATATTGTGCAAAGAGTAGATAATGTTGAAATGAGAGTAGAAAATATTAGTACTAACATTGCTAACATTGAGAGTAAATTAGCTTCAGTAACTTCTGGTAATAGTAGTATGCAACAAATTGTAGCTGCAAACGCCGCTTTTATCGGGTTTCGGCAGTTCTTGCGGTTCGATCCAGATAAAAATATCCACCCGCTAGATTTCTGGAACGATTTTGAAGATGTGATTCCACCAACTTGGTCTGAACGAGAGAAAATCTAATTTATTAGAAGCCATTTAGCAGGTGACGCCATGCGTTGGTCAGCTGATGTTATGTTGAAGTGCAAAACATTAGCGGAGTTTAAAACAGCTTTCATTAATGATTATTGGTCTAGCAATAAGCAAAATGAAGTGTTGAGAGAATTTTGGAGTGGAAAACGCTTCAATGCAGGCAAGGAATCTATTAAAGAGTTTGCAAGGTCATGGATCTCACGTTTGTCACCTGAAATGATAATACTAGGTCTTGAAGCCAAACTGCCATGGTATTGGCAAACTAGAATTATATCTGCCCCTAGAGACAATCTGGATCGTTTCATTGAGTATTTGGAACGTGTAGAACATGTTGCTGCCAATGAGGAGCAAGCATGTAATAACAGAAATGCTAATAACACTAGTAGTAATTTTAAGAATGAACAGAATGGCAATGTAAACATCAGAACAGTAGGTGTTCGCCATTCTAAGAGAGGTAGGAATTGGAGAAATAATTATCAGAACCAACAATGGCATCCAAATGATAGTAATTTTGTTCCAAACAAAAATATGCAGGTTGGATGAGTTTGAGGAACCACCTGTACAACAGAGAATAAGCCACCCTATAATAATAGTGAATATGTTGGGTATCAATGTACGTTGTCTCTTAGACAGTGGAAGTGAGGTGAGTGCGATATCTCAGTCCTTCTTTGATGCGTTACCTGGTAAAGACAAGCTTACAGTAATGAGTGTATGAGGACTAAGAATAATTGGTGCTACTGGCAAGGGGAGATACGATACTGCGTGAAGAGTTTGACAGAGCACTGAAAGACCTGAGTCGAAACAAGGCCCCCGGAGTAGACAATATTCCATTGGAACTACTGACGGCCGTGGGAGAGCCAGTCCTGACAAAACTCTACCATCTGGTGAGCAAGATGTATGAAACTGGCGAAATACCCTCAGACTTCAAGAAGAATATAATAATTCCAATCCCAAAGAAAGCAGGTGTTGACAGATGTGAAAATTACCGAACTATCAGCTTAATAAGTCACAGCTGCAAAATACTAACACGAATTCCTTACAGACGAATGGAAAAACTAGTAGAAGCCAACCTCGGGGAAGATCAGTTTGGATTCCGTAGAAACACTGGAACACGTGAGGCAATACTGACCTTACGACTTATCTTAGAAGAAAGATTAAGGAAAGGCAAACCTACGTTTCTAGCATTTGTAGACTTAGAGAAAGCTTTTGACAATGTTGACTGGAATACTCTCTTTCAAATTCTGAAGGTGGCAGGGGTAAAATACAGGGAGCGAAAGGCTATTTACAATTTGTACAGAAACCAGATGGCAGTTATAAGAGTCGAGGGACATGAAAGGGAAGCAGTGGTTGGGAAGGGAGTAAGACAGGGTTGTAGCCTCTCCCCGATGTTGTTCAATCTGTATATTGAGCAAGCAGTAAAGGAAACAAAAGAAAAATTCGGGGTAGGTATTAAAATTCATGGAAAAGAAATAAAAACTTTGAGGTTCGCCGATGACATTGTAATTCTGTCAGTGACAGCAAAGGACTTGGAAGAGCAGTTGACTGGAATGGACAGAGTCTTGAAAGGAGGATATAAGATGAACATCAACAAAAGCAAAACAACGATAATGGAATGTAGGCTAATTAAGTCGGGTGATGCTGAGGGAATTAGATTAGGAAATGAGGCATTTAAAGTAGTAAAGGAGTTTTGCTATTTGGGGAGCAAAATAACTGATGATGGTCGAAGTAGAGAGGATATAAAATGTAGACTGGCAATGGCAAGGAAAGCGTTTCTGAAGAAGAGAAATTTGTTAACATCCAGTATTGATTTAAGTGTCAGGAAGTCATTACTGAAAGTATTCGTATGGAGTGTAGCCATGTATGGAAGTGAAACATGGACGATAAATAGTTTTGACAAGAAGAGAATAGAAGCTTCCGAAATGTGGTGCTACAGAAGAATGCTGAAGATTAGATGGGTAGATCACATAACTAATGAGGAAGTATTGAATAGGATTGGGGAGAAGAGACGTTTGTGGCACAACTTGACCAGAAGAAGGGATCGGTTGGTAGGACATGTTCTGAGGCATCAAGGGATCACCAATTTAGTATTGGAGGGCAGCGTGGAGGGTAAAAATCGTAGAGGGAGACCAAGAGATGAATACACTAAGCAGATTCAGAAGGATGTAGGTTGCAGTAGGTACTGGGAGATGAAAAAGCTTGCACAGGATAGAGTAGCATGGAGAGCTGCATCAAACCAGTCTCAGGACTGAAGACCACAACAACAACAACTGGCAAGGTGTCAAAAATGGTAAAGCAAGAAGTTTTGCTGCCCTTTAATATTAATGGTAATTTAATTGATCATTCTTGCTTAATTGTAAACAATCTCAGTATTGAGGAATTAATTGGCATAGATTTCTTGTCGAAATATCAGAGTGTTGTTGACTTTGAAAGAAGCCAGTTAAAAATGGTCTTGCCAATAACCGGAGTAATTATGGTACCTTTTAGTGATAAACGTGTAGTAACTAATGATGAAACTTGGGAGTTGCCTATACGAGTTCTGAAAAATAGGAGATATTGGGACGAAGGTGTTAATCTTAGTACAAGTAAGCTAAACATAGATGAAGAAGAAGCAGTTATTTTGGACAAAATAGGAGCTAAAGTGCAGGAAATCGATAAAATTTCAGCTAATCAGAAGGAAGAACTGAGACAGGTTTTAAAAAGGCATCATAAGGTATTTTCAAATAGACCTGGCGTGGTCAAAGGTTATGAATGTCAGTTAAAGGTGAAACCTGGCCAAGTGTTTTTCAGGAAGCCATACCAAATACATGTAGCTAGGAAGGAGGCGGTTCGAAAGGAGATACAGAGACTGCTAGAGTGGGGTGTGATTGAAAAGGCGGTCAGTGAGTACAATAATCCTCTTGTTGTTGTACCAAAAAGAGACGGGAGTGTCAGATTGGTCTTGGACGCTCGTTGGTTGAATGAAATAGTGGTTAGGGAAAGTGATAGACCGCAGAACATGGACGAGTTATTGCAAAAGTTCCGGGGAATAAAATTCTTAACTTCTATGGACATCACGTGTGGATATTGGAATTTGCCGCTGACGGAAAGTTCAAGGAAGTACACAGCTTTCTTGTACGAAGGAGTTTGTTACTAGTATCGTGTTGTACCTTTCGGACTTAATATCTCTGTTTGTGCCTTCGTACGTGTGATGTGCCATGTTTTAGGACCAGCCTTAAGTAATAAAATAACAGTCTACGTAGATGATCTGTTAATAGCAACTCCTACCTGGGAAGAACACATAGCTTTATTAGAGGAAGTGTTAGAGGCTATTGAGAGAGGTGGCATGAAACTAAAGATTGAAAAGACAGAGTGTGTTAAAGAGGAAATAGGTTTCTTGGGATATATGATAAGTGGAAAAGGTATTCTGCCTGACCCAGGCAAGCTAGCAGTCATTGAAAAATTTGAGGCTCCCAGAAACAAGAAGCAGTTGAGATCGATGTTCGGTCTTTTCGGCTTCTATAGGCGTTTTGTTAGTGATCAGGCTTTTAATGCTCCCTGTCTTCACCTCCTGCTGAAAAAGAATACCCCTTAGGTTTGGACAGCAGAATGTCAACAGGCGTTCGAGGTGCTTAAACAATCTTTAATTTATAGTCCTATTTTACATCATCCTGATTTTGAAAAACCATTCTGTATGTCTGTTGATGCTAGTGGCTATGGTATAGCTGTGGAGGTATTCCAAGTAGAAATAGAGAACGAACAAGAAGTGCACAAGACTATAGCTTTCGCAAGTCGATCTTTACAGGCAGCAGAGAGAAATTATGGCATCTCAGAACTGGAAGCATTGGCAATTGTATTTGGGGTACAGAAGTTTGAGCAGTATCTATTAGGTCACAAGATAATTGTTTACAGTGACCATAAGGCGTTGACCTTTTTAAAGACCTGTAAGTTGAGGAATTCTCGTTTGGTAAGATGGTCATTGTATCTCCAGCAGTTTGACCTTGAAGTTAGATATATTCAAGGGAAAGACAATCTGGTAGCTGATGGGCTATCTAGAAGTGCGGAGCTCTGTGATGACGCGGTAATTGCAGCAACAGACCTAAGTGAAGTACGAATGTTTGCGTTGCACGAAGTGAAGGAAGAAAGTGCATTAAAGAGAGTGATTAAGAACTTGAGACGTGAGCAGAATGCATATGACCAACTGAAATTAGTGAAGAGCTATTTAGGAAATGCGAACTATCCTAAGGTTTCGCAATACTATTGTCTGCATAAAGGTATTCTGTTTAGGAGGAAAAAGGTAGGTGTTTCTGAGTGGAAGATGTAATTTCCCTCACAACATGTAGACTTACTAATCGACTATGTACACCTGAGGTATGGGCACTACGGTGCAAAGAAGTGCATTGCAAAATTAAAAGAGAAAGTTGTGTTTGACAACATGTACCGCCGTGTGGCCAAGCATCTAGCATCTTGTGTAGTGTGCCAGAAAGTCCGTGCTGCTAACACAAGAATACAAGGGGATATGCATTCAGTAGAGCCAACTGAAACCCTAGAATTACTTGCTTGTGATTTGTTTGGCCCTCTTCCTGCTTCGAGAGGTAGGTGCACCCATGTTTTTGTTGTTGTGGATGGATTCAGTAAATATGTTAAGCCATACCCAATTAAAAGAGCAAATGCAAAAACGTTGGTAGAAAAGTTGGAAAAAGATTTCTTCGTGAACGTTGGCGTTCCGAAGAAATTGCTGTCAGACAGTGGGCCTCAATTTACTTCTGATAGATTTAAGGAATGTCTAGATAAGGCCGGAGTGAAACATCTGAAAATATCTGCGTATTTCCCCCAAGGAAATATGAGTGAACGTATTATGAGAGAATCGAATGGGCTTTGCAGGACTTATTGTGCTCGGAAACACTCAAGTTGGGCAGAGCACATTAAGTATTTTGAGAATTTAATTAACAACTTAAGACATGATGCAACTGGTTTTGCACCTTGCGAATTGATGTTTGGCCAAGAACCGCACAATGTGATTGCAGATATGGTAGAATTCCCTATTCTAACGCAAATATCTACAGACGAGAAGCAGTTAAAGGCTAGGGCAAATATAAGAAAAAGAGCATTGGAAAGGAAGAAGCGTCATGACGCAAAAGCTGTACTCACCAGTTTTGAAATAGGTCGGTTAGTCCTTGTCAAAACCAAGGAAAAATCAAAGAAAATAAATGCTGGAACAGAGAAATTCATGTTCGTATACCAAGGACCTTTCATGATCATAGGAAAACCACATGCCAATGCATGTAGGCTAGAGTACCCTAGGGGTAAAAAGCTATTAGGTCTCAGGAACGTGATCGACCTAAAGAAGTTCATAGGTAGTGAATGAATTCTGTAGGGAGGAGGTTGTTCTGTAACCTCTACACAGTGTGGCAGCTGTTCAGTCCCAGCTGTGTGAGATCTTCTTTCTTTTTCAGGCCTCACTCATTCTTCGACTTTCCTATCCACAAAAATTTCGACCCCTTCTTTCCAATATGAAAATGTTCTGAAACCAATGAATTCTGTAGGGAGGAGGTTGTTCTGTAACCTCTACACAGTGTGGCAGCTGTGCAGTCCCAGCTGTGTGAGATCTTCTTTCCTTTTCAGGTCCCACTCATTCTTCGTCTTTCCTATCCACAAAAATGTCGACCCCTTCTTTCCAATACGAAAATTTTCTGAAACCAATGAATTCCATAGCGAGGAGGTTGTTCTGTAACCTCTACGCAGTGTGGCAGCTGTGCAGTCCCAGCTGTGTGAGATCTTCTTTCCCATTTCAGGTCTCACTCATTCTTCATCTTTCATATCTACAAAAATTTCGACCCCTTCTTTCCAATATGAAAATTTTCTGACATGGCTATCAAGCCATGAGTTCTGTAACCATTCTATCCACCGATTAGTGAAGAAAATACCTAATGTAACAAACCTAATAGTGACAAACAACAGAGAAGTATGACATAATTAAGATACAAATGTATTTGAGTAACAAGTATGTATAGAACCTTGGTAATATTATAAGTACAAAGTTGTTGTTTTACTGGAATTGGTCCATCAAACAGTAATTTAAAAAGATATACAAATTCGTGTACAAGCAGGATCTGAAGTGGCAGTGAAACCTATTGTATGCTGTAGAGCTAACTAATTAATAGTAAAAGAGATTGCTTAGTGTTATGAAAAATATGCAGATAAGTTGTAAAAATGAACTCACCTTGTGTAGCAAGGAATGGCAGTGTAATAGAATTGAACAGTGTTTGTGGTTGAGACGTGAAGGACACGTCCCTGAAGTATTTATAAGGTTGGAACTGGCCGTTATTTGGTGTAGTGTGTGACAGGACACACCTACACGTATTGAGGTTATGAGTTGGAGGCGTGAATGCGACCATAGGTACCCTTATGTTAGATAAGACAGAGCAGCTCATGGTGTCCTATAAGTTTAAGGAATTTAGCATTACGCTCGTCCATAATTACTTAATGCATTTTAGTGGTAGGTCGAGAGAGACTACCTGTGGTTTCAGCATCTAATCGAGTGGAAATGGATTGCCACGTGAGCAAACTGATCAGCTACAATACACTATAGATATGGAATAAATGTGCTATCCTATGCTTTAAATGTTAATAGTGAGTGTTAAATAAGTATATACACTAGCATCGTGATTGAGTAACATAATGGCAGACGTGAAACACTATTTATAGCTCAGCATAAATACACTTCGATGAAGTAAGTACATAATTGCAGATGTGGAACTGACACAGCAGCAGAGGACCAATGAGTGGAGTTAGTAATCAACTAAACGTAGTGTGTTTTGAACACTCAGAACTGTACTATTACCACAAGTTACTCACATGTACAAAGAAGCTGAGAAGACAACTACTAATCAAATATACTCATACTATCTCTAAGAATAAGGTAATCAAAGATGAGTCAGTTAAGTTAATAAAATACAGATTTGTCAGGAATGTACCGAGCATTGGATCAGTGTTCCGGCCCAGAAATGTTAAATTGAGATTAAATAGGATTTATGATGGTATACCTTGAGCATAAATTTTCTCTAATACGTGACTAAAGGCGTTTTGAGCCATTTGTTTACCGATTTTATGACAGTTAAGTAACCACGAGAGTAAAATTGAAAAGTTCTGTTAACTTTGTTCCAGCAACATATTGAAGGATAAAATGTATATATCCCCATTTCATTGTGACCCACCCTTAGATGTTAAGTGAACAGAGTCTGAGGCACTCTTTTTGTTTGTTCTACAGGACAAACCAGATAATGGCAGCCTGGTAGCTGCGTGAAAGCGTGGAGTGACTTGGACACAACTCACAGTGACCCCTCCCCTTTCCCCATGTAATTTAGAGTGAACGTGAAGGACGCACACCATAGCAACTTCCCCTCCTCTACCCTTGTGGATGGAAGTGTAGAACGCCAGCCAAAGCGGCTACAACCACGTGTGTAAAAATGATTTGTGAAATTTTCTTTCAGGTTTAGAAAAGAATGCTAAGATATAATCATCTGTTTATGTATGTTGAATAACTGTGTTATTTTCTTTGAATTTGTGTATGTAAAAATGTATTTAATGGATTTAAGATTTTCATAATTTTACATACTTTATGAGTTCGTTTGTCTAAGGCAATACGTATGCCAAAGTGTTTCATTGATTTTGCTTAAATTTTGAGGGATAATATTGCTTAAGAGGCAGTGAACATGTCAGTAATTTAAATAATTGAAGTAGGTAATCAGTTTTCTTTTAATATTTCTATATGTTTACAATTCAATTTTAATTCTCATAGGGAGTTAAGCTGTACCCTTGCTTCCCTTTTTGTAATTAAATTTTTGTTCTCATTCATTAACATTCAAAAAAAAAGAAAAAAATTTAAGTAGAGGGTTCTGTAGGGAAGCAGCCTACTCACGCCGTAATAAAATTCTCATCAGTCTTTCCATTGTGTGCCAGCCCAGTCCGCTGTATCTAGCTCCGACGTCATAAATGTTGCGCAATACTTTAAAAATCAAGTAAATAACCGAAAACGTTTCTAGCATGTCAGGAGCAATACTAAATTAATATGTGTTGAATATCAGTTCGATAACTTTAACCATTTTCGAAATTTGGACGTTTTTCTGTAAAAAATCATTGGCGCAACAGAAAAGAGCTAGAGACTTAAAAATTTATATTTAGATTCCTTTTTCATAATAATTTAATAGAAACAGTCTTCTGGATCTGACAAATTAAGATTTTAGTTGAAATTCATGATGAATGGAGATCCGCTATAATCATAAAGACGTGAGAAGTTTCAATTGAATAACTATAAAATTATAGCGACAGCGTGTCTCCAAAGGGCAGGTTCAGAGCTCGTCTACTGCGTGTAGTGTAATGAAATTAATTCTCTCGCCCAAAATAATTGACTTAGCCACATCAGATTTTTATTATGATTACTTACCTGTGTGCTGAATGCACATTTAAATTGAGAGCTTCATCGGCCATCAGCAAAAGAAGCTATGATTTATTCGGTAACTTAAAGTGGTGCTTTACTAGCCCAGCGGCTAGTTGGGAGAGCCGATTTGATCAGGCGTTCCCTTAGCCGTCCGCACCGCGGCTTTATATATAAGAACGCTGCGCGAGGAAGAAGGCCCCAGTTCTCTCCAGACACTGAATAGCACACCATATGTGTCGGGAGTCGCGTCGCGTCGCGTCGGTATCATTGCTATAAACAGCCTCGGATGCCGTATTAAGTTACTCGGGATACGCGTAACCATGACATTATTTCGAGTGAAGTGTTAATTCTGGGACGACTTTAATTATCTATTTTCAGTTTACGTATGTCGTATTTTCACGTGTCGCCGCGGGACAGACATTCTACCATTATTTAGCGTGGCGTTTGATGAACATTATCATCAAATTATGGCGAGCATTCACTTAAACACTTAATTTGGACAGTTATAGTTGCATCAGCGCATTAGACTCTGAACTGCTCTGTTAGTCAGATTGTGTGGATTCTTTTTTTTCATCTGTGACTTTCAGAATATAGAGAACGTTTTTACACGATCGTTTTTGATTATGAGTCCCAGACAATTTCCTAATTCCTCAGAGCTATAAGCTGTAGCCATAAGTGTGTTTCTCAGATGAAGTGGGCACTAGGAATTCTAATTACAGGCTTCATGTTTTGCTAATCACTTTCTGGTTGCCAATATTGTAGTTAGAGAGCCAGTGTTGAGAACGGCAAAAGACAGCATAAATGATAGAAACAATTATATAACAATTAATTCCACCCGCCGCCCCACATATGCTTAAAACGGCAGGGAATTGCATCTTTTCTACATTACAATTCCACATTATTAAATAACAACATATTTTCCACGAGCCGCCCCACATATGGTGCACTGGCTGGGAAATGCATCTTTTCTACATTACAATTCTACATTATATAAACTATTAATTTCCACCAGCCGCCCCACAATACTACCAACCTCTTTACGTTCAGAATGAAAGACAGGGGCCAATCGGACGAGAACACACTAGGAGCATTAATTATTTACTACCACTATAAAGTTGCCTGACTAAAGCGACAACCTTTGTTACACTATTACATGTACTAGCTGGTCGGTTTGATAACCACATCATTCTTTAATGAAAATGCATTGATTACCGGCCCACACATTGCCTGGAAGACTGGGACCCTAAAACTGTTACAGAATACAATTACATATTTGGAAGAACTTTTACTACACATAGACATATGGAATATAAAAACGACTCTCTTAAATGAAATATAATTAATTACTGAACCAGGCAGTGTCGAGTATATGGGAACCCTCAGACTGTTATAATAATTAATAACGCTTTTACTGACTTGCAGAGTGTCTCGGAAATGTGGACCCTAAAACAGTTATGATATTCAGCACATTTCTTAAGGTACTTTCGAGTTTCAAAATTGTATGACACGTAATATACCCTTCGTAGTACATATTTAACCAAGAGCAATCAGATTTAAACCACATATTATCTGCAGTTGCTTGACTTTCTGATGTCCTTTGAAAGCATGAGTTAAAGCGTCTTATTTTTCTTTTTCAAAAAATCCTTCGATATCAGTGTTTCACCTTTCATATATTCAAAGAATTCAGGTAGAGGTAGTTTTAGTGCTGGTAATATAATTTTAATATTTGAGCAGCTCCTCTGAATTTTTTTGCCTTACAATATTTACATGATCTATCCATTCTCCCAATTGCTATACTTGGATGTTCATTGTATTTTATAGTTGGATCGTAAAGAAATGCCTCATTTTTAAGACAATGGCGTTCTTGCCTCCTTGTGCAGCCAAGATTTGAAGATATCTTCAATGATTGTGCCGCGACCTGATTTATTGTGGGAATATTACTCGTATTTATTAGTTCTGTAACCTGTTAATCATTTTTTTGCTATCCGATCTTTTTCCTGTTTTTCTATACGATTGCTTTCTTCTCCGATCTGTCTCCCTAATAATTTGATGTTGGTCTTCTGTTAGATTACACGTTCTTCATTGAGAATTTTGTCGTAACGTTGCTAGACGAGCTTCTCTTTCTTGTTGGGTTTCGTAGTTCCGCGCCGTCTTTTGTCTTTCAACATTATACGAGGTCGGAAAAGTTGCTTTTACGTTTGAGCATTTTACTCTAATATATATTCAAGTTATTTATCACTACACACAGATATTAATTACTCCTCCTTTAGATGTTGAACTGGAACTGAATCATAGTTTTCGCGAGCAGTTTTCAGTTTGTTCTTCTTTTCCTGCGATTATTACAAATAATATTGGGATGTGCTCAGTAGAGATTACACCAAGCAGTTTGTGTTGGCACCGTCGACCCTTAATTACGTTAACATTATAATTTTCGATGCCCAAAACCGCCCACTTCCACCCACCGCAACCAAAACACTATAGTGCACAATGCGAGACTTAAGACTGCAGCCACGCATTTACGCCATTGGTCTGCAGTGAAGAGTTTTGGCTACAGAGTAAAATAAATGGAAAGACGTCACACACACACACACACTATATATATATATATATATATATATATATATATATATATATATATATATATATGAGAGAGAGAGAGAGAGAGATCAGGGGAAAAATATTTACTTCTTGAACAACTACACTCATGCTCATAAGTTAAGGATAATGTTGATACATGGTGAAACAACGCTCTGGTGGGCGGTTTTCGGGTTTAAATCACCTCAGGGTATGACGATGCAGTGCGTTTGACCTACGGTCGTCGCACGGTGGCGCTGGCAGGAGTCCACATACACAGAGGTATGTTGGTGCATGTCAAAGTACGGTGCAGCGAGTAAGTGTGCAGACATTTTCAGACGTGCTAATAGTGACTGTGTGTTGAAAATGGCTCAAAGAACACACATTGATGACGTTATGTGGGGTAGAATACTAGGTCGACTGGAGGCTGGTCAAACATAGCAAGTTATAGCACGGACCCTATGTGTGCCACAAAGGGTGATCTCAAGATTATGACAAAAATTCCAGCAGACAGGAAACGTGTCCAGGCGCTACAAAATGGGACGTCCACAGTGTACAATACCACAAGAAGACCGATATCTCACCATCAGTGCCCGCAGACGGCCACGGAGTACTGCAGGTAGCCTTGCTTGGGGCCTTACCGCAGCCACCGGAACAGATGTCTCCAGACACATAGTCTACAGACGACTGAACAGACAGGGTTTTTTCTCCTGGAGACCTGCAAGGTGCATTCCACTGACCCTTGTCACAGGAGAGCCCATAAAGCCTGGTGTCAAGAACACAGTACATGGTCATTGGAACTGTGGTCCCAGGTTATATTCACGGACAAGTCCAAGTATAGTCTGAACAGTGATTCTTGCTGGGTTCTCATTTGTTGTGAACCAGGAACCAGATACCAACCCCTTAATGTCCTTGAAAGGGACCTGTATGGTCGTGGTTTCGTGGTGTAGGGTGGGTTTATGATTGGTGTACGTACTCCACTGCATGTCTTTGAGAGAGGAACTGTAACAGGTCAGGTGTATTGGGACATCATTTTGCACCAGTATGTCCATCCTTTTCAGGGGTGCAGTGGGTCCCACCTTCCTCCTGCTGGATGATAATGCACGGCCCCACCGAGCTGCCATCGTGGAGGTGTACCTTGAGACAAAATAAATCAGGCAAATGAAGTGGCCTGCCTGTTCTCCAGACCTAAACCCCATTGAGCACACTTGGGATGCTCTCGTTCGCTGTATGGCTCCATGTCTTCAAACCCCTAGGACACTTCAGGAGCTCCGACAGGCACTGGTGCAAGCAGCTCCTCGACCACCTGATCCAGAGAATGCCAGCCCGTTGTGTGGCCTGTGTACGTGTGCTTGGTAATCATATCCCATATTGATCTCAGGGTGCATGCGCAGGAAACAGTGGCGTTTTGTAGCACATGTGTATCGGGACGGTTTTTTCCACTTATCACCAATACCGTGGACTTACAGATCTGTGTTATGTGTGTTCCCTATGTGCCTACGCTATTAGCGTCAGTTTTGTGTCGTACCACATTGTGTGGCACCACATTCTGCAATTATCCTTGGCTTGGTTCAGATGGCTCTGAGCACTATGCGACTTAACTTTTGAGGTCATCAGTCACCTAGAACTTAGAACGAATTAAACCTAACTAACCTAAGGACATCACACACATCCATGCCCGAGGCAGGATCCGATCCTGCGACCGTAGCGGTGGCTCGGTTCCAGACTGTAGCGCCTAGAACCGCACGGCCACTCCGGCCAGCAATTATCCTTAATTTATGAGCGTGAGTGTATCTCGTTTTGGCTTTTGAACATTCCTGTATTTGTGGAAATGATTTTGTTGGTTGATATCTTCTACGTAACACTATTCAATGTAATGAACACAATCCTTATACAATGCTAAACATGTTAATCATATTTCGATACTAGTAATATTAAACAGGGATGGTTCTCCGTCTGCTACAGTAAAAAGAAAAAAAAAATCTACCCTTAAGTAGGGAAATGACCGTCTTTCTTTTAACATCAGTGGACATAATGTTAAAAATTATTAAATTGATTGCATAATGTTGTAAGGTGGCAGCATAAATGGTCAGATTCACACCTTACATGAGACCTTTACAAATCGCAATGAGAAGGTGAAGATGACACCTAACGTAAACCGACAGTTAGGAGAACATTTGCCTATCAATATGTACTGCAAAAAGGGATGACAGTCAATCGACGGTAATTAACACACCATTCCTATACAATGTATGTCTTTGAGCGGAAAGTATAACAGGGAAACCGAGTCGAGCTGCAGTTAGTTTTGAAAAGCCAGCTCCACAACAACGTAGCGAAACCGCGCTGCGGGAATTACGCCGGCAACCACATAAAGGAATGGCAGGAAAGAGAACAGCGACCCCGGGCCAGGTGATTCAAGCTGGAGAGCCGCCTGTAGCGAGGGCATCGGTACAAGGGCACAGAAGAAGCTTTAGAAAACCGTGTTTCGAAATTCCAATGGGATACGAACAAAAGCAAGTGACGCATTTTCGTCCAGCGAGTGCGAGACATGGAAAGGTCAATCAATGTACTTTAGGCATCTAGAATGGGCACAAAACGTCCGATTGTTGGAAACTCACTAGGAAGGAGAAAACTACTGAAGTTTCGACGCAGTTTGATAGAAGGGACGTTGCTATTAGTAGAGGGTGTTTCTACAAAACAAGAGGAACGCTCCTATTGGTCAAAAAAAGCCGTGACGTGAGAGAGGAACCCAAGTGGAGAGAGGCAGTTTTGCCATGAGTGGGACAAGAGAGAAATTTTGTGGTGGGGACGCTTCTCTGAACTGGCGTCGAAAGCAGAACAGAGCGCTTAACGCTCCGTACGACGCAGAGAAGAAATTGGTGTGGACACTGCGTTCACAGCGGCTGCACTCCAGCTAAAATTAGCTGTAGCAACGTTTAGTTCCAACTGTGGAGAAACGAACCAGCCAAATTAGTTAATTATTCTTGCTAGAACTGAGAGGGCACTACAATATGCACGCTCCTCCAACCATGCGCGTGTATATCGCCACATAATAAGACCAGGGATGAGTACATGTTTCCTCGCATAATGAGAAACATAGGTTAAGTTTCTGCCGGTAAGTTCAGTAAAGGCCAGATTAGTTTTGTAGGAATTTCAGTGGGAGAGAGCGGCCTTGCGGACAGCAGCACGTCACAGCTTAAGGAAAATACCGCGTGCAGAGGCGTAAACTTTGTTGGTTTACCAGCTTGCGTCCACTGTAAACTCGAGCGGCTTTGGGTAATCTTGCGCTCAAATTTGTCACTTAACTAACCATCCACCGTAGACTTGATTGTCATCCTAAATGGTACCGAAATTTGAACCGGAATCGGACGATTTTCGTAGTACTGACCAACATCATAACGTATGTGTAGGAGCAATTTTGTAAAGAAACGTCCAATTATACTTTCATATGAAGAAGCTTGCACAGGATAGAGTAGCATGGAGGGCTGTATCAAACCAGTCTCTGGACTGAAGACCACAACAACAACAACATATTGTGCTTAGGATTAATGTAAAGAAACTTCCAATTAAACTTTCATAATATTGTGCTTAAGATTAATGTTCTTTCAGAGAGTTAATATTCAACATTGTTGTGTATAAATTTATTTCACTTTTTGATGTTGGCAAGATGCGTTATCAAAATGGTTCAAATGGCTCTGAGCACTATGGGACTCAACTGCTGAGGTCATCAGTCCCCTAGAACTTAGAACTAGTTAAACCTAACTAACCTAAGGACATCACAAACATCCATGCCCGAGGCAGGATTCGAACCTGCGACCGTAGCGGTCTTGCGGTTCCAGACTGCAGCGCCTTTAACCGCACGGCCACTTCGGCCGGCAGATGCGTTATCCATTGCGCTGTTTTTATGTTGGCGAGTTGAAAACTGTGTGAAAAGCTGTAATGTGGTAAGAAGTATTGCGACATTAAACTTGTCATTTCACCTCACACAGTTGTTCTCAATTCAGGAATAAGCAAGCAAAAACAAAACCCTGCAACCTTACAATGTAAACGGTCTTTGACGAACTGTAGCTACTTCGATAGCAGATTGCATAGGTAGGTGTTCCTGTTCATGACCCTCCACATGCAACGCTTGTTAGTGACGCTGTGGGTGCCGTGTCTGTGTTACTCGAACTGACAGGCACGTGGGGGCAGCTGAAGGTTTTGCACATACAAACAGCTGACTTACAGTCACTCTTCACAACCAAACTAGTGATGTGCGAGCATAGCTGCGGGAAACGGATAGTTTGATCTGTAAAACCTCTTCTTCGCAACGTCAAAATAGTTTAGGGCATTCAGCAATACGTCGCATTGAAATCAACAAATGTTATTTCCATATGATGCTCTTTTAAGATAATTATAAACAATTTATCCTCGCTTCTCACTGCAGCTGTGGGTACTTCAAGATCTAGCCCTAGGCTAATGTTTGTTGTACACGCTCACCCCACGTCCTTCCACGTTTTCCTTTGCAACATTTACAGATCCCAAACACACAGAGGCTTTCCTCCACCTTTTCGTAACAGTTACATTTCCTATACGAGAACCAGAGAACTTACAGAAAATGTTTCTCTCATTCAAGCCACAGAAGGAAATAAATCTCATAACAACGATCAGTAGAATAAGTACACAAAACTGAGAGCACACAAAGTAAATCATAATACACCCATATTTACAGAAGTAGTACAAAAGAGTTGTGTGGTAAAGGCTGCAGTATAAAGCATTAGTATTACAACAGGAGCGTTATTGTTCGTATAAATACCAAATTGATATAGTCGGAAGCTCCATACTGATATTTAGAGATGACGCTGTTCTGGATGCAACGGCCAGACATTTTAGAGAAATTCAGGTAGAACTGTGTGTATTGACACTTGATAAACAAAGTGGCAGTTGATTTTCAACATAAGCAATTGTAAGGTGCTGCACATACAAAGACGTGCAGACCCGTTACTACTGCATTACAGCATCTACACTCCTGGAAATTGAAATAAGAACACTGTGAATTCATTGTCCCAGCAAGGGGAAACTTTATTGACACATTCCTGGGGTCAGATACATCACATGATCACACTGACAGAACCACAGGCACATAGACACAGGCAACAGAGCATGCACAATGTCGGCACTAGTACAGTGTATATCCACCTTTCGCAGCAATGCAGGCTGCTATTCTCCCATGGAGACGATCGTAGAGATGCTGGATGTAGTCCTGTGGAACGGCTTGCCATGCCATTTCCACCTGGCGCCTCAGTTGGACCAGCGTTCGTGCTGGACGTGCAGACCGCGTGAGACGACGCTTCATCCAGTCCCAAACATGCTCAATGGGGGACAGATCCGGAGATCTTGCTGGCCAGGGTAGTTGACTTACACCTTCTAGAGCACGTTGGGTGGCACGGGATACATGCGGACGTGCATTGTCCTGTTGGAACAGCAAGTTCCCTTGCCGGTCTAGGAATGGTAGAACGATGGGTTCGATGACGGTTTGGATGTACCGTGCACTATTCAGTGTCCCCTCGACGATCACCAGTGGTGTACGGCCAGTGTAGGAGATCGCTCCCCACACCATGATGCCGGGTGTTGGCCCTGTGTGCCTCGGTCGTATGCAGTCTTGATTGTGGCGCTCACCTGCACGGCGCCAAGGCAGAAGCGACTCTCATCGCTGAAGACGACACGTCTCCATTCGTCCCTCCATTCACGCCTGTCGCGACACCACTGGAGGCGGGCTGCACGATGTTGGGGCGTGAGCGGAAGACGGCCTAACGGTGTGCGGGACCGTAGCCCAGCTTCATGGAGACGGTTGCGAATGGTCCTCGCCGATACCCCAGGAGCAATAGTGTCCCTAATTTGCTGGGAAGTGGCGGTGCGGTCCCCTACGGCACTACGTAGGATCCTACGGTCTTGGCGTGCATCCGTGCGTCGCTGCGGTCCGGTCCCAGGTCGACGGGCACGTGCACCTTCCGCCGACCACTGGCGACAACATCGATGTACTGTGGAGACCTCACGCCCCACGTGTTGAGCAATTCGGCGGTACGTCCACCCGGCCTCCCGCATGCCCACTATACGCCCTCGCTCAAAGTCCGTCAACTGCACATACGGTTCACGTCCACGCTGTCGCGGCATGCTACCAGTGTTAAAGACTGCGATGGAGCTCCGTATGCCACGGCAAACTGGCTGACACTGACGGCGGCGGTGCACAAATGCTGCGCAGCTAGCGCCATTCGCAGCTAGCGCCAACACCGCGGTTCCTGGTGTGTCCGCTGTGCCGTGCGTGTGATCATTGCTTGTACAGCCCTCTCGCAGTGTCCGGAGCAAGTATGGTGGGTCTGACACACCGGTGCCAATGTGTTCTTTTTTCCATTTCCAGGAGTGTATATCACTAAATTGTTCATTGCGTCGCGGGGTGTTTTACCGTTTAATTTTCAGAAGCGTATGCTCAAAGAAAAGCACAGAAGAAGTCAAGAAGAATGTCACTTACTCCCGTATACGAACTGACAATGACAGAAAAATCACAGAACTTTTAATTCTTATGCATTTTACTGATCGTAGTTTGTTTTTCCCAGCACACAATTTGCGAATGTAACCCCAGGTACCCAAGCCACATCCTGTACGATGGCTTGCCGAGATGATGCAGAAAGTGCGACACAGTTCCTGACGTGATATTTCTTTTCCTGCAGATGGCCCCGCTCTGGGTCCGGATCCTTTGTCCCTGCAGGGCTGGGGCAGAAGAGGGCGAAGGGTGGTGCAGAGAGCAGGTGAGTGGTCGTCCGCAAGTCAGTCTGTCCTAGATGTACGTGAGTGTAAAGCGCCATAGCAGTGCTTAGGAACGTTCAGATCGCGTTTACTGCAGCCACTGGTTATTACATCATATTGTAACTTAGTATCAGGTATAGGACGAACTGGACTTTGCAAAGCTCCATTAGTGGCTCGCGTTTACGGACAATGCAGCATAGACATACTGCAAACTATTCACCGTATACACAGCGTAACCGGTTGGTTCTTATTTTCCAAGTTTGGTTTTCTTCTTTGTGGTACCTGCAAGTTTACTTCTATTGCCGAAAAAAATTAGTTATTTTTGAGTTGGGCTCAATAAGAAAAGGGACGGAGGGCCACTGAGGCCTAAAACTTGAAATTAATAGGCACACTGCACTAAAATCTGGTGATTATAGCTTAAGTATCTAGTTTGGGAGTGGCTAATTAGTTAATAACTTATACTTTCAACTTAATGATTAATATTGCTGTATAAAGTTTAAAAATGCAATATAAAGGGTCCAGTCACATTAACTTCACCACCGTCTATGTACACCGTCCGCGTGCAGCAACGGCTCACAGACGGCCGATGGCAGCACTAGCAGTGGAGGGTATGCTGGATGTAAATTTTAAGTTGGCAAACCAGAATAACTCGAAAAATAAGCTTCACACGAAAAAAAAGTGTAGAATACAAATATTTTCGAGGGGGACATTTGATGGATCTAAAATTAGCCCGCCACCCCCAGCCCCATGGGTATGGGGCGGGAGGCAACTTTAAAATTTCAAATGGGAACCCACATTTTTTATTGCAGAAACAGATTCTACATAAAAAAAACTACGTACATTTTGTCTTAAATATTTGTTTTGATTCTTGGCAGATGGTGCTGTAATTCAAGAAAATCCATGTTCTCATTTTTGCTTGGAAAATGGTTACGGATAAATAAAAAATACTTATTTACTTCGTAAATTTTTTATTCGCTAAAACTAAAACCCTCCCTCTCTCCCCACCCTAAGTATTTTTTATTTATCCGTAACCATTTTCCACGCAAAAATGAGAACATATCCCTATGGGGAGAGAGGGAAAGTTTTAGTTTCAGCGAATTAAAATTTACGAAGTAAATAAGTATTTTTTATTTATCCGTATCCATTTTCCACGCAACAATGAGAACATGGATTTTCTTGACCCAAGTATTTGGGTCAACATTTGTAAATGTCTAATTCCTCTCTCTCAAACCACACCCTACAGGGAGAGAGGGAGGGTTTCAGTTTTAGCGAATCAAAATTTACGAAGATAACTATTTTCCACGCAAAAATTAGAACATGGATTTTCTTAAATTACAGCGCCATTTACCAAGAATCAAAACAAATGTTGAAGACAAAATGTACGCAGTTTTTTTATGTAGAATCTGTTTCTGCAATAAAAAATGTGGGTTCCCATTTGAAATTTTAAAGTTACCCCCCGCCCCACCTCCAGGGGGCTCGGGTGGCAGGCTAATTTTAGCACCAGCAGATGTCCCCCTCGAAAGTAATCAACTTTGTATTCTACACATTTTTTCGTGTGAAGCTTATTTTTCGAGTTATTCTGGGTTGTCAACTTAAAATTTACACCCTGAATAAAGCGCGGAGAGGGGAAACGGAAAATAGTGCAGTCGTTGTCGTAGTGCAGAAATAAAGCGATTAATTTGATGTCCAAAAATGTATGATCATTGATTTTAAGGCCAAGAGTGGAAGCATTTCCGCAACGGTTAAGTATATAAACTGTCCGCATGCTGCCGTGGCTGAAATATATATCGTGCATGGCATAATGGCGCTAATGCCAAACTGGTACCGAGGCAACTGCGGTGCATCACGGGACGTAGATGACAGGGATGAACGATGGCTACGAGATGTGTACGGGCCAATAGACCTGCAACTATGGAGCAACTGACACCCAGGTGAAACAAGGGGCTACGAACAGTGTCTCCTCAACGACCCTTCAGCGGAAGTTCCTGCATATGAGACACCGCAGCAGTCAGCTTGTTCATGCAACCATGCTGCCTGCTGTTCCTGGAAGACGAGATCTGGAACTAGTACGCTAGTACCGCAAGTAGACGTCCAGTGAGGGCGACAAGTGGGCTTCAACGATGATTCAGATTTTATGCTCCATCGGACGAATGGCCTTTGGTGTGTGATGCCCTACAACAACCGTTAATTTTCCAAGTCAGGGCAACAATCGTAATACTCCGTGGAATGTTTTCATGACATTCTTGCGTGACCTCGTCATTCTGGAAGGCACAATGGTCAACACAATCGTGCAGCTATCCTTGGGAACCACGCCCACCCATAAATGCGGTTTGTTTTTCCTCGGCGCGATGACATTTACCAGCAGGACAACGCAACATGTCACACAGCTCGCAGTGTACGTGCGTCGCTAGAATAGTACCAGGATGAGATTACCTTACTCCCCTGGGCACCAAACTCTCTGGATTTAAACGCAATCGAGAATCTGATGGACCACCTCGCTCGGAGTGTTCGCGCTATGGAACTTCAACCAACCTGGCTACGGTACTGGAATCGCCTTGGCTCCACATCTCTGTCAGTACCTTCCGGAACGTTACTGCCACACTTCCTGCACATCCGCGCTGCAAAATGGGTTAATAGGACTTCTGACAGGTGGTGACATTAATGTGACTGGACCGTGTGTGATGTAACCATGCTGTCGTGACGCAAATATGACGAGGAAATTACACTGTCTTTTAATAACCCTATTCTGTGACAAGTCTGTTTCCCCTGTAAACTTTATAATAATAATACTTGATGATAATTAAATAAATAATTAATTAAAAGGAAAACTACTAAATGAAAAGTAAAATGAACCTAAATATTGCACCCGCACACACACACCACTTTCTTAGTCTCTATAATAAACACTATTTTTTGTCCGAAAATGCACACGATCGACTACGTAAAAAAAATCATTTCACTCCTTAGTTAATTATATTCTTTTTTTACCTTTTTTATTGTTTGAAGTGAAGGTCGGTAGATTCGTGGCGTGCTGAATAACGTTTAATTTGGGTTTCTATAATCACAGGGAAATTACTAACTGTCTTCTCCCCTCCCGAGAAAATTCAGAACAGTTCAATTTATTTTCGTGGGTATCGCGTTGGCAACGTAAGATAAAGTGTAGTAAAGCAACATCTGTAACATTCATAAATTGGGAACTGATGATCGTTACTACGAAATGAAAGCAGAAATGCCAAATTAAGCAATTATTATTTAACGAAAGAAGCTTTTTATACAGACGCCTGACATATCGTGCATTAATCTCATAGTTTTAGACATAACAAAGAATTTTTGCCGTATTCCAGAAAAATACGTAAAAATTGCAATAGTCTTAGGCCGAATCTGGAGAGAAAGAAAAAAGTATTCATAGTAAAGTCATATCAGTAATCGCAATTGGCGATAATAATGACACAATTAAACAAAATCCTAATAGGAACATAATTTCAGTTCATTTGAACAAAATGGAAGGAAACAAGTGTCTGATAGAGTAAGATGCTGTCGGAAAGGTGCGCGACTAAAGAAGAGAAAGAAAAGACGAGCGCGCATTCTTATATAGAACAAAATACAGATGATAATGCTACGCCGCTTTCATTAACCTAGGCGTACATATTCGCTGAGTTGCAGTGCTGTTCATTAACTCAGTGGTTAAATTACATCTTTAACTCTTGATATTTCGATAGGAAAGGAAAACAGTATGTTATTACGTCGCGGGCAGGGCACAATAATACAACTTATGGCCACTCGGATACAACCTCAGCCACTTCATTCTGCTTCTGTTCCTCGTTTTTTTCTAAACAATTCACGAAAATCAACGTTTACAATGTTCAGTTTACTAACGAGGTCTATACCGTTGACGAAAACATCATTTTTATGACACTCCAAATGATGTGACTTAAAGGAACTGTCACTGGAGTCAGATCTGGTGCAAAACAATATTCTTCCATCAAAAACAATCTGATTGACCCAGCTGTGTGATTTGATTGAATCCTACTTTAACCATTTTAATATTTCTATCTGAAGGTTTTGCTTCACAATTCAATGTAAACACTGTATTCAGTTTTGATTCAGTATTCCCATTGGGATGACAGAATGCGGTGTTGACAGGCTGAAATGACAACTGGTATAAATAAATAAATGTCTAATGATGGCCTTGTAAGCCGAAAATCGCTTAACACAATAATTTAGTACTGTAGAACAAAAGCAAGTAGAGCTTTTCATTTAAATAAATAATACACTTTTTCGCAAAAAAATGAAAGAGCGAGAAGACTAGGTCCGATGCTAATGTAAATTGGTACATGTACACACCATCGGTGGATATGTAAAAGATAATACAGTTGCAATTCTCTGTGACACCTAGAACCAGATTATATTAGTGCTGTTCGTATTTAGTGTTGTTACCAGGCCTGATAGGGAGTATAAGAAGTGTGTGTGTGTTTGTGTGAAAGATACAGGGACGCAGCATACTTATGTCACAGAGTTTGAAAGAGGCTTCTTTGTGGATGTCCATTTGGTCGCCTGATCGAATAGTGAAATATACATATTTGTAGGGTTTCAGATGTGACGTTGGTTCGATGTTGAAGTGAATGGGAATGTATAGGGGGCATAGTCATGGTGAAAGTTCCATTCGATCATATCTGACCACCACAAGAACGGATCACCATATAGAGCACCAAGCAAATCGTAACCACTTCATATCCCAGCCTATTATCTGAGATTAAGTGGTTGACACCCTGCAACATTGTGTCCTTCTGCGTCACTGATGTGAATGAACTGCAACCTTCTGTATTACTTAAAAGAAAAAGAAATGAACAGGAACTTATTGAATAATACTGTATTATATACTGCTTTATACTCAGCAAATACTTTCCAAAAGCTTTACACAAGCGTATTAAATTGATTACGAACAGCAGCATACAAATTTCGGATGAAAATATCCATCGCCATCGAAGGAGTTGGCAGTGAGGATGAATTGGGGCTCTAAGGCCGCTTCTATCTACTTTCTGTAACAGTAGGCCTGAAAAATTACTGCCTCCAGTTTTACGTATTTCAACCTTCAAAATTTCACACTGTTTCTCGTGCAGTTGACACAGAACACATAAGTCCATAAAGATGATATGTAACGACTGTAAGATGCGACTTAAAATAATACCTTTTCATGCGTGAATACTTTCTTGGTCCTTTTCTAAATACTACCATCATACTTCAAAAATGGCTCTGAGCACCATGCGACTTAACTTCTAATGTCATCAGTCGCCTAGAACTTAGAACTAATTAAACCTAACTAACCTAAGGACATCACACACATCCATGCCCGAGGCAGGATTCGAACCTGCGACCGTAGCGGTCGCTCGGCTCCAGACTGTAGCGCCTAGAACAGCACGGCCACTCCGGCCGGCCATCATACTTCTTCAGACTTTTCAGTCACGATTTCTCATTATGTTTTGCGAATTAAAGTCAACGGTAATTTCTTTCCATGCTTATTATTTCTTGGTCGTCGTAACGTTATTAGTTTTTTTGCTCTCTGTACGATTTCCATCAACGAATGTTTTTTTGTAGCGAAGAATTTCGAGGAATATACCCTTTTCTTCGTATTCTCCATCTTAACAAAACAACCACTTAAATAATAAATAGTGCGTATCTATGATGTACGATTAATATCTGCTCTCGAAGCACGATAATCGCGTCGGTTTTAGTGTAGTTGCAATGCGTGTTTTGTGCAAATTTAGATTAACTCTGCATTTTGTTCAGTGGATCCAAGTTTAGTGTCAAACGATGCAGTGGAGTCCTGAACAAAGTTAAGTATCTGAACTAAGGTCAAATTCGACCTTCATCAGCGATTTTTATACACAGGCCGTACGAAATATTACTTCACCACGAGCGACCACAGCTAATACTTCACACCAAATGAAGGATTCCAAGCACACGACTTGACCAAAGTGTGCCTCGGCCATTATATGCCAAATTACAGTCTGAAATTTATCGTCACTGATTTTGAATTCTTCAAGGGTGGTTAGTTGGACTTGTGCTTGCATTGCCAGTCTTTCCCCCAGCAATGCTCTTGAGAATGATTTCATACATCTGACGGCTGCAGAACGCACACAGTTTCTCAGCTGCTGTGATCTAATTCGTTCTCATCCTCAGTCATCATTTCCCGCACAGATTTTGTGGCAGTTTGACGCACAGTTAATAGACATACGCGCAAATTGTAAAAGTAAACCTTTAATACACATAGCAGTTTGCTTCTCTTCATTTCATCTGAGTGAAACTCCCGGAAATATATTTTGTCCCTTACACGAACAACGGAGAAAAGCACTGTGCTTTTCATGACTCATACTTTCCCCCGAAACTCAGACACGAATGGGATGTACTGAGTTATGCTGTAAAAAGAAACGTCCATCTACCTTTTTTGGTTAAAAAAATGGTTGAAATGGCTCTGAGCACTATGCGACTTAACTTCTGAGGTCATCAGTCGCATAGAACTTAGAACTAATTAAACCTAACTAACCTAAGGGCATCACATACATCCATGCTCGAGGCAGGATTCGAACCTGCGACCGTAGCGGTCGCTCGGCTCCAGACTGTTGCGCCTAGAACCGCACGGCCACTCTGGCCGGCTTTTGGTTTCACTCACTCGTCATTTCAATGGACCATTGCAAACTGACATTTCAGAATGTATTCGCTTAAGAAGACTGAAGTAAACACTTTTCCTACATTAAGTAACGAATGAATTCGTAATGCATAAGTAATGCTTTTCGAAGTCCAAGATTTTCATATTTTCTCTAAATTTCCCAATTTTGGAATCCTAGGGGAACCACTTCCTTTTCCTGACGTGAGAAAATTTCGCACAACTTAACTTTTTGCGTCAAATGGAACCAAGATAGGAGGTAGAATTATAAAAAAATATAGTAAATTTTAAAAAAGTTCTGTATAAGGGTCGCGTTGCTTTGTACCTTCTCGGTGTGTTTTTTAATTATAAACAAAGAAAACGTTGGTCAAGTCGCATATCCAAATGCCTACACATGTTAGTCGTAACATAACATCTACCTGGTGTACATGAAAACTACTCTTCGCTTTAAGAGCCACAAATTATAATCAAAATAATGTTGGATGAATATTAATGGTAATGGAAGAGTGTGACCACACAACAAATAACCTCCATCAAGTTAAACTATTGGGCAAACGCCCACACAGAACGTGCACTTTTCGCCTCAAATACGACAGCCATGTAAATAGCACTATGTGGGAACCTGTCTGCTACTATCATGCAACGTTTTATCTCAGGGGGCGACTTAATATCCAGTTCTGCTATAACGGAGGGGGGATTAGAAATTAGTGTCCAAAATAGTCAAAAACAAGAAGAATACTCAAAGTGAACACGGCAACAAGCCTCCACGGAATCCGTGTCACATGGACAGACAAAACACGGACGTAGCAGCTCTAGGATATTTTACGTCCCTCGTTGATAATAGCAACCAATCTGAAGGTGAACCTATGGAGAGACCAGAATAACGGACACACCCCGATTGATAACAGAGCTACTTATTATGCATAATCTTGCAATCAATGTAATAACAAGCAAACAACATCTATGGGCAACGAGTATCTAATAATTATCTAATTATTGACAGGCTGAGGAGACTTCTGCGGCTGCTGGGGACCTGAAGAGCAGCAGATGTCACGAGAAGACTGCGAAGTCTGCCAACGTCATGAAGTGCAGAGGACCAGAAGAGAATTGCACTGAGGATGGTAGTGTATTGGAAGGAAGAGAACCAGATGAGGAGATTACTCTCACTGCCAGTGTAGTGATGGGCAGTGGTCGAACAGAGAATTGCACTGAGGATGGCAGTGTATTGGAAGGAAGTGAACCAAAGGAGGAGATGATTCTCGGTGCCAGGTTTACGGAGAATGGTAGTCGAAAAGAAAATTCCACTGAGGGTGGCTCTGTATTGAAGAGTAGTGAACCAAATGAGGTAACTATTGTGGCTGACAGTACCATGCAGGTTGGCGGATCAGATGAAGCAACTGCTGAGGCTGGCAGGGAGCTGCAGGCTAGCGACCCAAATTTGGAGCAGCACCGAGAAGCGAATTCCTGTTAGGGGAACAGTGATGCAAAACGATTTCTGATTACTGGCCCACCTGCAAATACCCCATTTTCCAGAAAGTAAATGTGATTCTTCTATACATTTCTCTGTAAAATCCTTTTTTGTTTCTGTTTAATTCGATAAAATAAATTAACCAGTTTAATTCGCATTTAGATGTATTATTACTATTTTTATTGTCACAGTGTTGTGATAAAATCTTCTCCTTTTGATCAGCTTTCTGATGAAATATCAATACTACACGAATGAAGTGTTTCTGAATCAGTTGCTTAACACAGATCTATCTCCACTATTACACTTTTTGTATGAGAATAGGAATAGTCGCCGAAATTTGTGTCCTGCCCGTGCGATGCCTCAGACAGGAAGAATGGCTACAGAATGGCGAAAAATATTTCGCAATGCTAAGACAAATGCTAGGCGGCTGACTCATAGCAGCGATTTAATATTACTGGTACAGTTATAACATCTTTGCCTTCTGTTCACATCTTTAAAAATTACGTATCGGATAGCTGGATGCTACATCGTTCCTAATTATAATACAAACTGTAAGAAGCATTACTGATGAAGTCATCAGTATGCGTGTATGCCGTCCGCAGTACGTACGGCTCAGCGCGGTAATGCAGCCAACGCTTTGTACTGAGTTCGGCGTGAAGCTGAGAATGCGACATATAAGGAAAATTAACCACTAGCAAGAACTTTTAAATGTTGGTGGGACCTTTGTCCAACTAGTGTAGGCCGCATAACGACATCGTTGTTAGCATTCTTTGCATAATATGCGTGAAAATCCTGCAAGGTACAAATAAAATGACCGGTCCAAGCAAGGACGTACACCGTAAGACACAATGCAAAGTGTTCGGTCATTAACGTCCAATAACAACGTGCCATCGACGCCTCTGTTCCAGCCGTGATCCTCTGAAAACACATCACACAAATTAAAAATCATGTAAAAGTGACATGATTTTTGTTAGAAATAAAAGGTAGAATAACTTTAACTTCATACTACGAGCCCTAATTACCATTTACACAATAATCTTTACAATGAGCACAGTAGAATGGCGTCCTTACCTTACGAGAGCGAGACAACGAAATAAAGAAAATGAGACTTCAGGAGTCGACACACTCAAGTAAATGCGTAAATTGAAAATGAGAGCAGGTGCATCGTTTACAGAGTTATTTCACAAACAGTTCATACATGCAAAATAGAACGAATAAAAACTAATAACACCACCAACCAAGAAGTGACAGTGTGGAAGGCGAGTGGCCGCAAATCCCGTCGATATGCCACCTAGAGACTGTGACCCAACAATTCGGATTGAGCTGCAAGAGGTACTAACATTACAGCAATTGCTGGAGGAAACATTGACACTGATTTGGTCCGACTTGTACTCGTTGGTTAATTGGCACTCTATGTATGATAGTTGCATAAGCATGTAGGGCTGGGTTTGGTTCTAAACAAATAACTACCACTATTCAAATGTGTACTACCCATGTGGATATACTGTGGTCTAGCCGGAATACTGTAAGATGGTCGGTTCACAATTGAATAGCGCGTTGGTGTAAAAATGAGCAATGCTGTGATTAAGTCCCGAATTTCCACCTACTCTTGCAGTAGCTCTGAATTATGCTTGGAGATGTAAGGCTCACAGAGTGATTGCAGTGGGAAAATTAGAGGCTAACACAAAGGATTTTCCTGGGAGACAATCAGCAAGAGAAGTTCCGTAGTTTGTTTCCTCTAAAAATGAGAGAGAACATTCTTCCGTGAGTTTCGTGTGCGTATAAATGGATGGGCAGGCATCTTCATAGGTAGACTAAATTTACACCTACATCTGTATGCATATTTCGCAAGCCATCGAGTGGTGTGTGGCGGAGGGTACCCTGTACCACTACTAGTCATTTTCTTTCCTATTCTATTCGCAAATAGAGCGAGGGAAAATACTGTCTAAATGCCTCTGTATAAGCGCTAATTTCTCGTGCCTTATCTTCTTGGTGATTATGCAAAATTTCTGACATATCTTGAAAACACATCTCAGTACGTTTCCGTTTGCAGTTGGTGGAGGGGAAGTATGCCAACGACCTCGCCGCAGTGGAAACATTTGTTCCCCTCAGATCATCAGAGTTAAGACCTGTCTGGATGAGCTTACAGTTGGATGGGTGACCATCTGGTCTGCCGAGCGCTGTTGGCAAGCAGGGTGCCCTCAGCCCTTCTGAGTCAAACTGAGGAGCTACATGATGGAGAAGTAGCGGCTCCACCCTCGTAAATTGACATACGGCCGGGAGAAGTGTGTGCTGACCGCATGCCCCTCCATATCAGCGCATCCAGTGACGCCTATGGGCTGAGAATGACACGGCGGCCAGTCAGTACCATTGGTCCTTCATGGCCTGTTCGGGCGGAGTTTAGTTTTAGGAGGGGAAGTATAATGTTCACCAACCTGGTATGAGTTAATTCTGAGAAGAGTAGGACAGCTTTTGCGAGTCTTGGAATCATCAACAGCTGCCTGGCACGGCGAGCTGTGGCTTTTCACAGCCAGCGATACAGCGCTGACGTGCAGGGGGTGGTTGGAGGCCCAGTGGCAGTGGTGGCAACTGTTCGCCTGCAACACGGTGGGGGGCGGGGTTAGGGCATCGCAGGGGCAGGGAGGACAGTGAAGTATCCTACTGTCCCCATAGACCGGCATGTCTCAGTTATCAGCAGGATTAGTTTGGGAGCAATACACCAGATTTCTAAGTGACTTACTTCCACCAGCCGAAGTGATTATCTGGCCTATAGGAAGCTCCGAGAGAAATCACGGAAGCATCTGTGACAGTTACCTGGTGATTTACTTCGACTGCGAGAAAAATATTATCACTATGCAGAGGGAATCTCATGAACAGTTTCATCAATTAGTTAACCAATTTTGTTAGTGACGCGCCGCCAGGCGGTTGGAAGCGAGTGCGAGAGTGCCGCGGATATAATTCGCTTTCTGGAGTGGTAATCAGGCGTTTTTGCCTTGCTGTGAGATCTCTTAATGACATTTCTGTCTTTCATGTACACAGGGAGACATCGCAATAAAATCGTAATAAAATCTTTACAACTACTCTGTGCTGCTATTTTGCTACATCAAGAGACTTCATAGGTAATGAGACAATTGACTTCCTTAAGGGAGTTCGAAAGTGAGCAGGCATCCTGTGACAGAGATACAGTATGCTGTCAGCACTCCTTAATGAGCCAAAAATTAGTTTAACATTCGAGTCCTGTGATGCAGACCTTACCAAACATTGAGCTGATAAGAACAGATTTTTTTACCGGATGAGAGAATACTTAGAGAAAATATAGCCTACGTCATACTATTCCACATATTCTACAGGATTTTCACTCTAAGAATCAACAAGTTAACGACTTTTTAGCGATGAGGAAACGCATTTATACTCCGATTTCGGTAATTTCCAAGAATGATTGGCTATCGAAGTCGAGGGGTCCAAACAATACATATCGAGCGTGCGATCGTAAATCGATCATGCGACTCTGGTGGCTTTTTTTTTTTTTTTTTTAACTAGCGAGTCTATGCCGGGATTGGAATTTGTGCTGTTCCACCATTCACACAGCACTAAGGCCAACTTTGTACTATGTTTCAATCGTACGAGATATACGAGGTACATTCAAGTTCTAAGGCCTCCGATTTTTTTTTCCAATTAACTACTCACCCGAAAGCGATGACACTGGCGTTACTTCTCGACGTAATCGCCCTGCAGACATACACATTTTTCACAACGCTGACGCCATGATTCCATGGCAGCGGCGAAGGCTTCTTTAGGAGTCTGTTTTGACCACTGGAAAATCGCTGAGGCAATAGCAGCACCCGCGGCTGGTGAATGTGCGGCCACGGAGAGTGTCTTTCATTGTTGGAAAAAGCCAAAAGTCACAAGGAGCCAGGTCAGGTGAGTAGGGAGCATGAGGAATCACTTCAAAGTTGTTATCACGAAGAAACTGTTGCGTAACGTTAGCTCGATGTGCGGGTGTGTTGTCTTGGTGAAACAGCACACGCGCAGCCCTTCCCGGACGTTTCTGTTGCAGTGCAGGAAGGAATTTGTTCTTCAAAACATTTTCGCAGGTTGCACCTGTTACCGTAGTGCCCTTTGGAACGCAATGGGTAAGGATTACGCCCTCGCTGTCCCAGAACATGGACACCATCATTTTTTCAGCCCTGGCGGTAACCCGAAATTTTTTTGGTAGCGGTGAATCTGTGTGCTTCCATTGAGCTGACTGGCGCTTTGTTTCTCGATTGAAAAATGGCATCCACGTCTCATCCATTGTCACAACCGATGAAAAGAAAGTCCCATTCATGCTGTCGTTGCGCGTCAATATTGCTTGGCAACATGCCACACGGGCAGCCATGTGGTCGTCCGTCAGCATTCGTGGCACCCACCTGGATGACACTTTTCGCACTTTCAGGTCGTCATGCAGGATTGTGTGCACAGAACCCACAGAAATGCCAACTCTGGAGGCGATCTGTTCAACAGTCATTCGGCGACCCCCCAAAAGAATTCTCTCCACTTTCTCGATCATGTCGTCATACCGGCTTGTGCGAGCCCGAGGTTGTTTTGGTTTGTTGTCACACGATGTTCTGCCTTCATTAAACTGTCGCACCCACGAACGCACTTTCGACACATCCATAACTCCATCACCACATGTCTCCTTCAACTGTCGATGAATTTCAATTGATTTCACTCAACGCAAATTCAGAAAAAGAATGATTGCACGCTGTTCAAGTAAGGAAAACGTCGCCATTTTAAGTATTTAAAACAGTTCTCATTCTCGCCGCTGGCGGTAAAATTCCATCTGCCGTACAGTGCTGCCATCTCTGGGACGTATTGACAATGAATGCGGCCTTATTTTAAAACAATGCGCATGTTTCTATCTCTTTCCAGTCCGGAGAAAAAAAATCGGAGGCCTTAGAACTTGAGTGCACCTCGTATTGTATGAACGAGCTCTATCAGGGCTGCAATACGGAGGTGAAAAGCAACGCCGGCCGGGGTGGCCGAGCAGTTCTGGGCGCGTCAGTCTGGAACCGCGCGACCGCTACGGTTCGAATCCTGCCTCGCGCATGGATGTGTGTGATGTCCTTAGGTTCTTTAGGTTTAAGTAGTTATAAGATCTAGGGGACTGATGACCTCAGAAGTTAAGTCCCATAGAGCTCAGAGCCATTTTTTTTTAAAATCAACGTCGGCCAATGTAGTTCACTCTTGTAATACTACAATTAGCTGTCCTGACAAGAACTTGCCTACACTCAACGACGTAATCTGTGTGACGAGAAATAATCGCCTGTACTGACACAAAGACGACACATAAGATTTTATATTCAGCTTCTCACGCTATAAATTGCTCTACCGCTCGCTACGACACACTATGTACCAAAGGATAGACACAATGACACTTTTCGTAGTATAATGGGGTCAGTGGTAACTATCTTCATATTAACTACTAAAACGCACCTGACTATCAGGGTTCATTAGGTTCGAAAGATAAACTACCACCAAAACTAGTATCAATCACCAGAAAAATACTACACTACTGGCCATTAAAATTACTGCACCAAGAAGAAATGCAGATGATAAACGGGTATTCATTGGACAAATATATTATACTAGAACTGACATGTGATTACATTTTCACGCAATTTGGGTGCATAGGTACTGAGAAATAAGTACTTAGAACAACCACATATGGCTGTAATAACGGCCTTGATACGCCCGGGCATTGAGTCAAACAGAGCTTGGATGGCGTGTACAGGTACAGCTGCCCATGCAGCTTCAACACGATACCACAGTTCATCAAGAGTAGTGACTGGCGTATTGTGACGAGCCAGTTGCTCGGCCACCATTGACCAGACGTTTTCAACTGGTGAGAGATCTGGAGAATGTGCTGGCCAGGGCAGCAATCGAACATTTTCTGTATCCAGAAAGGCCCGTACAGGACCTGCAACATGTGGTCGTGCATTATCCTGCTGAAATGTAGGGATTCGCAGGGATCGAATGAAGGATAGAGCCACGGGTCGTAACACATCTGAAATTTTACGTCCACTGTTGAAAGTGCCGTCAATGGGAACAAGAGGTGACCGAGACGTGTAACCAATGGCACCCCATACCATCACGCCGGGTGATACTCCAATATGGCGATGACGAATACACGCTTCCAATGTGCGTTCACCGCGATGTCGGCAAACACGGATGCGACCATCATGATGCTGTACACAGAACCTGGATTCATCGGAAAAAATGACGTTTTGCCATTCGTGCACCCAGGGTCGTCGTTGAGTACACCATCGCAGGCGCTCCTGTCTGTGATGCAGCGTCAAGGGTAACCGCAGCCACGGTATTCGAACTGATAGTCCATGCTGCTGCAAACGTCGTCGAACTGTTCGTGCAGATGGTTGTTGTCTTGCAAACGTCCCCATCTGTTGACTCCGGGATCAAGACGTGGCTGCACGATCCGTTACAGCCATGCGGATAAGATGCCTGTTATCTCGACTGCTAGTGATACGGGGCCGTTGGGATCCAGCACGGCGTTCAGTATTATCCTCCTGAACCCACCGATTCCATATTCTGCTAACAGTCATTGGATCTCGACTAACGCGAGCAGCAATGTCGCGATACGATAAACCACAATCATGATAGGCTACAATCCGACCTTTATCAAAGTCAGGAACGTGATGGTACGCATTTCTCCACCTTACACGAGGCATCACAACAACGTTTCACCAGGCATCGCCGGTCAATTGCCGTTTGTGTATGAGAAATCGATTGGTAACTTTCCTGATTTCAGCACGTTGTAGGTGTCGCCACCGGCGCCAACCTTGCGTGAATGCTCTGAAATGCTAATCATTTGCACATCACAGCATCTTCTTGCTGTCGGTTAAATTTCGCGTCTGTAGCACGTCACCTTCGTGGTGTAGCAATTTTAATCGCCAGTAGTGTAAATGCGAGAGTCTGTGCGGACTAGGAATGATGTATTTACTTCACCAATAACAGCAACCTATGTTAGCGAATACGTTCACAAGGCAAAGATATAATTTTATACTATTTATGTCTCGTTGTCAATCAAAGATAATCTCTATATGTAGCGCCTCGCTACAACTATATCTTTGACTCTAATGAAATTTATCGTAATAAATTCTTTCGTTACTATCAATCTTTCAGTATTAAATGGACTTACTTTTCATTTATAATTAATCACTTTTCCGTAACACGGAAATTTGATTTTCCTGTCTAAAGATTAATTATCTTTCTTTTTGTTATAAGTCGTTCACTGAAAATAGTATTTCTTTTCTGTAATTTCTTTGAACTTTGCTTTTACCAATATTCCAGTCTGTTACTTTATTGGCCTTTGGATTTACTTTATTCCAAAAAGATACATTCCAGAAGTTTGTCTGCTTTCAAATAAGCCTGTGATTATTTTTTTTTGTAATAGTTTAGAGATATAAGACTAGTCGGGTACTGACTTTCTCAGTTTAAAGGGGCTTTCTTTATTTTGTGCAATTAAATCATTTAAAACTACAAGTCAGCGTTTTATTTACGAGCGCTAGTCCAATATTCAGATCCCCACTAAGCGGAAATGTAAAAAAAAATTGAAACAAAAAAGCTGAGCGTCAGTGCCGCTTTTCAGCTATATGAACTCAAATACTCAGACTACGTTCAACCACTTCAGGTGTTGACTTCCGTCACCACTAATATTTATAACTCAGAACACGGCACTAGATTATCTCTTCCACGACCCACTAATATTTATAGCTCTAAGCACAGCACTCGACGATCTCTTTCAGAGAGAATTAGCGTGTTCTCTTTTAAATGGTTGTTGATTTGTCGTTTAGGGCCAAAGGGAAAAGATATTACATTCTCAATAAACCTGTGATTGTTTCTCAATAAATAAGTATTGCATAGGACGACCGTTCTCTTTAATATAGTCTGCACATTCAGTGAATCCAACGAGATTTCCGAAATTTACTATATTGCGACGCTCACGCCGAAGTCACCCTCTAAATCCTGACCCAAATACCGCCAAGTCACTACTCCTTAGCGCTTGCGTACACCCATACAACCACAATAATACATTGCAACGCTACTATCCCTTAGTGTGTACTTTAATCCTCAACCACAAAACAACTAAACGACTTCGCGTGAACACGTCTCTTCACATACACCATCCAACGGAAAATCGCTCAAAGATATTGAAATGAGGTTCGCCTACCATCGAGTGGCTATTAAACAGCACAAGGCACCATTAATCACAACTAGGAGAAACTAATCTCGCACGTCAGTGAATCGGAGCTTTCCCTATACGTGGTGAAAGTACACTCTACGGAAAGTCGGCGAAATAATCATTTCCTACATAATCCGATAATCTTCTCAAAATACCTTTCTAAACAACTTAGAACTGCTCTGAATACATTTGGGCTCCATCCCCATTGCATCCCCATACCATACTCGGATATTACTCCTAAAATTCTCAAAGGACAAGCCAAGATCCATTCTCTGCGAACAAACATACCATGCTAATTCTTGTTTAATCCGATAATCTTCTCAAAATACCTTTCTAAACAACTTAGAACTGCTCTGAATACATTTGAGCTCCATCCCCATTGCATCCCCATACCATACTCGGATATTACTCCTAAAATTCTCAAAGGACAAGCCAAGATCCATTCTCTGCGAACAAACATACCATGCTAATTCTTGTTTAACAGTAAGTGTTTCTTCTACACAGTCGCCGCAAACGTTCGTAGTGGCCAGCTGCAGCGTAGTTGATATCTTTGTCGCACGCCGCGATTTAGCAATCGGACACAGCTTTTCTCGACCCTCAAGTGTCACATATCTAAAACATTTTAACACAAAAATTTAGGAAAACTTTATAAACAACTTTAACTCTTCATTCTTCTAGCACATAAAAGTCGATAAGTTGAGGCGATACAAACAAGCAATCCCCTTTTTTCGGAGCGATTATGATCTGGCGCATTACAGATTGCAGTCAGAGCTCTACATCCAAGCCACACCTGCTTGTCTCGCTGTGTTCTGGGAGTTAGCGAGGTCGGTCCGCGGACAGCGGCAGGCGTGGTTAAGAGGACTCGTCCGACCGGAAGCTGCGGCTTAGCCTGTAATGAACGGGCAGGTACAGAGAAAGGCTCCAGCTGATCGCATCTTCAGATGCACACTACACTTAGTAGATGGCACTGGACTGGACGGGAGGTGACTGGCCAGTTTTTTCGTCTTGACATGCCATGTTCAAGTAAGATAATGAGCACTGCACTCGTAAAATAATCGTATGATATATTTCCCACATTTCTGTTGCCTAGGTTGTGACTTGTGACTACTAAATTTGCAGAAGTGTGTTTCATTCCCCTATGCTGTTGCTACATGACTCCTCCAGCTGCTGTCCACTTGTAGATCGGCAGGAGTCTACTCTCCTGCACTTCGGTGATTATTCGCTGTCCTATTATTATTACCTATCCTTCCCTCATAGGGCTATTGGCTAGACTGGCTGGAGCAACTCTCTAGTGCTAGAATAATAGCGAAAATATCCTCTCTACATCCAGCAGTTATTGATGAGACTGGCTAGAGTTTCTCTGCAGCGCTCGATCAATGGCAACTACCCCTTCCCACCTCGCATGCTTCACAGCCAGAGAAAAAAAAATTTCCTGCTGATGTTTGAATTTTCCTTCAGTAGGGCAGGGAGAGGGATAGGGGAGGATCCATCATCTTGAATAAATTAAAACTGTCGTCATAGCTCCTTTACTCATTACTAATCGTCAGCACTAACATTTACGTGTCTTGCACTGAGGAGTGTTGCTATATGTCTCAAAATAATTAACCTTTGAGAGTGCTCACACGACTGGGAGAATGGTTTACCGATAACTGTTAATATATAAATTATTCTAGTGGCAGTATATGTGGTTATAAGAAATGCAATTTGTATCAATTTTGTTTCCGTTATATAGAAATAAATACTCTGAGCTCTACAGTTACTTCATCACTGCTGCTATTGTAAAACAGCAAGGTTATAATCCTTCACGCTAAACTCGATAAATACTGGATGATAAATCTCCTTGTGAACATGTGTGATGCTAGTTAGCGTTACTGCATGTTATGACTACTGATGCATTTGCTTTTACTTAGAATCCAGCGTTTAACACACTCTTATGAGCGATCAGTTATCACACAACTTTGCTGCAGTGCTTCAGCTGAAGATCTGTTGTCTCGATGAGAAGGAATGTGTTACAGCGAATTACGTTTATGAGTGGCTGAAATCGAAAACTTGTATAAAGTGATTTCAGACATTATAGGAAACTTACAGAAAAATGTTGTTTAAATGTTACTGAGCATTACAGGTTTCCTACCCAACTTGTAATGTTGTACACTCATAAGATAAAAATACGACGCACCACGAAGGAGTTATCCGAGGGGGACAAAAATCAGTAGATGTAACGTACCTGTACAGATACACAAATGATTACCATCCCATAAAATTGAATAGTTTATTCCAGAGAAAGGGGTCCATTAATTGAGCAAGCTTGGCATTGACTGACAGAGTTGTAGGAGGTGCTCCTGAGGCATATTTGCCAAATTCTGTCCAACAGGCTCGTCAAAATCCCAAGAAGTTTGGTGGGCCCTGCCCATAATGCTCCGAACGTTCTCAACTGCGGAGAGATTCTGCGATCTTGTTGGCCAAGGTAGGGTTTGGCAGGCACGATGGCAAGCGGTAGAAAATCTGGTCGTGTGCGGACGGACATTATCTTGCTGAAATGTAAGCCTTGGATGGCTTGCCATGAAGGCCAACAAAAGGGGCTGTTGAATATCGACGACGAAATGCTATGCTGTAAGAGTGCCGTGGATGACACCAATGGGGTCCTGCTGTGAAATAAGATAACACCCCAGACTATCACTCCTGGTTACAGGGCCGTACAGTGGGTGACAGTCGCCGCGCGGGATTGGCCGAGCGGTCTCAAGCGCTGCAGTAATGGACTGTGCGGGTGGTCCCAGCCGAGGTTCGAGTCCTCCCTCGGGAATGGGTGTGTGTGTTTGTCCTTAGGATAATTTAGGTTAAGTAGTGTGTAACCTTAGGGACTGATGATCTTAGCAGTTAAGTCCTATAAGATTTCACACACATTTGAACATTTTTTTTTTGGTGACAGTCAGCCTGGTATCCCGCCATTGTCTGGGGCGACTCCAGACACGTCTTTGCTGGTCATCGGGGCTAAAATGAAACTTGACTCATCACTGAAGTCAATTCTCCTCCAGTCAATATGATTCCAGTCCCCCATGACCAACGAAGACGAGTCTGCAGATTGTGGCGTCTGCGTCTCCTTGACACGATTCGGCGGTGATGGTTGTCCCAGTCAGTATGACGTGGAACGGCGTCCGTCGCTCACGACAATGCCATCCTGTAAGTAGTAGAAAAACACAAACTCCTCGCGTGGCCTTCTTTTGTTGTGAGTCCGCGATAGACTTTTCAGTTCGTGTGAACTGACTAACTGTAGTTCTTCTTTTTATATTGCCCCAGTTAGAAAATGGTTGTTGAATACTAAAAAAATAAAGTCTTGAATCTTCAATCCATCACCCAAGTCGTGGTCACATTATGGAATTGAGAGGATTTTAAGTTGACAAATTGTTATTCAGTCGTCAAGACGTCACTACGTCACGTGTTCAATAACTACGCGACGTAGTTCCAGAGATAATATAAACACTATTGGCCATTAAAATTGTTACACCAAGAAGAGATGCAGATGATAAGCGGGTATTCATTGGATAAATATATTATACTAGAACTGACATGTGATTACATTTTCACGCAGTTTGGGTGCATAGATCCTGAGAAATCAGTACCCAGAACAACCACCTCTGGCCGTAATAACAGCCTTGATACGCCTGGCCATTGAGTCAGAGCTTGAATGGCGTGTACAGATACAGCTGCCCATGCAGCTTCAACACGATACCACAGTTCATCAAGAGTAGTGACTGGCGTATTGCGACGAGCCAGTTGCTCTGCCACCATTGACCAGACGTTTTCAATTGGTGAGCGATCTGGACAATGTGCTGGCCAGGGCAGCGGTCGAACATTTTCTGTATCCAGAAAGGCCTGTACAGGACCTGCAACATGTGGTCGTGCATTATCCAGCTGAAATGTAGGGTTTCGGAGGGATCGAATGAAGGGTAGAGCCACGGGTCGTAACAGATCTGAAATGTAACGTCAACTGTTGAAAGTGCCGTCAATGCGAACAAGAGGTGACCGAGACGTGTAACCAATGGCACCCCATACCATCACACCGGGTGATACGCCAGTGTGGCGATGACGAATACACGTTCACCGCGATGTCGCCAAACACGGATGCGACTATCACGATGCTGTAAGCAGATCCTGGATTCATCGGAAAAAATGACGTTTTGCCATTCGTGCACCCAGGTTCGTCGTTGAGTACACCATCGCAGGCGCTCCTGTCTGTGATGCAGCGTCAACAGTAACCGCAGCCGTGGTCTCCGAGCTGATACTCCATGCTGCCGCAAACGTCGTCGAACTGTTCGTGCAGATGGTTGTTGTCTTGCAAACGTTCCCATATGTTGACTCGGGGATCGAGACGTGGCTGCACGATCCGTTACAGCCATGCGGATAAGATGCCTGTCATCTCGACTGCTAGTGATACGAGGCCGTTGGGATCCAGCACGGCATTCCGTATTACCCTCCTCAACCCACCGATTCCATATTCTGCTAACAGTCATTGGATGTTGACCAACGCGAGCAGCAATGTTGCGATACGATAAACCGTAGTTGCGATACGCTACAATCCGACCTTTATCATAGTCGGAAACGTGATGGTACGCATTTCTCCTCTTTACACGAGGCATAACAACAACGTTTCACCAGACAACGCCGGTCAACTGCTGTTTGTGTATGAGAAATCGGTAAGAAACTTTCCTCATGTCAGCATGTTGCAGGTGTCGCCACCGGCGCCAACCTTGTGTGAATGCTCTGTAAAGCTAATCGTTTGTATATCACAGCATCTTCTTCCTGTCGGTTAAATTTCGCATCTGTAGCACGTCATCTTCATGGTGTAGCAATTTTAATGGCCAGTAGTGTAATATAAAGTCTTGAATCTTCAATCCATCACCTAAGTCGTGGCCACAGTATGGGTTTGAGAGAATGTTAAGTTGACAAATTGTTATTCCCTCGTCAAGACGTCGCTACGTCGCGTGTTCAATAACTATACGATGTAGTTCCAGAGATATACTTCAGCAAATCACTTTTCACTTCATAATATTGTAATAGTCAATTTTCACTAATACAATTGATAATGTCTATTCAATTATGTAGGCGACACGAAGTCTTAAAGTTTGAATCCAATTTTATTGTTCCTTGTAATTAATTGTCGCTACACTGAGCAAGCACACCGATTTCTCACTCAGGGAATTGCTTCCGTTTGCATCAGTAATCCTGTCGTTGACGTCAACTTCTGAGAACTCGGCGCTATTGTACGTTCTTCGTGTTGGCGTTTGAATGTTACCTACTCGAGATTAATAATTGTTTTTCTGTCGGCGATCTTTCTTTTTCAATGTCCTTGACTGTTGGTGCTTATTCAGTATCACTAAGGCTAAGTCCCATCACAAATCTCACACGATTTAATTTCGTCGCGAATCTCCGTATCCCGTTATCTTGCTAACGGTAATGATGACTTTGCTTTGAGTATGACTTCTGAATAATGCTTCAGTCTACATCGCAAAACTTTCAAACTTCCGATTAGCTTAAAACAATCTAGTAGCGCTTACGCTACGATCGCAATAGTACTAGAGAGCGACTAGATAGCAATTGAAGCTAATATTTCCATGTCCGAGGCTCCGAGCTACATTATAGCCACATCGAACTTCTTTTTCGATGCGGCTACAACTCACTTCTACGGTAAATGTTATCTTTGGCCAATCCACCATCTGGACTTAACCTTCGTTATTAATTACTTTGCAGTTCTTTCTTTGATGTTTTTGTTGCGTATCCTATCATATTCTTTCATTCAGTCTCTATTTCATGACAAATATTGTTATTCACTTGACAATCCTGTTGATCAAATTATCACAAGTGTAAATTTTGTCGTCAGTAGCTGCCGTCACTGTCAGGATGACTAATTTTCCTACTTCTTTTACAACAAAGGGCTGTTTGTATAGGGTTTCTGTATTTGGAGTGTTACAAGATGCCCTGGACAGCGGTGGGATACCAGCCTGACTGTCACACAACTTTATCTTGAGATTTGGTGTATTTTATTTGCCTCGATTTATTATTAAGTCATTGTATATTCTGTGGAATTTTTTGTTGGCTATGTTTTTCATGTGGCAAATTATTTGTGTTTTGAATTCTTTGGTCTGTGTTTTGTCTTAAATTTGTGTTGCGTTTTGCGTATGATGATTCCATCAGTGGAGCAGCCATTAAATTATGCTGAAATATTAAAAGAGGTGGCCATAAGTAAACCCTGCTGGTCTGCAAGAGGCCCGTATTGACTGTTTCATCCAAAACCACAGTTAAATAAAGAGTGTAGATGTAAGATGTTAACTTATGGTAAAATCTAGTTATGGAATTCTTGGTGCAGGTATTTTTGGAATATTTCTTTGATGTAACCTTGTGTATGTAAAAAATGTTTGGAAACGCTCTTCCATGGCAAGGCCACCCCTCCTCATTTTTTCTCGGGAGGCACAAGGCCATGAAACGTCTTTATGTGAGTCATTCCATTAGTTCTGCTGAGCTGATCTGGGCTTTCCGATACTTCTTACCACCTCTGATTGTCGGCCCATCTGTGCTCTTGATTTGGAGAGAGAGATGAAAAGCAGAGTGTTCCATTGGACACCCACAGTGGCATTTTATAGTTCGATTTCTCAGTTTCTATTTTATGTTTCACACACTTACAGGTCTGTTAAGTTTATATATACTCCTAAAACCACGTTTATTGTGTATACATACTATATATTTCTGTGTACCATGCTATATTTGTGAGCTCCATTTCCTCCTCCACATGTTTCATCTGCTAGAGAGAGAGAGTGAGTGTGTGTGATGATTCCATATACAAAGTTTCATGGGCAGCGGTTCTTTGAAAGGCAGTGGCAGTTTAGCCAGATTTTGTGTAGAGTTTAAGTAAGGATATGCTGGGTCAAAGAGACTGGTCAGCAGCTGTTGTGTGGGTTGGTACAGGTAGCTTGGGCGTATTATCTCTGAATGTTTCTGCTCTTACCTGTCTCCTCTTCCCCTTCTATAGATGGTCTGACTGAGGAGTGTGGCGAGAAAATTAGTACTCACAATTTGGAAGACCGATGTTCCCCAAAATTAAGATCAATGGCTCCTTTGAAAAGCCACTGCTAATTTTCTTTCCTATCTGTGTCACATGCAAGTTCGTGCTCCGTCTGCAACGCCCTCGTCATCAAAACACGTCAATGCTCATATTTCTTCCTCTTATCCAGATCATAACTTCGCACGGGCACGCTAGGTTAACTGCGCTGCAGTGGAATGAGTTATTATGTAAGTAATGGTTTGAAGTCTAGAGGGTAAACAAAACCGCCAGTGGATGCATATATAGGATAGGAGGAACAATAATAGTGAGGGTAGCTTCTTTACGTGCCAAAGCTATGTTTCTCGACATGTAAAATTTATAAATCATTCAAAATGCTAAGTATTCCTTTTAATGGACGGTATTTAATGTGGGCTCCTGTGGAAGAGCGGGCCAAGAAATTGTTGATGCTAGTAATAAAACGAATGCACTCACAATGTGAACTACGTGGATCCCTTACACTTTTCCACCGACTTGCAGAATGCAGAGAGAATGTGGTGGCACGTCAGAGGCGCGGCAAGAGAGCACAAAGTTTTGTTTGTTACCTGGGTGAGTGCACAATTTGCCTAAGGGACAGGTCGCATCACTTTCTCGGTTAGGCGGGTAAACTCCAATGGAGTATTTCCTTTGTAGAAGCGCTTTTACTTCCACGTTGGAGTATTAATTTATTTGTAGTACTTCTACTCACAAATCTGTGTCTGCATTTTTATTCCGCGTTTTTGAGGATCATGTTTCTACATTCCAGATATGTCGAAGCTGAGCTGTGCATCGTACTGTTCTTTTTATTTGTTGATGCTACAGCTTTACCGATAAAATTCCATTCACCCAGCATATTTTATGATGTCCTTTATTGTAATCCATATGTTCCGACATGGATTTTTTGCTTTGTTTTCAAAGCCCACAACATGGAACTGGCGACGTTACATGTCCTGAGCAGTGGCTACCTGATGAAACCAAACGGAATACGAGTCATATTACCTTACAACGTCGTGAGAATAAAGTGCCCTATTTCTCCGGCTTAATGTTACGACTTGTATGCAACGAAATTATGCTGCCTTTGGGTCCCAGATTTATTAAAAAAGAGCTTCATTTTTAATTCGACTCAGGAAATTTGATGTCGACAAGTAAAAAGCCATAAAATTAGTAGCAGTATCCGTGGATCACTTTTACAAGGATGTTGGACATGTCACGATATTACAATTTAATAATAGCAACAATTATGTAATTCATATATACAGGAGTTTACATACTTACAGGTCTCATTTGAGATGGGAGGAACAAGTAGTTAGTCGTTAGTTGCCTTACAGTAGGAATCGTATCAGTATTGATCTGAAGGAATTTAAGGAAACCACGGAAACTTAAGTCAGGACGGCCAGGTGAAGGTGTAACGCCCATCCTCACGAATACAAGGCCGGTCTGTTTAAACTAGTGCTACCTTATATGGTTTATCCCCAGTTTACAATACTGTTGTGCAAAGAAGTTACACGGTTCACCCATTTCTCACTCACAGACACAGCACAGATTATACACTGCAAACACATTGTTTCATAATGTAACGCTGCACACAATATCATCTGATATCGGTACAATAACGACGATGTTTGGTTTCCATTTTGTGTACTGCAACTTCCCATTTGTTTGCCTGAAGATCTGAGTCAGCGTCCGTATGTAATGAGTGAGATGTTGAGCTCAGAAAGGGAGTGGGTGTTAGTGTTGTACGTAGCTTTGAGAGTAAAGTTTTCAGATAGAAAAAAAACAATGTGTGTTAACGTGAAATGATAGATGTCTTATTATTATTGTTATTGTTGTTTTCTTGTGCTAGATTAGTTAACAAATCATTGTTCTGTGTTATCTTAGTAACCCTTCGTCATTCTAAATAAGTTCACTTTACAACTCTCATTGCGCCGTTTCAGATGAAATAAAATGTCTGACAGACAGCAGTAATAGTTTCAAAAACAAATTGAAATCATACCTCCTTGACAACTCCTTCTATATCATAGATGAATTCTTGAATATGAGTAAATAAATCTGGAGGAATAATATATGCGTTTTGTGTCATTTGAGGGAATGGGATAGATACTAGAAATATTTAGGTATAACACTATAATGTAAACAAAAAAAACTTGTTTCCTGTGCGCATTTCTTGTGCAATTGACACCTTCCACATCATAACGGTTTTTCCGTGCTATTGATCAATGGAATACGTAACTAACTAACTGTACAGTTTTATTCTTTTGGAAATAATGACGTTTTTAGTTTTATGTTCATTCTTTCTTGGTAGATGTAAGTGAGGTCTAGATCTTGTTCCATGACCACCGCGGAGAGAGCTGCTTGTGAAGTAATTTTAATGTTATTTTTGATGTGGATAAGCGATTTGTTAAAGTGCTCGCTTGGTGTAATTAAAATTCCCATAGTTTTGTTAAGAAACTTACCATGAGGTCGACTACCATTTTTGGTCAGTATTCTAAGGCCATTCTTTGTAGTTAGAAAACTATGCTCATGTTTTGTTCACCAGAAAAAAATTTAATAGCTAAGAACCCAGTGAATAGTATGCAGCTAAAAGACACTAGCTGCTACAAACTGATGACAGGGCATGCTGAAGACATTGTCTTTGCAAATATCATTTTGCATTCATACCACTTCAACTGAGAATCATATTCATTCCTAGAAATTTTGGCTACATTAGTTACTCTCGTGTTCCCTGGATCATTTGTACGATTAATTACATTGATGTTAAGCGGTCTATACAGGTAGCAGTATAGATTAATTTAAATGTTCCCTCCTCAAACTGAAGTTCATGGCATTTGTTTTCTTTATATTCTGTGTCACTTTGCTTTCTCTGCAAGGAGTACTATAGTTTTCTCATTGATTGTAATATTGCTGCCATAAGCAAAGAGAATTTTTTCCGCATGACCAACACTGTGGGGTAATATATCAATTCGAGTATTCGGGAAAAGTACTGTTCATAGTAAGCTACGCAGAGGAACTCCTATATTAACGAATTTTGGTTCTGCTAGGACGATTAGAAGCACTCATTAGCTTCGGCTCTTATTCCTAGGAATTCTACATTCATTAGCTTCGGCTCTTATACCTAGCACACTCCTATCGCCAACAGTATCAAAAGTCTTAGAAAGATCCACGAATATGCCTGTGACACACTCATCCTTGTAAATCGTATCAGGTACCACTTTCCTGAATTCTACTATGGCTGATATGTACTTCTGACACTTCGGAACTCAAGCTGTGATTCACTTAGAAGGTTGTAATTATTCAAGTAATTCATTAATTTCTCTTTCGTAACTGATTATGTTAGTTTTGCGAACTATGACAGTAGGGAAATAGGCCTTTAGTTTTATAAATCTTCTACAATACTTTTTTAAAATATTTTTAATAGCGGTACAACTGTTACCTGTCTTAAATACACTGAAGCGCCAAAGAAACTGGCATAGGCATGCGTATTCAAATACAGAATATGTAAACAAACAAAATACGGCACTGCGGTCGGCAACGACTATATGAGACATCATGTGTCTGGCACAGTTCTTGGATCGGTTACCGCTGCTACAATGGCACGTTATCAAGATTGAAATGAGTTTGAACGTGGTGTGATATTAGACGCACGAGCGAAGGGACACAGCATCTCCGAGGTAGCGATGAAGTGGGGATTTTTTCGTATGACCATTTCACGAGTGCACCGTGAATATTAAGAATCTGAGGAAACATCAGATCTTCAACATCGTGGCGGCCGGAAAAAGATCCTGCAAGAACGGAACCAACGACGACTGAAGAGAAGCGTTCAACGTCACAGAAGTGCAATGCTTCCTCAAATTGCTGAATATTTCATTGCTGGGCCATCAACAAGGGTCAGCGTGCAACAATTCAACGAAACATCATCGATATGGGCTTTCGGGGCCGAAGGCCCACTTTTGTACTCTTGATGACTGCACAACACAAGGTTTTACGCCTCGCCTGGCTCCTTCAACACCGACACTGGACTGTTGGTGACTGGAAACATGTGGCCTGGTCAGACGAGTCTCTTTCCAAATTGCATCAAGCGGATGGACGTGTGCAGGTATGGAGACGACGTCATGAATCCATGGACCCTGTATGTCAGCAGAGGACTGTTCAAGCTGGTGGAGGCTTGGTAATGGTGTGGGACGTGAGCAGTTGGTGCGATATGGACCCTGATACGTCTAGATACGACTCTGACAGGTGACACGTACGTAAGCTTCCTGTCTGATCATCTGCATCCATTCATGTCCACTGTGCATTCCGACGGACTTGGGCAATTCCAGCAGGACAATGCGGCAACCCGCACGTCCAGAATTGCTACAGAGTGGCTCCAGGAACACTCTTGTGAGTTTAAACACTTCCACTGGCCACCAAACTCCCCAGACATGAACATTATTGAGCATATATAGGATGCCTTGCAGTGTGCTGTTGATAAGATCTTTCGACCCCCTCGTACTTTATGGGTTTGTGGAAAGCCCTGCAGGATTCATGGTGTCAGTTTCCTCCAGCACGACTTCAGATAGTAGTCGAGTCCATGTCACATCGTGTTGCGCTACCTCTGCGTGCTCTGCAATACCTGAAAAATGATAGTTTGCTAGTCATCATACTTTATCCCTATTTCTTATCAGTATGTTGTAATGTTTTCGTTTCTCACTCCCTGTTTGCTGTTATATGACATCCCAGATTGTTTTGCTTTTATTCTCTGCACTGTGTATTATTTTGTTACTAAACGAGTTTCTTTGCACTTATCAACACCCTTATACAAATCTTTTTGTACATATGAACTCTGGCTCATTATGACGTTTTTTCATGGAGCTGAGAAATTTAATGTTTAGGGAGGACTTCCTACTACCTGCTGTTGTCCAATTATTTTTGTGTCATTGATACTGTTGTAGGTATTTTTTGGAAATGTCTTTTGAAAGTTCAGTTTAAAAATGTTGAAAAATTAGAGAATTTTGCGTTTACATTTGTTCTACTCCTACATCTAATTTTCTTTGCTAGTGCTCTTGATAGATCTTCTATTTTTATTTCTGATAAATGTCTGATGTAGGCCTGCAGTTTAGGGATTTTTTCTATACTTGATACTGAGAGTCCAAAGTCTTTCACAGGGACATCCTTCTTTTCCTTGTCCATATTTGTGGCAGCACGGTTGATTACTGACGGAGACAATGTAGTTATCCATTTTACCCTATTGACCAACAGCAACGCGCCAAAATCGTGAAGGATATTATGTATACTTATAACTAATGCAAGTAATGAGTTGACCTAAATGTTCTGGTATGGAACACTACACATCTAAATTAAGTTACTGCTGCTTTCTTATGTCGTCCTATGCATTCTGATATTTTCATCATTTATAAATGAGTTTGAATTTGTTATCACCATAATAGCTCTTTTCTCTGTCCATGGTTGTGGCCATATGGTTAATTACCAATGCAGTCGTCGTAGTTATCTTCGTTGCACTAGTGACCAACAGGGTCCATGATTAATCAGTACACTTATAATGAATGCAAGTAATGAGTTAACTAAAATACGCTGTTATGAAATACTACATACCTAAACTAAACTATTGCTGCTTGCAGATGTCATCTTATGCATTGTGATTTTTTCTTCTGTTACAAATGAGTTTGAGTATCACCTTAATTTTCTACGGATTTTTCGCCTGTAGATTGAATTTTAATTCCCTCTTTCTATGTCCGAAGTTTCTTGTATCTGCCTATGTTGTGTTCTTTGTTGTTTGTTGTTTTGATTTCCAGCTGCTAGGGTACAGAGATCTAGATTGAGCGTCTTTGATTAGCAATCAAAACGTTCTGGGTTCCGTGTTCGAAATCCGCCACCGCTTAAATTTTGATTAATAATCAGCATTGCTGGCCGGAGACTTCCGATATAAGAAGTCATCCTCATTCTGCCGATGGCCTTGTCAAAAGAGGGTGGAGAAGTGGACAGAGGTTCTGAGCACTCTCCTGTTCTTGGGGGTGGGAAACTGCCCCTATAAGCGGAAGAATCAGCAATGATCAACGGCATGAGGATACAGAAGGCAATGGGAACCACTGCATTAAAGATACATAACGTGTATCCACAGGACATGTGGCCTGTAACTGAAAAAGTGTCATGATGATCTCTCCATTGGCAAAAGATTCTGGAATAGTCCCCCATTCGGATCTCCGACAGGGGAGGGACTGCCAAGGGGAGCTGACCACGAGAAAAACATTGAATAACCTACGAAAGGATAACATTCTACGAGTCGGGGTGTGGAATGTCAGAAGCTTGGACGTGGTAGGGAAACTAGAAGATCTGAAAAGAGAAATGCAGAGACTCAGTCTACATAGTAGGGACCAGTGAAATGAAATGGTCAGATGAGTATAGAGTAATAACAACAGCAGAAATGGTATAACGGGAGTACGATTTGTTATGAATAGGAAGGTAGGGTATAGAATGCGTTGCTGTGAACAGATCAGTGATAGGATTGTTCTTATCAGATTCGACAGCAAACCAACACCGATAACGATAATTCAGGTATACATGCCGATCTCGCAAGCTGAAGATAAAGAGGTACAGAAAGTATACGAAGATATTGAAAGTGTAATACAGTATGTGAAGGGAGATAAAAATCTAATAATCTTGGGGGACTGGAATGCAGTTGTAGGAGAAGGAGTAGGAGAAAAGGTTACAGGAGAATATGGGGTTGGGACAAGGACTGAGAGAAGTGGATGACTATTTCAGTTCTGTAATAAATTTCAGCTAGTAATACTGAATACTCTGTTCAAGGCACAAAAAGGGAGGAGGTATAGTTGGAAGCGGCCGGGGGATAAGAAAAGATCCGTTAGGTTACATCATGGTCAGACAAAGATTCCGAAATCAGTTACTGGGTTGTAAGGCATACCCAGTGGCAGATATAGACTCAGATCACAATTTAGTAGTTGTGAAGATTTAGCTGAAGTTTGAGAGACAGCCAGGAAGAATCAGTGCACAAAGAAGTGGGATACGGAAGTACTAAGGAATTACGAGATGCGCTTGAAGTTCTCTAAGGCTATAGATAGAGTAATAAGGAATAGCTCAGTAGGCAGTACAGTTGAACAGGAATGGACATCTCTAAAAAGGGCAGTCACAGAAGTTGGAAAGAAAAACATAGGTACAAAGAAGGTAACTGCGAAGAAACAGTGGGTAACAGAAGAAATACTTCAGTTGATCGTTGAAAGATGGAAGTACAAAAATGTTCAGGGAAATTCAGGAATGCAGAAATACAAGTTGCTGAGGAATGAAATAAATAGGAAGTGCAGGGAAGCTATGACGAAATGGCTGCATGAAAAATGTGAAGAAATCGAAAAAGAAATAATTGTCAGAATGACTGACTCAGCATATAGGAAAGTCAAAATAAGCTTCGGTGCAACGGGAATTCCACTCTTAAATGCAGAGAAGAGAGCGGATAGGTGGAAGGAGAACAATGAAGACCTCTATGAGGGGGACGATTTGTCTGATGTAATAGAACAAGAAACAGGGGTCGATTTAGAAGAAGTAGGGTATCACGTATTAGAAGCAGAATTTAAAAGAGCTTTGGAGGACTTATGATCAAATAGGGCAGAAGGGATAGATAACATTATAACATTCCATCAGAATTTCTAAAATTATTTGAGGAAATGGCAACAAAACGACTATTCAGGTTAGTGTGTAGAAGGTATGAATATGGTGACATACCATCCTCTCTTTCAGAAAAATGTTATTCGCAGAATTCCGAAGAGTGCAAGAACTGACAAGTGAGAGACTTAACGCACAATCAGATTATCGTCTCATGCATCCAAGTTGCTGAGAAGAATAATGTACAGAAGAATGGAAAAGGAAATTGAGGATGTATTGGTTGACGATCAGTTTGGCTTTAGGAAAGGTAAATGCACAAGAGAGGCAGTTATGACGTTGTGGTTGAGAATGGAAACAAGACTAAAGAAAAATCAAGACACGTTCATAGGATTTGTGTACTTGGAAAAAGCGTTCGCAATGTAAAATGGTGCAAGATGAAAAATAGGGGTAAGCTATAGGGAGAGACGGGAAACATACAATACGTACAAGAGCCAAGAGGGAATAATAAGAGTGGACGACCAAAAACGAAATGCTCGGATTGAATTGGTGTAAGACGGGTAAGTAGCCTTTCGCCCCTGGTGTTCAAACTACATATCGAAGAAGCAATGATGGAGGTAAAAGAAAGGTTCAGCAGTTGAATTAAAATTCAGGGTGAAAGGATATCAACGATACGATTCGCTCATGACATTGCTATCCTGAGTGAAAGTGAAGAAGAATTACATGATTGGGTGAATGGAATGAACAGTCTAATGGGTACAAAATATGGATTGAGTGTAAATCAAAGAACGACGAAAGATGGTCACGAAGTAGATGAAGTTAAGGAATTCTTCTACCTAGGCAGCAAAATAACCAATGATGGACGGAGCAAGAAGGACATCAAAAGTAGATTAGTACTGGCAAAAAGGGCATTCCTGGCTAAGATAAGTCTAGTAGTATCAAACAGAGGCCTTAGTTTGAGGAAGAAATTTCTGACAATGTAGGCGTGGAGCACAGCATTGTATGACAGCGAAACATGGACTGTGGGAAATCCGGAACAGAAGAGAATCGAAGCTCTTGAGATGTGGTACTACAGACGAATGTTGAAAATTAGGCGGACTGATAAGGTAAGGAATGAGGAGGTTCTGCGCAGAATAGGAGAGGAAAGAAATATATGGATAAACCTTTCAAGAAGAAGGGACACGATGGTAGGACACCTGTTAAGACATATGGGAATGACTTCCATGGTACTAGGGGGAGCTACAGACGGCAAAAGCTTTAAAGAAAGACAGAGAATGGAATACATACAGCAAATATTTGAGGACGTAGTGTGCAAGTGCTACTTTGAGATGAAAAAGTTGGCACAGGAGAGGAATTCGTGGTGGCCGCAGTACGCCATCTCGCTGAAAAGTGGTTGTCTAAAGCAGGCTGTTTTGATTATGTTGTCCACACAAAGTTTACCGTTCAAATACTTGATTCGTAATTGCACTTTGATGTTGAGTAATTTACTGTTTATGGCCAGATAGACTCTCACATATTATGTTTTACGCACAGATAAATGGTTAGCCACATACCACACTCTGTTGATAGTAAGGTAATGAGATTGTTCGAGTGCATCAACATAATAATAAAGTGACACAAAGTTCACATGTGGCACACAAATCATTAACACTGTCCTCGCAAGTGGATAGTCACATCAAAACTTCCATATCAACTTTGTAATCAGGAAGTATAATTTGGAAATAACACAGTTCACTGTTCGACCCAGTTGACCCAGTGAGCGTTATTGAAGTTTGGCACAGTCCCTGATATTAATTACACATTCATTGTCCAACCAGTTATTTAAAACAGTCACTAAAGTACAGAATGATCTCCTCGATACGAAATGTAGATCAAGATCGGCACATTTTACGCCTTGTGCTTTTTGTTAACTTGTCTGCGGTGTATTTCCGGAATTGGCGGACATAGATGTTACCCCTTTCAAACTCACTGCAGACAGACTCAAACGTCTTCCAGAAGTCTCCCTTTTATAAGTTTGCAATAATTAAAATTAAAGTTGCTGGATTTTCCTAAGTTACAATTAAAGATCTATATTCCTGAATAACGGAATAGTGGAGAGATATATTAGCTAGGACTTTCAGTTAGAACAGTTGTTTCTATTGAATGATGCTGTCTAGCTCACCAAAACTGGTGCTCTACATCAGTAACAATGATTTTCCTAATAATTCTAATTACTCCGAAACTAAATGTGAGCAAAAGTTGCTAACATATTTTCGATATTAACTGTATAAATGCTGCAGTCCTATACATGGCTTTTTCATCTACCTTATCAGTAAGTTAGCAATCAGATATATATTTACATACTAACCATGATAACTAAGGTTTATCTTACAGGTATTTGTAACTATCACAGTTTTAGGTAAAGTAATTACACATATGAGTTATAACTTACCATAAGAATGTAATGGATATTGAATTTAAGTTGGATAAGACCTAAGTTAATCTTCGAAATTTTTGGAGACTGCAAGGGGGGGGGGGGGGAGGGGGAGCAGAGAAAACACTACAGGATGAAAACATCCACCGGCTTACATCCTTTGTTACAAATGGCCCAGAAGTTAAGTGCCACACTTCGAAACTAAATGCCCGGGCTTTGATCCGTGGTTAGTTCTAGGATTTTTTATCTGTCAGTTATGACTTCTTTCAGCTCTGATAGTGGTTGTAAATGTGAAAATTACCTAGTAGTGCCGTAGATCTGAGTCTACATCCCCCTCTAACTGATTGGGAGATTCAGTTCAAAAGTCACAGGAAGGCATTAGGATACGACCTCCAATAGAATCGCGCCTATTGAAACACTGTGGTGTTTAAACAACCCTTCGGAATTTACTTAGTGTCTCTCTACTACATTGTCTTCCCAGTTCATAATGATATCTGCGAGGGATTTACAGTATTTTAGCCTCTCTTGTTACCTACTGTTTTCCATATGCCTTGTATTCGTCAGGAAGTAGTTTGTTCCGTGTAAAATACAGCGGAACACATGGAAGTCGTGTGGCACGCGTAAGACCTCTGTTTTCCTCTAATGAGCTTACGAATTAAAACGGTAATTTTCAAATAAATAATACAACCAAATGCTTTGGACAAAGAAGCTAACTTAACAAGGACAATGAAAATGGAGGTCACTTTTCACCTAACAAGTGACAAGTATAACAACAAATCTATTTCCATAAATGCAAAACTCAGGCACCACAATACTGTCGTTAAACGAGAATGCCTTAATGCTTCTGAATTCCTTTCGTTAAATAGTGCTAAACTAAAGATGAAATAGAAAAGAAGTAAAGAAAATAATTAGAAAAGTTATTTTAACGACGAAGGTGAGAGAGCCTTTTTACTGTGCCACACATGTCTGTGTGTGCAGGAGGGACAGCTGTCACGAGAAGCCAGGAGCTGCGTCAGACGAGCGGTCCCGACAAGTGGTTAACAGCAGCGCCTTGGAAGTTACATCAAAGTCAAAGAGTGTTTGTATAATGTTCCGTGGTTTGTGGTGTCATGAGGAATCTTACAGAGACAGATGAAGCGTGTATTATATAGAGACCAGTACTTTATGTCTTGGCTCTGCATGAGGCAGAAAATATGTAACTGTATGAGTGTTTAGTAGATTCTGAAATTTATCTTGGAACCAGTTGGCATGGTGGAGTTTGTAGAGAGCAATTGTTACTTTGGGACGAGAGTAGAAAATACAGGGTGATTCAAAAAGAATACCACAACTTTAGGAATTTAAAACTCTGCAACGACAAAAGGCAGAGCTAAGCACTATCTGTCGGCGAATTAAGGGAGCTATAAAGTTTCATTTAGTTGTACATTTGTTCGCTTGAGGCGCTGTTGACTAGGCGTCAGCGTCAGTTGATGCTAAGATGGCGACTGCTCAACAGTAAGCTTTTTGTGTTATTGAGTACGGCAGAAGTGAATCGACGACAGTTGTTCAGCGTGCATTTCGAACGAAGTACGGTGTTAAACCTCCTGATAGGTGGTGTATTAAACGTTGGTATAAACAGTTTACAGAGAATGGGTGTTTGTGCAAAGGGAAAAGTTCTAGACGGCCGAGAACGAGTGATGAAAATGTAGCACGCATCCAGCAAGCATTTGTTCGCAGCCCAGGAAAATCGACTCGTAGAGCTAGCAGAGAGCTGCAAATTCCACAATCAACTGTATGGAGAGTCCTACGAAAAAGGTTAGTTATGAAAGCTGAACGTCAACTACCCGAGGCGATGGATCGGCCGCCAGGCAGCCCGTGACAGAGCACTTCATCACTGGCCTCCAAGAAGCCCTGATCTTACCCCCTGCGATTTTTTTTATGGGGGTATGTTAAGGATATGGTGTTTCGGCCACCTCTCCCAGCCACCATTGATGATTTGAAACGAGAAATAACAGCAGCTATCCAAACTGTTACGCCTGATATGCTACAGAGAGTGTGGAACGAGTTGGAGTATCGGGTTGATATTGCTCGTGTGTCTGGAGGGGGCGATATTGAACATCTCTGAACTTGTTTTTGAGTGAAAAAAAAACCTTTTTAAATACTCTTTGTGATGATGTATAACAGAAGGTTATATTATGTTTCTTTCATTAAATACACATTTTTAAAGTTGTGGTATTCTTTTTGAATCACCCTGTATATTATTGTTGAACTGACAACCTCCTACGAGTACATAATTTATTTCAAGAATATAGAGCTGGTTAATGATATTCCCTTTAACCTGATACAGTCTTCGGAGATGAATTAAACGGTGAGAGCAACGTAGCTGATAACGCAAAGAAGAGATCGGCTGCAAGCACAATGTGTAAGTCAACTTGAAGAGACGTGTGAGTCGTTCCACTCAACACCGAACTGTCTCTTGTCGTCGAAGAAAGCGCCAGAAAATAGGAAATGGGAATTAAGAAGTAACAAAGAAATTTACGAAGAAACAGAAGCAATATCAGACACAAAGAGGAAGAGAATAGTTGTATTCTACAGACATCTAAAACAGCTTAATGAACACAGGACAAGAATAAAAATATCTAAATAGTTTGACAAACCCAAAAATATCAATGAAATGGATTAAAGAAGTTAAAGTACGCCTGAGAGAAACGGAAATAACGGAGGAAGAAATAGAAGAAAGAGAAAAGATCAGAGAAAAACTGAAAAGTTTCAGTTGATTCCAGGAGAAAACAAGAAAAAGACAGGTTTAATATGGACAAAAGAAAGAAGAGGAAAGTACAGACAAAGAATGAAAAAAAAACTAACTGGAAAGAAAGTAAAGAGAAAAGAAATGAGACTTTAGTTATTAATTGTGGTTTTTAGCAGGCCAAAGCAATTTAAAGAAAGGTTGTTGTTGTTGTGGTCTTCAGTCCTGAGACTACTTTGATGCAGCTCTCCATGCTACTCTATCCTGTGCAAGTTTCTTCATCTTCCAGTACCTACTGCAAACTACATCCTTATGAATCTTTTTAGTGTATTCATCTCTTGGTCTCCCTCTACGATTTTTACCCTCCACGATGCCCTCCAATACTAAATTGATGATACCTTGATGCCTCAGAACATGTCCTACCAACCGAAACCCTTCTTCTACTCAAGTTGTGCCACAAATTCCTCTTCTCCCCAATTCTATTCAATACCTCCTCATTAGCTATGTCATCTACTCATCTAATCTTCAGCATCCTTCTGTAGCTCCACATTTCGTAATCTTCTATTCTCTTTTTGTCCAAACTATTTATAGCCCATGTTTCACTTCCATATATGGCAACGCTCCAACAAATACTTTCAGAAACGACTTCCTGACACTTAAATCTATACTCGATGTTAACAAATTTTCTTCTTCAGAAACGCTTTCCTTCCCATTGCCAGTCTACACTTCATATCCTCTCTACTTCGACCATCATCCGTTATTTTGCTCCCCAAACAGCAAAACTCATTTACTACTTTAAGTATCTCATTTCCTACTATAATTCCCTCAGCATCACCCGACTTAATTCGACTCATTCCATTATCCTCGTTTTGCTTTTGTTGATGTTCATCTTACATCCTTTCAAGACACTGTCCATTCCGTTCAACTGCTCTTCCAAGTCCTTTGCTGTCTCTGACAGAATTACAATGTCATCGGCGAACCTCAAAGCTTTTATTTCTTCTCCATGTATTTTAAAACCTTTACTGCTTGCTCAATATACAGATTGATAAACATCGGGGAGAGGCTACAACCGTGTCTCACTCCCTTCCCAACCACTGCTTCCCTTTCATGTCCCTCGACTCTTATAACTGCCATCTGGTTTCTGTACAAATTATAAATAGCCTTTCGCTCCCTGTATTTTACCCCTGCCACCTTCAGAATTTGAAAGAGAGTATTCCAGTCAACATTGTCAAAAGCTTTCTCTAAGTCTACAAATGCTAGAAACGTAGGTTTGCCTTTTCTTAATCTTTCTTCTAAAATAAGTCGTAGGGTCAGTATTGCTTCACGTGTTCCAACATTTCTACGGAATCCAAACTGATCTTCCCCGAGGTCGGCTTCTACCAGTTTTTCCATTTGTCTGTAAGGAATTCGCGTTAGTATTTTGCAGCTGTGAGTTATTAAACTGACAGTTCGGTAATTTTCACATCTGTCAACACCTGCTTTCTTTGGGATTGGAATTATTATATTCTTCTTGAAGTATGAGGGAATGTCGCCTGTCTCATACATCTTGCTCACCAGATGGTAGAGTTTTGTCAGGACTGGCTCTCCCAAGGCTGTCAGTAGTTCTAATGGAATGTTGTCTACTCCCGTGACCTTGTTTCGACTTACGTCTTTCAGTGCTCTGTCAAACTCTTCACGCAGTATCGTATCTCCCATTTCATCTTCATCTACATCCTTTTCCATTTCCATAATATTGTCCTCAAGTGCTTCGCCCTTGTATAGGCCCTCTATATACTTCAACCTTTGTGCTTTTCCTTAGGTATTAGGAATGAATAAATACAACCTACAATTACACAGGCCACAGATGACAATAATAATAATATTACTCTGTGGATTCCTTACTTTTCTTTCTTTTTATTCGAAGACGGAGACAATGAAGAAAAATAGTTCTAGTATGCTACTCAAGTAGATAAGACACATTGCCTACTCATCCACCATTAGCAATAATTTAATGAATTAAAACTACACTTCTGGAAATTGAAATAAGAACACCGTGAATTCATTGTCCCAGGAAGGGGAAACTTTATTGACACATTCCTGGGGTCAGATACATCACATGATCACACTGACAGAACCACAGGCACATAGACACAGGCAACAGAGCATGCACAATGTCGGCACTAGTACAGTGTATATCCACCTTTCGCAGCAATGCAGGCTGCTATTCTCCCATGGAGACGATCGTGGAGATGCTGGATGTAGTCCTGTGGAACGGCTTGCCATGCCATTTCCACCTGGCGCCTCAGTTGGACCAGCGTTCGTGCTGGACGTGCAGACCGCGTGAGACGACGCTTCATCCAGTCCCAAACATGCTCAATGGGGGACAGATCCGGAGATCTTGCTGGCCAGGGTAGTTGACTTACACCTTCTAGAGCACGTTGGGTGGCACGGGATACATGCGGACGTGCATTGTCCTGTTGGAACAGCAAGTTCCCTTGCCGGTCTAGGAATGGTAGAACGATGGGTTCGATGACGGTTTGGATGTACCGTGCACTATTCAGTGTCCCCTCGACGATCACCAGTGGTGTACGGCCAGTGTAGGAGATCGCTCCCCACACCATGATGCCGGGTGTTGGCCCTGTGTGCCTCGGTCGTATGCAGTCCTGATTGTGGCGCTCACCTGCACGGCGCCAAACACGCATACGACCATCATTGGCACCAAGGCAGAAGCGACTCTCATCGCTGAAGACGACACGTCTCCATTCGTCCCTCCATTCACGCCTGTCGCGACATCACTGGAGGCGGGCTGCACGATGTTGGGACGTGAGCGGAAGACGGCCTAACGGTGTGCGGGACCGTAGCCCAGCTTCATGGAGACGGTTGCGAATGGTCCTCGCCGATACCCCAGGAGCAACAGTGTCCCTAATTTGCTGGGAAGTGGCGGTTCGGTCCCCTACGGCACTGCGTAGGATCCTACGGTCTTGGCGTGCATCCGTGCATCGCTGCCGTCCGGTCCCAGGTCGACGGGCACGTGCACCTTCCGCCGACCACTGGCGACAACATCGATGTACTGTGGAGACCTCACGCCCCACGTGTTGAGCAATTCGGTGGTACGTCCACCCGGCCTCCCGCATGCCCACTATACGCCCTCGCTCAAAGTCCGTCAACTGCACATACGGTTCACGTCCACGCTGTCGCGGCATGCTACCAGTGTTAAAGACTGCGATGGAGCTCCGTATGCCACGGCAAACTGGCTGACACTGACGGCGGCGGTGCACAAATGCTGCGCAGCTAGCGCCATTCGACGGCCAACACCGCGGTTCCTGGTGTGTCCGCTGTGCCGTGCGTGTGATCATTGCTTGTACAGCCCTCTCGCAGTGTCCGGAGCAAGTATGGTGGGTCTGACACACCGGTGTCAATGTGTTCTTTTTACCATTTCCAGGAGTGTATAATCTGCCATTACGTGCATGCTTATGAATACGGCGGCATGTGTAATATTAACATTTAGAAAGTTATTAATTACCATTCGAATATCTGCGATAATATACTAAAGGTAATCATTAAAATCTGTTCATTGTCTTCTGCGTGTTATTAATCCATACTGAGATTTCTGATCCCAGACTCCAATCGCCTACGATGTAAATTTGTTTGTAATATTTCTTGTCCGAAACTAGAGAAAGAAAGGGTACATGGTCAAAAAAAATGTAGTATTTTAAGTAGCAGATTTAAAAGAATAGTATAGTAATACACAAAAGAGGAGGAATGTTAGACATGGTTCATATAAGATTTTTGTTTCAGATAGTCAATCACCAAACACAGTTTGAAGCAGTAGCAGAAAGCAAAGACAGTGTAATATAGTACCACATAAATTTATTTAGAAATGTAGCTTATCAGAATAGAACGTCTAGCACAACAGTAGGGTGAGCTGCAGATACACGGACACTTAATATACTATATCTATCGACAAATACTGTGGACGTTTGCGACTTGGTGCACTGCTAAGGTTGACTGGTCGGACTACGAAGCACCAACCACTCACAACGGTTAAGTCAGGATTGCTTTATTATTGAACTGTTGTTTTTTCTTGCATCTTCTTGGGACGGTTTGTTGCGCTGCGTAGTGGCACGCGACGGTAAGAGGTCGACGGCCGCTTCACTGGGAATTTGCATGTAGGATTTGCCGCGGCGAGACAGGCCTCAGCTGGCGGCGGCGCGGTCCTGGCTTCGGAGCCAGTCGTCCTCCCGCGGCGCCTCCACCTCCAGTAAGCTGGTCAGCAGCGACGGGTCGTGTGGCGGCTCCTGTCAACCGCGCTCCCTGACAGTTTCACACTCTAGCAAATGTTCCCAGTTAAGTGTAAATGTGCGTAGTTCTCTAAAATATCATCACCTTTTATCTTATTCAGATCCCCAAACAGTGTTAGAATGCCATTTACGTGTAGCATACTTGAACATACATTGATGTGACGAGTCATGGGATAGCGACACGCACATATACGAGGGTTGGGACTTAAATAGTGGAAACTATTTATTTACAGCTCGTACAAAATAGATACGTGTTTCAAAGTTTTACTGACCTTCAAAGTAGTCACCAGCATTGCGTATAACCCGTTGACAGCGATGTGGAAGTCGTAGGATCTTCTTAGCAGTGCCAGTTGTGCTGGCAGTTCGAGCGGCGCGGTCTATTGCCCGACGAATTTGTAACAGTTCTGAAGCGAATGCCGTGAAGTGTTTCCTTCAGTTTAGTTATCGAGTTGAGCTCACGAGGGCTTAAGGGGAGTCGTATCGCCCAAAATGACAAAATTTTACATTTTTACTTTTATGCAAATTACGAAAATATGGATGTTTATGGTTAATTTGGTGTTGGTTTTATCGAAATATTCGATTATTTACTATTTTAAATAAATATTTGAAAATAATCATGCAGCCACATTTCCGAGAATTTGTTTGTCCATCATTTCGCATATTGGCATTTTTCTCTGGAACTATATAGTCCAGAAGGCTGTGGTTTCTTTTGTTTTGTAGAGAACTGTCCGTTTCATAGGTTGCCTACACTGGCGGTACTTCGCGGTGAACTCTTTGAACTGTACATTTGTTTGTGTTTGACAACAACAGTTATCCACTAGCTGCATTTTAGTTTCTGTATTTCCTGTGATAGTTTTCGTCATGACTAAACCAAAAGGAGTGTTTAAAAAAATACGAAACAAAGGAAACAGATACTAGGAACTAATATAGTAACAGTAAAAAGAGTGGTTAGCGCCAAAGGGCGTGATAATTTGATTGTAAATAGTGACAGTCTTTCTACTCCTCCGAGTGCTTCCAAGAAAAAACTGCTGGGTATGATGTAAAATACAACTCAGCTTCAGACAGTAAAACAAACTGCAGTATCATTATTAATCTCCATATACTTCTTTCAGCTTTGTGTGAAACAGTGTGTTGTCGTATATGTCGAGTGGAAATTGAAATTTCTAAAAAGCTATCTCAACGCAATGGTGTCCGCCCCCGGTAGCTGAGTGGTCAGCGCGACAGAATGTCAATCCTAAGGCCCGGGTTCGATTCTCGGCTGGGCCGCAGATTTTCTCCACTCAGGGACTGGGTGTTGTGTTGTCCTAATCATCATCATTTGATCCCCATCGACGCTCGAGTCGCCGAAGTGGCCTCAGATCGAGAGACTTGCACCAGGCGAACGGTCTACCCAACGGGAGGCCCTAGTCACACGACATTTTTTTTTTAACGCAATGGTCTGGTGTGCACTTTTATATACTCAAAAGTTCCTGAGAAAACGGGGCATTTATATAATCAATTTAACATTGTCGAGATAGGGCGGTACGACTCCCCTTAAGTCAGGGGAGTGCAGTAAGTGGTATAGCACTTAGCAGATCCATCAGTCAAACAAATTAGTAACAGCTTGCACTGTACGTGCTTGAGCATTGTCCTGCAAAATGATGGTCAGGTCCTGCAGAAAGTGTTGTCACTTCTGTCTCTAAGCTGGTCGTAGGTTGTGTTCCAAAAATGAACAGCATAGAGACAAAAGTGATGACACTTTCTGCAAGACCTGACCATCATTTTGCAGGACAATGCTTAAGCACAGTACAAGCTGTTACTGATTTGTTTGACTGATGGGGCTGCTAAATGCTATACCACCTACAGCTCTCCCCTGACTTAAGCCCTCGTAAGTTCAACTCGATTTCTAAACTGAAGGAAACACTTCACGGCATTCGCTTCAGAACTGCTACAAATTCGTCGGGCCATAGACCGCGCCGCACGAACTGTCAACACAACTGGCACTGATAAGAGTATCCTACCACATCCATATCGCCGGTAACGGGTTGTACACATCACTGGTGACTACTTTGAAGGTCAGTAAAACTTTGAAACACGTATCTATTTTGAACGAGCTGTAAATTAATAGTTGCCACTATTAACGTTCCAACCCGCGTAGATATGGAGGTTGCATCGCGTACACAAGGTATGAAAGGACAGCGTATCAGTGGATCTGTCATTTATACTCAGATGGTAATTGTGAAAAGGTTTCCGACGTGATTATGGCGTCACGACGGGAATTGAAACGCATTTAACGCGGAATGGTAGTTGGAGCTAAACGCATAGGACATTCTATTTTGGAAATGATTAGGGAATTCAGTATTCCGACATCCACGTGTCAAGAGCGTGCCGAGAATACAAAATGTCAGGCATTGCCTCTCACCACGGACAACGTAGTGGTCGACGGCCTCAATTACCTACCGAGAGCAGCGGCGTTTGCTTATAGTTGTCTGTGCTAACAGACAAGCAACACTGCATGAAATAAACGCAGAAATCAATGTTGGACGTTCAACGAACGTATCGGTTGGGACAGTGCAGCGAAATTTGACGTTAATGGGCTGTGGCAGCAGACGACCGACACGAGTGCCTTTGCTAGCAGCACGACCTCGCCTGCAGCGCCTCTCCTAGGCTTGTGATGATATGTATTGGACTCTACACGACTGAAAACCCCCGACCCGGCCAGATGAGTCCCGGTTTCAGTTGGTAAGAGCTGATGGTAGAGTTCGAGAGTGCTGCAAACCCCACGAAGCCGTGGACCTCAATTGTCAAGAAGGTATCGTGCAAGCTGGTGGTAGCTCCATAATGGGGTGGGCTGTGTTTATATGGAATGGACTGGGTCCTCTGGTCTAACTAAAGCGATCATTGACTGGAAACGGTTATGTTCGGCTACTTGGAGACCATTTGCATCCATTCGTGGACATCTTGTTCCCAAGAAACGATGGAATTTTCATGGACGACAATGCGCCATCTCACCGGGCCACAGTCGCTCGTGATTGGTTTGGAGAACATTCTGGAAATTTCGAGCGAATTTATTTGGCCAGCCAAATCGCCCGACATGAATCCCATCGAACATTTATGGAACATAATCGAGAGGTCAATTCATGCACAAAATCCTGCACTGCCAATATTTTTGTAATTATGGACGTCTTTACAGGCAGAATGGCTCAATATTTCTTCAGGGGACTTTCAGAGACTTGTTGAATCCATACCACGTCGAGTTGTTGCAGTACAGCGGGTAATAGGAGGTCCGACACGATATTAGGAGGTATCCCATAATTTTTGTCTCCTCAGTGTTTGTGTAAAGGAACATATGTTTGTCACATCACTAACATCCACATTTTTATTCAAACTCTGAATAAATGTACCTTCTCAATAGTGTGTTAAAACATGAAACCTTTCGTAAATTTAATTGAGGTTCTGCTGTAGAGGACACTTTTAATAGCCAATTTGGGGATGTTTATGAGTGAATGAATTGACCAACTTTGATTTTTCACTTTGAGACGGCCATCAGAGCGAAAAAAGGCCAAGATGGCAAGCTTACCGTCAAGGAGTGTTTTCTGGTGACACAGGCCTAGGGAATGCAGGCTGTAGAGAGAGATACTGCACAATTTTTCTTGCAAGATAACCTTGGGAAGGAGGAGGCCACCGTATGACCAGAAACGATCCTGCTTACTCTTTTTATTTCTGCTTTATAGTCTTGAAAAATCAGTTTCTGTGTAGGCTGTAAATGATAGCTTCCACTTGAAACACTTGTCATACGCTTTATTAAGTGCGGCATCTATCAAGTTGCCGGCATTTTCTGTGAGGCTTTGGCTTCGATTAAATTTGCATTGAAACTCTTTGATTTTGTTGCAGCTTTCTGATGAGGTTGCCCAACCATAACTGGTATTTTCCGTCACTCACATTCTTGTTAAAATCGAAGGGTTTTCCGCCTGTCCGATGCATCTTGCATGAAAAGTAGAATAGTCCTGTCATAGCTGGCTCTCCCAAGTATATTTATATTTTTGAGGGAATGCTGCATACTCCGGGGAAGATTAGTCGTACAGATAAATTAGTGTTTACGTAAAATGCTAAATTCCTTCCGTCGTCGTGACATGTATCTTGGCCACCGTGCCTGCGCAACTGCAACTGCAAAATGTTTTCTCGACAGCCTTGTGTTCGCTCTCTTACTTTACCAAGCACACATTTCTCGAATCCCGGTTAGAAGGCATCAGTGTTTAACCATCTCCATCACCTAAGTTCCCACAACTGCAAATCTTTGTTCTGAACTATAATACTCGTTCTAATTATAACTGAATCCTTCTGGTTTCCTTTTTTTCATTTCTTTCAAAATCGCCCCACTACTTCACGGATAGTTCATGAGTCATATAACCCACACCTGAATTATCTTAAGTTCCCTGCAGCAGTCTTTTATCTCTTTCGACTAGCTAATATCCACAGGGTGTTTCAGATGACGTTTTTTGTCTGTAACTTACAAAATTATAGGGGAAAGGAGTATTCATTTAAAAAGGTAAATGCAAGAAATGTTACCCTTTCTCCTAGTTACGAATAGGGCTTATTTGGTTATTTTCCAGAGATTCACAGCTACGATTTATAATTTTTTAAATAAAAAACTTCTTCTGTCATGTAGCTACTGTATTTGTGCTAACTAAGTACAAATCAGTTTACATCAAATTTCCATTAATTTTACCAAGGTAGCTGGAAACTATCAATTTTTTGGGGATGTATACAGATTGGTGTTCTTGAGTCAGAATGTCCTTTTAAGTGAGGTGCTAAAACGAGTGTCCGTTTTGCACCTTCGAAACGACCTGCAGACGAGATGTGAAGCTGTTGGTGTGAAGCTTCCTCGATGCGCAGTTTAAAGTCACGCTCGCTTAGACAAAATAGGTTCGCCCTGCCACGGATATTGACCTGGAATAAATATGTCGTACTCATCCGACGTGTGCGTTGAGACGTTGCTGATCCTTGGCGAATGCCGACACGCCACCAATCACGCAGCCATTGCTTATGCCAGGAGACATACTCGTCAAAAAGCTGCATTAGCGATTACGTTCTTACGTGCTGAACGATGGATTCGAGAAACAAGTTGTCTGATAAGGGACAGCAGCAACAGACGAAGACCACCAAACAGTAAAGCTATCGAAGCATTTTAGATGTAGTAGACCAAGATCCGCATGTTTGCTTACAACAAGTTGCCGAATTAAATGATATCAGCCTAATATCGATGTGTGGTGTGGCAAATAGCACACTGTGATAAGCTACGACCTATCACCAACACTCGAGAGAATTGGAATTCAACCAAAAAATTACATTCTGCGAGGTGCCGTTAATAATTTCACTCTGGACGATTTACGAAGTGTTGCGTTCTCCGCTGAATCGACATCACACAATATGGCACAATGAACCGTCCTAATAAGCGTTACTGGCCCACTGAAAATAGAAGTTGGATACGTCATGTCGATCGACAATCGAGGTGGTCCATTAATATGTGATGTGGAATCCCTCAGGATGAAATCATCGAGTCACACTACTTCGCTTGTTCTCTGAGGGGTGAGATGCATCAAACTTTTACCGTCGAAAGTATCAGTACTCCCCTTGCAAATGTCAGTCCGGACATTTGAGGCCGTATGTGGATGCAGCACGATGTTCCCTCAGTTCATTCTGCGCGTGAACAGTAACTGAACAAGTGGTTTCCTGGAATATGGTTAGAATGCCGTAGTCCTTAGGAATGGCTCCAGGTTGATTCCAGTATATAAGAAAGGTAAAAGAACCGACCTGCAAAATTACAGACCAACATCCCTAAGTTCTGTTAGCTGCAGAATCCTTCAACATATTCTCAGTTCGAATATAATAAACTTTATTGAGACTAAGAACCTTATGTCCACGAGTAAGCACGGTTTTAGAAAGCATGGCTCGTGCGAAACTGAGCTTGCCCTTTTCTCACATGATACGCTGAGAACTATGGATGAAGGACAACAGGCAGGTTCCATACTTCTAGATTTCCAGAAAACATTTGACACGGTGCTCCATTGCAGGCTGTTAACGAAGGTACGAGCGTATGGAATAAGTTTACACATACGTGAGTGGCTCTAAGACTTCTTAAATAATAGAACCCATTATCTTGATCTGGACAGCATGTGTTCAACGGAGACAAGGGTATCGTCAGGAGCGCCCACGGAAGTGAGATAGGACCGCTGTTGTTCTCTGTACACATAAATGACTTGGAGGACAGGGCAGGCAGCAAATTGCGGTTATTTGCTGGTGATGCTATGGTGTACGGGTTGGGTTGGGTTGTTTTGGGGAAGGAGACCAGACAGCGAGGTCATCGGTCTCATCGGATTAGGGAAGGACGGGGAAGGAAGTCGACCGTGCCCTTTGAAAGGAACCATCCCGGCATTTGCCTGGAGCGATTTAGGGAAATCACGGAAAACCTAAATCAGGATGGCCGGACGCGGGATTGAACCGTCGTCCTCCCGAATGCGAGTCCAGTGTCTAACCACTGCGCCACCTCGCTCGGTGTACGGTGAGGTATCGAGGTTGGGTGATCATAGGAAGATGCAAGACGACTTAGACAAAATTTCTAGCTGGTGTAATGAATAACAGCTAGTTCCAAATGTGGAAAAATGTAAGTTAACCCAGATGAAAAGTAAGAACAAATCCATAATGTTCAGATACAGTGTGACTAGAGTCCTGCTTCACACAGTCAAGTACATTGCAAAGTGATATGAAGTTGAACGGGCACCTGAGAACTTTGGTAGGGAAGATGAACGGTCGACTTCGGTTTATTGGGAGAATTTTAGAAAAAAGTGGTTCACCTCCCGCATATAGGACGCTGGTGCGACCTATTGTTGAGTACTGCTCGGGTGTTTGGGATCCGTACCAGATCGGATTGAAGGAGACATCGAAACAATTCAGAGGCGGGCTGCTAGATTTGTTAACGGCAGGTTAGAACAGCACGGGAAAGTGTTAAGGAGATGCTTCGAGAACTCAAATGGGAATCCCTGGAGGGAAGGCGAAGTTTTTTTCGAGAAACACTGTTGGGAAATTTTAGCGAACACGACATTTGAATTTGACTGCAGAACGTTTCTACTGCCGCCAACATAAAATACGCGTAAGGGCCACGAAGATAAGATACGAGAAATTAGGGCTCATACGGAGGCATATAGACAGTCGTTTTCCCGCGCTGTATTTGCGAGGATCATATGATAGCGGAACAAACACTGGTAGCAGTTACTTCTGTAAAATATCTGGGAGTATGCGTACGGAACGATTTGAAGTGGAATGACCATATAAAATTAATTGTTGGTAAGGCGGATACCAGGTTGAGATTCATTGGGAGAGTCCTTAGAAAATGTAGTCCATCAACAAAGGAGGTGGCTTACATAACACTCGTTCGACCTGTACTTGAGTATTGCTCATCAGTGTGGGATCCGTACCAAGTCGGGTTGACAGAGGAGATAGAGAAGATCCAAAGAAGAGCGTCGCGTTTCGTCACAGGGTTATTTGGTAAGCGTGATAGCGTTACGAAGATGTTTAGCAAACTCAAGCGGCAGACTGCAAGAAAGGCGCTCTGCATCGCGGTGTAGCTTGCTTGCCGGTTTCGAGAGGGTGCGTTTCTGGATGAGGTATCGAATATATTGCTTCCCCCTACTTATACCTCCCGAGGAGGTCACGAATGTAAACTTAGAGAGGTTCGAGCGCGCACGGAGGCTTTCCGGCAGTCGTTCTTCCAGCGAACCATGCGCGACTGGAACAGGAAAGGGAGGTAATGACAGTGGCATGTAAAGTGCCCTCCGCCACACACTGTTGGGTGGCATGCGGAGTATAAAAATAGATGCAGATGTAGATGTAGAAAGGAAATGCAAGTAGTGGTACAGGGTAGACTCCGCCACGCACCGAACCGTGGGTTGGGGATTATCTATGTAGATGTAGACTCACACTGTCGTCCGATTTTACGCCGGTATGCACGGTGATTCGGCGATGATTTTACAAGCTTTCGAGGGTGATGGAGAAGGGTAAATGTATCAGCTTGAGGTAAGAGACTTTGGTCTGCAAACAACTGAGTCGAAATTTATAAGTGAAAATCGTTGTGATGCCTCTGACAGTGGAATACATGTGCGGTATTGTAGGGTAGACAACTTTCAGACGTGGTTGGTTCAAATGGCTCTGAGCACTATGGGACTTAACATCTATGATCATCAGTCCCCTAGAACTTAGAACTACTTAAACCTAACCAACCTAAGGACATCACACAACACCCAGTCATCACGAGGCAGAGAAAATACCTGACCCCGCCGGGAATCGAACCCGGGCGTGGGAAGCGAGAACTTCAGACGTGGTAGAATGGACCAAGACAAGAAAAAAGTCTGCTAAAGAAGGGCTGTGAAACGCATACTTGAGGAGCTATGAGAACTTGTTCATCTTCGAAACTGTGAAACACATCTCCTTTATAGAATAAGTGGTCGTGGACCTTAAGGTATGTATTTTAGAGCCCATGTTCATCTTCGAAACTGTGAAACACACCTCCTTTATAGAATAAGTGGTCGTGGACCTTAAGGTATGTATTTTAGAGCCCATGTTCACTAGACATTTTTGCTTGTTTGGATCCATACTACCACCTCTGACAGTTGCCTGCTCTACAGTCTTAGCAAAACAGTACAGGTGCATGTATTCCACTGTCAGAGGTATCAGAAAGATTTTCACTTATAACTTTCGACTCAGTTGTTTCCGGACATCTACATCTACATCTACGTGATTACTCTGCTATTCACAATAAAGTGCCTGGTAGAGGGTTCAATGAACCACCTTCAAACTGTCTCTCTACCGTCCCACTCTCGAACGGCACGCGGGAAAAACGAACACTTAAATTTTCCTGTGCGAGCCCTGATTTCTCTTATTTTATCCTGATGATCATTTCTCCCTATGTCGGTGGGTGCCAGCAGAATGTTTTCGCAATCGGGGAGAAAACTGGTGATTTAAATTTCATGAGAAGATACCGTCGCAACGAAAAACGGCTTTGTTTTCATGATTGCCACTCCAATTCACGTATCATGTGTGTGGCACTATCTCCCCTATTTCGCGATAGTACAAAACGAGCCGCCCTTCTTTGAACTTTTTCGATGTCATCCGTCAGTCCCACCTGATGCGGATCCCACACCGCACAGCAATACTCCAGAATAGGCGGACAAGCAGTCCCTTAGTAGACCTGTTGCACCTTCTAAGTGTTCTGCCATTGAATCGCAGTCTTTGGTTTGCCCTACCGACAATATCATCTATGTGATCGTTCCAATTTACGTTGTTTGCAATTGTAATCCGTAAGTATTCAGTTGAATTTACAGCCTTCAGATTTGTGTGACTTATCGCGTAATCGAAATTTAGCTGATTTCTTTTAGCACTCATGTGAATAACTTCACACTTTTCCTTATTCAGGGCCAATTGCCACTTTTCGCACCATGTAGATATCTTATATAAATAATTTTGAAGTCGTTTTGATCATCTGATAACTTTACAAGACGGTAAATGACAGCATCATTTGCAAACAATCTACGACGGCTACTCAGATTGTCTCCTATGTCGTTAATATATATCAGGTTCCCTTGCCTTAAACTGATTAATTTAACCTTGTCCATTACCCCCGAAAGTTTTTAACCTCATGACGGAATGACACTGCATTTTTTTTATATCTAAAGAACCGAGTTTACGTCTTGAAAGAACAGCCCCAGTTGCCTTCAAAAAATGCATCGAGGAGGCTAGTCAATCCCTGAAGCCAGCAACTTTACGATTCGTCTGCAGGTCGTTTAGAGGACGAATTGAATTGTATATTCACGTAAATGAACATTTCGGCAATCCCTATTACGCGCAACATGTTGCATCCAGCCCCCAAAACTCTGAAATTTGCTAGTTCCCTAACTGAAATTTGTTACACATTGATCTGTAAAAAGCTGATTTAAATTCATCAGCTACATGACAGCAAAAATATGTCCACAACTCCGCAGAAAGTGTACTTTTACGAGCGGGGAAAGATCAAAAATGATTTGGTTTAGATTCCCATATCTATGTAGCAGCATCGTATGCATACTACTAGTGCTCCACACGACTAGGAAGTAAAATATAGTGCACTGACGCCACTCGTGCCGTATCGTTCCTTGCTATACTCTGATCGAGAATTTTCTGTGACGTGCTGCAATTTTCTACATCTGTGAGCTAAGACTTCGCAGACTAACAGGCAAGATATTGTTTTATACTTTGCTATACACGAGTAACTCAAACAATGTGCTTTACATAAAGACTGTATACTTATACCTCATTCTTCTTTAAACTGCCTCAATAACGGGAAGTTTGTAACTTTGTCGTTCGGGGATAGTTGGCTGGAGCAACTTGACATCGTCTTCTTGCCCCATATGATTTTTGCTGTGCCTGTTTCAGTTTTTGACTGTCTTTTTTGTGTTTTGTGTAACAGTCTTGACTTTCATGACTCACAAAGTATTTCTTAACATGCTGAAAGTGGGCTACTTTACTAATTTATGACGCATTATGATCCAGACATGGTGAGAAGTCATAAAAAAATGTCCTCTAGAGGCGAGTGGGACCGAAATGCTATGGCAGCTGCAATAAGAGCTGTCAAAGAAGGAAGAAAGAGCTGCTTGCGTGCAGCAAACGTTTACAATATCCCTGAAGCAACACTACGTCGTAATTTGAAGAAAACAGATGACGTAAGAAATGAATGTTTGTTTCATACGCAAAAATATTCGTATAACTTTGTGTGTGTGCGCGCGCGTGTGTGTGTGCATTGTACGTCTGCGCGTGCGCGCGTGCGTTTGTGATATTTAGCCTATATAGGGCCTAGATCGTATAATAAATAGGCCTACCACAACATAACATAATGTTTAGAGACTATGTAGGACCTGGGGTCAGGTCGCTTATTTATTTTTAGTTTTCATAGGAACAACCTATTCATGGTGGACGATTTCGAGAAGTTTTTAATGAAGTGCAACTAAAAGATCTAAAGGGCTATGTGACAACAATGTATAAAATGTGTTTTGGAATAACGAAGCAGCAATGTAGAAGGCTTGCCTTTGATTACGCAGAGCAGTGTGGGATATCCCATCCATTCGAACCTGTTACCAGGATAGCAGGTGATGACTGGCTATCAAATTTAATGAAAAAATTTAAATTCGGTGTACGGAAACCAGAGGCAACATAGATAGCTAGAGGAATGGGTTTTAACAAGCCAAGTGTTGGTAAGTTCTTCTCAATATTGAAACAATTGCGAGAGAAATATAAACTTACGGCTTCTACCATTTACAATGCAGATGAATCTGGATCTCCACTGTGCCTAATAAGTTACCAAACGTCATTTCACCCACAGGAACTAAGAGTTTCCAAAATTGAGTCAGTGGAGAGAGGAAGGAATGTTACCATAATTTGTTGCATTAGTGCTACTGGATATTACCTGCCACCATTTTTTTATTTTTGCAAGAAAACAGATGCGACCTGAGCTTGTGGAAAGAGCACAACCAGGAACAATTGGACACTGTAGTGACAATGGATGGAGCAATGGAGACGCATTTTTGATGTTTTTGAAGCATCTTAATTCTCATGTTAAGCTGACTTCTGAATCAGCAGTTTTGTTGCTGGTTGACAACTATAAATCTCACATAACGCTGGAGGCTATCAAATTTTGCAGGGAACATCAGATAATTGTGGTAGGATTTACACCTCACATTACCCATCGTCTACAACCACTGGACGTTTCATGTTTTGGGCCTTTAAAGAACTATTATAGCCAAGCTTGTGATAACTTTATGGTCACTCATCCAGGGCAGGCGATTACTGACAAAAATGTTGGTGGGCTACTGAGCACTGCCTATTTCAAAGCAGCCACCGTTGGGAATGCCGTTAAGGGATTCAGAAAATGTGGAATCGAGCCTTATGATCCTCTTGTGTTTGATGAGGACGATTTTGCTGCAGCAGACGTCACAGACCATGCTCTTGCTTGAGACAGTCCTACTGAACATGAAAATCCTGCAGTTCAGAGTGAAGAACCTAATGTCCACTCCTCAAAAAAGCTGAATGAAGAAGCAGGACCTTCAAGTAGTGCCCATCAGGATAAACCAAAATTATGCAGAAGTATTTTTGACTTAAAACCAGTGCCAAAAGAAAAACCAAGCATGAGGAAATGTAGAACTCAAAAACAATGTGCAAATGTTTTAACAAGCACGCCTATGAAAGACAGTTTAGAGCAGAAAGAAGCAAAGAAGATGGAACAAGAACTTCTAAAGCAACTAAGACGACAGGCTCGGGATGCAAGAAATAAAAGTTTTACTAAGAAACTAGCATTTTCCTTTTCTGATATAAAAAAAACCCAGAGTTTCGATAAAATCAACCTATGCTTCCCAAGAAAGTTTACTTCAGTGTCCTGGATGTGATGAGATATACGAAGACCCTCCATCAGAAGACTGGATACAGTGCTGTAAGTGCTTTAGATGGTGGCACGAAGACTGTTCAAACTGTGAAGGAGGGAAATTTGTATGTGACTTTTGTTAATGTATGTACAACAATGTATTGATATTTATAACAATAAAAATGTATTGCAGTTTTATTAAGTGTAATCTTGCCCGGTGGTCAAAGTCATCTTGCCCCCGTGCTGGGGCAAGATGACAGTTTTGCATTACTTTCTAAAATTAGCGAAAAAATTCGGATAACATTACAATAAAATGATATATAACTACGAACATTGCAATAAAGACCAGTCTAATAATATTTGCAACGAAAAAATATTTTCTTCAAAAAAATTAATTGTTTAAAAATGTTTAATCGTTAACATCGCCAACTTGCCCCCATCTCCCCTACTTATTACGTTGTAAGTTAAGAGGAAAACACCGTGCAAGGGGCGGGCGACATACCTCTGGAACGGCGAGCCGCGGGCAGGCGGCCGAGGAGAACTGCGTGCAGACGGGGTCGTCGGTGGCCTGCGTGGCCAGCGGGCCCAGGAAGCTGGAGTCTGCCGCGAGGCGCGTCAGCGCGCAGAAGCTGGCGCCGCCGTCCAGCGGCCACATCCAGCCGCGAGACCGGCACTGCGCCTGCAACGCACCACAGCCGCTCCTCATCTCAAGTGCTTCACGGCCCTCCACCACGTACAGGCTGACAATTATCGAACTACACTACTGGCCATTAAAACTGCTACACCAATAAGAAATGCAGATGATAAACGGGTACTCATTGGACAAATATATTATACTAGAACTGACACGTGATTACATTTTCATGCAATTTGGGTGCATAGATCCTGAGAAATCAGTGCCCAGAACAACCACCTCTGGCCGTAATAACGGCCTTGATACGCCTGGGCATTGAGTCAAACAGAGCTTGCATGGCGTGCACAGGTACAGCTGCCCATGCAGCTTCAACACGATACCACAGTTCATCAAGAGTAGTGACTGGCGTATTATGACGAGCCAGTTGCTCGGCTACCATTGACCAGACGTTTTCAGTTGGTGAGAGATCTGGAGAATGTGCTGGCCAGGGCAGCAGCCGAACATTTTCTGTATCCAGAAAGGCCCGTGCAGGACCTGCAACATGTGGTAGTGCATTATCCTGCTGAAATGCAGGGTTTCGCAGGGATCGAATGAAGGGTAGAGCCACGGGACGTAACACATCTGAAATGTAGCGTCCACTGTTCAAAGTGCCGTCAATGCGAACAAGAGGTGACACAGACGTGTAACTAATGGCTCCCCATACCATCACGCCGGGTGATACGCCAGTATGGCGATGACGAATACACGCTTCCAATGTGCGTTCACCGCGATGTCGCCAAACACGGATGCTACCATCGTGATACTGTAAGCAGAACCTGGATTCATCCGAGAAAATGACGTTTTGCCATTCGTGCACCCAGGTTCATTGTTGAGTACACCTTCGCAGGCACTCCTGTCTGTGATACAGCGTCAAAGGTAACCGCAGCCATGGTCTCCGAGCTGATAGTCCATGCTGCTGCAAACGTCGTCGAACTGTCCGTGCGGATGGTTGTTGTCTTGCAAACGTCCCCGTCTGTTGACTCAGGGATCGAGACGTGGCTGCACGATCCGTTACAGCCATGCGGATAAGATGCCTGTCATCTCGACTGGTAGTTGTACGAGGCCGTTGGGATCCAGCACGGCGTTCCGTATTACCCTCCTGAACCCACGATTTCCTATTCTGCTAACAGTCATTGGATATCGACCAACGCGAGCAGCAATGTCGCGATACGATAAACCGCAATCGCGATAGGCTACAATTCGACCTTCATCAAAGTCGGAAAGGTGATGGTAAGCGTTTCTCCTCCTTACACGAGGCATCACAACAACGTTTCACCAGGCAACGCCGGTCAACTGCTGTTTGCGTATGAGAAATCGGTTGGAAACTTTCCTCATGACAGCACGTTGTAGGTGTCGCCACCGGTGTCAACCTTGCGTGAATGCTATGAAAACCTAATCATTTGCGTTTCACAGCATCTTCTTCCTGTTGGTTAAATTTCGCGTCTGTAGCAGGTCATCTTCGTGTTGTAGCAATTTTAATGGCCAGTAGTGTATATGAAATTAAATCGTCACAACTTCTGAACTGTTTGCGTTAGGACTTTTGAACTGCACGGTTGGCCGCGGGGCATGTTGGGAATTAGTATGCGCATGCGCATGGTTTGATTTAGCCACGAATGCCACTTTCTTTTGGATAGGTTCGTCAATAAGCATAATCGGCCCATTTAGGGGATTGAGAATCCGCATTTTGCGATCTAGAAGTCTCTTCACCCGCAACGGGTGACTGTGTACATTTGGGGGATTGAGAATCCGCATTTTGCGATCGAGAAGTCTCTTCACCCTCAACCTCAACGAGTGACTGTGTGGTGTACAATGTGCAGTCACGGAATAATCGGTGCGATCTTCCTTGATGCTACTGTGCCGACCGAACAGTACGTGAATGTTTTGGAAGATGATTTCACTTCCATTATCCAAAGTGGCCCTGATTTCGGAAAGCTGTGGTTCATCCAAGACGGAGCTCGACCACGTCGAAGCAGGAGTGTATTTCATGTCCTGGAGGATTACTTTGGAGACCAAATTCTGGTTCTGGGGTACCCAGAGGCCACTGGCGTGTGCCATGTTTGCTAAATTTCTAGATGTGCTGGTCACAAGGGATGGCGAAAACCTGGGACACAGAGTGTATAGAAATCCGACACACACGGATCGATACCTTCACAAACTATCAAACCACCACCCGAGCCAGAAAAGAGGCATGATTAATACGCTCGTAACGCGATCAGGACGAATATGTGAGCCACAATACCTCAGACGCGACGAGTAACACCTGGAAAGTGTTCTGAGGAGCAATGGGTACTCCACAAATCATATTAGAAGAGCAACAGAGCCAAACACTCGGCGAAGTAAGGAATCAAAAAAAGAAATGTTGGGGACGCCCCCTCTCTGCCATACATTCCCAGAGTGGCGGACAGAATCGGCCGTATATTGCGCAAACAAGGCGTAAAGACAATTTTCAAACCGAAAGATCAAAGAGTGTCTTAGATCGGCAAAGGAGAAAAGGGACCCACTTGCAATATACCGTATACCATGCACATGCGGGAAAGTTTATGTCCGAATGACTGGACGATCAATCAACACCAGGTTCAAAGAACATAAGCGACATTGCAAGCTGGGGCAGGTGGAGAAATCGGCCGTGGCAGAGCGCGCACTAGGTGAGACCGACCACGTAATAAACTTCGCCGACACGGAAGTCCTGGCTGTAGAGAAGCACTATCACACGCGCTTGTTCAGAGAAGCTGTAGAAATGCAAAAACACGCTAACAGTTTGAACAAGAAAGAGGAAAGCCTTAAGGTAAACGGATCCTGGCTTCCCGTACTGCAGCGAACGACCGTCGCAGGTAGCAAGAGGAGAACCGCACCGGAAATGACCGCGGAGAAGCCCTCGGACGTTGGCGCGCCAGGTACATATAGTCTGCGGCCGCGAGCTCGGCTCCAGTTCACCACCGGCAATGGAGGGTGAAGCCTTGACAATGCCAGCCACTCGTGCTGGCGAAACGTCAGTAAAATCATTAGATGAACGTCGGCCGAAGAACCCGAGACAGAAGCCAATAGGCAGTTTGTCAATTAACAGGATGCCGTTATGTAAAAGAGGAGTAGATTTTGACAGTGGTGAACTGAAAAGAGTAAAACAGAACCGTGAAGAAATGAAATAGATGAGGAGTGAGAAGCATGTTTAGTTTCACAGCCTGAGAGAATGAATCGGTTGGGAGAAAACAGATGAACAACGAAATGAAATTAGAGACGAGTGTCCAGTGAGACACTTCAGCAAGCTGACACAGAGACTCCCCGGTAGCTGCGAGATCAGTGTACCGGCTTGCTAGCCAAAGGGACCCCAGTTCGATTCCTGGCCGGGTCGGAGATTTTTTTCGCTTTGGGACTAGGTGCTGAGAAACACCAGGAATGTGTTGTGTGAGTGAGAAAATTTGATTAGTATCACACGAAGTGGCTCTACCAGAATTACAACATGATTGCAGAAACTCTGGAATCAAACAATTTTTTACAAAATGCGAGAGCATACAATGCTTGCTTTGAAATGCCATCATTTGGAGCTACTTCCATGAGCAGTGCACATCAGTTCAATCCTGTGTTTTCGATTAAAGGAGCACTCTGTCATAGAGTAGGATCATACCATTCATTGCCAAATGAAACTTATAAATTTTTGTAGGGTGTATTTCATTGGCGACGAACAAACTGAAATTCCAGTGTTTTCTCTAACTTTTTCCCCTATCGTTTATGAATGTTTTGGAACGTTCTCGACCATTTCAGGATGTTCTCGAATTTTTTGGAATGTTCTTGGTGTTCTGTAAAGAAATAAAAGAGTGACAGAATACTTTCTTTCAAATTAGGTTATTGTTGAACGATTAAGTGGATTTATGAGTACTTAAAAGTATCCCTGAGCATTCGAGAGTATTTTTGAGAGTGAAATACTAACATTTTTATGATTTTTTTTGAATACTTATTTTTACGATATTCCCTAATGTGTTCGAGTGATTTTGAATGTTTTCACAAAACAAATGAAAATAAAGATCAAGCGAAACGTGTCATTTTCAGATAATAACTCCAATAAAATTTTTTCAGTGGTTTAATACAATGATAATAATTTTTTTCTGTCTTAGTCGTTGGTCTTTCCCTCTGCCTTCCCTTACTCAGCTTGCTCTGTTTTGCCGGTTCTATCTATGGACTCACGAATCGTGTCGCGTTTGTTGTTGACAGCACGTACTGTCACCTGGAAATGTACGCCTTTACTTGACTGCAATGTTACCAGTCAGGTTACACAGGCAGGCTCTCACACAAGCAAGTGGAAAGTATGTTACGTTAAACGTAGCTTGTAATTTTCAGAATTACTTGGCATTTTCGAGACGCTGTATTTTACACTCTACTTTACGTTCCGAAAGGTAGATGCGATATTTGGAAATCGATGCGTGTAAACAAATAAACACTTGTACAAAAATGTTATTTCAGGGTTTATCACTACCATGAATCTCCTCTCCTCGACCTTGGATCCTTTAATATAGCTACCTGTACAGTTCACGGTTGCAGGGCATAACAAACATACAGGGGAGCCGACAAAAATATGGAAAAACCAAAAGTACAACACATTATCACGTCTGTTACGTTGTAGGAAATCCGCTGACATCCAAAATAACTTCCAGGCGTCTCGGAATGGACAAATACAGGTCATGTACGGTCTTCAAGGGAAGCTTATATCATTCTTCCTGCAAAATAGTGGTAAGTTTTGGTAACAATGATGGAGTTGGACAGCGTTCACGCGCCCTTCTCTCCTAAGTAGACGAGAAGTGCTCAATAATATTGAGATCTGGTGACTGCGGTGGCTAGGGGAGAAGTGACAATCCATCACAAAAACTGACCTGGATCGCGGAAAGTAGATGAGTTGGTACAGAATGCGAGGTGGAGAAGGTAGGCAGATGCGGAAGTTACAGTCTGCGTCTGCCATATAGTTGCTGGAGTTGTAAACTCGAATGAGCTTCCCAGCTATTCTCTTCAGTTGACCGCAAATGCTGCGTTCTTCGTCTTCGACAATCTGACATATGTATACACTGCCTGACAAAAAGGTGAAACACCCTGAAGATACGATCGGATGTCCGAGTAGCTTGGTACACGCGCATACAATCTGCACGTATGTAAACGATTTGTAATTGTCTGTGACAAGTAGAACGGCCATCAAGTGCATTAGTATCGGCCGTGTTTAGACTTGTTATCAGGCCTGTTATGGTACGCAAGGGGCGTGAGCAGCGTCGTATGACGAGTGAACATGTGAAGGACATGGAGTTATCGATATCGTGCGAGAAAGCGTTATCAGCAACTGACAGAGTGTGGAGGGGTCTCCATTTGGCCGGATTGTCCAGTCGTGAAATATCCAGACTTTTGTGGGGCGTTCAGATATGACATTGACTCGATGCTGGACTGCATGGCGACGTGAGGGGAAGCATACTCGTCGTCAAAGTTCCAGTCGACCACGTCTGACCACCACTGGGAAGAATCACCAAGCGCCAAGCACTTTATAAGTCCAAACATCTGCGTCCGCCATCCGAGAACAAGTAATAGACTCCTTGCAACATTCTGTGTCGTCTCGCGCCACTCGTCCCAAAAGGGAATGACCGTCGCATGTGTAGGCTGCCATTATCACAACACAAAGGGTTATGTTTGGAGTGTTGCCGTGAGTGGGAGACGTGGACTGCTGAAGAATGGCGCTGCACTGTGTTCAGCGATAAATCTCGGTCCACTACCCTGGGTGACAATCGTATGGCGAGGGCAGAGGAGAGGACCAATTCTTCCAAAGTTTTGGAGAGGCAGCGGTGTTTTTCCTGGTGCCATGGTGTATGCTTGACATCGGGTATGACTACAGGTAGCACTAGAGGGAATACTGACGGCGTAACGATACATCACGGACATCCTACGTCTTCGTGTGTCACCTCTCATGGAGCAGTACCGTGTTGTCATTTTTCAACAGAATAATGCCCCTACACATGACACATGTGTCTGTGAACTGCCGACGTAATGTTGTGGTACTCACATGGCCAGCAAGATCGCCAGATACGCTCCGAATGGAACGTGTGTAGGACAACCTCGGACGTTAACTCTGCCCCAGTACCAGTATCAGAGATATCAAGGACCAGTCACAACAGTTGTGCAGTTGTGGTTCGGCTTGCCTCCGGACATTATACAACAGCTTCTTGATACCTTTCGCAAATGAATCAATGCCTGGATTCAGGACAGAGGGGGTGTAACGTCATGCTGATCTTTGGGCTTGTACTGCCAAGTTCTTTGTAAATTTGACTCGTTTTATCACTGAAATAACATCAAAGGCTCCCTCAACCTGTGAAGTTTCATTACATTTCTTCGTTCCATTGTGGGCGCTTTACGGTTTTTGTCCGGCAGTGTTTATGCTACCGCCGACCGCGGTGGTCTAGCGGTTCTAGACGCTCAGTCCGGAGCCGCGCGACTGCTACGGTCGCAGGTTCGAATCCTGCCTCGGGCATGGATGTGTGTGATGTCCTTAGGTTAGTTAGGTTTAAGTAGTTCTAAGTTCTAGGGGACTGATGACCACAGATGTTAAGTCCCATAGTGCTCAGAGCCATTATGCTACCGAGATCAACAGGGTGATTTAGACAATGGATTCACATCACTGTCCAGCCATACAGATTTAGGTTTTCCGTGATTAGAGTTTTCCGTGCAGTCCCTAAATAGCTGAAGGCAAATGCTTGGGTGTTTCTTTTAGAAGTACATGGTCTATTGCCTTTCCCATTCACAGTTCGTGCTCTGTCAGCAAACGTTGTCCACGATGACATGATGTTAAAGCCTACGTTCCTCCTTACCAACCCTTCAACTTAAGTTTCTAGAAACATACCTAATATTATATCACTTCCATTCCCTCTATGTCCTTTGACTTTTTTCTCTTGTTGCAGGACTTCTTAGCTTCTTATTCGATCAATTTATCTTATAATGAACAGCCTTCTGTAAGACTTCTAATCGTTTCTTTTTATTTCACAGTAACTGGTAAAGCTAATCAAATACACACATCAGAAAAAGTTTTGCATCACCTCGATACCGAGAGTTCCGGAACTCTACAGAAAATTGGAATAGAGATCAACATAAACATCATTACCGCCCTTTTCATTGCTCATGGAAACCACACACTGCATGTTGTACTACCATACAGCGAGACCTTCAGAGGTGGAGGTCCAGATTGCGGTACACACCGGTACCTCTAATAGCCAGTAGCACATCATCTTGCATTGATGCATGCCTCTATTCGTCGTTGCATACTATCCACAAGTTCATCAAGGCACTGTTGATCCAGATTATCCCACTCCTCAACGGCAATTCGGCGTAGATCCGTCAGTGTGGTTAATAGGTCATGTCATCCATAAACGGCCCCTTTCCAATCTATCCCAGTCATGTTTAGGATTCATGTCTGGAGAACACGCTGGTCGCTAGTCGAGCGATGTCGTTATCCTGAAGTAAGTCATTCACAAGATGTGCACGATGGGGGGGGGGGGGGGGGCGAGAATTGCCATCCAAGAAGACGAATGCCTCGCCAATGTGCTGCCGATATGGTTGCACTATCGGTTGGAGGACAACATTCATGTATCGTACAGCCGTTACGGCGCCTTCCATGACCACCAGAGGCGTACGTCGGTCTCACATAATGATAATGCCACCCCAAAACAGCAGGGAACCTCCACCTTGCTGCACTCGCTGGACAGTGTGTTTAAGGCATTCACCCTCACCAGATTGCCTCCAAACATGTCTCCGATTATTATCTGGTTGAACGCATATGCGACACTTATCGGAGAAGAGAACGTGCTGCCAATCCTGAGCGGTCCACTTCGCATGTTGTTGGATCCATTTGTACCGCGCTGCATGGTGTCGTGGATGCAAAGATGGACCTCGCCGTGGACGTCAGGAGTGAAGTTGCGCATCATGCAGCCTACTGCGCACAGTTTGAGTCGTAACATGACGTCCTGTGGATGCATGAAAAGCATTATTCAACGTGGTGGCATTGCTGTCAGGGTACCTCCCAGCCATAAGCTGTAGGTAGCGGCTATCCACTGCAGTAGCAGCCCTTGGGCAGCCAGAATAAGGCATGTCATCCACAGTTCCTGTCTTTGTGTACCTTCTCCATGTCCGAGCAACATCGCTTTGGTTTACTCCGAGATGCCTGGACACTTCCCTTGTTGAGAGCCCTTCCTGGCACAAGGTAACAATGCAGACGCAATGAACCGCAGTATTGACCATCTAGGCATGGCTGAAATACAGTCAAAACCAGCCGTGTACTTCCTTCCTGGTGGTATGACTGGAACTGATCGGCTGTCGGATCCCCTCCGTCTAATAGGCGCTGCTCATGCACGGTTGTTTACATCTTTGGGCGCGTTTAGTGACATCTCTGAACAGTCAAGGGACTGTGTCTGTGATACAATATCCGCAGTCAATGTCTGTCTTCAGGAGTTCAGGAGTTCTGGGAACCGGGGTGATGCAAAACTTTTTTTGATGTGTGTATAAATAAGGAGAAGCCTTTCCTAGCTGTAGACTGCCAGTTGTTCACAGACTCAGCCACCCACTGTCTCGTACCCCGGGCAGTCCATGGATGGTACCGTATGGTGTGGCCTGGTGTTACTCACCAAGACGTGGCAGGTGTTGTTGGGCCTGGGAGAGAAGAACAGCGAGATGTCCGCCTCGTAAGCCGCAGACCGCCACTCCGACCTGTGCCACAGCCACAGAGAGTTCGGCTCCACCGACACCACCTGCCGGAAACAAGAACATTAATAACCTGTTATTTTCAACGCTACTTCTACACTCTTTTGAGGACTAAAATCAACATTGTCCAATGCATTATTCCCTGCATATTGTTACGTCATTGTCCATTGTCGATAACATGAGACGTGGTTGCCAGGTTAAAAGACAGGAAAAATCTGTGGTCCGACAGGGGTTCGATCCCGCAAACTATTGGTTTTGAGGCACGTGCTAGACCACCGGGTCTGTATCTGATTCTGCTCTAGCTTCACTGCTACCTGGAGTTGCGGCGGCTGGCACTGCCACTTTAATTCATTACGTTTTCCCCAGTGCCACGAAATTTCTGTAAAAGATACACACGTACCTTCCTGTGAATCAGTCTATTATTCAAAACAGGATGAAAATTTCTACAGTAGTTCTTAAGATTAGCCCATACATACCGACAGAAGCGAGCAGGGAACTCCAAGTTTATATATGCAGAGCAGGGGCTCCCAAACTTTTCCTCTAACGGAACACTTTGAGAGTCATGGTACTTTGATGGAAGACCATGTTTATTTTGAAGATTCATAAAATACAAAAAATTGAGAGAAACTTGTTTTGTTCAGTGATTACTTCAAATTGAAATCATAACGAATAACACAGAAATCATAAAAAATTTAAAAAGATAGTATCGTCAAAATGTCGGAAAGAATCATGGTATTAATAGGTTTTTGCGGAGCACTTATTCTCTCCCCGTGGAAGACCAGTGTTCTGCAAAATACAGTTTGGAAAACCCTGGTATATAGATATGGTATACAGGGTGGTCCACTTAAACGTTTCAGCGCAAATATCTCTGGAACAACAGATACTGAAAAATGCCTTTTGTGAGTATGAATGTAAGAGAGGGGTTCATGAAAGTTTATACTACGAGACATTCTAAACAGTAAGAAAATTGGAGGATTTATTTACAGCTCGTACAAAATCGATGCGTGTTTCAAAGTTTTACTGAACTTCAAAGTAGTCAACAACATTTTGTATAACCCGTTGCCAGTGATGTGGAAGTCGTAGGATACTCTTAGCAGTGCCAGTTGTGTTGACAGTTCGAGCGGCGCGACCTATTGCCCGAGGAATTTGTGGCAGTTCTGAAGCGAATGCCGTTAAGTGTTTCCTTCAGTTTAGAGATAGAATTGAACTCACAAGGGCTTGAGTTAGGCGAGAGCCGTAGGTGTTATAGCACTTAGCAGCCCCATCAGTCAAACAAATCAGTCACAGCTTGCACTGTACGTGCTTGAGCGTTGTCGTGCAATATGATGGTCAGGTCCCGCAGAAAGTGTCATCACTTCTGTCTCCAAGCTGGTCGTAGGTTGTGTTCCAAAAATGTACAGCACGCACAGTGCAAACTGTTACTGATTCGTTTGACTGATGGGGCTGCTAAGTGCTATACCACCTACGTGAGACTGGACCTGGTGTGTTGATATTAGTCAAGAGTGACTTTAAGGCTACCGAGACGCCATTATCAACACCCCACTGAGTTTGAACGAGATTGTATAATGGGGCTACGAGAAGCTGGATGTTCCGTCTGCAGTACTGCAGAAGACCTTAGCAGGAATGTAGCCATTGTGAATGATTGCTGGCAGCAGTGGTCACGAGGATGTACGGTCGCCAGAAGACGTGGTTCCAAAAGGCCACGTGTTATTCCCGAGACGGAAGACCATCGTGGTCGGCGTATGCCTCTGACGCACCAAGCTGCATCGGCATTAGCAATATGAGCAGCAGTTGGCACCACAGACACACAAAGAACTCTAACAAATCGATTACTTCAAGGACAGCTCCGAGCCAGTCATCCTGTAGCGTGCATTCCACTGACCCCAAACCATTGCCATATGCAATTTGAGTAGTGTCCAGCGAGACCTCAGTGAAAGGCAGGGTGGAGATCTCTAATGTTTCCTGATGATTGAGTCAATAATTAGATCGCCGGCCAGAGTGGCCGAGCGGTTCTAGGCGCTACAGTTTGGAACCGCGCGACCGCTACGGTCGCAGGTTCGACTCATGCTTCGGGCATGGATGTGTGTGAAGTCCTTAGGTTAGTTAGGTTTAAGTAGTTCTAAGTTCTAGGGGACTGATGACCTCAGAAGATAAGTCCCATAGTGCTCAGAGCCATTTGAATAATTAAATCGATGAAGACTAAGGGGCTAAGGACTCTCATGGATATGATGGAGTGCCTAGCAGAATATTAAAGTACTGTGCTGCACCTGTTAGCCCTGTACTTAGCTATATTTGTAATTTTTCCTTCAGGAATGGTCAGTTTCCTGAACGATTAAAGTACTCAGTAGTAAATCCGCTTTATAAAAAAGGGAGAAAGGGATAATGTAGAGAATTTTAGACCTATTTCTATGCCTTTAGTGTCTGCTAAAGTTATTGAAAAGGCTGTGTATTTAAGGATAATTGATCATTTTATATCACTTAGTTGGCTATCAAATGTGCATTTCGGCTTTAGAAGTCGTTTACAACTGAAAATGCTATATTCTCTGTGAGGTACTGCATGGGTTAAACAAAATGTTTCGAACGCTAGGCGTGTTTTTTGATTTAACTAAGGAGTTTGATTGGGTTGACCACAAAATATTGCTCCACAAGTTGGATCATTATGGAATACGGGGAGTACCTCACAATTGGTTCACCTCTTACTTTAACAACAGACAGCAAAAGGACATTATTCACAATGTTGATAACGGCTATGATGTGGGATCTGGGTGGGGTACGGTCAACTGAAGGTGCCCCAGGTGTCAGCGTTGGGGCCACTCCTATTCCTTATTTATATACCCTCTAATGTTACAGGTAACTCTAAAATACTTCTGTCTGCTGATGACACTAGCTTGGTAGTCAAAGATGTTGTGTGCAACATGTCTCGGTTTCAAACAGTGCAGTTCATGAGATAAGTTCATGGCTTGTAGAAAATAAATTAACGCTCAATCACAGTAAGACTCAGTTTTTTCAGTTTCTAACACATAATTCAACAAAACCCGACGTTTTAATTTCACAGAATAGGCATATGATTAGTGAAAATGAACAGTTCAAATTTCTAGGTGTCAAGATAGATAGTAAACTGTCATTGAAAGCCCACGCTCAGGATCTTGTTCAAAGACTTAATGCTGCCATTTTTACTATTCGAACGGTGTCTGAAGTAAGTGATCGTTCGACACGAAAATTAGTCGACCATGCTTATTTTCATTCGCTTATGTCTTACGGTATTATATTTTGGGGTAACTTGTCCCATTCTAAAAGGATATTTTTAGCTCAGAAACGGGCGGTTCGGGCAATAAGTGGTGTGAGTTCACGAACGTCTTGTCGACCCCTGTTCAATAGTTTGGGTATTTTGACGTTGTCCTCTCAATATATACATTCTTTACTGTCGTTTCTTGTTAACAATATCAGCTCGTTTCCGAGAATAAGCAGCTTTCCCTCAGTTAATGCTCGGCAGAAATCCAACGTACATTTGGATCAGACTTCCTTAACTCTTGTGCAGAAAGGTGAGCAGCATACTGCTGCATCCATTTTCAGTTAGCTACCACAAGAATTCCAAAATCTTAGTAGTAATCCAAGCGCTTTCAAATCGAGTGGTGGTGGTGGTGGTGTGTTGGGGCTTATGGGCGCTCAACATCGAGGTCATCAGCGCCCTGACACACATTAAAAGGAACAAATGTGGACAGACCTAAGAAAACTAAAGCACACACTCAAAGAAAGCAGGAAAAGAAGGAAAATGCTACATAAGAAAGTAAAAACCTAAGGAAAGGGGAAACATAGCAACAAGAATGTCACAGGAAATTGTTATTGGCTGGCCACTTACATAAAATATGGGCGAGCTTGTCACACAGTGAGCAAATTAAGATCCTCTCCCTAAAATCTTTGTAAGAACATTTGACATGGCACAGAACTTTAAAACTTTAACAACATTCGTCCGAGTGTTGCCTAAAAGAGATGGCAGGTCCGCTGGCAAGTCAGCCGCGACCCGCTGGTCAGAAAATAAAACGCAATCCAATAAAACGTGGCGCACAGTGACCTGGACGCCGCAAGCACCACACATTGGAGGGTCCTCTCGTCGGAGAAGGAAGCCATGCGTCATAGGGCTGTGGCCTATTCGAAGCCGAGTGAGGAAAACCTCGTCCCGTCGATGGGGCTGAAAGGAAGTACACCACACACGCGTTGTGGGCTTGACTATACGGAGCTTATTGTCAGTCACTTCCAGCTACTCATCCTCCCACCGACGCATGACCCGTGAGCTCAACAGCGAGGTGAGTGCGTGCAAGGGGATAGCACACTGAGATACTTGTGGGGCACGACACGCCTCCTTGGCTGCGAGATCTGCCCTTTCATTCCCAGCAATGCCAACATGCCCCGGAACCCAGCAGAAAGCTACAACCTTCCCCAGTCGCTGTAGTCGGAGGAGGGCATCCTGGATGGTCTGGACAATTTTGTCTGCCGGATACAAACGCTGCAATGAGTGAAGGGCACTGAGTGAATCGGAACAGACAAGAAATTTAGGAGAGGAAGAATGTCTCATGTGCTCCAGTGCCCGCAAGATCGCAAACAATTCTGCATCAAAGACAGTAAAAGTCTGAGGCAGTCGGACATTGAGGACACGATATGGAAAAACAACTGAGCAACCAACAGAATCCCCTTGTTTCGACCCATCCGTAAAAACAGCTACATTCGTGGTGCTCAGATAATATGGCAGAAAATGCTGCATTAAAAACTGTGGCAGGAGTGCAATCTCTCTTGTACTGCAATAAATCTAAAATCACTCCGGTTCTCTTCAGTAACCAGGGTGGCAGGCGGTTAAAACCTTGGATTTGGGGTTGCACAGACTCCACACCGAGGGACTCTAATACACGTTGCACACGGATCCCAAACGGCAACGTAGCCCGGGGACGGCGGACAAAAAGGCGGTCCAGAGGTGGATGGGCAACAAGATGGTGAGTAGGCGATCTGGGAGCTGCAAGAAACTTACAAGCCTGGCGCACCAGCAGGAGCTGCCGCCGGATGGTAAGTGGCGGTTCGCCAGACTCAGCACAGTGGCTGGGTACGGGACTGGTCCGATAAGCACCTGTGGCCAGTCGGATCCCAGCATGGTGAACAGCGTCAAGGATCCGCAAATAAGATGGCCTCGCTGACCCATATACTGTGCACCCATAGTCCAGCCGTGAACGCACAAAAGCTCCATAAAACTGAAGGAGACGCGCCCTGTCCGCGCTCCAAGATCTGTGGCTGAGGCACTTGAGGATGTTCAGTGCCTTCAGCGTTCTGGCTTTCAAGTCACGTAGGTGTGGCAGCCATGACAACCTGGAGTCAAAAATTAGGCCCAGAAACCGCACTGTGTCTCTAAAATGTAGGACAGTATCCCCCATATGCAAGGCAGGCAAAGTAAAAAGATGACGAGAACGATTAAAATGAACACAAACACACTTATCGGCAGAAAACCGAAAACCCGTCTTTGCAGCCCACTCCTCTAACCGCCGCACTGTTAGCTGCAACTGACGTCTCACGGTTGCAACACTGGAGGAGGAACAGAAAACAGCGAAGTCGTCCACAAATAAGGAGCACTGTACTGGACTCCTCACTGTAGACGTTATACTGTTGATGGCTATGGCAAAGAGGGTAACGCTTAAAACACTGCCCTGGGGGACACCGTTCTCTTGCCCAACGCGATCAGACAGTGTGTTACCAACACGGGTCCGAAAAAACCGCTGAGACAGGAAAGACCGAATGAAAATCGGGAGGCGGCCACGAAAGCACCATTGATGCATTTGTGCAAGAATACAGTGTCTCCAAGTAGAATCATATGCCTTACTGATCTCAAAGAAGATACCGATACAGTGATGCTGACGGAGAAAAGCCTGCTGAATAGCCGCCTCTAGGAGGGTCAGGTTGTCGACCGTGGACCGAAATTTTCGGAATCCACACTGAAAGCGGCTAAGGAGCTGTCTGATCTCTAACAGCCAGACCAGACGCAGGTTAACCATCCGTTCCAGAGTCTTTCCGACACAGCTTGTCAAGGCGATACTACGATAACTACCGGGACATGTGCGGTCCTTTCCTGGTTTGAGGAGAGGGATGAGAATTGCCTCCCTCCACGAGGTGGGGAACACTCCTGTCTGCCATATGAGATTAAAACATTCGAGGAGGATTTCCTTTGACGCCGCTGGCAGATGTCGAAGCATGGAGTACCGGATGCGGTCGTAACCTGGTGCAGTGTCAGAAGTCTCAGTAAGTGCCGATTCAAGTTCCCACATGGAGAAAGTGGAATTGTAGGCCTCAGAACTGTTCGACCGAAAGTCCAAGGTCGCTCTTTCGACAGTCGCACGGTAGCGACGAAACGCTGGATCCTGATTTTCAGTGGCAGTACTTTGTGCAAAATGCTCTGCCAGCGTCTGAGCAATGGCTCTGGGTGTCGTTTGGAGGCATCCCTGGTTCAGGACAGCAGCTATTGGTAAACGGCTATGTTTACCGGAAATCCTCAGGATGGCTTCCCATACTCTTGTGGAACAAGTGGAACGGTTGATGGAGTCCAGGAACTCCTGCCATGACCTTTTCTTGCTCTCTTTAATGGCACGGCGTGCCCTGGCTCTCGCGATTCGAAAGGCGGTAAGATTGACCGCTGTTGGGCGGCATTTTAATCGGCGAAGAGCCGCACGGCTGTCCCGGATGGCTGAACGGCACTCTTCTGTCCACCAAGGCACAAGGCGCCGCTTAAGAGTGCCAGAAGACTGTGGTATGGACAGGTCAGCAGCATGATGGACCACAAGCGTGATGTGATCCACCCATTCCTGTACGTCATTGTGGCGGTCAAAGACAGCCAACAGAGTGAACAGTGGCCAGTTAGCCCTACCAATCATCCACGATGGTGGCCTCTGCTCCAGTGATACACCATCCAGGAGATGAATGCGGATAGGGAAGTGATCGCTGGAATGAAGGTCGTCAATGACCTCCCAGTGAACAGAGTCGGTGAGGGTTGGAGAGCAGAAAGATAGGTCAATGGCTGAGAATGACCCTGTAGCAGTAGAGAAATGAGTCGGAGTACCTGTGTTGAGGATGCACAACACTTGAGATGTTAGGAGGCTCTCCAAAATTCGACCTCGAGCGCAAAGAGAAGTGGAGCCCCACAGGACATGATGGGCATTGAAGTCTTCCAGGAGGAGAAATGGGTGGGGCAGTTGGTCGATAAGATCTGTGAGAGCGTCTAAGGTCATTGCATCCAGAGGGGGTAAATAAAGGGAGCAAACGGTAAGCCTCCGAGGTGAATGAATTTCAACTGCAACTGCTTGCAGGTCAGTATCCAGGGGGAGAGCAGAGGAGTGGTGGTCATTATTGACAAACACAGCGACTCCGCCTTTGGCCCTTTCTCCAGTCAGGTCATCTTTGCGATATGACGTATAGCCCCTTAGTACAGGAGCATCAGATGGTTTTAAATGCGTTCCCTGTAAACACAAGCACAGGGGGCGTTGCCGTGCTAGGAGGTTCAGTTCCTCCACATGTGCCCGGAATCCATTCATGTTCCACTGTATAATGGGAGCCATCTATCAGGGTGGGAGTACCTTCATACTTTCTGTTGGGGAGGAGAGCCCACAACAGGTGGAGGTTCAGTTTTGGGGCGAGATGATTGCCCCAGTCTGACATCAACCTCCATCGCCTCAGAAGAGGAGTCGAGAGAGACGTCAGAGAGAATGACATCCACATCAGGAGACTGTATAACTGCAGTCTCCTTTAGTGGGCGAGTCTTCACCTTTGTCTTTGGCTTCGATGTTCTGGCCTGAGGTGGCATTGGAGCCAAAACCTCAGAAGCAGTAGGGGGTGTAGCAGCGCTGGGCAGTGCACAAGACTGGCCCCGGGAAGGGGCAAGAAGTTCCATGATGTCAACTACCACGGCCTGGTCAGAAGGCCGGGGGGGAGCAGCAGGCTTCACAGGAACGGCAGCAGCACACGTACATTGACTAGTGCTGACAGTAGCAACCTCCGTTTGTGTAGCGGCATCAGTTTTCAAGACTGGTTGTTTGAGAACGGAAGAAAAGGAAGCAGCGAATGTGGGCGGCTGCATGGACTTGTAGATTTTCTTCGCCTCACCATACGGGATGCGTTTTGTAGTTTTTAGTTCCTGGATCTTCCGTTCCTCAAGGAAAACTCTACTCCACACAGGGTGATCCCCAGAGCAGTTGACACACTTGGGAGGAGAGGAGCAACCAACTCCCTCATGGGCGGCTTTACCACAATTCCCGCAAGGGGCTTCCCCTCTACAGCCGAGAGTAGTGTGTCCAAGTGTTGGCATTTAAAACACCGCATGGGGTTGGGGTAATAAGGCCATACACTGAGACGTAGGAAACCTGCCTTCACATGCTCTGGCAATTTGGTGGTGTTAAATGTAAGGATAAATGAGTCAGTCTTTATGAGAGCACCATCCACCCGTTTCATAATGTGTTGCACGTCGACAATTCCTTCCCGGGACCATTCAGCCTTCAGTTCGTCTTGGGGAATGTCAACGAGATCTCTGCAAGTCACAACACCCTTGCTGTAGTGCAAGGTGTTGTGAAATTCAGTCTCTACCGCAAACTCCCCAAGAAATTGTGCCTTCTGAAGGTTCTGGACTTGCTCGAAGCTAGATGTTTCAACCAACAAGGTGCCATTTCGCAAGCGCTTTACAGATTTTAATGTGCCAGCAATACCTTCTAAGCCCTTCTGTATATAAAATGGCGAAACTTTTTCAAAACTCCCATCTTTTCTTTTAATTATGAAAAACACATTCTGCGAAGCAGCATGCGTTCTGTTACTACTACCTGTATCAGGAGGACTGGCTACACGAGCCCTCTTGTTGGATTGGGTGTTAGAACCCACCAGCAGTCCACCCTTTCCGCTGGCAGGAGAAGAATAAAAGTTCGAGGGTTCCATCTCGGTCCCACGAGCGGCTAGGGAACTAGAAGTCCACCTAGACAGAGCCCCGCGTGCCTAGGTAAGCCTTATACAACTGGGGCGCGGCAGGTGCCCCAGAGATTGCCCGCTTGCGACTGTTCCACCCCAACGGCCATGCATCTTATAGGCGCGCAGCACACCGTAAGATTGAGGGGTTGTTATAGAGGTTTACCTTGCTCGCAATCCAGGCGGTCAAGCCAAGATTACCATTCCCCGCAGCACACAACATTCCACCGCCGCGCCGTGCGGTGGTCGCTGAAGCATGTCCGGGGGTTACGGTGACAGGAGACTGGCGGCGCTGACCAGTCCCCAGCTCAGGACCCCGGGGTCGCCAAGCCCGTACTCAGCAAATGAATGCTGAGCCCCTGGGGGGGCTTTCAAATCGAAACTGAAGGGTTTCCTCATGGGTCACTCCCCCTATTCTGTTGAGAAGTTCCTTGAAAAACTATGCTGATTCTTATGTTATATTGTTGATTGCGTTTACTTGAAGTTATGGCTTGACTTTTTAGGCTTCATAAACATTTTATTTTTATCTGTTATTACATTTACGTTCCAATTTCATGTACTGACATGTTCCATGATCTTGGAGACTTGCTCCTCAATTTGGTCCAATGGGACTTGACGTGTAAATAAATAAATTAATTAATGCACCAGCATTTCACATTTGCAATGACGTATCTCGCGCTTATATTAACCTGTGATCTTGCAACGTTAATAACTTAAATATGTTACCTACACAAATGTATTATCGAAATTTCATTACTCTATATTAATTATTTTTTGATATTGCGATTTTTTTCCGTCGTGTACTTGATACTGAAGTCCTTGTCGGCTCGTAACCACACGTTCGCAGTTCTCAGAAACGGCGAGTTTACGGACCCATATTAACTGGAACGATTTTGCTCTTGTTATAGTTTAATTTCACTTGTATCAGATTTGACTATTAATTATGATACGCAACGCATATACACACCAGGCAAGAATTATATGATGATGTTTGGTTGGTGGGGCGCTCAACTGCGTGGTTATCAGCGCCCGTACAATTACCCAATCTTTGCTCAGTCCAATTTCGCCACTTTCCTGGATGATGATGAAATGATGAGGACAACACAAACACCCAGTCATCTCGAGGCAGGTGAAAATCCCTGACCCCGCCGGGAATCGAACCCGGGACCCCGTGCTCGGGAAGCGAGAACGCTACCGCGAGACCACGAGCGGCGGACACAAGAATTATAGAAGCTGCAGCTGCAGCATCAAAGAATCCGAACAGCCCAACTACAAATGCAAAATTCTATGTAAACAACAGAAAAAACAGTGAAACAGTTTAAATATCTAGGAGAAATTGTAACCTACAACTTGAATGAAAAAGAACTACTTGGTTAGAAAGAACAAATAACATGATAAAGGCTCAAAACCTAACGTGGTCTAGATATAATAAAAACTGTATGATCTGACCAACAAAAGACAAAATCTCAAGAAACTGAAGAAACATGGAAATAAGATTTAAATAAAAAATAGACAAACGACACACGCAAAAAGGGTGTTTACAGTGATGAACGACGAAATAGGTCAGAACGAATGAAAAGATATTGGACAATTCGGAAGGAACGAAACATGTACTTATCAAAGAAGATGACCAGCAAATGATAGACTAAAGTGGTCCAATGAGGCCATACAAGTATATAATAATAATAATAATAATCGCATTAGATGGAACTTAATTACAAGCAGAATCATTCGTACAAGTAATATTAACATTGCTCCAAGTGGTCAATTCACTCGCCCTGTGGCGACAACCAAGCTATCGGATTCGAGGAGCTTGGGCTCGTCAACAGAGAAAGTCGGAGTTGTCTGGTGGACGTCCACGAAAATCTCACACATGTGTTGGCGCCTTGAACATCCAAACACTTATTCAAGCTGTAAATTACAGAATCTTACTACAGAACTCAACAGACAGAAAATTCAAGTCCTTTAAATTAAAAAGACTAGGTTCATCGATTGGGAAACAACAGACTACAACAACTACCGTATATTTAAAGGCGGAACAGACAAAAAAATATGCAAAGGAGCTGCAGTATTAGGCATGGCCTTTATTTGTGAAATGGGCCATTATTGACTCTGTTACAGATGTAAACAAATCAGCAACAGTCTAATGACCATGCGAATTAAGCACACCAACAAAACATACACAATTATTAATGTTCACGCACCTACTAACATTTACAGACTTGAAATTTAAATGTCCAGAATTCCTAAGGTGGACTCAAAAATTCTTCTAGGTGATTTCAACGCACAGATTGGCAAAGAGAGAAACGTGAAAAAACAGCCGGCAATTACCCTACACACATATTCACCGACGGGCTCATCGAATTGTACCAACAAAACAATCTAAAAATCATGTCGACATCACTTCGAAAGAACCCTAAGAAACAAAAAACATGGCGATCCCCAATCCTTCAGCGAGATGAATTTCAAATTCTTCTAAAATTCACACCCAAAAAGGAATTGCCGAAAGAAAACACCACTAATTCCCAAATCTGATTTGAGAAATCCAAGAATAAAAAATAACAGAAGTACGAGAAAAACTACTTACAAACAACTGGAGAGGTTTCCAAACGAAAATTATACAGAAAGCAGGAGAACTGATCCCATCAGAGAAAAAATCCAAATACCCATGGTGGAAATTTAATTGTGATAACGCAGTAGAAGAGAGACAACGATTGTGACAACAATTGTGACAAATCAGAAACCACAAAGAGAAATTTTTCGAAGCCAGAAAACAAGCAGCTAAAATACTTAGACAAACTCAAAGAAAATACCTCAATGAATACCTAAACTAAATTGAAGAAGACTTTAGGAACCAAAAAACACACGACGTTTACAAAACGTTTGTAAATCAAATCAAAGGATACCCAACACGAAACCTCTGTTTCAGGAAACGAACTGGAAAATTGACACTAACTAACAAAGAAAATTGCCAAGAATTTGACAAATATTTATCACAGCTTCTAACTGCTCGAAACCATGTACGAAATTCCCCAGGTTACAACCAGAACACACAAATGAAACATCACTACAGCCAACTCAAAAAGAATTTTGTAGTGACATTAAAAATCTCAAAAATAATCAGTCATCTGGAGAAGATGTAATTGTATCTGAACTACTGAAGAACCTTGGTCCAAATTCCTTAAAAAGGGTCACTCACATCATCCAAAAAATTCGTCAGACAGAAAATATTCCAGAGGACTGGAAATGTGCACTAATTCATCCATTGCACAAAAACGGAGGGAGATTAAATGTAGACAACTACAGAGGCATTTCACTTTTGCCGGCCACTTACAAAATTTTATCCGGTTGTCTCCTAAAGAGGGCACAGCACAACTAGACATACAATTTCAGTTTACCATGCAGGCTTTCGACCTAATAGATCGTGCCCGAACAGATCTTTAATCTTAAAACTATTTTAAAAATTAAAGCAATTAGGTCGAAACCAATAGTCTGCACATTTGTTGATTTTTTAAAAAGCATACGTTTCTATAGATAGAAATCTCTTTGCAGTATTCTAATAGAACGAGAAATAGACACTAAAACTCGAAAACTGATCTAACAAACACTGACAGAAACCAAGTCAAAGATTGAATTCATAGATGAAATTTCGGAACCATTCTCGCCACTATTATTCAACATAGCTTTACAGAAAGTAATGAAAGAATGGGAAATAGAACCAGAAAACAAAATTTCTGGAAGCCCATCGAACTAGGAAGAGATCAAGGAAAATTTAACGTCCCATATTTAGCGTTTCCAGAGGACTTATCGATTCTAACCGACAGTGAAGAAACAGAAGTAAAACAAATCGAGCCCTCAAAGAATGTACAGAGAAGGCTGGCCTGCATATCTCCTTTGAGAAGATTGAATTTGTGTTTTCCAAGCTAGATATTTCGAAACTTAAATTATGGTGAAATAAACAGTCAAAGACTTCTAGTATCTCGGTGTAGTTATTGAACCAACAGGACTTGAAAAAATAGCACAGAAAAACAGACTGCAGAAAATCAAGAAAGCGTCAGGACTTGTCTGAGATTTGTATAATAAAAATGCCTGTCAAAAGGCACTAAAATCAGACGCTACAACATGGTAATAAACCGACAGTCACATATACAAGTAAAACATTCTCATTGAATCGAAAGCTAGATTTCCAAAAAAATTAAGAAATTCTGCACCACAATACACGCAAGATGGACAAAGACTGCAAACCAGCGAGACAACAGAAAAAGTGTCAAATATCGAAATTAACACCAGAAAGAGACGAATGAAGGTCTGTGGACACCTAGACAGATTACCTGGAAACAGACTAACAAAACGTCTATTTGAGTATGTGACATCACTTAAACCATCAATACCCTGGGTAACTGAAGTTAAGAAGGATTTAACAAAGGCAAAAATTGACGTAACAAACACATCAGTCATGGATACATTCAGAAGAAAAACTGATAAGTTTACTCCGGAGACGGAACCAAAACAATAAGGACCAAAGTGGACGGAAGAAAGAAAGAAGGTCTTTGGGGAGAAAATGAAGAAATATTGGGAAAAAATGAAGAACCCCGAGAAAGATTGAAAATCGCGTGCTTATCGTTCTCCCGTGGGGACATTCGCTAATAATAATAATAATAATAATAATATTCGTAGAAACGATGACCAAGCAGTAGAAAAAATCACATTTCACTGTATAACCAAATATTGGAGCTCCCAAAGGCAATACATACACCTAGAAGACAACGGTATTCCCATTCGCAGTTAAGTCTTCCACTCACCTAATACATTTGACACAAACGCTGATATTTCGGCAGTCTTGCGCAGCGGTAGCAACTATTTTTTCTCTACATCTTATCTATAACTGTATTCGCCCTCTTCTGATCGACACTTTTAAGGTTTCTCCGTGCCTAAGGATAGGTTTACGTTGGGGCTATAGTAAAAGAGAAGGGCGTCGAAGAGAACAGTGACCAAAGCATAGGCTGATTCTAAGTTTCTACCAACGTACAGGATGTGAGAACAGCATTGAACTGAGTACCGAAAAGTATATTTTTTGTATTTGGAATGGAAGCTAAGGTATTCCTAAATCTAACGCGCCAGATTTTCGATTTATTTCGTACAGTAGTTCCTGAAAAACAAAGCAATGTTCGATCAAGGATATATTGCTCAAAACCACGCTGTCTAACTATTAACACGTGACAAGTTGAAAAAGGTATGTGTTTCAGTCAATTCCATACTTTTTCAGATATCTGTCTTTCGGTCAGTCATTTAGAAACTAGCGTTTTCGTTTGATGTTGGAGCTCCAACGCTTGGGAAAAACGAGGTAATTAAGGTTATCGTTGTCAAAACCGAAAATTGTCGATGATTTCAAAAAACCGCGGATGTTTACCTTTGTAAGTGGAATATTTATAATTGTTTACGAGGCGTAGATGAATAACTCATTCGTATTATTTGCCCTGCCTGTTCTAGATCTTTGTTCAAAACTTACAAACAGAATGTTCTGTTGTGTTAAAATGACTGGTTGATAGTAATTATAAGTTCATCAACATTAAATTTAGTGGTAGTAAAACATAATGGTGGTGGAACATTCTGATCTTCAGCGTTGTTGTTGTTGCATTTGTGAAACAGAAGACTCAGAATTCCTGACGCTAGTGCTCTGTCGATCTGTGGGATGACTTAATTTTATTATTCTAGACTATGAAGATAAACCAGTTTCAAGCAGTTCGTTAAAACCGAACGGAAGGCGTGAATTAAGTGCTGACAAAGAATACTTCACCAGTAGGTTATCACGAGCGTCGTTGAACGTGCCTTTGGTGTAACACTTTCTAAACAGAGAATGTTAGCCACGGCAATGGGCCGACGCCAAAGTTAAAGGCATTTGCTTATTGCATGGTTTCATATGAGACAGGGAAGGCATTGAGTATTACCTCACATGGCGAGAACGTCACAGACAGTATTTGTCATCTAACATTTCTTGCACGGGAAGATCAAACCAAACAGCGGCAAATATTCACCATCTCTTCAAAACTTACCTTCGTCTGATTTCAGTTTTATTTATTACAGCTATTACAGGAAAAATAAACTTCTTCTCATCTGTACTGTTTTGAATTTAGCTGCCAGGTGATTCCAGAATTCGCCCAAAACGAACCTAGTTGCGATAGTTTTTGTTCTTTCTTCCGACAATGCAGGCCTATCATATATTTAAGCAATAAAACTTCCGACACCATACTCGATACTAGCGAAGAAAATTGAAGCTAGGTTTATCGCCGCTCCTAGCGCAGCCCACCTTGTAAGCGTAGACCAGAGCGATGCTCTAACATAAACACTGCTGAGAGAATGCCTACGCTACTATCGTCGCACGCGTCATTTGTCACTGCTCCAACTTGAGCATACCAAAGCTACCCTGCAAAGCATCAATCAACATTACATATTTTCATAGCTCGTATGAAAGACAACACAACGTGGGAACGACCTGCGGGCCAGAGAATGCGACTGTCAGTTGAGATTTTAAACAGAAACTTCATGTACGAAGTAATTTACCTTTTCGTAGCCTGTGCATAACTTTTAAACTATTCTGTATGTTTCTACTGTCGCGACCTAGGCTTTTGACAGGAGAGTCATGCGTCTTTAATATCGTCCGTTTGGTTCCTTTATCGCATTCTAAAGGACCGCCCATTCTAAATGAAGTAATATTTTAAAAAAAAATGGCGTAGCAATGTTAATAGGGAAAAAATGAAAGGCATTTCCCATGTCTAGAAATAGGAGACAGCGGCAAGTGCTTTCAATTTCATCATTTAAATGTTAACTATCGAATTAATTAGGGAGAACTGTCGGGCGAACAAAGCCTGCTGATTGGCTACACACGTCCGCCTTTCTCTGTTGTCGGAAGGAAGACTGCTCAGGCCTCTGCTCCATCAAAAATGGTTCAAATGGCTCTGAGCACTATGGGACTTAATTTCTGAGGTCGTCAGTCCCCTAGAACTTAGAACTACTTAAACCTAACTAACTTAAGGACATCACACACATCCATGCCCGAGGCATGATTCGAACCTGCGACTATAGCGGCCGCGTGGGTCCAGACTGTAGCGCCTAGAACCGCTCGGTCACTTCTGATGGCCTTTGCTCCTTCACATGGCTGGTTGCGCAGAAAGCGTGTAAACGCACTTTTGGGTAGAGTCTAAATGTGGACTGGGTTGGTTGTATGTAACACAGATATTCAGACTTGGCCGCGGATCGTGGTCAAGATTGTAGGACTTGTGACGTTAACCTGTGTATTTTCTGCAGCTAGTGCGTCACTATGCTCCATGAATTGCTTTCGGTGGTTCCTGGCTTCGCAAACGAACTGTCTGGAAGCAGGTTTCCCAGGGACCAATGCAGGTTCCATATGGTATCATTTCACGACATAGTTGTACCGATATCAGCAGGTGCAAACTTCAACCATATCGAATTCTCAAATCTGTGGTATACAATTTATTTTAGTCATGTCTATCATCCTAGGTGTGAGTCAATAAATGTTACTGTATAGAGTAAACACATATCATCTACAGGAAATAATAAAAGCAGTTATCTACAGTTAGCAAGTATGGTTCAGGTTACATTACACTGTATGGTGCCTTTACAATACAGTAGCAACGAAAAAGGGAATGTCTCGTTTTGTCATAGAGGCTTAAGGATAAAAAGGCGAGATGGAACAACACTCGACAAATATCCACTGAACGGACACATAAACCTCAACAAATTTAACAGTCAGAAGGAATGCATGAAAGCAATACAGTTTCTATAATCCGCAGTGAACGACTGCCATGGCTTTAAACAGGAGTCGTCAGTCAAAAAAATGGTTAAAATGGCTCTGAGCACTATGGGACTTAACTTCTGAGGTCATCAGTCCCCTAGAACTTAGAAGTACTTAAACGTAACTAACTTAAGGACGTCACACACATCGATGCCCGAGGCAAGATTCGAACCTGCGACCGTAGCGGTCGCGCGGTTCCAGACTGTAGCGCCTAGAACCTCTCGGCCCCCCCGGCCGGCTTCGTCAGTCAATTGTGTAATGATTTCTTCGTGTTGTTTGCAAGTTTCAGCATATTGAGTGGATCTCATCTCTTGCTGCATCTGCTAATAGTGTTATAGCAAAATATATAACTTCAGATTCTAATTTAACTACATTCAGAGGCGTTGTAAAAATCAGGAGCTAAATAAACCTACGCTGACGTGGTATGGTCAAAACAGTTCAAATAGTTACTTTAGTTACTTCCAAAATATGTAGTATGGATCTGGTCATAGACATAGAGACATACCACGCACCAGTAAGTACAGCCAACCACATGAACAGCAGTTTATATTTTTCCTCTATTCCCTGTCCAGTTATTTCTCCCTTCTGGCGAAAATGGTGTTACGTTTCATACTTACGCTACGTATCGCAGAATGTGGCTAAAATATTCACAGTCTAAAACTATAAAATTTCATTATATTTTGGAACCTCTAGCGCTCAGCTAAGGCAAGAAATAATTGTTCGGCAACAATATAAAATTGCTTATTCTTCTGTGATAAGTTTTACATTCGTCGGTCATACAGAGCTAAGGCAGCAAGAGTAGCCTAATATGAGTGTAACTGGATAATACAGAACACTGATTCTAAAATTTCCGATATTTAGTGATTGGAAGCCATGGTACCGCTCAACCTTTTTTTTGCGCCCCATTTGACAAAAGACAGGACGAAAGTTTTAATTGCTGAAGATCCTTGAGACCAATGAACATCAGGCAGGCAGCCCATACATTATTTTAAACTATCAAACTCACTTTCGTACTTTCCCGTACCTAAATATCATCCATTGTGTTGAAACAACTTCTCTACACTCCCAGTAAAGTCTGCCCCACCCTGTTTGTCCACTTTGTGTTATATTTATCACCTTTTGGTTCTCTATATATTATAAATCGTGAACCAGCTTGCTGTTTTACCGTATTTACAAATTCTCAGTAGTTCTGTCTATCGGTAATTCCTTACTTGTATTTACAGGAACACGTCTATTATTAAAAACTTATATTAGATTACGTAATTCCTTTGTTATTAAATTATAATCAGTTATAGTGTGATTATAATGAATAATCCATTTTGCAGGAATACATTCATCCATCCTCATTTTTAATCACTACTAGTACTATGCTGTAAAAGACAACATAGTCACCTTTTACTTTAAAAGCTATTTATTTGCACTTCTTCATATTCCACAGTGTGGAGATTATCGAGTGCCGTAATTGCGCTTTAGCATATATTAAAAATCTAAAAATCGACTGATACGTTTACATGTCATCATTATAGCTGTATGCTGGGTCTTTTTAAGGTTTTTGACATCCTTAACTTGAATCCCATCAACTCACTCTTCGTACATACTGTTCATACTACTCGTCTTTTAACATGGCTGACATTTTTAACATGAATCACACCAAATCTATTCGTCTACAGCCTCCACATGAATTGTTATGTAAACACTATCCAGGAATAGGGATATGTTCATGTTAAAGATGTCAACGTTAAAAAACCAGCGTATAGGTACGACGGTGACGAGTAAACGCATCAGACTATTTTTAGATTTCACATGTGCTACAGCACAGTTATACCACTTCACAATGTCCACACGGACGAATCTGCAGTAGCGCATATAAATAACAGTTACAGTTAAAGGCAACTGTAATGTCTTTTACTATATTTTATATGAGTTTTAACCGTAACCATTCTACATCTACATCTACATCCATACTCCGCAAGCCACCTGACGGTGTGTGGCGGAGGGTACCCTGAGTACATCTATCGGTTCTCCCTTCTATTCCAGTCTCGTATTGTTCGTGGAAAGAAGGATTGTCGGTATGCTTCGGTGTGGGCTCTAATCTCTCTGATTTTATCCTCATGGTCTCTTCGCGAGATATACGTAGGAGGGAGCAATATACTGCTTGACTCTTCGGTGAAGGCGTGTTCTCGAAACTTTAAGAAAAGCCCGTACCGAGCTACTGAGCGTCTCTCCTGCAGAGTCTTCCACTGGAGTTTATCTATCATCTCCGTAACGCTTTCGCGATTACTAAATGAGCCTGTAACGAAGCGCGCTGCTCTCCGTTGGATCTTCTCTATCTCTTCTATCAACCCTATCTGGTACGGATCCCACACCGCGTAGCAGTATTCAAGCAGTGGGCGAACAAGCGTATTGTAACCTACTTCCTTTGTTTTCGGATTGCATTTCCTTAGGATTCTTCCAATAGAGGCCAACCATTATTATTGTTTTTTGGTATGTCTCAACTAGACAGTAAATGGTATGGCTCTCTGTCTCCTAGCTACTGCAACACACTTTTCTCCTCTAATATACTAGTAAAACATTTTTACAAGCGTGAGGTCATTTTTGATAAAGACAGTCAACGATTGTCTGATGAGGACCTAACAACCCAGAAGTCGATTAACGAGGCAAATATTATCTAGGATTAATTCTTCACCCAGCTGTGGCCTGTGCGCTGTTTTAAAAAAACTCTATGAGATTATTCCTGGAAGCTATCCCGTAGCTCAGGCTAAGTCTCTTGTCGGCGATATTCTTACTGCCAGTAGTGCTGATCGAGGTTTGTGAAATTTTGAAAATAGGAGTGAGCACTGGCGGAAGTTATACTTTGAGGGTGGATCGTGGATCGTCCCTGGATAGCTCAGTCTGTCAGAGCATTGCCTGCCTTAGTCAAAACTTCGGGTTCGAGTCTCGGTCCAGCGCAGTGTTTTAATCTGTCAGGAAGCTTCAAGATAAACATCACACAGAGCTTACAGTTAGTGTTGAACACAGTTAGGAATCAGCCCAACCCTCCCTGCCCCTCCTTTACAGGGGAGGAGTGATCACCTGGTAGCGGGAGCAATTGCTACACGTGGAGAAGGACGACATCCAGTCTTCCAGACGGACAAGAAGTGCGTTACGCACTTCGTCGCACGAACGCATCTGCGTCTTCCTGCAACATAAATACGTCTTATGTGTATTCTGGTCCACAAATGTCAGCTGAATTATGATATACATCATTTTTATTATCCAGCAGCAGTAATTTAGAATTTCTGTTATTCGTTTCACTGCTAGTGGATCATTCATCAGTTGTCTCCCCTAGACCATCACGGATTTCGACGAAATTTTATGTGCAGATTCGCACATGTCCCCGATGAACATTGATAAAGTTTACATTCGTCGAAGCAATACTAGCCGAGATATAGTCACTCGTTTGACTCCATGCACGACTTCAGGCGGATCGAACGTAAATTTCTGGTGACTTCGAGCTGTTATATCTCGGGCAATATGTTGCTGAAAGAAATGAGATTTGCCCATCCTGCGAAACTGCGCGTTTTCTCTTAATAATAATAAAGAAAAGAATTTTACGAGGTATATTCAGCCAAAAAACGTTAGACAAAGTCATTCGAAAAAAATCAGCGCCCGAAAATATTTCAAAGTTTGACTTCTTCTAGTCCAGAGACTCAAGGCTTGATGAACGTGAAACTTGGCATGCAGTAATCTAACAACAGAAGGGTCTCAAATGTAAAGTTTCATTTATGTACCACTCTCCAATGTTGAATAAATTGAGTGCAGAGTGGGAGATTTTGTAAAAAGGTAAAAAAAGCGGTATTCACGACCAGCGTTTGCAAAAAACTATGTTCTGCAAAACTTTTCAAACTGGGATTATTAGAAATATCATGGCTTTAGCAGCCTAAAACAGTGTATTTAATTATACAACGTGAGCTAACATAGATAGGTAATTTGAATCAAATTTGGCTGCGAAAACTGCGGCTTGAAGAAAATGTAAATTTTGGATTCTTATATCTCGTAGCGTAACCTCCCGCTCAACATGAAACTTAATACACAGTAGATCGGTACCACAAGGGTGTGGAACAAAAAATTTCATTCACCTACTGTTTTCCAGTAATCTACATATTCGTAGAAAAGGTGGCGATTTTTGTGAAATTGACTTCAAACTAATCACAGTTGGAAAGAGCATGTTTTGAAGCTTTCAGAAAATCACTTTCAAGTTTCCAGTGTGCGCTCACAGTATCTGAAAATAATGACAAATTTGAGGGAATGTACCATGGCAAACGGCTACATTGTAGTAACCTGTTATCCGTGTTTCGATGCATGTGGTGTTTATTTTCAAATTCACAGGTAATATCTCACTACATTGCGATGGTGCATGATAACATTGTCACTAGCGGTTCAACAATATGAACCGGCAACCCTATCGCCATAGGGATCATTCCCGACAGCTGTGCAATACCAGTCATAGGTAATTTCTTCATTCAGATCCCACTAGCCTGTAATTTGTTTTCGTAATTAAAGTACCAAAGCCATGTGGTGGTACCTGTCTGTTGACGACTGACGAGACTGGACTGGAAGGGAGAACCGATAGAGGTACTCAAAGTACCCTCCGCCACACACCGTCAGGTGGCTTGCGGAGTATGGATGTAGATGTAGATGACAAACCATTTCCTAAGTACCTTTCTTCGATTCTCAAGTGTGCTGGAGTGTCTCACATTGGCGCCAAAAGATAATACCAATTTTGATTTTAAATTTCACAACATCGCAATTTACATTTTTCGAAATTTTTTTAGAGACTTTCTGCTGTTCATTTACTGGAAATTGATACTGTCAGCCACCTGATGATATTGAATGGACAGAGAGCGTGGAAATGAGTTCCTGTTCTGGTACTCAACAAGCATCCAGCATGAGCTGAATCTTGAGGACGCATAAATTGTATCAGTGCATGAATTTGTTCCCCTGAAATGTCAATAATGTGGTAGCGTCGAAAAGTTTAAATCGAAATTGATATTACTGTTTGCTTGCCGCCTGTGACAGACAGTCCTAGAGATTTGAGAAATGGAGATAAGGTACTTAGGCTTGGTTGGCTTTGTAGACAAACAGGTACCACCACAAGGCTTTAGAACCTAAGTTAAGAAACCACATAAGCGGCTAGGGATCCTGGATAAAGAAACCCACCCGTGGCTGGTACTGCACGCCTATCGGTCGAGACCCCTATGGCGATGGCGTTGCCAGTTCACGTTCCTGAACCGGTAGTGACAATGTCACCATGCACCTGCGTAATATAGTGAGATATTACATGTCACTTTAAAAATAAAAACCGCATGTAACGAAACAAGGACAACAGGTTACTGCAATGTACGAGCTCGTAGCTTGTCGCCGCGGTACATTACCTCAAATTTATTGTCATTTTCTGATATTGTTAGCACACACTGTAGCAGCGACTGTGATTTTCAGAAAGCTTGAAAACATGCTCTCACAAACTGTGATTAATTTAAAATCAGTTATGCAAACCAGATTTTCTAAAAGTAAATTCCATGTGATCTATTTTTGTAATTTTTACGAAAATAAAGTCTGAAATGATTTTGTAGGAATTTGGAAAGAAATACGTGAGTGACAGTTGATCTGGGAAAACCTTAAGTTATTGCGTTGTTGTGTCCAAAGTTTCAAGTATATCATTCCTTTAATCAGCAAGATATACTACTATCCATTAAAATTGCTACAACACGAAGATGACGTGCTACAGGCGCGAAATTTAACCGACAGGAAGAAGATGCTGTGAAACGCAAATGATTAGCGTTTCAGAGAATTCACACAATGTTGGCGCCGGTGGCGACACCTACAACGTGCTGACATGAGGAAAGTTTCCAAACGATTTCTCTAACACAAACAGCAGTTGACCGGCGTTGCCTGGTGAAACGTTGTTGTGATGCCTCGTGTAAGGAGGAGGAATGCGTACCATACGTTTCCGACTTTGATAAAGGTCGGATTGTAGCCTATCGTGATTGCGGTTTATCGTATCGCGACATTGCTGCTCGCGTTGGTCGGGATCCAATGACTGTTAGCAGAATATGGAATCGGTGGGCTCAGGAGGATAATACGGAACGCCGTGCTGGATCCCAACGGCCTCGTATCACTAGCAGTCGAGATGACGGGCATCTTATCCGCATAGCTGTAAAGGATCGTGCAGCCACGTCTCGATCCCTGAGTCAACAGGTGGGGACGTTTGCAAGACAACAACCATCCGCACGAACAGTTCGACGACGTTTGCAGCAGCATGGACTATCAGCTCGGCGACCATGGCTGCGGTTACCCTTGACGCTGCATCACAGACAGGAGCGCCTGCGATGGTGTACTCAACGACGAACCTGGGTGCACGAATGGCAAAACGTCATTTTTTCGGATGAATCCAGGTTCTGTTTACAAAATCATGATGGTCGCATCCGTGTTTGGCGACATCGCGGTGAACGCACATTGGAAGCGCGTATTCGTCATCGCCATACTGGCGTATCACCCGGCGTGATGGTATGGGGTGCCATTAGTTACATGTCCTTGTCACCTCTTGTTCGCAATGACGGCACTTTGAACAGTGGACGTTACATTTCAGATGTGTTACGACCCGTGGCTCTACCCTTCATTCGATCCCTGCGAAACCCTGCATTTCAGCAGGATAATGCACTACCGCATGTTGCAGTTCCTGTACGGTCCTTTCTGGATACAGAAAATGTTCGACTGCTGCCCTGTCCAGCTCATTCTCTAAATCTCTCACCAATTGAAAACGTCTGGTCAATGGCGGCCGAGCAACTGGCTCGTCACAATACGCCAGTCACTACTCTTGATAAACTCTGGTATCGTGTTGAAGCTGCATGGGCAGCTGTACCTGTACATGCCATCCAAGCTCTGTTTGACAGAATGCCCAGGCGTATCAAGGCCGTTATTACGGCCAGTGGTAGTTGTTCTGGGTACTGATTTCTCAGGATCTATGCACCCAAATTGGATGAAAATGTAATCACATGTCTGTTCTAGTATAATATATTTGTCCAATGAATACCCGTTTATCATCTGCATTTCTTCTTGTTGTGGCAATTTTAATGGCCAGTAGTGTATAAGAACCCAAAGTTAATACTTTACGCGCAGCGCTATGTTTGCCACTAGTTTGCCTCAATTTACGTAGCGTTGATAGCCCATGTTGGAAATTAAACTCACCGTTTTGCGAGGGCTTAAGACACGTTGTTTCGGATAAAACTGGTTTTGAAGCTCTACCAGAAAACGGCATTTGAAAAAGAAGTGTCGAATATGCATTGTTTTCAGCTCTTCACAAAAACTGTTATCTTTTCGACGAATTTGTGGATTACTGGCAAACAGTAGGTGAATAAAATTTTGTAATTCACATCCTTGGGCTACCGATGTATTGTGCATTAAATTTTATGTTCTGTGCGTTTACTCTGCGGGGTATAAGAATCCAAAATCTATATTTTTGTCATTCCGCGTTTTAGGATTTTAAACCCATATTGTTACTAATGAGCCCACTTTAAAAAGTTTTATCAGGTCGAAGATACGGCATTTTTGTAACTTTTACAACATTTTCAAATCTGCCCTTAATTTATTCAGTATTGGAAAATCGTACTTAAATGAAACTTTATATTTGAGACCCTTGTATTTTTAGGTTACCTCATGCCAAGTTTCACGTATGTCATACCTTTAAGTCCCTGAGATATAACAAGCTAAATGTTGAAATTTTTCCGGGTGCTGATTTTTTCGGGTGGCTTTGTCTAAACTTTTCTGGTTGAATATGTCTTGTAAAATTCGTTTCATTATTATTCTTAATAAAACTGGTCCAGTTGTATACGACGACCAAATTCCATTTCTTTCAACAAAATATTGTTCGATATATAACAGCTCAAAGTCGCCAGAAATTCACGCTCGCTTTGCGTAAAGTCGCTCACGGAGTCAAATGAGTGACTGTATCTGGGCCAGTATTGCTCCGACAAATGTCAAACTTTATCAGTGTTCATCGTGGACATGTGCGAATCTGCACATAAAATTTCGTCGAAATCCGTGATGTTCGAGCAGAAAAATGTTCATAAATTAGGCGATTTGACATGGGATGACACTAGTTAGATCATCTCTAGTGAGTACCTGCTTTATAACGGGAGACAATCACAAGTACGTTGTGATCATTAAGTGAAATTCAGCTCCAGTGCGATCATAGAATTTATATAAGACGTTTAAAAACCTTTTCCTTAGTCTTGCAGGAGATAGTACTGGTCCAAACTAGAAGAATGAATCCTCTAAACGTATCTCCAGAACTAAATACTTGTTGAAATATGTACCATTACACTTGCGCCAAGAACAGCCAGTAGTCAGAGATGCAGACTCTTTTCTTATTGGATTTGCCTGATCCTGTACTTAATCGTCTGACCGTGATGCTGTCTTCAGACAATTACAATTGCCTCCTACATAATTTTGTATGTAATTTTGAAGTAGTTCAGGTATCTGAACAATGTAATTGATTCCGTATAATGTAGAACATCAACAGTGAAATAGTCCTATTATTCCACTTGGAAAATCGCAGACATGGTACTCTTCCACGGTTTAACAAACTGTATTAATCGACAGGCACACGTAGGCACCCCAAGTGGCTTCGTCAAAATCTTATTCCATCTCAAAAAAACGGTCTAGTCACGTTAATGTGACCATTGCCTATATTCGATCTCAACGTTCAATAATCACTCACAGATAACAGGTGGCAGCATTAGCAATAGAGGGTATATAAAGCGTGCCATGGGGAAGTGGCCAATAGTGCAGTTGTAGTAGTAATAAGGAAACAGTGATTTATCTGACGTCTTAGTGGACTTGACCATTGTATTTGGGACAATGGTGAGAGCATTTCTGAAACGACTAAGCCTGTAAACTGCCTTGTGTGCTGCCATGGTTAAAGTATTATTGTTGTTGTTGTGGTCTTCAGTCCTGAGACTGGTTTGATGCAGCTCTCCATGCTACTCTATCCTGTGCAAGCTTCTTCATCTCCCAGTACCTACTGCAACCTACATCCTTCTGAATCTACTTAGTGTATTCATCTCTTGGTCTACCTCTACGATTTTTACCCTCCACGCTGCCCCCCAATACTAAATTGGTGATCCCTTGATGCCTCAGAACATGTCCTACCAACCGATCCCCTCTTCAAGTCACGTTGTGCCACAAACTTCTCTTCTCCCCAATCCTATTCAATACCTCCTCATTAGTTATGTGATCTACCCATCTGATCCTCAGCATTCTTCTGTAGCACCACATTTCGAAAGCTTCTATCCGCTTCTTGTCCAAACTAGTTATCGTCCATGTTTCACTTCCATACATGGCTACGCTCTATACAAATACTTTCAGAAACGACTTCCTGACACTTAAATCTATACTGGATGTTAACAAATTTCTCTTCTTCAGAAACGCTTTCCTTGCCATTGCCAGTCTACATTTTATATCCTCTCTACTGCGACCATCATCAGTTATTTTGCTCCCCAAATAGCAAAACTCCTTTACTACTTTAAGTGTGTTATTTCCTAATCTAATTCCCTCAGCAGCACCCGACTTAATTCGACTACATTCCATTATCCTCGTTTTGCTTTTGTTGATGTTCATCTTATCCTTTCAAGACACTATCCATTCCGATCAACTGCTCTTCTAAGTCCTTTGCTGTCTTTGACGGAATTACAATGTTATCGGCGAACCTCAAAGTTTTTATTTCTTCTCCATGGATTTTAATACCTACTCCGAATTTTTCTTTTGTTTCCTTCACTGCTTGCTCAAAATACAGATTGAATAACATCGGGGATAGGCTACAACCCTGTCTCACTCCCTTCCCAACCACTGCTTCCCTTTCATGTCCCTCGACTCTTATAACTGCCATCTGGTTTCTGTACAAATTGTAAATAGCCTTTCACTCCATGTATTTTAACCCTGCCACCTTCAGAATTTGAAAGAGAGTATTCCAGTCAACATTGTCAAAAGCTTTCTCTGAGTCTACATATACTAGAAACGGAGGTTTGCTTTCCTTAATCTTTCTTCTAAGATAAGTTGTAAAGTCAGTATTGCCTCACGTGTTCCAATAATTCTGCGGAATCCATACTGATCTTTCCCGAGGTCGGCTTGTACCAGTTTTTCCATTCGTCTGTAAAGAATTCGCATTAGTATTTTGCAGCTGTGACTTATTAAACTAATAGTTCGGTAATTTTCACATCTGTCAACAGCTGCTTTCTTTGGGATTGGAATTATTATATTCTTCTTGAAGTCTGAGGGTATTTCGCCTGTCTCATACATCTTGCTCACCAGATGGTAGAGTTTTGTCAGGACTGGTTCTCCCAAGGCTGTCAGTAGTTCTAATGGAATGTTGTCTACTCCTGGGGCCTTGTTTCGACTCAGGTCTTTCAGTGCTCTGTCAAACTCTTCACGCAGTATCGTATCTCAAATTTTATCTTCATCTACATCCTCTTCCATTTCCATAATATTGTCCTCAAGTACATCGCCCTTGTATAGACCCTCTATATACTCCTTCCACCTTTCTGCTTTCCCTTCTTTGCTTAGAACTGGGTTTCCATCTGAGCTCTTGATATTCATACAAGTGGTTCTCTTTTCTCCAAAGGTCTCTTTAATTTTCTTGTAGGCAGTATCTATCTTACCCCTAGTGAGATAAGCCTCTACATCCTTACATTTGTCCTCTAGCCATCCCTGCTTAGCCATTTTGCACTTCCTATCGATCTCATTTTTGAGACGCCTCTATTCCTTTTTGCCTGCTTCATTTACTGAATTTTTATATTTTCTCCTTTCGTCTATTAAATTCAATATTTCTTCTGTTACCCAAGGATTTCTACTAGCCCTCGTCTTTTTACCTACTTGATACTCTGAAAGTATTCTTATGCATGGCAAAATGGCGCTATCCAGAACTGGTGCCAAGGCAACTACGGTGTGCCACGGGTCTGGATGGCAGGGGTGAACAACAGGTGGAGAGATGTGTATGGGCGAATAAACATGCAACATCTGAGCAACTCACCACCCAGATGAAACGAGGGCCAGACAACAGTGTCTCCTCAACGACCGTTCAGCGAACATTTAAAGCTGGCGGTCCTTTGGGCACGCCATTTTTGACACTTTGTAAATTAGTAATTCCTGCAGTCATCTCAACTACATACGTAGCGAGCCTTCAGGCTTTAGGTACGAGAGGGTATGACAGAGTTTGTTTGCCGCTAACAATAATAATTGTGGCACTAGATTTTTTTCTGTATCGGCGAAGACGGCAGGGAGATACGAGAAGGGTGGCAGAAGTCAAAGAAACAGCCATAGGCTCCTCTAGGAAAGAGTGTAGGCTTGCGTGAAAGTGCAACTGCTTTGCTTGTGAGCGCAGGCAGTTGCATCTTGCCATGAAGTAGGCCCACGAGGGCAACCCGGTCTTCAGCTGGATAATGGCCAGTGGCCTGCACTGCGATTAAGTATTGTACTCCTCGGGTATACCATGTACAGACGGGCGCCGAACTTTATGATCGCTCTGTGAGGAGAGCACTGACCAACACAGCCGCGGAATGCAAAAATTTTTCCCTGGCGCCGAGTTTAGTGGAGAAGAGCACAGATTTTGGTGGCAAACTTCCCCATTGGAAGAATACTGCTATGCCGTTTCTAGGAGGGAGTTCTGGCGTGGTGTTATGGGTACGACATTGATGCAATTTATGCGAACAGCTTAGCCGTTGGAGGAGATAATTTTTGGCGAATCCATGTGGATTTGGCGTCGAGGAGTGAAGAGAGGAGAGATTTTTGTGGACGGTCTGGGCAGTTCGGCTGAGGTATGCTGTATCTTGGACAAACTGGAGGAGATCCGCCACAGAAGACAGTCTTAATTTTTGGGGCGTGATGCTCTGTACATCTTGGTGCGAGGATACGCCGGTCGCGGCCTTTGCACTTGCGCACCTACTGCCAGTATCCACATCACCCGTAGGACAGTTCAGTGGCGAGCATATCGGCAACCCGGACGTATTGGCAAGCTGAGGATTTAGTCTTCACTGCAGAAAGTCCAGTCGACCCGCAGCCCTGTCCTTCAAACAACCCATGTCGTACTGAGGTACAGCTCGCGGTCCACGACCTCGGTCAGTACCCCAAATATAGTCAGAAAGCTTTGTTGCTACTACCTTGCGGGAGGCATCGCTTTAGCTTGACCGTCTTGCACCTTGAGAATTTTGCCACCCACCAAACTCATCTGTCACCGTGTATTTGTTTCGTGTTTTTTCTGTGTAATTTTAATCTATATGCTAATTCTCGGAATTCACGTGTTGTCTCTATAATAAACTAAGTCTGAAAACAGCAATATTTCGTTTCAGCACCCTATTTATCCCGACCGTTTGAATTATAGTAAATGTTTGTGGCCTGTGGAAACGAAATAATGGTGGTGGTGGTGGTTAGTGTTTAACGTCCCGTCGACAACGAGGTCATTAGAGACGGAGCGCAAGCTCGGGTTAGGGAAGGATTGGGAAGGAAATCGGCCGTGCCCTTTCAAAGGAACCATCCCAGCATTTGCCTGAAACGATTTAGGGAAATCACGGAAAACCTAAATCAGGATGGCCGGAGACGGGATTGAACCGTCGTCCTCCCGAATGCGAGTCCAGTGTGCTAACCACTGCGCCACCTCGCTCGGTAAGAAATAATGATAGGAAACCTTACAACGTTGCTGCGTATGTAAATTCTCAGAAATTTCTTCCTCAAATTAAGGCCTATATTAGTAACTTCTTTTGGCCATGAATGTCCTTCTTTCCCATGCTAGTCTGCTTTTTATGTGCTCCTTGCTCCGTCCGCCATGAGTTATTTTGCTGCCTAAGTAGCAGTAACCCTTACTTCACCTACTACGGGATCACCAGTTCTGAAGTTAAGTTTGTCGCTGTTCCCATTTCTGCTACTCCTCATTATCTTCAGCTTTCTTCAATCTACTAGTAATCCATATTTTGTGCCCATTATACTGTTAATTCCATTGAACAGATCCTGTAATTTTTCTACCGCGAATCTTAACATCGATATCCTTTCACCCTGAATTTTAATGCCACACCTGAATCTTTCTTTTATTTCCGTCATTGCTTCTGTGACATAAAGATGGAACAGTAGGTGTGATCGACTATACCCTTGTCTGGCACCCTGTTTCATCCGTGCACTTCATTCTTGATCTTCTAGTCTTATTATTCCCTCTTGGTTCTTGTACGTGTTGCATAGTATCGGTCTTTCCCTATAGCTTACCCCTATTTTCTTCAGAATTTCTAAGATCTTGCACCATTTGACATTGTCAAATGCTTTTCCACCTCGAAACATTACAAAATGGATGTGACCAAACCCGTAGTCAGCCAAATATGTTCGCTTGAGTTAGTGATACTTTGTAAACGCATGCTGAAGAATGAATAAGATGGAGCAGCAACCTCACTGAGAACATACTGTAGTGTAAGTTATCATAGAACAAACTGATTAATATCTCAAGTATTTGTTTGCGGAAATATGTTAGGAGTTTTGTTCTGGGTTCGACCAGTACTATCTCCTGTAAGAACGTGATTCTCTCTTCTTTTTTCAAATATTCTGCGTGTAGAGTGTTTCATTATCACATGCTAAAGTATGGACAGCAGCATATGGGCTGCCTCACTTCAGATGAGGATCAAGGCGACGTACTTTACTGCTTTTGAATGCTATTGCAAGCTGTTTCTCATCTTGCATTGTGTAACAGAGTTTAAGCCAACACTTGTTGGAGTGGTTAGCTATCTCAAAAGTCGCATTAACAATGTGTATGTTTCTCTGTTTATGTGTTCCAAGGAAATTGCTCACGACTGGTCATCATACAATGGTTTGGCTCGCGTAAGCTGTCGTCAGCACACCGGTCGGTAAAGATGAAGGGTGAAGATAGATTATTAGGTGCTGGATCAAGCGCGCCTATCACGAGTGAGACTAGAGACAGACCCACAAGCAACATGCCGACAACGCACTCTCGGCAGCATGTACACTCCTGGAAAATGAAATAAGAACACCGTGAATTCATTGTCCCAGGAAGGGAAACTTTATTGACACATTCCTGGGGTCAGATACATCACATGATCACACTGACAGAACCACAGGCACATAGACACAGGCAACAGAGCATGCACAATGTCGGCACTAGTACAGTGTATATCCACCTTTCGCAGCAATGCAGGCTGCTATTCTCCCATGGAGACGATCGTAGAGATGCTGGATGTAGTCCTGTGGAACGGCTTGCCGTGCCATTTCCACCTGGCGCCTCAGTTGGACCAGCGTTCGTGCTGGACGTGCAGACCGCGTGAGACGACGCTTCTTCCAGTCCCAAACATGCTCAATGGGGGACAGATCCGGAGATCTTGCTGGCCAGGGTAGTTGACTTACACCTTCTAGAGCACGTTGGGTGGCACGGGATACATGCGGACGTGCATTGTCCTGTTGGAACAGCAAGTTCCCTTGCCGGTCTAGGAATGGTAGAACGATGGGTTCGATGACGGTTTGGATGTACCGTGCACTATTCAGTGTCCCCTCGACGATCACCAGTGGTATACGGCCAGTGTAGGAGATCGCTCCCCACACCATGATGCCGGGTGTTGGCCCTGTGTGCCTCGGTCGTATGCAGTCCTGATTGTGGCGCTCACCTGCACGGGGCCAAACACGCATACGACCATCATTGGCACCAAGGCAGAAGCGACTCTCATCGCTGAAGACGACACGTCTCCATTCGTCCCTCCATTCACGCCTGTCGCGACACCACTGGAGGCGGGCTGCACGATGTTGGGGCGTGAGCGGAAGACGGCCTAACGGTGTGCGGGACCGTAGCCCAGCTTCATGGAGAGGGTTGCGAATGGTCCTCGCCGATACCCCAGGAGCAACAGTGTCCCTAATTTGCTGGGAAGTGGCGGTGCGGTCCCCTACGGCACTGCGTAGGATCCTACGGTCTTGGCGTGCATCCGTGCGTCGCTGCGGTCCGGTCCCAGGTCGACGGGCACGTGCACCTTCCGCCGACCACTGGCGACAACATCGATGTACTGTGGAGACCTCACGCCCCACGTGTTGAGCAATTCGGCGGTACGTCCACACGGCCTCCTGCATGCCCGCTATACGCCCTCGCTCAAAGTCCGTCAACTGCACATACGGTTCACGTCCACGCTGTCGCGGCATGCTACCAGTGTTAAAGACTGCGATGGAGCTCCGTATGCCACGGCAAACTGGCTGACACTGACTGCGGCGGTGCACAAATGCTGCGCAGCTAGCGCCATTCGACGGCCAACACCGCGGTTCCTGGTGTGTCCGCTGTGCCGTGCGTGTGATCATTGCTTGTACAGCCCTCTCGCAGTGTCCGGAGCAAGTATGGTGGGTCTGACACACCGGTGTCAATGTGTTCTTTTTTCCATTTCCAGGAGTGTATTTAGGCCGCTGCCACTGACTGGAGGGCCTCACTCAATCATCCAGTTTGGTGTCTGTCTCTTTACTCACAGAGCGGAGTTAGTTCGTCACAGGCTAATCACATGATTAGTGACTATAGCGGGACTAGTTTACCTCAACCAGAATTTTACTTTACTAGCAGTGAGAAACTAATGTATGTAATAGCAAGATTACTGATTTGGACATTACATCAGTCAACAAGAGGACTATTACTGGTGAGCTTGTACCACAGAACATGGACTCTATTCAAGTTAAATCAGTGTTTGCAATTCATGTAAATAAAGAACAGTATTAATCCAGGTGTACCTTTGTGAAGTGGAGGAGGAGGAGATTAGTGTTTAACGTCCCGTCGACAACGAGGTCATTAGAGACGGAGCGCAAGCTCGGGTGAGGGAAGGATGGGGAAGGAAATCGGCCGTGCCCATTCAAAGGAACCATCCCGGCATTTGCCTGAAACGATTTAGGGAAATCACGGAAAACCTAAATCAGGATGGCCGGAGACGGGACTGAACCGTCGTCCTCCTGAATGCGAGTCCAGTGTGCTAACCACTGCGCCACCTCGCTCGGTGTTTGTAAAGTAGAAAGAGGACTCTGGCCACTCACAACAACATCCTCTCCCTTGCTTCCTTGCGGTGCAAGATTCTACTGTAGTAACACACCCTTTTTATTCTATCTAGGGTGATTTAACTAAGCTGTTCATTTCAGATAATTCTGTTTTCACCTAGACAAATTGTAAGAAAGTTCTCACTAAAGGGCACGAAGGCTCTTTCTGCAACTGTGTTAATTACACACATATCAGCATCCAATTCGCTTTTTCAGATAGTATTATAGTTATTTTTGCTACTAGTATCATACATTTCAAAGAGATTAATTCAACTACATTTCACTGTCCGATATCCAGCAGCTGCTTTCGAAGAATTTACAATACTCAGAACAGAGGAACATATCTGTTTTGGACATAATTCCGGTTTATGTCTTACGCGAAAGTGGTCGCTCAAAATCCTTGTATCAGGGGCGATGAGGATCGAGATTGGTGCACCTGAGAGAATTTAGTTGTAAATTTACAGTACGTTTAAACTGAAATGGCACTGAGCACACTTGACTACACCGACCTGCTGGAAGACAAAGGACAAGGCACATGTGGATCGTTCACTAGTTCTGTTCCGGCTTCTGCCGAAGCCTTGAAACAAATGTCAAATCACAAACTGGATGGATTTTCAAAATAGGGAATTGACATAAAGACTCTTATATTATTTCACATGAGAAAAGAGTTAACAAGGTTTTAATTTAGAGGTAAACACTTAACGTTGCAAAAGGATCGCATCAGCAGCAACAGCAACAACAAAATAATCACAAAATAAATGGGTTATAAGTGTTATTATTTCGTTTTAGTTACTTCATCCTGTGTTCCAATTGCCTTGCATATAAAGCAGTGGTTCGCAGCGTGGGGGTAATTACCCACTGAGGGGTAAAATAAAATTTTCTGAGGCGTGAAAGCAAAAATTCTGTTTAGGTCATGAAACTAAATGATTTTTAAAAGATTTTTACAGTTATCACTATTTCGTAAAACTGTGATACTGATTACATAAATCAACACTAATTATTTTTTTCGAATACTGGTATTAAAACGTGTCAGAATTTCGTGGAAGTAACAGATTGTGAAACGAATAACAGTTTTCTCATACAACCCATACATTACACACATACTTTGTACCAAGCATCTAACGTTGAGAGGTATACTTCAAATGCGACATATTTAAATATCTCATGAAAATGGCTTGCCCACAACACGCCAGAAGTAGCTTCATTATTCACTTCGCAACAATAAACGAACTGACAGTGCAACACAACAGTATCCGTTTAATGTTTACTACACTGGTGTAGAACCTACATAGTATTACTATTATTATTATTATTATTATTATTATTAGTGGCAGTGGTCAGACACAAAACACTGGAAATCTTAAGTCTTCCAGTTTCTACCAGTTCAGAAGTAAGGAGTCCAGCAGTCAAGTGATTTACTGACTGAATGTATAATGCACAAAATTCTAACTTGGTTGATTTTAAATGGGGTTCAGGGTGGGGGTGAAGCAAATGTCACTAGGGAGAGGAGTAGTGCAATGGAAGCAAGTTTTGTTATTTGTGTCTATCCTCTATGTGGATAGCAGCATTTCTTTTCTGACAAGGGAGTTGTAGCTGACATTCGCGAGGGACTGAGAACTGCTTCATCACTCTGTAAAAAACGTGCTAGAAATATGCAGTAATAATTGTCTCATGATTTCATGTGCTTTTATAAAATACTTAAATTGACGAAATATCATTTATCTTTCATTAAAAAAAGTTGGGGTCTTCGGGCTTCTGAATGGTTTGTGGAGACCCGCGACTCTCTTTAAAAACTAAAGTGTTCAAATAAAATACTTTTTTATTTTAAAATTCGGTTAGGCGCTAATATTGATGATAGTCGGGGGAGGGGGGATTACTAACTAATATCAAATTCTCTCAGGTATAATAATTTGAGAAAGGTTTGGGACCACTGGTTTGTTGCAACACACTTAAGTACCTTTGGACAGAATGATAAGACACCTTTGATATCGTTGTACACACAGCAACAATGCCATTCTCAGTCGCTCAGTGACGTATATTTTTTTCATTCAGCTTCACATGATTTGAAATGATTCCTTCTTCGGTAAAGCAAATTCTTTGTCTTGATGTCACTTCAAAACCGAGTGACTTAATTCCATGTGTCTTGCGCAAACCCTCTGGTTAATATGTCGGTGAAGCGGCACATGATACAGATGGAAGCTGCTTGCGTGTTAAATGCAATCACGGCTGAGTGACTTAGTCTAGGGGCACTCGCAATTTCTCTGGAGCGAATATGTGTCTTACGAATGCCAGTTGCCGTAAGGTCTTCCCCTACGTAGCATTGCAGTGCCTTTCCAATAATTGTTATCTTACACATTCTCTGAATAGTTATCCTCGTCGGAGTCTATCCATTAGGACATCTATGTGCAAACAATTCGATTGCTCGTTTCACGTTCCTTCTTAATTCCCCCCCCCCCCCCTTTTTTTTTGAGTCACCGGTCTTCTGAATGGTCTTATGCGGTACGCTACAAATTCCTCTCCTGTGCCAACCTCTTCATCTCGGAGTAGCACTCAATTATTTTCTGGTTCTGTTCCAGTCTCTGTCTTTCTCTAGAGTTTTTACCCTCTACAGCTCCCTCTAGTACCTAGAAGTTATTCCCTGATGTCTTAACAGGTGTCCTGAGCTGTGCTCCAAACGCACATTCTCAGTAACTTCTTTCTCATATTAAGGCCTATGTTTGATATTAGTAGACTTCTCTTGGCCAGAAATGCCCTTTTTGCCAGTGCTAGTCTGCTTTCTATGTCCTCTTTGCTCCGTCAGTCATGTGTTGTTTTGCTGCCAAGGAGGCAGAAATGCTTCCTTCATCTACTGCATGATCACTTGTCCTGATGGTTAGTTTGTCGCTGCTCTCATTTCTGCTACTTATCATTACTGTCGTCTTTCTTCGATTTACTCTGCACTCATTAGACAGTTCATTCCATTCAAAAGATCCTGTAATTCGTCTTCGCTCTCCCTGAGGATAGTAATGTCGTCAGCGAATCTTATCATTGACATCGTTTTATATTGAATTTCGATTCCACTCTTGAACCTTCCTTTCATTTCCGTCATTGATTCTTGAACAGTGGAGGCGAAAGACTACATCCCTGCCTTATATCCTTTTTAATCCAAGCCATTCGTTCTTGGTCTTCCATTCTTATTGTTCCGTCTTGGCCCTTGTACATACTGTATATCAGCCGTATTTCCTTATATCTTACCCCTATGTTTCTCAGAATCTCGAACATCTTGCACCATTTTACATCGTCGAACGCATTTTCCAGCTCGACACATCACAAGAACGTGTGTTGATTTTTCTTGAGTCTGGCTTCCATTATCAACAGCAAAGTCAGAATTGCCTCTCTGGTGGCTTCACTTTTCCTAAAACCAAAATAATATCATTTAACACATCCTCAGTTTTCTTTTCCATTTTTCTATATATTGTTCTTGTCGGAAACTTGGATGTATGAGCTGTTGAGCTGATTGTGCGATAATTCTCGCATTTGTCATGTCTTGCAATCTTCGGAATTGTGTGGATGATGTTTTACTGGAAGTCTGATGTTCTATCGCCAGCCTCATACTTTCTACACACCAACGTGAACAGCCGTTTTGTTGCCACGTCCCCCAATGATTTTAGGAAAATTTGGAAGTTTGTGGTAAGATCTTATGGGACTAAACTGCTCAGGTCATCCATCAGTCCCTAAGCTTACGCACTACTTAATATAACTTAAACTTACGAGGACAACATACACACCCATGCCCGAGGATCTCGAACCTCCGACGGGGGGCAGCCGCGCGGACCCTGCAAGGCGCCTAAGACCGCGCGGTTACCCCGCGCAGCAATGATTTTAGAAATTCTGATGAAATGTTATGTATCCCTTCTGCGTTATTTGATCTGAAGCCTGCCAAAGTTCTTTTGAATTCTGACTCTAATAGTGGATCCCCTGTATCTTCCATAAAGACTCCTGTTTCTTCTTGTATCACGTCATCAAACAAATCTTCCCTCTCGTAGAGGCCTTCAAATGTACTCTATCCACTTATCAGCTCTCTCCTCTGCATTTAGCAGTAGAATTCCCATAAGACTCTTAATGTTACCACCCTTGCTCTTAATTCCACTGTAGGTTGTTCTGACTTTTCTATATGCTGATCCAGTTCTTCCGGCAATCAGTTGTTTCTCGATTTCTTCGCATTTTTCATGCAGTCTTTTCACCTTAGATCCCTACACTTCCTTTTTATTTCATTCTTAAGTGACTTATTTCTGGACTGCTGAATCTATTGCTCTGAACATTTTTGTACTTCCTTCTCCCATCGATCAACTGAAGTATTTCTTCCGTTACCCATCGTTTCTTCGCAGTTTCCTTCTTTGTACCTATGTTTTTCTTTCTGTGATTGCCCTTTTTAGAGATGTCCATTCTTCTTCAAGTGAACTGTTTACTGACGTATTCTTTATCGTAGTAACTATAGCCTTTGAGAACTTGAAGTATCTCTTCATTCCTTAGTACTTCCGTATCCCACTTTTTTGTGGATTGATTCTTTCTGGCTGTCACTTAAACTTCGGGCTATTCTTCATCACTTCTAAATTGTGATCTGATCTACCTCTGGGTACGCCTTACAATCCAGTATCTGGTTTCGGAATCTGCCTGACCGTGATGTAATCTAAATGAAATCTTCCCGTATCTCTCGGCCTGTATCTCCCTCTCTTCTGGTTCTTGAAGAGAGTGTTCGCTATTACTAGCTAAAATTTATTGTGGAACTCAATTAGTCTTTCTCCTCTCTCATTCTTAGTACGAAGCCCATACTGTCCAGTAACCCTTTCTTCTTTTTTGAGACTGGCGTGTTCAAACAGAGAAACAGACAGATACGACGATTTTAGGGGAAACATTAAGTTACGATACCTTTTTCTCGTGATCAGATTTTGATGAAATAAAGCCTACACGTTGACCCAAACTGTACTCAAATTACCTCCGAAAACCCCATGAAAATTCGTCTAGTAGTTTAGGAGATTAGCTTGTTCAGACTGACAAGGCGGTTTTAGTAAAACTCTAAATTACGGTCTCTTTTTTCCGTGATCCGATTTTATGGAACAAAGCCTACGTCATTCCCCAGACAATAGTCGAGGTACCTACGAAAACACCATGAAAATTCGTGAAGTACTTTTGGAGAAGCGTGTTCAAACACAGAGGTAGACACGACAGTTTTACAGATTCAATCTTAGTATGGATATAGATTTAGAGTTTACGTGAGTCATTTAAGATTCAGAGTTTAGGTGATTCAGTAAATACATTAGAGATTCACAAACTGATATACTGTGCATGTGTGTATACGCGTACGCAGGATGTAAGAGTACTGACCAGAGGATGAGACATGAAGGCCGCAGTGGGAAGGGTGACAGCAGCGCCAACAGTACGATGGTGGCGGCAGACAGAACTATGACGAACAGTGTCCAGAGGAAGCAGGAGAGGAAGAAGCTGGCCGCGGGCTTCGCCACCACTGCAACACCACATAGCGTGCTGCCATCAGCAAGGGAAAGAACACCATCTGCGCCACAACTGCAACATCACTCGCATGTGCTTACAGTTAGTGCTGGACAACACGAGAATCGTGAACTGTGAAGTTCTCAGTACCAAAGTGTTCTCAGTATTGTCAAGAACTAACACTGAATATTTCAGTATCATACTCAAAATTATTACCTCGCGCTCAAGACAAGAATGAGCACATTTGTTGGTGATTCCCGCACAAGTTGTTGGTTCTCGAATGTATATTCGTTTCCTTTTTCTTTCCAGTTGTCTCCTACTATAGAAATTCAAGCAAAGGCTTTAATTTATACAAAAAAATGTTGAACTGAAAGACGTGTTTAAAAAAAATCTTGGATCGTGTACACTTTAGAGGTGGACTAATATTATCCCATAGAATTTCACAAAGTTTTTTCATTTAAGCAAGGTTTTGAAAACATGTGAGGATAATATATTTTGGAAACAAGTCGTGATGAAAATAATGAAGTTGTTTCATTTTCAGTCTGACTCTTGAATTAATTTCTCAGAAATTTCTTAGTCTGTTTCAAAAGAAAAAATCATACAGCTACTTTCGCTACAAACATATAACTGTAAAATTTAAATTAATGTTAACTGTAATGTGGCCACTATTACGTCAAAATCCAGAATGAATATATTAGCAAACGAATAGTACTTCGTTAGTGAGTACCACGTGCTAAACATTGGTCTTCAGTCTTAAAGCAAGGTTTCCCAAACTGTGTTGATCAGAATGCTGATGTTGCGTGGGAAGTGAACAAGCACCACGCGAAAAAGAGTTAGTAATAAGGCATGTTTTATCGACTTTTGGCAATGGTATTTTTTACATTTTGTTATGATTTAGACATTATTAGTTTAAAACTGAAGTAATCTCTGAATAAAATAAGTTTCTCATTTTTTTTTTAAATTTTACTAACCTTCAAAATGAACAAGATGTTCTGTCAAGTAGCACGATTGCTGGATGACTGAAAACTAATCATTTGAAGTGATTAATCACGCTATACACTACGTCAATCCGATGAACAGTTTCAGTTTGGTGAACACCTGGAGAACAGTGCCTGCCATCGCGTGTAGTGTCAACAGCAAAGTACGGAGGAGGTGGTGCTACGGTGTGGGGGTGTTCTTCGCGTGGTCCGTTTATTGCGCTTAAGAAAACACTAAATGCTGAAAGATGTGAAATTTTATAGCTTTGAGCACTGCTTACAGTAGACGAGCAGTTCGGATACGGTGGTTGTGTGAGCTTGACGGTGCACTCTGTGATAAAGAATCATCTGTGAGGCGAAAGTCTGTGGACAGTAACATTTGTGAAATGGATTGGCGACCCAGAGACCTGAACTAAATGAAACACCTTTCGGATATGTTGTAACGTAGACGTCGCTTCAGATCCCAGCGTCCGTCATTGCCTTCTTTGATTTCGGCTCTTGAGGAAAGTGGAGTGCCTTTGTTCTACAGATGTTCACACATCCTTACATGTGTCCCCAGCAGAGTTCAAGACGTCATAAAGACGAAGAGTGAACACATCCCATGTTAATGCCCACTAACAAGTGTCCAGATACTTTTGATCAGATAGATTTCCCTTGGCAGGGATAAATTTGAATGACCGTTGATCTCCTCTTCAAAATCGTATAGCATCTTGCAAACTTTTATTTCAAAACAACAAGCACTGAATGTTGGCATTTATGTTCTCATGAAGTAATAGCAGAACATGTTGGAATGTCGAAAGTTTCAGTGATTAAAACTTCTTCCTTCAGAACAGTTGTATGTACATTTAGAACATAGTAAAAACAAAACAACATGGTACTTTGACTCTTGAAGACGGCGAAGGCGATCCAGTGTCGGAAGAATCGCTGCAGTTGTCCGTTTTCTTTGAGCACAGTGATTAACTGAACATGATTGTTTTATCGCGCTCGCCGGCATGGTGATTAGTTTCGCTACAGAAACTGAATTAAACGCTTAGTGAAACGAACGATGTCTTTCCTCTTGTGCAATCTAATTGGAACAATGGCCATTGGACAAATGCTAAAGACTTCCTGGATATGACAACACATACAACGGCTGCTTATCAGTAAACAAAAAGGAATAATAAAAATAACTCATGTGGGCGTCATGTTTGTATGCACGTTCATACTCTTTCTTTACGTTGTAATAAAATTGTAATTTACTCATCGCAAAATATACTAAATAAAACGCGAACCAGCTGAAAATTTTTTCGAGGTTATTTCTAGTGCATGTAGCTGGCTGACTATTAATATAAACAAAGAGTGAGGCACTGTGAGAACACGTAAAAGTGGTCTAGCAGTTCTATACATGGATGTTAAAACTGCTTCAGTGAAGACCGGAGTCACAGATGAAAAATACATATGAATTAAAAGGGAAATGGACGCGCAGTCAAAATTGCAATACTTTGACTCCTGGCTGATTTGATCACCAACTTAAAAAAAGGACGAACTAGCCACTGTGTCACAATAAAATAATTTATTCAGTAAGAGCCTGGAGAACATACAAAAGCTAAAAACATTTTTCATATTCGCTTCATTGTTATTTAAAACACTGGACAAAGTTTTATTTAGAAAAAGTGCTTCCCTCTTGTGAGAATCCGGACTGCGACCAATTAACGTGTGGCGCTTCGGTGATGGTATGCCACAAGCAGGGTAGTTAGCTGGGTTCTCCCTCCACAGGGGGTGCCTGTGCGTTCGTAAAAAGATAGTGTGTCTTGATCCCCCTCATAACTTACAGATATGTTAGTTTAATTTGACTAAATTCTCTTACAGCATATCACTATCATCACAAATTTCTGGGCTGACAAATGAACACGCGCCATTATTAACGGCTTGTTCACAACGTTAGACCGCATCTGTTTTAGCAAATGACTGTTTGCACTATAGTAGTTTATAAATATTGTGTTATGTTGAATGATTAATGGAAAATCTCATATAAGATGTGAAACAAATACTAACAAAGAGATAGAGGGGCTGGCCAGTACTTACCTCAGCTCAGTACAGCCGATAGATACACATAAAACAAAACTGAAAATTTACATTCCTAGCTTTCGGAACTTTGTTCCTTCATCAGGGAGGAGAGAGGGGAAAAAAGGGAAGAAGGGAAAGTGGATTCAGTTACTTACAACCCAGGTTATGAAGCAACAGGGAAAGGTAAACAGGGAGGGTAGCAAGGATGGAGGCATGGTTGTCAGAGGGAAGCCAAAGATATTCTACTGTAAGTACTGTGCCAGCTTCAAACCAAAGAGGATGCATACAGAAGTAAAGTATAAAGATAAACACAACTATGTAGGATGAAAAGATGCGTGAATGGCTAAAGAGGAAAGGGAAAGAGGAGAAGACTGAAGAGTGAATGGGAGTGAGGTTGTTTAACGTAGGTTCAGTCCAGGGGGATGGCGGGGTGAAAGGATGTGTTGGAGTGCAAGTTCCAATCTCTGCAGTTCAGAGGGACTGGTGTTGGGTGGGAGAAGCCAAATGGCACATACGGTGTAGCAGGTTCCTAGGTCCCTAGAATTATGCTGGAGGGCATGCTCCGCTACTGGGTATTGGGCATCTCCTAGGCGGACAGTTCGTCTGTGTCCGTTCATGCGCTCAGCCAGTTTGGTTGTTGTCATGCCGATGTAAAAGGCTGTGCAGTGCAGGCATGTCAGTTGATAAATGACATGTGTAGTTTCACACGTAGCCCTGCCTTGAATTGTGTATGTTTTACCAGTAGCGGGGCTGGAGTAGGTGGTTGTGGGCGGATGCATGGGGCAGGTTTTGCAGCGGGGTCAGTTACAGGGGTAGGAACCGCTGGGTAGAGAAGGTAGTCTGGGAATATTGTAGGGTTTAACAAGGATGTTACGGAGGTTAGGGGGGCGACGAAAGGCAACTCTGGGTGGTGTGGGGAGAATTTTGTCAAGGGATGATCTCATTTCAGGGGTTGACTTGAGAAAGTCATATCCCTGGCGAAGTAATTTGTTGATGTTTTCGAGGCCAGGATAATATTGGGTGACAAGGGGGATGCTTCTGTGTGGTCTGGGGGTAGGAACATTGTTGTTGGACGGGGAGGAATGTATTGCTTGGGAAATCTGTTTGTGGACAAGGTCTGCAGGATAGTTGCGGGAGAGGAAAGCACTGGTCAGGTTATTGGTGTAGTTGTTGAGGGATTCGTCACTGGAGCAGATACGTTTGCCACGAATACCTAGGCTGTAGGGAAGGGAGCGTTTGATGTGGAAAGGATGGCAGCTATCAAAGTGAAGGTACTGTTGTTTGTTTGTGGGTTTGATACGGACAGAGGTGTGGATGTGAGCTTCAACAAGATGAAGGTCAACATCCAGGAAGGTGGCTTGGGTTTTGGAGAAGGACCAGATGAAATTCAGATTCGAAAAGGAGTTGAGGTTATGGAGGAAATTAAGGAGTGTTTCTTCACCATGAGTCCAGACCACAAAGATGTCATCTATAAACCTATACCAGGCCAGGGGAAGCAGCTATTGGGTCTTCAGGAAAGCCTCCTCCATGCGGCCCATGAAGAGGTTGGCATAGGAGGGAGCCATCCTGGTTCCCATGGCCGTTCCCCTGATTTGTTTGTAGGTCTGGCCTTCAAAAGTGAAGTCCTTATGGGTGAGGATGAAGTTGGTAAGTGTGATAAGTAACGAGGTTTTTGGAAGATCTTCGGGTGGGCGTTGGGAGAGGTAGTGCTCAAGGGCAGAGAGACCATGGGTATGTGGGATGTTTGTGTAAAGGGATGTAGCATCTATGGTGACAAGAAAGATTTCAGGTGGGAGAGGAGTGGGAATGGATTTGAGGCGTTCTAGGAAGTGGTTTGTGTCTTTGATGTAGGATGGGAGTCTGCGGGTGATAGGTTGTAGGTGCTGGTCTACCAGAGCTGAGAGACGTTCGGTTGGGGATTTGAAGCCTGCTACAATGGGACGGCCAGGATGGTTCTCTTTGTGGATTTTGGGTAATAGGTAGAAGGTAGGGGTACGTGGCTCAGGTGGAGTGAGTAAGTCTATGGAAGCCGTTGTGAGGCCTTGTGAGGGACCTTGGATTTTTAGGATTTTTTGCAGCTCAGTCTGGATGGAGGGAATGGGATCCTGGGTAACAGCTTTGTAGGTTGAGGTGTCAGAGAGTTGACGCAGTCCTTCTGCCATATACTCCACACGGTCAAGTACGACAGTTGTGGAGCCTATATCCGCCGGGAGGATGACAATAGAGTGGTCTATTTTCAGCTCTTTAATGGCACGGGATTCAGCTGGGGTGATGTTGGGGGTTGTCGGGATGTTCTTCAAGAAGGACTGGGAGGCAACACTGGATGTGAGGAATTCCTGAAATGTCTGCAAGGGATGGTTTTGGGGGAGGGGAGGAGGATCCCTTTGAGAAGGCAGTCGCAACTGTTCTAGACAGGGTTCAACACTGGGTCTAGTACTTGGGGGCTGTGTTTGGGTAGTGAAGTGATATTTCCAGTTGAGGTTCTGGGTGAATGAGAGGAGATCTTTAACCAGGGCAGTGTGGTTGAATTTAGGTGTGGGGCTAAAGGTTAAGCCTTTTGATAGAACAGATGTCTCTGGAGGAGAGAGGGATCTGGATGAGAGGTTTAGGACTGAATTGGGACTGGTGATATGTGGCATTTGACTGTGGTTATAGTTGAGATTAGGTCTGTGTGGGGTATGTGCTGGGATGGGGAGATTGAGTAGGGTGGCTAGGCTAGGTTTGTTGGCTATGAGGGGAGTTTGTTGAAGGTTCTGTTGTGGTTGGTGTTTGTGAGGGATAGGGAGAGGGACCCCACTTCTTAGGTGTTGCACTAGCACTGTGGATAGTTTTTTCAGGTGTTGTGTGGCATGGAACTCAAGTTTGCAGCTGGCTTCTAGGATGATGTTCCTCAGTGTGTTCTCCAAGCAAGGGTTTGAGAGGTGGAGGACTTTGAAGAGAGATAGGAGCTGTTGGGAGTGGTGGTTACATGAAGTAGTGTAGAGATTCAGGACAAGTTGGGTAAGGGCTAAGGATTGAAGGTTCTGGAAGTCCAGGAGAGACTGGTGGAAGGAGGAATTGCACCCAGAGATGGGAACTTTTAAGGTAAGCCCTTTAGGGGTAATTCCAAAGGTTAAGCAGGACTGGAGGAAAAGTATGTGGGATTGCAGTTTGGCTACAGTGAAGGCATGTTTCCGGAATGAATGTAAATAATGTGGTATAGGATTAGGGTACATAGTGGGTAACTGGTGGGTAAGGAAATTAAATAACTAAAGTTGAGATAGTAATCATAAGAAGGAGTAAAACACGGAGGGAAGGACGAGAAGGAAAGAAATTGTGTTGGTAATGTTCAATACCAAAGGACGACCAGTAAATAAGAAAAATACGGAAAAAGTTGACCAGACCAAGCAAGTATGTCCAGATCAGGGGAAAAAGAACACACGTAGCTCAAAAACAGAGATAGCGAGTGGCGAAAAAAGATCGCGCGTGCCGCAAAAGCGATCGCGCGTGCCGCAAAAGCGATCGCGCGTGCCGCAAAAGCGATCGCGCGTGCCGCAAAAAAGATCGCGCGTGCCGCAAAAAAGATCGCGGGTGGGGCAGAAATGTCCCAAAAAATTTTTCTTGTGGCAGAGAAAGATAGCCAATGGCACAAAAATATCGCCAGCAACAAGAAATCGACGGAAATGGATGATACTGGTAGGTGTGGAAGAGATTGTTGGCAGTGATTGTTGGCTGGGAAACAGCGAACAACGAACGTTAAAACTATGGAATGTTGAATAAATAAATCAATAAATCCCATTCCCTCCATCCAGACTGAGCTGCAAAAAATCCTAAAAATCCAAGGTCCCTCACAAGGCCTCACAACGGCTTCCATAGACTTACTCACTCCACCTGAGCCACGTACCCCTACCTTCTACCTATTACCCAAAATCCACAAAGAGAACCATCCTGGCCGTCCCATTGTAGCAGGCTTCAAATCCCCAACCGATCGTCTCTCAGCTCTGGTAGACCAGCACCTACAACCTATCACCCGCAGACTCCCATCCTTCATCAAAGACACAAACCACTTCCTAGAACGCCTCAAATCCATTCCCACTCCTCTCCCACCTGAAACCTTTCTTGTCACCATAGATGCTACATCCCTTTACACAAACATCCCACATACCCATGGTCTCTCTGCTCTTGAGCACTACCTCTCCCAACGCCCACCCGAAGATCTTCCAAAAACCTCGTTCCTTATCACACTTACCAACTTCATCCTCACCCATAATTACTTCACTTTTGAAGGCCAGACCTACAAACAAATCAGGGGAACGGCCATGGGAACCAGGATGGCTCCCTCCTATGCCAACCTCTTCATGGGCCGCATGGAGGAGGCTTTCCTGAAGACCCAATAGCTGCTTCCCCTGGCCTGGTATAGGTTTATAGATGACATCTTTGTGGTCTGGACTCATGGTGAAGAAACACTCCTTAATTTCCTCCATAACCTCAACTCCTTTTCGAATCTGAATTTCACCTGGTCCTTCTCCAAAACCCAAGCCACCTTCCTGGATGTTGACCTTCATCTTGTTGAAGCTCACATCCACACCTCTGTCCATATCAAACCCACAAACAAACAACAGTACCTTCACTTTGATAGCTGCCATCCTTTCCACATCAAACGCTCCCTTCCCTACAGCCTAGGTATTCGTGGCAAACGTATCTGCTCCAGTGACGAATCCCTCAACAACTACACCAATAACCTGACCAGTGCTTTCCTCTCCCGCAACTATCCTGCAGACCTTGTCCACAAACAGATTTCCCAAGCAATACATTCCTCCCCGTCCAACAACAATGTTCCTACCCCCAGACCACACAGAAGCGTCCCCCTTGTCACCCAATATTATCCTGGCCTCGAAAACATCAACAAATTACTCCGCCAGGGATATGACTTTCTCAAGTCAACCCCTGAAATGAGATCATCCCTTGACAAAATTCTCCCCACACCACCCAGAGTTGCCTTTCGTCGCCCCCCTAACCTCCGTAACATCCTTGTTAAACCCTACAATATTCCCAGACTACCTTCTCTACCCAGTGGTTCCTACCCCTGTAACTGACCTCGCTGCAAAACCTGCCCCATGCATCCGCCCACAACCACCTACTCCAGCCCCGCTACTGGTAAAACATACACAATTCAAGGCAGGGCTACGTGTGAAACTACACATGTCATTTATCAACTGATATGCCTGCACTGCACAGCCTTTTACATCGGCATGACAACAACCAAACTGGCTGAGCGCATGAACGGACACAGACGAACTGTCCGCCTAGGAGATGCCCAATACCCAGTAGCGGAGCATGCCCTCCAGCATAATTCTAGGGACCTAGGAACCTGCTACACCGTATGTGCCATTTGGCTTCTCCTACCCAACACCAGTCCCTCTGAACTGCGGAGATGGGAACTTGCACTCCAACACATCCTTTCATCCCGCCATCCCCCTGGACTGAACCTACGTTAAACAACCTCACTCCCATTCACTCCTCAGTCTTCTCCTCTTTCCCTTTCCTCTTTAGCCATTCACGCATCTTTTCATCCTACATAGTTGTGTTTATCTTTATACTTTACTTCTGTATGCATCCTCTTTGGTTTGAAGCTGGCACAGTACTTACAGTAGAATATCTTTGGCTTCCCTCTGACAACCATGCCTCCATCCTTGCTACCCTCCCTGTTTACCTTTCCCTGTTGCTTCATAACCTGGGTTGTAAGTAACTGAATCCACTTTCCCTTCTTCCCTTTTTTCCCCTCTCTCCTCCCTGATGAAGAAACAAAGTTCCGAAAGCTAGGAATGTAAATTTTCAGTTCTGTTTTATGTGTATCTATCGGCTGTACTGAGCTGAGGTAAGTACTGGCCAGCCCCTCTATCTCTTTGTTAGTGTTATGTTGTATATTAGATGTAACTTACAACAGGTCCATCGTAGTGAAGGTAATGCAAAATATGTAGAATGCCTCATTAGTTGTAAGAGGGCGTCTGATACACTAATGTTGCCATGTTAAATGAGTCAGCAAATGTAGCAAGTCAAATACCAAGGAATTTGCGAAGAAAATAAAATATATTTCAGTGATCTTTGATTGCACTCCCGATGTAGGTCACACAGACAGATCTTGTTTGCGATTATAGTTGTAAATATAAACAACACTGATGTTTGAATTCGAGATATTTGACAGATTTATTTCCAGTTTCATATCATACATAGAATGGACCATATAATTACGTTCCAAATGATCCATTGTCATGTTATCAGTTATACGTGCGTGACACCTACGCGTGTGCACGTGTATTTTTACCGGTCGCACGTGCGGTAAACGTAATGGGTTATAGAAATAAATTTGAAATATTAATCCCAGAATTTTTCTAGTATCTTGTGTATTCTATTCATGAAATTTAGTTGTAAATATTTATGTGAAAGTCGAAGATGAAACATTTGACTTCTTTACGATTAGCGAATGCTTACAGTGATCTTTTTTAGCGTACCTGTTCAGGTGCAACATAAAAAAATGTTAATAGGTTTACATCAAGATCGTTAAATGATACATTGTGGGAGACTAGAATTCAGGGAGTTCGTCGTTAGAGAGGGCAACCAAATGAAATCGTAGCTAATTTTTGTGATGTGATGGATGAAAAAGTTTAATACCGGGTAGTACATTTTTATTTCATTCCTCCGTCTTTAAATTGAGCGATATTCTCGCAAAAATGATGTGGAAATTAAAATATGGTGTTTTTTCTCAGAACAAGTAAGTTATCTGTGTTTTGAATGAACTAGCTAAAATCCTAACAAGAGCCAGATCGGTTGAGGTATTTTAAAAGTGTACTAGGCTTCTCGAGGTCCTAGCTGCAGAAATGAAAATTGAGACTGAATATTCATTTGTTCATAGGAGGGATAAATAAACATTACTGTTTATGAACATCTTGAACAACCACTCACAAATCGAAACGGCTATTCAGAACGGGGTGTATAGATTCATCAACTATTGGTACAGCGTTAAATTCAGTTTAAGTTAGGTATGAATGTCTGTGGTTATGTCACAATAAATTTCTTTCTGGACTTTAGGTTATGAGTGAAGAACAAATTAAAAATTCGTGATTCAATTTAGATGATATTCTATTGGTTAAGACGTGGAAATGCTGGCTGTAGTGGGGGAACTGTATGAAAGCTTGGAGTTGTCGTGAGCAACTGACGAATTTGTAAGTGAGCAACTGACGAATTTGCAACTAAGAAAGCAGGAACGATGGCGTTGTACACTTGTGGATATGTAGATACAATACTTTGTATAACATTTCTGTAAGGTTTTGTTCCAATCATATGTGAAAAGATATGTGCAGGCGGATAACGCTGAACCACTATCTCTGACTTGACACAAGAGACCTATGTAAATTCGCTTGTGATTTCAACCAAATTACATACACGTAACAAGTCTGTTTGTGTGACTATCATCGCTTTATAAATTTAAACGTTGAAACATTTCCGATTTATGTAGCCGTTACAATGAAAGTGTCTAGATTACAGCAGGAATATAGACTACTTTAGGACTGTTTACAGTGAAAGACTGTATAATTAATTGCAATACAACAAATTATTGTGCACACTTTCTCACACTTATCTCACGAGTCACAAAAATCCTTGCAGTTCAAATACTAAACATATTTTTAAAACTTTTCTTCGTAGATTAAGGTCTTAACTAAATGTCCGCGCTGTACGTATTAGGGATCATTGTTACTCACGCCCACGAGACGGTGGGAAATTTAAGTGTGCGATCTAACACAAAACACTTCGTTAACTTACAATGATGCATGAAAACAAATGCAAACGTTTGCTAGCTTCTGCTATTTTGATGTTACAGTATTTAAAATATATGATTTACATTCTATTTTAAATATATTTTAAATAATTGTCAGATTACATATCAGCCTATAGTGATTGGCTCTGGAAACTAGGTAAATAGCCAGTCACTTAAATTAAAAATAATGCCTTAAAATAAGTTTATTAAATTTTCAAAAATGTTCAAATGTGTGTGAAATCTTATGGGACTTAAGTCCTAAGGTCATCAGTCCCTAAGCTTACACACCACTTAACCTAAATTATCCTAAGGACAAACACACACACCCATGCCTGAGGGAGGACTCGAACCTCCGCCGGGACCGGCCGCACAGTCCATGACTGCCGCACCTAAGAACGCTCGGTTAATCCCGCGCGGCTATTAAATTTTCATTTACGTCCTCTTTAGCAGCAACGAAACGTAGGTGGAAGAAAACATACAAAACAGAAAGTTCAGTGTTCCTAGGTGTGCCTATTGATCGGAACTTAAGTTGGAAATCACTTATGTATATATTCTCAAACGGTCGAGTTCGTCCTAAACCGCAGTGCGTGTAATTGTTGATTTTGGTGATGATATCAAAACAAATGATGATATCAAAACAAATCAAAACAAATCTGAAAGTATTCATATGGAGTGTAGCCATGTATGGAAGTGAAACATGGACGATAAATAGTTTGGACAAGAAGAGAATAGAAGCTTTCGAAATGTGGTGCTACAGAAGAATGCTGAAGATTAGATGGGTAGATCATATAACTAATGAGGAAGTATTGAATAGGATTGGGGAGAAGAGAAGTTTGTGGCACAACTTGACCAGAAGAAGGGATCGGTTGGTAGGACATGTTCTGAGTCATCAAGGGATCACCAATTTAGTATTGGAGGGCAGCGTGGAGGGTAAAAATCGTAGAGGGAGACCAAGAGATGAATACACTAAGCAGATTCAGAAGGATGTAGGTTGCAGTAGGTACTGGGAGATGAAAAAGCTTGCACAGGATAGAGTAGCATGGAGAGCGCATCAAACCAGTCTCAGGACTGAAGACCACAACAACAACAACATCAAAACAAAATAGATTTTGCTATATCCATTCATTAATGTCGTATGGAATGATTTTTTGGGGCAATTCCAAATACAGATACAAAGTATACATTTAAAAAAATTTACTGTGAAGAGTATCTCGTGTTATCCTCGAACCTAATGTATTGAAAAAAAGAGGTATACTAACAAGAGCTTCACGACACATGTACGGTCTTGTGAAATTTGTTGTTAAAAGCCAGTCACACTCTGAAAATAATTCTAACACTAGGACTGAAAATAGCCTCCACTAACCACACGTTAATCTTACTTTTACACAGAAGGAGCAAAGTGCTTAGGTAGGCGTAAAAATATGACAGTTTTCTGCGTGGGTTTAAGTGCTGTCAGATAATGAAAATAATATACACGAATAGGAATGATATGTCGTTGATAACTCCTTCTACTTCAATGATAAATCTCTTCACTATGTATTATCTGTACAAACTTCGGCAGTATTTATTAAATTTCATCATAGATTACGATTAAAATAAAAAATGATCAGCATTTAGCCACAAATTCACACACAAAATGTGTCTTAATTATAAATCTACTAACACGCTCCATGTTATAAGTGGTGGTCGTAAATATGATCCACGGAACATGCAATATATCACGAAGAGTACAATGAAAGGCATACATAACGTCAATACGATTACTAGCGTCGTGACGAAAAGTAAACTTGCAGATCGACCTTGTTAAAAACTGAATCCATGCAGTCATGTAGGCGAATTAACCTGCCAAGTTTCAATTCTGGGGTCTAGTGTAGCAGGGGATACAACCCGTCGGCTTTGGACAATGACGTCACAAGTCGCCAGAGAGCAGTTTACCATTTTCGCTTTTGCTGTTATGTTTCAGTTTCGTTTTTTTACTGATTGCTTAATAAAGTTGATCTGTTTATTCTATCTCGTGAGATTTTTTTTAAAGCCAAAAAACACTTATCAGCTACTGAAGGGAGCTACAACACTAAGAAGAATCGCTTCTCGTTTGGCGACTTGTGACGTCGTTGTCCAAAGCCGACGGGTTGTATCCCCTGCTACACTAGTCCCCAATTCTGCATACGTAAAGGACTTTCAAAGAAGATGATCAAATAATTTCCATAAAACCTCTTGTAATCCCACGAAAACGAGAAGCCAAGTTTTACATTTGTAGTCTGTATTATATATTTGAAAATGAAATTCAGTTATGAGGGGTACTGAATGTGTCGCGTATATGACTTAACGCTGCAGCGCTACAGTGCATTTAGTTTTGAAAACTCGTTATTTAATGAGACTAGATTTGTAATGAAATACATGTAAGGTGGTGTATACAGTCATTCCATAATTTTCTTAGCAATGTCGTCTTCTTAATTGATTACCGGATCATCAGTGAAGTGTTCACATCACGTACTACACACAGAACCGAATCTAAGAAAGCAGGGAAACTAATAATTTCTACACGAATTTCCGTAAGTGAAACTCAAGTGGCTTTTACGTTTTTGAGCGCACGATACAAAACACACAAATTCCCAGAACAGGCCAATAATAACGATAAGTACCATTTTACTTCTGTAAACAAAATTTGGATGAGAACTTTTTTAGTCTATGATTGTTATACATAAAAACAAAATGGAAAGCTATTCCAGAAATCCGCTGAAGTAACCCTTCACGTGAATGGTGAAAGGCCTCTGACTGATCTCGAAGAGAATGAATGAATATAAATGTGCGTGTTCGATAAATTCAGCTGCTATGGTCATGTCTATAGGAGAGACAGTACACAACAACCAGAAAAAAAACAAGAAAATTAGAGGCAAACCAATCAAGACAAGGTATTAAGAGGAGGTACGTCTGTTACCTCGTTCTGTAATACGGATAGATCTTCTCCAGCGAGCCCGCTTCACCTTCGGCAGCGCACTGCCGCTTTCACAATCCGGTTTAACCTTCTTGCCACTGTAAATAAAACAATTCTCTATTATTGTCATCGTGCGCGAATAATTTTCTTTCTTTCGGTTCGAGTATTGTTTTACGGAAGCTCCTTAATCGCAGAATATCAACTGTTTGACGTCTTCACTCCAAGGTCGACAATCTGAGCGCGCAGAGACCACTAATAAGTTCGAGATGCGAATGCCATTGTTTTTGATTCATTTGCTTTGCTCGACTGCCATTTGTCACTCTTTAGTTATCTTCTCCTAATATCTTTGCCATGGGAGATGCTTCCGGAGTAATTAGGCAGGTCCAAATTTAGCTACTTCGAAAAGAACTCCACGAGCAGATGTTTGTTGAAAACTGTGTATTATTTATCCATTCCCTTCATTTGGTTCACTAAAATCCATGAAAATAAAAGAACGTTGCGGTCATCTGTGTCGACGGCAAGAGGGGTTTTGACCTGACAAACTCAAGTTAGGCTCGTTATCGATTAAAGTTACTTTGAAACGCGCTTTAGAACGAGTTAGTTTGTTCTCCTAGCCTTTCTTCGTCTTGATCGTGACGTGACCGTCTTTCATTTGTCGATGCCACTCAGTCTGTCGTCGATAATTCGTTTGAAGTTGACGGCGTAGCGCAGATTGTTCGATGTTCTCCTTTCTTTCAAATAAGTCGCTCCACAAACGACATTGTAATCTAATTTGCTGTAACCCTTATTACATTCGGGGAACGAATAACTTAATAATATTTGTCTTGCTGTAGTAAGTAATATCGTAATATCACTTGGGAGCGGTTCACACGGAGACGATACGATAGGCGATGCCACACGTTGCAATGAAGATCGCGCGATGCGAAGCTTGTTGGTGAGACACTAGTGTTCCCAAGTGGATGATACGACATATGATACAATTCGGGATGCGAGTGACCGCCCGACAAGCAAAAAGACAGCACGAATTACGTTTCTGTTTCAGTTGCAAATAGGAGCTCACCTGAGTGGGCATTGCTGTGGCTTATTATTTAAAGCTCAGCAAACTGAAAAAGAAAAAGAAGTACTGGATGTACCTGTACAACGCTATGAACATAAAACATTATTAAGCGGTAGTTTTTCGCTAACTCTCTCAACACGAACAAAAATTCCACTTTTTGGAACAACTACTATCGGCCACTCTAATAAAGCAGGACACAAATTTTCTACTTGCTATTTCTCCTGCTGAGAAGCTACTTTAGGTAAGTTAGTGAAATTGTGAGAATGACGTTAAAAATACCACCATAAAAAGTTTTTTTGTAAGAGCACATAATATGGTACTATAGTCGGTGTGGTACGTACATAAAGCAAGGGCAGTACTTCTGCAACTGTTCAGTATCTCAGAGACGTACATGATTCAGTTTGAGAGGCATTCACAAGAAACTTTGCTGGATTTGGAGTGAGGTCACATGTACCATCAATGGTGTAGCAGTGCGTGGTGAACTCTGTGTAGGGGTAGAAAATATTTTTGAAGAAGTGGAAGAAGCACATGTTAAGAAAAACCCAAATAGCCTTGCATGCGGTGCATACCTGGCAACCTCGTCACAAACTCCAATATGTCCCACGAATTTCCTCGAGAATGGAAAACCGTATCGCTCTCCTCCCACTGTTAGAAACAGTGTGTTAGTTACATTTCGTACAGAACCAAACATAAATAGACCAACGACTATGATCTACATTACAAACTTTTCAAAATATGCGTAGCGTTCTAAAAAAGCGAGAAGTAAAACTTTTATTGAGAAACTAACTAGAGAGACGGATGTAGCTCATCGGATTATTTGAAATTTCTCTCCCCGTGCATCGTATAACACAGGTTGCTTGGAGGGGCCAGCACTATGGTGCACTGGGCTATATGATAGAGATATGTGCCAGTGCTGTATCGCTGTCCTCCCACATCGGAGCAGTGAAGTCGCTTTCAATATGTTTCTATGCGCTTCGCCGATGTCGATTGCTTTTGCACTGTATTGCAGGTCGTGTCACGTATGGTATAGCATGTCGCACTGCCTCAGCCTGAACCGCACCTTATAGTTGCCCAAAAAGAGTAGAGAGTAGACAAGATAATTTTTGCAAGTCAATCCTTTCAGGCATATAAGCATTATAGCGTCAGATAGTCGTGGCGTAAATATTACATACTCCTACTATTTTATAGTAGTGTGCTGCAGAATTCTCAAATTTTAATATCTACTTTTATTAAATCTTCTTACACCCTCTTCAGACATTCTGTATTTCAACAGATTTTCTGTATTTCAACAGATTCTACCAATTTATTTACCGTTTGCTTGAAATATGTTTTCACAATGTGTATTCGCCATTCATTATGTCATCTGCAGAAGGTTTTCACTTTCTTTTAATGAGGTATTTAATTCTTCTTTCAAACGACTTTTCTACGACTATTCCTTCTGATGCCGTGATTAGAAGCTATAGACTTTCCTTAGAGTTTGTTAAGTATGTGTACAGATAATGAAGCTGCACATGAAGCAGCAAGTTTCACAGACACATTTTAAAGTATTTTTTAACGAATTTCATAGTCACTCGAGACTGAGTAGTTAAATTTATTCAACAGATCTCTTCTGATGGAGAAAAGTTCTGGTTATTCAGACCAGAAGAAAAGATAAGCAGGATTTATCACATTACAATCGCTAAGAAAAGGCTTTTGACAATGTTGACTGCAATAAATTGACTAAAAATATTTATCTGGAGTGTAGCCTTATATGGAACTGTAACATGGACGGTAAACGGTACAGAAAAGAAGATACTATAGGATTTTCAAATGTGATGTCACAGAAGAATGCTGAAGACTAGGTGATTAGATCGGATAAACGATGAAGACATACTGAATCGAATGAGGAAAAGGCCTTTATGGCACAACTTGATTAACAGGACAGATATATTATTAGGCCACATCTCAAAACATAAACGAATTTTCATTTTAGTATTGGATGAAGGTATGGATGGTAAAAGCTGTAGAGGAGTACAAAGGCTTGAATTCCATAAGCAGTTTCAAATGGTTGTAGGCTGCAGTAATTATGCAGAGACGAAGAGGATCGCGGGAGATAGACTAATGTGGAGAGCTGCCTCAAACAAGGCTTTGACTGAAGATTACAACAACAACAGTGTGATTATGTTTGCCTTGGTTGGCACTTTTCGTATTATATCATATATCCTCTGACGAATTTCTTAGCAGAAGCGATTGATGTATGCAGTATTAATAATATCAAGCAAATGAAGTGTTGCGTGAAAACCTGGCTCCCGCACACATTCAGTGCAGTAATGTGATAAATGTAAATAAGTGTTGTGAACTGATATTCTGCTCGATGATGCGTGGCTACAACAAGTATGTTCACCTCAGCGTGTTGTTTCTTTTATATGTTATAGAGACAAGTTTATTATTACCTCTTCAATGAAAAATATTTATTTATTCGACGTCCGTAAGAACCATTTCACTTAGTAGGTACGTTAGTATGACTTTTTTTGTAACTATATATTATGTATTGTTGTTTTATGACATGTTCTCTACTCTTTGAGGATCTTCTCACTACGGCTCTCTGGAACAGAAGTGTACTTCATCTATGGATAGTTTGATTAACTTTCTATATCTGTGTAATATAATCCAAAAAATCACAAAGTGGTTAACGCTGTCGTTTATTTTCGCGTATCCGTAAAAAGTATAGCGGGAATATCGAGCTTAGACATAAAGCTACGAAACAACATTAGTGCATTACATCTACAACTTATGGCTCAGCGCATATAGCCGAGGTTAAAGAAAGTAACTTTCGTAATGCAAGTTTCCCGGACATGTGTACCTTATCACGTCAAAAATAACACGAATGGCAGAAACTGTTCCACATCGTATTTGCTCGTTTACTCTACAACAACATGATATTGGACGCATGATAATTCTAAATATAGTTATTGGTAACACATTTTTGACATTGTCACCATCACCCATTTCACATCTGCTACTCTATAAACACCCGATCCAGACACTGCAACCGAGCGAGTGGCGCAGTGGTTAGCACACTGGACTCGCATTCGGGAGGACGACGGTTCAATCCCGTCTCCAGCCATCCTGATTTAGGTTTTCCGTGATTTCCTTAAATCGTTTCAGGCAAATGCCGGGATGGTTCCTCTGAAAGGGCACGGCCGATTTCCTTCCCCATCCTTCCCTAACCCGAGCTTGTGCTCCGTCTCTAATGACCTCGTTGTCGACGGGACGTTAAAAAAACACTAACCTAACCAGACACTGCAGTGCATTACGGTCTTCAGCTACAGGCATCCATGTTTTACATGTTTTCTAACGTCATCCATTAATCTTGCATTACCTCGTCGTCTTAGTCTCTTCTTGTGTCTTGCAACTCAACAAATGAGTTGTTTGTCCCGTCTACTGTCTTCCAGCATTTAATTTCCATCACCTCCCACTTCAATCTGTTCACTCATCCATTCGTTTGTTTTCCTGACCCTCCTAGTAATTCACATTTTTTCCCTGTTCGCTGAAACATCAATTGCTTAATGGTTACTTTGTGAAATGTGCATCTGTCGTTGGTATTAGTCAAAATCGGTAATACAGTGATGGTGAGAGTTCGCTTTCAAGTTAAGTTTTGAAAACCCCTACTTACTTTTATGGAAACACTCCACACAATTTTTACTCCTATATTTCCTTCTTTTACTGTGCATCCAGTTGTTTCTGTAATATAGTAAATACAACACTTGGCAACTTTAGTTCATTGCGAATCTGTTATAATTTTCCGATATGTCCTCTGCGTATTGTTCATTGTCTTATTGTAACTCGCTTCCAGGCCTACTTTGAAATTTGTTCTGCTGGGACCTAAGTCCTTCTAGTCATTATTGTAGTTCATCTGCCTTCAAACTAACCATATGATGTCACTGAAAAACGAAATTGGTGTAAGTCTGCACCATTAACTCGTACTCCTCTCTCTTTTCCCAGTTCACGTCCTGAAAATTGCCCTCTGTGTTACACCCACTTCTACTCGTGGATTGCTCGTTTCCAGGTTAAAATTTCATGTATTTTTTCTACTCGATTGGAGATAACTGTTGTGAATATCTTCCCCTTGGATCACGGAGAGTAGTTTCGGTGATATGATACCTCATTATGTAAACTCTCTTACCATTCTCAAATTTCCCACTATCGTGATAAATTTTAATGGAAGATGCAGCATTTCTGAACATATTCTTCATCATACTAACGGTATGTCCCCGGTAACTAAGTGCAGCGCGACAGAATATCAATCCTAAGGGCCCGGGTTCGATTCCCAGTTGGGTAGAAGATTTTCTTCGCTCAGGGACTGGGTGTTGTGTTGTCCTAATCATCATCATTTCATCCCCATCGACGCGCAAGTCGCCGAAGTGGCGTCAGATCGAAAGCCTTGCACCCGGCGAACGGTCTACCCGACGGGAGACCCTAGTCACACGACATTTACATTTTACGTCATACTAACACAGGTTGAAACAGCGTCTCACTTCTCACACAGACTGTCAGTACCACATATTTAGCTGAAACCGAGTCAAAAGGGATCTCAGTATCTACGAAAGTCTAAGTAGTCATTCATTCTCTTTAAGCTAGTCTAATTTCGATCAGGTATGTTCAGGTCCTGAAAATTGCCCTCTGTGTTACACCCACTTCTACTCACGGATTGCTCGTTTCCAGGTTAAAATTTCATGTCTAGTTTTCTACTCGACTGGAAATAACTGTAGTATGTTGTACATTACAGAATGAAAGATGATGGGTAATTAGTGTTATACGCTCTTGTATGTATCATTTATTTTGTCGCAGAATAAATATTGTTTCACTTGAGGGAATGGTGTTTCTACATAAATAATCTGTAAACAATTTTGCAAGTTTCTTTTGTGCTATTTTGTTATTGCTTTAACATTTCTGCCGAAACACCATTATCTTCAGATGTCTCAATTCTTCATTCCTCGACTGGCAGTTTACACCATAGCTGCAGCCGCATCGGATTCTCATTTTTTTCGCTGTTACCTACCTTTGTTTTTCATTCATCTCTCAAACTATACAAAAATTTTAAAAAAGGTTGGAGTTCTTCTAGAAGTTCCTCTATGTTGTTACTTGCCGCGTCATCTCTCATCTTAGATAATGATATGTGATAACTTCTCAACGTATGTCTTTTTCGCAGTTTTATTGTCTCTCTTATCAAACTGTCATTCTTTCGTTCCACATCATTTCGAAGTCAGTTCCGAACGGTACTGTCAAATTCAGCATATTCGATCATGTTCCTATAAGTTATTGCTTGAAACATACGTCTATGACTTATATCGATGTTCATTTTCTACGACAAATCTGTAGTTTCTTCAACAATATTCTTTAATCTAGACGTTTTGTCCGTCTGAAGCTTACATTTTTCTTAACATTTAATAAGCATGTTTACATTTCGCGAGTCTGGAAAAGTTTTTAAATATATGCTTCCATGCATTTATTGTCACTAGGGACTGGGGAACTAAGTTTATTATCGAATAAATACAGCTTCCTAAATTCTGGTTTAACGGAACAGAACAGAATAGGTGAAGTATTTATTAATTTAAGTTGTCAGTAAGTGCGTTTCCATGCACTTCCACGGTGGCACTGTGTCTTAAGCATATGTATCACTCAGTACACTTGAATCTTTGCACGCGTTTGCTCTGACAGCTGTGAGTTTAGAGACTGAACAAGGAAGAAGTTCCACAGCATCAAATACATTTATACAAGATAATTACTTACTCTCATGACGGAATTATGTTTCGTGAAAAATTGAGTATGACATTTAAATTTGATTTTATTTGGAGAAAAAAAAGCCTGTGCTTTCAAATGTCCTAGACAAAGAGGTTCTGCATTACATTCTGTCCATTGTAACCAATGATGAGATTTTCTTTGCGGTAATACTTGCTTCAAAGTTAGATAACATCATTTGAATACGTGATGAAACGTCCCTCGAGGAATACTGATGGTGGTTCGCTGCAATTATTATAGACGTTGTAGCTGATATGTAAATGGTGTACTAAAGGCCGCCGTAGCAATAAACTATTATACTGGCATGTCTCGGCTTTCATTTGTGGTATACAAGTTCATAAGAGCGAACAAAACGACGAAATGCTGACACCTATTCGAAGGTACTTTTCCGAATTTCAGTGAAAGCAATTTTCAACGTATTCACCAAGCCTATCGGAACGTTTAATTTTTATTTATAAAAAATATTTTTATACTGCATATTTCACGTTAATTATAAATAATGAAGCTGTAGCAATCTGCAGCACTCTCAGATTGTTCACATTGGTCTTTTATAACTGTTGTCGCTATAACTTAACGAAGACGTAACCTCGATAAATTTAATCATTCTGCATATACTTGATGTGGCCTATGTTAGGTCCAACATCCTGCAGCAGCAGATGTAGATAGTGTTCCGCAGGTTTCCTACGTCTGCCTGTTGCGCAGCTGTCTTACCCACGGGAAGAAAAATATTTCTCAATGGAAGAATGACGACAACTTTATACGAAAGCGGAGTACATGGACGTAAATAACGGCTGCAGTGTTGTATGCAACAGCTGGATTCGTGTCGACGGTCTATTCCCTAGCCGAGTATCATCTTAATTATCCCTACAAATGTGTGTGCCTTAGCAATCTGTGCGAAGATCCAGCAGGGCGTCACACACGGACGGAGAGTGGACGCACGTTATCATGCTGAAAGATCTCGCAGCTCCTTTTTGCGATGGCGACGAGAGAATGCTGAAGGTTATTTAGAGCAGCGGATATCCGCGACTAGCGACGTTTGTGCAGCAAGCAAATACACAATCCACTCTCTGTCTAGAACAGGGTGCCAACTCACTGATGGTTCTGAAATTTACATGATACACAGCAGTCTGTAGAATAAATGATCGTTTCGCATATTATACCACTTACGCCAAATCTATCAATGACCTACACTCCACTTAGCATTCCGGATTCTAATATTCAGACACGAGCTGTACCACTTAGTTGAGTTCCCACACCTCTTCAAACACGTAGAACACCTTCAACCGTTCCACTTCTCCCATCAACTTTAATCCAATCAACCCAACGTACTACCCCACCATCGTGACTAAAACAATACATTCCACCTTCCCATCATCTCTAAACACTCCACATCCTTCCCAAGGAATTTTTATCATATCTCCCTTACCGACCGTGCATTTATATTTGGAATGGCTGTCTTAGCTGCCTCAGCCTGCATAATTCACCCGAAAACTTCTTTCAGGATCCAAGGATGGAATGATTGAAATTGGCTTTATTCCAAATTCTACCAGGCAGCTTACTTTTTCATTCCCTCCCCACAGTCCATGATCTACTATTTTTACTTCCCTTACGTTTGTTACCATCGCATTCCAGTTCACAGTGACAATTAATATAAAAAAGTTTGCAAATGCCGCTACTAGTCGGAGAATTTGTTTATTACTAAATTGTTTAGTTAGCGACATGTTTCGTGGTGATACCTCATCACCAGGCTATCGTGGCGTTACAAAAACATTTAAGGTAAGTGTACACAGATATTAAAGTTTGTTTACATGACTGCTGTGATCAGTTTGTGGAGAGAGAGAAGTATAAGCTAGTAAAAGACGATGTCACTTTGTATATTTGTTTGCTGTTCATATGAAAATTTTTATAAAACAGTCACTCACTTTGTTCTTATGGCGTGGCAGTCTCCTTGTGATGTTCTAAGTTATCGGTTCCCTTAGACTTCTTCGCCATAGGTAATGAACATCGCAAGGGTAACTTTAAAACTTGATAGCACAAGACAAATCAGCAGTGCAGAAAACAAGGTGGCGGTCGGTTTGACTGTCGATATGTCGATCCTGGAGTTCTCAGTAGTTATGTATTCTGCATGCCTTGCTGGCGTATCACTGATGTTGGTTGGCGTAATACATTACTAGATGAGTGACTGTGACAATTTGTAATACAAATTACAGTATAAAACATTTTATTTTAAGAATTACAAACATAACATTTGTGGGATCTATACACATATGCAACCTTAATACCATGTCCTTACTGTACTGAATTGAAATTTGTAAAGAAGTGTGATTTTTTGAACTATATCGTTTCATTTAGGATCTCAGTTTTCGGCTAATGGCCATGCAAGAATATTTCCATTTCTTCCAAGATGTTCACTCTCCTGCTCTTTTCCAAAGTATACAGTAATTTGAGGTCGCAATAATGTGTTCTGTTTCATTTATATGTTTTGCTATAGCTGACTTATTGGCTGTATCGAATCTGAAAAAGTCAATGTGTTCAAAACACGTTTTAAAATTTATTCCCGTTTCGCCAATGTAGTTTTTGTTGCAATGACTACGTATAATTTTCTAAATTCCAGATTTTCTCAGTTTTTCTCTAGGTTGTATGATGGATGGACCAGTTTCTTTCTTACGTTTTTGTTGGTGGAAAAAGTGATCCAGCTATGTGTGTTTTTAAACAGCTTGACTGTTTTCTCTGAGCTGACTCCTACATATGGTATCGTTATATACTTAGGTTTTTGTATGCTGTAGGGGGGTAGCCATGTTATTTCCTTTGATTTTAAGTTTTACATTGTGTAAGTGCTGTGTGCAGTGTATTTGATAGTGTTTAGGACTCATAGTCAGCAGGATTAAGTGAGAATTCCCATGATATTTTTAAAAACGATCTGAATGCAGCTTGTTCATGTGAGTATGGGTGTGTGGAAGTTTTATTAATGACAGTGTCTTTGTTTGTTGGTTTTGTGCGTACGTTGAAGTTCAGGGTCTACTTTGCGTCGGTTATGGTCATGTTTAAAACAATTATTTTGATATCTTTCTGGTGTTCTAGATGAAATGGATGTTACTGTGTAAGTTACTGAACATGTTTAAAATATTCAAATGTGCGTGAAATCTTATGGGACTTAATTGCTAAGGCCATCAGTCCCTAAGCTTACACACTCCTTAACCTAAATTACCCTAAAGACAAACACACACACCCATGCCCGAGGGAGGACTTGAACCTCCGCAGGGATCAGCCGCACAGCCATGACTGCAGCGCCTTAGACCGCTCGACTAATCCAGCTCGGCAAACATGTTTAGCAGAGATCCTATTTCTTCAGTAGTACCATTATATAGAATGAATGTGTCATCTACATTTCTGCAGCAGTGCGCAGTTTTCTGGAAGATTATTCCCTTGTTGTTCAGAGTTTTATTTTCGAGGTAATTAATGGAAATTTCTGCAATGATTTCGCTGAGAGGACTTCCCATTGCTAGGTCTACATCCTTTTTTTACATTTTGCCAGCGAATGTGAAACAACTGTGGAAGAGAACGAGCTCAAGCAATTCTATTAGTTCAACTATATCGGCTGTGGACATAATATGAGACATTTTAATAAATTTTGTTTGATTATATCAATGGATTCTTTGATCCATATGCTGCTGTATGCATTTACTATTTCAAAAGAAATGAGCTTGGCATTGGATGGAACCTGACCTTTGGTATCTTGAGTTGCTTGGTAATTGGAGGTCAATATGGCTTCTAAATAACAATTAAGTTTTCGGGTCCTTTAAAGTGGTGAATAATTACTTTTATATCATCATACGTTTTTGGAATGACGTGATTTTGTCCGCACGATGGGAATTAATAAACTTTGCACGCGGAATGGTGGATGGAGCTACACGCACGGGACATTCCGTTTTGGAAATCGTTAGGGAATTCAATATTCCGAGATCCTCAATGTCAAGAGTAAGCCGAGAATACCAAATTTCAGGTATGGCCTCTCACCACAAGCAACGCAGCCTTCACTTAACGACCAAGAGCAGCGACGTTTGCGTATAGTTGTCACTAATAACGGAGAAGCAACACTGCTTGAAATAACCGCAGAAATCAATGTGGGGCGTTCGACGAACGTATACGTTAGGACAGTCCTACGAAATTTTGGCGTTAATGGTTTATGTTCACAGACGATCGAGGCGAATGCCTTTGCTAACAGCACGACGTCGCCTGCAGTGCATCTCCGGGACTCTTGACCATATCGGTTGGACCCTACACGCGCTGAAAACCGTGCTATGGTCAAATCAGTCCCGATTTTAGTTGGTAAGAGCTAGTGGTAGAGTTCATGCGTGGCGCAGATCCCACGAAGCCATGGACCAGAACTGAACATGGAAAGCTCGTGGTGGCTTCATAATGGTGTGAGCTGTGTGTACATCGGAGGTGTACAAATCCTCCTTCCAGCCTTCCTGGAACCATTAAAGCAGCTCAGCCTGCTGCAACGGAAGCACATCACAAATTGCAAAGTCCAAAGAATATATTCTTTGCACTTTTGATAATGTTTTCTCTTCTGCTATACGATCCTTGCACGCAATACTTTCAGGACGCCATATTTGTTTATAAAATATGACAGTATACATGTGATGTGTTACGACAGTGAAAGGAACCTGTGACCACTGGAGGTAATCTATTTTACTTATTTTATGATTACCGTTAGATATACGTTTAATTTTTTGTCAAAAGACACCCAAAACCATGTTCTGAAATGGTGTTTTGTTTCTTCAGCAGACAGTGCCGCAAGTTCCTCCAAAACATCGTAACACAACACACACACAAATGTCATACTAACAAATGTAAATCCACCGCTGGAGTTTTAAAATCTATGAAACGCGACGTGGAGATAAATAAACAGTGACTGGTAACAGTAAACTTGTTGTTTCATTTAATGTCAATAACAGTCACGGTAAAGCCTAAACTAAAATGTACGCATTTGAAGTGAACTATCTTTGTCACTTAAAAAGAATTTAGCGAACCGCAATACACATCCTGGAAAACTTAATTACAATTGTTATAAGTGGGGTCATATTTCGCTCAAGACACACACGGTTACAGAAACCAAACTTCCAAAACCTTACTTTAGTTGGCGTTGCAGTATAATAGATATCTTCAGGTCCGCCGGCCTGAGTGGCTGAACGGTTCTCGGCGCTTCAGTCTGGAACCGCGCGACCGCTACGGTCGCAGGTTCGAATCCTGCCTCGGGCACGGATGTGTGTGATGTCCTTAGGTTAGTTAGGTTTACGTAGTTCTAAGTTCTAGGGGACTATGAACTCAGCAGTTAAGTCCCATAGTACTCAGGGCCATTTGAACAATATCTTCAGGTTCTTAAGTGCAAAGGATCTCGATTTTCAGGGATGGTTCTTGTTACTTCAGAAATCACATATCTGAGGTGACCTGATGACTGTTCGAATTGATGATAGACAGTACTAGTCGAAAGAAGGTGAAGTTGGATTGAAAACAATTCATATCGAAAGAAATAAATAAACCCGAAATTCACCAAAAAGAAAAAAAGACAAATAAAATCCATAATTTTCTGGGCTACAACGATCCAAAATGAGTATACATAATATATTGAGCTTCGTCTTGCAATACTCGGGTAAGAAACGTCGGAACCCTACTGACAACAATAGAGTGAAAGGGTTCAGAATACATTGCTACGTAGTGTAGCTCACGGGAAAGACGGACATGCAAGCATGAGTTCTTCAGTTTGCTTGGGTTGGACATAGCTTGGCTTCGATAGGAGTAACGAAGCCTGCCCCTTCTGCTGATAATGTCCAGCAGGTTGCCTCATTATCATATACCTTCCTGCGACAACGAGTACATATAAACAAAGCTTGCGCAGGAACTAAATAGGACCTACTACCACCTACGACTTCACTAAACTGAAAAGTACGCTACCAGATTACATCTCTACAAGCAAGCATGGACAGGTTAGAAGCGGAATGTGTACACCTCTGGTTCACAGGGTACATGGAATGTACTGAGACATCTGGTCCAAATGAACCGATCATTGACTGGAAATGGTTATGTTCGGCCACTTGGAGAACATTTGCAGCCATTCGTGCACTTCATGTTTCCAAACAACGATGGAATTTTTATGGATGACACTGCGTCGTGTCAGAACATTCTGAACATTTCAAGCGAACGATACGGCCACCTAGAACGCCCGACTTAAATCCAATCGAACATCAATGGGACATAATCGAGAGGTCAGTTCGTGCACAAAATCCGACACCAGCAAAACTTTCGGCATTATGGGTGGCTATAGAGGCATCATTGCCCAATTTTCTGCAGCAGACTTCTAAAGACTTATTGAGTGCATGCCACCTCGTGTTTCTGCACTAGGCCTGGAAAAAGGAGGTCAGACACGATATTAGGAGATATCCCATGACTTTTGTCACCTCACTGTAGTGCGTCTAGTGCTAATTTGTAGTTTGTTGCGTGAGGTGTTATAATGTGCCTATTTCTATGGCCAGAGTATAGTGTCAACTGTTGCAGGTTTAATTTACAGCGGCTGCTTTATTAACTTTGCTAGGAGGTGCCCACAAGGGGTGCTTCCCTAGACGCTGCTAGAGGCCAGGGCTTCCGCTTCCGGTTGCAGCCTCCGTGTCGCTGGCGGCAGACCAGAGCAGCGTTCTCTGGCCATGCGGGGTGCAGCGGCCTTCCGCAGCTGCAAACTGATTAAGGGCAGAGGGGCCGGAATGGACCTGGAATCTGGTTAGGCTCGTGAGGCGCTTTAGCGCTCCAGCGGGCCGGACTGCGCGCCCCTACAGCTTCCGTCGGCGGCGCTGCGATAATTGCGTCTCCGCTCGCTTCTCCACAGAATGTGAACACTCTGCGGTGTGGCACTGCGGCCGCGATTATCACAGGACAGATAAGACAAAGAAGTTTGCGTTACTGTAGTAAACGCGTTCGAGATTGCCGGGATACACTGCCGCACTCGAATAAGAATTATCCACAAATGTAACAAGAAACTGGCCTAAGGGAAAGTTTGTCGACGAGACCGAGTCATTCCTTCAAACAAAAGTAAAGCGTGATACATCGTGCACTTATTGAATCGTCCGACGGAGAGGTTTTCTGCCATTTGCATGAATTACCCTGATATTTCGCAGTACGTTCAAATGGTTCAAATGGCTCTGAGCACTATGGGACTCAACTGCCGTGGTCATTAGTCCCCTAGAACTTAGAACTACTTAAACCTAACTAACCTATGGACATCACACACATCCATGCCCGAGGCAGGATTCGAACCTGCACGCACGGTTCCGGACTGCGCGCCTAGAACCGCGAGACCACCGCGGCCGGCCGCAGTACGTTAGTTAATATATTTTCAGGAGGTGATGCCCAAAGCTCTTACACAATGAAGCGCCAAAGAAACTGGTATAGGCATGTTTATTCAAATAAAGAGATATGTAAACAGGCAGAATACGGCGCTGCGGTTGGCAATGCCTATATACAACGACAAGTGTCTGGCGCAGTTGTTAGATCGGTTACTGCTGCTACAATGGCAGGTTGAGCCGTGAATGGCTCGCCATCCCACCATTCGGTATCTTACACCCTGCTTTAACGTATTTCCATCTCACCACGCTGATTTAAATTACTGGCGTTACTGAGTTGCTATTTTGCCTGACCGTCATCGGCGCTAGTAGCGCGTATCCATATATCCCTCTGATAGATCTTTGCTCGGCTGCCCGGTTGTCATCTGTCGTGGGGTGAGTCGGAACGTGGGAGGAGGAGAGTTCACGGCGGCAGTTCGGGTCGTGAGTTGGGCCCTGGCAGTCAGTTGCAACGCGTCTGGAGCGCAAACCGGTCCAGCCAGTCGCCGGCTTGCAGCAGCTGTGAGCCCTGCGTGGACATCGTCCGCCCGACCGTTGCCGCCACGCATCACTTCAGCCGGGCCTGACTTTTGGTGGACTGTTTGTCGGTCGGTTCGTCCGAGGACATCTCCGTGCGGCGTAGTCGACTGGGCCGCTGGCGGTCTCTGCGAAGTGTCGGAGTCTGTCTGGAGCTGTCCGATCGGTACGAGCATCGTCGCTAGCCGACACAGGACGTGAAGGTTGAGTGGTTTTGAGCATTACGTTGTTGGTTCCGGCGTTGCTGTTGTGGAGGTTTTCCTGTGAGTAACAACGAGTGAAGTGTTGAGAAAGCCGCCGTCAGGTGGAACTGATCAAATTAATTTATCCATGGTCAAGTGCACCAGCGGAATTTTCTGCCTTGTGGCCGTTGGTGTTCTGGTTACCTGTTCTGGCCGCTAACGTAAGTTTAGGCAGTGTCTTTTCCTCACCTGTTGTTGCTGCCCAGCATGGTGTGTAGTTTTGGCAGATCATTTCACATACGCGTTTGTTTGGGGTTAGTGATACTAGTATTTTTTTTTTTTGTAGGGGCGGGGGAGGGGGTTGGGGGGGGGGGGGGGCGCGCTTGAATTCTTGTATACTCCGCCGTGGCAAGCAAGCGGTTGGTCGGTCGATCCGTGACTGTCCCTTGGTTGGGTTCGCACGAATTCAGTGTAGTTAGACTCACCACGTGTCTCGCCGAAGTGAACGAGGGCAGACCGATCCGACCGATGACCTCTGCAGTTTGGTCCCTTAAGAGCTCAAGGGGACCGATCCACTGGAGACTCCTAAGTGCCGTTCTCTTAATTATCCTTTTGGCAGTGTTAATGTTCTTGTAATTTAGTTGTATTTTATATTTTCAATTTGGCAAGGTTATTTGTGGGCCTTCAGCCCTGAAAACATGTTCTCAGAGTTTCATTCAAGTTCAAACATTATCGCCTTTTGCTCTTGAAATGTTATTGCAATTTCCTCTGAAAGATTTTACAAGTTATTGTGGGCCTTCCGCCGTTGATGTTGCAAAAGGAAATTTTAAACTTAATGTATTGTTTTACCGATTGTTGCTATATATATTTCCTTAATTTGCAGAATTTAACCTTGCGGCCTTCAGCCATCTTATTGCGTTTGTTTGTCTCTTTCTGTGCACCTTCTGCGCCATCAGCCCTGTTAACATCTTAAAACATTGTGGCCTTCTACCTTCAGTAACCATCATGGTATATTTGGAATTTTGAAGATTTAATCCGGCGGCCTTCAGCCGCTCCACATGCTGATCTCATATATGTATACGATTTATCTTATTTGTAAATTTAACTGTGTGTCATGTCTTATCAAAATTGAACTTATTTTAAAGCATCTGTTTGGGGGCCTTCAGCCGCAAAGAAAATTTAATTCTTTCAAAAGTGTGTTTGTGAACTAAATGATAATAAATTACAATTGTGAAGTGAATCCGACCGCAACTCCCTTGGCCCTTTCCACAATCCTAAATACCTGTTAGCCCTGTGTGATTTAGCGGGCCTTTCACAGGTTATCAAGATTTATGTGAGTTTGAACGTGGTGTTATTTTCGGCGCATGAGCGATGGGACGCAGCATACGCGAGATAGTGATGAAGTCGGGATTTTCCCACCCGACCACTTCACGAGCGTACCGTGAATATCGGGAGGCCGGTAAAACATCACAACTCCGACATCGCTGCGGCCGGAATAAGATCCTGCAAGAACGGAACCAACGACGACTGAAGAGAATCGTTCAACGTGACAGAAGAGCAACCCTTCCGTAAATTGCTGCAGATTTCAATGCTGGGCCATCAAAAAGTGTCAGCTTGTGAACCATTCAACGAAACATCATCGATATGGGCTTGCGAAGCCAAAGGCCCACTCGTGTGTCCCTGATGACTGCACAGTACACAGCTTTACGCCTCGCCCGGGCGCGTTAACACCGACAATTGGATGTTGATGACTGGAAACATGTTGATCGGTCGGACAAGTCTCGCTTCAAATTGCATCCAGCCGATGGCCGTGTACGGGTATGGAGACAACTCATGAATCCATGGATCCTGTATGTCAACAGGAGACTGTTCAAGCTGGTGGAGGTCCTGTAATGTGTGGGGTGCTTGCAGCTGGAGTGATATGAGACCCCTGAAGCGTTTAGATACGACTGTGACAGGTGACACGTACCTAAGCAGCCTGTCTGATCATCTGCATCCATTCATGTCCATTGTGCATTCCGACAATTCCAGTAGGACGATGCGACACCCTACACGTTCAGATTTGCTACAGAGTGGCTCCATGAACAATCTTCTGAGTTTAAGCACTTCCGCTGGCCACCAAACTCCCCAGACATGAACATTATTGAGCATATGTGGGATGCCTTGCAACGTGCTGTACAGAAGAGATTTCCACCCCCTCATATTGTTACGGTTTTACGTACAGCCCTGCAGGATTCATGGTGTCAGTTCCCTCCAGCATTACTTCGGACATGGTCGAGTCCATGGGACGTCGTGTTGCGGGGGCCACACACGATATTAGGTAGGTGTACCAGTTTCTTTGGATCTTCAGTGTTGTTCTTGTTGTGGTCTTCAGTCCTGAGACTGGTTTGATGCAGCTCTCCATGCTACTGTATCCTGTGCAAGCTTCTTCATCTCCCAGTACCTACTGCAACCTACATCCTTCTGAATCTGCTTAGTGTATTCATCTCTTGGTCGCCCTCTACGATTTTTACCCTCCACGCTGCCCTCAATACTAAATTGGTGATCCCTTGATGCCTCAGAACATGTCCTACCAACCGATCCCTTCTTCTGGTCAAGTTGTGCCACAAACTTCTCTTCTCCCCAATCCTATTCAATACCTCCTCATTAGTTATGTGATCTACCCATCTGATCTTTAGCATTCTTCTGTAGCACCACATTCCGAAAGCTTCTATTCTCTTCTTGTCCAAACTATTTATCGTCCATGTTTCATTTCGATACATGGCTACACTCCATACAAATACTCTCCACTTCGACCATCATCAGTTATTTTGCTCCCCAAATAGCAAAACTCCTTTACTACTTTAAGTGTCTCATTTCCTAATCTAATTCCCTCAGCATCACCCGACTTAATTCGGCTACATTCCATTATCCTCGTTTTGCTTTTGTTGATGTTCATCTTATATCCTCCTTTCAAGACACTGTCCATTCCGATCAACTGCTCTTCCAAGTCCTTTGCTGTCTCTGACAGAATTACAATGTCATCGGCGAACCTCAAAGTTTTTATTTCTTCTCCATGGATTTTAATACCTACTCCGAATTTTTATTTTGTTTCCTTTACTGCTTGCTCAATATACAGATTGAACAACATCGGGGAGAGGCTACAACCCTGTCTTACTCCCTTCCCAACCATGCTTCCCTTTCATGTCCCTCGACTCTTATAACTGCCATCTGGTTTCTGTACAAATTGTAAATAGCCTTTCGCTCCCTGTATTTTACCCCTGCCATCTTTAGAATTTGAAAGAGAGTATTCCAGTCAACACTGTCAAAAGCTTTCTCTAAGTCTACAAATGCTAGAAACGTAGGTTTGCCTTTCCTTAATCTTTCTTCTAAGATACGTCGTAAGGTCAGTATTGCCTCACGTGTTCCAGTGTTTCTGCGGAATCCAAACTGATCTTCCCCGAGGTTGGCTTCTACTAGTTTTTCCATTCGTCTGTAAAGAATTCGTGTTAGTATTTTGCAGCTGTGACTTATTAAACTGATAGTTCGGTAATTTTCACATCTGTCAACACCTACTTTCTTTGGGATTGGAATTATTATATTCTTCTTGAAGTCTGAGGGTATTTCGCCTTTTTCATACATCTTGCTCACCAGATGGTAGAGTATTGTCAGGACTGGCTCTCCCAGGGCCGTCAGAAGTTCCAATGGAATGTTGTCCACTCCGGGGGCCTTGTTTCGGCTCAGGTCTTTCAGTGCTCTGTCAAACTCTTCACGCAGTATCGTATCTCCCATTTCATCTTCATCTACATCCTCTTCCATTTCCATAATATTGTCCTCAAGTACATCGCCCTTGTATAGACCCTCTATATATTCCTTCCACCTTTCTGCTTTCCCTTCTTTGCTTAGAACTGGGTTTCCATCTGAGCTCTTGATATTGATACAAGTCGTTCTCTTATCTCCAAAGGTCTCTTTAATTTTCCTGTAGGCAGTATCTATCTTACCCCTCGTGAGATAAGCCTCTACATCCTTACATTTATCCTCTAGCCATCCCTGCTTAGCCATTTTGCACTTCCTGTCGATCTCATTTTTGAGCCGTTTGCATTCCTTTTTGCCTGCTTCATTTACTGCATTTTTATATTTTCTCCTTTCATCAATTAACTTCAATATTTCTTCTGTTACCCAAGGATTTCTACTAGCCCTCGTCTTTTTACCTACTTGATCCTCTGCTGCCTTCACTACTTCATCCCTCAAAGCTACCCATTCTTCTTCTACTGTATTTCTTTCCCCCATTCCTGTCAATTGTTCCCTTATGCTCTCCCTGAAACTCTGTACAACCTCTGGTTCTTTCAGTTTATCCAGGTCCCATCTCCTTAAATTCCCACCTTTTTGCAGTTTCTTCAGTTTTAATCTACAGGTCATAACCAATAGATTGTGGTCAGAGTCCACATCTGCCCCTGGAAATGTCTTACAATTTAAAACCTGGTCCCTAACTCTCTGTCTTACCATTATATAATCTATCTGATACCTTCTAGTATCTCCAGGGTTCTTCCATGTATACAATCTTCTTTCATGATTCTTAAACCAAGTGTTAGCTATGATTATGTTGTGCTCTGTGCAAAATTCTACCAGGCGGCTTCCTCTTTCATTTCTTAGCCCCAATCCATATTCACCTACTACGTTTCCTTCTCTCCCTTTTCCAACACTCGAATTCCAGTCACCCATGACTATTAAATTTTCGTCTCCCTTCACTATCTGAATAATTTCTTTTATTTCATCATACATTTCTTCAATTTCTTCGTCATCTGCAGAGCTAGTTGGCATATAAACTTGTACTACTGTAGTAGGTGTGGGCTTCGTATCTATCTTGGCCACAATAATGCGTTCAGTATGCTGTTTGTAGTAGCTTACCCGCATACCTATTTTGCTATTCATTATTAAACCTACTCCTGCTTTACAAAAATGTTCAAAAAATGTTCAAATGTGTGTGAAATCTTATGGGACTTAACTGCTAAGGTCATCAGTCCCTAAGCTGACACACTACTTAACCTAAATTATCCTAAGGACAAACACACACACCCATGCCCGAGGGAGGACTCGAACCTCCGCCGGGACCAGCCGCATAGTCCATGACTGCAGCACCTCAGACCGCTCGGCTAATCCCTCGCGGCCCTCCTGCTTTACCCCTATTTGATTTTGTGTTTATAGCCCTGTAGTCACCTGACCAGAAGTCTTGTTCCTCCTGCCACCGAACTTCACTAATTCCCACTATATCTAACTTTAACCTATCCATTTCCCTTTTTAAATTTTCTAACCTACCTGCCCGATTAAGGGATCTGACATTCCACGCTCCGATCCGTTGAACGCCAGTTTTCTTTTTCGTGATAACGACATCCTCTTGAGTAGTCCCCGCCCGGAGATCCGAATGGGGGACTATTTTACCTCCGGAATATTTTACCCAAGAGGACGCCATCATCATTCAATCATACAGTAAAGCTGCATGCACTCGGGAAAAATTACGGCTGTAGTTTCCCCTTGCTTTCAGCCGTTCGCAGTACCAGCACAGCAAGGCCGTTTTGGTTATTGTTACAAGGCCAGATCAGTCAATCATCCAGACTGTTGCCCTTGCAACTACTGAAAAGGCTGCTGCCCCTCTTCAGGAACCACACGTTTGTCTGGCCTCTCAACAGATACTCCTCCGTTGTGGTTGCACCTACGGTACGGCTATCTGTATCGCTGAGGCACGCAAGCCTCCCCACCAACGGCAAGGTCCATGGTTCATGGGGCGGGGGATCTTCAGTGTATATTAGAAAAATGTCATATTACCGCTTCCAGCTCCTGGCAAAATACTTTAGTAACACAACCAGTTTCAGTCGTCAGACCATCATCATGTTCCTCTATGCCAAATAAAATAATACATTACTAACATTTCAGGTTAAACTGTCACAACTCTATTAACTGAAGTTAATGTTAACAACAACACATACGTAATGAAATGTCACGCCCTCATATAAAAGTATTCACAGCATCATGTAAGGCGAAATATTAAATCGTTTCCTCGGGTGACAAAACCACGAACTACAAGCTGAAAGAAAACTGTATCATGAGTCATTATAAAAACCATGTGTAACAAGTCATAAAGACGTAAGTGATTCACATTTGTACAGAGTTACCTGTTGTCACATCGTAATATAAATTTCCTCGTCAGTCGATACAAAATGTGCTAGGCAGCGTCCTCACAGATGTACATCTACTTCAACTACACCTACATGATTACTGTTCAATTAAAAATTAAGTGCCTGGCAGCGGGTTCATCGAACCATCTTAAAGTCATTTCTCTACCATTCCACTATCGAGCGGCGTGCGGAGAAAACGAGCCCTTAAATCTTTCTGTGCGAGCTCTGATTTCTCTTATTTTATTATGATGCTCATTTCTTCCTATGAAAGTGGGCGCCAACATAATATTTTCGCAATTGGAGCAGAAATTTGGTGATTGAAATGTTACGAGAAGATGCTGCCGCAACGAAAAATGCCTGCGTGTTAGTGACTGCCACCCGACGTATCATATCCGTGACATTCTCTGCCCTATTTCGCTATAACAGAAAACGAGCTGGCCTTCGTTGGACTTTTTCGATGTCTTCCATCACTTCCCTTTGATGCGGATCCGACAGCACACAGCAGTACTCCTGAAGAGGGCGGACGAGCTTGGTGTAAGCAATCTCTTTAGTACATCTGTTGCACTATTTAAGTATTCTGCCAATAAATCGCAGTCTGGTTAGCTCTACCCGCAACATTATTACGTGATCTTTCCAATTTCATTTTAAAACTGCAGTCGTCATTAAGCTGTAAGCAGACTGATACCACTCAGAGGCTATTGAACAGTTGTTTGTTGTAGAGCCACAGGTGATAACAGAGATGTGCATCGATAGTGATTAGTGTCTTACAGTTACTAGGCTGTGTGTCGTCTGCTACTATAGTACATGTGACGGTCGTAACAGGTGTTCCATGTGTTGCAGCTAATAGCAGTTTGCAGTTTGCGCTTGTTACAATCACAGTTGCGGTGACAGAAAACAAAACGCATAGAAGTAATGGCTTACATGTACTCATATGCATTACTGTGAAACGACACATTCGTATGTATATTGCTTCCATCATACAGTAACATTTTGTTTTCTGTCACCGCAACTGTGACAGCAACGCGCAGATTGCTATTAAATGCATCGTAAAGAACACCAGTTATGACTGTCACGTGACTTATCGTAGCAGATGGCATACAGAATAGTAGTTGTAAGATGCTAGTCACTGCCGATGTATGGAGATCTCTATGACCACCTTTGGCTTTAATAGTAACAGTGATCAGCTGTTCAGTCACGTCTGTGTGGAATGAGTCTGTTCACAACGTTAACGACGATTACGCTTTTAACGTGAATATACGACCAAGCACAATTTTTACAGACTGACGAAGTTAGCTAAATTGCGATTTGATTACGAGTGACTCTGCGCAAATGTGAACCATTTACGTCTTTATGATATTTGGTTTTCGTGGCAAATCACATCACTATATCATTGTATATTTTTATTTTCAGTGTGTAATTCATTGTTTTATCACCTGACGATAACGATTTTATCACCTAACATGCTGCTGTGAATACTTTTATGTGAGTATGTGACATTTCATTAGGTGTGTGTTTTGTTAACATCTACACAACGTCACAGATTCGTGACAGATTAAACTTGTAATTATTACTTATGTATTACTTCATTTGATATACGGGAACCTGATAATAGTCACTCGACTGGAATGTGTAAATAAAACATTTTACTAGCAGCTCAAGGTGGCAGAATGGAGTTTTGAAATGTGTCAGCTGTTGTTGTTGTTTTGGTCTTCAATACAAGACCATTTTTTGATGCAGTTCTCCACGCTAATCTATTCTGAGTACTCCTCTTCGCCTCTGCGTAGCTACTGCAAACCGTATCCCTTTAATTCTGCTTCTACATCTACATCTACATTTATACTCCGCAAGCCACCCAACGGTGTGTGGCGGAGGGCACTTTACGTGCCACTGTCATTATCTCCCTTTTCTGTTCCAGTCGCGTATGGTTCGCGGGAAGAACGGCTGTCTGAAAGCCTCCGTGCGCGCTCGAATCTCTCTAATTTTACATTCGTGATCTCCTCGGGAGGTATAAGTAGGGGGAAGCAATATATTCGATACCTCATCCAGAAACGCACCCTCTCGAAACCTGGCGAGCAGGCTACATCGCGATGCAGAGCGCCTCTCTTGCAGAGTCTGCCACTTGAGTTTGCTAAACATCTCTGTAACGCTACGGTTACCAAATAACCCTGCGACGAAACGCCCCGCTCTTCTTTGGATCTTCTCTATCTCCTCCGTCAACCCGATCTGGTACGGATCCCACACTGATGAGCAATACTCAAGTATAGGTCGAACGAGTGTTTTGTAAGCCACCTCCTTTGTTGATGGACTACATTTTTTAAAGACTCTCCCAATGAATCTCAACCTGGTACCCGCCTTACCAACAATTAATTTTATATGATCATTCCACTTAAAATCGTTCCGCACGCATACTCCCAGATATTATACAGAAGTAACTGCTACCAGTGTTTGTTCTGCTATCATATAATCATACAATAAAGGATCCTTCTTTCTATGTATTCGCAATACATTACATTTGTCTATGTTAAGGGTCAGTTGTCACTCCCTGCATCAAGTGCCTATCGGCTGCAGATCTTCCTGCATTTCGCTGCAATTTTCTGATGCTGCAACTTCCCCCCTGTATGCTACAGCATCATCCGCGAAAAGCCGCATGGAACTTACGACACTATCTACTAGGTCATTTATATATATTGTGAAAAGCAATGGTCCCATAACACTCCCCTGTGGCACGCCAGAGGTTACTTTAACGTCTGTAGACGTCTCTCCATTGATAACAACAGGCTGTGTTCTGTTTGCTAAAAACTCTTCAATCCAGCCACACAGCTGGTCTGATATTCCGTAGGCTCTTACTTTGTTTATCAGGCGACAGTGCGGAACTGTATCGAACGCCTTCCGGAAGTCAAGGAAAATAGCATCTACCTGGGAGCCTGTATCTAATATTTTCTGGGTCTCATGAACAAATAAAGCGAGTTGGGTCTCACACGATCGCTGTTTCCGGAATCCATGTTGATTCCTACAGAATAGATTCTGGGTTTCCAAAAACGACATGATACTCGAGCAAAAAACATGTTCTAAAATTCTACAACAGATCGACGTCAGAGATATAGGTCTATAGTTTTGCGCATCTGCTCGACGACCCTTCTTGAAGACTGGGACTACCTGTGCTCTTTTCCAATCATTTGGAACCTTCCGTTCCTCTAGAGACTTGCGGTACACGGCTGTTAGAATGGGGGAAGTTCTTTCGCGTACTCTGTGTAGAATCGAATTGGTATCCCGTCAGGTCCAGTGGACTTTCCTCTGTTGAGTGATTGCAGTTGCTTTTCTATTCCTTGGGCACATATTTCGATGTCAGCCATTTTTTCGTTTGTGCGAGGGTTTAGAGAAGGTACTGCAGTGCGGTTTTCGTCTGTGAAACAGCTTTGGAAAAAGGTGTTTAGTATTTCAGCTTTACGCGTGTCATCCTCTGTTTCAATGCCATCATCATCCCGGAGTGTCTGGATATGGTGTTTCGAGCCACTTACTGATTTAACGTAAGACCAGAACTTCCTAGGATTTTCTGTCAAGTCGGTACATAGAATTTTACTTTCGAATTCACTGAACGCTTCACGCATAGCCCTCCTTACGCTAACTTTGACATCGTTTAGCTTCTGTTTGTCTGAGAGGTTTTGGCTGCGATTAAACATGGAGTGAAGCTCTCTTTGCTTTCGCAGTAGTTTCCCAACTTTGTTGTTGAACCACGGTGGGCTTTTCCCGTCCCTCACAGTTTTACTCGGCACGTACCCGTCTAAAACGCATTTTACGATTGCCTTGAACTTTTTCCATAAACACTCAACATTGTCAGCGTCGGAACAGAAATTTTCGTTTTGATCTGTTAGGTAGTCTGAAATCTGCCTTCTATTACTCTTGCTAAACAGATAAACCTTCCTCCCTTTTTTTATATTCCTATTAACTTCCATATTCAGGGATGCTGCAACGGCCTTATGATCACTGATTCCCTGTTCTGCACATACAGAGTCGAAAAGTTCGGGTCTGTTTGTTATCAGTAGGTTCAAGATGTTATCCCCACGAGTCGGTTCTCTGTTTAATTGCTCGAGGTAATTTTCGGATAGTGCACTCAGTATAACGTCACTCGATGCTCTGTCCCTACCACCCGTCCTAAACATCTGAGTGTCCCAGTCTACATCTGGTAAATTGAAATCTCCACCTAAGACTATAACATGCTGAGAAAATTTATGTGAAATGTATTCCAAATTTTCTCTCAGTTGTTCTGCCACTAATGCTGCTGAGTCGGGAGGTCGGTAAAAGGAGCCAATTATTAACCTAGCTTGGTTGTTGAGTGTAACCTCCACCCATAATAATTCACAGGAACTATCCACTTCTACTTCACTACAGGATAAACTACTACGAACAGCGACAAACACGCCACCACCGATTGCATGCAATCTATCCTTTAGAAACACCGTCTGTGCCTTTGTAAAAATTTCGGCAGAATTTATCTCTGGCTTCAGCCAGTTTTCTGTACCTATAACGATTTCAGCTTCGGTGCTTTCTATCAGCGCTTGAAGTTCCGGTACTTTACCAATGCAGCTTCGACAGTTTACAATCACAATACCGATTGCTGCTTGGTCCCCGCATGTCCTGATTTTGCCCCGCAGCCTTTGAGGCTGTTGCCCTTTCTGTACTTACCCGAGGCCATCTAACCTAAAAAACTGCCCAGTCCAAGCCACACAACCCCTGCTACCCGTGTAGCCGCTTGCTGCGTGTAGTGGACTCCTGACCTATCCAGCGGAACCCGAAACCCCACCACCCTATGGCGCAAGTCGAGGAATCTGCAGCCCACACGGTCGCAGAACCGTCTCAGCCTCTGATTCAGACCCTCCACTCGGCTCTGTACCTAAGGTCCGCAGTCAGTCCTGTCGACGATACTGCAGATGGTGAGCTCTGCTTTCATCCCGCTAGCGAGACTGGCAGTCTTCACCAAATCAGATAGCCGCCGGAAGCCAGAGAGGATTTCCTCCGATCCATAGCGACACACATCATTGGTGCCGACATGAGCGACCACCTGTAGATGGGTGCACCCTATACCCTTCACGGCATCCGGAAGGACCCTTTCCACATCTGGAATGACTCCCCCGGTATGCACACGGAGTGCACATTGGTTTTCTTCCCCTCTCTTGCTGCCATATCCCTTAGGGTCCCCATTACGCGCCTGACGTTGGAGCTCCCAACTACCAGTAAGCCCACCCTCTATAGTCGAGCTTTCTGTCGCTCTACAATTCTGCGCTTCTCTCCATTACCAAATTTGCTATTCCCGCCTCAGGATGTGTCGTATCAACCGAACCTTTCTTTTAGTCTAGACGCGTCATAAACATCTCTCTGCCCGTTACAGCTGAGTAACTACTTACCAGTAATACGATCTACCTATTTAATCTTCAGCACTGTTGTATAGCTCCGCATTTTAATAGGTTCTGGTCACTTCCTGTCTGATCTGGTAGTTGTCCACGTTACGCTTCCGTAACGGTTACATTGCAGAGAATACCGTGTGATGAAACTTCCTAAGGTTTAAATTTATATTGCATTTTAAACCTTAACGAAGTGCTCGGATTAAAAGAAGTTGAGACAGGGATGTAGTCTTTCTCCGCTACTTCTCAATCTACACATCGAAGAAGCAGTGAGAAATAAAGTAAAGGTTCAAAAGCGGAATTAAAATTCAAGGTGAAAGTATGTCAGTGATAAGATTCGCTAATAACATTACTGTTACATCAGCCGTGACAACGATACATTCTCGGACACATGTTCATAGGACCTCTTTCCCTCCATTTCCAATCAGAGATACGTCCCTGCAGTTTGTCGGTTTTTTTAATGTTCACCCTGTATATGTGAGCTGTAAAAGAACTTTTTACACGTAAAGAGCAACATTCAGCGAGTAATGTTACGGCTGAGGTGGTGTTGGTGGCGGCAAAAAAAAAGTGGAGGAAACGATCTGGTGCAGCATTATAGCTACCATGTGTCGAAAGGATGGAGTGAACCTGTCCGACTTTAGCTGTCAACAGTGCCTCATGCTTTGAGAATGTAGGTTCGGAGAAGAATTGGCAGTATATTACTTTCTCCCACATACATGCGTCTAGAGAAATGATCACTGAGAAAAAGACAACAAAAATTAAAGCTCATATAGAAGTTTAAAGATAGGAGTTCTTCCAACGAACTATTCACGAATGGAACTGTGAGGCGTAGCGCCATATAACGATCCTGTCTTGGAGGCAGGGAGATGTGTCTCAGAGCTGGAGAGTGACAGATGGTGACGCGAGACTGGACGCGCACGTAGTTTATGTATCAGCCGATAGAGGACAGTATTGGATAGGGGGACTGTGATTTTAGTTTCGATTATGAGCACTAGAGTGCACTAAAGTGATTGAATGTTTTTCATAAACTGTTCTAATATTTTCATAAAGTGTTATTATGTTTTTTGTGTATGTAAAATGTTGTAAATGTGTTTTAGCAGTATGAATGATGCGTGAGTGTGATTTAAGGTTAATATGAAGATAATTGTTTGAGTTATGTAGTAGGATTTAGTGTGGGGAACTTTTCGAAGAAGTATGGATATGGACAAAGGGGATTTTTGTAGAATTGATTTGTAAAGTAAGTTTATGGTAAATGGAAAGTTAATTCAGGTATAAATAACAATAGTAAATAACTTTATGCATAAACAAAACTTCAGCGTATTAGATAATTACGTAAAAAGTGCAGTCGTGAGGTTTACAAATTTGCGATTGGTTATGGATGAAAAGCGCGGACTGACGCAGGAGAATGTTGTTTTGCTATTGGCTGTTAAGTAAACTGACCAATGGAAAAGCAATATTCTTCGCGCGCTTTTCTCGGCTGGTAGAGAAGACTTTGAGTGTTCTAGAGAAGAGTCGAAGCCTAGCCATGAAAGATATCGGACGTGTGTAGTAGTAGTTGCGATGGAAATGATTAGTTGCCGGATCTAGCAGTGTTTCATACATCAAAAGTGTGGTAAAGTGACGGCATAATTATTCCGATGGGCGTGTAGAAATTTCGGAATTTTTAAGTGAATTTTGTGACAACAAAAGACACATATTCCGCGTGGCGTATTGAGCAGGTCTGTGGCTAAAAACTGACTGCATTTGGTACCGACAGACTTAATATTTGGCGAGCATTATCGATCTAAAACATTCAGTATTTTTGTAGCTATTACGTTTCATGGAAATGCAACACCATAACTTGCTAACGTGATTGAAAGGGATTGTGAGTGACTGTGTTAAGACTAGCACGGGCTTGGCAGGGACAATTGTTCACATAAGTTTCAGAAAATATTAATTGAGGACAAAATTTCCAACCTTTCATTTCGTGTTTCTCCCGAAACGTAGATTAGTGACTTAAATTGCAGCCTGGTTCACGTCGAAGTACAGTAGATTTCACTCGGCTTTCCTACTGATGATCTGCTGAGACAATGTTCACAGGTAGGTGCAAGGTTCGTCGTAAAGGGACAGAAAAAACCGCGCCGCCGCAACTGGTTTTAACTTCGCCATTACCGATCGGTTAATGCTACATGATCGTGATCGCGTATGCCTAATGAATTTGATTTTGGACAAGGCTATGGTTTCCGAAGAAATGTTTGAACGGTTAGTGGTGCGAAGTGTACAAGAAGTTGTTCTAATGAACAACCTTTTCTTGCACTTTCTACTTATCTGAATTGGTTTAAAACTTAAAACAGTGCTGTCACTCACATAAAATATGAACCAAAAGGGATACCCCATGGCTCAAGGATTCCACAGCAAATCTAACTGAAATAATACAGAAATTAATTAATACTGTCGCCAGCCCAGCTGGGCACTGTCTGTCCAATAGCACGGACAGCAATTAATACGTAACTGGCTGTTCGTTTGGCAACACAAGGTTGACACACGTTTCTAACAACACATTACGTTACGAAATAATTGTGAATAAAGAAAGCAATTCCCTTATATCTTCACTATCTATATATGATAATTGGGAAAAGGGTGTTTATACTCCTTATTGAAAAGTAAATGACTTGCTGGAGGTCGCTCTTTTGTTAGGAAAGTAATTTACGTAACCTCATAGTATCGTTTACCTGCGTGCAATAGATTCCTGGACATGGCAAGTTCGTACGTTGAATGGATTGTAATTACTATAAGAATGTTCTGAATCAAATAATTGGATAAAATTAGCTTGGCCGGCCGGAGTGGCCGTGCGGTTCTAGGCGCTACAGTCTGGAACCGAGCGACCGCTACGGTTGCAGGCTCGAATCCTGCCTCAGGCATGGATGTCTGTGATGTCCTTAGGTTAGTTAGGTTTAATTAGTTCTATGTTCTAGGCGACTGATGACATCAGAAGTTAAGTCGCATAGTGCTCAGAGACATTTGAACCAACCAAATTAGCTTTCAGCGGATTGACAACACCAGAATTCAAACCATGCTAGCACGTAATAGTTTTTCTGCAATGGACGCTGATACGAAATATGTGAACTTCATTATTCATATCTTTGATCTAAGACTGGCAGAATTACTTTAATTTTAGTTACTGTAGTTTCTCTTCACTCAATTACCAAGAATGATTGTAATCAAAATATCCACGGGTGTACTGCCGGTCTACAGTGTCAAATACGCCGGGAGAAACTCAAGAATCACAATAATGACTTTGTCTCTAAATGTTATTGAGCAAGGCTGTTAATTTACTTAGGCTTCATTATTAATTACTTTCAACTGTCTTTTAGCAAACAAATTAAACTGGCAATGATAGTTATTCAATACTTTTCTTTCAACTATTTAAACAACGACACTCGGGTATTCAGTAACTGGAAGGGAATGGAACCCTACGTAGGTGACGATGACTGAGGATAATAACAAGATCAGGTATCTGCAGTTGTCACGTACAACACTTATTATTGAAATAAAGTTCACTGAGAACGCTGCTGGATAATGGCTTACAAGGTTTCTAAAGTGAACGAAAATAAAACAACCTTACAGTTCGTTGCAGATATTAAACCTTCGTTTTCGTTGTTGTCTACAATGCTCCCATTACTCCATGTAACACTGTGGGCACACCTTCATTCGTAATGACGAAATATGGGGTAGATTTTGATGTTATTGTATCCTCTTGCCTCTGGCACACTCGTCATGTGCGTCGCTAGTAACAACTGCGCCACCTATAGACCCGACAGTGCACGCTACCTGCGTGTGTTCACTTAAAGTCTTACAAACAAGTAGGTCTCCTGCCGTCTGTTATGGCATCATACTCTCGTCCAGAGACAGCGCTCCTATACAAGTCTTTATCTCTGCCAACGATATTGCTTTTTCTAACTTTCCCTAACGGCATTGCTCCAGAATAAAAGCATCATAATACAAAATAGTTTATGCAGGCTACAGCACATATCACATTTCTTATTAACACGTAGTTTCCAAAGTTTACACGTAAAACAAGTGCAAGAAACGTAATGGGAAAAATTTTAGATAGCACATCTGTATTACAGGGTCACAAGGGAAGGGGGAAAATGATAATATACCCCATACACCGTAGAGATGGCTTGCGGAGGATAGATGTACATGGAGACAATTATTGAACTATATGAAATAAAATCGTCATAACTTCTGAGCGGTTTGCGTTAGGACGTTCAAATTGCACGGTTGGCCGCGGCGCATGATGGAAATTAGTGTGAGCTGTATGGTTTGGTTTAGCAACGAAGTCCACTTTCATTTGGATGGGTTCGTCAATAAGCAAAACTTGCGCATTCAGGCGGCTGAGAATCCGCATTTCACGACTGAGAAGTCTCTTCACCCTCAGTGAGTGACTGTGTGTTATGCAGTGTCCAGTCACCGAATAATCGGTGCGATATTCCTTGATGGCACGATGGGTACCGAACGGTACGTGAAGGTTTTGGAAGATGATTTCATCCCCATTATCCAAAATGATCCTGATTTCGACAAGATGTGGTTCATGCAAGACGGAGCTCGAACACGTCGAAGCAGAAGAGTGTTTCATATCCTGGAAGAGCACTTTGGGGACCGCATTCCGGCTCTGGGGTACCCAGAGGCCACTGGTATGAGCCTCGATTGGCCGCCTTATTCTCCGGGTCTGAACACATGTGACTTCTTTCTGTGGGGCTATACTAAAGACAAAGTGCACAGCAGTAACCCCAAAACCACTGCTGAGATGGAAACAGCCATTCAGGAGGTCATCGACAGCATCGACGTTCCGACACTTCGCCGGGCCATGGAGAATTTCGCTGTTCGTTTGGGCCTTATCCTCGCCAATGATGGCAGGCATATCGAACGTGTCATAACCTAAATTCAAATATCTGCAGTGACGTTTACATGTTGAATAATGTGAGCGCACACCGTAGTTTGCAACTATTTTACTTTTTTTCACATAGTTCAATAATTGTTACCCTGTAGATGCAGACTCCACGTCGCGTAGGAGATAGACTGGTCGTTTCCAACACGACAGAGAGGTACTGTGAACATTTCTACCTGTGGATGGCGAAACTAGATGCTGTTCCTGGAGCAGCAACAAACTGACAGAAGTATCATCTGACCATATGACTGAATCCATTCTTTTGCGGCTTATGTCCTTCTATAGGCACATGTTTTATATATCCTAAATGATTCGCAAACTTTTCTATGCATCTTCAGCAGCGATAGGCACACTAAGTTTAAAACAACCGGGTCTGATGTACCACGAGGTTCTATCTCGCAAAAAAAAGAAAAAAAAACTAACAGAAATTTTAGAAAATTGTTCCCCTGAAATGATAAGAGATATATTTCTATACCTTTCCTCTGAAAATTTTTATTTCTATGTGCTGCCCACTCTGTGTTTCGATGTGACAAAGGAGTATTTAATCATTCACAAAATTATTCACAATTGTTATTCTGGGACTGGCGGACATGTTGGGCAATCGATCATCGCAATCCACCATAAATATTTAAAATCGCATTATGTGTATCTGATACATAATATTTGTGGCATATCCTTTCCACAACTGGAGAGCCTGAGTGACGGCATCATCGGATACCAAATTGGCATGGGCTAAACCGTCCTAAACCTCTGTGTTCTTGAAGACGCTTACACAGTAGCCACTCCTGCACTTTGGCTAAGGTGCTTGTAGCTCTTCAGATCTGTAGGATCTTTATCGAGGCCTTCCTTTACGGTGACTGCACTTTCAGATTTCGAAGCCTCTGTTTTCCTGCCCTGTCTCAATGCCTCATCCAACAGATGTGTTAAGAGTAGCCGTTTGTTTTACCTCCAAACAGATACCATTGGAACCCGGTGCTTTGCCAAGTTTTAGAGTGGCTATCGCTACTGTTACTTATAGGGAGTGAGAGATCGTTGTTAGTGTAGTCCTAACTTAACTTTTCAGGGACCTCTAATCTATGATTACTGCTCAAGTTTGAGAAATCACCGGGTAAGAAAGGGTATCTCCAGCCATTTTTCACCGTTACACCAGTTTAGTGAAGAGTTGATTGGATGGTGGGCAGGCTTAATTTACCAGTGAGAAGATTGTGTAACTGAACCCATAAATCCCATTTCAGAAGCTCTTTCAGAAAACGCCTCCAATACTCTTCAGAGTGTCTCAAATCATGATATGTCTTTGTCTTTCGGATCTTTTCGTACAACTCAGTCACTATTCGAAGACGTCGTCCGAATAACCCCCTACCGTCTTTTTGGATGCTGCAGGGTCTCAGTAAAAACATGCGTCCTGTGGTCTACGTTTTCAGGTAAGTTATCTCGGTGGAAAGAAGCAATTTCCACAATAAGCGCATCCTAGTTTTCTCGCTTCAAATCCCAGCCTTCCAGTTCTCTCCTGCCTTCAATATTTCGAGAGTTTTCGGTTAGTATTCTGGTATCAAACTTTTATGAAAATGTGATCGCTAGTGGGCACGTGTTGTTTAACTTCCCAGGATTCCTAATTACAAGCTGCCTCCCGATTTAACAGCGAAATGACAATGCTTGTCTCTGCACCGACAATATTTGCAATCCTACTAGGCTGCCCTTTTTTGCTGATCACAATCAGAAACAGTTCTGGTATCACATCTTGTAGCATCACATCCCGTTAGGCTAACGTTCTATAGTATCAAAGCAGTGCCCTTGCTTTCCCATCGTCAACTATTGGGTGATATTCATCACGACCGTACATTGTTTCAGTTCTTAGTTTAAGGTATTGGTGATTCATACAACAGTACTGGAGATATACACTGAGGTGCCAAAGAAACTGGTAAAGGCAGGCGTATTCAAATACAGAGATATGTAAACAGGCAGGATACGGCGCTGCGGTCGACAATGCCTGTATAAGACAACATGGGTCTGGCGCAATTGTTAGATCGGTTACTGCTGCTACAGTGACAGGTTATCAAGATCTGAGTAAGTTTAAACGTGGTGTTACAGTCGGCACACGAGCGATGGGATACACCATCTCCGAGGTAACGATGAAGTCGGCATTTTCCAGTACGACCATTTCACGTGTGTACTGTGAATATCAGAAATCCGGTAAAACATCAAATCTCCGACACCACTGCGGCCGGAAAAAGATCCTGCAACAACGGCACCAACAACGACTGAAGAGAACCGTTCAACGTGACAGAAGTGCAACCCTTCCACAAATTGCTGCAGATTTAAGTGCTGGGTCACCAACAAGTGTCAGCGTGCGAGCCATTCAACGAAACGTCATCGATATGGGCTTGTGGAGCCGAAGGCTCACACGTGTACCCTTGATGACTGCACAACACAAAGATTTACGTCTCGCCTGGGCCCGTCAACTCCGACATTGGACTGCTGATGATTGGAAACATGTTGCCTGGTCGGACGAGTCTCGTCTCAAATTTGGTTGAGCGGATGGACGTGTACGGGTATAGAGAAAACCTCAGAATCCATGGACCCCGCATGTCAGCAGAGAACTGTTCAAGCTGGTGGAAGCTCTGTAATTGTATGGGGCGAGTTCAGTTGGAGTGATATGGGACCGCTGATACGTCTAGGTACGACCCTGACAGGTGACAAGTACGTAAGCAGCCTGTATGATCGCTTACAGCCATTCATGTGCATTCCGACGGACTTGGGGAATTCCAGCACGACAATGCGACACCCCACACGTCCAGAATTGCTACAGAGTTGTCCCAGGAACACTCTTCTTAGTTTAAACACTTCCGCTGGCCACCAAACTCCCGAGACATGAAGATTATTGAGGAAATCTGGGATGCCTTGCAACGTGCTGTTCAGACGAGGTCTCCACACGCTAGTAAACTTACGGATTTATGGTTCGCCCTGCAGGATTGATGGCTTCAGTTCCCTCCAGCACTACTTCAGACATTAGTGAGTCCATGTCACGTCGTGCTGCGGCACTCCTGCGTGCTCGCGGGTGCCCTACTCGATATTAGGCAGGTGTACCAGTTTCTTTGGCTCTTCAGTGTATATACCATTGTATATCCACTAAATTGTAATGCACATATTTCTACGGTCACAGCATTTTCGTCGCATAGGTGTGTGGCTTTGGTGATGAGAGAAGGACGGTTGAAAACAATATTGCTGCCGCGGCATTCTAGTGCCCTACAGTTGTTATGCATGCTGAGAACTGCAGAAGATCACCATTCCTCACAAATTGTTCCCTGATTAACTAGGCATCGACGCTATGTTTTGTTATCTTCAGCAGCTCACTTATAACCGATGCGTAATGCTGAAATCTAAAGTGGTTATTTTTAGAAGTACAGCGGCCAACCCCTTTTTACATATTTTTCTTTATGCCAGTACGCGTTTCGGGCTTTTACCCATCTTCAGTTAGCGTAACACGTGTTTAATCTTCAGTTATTACATCGCTAAAAGCAAAATGGTTCAAATGGCTCTGAGCACTATGAGACTCAACTTCTGAGGTCATCAGTCCCCTAGAACTTAGAACTACTTAAACCTAACTAACCTAAGGACATCACACACATCCATGCCCGAGGCAGGATTCGAACCTGCGACCGTAGCGGCCGCGCAGTTCCAGACTGTAGCGCATAGAGCCGCTCGTCCACTCCGGCCGGTCACTAAAAGCACTATTAGCAGAAGATTGAATATGTTTTACAGCAAGTGAACATGGGTGAAAGCCCGAAACACGTACTGACACAAATAAAAATACATAATAAAGTTGCTAGTTGCTGTATTTCTTAAAATACCATAATGCACAGCCACGGAGCTCAAAAGCCAGGAAAATGGATAAAGTAATGTGGTTAGACGTGCCGTGTATGGACGTAGCACTTAGATGAGGGTAGAGTTGGATCAAAATAAATTCGTCAAAGGGCCTTCACGAGGTCTTTTTACGCGTGTTCAAGTTCGAAAAGTTTATATCAACGTGTAAAGACCAGCCTGGGTAAATAACAGAGATCCTTAGTATCCGTACGGAGGTTACTGCACTTACTCAAAATGTGACCAACTGTTTGGGGCGTTGGCAAAGTAACTGCGTGTATTTTTGGGTGTGGAACACTGGTTACGAATCTCACGACTGCCCGAAAAATTATAAAACCCACCAGTCTTTTCGGCCTTATGGCCGGTTTTATATCTCCGTATACCCGGTTTGATGTTTCACACGTAGTTCTGTTAGGATTTTACGTTTGCAAAAAGAAGAGAGCATTTCGGGTGCGATTTAAGGTCACGTAGAAAGAGTAGCGTTGATGAACTACAAGGCCCGTGTTCAGCAATAATTTATCATATTTTTGAACGTATTAATGTACTTCCTTATAATTAGTGGATGCAACGGCTAATAACATTTTATTTCACAACTTTAACCACTAGCCCCTATTTGCCCTGAGTTTTTAAGCATCATTTGCACTACATAGGAAACTTTCTAAAGTAATTACATCTATACGTTACAGTTGAGTCTTAGTAACTTCTTTAAGATTGCAAGGAAAAATGGTGAAATTAATTTTTTGTCACAATGCAGGATAGGGTTACTAAGAAAGCTTTTGACGTTAAACTTACAATGGACGTTTTAAATGGAGGTAAGGAGGGGTGGTTGCTTAAAATCTGCCTGGAATTATGCTGTCACTGCCGGCCGCGGTGGTCTCGCGGTTCTAGGCGCGCAGTCCGGAACCGCGCGGCTGCTACGGTCGCAGGTTCGAATCCTGCCTCGGGCATGGATGTGTGTGATGTCCTTAGGTTAGTTAGGTTTAAGTAGTTCTAAGTTCTAGGGGACTGATGACCACAGATGTTAAGTCCCATAGTGCTCAGAGCCATATGCTGTCACTCTCGTCGGACAAAAAAAGGACATAGTCAGCGTTACTTGGTAACGTTTTGTTGATTAATATTTCACTATCGAAAACGTTTGATATGGGTCGTCTTAGATTCGGTGGTGGCATTCGTTGCATATGGTGCATCTTGTCTTTCTGCTTACACCATCCTTTGTTCCTTGGCAGTGTATCCTCTCCCACCGAGGATTTAAGCTGCCATGCACAGAAATTTCCGGTTTCATTTGTACCTTAAAAATGACGGGGCGTTCGCCTGTCGAAATAACGAAACTTGTCGTGGACGTTAGCCGTCTGCATTCCTGAAAGTTACTTAAACATTCGATACATTTGGAGGCACTCAAGTTTCACTTCTTCTAAATAATTGCGAAGTAGTAATCCAAATACGAGGAGTGTTCAATAAGTTATGCAACATGTGGTGTTGCCGCAAGGCACCACGCTGGGCTGTCTAGGTTGTAGGCTTCAAATCGGCCGCGGTCCGTCAGTACACATCGGACCCGCGAGCCGCCACTGTCGACGCTAGCCCACCGAGCGCCGCCAATCGGCTGGTCTTACGAGACAAGCTAGCGCACTGACCAGTTGTACAGCCGACTTTAATATGAATGGTTCACTTGTTAGAGCTTCAGAGATCTCATTTGCCGAGGCGCTAGTTAGCATTGCCTTCAGCTAAGGCAGTAGCTACGACCCAGCCAGGCGCCACGTAAAGTTTATGCATTGCCAATTTATCTATAGGTGTGAAGCAATCAGAATTGCAAAGCAGTATTCGCAGTTCACTCTATAACTGCACTTGTAAATATTATTGTACAAAGTCAAGATCGACGTTCATCGGTGATGCTGAATTAAAGCTAAGTATTTAATTGTATTCCTGTCTACTAACTTCTAATCACCTAAGATGTTCCAGATACATCCCGTCAAGTATAGTTCATTGATCCTCACGTCAGCCTACGTGATCAACGCGTGCAATAATGGCCACCCCTTGTGATCAGACTAAGAGTCAAATTGCGTGACTCAGCCGCGTCACCCTTTTTACATGAAGCCCATAGTCCCGCCTCATACATAACACAACACATTTCTTTCCGACCAGTTTCGGCTGAAAAATGGGGAATTTGCTGCGTCGCATCACGGAGGTATTCTCGCGTCAGTGCCTGAAGTTTCATGAAGTTTCTACTGGTGGCGGCGCTGTACGCAGCCTTCAAAATGGCGTCTGTAACGGAGGTGCGTTCCAAGTAGAAAGCTGTGACTGAGTTTTCTTTGGCGGGAACCCAGAGCATTGCACATATTCATAGGCGCTTGCAGAATGTGCTCGCAGACCTGGCAGCGAACAAAAGCACGGTGAGTCGTTCGGCGATGCGTGTGTCATCATCACAACGAAGTGCTGCAAACCTGTCCTATCTTTCCCGTGCCAGCCGGTCGTACACATCTATGCCACCCTCAGGAAATTGAAAAAAAGCGTCCACCGTGGACGTCACCACAAAAATGCAAATGAACTTCGCCTTCTTCGTGACAACGAAAGGCCTCACACAAGCCTGCGCACCGCAAAGGAGCTGACAAAACTTCATTGGACTGTTCTTCCTCAGCCACCCCACAGTCTGGACCTCGTACCTTCCAACTTCCATCTGTTTGACCCAATGAAAGATGCACTTTGCAGGTACGTGGGTGATGGGGAGCTTACTGATGCAGCTCCGACGTCGACCAGCAGAATGGTACCATCGGGGCATACAGACCCTCCCAGAAATGTGGCGAAAGGGCGACGAACTGAACTGAGATTACTTGAAAAATAGGGTGTTGCACTGAACAAATATTACGTGAAAAGTAGGAGTTTGTAGCAAAGAGAGTGGGGAATAATTAGGCGTGTTGGAATCCAGAATAAAAGCACCCTGCTTTCAGAAAAAAAAGTGCTACGTTAGTTGAAACGTCCTGGCAGATTAAAACTGTGTGCCGGACTGAGACTCGAACTCGGGATCTTTGCCTTTCGCGGGCAAGTGCTCCACCATCGCAGTTACCCAAGCACGACTCACGCCCCGTCCCCACAGCTTTACTTCTGCCAATATCTCGTCTTCTACCTTTCAAACTTCCCAGAAGGTGCATTAGTTATTGGACGCCTCTCGTAATTTACAGAGGAGTGTAAAGACGGCTAGCAGCCGACTTCGACACTGCCTTGCTGAAGTACAGCATCACATATCCCCTGGACAGCGGCGTGCGTCCGACTCTCCCTCCCTGCCCCAGCTGCCATTTATTAAATGTGGGCCACAAGCGGCAGTACGAGTCCCCCACAGGAACACTCGAGGTGCTCCCGCACGCCGCCACACAGCCCTGCGTGAGAGCACGGCTAATGAACACTTGCGGCACAGTCGCGGGGCTCCCCCTGTCCCAGGGCGGACTTCCCGTCGCCGGCGCTGGCTCAGCGCTGTGCACTGTGCGTGCCCTCGCGACCGCCTCTTGCTGGTTGCAGGGGCGAGGGCGAGTGTCGGGTTTCCGCTCTGTAGCTCTACTTGTACGTGCAGGGGCGCCAAGAGAGCAGGCGGACACGCACCCACGCACTCGCAGCAGAGACACAGACGCTGCACACAGCTCCTTTTGTCTTGCGGATCTCTAGTACTGACAATGCGAGACTGCGACAAAGAGCGTGCTAGCTCTGTACTGGAAGGTTCGAAAATTATGGGTCTTATACGGGATAACGGGACTGTGTGATACACTTGAGAGCTCCAGATGCTGAGCATTCTTGGATAAAACAACTGTAAATAAATGCACACAATAATCTGAAAATAACTCCACTACACAGGGTGAACATTAATGAAACCGACAAACTGCAGCGACGGATTTCTCGCTGGAAATGGAGGAAAAAAGGGTGCTATGGACATGTGACCAGAGATGCAACCTCTGCCACTGTAGGTGGCACTGACGAATGACAGATCCTCTGTCCACGTGCTCTGTTCCTTGTCGGTTACAGGCTGCGTGATTGACGCGGCCTACTACACTACTGGCCATTCAAATTGCTACAACACGAAGATGACGTGCTACAGACGCGAAATTTAACCGACAGGAAGAAGATGCCGTGATATGCAAATGATTAGCTTTTCAGAGCATTCACACAAGGCTGGCGCCGGTGGCGACACCTACAACGTGCTGACATGAGAAAAGTTTCCAACCGATTACTCATACACAAACAGCAGTTGACCGGCGTTGACTGGTGAAACGTTGTTGTGATGCCTCGTGTAAGACGGAGAAATACGTACCACCACGTTTGCGACTTTGATAAAGGTCGGATTGTAGCCGATCTTGATCGCGGTTTATCGTATCGCGACATTGCTGCTCGCGTTGGTCGAGATCCAATGACTGTTAGCAGAATATGGAATCGATGGGTTCAGGAGGGTAATACGGAACGCCGTTCTGGATCCCAACGGCCTCGTATCACTAGCAATCGAGATGACACGCATCTTATCCGCATGGTTGTAACGGATCGTGCAGCCACGTCTCGATCCCTGAGTCAACAGATTGGGACGTTTGCAAGACAACAACCATCTGCACGAACAGTTCGACGACGTTTGCAGCAGAATGGACTATCAGCTCGGAGACCGTGGCTGCGGTTACCCTTGACGCTGCATCACAGACAGGAACACCTGCGATGGTGTACTCAACGACGAACCTGGGTGCACGAATGGCAAACCATCAATTTTTCTGATGAATTCAGGTTCTGTTTACAGCATCATGATGGTCGCATCCGTGTTTGGTGACATCGAGGTGAACGCACATTGGAAACGTGTATTCGTCATCGCCATACTGGCGTATCACCCGGCGTGATGGTATGGGGTGCCATTGGTTACACGTCTGTCACCTCTTGTTCGCATTGACGGCACTTTGAACAGTGGACGCTACATTTCAGATGTGTTACGACCCGTGGCTCTACCCTTCATTCGATCCCTGCGACGTTACGGTCGCAGGTTCGAATCCTGCCTCGGGCATGGATGTGTGTAATGTCCTTAGGTTAGTTAGGTTTAAGTAGTTCTAAGTTCTAGGGGGCTGAGGACCTAAGATGTTAAGTCCCATAGTGCTCAGAGCCATTTGAACGATCCCTGCGAAAACCTACATTTCAGCAGGATAATGCACGACTGCATGTTGCAGGTCCTGTACGGACCTTTCTGGATACAGAAAATGTTCGACTGCTGCCCTGGCCAGCGCATTCTCGAGATCTCTCACCAATTTAAAACGTCTGATCAAAGGTGGCCGAGCAACTGACTCGTCACAATACGGTTGGTTGGTTGGTTTTGGGGAAGGAGACCAGACAGCGAGGTCATCGGTCTCATCGGATTAGGGAAGGATGGGGAAGGAAGTCGGCCGTGCCCTTTCAAAGGAACCGTGCCGGCATTTGCCTGGAGCGATTTAGGGAAATCACGGAAAACCTAAATCAGGATGGCCGGACGCGGGATTGAACCGTCGTCCTCCCGAATGCGAGTCCAGTGTCTAACCACTGCGCCACATCGCTCGGTGTCACAATACGCCAGTCACTACTCTTGACGAACTGTGGTATCGTGTTGAAGCTGCATGGGCAGCTGTACCTGTACACGCCATCCAAGCTCTGTTTGACTCAATGCCCAGGCGTATCACGGCCGTTAGTACGGCCAGAGGTGGTTGTTCTGGGTACTGATTTCTCAGGATCGATGCACCCAAATTTCGTGAAAATGTAATCACATGCAAGTCTAGTATAATATATTTGTCCAATGAATACCCGTTTATCATCTGCATTTCTTCTTGGTGTAGCAATTTTAATGGCCAGTAGTGTATAAACAGCAAAATGGTCCGGTATTCATGCAGGGAACAACACGGAATTGTGCTTGAGTACGGCCAAGCAGATGGAAACGGTCGAGATGCAGCACGACTATAACAAAACAAGTGCCCTCACAGACAACAACCACATCACACAACATTTCAAGCCCCTTTTGGGAGTTTGTGTGATCATGGGCCCTTTCAGACAAGCGAACGTCCAGGGAGACTGTGCTTACACCAGATCTGGAGGATCGGGTTTTACAGGATATTGAGATGAACTTTAGTACAAGTTCCAGGCTAGTGACCCGCCAACGTAGTGTAAGCCAAAGTACGATTATGTGAATCCCACATGACAACCGCTACTACCTTATCAGCTGCTACCGGCCTGTGTGGCCGTGCGGTTCTAGGCGCTTCAGTCTGGAACCGCGTGACCGCTACGCTCGCAGATTCGAATCCTGCCTCGGGCATGGATGTGTGTGATGTCCTTAGGTTAGTTAGGTTTAAGTAGTTCTAAGTTCTAGGGGACTGATGACCACAGATGTTAAGTCCTATAGTGCTCAGAGCCATTTGAACCTTATCACCTGCAATGAGTGCAAGGATTATCAGAAGCGGATTTCCCTCTACAGGAAGGAATTTGGCAATGGATTTTGCTCCAGATCACGACAATTATGGGATTTCTAACATCAGTCCTCTTTACCGACGAAGCAACTTTTACCGGAACTGGGATCATCATTCTGCAACATCGTCATCTGTGGGTTAAAGACAGTCCTTGGGGAATCGTTGGATTGTCTATCAGTATCGGTTCAGGACCAATGTGTGGGCAGGAATTCTTGGTATCCACAGAGTTGGAGCGGTTATCATTCCGCAAGGCCTCGAAGGTGTGACGTACCTGGGCTTTTTGCAGAATACTCTGCCTGCGTTGCTTGAAAATGTTGCTTTGGCAATACATGTCATGTAGTATCTGCATGACGGAGCATCACCGCACTTCCCCATTACAGTTCGCCGACACCTCAACAACATCTTTCCCAGACACTGGTCAGGACGCGGAGGCCCTGTAGCATGGCCTGCTAGATCACTGGACTTCAGCCTCCTGGATTTTTACCTCTTGGCTCATCTGAAAAGCGTTGTGTATGCAAGTGTGTACTGAACCAGTTCCTGCGTGTTCACGACGCCTGCGACGCTACTCGGAGAGAGGCCGAACGCTCGAAAGAGTGGGGCAATCCTGATGAGACGTGTGAACAGGGGCATGGTATCCCATGGAGACCACTTTGAACCTCTCTTGTGACGTGGGTGCAGTGCAGCTCTGTACTGTCCTTGCAGTTTGTCGGACTTTTGTCTTCTCACTTAAGAGAACTGGACAGTAAATATGGGAAGGTATAGTCTGTCTGTCAGCTGCAAAGTGAGCAGCACTCATGGTGGGATAAGTCGCCTTTCCTGGAAAAACGCTACAAGTGCCGTATAGGATGACTAAAAGCGCCCTCACACGCTAAAAAAAAAAAAAATGGTTCAAATGGCTCTGAGCACTATAGGACTTAACTTCTGAGGTCATCAGTCCCCTAGAACTTAGAACTACTTAAAGCTAGCTAACCTAACGACATCACACACATCCATGCCCGAGGCAGGATTCGAACCTGCGACCGTAGCGTCGCGCGGTTCCAGACTGTAGCGCCTAGAACCGCTCGGCCACGCCGGCCGGCCCTCACACGCTCATTACTTATTACATAGTAACATTGTGTCAATGTATTGCTCAAGAGTGGGAGGCCAAGATCGGTACAATATTATTGCGCATTACTTATGCCAGGGACACATCAGTTTAGAACTCTGCCCTCGTAGCGAACGTGTTGGCGCTTGGTGATGATGCAGTTGTACGTATTGTGACTGAGTTGCTTTATCGTAAAACGGACGAAATAAGTTTGAAAAGTTTCCAGTAAACATTTTACGGAACCAAGGGCCTATTCATTGCAGCACAGATTCGTAAACGACAACAGCTAATTTTATTACAATTTAAACTAATGTACAGTGTAATTTTTCGTGCACATGTTCTATTTTCTATGTATTTCTCTACTATAACAACAGCTATAAACGAAATAAAACGATTATTTACTGATTACTGATTGCAAGCTTATGTTATCTCATGTCCGTAGTGTGGCATCTTGTATGCCAACTTTGAAAATTGCTGCAAGTAAAATAAAAATTTCATGACACCAAGCTCTTCAGTTTCCTCTGCTGTTGTGAATAATAAGGTGTCTGGCGTTTCGTAATCAGTCATGCATTAGGTATCTCAAAGTACCTCGTGGTTATTTAATTTTCATTCTCCAGCATACTGCTTGACCTTTTGTCATTTACTTTTTTCAGTTCTTTGTGGAAATTCGTATGGGGAGAATTAAATTTCTCTCGACCTCGGCAAGAACAGCCGTTTATTGCCCAATCTACACTTAGACGATACAATATACTAAACAACACACTAAGCGAGTGTCAATATTTTTAAAGCTCTGCAGTCTCCTTCAGGATATTGCGCAAGTCGTCAACACCCTATTCAGCTGTCAATATTACTGTGCAATATTAGGTATCGCGCAATACATGCTGAGCGTAAGAGTATCCGTTAAGAACCAGTTTCTTCTCTAGCAGTATAGAATAATGTGCAGAGATTTACAATGATACTGTCCATATTTGTTTCTTGCGTTAGGATTATAGCTAATCCATATACAGTATGTAGTCCATGGATAGTTAACGTACAGGTTAACGCTAACAACAGCTGTAAGCAGGAGGTGCAGGTTATGTTGCTGGTTCAGCATTACTAATGCTTTTCGTTGATATTATTTCTTGTCATTGCCTTTGATTGATTTCATGCCCATTGTTTGCATTAATGTGTTTTGAGCGAATTTAACTCAGTTGTTAAGAATTTTCCTGGAATAACCAAAACAGTGCGCCTGTAGCCACCCGATTCTGCATCCCAGCAGATCGTACTGTGTTGCAGGTTTTCATCACCAGCAGGCGTTTAGATCGATTGATATTGCAGCATCACAGCCGCTGTTGATACAAGATCTTCGACCAATGCATTCCCATTCCGTCTCCCGTGATATCTGCAGAAAAAATAGCATCGACGTGTGTTGTTCCCGGGTATCACGTTAACGATATCACATCGGAACCGAACAGCAGAGATTCCAGCAAGGAAAACAGGACTGTTCCCTGATTCTCATGGCACACCTTTCACACATCGTCACCGATTGTAAAGAGTGGAAATAGTTCTCAGAAAACACACCGGACGTCGTTGTGAAATCTCGCACAATATTTCATCGGAGCAACTGACCGACGTCTCGCTCGAGAACCACGTCTATAACAAGTCAGTCGACAAAACCCAAGGAAACACATGTCTAAATTACTTTATTTGCTGTTTATTACACCACTAAATCATTTGTCTATAAGAAGAGGTAAAATGCAGCTAATCAACATTGTGCCGTATTTTTGTGTCATCCATTTTTGATTAACATGCAGACTTAGCTCTGGACCAGTTCGTTCCGTGACGTGAAGTCATCGCATTGAGCTTCGACTGGTATGCAGAAGGAAATGGTTGGTCTGAAATTAGGCAGTTTGGGATTCCGTATCTCAATCGGTAAGGTCTACAGTCCCTCGGTGGTGTAAAAAAATTGACGGTTGTAGGTCAGTGCAATCAAAAGATGCGACCTCTTATGTCACTTATTTCGATACTCGAAAACTCACTCATCAAAACGTATAGGGTATTTCCTATTGACCTAGAATAATTAAGTTTGTCAGGAAAAAAGGTTTCACAGTACAAGCAAAGGAAAAAAATCTGAAAATTGTTAATCTGTAATTACATCACACGAAAATAAATTTTTTGTGATTTGTTATTTGACCGTCCGTCCGTCCGTCTCTTAAGACCTTTTCTCCTTAGGAACGGATTGACTGCCAAGTTGAAATTTATGTAGCATGCTGAGGTCTTTAGTCCCATGGCGCTCTAATAAACGAAAGCTTGTAAATCAGTGCAGTCAAAAGATACGGCAATTCATGTCACATATTTTGATACTCGGAAACTCAGTCATCAAAACCTATGCGATACCCTCCGCTGGCCTACAATGATGAAATTTGACAAGTACAAGGTTTCACAGTAAGAGCAAAGGAAAAAATGCGAAAAAACTAAATTTATGTCACGTACTAAGATACGTTTACGATGCAAAACATTTAAGGTTTTAAGTCAAAACAATCAAAAGATTCGGCCATTTATGTTACATATTTTGATGCTCGAAGACTCACTCATGAATATGGTTCTTCCCGTTCATCTTGAATCACATAATTTTGCAAGAAGCAAGCTTCCACAGCACAAGTAAAGGAAAAAGTCCAATTGTTAATTTGTAATTATATCACAAGGAAAATTATTTTTTGTTGTCATTCGTTAACTGACTGTCTGCCTGTCCGTCTGTTAAAACCCCTTTTCCTCACGAACGGGCTGACGTATCAGTTCCCTTCGCAGTGTAAAATATTAAAGCTTCTACATCAACGCAATCAAAAGATACAGACATTCATGATATCTTGCCAGTATCGGTATCAATAACAAGCAAAAATCGTCTAAATTCTCGATTCCCGAGGTTGATGGACTATCTATATACATAATTAACTTTGTGCGAATCCTGCTCGCTCTCATCCGGATTTTTCCTAACTCTCAGATTATTGTCACCGTACGGGATGCCGGGGTCACCAGATCTACCACTCCGTATTTTGCAGTGAGGCTGTTCTGTGTTGCTGACGTATTTTCCGAATTTCGCCACCGGTAATCTTGTTGGATGAATCCAATTCCGCCGTGAGGAGCGAATATACACATCCCCTCAGCAAGACGAGGGCGCGTCTCTGGAAAGCTAAAAGGATGGAGACCTTAATACGGCCCGGCTGTGCACTCTCCACCGCATCCCTCCATCGGTGGCTGACATCCAGCGACGTGTTTGGGGTTGGGGTCCCGTTGTGATTGGCTGTACTGCTGTTGCGTATCTCTTTTCCCTCCTTCCCCCACACTCTCGCCTGGGGGCTCCGTCTTATATCATTTCCAGCTCGGAACGCCAACTTTGCGCCCAAGTGGACACAAAATTCCCAGACGCAGATTGGCTTCCGCCAAGTTTAACACCCCTCTGCCACTCACAACATTGGTGCTTCACTTACCCAGGCTGTTGGAGGAGTGTGCTGTTGTTGCTACAACAAATCGAGAGAGAAATATGGTACATAGGCACTTGTCTTTGGGTGTGTATAAGCAATTTATCAGAAGTGCGAAACGTTACTGACCAGAACATCGCTGACAAGAAACACTAACGGAATGGATGCCTAGTGAATGGCAACGTGGCTGTGACGCGAGAAGCACAGCAAGGCTGGTGCGCGGGACTTCCCCAAACATCCGTGAAGCACTACAACAAAAATATATAAATTCTCCAAAATGAATTGTATAATTTTGGACGGCAGATGACACTTATCCTGTATATTTATGTATAATTAGAAAAATTACGGGCAGGCAACTGTTGACTGGTAAGCCTGAACATATTTTGTTTGAGTGGGGAAAATATACCGATTTTGTACGAGGAGTGGACATAATAGGTGATGCTGTGTATGTCGTAATCCGTGACGAGAAAAAGTGATAGTCGCTTGAGTAGTGAACAACAAAGTGAAAACCAAACTGGGACATAGGCATCTTCTTCACTTTCTGGGATTAGGCGTGACAGCTGTCACGTCTTCGTGACACAGTCTCATTTGTGCCGTCTCTAACTGGTTTTTTACCCAAGTGTTCTTGTTCCGCATGATACCCATTTCACGGCTTGTAGTTGTAGACGCCGCACTGGCATTCTTCCAGCATGGTAATTCAGTTGATTTTTTTTATTCATCCATTACGTCGTTTATTGGTCTTTTTAATCTAATTTTGCACATCCTTCCACAGCTCATAGGAAACTCTATTCAAATGCATCAATCTATTTCTCTGTCTTTCTGTTTGGATCCAGGTCTAATTGGTGTAGAGAAGTACAGGAACTACTATATTGTAGTCGTATAAAGAGTAATTTCAGTATCTTTCCACATCTTACTTTTTAAGTCTTTTTACACTGCCACCCATATATTGGAATTTTACAAGCTTTTTATCTCCGTTTTGATCTTCTAGATAGTAGTATAGTATTCTGCCTTACGGCGGGTCTTGTCATGGGTTAAGCCTCTTCCACTTTTGTCTGTCCGTTGCCAGTCTTTTCATTTCTGAATATTTGTCTCCTTTTATATTGTCCAGAATTCGACATCTTCTTTTTCCTCTTCCCATTTTTCCCGCCACCATTCCTTTTATTCCTTCCTTCAATAAACAGTCTCTCAAACAATTTCTAATCCAGCTCCGTTTTCTCTTTGTGATAACATTCAGCATGTTTCTTTCTTCTCCAACTCTTCGTAATATTTCTTCATTCCTTACTCGGTCTTCCCATTTCACTTTTTCCATCCTTCTCCATATCCACATCTCTAGTGCCTCCAATCTTCTTTCATCTTCCTTCCTCAATGTCCACGTCTCCGCACCGTATAGTGCAACGCTCCAGATGTAACCTTTGGCAAGTCTTTTCCTCAGATCTTTGTTTAGTGGTCCACAAAGTAATTGCTGTTTCCTCTTGAAACCTTCTATTGCCATTGAAATTCTGTTCCTAATTTCTGTTGAGCAATACGTATCATCCATCATTACACTTCCCAATTAATTGAAGTTATTCACTTGCTCTATTCCCTCTCCCCCCTATTTTCATACGGCATTTTCTCCCTTTTCCTCCAATTACAATGCTTTTCTTTTTCTTCTTGTTAATCGTCATTCCAGATTCTTCTAATTTTGTATTTAGATCATCTAACATTTGTTCCATCTCCCTTGCACTCTCTGTCACCACAACCATGTCATCTGCAAATCTTATACACTCCTCTCTCCGACCCCCCCCCCCCCCAATTACAAGCTCCTCTCCTTCCATCCCCCTCCCCCCCCAATTACAAGCTCCTCTCCTTCCATCAAAACTTTCACTAATAATTTCCTTCAGATATATACTGAACAGTGCTGGTGATAAACAACAACCTTGTCTTACACTTCTTCCCAGTCCTATTCCTTCACTCATCACACCTCCTACTCTTACTCTTGCTCTCTGGTTCAAATGTAAATTTCTAATTAGCCGTCTATCCCTCCAGTCAACTCCATGTTTCCTTAGGATTTCCAACAGTTTGTCCCATCTGACACAGTCAAAAGCCTTTTCAAGAACAATGAACACAATATACACCTTCCTTTTCTTCTCCATGTACCCCTCTCCTATCACTCTCAGTAGCCCAGTGACATCTCTAGTTCCCACTCCTCCTCTGAAACCATATTGTTCATCTTCTATTACGCAATTTAGCTTCCTATGTAGCCTTCTGTTGAGCGACCTCAGCAAGACTTTGGCTGCAATCGATATCAGGATCACTGATCTATATTCCTCACACTTTTTGCTGTTCTTTTTCTTTTCTGCAGGTATTAAGGTACTTTCTGTAAAGTCCTTTGGCCATTTTCCTGTCATATATATTTGATTACACAATTCAATAAACTCCCCTTTCCCTTCTTTTTCCAATGACTTTAACAGTTCTGCAGGAATCTCATCAATTCCCATTGCCTTTCCATTTTTCATGTCCTTCATAGATTCTTCAATCTCACTAGTTAGTATTGCATTTCCTTTGTCATCATCCGCAACTTTATCTTCTTCTTCTATCCCAAGGTCTTCATTTGGTCGGCTGTCTGCAGCGTATAGCCATTCTATATATTCTTCCCATCTTCTCATTATTTCTTGGGGTTCCTCACCATTTTATCGTCTGCTGCCTCTACTTCCTTTAGTCCATTGTTGTTTCTCTTTTCTTTGAATGTAATATCCATTGCTTCTTTGTACATCAAATCATATTTCCCTTCTTTCTCTAATTTCTCTATCTTGTCACATTTTTCAGTCATCCATTTCTCGTTGGCTTTTTCTGTCTCGCTTCTTAATTCATTATTTAACCTCCTGTAGATGCGCTTCCCTTCTTCTGTGTTTACAGTTTTTCCATTTCCTGCGATCATCCATCTTGGTTATCATATCTGGTATTACCCATTCTTTCTTTACTTTTTTCCTTTCCTTGTCTCCAAACGTTTCCTTAGCTGCCTTTTTGATCCCATTTTTCCATTTTTAAAACGACCACATCTTCCTTCTGTGCATTTCGCTTCCTGTCCTTGCATCATGGTTTCACAATGTGCATTCTCTAATTTTTCACAATTACCTTTGTCTTTCAGTTTCTCAAAGTTAATGTGCTCTTTCTTCTGTCCTTTCCATGTTCTTTTCAATTTAACTAGAAACTCAGCAACTACTAATATATGATCTGAATAAATATCTGCCCCTGGATAGCTTTTGACACCCTTTAGGCAATTTCGGTATCTTTGTTGTATCATTATGTAATCAATTTGGTATCTTTTGTTGTCAAATCGAGATATCCAAGTATACTATCCTCTTTTGTGGTTATCAAATAGAGTATTTCCAACTACCATGATATTTTCATTGCAGTGTTCCAACAATCTTTTGCCCTCTCCCATTTTTTTCTCCCAGTCCAAATTATCCCAGAGGTTTTCCTTCTGGTCCTTCAAAAACTGCCGCATTCCAGTCACCCATTATAACAACATATGAATTTCTTTTCTCTCTCTCCCTCTCTGCTAAGTTTCCTATCATCTCATAACATTCTACTACCTCTTCATCTGAACGATTACTTGTTGGCACATAGACCTGGATGATAACTAAGTCTTTCTTTTTCCCTTTCAGTCTCATCATCATTATTCTTCCACTAACATATTCAACCTTGATAACCTTGCCCTTCAGTCTTTTACCTATCAAAATTCCAACCCCATACATTCCATTTTTATCTTCACCTGAATAGTACAACCGGAAGTCGTCACTTTCTAGTTCTCCACAATCTCCCCATCTCACCTCACACATTCAGAGTACATCCCATTTGTTTCTTGTCATTTCATGTTTGGAGTTTTCTAATTTCCCTTCCTGGAGAAGGTTTAAAACAAGCCAAGTCCCAATCGTCAATAAGTCTTCCTTCTTCTTCTCCTTCCTTCCTTTTCCATTTGCCTTAATCTCTGGAGTCCTCGTTGTATTCCCCTCCTGGAGATCCTATTGAGGGGAAGCTTTACCTCCGGAGTATTGTACAAGGAGGTCCATCCCGCATATTAGATAATGTATTGATATCCAAGATAATTAAAACTTTTCATCTTCTGCAACGTTGCAATAAATGACAGCTTTTGATCATGTCCAACTCCTCTAAATGCTGTTACTACTGTCTTGTCAGTATAGATCTTCATATTATAGTATTGTCACAATAAGTTCGGTTTGTAGTTTACTTTCAACATTATTTAGAATTATCTGTTCACCAGCAAACCCGCCAGGTTAGCCGAGAGCGATATTGCGTTGCTTCCTAGACTAGGGTAGGCTCGCCCGCCCCGGTTCGAATCCCCTGGTGAATTAGCGACAAGGGCTGGTGTGCCGCCCAGCCTGGATGCGGCTTTTAGGCGGGTTTCCACATCCCACTAGAAAGTATGAGAGAATAAATAGGAAAAAAGAGATTAAGATGGTATGGGTATGTTAAGAGGATGCATGGGCGGAAGAACTAAAGATGGACGGAAAAGATCTCAGGCTGGACCTTAGGGTGGTAAAATATGAGGGTCGACATAGCATCGGTATTTACAAAAAGGACACTATTAGAGATAATATCATTAATAATAACTCATGTTACCCAGGAAAGTACAAGCATACTTTTTTCCATTTAATGCTCTACAGGATGATTAGGCTACCGCTATCAGAACACAATTTTGGAAAAGGACGTAACACATTGAAATATATACTTTATAGAAATGAATTTGATCCACAGGCTGTAATGAGCTTATACAATAACAAATTAAAAGAGAAGGAAAAAACTGATTACTTTGAAATTACCTAGGGAAAAGTAAATGAGAAACAAATCCCAAATATGCATTTCTTCCTTACTGTTGTTAGGTCTCTGAGAAAATTAAACAGTTTTTTAAAAGAATAAATATAATTTTATCATTTCAAAAGGTAACAGGCACCCGCATGAGAGAAAACAAGTACACTTTACGTAACAATGCAGCGAAAATGGAAATATTAAACAGAGTAGGTAAAGGTGGTAACATGAACCTGTTAGAAGCTTGATTTCTTAATGAACAAACTGATTTGATATATTCAAAAGTTTATTCAGTTTACATTCTCCCCCTCCCACTCTTTCACCCTCTATACATGTTTCGATCAAAATAGTTTTGGCAGTGTAACTTTGCATAAATAGCTATTAATGAGTAATGTAAGTAATACCTCATATTAATGATATGTATTTTTTATTGTCATCCAACGTTTTTTATGGTGTTTCAATTGGCAAAATTAGACTGGTGTCCAAAATTAAAGCAACAAATGGTTGTTTCCCCGCCCTGTGTCTAATTCACGATATAATCATACAAGCTGTCAACCAGATGTCCATACGGTCTTTTTCTGCATGGAAGATGGCATTCCAGTCAATGGACAACCATGCCATCCCGATGTCAGATCATCTATAAAACGAGGTAGTTTGCCGGCTAGTCCCACACCCACAATCACTGTGTACAGAGTCGCAGATGGTGAAGTATGGCACAGAGAAGATTCATTTATTTTACTTATGTATCCATAAGTAGACAGTCAGGATTGTATGGTTGTCGTCAACATTAGTATATACAATAGGTACACAAAATTTATAATTATTACAATTGTAATTAATGAATATTGTAACAAATGGTTCAAATGGCTCTGAGCACTATGGGACTTAAATTCTGAAGTCATCAGTCCCCTAGAACTTAGAACTACTTAAACCTAACTAACCTAAGGACATCAAAAACATCCATGCCCGAGACAGGATTCGAACCTGGGACCGTAGCGATCGCGCGGTTCCAGACTGTAGCGCCTAGAACCACTCGGCCACTCCGGCCGGCAATATTGTAACATAAAGATACATTGTTAAACTACTTAATAACACAGTTAATAATTTTTACATATATCTATATATTTACGTCATTCCAAGCAATCCTTGATAGTACAAAAACACTTTTCGAAGAGATTTTTTTTGTGATTTCCTGAAGTTATCTACTTCGCTTATGTCTTTGATCCCTTGTGGAAAATTGTTGAACAATTTAATTCCATTATATAACATGCTACTTTGTGTTTTTGATTTGTTTTCTCGATAGAGGTGTAAGTGTTGTCTGTGTCTGGTTTCATGGGCATGTATGGAACTGTTTATCGGAAAATGGTCAATGTGTTTTTTATGTATATTGTTGTTGTTGTTGTTGTTGTGGTGGTCTTCAGTCCTGAGACTGGTTTGATGAAGCTCTCCATGCTACTCTATCCTGTGCAAGCCTCTTCATCTCCCAGTACCTACCGCAGCCTACATCCTTCTGAATCTGCTTAGTGTATTCATCTCTTGGTCTCCCTTTACGATTTTTACCCTCCACGCTGCCCTCCAATGCTAAATTGGTCATTCCTTGATGCCTCAGAACATGTCCTACCTTCTTCTAGTCAAGTTGTGCCACAAACTCCTCTTCTCCCCAATTCTATTCAATACATCCTCATTAGTTATGTGATCTACCCATCTAATCTTCAGCATTCTTCTGTAACACCAGTAGCCCTCCAGTACTAAATTGGTGATCCCTTACTGTCTGCAAAATGTATTCACACGGAATTGTCAATATACCCAGAGATTTGACTAACTGCGTGCAGTGGGATCTATTGCTACTGTTCGGCCCTTTTTTGAAACTTAAACATTGTTTGACTGTTCTGCTCTGTTGATCCCCAGAAGGATATGCCATAACTAATTATAGAGTGGACATACGCAAAATACACGGTTCTAGTACACGAGACTCTCTGTAGTCGAAGGCCATAGAAAGAACGGAGGCTGTGCGGGGTAGCCCTACGGTCTAGGGCGCCTTGCCACGGTTCGCACGGCTCCCCCCATCGAAGGTTCAAATTCTCCCTTGGGCATGGGTGTGTGTGTTGTCGTTAGCGTAAGTTAGTTTAAGTTAGATTAAGTAGTGTGTCAGCCTAGGGACCGATGACCTTAGCAGTTTGGTCCCATAGAACTTACTACAAATTTCCAAATTTATAAAGAACGGAAGCTGGACAGTCACAAACTCATGTGGTCCGATGGCTTAGTGTAAATCACACTGTTGTTTCTTGGATGTGACGGCAGTTTATAGAGACCAAAACTGTATCCCGAATACCAGGGCAGGGCCGAGCACGTGTGGCTTCAGAAGAGAGGACCTTCATTGGCTGTAAGGACACGATAGTACCGCCTTAGTACTGCGCGGCGACGAGCATGTGAGCTCGCAGCATCCACTGGACGTGTTGTATCGAGGCAAACGGTGCACAGAAGTTTCGGCAGAGTGGCCTTTACTGTCGGAGACCTACTGTATACCTTTGACGCGTCTTCACAGAAGGGAACGTGTTGAGTGGAGTCAACAACATGCCATCTGGCCAGTCGAACAGTGGGACAATGTTGTATCCTCAGATGAGTCCCGATTTAGCCTCCAGAGTGATTCTCGATGGATTCGCATCTGGAGGGAACGTGAAACACAATTTCGAGACCCAGACATGGTGGAAAGAGACCGAGATCGTGGAGGATCCCTAATGATGTGGGCAGGGATTATGTTTGCCACTCGAACTTCTATTCATGAAACTGTACGTGTGAATCGACAGGGTTTAACTGCTGTCAGGTATCGTGACAAGTTCTTATCACCTCGTTTGCGTTTGTAGCGAGATGCAGTGGGCCCAGACTTCGTATTGATGGACGATAATGCTCGACCTCGTAGAGCACAGATGGTTTATGTTTTCTGGGAAACGGAAGACACTGCACGCATGGCGTGGCGTGCTTGCTCTCCCGATTTGAATCCCATAGAGCATATCTGGGACACACTAGGGAGATGGCTTGCATCACGTCAGCATCCACCAACCACTCTCCAACACAGCGAGCAGATCTACAAGAAGAATGGGCGTTATTGCCTCAACAAGAGATTGATGACATCATTCACAGTATTCCCCCTCGTTGTCAGGCCTGTATTGCTGCCACAGGTGGTCACACCCCATATTGAGCACATTAACCAGTTGCCGGAATGTGTGTGCAAAGTTGGAAAAAACGAAGAACATTTTTGTCTACCGTTATGTACGTTGCAGTTGTTTACGTTCTGAATTCTTTGCATTGATTCTACTTTACTATCCTCTGTTTATACTGTTTTGTGGCAAAATAAACGCATCCTTTCAAAATTTCCATTTGTTGCTTTAATTTTGGACACCAGTGTTTAATGATTACCTATCGGTATACAGTGTTTTTAAGTTACTTAGTCCGCAGCTCGTGGTCGTGCGGTAGCGTTCTCGCTTCCCACGCCCGGGTTCCCGGGTTCGATTCCTGGCGGGGTCAGGGATTTTCTCTGCCTCGTGATGACTGGGTGTTGTGTGATGTCCTTGAGTTAGTTAGGTTTAAGTAGTTCTAAGTTCTAGGGGACTGATGACCATAGATGTTAAGTCCCATAGTGCTCAGAGCCATTTGAACCATTTTTTGTAAGTTACTTAATGTGGTTAAACCATAGTTCCTAGTTGTGTTCTTAACGTCTCATACCGTGGACATCCCCCCCCCCCCCCAAATATATATGCTGTTGCTGACGCCTTTGATACGTGGGTTTTATATGTCTCACGTCTCTCCCACCATTTTTACAATTTTACAATTCCGTGATGTAGAAATGTTTAGCTACTTTTAATATGTATCTTGCATTTGCCGTTAGAACCACCTACAAAAATGTATCCACACACATAGTATAAATATTAAGTAATATGTGTGTACACCATGGGATAGGCCGTGGAGATGTAGAGTATACTTTACTTATATCTCTGACCCCTTCCCCCTCTTTTTAAACTCTTTGAGTTTTATGAAGTAGGAATAACTTCACAGTTGGGTCGTTTGGATATGATAACATATGTGTACATATTAGATGCTGATGGATAATATAAAGTCTATTAGGCATATACCAGGTTCAAGTTACTGGTAAATTAGTTTAATAAAATTGGTTAGTTATGAACAGTAGGTCACACATGTTGTAAGAATATGAATAATTACAGTTTCGTATGACACTATTATGAGTGATTGTAGTGTTGGTTGTCCCAATTGCTTACACTGTGTTTATCCCTGAACTTCTGATATGGACTTGACATTGGAATTGTTTCGGTTGTTGTATGGTTTTTATGTTCTGTTTTTAGTGGTCTTGCGTCTTGTAATGTTTCAACATTACATGTATATATTAATTTTTTATAATGGTGTTCTCACCAAATCGTTGGTTTCTTAAGATATTGTAACGTAACTGTATTTTTTTAATGGTATCATGCTATTACTGCATTACATAACATTACATGCAGAATGCTGTTCTTCATTTGGTTACACTATTTGTATCATCAGACCTCTGACATGATTTTGAGTTTGAGTTGTTTTGCTACTGCCAGTCTGAATGATTCATGATAGTTGGATCGCCTAATGTAACTGTTCAGTATTACATAACTATGTACATTTTTATATGGTGTAATTCTTACCAAATGGTCAGTTTGTTTCTATCAAGTGGCATTGTAGTACCATGTCATACTGCAACAGTATCACGTGACTGTTGTATTCCATATTATTGTATGTGTCTCTGTACGTTTTTGTATCTGGTGGTTTTCACAAAACTGTTGGTTTGTTTTATCATGTGACATTATATCATGTAACATTGTAATAGTATCATGTGACTATTATATTACATAACATTGTATTGAAAAGAAGTGAAGAAGAAAATAAAAAAATAACCATAATAAGAAGGAAACAAATTATTTTTAAAAAAAGATGAAAAAGAAAAGAAAATGTACTGAGAAAAATATATATTTTTACACATTTGTACCTTCTTTTGTTCTATTTGGTTTATTGCAATTTGGGTGCATATGTATCTCTCTGTGATTGTGAACTTGTTCTTTGTCCTTATGTTTGAATTTGGCTTGTAGCTTCTTTGATCAAACCTTGTGTGTTAACCTACTCGGTGTTGTTGTGCCTGAGCAATGGTACTGTGTACTTACTGCTGTTACATGTTGTCTTGTCTTCAACGTTTTCTGTTTGCTTGAGCCGGTAATATGGCGTTAAGTATGATTTTAACGTTTTCATGTCAATAATGGAGTATACTTTTCTGTTTAAATAGCATGTGCGGCATGTGAAGTTGTCACAATAGATATTTTTCATAAGTATATTTAATTTTTCCGACTAATAATTCCGATAAAAATGTAATTTGTGTTGATATCCACAGTCTTCACTCTTATTTCTATTTTCGTGCTAGCACTGTCAATATTGCTCAAAACCGGTAGTGAATAAATATATTGTAAGGTAGCACAGTGTGTATCATGCATTTCTCCAAGTACATAGAGGTTAATATTTGGGACGGCATTCTTGGTGGTTGAATGGACCATACATTCTTACATTCCGACTCAACAGACGGAGATATCGCATCTTCATGCAATATATTTTCCTAAAACTGTTGGAGGATGTACCTCTGAACATTAGACAAAGGATGAACTTCAACATTATGGGGCACCAGCCTATTTCAGCATTGCCGTGAGGAATCGTCTAATAGCTACCTTTCGGAATCGATGGATCGGCCTAGGTGGCCACGTGACCTGGCCACCCACGTCATCTGAATTCATGTGTCAGGCTTATTACTCTTTGGACATAAGAAACAAATGGTGCATATGGAGTATGAAACCGATATGGAAATTGAAGAACACCTCGTCGCTAGAATTGCCGTCGCTGATGGTACCACTGGATGCATGCCAGTAATTTCGAACAATACGACAGTCAATTATCCGACGATGTACTCCGTGCATACAGGAAAATGGGTGCACTTTCGTGCGCTTTCTGTGAATGTTACTGCTTTAATTATCATACCAAACTATCTTCTGTATAAATCGTCCGTAGCATCAGAAATTGTCGCCAGGAAGTATATATATACCGTAACTAAATGTATTTGTTTTGATGTTCTCTACCTTTAGTATCAATTTAAACGAATAGTTTTCGAACACCTTGTATAATCGTCAGCAATGTACACGAGTTTTTAAAGTTCTCTGGGTTTCTAAATCACTCTACAATATCCTTGAAAACTTTTCCAGAATGTAACATCTCGTGGGAGCGAGAAAAGTCAGCCCCACACTTCTCAGTTGAGAGAAAATACATTAGCTGACGCACGACATCGGAAAGTGGATTAGGGTTCATACAACTCAGGGATCGAGACATGGCTGCACGATCCGTTACAGCCATGCGGATAAGATGCCTGTCATCTCGACTGCTAGTGATACGAGGCCGTTGGGATCCAGCACGGCGTTCCGTGTTACCCTCCTGAACCCATCGATTCCATATTCTGCTAACAGTCATTGGATCTCGATCAACGCGAGCAGTAATGTCGCGATCCGATAAACCGCAATCGCGATGGGCTACAATCCGACGTTTATCAAAGTCGGAAACGTGATGGTACGCATTTATCCTCCTCACACGAGGCATCACAACAACGTTTCTCCAGGCAACGCCGGTCAACTGCTGTTTGTGTATGAGAAATCGGTTGGAAACTTTCCTCATGTCAGCACATTGTAGGTGTCGCCACCAGCGCCAACCTTGTGTGAATGCTCTGAAAAGCTAATCATTTGGATATCACACCATCTTCTTCCTGTCGGTTAAATTTTGCTTCTGTAGCACGTCATCTTCGTGGTGTAGCAATTTTAATGGCCAGTAGTATATATTTTAATAACATTTGAATAACGTAGTGAAGAGAAATCCGTTCATGTGGTTTGAGAATCCCTCTGAATGTACGCCCAGCAAAATGATTCGGGCTGTCCAGTTCATTTCTATACAAGGGCTGTACAATAAATTCTAGACGAGGTGCCATACATGAGTGTTGTGTTCCACACCACTATCCCTGCCGGGTAGTCTGCCCGTCCATCAGGCCGGCGTGCAGGCTTTGCCCACATCAAGGCAAAGCCAGCGCTGCTTGTACTTCGGCGGTTTTCCACAGATGCGACCAATGGCAGCCGCACTGCTTTGCACGCCTCATCGCATTCAGCAGTCGGGCGGAGGGACGACATCGCCACGTCTGAGAAGCCAACGAGTGGGACACACTTTATCGCGCAGCGCCCATCCCTCGGCTTGCAGATTCCTAGTATCAATTCGCTCGGCTATTTAACTCGTGCCCCAGTGAGTTAGTTGCAGTTCGTATCTAGTCTGTGAGTGTTTCGTATGAAGTAGGAGTGTTAGCAGCAGCCTGAAGAGAGGAACTCCCAGTCTGGAGTCAGCAGTCTAGAGTACGTAGTCCACGAGGATAGCAGCCGCCGCAGCTGATAGCTCTCAGCGATGTTGGTAACGGCCTTAACTCTGGTCGGCGCTTACTTCTGGGAAGTGACTCTATTGTGTATTGGTCTCATCCTGGAAAGATCCATTTTAATATCCATCTTAAACTGGATGTTATGGTTTGTGTATGTTGCAAGAAATGAATGTTGATGTACATTGTACTGATTAATTTGGTAGTGCTGTTCCACACTCCAGTCACTACAGTGGCTCCGTGATATGGGGCGACCAGCTACACGTCAGATAGTTCGAATAGATGTCGATGCGAGAAAAGAAGGGAGGAATAGAGCTTAAGAAAAGGCACTCCGTCTTCAGGCCACAAGTGGCCCATCGGGACCATCCGACCGCCGTGTCATCCTCAGGTGAGGATGCGGATGGGATGGGCGTGTGGTCAGCACACCGCTCTCCCGGCGGTTATGATGGTTTTCTGTGACCGGAGTCGCTACTATTCGATCGAATAGCTCCTCAATTGGCATCATGAGGCTCAGTGTACCCGAAGAATGGCAACAGCGCATGGCGGCCTGGATGGTCACCCATCCAAGTACCGGTCACGCCCGACAGCGCTTAACTTCGGTGATCTCACGGGAACCGGTGTATCCACTGCAGCTTAAGAAGTACAATTTAATTTGTGGTCGCAATTCCTACAATGTTTAAAGTTTACGATAATTTTTTTAGTGAACTATATGGATAAACTACAACTTTTTTTGATCAGTTTGTGGCACACTCTGATGAAAATGTCACTAAAAAAAGCCACTGGCATCTCGATAAACTTTGTATTTTCATTTGATAGCGTAGTGAGCCTTAGCCAGTTGACTAGTAATTCATTTACAGCCTCACTGAAAGAACAACGGACTCATCACCTAAGTGCTACTTCTGTGCAGGGACGAGAGCATCACTTGAAGACACTTCAGAAGTTCAGTGTTTTGGTTCGCTGCAGCAAGGCACAAATAGTCCCTCACACGTCCTTCTATTCCACTACAAATAGACAGTTACCTGCAATCTATGGGAACACAGGGGCAGTTGCGTGCAATCTGTGGTAACACAGGGATAGTTTCATACAGTCTGTGATAATACAGAGGAGAGATTCGCAAAAACGCGTTCGCACTGAATATTAATTTACATCACACTCAGTTGAGAGCGTTATGTCACGTTGATGGATCGTCGTAAGAGGCTGAACAAATAAACGGCTCACTTTACGGTGTAAGCTTAAGGTGATCAAGACACGCACAAAATGCTGTCCTTAGGAGTAATATACGTACCTGTATTCTGAGACCAAACGATAGAACCTATCTTTGGTTTATTAGATGAAGTTAATTCAGTCGACAAAACAGATTTCTGAAATGATGACGTTTTCTTTTTGTAGTGTCTGCTGACTCCAGAGCGGAGAGAGCAAATGAGACTTTCACGCAGATGAAACAATGGTTTGTGGACAATAAATTACGAATAGCTGAAAAAGTTACTTACCCGCAGCTTACAGGTAGCCTCGCTGTAACCAAAAGCCATGCTGTTAGGTAGCATGGCATTTCAATAAAAAGAAATAATGTATGAAGCTATCCAGGTGTGTTCGTCGATGAGAAAAAAAAAAATTCGGCACACATTGTGACATTTTTGCAGAGGGCAGTCTAGGTTATGGACATGATAGCTTGCGCCAGCACTGCATATTATAAAATACCTCTTCGCGCTGTGCGCCGGCCACTGTGGCCGAGCGGTTCTAGGCGCTTCAGTCCGGAACACCGCTGCTGCTACGGTCGCAGGTTCGAATCCTGCCTCGGGCATGGATGTGTGTGATGTCCTTAGGTTATTTAGGTTTAAGCAGTTCTAAGTCTAGGGGACCGATGACCTCAGATCTTAAGTTCCATAGTGCTTGGAGCCATTTGAATTTGTGAAAGTTGAACGACTAGCCCTCCTGGAAGAACGGATATTGTGGGGAAATGACTTTGCCAAGGCCTGTGGAATGTTTGAGAAAGAAATTTTCACTCTGCAGTGGAGTGTGCGCTGATTTGAAACACCCCACAGGCTATGGCTAAGCCATGTCTTGGCAATACTCTTTCTTCTAGGAATGCTAGTCTTGCAAGTTTCACAGGAAAGCCTCTGTGGAGGTTGGAAGGTAGGAGACGAGGTAATGGCGGAAGCAAAACTGTGAGAAATAGCAATAAATAAATTATTTATAAAATTATCGTATATCCTGTTTCCTCATTTATAAATAGTGTAACTGTACGTTTTCAAGTTCTCTCTCTGTGTTGTTATTATATTCCAGTTATTTCCTTCTTATGAGAGCTGCCATTCATCACGCCAATACTAAGGAGTTCTACAGTTCTTATCCTTATTCTCAGTCGTATGGAATCATATTTTTGGGCACATAAATAACCCAAACTAAAGTTTTCTGAGTCAAAATGCGGATAATACATCTATTTGTTTGCGATTTCAAGAACGACATGCAGAGGTCTGTTAAAGGAACTGTGAATACTAATTAAATCTTCTCACTATGCTTATTCTTTAATAAAATTTATCATAAATAATATAAATCATTTATAAACCAAGATCACTTCGTGGAATCTAAGCCACAAATAAGAATGGTCTACATAAAGAATTTAAGTCACTTACTTTAGTCCAGAAAAATATCCATTGTTTCATTAAGTTATCAGGTGCCATAAAACATATAGCTACTAATGAAAAACAGTTTAAAAGGAGGTTAAGAATTTATTGGTGACGAAATCTTTCGATTTGTAATAATATCTACTCCGTGCAAATAATTTGTTGTTATAGATGTTGCTGAAGTTAATTTGTAACAAAAACAAATAGATCCCTGTGACTAACTGGTCACCTGAATATTACTCTTAGAACTTGAACTGCGCACATGGAACTTGTTCAGAATTCAAGAGAAAGCTTTTCAATTTTTCATTTGTTAACTGAAATGTAGCCATTTTAAAAATAAATCTACCAATGATATTAACAAATTGCGTTTAGCCTAATGGTTAGGGATTTGAAAGGTTTGGAACTGTGTATTGATGTTCAACTGTAAGGTAATTAAAAACAAAGTGCACATTTTCTCATGATAGTAGAAATTACTATAAAGCAGTGATCAAATGTGTAGCACCCTGCAATAAATTTGTATGGACCAAATGTCATTCGCATCTCAGCGGTTAGGTAAATTTCTTAAACAGTCACTAAATCTAATACCACAGTCGGCATATTTGCCTACCTTCTATGTACAGTAAAATCTCAATACACGAAATGAAAACTTACTATTAAAACCACTTCTGTCGTTACAAAGTTTACTTTGGCACAATGATTTCCACACAATATACCTTCAGCAGAGAAGAACCACAATGCAACATATTGTTAAGTGAGTAAAAGTAGTGTAAATATTTAAGAACACTTACTTTTCAAATCAAGTATAAAACTACACTTTCACTTTCTGTCAAGGTGTTTTCCTCGTTAATCGAACCGGGTTATGGAAACTTATAACTTTCTTTCAGTATGACAGAAATATCTTGTGAACATGTTAATTTCTGTCAGGAATCAAATCCTAGTTTGTCAGTTACTGTATTAAATTTATCACGATATCAGGGTTTTCGGCAGACAAATTTCTCTCCTCTCTCTCTCTCTCTCTCTCTCTCTCTCTCTCTCTCTCTCTCTCTCTCTTTCTCTCTCTCTCCCTCTTCCTTTCGCCGCAGCTTTTACTTCCTCCCCTTTATGTATGTTTAATACAGAATACTTTTATATTTGCAGGTAAAAGATCATGCAGAAAATGTTGAACTAATAGTACTGCTGAAGAAATAAATGCTGGTTGGGAAAGCAGCTCGTATGACTCAACATGATTGCTGAAGGCAGACGAACATTGTAGAACCTCTGCTACAGCTTGACTGCAAACTGTGCGAACGCATGCCATGCTGCTTAGAATCCTAATGCTTCAACTACCAACTAAACAGTGGCCAGGAAATGTACATAAGCTCAGAGAGATTTTATTCAAGTTAATGATCTTTTCCAACTCCAGAAACAACTCATAGTGGAAGGAAAAACATAATTATGCATACATGAACCACGTGGCATTCTTTACTATCACATTACAAAGAATTTACCTACAAATTGTTCAAGAAAGCTACCAAAATATCGACAATAGCTAAATGTTTGATTCACACTGCCAGAAAAGTGTAACACCCTCAAGGGTACAGTGATTCCTGGGTATGATGTATGGGTACGGAGGGCTTGTAATGTCAGTAATCCATTTGTGGTGGTCATAGGCAGTCAGATGGAGCCGTCTGGTTTCACTCTGCAGCAAGTGACTGTGTGAGTTCAGAGGTGAACAGTGTTTGGAACATCCATACTAGGGTACAACCATGCCCCTCACTCCAGTTTAACAGCTTCAGCCATTTGAATGGGGTCACATTGTGGGCCTGCATGAAGCTGGATGGACGTATCAACGGACTGCTGCCCATGTTGGGCACAATGTATTGGTAGTATGTCGTTGCTTTCAGCAGTGGTGTGTGGAACACTCCCACACCTCTGGACCATGTTCTGGACGTCTGTATAGTGCAGACGCACGTCGAGATCGATGCGTTGTGCGAGCAGCGGTGGCCGAACGTCATCCATGGACGAAACCCGGGTACGAGTCGTACCTGCCGTATCATCAGGGTCCATTGGGAACCGTCTGCTTGCGGCAGCATAAAGGTCGCGTGTGCCTCTGGGCGAGCTACCATCCACACTACGTCACCGCCAAGCGCGACTGCTCTGGTGTCTTGAAACAGTCGACTGGAGAGCGGTATGGCTCTGTTGGGTTCAGTGATAAGAGTAGGTTCGGTCTTGATCGAATGATGGACGTACAAGTACACGTCGGCCCATTCCGAAGTGCAATTTTCACGACTCACACAACTCCCATTGTGTGAAGGACCATCACTTACTATTCTCGGTCACATTTGGCATTTCTACAGGCTAATGTAACTAGTGACCGTTAAATTGCGCAAGTTGTTTTCTCCGTGCTGCTACCAGTTTTTCGACTGGAAGGTAATGTGCTTTTTTCAGTAGGACAATGCAATTTCACATCCGGCTGCTGGGAAGTAATGTTTTCTTCGTGGCGTACAACAACTGCCCTGACCGGCATGATCACTAGATCTCTCGCGAATCGAACACGTACGGGACATAGTGAAGCAGGAACTTGCTCGTTTCCCCGTGCCTCCAAGAACCATCGCCGCACTGCAACAAAAGGCGTAAAATGCTTGGGACAGTCTATCGTAGGATACCATTCGGCAGCTATATGATCGTTTCATGCGACAATACACGACTACGTTTCTGCCAGAAGGAGTAAATTATACATTGATGCAAATGTTTGCCGGCCGGCGTGGCCGTGCGGTTCTAGGCGTTTCAGTCTGGAACCGCGAGACCGCTACGGCCGCAGGTTCGAATCCTGCCTCGGACATGGATGTATGTGATGTCCTTAGGTTAGTTAGGCTAGTTAGGTTTAAGTAGTTCTAAGTTCTAGGGGACTGATGACCTCAGATGTTAAGTCCCATAGTGCTCAGAGCCATTTGAACCATTTGCAAATGTTTGGGCACTCTTTATTGTGACGTGCGTTTCATTTGGTACGAATTTGTTACAATGATGAACTACCCGTGACGTCACTTGTCAATAAAATAAATTCATGCTTGTGGGTGCTACACTTTTCCTTCCCGGTAGAGCATTTATCTTGCTTTCGATTTGTATGAACTACTGAGAAATCACTTTTTGGACTACCCGAATCAATGCTGAGTATGCACATCGATCTCCTCCAGTAAGAACGTGTCAGCACAGGGCTGCACACGCAGAGCTACGCATCCAGCCCCGAATAAAAAAATGGTTCAAATGGTTCTGAGCACTATGGGACTTAACATCTGTGGTCATCAGTCCCCTAGAACTTGGAACTACTTAAACCTAACTAACCTAAGGACATCACACACATCCATGCCCGAGACAGGATTCGAACCTGCGACCGTAGCGGTCTCGCGGTTCCAGACTGAGGCGCCTAGAACCGCTCGGTCACACCGGCCGGCTGCGCCCCGAATAAGAACGACAAGCACGTCTCTCCTGTTTACCTTTATCCTATTTAAAAACTGTCCATGGTTTCTGACACGGGACTGCACCAAGCCCTCATTGATCGACGTTCTGCTCTCAAAAGAACGAGACCTAGACTTCCCTTCACAACTAGCCAAAGACTGTCCTCGCTTCAGAACAACGATTACTGGGCACCGAATATGTTCAGTGTGCTCGCGAGTTACAAAAAGCGAAAAACACTAAAGGATGAAAACTAACCTTTGTGATGAGCAACTTTCTCAGAACAGTATGCAAAATATAAGTACTGATCTAACATTTTACTGGTACAAAACGTAGACTAATTATTTGTGCATATACATAAATATGTCATTACTGGAAGCTGTTTAACTTAATACGTTAATAATGAATACAAGTAAATTGGAATCCATTGCATACCGATGGTGCACAGCGACCGTTGAATTTTCAAATGTAAGGGAGGGCAGCAATCACAGAAATCCGTAATTTATTGCAGATCTAGATTTCAACTTCCTGGGAACTTGCATCGATGATGACTGATACAGTCGACATCCAGATCTGCAATTTATTACGGATTTCTGCGACTGGCTGCTGCCCTGTACATCTGAATACAAGTGTTTCTGCCTAGCTTTAGTCATCTACAGAGTTCCTGTAACTGATACACAGGTGGCTCTGACACATTCTCTTGTGCACCTTGAGGTGTGGCAGTGATCTGCTGTTTCACTGACGCTAAAGTTAACTAACATAGTCAGTAGAGTAAGAGAAGAAATGATAGTGGAACATACCTGTACCCTCAGTAATTGCAGCTTTTAACATAACGTTGATCGGTGCAAATCGCATCTTAATCCGACCTTTAGATAGGTAGATACCTGATTTTTAACGGAGCGTGCGCATCAGAATTCGCTGTGGTGCGTGACGGCCGGATCCGACCACCTTGCAGTGCTGAGGAATACTGGACATCCGGTAAACATGGAAGCCACTCATAGCGGTGACGGAGCGAAGCTTAGGAGGGTTCTGGAGTCGTAGTGCTGGGATACTACCGGTAAAAATGGAAACGTACTGGAGCAGACAGGTGACTGGAGTCAACTCACACTCTCAAGGGTGCTGGAGCAAAAGTGGTCCATGAACATTGCACAATTGTAAATTTATTTCAAGCAGTGTTACTAGAGAGTTGGTACTATGAGAATTGGCGTGTAGCATTGTCGTATCAAAATTCTGTATCTTAGGAAATGTAACGAGTCACGTCACAAACGGAATGATCAGGATGTTGACAACGTACTTGTAGCTAATGTCAGTTCCAGTTCACTGACGCAATAAGCCTTTTGATCGTTCATCTTACGTTGGCAAAGCGTAGTAAGTGATTGTAACTGATGTTTCGAGTGATATTTTTTACTGTGACGATACATACAGCATTAGATGTTGGTAGCTTAGATGAAAGGAGCTTCTATAGCGTCGTTAAGTCATCTTTCATTTTCGTGATGGAATGTAGGATGACTTTTATAATCCCGTTGTAAGCCGTTTTGGTCGCGAGTGTGGGTGTCCGTTTTTATTGTCTTGGACCGTGGAGTGCGCAGTTGCCAAGCATATACAGAACTAGCCTGACGTTTCGTTTTCAAGGTACAGCGTGGCAGCAGTATTCTTTTGATCTCAGATGGGAGTCATAGTTAATTTAAAAGCGTTTCTTATCAATTGGAATTAGCGTCTACCGTGTAGGCCCTGAGAATTGTGGTGCATGGCAGCCATATCTTTACACGCGTCTTGTTACTACTGTACCCCAAACGAATTGGACGACGTAGGGTCTCAACAATTTCGTGTGTTTCTGACAGCGTTGCGTGTTATTTATTTGATGCTGTACAACGGTCTTCGCGAGTTATGTTGAGTTAGTGCTGATAGTATCTATGCTACACAACTTGGAGTGCAATGTAAGAATGAGTGCAGCCCAGAATATGGCAGGTCGGTTTTAACAGGTAGAGAGCGTGCGGATAGACTTCTAGCGCACAAACCTAGGAGGTAGTCTTCATGTACCCCTGTTATTCCTCCTCTTATGGGTGCAGACAGCTAACCTTTGCTGGCGTCTTCTTTTTGGTGTGTTCCTCCTATCCATTCTAAATCGATGCACTAATTATTTATTCATAGCTACAGGGAGCGAGACATTTGAAAGTAGTGACGTTCCAAATAAATACACTAAATAGTAATGGATATAGAGGTTTTACATTGCAATCTGGCCTCATCATACGCACTCCACATAAGCAATGATTCAGTTACACCTATGGCTCTGACCTGTTCTTGCGACTGTTACACATTCATTTATGAGTTGAGGTTCAAATGGCTCTGAGCACTATGGGACTTAACATCTCAGGTCATCAGTCCCGTAGAACTTAGAACTACTTAAACGTAACCAACCTAAGGACATCACACACATCCATGCCGAAGCAGGATTCGAACCTGCGACCGGAGCGGTCGCGCGGTTCCAGCCTGAAGCACCTAGAACCGCTCGGCCACAATGGCCGGCTATGAGTTGAGGTGTAGATATATTACAGACTCCACTGACGAGCTTCTTACTAGAACCAACTGATGGTTATAGTTTTATTAATGTCAAATAACTTGAATGTTATGTAAAATCAGACATTTAGCACATCTTCGTTGCGGTGATGCAATGTGCGTAAGTTAAGTGTTGCAAATTGTGTTCTGTTTGACTATCTGTGGAGAAAACAGCCTAAGAATTATCTTGTGTGCTTTACTGTAGCGACATTTATACGTTTGTAACGCTTATGATAGTACCTTTATGATAAGAATACGTTCAGGATTTTGACCAATTGTATGTTTACATCCATTTCACTCTGGATCTGTGGAAGCACCATTAGCATATAAAATGTTTTGTATGTGCTACGTATTTTTGTCACTATGGCATGTTCTACGTCGTCGAGGACCTCCTCCCTGTAGATCTATGTAAAGAAGTAAGCTTACCGCACAAAAGTTAGTTAGTCCAGTATGTACGCACAGATGAATCATTAAACCTTCACAGATGGAACAGCGGTTGAGTCACGTGCTCAGCCACTTCCGTCCTGCCTCTACGTGGGCATAAGGTAATAGTGATCAGTTAGACACTTATATTTCAAGCGGACAGTGTACGAAACGTGGGTAAATATTAGTGGCAAAAAAGAGCAGTGGTGTTTGGCCGTAACCACGGCCATACGGTCTGTATAGTTGCTGCATTTGCTGGAGTTTCGCGGCGGACTCTTCAACGTGTCTGCAATCACTGATGTAACACACGTGGCCTCGAAACACGACGACAGAATTGTGGTCGGAAAAAGTCCTGACCGAGAAGGACCGGAGACGCACTTCACGGCTTGCGAGTCAAAGTCGCTTCCAAACTCGACAGGGACTGTTGCAGGCAGTGAACGAAAGTCCTTCCTCTTCCGTTAGCGAGAGAACTTTGCGACCCGAAGTACATGCAATGACCATTAGTAGTCGGTCACCTCGCAAGAGGCCGTTGCTCACACATGCACATAATGAGAACAACACCCAAAGTTCATCGAGCTGGAAGAATATGTGACTGGTTACCTATTAGACCTCTATATCTAGAATGGGCTGGAAAATCACCTGAATTAACCTAATGGAAAACATGTGGGACATGGAGCAGCGGGTAAAACGCCGACATTAGTACCCCGCAGTTTGGTGAAATTGAGCGATCAGCTCCTCAGCGTTTGGCTTAACCTCGATGCGACGTACCTGAACATCCTTGTGGACTGACATCCTAACGGAATCCAGGCGGCTGTCAAGTCCGGGGCGTAAATATACATCTTCCTATCTATTTACCTAGCAACGATAGTTTCCTATCCCTTAGTCAGCGAACAGTTTCACACGGTTTCAGAGTCCTTCTGATTCTATTTTAGGATGGACACTCGCCATCAAGTATCCCTGCATGAGCAAAGGAACTCTTAGAGCTTATCGCATAGGGTAATGTTGTGTCAATCGTACTACAGCCCAAGTCGCACTCCAGTAATATTCGATTCCATATTTACAAACTGCGACATAAAATGATATAAATCTGAAATGAACAGCCGTGCGAGTAAGGAAAAACTACTCAGCGATACGCTGGCTGTCGTGGCAGAAAAAGATTTAACGGGTAAGTTTGTTTGACTGTTTCTATTACACTCCTGGAAATGGAAAAAAGAACACATTGACACAGGTGTGTCAGACCCACCATACTTGCTCCGGACACTGCGAGAGGGTTGTACAAGCAATGATCACACGCACGGCACAGCGGACACACCAGGAACCGCGGTGTTGGCCGTCGAATGGCGCTAGCTGCGCAGCATTTGTGCACCCCCGCCGTCAGTGTCAGCCAGTTTGCCGTGGCATACGGAGCTCCATCGCAGTCTTTAACACTGGCAGCATGCCGCGACAGCGTGGACGTGAACCGTATGTGCAGTTGACGGACTTTGAGCGAGGGCGTATAGTGGGCATGCGGGAGGCCGGGTGGACGTACCGCCGAATTGCTCAACACGTGGGGCGTGAGGTCTCCACAGTACATCGATGTTTTCGCCAGTGGTCGGCGGGAAGGTGCACGTGCCCGTCGACCTGGGACCGGACCGCAGCGACGCACGGATGCACGCCAAGACCGTAGGATCCTACGCAGTGCCGTAGGGGACCGCACCGCCACTTCCCAGCAAATTAGGGACACTGTTGCTCCTGGGGTATCGGCGAGGACCATTCGCAACCGTCTCCATGAAGCTGGGCTACGGTCCCGCACACCGTTAGGCCGTCTTCCGCTCACGCCCCAACATCGTGCAGCCCGCCTCCAGTGGTGTCGCGACAGGCGTGAATGGAGGGACGAATGGAGACGTGTCGTCTTCAGCGATGAGAGTCGCTTCTGCCTTGGTGCCAATGATGGTCGTATGCGTGTTTGGCGCCGTGCAGGTGAGCGCCACAATCAGGACTGCATACGACCGAGGCACACAGGGCCAACACCCGGCATCATGGTGTGGGGAGCGATCTCCTACACTAGCCGTACACCACTGGTGATCGTCGAGGGGACACTGAATAGTGCACGGTACATCCAAACCGTCATCGAACCCATCGTTCTACCATTCCTAGACCGGCAAGGGAACTTGCTGTTCCAACAGGACAATGCACGTCCGCATGTATCCCGTGCCACCCAACGTGCTCTAGAAGGTGTAAGTCAACTACCCTGACCAGCAAGATCTCCGGATCTGTCCCCCATTGAGCATGTTTTTGGGACTGGATGAAGCGTCGTCTCACGCGGTCTGCACGTCCAGCACGAACGCTGGTCCAACTGAGGCGCCAGGTGGAAATGGCATGGCAAGCCGTTCCACAGGACTACATCCAGCATCTCTACGATCGTCTCCATGGGAGAATAGCAGCCTGCATTGCTGCGAAAGGTGGATATACACTGTACTAGTGCCGACATTGTGCATGCTCTGTTGCCTGTGTCTATGTGCCTGTGGTTCTGTCAGTGTGATCATGTGATGTATCTGACCCCAGGAATGTGTCAATAAAGTTTCCCCTTCCTGGGACAATGAATTCACGGTGTTCTTATTTCAATTTCCAGGAGTGTACATTTAATCGCTCATTTGTAAGCAATTTCAGAGAAAAACATAATAAGGTACTTGTTTTCTGTCATGTATATTTTCGGGGTACTTTGCCATTTATTTGAGCATAATCAAATTGCACAAAACTTTGAGGTTATGTCTGTTGTTCTGGTTTGAATCCATAGAGTTCGCACTGCCTACGTCGTACCTGTGGAGAATTCGTTAATTGTACCGGTACGACTTCCGCGTTGATGGAAATTACGTACCAATTAAAAATTGTGTGTTTCAATGTTACCAATAATACGAAGATAGCGTACAATAAGTGGAACCAAGAGGATACGAGCGACGCGGAATGGTGAAATTGGATTTAATGAAGCAAGCAGAAGACGCAACGATATATGAAAAGTCTACACTGCGTCGTCATTTGAAGCAATTAAATAAAATATCAAAATTTGGAAGACATAATGATATGGCAGTAGAGATGGTAGATGAATTAACATAGCACATACATAATTTACAGAGTAACTATTAACAAATTAAATAAATCTGACTACCAGGTTGCTGAGAAATATCTACCGCCTCGTTTCAGTAAAGAAAAAACAGATATTCGGTAATAAATGGTATTACAGGTTTATGGAAGGTCATTCCACTTTGTCCTTGGGAGTTCCCGAAGCAATATCGATGGCACGATAGAAAGGGTTTATTAAAAAGCGTGTTAATGAGTTTTTTTGATAAATACGGGGAAATTCTAGACGAACATGAGTTTTCTGCTAAGCAGATATGTAACGTGGATGAAACCATGTTATCCACAGTTCACAAAACGTCTAAAGTAATTTCCCGAAAAGGCAAACACCAAGTGGGAGCAATCGCAAGCGGAGAAAGGGGTCTTACGACGACATGTGTACGTGCAATGAATGCAGTAGTCGAAGTCATACATTCCAATGTTAACATTTAAGCACAGCAGACTGAACGATGTCTTAAAAAGTGGAACTCCACCAAACACAGTATCTGGATGCTTGACAAATTGTTGGATAACAATAGAACTATTTGTCCAACGGCTAGGACATTTCGTAAAACGTACAAAAGTAGAAAAAAGGTACCAGAAACAAATTTTGCTTTTACTGGGTAGACACATCACACACACCTAAAATTTAAAGGCAGTTCAGCTGGCTTGTGATTATGCTATGATCCTATCATTTCCTGCTCATACGACTCATAGTACACAGACATTGGACAGATCATCCTTTAGAACTTGAAAAACCAGCTAAAACGAAGAGGCATCCTCGTGGCTGCGTCCAGGTCCTAGCAGTGTCATGAAACAAGGTAACACTGCAGAACTCCTGGGTAATCCACGCCTCAGATCAGTTTTTAAGGACATAGCAGTAAAAGACTCTCAGGCAACAGGCTTGTGGCTGTGTGATAGAAAAGTCGTCAAAGAACGGGACTTTTTAGCTACGACTGTACGTCTTGTTGATCAGTCAGACGGATAACTGGCTGATGGACCTAAAGCATCAATGTGAAAAGCAGGAAGGCCGCGTAAATTTGCAACACCATTTAATGAACAGTCTGCATCCTTACGGTACCTCGAGAATGTCCAACCGAAAACAATATGGAACAGCAAATGAAATTACCATCAACAAATAAAGTCTTACTTCAAAATTTTATCATTTATCTCGTGGATAACAAAATTTATCAAGAAAAATACGAAAAGACCCAAACTAGCAATGGAATTAACATCAAGTTGTTACAGAAAGTAAATAGAAGACAAAGAAAATAGGCAAACAAAAAGAAGAAACCCGTGCAAAAGCGTTTGACAGAGAGACAGATAGATGAAAATTTTGACAAGAATTAAAAAATTGAGGAGTGGGTGAAATGGTTTTGTCAACTATGTAATGAAGATCGAGAGGGATTCAGCGTATAGAAACTAAATGTTTGGTACATGACCTATATATTTCTGTGGTGTCTGCCTTCATACCAACCGATTTTCGATATGCCCATTTAAGGATTTTAATTTGTTAAGAATTTATATTTGTTTCCTGTGTGCAATTTTATTACGTGTAACCATGGAAGTAACCTTATGTTTCTAGTTTGCAATTTGTTATTGTGGCGTTTTGTTACATTATTCCGTGGATTTATTATGGCGACGCTGACAGCTTATCCTAAGTATGACTTAGGCTATAGGGGGTACGGATAAGGAAATCAGGCACGGTACGATTTAAAAATGTTTGAAAACTCATTTTAACAAAAGTATTTTGATAGCTTAAAAAACAGAATTCAGCGAACGCAAAACAGATTGTGTTATTTAAATACCCTGCCAAATACAGCAAGACTTGAGCAACCTTTCCACACTTGGGAAAATACCCCTGTTTTAGTGTGATGAAGGTGGCAGGGGTAAAATATAGGGAGTGAAAAGCTATTTACAACTTGTATAGAAACCAAATGGCAGTTATAAGAGTTGAGGGGCATGAAAGGGAAGCAGAGGTTGGGAAGGGAGTTAGACAGGGTTGTAGCCTCTCCCTGATGTTATTCAATCTGTATATTGAGCAAACAGTGAAGGAAACAAAAGAAAAATTCGGAGTAGGTATTAAAATCCATGGAGAAGTAATACAAACTTTGAGGTTCACCGATAACATTGTAATTCTGTCAGAGACAGCAAAGGACTTGGAAAAGCAGTTGAACGGAATGGATAGCGTCTTGAAAGGATGATATAAGATGAACATCAACAAAAGCAAAACGAGGATAATGGAATGTAGTCGAATTAAGTCGGGTGATGCTGAGGGTATTAGATTAGGAAATGAGACACTTAAAATAGTAAAGGAGTTTTGCTATTTGGGGAGCAAAATAACTGATGATGGTCGAAGTAGAGAGGATATAAAATGTAGACTGGCAATGGCAAGGAAAGTGTTTTTGAAGAAGAGAAATTTGTTAACATCGAGTATAGATTTAAATGTCAGGAAGTCGTTTCTGAAAGTATTTGTATGGAGTGTAGCCATGTATGGAAGTGAAACATGGACGATAAATAGTTTAGACAAGAAGAGAATAGAAGCTTTCGAAATGTGGTGCTGCAGAAGAATGCTGAAGATTAGATGTGTAGATCACATAACTAACGAGGAGGTGTTGAATAGGATTGGGGAGAAGAGAAGTTTGTGGCACAACTTGACTAGAAGAAGGGACCGGTTGGTAGGACATGTTCTGAGGCATCAAGGGATCACCAGTTTAGTATTGGAGGGCAGCGTGGAGGGTAAAAACCGTAGAGGGAGACCAAGAGATGAATACACCAAGCAGATTCAGAAGGATGTAGGTTGCAGTAGGTACTGGGAGATGAAGAAGCTTGCACAGGATAGAGTAGCATGGAGAGCTGCATCAAATCAGTCTCTGGACTGAAGACCACAACAACAACAAACAACAAGGAATATTTTTGAACTACTCGTACTCCTCTGTAAATAAGCGAGAATCGAGCGTACGGCTAGCAGGAGAGGACAGAGCCAATACCCAGGAGACATTACACGGGGCAGCTCAGCGCCCCCCCCCCCCTCCCCTCCTCACCCAGCGCTTGTTTGGTTTGGCAATCAGGGAAGTGGCGGTGGCGGCGGCCGCTTCACAGCTTCGCGCAGCAGTTTCTATTACAAAGTCAATACAGCACGGCCGGGCGGCATTAGGGGCGAGGCAGTCGCCACACAGCGAACCGTGCTACGCTAACACCACACGTCGATTCTATTCTCTGCAAGTGATTTTCCGTTATTTGTGTTGAAAGCGGACTAACGAAGCAGGCCAAATGCGAGCGGATGTAAGTGGTCTGAGGCCTTCACCCCACTGAAATTGCCTGAAACACGCGAATGAGGTACTACTTCTAGAAACACAGCTATTATGTAATTTCTGCTGTTCTGCTTATATCTTAAAGCAGAAAATCTCCGTTTTTTTGTAAAAGTACTGCATTAAATTGATTTTTTTTATTGCGTCAACTTCCTCATCCAATAATCTATTTTTGCTTTGGATAGTGGCATAAAACATAGATTGTAAGCTACCGCTTCTGTTTTTGCTCCTTGCTGCTGATGGTTAAGCCTGAGAGGCGAACGTATAAGTGAAAAATTTTGCACAATGGATTTTATAACGCTAATTTGTCGCCCTGACACTTATACGCTCTCCAGAAGGGTAAGCTTATCCTTTGCTCTGTTTGTGACGTTAACTAGTCTTATGCAAATCTGATTAGTTTCTAACCATATTCTCAGTATACGCTAGAATGATCAGATGTGCTGACCTATAAACACTGCCTCCACCAGTTGGTTGCAAACATGAAATACACAAATAAGGACATAATAAAATGACAAAGGAAAGTACTAGCTATGAAATGATGCACTCAGTAGTGCTAAATTCTTTACTCTTCTGCAATTCACTCTTTTCAAGATTACACAGTACGAGCAACATTATAGTTCTGCCGATTCACATTTGGTAGTCGCTCTGTCTGGCACTGTCCTGTGTTATATAATCGCGGTCGTTAATTCAAGCGCGGAATACTAACATCAGCTATGGCAATTGCAATTATATTTAGAACTACACTCGCGACTAGCAACGTGAAGCCTCAGCATAGAACGAAAAAGACACGTGATCAGCCATTTACTTTACTTCCCTAACCGCCGTTGCGAAGGCACGACCACTACAGTGATCTGACGCTTATCGCTACAAAGGTTCTCGGCTCAGCGAGATAACATAAATTCTACTTCACCAAAAGCTTCCGTGGGCACCTCCACGGCTGCCGTGGAACACCAGACGATCCTCAGGCTCTCGCTACAAGAACTCTGTCCCAGTAACGAGTTCGCACACCTCGCCAGGACCAACCTCTCTCGTCGACGCTCCAGGAACAAGTGTTTCTCTGTCGCTACGCTTTTTCGTAGCTCCTGTTCTTTTTTTCCTTCCCCCTTTTAATGTGTGTGGCCAATCATGTTGCTGGAAGGCGTTCGTTTCCGAACGCCGACCAATCTCATTTTTGCAACCGACCGAAGCTTCTAGACGCTTCCAGACTGTTCCAGAAGCTTCAGCTCCGGCCGTTGGGAAAACCACCTACACGCCGCCACGCGTTTTGTGAGCGAGCCCTTGTGTCTTCTCCTTGTCCTCGGCCACGCGGCTCCCGCTAGGTCGCGGTCCACCCGCCTGGGGTTTCCAGAGTACCTTACGGGCGCTGTTGTCTTCAGCTCTCAGGCCTGCCTGCCACGCTTTTGTCTTTCCCGTTCCCCTGCCAGCCTCCCGTCTCCGTCCGCTTCACTATCGCCCAACGTACAGATATTCTGCTACAAATTAAGATCCCTAGCCGATGTCAGTATCGTTAATGGTTTATACTTCCAGAATGGTAGTTGTAATGTCGCTCAAAATGATGCCACCTTACAAGATTAGTCACAACGCCTTGTGATAGGTACAAGAAGTTAGTTTAAGTCTTACAGCTCTTGTAAAGGAACAGTATTACATTTGCCCTTCCTAGAATACGTTGTTAGTAATAATGATTCAATATTTATTATATAATACTGAGATGGCACCAGTCTGGGGCCTCTTTACCTTACACAGGAAGCATTTCCAATAGGATTGGTCATACTATATGAAAATGTGACGTGAAATGCGTTTTATGACGATCATCTAAATTTAAGGCCCTTTTAGGATTCATAAAGAATGATCTTGGATTCCGTAATGCGGGTGTCTATCGTATTCCTTGCAGCTGTGGCAGATCATCAGGATCGACCGTGGAGGACTACTGTACTGTGCATAAGCGTCACACACGCTTACATCAGTCAAGCAAATCTGTTGTTGCAGAAAATTGCCTTGGCACCGGTCATCCTATAGCGTACAACGAAAGGAGATTTTGGCATGACCTACAAGCTATTGGGATAGTGTTGTTAAGAAAGCGGTTGAAATGAAATTAACGAGATCTTATAAATAGAGATGCCGGTTTTCACTTAAATACTGCGTGGAATCCTGCTCTCTCCCTTGTCAAAAACCAGAGGGGCAGAGTTATTGCTGTCTCACACATTGGGTATTAATATTCACTATCGATAACTTCTGGCCGGCCGGAGTGGCCGTGCGGTTCAGGGCGCTACAGTCTGGAGCCGAGCGACCGCTACGGTCGCAGGTTCGAATCCTGCCTCGGGTATGGATGTGTGTGATGTCCTTAGGTTAGTTGGGCTTAATTAGTTCTAAGTTCTAGGCGACTGATGACCTCAGAAGTTAAGTCGCATAGTGCTCAGAATCATTTGTACCATTTGATAACTTCTGACGTCGGTCATCTTTGATTGTATGATGGCGCTAAAATGTATAGTGTGTGTGTGTGTGTGTGTGTGTGTGTTTTATCATTCCCGATATAGCCTGCAAACAGAGGGTTTAAATTCCCTTTTATTGCGCTTCCGTCCCGCATTTTTGCCTTGAAAATGAGACGGTTTGCGCTTGTCGAAATATCAGCGGTTGCCGGAAACGTAACCTAACTGCATTCCCGTAAGTTGTTTGAACATTCTATACACCAGGATTAACTCAGGTTTCGCAAGGTGTATCATAATTAATAGTGAAAGATAGCGCAGGTGAAAGTATACTGGGTGTTATGGGTGTAACTTCAGATATCTCTATTGGTGACTGAGGACAGTGTCCTGAACAACATTACGTCAGTATTTACGTCATTTACAGACATAATTTTGGCTGTTACAAGTCGTATATTTTTAGGAAGGGTAATGTCTCCAAGTACATGTGGCAAGGGAAAGCCATTAATGCTCATTTCCCCTGGCCAGCAGGTTTGGTGTTGAGCGTGGACAAGCAGACACAAAATTGTTAGTTTATATGGCAGGCGCAGTCCACTTAGTGGTGCAGCTATGGCCCTGCAGAAAATGTCAGGGCGTAAAATTTTTGACTTACTTGTAGCAAGACTGTTCGACGCTGGGGAAAAACAACCGACGCACTGGTGCATGTGCATATTGAGGTACTAATTATAGAAATATCTGCACTTACGCCGCCGGCCGGAGTGACCGAGCGGTTCTAGGCGCTACAGTCTGGAACCGCGCGATCGCTACGGTCGCAGGTTCGAATCCTGCCTCGGGCATGGATGTGTGTGATGTCCTTAGGTTAGTTAGGTTTAAGTAGTTCTAAGTTCTAGGGGACTGATGACCTCTGAAGTTAAGTCCCATAGTGCTCAGAGCCATTTGAACCATTTTTTTTTTTTTTTTTTTTTTTTTTGCACTTACGCCCATTACATCCTGTATCATAATGCAAACAAAATGTTCTAGTGGGGCCAACGACCTAGATGTTTGACTCCCTCCCCCCGAATCAATCAACCAACCAAAAATATTCTACTAAGTATTGGTCCTCAAACGAAAGATTTGCCAGATAATTGCGAGTGTATGTTTACGAGTTGCCACTGACTTCAGTGTCAAATATTGTCCTAGCCAGTACAAATGTGTTTTAAATGTAAATTTTTCCGTTAAATCTCTATCTAATTGGTATTTAATTTTTCCAATAACTTTCATTAGAAGACATATAGTATTACTTTAGCCACTCATATGTTACAATTTACTGTATATTTGTACCTGTTAGAGGTGTTCCACATACTGCCCTCGTCTGTGCAAGGGGTTAAAAAATCTTTCAGACACTTCTAGATCATTTCTTACGGCTTGCCAAGATTGTACAATTCGTAGCTCCAGTTCTCCAGTTGCATGGAAGAGAGTGCTGTATAGGTTTTTTTTCAGGTGATGCCTAACAGAGGACAGATCAGATAATCATGTAGGCCTCGCTCACTCTATCGATATTGGCGCGTTAGTGTTGTCATACGTCAGCAGCAAAATGTAGTGGTAGTCCTTTCGTATGCAGCCCCTTTCAGTTTACATTTCAGGTACATTTGTACTGACTAGGTAATTATTCCACACTGAACTCAGTGGCAGCTTTCAAGCATTCATTCGCAATTATCTACAAAATGGCTCACTTTCGGACAAACGTTTACTGGAACGTTTTTGCTATCATACGTATATGCACATTCCGTATATTATTGCAAATCTTCTTTGTGTTTTTTATAACCTCTTTTTATCTTTTAAAGTTGTTTTATCAACTTTGTGCCATTTGTGTGGTGATTCGATCGATGAGTAAGGAGATTGGGCTCATGTTGTCTCACGAAACCTGAAGTGGGTATACAATGAATTTAAATTAAATTTAAAATTCCAGCTCCAAACTAAGTGTACATTTTCTCTGTTGAAACATTTGAGGAAGAACCACGGCCGTGCCACTTAACGACAGATCTCACTATTTTATAGAAATTTATCAGATTTACCAAAGGATGTAAACAGTTTCTAGTGAACATGGGTTGCAGCAGCTATTCGAAGATGAGGAGGCTTGCACAGTATACAGTACCGTGGAGGTCCGCATCAAACCTGTCTCTGGATCGAAGGCGACAACAACACCAAAGGATATTCTTAGCGATGATGAAAATTTCATTTAAAAGTCCATTTCATACCACATTCAGACCATTATATACGTCTAGAAGACAATTTATTCCAGTCAGAGAGAAAGTAAAATTCTTGGACGAGATTTCTGATTTGTATACCACATAGAGCAGTCACAATGAATGTATTGCAAACAAATCGTTAAGGTAAAAATAGCTGGTAATTGGTGGAAAGCTCAGTCTAGTACTCCCTGAACTTCATACTTCGATCGGTAGTAAAATTTCCGTCTGATTGTTTCCAGAAAGACACTGTTCAAACGAGGTAGGTCCCAATTCGGATAACTAAAAATATTTCTTGTAGTGGTGCATACCACTACTACAAAACTCTTTACTACAGAACTAATGGATTGCCATCATTAATTCCAATGAAGTTTTCACCCGATGACTTACTTCTAAGAAACTTCCAAGAGTTGGAACAAAAATGTTTGAAATGCCGCAAAAATTCGATTCCTTACACCCAAACGACTGCCTCAGTATGTATTGAAAACTAGCATCTTTACAACTTATAACGGCGGAATAATTCATAAATGCACACGTGGTCAGAAATTAGAAATCGGAATCCCTTTTGAAATGTCAAACAACTCCCATTTGAGAAAGATAGAAGCAATTCATTGCAACTTGAAATTGGGAGGTAAGGTATTTAGAATCTGAATTATTAAGCGACAAATTGGGCAAAGAACAGCAAACGTACTGAAACAAGTCTGACAGGAATTAAATTCTGTTACGGTAGTTTCCCAGCTAATCTGTTCAGAATCAGTATTCCGAACAATTCTCAGACCAATTGAAGTGATAACCCTATTGAAAGCATGGATCTTACATTTTTTTTTTCATTTTATAAATATGAAGGTTATAGAAAATACCTAACTCATCAACTGATCCACTCAGGAGTGTATTTTCTTGCTGGAAACCATGCGTTATTCGGAAAATATGTATAAAAAAACAATATATTATGCAGTTTTATCATACCACCTCAATTTATCCTACAGCTATTTTTGAATTCTCAGAATGTCACATGACTTAATAAAAATTTAATCAGAAATAACAAACGTCTGATTAGTGTGCCTAAGGAGGTTCTTCCCCCCTCCCCCCCCCCCCCCCCCCAACTTCTGAGATATGTCTATGTATAAAATGGCAGGACATTCAAAAATGGGCAGGAATTCTAAAATAGCCCTTTTGTGCTAGAGGGTTTTCCCTACGCCTCTGACATCATGATGAAAGTAGGACAGTTCTGCTACTTGTAAATTGGCGAGAAATTAAAAAAAATCAAGATGGGGCATTGTTCTGTTGATGTGAAATTAAAAATGGCAAAATGGTGATCCGAGATAGCGAACACAGGGATACCAGGACAGCCTGGATGGTCGTCAAATTTTCAACAGCTCATTTATGTCTGGATCGAAGATGGTGGACCCAGGACACAGGCACTATCTGCAGGTTTGTCAGATTTCCCCAGTCCTTTGACATCAGAAAATAAGATCGAGAACTAGAAAATACTGGCCCAACTTTCATGGTGTTCAGGTTTCTCTCAGCTCTATGATGGCAGAATTCTAGATGGCAGACACAGGGATACTGGTCCAGCCAGAATAGTTGCCAGATTTCTCCAGCCCTGTGATGGCAGAATCTAGGGTGTTGGACCATGAGATACTGGCCTAGCCTGCAATGTTGTAGGATTTCATATACATGAAGAGGTGAACACAGCAAGTGCCATGAGCCGATTTCCTAGAAACTTTGCTTAGTGGAACAAGGGTCAAGATAAGCAGACAAGTGTCTCGGCTTATGTGTAGGTACTCGATTGTTTCTGAGAAAACTATGGTCAAGCTTTTCGAGGGACTTTATGTGTCTTTCAGAGAGTCTGCAGTTCAATCGAAATGGTGCCACAGTTGGTAATGTCGCAGCTCCACATTTCTGTGCCCTGTGTTCAAAACCCAATTGTTATTTTTATTTATTTATTCTTTTGTTTCTCGTTTATCTACCCATGTCTGTAGAAGATTACTGCACGAGTGCCGTCCACTGTTTATTGACATAACGTTGTTATTCCTCTACTAATTGCATGTTTGGTGAATGATTTAAAAGAAAAAAGAATAATTAATGAATGATAAAATTATTTTAAATTGATTTCAGTGAAATTCCTGTAGTGTTCCTCGATTCATAGTCGATTGCAAGCTGCAGTTTTCGGTAAAGCGATTCCTTATGCGTGGTTTGCCACGAAATTATTGCCAACACGTGAGATCGTCGCTGATGTTAAGGACGTTTCTTTCTCGAATGAGATTCGTACGAGCAAATGTCACTGTGGCAAAACTGCCTTCGCTCATGGTGTTCGGAATTACTATGTTTCGAGTGTTTCTATGATCGGATCATCCAAGGGAATGCAACAAACCTCCCTGAAGAATAAATATAAGAATAAAACATAAAAACTGAAATAAGAATGAAATATAAGAATATGAGAATTTAAGAAAATTGTAACCCCTGAAAATACCATACATATATATTACATAATAAGGGTATGAAACTTATCGTAAAGACCAGTTACAATTTAAAATTAATATAACGTGTTAAACGGGAAAAAGAAAAATATTCTGTAGTAAACTGCCACAGACATGGGTAGATAAATGAAAAAATAAAATAAATTAAAACAATAATCACGTTTCGAACACGAGGCGAAAGAGGACAGACTGTGATCCTGGATATTGTGCCACCATTTCGGCTGAGATTACCGCGTGTTAAAAAGATCCTAAAGTTTGTCGAAAACTTTGTTCGTCGTTTTCTCGGAAACGGTCGGGAATCTGCGGATAATAGGAGACACGTGTTCGCCAATTTTGACTCCCACTGAGAGACGTTTCTGGGAAATCGGGTTATGGCATTTCCCGTGTTCTCCTCGTAAGTTTAGAATCCTATCCTAATTGTAAAATGGTGGGAAACTCAAACTTCATCAGTTTTTCCTGATGTTACAGTTCACTTGTGCTAAATTTGAAACCCACAGAGCTTATACGAGGATTGGAACTTAAACAGTGCAACTATTTATTCACAACCGATACAAAAGAGTTACATGTTTGCACCTGTTACTATTCTTCAAAGTAGTCACCAGCATTGTGTAGAACCCGTTGCCAGCGATGTGGATGGCGTAGTGTATCGTTAGCAGAGCCTGTTCTGTTGATGGAGCGAATGGAGCGGTCTACTGCCAGTCGAATCTCCGGAACAATTCTGAAGCGAATGCCACAAAGTGGTTCCTTCATCTTCGGAATCAAATCAAAGTCACAAGGACTTATGTCCGGGGAGTGTGGTGGATGGTACAGTACTACCCAGTCCCATCGACCGAACAGAGCAGCCACAGCTTGCGCTGTACGCGCCCACGCATTGTCGTGCAAAATGATGAGTGGGTTGCGCAGAAAGTGGTGCCGCTTCTTTCGCAAAGCTGGTCGCAGGTGATGCTCCAAAAACGAACAGTAATACTGTGCTTTGACATTCTGCCGTGGAGGAACGTAAAGCGTTAGGATAAAACCATTACAGTCGTACACGAGAATCACCATAATTTTAGACCGCTCCATCCGCACCATCAACAGAACAGTCTTTGCTAACGGTATACTAAGCCTTCCACATCGCTGGCAACGGGTTCTACACAACGCTGGTGACTACTTTGAAGGACAGTAACAGGTGCAAACATTTAACTCTCTTGTATCGGTTGTGAATAAATAGTTGCCACTATTTAAGTTCCAACCCTCGTATTTTCAAACAAATTAAAAGCTGAAGTTCCCCGATGTTATTCAATCTGTATATTGAGCAAGCAGTGAAGGAAACAAAAGAAAAATTCGGAGTAGGTATTAAAATCCATGGAGAAGAAATAAAAACTTTGAGGTTCGACGATGACATTGTAATTCTGTCAGAGACAGCAAAGGACTTGAAAGAGCAGTTGAACGGAATGGACAGTGTCATGAAAGGAGGGTATAAGATGAACATCAACAAAAGCAAAATGAGGATAATGGAATGTAGTCGAATTAAGTCGGGCGATGCTGAGGGAATCAGATTAGGAAATGAGACACTTAAAGTAGTAAAGGAGTTTTGCTATTTGGGGAGCAAAATAACTGATAATGGTCGAAGTAGAGAAGATATAAAATGCAGACTGGCAATGGCAAGGAAAGCGTTTCTGAAGAAGAGAAATTTGTTAACATCGAGTATAGATTTAAATGTCAGGAAGTCGTTTCTGAAAGTATTTGTATGGAGCGTAGCCATGTATGGAAATGAAACATGGACGATAAATAGTTTGGACAAGAAGCTTTCGAAATGTGGTGCTACAGAAGAATGCTGAAGATTAGATGGGTAGATCATATAACTAATGAGGTACTGAACAGGATTGGGGAGATGAGAAGTGGCACAACTTGACTAGAAGAAGGGATCGGTTGGTAGGACATGTTCTGAGGCATCAAGGGATCACCAATTTAGTATTGGAGGGCAGCGTGGAGGGTAAAAATCGTAGAGGGAGACCAAGAGATGAATACACTAAACAGATTCAGAAGGATGTGGGTTGCAGTAGGTACTGGGAGATGAAGAAGCTTGCACAGGATAGAGTAGCATGGAGAGCTGCATCAAAACAGTCTCAGGACTGAAGACCACAACAAGAAGACCACTAGTGCTATGGTCGTAATTAATGTTTAAGCAGACATCGCCGTTGTTAGGATACTGCACCTTTAAACAAACACAACATCATGGAGGGGCCCCCTCGTTTTTTTCTTTTTCATTATTGAAATCTCATCCCCTTCTCTCCACCTGGATGGGGAAGAGCTGCAAACGATACAACAGTCCGGTCTTCAGCGAAGAGTTTTAACAAATTTTACGTGGGGTTTTAAAACTACGAAAAGGACTGAATTTTGTTGTTTGCTTAAAGAACGTAGGACTGCTGACTTTTTTGGGGGTTAAAATCAAAGGACTAAAACTTAGAAAAACACAAAATATATTCATTTAAATATGTATTGCAGAGAGGTAATTTTCCCTTAAGAAGCAGCACTGCAGTATTACTTCCGAAGGATTTGCAATTGGTGAAAAGGATTTGGCTAGGGGAGAATGCGTTGGAGGTTGTGGTTAGATATTATAAATTGGGGTGACAGAAGTCTTGGAATAGCGATATGCGTACATAGATGGCGGTACTATTGAGTACACAAGGTTCAAAAGGGCAGTGCATTTGGCGGAGTTGACATTTGTACTCAGGTGATTCATATGAAAAGGTTTCCGATGCCATTTAGACCGCATGACGGGAATTAAGAGACATTGAACGCAGAATGGTAGTTGTAGCTAGACGCATGTGGCGGAAATTCCATTTCAGAAATCGTTAGGGAATTCAATATTCCGAGATCCTCAGTATCAAGAGTACGGTGAGAATACCAAATTTCAGGCTTTTCCTGTCACCACGAACATCTCAGCTTAAACTTAACAACCGAGAGTAGCGGCGTTTGCGAACTTGTCACTGCTAACCGACAAGCAACACTTTGTGAAATAACCGCAGAAAACAATGAGGGACATATGACGAACGTATCGGTTAGGACACTGCGGCGAAACTTGTTGTTGATGGGCTATGGCAGCAGACGACCGAAGCAAGTGGATTTGCTAACAGCACTACATCGCCTACAGCGATCATGAGAAGCTCGTAACCATATCGGTTGTACCATAGACAACTGGAATACCGTGGCCTTGTCAGATGACTCCCGATTTCAGTTGGTAACAGCTGATGGCAGGGTTCGAGTGCGGCGCAGATCCCACGAAGCGATGGACCCAAATTGTGTACAAGGTATTGTGCGAACTGGTGGTGGCTTGATAATGGTGTGGGCTGTGTTTACGTGGAATGGACTGGATCCTCTGCTCCAACTGAACCGATCATTGACCATCTTCAGGCATTCGTGGACTTCAAGTTTCCAAACAAAGACCGAATTTTTATGAATAAAAATGCGCCATCATCACTGGGGCACAGCAGCTCAAGATTGGTTTGAATAATGTTTATGAATGACAATGCGTTATATCAGTGGGACACTATTGTTCGTAATTGGTTTTGAAAACAGTCTGGACAATAACCACCCAGATCGCCTGACATGAATCCCGTAGAACATTCATGGGACATAATCGAGAGGTCAGTTCGTGCACAAAATCCTGCACCGGCAACACTTTCGGGATTATAGACGACTATAGAGGCACCATGGCTCCGTGTTTCTGCAAGAGACTTCCAGCGACTTCTTGAGTCCATGCTGCGCCGCCAGGCAAAAGGAGGTCCGACACGATGTCAGGACGTCTCCAATGACTTTTGTGCCCTCAGTATATAGGGGTCTGTAAGACAGGAAAACTATAGAGATGAAGGTAGCAATTGGGGCCTGTAATAAGAAGATTCTGGTGGGAGGGCACGGCCATAATTTCAAGAGGGGACAGAATGTGAAGAGGAAGAAAGAAGGGGGACCCTGATATGGCTTGGGATGGGTCGGATAGAAATTGCGGCAGACCTCATTGTCTGGGAGAGTGAGTCGAATGAAGTGGCACCAGGGTAGGATGTGGAGTTTGTGTAGATGTAGCGGCGGTGAGATGTGCCTTTAAAGTCACAGCAGTATACCAAGATTGATGATCAGAGGAGCAAGGGTTACTGGAATCTAAGTTGCGGATAGTGTAGGATATGTGGAGGTCTTCGATACGGGCAAGGAGGGGTGCGTATTTGATGAGATGGTAGACTGTCCACGTGGGGGAAGTTAAACGGTTGCGGCAAACGAGATGAAGTGTATGACGTTCAAGAATTTGAGGGTCATATAATTTCGTTTGGCAGGATCCGATTTGGCTGCCTAACACAAATTTCAGAATAGCAGTTCCGATTCTTACTGCTAGAATGTTATTTAAGATGGCGCTGCAGTCACTGCCTACGTGACCTAAGTTAAAATGGCGGGGAAACTTGAAAATCCAATAGGCACACTTAAATCCTGAAGTATACGTCACGTGGTCCAGCCAGCGCGGTACGGGCTGCGTCAGACAGCGTGCACCAGGTTATATAGGGGAGCTCGTAGTGTCGACCGGAAGCTTCTGATATGCGGAAGCTTTTCATGCCCTTAAGTGGCTGGCCTGGAGCGTACTTCAATTTGCTACCACACTTTTTTTTCAACTATACAGCTGTAAGTTAGTATTTTTTCTTTCAATCATACAGCAGTGAGTAATTCCCTCCTAGCATCTTTTACACATTATAATAATAGAAATTCTTCTACAGAATACAAGGGAAAGTCAAGGAGAAAGTTTTACTTTTCTGTTTGTCAGTCATTTTATATCACTGCATAGGTGACCAAAAATTTTGGTCACAGCATTGTCCATCCCTTTTTGTGCTAAAGGCAACGTTTCTTCTCGCATTGTAGCTATGTACAATAAACTTCATGAGAGAATAAATATACTGTGAAGCAGTAGTCAGAATGCCCAAATTCTTAGACAGATCTATACAAGATGACGGTGGGTGAGCACCACATATTACACGTACATTAAATTTTTGACGAATAATGAGTTTCTTTCTTAAAGATGAGTTACCTCAGAACGGTATTCCGTATGACATTATTGAATGAAAGTATGCAAAATATATCAACTTGCTGATTTGTCTATTCCCTAGATTTTCAGTGAGTCTAAATGAAAATGTGGTTTTCCTAAGTTGTTTTAGGAGTTCCAAAATTTGATCTTTCCAGGTTACATTCTCATCAATATGGACACCTAAAAATGTTGATGTTTCCACCGCTTTTCGCAAGCGGGTGGAGGATTGACTATTAACGGTACAACATTCCACTCTTGAGGAAAGAGCTTGTAAAAAGTAAAAACTATTAATAAAAGGCAAAAAATTTACAGTTGTTTTTAAAAACTATAAAAAGATTGGATGTTGTTGGAGTTTGCATAAAATAAATAACACTGCTGTCTTTTTTAAGAAATTAAAATCAAATGACTAAAAGTTAAAAAAAATGTGTACATTTAAAAACACATAACAGAAAGATGACATTTGTTTAAGAAATGACACTGCACTTTCACTTAATAGCTGAAAGATCTGCACTGGGGAAAAAGTATTTGGGGAGGAGAAAATGTGTTCCTTAGCGTTGAGGGCTTTGGGCAGAAAGATGAAGAGGTCTGTAAGGTAGGAAACAATGGAGATGAAGGTATGTGGTTGGATGGATATTGGGAAAACAGAAGGAGAGGAGTAGTCTAGTGGGTGGGCAGGGCCATGATATCAAGACGGGACGGGACGGGGAGAGGTGAATAGGAAGAGGCAGGGGGAGCCCTGATGTGGAGTGGGATATGTGGAGAGTTGTAGTTGGCGGGTGGCGTAGATATCGGGGCTGATTTCATTCTCTGGGAGTGGGTGGATAATTTCCAAGTTCTCCAACGAACTAGTGTCTGGAAAGTGCTTTGTTGAAAGTAGTTTGTGATTGTAAGATAGAGGGACATATTCTTCAAAGTGAGCCTCATTTATGGCGCTCCTGATTCCCAACACATTTTTTAACAGTTCACAGTTTCAATAGCCCTGAGACGAAGTTTCCAAATTGCTGATTTCATCTGGATGTAGCGGAGAAAAGATACGGAGTCAGAACTATCTCTAGTGCTCAAGTGGGCAAATAAAGCTACGTACAGTATAACCTCGATTGTTCGAGTTTCGACTAAGCGACTCCTCGGATTATCCGACCATGTGTCCGACCATCGGCCTGCACTCCGCTGCGAGCAGCGTGCCAGCGTTGTCAATCGATATTACCCCTGACACGAATTAAACGCAATTGGAGATTGGCTGCACCGGTTGAAAAATCGTCACAGTATTAGGCAAGTTGCTATTCCACTTGTAATGCTTTCTGCTGCTGCTGATGATGATGCAGGTAGGGGATCTTTCGAAAATTATTAAAAGCGTGTCAGAAAATGGTACCAGAGACAACATTAACGGTACTGGGCTAAACTATAAAATGCCCCCTTAAAAATCCCTTCCCTGAAAAAATGAAACAGCCACAGGTACGACATTGGTGAAGCACAGCCTGACAACATGTAGCGACGCAAGTGGCAGCCATAAACTGCTGTCTGCAATCGACAAATCTAAGAAACCAAGAGCCTTCAAGAACTTAAACATGTCAGCGTTTACTGCTTATTACAAAGCTCAAAAAAGTGCTTGAATGACTGGTAATTTCTTTAAAGAATGGTTTTTGATGTATTTGTTCCGCTATTAAAAAGTACTCGAAATCCAAAAACTTACCACCCCTTATTGACTTCAGTAACCTAAAACAGTGGATCAAAGTGTTTTTGACTGGTTAAAACGACATTACAAGAGAAAAGAAATCAGCACTTTGTTAAACGTAATAGGGTTGTGATCTTTTTGAAGCAACGAAAAGCCTCAACATAAAACATTTAAATTACACAATGGCTCCAGCTTAGGAAGAACTTAAGAAAACCATTCTACAAAAATCATGGAAGAAGGTTTGTTCTAACATAAAACAAGAACAAGAAGTCCCAGAAACTGAGTCGAAGACTGGAGATTTAGATACTGATTTTCAAACTCTTCAGAGTGATATCCAACCCGCTGATGTAGAGAAACGGCTACCAGAAGGTTGTGTTGTTGCTGTTACCAATCAAGAACTTGAAGATGATCGACCTTGTTTCGCAACAGTATAGTGCTGAGTAAGAGGAGTTAGATGATGAAGAAAAGGAAGAGGACGAAAATATCAACCATACTGCAGCAAAAGAGTCTTCGAGACTGCCCTCAAATATGTGGAACAACGGGCAACCTCTACAGCTAAATGATCATATTGTGGACAAGGAAGTGGCTTGATGCAGCCGCAACGTGAAGGCTTAAGATATCGAAAAAGGGAACGTTTTATAATTTTTAAATTATATTTTCAATGTCTGAAATTTTCTCTTTCTCTTCATTAGAAATGTAATTTTTTCAGTTAATATTGGTTTATTGCGTCGTATTGAGCTCTGTAAATGGCTTGTTTCGTTCTCCTCTGATTATCAGAGCTTCTTAGCGTTCCGACCATCCGGTGGCCCCAGCAGCGATGTTTAATCACGCATCTGCTGTACGTAGTTCTCTGCGTCCACATGGGCACCACGTAACACGTGGCAACAGTCCTGGCGTCCTGATACGGAACTGGCCATAAGACGCGGAGCACTCTACCGGGCGGGCAAAGCCGCTGACGGAACATTGTCGCGAGGAGTGGCCGCGAGGTTTGAATCGCCATGTCACGAATTGCGCGGTCCCTCCCGCCGGAGGTCCGAGTCCTCGTGTGTGTGTGTGTGTGTGTGTGTGTGTGTGTGTATGTGTATGTGTATGTGTATGTGTGTGTGTGTGTGTGTGTGTGTTGTTCTTAATATAAGTTAGTTTAAGATAATTTAAGTAGTGTGTAAGCCTAGGGACCGATGACCTCAGCAGTTTGGTCCCTTAGGAATTCACACACATCAGAACTTTTTTTTGACAGAACATTTGAGACATTGAAAATATATTTTAAAAATATTTGTTTTCCGTTTCGGTTTCTTAAACCTTGACTTTGCGGCAGCATCACGCCACTTCCTTGCCCACAATATGCCCATTGCTGTAACGGTTGTCCATTGTTCCACATATTTGAGGGCAGTCTCGAAAACATTCTTTGCCGTTCCTCTGCATCAGCAGGCTGGCTATCATTCTGAAGTCTTTGCAGATCAGTGACTCGCGGAGGCAGTCGTCACACACGTGCTACAGGCCCCACTGTGTCCCATGCGCAGAGTTCTAGAAGAGCTACCGTGGAATCCCATTGTGGGAGGGCCCAAAGGGTCCTACTTTGCTGACCATGGGCGGAGTGGGTGTTGCGCACGAGGAAAGTCGCCCCTCCCAGAAGAACGCCTCACCTGCTATACTGTGTGACTGAGAATCTGTTTCCTGTCTGATAGTTTACTGCAGCGTGTTGTGACTTACGTAGATTCCGCACAAGTTCGTTTCTTCCCTTTATTGTATGAAATAATAATTTCTGTATTCCACATAGTGTTAACACATTTAGTCGGAAGTAAATACTCCTTGGCCATGTATGAGCACTGCGTTGCTACTTATTCAAAAGGTGTACTGTGAAAGGGTCTAAACTTGCGAAACAGTTTGTTGGTCCTCCCTACAGACTAAATGGATAGAGAGAGTGGGGACTCACCTGCTCGCTCTTTGGTTTACCCACAGACTATACGAAATTTTGCAGAACACTACAGGAGAGTACTAGAGTACTGCTCCTAGCCTGGTAAAGTCTACTGGGAGACTTTAGCTGAAGCCCTTTGACGTATACTGGCCTGTCGCTCGGGAATTCCGTTCTGAAGACTATGTCGACCAGTCAGTTGCCATGACTGCCCTGTATAGCCACCGCCTTCTTGTGCACAAGCTGCCGACCACATGGAGCTTGCCAGTTCCTGCATGCAGTCGCCTGATACTGCAACACATCAATCGCTGCCTCGTAATGCCCTTTACTAAAAACAGTCCAGCAAAATCCCGTGTGCCAATGTTACGTTTGCCTCAAAGTCGTAACTAATATGCAGAGAAGTGATTCCGAATAAATAATAAATTATGATCCCAATAGCCCAATTACTTTCATTCTTTCTTAATTTTATCGTGTGATAGAGAAATATTGATTCTATCAAAGAAAGCTTTTTGCTGGAAATTACAGTCAATCTAGTGGTCTTAAACATATATATTCGACGGAAATGAAACAGGTGTTACGTGCTCTATTTATGTTCATTTACCTAATGCATTAATTCTTATTAATTGCAAATGCTTCACTAAGGTGAAAACTTTTATGACAAATATAGTTACTATTAAATAGCTTCCCAACAGTCGGTCATGTAGCTGTTCTTTACTCCTAGCGATACCAACGCATTTTCCATTATGCGCGTTACAAAGGGGAGAGGAAAACTTCACGCTCATCCCAAAAGAAAATTAAAAGAAACTACAAAATTCGTTAATTGTTGTTGACTTACATTAATAATACATTTTTTAAAAGAAATACAAATGTGTTAGTAGTGTCCTAAACGTGAAAATGTGATTCAGCACACTCTAAATCAACATCAACCCAGTACTATGTACAACCACAGTCGGGGTCACTTTATGCCCACTTTAAAAAGCTTTAAAAATATAAATTTCGCCGTTTGTTGTTGACTTTTATTCACAATGTACTTACTAAAGAGACAATGGTGTGTAAATAAGGCCCTGAACTTGAAAATATTGAATGTGACATTCACTGGAGAAAGTGGCATACGTTACTGACACTTAAATTTTTGGATTAAGTTTTACTAAAAAATTTAAAATATTTGTCGAATCTAGCAAATGATTCCATTAACGACAGAAAATATTTTTTTCAAAATTTTGAAATATAAAAAACTGAATAGATTACAATATTTTCAAAAGGTATGCACAAAAAATCCCACCCCCTCTTGATGTCATGAAGGGTTACAGTACGACAGGTACGGAAGTCGTGGATTTACCGATCTACATATTTACTTTCATGAGAGCTCAAAAAATAGTAAATAAAAAACGTTAGGTAGATCGCATGCTCTTTCAAGGCGATGTTGTTACAATCAGTTTGGGGTCAAAGCTCTTCCCTTGTCCGCGTTTGCTTCCTATCATGTACCGGTAATTAAGAAATGTGGCTCTGCTTTGATCAAACATAATTTGTCCTGCTTTAGCAACCAGACTTGTTTCAGAGAAGTTTCTCCATCTTCAGTTATTGCTACATCTAAATGATTACTCTGCAGTCCACAATTAAGTGCCCGGAAGAGCGCTCATCGAACCACCTTCAAGCTATTTCCCTATCGTTCCACTCTCGAACAGCGTGCGAGAAAAACGAACACTTAGATCTTTCCGTCCGAGCTCTGATTTCTCTTATTTTATTACTGTGATCTTTCCCCCCTAAGTAGGTGGGCGCCAACAAAATATTTTTATACTCTGAGGAGAAAGCTCGTGATTAAAATTTCGTGAGAATATTCTGCCGCAACGAAGAGGGCTGACAAGAGTAGTGTAAGCAGACCCTTTAGTAGCCCCGTTGCATTTTCTAAGTGTTCTCCCAACAACCAGCAGTCTTTAATTTGCTTTACCCACATCGTTATATACGAGTATATGAACATTCCAGTTGCAGTTATTCATAATTGTAATCCCCAACTATTTGGATGAATTTACAACCTTTAGATTTGTGTGACTGATCGTGTAACCGAAATTTAACGGACTCATTTTCGCAATGACTTGGATGACTTCACACTTTTTATGATTTAGACTAATTGCCACTTTTCCCACTACGCAGATATCTTCTATGAATCGTTTTACTGTTTATTTTGATCATCTGTTGACTTTATAAGACGGTAAATGAGAGCATCATTTGGAAACACTTATTTCATTTATTTATTTCATTAACAGTACAAAGTAACCAACAGCCTTGAAATTTAAGGTGGGTCAGATGCTTCTAAATATGACAGCAAAGACTAATTATTATTGCATTCTTATTCGTATGCAGTTGTTAACGCTATTTTAAATGATGTAAGGAACATAACACATAAAATTTTCCCCAAGCTTACAGAAAATTGAATTCTTAACAATTGTTAAAATGGTTCTATATAAATTGTTTGGTTTAGTTGAGGAGAATGTAACTTATATAATGCAAATGACAAAAAATCTAAGACGGATATTCAGATTGTCTTATGAATCCTTTATGTAGATCAGGAATAGCAGAGGCCCTTAAGACTTCCTTGGGGAACGCCAGTTATTACTTTTATTATACTCGATGACGTTCCGTCAACTACTTCGAACTGTGACCGTTATCACAGGAAATCTCGAGACTAGTCGCACATCTGAGACGACACTCAACAGGCACGCAATTTGATTAGAAGTCGCTTGTGAGGAACGGCGTCAAAAACTTTCTGGAAGTCTAAAAATATGGAATCAGTTTGACATTCTCTGTCAATAGCACTCATAAAGAGCTGGTATTGTTTCACAAGAACGATATTTTTAGAATCCGTGTTGGCTGTTTGTCAATAAATCGATTTCTTCGAGGTAATTCGTAATGTTCGAACACATTACATGTTCCAAAATTCTACTGCAAATCGACGTTAACGGTACGGGTCTGTAATTCAAAGTATTACTCCTATTTTTTTTCTTGGATATTGGTGTGACTTGTGCAAGTATCCTGTCTAATTAAGGCGCGGATGTTTCGACGACCGAGCGGTTGAATATGATTGCTAAATATGAAGCTATTGTACCAGCATGCTCTGAAAGGAACCTCACTGGTATACAATCTGGACCGGAGGCTTTGCCTTTCTTTAGTGATCTAAGCGACTTTGCTACAATGAGGATATCTACTTCTAAGTTACTCATGTTGTTAGTTGTTCTTGAAACGAATTTTGAAGTATTTATTTCGTCTTCTTTGGTAAAGGAGTTCCGGAAAATCGTGTTTAGTAACTCTGCTTTAGTGGCATCAGTGACACCACCATTGTTATCGCGCAGTGAAGGTATTGATTGTGTCTCTTTGGATTTTCTGCCAGATTCCAGACAGATGGTTCTGAGCACTATGGGACTTGACTTCTAAGGTCATCAGTCCCCTAGAACTTAGAACTACTTAAACTTAACTAACCTAAGGACATCACACACATCCATGCCCGAGGTAGGATTCGAACCTGCGACCGTAGCGGCCGCGCGGTTCCAGACTGTAGCGCCGTTAACCGCTTGGTCACCCCGGCCGGCATTAGAGACAGAGTTTCGTTGTGGAAACTATTAAAAGCTTCTCACACTGAAGTTCGCACTAAGTTTCCAACTTCTGTAAAAAATTTGCCATCTTGAGGGGAGGGGGGAGGGTTGCATTCTTTTAAATTTGGAATGCTTTATTCCTTGCTTGTGCAACAGCGTTCTTACCTGTATTGTGTACCAAAGACTATCAGTACCATCTCTTTTTAATTTATTTGGTGTACTGTATGTCTCTCAATTGCTGTCGAAACTATTTCTCTGCGTTTAAACCACATCTGGTCCGCGCTTACATAGACTGGAAGGAGTGGTGACTGCTGTCTTAGGAATGCGTTAAGCGAATGCTTATCTGCGTTTTTAAACTGAAGTATTTTGCGTTTATTTTTGGTCGTGTTAGATGTTACGGCATTCATTCTAGCTACAACAACCTTGTGGTCAGTAATCCCTGTATCTTTCATGATGCTCCCTATTTGCTCATGATTATTTGTTGCTAACACGTCAAGTATATTTTCGCAACCGTTTACACTTCGAGTGGGCCCCTGAACTAGTTGTTCAAAATAATTTTATGATAACGCATTCAGAAAGATTTCTGACGTCGTTTTGTACCTACTAATGACTTTAAACATGTATTTTCGCCAACATATCGAAGATAGATTGAAGTCACCACCAACTGTAATTGGGTAAATTATATTATTAATTATATTATTATTACATACTGGTGACAAGCCTGTCTGGTATTTGTACCACAGTTACAATTATTACCTCACAGTATGTCATTTTATTGTAGAGCTCGCGTTTTCGTGCTTCCGCTGGGTGTTTGAGTGAAGCTTCCTCACAAACCCTGTTTCACTGTTTGTGTGATGATCGCTTTTTCAAACAAACAGTGAAACAGTGCATGTTGGGAAGCTTCACTCAAAAACTCTGTAGAAACACTAAAACGCGAGGTCTACAAGAATGACATACTCGAAGGCAATAATTGTACGTGTGTAGAAAAATCAAACAGACTTGTCACCAATATGAAATAATAAGATACTAAGTAAAACCCAGTGAAGATGGAGAAACTTCTCCGAAATACACTACCGGCCAATAAAATTGCTACACCAACAAGAAATGCAGATGATAAACGGGTATTCATTGGACAAATACACTCCTGGAAATGGAAAAAAGAACACATTGACACCGGTGTGTCAGACCCACCATACTTGCTCCGGACACTGCGAGAGGGCTGTACAAGCAATGATCACACGCACGGCACAGCGGACACACCAGGAACCGCGGTGTTGGCCGTCGAATGGCGCTAGCTGCGCAGCATTTGTGCACCGCCGCCGTCAGTGTCAGCCAGTTTGCCGTGGCATACGGAGCTCCATCGCAGTCTTTAACACTGGTAGCATGCCGCGACAGCGTGGACGTGAACCGTATGTGCAGTTGACGGACTTTGAGCGAGGGCGTATAGCTGGCATGCGGGAGGCCGGGTGGACGTACAGCCGAATTGCTCAACACGTGGGGCCTGAGGTCTCCACAGTACATCGATGTTGTCGCCAGTGGTCGGCGGAAGGTGCACGTGCCCGTCGACCTGGGACCGGACCGCAGCGACGCACGGATGCACGCCAAGACCGTAGGATCCTACGCAGTGCCGTAGGGGACCGCACCGCCACTTCCCAGCAAATTAGGGACACTGTTGCTCCTGGGGTATCGGCGAGGACCATTCGCAACCGTCTCCATGAATCTGGGCTACGGTCCCGCACACCGTTAGGCCGTCTTCCGCTCACGCCCCAACATCGTGCAGCCCGCCTCCAGTGGTGTCGCGACAGGCGTGAATGGAGGGACGAATGGGAGACGTGTCGTCTTCAGCGATGAGAGTCGCATCTGCCTTGGTGCCAATGATGGTCGTATGCGTGTTTGGCACCGTGCAGGGGAGCGCCACAATCACGACTGCATACGACCGAGGCACACAGGGCCAACACCCGGCATCATGGTGTGGGGAGCGATCTCCTACACTGGCCGTACACCACTGGTGATCGTCGAGGGGACACTGAATAGTGCACGGTACATCCAAACCGTCATCGAACCCATCGTTCTACCATTCCTAGACCGGCAAGGGAACTTGCTGTTCCAACAGGACAATGCACGTCCGCATGTATCCCGTGCCACCCAACGTGCTCTAGAAGGTGTAAGTCAACTACCCTGGCCAGCAAGATCTCCGGATCTGTCCCCCATTGAGCATGTTTGGGACTGGATGAAGCGTCGTCTCACGCGGTCTGCACGTCCAGCACGAACGCTGGTCCAACTGAGGCGCCAGGTGGAAATGGCATGGCAAGCCGTTCCACAGGACTACATCCAGCATCTCTACGATCGTCTCCATGGGAGAATAGCAGCCTGCATTGCTGCGAAAAGTGGATATACACTGTACTAGTGCCGACATTGTGCATGCTCTGTTGCCTGTGTCTATGTGCCTGTGGTTCTGTCAGTGTGATCATGTGATGTATCTGACCCCAGGAATGTGTCAATAAAGTTTCCCCTTCCTGGGACAATGAATTCACGGTGTTCTTATTTCAATTTCCAGGAGTGTATATTATACTAGAACTGACACATGATTACATTTTCACGGAATTTGGGTGCATAGATCCTCAAAAATCAGTACCCAGAACAACGACCTCTGGCCGTAATAACGGCCTTGATACGCCTGGCCATTGAGTCAAACAGAGCTCGGATGGCGTGTACAGGTACAGCTGCCCATGCAGCTTCAACACGATACCACAGTTCATCAAGAGTAGTGACTGGTGTATTGTGACGAGCCAGTTGCTCGGCAACCATTGACCAGACGTTTTCAATTGGTGAGAGATCTGGTGAATGTGGCTGGCCAGGGCAGCAGTCGAACATTTTCTGTATCCAGAAAGGCCCGTACAGGACCTGCAACATGCAGTAGTGCATTATCCTGCTAAAATGTAGGGTTTCGCAGGTATCGAATGAAGGGTAGAGCCACGGGTCGTAACACATCTGAAATGTAACGTCCACTGTTCAAAGTGCCGTCAATGCGAACAAGAGGTGACCTAGACGTGTTACCAATGGCACCCCATGCCATCACGCCAAGTGATGCGCCAGTAAGGCGATGAATACACGCTTCCAATGTGCGTTCACCGCGATGTCGCCAAACACGGATGCGACCATCATGCTGCTGTAAACAGAACCTGGATTCATCCGAGAAAATGACGTTTTGCCATTCATGCACCCAGGTTCGTCGTTGAGTACACCATCGCAGGCGCTCCTGTCTGTGATGCAGCGTCAAGGGTAACCGCGGCCATGGTCTCCGAGCCTATAGTCCATGCTGCTGCAAACGTCGTCGAACTGTTTGTGCAGATGGTTTTTGTCTTGCAAACGTCCTCATCTGTTGACTGTGGGATCGAGACGTGGCTGCACGATCCGTTACAGCCATGCGGATAAGATGCCTGTCATCTCGACTGCTAGTGATAAGAGGCCGTTGGGATCCAGCACGCAGTTCCGTATTGCCCTCCTGAACCCACCGATTCCATATTCTGCTAACAGTCATTGGATCTCGACCAACGCGAGCAGTAATGTCGCAATATGATAAACCGCAATCGCGATAGGCTACAATCCGACCTTTATCAAAGTCGGAAACGTGATGGTACGCATTTCTCCTCCTTACACGAGACATCACAACAACGTTTCACCAGGCAGCGCCGGTCAACTGCAGTTTGTGTATGAGAAATCGGTTGGAAACTTTGCTCATGTCAGCACGTTGTAGGCGTCGCCACCGGCGCCAACCTTGTGTGAATGCTCTGAAAAGCTAATCATTTGCATATCACAGCATCTTCTTCCCGTCGGTTAAATTTCGCGTGTGTAGACGTCATCTTCGTGGTGTAGAAGTTTTAATGGCCAGTAGTGTGTTTATGAATAGCAATACAAGAAAAACTGTGTGTGCTCAAGGGAGAACCACAATTCCGTATTAAGATGCTGTTATTTAACACGCAAACGTTTGAGGTAACTGAAGAGCTGCCTGAACTTGTTGGGAGACCAGGTCGTTACTGCAACACCCCAGCTGATGCCAGCACACGTGCATCCACAGGGTGGGGGGCTCGGCTTCACGACCTCTGTAAATAATCCACCGCAGACCGTGCCACGTGGCGGCCGCGCGATGCATTACGAATTGACGATCGGCAGCCGGCAGCTTCCACGTGGCGCTACCAACACCGCCGGTGCTGTCGCCACAACGTAGAGGTGGAGCCTCAGCAGAGGACTTACTGTTTCTTTACTCGAATACTTCGTGGGATGGCGTGTTACGATTGAATCACAGATGTGAAAACACCGCATGTTCTGTGTATTACCGCCAAATTATTTTAATGCAATATAAGGCAAGGTCTTGTGGCTGAATTTACAGGTCTAATGGGAAGAGAACTGTCCAAAAATTTTCAAATGTGTGTGAAATCTTATGTGACTTAACTGCTGGGGTCGTCAGTCCCTAAGCTTACACACTACTTAACCTAAATTATCCTAAGGACAAACACACACACACCCATGCACGAGGGAGGACTCGAACCTCCGCCGGGACCAGCCGCACAGTCCATGACTGCAGCGCCTGAGACCGCTCGGCTAATCCCGCGCGGCGGAGAACAGTTAATTGTACATCTCAATGTGAGCTATCATAAACGAAAGTTTATTTTCAAGGTCTCTGTGGAGTGATCTGAAGAGGTCTGAATCGAAAACTAGTTTTCAGAATTTTGTAAATGATTTTTCGTTACATACTAACTATCCTCTGTCACTTGTCTAGAAGATTATATTTTTCAGCAATTTAATTATACGCCCTGTGGGGTGAAGGATCTATGCCCATTTCAACGACCCTTCTTTGTATATGTCTCATAATGCCTCTTTCCAGTCTGACATAATATAATTTCCACAAACCAGTTAAGTGCTCCAGTGTAGGTCGTACAAATGTTTTGATAAGCGATTTATTTTATAGACGCACAGCAGTTTTTCAGTATTTAATCAATGTTTTGGACGTAAAGAACTGTATTTTGGAGTTGGTACTGGTGACACAAACTACAATCATTTTGGTCTGTATAAAATGTTAGAAACGAAGTGTCAGTTTATTCCGATATTTTTTGAAGTCGTCAGTCTTTCGACTCTTATTTCTGCTGACCACTTTTTGCTCTCTTCTGCTATCTTTTCGCCTCTATGTAAATGTTACATCCTTCTTCTATAATCTGTTTCGCATATTGTAGTCTTGGTCTGCCCTTAATATTTCTACCAAATAGTGCTCCTTCCAGAGCCAGATTAACTGTTTCTGAATACTGAAGCAGATCTGTAAGTAACCTGTCCGTTGATATTATGAATAAATAAGTATTGAAACGTCCCCTTAGAAATATTATACATGACTGTGCTTAAACTGACACACAATATTTTTAGCGCAACGCAATCTGACTTTCAATAATCCCTTCAAAAGAATGGCCCTGACTAACATTAACCTATACCTTTCACAAATCACTTACCTCACAAAAATCTTCGTTACTCGAACTACTGCAATACAGCGAGCGCCACTGCTGCCAGCTAAATAAAAGATTCAACTACGGAAGGCACTAACTACTGATAGGCATAGTTAGCTAATGAAAGATTTTAATAGAGAACAAACAATGTATTTACCTTAATAGTGTTGAAAAATCATAATATACATAGCAGTTCATGACATCCAGTCTTACAAATTTCAAAACTCCGCCATTTCTCTCCCCACACCCACCACTGCTGGCGGCTCACCTCCAACTGCGCAACGCTACGCGCTGTTCGCATCCAGCTGCCCAACACTACAATGGCAGACAACAATACAAACTAGCCACAGACTGCACACAGCACAGCCAGTGATTTTCATACAGAGCGCTACGTAACGTTGCCAATAAGAAAACATAAACAGCCTACTTACAGTATAAATGTCAATATACTGTCCCATATTATTTCGCTGCTCATTATCAGTTATTCTGTCTTGTGGTAAGTCCAGGCCACCTCATCTTATGCTATTCTCTTTACTTTAACATAATTTTCGTTTTCCTTCCAGACATCGTCCTTTGGTTGGTGTCTTCTGCTTCCTATCCCTCTCTTTCTCTGTACCATCTCTTAGCGCTTTCTTCTCAATCTGTGGCCTACCCAACTTGCCTTTTTTCACTATGGTGTCTGGGAGATTTTAGTTCTCGCCAGCTCTTCTCAACATCTCGTCGTTCCGCACCCTGTATTCCCTGATCACACTTCCTAGTTTTCCAGTGCATCTAGCCTCAATTCTTCATCTTTTCTTAATGTCCAACTCTGTGCGCCACGTAAAGCTATTGTCGTGTCCTTAGCGAAAAGCCAGGCCCCGAAAACAATAATGAAACCAACTAAAGTAAAAACAGAGTTAGGCATGACAGCAAGTTACACAGTCGGGCCAGAAGCGCGACAAGGGGCATGTCAAATAAGTAATTAATGATGGAAGGTCCTTGGCAATAAAGAAATAAGAAATGTGACAGAATTTATGAGATAAGGTCCTTAGATGATAAAGGAATGCATAGGGTGACATAATCAATGAGGCAAGACCATTAGGAAGTAAAGACGTAAGGGATGTGAAGAATTAATCAAGGAATATCTTAAAATAATAAAGGGGTAAGAAATGAGACAGAGCGGAAGCTGCGAGAGAGACAGAGAGAGGTCTCATGTTGGAGAATACACTACACCACGAGAAGCCAATGAATGGCCTAGGGTATAGTTCGAGACCATATGTGCAAAGCCTCCCTAGCCCTTCCAATCAGCCTCTGAATAACTTCTGAAAAACAACACAGCAGGGTAGCTAATGGGGCGATGTGAAGCTCTTCAAGATTATGTCATGTCTGGGACAAGTGAGGTCGAAGGGGAAAACGAGACAAAACCCATGTTCCGATCATTCAAAGGCAGTTATTTACCAGCAGTCAGTAGACAGTCAGTAAGGGAATTAGATGTCGGAGTCAGTGAGAAGCAGTTCGGAACAAATGGAGCTACAGGCTGGACTCACTGGGAAGAAATTAGTTAGCTACAGTGCTCTGCTGATCTTAGATTTCATGTGAGGTTATCGTTAGGGTGACTGGTACGTGAATACAAGGGGAAATCTTGAAAAAACTGTTAGTTTTCTGAATATTGTAGCTCAAAGAATGAGATTTGTAAGTCCATATACCACTTACTGTCATTTAACATATCTTTTGGGAACATTTTGATGTTAGCTTTCGGTCACACACCTTTTTCTGAATTTTATTTTGTGTTGTAAGAGAAATAAATCTTGTAAATTATTTATGTACAGCAAAAGTACAGATATCTCGAAATAAAAAAGAGGAAGCTTCATATTTTTCTTCTAGTTCTTCACACTATTAACTTTAAAGTAAACCATTTCAAAGGGTTGCTATAGTAAATTATGTATCAAACAAATTTTTATTATGTTTATCATACATTTCAGCGGCTTGAAAGTCGAGGGGAGAGAAGGGAAAGGAAAAGAAAGGGAAGGAACTACTGATGTCAGCTGCATCGGGCTTGATGCGGAATCGCCAGCGATGAGTGAAAAATGTGTGCTGGACTGGGATTCGAACCAGAGATCCTCTGCTTGTGTCAACTACTGCGCCACCCAGATACAGTGTTTATCGCAACTGCGCGGACCACATCGGCACTCCTGTCGGCCGACCAACACTCCCACCTAGAGCCACATATCCGCAGACGCTTCCCATGTCGCCCATGCTCGCTACTTAGAGTTTCCCACAGGAGGTCAAACGAAACTGTGGATCCGCACTGAAGGCTGGGGCTTCGTTGCCCATCAAGGTGAATCAATTATATATATGAATGCTTGGTGTCTGTTCTTTCGGACATGTCCAAAAGAACAGACACCAAGCATTCATACACAAAAAATTTAAATGACTAACTCATCGTTATTCTTTAAAAACGTGTTTAATTTTCAAATTAAAGTCATAAGAATGGCCTAAATTTTATTTACATATGTTTTAAAATAGTATAGAATACTTCAGCTCTCTATTTTTAATAGTTTTTAGCAAATGTGTGTCAAAGCTTGTAAATATGAAACTTCAAGATATTCAAGTCAAACTTAAAACCTGTTTCTCTATCTAAACTCCATAACACTAAGAAACCCTAAATTCGTACTCATCTAGTTTCTGATGCGGTTGTTCCTCCTTTTCGTTTTTTAGAATTAATCTTCTCATTTTTGCGTCGTTGGCCGTTTTCAACGCTCATTTCTCTGCTTCAAAGAGTCACCTAACGTGAGTGGCAGTATACAACCTATCAGACACCTCCAGCAGTTTCATAACCTTATACCTTGACGACAATGACCCATCACTGGAACAGAGCAGAGCCTCCAGCATACCTATATTGGGGTTTTAAGTCTACCATGTAAACACTTCTCTAATGACTGTGTAACTAAGATCCCTAAAAATGGGTTTTACAACTTCTATTATAGCAAATGGCAAAGAATACAGGTGGTTGAAGTTCCTTTTCATAATCGCTTCATGATCACTACCAAGTAGGCAGACTGCATGGCATGGGTTTTCACCTATGGATGTTTTATGAAAGAAGGTTTCCCTTACTGACTTTCTCATAGAATATAATTTGATATATTTTAAAAGATTTTGACTACTATTAAAATATATACAAAATTTTCTGAAGTTTTTGGTAAGAGCCTATACATAAGTATTGAAACTAATTCCATTACATCACTGCAAACACATGTGTTAATCGACATAAAAGTTTTCTGGGTGTGGTAACGCGACATATTGTATAAAACTACAGCTGGAAAAAACCAACGTTTCGGTCACGTTTGCAGCGGCCTTCTTCTGGGTCTACTGGTGCGCTCTAGCTATGCGGTACCATACTCAGAAAACTTTTATGTCGACTGACTCTGGCCGCGGAAGCCTACGCAATTATACATGTGTTAATGTCAAAACAATTACTGAAATCTCCGTGTAAACAAAAAGCGAAACAGTCATGATGCTTTAACAGGTTAGCCAACATTAGAGACAAAAGATTCATAAAAACCAAGCAAGTGAGAACCAAGTTATGTTTTAAACAGAGGTGTTTCCATGAATGGATGTGTCATTATGTGTGTAGCCACTTTTAAATTTCTTTAGTTTTGGAACTTGCTTTCGTGAAATGTTCCTCAAAGTAGACTTTTCCTTGTTCAGGAAGCTGCAGAGTATTTTAAAATAAAAATTTAAAATTCGATTTTTGACACTTATTCACGTGTGCATCCCCTTAAGCAGACAGAAGGATGATAAATAGTTGCTGTCCCTGTGGAAGGATTGGCTACTAATGCAGAGGCATGCCTGCAGTGGAAGACGTTTTCGTAACTGAGGTTCAGAGTATCCTTAGAAGTTAATTGTATGCTCTGAGTTGCATATTCTCCTCATCATCCTCCAGTCTTATACATCCTAGTCAGGGATTCCAGACAACCAAGTTTCCCTCTGACTTTAGTTAATGGGCTGAATTCCGCTTAGCATGAACCCTTGTCACTTAATCTCTTGCAAAACCCGCATTTGGAATGCAGGTCTATGCTCCGTGTATAATATTTGGGCAATATTTACCACAGGTTATTTATTCAGTGTTTCCTCTTTTTGTTGAATCTCTCTTGGATGTCGCTATACTTGATCTTATTTGTCTTTTAAAGTTTAGGTCTTCCATTACAGTAGTTGCCAAGTTCTTGAACTTTACAATCTGCTATAGTTTTGTGGCACTATCATGATTTTGGCTTTCTCTCCTTTGCCTTCCAGTATCATAGTTTTGGTTTGTTTCTTTTCTATTTTCGTTACCAGTTCTTCGCATTTGCTATTTATTCTTCAGCAATTTCGTAAAGCACGTGCTTCGATTCTATCAACTCCACAGTGTCACCAACAAAGTGTACACACTGGATCGTTTTGCTTCCTACAAATATTCCTCTTGTTCCAACTTTGCTCTCTCCTATGATCTCTTCCAGGTAGATTTTAAACAAAGTAGGTGAAACTAAACATCCTTGTCTGACTCCTGTGTCGATTCCTGTTCCCTCCATCACTTTTCCACCCTTTGACACTGGCTTCTTGCTTAAGGTGTAAGCCATTCATTCATTTTCTTTTCTATAATTTCTTAACATATGATCCTTAAATAATGTTTTCAGATTAACAATAATCCACCAAAAATTTATTATTTTTATTTCCCAGTTTTCATTTCTTTCATTTGAACCGATTTGACCAAAGCAACAAGTGCTATATCTCTAAAAATACGCAACACTGGCTTGAGGTTTCGGATTCAGCTGAATTAGGAGATAGGGCCTTTAATATTAATGAGTCTGTCCACCTCTCTCCTAGGAATTCGAGTAAGTTTATAGCATCTCTCATGCTTACCAATCATCTGAAGCTGCACTGCTATTCTCACATGTACAGAAAATATCAGCGAATGCAAGGATCTATACTACTGTGTAAGACAACTGCTCTGAATAATAATGTAAGTACATTAACTGTGGAAACTACTGTTTATTGAGTATCTGCCGATACTAGTCTTCCTAGTTCTGAGTATACGCAAACTGATATCATGAAGAAGGCCTTGGGCTCTTTGTGTATGGCCACTACCAATCTTATGTATCCAACAAACAGTCACGTTTTGATCCTATAGTAGCCATTAGTACAGTACACAAACAAACACACACATAGTGAATGTCATTGTGTGCTGTAGGCTATTGTTGCAATTAGTGCCATTGTAAACAAGTGTGCCAATCACACTTTTTTAAAAAAAAACATTGTAATGCCCATTACTTCCACGTGTTACTTCTGCATTTGTAGAAAACACACAGCATTTGTGTGATACCAGCACAGAGCACGGTAGGTGGAGCTTGCTGATCGCAACATTCCTCTCTCCTCAGAGTTCTACAGGGTGTTTATAAATGAATATCGGGCTTTTAGCGCTTTGTAATTTTTATTACATTAAACTACAGTTATAAATGATATGTCAAATGAAAGAGCAACTCAAACGGCTTTGTTTGGCACCAGTGCGCATGCGCAGCGCGCAATGTTTCCGCCGCAATCCGTTAGACAGCGGTAGTAGCGAAGATGGCGACTAGTGAACAGAAAGCGTTTTGTGTTTTGCAGTTTGCAAAGACCGAATCTGTAGTTACTGTGCAATGTGCGTTCCGGCTGAAGTTCGGTTGTGATCCTCCAAGTGATAATAACATTCGTAGATGGTATCATCAATTTGAAGATATCAGCGGCCTTTGTAAAGGGAAGAGCACAGGACGACCAAGAGTTAGTGAAGAGGCTGTTGAGCGAGTGAGAGAGTCGTTCACCCGTAGCCCAAAGAAATCAGTCCGGAAGGCTAGTCGTCAATTACAAGTTCCCCTGTCGACTGTTTGGAAAATTTTAAGAAAATGCGCACAACTATGTCCTTACAATTTACAGTTATTGCAGGCTCTAAAGCCGGCAGACCATGGATTACGTGCCAACTTCGCAAACGAAATGTTGCTTCATGACGATGAAGATTTTCTGGACCATGTTGTCTTCTGTGATGAATCGACCTTTCACCTTAGTCGACATGTTAACACTCACAATGTGCGCATCTGGGGTTCAGAAAATCCTCACGAGGTGGTACAAATGCAACGAGATTCCCCTAAAGTGACTGTTTTTTGTGCCGTATCCCGGCGGAAAGTTTATGGGCCTTTCTTTTTTGGTGAACCTACTGTAACTGGCAGTTCTTACCTTGATACACTAGAGCAATAGCTCTGCCCTCAGTTGGAAGAAGATGAGCCAGACAACTTCATTTTCCAGCAAGATGGTGCGCCACCTCACTGGCATAGCGAAGTACGCGATCGGCTGTATTTCACTGTACCCAAGCGCTGGATAGGCCGCAAGGGGCCCAATGACAGGGCTTGCTTTGCATGACCTCCACGTTCATCCGTCCTAACGCCATGCAATTTTTTCCTTTGGGGCTTCATCAAGGATCGTGTGTACGTGCCTCCGCTACCAGCAGACCTCCCTGAATTAAGAAACCAGATTGAAGCAGCTGTTGCTACAATCACTGAAAACACACTTATCAACGTTTGAGAAGAACTCGGCTATAGACTTGATGTGTGCCGTGTGACAAATGGTGCTCACATTGAACATTTATAAGGTTCTTGGTAAAACTGTTTGAGTTGCTCTTTCATTTATAACTGTAAGTTTAATACAATAAATATTATAAAGCATTAAAACCCCGATAGTCATTTATAAACACCCTCCATATGCTGGGTATGGCTTGCGTCCCAGACCCTCCGTAAACAACCAGAAAAAGTTCGACAAAAATATGTGAACATCCCTACTTACATACTAGTACATGGGGTACCATTAAACTATAGAATTGTTTCATAACAGTAAAGCTGTCCTCGCGCGGAACGTGTTTCTCATCGTGAAGCATGCCAGACGTGATGTCTGTTGTGGTTGCTGCGCGCTCGCATACGACTTGGTGCAGCTCACGGAACATAAAGTACTCCTCATCGTGGTTTGAAACAGCGAGTCTGATGTCAGTTCTCGCATGCATAATACTCATACGAACGATGTTGTATTGGCTAAAATCTCTCTGAAATAACGTACTTCACTTAGGTTTAAAGATGGGGATTTGTTTCATAATTTCAGTCGAATGGAACAGAATATTTTTTCGGACCATCACAAAATTTCATGATGCCAAAAGGTTCCAGGATGTAAGTTGAGCTTACTTTCTGACAAACCAACAGCCACCTTACAATTTCTTGCCAGTAGGGAAATGTTTCAGTCGTTGGCCTATGAAACAAGAGTTGCAGCAAATACATTATTTACAGTACGTAACATCGACCTACTGCAGGTAATGCCTCTATTAAATTAATAACAATGACCCAAAATCTTTTAGAAAACAAAAGGTGAAAAACGAAATTGGAAGTAGCTAGACGCGAACCTGCTACTTTCCTCTTGAGAGTTCAACATGCTATCTTTTGTGCTACGACCTTGACATAGCTGCAACCCATACGGTATATCGGATGTATGTACAAATGTCATTATTTGATTTTTAACTGTGACAAACTGTACTGAAAACGACGCGCTTTTGATGGATGAACATTGTGCTATAGCACTAAATCAGTATACTTTCATAGCACACTAGTCATTACACCAAAAACCATCGAATACGGGAAGTTTTTAGATACTGATATGCAGTTTCCTGTCACTTTTATTATAACAAAACTTACCTAAAACGACATGATTTCGAGAGATTCTCAATGTGCTGAAACAGCTTGTATTCATACCACGTACTCCGTAGGAAAAAATGGTTCAAATGGCTCTGAGCACTATGGGACTTAACTTCGGAGGTCATCAGTCCCCTAGAACTTAGAACTACTTAAACCTAACTAACCTAAGGACATCACACACATCCATGCCCGAGGCAGGATTCGAACCTGCGACCATAGCGGTCGCGCGGTTCCAGACTGTAGCGCCCAGAACCGCATGGCCACTCCGGCCGGCACTCCGTAGGAACAAACGCCATATAAGGAATATATCTCCATATGATATGGTGGCTCTGCATTCTGCTTATAATACAAACCGATGCCACATACCATTGGCCACGTTCCTGTACATGAGGTAAAAATATGAGATGCTAGGATTCTTCATTTCAAGCTTTGCAATGTAGTGGAATGAGTAATACCATGGTCGATGTAACCACATCCTCGTCCACATAAGTTTACACGACCTGTGAGAGTAATGGGGGTGTGATGTATTTCGAACTACTTCAGCTGTAGAATTTCTCGGATAACTTTATTGCTTTAATTTTTTTCCTTCTATGAAAAGGTTGATAATATGAATACAGAGATGCTGATGTTAGTGGTCTATTCTGCGTTCATTCTTCAAAGAAAACTACAATTGGCGCTTCCATCATCAACAAGCACGCACTTCACACTACTATGTTTTGTTGAGAAGTTCCACTGAAATGAACACCCTTAGCTGCTTACAGGCGTTGACATACGTCAAGGGGACAGATGAAAATGTGTACCCCGACCGGGACTCGAACCCGGGATCTCCCGCTTACATGGCAGACGCTCTATCCATCTGAGCCACCGAGGACACAGAGGATAGCGCGACTGTAGGGATTTATCTCTGGCACGCCTCCCGCGAAACCCACATTCTCAACGTATTGTCCCGCACTACATTCGTAGTGCCCCCGCCCATTATACTCATTACTTGCGGCGCGTTGCCGATTCCCGTAGGAGTTTGGGCACTGTTTGTGCATTCGCACAGAAGAAGATAGTCAAGTGGCCGGTGAGCCTTAACTATATATATATATATATATATATATATATATATACTAAGATGGTATCTGTTCTTTCGGACATGTCCGAAAGAACATATATCATCAGTGACCATGCAGCTCGTTAGAATGATATTCCAATGAAATGAACACCCTTAGCTGCTTACAGACGTTGACATACGTCAACGGGGACAGATGAAAATGTGTGCCCCGACCGGGACTCGAACCCGGTATTTCCTGCTTACATGGCGGACGCTCTATCCATCTGAGCCACCGAGGACACAGAGGATAGCGCGACTACAGGGATTTATCTCTGGCACACCTCCCGCGAAACCCACATTCTCAACGTATTGTCCCGCACTACATTCTAACGAGCTGCATGATCACCAATGATGTCCGAAAAAACAGATACCATCTTATTATATATATATATATATATATATATATATATATATATATATATATATATATATATATTGCCCTAGCCGAGCCTCAGGTACAGGGCGGGTCGCAGGTGGCGGATAGCGAACGATCCATCAGATATGGTGGACAGCTGCGAATAAGGGGAAACCCAAATAAGCAGTCCCGGACCGAGGCGGCAGCATCACGAGGGTGTGGGAGGGTGACTTTTGGCAAGGGTCACACTCATTCAAAAACCACAGAACCCGAAGACGTTGCTGTGTCATGGCGAGTAAGTGCCGCCACTACAATAAGCACTGTCAACACCCAAATCCAGGACGCGTCTGAAGTGGGAACCATCGGCATCCTGGTCAACGTCTGTTCACACAATGTGCGGCTGGTCATAATGCGCCAGGAACTAACAATCCCTGGTTCTAAACACCCAGTGGAAACACTGGACCAACTTGATTACAAGCAAGTATGACTCGTGCAAGTAATAACAACATTACCCCAGGTGGTAACCAATCCACCCATCAACAGATGGCAACCAGGAATTCGGATTCTGGGGAACCTGGACTTACACGATTACATCAGAGAAAGTCGGAGCTCTCTGGCAAACTTCCACTTAAAACACCTACATACATTGGAACCTTTAACATAAATACATTAATCCAACCAGGAATACTTCTAAACCTTACAACAGAACTTGAAAAGCAAAAGATAGTAATACTAGCTTTACAGGAGACACGTTTTACAGATGAAGAAACATCAGATTATGGCAACTATCGCATCTTTAAGAGCAAGACGGATAAACGAATCGGAAGAGGAGCCCCCCATCTCGGGATGGCGTTTATCATACACAAGAGCGTGCTCAGCTCCATCAAAGAAGTTACTCCCGTAAATAATAGGATAATGACGATGCGCTTACAATGTGCCAACAAAACATACACAATGGTTAATGTTCATGCTCCCACAAACGGAAACAAGGAAAACCCCATAGAAACAGAAAAGTTCTGGGAAAATTTGGAGAATATAATGGCCAAGATTCCAAAAGATGATACAAAAGTTCTACTCGGCGATTTTAATGCCCAAATTGGTAGAGAGAAAATCCACCAAAAAACCGTAGGCAAATATCCTGCACATAAATTTACCAATAAAAATGGTACAAGGCTCGTCGAACTATGTAAGCAGAATAACCTGAAGATAATGTCAACATCTCTAAGAAAATGTCCAAGAAAACAAAAGACATGGAGATCTCCTATACAACAAATTGGCGAGTTTCAAATAGATCATGTGGCGATTTCATACTCAGTACAAAAAGAAATTTACGACGTCCAAGTACGCAGAGGAGCAAACATTGATTCAGACCATTACCTAACTAGAATTAAAATCAAGTTTACAGCACGAAGAAGTCATCAGAAGAAAACAGAAATACAGAAATATGACACCAAGAAGATTAAAGAATCTAAAGTAAAAGAAGAATGGGAGAAGGAAAAGGCAAACACATGGGAAGAATTTCATTCTAAAATCACGCGAATAGCTAAGGAAACTATTCCCTTGAAAAAGATATTCAAACACCCTTGGTGGGATTCAGACTGTGAAAATGCATTGGAAAGGAGAAAAAAGGCATTTCAAGAATATAACAGTAAAAAATCACAAGAAAGTCTACATTTATTTAACGAGGTTAGAAAACAGGTTTCAAAATCTATTAGGCAAGCAAAAAGGAAGTACACAAAGGCACAACTGGATGCCATACAAGAAAATTTCCAAAACTATAATACAAGAGACTTCTACAGAACTTTCGCAGATAAAATACGAGGATATATCCCTCAAAATTTATGTTTCAGAAAACCAGATGGTAAATTAGCCCTAACAAACCAGGAAAACTGTCAAGTATTGGCTCAATATTTTTCTAACGTACTAAATTGCCCAGAACCTAGTTTAAGGTTTCCCAAAGAAATCAGTGCCAACGCTCAACCGGATTCATTACCACCAACACAGGAAGAATCAAATGTCACATTAAAAACTTAAAAAATAATAGAACATCTGGCGAAGATGGCATTGTTGCAGAGCTATTAAAAAACCTAGGACCAAAGACGTGGCAAGAGCTCACAAAAATATGGGAAACAGAAAAATTACCAGAGGATTGGAAATGTGCCCTTATTCACCCGTTACATAAAAAAGGAGACAGAACAAATGTCAATAACTACAGGGGAATCTCACTTTTACAAGTCACCTACAAAATTCTCTCAACATGCCTGCTGAAAAGAACACAAGAGCAGCTGGAACGCCAAATTGGTGATTATCAAGCAGGCTTCCGCCCTGGTCGCTCATGCATAGAACAAATATTTAATTTAAAGACAATATTAAAACACAAAGCAATTAGAAATGCCCCCATAATTTGTACATTTGTAGATTTTAAGAAAGCCTATGACTCAATTGACCGGCAATCTTTGTTTAACATTTTAGAGGAACTTGGACTTGACTCCAAAACACTAAGGCTTATAAAGAATCACTGACAGACACTGTATCTAAAGTTAAATTCAGGGGAGAAATCTCTGAACCTTTTCTCATAAAAACTGGAGTACGTCAAGGTGACGGCTATCTCCACTTCTGTTTAATATAGTCCTGGATAAAGTCATTAAGGAATGGGAAAAAGAATTAAAAAATCAATCCTACTGGAAACCAATCCATCTTGGTAGAACCAAAGACAACGTGGAGATATCTTGTTTAGCATTCGCGGACGACTTGGCCATACTTGCAGATGATGAAGAAATCGCCACCAAACAAATAGAGATCCTTAAGGAATGCGCGGATAAAGTAGGTTTACAAATTTCGTTTCAAAAGACAGAATTTTTCTGTACGAAATTCCATATACACAGTTTGAACACAAAATATGGAAAAATAAATAGAGTAAAACATTTTAAATACCTAGGTGAAATTTTGGAGCCAACCGGAGGAGAGAAAGTTGCACAGAAGATCAGACAACAGAAAATGAAGAGAGCATATGGTATGACACATGAAATATACAATAAAAAATGCATCTCCTCGAACACAAAAATCAGACGCTACTGCGCAGTAATTAAGCCAGCAGCACTATATGCTAGTGAAACGCTCACACTCCACACAAAATGTGATTTAGAAAAAATACTAAAAGAAGAACGCAAAATTATGAGAAAGATTTTAGGTCCAAAATTAACAGAAGAAGGATACCGGATACAATCAAGAAGAACCACAGAAACTATATCAAACCTGGCAGCAGACATAAGAAGGCGAAGATTAAAATTTTATGGACATGTCACTAGACTTCCCCCCACACGACTCACCAACAGAATTCTCACTTACATAGAAAAAGTCAAGTCAACAACACCATGGATTAGCCAAGTAAAATTAGATTTACAAAAAGCAAATATTGAACTTAAATATGTCAAAGATAGAAAAACTTTTAGAAATAAGGTGGAAAAGTGGATTGTATTGTCGGAGAAGGAAGCACTAAAGAGACCAGGAACAAAATGGACAGAAGAAAGAAAAAGAAAACATGGAGAACGAATGAAAGAAGTATGGAAGAAACGACGTCAGAAAGCTTTGCGTGATCCTTCTGGGTCCATTCGCGATAAGTAAGTAAGTATATATATGTTGAGAAGTTCTGGGATCCACGAAACGTTAGGTCACATACCAACAGAAATTAAGGAGACATCTTATTCTGGGCGAATAGTGGCATTAATTTCAGTCTTTTGATTTTTATATCGTCTGGAACACTGCCCCAGGAACAGAGTCTCCTTGGTGCTGCAATACGTGAAGACATCCAGGAGTGCCCCCTGTGTTCAGGCGGCGGGCTTGCAGGCGATGTGCTCCTTCTGGTGGATGGAGAGGTGTGCGCTCCAGTAGGCGACGTTGAAGACGAAGAAGCAGACGGGGAAGGCGACCAGCGCCACGCGGTCCTGCAGGCACCAGCCGCCACTGTCCCCACCGCCACCTGCAGTGCTGCCGGCGCCAGCCTCGGCGACTCCAGGGGTGGGCGTCGTACTGCGCACGCGCAGACACCTGTGCAGCCGACGGGCCGCACTGCGCACGCGCCACGACAGCTTCCGCGCTCTGCCGTTGGCGCTGCCGCTCTAAAACAAAACGCGGACGCCGGGCCATCTGAAGAGATGAAATTTTGTTCTCTAGTGTCCACACCAACAGTGTCTATTTACACTCGGCTGACCTCATGTCCCGCTCTTGCTGGGACAATCCTGGTTTTCACACAAGTGTCCCTGTGTCCGGAGAAAATCAAAATGCAGACATTAACATTCTTTATTTAATTAAACACTGTGTAAAAAAAATTTCCTAGAAGTAGCACGTTATAGAAATATACCGGGTGATTTAAAAGTCAGTATAAATTTGAAAACTTAATAAACCACGGAATAATATAAATAGAGAGGTAAAAATTGACACACTTGCTTGGAATGACATGGGGTTTTATTAGAACAAAAAAGAAACAAAGTTCACAAAATGTCCGACAGATGGCGCTGGACAGCGAAACATCAGTGACTGCGCATGACAATCGTGTATAAAAGAAGCTGTAATGAGAGAGAGAATCAGATGCGCCAGCAGTCGCAGCATGTTGACGTTACCTGAAAAGCCGCTTTTAGTGAAGCTGTATTATCAGAATGGGGAATGTGCTAGAACAGCGTTACGATCCTATCGCCATAGGAAGGGGATTCGAATGGGTAAAGGTCTGCTGACAAATGCAGCTGTGGCGAGAATGGTTTCGAAGTTCGAAGCCACGGGTTGTTTAGACGATCGACCCCGTAGTGGCCGACCGAGCACAAGGCGTAATGCTGCTGAGACAGTTCAGGAAGAAATGGAGACTGTAGCGGGTTCGTCTATGCACGCAGAAGTCGGTGCACGTGCAGTCGCACGTCGTACCGGCATTCCATACACCACTGTTTGGTTGGCACTTAGGTGTACCCTCCGATGCTATCCGTACAAAATCCATTGGCGTCATGAACTGTTACCTGGCGATTTAGTGAAGTGGAGGGCATTCGCGGTGTGGGCGTTTCAAAAGATGCCGGAAGATGACGATTGGTTGAGTAATGTGTTGTGGACCGACGAAGCTCATTTCACACTCCGAGGGTCTGTCAACGCCCATAACTGCAGAATTTGGGCTACCGAAAATCCTATAACTGTTGTGGAAACTCCATTGCACAACGAGAAAGTCACGGTATGGGTTCGATTTACCACATCTACTGTTATCGAGCCTTTTTTCTTCGAGGAAATGCATGATTCTGGTTTTGTAACTGCTACCGTGACAAGTGAGAGGTACACTGATATGTTACAGAATCGCATCATCCCCAGCCTGGCTGAAAAACACCTGCTGGAATGTACAATGTTTATGCAGGATGGCGCTCCACCCCATATTGCTAGACGCGGAAAAGACCTCTTGGGCGTCGTTTGGTGATGATCGTGTGCTCAGCCGCCACTTCTGTCATGCTTGGCCTCCCAGGTCCCCAGACCTCAGTCCGTGAGATTATTGGCTTTGGGGTTACCTGAAGTCGCAAGTGTATCGTGATCAACCGACATCTCTAGGGATGCTGAAAGACAACATCCGATGCTAATGCCTCACCATAACTCCGGACATGCTTTACAGTGTTGTTGACAACATTATTCCTCGACTACAGCTATTGTTGAGGGATGATGGTGGAGATATTGAGCATTTCCTGTAAAGAACACCATCTTTGCTTTGGCTTACTTTGTTATGCTAATTATTGCTATTCTGACCAGATGAAGCATCATCTGTCAGACATTTTATGAAGGTTTCTATTTTTTGGTTCTAATAAAACCCCTTGTCATTCCAAGCATGTGTGTCAATTTGTACCTCTCTATCTACATTATTCCGTGATTTATTCAGTTTTCAAATTTATACTGACTTTTTCATCACCCAGTATATTTGAACAATATATAGCGCATTTGGTTTAACTCTTCTTATGCCTGAAGAAACAATAAGAGATACGTTGAAAAGAAAAGCAGGCATTCCCTACCCCATCCCCTAACTTGCCGACCTTCCACTTCATGGACTTCGCGACAAGTGAAACCAAAGCAAAAACAGATGTAAAGGGGCATCACTAAACCATCTTTGCTGACGGGACAGTAGCCTTATGGAAATCAGATTGGAGAAGAATGTGAGTTGTGCTGTGTGTGTTAGCAGTGCTTATTGACTATTGTTTGACATGCCTGTACGCTTTCCCTAACAATCTGCAGTCAAACAAAAGAGCGGCACATTGTTGGCTGGTTTCACTCACACAATGACAATACTTCAAGTCTACCGATAGCTGGAACAACTGACAACAATTCTGACTTAGATGTCAAAAACAGTGGATGAACAACTGTACGGACAAAGTTACTACCTACTATCGTTAGTCAGTGAATGTGGACATTAAACTGAGAAAGGGTGGAGTATGATGAAAATACCCAGGCAGATATGTTTGTTTAATGACATATTAAAGGAAAAAAAAGGCAGCTATTATTACTGTGAAAACTTATTCCAATTTATCTTGCATAGAATTTTACAATTCTCTTCTTTGTAACAAGAAACTGCTAGACTGAATTCATTCTTCTCATAAATATAGCGAAGATAAATCTTAGTATGAAATATATAATGTGTATCTGATTATTGATTAGTAATATTATGTAGTTTTATGATTAACAAATTGTTAATATTTAAAATAGTTAGTAGGTAAACATAGCAGAAAATATGCCCAGTTTACAATAATAAAAAGTTTATATCTGTCCTTTTTATTCCTGAAGGAAAGAATTTTGGTTGTGTGTAATGTACCTAAATTTTTCTTTCCAGTTCACAAAATAAGCATGCATTCTTGCTATGGGTTTCTCAGCTGCATCATTGTCATAGGCCTAGTATTGTTTTCAAAATGTTACAATAATTCTCAAGAAAGGTAAGCATAAGTGTTGGAATGAAATTAATGAGGAACTTTAAACACATGTATCCTAGTATTTTCTCTTTGAAATCTGGTCAACATAATTTGCACTAGTAAAAGACGCGAAAAAGTATTTGTCATGCAATTGCTTCATATGATACTTTGATCCTAAAAAAACAGGTTAAAGGTTAAAATACGATTATACAAATCCATCGTGCAGCTGGTAACAAGTTATGGAAATGAATGTTGAGAATTCACAGAAGAAAACGATAACATGAGAAGAGCTCATAGAACTTCCCGACCTAACCCCATAACAAATGAGGAAATAACAGAAAGGTGTGACGCCCATTGTAGTATTACAGACAGAATGGAAGAAAGACAGCTAGGTGTGTCACAGCATGTCAAAAGAATAGAAGACGGATGCCCAAAGAGAGCACTTTCATGGCAACCTCCTGGAAGGAGAAGAAGAGGAAAATCACAAAAAGGTTCGCCACAGGGTCTGCAAGAAGAGGAGGTACAGATGAGAATGAGGAAGATTGGCTAGATTGAGATGTTTGGCGACCAAGATACGAGATGCAGCGACAGCTGTACGACCACATCCCGGACAAGAAAATGCCTTCATGAGCTGGCAATGAAATGGGATTGGCTAGAAACGTTCAGAATTGTAGTTGATGACCTACTAGACGTGCGCTGCAGAGCAGTGCATTGGCACCAAACAGTTAAAGATATTTCTCGGTACTACTGTAAGGAGGTGTGGTCTCCTGACCTTCATTTCTTACATATTCTGTCATCACAATCGTATTCTGCATATCAAGACGCTCCATTGGAACCCAAACACGATACAGTAGAGTCAATTTTGTATTAATTCAAGTAAGCAATATGCAAATCTTACAAGTAAATCGTAAGTGCCCACTGAGGATGAAAAAGTTGCGGCTGGCATACACAACACGATGGCCACAGAAATTTTCGTTCCAGGGAGGCGGCCGGCCCACTGGGAGGTCTGGCCCTTCAGAGGAGTGGGTCATCACACACCTACTTCGGCCGGAAAGACCGCCCAGAGAGAGGACAGCTTTTGCTAGAGCGAAGGGATAACGACCCCCGAGTTCGACTTAAAAGCAAATTCCGCTACATTGTGTGGGAACACCCAGAAGACGTATTTTTTGACGGACCAACTGCGTAATTACAGAGTTCTCGCAGGAGGACAGTATATGCCTAATGGAGATGCTACATCTTTCCGCATTGATCCACTTAAACGAAACGTCATTCTCCCGTTTAAAAGAGCAATGCTGATTAGCGGAATATTTCTGACGCAGAGAGCCAGAGGAGTGAGGGAAGACAGCAAATGATATACCCTCGCAGCTTTTCCAGAAAAAGGAGCCGTTCCGTTGTCGCTCTTGGAGTGGGAACACGTAATGAGAGTGAGTGCACTCGTACGTGTTCGCAAAGAGCGAGTAACAAAGTCTCTCCTCAGTACTTCACTGGGAGAGCACCTCTGTTATTAGTGAATCGGAGTGATACTCTATATTGAGTAGCTCGTGATTAAGTGTTGTTCACAGTGTTGGCTGCCACACTTATTTTGTGGTGTGAGCACGAACAGATTACTAGTTAAATGCCTGCGAGCGAATATTGAATGGCATCACGGAGGACTGGTTATCTGATCGGTGTACCATACCAATAGTTAGACTAGGGGCAGACAGGAGACCTTGACTTCATTAAGGTGTTTGATTGGCAAAGGTCAATTCAGATAGAAAGAGATAGTTTTGTTATTTGTCACCAGGAAGCAACGCAGGCAGCAGTCGTTGCAGCTCATGGTATTGTGCGCTACAGCGTATGCAAGCCCCATCTGTCTTCCACAACAGTCCACTCCATTACATTTCTCATGCGACAGCCTTGACCGTATGGCTCTCAGCCGTTCTGCTGAGTAAATAACATTCTTAGTGAAAAGGGAGAAAAGAATCTTCCCATACTTTGTAAAATAATAGCATTCCTATCCATAAGAGGCAATCTACTGTTTTGAAAAGAACCCAGAAATTTATTATTTTTTTATGAAAAAGTTTCAGTTGATTTCTCAGAATTTTTACAATAAATAATATTTTTCGTTTGTTTAATGTTTTTTTACACTAACTAGCAATATTCCAGTACCCAAGTATTCCACTAGTTACATAAGAATATGGAATATTTTTGTGTCTTTTCCTTACAGTAGATGACTCTAGAAGGTATTTGTTGCTGAATGTTTTTCAAGCAGTTCTTGTTGGTATATTAGGAGCATCTGTCTGACTTCTGTAGTAGTGTGAGGTGGAAATTGTTTCCTGCAGGAGCCAAAAGGTACTTGTAGGATCAATCCATTACACAACTTGACAAAATAAAACCCACACTCTCATAGAAAATGGCGACTCTGCCAGGATAGGTAAATTAGGTACATTACCAAGATAGAAAAGTGTCAGATTAGGTGATATATGATAGATCTGGAAGGTCGCAGCATTATCAGTTTGAAAAAATTTTGTTTCATGTATTAAAGAGTTATTTGCAAGGATTATAGATTGAAATAGATACAAGTAGCGAGGAAAGTAGAATTGTAGGGACAAGGTCTTGTGTTATTGTGTTGGAAAATTTTGGATTTTTACGATTTTTGAGTAGCTGTTAGGGCATAGGAGTTTCAGGTGATAGACACAGATGCAGACAGACGCAGAAACGCAGAGTGATGCAGTATCAAATGAGTTAGAATTAAGAAATAACATTTTTCTCCCTTGCAAGCGCACAGGTGAAGATTAGGGGCTGTAGCAGAGCATACAGAAGAGACGAGAAGTTACGACGTTGTTGTTGTTGGTTCAACCAACTAAAAAGTGGTCGTACAGTGTTGTAGATAGAGTTGTGGTGTGTTGAAAGAACTTTCATGTTTACAAGAGCAAAAGCCAAAAGATTACGGGATAGACAGCAAGTAGACAAGATGGGGGAGAATCAATCAGATAAACGGCAAATAAACGAGCTTGTTGAGAATAGGACAGACGATGAACTTGAGAATAGGACAGACAGTGAATCAGAGAATAGGACAATCCGTGAGCTGCAAAATCAGCAGGCTCAGTTAGACTGGGATGGAATTGAGACAGATCAGACAGATGGGAATCGAAGGGACGAGAACATGGAATTTTCAAAATATTAAATTCCGTGTAGGGCATATTCTGAGCCAGAAACAGACAGCCCACGCAGGAGATGGTAAAGATTAGTAGCGAAACAAGCTAAAGAAACGCGTTTGCTTGGCGCATATTCAGAGACAGAATACGCGTCAATACAGTCAATGAATCGGCAGTTAGCTTACGTCCAAAGAGAAGTAGACATTGAGGAAGAGGGGGAACATTTAGAATACGTCGAACCTCTTGTACACATTCTAAATATGCCTCACAACAGGCACAGAATCTTGTGGAGTTAGGAGCGCCACGAAAAGGTTCCGTAACAGACGCAACTGTACCTGCAAACACAAGACATACACAACAGAGAGGGCAGTGTGCTGAGTTATTTGCGTCACTTAGTGGTTCCATGACATACGCAACTAGTCCTCAACACAAAGAACAACACAGGGAGAAGGCAAGAGAGCACGGATTGTTGCAGTTATCAAACTTAGAAACGCCACAGCATAGCCCAGTAAACGACGTAACTGACGGAGTAGAATACAATAGAACGAGAACACACAGTTCAGCAGAAGGCAGTGTTACAGGACAGGACGCGATCATGGAGATGTTACAAAAAATGAACGATAGTATAACGAAACAGAATCAGGATTTGAAACAGGATAATCAGAACTTGAGACAAGAGATAACAGGTTAAAATCCAGATGGAAGAAGGGATCGCTAGAATTGATAGTCAGATCACACAGATAAACAAAGACGCGAAAGAATCTAGAGAAAGAATTCAAGTACTAGCACAAAGTCAGCAACAATTACGCACTGACGTGGACAAGGTCCAATTGAACATCGTAAACGTTGACAGAAAGGTGGAACGTTTTACGAGAAAAGCCACTCGAACAGCAATACTAATTTCGGAAGAACAAGCAATTCAAAGCAAGGTCGCAAATGTTGCACTGAAAAAATATGATCAACGGATCAATCAGATAGAACTTAAAAACAAAGATCTGTTTGAAAAGCTTCGAACAGAGTTTATACAAACTATCGAAGAAAAGATCGAGACCGATTACACCTGTAGTGAAACAACTGATACGTCAAGCATTAATTCAGTATACGAAAACACGCCGTCTAAGAAAGTTCAAGTGGAACCAAGGCCAGACGTAACACTCGCGCAGAAATCGAAACAGAAAACCCCGATTAAAGTAATACAAGACATACACAGAACCAGGCACAGTGTCTAGAAACAGGACACATACAGTCAGCCGACACCAATAGAAAGACAGGCGACTGTACCATTAAATCCAATGACACAATATAACAGTAGCACAGGTACAGTACCGCGAATGACTAGAGTAGGAACAACACCTTTGTTCACCAATGTTAAGATATGATGCAATTACAGGGCAGGAAACTGAACATATGCAGACAGACGGTAGATTACCAGAGAATAAGCAAGATGACACAAGCAGTGGCAGATTATTTGAGTCCATGAATCAGCCACAAACCGGATTTATGAGTAGATATGATACAGACCACTTCCTTACAGTTAGAAAATTTCAACATTTCAAGGAAGAAGGCGGTAGCTTGCATGCACGCACATTCATCGACCAGTTTCAAGTAGGCTTACCAAACCACTGGAGCGTAGCTCACAAACTTGACTTCATTTGTGCACACATGTCAGGGACAGTAGCAGAGGTGATGCAAAAAATCGCTGCTACCTGTACGTCTTACCTACAGTTCAGAACACCATTTCTCGGAAGATATTGGTCTAAGGAGGCGCAAAACAAAATTAAATACGAGTTACTTCAGATAACACCGTATGAAAACTCAGGAGAGAAAAGCGTGGTAAAATTCTTTGACACAATGGAGAAAAAGAATCAATGCCTAGACAAACCATACAATAACAGAGGGCTGATACGTCTACGTAGAATGAATTTACCGGTAAAATATCAACAGGTGACAGTAGGAAAAAATGAAAATACCGAAGAATTCGAAGAGGTCTTAAGGGAAATTGAATTCATGTTTAATGAAGACGAGGTGAAAGAAAAAAGAAAGGAGAGGGAACAGCAAAAGGAGAGGAATAGGAACGAATATTCTAATAATAATAACCGTAATCCTAATACCAATAATTTCAGGCAATTTAACAGACCAGGACAGTGGCAAAATGAAGGTAATTGGCATAGTAACGAGAACCAGAAAAATTGGTACCGAAATAGGAACGGTAATGGACACTCATACAGTGGTGGATATGGGTTTAGGAATCAAAATGCCAACGGAACGGTCAAGGGTACTTTGAAAGAGGTCACGATGTCAGAAACAGCAACTGGCGAGACCAAGGCGCGAATAACTACGTAGGAAAACATGGTTCACAGACAAAAGAACAACACAGCAAAGAGAAACCAGAAGTAGAATTTAGGCCACCGAATACTACTAAACGTAAAGATTGACGTGAAAATGCGGAAGAGGCTAGGCAAACTAACTTCCACCCTACTTTACACTAACCACTAAATAAAAGTTAAATTAATAGATCAACAGAACAACATAATGAAAAAAATGGACACAAAACAGACTAAAAATTTCTTGTAGTACTGAGTATCCTGCAACATGCACACAAACAAGAAATGACACACAACCCATGAAAGGATGAAGAAGTGGTAGGACATAATTCGAATAAAGAAACAAAATTTTATATATATATATATATATATATATATATATATATATATATATATATATATATATATATATATATATGCCACTATCAGGAAATTTTTGCATTACATAAAATCAGAGTTTTTTGTAAATAACGATAACAAATACATGTAAAACAAAAATTGTAAATACTTTTACGTGTCAGAGCGGCATCGCCACCAACATCAATCGCCATCTCCCTCAACACCAGATGCTTCGAGATAGCGACAGAGAAGGTACAGACATGTTGAGAAAGCACTTAGGGCAACGACAACAACCTGAAGACCAACGCCATACTGGAAATGCATGTTGAAACCAAGTTGGTCTTCAGAAGATCAACACGCGGCGTGGACATGTCATATGCCACGATACTGTTACTTCATGGACAAGTGTGAGTAGAATCGTGATATGACGAGACTACAGAAGATATAAGAAATAAACTCATCAACTTATATTTGGAAAGGCAGTCAAATCATACAAATCCTATATCTCTCCTACATTAAAATTCACATATTCCTAGCCCAAGAAGAACAGAAGGATGCAAGAAAGAAGAGAAGAACAGAAGATGAAAGACGAAGAAGGGCAGAAGACAGCAAGATACCTTTCTCTTCTATCCTACAAAGAAAATTGTTACAAACGTCTTTCCATGAACTTTGAGGCATGGTAACTACTAAAACCACCTCTCCAAAAATAAACCTTGAATAGTCAAACAAATAAAAACGAACAGTAAATGGAATATTAAGTGGTACCAACAAATATTATCCAGAAATGGATTCAGCAAAATATACATCATTCTCCCTACTGCATCACCAAATTGCAATACCAAACCAGGTGTGGAGTATCAAGACGTCACGGTACATATATTGGGTGACGATCGTCGGTAATCACCAACTTACTACAATTATCGAATTGCCATACCGCCCCAGATGTGACAGCAAAGTAGTACCAGACATCATTGTATATTCAATAAACCCCAGTCATCATCATTGGTTAAAAAAACCACTTCATGATGACAACATCAACAAATAAGACCCAGCATCGCGTGCTAGATTGCTTCTCACATGATTTGTGACACCTATATAAATGAGTCGACGCCTTCCAGCACCTCTATGGGGATCGTCGAACAAAGAAACGGACAGAGTAAATACAACCAGAGTAGATTATAAAAATTAGATACATACAAGTAATGCTTACCTTCTTGCTATTTGTAAAAATAATTATTTTATTGAATATGTAAAGTCCCTAATTTATACATACCTCAAAATTTTTGAGAAAGAAACTAAATTAGGATAGTCATACAATCTCCTGTTACCTTTATATGTAGAATTAGAAAAAGAATTATGTAGTATTTTCCTTCTGTAAAGAATGCTCATAAATACATTTTTGTTGCAATCATAACATTAGTACCGAGGATAGAATTAAGAGAAAAGCTTCTTCATTCATTAAAAAGAAAAACAGAAACACATAAAAGAAATAAATGAAACAAAGTGACACAACAGAGCTTTTGCGAACATTCATTCACGCAAAGCTTAACTAAAGAAAAGAAATAACCACACTAAGACATGATACACTGTACACTAACGAGTTTAGAAAAATTAATATTGTAAAAGCAACTTTTGGAAATGAAAAAGAAAAACAGACACATAATGGCAATGACAAAGAAAAACACAAATTGTATAATTAAAAACTAGAAACAATAGCTATAAAGAAATAATTCCAAATTGTTAAGAATGGCTGAGAAAGTTTATTGGAAAATCTAAAAGAACAATTTTTGCTTGACTTAGTTATTTTTTCCTCGGCATTGACAAACCCGAGACAAAAATTTTGTCACAAGAAGGGGGGTAGGGGAGGGGGGGAAGGAAGGTGGCATGGTCTCCTGACCTCCATTTCTTACACATTCTGTCCTCACAATCGTATTCTGCACATCAAGATGCTTCATTCGAACCCAAAACTCGGTAAGGTAGAGTCAATTTTGTAGGAATTCATGCAAGTGATATACAAATCTAATAAGTAAATTGCAAGTGCATACTGAGGATGAAAAAGTCGAGGCTGGCGTACACAACATGATGGCTACAGGAACTTTCGTTCTAGGGAGGCGGCCGGCCCGCTGGGAGACCTGTCCCTTCAGAGGGGTGAGTCGGCACACACCTACTTCAGCCGGAACGACCGCCCAGAGAGAGGACAGCTTTTGCCAGGGCGAAGGGATAACGACCCCCGTGTTCGACTTAAAAGCAAATTCCGCTACATTGTGTGGGGGCACCCAGAAGACACATTCTTTGATGGACCAACTGCGTAGTTGCAGAGTTCTCATTGGAGGACAGTATATGCTTAACAGAGATGCTACGTCTTTCTGCATTGGTCGACTTAAACGAAACGTCATTCTCCCGTTTAAAAGAGCAACACTGATTGGCGGAATATTTCTGATGCAAAGAGCCAAAGGAGTGAGGGAAGACAGCGAATGATATACCCTTGCAACTTTTTCAGAAAAAGGAGCCATTCTGTTGTTGCCCTTGGAGCGGGAACACATAACGAGAGCAAGTGGGCTCGTAAGTGTACGCAAAGAGCGAGGAACAAAATCTGTCCTCAGTGCTTCACTGGGAGAGCATCTCTGTCGTTAGCAAATTGGAGTGATACTCTATATTTAGTCGCTTGGGATTAAGCATTGTTCACTGTGTTGGCCACAACACTTATTGTGCGGTGAAAACACGGACAGAATACTAGTTAAACGCCTGCTAGCGAATATTGAGTGGCATCATGGTGGACTGGTTATCTGACCAGTGAACCATGCCAATAGTTAGACTAGGGGCGAATAGGAGTCCTTGACTTCATCAAGGCGTAGGGAGAGTTTGATTTTCGAAGGTCAATCCAGACAGAATGAGATAGTTGCGTTATTTGTTCGCAGCGAGCACCGCAGGCAGAAGTTGTCGCAGCTCCAGGTATTGTGCGCTACAGTGTATGCGAGATCCATCTGTCCTCCACAACAGTACACTGCATTACATTTCTCACACGACAGCCTTATCCATGCCTAGAAAAGTTATTCAAGTTGTGTAGGCGCGGCTCTCAGCCATTCTGCTGAGCAAATAACATTCTTAAAGAATAGAGAGAAAAGAACCTTTCCATACTTTGTAAAATAATAGCATTCCTATCCATAAGAGGCAATCTACTGTTCTGAAAAGAACCTGGAAATTTATGATTTTTTTATAAGAAAAAGTTTCAGTTGATTTCTCATAATTTTTTGCAATAAATGGTATTTTTTGTTCGTTTAATTTTTTCCTTACACTAACTAGCAATACTCCAGTACTCAAGTATCCCACTAGTTACATAAGAATATGGAATATTTTTGTGTCTTTTCCTTACAGCAGACGATTCCAGAAGATATTTGTTGCTGAATGTTTTTCAAGCAGTTCTTGTTCGTACATTAGGAGCGTCTGTCTGGCTTCTGTAGTAGTGTGAGGTGGAAAATGTTTCTCGCAGGAGCCAAAGAGTACTTGATGGATCAATCCATTGCGCAACTTGACAAAATAAAACCCACACAATCACACTACTTACCAGTGAAACACTGTGCATTTCAGCTTTTGGAATTGTGTAACACAGTACCCTACAATAGACATAATCTAAAGTGCTGCATGGCTCAGTGGCATTTATTATTTTTAATTTGGTATTATTTGAATATGCACTGTCACACACCTGTGTCCTCTTTCTCAATGCAGACTATAATTTGTTCAAATGTTCTTCAAGATATTAGATTCCATACTCATTTTAGATGTACTAAACTTCTTAATTTGGAAAATAAGATATTACCCTTCAGTGCAAGTAGAAAGTTCTATCGACAATTTCCCTCCCTCATCATCAAGTCGCCCTTGATTTTCCTAAAGTGTGGAAGCCACCTAAATAGAGTGAAAATTAACATGTAAAAGCCTCCAACAGCAACAGCAGAACAAGAGGCCTCTGGCACTCTTTGAAACCAACAGTCTAGTTCCAGATGCATTGTTGTACAAGGCAACTAAAAATTATACTAGAATTGAAATAATATTTCGACACTTGATTGGACATATATGACAAGCATAACTTTACAAAATAAATTAATGTAGCCTTTTACTAAATTTTCTGACTCATTTAAAATATAACATACAGTTGTTAACATTATTTTTGAGTGAGTTCATTTAAACTTCACAACACTGAAACAAATTCAGTAGAAAACTCTTTTAGTTGAGTTCTACAGGTATGTGGGTGTGGTCACATGCAGTATTTATTTTTATACACTTTTGGACTGTTGTAGTCTACATTCACATGCTTTCAAAGGCTGTAAAAATACCTATTTTACATAGAAACATGAAAACGTATGCACACTGGGTACTCAGAAAATGTATTAAATTGAACCTTTTACAAAATTTTCAGGAATGCTTCGGAATTTCTCAATGGATCGAAGTCTTCCGAAGTAAGAGTGATTTCAGGTGTGCCGCAGGGGAGTGTCATAGGACCGTTGCTATTCACAATATACATAAATGACCTGGTGGATGACATCGGAAGTTCACTGAGGCTTTTTGCAGATGATGCTGTGGTGTACCGAGAGGGTGTAACAATGGAAAATTGTATTGAAATGCAAGAGGATCTGCAGCGAATTGACGCATGGTGCAGGGAATGGCAATTGAATCTCAATGTAGACAAGTGTAATGTGCTGCGAATATACAGAAAGATAGATCCTTTATCATTTAGCTACAAAATAGCAGGTCAGCAACTGGAAGCAGTTAATACCATAAATTATCTGGGAGTACGCATTAGGAGTGATTTAAAATGGAATGATCATATAATGTTGATCGTCGGTAAAGCAGATGCCAGACTGAGATTCATTGGAAGAATCCTAAGGAAATGCAATCCGAAAACAAAGGAAGTAGGTTACAGTACGCTTGTTCGCCCGCTGCTTGAATACTGCTCAGCAGTGTGGGATCCGTACCAGATGGGGTTGATAGAAGAGATAGAGAAGATCCAACGGAGAGCAGCGCGCTTCGTTACAGGATCATTTAGTAATCGCGAAAGCGTTACGGAGATGATAGATAAACTCCAGTGGAAGACTCTGCAGGAGAGACGCTCAGTAGCTCGGTACGGGCTTTTATTGAAGTTTCGAGAACATACCTTCACCGAAGAGTCAAGCAGTATATTGCTCCCTCCTACGTATATCTCGCAAAGAGACCATGAGGATAAAACCAGAGAGATTAGAGCCCACACAGAGGCATACCGACAGTCCTCCTTTCCACGAACAATACGAGACTGGAATAGAAGGGAGAACCGATAGAGATACTGAAGGTACCCTCCGCCACACACCGTCAGGTGGCTTGCGGAGTATGGACGTAGATGTAGATGTACACGAATACAAATTCATAAGAATTTTGGCCAGTCATTGAACATGTTTCTGAAAACACAAGTAAATAGAATTAAATAATGTTATGCTGATTTCTCACCAAGATGTTCAATCGCAAAATATACGATTTAATTTCTTTGAGTAATGAGCTAATTACACGTTTATTAACACAAGACTGTAGAGTAGAAGTAACAAGTATTCTTATGTTATCGGCCAAGTAACAGCATTATCTTAATGTGAATATACCTGAGGAATTTAAAACGTATCTTCCACTTTGATGTAAGTGTCTCTGAAACGTCTAGAAGAAGAGTTCGAAATTTAAGATATATCCTTCCCTGAGTTTCCAACAACAGATGCAAACATACAGAAAGTACTAAAGAACCACTAAAAGATATGTACTTCACTATTTCAGTTCTCAGTCAGTCACAGGACGTTTTTTGTCAGCTATTGCCAATTTTATCTTTAGCAATGATTTCTATATCCAAAAAAGGCAGAAGAATCCACATTAAATTATGGGTCCCCATATAAATGGCCTGACTAGGTAGGTCAACTGAAACAGTGGAGGATGACAAAGACTTACTACCTCCAATAGCATCGTGCACTGTAAAGTAGAATGGCACTGAAACCAACCTTTGGGTTACTTTACCTTAGTGAACTGAAAGTTAACATAACACATTTTGCGATTTTAAGATGTGTATTGGAACTCAGGTTCAAGATTTCGATTTTGAGTCATACTGTTACTTGCTCAAAACGAAATTTATGTGAGAGTAGAAGTAATATTAAGTAATCGAGGCAATTTTAATGCAAAAAGAAGAAAACGTATGATTTTCCGCCCACAGATTATGTAGATAGAGAAATCGATTAAGAAAATACAGTTAGACTGATGAATACATCAGTCTGATTTTGTCATTCAGGGTGCAGAGCTATGAACTACAGGGAAGAATTAAATGTAGTAATTAATTAATATTCACCAGGTGATGAACATAACACATATCTTCTGTAGTATATGAAGAGAATTAAAAGCATATTACTCTACAATATAAGAAAAGACGGAAGGCTCACTGTGATGGGACTGGTCTACTTAGACAATCCAGTGCAAATTATACATACTAGCAAAACCTTTTTTGAAATATATTGTCCCTACTTTTAATGAGAAAAAAGTGCAAAACATGTCTCTTACATTAAAACAACACACCAACTAGTAGTTACAAAACAGTAGTAATAAACTGCAAAGATGCTGAGCGCGAATAAAAAGAGGCATGAAAGAATTTTTGAGAATCCTATCATTACGTATCTTGTGTGAGATTTTACAAGATTTAGTACATCAGTTCTTAATTAAACATACCACTCACTGATATACACTCAAATACAAAAAAAGAAGAAAACCGACGCATGAGGAAGGAATTAACCAACTTAGACGGAAATCGGTAGATGTGATGTACATGTACAGACAAACAAATGATTAAAATTTCAGAAAAATTGGATAATTTATTCAAGATAAAGAACTTCAAAAATTGAGCATGACAATAATGCGTTGGTGTACCTTTGGCCTTTATGCAAGCAGTTATTTGACTTAGTACTGATTGATAGTGTTGTTGGATGTTCCCCTGAGGGATATCGTGCCAAATTCTGTCCAACTGATGCTTTATATTATCAAAATTGCAAGCTGGTTTGAGGACCCAGCCTCAACTAAGAAGAGATTTGGCGACCCTGCAGGCCAGGGTAAGCATGAAGATGATCAGTAGACACTCTCGCCATGTGAAGAGCGGACATTATCTAGCTCAAATGTAAGCCCAGGATGGCTTGCCATGAAAGATAACAGAAGAAAAGTAGAATACTGTCGACATTCCACTGCGCCCTGTGGGTGCCACGGATGGCAACCAAGGGGATCCTGATATGAAATGAAATGGCACTCCAGGCCACTATTGCTGGTTGTTGGGTTATGTATAGAGAGGAGATTAGATTAGTACTTGTTCCATAGATCATGAATACGACTCTTTGTAATGATGTGGAACATGTCAGGTTAATAAAAGATGCAAGATATTACATTACACAAAATATTACATGACACTTAATATTTTTGTGGGGTTGGGGAAATTACCCACGTACTAGATACAAAAATTCATCTAATGAGTAGAAGGAGTTGCCATTGAGAAATTCTTTTAATTTCCTTTTAAATGCTATATGGCTATCTGTCAGACTTTTGATGCTATTAGATAAGTGACCAAAGACTTTTGTGGGAGCATAATTTACCCCCTTCTGAGCTAAAGTTAGATTTAACCTTGAGTAGTGAAGATCATCCTTTATCCTAGTGTTGTACCCATGTACACTGCTATTACTTTTGAATTCGTTCTGATTGTTAATAAATTTCATAAGTGAATATATACCTTGTGAGGCTACAGTGAAGATCTCTAGCTCTTTAAATAAGTGTCTGCAGGATGATCTTGGATGAGCTCCAGAAGTTATTCTGATTACACGCTTTTGTGCAATGAACGCTCTTTTACTCAATGGTGACTTACTCCAGAATGTGATGCCATACGAAAGCAGAGAATGAAAACAGGCGTGGTAAGCTAATTTACTGAGCTGCATATCGCCAAAATTTGCTATGACCCTAATAGCATAAGTAGCTGAACTCAAATGTTTCAGCAGATCTTCATTGTGTTTTTTCAGTTCAACCCCTCATCAATGCATACATCTAGAAATTTTGAATATTCTACCTTGGCTACCGATTTCTGATAGAAGTCTATGTTTATTAATAGTGTCATTCCATTTACTGTGTGGAACTGTATATACTGTGTTTTGTCAAAGTTTAGTGAGAGCCGAGTTACAGAGAACCACTTAATGATTTTCTGAAAAACATCATTTACAATGTCACCAGTTAATTTTTGTCTGTTGGGTGTGATAGCTACACTTGTATCATCGGCAAAAAGTACCAGCTTTGCATCTTCGTGAATATAGAATGGCAAGTCATCAATATATATTAAGAACAGCAGAGGACCCAAGACTGAACCTTGAGGCACCCCATTCTTGATTGTTCCCCAGTTTGAGAAATCACCAGTTTTTTGCATATTATGTGAACTGCTTATTTCAACTTTCTGCACTTTTCCAGTTAGGTATGATTTAAACCATTTGAGCACTGTCCCATTCACACTACAGTACTTGAGCTTATCTGGAAGTATTCCATGATTTGCCATACAGTATAGTGGTGGACGACAATTAGGTTTTGTGCCCCACCAGTGCCTGGGTCATCTCTAGACACATGTTTGCTGGACAGCATGTCTCAGTTCGAAGTGGGACTCATCACTGAAGGCATACTCCTGTCAATGGAATTCCATTTCGAATATGCCTGACACCACTGCAAACAGGTTTGTTGGTGTAAGGAGGTCATTGGCAGTCGAAGCAAGGGGCGCTCTGAGCTCAGCTCCATTTCTGCGACCCGCTTATTAATGGCGCTTATGATCGCTGAAGCACCACCTGCATTTCGGATCGATGATAATGCTGAATCTGGGACTGAGTGCCTCTCTAACAATTGCTCAGTCATCTCATTCTGTCATCTCTGTACTTTGGCCGCTTCCTTCTTGACACTGTGTTCGGACATGGTTCACCCAGTCCCGCCAACATCGTCGAATGGTGTTCAAATGTCGAGCGATTCGCCGTTTACTGCAACTGGTTTCTTTTAACGCAACTACACATTCTGTCTCAAATGAGTGTCATCTGCGCATATTATTCAAGCGTCTGTCTGCAAGGCATAGTTACTTTCCAGTTCGGTACACAGAATGAAATTTGCACAGACTTTAGCACCTGGTATGTACATATTCCCTGCTGCGAGGTGAAATTGATCTACAGCGCCACACATTCATCCATAGGCCGTCAAATTTAAAATTTCGTTTTTTCCGTCGATATCTATGTGGAAAGCAGTTTGTGATCGATTTGCATAACTCCTTCGTGGTGCAACTTTTTCTTTTTTGTCTTAGAGTGTATGTACTTTCTATTTAGTCTCTCCTTTAAACTAACCATAAATATAAATTATAAATGTATACATTATTTTTGGGATTCTGTACCTTTGCCTTGGGAGTAGCGCTTGTACGGTGGGTGGTGGCTGAGCTTGGAACTACGCGGACGGTGGAGGCCCAGGTGTGGCGATGCTGCCGGAAGGGGCCGCGAAGGCAGTACAAGATGGCGGCGTACTCCACCAGTGCCAGGAACACGAACACGATGCACGACAGCTGCCACACGTCCAGGCTCTTCACTCCTTGCGACGGGGGTGCAGTCGACCTGCACCACAGCAAAATATGGCTAGATGCTGATAGGAGTACTCAGTTTGTAGAGCTTGGTGGTGCATCCATTTCGACACCATTCCTCACAAGCGTCTTCTAGCCAAACTGTGTGCCTACGGAATATCGCTTCAGTTGTGCGACTGGATTCGTGATTTCCTGTCAGAAAGGTCACAGTTCGTAATAATAGACGGAAAGTCATCGAGTAAAACAGAAGTAATACACGGCGTTCCCCAAGGAAGTGTTATAGGCCCTCTATTGTTCCTGATCTACATTAACGACATAGGAGACAATCTGAGTAGCCCTCTTAGATAATTTGTAGATGATTCTGTCATTTACCATCTTGTAAAGTCATCATATGACCAAAATGATTTAGATAAGATACCTCTGTGGCGCGAAAGGTGGCAATTGACCCGGAATGAATAACAGTGTTAACCTATTCACATGAGTACTAAAAGAAATTCCCTAAATATCGATTACGCGATAAGTCACACAAATCTGAAGGCTGTAAATTCAACTAAATACTTTAAGGATTACAATTACAAATAACCTAAGTTGGAACGATTACATAGATAATGTTGTGGGTAGAGCAAACAAAAGACTGATTCATTGGCAGAACACTTAGAAGGTGCAACAGATCTACTAAAGAGACTGCTTACACTACATTTGTCCGCCCCATTCTGGAGTATTGCTGTGCGATGTGAGATCCGTATCAGATGTGACTGACGGATGATATTGAAAATAGTTTAAAGAAGGGCGGCTCGTTTTGTATTACCACGAAATAGGGGAGATACTGCCATTGACATGATACGTGTATTGGAGTGACAATCATTAAAACAAAGGCGTTTTACGTTGCCACGGGATCTTCTCATCAAATTTCAATCAATTTTTTTCCTCCAATTGCGAAAACATTCTGCTGGCACCCACCTACATAGGGAGAAATGATCATCACGATAAAATAGGTAAAGTCAGGGCTCGCACAGAAAAATTTAAGTGCTCGTTTTTCCGCTAGCCGTTCGTGAGTGGAACGGTAGAGAGACAGCTTGAGGGTGGTTCATTGAACTGCCTGCCAGGCACTTAATTGTGAATAGCAGAGTAATCACGTAGATGTAGATGTTATGAGAAACCTACGAAGACAGGGTACAACACTAGTAGATGATAGTGCTCTTATGGACTGATTGTCCTGCTGATCTTCTGTACAGAAACAAAAGCTAGTTTTGAAGAGCTTTCATATTGTTAGGGATATCTGTCTGTGACAGACCTGCAATAATCCATCAAAAAAGAAAACAAGTAGGAAATACGTCTGGTTTCTGCTACATGATGGTGCTCATCCCAAATCGAGATTGCAAGCATGTTGCTGGGCAGCTTCTTCAAGGCATGTGATGACTGTAATGGCGCTGAGTATGGACAAAGAGTTCTGGTGACAGAGGCGTTCGCACGAACAATACATGGTGCTGAAACACGATTCTTCAGTGCTGCATCCAATTTCATCAATAGTGGAACTATACCAGACACACATCGAGCAACAAACCAAGAGATCACAGCAGGTACTAAAAAAATAAGCTCTTTGATTCGAAAGATTAATTATAACCATCCAACATAGCACAATTAAATGCATAGATTTATGCGACTAGTGCGGGCTATAGCTTCAAAGTGTAAACTCACTGATTAAGGTAAGCGTATAAATTTTTTGTGGAGGACCATGCATTTTTATACCAAAATAAACACAGTCTAGAATAGAGCGTGACATAATGACAGTATGTAAAAACAAACAATTTCAGTTATCAGCCCATGACTTTGCAAAGACTGGAATTTACAGAAAATTTAACGATCTTTGCGTGATCTGATCACACAGTAGTGCAAAATTGTTGTTGATTTTGGGGCCACTTATTAACGTATTACATTTTCTTGGTGTCTCAGGGTGCTTGGCCGAGATTGTTTTTGGATTTTCCCGGCGTTTCGGCAACACGAGTGGTTAACATCTTCAAATATTCAACCTTCGTTCCTGGTCACGGCCACCAGAAATGGAGAGTGAACCTCCGACGTTAGCCAGTCGTATTGGCCAAACGCCATGAACATAGTCGGACAAACGTCGGCCGGAGAACGTGAGACAAACAAAAATGCAATACGCCACCCAGTTGTGGTAGACATATATTTTTAATAAATTAATTTAAGCTCTGGACGATGTCTCGATAAAAAAGTGAGTCAATGTGTGGAGAAATAAATGTAAAGACAACCATAATACATTCAGTCAAATGGCACCATCATAAATATCCTTCAGATTTTGCTTTTTGCAGCTGGTGAAAAATCCAGCAACTGTAAATTCAATTGCAGACAGAAAACAAAACAGCCTCTGCAAGGTAGGAGATGAGATATCGGCGGAAGTAAGCTGTGAGGACGGTTCGAGATTCGTGCTTGGGTAGCTTAGTCGATAGAGCACTTATCTGCGAAAGGCAAAGGTTCCGAGTACGAGTTTCGGTCCGGCACACAGTTTCAGTCTCTCAGAAAGTTGCATATCAGAACACACTCCACTGCAGAGTAAAATATCATTCTACAAATGACCCTCATACTGAGGCTAAGCCATGTCTCCGCAATATTCTTTCTTCCAGTAGTGGTTCACTATTGGCCATTAAAATTGCTACACCATGAAGATCATGTACTACAGACGCGAAATTTAACCGAGAGGAAGAAGATGCTGTGACATGCAAATGATTAGCTTTCAGAGCATTCACACAAGGTTGGTGCTGGTGGCGACACCTATAACGTGCTGGCATGAGGAAAGTTTCCAACCGATTTCTCATACACAAACAGCAGTTGACCGGCGTTGCCTGGTCAAACGTTGTTGTGATGCCTCGTGTACGGAGGAGAATTGCGTACCACCACGTTTCCGACTTTGATAAAGGTCGGATTGTAGCCTATCACATCTCGAGCCCTGAGTCAACAGATGGGGACGTTTGCAAGACAACAACCATCAGCACGAACAGTTCGACGACGTTTGCAGCAGCATGCTCTATCAGCTCGGAGACCGTGGCTGCGGTTACCCTTGACGCTGCATCACAGACAGGAGCGCCTGCGGTGGTGTACTCAACGTCGAACCTGGGTGCACGAATGGCAAAACGTCATTTTTTCGGATGAATCCAGGTTCTGTTTACAGCATCATGATGGTCGCATACGTGTTTGGCGACATCGTGGTGAACGCACATTGGATGCGTGTATTCGTCATCGCCATACCAGCGTATCACCCGGCGTGATCGTATGGGGTGCCATTGGTTGCACGTCTCGGTCACCTCTTGTTCACATTGACGGCACTTTGAACAGTGGACATTACATTTCAGATGTGTTACGACCCGTGGTTCTACCCTTCATTCGATCCCTGCGAAACCCTACATTTCAACAGGATAATGTACGACCGCATGTTGCAGGTCCTGTACGGGCCTTTCTGGATACAGAAAATGTTCGACTGCTGCTCTGGCCAGCACATTCTCCAGATCTCTAACCAATTGAAAACGTCTGGTTAATGGTGGCCGAGCAACTGGCTCGTCACAATACGCCAGTCACTACTCTTGATGAACTGTGGTATCGTGTTAAAGCTGCATGGGCAGCTGCACCTGGACACGAAATCCAAGCTCTGTTTGAGTCAATGCCTAGGCGTATCAAGGCCTTTATTACGGCCAGAGGTGGTTGCTCTGGGTACTGGTTTCTCAGGATCTATGCACCCAAATTGCGTCAAAATGTAATCATATGTCAGTTCTAGTATAATATAGTTGTCGAATGAATACCCGTTTATCATCTGCATTTCTTCTTGGTGTAGCAATTTTAATGGCCAGTAGTGTAGTTCTGTAAGGTTCGACAGAAAGCTTCTGTGAAGTTTGGAAGGCAGAAGACGAGGTACTGGTGGAAGTAGAGCCTCGAGGAGGGTTCTTGAGTCGTCCTTGAGTAGCTCAGTCGACATATTTTGACTTTTTCAGCTGGTGAATTATTAAGCAACTGTAAATTCAATTGCAGACAGAAAAAACAACTACCTTTGCAAGATAGGAGATGTTTCTTAAGATTTATGTAAAGAGGGTTATAAAATTATTTATTGTTTGGGGTGGGCTTTGACGCTCGTAGACATTTTGTCTGTTTAGTAATGTTTGAGTTTCTAGAACAATTACGTATATAATTCTGGGGTAATAGCAGTTTGCTATTGTCATGCAATTGCTAAATAAAATTTGTTGGAAATTACAAGCCAGAGTTTGTGTCTCATTGGTAATTATTGGCTTGTCTTTATTGAGTTGAAGTATCCTTGATTGTGTGTTCCACGTCTCATGAATATTTAACGTCAGTTGAAATGGAATGTGTATACCGAGGTAAAAAGAGAATGTCAGCTCGACTTTGCTTTCTGGTATCATTGTGAGCTGCGAAGTGGCCCACAGTTATACCCATTTCTCATGTGCACTTCGTCCTTTGGTTTGGAACTAATACTTCTGGATCAAATGCACAAAACATGTACATAGTTTTTAAGTTCCAGAAAAAAAGATTTATAAGAATCAATACGAACTAATTATAGAAAGCATTTAAATAGTTGGGGATTCTAGCTGCTCTCTCCTTAGTTCGTTTAGAAATCCAACAAGTACGTTCTGAAAAATGTTATTAATTATTACAGTAAGAGCTCTATAAATGACAATGGAACAACAGCTAAACTTAACTTACATTTACGAACAAAAAACAATAATATGAAAATATGATTTTCCATCTTTAAATCAAAATATACGAGGATAGATCAAAAATTAAAGCTTCCTTATTGCGTTTCATAGCTTGAAATGTCCTCTACACAACACTACCTTTAACAAAGTCACCATGCATTTGTGCCATTGTTGAATCCAGGCATCAAAACTAATTTGTTTTGTTTGTTGGTCCATGAGTTTAAGCTGTTTTTGCCTCTTCCAAGTAATTGAATCTATAAGCATATAGTTTGTCTTTCATAGGTCCAAATAGTCAGGGCCGAATATGGTGCTTGAGGCACCACTGACCAACCTATTTTTCCAATGGCATGGGTTCTGAAAAATGGCCTGTGGGGGTGTGCATTATTGCATACTTAAGTTTTTGAGTGTGACTGCGTAAGTTTCGCTGTTGATTGTGAATTCTAATGTGTGTTGCTCCTCGAATCACTGCAACAGCATTTCAGCAATTGGTGTCAGTGGTAGATGTCGGCTGGTCGCTGCGCGGTTTGTTTGCAGTGACTGTTTCTGCATTACTAACCTTCTTCACCCAATTCCGTACATTACTGATGTCCACTACTGCGTCCCCATATATTCTCTTTATGGGTGAGATTAAAACGGCTTTAAAATCATGGCCCAAGAAGCGAAATCCTGAATTTTTCCAAAATGGTTTTGATGCCTGTGTTAAAGGATGACGTAAATGTGTTCAAAAGCATGGTGACTCAGTTGAAATGTAGTATCGTGTAATCGACAGTTCTGACTATGGTCTGTAGTCATTCCGCTGTCATATGTTCATTACTAAACTAAATGTTGGCGCACGCGAGGCAATACTGACCCTCCGACTTATCTTAGAAGATAGGTTAAGGAAAGGCAAACCTACATTTGTAGGATTCGTAGACTTGGAGAAATCTTTTGACGATGTTGACTGGAATGCACTTCAAATTCTGGAGGTGGCAATGGTAAAATACAGGGAGCGAAAGGCTACTTACAATTTTAACAGAAACCAGATGGCAGTTAAAAGAGTCAAGCAGTAAAGGAAACGAAAGAAAAATTTGGAATAAGAATTAAAATCCACAGACAAAAAATAAAGACTTTGAGGTTTGCTGACGACATTGTAATTCTCTCAGAGACAGCAAAGGACCTGGAAGAGCAGCTGAACGGAATGGACAGTGTCTTGAAAGAAGAATATAAGATGTATATCACAAAAGGAAAGCGAGAATAATGGATTGTAGTCGAATTAAATCAGGTGATGCTGAAGGAATTAGATTAGTAAATGAGACACTTTAAAGTAGTAAATGTGATTTGCTATTTGGGAAACAAAATAACTGATGACTGTCGAAGTACGGAGGATATAAAACGTAGACTGGCTACGGTAAGGAAAGCGTTTCAGAAAAAGAGAAATTTGCTAACATCAAGTATAGACTTAAGTGTCAGGAAGTATTTCCTGGAAGTATTTGTATGAAGTGTAGCCATGTATGGAAACGAAACACGGACCATGATTGGTTTAGACAAGAAGAAAATTGAAGCTTTCGAAATGTGTTGCTACAGAAGAATGCTGAAGATAAGATGGGTAGATCACGTAACTAATGAGGAGGTATTGAATAGAATAGGAGAGAAGAGGAATTTGTGGCACAACTTGACTAGAAGAAGGGATCGGTTTGCAGGACACGTTCTGAGGCATCAGGGGATCAATAATTTAGTGTTGGAGGGAGACGTGGGGGGTAAAAATCGTAGAGCGAGACCAAGAGATGAATACACTAAGCAGATTCAGAAGGATATAGGTTGCAGTAGTTATTCGGATTGCACAGGACAGAGCAGCATGGAGAGCTCATCAAACCAGTCTCTGGACTGGAGACCACAACATCAACAACAACAATTAAACTTTTTGTGACACAGGAGGCATTACGTTTTGATCTACGCTCGTACAACGAGATTAAAAAGGTAATAGAACGAACATATTAAAAAGTCAATTAAAGTATCCGCATAAATAATACAGTAAACGATTATTTAGATGATAGAAAGGAAGGATTAGTGAAAGCATAACAAATGAGTATCAAGACACCTCTATCACCTAAAATATACTTTCATTCAAAGTAATGGCTTTCCTTCAAAATTACTGGGTTAATTTAGCTTGTGTAAATATGAGTAGCGTTAAGAAGTGTAGTTACAGTGTACTGTTAATACAGAGTGTAGATGAAGTATCTAAAAGTCGCTTTTTTTTTAATAGCAGTTACGAGTGGCGTCTGTCCAGCAACTGACGAAACATGATATGAAGATGATTTTTGATAAAACTGAAACCGGTTACCATTTGGACGTGTGATTATTAATTTTAATAAATGCTTGTAATTAAGACTGGTTAGTATTTTAACTATCTATAGATCGCTGGCGTTTTGCAGTAACGTTTTAAAAAGTTATTCGCTTGTCTTTTGTTAATCTGTATCTTGATTAGATCCACGTTGACCAAATGAACGAATGCATGAGTGTGATGCGTCATAATGGATAACTGTATGCCCGAGACAGTTGATGGGTAGTAAGTACTAACATCTTTTCATTAAAAAAAATGGCTCTGAGCACTATCGAACTGAACTTCTGAGGTCATCAGTCCCCTAGAATTCAGAACTACTTAAACCTAACTAACCTAAGGACATCACACACATCCATGCCCGGGGCAGGAATCGAACCTGCGACCGCAGCGGTCGCGAGGTTCCAGACTGTACACTAGAACAATTCGGCCACTCTGGCCAGCTCTTTTCATTTTCCTGAGCTCAACATCTCCATTACATGGTGAAGGTAAACAAGTTAACAACAGAGACAAGTTACAAAGGATGAAGAATGTAATGCAAAGGCAGGGTTACAGTAATGGCAATTCTATCACCTGCAAGGATGTGTAAGCTGTGACTAGTGATGAGGTGAGAAGGAACAGTACTACATTTGAATGAGATTTTCACTCTGCAGCGGAGTGTGCGCTGATATGAAACTTCCTGGCAGATTAAAACGTGTGTTCCGGACAGAGACTCCAACTCGGGACCTTTGCCTTTAGCGGGGAAGTGTTCTACCATGTGAGCTATCGAAGCACGATTCACGCCCCGTACTCACAGCTTCACTTCTGCCAGTACCTCGCCTCCTACCTTCCAGACTTTACAGCAGCTCTCTTGAGAACCTCAGATGGTAGAGCACTTGCCCGCGAAAGGCAAAGGTCCCGAGTTCGAGTCTCGGCCCGGCACATAGTTTTAATCTACCAGGAAGTTTCAGTGTTACATTTACTTTGATATTACTAACTAACTTGTTAAGTGGACATGTGGCGCTGGGAAACATTTGACGTCACTTGTTGACTCGTACTGGCGATGTGAGCTGTTGAGGACAGGAGAGCTGAGCAGGGCTGTGGCTCACCTGGAGGACTCGAAGAGCGTGACGAGCGAGAGCAGGGTGGTGACGAGCAGCACCATGCGGCCGGGCACCATGGCGGGCCGCACCAGGAAGCTGCCCCACGACATGCACACGAACAGCCCGGTGGGCAGGTACAGCTCCAGCAGCGGCGCGCGCACGTCACGACGCAGTAGCAGCCACAGCCGCAGCGACGACACGTTGCCTGACACACCACACACCCTGCTCAGCCACCACACTCTCTGCCGCAGCACCACCGTCTCCTTAGCCAGCCCTAACACCCGTTCATGTCACTATCCAAAATATTCCCAGTTATATCACCACCATTCCTCTAGCCAACATTCACATCCACTGCAACTTTGGTCACATGTCAACACATTCCACTCCATCTCATTGCTTTAGCCTATCTTCATGCCCCTTCAAGTCACCAGACACGGTCAAAATGTTCGTTTCGGAATACATACACTGGTGTCCAAAATTAAAGCAACAATTTCCTTCACCTGTGTCTAATCATACACACCGTCAACAGATGTTCATACGATAGTGCTCTGCACGGAAGACGGAATTTCGGTCAAAGGAAAATCCCGCCAATGATGACGTCAGGGCGTCTATCAAACGAAGTAGTGTTTGTGGGTAGTCCCTCATCCACAGTGGCTATGTACACAGTCACAGACGGTGCATTATGCCACAGAAAAGACGCCTACCAGACACTCTGCGGTGCAGGGCCATAGGAAGAACCGAAGCAGGATAGTCGCGAACTCATGTGGCCCGATGCCGTAAGTGAATAGTTCTGTTGTTTCTTGGATGTGGCGATAGTTTATAGAGACAAACTGTATCCCGAAGACCAGGTCAGGGTTGCGGTTGAGTTGTTTGGGGGAAGAGACCAAACAGCGTGGTCGTCGGTCTCATCGGATTAGGGAGGGACGGGGAAGGAAGTCGGCCGTGCCCTTTCAAAGGAAGCATCCCGTCATTTGCCTGGAGCGATTTAGAGAAATCACGGAAAACCTAAATCGGGATGGCTGGACGCGAGATTGAACCGTCGTCCTCTCGAATGCGAATCCAGTGTGCTAACCACTGCGCCACCTCGCTCGGTTGCCAGGTCAGGGCCGACCAGTGTGATATCAGAAAGAGAGGACCGTTATTTAGCTATAAGGGCACAATGGTACCGCCTTCGTACTGTGCAGCAACTGGCATCGGATCTCCCAGATCCACTGCATTGGAGCAAACGGTGTAGAGAAGGCTTCGACAGGGCAGCGTCTATTGTCGGAGACTGCTGCATGTGTGCTATGAAGCGTCTCCACAGAAGGGAAAAACTAGTGTGGAGTCAACACGCCACCATGACAGACGAAGAGTGGACCTATGTTGTCTTCACAGATGAGTCCCAATTTGGTATGGAGAGTATTTCTCGACGAATTCGCATCTGAAGGGAATGTGGAACACGATTTCGAGACCCGAACGTTGTGGAAATAGCCCGATATCGAGGAGAATCGCTAATGGTGTGGGCAGGGGTTATGTTGAGCATTCCAACACCTGTTCATGAAATTATACGGATGAATCGGAAAGGTTCAACTGTTTTCAGGTATCGTGACAAGGTCTTGAGAGCTCATATGCGGTTGTTACGAGGTGCTGTGCGCCCAAACTTTGTACTGATGGACGTTAGTGCTCGACCTCCTAGAGAATTAGTGGTTGACACTTTGTTGGAACCAGAAGATACTGCATGCATGGCGTGGCCTGCTCCCTCTCTCGATTTGAATCCCATATAGCATGTCTGGGATGCACTAGGGAGATGGGTTGCATCACGTCAACATCCCCCAACCACCCTCCAAAACTTGCGAGAAGTTCCGCAGGAAAAATGGGCGTTATTGCCTCAACATGACACTGATGGGGTTATTCACAGCGCCGGCCGCTGTGGCCGAGCGGTTCTAGCCGCTTCAGTCTGGTACTGCGCGACCGCTGCGGTCGCAGGTTCGAATCCTGCCTCGGGCATAGATGTGTGTGATATCCTTAGGTTAGTTGGGTTTAATTAGTTCTAAGTTCTGGGGGACTGATGGCCTCAGATCTTAAGTCCCATAGTGCTCAGAGCTATCTGAACCATTTTATTCAAAGCATGCTCCGTCGCTGTCAGGCCTGCATTACTGCTCATATCCCATAGTGAGTAGATTAACCAGTTGTCGCAATGTATGTGCAAATCTGTTAAGTTGGAAAAAGCGAAAAACGTTTGCGTCTACTGTTATGTACGTTGCAGTTGTTCACATTCTGTATTTTTTACATTGTTTCTACTTTGCTATCACCTGTTTGTATTGCTTCGTGAGAAAATAAACGCCATCTTGCAAAATTTCCGTTTGTTGCATTATTTTAGGGTATCTGTCTACGTAGACGTTGATGGGGCTTTCATATCCCTGCATACCATCACACACAGGAGCAATGTTAACAAATTTCTAACAAATTTCTAGTTACAGCAACCCCCATCCCTCTGGCTATCCCTCCACATCGTCATGTCCAATGGGGTCGTGTCATCGTACACAGCATCAACGTTTTTTTTTCAATTACCACATATATTTATTCCACAGCCACAGGCATTGTCCAAAAACGTTCTATTTTCAACAAAACCATCTCTTTAGCCATCTGTCTTCGAGATAATTGGGCAACTTGCAATGGATGATGATCAACGAACATCAGCTACAAATATGTCGAAGGCGTCTCCAGTACATGCTTACTATTATATAGGTCTTCTACCAGTTATGCTAAGTTCAGCAATTCGATGAAGCACGAATTATACTAGCGACTCAGCTCTCCAAAAGACGTATCTCGTAAGCTATCCACATCTGAATCGACTTTATACGTCGAGTATTACACCTTCCATCTTGCCAGGAGTAACTTGGAATGCCAGTTGATAGACACATATTACGGAGAATGATGATATTTCTTTATTACGACACCAGTTTCACAGGGTTTCATTTAACGTTTTCTCTTAATCGCTATTACTTATAAGGCGCTCGAGGCATCATTATCCTTCACACGTCATGACCTCCAACAAAAAATAATGTGAAAAAAGTTGTGAGATACCTCCTAATATCGTGTCGCACCTAGTTTTGCCCGGCGTAGTGCAGCAACTCGTCGTGGCTTGGACCCAATAAGTCGTTGGAAGTCTCCAGCAGAGATACTGAGTCATGCTGCCTCTATAGCCGTTCATAATTGTGATGGTGTTGCTGGTGCAGGATTTTGTGCTCTAACTAACCTCTCGATTATGTCCCAAAAATGATCGATGAGATTCATGTCGGACGATCGGAGTGGTCAAATCATTCGCTCGAAGTATCCAGAACTGTCCAAAATGTTCTTCAAATCAATTGCGAACAATTATGCCCCTGTGACGTGTTGCATTGTCGTCCATAAAACTTCCAGCATTGTTTGGGAACAAGAAGTACACAAATGGGTACAAAAGGTCTCCAAGCAGCCGAAAATAGCCATTTCCAATCAATAATCTGTTCAGTTGGATCAGAGGACACAATCCATTCTACGTAAACATAGCCCAACCATTATGTAGTCAGCACCAGCTGGCACAGTGGCTTGTTGACAATTTGCGCCCATGGCTTCATGGGGTCTGCAAACACTCGAACCTAACTATCAGCTCTTTCCAACTATTGGGACTCATCTGACCAGGCCACAGTTTTCCAGTCGTGCACGGTCCAATCGAAATGGTCACGAACCTAAGAGAGGCGCTGCAAACGGTGTTGGGCTGTTAGCAAAGGCACTCGTATCGGTCGTCTGCTGCCACAGCCCATCATCGCCAAATTTCGCCGCTCTGTCCTAACGGATACGTTCGTCTACGTCCCACATTGATTTCTGCGCTTATTTCACGCAGTGTGCTTGTCTGTTAGCTGAGACAACGCTACGCAAACGCCACTATTCTCCGCCGTTAAGTGTACGCTGCCGGCTACTCTGTTGTCCGTGGTGAGAGATACTGCCGGAAATTTTATATTCTCGCCACATTTTTGACACTGGGAATCTCGGAATTTTTAATTCCCGAACGATTTACGAAATGATATGCACAACGCGTCTAGCTCCAACTACCATTCCGCTTTCAAAGTCTGTTAATTCCCGTTGTATGGCGGAAAGCTTTTCACATGAATCACCTGAGTACAAATCACAGTTCCGCAAATGATCTACTCTTTTATACCTGGTGCACGCGATACCACGGCCATCTGTATATGTGCATATCGCTATCCCATGATTTCATCGGTATGGATCGTTAAGGATAGCGATTCTCATACAACATTAAATACAGCTGTTTGAAGTGAATATCATTAAAAATAATTCATTGCTCTCCGCATTATTTCTATATGGAGGGCTTAAAAATACCCAGCTGTCGTAAGATGATGGTACAGTTGGAGTGGTCTGTAACATACATGAAACCATGAAACCCAGTGCTCACCAAGGTACTGTACTGTTCAGCGTTGAGTATTTTCATCGTACGGTTCAGGTGCCCTTTGGGAATAAAAGCGGTTATTGCATGAAAACGGCTGCATTCAACTACTACATGTAACCTTTCACGACATATTCAAGGATTGGCTGAGGCACTCATTACTGGTATAAAGTACGTGCAGAACAAAATGAGGCCACTTCATTTATTACTCGTGAATCAACTAATCTTAGGGGCCTACATATACATCCAAACTCTGCAGATCCAGACCTGGACTTCTACCACTGGGTGTCTTCGCCCGGGCGTGCACAGGCCACTAGGTTCCTAACCGGCCCAAATAACGCCTCACCGCTATTCCGTTTCAATGGTCGAAGACCAGAGGCTAATAAAGAAGTGAAACTTACTTTGTCTTATCTGTGTATCGCCAGTAACGATACAACAGAAAATACTCTTTACTGTAGAATGAAGAACAGATCCTGAAGAATGTTGCATTGTTGAGACATTTGTCTTAAGATGACAATATGTATTGTATCACCTGTGGGAAGTACGGTCTGCCTATAATGGTAACATTTCGTTCGACAACATTGCCATCTCTGCCGGTGATGATTTCCACCAAATTCCTTGTCCTCTTCATAGACTTTTCACGTAGCGGTACCAGAGAAGCCCAGTGCCATCACGATCTGGGAGATGAAGTGCCAGAAGATCATGCGTGCACTATTTGGCCGCAGTGTCATCTGCCTGTTTCGTGCATATTGTCCTCCTCGCGCTCATCTGCCACGCCGGTGACCAGCACGAGGTCTGACGACAGCCCAGTCACGTGACGTGCTGAATTGTTCCGTTTACTGTGAAGACAGGAGAGCCTACTGTCTCTAGACCAAGCACTCATGAGTATATGTTTGACTGTCAAGGTGAAAAGACAGCATTATAAAATCGTCGTTATACACTATCTGATAAAAAGTATCGGGACATCCCCATTTAGTGCAGAACTCCAACAGGGACATTTCAACCCTTCTACAGTTGCACAAGTCAACTGCTGGTGATATGATTATTAAGTGGAAACGTGAAGCAACAACCACAGTGCAGCGTCGCAGCTATTATGGGTCTGCAGATGTTTGCAGTAAGTTTTGTTACGTTATGGCAAGCTGTTTTGGAAGCCTGCAGCGGCGGCCAACTTGTGGCCTGCCGTATGCCTCATAGCCACCACACCTGTCGCTAAAGCAGACCGTAAGAATGCTCGCTGTGGCGCGTACTAAAATGACATTCACCTCACCTAAGAAACTAAATAACTATGTTAAATATTATCTGTTTTATTCCAAATTTGGTACATGACCCTTTGTTATTCAGGCGAACTTTGTGTCAAAATTTGATACCGCTACCTATAATAGTTTAGGGGATATTAAAAAAAAACATTAAAGAAGTACTGGGTGATCAAAAAGTCAGTATAAATTTCAAAACTTAATAAACGACGGAATAACGTAGATAGAGAGGTAAAAATTGACACACATGCTTGGAATGACATGGGGTTTTATTAGAACAGAAAAAAGTATTGCTAGATGCGTGAAAGATCTCTTGCGCGCGTCGTTTGGTGATGATCGTGTGCTCAGCCGCCACTTTCGTTATGCTTGGCCTCCCAGGTCCCCAGACCTCAGTCCGTGCGATTATTGGCTTTGGGGTTACCTGAAGTTGCAAGTGTAGCGTGATCGACCGACATCTCTAGGGATGCTGAAAGACAACATCCGACGCCAATGCTTCACCATAACTCCGGACATGCTTTACAATGCTGTTCACAACATTATTCCTCGACTACAGCTATTGTTGAGGAATGATGGTGGACGTATTGAGCATTTCCTGTAAAGAACATCGTCTTTGCTTTGTGTTACTTTGTTACGCTAATTATTAGTATTCTGATCAGATGAAGCTCCATCTGTCGGACATTTATTGAACGTTTGTATTTTTTTGGATCTAATAAAATCTCATGTCATTCCAACCATGTGTGTCAATTTGTACCTCTCTATCTACATTATTCCGTGATTTCTTCAATTTTCAAATTTATACTGACTTTTTGTTCACCCGGTACTTAACCGACACTTAAGAAAGTAAATTCCGATAGGAATAATAACAGTTTATATTTCTTTTGTTATCTGAAAATAGTAATTGCAATATCTGTGTGCCGATTTTATAAATATTTTCAATTCTAAACTTGCGATAATTTTTCTTTCGTAATGAAAATAACAGTTTAAAAGTTAATATTTATATTTTGCGCTAGGGTGAGAGTAAATGAGAGAGAATATGAGTGTGTATGTGAGAAGTATGTAAAATTTCAATTCTATATTGTATTACACCTTACGTAACTAGAAAGTGTTACGCCACCAGGGTGTCATGAAAACTGTAAATCCCCATAATTGGTGGATGACGCATGTCTACGACTGTTTGCTTTTGTAATAAGGCAGCCAGAAAGGTAATAAGAGGATAATCAGTTCTAAAGTATATTTCAAGCATAGCTTTCTCTTAGTTTTTTTTGGTTTGGTTTGGTGGAACATTTTGTTAATATTTGCAGCATGAAATGACGTAAATGCATCTGCAAATGTTGATTGGAGTAAAACAGTTTAAGCGCGAATATGATCTTGAAAGATTGATCTGATTGGCTGTTCATTTTGATCAAACAATCCCGCGCATTGGAATTAGTTATATGCCCTGAAGGCAACGGCATTCGGGGAGTCGTGGACTAGCTGCCGGACGAGGTGGTCATGTTAGATGTGTCCAAAAAAGTTTTTGTAAAATGAAGAAGCGACGGTTATGTCGCGTTCGGTTTATATCGCCGTGCAAGCAGATGCATTTACGGACAGTTCTGTGAAGTTTGGGAGATTTTGGAGTGTTTGTTGTAGAGAAAACCGCGTGTGAAACTATCGGCCTTTGTGAAGAATTCTGCGTGGCGTGTTCAGTATGCATTTACCGAATATTTTTTGGCGAGCATCTTCCTTTGAAGAATCCACTGAAAAGGACCGAGTGTGAAACTCATTTCGTAGCCGAGAATTGACTGTATTAATCTCGTAATATTTCGGGGTAGACTTAGTACTTTTCTGGCTATCTTGCGTGTGATGTAAGCTGCGTGAAATAGTAGTAGATGTGCTATCGACGTAAATGTGGGCTTGTTGACACCATAACTAAAAGACAATAAAAAACGTTAGTATCGTGAAGGGGACATTTTCAATGGAGGAAGGAAGCATCTACTTTAGCCCGTTATTACTAGAGATTTACAGGTTTATTTTGTTAGAGTTACGCGGACTATGCAGTCGGAAGTATGGACGATGGTTTTCTTCAACGCTGCTTTTAACATCGCCTACATAGTACCCATGAATGCAGAGCAACGGATGGTGATCGAACGCTGTACTGAGGTAGGTGTGCATTAATTTGCAGCTTGCTTCACTCAGTGCTAGCGAACATTTTTAACACCGCTCCGCCGCAACAGCTGTACCAAGACTAGGTAGGACCCACGTACAGACGGACAGGGACCATCGAGCATTGCGCAGTGTGATTGTGAAAAATCGTTTTAAATCAACGGAAGGAATAACTCGTGAGTTCGAAAGTGCCACCATCAGTCGAGCTATTACAATGACTATGCGCAGTGAGTTCAAAGGAATGAATTACAATGATCTAGCAAGTCCTTATAAGCCATATATTTCTGTAGTCACAGCTAAACAACGTCACTGGACACAGAATGACCGGGAACGAGTCATTTGGAGTGATGAATCACGCTATATTCCGTGGCAATCGGATAGAAGGGTTTATGTTTGGCGAATGCCTGGAGAACGTTACCTGCCATCATGTGTAATGCCAGCAGTGAAGTATGGAGGAGGTGGTACACAGCTATGAGTGTGTGTCTCGTGGTTAGATTGTGGTCCCTTACTGCACTTAGGAAAACACGAAATGCGGTATGATATTGAAATGTTTCGTTGGATAATTTACATTTTTTTCTCATTTATGCCAAGAGTAGAACGTAGCTGTAGTGTGTATGTGCATTTCCTTTCCTTACTCGTTTCTGAAAGTATTTTTATGAAGTGTAGCCATGTATGGAAGTGAAACATGGACAATAAATACACTCCTGGAAATTGAAATAAGAACACCGTGAATTCATTGTCCCAGGAAGGGGAAACTTTATTGACACATTCCTGGGGTCAGATACATCACATGATCACACTGACAGAACCACAGGCACATAGACACAGGCAACAGGGCATGCACAATGTCGGCACTAGTACAGTGTATATCCACCTTTCGCAGCAATGCAGGCTGCTATTCTCCCATGGAGACGATCGTAGAGATGCTGGATGTAGTCCTGTGGAACGGCTTGCCATGCCATTTCCACCTGGCGCCTCAGTTGGACCAGCGTTCGTGCTGGACGTGCAGACCGCGTGAGACGACGCTTCATCCAGTCCCAAACATGCTCAATGGGGGACAGATCCGAAGATCTTGCTGGCCAGGGTAGTTGACTTACACCTTCTAGAGCACGTTGGGTGGCACGGGATACATGCGGACGTGCATTGTCCTGTTGGAACAGCAAGTTCCCTTGCCGGTCTAGGAATGGTAGAACGATGGGTTCGATGACGGTTTGGATGTACCGTGCACCATTCAGTGTCCACTCGACGATCACCAGTGGTGTACGGCCAGTGTAGGAGATCGCTCCCCACACCATGATGCCGGGTGTTGGCCCTGTGTGCCTCAGTCGTATGCAGTCCTGATTGTGGCGCTCACCTGCACGGCGCCAAACACGCATACGACCATCATTGGCACCAAGGCAGAAGCGACTCTCATCGCTGAAGACGACACGTCTCCATTCGTCCCTCCATTCACGCCTGTCGCGACACCACTGGAGGCGGGCTGCACGATGTTGGGGCGTGAGCGGAAGACGGCCTAACGGTGTGCGGGACCGTAGCCCAGCTTCATGGAGACGGTTGTGAATGGTCCTCGCCGATACCCCAGGAGCAACAGTGTCCCTAATTTGCTGGGAAGTGGCGGTGCGGTCCCCTACGGCACTGCGTAGGATCCTACGGTCTTGGCGTGCATCCGTGCGTCGCTGCGGTCCGGTCCCAGGTCGACGGGCACGTGCACCTTCCGCCGACCACTGGCGATAACATCGATGTACTGTAGAGACCTCACGCCCCGCGTGTTGAGCAATTCGGCGGTACGTCCACCCGGCCTCCCGCATGCCCACTATACGCCCTCGCTCAAAGTGCGTCAACTGCACATACGGTTCACGTCCACGCTGTCGCGGCATGCTACCAGTGTTAAAGACTGCGATGGAGCTCCGTATGCCACGGCAAACTGGCTGACACTGACGGCGGCGGTGCACAAATGCTGCGCAGCTAGCGCCATTCGACGGCCAACACCGCGGTTCCTGGTGTGTCCGCTATGCCGTGCGTGTGATCATTGCTTGTACAGCCCTCTCGCAGTGTCCGGAGCAAGTATGGTGGGTCTGACACACCGGTGTCAATGTGTTCTTTTTTCCATTTCCAGGAGTGTAGTTGGACAAGAAGAGAATAGAAGCTTTCGAAATGTGGTGCTACAGAAGAATGCTGAAGATAAGATGGGTAGATCACATAACTAATGAGGAGGTATTGAACAGAATTAGAGAGAAGAGGAGTTTGTGGCACAACTTGACTAGAAGAAGGGATCGGTTGGTAGGACATGTTATGAGGCATCAAGAGATCACCAATTTAGTATTGTAGGGCAGAGTGGAAGGTAAAAATCGTAGAGGAAGACCAAGAGATGAATACACTAAGCATATTCAGAGGGATGTAGGTTGCAGTAAGTACTGGGAGATGAAGAAGCTTGCACAGGATAGAGTAGCATGGAGAGCTGCATCAAACCAGTCTCAGGACTGAAGACCACAACAACAACAAAGTAAACATAAAGTTCATTGTGTGTGTGTGTGTGTGTGTGTGTGTGTGTAAGCTACAATTTACGAGTAATGTTCCACTTCGTTCGTGGACATACTACGCCAACACTTAAGTGCTAACTTTGCAATAATGAACACGATTCTGATGGGTCAATTTTCACTATTGTCTCAAACTAAAGGTATCATTAAACACCTTTTGTTTGTTCTTTCTAAATGCTCCTAGCGCCCGTCTGTATTTATGGGATGATCTCAGGAACTGTTGTACGGATTTGGATCCGATTTTCACTAATAGATACACTCATTCACGAAGGTTTTTCTATATAATTTATGAACATTTCGTACAAATTGTCTGAATGGCAGTCAATTACAGTTAAGTAACCGAAACGATTCCACTCACATCTACCAAACAGCCGCCATTAACTCGAGAGAGCAGCAGTGGTTTGAGTTCGCAGAAAGCGAGAACTACACCGATCAGGAGTTCCAGTCTAGCGGTAGCCGGCAGGGTAGCTAAGCGTGTTCGATCAGAGGGCTGGCTGTCCTCTGTAAACTGAGTGAAGTATTCAACGATGAACTTGAAGGGATGTTATGTGACGGCTAGAAACCGTATGGTTGAACGATCGTATCCTGCGTGGGCCATTTTTTTTCACCCTCCATTTAAACCTAATACTCATCTCTTTATGATCCGTATATTCGCCAGAAACGAAACTTAACAGATTCCACGTTACATTGTAGCTCGTCTTTCGCTATCTGACAACTGCAGAGGGACGTGAAAGTCGTCTGACATCCAGTTGACTGCAAGCGTTTGAGAACAGCTGCATAGCGAAAAAAACACGCGAGTCCAAAAAATGTGCTTTCCAGTTATCTATATACAGCCCGCCCGGTTAGCCGTGCGGACTAACGCACTGCTTTCCGGGCGGTTAGGCGTGCCCGTCCCCGGCTCGAATCCGCCCGGCGGATTAGTATCGAGGTCCGATGTGCCGGCCAGCTTGTAGATGGTTTCTACGGCGGGTTTCCATCTGCCTCTGCGAATGCGGGCTGGTTCCCCTTATTCTGCCTCAGTTACACTACGTCGGCGACTGCTGCACAAACACTATTTCCAAGTATGCGCACACCACAATTACTCTGCCATGCAAACATTGGGTTACACTCGTCTGCTGTGAGACGTTCCCGGCAGGGACCACTGGGTGTCGAACCACACAATAACCGCCCGCATCTCGTGGTCGTGCGGTAGCGTTCTCGCTTCCCACGCACGGGTTCCCGGGTTCGATTCCCGGCGGGGTCAGGGATTTTCTCTGCCTCGTGATGGCTGGGTGTTGTGTGCTGTCCTTTGGTTAGTTAGGTTTAAGTAGTTCTAAGTTCTAGGGGACTGATGACCATAGATGTTAAGTCCCATAGTGCTCAGAGCCACACAATAACCCTGGGTTCGCTGTGGGGCGGCGTTGGGGTGAGTGGACAGCTGTAGCCTGTTGCGGGGTTGTGTACCACTGAGGCCTACGGCGGAGACGAAGCCTGTCCGTCGTTTCTAGGTCCCGGTTCCATTCAATACAATTTAGAGTAAAAAGCCGCATGGGATGCAGCTTTATATCGTTTATATAAAAAAAATTTCCACCTGCGTTGCAGATGACTCAACTTTAAGCTTCCTGCACTCCTTGAGTCAAACATAGATGGGGACACGATTCTCTGAGTGGTGGGACGAAAGCTACGTAATGTGTATTTGGACAGTTCCAGATTTTACAGAAGATAGGTAAACGAATCTCCGCTGGCGAGAAAGAGATTTAGGCCTTTTAAAGTCCATAAAGACACGAACACGATCTTCTTCATTGTTATTCAGAAATTAATGGTAGATGAATACACAAGATTTCGAAACACTTCTCGAGATGATTCAGGACTTACTTTGAAATATGATCACAGTTTTCTGCTTCCCTCAGTGGACCAGTCGCATTCCTCACCATTTCGCACTCTTAATTCACTGCAAATTCTTCGAACAACGGGCAGTGTGTTATTCATCTTTCAAGTATCGTAACAAATATGACCAATGACGTAAAGATAACCACATCATCATGAGGCTGTGATGTGAGACTTACATTTGAAATAATCATATATTTTAGCCAATAGTTTCCCTGCAATCGTTTGAGAACAACTGCATTGCGAAAATACATGCTAATCCAAAATATGTGGTCTTTTGTTTTTTATGCTTTAGGAAAAGTATTAGTGTAAAAATACTTCAACAACTTTGTTGCGTTTATACTCACTAAGTTTTTTCAGCAGCGTATCAGATGACCCAAATTTCAGCTTTCTGCGTTCCTTGAATCAAACACACATGCGGACACGATTATACTTTGAGTGTCACGGCGAAGAAGCCCGCCACAAACAGTTCACGACAAAGAACTGCGGCAATGAGTTTCAACAGTGCATCACAGTACGTTCTAAGCTTCACAAGAGCTAAACATGTAGATAGTGCGCGTTTTTTCTTTTATATATGCCACGTCAGTCAGCTTGCCTTATATATTGAATCACTCACACACATTCACCCATGATTCGCATACAAACTTTTCATTGGTTGTAAACCAACTACTTACTTCACGATATGCTGCTATCACTGCTCTGAGTTGTCACTCCAAATGCCAATTCTTTGTGGAACACGTACCATTTATGCCTCCAGACAACTTTCCTGGCGTGCGCTTCTTATATCGCTTAAGTTATATGAAAGTGATGATTTTAACCTACTCAACGTTTTCCGTTGCCCCGAACAAACTACACTACGCCAGTCAAGTCGTCTAGCCGTAGATAATACTACCGCTGACGGATCGATACTTCTCTTATAAATATATTTTTGGATTGAGTAACTAAAGAAGGAAGGGGATAACCTATCCCTTGCCTGTCACGGTAAATAGCAAATCCACTACCATAAAAAGTATGGGAAAGGGGCCTCGAAAGCTAGTAGGCAAAGAAATTCCGACTGCTTGTGCACTCTTCCCTCAGCTATTCGCTCGCGTTAGTTGATGGTTGTAGACACAACATCGCTGTTACAGTATTCTAAGGAAGCCAATTCATAGATGTTGGTCACTGACGTGATCGTGTATACTATCGGGGTTCACCTTCTCAGCTTGAGCTAAGGCTGGAAGATGGTGTACAGAGTCACCGAAACTGGTTGCCATATAATAAAAAAACATAGAAACGAAGGCTCCAGGTGTTTTATATTTTACGTAAGTGAGCAGCCGAAGTCCCACAGACCATCGACCACAAGGATGGACATTTAAAAAAAAACTTTCGAGGTCTGCTGTTCTCACACTATGCACTTTTTTTTAGGTTTTGTGAAAGATTGCAGTAATACTGGACATGCTCCAAAAGAATGGGACGAGTCTGAGAATCATCTGGACGCATAATATGCGTCCAGTGGAGAAGACTTGAAACATTTGTGGAAGGCGAATGGAACGTGCTTCTCAAAGGAAATTTTAAAATGAGCCCTCGGTTGTATGTGCTTCAATGTATAGATACGAGGTGTGGCTAGAAAAAAACCGTACTAGTACTGGTGAAACAATAAAACGAATTCAATAAGGCTGAAAGTCGCGTGGCCTGTCACGTGACTCTCGCTCCGCCTACTGCTCGAGTTTCATCTGCCTCCTGCACTCAGTCTACCCGTGGCGTCTGTTTTAAGTAGTTGACGTTTTGTCTGTGCGTCGGAAAAAGTTGAGTGTACAGAAAGAACAGCGTGTTAACATCAAATTTTGTTTCAAAGTAGGAAAATCTGCAAGTGAAACGTTTGTAATGTTAGAACAAGTGTACGGCGATTATTGTTTATCGCGAACACAAGTGTTTGAGAGGTTTAAACGATTTAAAGATGGCCGCGAAGACACCAGTGATGACACTCGCACTGGCAGACCATTGTCAGCAAAAACTGATGCAAACATTGAAAAAATCGGTAAACTTGTTCGACAAGATCGCCGTTTAACAATCAGAGCAGTGTCTGAGTTAACAGGAGTTGACAAGGAAAGTGTTAGGCAGATTCTCCATGAAAGTTTCAACATGAACAAAGTGTGTTCAAAAATGGTTCCAAAGTGTCTCACAATTGAACAGAAGGAACGCCGAAGAATGATTTGTTCTGACATCCTGGAAAACATTGAAAGTGATCCCACCTTCTTACAAAATGTTATTACTTGCGATGAATCGTGGTTTTTTACTTACGATCCCGAAACTAAACGCCAATCGATGCATTGGAAAACTCCTGGTTCTCCACGACAAAAAAAAAGCACGAATGTCAAAATCGAAATTCAAGGCAATGATGATTGTTTTTTTTGACATCAAAGGGATTGTGCACATTGATTGGGTACCAGAGGGACAAACAGTGAATCAGCATTACTACATTAGCGTCCTGGCTACCCTACGTGAGCGAGTACGGAGAAAACGGAACGATTTGTGGAGAAAAAAGTCATGGATCCTTCACCAAGACAATGCCCCAGCTCACAGTGCGTTGTCAGTGAAGACGTTTTTGGCAAAACACAACATTCCTATCTTAGATCATCCACCCTACTCACCTGATTTGGCCCCCCGTGACTTTTTTCTTTTCCCTAAAGTCAAGTCAGCTTTGAAAGGAACTAGATTTGAGACTGTTGAAGCAGTAAAATAAAAGCGACGGAAGTAATGTATGGACTTACCGAAAATGATCTGCAGCATTGCTATGAACAGTGGAAAATTCGTATGGAGCGGTGTAGAGACCGAGGAGGAGAGTACATTGAAGGAGATAACATGAAATTGTAAATAATTGTAAATAAATGTTTTTTCCAGCATCAGTCCGGTTTTTTTCTAGCCGCACCTCGTATATCTCTGAAAAATCAGATGGTGCTTTTGAAATTTTGTAGGCCTATGGGTCACATAAAATTTACCTCAAGTTTGTATCTTCATGGTAGAAGATATTGTACCTCTGCGAACTTCATAGTAGAAGATATTGTACCCCTGCGAAATCGGGCGAATCTTTTTGAACACCCTGTACGACCACTCAGTTAATGCAGTTAGTAGAGTGTCTGTGACAGTGGGCACGTACCGGAGACGTGTGGGGTGGTGAAGGCGGCGGGGCAGTGCGTGAGCACGACCTCGTACTGCGGCAGCAGCTGCGACGCGGCCTGCGGCCTGCCGTAGAAGCCCACCGGCCGCGCCTCGTCGTACCACGAGAACCGCTGCTCCTCCGTCGTCTGCAGCGCTGCGGACACAGTAGCAGCCAAGCCAGCTGCAGCACGCTGTGGACTGTACAACCACATTACATATACATGATAGAGAAACTGGTACACCTGCCTGATAACGTGTAGGGTCCTCGCGAGCACGCAGAAGTGCCGCAACACGACGTGGTACGGTCTTGACTAATATCTCTAGTAGTGCTGGAGGGAACTGACACCATGAATCTTACAGGGCTGACCATAGATCCGTAAGAATACGAAGGAGTGGAGATACCTTCTGAACAACACGTTGCAAGGCATCCCAGATACGTCTGGGGAGTTTAGTGGCCAGCGGAATTGTTTAAACTCATAAGAGTGTTCCTGGAGCCACTCTGTAGCAATTCTGAAAGTGTGGGGTGTCGCATTGTCCTGCTGGAATTGCCCAAGTCCGTCGGAATGCACAATGGACATGAGATTTTCAGAAATCTCTCGACACCGTTCCTCACAAGCATCTTCTAACCAAACTGCATGGCTACGGAGTATCGCCTCAGTTGTGCGACTGGATTCGTGATTTCCTGTCAGAAAGGTCACAGTTCGTAGTGATAGACGGAAAGTCATCGACTAAAACAGAAGTAATATCCAGCGTTCCCCAAGGAAATGTTACAGGCCGTCTATTGTTCCTGATCTATGTTAACGACATAGGAGACAATCTGAGTAGCCGTCTTAGATTGTTTGCAGATGATGCTGTCATTTACCGTCTTGTAAAGTCATCAGATGATCAAAACGGCCGGCAGATGGTGGCCGTGCGGTTCTAGGCGCTTCAGTCTGGAACCGCGCGACCGCTGCGGTCGCAGGTTCGAATCCTGCCTCGGGCATGGATGTGTGTGATGTCCTTAGGTTAGTTAGGTTTAAGTAGTTCTAAGTTCTAGGGGACTGATGACCTAAGATGTTAAGTCCCATAGTGCTCAGAGCCATTTGAACCATTTTGATCAAAACGACTTGCAAAATGATTTAGATAAGATATCTGTATGGTGCGGAAAGCGGCAGTTGACCCTGAGGAAGCAAAAGTGTGAAGTTATTTACATGAGTACTAAAAGAAATCAGCTAAATTTCGATTACGGGATAAGTCACAAATCTGAAGGCTGTAAATTAAACTCAATACTTAGGGATTACACTTACAAATATCCTAAATTGGAACGATCACATAGATAATATTGTGGGTAGAGCAAACCAAAGACTGCGATTCATTGGCAGAACACTTAGAAGGTGCAACCAGGTCTACTAAAGAGACTGCTTACACCACGCTTGCCCGCCCTATTCTGCAGTATCGCTGTGTGGTGTGGGATCCGCATCAGGTGGGACTGACGGATGACATCGAAAAGCTACAAAGAAGGGCAGCTCGTTTTGTATTTTCGCGAAATAGGGGAGATAGTGTCACAGACATGATACGTGAATTAGAGTGTCAATCATTAAAACAAACGCCTTTTTCATTGCGACGCGATCTTCTCATGAAATTTCAATCACCAGTTTTCTCCTCCGACTGCGAAAACGTTCTGTTGGCATCCACCTACATAGGGAGAAATGACCATCACGATAAAATAAATCAGGGCTCGCACAGAAAAATTTAAGTGCTCGTTTTTTTCCGCGTGCCGTTTGAGAGTGGAACGGTAAAGAGACAGCTTGAAGGTGGTTCATTGAACCCTCTACCAGGCACCTAATTGTGAATAGCAGAGTAAGCACATAGATGTAGATGTAGAATGGATGCAGGTGGTCAGACAGGAGGCTTACGTACGTGCCACCTGTCAGAGTCCTATCTAGACGTATCAGGGTTCCAATATCACTCAAATCACACACGCCCCACACCATTACAGAGCCTCCACCAGCTTGAACTCTCCCCCTGCTGACATGCGGGGTCTGGATTCGTGAGGTTGTCTCCATACCCGTACAAGTCCATCCTCTCGATACAATTTGAAACGAGACTCGTCCGACCAGACAACATACACTACCAGCCATTAAAATTGCTACACCACGAAGATGACGTGCTACAGACGCAAAATTTAACTGTCAAGAAGAAGATGCTGTGATATCCAAATGATTAGCTTTTCAGAGCATTCACAAAATGTTGGCGCCGGTGGCGACACATACAACGTGCTGACATGAGTAAAGTTTCCAACCGATTTCTCATACACAAACAGCAGTTGACCGGCGTTGCCTGGTGAAACGTTGTTATGATGCCTCGTGTAAGGAGGAGAAATGCGTACCATCACGTTTCCGACTTTGATAAAGGTCGGATTGTAGCCTATCGCGATTGCGGTTTATCGTATCGCGACATTGCTGCGCGCGTTGGTCGAGATCCAATGACTGTTAGCAGAATATGGAATCTGTGGGTTCAGGAGGATAATATGGAACGCAGTGCTGGATCCCAACGACCTCGTATTGCTAGCAGACTAGATGACAGGCATCTTATCCGCATGGCTGTAACGGATCGTGCAGCCACGTCTCGATCCTTGAGCCAACAGATGGGGACGTTTGTAAGACAACAACCATCTGAACTACCAGTTCGATGTGTGTTTGCAGCAGCATCGACTATCAGCTCGGAGACCAAGCCTGCGGTTACCACTGACGCTGCATCACGGACAGGAGCGTCTGCGATGGTGTACTCAACGACGAACCTGGTTGTACGAATGGCAAAACGTCAATTTTTCGGATGAATCCAGGTTCTGTTTACAGTATCATGATGGTCGCATCCGTATTTGGCGACATCGCGGTGAACGCACATTGGAAGCGCGTATTCGTCATCGCCATACTGGCGTATCACCCGGCGTGATGGTATGGGGTGCCATTGGTTAGACGTCTCGGTCACCTCTTGTTCGCATTGACGGCACTATGAACAGTGGACGTCACATTTCAGATGTGTTACGACCCGTGGCTCTACCCTTCATACGATCCCTGCAAAACCCTACATTTCAGCAGGATAATGGACGACTGTATGTTGCAGGTCCTGTATGGGCCTTTCTGGATACAGAAAACGTTCGACTGCTGCCCTGGCCAGCACATCTCTCACTAACTGAAAACGTCTGATCAATGGTGGCCGTGCAACTGGCTCGTCACAATACGCCAGTCCCTACTCTTGATGAACTGTGGTATCGTGTGGAAGCTGCATGGGCAGCTGTACCTGTACATGCCATCCAAGCTCTGTTTGACTCAATGCCCAGGCGTATCAAGGCAGTTATTACGGCCAGAGGTGGTTGTTCTGGGTACTGATTTCTCAGGATCTATGCACCCAAATTGCTTGAAAATGTAATCATATGTCACTTCTAGTGTAATATATTTGTCCAATGAATTCCCGTTTATCATCTGCATTTCTTCTTGGTGTAGCAATTTTAATGGCCAGTAGTGTATTTCCAGCCATCAACAGCCCAATGTCGGTGTTGACGGGCCCAGGCAAAGCGTAAAGCTTTGTGTCGTGCAGTCATAAAGGATACACAAGAGGTCTTCTGCTCCGAGAGCCAATATCGATGATGTTTCGTTGAATGGTTCGTACGGTGACACTTGTTGATGGCCCAGAATTGAAAACAGCAGAAATCTGCGGAAGGGGTGCATTTCTGTCACGCTGAACGATTCCTTTCAGTCATCGTTGGACCCAGGATCTTTTTCCGGCCGCAGCGACGTCGGAAATTTGATTTTTTGCCGGATTCCTGATATTCGAGGTAATGTCGTGAAATGGTCGTACGGGAAAATCTCCACTCCTTCGCTACCTCGGAGATGCTGTGTCCCATCGCTCTTGTGCAGACTATAACACCACTTTCAAACTCACTTAAATCCTGATAACCTGCCATTGTAGCAGCAGTAACCGATCTAACAACTGCGCCAGAGGCGCTGTCGAGCGCAGCTCCGTATTCTATTTGTTTCCATATATCTGTATTTGAATATGCATGCCCATACCTGTTTCTTTGGCGCTTCAGTGTAGAAGCAGCACTGGGCAACGAGGAGACGAGACGCGTCTTGGGCGATACTGCATTTGCAGCGTCCTGGAAGGCCCAGGGCGACTTCACGAAGCATTCGACCATACGTCAGCACACTACCACACTGTACAGATGGAGGGAAAGGGGAGGAGGTTAGTGTTTAACGTCCCGTAGACAACGAGTCGGGGGACGTGCTCAGATTAGGGAGGGATGGAGAAGGCAATCGGCCGTGCCCTTTCAAGGGAACCATTCCGGCATTTGGTTTAAGCGGTTTAGAGAAATCACGGAAAATCTAAACCTGTATGGCCGGACGGGGGTTTGAACCGAATGCGAGTGCAGTGTACTAATCACTGTGCCACCTCCCTCAGTATGGAGAGAACGCGTCTGACGTTGGCGACCACTGGATAAAAGGGTTTCCAAGACTTTCAATCACGTAAGTGCAAATGATTACGGAAACATGGCTTCTAAGACGTTACAGTGAATCGTGGAATCGACGTTTACAGCGGAAACGCTGCTGACGACCTGCAGTATGTCCCATGAATCCGGCAGACGATGGTTGTTGACCGAGGTAGCGCGAGGACGGAGGGCATACAGCGATCTAGGTTTAATTAGTTCTAGGCGATTGATGACTTCAGAAGTTAAGTCGCATAGTGTTCAGAGCCTTTTTTTATGTTTGGTAGTCGTCAATTGGCTCTTGAACAACACCCAAAGCAGCATCTCTTAGTACAAAAGCCTGCGCGCATCCACAAAAGATAACGTTATCTTGGGGAACAGTGAGGTGTGGTGCATAATTTCGTAAGTTTAATAAACGCAACAGATAATCATAAAATGACTTTAGTCGTCAGTAATATATTCTCCTTTACTATTTACAGCAGTCTGCCGACACTGGGGTAATTTTTCAATTCAGCGACTGTATAAATCACGTGGTCCTGTGCTGTGGTGAAGTACCTATCGAGACACGTTCGTAGCTCACGTCCACCCGGAAAGGAAGTTCCATAAAGTTGTTCGATATAGAGCGGAGAAAGTGAAAATCTGAGGGTGCAAATCAAGTGAATAAGGTGGGTATGGAATGTCTTCCCCTCCAACTCCTGTATACTGTATTTTCTCAGTCAAACATGCGGGCGGGCGTTATGGTGGACTAGCATCACTTGTCGCAGTCTCCCTGGTGGTTGTTATTGGATTGAGGCTGCTAGACAATAACAGTCAGCAATCATGGTTACACCTCGGAGAAGCGATTCGTAGTACACCACACCTCACTGTTCCCCAAGATAACGTTATCTTTTGTGGATGCGCGCAGGCTTTTGTACTAGGAGATGCTGCTTTGGGTGTTGTTCAAGAGCCAATTGACGACTACCAAACATAAAAAAGGCTCTGAACACTATGCGGCTTAACTTCTGAAGTCATCAATCGCCTAGAACTAATTAAACCCAACTAACTTAAGGACATCATACACATTCATGCCCGAGGCACGATTCGAACCTGCGACCGTAGCGGTCGCTCGGTTCCAGACTGTAGCGCCTAGAACCGCACGGCCACTCCGGCCGCCTACCAAACACAGTCACTCGCAGATTTTTCTGATTTTGGCTTAGATCATGCTGTACCTCCCCACACGATTATTCAACCTTCTCCATTGCATGCAAATGTCGTAGGTTGGCGGGAAGATCATACTCCATGACATTTGCTAGTTATCGAGTACACTAACGTGGATCACTGTGGATTAATGCGTTTAAACGATCCTCATCAAATGCTGAAGGTCTTCTTAAATGTGGAGAGTCACTAATATCAAAACGATCCTCCTCAAAACGGGAAAATCATTTTCTTGCCGTGCTCTGTTCAATGGTGTTATCCCTGCACACGACACAAATGTTTCCGGCTGCCTCGGCTTTTGTCGCTCTTCTACTGAACTAGGAAATGTTCCGATTTCTCCACTTGCAACGCCATTTTATAGCGTCCACAGCTCTACGCACTATCTCCCAAAGACAGTGACAATATGTAAACTCAAACGGCAACAGTGAACTACAAATAAAAAATGACAATCGATAGATAAACCCTTAGCAACAGGAATGCCAACATACAAAACAAAAACGCTACGAACTTATGCTCCAACCTAATACGCAGTCTAATAAATGAACATAAAGAGACCTTTGCCGATTTTACTCATAGAATCTGTAGTACCGAACATGTCACGACGGGCGAAAACTACACTACTGGCCATTACAATTGCTACACCAAGAAAAATACAGATGATAAAGGGGTATTCATTGGACAAATAAATTATTCTAGAACTTACATGTGATTGCATTTTCGAGCTATTTGGGTGCATAGATCCTGTGAAATCAGTACCCAGAACACCCACCTCTGGCCGTAATAACGGCCTTGATACGCCTGGGCATTGAGTCAAACAGAGCTTGGATGGCGTGTACAGGTACAGCTGCCCATGCAGCTTCGACACGATACCACAGTTCATCAAGAGTAGTGACTGGTGTATTGTGGCGAGCCAGTTGCTCGGCCACCATTGACCAGACGTTTTCAATTGGTGAGAGATCTGGAGAATGTGCTGGCCAGGGCAGCAGTCGAACATTTTCTTTATCCAGAAAGGCCCATACAGAACCTGCAACATGCGGTCGTTCATTATCCTGCGGAAATGTAGGGTTTCGCAGGGATCGAATGAAGGGTAGAGCCACGGGTCGTAACACATCTGAAATGAAACGTCCACTGTACAAAGTGCCGTCAGTGAGAACAAGATGTGATCGAGACGTGTTACCAATGGCACCCCATACCATTACGCCGGGTGATACGCCAGTATGGCGATGACGAATACGCGCTTCCAATGTGCGTTCACCGCGATGTCGCCAAACATGGATGCGACTATCATGACGCTGTAAACGGAACCTGGATTCATCCGAAGAAAGGACGTTTTACCATTCGTGCAACCAGGTTCGTCGTTGAGTACACCATCGCACACGCTCCTGTCTGTGATGTAGCGTCAATGGTACCGCAGCCACGGTCTCCGAGCTGATAGTCCGTGATGCTTAAAACGTCGTTGAACTGTTCGTGCAGATGGTTGTTGTCTTACAAACGTCCCCATCTGCTGACTCAGGGATCGAGACGTGGCTGCACGATCCGTTACAGCCATGCGGATAAGATGCCTGTCATCTCGACTGCTAGTGATACGAGGCCGTTGGGATCCAGCACGGCGTTCCGTATTACCCTCCTGAACCCACCGGTTCCATATTCTGCTAACAATCTCGACCAACGCGAGCACCAATATCGCGTTACGATAAACTTTAATCGCGTAAGGCTACAATCCGACCTTTATCAAAGTCGGAAACGTGATGGTACGCATTTCTCCTCCTTACACGAGGCATCACAGCAACGTTTCACCAGGCAACGCGGGTCAACTGCTGTCTAGGTATGAGAAATCGGTTTGAAACTTTCATCATGCCAGCACGCTGTAGGTGTCGCCACCGGCGCCAACTTTGTGTGAATGCTCTGGAAAGCTAATCAATTTCGTATTACAGCATCTTCTTCCTGTCGGTTAGCAACAGGAACACCGACATACAAAACAGAAATACTACGAACTTATGCACCAACCTAATATGTAGTCTAATAAATGAACATAAACAGAACTTTGCCGATTTTACTCATAGAATCTGTAGTACCGAACTTGTTACGACGGGCCTTCAGTAGATAATGCAACCAATTTTTTCTCGGACAGTTTCTGTTCAAAACTGAAAAATTTGTTATGGGATATCTTGGAATATTTCCGCTCCAGTCCCCACAGTTTCATTAGGTTCCGATAGGTGGCGGCGCTATACGTGAACTTCAAATTGGCGTCTGTAAGGGGAGGGCGTTAGAAGCAGAGGGCTGTCATTGAGCTTATGTTTTCAAAAAAAAAATGAGCATCGCAGATATTCACAGGCGCCTGGCAGTGAACAAAAGCACGGCGAGTTATTGTGCGAGGCGTCTGTTATCGTCGCCAGAAGCTCGCGCATACCAGTGCGATCTCCCGCATAGCGGCCGACCTCACACAGCTGTGACTCCTGCAATGTTGTAACGTGCGCACTTCAGCGTGTTCGTCACCACAAAAAAGCAAACGAACTACTTCTTCTCCAAGACAATCCAACGGCTCACGAGCCTGCGAGCCCGAGAGCAGCTCACACAACTTCATTGGAGTGTTCTTCCTCATTCGCCCTACAGGTCGGATCTCGCACCTTCCGAGTTCCATCTGCTTGGCCTAATGAAAGATGTACTCCTCAGGAAGCAGTGCGAGGATGATGTGGAGGTTACTGATGTATCAAGACGGTGGCTGCGACGTCGACCAGTAGAGTGGTAGCATGTGGCCGTACGGTCCCTCCCAGTATGGTGGCGTAAGACCATCACTTTGTACGGACATCAGGTTGAAAAATAGGGTTTTGGAGCCAAAAGAATGGAGAGTAATACGGTGTACTGGAATACTGAATAAAACCAACCTGCTTTCAAAATGGTTCAAATGGCTCTGAGCGCTGTGGGACTTAACATCTGTGGTCATCAGTCCCCTAGAACTTAGACCTACTTAAACCTAACTAACCTAAGAACATCACACACATCCTTGTCCGAGGCAGTCGCGCGGTTCCGGACTGAGCGCCTAGAACCGCATGACCACTGCGGCCGGCCCAACCTGCTTTCAGAAAGAATGTGTTGCATTACTTATCGAATGACCCTTGTAGTATTTGTTTCTTTGTTGTAATATCCGGTATTTTGTAGTATTGTTGAAGTATTAACATTGACGTAAATAAGCACCGGAAAAAAATGGTACACCTATTTAGAGATTTACAATTCACTCAATATTTAATGTTGCAACAGTGCAAATGGAGTACATGAAATGATTACATTTACAGCTGAATAGTACAAGCGGTTCTGAGGTACCAATCGACTCATGCTGAAACACTCATTTTATTATGTGGTGTAGCCGCCATGGGCGGCAATGCAGGCCATGACCCTGGCGTCTACGGAGACCTGGCAGTGAATATTAGTGCGATATGTTATTCCACAGCGCACGTACGTATGGCGAATATTGTCCTGGAACATGTTATTCCACAGCGCACCATTCCATCTTCCAACGATCCTCTGACTGCACGAGCAGTGCACGTTGATGCTGTGGTGTGATACAAAGACGGGCTAGGGGTATGAGCGAGTGTAATCCCACTGTTAGTAACCAGTTTTCAGCGGTCCGTGTTGACACACCCGGACTCACTAGCTCTCTTATCTGTTTATCAAAACTAGACATGATTGTCTTGGTTCAAATGGCTCTGAGCACTATGAGACTCAACTTCTGAGGTCATTAGTCCCCTAGAACTTAGAACTAGTTAAACCTAACTAACCTAAGGACATCACAAACATCCATGCCCGAGGCAGGATTCGAACCTGCGACCGTAGCGGTCTTGCGGTTCCAGACTGCAGCGCCTTTAACCGCACGGCCACTTTGGCCGGCCATGATTGTCTTAATGGGATTTCCGCGATCGCTGTTTAAATAAAAATATGGCATTTCAGTCTTTAATCGCTATTTTTTATTTTCAATGACCGGTTTCAGGCTAGCTGCCCATCTTCAGATCATATATTTCAGTTACAGAGTAACTGTCAGTGAACCGATAGTTCAGTACTGACAAGTGATCTGAAGATGGGCAGCTAGCCTGAAACCGGTCACTGAAAATAAAAAATAGCGATCAAAGACTGAAATGCCATATTGTTATTCTCTTATCTGTGCTGTGGTAGCTGTACGATCTACTACTGATGCCCTTACAATATGACATTCCTGACGGGCGTCTGTGCTGCCTGAACGTCCAGAACCACGTGTATGGATAAGAAAATTTTCACGTTGCACGGGTGAGGCAGCACGTCCAACTTGTGTGGCATTCTGCGAAAGGACAGTGAAACAAAAAAATGATTCAAATGGCTCTGAGCACTATGGGACTTAACATCTTAGGTCATCAGTCCCCTAGAACTTAGAACTAATTAAACCGAAGGACATCACACACATCCATGCCCGAGGCAGGATTCGAACCTGCGACCGTAGCAGTCCCGCGGTTCCGGACTGCAGCGCCTAGAACCGCACGGCCACCGCGGCCGGCTACAGTGAAACATCCCCTTAGAAAAAATTTATGAATGACAGTGCTGGAAAACCTCTACGGCGTTTGGTTTTCAAACAGCTGAGCAAAACTGAACGTACCCAGACATTTCTCTTCTTACGTATTCTGATCAACACTAAACTGACACACAATATTTTTAGCACAACGCAATCTGACTTTCAGTAATCCCTACAAAAGAATGGCCCTGACTAACAATAACCTATACCTTTCATGAATCACTTACCTCAAAAAAAATCTTCGTTATTCGAACTACCGCATACAGCGAGCGCCAATACTGCCAGCTAAATAAAAGATTCTAACTACTAAAGGCACTAACTACTGATAGGCATAGTTAGCAAATGGAAGATTTTGATGGAGAACAAACAATGTTTTTACCTTAACAGTGTTCAAAGGTCATAATATATATATCAGTTCATGACACCCAGTCTTAAAAATTTCCTTTTTTCTGACGGACACACGTCCAGATCGTCCGCTTTCAAAATTCTGCCATTTCTCTCTCCACATCCATCACTGTTGGCGGCTCACCTTCAACTGCACAACGCTACGCGCTGTTCACATCCAACTGCCCAACACTACAATAGCAAATATTCCAACATTGCAAACCAGCCACAGACTGCAAACAGCACAGTCAGCGATTTTCATACAGGTCGCTACGTTGCGTTACCAACACAAAAACCGAAACACCCTGCTTACAACAGTCCAGCCGCTCGGGAGAAGACCGCAATTTCACCGCTTTCGAATTCGCTCAGTTGGCTGTAGAAAGCACCATTACGTCTCCATGGTGTAGTTGCCTTCTTGATTCACACGTTTGCATCACACTGAGCCTTCTGTCTGTGAGCGTTCCCTATTAGAGAGTAGACACAGATGGCGCTCTGGTAGCTGTGCCAATCCTCCAGGTGGCACATGTCGACATCGGAACAAAATCTACATCGTCTTTCCAGGTGTGCTAATTTATTTTTCTGGCAGTTTGTGTTCTGAGTTGTTACCACAACAGGTTGGGTATATATGGGGCGTAAACAGCGTCAGATACTGAGTGATCACTGTGGAGGACTCTGGCCGTGAGTTCGTGTGAGGCAGCGTTATCAGCACGTGACAGACTTTGATAGAGGGCCCATTGTAGGTATCTATTTGGCGACCTGGTCTTATCGTGCAGTATCCATTTTAGTGGAGGACTCGGGTGTAACAGTGGCCTGATATTGGACTGCTTGAGAACCTGGGGCTAGGAAGGCGTACTCGTCATCAAGGGCTGGGTGCGCCGTGGCCGAACACAGCGTCGAGAAGGAAGCGGCTGCCTAGAGAGAGGACTGAACGTGTGGACCGAGTATTCGTCACAAAAGTACTCAGAACCCTGGATCGATCCGACATCCAACTGATAGTTCAGTGACCACAAGCGCCATTAATAGGTGTCTCTCAGAAAGGGACTATCATTGACCTCTGTAAACCAACAAGCCTCTTTTCAGTGGTGTCGGGTACATTCAGCCCGGAATCTCATAGGCTGGAGTAGGACCATCTTGAGTGATCAGACCCATCTGGAACTGAGGTCAGATGACCAGCAAAGATGTGTCTGGAGACGCTCTGGACAGCAGTGCAGTACCAACCTGTCACCCGTCATACAGCCCGACAACCAGGAGTCATGGTCTGGACTGCCATTTTTTGTCATTGCAGGAACCCTTTGTTTGTCATCGGCGGCGCCCTTATAACACAGAGTACGTCGACAATATTCTGCGCCCCGTTTTGTTGCCCTTCATGGCAAGCCATCCTGGGCTTACATTTCAGCAAGATAATGACCACCCACGCACTGCGATAGTTTTTATTGCTTATCTTCGTGCTTACCAAACCATACCTTGGCCAGTAGGGTAACTGGATCTCTGTAATTGGAGCATTATGGACGGGGCCCTCCAAGCACCCAGAGATTTTCAGGATTTAGCGCATCAGTTGGGCAGAATTTGGCACGATATCCCTCACGAGAACACACAAGAAATTAATGCATGCCAAGCTAAATAACTGCTTCCATCATGGCCATAGGTGGACCGGCTCGTTACTGACTTGTTCAATTTGTGAAGCTCTCTCTCGTGATTGAATCAACCAATTTTTGTGAAATTGTAATCATTTATTTGTCTGTTCATGTACATCACATCTGGCCATTTCCGCACCATTCGGATATTTCCTTCGTTTTTTTCTCTTAGTGTGTACTTGTCATGATTCCAGTCGATCAAGTCCGAACACTGCAAGGGATGATCGCCATATTGAGCACCGAGAACAGTGTAACCCCTTCATATCTGCGCCTGTGCGGGACAAGCTTGGACGTCAACCGTGTCCCAGTGCCAGCACCTCGGACATCAAGGACAAATTACAACAGTTGTGAGCCAGCTTGGCTCAGAAGAGAATCCAATGTGTCTGTGATGTCCTTCTCAGTGGATCCAGACCAGAACGAGTCCAACGTCATACTGATAAGTGTATTCACATTGCCAAGTGCTTTGTAAATTTGACTTCATTTTGTAAATACTGAAGTAACATCACATGCCCTCTCAACCTCCAAAGTTTCGTTTCCTCCTATCCTTCCGAATGCTTGAACTTTTTTGTCTCACTTTTTATTATCCACAGAAATGTGAGCTGTAGGTAGTATGTTATATTCCCAGATAGTAGGCTGAAATTGTGAAGAATAAATAAAAATAAACAAACAATTGAACACATGATATAAGCCGCACAATTCTGGCAAGTCAGAACTTGAAGAGGTACTATATTTGTGACTGGATTTAGCACTTCTTGTCACTTGGAATTCAACAAGTCGTTCTTGACAGCACAGGGCACATCAAAGCAATATTGTAGAACTGTTACTGTCCACGATACATACGGAAGATCTGGTGAGCAACGCAGAAAATTCCGTGGAGCTTTTCGCATGTGATGATGCGTATCGAACAGTCGAAAAGTGCTAGGGAAAGCAAATTCCACACTCATATTAGTTGGAAGAATCGTAAGAAATTGTAATTCGTCCAACAAAGAGCAAGTTTAGAAAACACTCGATCGATCAATTACTGAGAACTGCCCCTCACTACAGGGCATCCATCACCCTTTACTAATAAAGGAAATGGAGGAGATCGAAAATCATTTGATCGGGTCTTTGCGTTCAGGGGTTCGTTATATAAAGGCGAGAGCATTACGGAGGTGCTCATCCAGCTCCACCGGCAGACGCTACATGAGAGGCGTCGTGCATAACGGTGTGGTTTCTGTTTACATTACAACGGTTTAAGCCCCAAGAAGATTTCGACAAGATATCACTTCGTCTTTTCTACATCAGGTTAAAGGAGCATGCCGGGAAAGTCACAGAAATCCGAGCTCTTTCAAAGGCTACTTGGAACATCATTCTTCCGAAACACAGTTCCAAATTGGAACGGGAAAGGGGGTAAACCACAGTGCTATTGGAAGTGCCACCCACCGAAATATGCTTTGCGGAGTATTTCTGTACATGCAATTTCTCTGCCCACACAAGAGCAAAATTTTACCATTTTGTTCAAACGTTTGAAGTACTCACCACTAACGCAAGTCAGCCAGAAATATATTTTATGAAACATTTACTTACGAGACATGAAGTCCATGTTGCACTCCTGCACGTCGAATGGATAGGGCCGGAAATCAAAACTGCATTTCATGACGATGGTAGCCCTGGAAAACAGCGGATATTTATACTATACACAGACAGTACAGCTTTTAGATGCAGCTGCACAACTGCACTCTGAAATATCAGTCTGTAAGTTTATACCGAGGAAATAATGATTAATACACATTAGTTCAAAAGATCACTGAATATTAAACGTGCAAACTGATATCGTTCATTGTTCGTGATTGTAAACTTGTCACTTAAGTGGGTGATAACAGCCTAGCGGTCGTCTCTTTGGTAGGCTTAAATCTCGTTACACTGTGTTTTCCCCACAATGGTGATATGACTTAAAAGGTATTGTGCTTTTACTTTTTGCTCATTTTATTCAATATCAAGCTTAATAGTATGATAATATTGTAAATATTGCTGTTAAGCGAGTGTTTTACGTGGTACTCTGGTAATGTTCTCTTTCTTGATTTCAAAGACAGAAAGTATGTTAAGATCTGTTCAACAGTGGGAAAATCGTCAAAATCAAATCATTTGCGTAGTCATGAGTCGGTAAGTGGGATAGAACCTTTAAAAATTGGGACTGCAAGCAGATGGGCTTTTAAAGCATTAGAAACAATTTCTTAATCTATCCAAACAATTATCGGCTACTTTTTGAGTACGTGTCATTGCAACGCTCGAATACCATTTTTCTATTTTAGTTTGATTTTTGGCTATTTGCAAGCTCAGTGGATCATCGCTACGATGTGGCAAGCGCCAGTAAGTTTTCAGATACTATTCATACTTTCACTGAAATTGTGGCTACACGGCAGCCATCTACAGAATTGCATTTGTAATTTAATCTGTAGCTACACTATAACTTAATAATGCACTCATAGAGTTAGTTTTGACCGTTTAAGACCGTATCTCCCCATGATCTTACTAGGAAAAGTATGTCAATGTCTAGTATGGGCCACTGTTTTGATTACGTTGCTCATTAACCCTCCCCCCCTCGCCCCCGTCTGGTTGGAGACCTGGTTGTATTACATCACGAGCTAAACACACCGAGCGAGGTGGCGCAGTGGTTAGACACTGGACTCGCATTCGGGAGGACGACGGTTCAATCCCGCGTCCGGCCCTCCTGATTTAGGTTTTCCGTGATTTCCCTAAATCACTCCAGGTCAATGCCGGGATGGTTCCTCTGAAAGGGCACGGCCGACTTCCTTCCCCATCCTTCCCTAATCCGATGAGACCGATGACCTCGCTGTCTGGTCTGCTTCCCCCCCCCCCCCCCCCCCAAAAAAAAAACAAAAAAAAACGAGCTAAACAGAGACTAGCCCACAGGCATTCCAGCCTTGAAGGCCTTGAGATCTTGAAATTGTATCCTAACACCCATATGCTATTCACATTTCACTCTTTATTGTAGTTATCCGAAAATGTATTTTGTCTTTATTTGGGCTCTCACAGAAACTTATCATTAGTTCTGACTTTTAGGACTTAGCGATGATTAGGCCTATTGCGGTGCCATTGTCTTCACATCCGATGGCGTGATCCTGTTGTGGGCACGTGGTGGAGACACTGTATCAATAGAATTTTATAATGTAGTGTCATACGATCTCGACACATGTGGTAGCTGTTACGCTTGGCACGAAGATAAAATTAAAAGCATCGACCGAAGCCGTGCTCTACTAACATTAGTCACGCGTGTTTTATTATTACCGTAGTGTGCATTAGTGTGCTGGAGATAAGTTTGTGATTTATTTAAAAAAACACGACGAACCGAACTCACACGAAGAAAGTTTTTCGCGGAAACATGGCTTTCACATTACTATTAGGAAAATCACTCTTTTTAGCGCTACAGTTACTTTCGTTGCTTGATGACAATCGTCGAGTTGATATTTCTCCCTCTCCCTCTCGTCTGCAGTTTGACCAACCTGTCTGCCAGTTCCGGAAGGCCCATCATCTGACATCTGCAAACTTACCCGGGAATTCGTCCTCACTCCAAGCAATTGTATGCACGTCGAATAAAAATATTTTTCCAACACATTTAATCGATGTCACTGAATTCAAAGTTTTTCATTAATGCTCTTTTCGTATACTATGCGCTCCATCATTCTCAGAAATGAAGACGAAGTCACTTCGACACTCGCTTAAATTAGAACAAAAGTCATTGTCACTCTTCATTGGCCCGTCCTAACCATAATAAGGAAACTTTCATTTTGAAAAGATACAAATGCGATGTGTGCAGTGGGGACAGTGACCAACGATGTGATGCAGATGATTATTGAAAGTCTTTCGGTAAAATATAGTTACTGTATTCACGAACTAGTTAATTTTTTAAAGAACTGTTTCCTTTTTCAGTTGACGTGACATGTCTGTTACCAGTCTCCAAATGATCTATGGATAAATAAACAACTAACAAACAAAACGAAATCGGTACTGTATCTCTAATGAACGCACTGTGAATGAAGCGCGAAGTCTTCAGTAAAGACGAAAGAAAAGAATGTTTAATCCAATCGTCCTCTAATATATCCAAAACACCTGAACAAACTCTTACTATTAAATGATATGACTTTGTTTTATCAATCTTGGACCTGATTCTAATACCAACACTTTTCAAAAAAAGGCTAACAGGCAAGAAAACTGGAAATGTCTCACATCACGGAGAAAATACGTTCAAACAAGCCTCCTGATCCAAGATTTCGTTTCCACTTTACACGAAAAATACTTTTGCATTAGAGTCATATGGGACAAATATGACGCGCGGGACAATATTGCCTGATATTGAAAACAATTATTTTTGGCCATCTGTCAAGATCTTGAAGTAACCAATAGAGAAGCCACTGTTTGCAAAGCACGTAAAATGCTTCCTCAAAACCTACGAATGCGAGGGTAACTGATATTTCATATTCAGTGTCCTATTCTGCGGAATCGTTCACAACTTGCAGATGGCCCATTGTACTATATCTACTTCCAAAGTTGACTTTGCCTTTGATTAAATTCCAGCGTTTCTTACAAGCGGTTAGTGATTTTAGAATATTTAATACATTTCTGAGAGAAGGCTGGCGAGTCTGCAGTTTTTTTATGTCTTCTGTTCTTAGGCACATCATGTGGTATTACTTTCACAATGTACGTATGATCATTATTAAGGATTTTAGCCTGAATACCGAAAACAGCCACACGTACAGCATAAAATGTTTTTTCACATTTCACCATTAACAGTAATGATTTTTTAAAATCCATCGAGAGATGGCTCTTACACGAGCTTTCATGTCGAATCTCGCTTTGAGCTCGTTAATTATTTGGTGCCACAACTTTTCGTTTAAAATTCAATAAACATATGGGGCAGATTTTTAATTTGAAAAATCATTCAGGAAATGATCTTAATCATGATTAACTAATAATATGATTCTTGAGTTTCTCCCGGCGTATTTGATAATCAAAATATCCACGGGTATGCTGCCGGTCTATAGTGTCCAACGGGCACAATATTTCGGCGATCATACATGTCGCCATTATCAGGTGAACTGACGAACTGAGCTCCTGTGAACGGAGATCCGTACGCTATGGCTGCTCAGAGGGAACTGGGTTCGGTCGCGGCGCAGATTTACCGGAGGGTGACGCTAAGAAATTGTTACCCCAAGGTCCGGTACCGCCTAGACTATATGGACTCCCGAAGGTTCACAAAGAGGGGGTACCATTACGCCCCATTGTCAGCAACATCAGGGCACCTACATATTTGTTGGGAATATTAAGTCCTTATGTGGGTAAATGCCCTCATCACATCCGTAATTCCGTGGATTTTGTTAAACGCCTTGATAGCTTCAGGTTGGATGAGTCGGATATCATGGTGAGTTTTGACGTCGTTTCCTTGTTTACGAGGGTACCCCTGCGAGAGTCACTAGAATTGATTAGTCAGAAGTTTGACGAGAAGACCACTGAACTTTTTAAGCATGTCTTGACTTCCACGTATTTTCTTTTTAATGGAGGATACTACGAACAAACGGAGGGAGTCGCCATGGGTAGCCCACTCTCACCGGTGGTAGCGAATTTGTACATGGAGAACTTCGAGGAGGAAGCCCTGTCGTCATCCGTATGGAAACCTACTTGCTTTTTCCGTTACGTGGACGACACGTTCGTCATCTGGCCACATGGCATGGATAAACTCCTTGACTTCCTTACACATCTAAACTCCATACACCTCAACATCAAATTCACTATGGAGACTGAAACGGAGGGTAAATTACCTTTCCTTGACGTCTTGGTCAAGAGAAGGGCTGACGGCACCCTAGGTCATGGGGTGTATCGGAAGACTACGCACACTGATCTGTATTTGCACGCAGACAGCTGCCACCACCATTCACAGAGGAATGGGGTACTTAAAACTCTAGTACATAGGGCGCGCACTATCTCTGACGCAGAGAGTCTACCCCAAGAACTGGAACATCTGAGAACTGTATTTCGAAAAAATGGGTACTCAGAGTGGCAGATTCAACGTGCTCTCCGCCCAACCACTGCAGCACAACCTGTTGAGATGGATGAAGTCACGAGGGAGGAGGTAGGCACTGCATTTATTCCATACACAGGCGCACTCTCGGGGAAAATCGCCCGCATTCTGAAGAAACATCGGGTCGGAACTGTGTTTTGTCCTCGAAATAAAACTCGTGCACTGGTGGGGAGCGCCAAAGATGACCTCGGTTTGAGGAAGGCCGGCGTGTACCAGATTCCGTGTCAATGTGGCAAGTCGTATATTGGTCAGACGATGCGTACCGTCGAGGATCGATGCCGTGAACACCAGAGGCACACTCGACTGATGTATCCGAGCAAGTCGGCGGTCGCTGAACATTGTTTGTCGGAAAATCACGCCATAGAGTATGACCGCACGAGGATTCTGGTACAGACGTCGAGATACTGGGACAGCGTTGTTAGAGAGGCCATCGAAATTCGCACCAATGACGACCTCATAAACCGTGATTGTGGCTATAATCTTAGCAAGGCTTGGGAACCAGCGATCGGGTTAATCAAGAGTAAATCGAGCAAACGTATAGTTGTGACGACCACGGCAGACAGAGCCATCATACCGACGTCATCTCAGACGCCGTCGCAATCTGTTCCTCGCGCGACCGTGGCGCGGGGCGCGGACGGCAGAGGGAGCGCGCCGCGGGCGGAGGGTATTTAAATCGGCCGCCGCCGCGACCGAACCCAGTTCCCTCTGAGCAGCCATAGCGTACGGATCTCCGTGCCGGCACGTTCACAGGAGCTCAGTCCGTCAGTTCACCTGATGATGGCGACATGTATGATCGCCGAAATATTGTGCCCGTTGGACACTATAGACCGGCAGCATACCCGTGGATATTTTGATTAACTAATAATATGATAAGTTACGTGATGTATGTTTCTGTGGCACCAGCATGAATCCTCCGAAGTGCCATCTGCCGATGGATTTTTAAATACCAAAAACCGACAATGACAATGTTAACTTTTTACATCGTACTTGTGGCTTGTTGCTGTACTCAATCTATAATCAGCACAAATCTACTACAGACATATTTTTCATCACGTTTCTTATCATGCTTAAGTATATGTGTTTCTAATTCACGCTCCCCCCCCCCTCCCAAATTCACAAACTTTTAAGGAATTTTGTAGAACAGCATGTGCTGTTTTATCTCTGTCATTAGTTACTGTACCCCTGGTATGTTAACCAGTGTGATATAAGGTAATTTTGTTTTGTTTTCTTAACACTTCTTTTTTCATTATTTTGTCTTAACAGATTTATATTGCACCTTACCTTATACAGCTGTTTACATCGTACCGTAGTGGTGTAGCTGTAGTCGAGACGAACAAATTGATATGGGACGCTTGTGGTGTATCAAGCCGCAGAACAGCGTGAAACTGACCTATAAAAGCAAACTAAGCTACGGCGTATGAGCGCCACACGAGATTTGGCTAAAGTCGTCCTCGAATGTTGAAAATTCCTTGTTCTTCCACTTACAAAATGTAAGTGATGTTTGGGTAAATTTTAACTGAGACTATTTTGAATTTTAGCAGCGTAAAAATTAACAATTAAATCGTTTCGTTTGTTTGGTCCTGTTACTATGAAACTACTGTGCTTGTAAGCATTACATTTAGATGGTACTGTAAACGTAATTAATTGTTACATAACGTTTAAAAATGTCTTTCCTCTCATTACCGTCATGTCAAAGTTTAAATTAATAATGATGACGAAATAACCAGCTAAACTGGGATCGTAAGAGTACGTGAGGGTATTGAAAACCTCGTGCCGCGCATGCGCTGAAACTTAGGCGACTTACCCAGCTTGACAGGCCGCAAGTGCCCTGTATCAAATTTTTCGTCTCGACTCCCCCAACGTCATTGTGGTACGTTGTAAACAATTATCATTTACACACTAAATTCCATCATCCAAAACAGCGCAATTTCTTAACACCAATCAAATCAGCTCATTAACTTCTGAAGGAATAACACAAAGTGTGTGAGAAAAGTAATGAGACTATCAAAGATTTTTTTTCAGACAACAGTATTGTTCCCTTCAAAGTAGTTCCCTTCGGCAGCTATACACAGGCGTAGTCGTTGTACCCATCTTGATAGCAGCGCCGATAGGCTTCAACTGCTAGGGCCTTTAACATGTCGATCACGTTCTCCAGAGTCACAAAATGACGTCCTTTTAAGACAATTTTCAATTTCTGGAAAAGAAAAAAGTCACAAGGACTCAGATCAAGTGAACAGGGGAGCTGTGGAACAGTAGGAATGCCTTCTGAGGTAAAAAAATTCCTTGATGGAAATGACCGTGTGACAGGGAACGTTGTTGTGATGCAGCATCCATTTGTCCGAATTGTCCGGTCTCACTCGATTCTCCCTCTTCCTGAGCCTTTCAAGGATATCTTCATAAAACATCGGTTGACAGTTTTTTCTGGAGGAACATAGTCGTTATGTACAGTACGCCTTTTGTCAAAAGCAAATCAACATTGTTTTGATCTTTGATTTGCTCAATCGACCTTTTTTCGAGCGAGGAGATTTCTCAGTGTGCCATTCCTCACTTTTGCCGCTTTGTCTTAGGACCGTACAAGAAAAGTCCAGGATCACACAACTGATCCACTCGTGGTCATTGGCTTTCCTCTCAAGAACATCAACGCACACGTTTCTTCTATTGTCCTTCTGCTCAGTTGTGAGTTTTTTCGACACCATTTCGGCACAAATCTTTCATATGTGCAAAACTTCCGTCAAAATTTTATGTGCGGTGAAAGTGTTTAACTTTACCAGCTCATAAATCATCATCATTGTTGTTAAACGTCGGTTCGTTCTCACAAGAGCACGCACACGATCTAGGTTTTCGTCGGTTTTTGATTTTGAAGGTCTCACTAAGCGAGATACATCTTCATCTTGTTCTCAGCCTTCCAAGTACGATTTGCGCCAGCGAAAAACTTGTGCTCTTGATAAGGAATGTTCCCCATAAGCCTGTTTCAACGTTGAAAGGGTCACCCTAGCGGATTCCCCAAGTTTAACACAAAACTTGATGGCCTAACGTTGCTCTAAATTCCGCTTTTCCATTTATGCAATACATAACAAAAGGCCCCGGGAGTAGACAACATTCCATTAGAACTACTGATGGCCTTGAGAGAGCCATTCATGACAAAACTCTACCATCTGGTGAGGAAGATGTATGAGACAGGCGAAATACCCTCAGACTTCAAGAAGAATATAATAATTCCAATCCCAAAGAAAGCAGGTGTTGACAGATGTGAAAAATTACCGAACTATCAGTTTAATAAGTCACAGCTGCAAAATACTAACGCGAATTCTTTACAGACGAATGGAAAAACTGGTAGAAGCGGACCTCGGGGAAGATCAGTTTGAATTCCGTAGAAATGTTGGAACACGTGAGGCAATACTAACCTTAAGACTTATCTTAGAAGAAAGATTAAGAAAAGGCAAACCTACGTTTCTAGCATTTGTAGACTTAGAGAAAGCTTTTGACAATGTTAACTGGAATACTCTCTTTCAAATTCTGAAGGTGGCAGGGGTAAAATACAGGGAGCGAAAGGCTATTTACAATTTGTACAGAAACCAGATGGCAGTTATAAGAGTCGAGGGGCAAGAAAGGGAAGCAGTGGTTGGGAAAGGAGTGAGACAGGGTTGTAGCCTCTCCCCGATGTTATTCAATCTGTATATTGAGCAAGCAGTAAAGGAAACAAAAGAAAAATTCGGAGTAGGTACTAAAATTCATGGAGAAGAAGTAAAAACTTTTAGGTTCGCCGATGACATTGTAATTCTGTCAGAGACAGCAAAGGACTTGGAAGAGCAGTTGAACGGAATGGACAGTGTCTTGAAAGGAGGATATAAGATGAACATCAACAAAAGCAAAACGAGGATAATGGAATGTAGTCAAATTAAGTCGGGTGATGCTGAGGGAATTAGATTAGGAAATGAGACACTTAAAGTAGTAAAGGAGTTTTGCTATTTAGGGAGCAAAATAACTGATGATGGTCGAAGTAGAGAGGATATAAAATGTAGACTGGCAATGGCAAGGAAAGCGTTTCTGAAGAAGAGAAATTTGTTAACATCGAGTATAGATTTAAGTGTCAGGAAGTCGTTTCTGAAAGTATTTGTATGGAGTGTAGCCATGTATGGAAGTGAAACGTGGACGATAACTAGTTTGGACAAGAAGAGAATAGAAGCTTTCGAAATGTGGTACTACAGAAGAATGCTGAAGATAAGGTGGGTAGATCACGTAACTAATGAGGAGGTATTGAATAGAATTGGGGAGAAGAGAAGTTTGTGGCACAACTTGACTAGAAGAAGGGATCGGTTGGTAGGACATGTTTTTAGGCATCAAGGGATCACCAATTTAGTATTGGAGGGCACCGTGGAGGGTAAAAATCGTAGAGGGAGACCAAGAGATGAATACACTAAGCAGATTCAGAAGGATGTAGGTTGCAGTAGGTACTGGGAGATGAAGGAGCTTGAACAGGATAGAGTAGCATGGAGAGCTGCATCAAACCAGTCTCAGGACTGAAGACCACAACAACAACAACAACATAACAAAAACGCAACTTCACTGATGGCGCCCTCAAAAATCACGTGATGGCTGTACGGAGCTGAAACTCGGACTGATGATCTGGCAGGGAGGAACACAATGGTGAGCACAAGTAGACCAACGTTGCCCTATCGCTCGCAGTGTTATGAGTATTATTACTTTTCGCACACACCTCGTGTAAGTGATCAGTATTCGAAGTTTTTGAAAACGCCTGTTTTTTAACCATTTTTGAATATTTATGACAACTGCTGTTACGTTTTATATGAAACCAATGGGCAGAAGGGAGTCTGTAGTATGTACTGCTGGTAGATCGTCCTATAACCCATGAGACTGCTAAAGATGAAATGAAAAAAAAAAAAAGATGTTTATAGCCTACTGTCACTAAAGTAGCGTGGCTGGCGACACTCTCGAAGAGAGAAGGAGAGCTGTGAATGAGATGAGATAAGCCCTCTTCACAGACCATATTCTTATATAAAATGATATCATCTCCGACATTTGTCATTACAAAGCGCTTTACAAGAGACGAAGAAAATTCCCGTCGCGCAGATTGAAATACAGACGCGCTTTGGAAAGTAACAGTTGTGGGATGAGGTCGTAACTGTTTTGACTAATCGATTGTCTCTAGGACTTCGATTCTCACACCTGGCACGGCGTGTCTCTGCAGACTGCTCTCCTTCCCCGCCCTTCGAAGCGTACCACTCACACCTATGACAGGTCCTGGATGTACATGGATGAATCACGAAATATGTCCCGATGTTGGCCACAAGGCCTGCGAGTAAAATAATCAATATCGAGCCAGCATACAATGAACGTGTGGCGATGATTAATGTCCAACAAAAGCACAGGTGCCACCAAGACTGTGGAGGCACTAGAGTATCGCTATTGACGCCGGAATCGTTTAGAATTCGCATTAACCATTTCTTAATGCAAGTCGAATGATGTTCAGCAAAGGTCTAATTTAAGCCACTAAAGCATTCCTGTATGTTATTGTTGTCTACAGAGATAATATGCCAGTTATAACACAACTTCACTTGGAAACGCTGTCAATTGAACTATAAAGTTCCAATTAAGTACGCAGATTCTTAGTTCTTACCTGAAAGTTAAGAGGAAAAGAGTAAGAAAAAACTGTGTCTGACATTCTAGCCGCAGAAATTCTGCATTGAGCTACAAATAATCTTGAAATAATTCTTGCTATTTAATTGTTCGATCATTTGAAGTGCGTCCTTGGTACAGAGTGTTGAAAAATAAATATTGTTTTATTGGCGACAAATTAACTTCTCTTCTGCGGTGCAAAAGCTTCATTGCAAATTCATCAAACCGCAATTATAGCCCTCAGAATTATTTGTAATTACGTTCAGCGAACATTTAAATGAGTCTTTCAAAACAATAACAGATTTACAGTTTCTACACATAATTCAACAAAACCTGACGTTTTAATTTGTCAGAACGGGCATATCTTTAGTGAAACTGAACAGTTCAAATTTCTGGGTGTTCAGACAGATAGTAAGCTGTTGTGGAAAGCCCACGTTCAGGATCTTCTTCAGAGACTTAATACCGCCATTTTTACTACTCGAACGATATCAGAAGTGAGTAACAATATTAGCTTCTTCACAAGAATAAGCAGCTTTCACTCAGTTAATACTCGGCAGAAATCAAACCTGCATTTGGATCGGACTTCCTTAACTCTTGTTCAAAAAGGTGTGCAGTACACTGCTGCATCCATTTTCAATAAGCTACCACTCGAATTCAAAAATCTTAGCAGTAATCCACGCGCTTTCAAAACGAAACTGAAGAGTTTCCTCATGGGTCACTCCTTCTATTCTGTCGAGGAGTTCCTTGAAAAATTAAGCTGATTCTTATTGTATTGTTGATTGCGTTTGCTTAAACTTATGGACTGACTTTTATGGGGTTCACAAACATTTATTTTTATCTGGTATTACCTTTATGTTGCAATGTCGTATACTGACACGTTCCATGACACTGAAGATTTGCTCCTCGATTTGGTCCTATGGAACTTGATGTGGAAATAAATAAAAATAAAAAAAATTATCTTCATCAGTGTCCACATTACTCCTGCCTCTCTAGCTCTTCGTCTTTCATACCGACCCGATTAACTATTCTTCTTCGAGGGGTAGTGTGAAGCAAAAACTTGTGGTAACGGCGGTAAATGAACACAAAATTAGTTCCGTTTACCTATAGACAAAAGTAAGTGAAAAAACGACACTAATAAATAACGTTACGTATAGTCTATGTTGCCCCTTGAGCCTTTGTTACCGCCATGTTTTATTTACCACTGCTGACAACGTCAACGACCTAGCAGTTGTAGCACTACAGCTGCTCGGTATGAGTGTGTTATTGCGAATGAATCATCTGCAAGATTTAAACATGAATGTACCTAGAATGTGATTTCACGAAACGTTGTTAGTTTCGTGTGTCATTTCTACCAGAGCACGTGATCGGTATCGGGGCAGAAGTTGGTGGCAGTGTCGGAGACACAAGAAAACTTTTATCATCTGCGTAGGTCTACTTTCATTTACCCCTCTTAATGGCTACGTACACACATGATTTTTTAACGCGCGTTTATGGAAAAGTACTTTTCGAATTAAGCATTATTGGCCTACTCGTATGATTAATATTAATAATCGGTACTTCAGTTTTCGATTTTCACACGTTAAGTGTGTAACGTCACGGTCTAAGCTTTATTGAACAAGTAATAAGAAGTCATAAGTTAGCCACAAGAAGGACTGAATTAGTCCCCAAGGGCTCGAAGCCGCCCCTGTGCCGACATGTAAGACGGAATAAACAGGCAGGCAAGCGGGTTGCGTAGGGAAGGCAGCCAACCGCCCCATGAAGCAGCATAGTGCGCAATAGCCGCCGCCGATATGGGTGATGAGATGTCACCACGCCAAGGCTGGTCTCTGTTGAGAACGACATGACTAGCAGCGAGTTAGGGAAACAGATACACTAGACAGAGGAACGAATAAGTGCCGTATTTTGAGGCAGGGCAGATTCATCACTGACTCGTCGTCCGGTCATCTTCTGCAGTACCACCACGACGCCGGGACAGCGCTAAGCTGCGGGACGACGGAGCATCCAAGCAGCAGCCTTGGGTTCGAGTACGGACTGCACTCGCCGCCTTAGTCGCTAAGTTCTTGGTGGGCGCCGATACAGCATTCCTGTTGGACGCCGTCCATACGTCACTGTCGTCAACAAGGAGAGGCGTGGTTCAAATGGCTCTGAGCACTACGGGACTCAACATCTTAGGTCATAAGTCCCCTAGAACTTAGAACTACTTAAACCTAACTAACCTAAGGACATCACACATACCCATGCCCGAGGCAGGATTCGAACCTGCGACCGTAGCAGCCTCGCAGTTCCGGACTGCAGCGCCAGAACCGCACGGCCACCGCGGCCGGCGGAGAGGCGTGTTTGCCCGAGGGAGCCAGATAGCAATGCGTTCCAAAGCTAATGAAGATGATGTTCGATGTCAACAGTGTTTCACTGGGGACATTGATCCCACACTCAAACTGCACCCTTCGTCTTCATAGTCCATACTGGAGCGATTTGCAAGGGACTGAAGTGTATCTACATCTACATACATACTCCACAATCCACCATACGGTGCGTGGCGGAGGGTACATCGTACCACAACTAGCATCTTCTCTCCCTGTTCCACTCCCAAACAGAACGAGGGAAAAATGACTGCCTATATGCTTCTGTATGAGCCCTAATCTCTCTTACCTTATCATTGTGGTCTTTCCGCGAAATATATGTTGTCGGCAGTAAAATTGTACTGCAGTCAGCCTCAAATGCTGGTTCTCTAAATTTCCTCAGTAGCGATTCACGAAAAGAACGCCTCCTTTCCTCTAGAGACTTCCATCCGAGTTCCTGAAGCATTTCCGTAACACTCGCGTGATGATCAAACCTACCAGTAACAAATCTAACAGCCCGTCTCTGAATTGGTTCTATGTCCTCCGACCTGATAGGGATACCAAACGCTCGAGCAGTACTCAAGAATAGGTCGTATTAGTGTTTTATAAACGGTCTCCTTTACAGATGAACCACATCTTCCCAAAATTCTACCAATGAACCGAAGACGACTATCCCCCTTCCCCACAACTGACATTACATGCTTGTCCCACTTCATATCGCTCTGCAATGTTGCGCCCAAATATTTATTCGACGTGACTGCGTCAAGCGCTACACTACTAACGGAGTATTCAAACATTACGGGATTCTTTTTCCTATTCATCTGCATTAATTTACATTTATCTATATTTAGAGTTAGCTGCCATTCTTTACACCAATCACAAATCCTGTCCAAGTCATCTTGTATCCTCCTACAGTCACTCAACGACGATACCTTCCCGTACACCACAGCACCATCAGCAAACAGCCGCACATTGCTATCCACCCTATCCAAAAGATCATTTATGTAGATAGAGAACAACAGCGGACCTACCACACTTCCCTCTGAAACTCCAGATGATACCCTCACCTCCGATGAACACTCACCATCGAGGACAACGTAATGGGTTCTATTACTTAAGAAGTCTTCGAGCCACTCACATACTTGGGAGCCAATCCCATATGCTCTTACCTTAGTTAGGAGTCTGCAGTGGGGCACCGAGTCAAACGCTTTCCGGAAGTCAAGGAATATGGCATCCGTCTGATACCCTTCATCCATGGTTCGCAAGATATCATGTGAAAAAAGAGCGAGTTGCGTTTCGCAGGAGCGATGCCTTCTAAAGCCGTGCTGATGCACGGACAGCAACTTCTGTCTCAAGCAAATTCATTATATTCGAACTGAGAATATGTTCGAGAATCCTGCAACAAACCGATGTTAAGGATGTTGGTCTGTAATTTTGAGGATCCGTCCTTCTACCCTTCTAATATACAGGCGTCACCTGTGCTTCTTTCCAGTTCTGTGTATTTACAGATTTTTCACTTAATACTGGTTCTGCAATGATGTTGAGAGAAGACGAGTCACCTTCTCACTATTTTTCATATTCAAGCCTACTCTTTAATGTTGATTTTACACCCAATACATAATTTTTGTGAGACAACAGGATGTTATCAACATGAGCAGGCATTGATGGGAGCATATGTATAGTTAATGCTTGTGGGATATTTATGGTGGCTCTCCTTCGAATAGTATTTTCTGGAGTTGACAACAAGCAGGCAGTTTGGTCATTTAACAGTAAATCTCGCAGTGGACGTTTTGGGCTTCTAAACCACGTGCAGTTGGTGCAGACAATGCTTTCGGTCAAACAGACGTAAAAACTGCCTATCTGGCTCTACCTGTTAGGTGCCTCTAGCTACGGCAGGCGCAGGGACGTAAGGCAAATGAAAGTCGCCTGGCCAACGTGTTTCGACAAAATCGTAAACGCACTTTGTGAACAGGGATCGTAAAAATTCGCGTGTTTCCATTTCACTGTGGACCGGATACTATCGAGGAAGCCATCAGGTGGTGTCATCCCTCTGTTTGCTGAGTTTTTTGGAGAGCCTCAGGCCTTCGAAAGAATTTTAGAACAAAATGCAACATTTATGGCGGCTCTGAATCGTATATGTTGGAATACAAAAGCACTTTACTTAGTTTAGCTGAGGCCCCTTTTCGGACACACTGTAATGTTCGGCCCATCCACATAATGATCTCTATGATAAATGTGTTGTTCACTTTAGGCATAAACTAAACTCAAAACACACTGTCTAAAGTGGTTGTGGGAAGAAAATGGTTCAAATGGCTCTAAGCACCATGGGAATTAACATCTGAAGTGCTCAGTCCCCTAGACTTAGAACAACTTAAACCTAACTAACCTAAGGACATCACACATATACATGCCCGAGGCAGGATTCGAACCTACGACCGTAGAAGCAGCGTGGTTCCGGACTGAAGCGCCTAGTACCGCTCGGCCACAGCGGCCGGCGGTTGTGGGAAGAAAACAAGTCAGGAGCACAATGTGTTGTTCTCTCTGCTGGGAATTGATGAGTCAGGGATTTACTGCTTCTCCAGTAAAGAGAAGAATATTATTAACTTTTATTGGGATTGGCCGATTGGTAGAGGAGACAAGTTAGAGGAGGGAGTCTTGTGATTGGCATGAAGCCCTTGCGGGGGCAATCGCGTGAATCCTTATGGAGAGTTGACGAAGGTTTGATGGACAGGGAGGAGTGGAAAAATTGTGTCTTCTAGTTCAGACACCCACCTGGAGAGATTCTGGTCTTGATTCTTGTTATGGGTGGGTTGCTCTTAGGACAATCGTCCTGAGCGTGATTTTGCACTGGCATTCGTCTTGACTGGGGAGCCTGTGCTGTGCTGTACGGACAGTTTAGACCTCAGCCACCTCTGACAATTCGCTGCGCTGAGAGCAATCTTAATTGCGTAATTGACGTTTGATTTCCTTGTGAGTATGGCAGTACGAGTAAGTCAAATTCGTCCACGGTGTTATCGGCTAGAGGGAGTGTCACACGTTGGAATCTGGCGAGATTTCAGGTCTCCATTAGAGAGTAATTGCAATCCGTCTAACAGATCGCCAGCCGGACTTTGCATATTCCGTACCCACGACAACGAATTAAAAGTGGCGCGCATTAGTAGTGTGCAACGCTTGCACCACGACCGCCTCCTGAGACAGTGACACACATCGAGAGAGGGGTACAGTATTGCTGCTCCAATTTGTTTATGCAAACAGAATCACAGTCTCGCCACTTGGTCTGAGCTGCACCGGCTTCTGTGTGGAATAAATCCATCAAAGTCTATTCAGCGTTAGGTATTTTCACATTGTATTATCCATGTTTTGAGTCAGAGTAAATAGTTTGATCAGACGAACCTTAGTCTTTGCCAACCAGTCACTACCTCGTAGAGTGTTGACTGTTTGCGTCTGTCTGTGCTACCAACAGTTCATTATTTATTTGTTATCTCCCACAACTTGTGTTGTTTGTCCTATTTTGTGATCAATAAACTTTTGCCATAAGCTTTTTTAAAATAAATTAATTCTGTGTTGTTGTATTAATGACCCATCAGTAATTGAGTACAATAATGACAGGGCCGCCATTTCCTTAAATTATTTCAGCATTCAGTTTTATTTAAATTCTGTAAAAAATTATAATCTCTAATGCCGACTAACAAAACAACCACTGTCAAAGGGCAAAATCAGTTTAGCAGATGCATGGGCCAAGTGGAATGCTCACTAGTTAAAGTGATTGTTGTCAGGCCGTAAACTCATAGTCATCTGTAGCCTTTCGAATCATACTGCAAGACCAGTGTAGTCTTGCAACGTGAGTAAGCTTTCATAGGGTAATTGCCATTCATCGTCAAATGTGTGCCTATTCAGATTTTTGGTCGTTTCAAACAAATTTGTTGTGAAAACATGTTCCTCATTTCCAGGTGTGCAGCTTGGAAGCAAGCACCTACTACCTCCTCTCTGTCCTGACTGGGCCCAAAGTATTGCATTCATTTCTCAGTACAGCTTTCACTCGACCTCTTCTACATGACCAGAGGGGAGTAGACACATCGTGATGACAGATAAGGGGCAGGAGGAAGTAGCACAAATCCACTGAAATAATGATCGACTTCAGACTAAAGAAAAAAAAACACAATTAAAAAGATGCAGAAATTCACACGAGGCCATTGAAATAGGTGACGAAGTTGCCTAGGTACAAAATAATGATTATAGGACTGGGAGAGAACGCCCAGTCAGTCAAGAAAAACTACACACATGAATTATTAGAGAACACTTACAAAGGGAAGAAATGAAACACTTTTAAAGTGATAGTGAGCGAGAGAAGTTGTCTAATCACGGCACACGGCAACAGATCGAGGCAGATTACCTTAGCGGCGCCATGGAGGCATTAGTGGCCCGACAGCGTTCGTAATTACAATTGGACATCGTAATTCCATATGGTTAGATTTTCGCAACTAGCAGGAGGCAAGACCGTGCTTCTGACTAATCGGTAATATTAGATCGACCACAGGGTGACTGTACCACCTGAACTATCTTCCCCATAGCACAAAAACAGTAGGGTCATGTGATCAGTAGGCTAACTGTACCAGCCACGGAAACGCGTCTAAACTGCTGGAAAAGTTAGATCTGAATGACGCCGAGCTCTTTCTGTGGAGGTTATTTAACACCGCGGGTTTCCCAGAAAACGGCTGACTGAGCGGAAGGCTCTACTTTTCGTAACCAACCTAACAGAACTCATTTGAACTGTCTTCAAAGTTAAGTGAGGCTAGCTAGCACTGCCGTGCTCTTAACAGTCAAGGCCGCTTCTATACTACCCGTCTGGCGTATCTTTATGCGGAGGACCGTCCAGATTACCCATAAAAAGCTCCATTCCAACGAAAAAGACGAACTTAATGAAAATAACCAGCCTCTGAATTAATAGCAATCACGACCATCAAAGTTTATGGACAAAACTCCTCTTCTGTGGCATCATCACTGCCTGTTTGGTATCTCTCGTCCGCCTTCGCAACACACATAAACCAAAAATAAGTTACACTCAGTATTTAATACCTTACGCAGAAATATCTTTGATAGCCCCAGAGGCTGTAATCAACCTAATTCAGATGTGGCAAGAATAGTTTGCCGCCCTTAGAGTGTGATATCACACTGTGACCGTTCGTGCTGCCCTTCTTTGAACAAGTTTGGTATGACTGCCACACACTTGAGCGATATTCCAAGATTGGACACACAGGAGTTTTGTAAGCACACTCTTTTGTAGACTGCATTTTCCAGGTATTTTACCAATGAACGAAAATTGCTTTACCTTCAGTTGAGCCTATGTGACCACTACATTTCAGACCCTTACAAATTATTACTTTCAAGTAGTCGTACGAGTTAACTGATTCCGGTTGTGACTCATTAATCTAGTATTAATATTTAAATGGAATAACACGTACATCCAAGATTGGTTTTAAACCATGGCGTGCACATCCGCATCTGCACTCACAAGCCACTATATGGTGTGAGGCGGAAGGCAGTCTCACTTCACCCCCTTCCCTACTCCATTCAAGAATATACGGGAGGAGACAGACACTCAGTCACGCTTCTGCATGGCCCGATTTTCTTTAGCTTTTGCGTCGTAGTCGTTACATGAAATGCACGTTGTAGGAAGCAGGGTCTCTCATGATGCGTTTTGGAACGTGGGCTGTTGCACTTACGTGAGTATGGCCCTCCGTGATGCATGACGCATACATTTAGCGCATTTGTTCCCAACCTAGAAGTAATCTCCCCTGAGGGGTAAAATGAAATTTTCTGAGGGGTAAAAACAGAAGAGGTAGATTTTGTTTCAGTTACGAAACAAAATAATTTATATATTATCGTTACTATTATCAGTATTACAGAACCTTTAATACTGATTACACGAGTTACCAATAAATGCATAGCTTTTCCACATACTAGCATTAACGCATGGCACAATGTGATGGAGGGTACAGCACGTGAAACGAACATATGAACATCATCTTCCTCACGTGGTCCATCAACTACAGACATACTTCGTACTACGCATCTACGACAGTAAAATATGGTATATGAATATCGCATTTGCTTAAGTATCTTACAAAAATTCCTTCTCCAAGTTGTAATTTTCGCAATGGACCAAAAATTGCTCCATTATTCACTTTGCAACAGATAAACTAACTTGCAGAACAGTCACTATGTAATGACTACTATACCTTTCTAGGGCCTACACACTCAATTATTGCTATTATTACTATTATTATTATTATTATTATTATTTACAATCGTACTGACCAACTAGGATCACGTTAACAACTTCAGTTCCTCTTCTTCCTTTGTTGTTGTTTCCTATTTTTCCAGTATTCCTTTATTTTCTCCCCATGAAGTCTCTTCCTTTCTTCTGTCCATGTTGTTCCCTATTTTTTATTTCTTCTGCTTTGAAAGCCATCCAAATTTAGTATTTTGTTTTTAAAACGGTTTCTTTCTGCTATTTCTGATTCTTTGATGCGGTTTCTTTCAAGATCTTTTCTTACTTCTGTAATCCAGTCTACTGTCGATTTCTTCTTCCAGAAATACAGTAGTATTTGTTTTGTTAGTCTATTTCCATCCAGTCGGTATTATTATTATTATTATTATTATTATTGTTAATGGCATTTGTCAGACAAAACATTGGCAGCCTAAAATTTTTCAATTTTTGTCAGTTTATAAACAAGGACCCCAGCAGTCAAGTGATTTACAAACAGTTAATGTAGTGCACACATTTTAACTTGGTTGATTTTAAATGAGAGTGCATGGTACGGTGAAGCAAGCGTCACTACGGACAGGAAAGGTGCTGAGATAGCAAGTTCTGTAACAAGTGTCTACCCGCCACGTGCATAGACAGCTCTTTCCTGAGATGAGTAGGTAGCACTTGCGTTCCACTGAGAATCATTTCATCATTCTGTAAGAAAGTTGTTTTAAATAAACAGTGACAATTCTCGCATTTCCACATTAGAGTTCCGTTTAATGAAACACCTGCATAACTGAATATTATATATCATTCGTCCTTTTTAAAGCAAAAATGTTCAGAAAAAATTACTTTTGTTTCTAAAGTATAGTTAGTTGCTAACGTTGATGATATAAACACAGGCGCGGGACATGAGGGATACCAGCCAATATCTGACTACATTTTTGGGGAAATACTCTCAGAAATGTTTTAGCGTCTACCAACACAATTCGTTCAACATTTATGCGACACCATCATGACGGCTAAATAACCCCTTGAAGAATCGCCCTACTCTTCTTTGCATTTCTTCTGCCCTGTCGGAGCTACACCTGCATCTTCATCGCTAGTTCGAAATTCACATTTAATTGCCTATCAGAGGGTTGATATAACTATTTCTCGACTGTTCCACTCCCAGATGACATGTGGGTAAAATGAACACATAGATCTTTCCGTGCAAGCTCTGATTTGTCTTATTTTTTCACGATGGTTATTTCTCCCTATGTGGCTAGGAGTCGAAAAGTATTTTAGCATACGGAGGGAAAAATTCGTGAAAACAACTCGTTGCAACGGAAAACGTCTTTGTTTTAATGATTGTCACTCCAAAGCGCGAGTCGTATCAGTGACTATCCTTCCTTGCTTCTTTGAACTTTCTCGATATCCTCTTTCACTTCTATCTGGTAAGGACCCCACACCGCGCAGCAGTACACTAGATTATCTTGTAACAGAAATTTAACAATATTTTTTAATGCTCGTGTGGAGCAACTCATGCGTTTTTTGTTTGAAGTCAATTGCCACTTTTTGCACCGTGCAGAACTTCTTTCTTCTACTTTTTCTTATGCTTTATCTTGTATCTTCACGAGCTCGGCGTTTTATTTATTGGCTTTAGCAACGATAGTGGTAGAGGCTGGTCGGAAGCCCTTCTTGTTGCCGCCGCCGCCCCCCCCCCCCACACACACACACACACACACACACACGCACATGCCTTGGGACGCAGTTTATTGTTGCGGTGTCGGCGCGCCTCCCTGAAACATGCAATCGGTGTGCTAACGTGCGAGGCTAGCCGGGGGGGTTCTCTCGCACCCTGCAGACATCTAAATACGAGGGCCGTTCAGAAAGTAACCTCCGGTTGATTTAAAAAAATACACCAAGTTAAATAAAAATATTTTGATATATACATCTTACAACTACATCTTTGCACTATTTTTCTACATAGTCTCCATAGCGATTGAGGCACTTATCGTATCTCTTCACAAGCTTTGAAATTCCTTCTGCATAAAAATCACCCGCTTGTGCCTGGAGCCAGCCTGTGACCGCATCTTTGAGCTCTTCGTCGTCATCAAACCGCTGTGACCCGAGCCATTTCTTCAAATGCATGAAGAGGTGATAATCACTTGGCGCCAGGTCTGGGCTGTAAGGTGGATGGTTGATAATGTCCCACTTGAAGGACTCAAGAAGGGCTGTTGTTCTGCGAGCAGAGTGAGGACGGGCGTTATCGTGCAAAAAAACGATACCCGAAGTCAGCATACCACGGCGTTTGTTCTGTATAGCCCGTCGTAACTTTTTTATTGTTTCACTGTACACGTCTTGATTAATGGTCGTACCACGTTCCATGAATTCAACCAACAACACCCCTTTGGCATCCCAAAACACCGTTGCCATCAGTTTTCTGGCAGAAAAATCTTGCGAGGCTTTTCTTGGTTTGGTAGGCGAATTTGAATGTGCCCACATCTTTGATTGTTCTTTTGTCTCAGGGTTCACGTACTTAATCCAGGTTTCGTCACCGGTCACGATTCTGTTTAATAATGGTTCTCCTTCGTCCTCATAACGTGACAGAAAGTCTAATGCAGAGGCCATTCTTTGAGTTTTGTGGTGGTCGGTAAGAATTTTGGGCACCCATCGTGCACAGAACTAACGGTAACCCAATCTTGCTGTCACTATCTCGCACAAGAGAGTCTTAGAAATCTGTGGAAAACCAGTAGACAACTCCGACATTGAGAAACGTCGATTTTCACGAACTTTTGCATCAACTGTCTGAACGAGTTCGTCAGTCACCAATGATGGTCTACCACTCCTCTCTTCATCATGAACGTTTTCTCGTCCACTTTTAAATAAACGTACCCATTCACGGACAACTCCTTCACTCATAACTCTTGGTCCGTACACGGCACAAAGCTCATGATGAATAGCTGCTGCAGAATATCCTTTGGCTGTAAAAAACCTTATGACAGCACGCACTTCACATTTGGCGGGGTTTTCTATTGCAGCACACATTTCAAACTGCCACAAAAACTAAACTAGCGCAGGTACGACGTTCACTCGACCACGGCTTGATGCCGACTGACCTGTTGAGTGCGTGAACGCACAGATGGCGTCGCTACTCCCCCCACAAGCCGCACTGTGACCAATCGGAGGTTACTTTCTGAACCGCCCTCGTAATTTTACAATCCGTTTTGATTTTCTGATGAATTTACTCGACCTTAAATGACAGCAATATCTGCAAACAATCTTAGAGGGTTGCTCAGATTGTCTTGTAAATCTTTGTAGAGATTATAAACAGCAGAGGGCATATAACACTTCCATGGGGAGAAGATCACTTCATCACGCAGTGATTTCCCATCAGTTATTACGAACTGTGATCTTTCTGACAGGACATCACAAATCCAGTAGCACAACTGAGACGATACTCCACAGAGACGCAATTCTATGAAATGCTGCTTGTGAGGGATGGTGTCAAAAGGTTTCTGAAAATCTAGAAATATGGAATCAATTAGATATTCCCAGTTGACAGCACTCTTTACTTCGTGTGGATAAAGAGCCGCTTGTGTTTCACGAGAATGACATTTTCTGAATCCAAGTTGATTATGTGGCATATCATTTTCTTTGGGGTATTTCGTAATGTTAGAACGTAACATATGTATCAAAATACTACTGCAAATTGATGCTAGTGATATGGGTCTCTAATGCAGCAGATTGCTTCTATTTCCTTTCCTGTATATTTGTGTGACGCAATAGACAGTATCTTGTAAAGCTGTTATGAGATAAGCATCAACAAAAGTAAAACATTGGTAATGGAATGTAATCAATTAAATCAGGAATATAAAACGCAGACTGGCCGTATAAAAAAAAGCGTTTTCGGAATTGATAAATTTGTTAACATTTGACGTAAAATTAAATGCTGGGAAGTCTTTTCTGAAGATATTTTTCTGGATTAACGCCTTGCACGGAAGTGAAATGTGGACAATAACCCGTTCAGCCAAGAAGAGAGCAGAAGTTTTTGAAATTTGGTGCTACAGAATAATGCTGATGATTATGAGAGTAGATCACGTATCTAATGAAAAGGTACGAAGTAGAAGTGAGGAAGAAAGAATTTTATGGCACAACTTGACTAAAAGAGGGGATCGCGTGATATGACACGTTTTATAGCATCAGGGAATTAATTGTAAATTTTTTAATGGAAGGACGCTTGGAGACTAAAGGATAAATAGAGTAAGCAGGTTCAACTGAATGCTGGTTGCAGTAGTTATTCGTAGATGAAGAGCCACGCACGGGATAGTCTTGCGTGGAAGCCTATATCAGATCTGATCTTTAATTGAAATTTGAAGTACAGTAATTCCTGAATGTGATAAGGAAACAGCACGCTACAATCACAGGTGATATGCAGACTACACACCAATGAAAAGAGGGAACTTGATTATGACAGTAAGCTAAGTTTGATTGACGGCGTTTGTACGCGCTATTGTTGACTGTATAACATATGTTACTGTTTACGGTCGTGAAGGAGGATGGTATTTATTTACTTGACGCTACAATAAGAATGTATTACATAATTTTTAGTGACCTGTGATCTGTACTTAATAAATAATTGATGAACAGCTCTCGGTGGCTCTGAAGTACGATATTTTCCGGACATTTATGAACTGTGGTACAGAACCTACGCAAAATCTCTAATACTAGTACGATGTTATCTCCGTCATCCACTGTACAGTGGCTTCCAGTATGAGTGAAATAGGAGGTTTTACTGTTTGCACCTTGCTGTTATAATGAATCAGAGACTTATTAGGATTTTGTTTTAGCGAGAAGTCATTATTTACAAGACATTTAATATGAAAATGGGGAAAGAAAAATAGATAAATCGTCTTGCAGAGTTATTGCATGCATAGTTTGTGTGCAGATCATAATGGCCTTTTCTGTTTTGGCTAAAGTGGCCAGATCTGTGCTAATTGGAAAGGTCGACGTTGAAATCAGTGGGACTACTACCACGTAAATCCATTAGAGAAACTGTAGTAGTGCAGCAGTCTGGGACAAAATTCACGTTTCTGTAGGCGCACGGTATTTATCTCAGCGTTACAGAAATCAATAGATAGGGCAGAAAAGACCAGCGAATGTCACCGTGGTTTGAGCTCTGACACAAACAACGTCAGGAAATATTTTTCCGAGTTATTTTCAGACTCTGGGATAAATGGAAACATTAAACATTGCGTGCGCACAGGCCATCGACCTGACTCGGCACATCAAGATATTCCCGAGCTGCCACAACATCCTCTGCATTAAAATTAAGAGCACGGAGACAGCCAATTCGCACTTCTCTTTTCGCATAACAACTAGTACATAAGATGGCGTCCTGAGTTTTATGATTAATAACATGGATTTAATGCACAATACAGGCTTTCACGCTCGGTACTTGCGTCCTTAGTGAGTTTTGTTACATTGTTATTAGGCTGTAACCAAGGCAGATTTCTGCGCCTAACGCTTCGCCTCCTAATGTGGGGACATCATCAGAGCCTACAATGACCCAGATAGCAACTTTCAATCTTATACAAGCTCAGCAAGTTGACCACTGGTGCATCGAACTAAAGAAATCAGCGAACCACAGTACTTAGAGGAAGAGCTCCATCGCTTAAGAATCACCCTTTTACTCTCATAAGAAATGGCTTCTCTCCAAAAAGAGACGAATAGGGTCTATGTGGAGATCCTAGTGAAAAAGAACCGACTAAAGGGAAAGTTTTCCTGCCACTCGTAAAAATGGCCGCAGATAGCATCAGCAGAGTACTACGAAGACAGGTGCCGACACAGTTTTTAAACTGACAAAGGTGCGTGAGCATTTAGACACCGTATAGGACCGACACTCCCCACTCGCGACAGCAAGAGCGTATAGGGTAGAGAGAAACAGTCTGAAAGGCTTGTAAGGATGTTGTTAACAAAAGAAATTCATACGCTGCACCGTTTCCGAGTTATTTAGCATTTAAGTTAGTCAAGCGCGAATAATCAAGCATTTACACGTGCTAAGATCCGGTAAAGCACAGACGTCTGTGGGTCCTCGAGTTACCACTAGTACAAACACTCATTATCAGTGTGTCCTTGAGTTACAACTAGTTCAAATGCTCATTACCAGTTATATGTGACTTTCTCGGAAGTGATAAATTTAACTTAAGAAACCAAACGAACACGTTTGGCGACACACTTTGACAGGCTGCTTGAATTTGGGAGCGCAACGGCCTCATTGGCTAACATAAATGCTAAATAAATTGGAAACTGTGCAGTGTATATATATAAACAACGAAAAGAAGCAAGACCACCCGCCTTAAGGAACACAAAAGCAATTGTCTGGAAAATACGTGTGATAGTCCAAATAACTTACGGGCTTGCTGCTGGGTGACTTCATCGACCACCGCCGATATTTCGACAGGAGCACACCCTGCCATTCTCAAGGTACAACTGCAAGGAGGAAGCAATGTGCAGGGGAATTTAATACCTCGGTTCACAGAGGAGAAACAAGGAAGATACCACACACAGAACAAGTAACCGCAGAGTCAACACACAACCAAAGATAACCAACATCAGAAATATCGATAGTGACTATTAATCAACAGGTGAGGTAGCACTAATTCTGTCCCTCTGTTTTTTGATGAGAGACAGAGCCGGATTCCAAGCAGCATTTAAACAAAAACCACCATCTCTGTTTATAAGGTTGCTTGATATTTTGATTTCAACAGCTTCCTTAATAACACTATCCCAATAGCTGGACGTGCAAGCTAGAATCTCCGTGTTGTATTCCATAGGATGACCGGTGTCAAGGCAATGTTCTGCAATAGCGGATTTTCTCGGCTGTTGTAAGCGTGTGTGACGCTTATGTTCAATACACCGGTCTTCCGCAGTCCTGATTGTCTGACCAATATATGACATGCCACAACTGCAAGGAATACGATAGACACCAGCCTTACGCAAACCAAGATAATCTTTTACGGACGCCAACAGGTCCTTAATCTTAGAAGCTGGTCGAAAAACACATTTCACATCATATTTCCGCAACATACGGCCAATTCTGTTGGAAATGTTTCCTGTGTAAGGCAAAAAGTTCGTAGACTTAGGTGCCACGCTGTTATCGTCACTCACCCGTTGCACAGAAGGCTGATAGCGCAACGCACGTTTGATCTGCCTCTCACTATAACCATTCTGACGAAAGGTGGCTTTGAGATGTGATAGCTCAGCTACCAAAACTTTCAGGGCCCTGTGAACCAAGGTACGAAGTACTCCTTCACGCTGAGGGGAAGGCATCCACTCTTTTCCACCTCTATAGTGAACTAAATATTCGGGTAGATTGAATTCAGGTGTTCCAAAACCGGTTTAAATTCTCACTACCACGAGGCCAAACAACAAAAGTAGGCCCCTATCGTCTATATACCTGAAAAAACATGCAGGTTTCAAGGTCGCTGACTCCAACGCACATTCCTCAAAGTCCTCCACAAACAAACTGGCCACAATAGGTGACAACGGGCTTCCCGTTGCAACTCCATCAGTCTGTTCATAGTACTGACCATTGAATAAAAAGTAAATGGAAGTCGGCACATGTCGAAACAAATTTGTTAACTCGACTCCAAACTTAGCCTCAATTAGCTGCAACGAATCAGAGAGAGGAACGCGAGTGAAAAGAGAAGCCACATCAAAACTGACTAAAATATCAGAGTCATTCAAACGCAATCCCTTCAATCGACGTAAGTAATCTGCAGAGTTCCTAATGTGGTGTTCACACCTACCTACTAGTGGGCTCAACAAATTAGCAAGATGTTTAGCTACACGATATGTCGGAGCACCAATATTAGAAACAATAGGCCTCAACGGGATAGCCTCTTTATGGACCTTAGGGAGGCCATATAATCTAGATGGTACAGCACAGTAAGAATTAAGACTCTTGATAGTCTTCCGTGACAAAGAACTTTTCTTCAGGAGGTGATTAATCTTTCTCTCAACACTCTTAGCAGGGTCAGCACCGATTTTGCGATACGCCGAAGTAGACACTGTATCTTTTGAATGTAATCGTGCTTGTTCGATAAAACCGTGACATTTCCCTTGTCCGCAGGTAAAATAACAATATCAGGATCCATTCTGAATGAACGTAAAGCAGCCGCCTCAGCTGCTGTAATGTTACACTTGTTTCTAACATTGATCGCGTAACTGATGAAGAGGCACTGAACGGAATTAGGGAGAAAGGAACTTTGTCACAACATGACTAAAAGAAGGGAGTAGTTGATAGGGCACCTTCTGGGACATCAAGGAATCGTGAATTTAGTACTGGAGGGAAGTGTGGGGGCGGGGTCAAAACTGTAGAGGGGGAGACCAAAAGATGAACAGATACGCAGGTTCAAATGGATGTACTTTGCGGTTGTTATTTCGAGATGAAGAGGCTTCCACAGGATAGAGAAGCATGGGCAACTGCATCAAACCAGTCTGCGGACTGAAGACCACAGCAAAGGCAACATATGCGGCTTGTTTATTTCGATGAATCACTAGGCTCTTCTGCTCTCTCTGCCGTTGGAAATACCGGTTCCTGTTCCATCTTCGAGATCTACTGACCAGGCTTTATCTGTAACTCAATATAGGTCTCCCACTGTTGTCAGGCTTCATCTGTAACCCAAGACAGGTCCCTCACTGCTACCATTAGAGCCTTGTGGGCACAGGGTCTTGTATGAGGGTGACACTTCTGCCTCCCCACCCCCTTTCCACCCCCGTCTCCATTACGTCTCCATTATCCGAAGACCAGTATCAGTTGCAAAGCGATTTAGAAAAGATTGCTGTATGGTGTGGCAGGTGGCAGTTGACGCTAAACAACGAAAAGTGTGGGGTGATCCACATGAGTTCCAAAAGAAATCCGTTGGCAGTCGCTTACTCGATAAATAGTACAATTCTCAAGGCTGTCAATTCAACTAAGTACCTGGGTGTTAAAATTACGAACAACTTCAGTTGGAAAGACCACATAGATAATACTGTGGGGAAGGCGAGCCAAAGGTTGCGTTTCATTGGCAGGACACTTAGAAGATGCAACAAGTCCACTAAAGAGACAGCTTACACTACACTCGTTCGTCCTCTGTTAGAATATTGCTGCGCCGTGTGGGATCCTTACCAGGTGGGATTGGCGGAGGACATCGAAAGGGTGCAAAAAAGGGCAGCTCGTTTTGTATTATCACGTAGTAGGGGAGAGAGTGTGGCAGATATGATACGCGAATTGGGATGGAAGTCATTACAGCAAAGACGTTTTTCGTCGCGGCGAGATCTATTTACGAAATTTCAGTCACCAACTTTCTCTTCCGAATGCGCAAATATTTTGTTGAGCCCAACCTACATAGGTAGGAATGGTCATCAAAATAAAATAAGAGAAATCAGAGCTCGAACAGAAAGGTTTAGGTGTTCGTTTTTCCCGCGCGCTGTTCGGGAGTGGAATGGTAAAGAGATAGTATGATTGTGGTTCGACGAACCCTCTGCCAAGCACTTAAATGTGAATTGCAGAGTAGTCATGTAGATGTAGATGTAGATGGGGCACTGGGTTTGGAACTGGAAATTTAGCAAATGCAATCAAGCATGTGGTCCCTGTGTCAAGAAGGGCGATATGCTAAGAAGTAAGAAACAGGGGGCACTTTCACGCTGTGGGCTTCCTGACGAAACAAAGGTATAGACGAGTACCTGATGATGTGCTCCAGGTAGCCGCCGTACAGCAGGCGCAGGTGGCGGACCGCCATCTCGTCGTCCCTGCTGGAGAAGTGCCGCACGCCCATCACGTAAAGGTCCGGCGTCCACAGGAGGGCAGAGTCGCGCGGCTCCAGGGCATAGAAGCGGCCCGGCTCCAGAGGCTGCTGGGGGCTCAAGCGGGGCTCCAGCCAGCGCCGGTACAGCACCATGTCCACGCTGAGGTCCTGGAACACAGTAGGTAGTACTCATCCTCCAGTACTGCTGCCAAGGGGCACGGCACGGGAAAGCAAACACTGTTCGAAGATACTGTGGCTGAAGACATCATTTGAACATCGCTTTCCAAGTTTGCAGCTGTACCTTACAGAACAACTACAAGGGCTCGAGTACTGTACTGATCCCAACTTAGCAGCCACACTATGGCTTAGTACTAGAGGGGATCGTGTGTGAATAACACATGTCTGTGTCCTGTCTGTGAGCTGCCACTGGACAGATTAATGTGATCCCCACGCTCATACTCTATTATCTTTGTCAGAGTAGCTGAATGCGCTGTTTGTAAAATGCTTGCAGTTGGGCAGTGTGTCTCATTGAATAATAAAGTTAGGACTCCGTGGTGTAAGTTCAACAAATTAATCATACGAGAACTCTTGCTGATCTTAACAGTTTGCAATACTTTTATGTCTGAGCCCTGCCAAACTGTTGAAAAGGATGTAGAATACCAGCCAGTCTTTTTATCTCATTAACCAGAGTGGTATGCACTACAGTGTCGAAGTGCCCATAACGAAGAATCTAATAGAAGAAGATCACAAGAGCAAGTAGGCGTAAGTAATGCATCTCAGTGCTCAATGTGTTAAGCTCAGGAGGGCAGGTAATGTGTGCAGTGGACCTCGACGCTCAGTGGAATGTCTGGAGATAAGGCATTGCCAATGGACCATGATGGAGAATGGAATAAGGTCAGGAAAGCAGGTAGGGGGATGCACTATACACTGGCAGCCAATGAGCGCTTAAGAATAAACATTGGACTTCGATGTCCAACAGAATAAGGCCCAGTGGGTATTGGACCTCGATGCCCATTGCAATTAGGAGAGCAGACAGGTATACGCATCCAACCTAGACATCAAACGCAGTATGGTCAGGAGACCATACATGTTGCCAAGACTTTCGACTACGGTGCAGAAATTTCCTTGCAAAGACTTTATACAGACCCGAGTTCTCTCCATGCTAGTTTCATATTTTTGCAGTCCTGACAAAAGACATTTGTGACTATCAATTTGCTTCGGACAAAGAGGTGCAGGCCTGGGTAGTACAATCATGGTTCTGCAGGCAACGATAAACTATTTTCCATCAAGGCACAGTCTTGTCTCACAGTAGCATACTTATGGTGATTCCTTTGAAATAATACATAATTTACTAACTTTTTGCCCGTATGCCTCGTATTCGTTTGACTGTCCCTTATAGTCGTATACTTACATTTTTAAGGTAAATTACTTTTCTACTAAACTGGTAAGCAAATTTAAATAGTTTATGGAAAGTAAAGATTCTTGTGTTTGTGTTATTTAATATGAAAAAGGATGCCATCTTTTTGACGGAACGAAATTTCATCCTCCTACGACTGAATCAAAGGTATCCAATGAGTTTTGAAATAAAGCTATAAAATACTCACAAAATATCATCCATATATCCATGTTATGTTATAACTGGAAATTGAAAATCGGAAATAGAAAAACGTCAACACGTCTGAGAACATTCTGCTGGATGCCAATAGAAATAAACAATAAAAATGTGACATTGATACTCATCAATGTGGAGGAAGAAGCAATAAAATTTGCAAAAGGCTTATTCAACTATGGTGCTATTTGTTGCTTACAGAACATCGCAGCTGATTACGTTAATGGATTTATTTTATTACTTTCAGGACTTTTATTTTTTGACCGGAATAAGCCTGTTGGCTTCTGTCTTGGGTTCTTTGGCCGACGTTTGTCTGCTAATTTTCTGACGTTTCGCCAGCACGAGTGGCTGGCATTTTCAAAACTTCCCCTTCCATTGCTAGTGGTGGACGGAGTCGAACTCGCGGGGACAGATTACGCTCGTACACTGTGCTGACGATAGTCATGGCATAGCGATGTGCACATATGTAGGTGGCGATAGTATCGTGTACAAAAGGTGTAAGAGGCCACTGCATTGGCGGCGCTGTCATTTATACTCAAGTCATTCATGTGAAAAGAGATTCGATGTGATTATGACCGCACGACGGGATTGTACAGGAGTTGAAATGGGGACTGCAGTTGGAACTAGACTCATGGGACATTCCATTTCGGAAATCGTTTGAGAATTCAATATTCCGAGATCCACAGTGTCAAGAGCGGGCAGACATTACCACATTTCAGACATTACCTCTAACGACGAACAATGCAGTGCCGACGACCTTCACTTAACGACTGAGAATACCGGCGTTTGTGTAGAGTTGTCAGTGCTAAAAGAAAAGCAACACTGCGTGAAATCATCGCAGAACTCAATGTGGAGCGTACCACGAACGTATCTATTGGGACACTTTGGCGAAATTTGGGCTATGGTAGCATACGACCGACGCGTGTTCCTTTGCTAACAGCATGACATCGCCTGCAGCGCCTCTCCTGGGCCTGTGACCATGTCGGTTGGGCCCTAGACGACTGGAAAACCATGGCCTGGTCAGATGAGTTCCGATTTCAGTTGTAAGAGCTGATGGTAAGGTTCGAGTGTGGCGCAGGTCCCATGAAGCTATGGACCCAAGTAGTCAACAGGGCACTGTGCAAGCTGATGGTGGTTCCAAAATGGTGTGATCTGTGTTTACATGGATCAATGTACTCTGGCCCAGATGAGCCGAGCATTGACTGGAAATGGTTATGTTCAGCAACTTGGAGACTGTTGGTAGCCTTGTTCCCAAACGGCGATGTCATGTCACAGGGTCACATTGTTCGTGATTGATTTGAAAAACAATTTGGACAATTCGACGAACGATTTGGCCACCTAGATCGCCTGACGTGAATCTTATCGAACATTGATGTGATATAATCGGGAGGTCAGTTCGTGTACAAAATCCTGCACCGGCAACACTTTCGTAATTATGTACGGCTATAGAAGCAGTATGGGTGAATATTTCTGCAGGGGACTTCCAACGACTTCTTGAGTCCATGCCACGTCGAGATGCTGCACTAGGCCGAGAAAAATGAGGTCCGACCCAATATTAGGAGGTATCCCATGACTTTTGTCACTTCAGTGTATATGTACTTGGGGCACCAACGTCCAAATGCTTTTCCTTGTTCATTACCGTCGCGGTTCTCACCTTACTACTCGTAACGGTCGTTCTCTGCAGCACGGGAATCCATGATCCAGGCTTTCTTCGTTTTTATTGAAATAGTTGTCATGTTGGTGTATTTCTACAGCTTCCCTGAACAAGCGGGTGTCTCTTCTCTACAGCAACAACAACCGTGTCGGCAAATTTCACCATGCGGTCAGTCCCACACAGAGCGTACCCCACCATGGCCGATTTCTCTACCCGCATCACGCTGCAATTCCGCTTACGTTGTGTGATGCTAGAGTTGATTGATCGTCCCGTCATTCAAAAATAAACTCTTTCATATATATAGGGTGTATGGTACGTTCTCGACATTGCAAGTGGGTCCCTTTTCTGCTTTCCTGATATGTGACACTCTTTGATCTTCTTTGTCGGTTAATAAATAGCGTTTACGACGCGTTTGCGCAATATACGGCCGAATCTACCTGCCACACTAAGAGTGTGTGTTAGAAATACCGTACCCAAGATTTTCTTTTCCGATACGTCATTTTGCCGAATATTTGATTCTGTGAGTGAAGTACCCATTGCTGCTCAGGTGCTTCATCTCGCGTCTGAGGTGCTGTGGTTCACATATTCTTCTTGCTCTCATTACGAGCCTGTAAATCACGGCTCTTTTTTCGGCTCGGTTGATGGTTTGATAGTTTGTGCAGGTATCGCTGCGTGCGTGACGGTTTTCGATACATGCTGTATCTCAGTTTTTCACCATCTCTCGTGACCAGCAAGCATATCTAGAGAGGATGGCTGCTGGTTATCTTCTACTCCCATGGTAAATGTTATTTTGCCATGGAGACTGTTCGGGTGTATTAGGAAGACGCTGAGCTGTTCCTCATTTTCTCACCTTGGCTCGACATCGTATCGTCGACGTATGTGTACCATATCTTAGGTCTGCAAGGTGTCAAGCCCAGCGCCTGATTTTCGAAATGTTACATGAAGAAGTTGACCACAATTGAACTTTGTGGATTAGCCATGGCGATGCCTTCCAGCTGTTCGTAGAAGTTCCGTTTTACATGAAGTAGCTTGCGGTGAGTGAGGCATACATGAAAGACCTTGGTGACTCTTGCGGGAAAATGGAGCCGAAATACTCCAGAGAATCACTAAGTGGTACTTTGCTAAACAAAGAAACAACATGAGCCGTACGCTGGTCGTATTCGTGCCGTTTATTGCTCGACATCTTGTCTCTCGGTACTGCCGTCTCGTTTATTATTCGATTTACTGGCGTCACTAAGTTTCTGGCTTGCCTGCCCGTGGGTGTCAGCAGCAGTGCTTATCGGTAAGACCACTGTCGTATTATCTTTGGAGCGACCGCTAGTATTTCCAGGTTGTCGTGTGTCTGGAGTTCAGTGGGGGACGGACCAGCAATGAGGTCCAGATAGTCATCACTCCCCCGACCGTTGCTGGCACACTTGACTTCAGTGGGGACGACCTTGGTTGGTCGTTCGGTCGGTCGTCTCATTGGACTAAGTCTATTTGGTCGCCAACCGCTTCTGGGTTCTCGGTGTGTGTCGACTTGTGACTCCTCCTAGATGTCCCACAGCGACTGGTTTTAGTACTGTTCGAGTTATTTGTGGAAGTGTTTTCGCCGAACCGTGTGTAGCTTGTGCGGTTCTGACTGAGCAATTATTTTAATGCTGTCTGCGTGCTGGATTGAGTTGGTCGGTTGGGACAGAGCAGCGAGGAAGTCTCCGCAGCGCAAGGTCAGGCCGGGAAAGCTGGCAGTGTGCACGCAAGGTTGGATTGTGAGGCGCTAGCCGCAAGAGCCGCAAAGTTCGTTGCCCACCGAACCTGGACACTGAAGTTGAGTGATCAGTTCATGAAACCTCAACTGCTGTACATCTCTTTGTTCATTGCTGGTTGTTGCTTCCTGGGCCGTTCCGGCTAGCAGCAACGTATGGTGTGTTGGAGTTGGTAAAATATTGCAGCCGTCTTCCTGTATGGTCTTTACCTGTTAAATTGGTTGTTACTTATCAGTGAAGTGCACCAGCGGTATTTTCTGCCTTGTGGCCGTTAACGCCCGAGTTACCATCGCTGGTCGTTAGCTTAGTTTTCCGGCAGTGTGTTTTCCTCGCTGTGTTGATGCTGTCCAGCACGGCGTGTAGTTCGACAGCCTTTTAGTTGTTTGTTCACATTTTTTTCTTAAGAGTGGTTATTGTGCCTTGGCTAATTTTAGACACCAATTTTGAAGACGTAGTGCGGCTGGTATCTTCGTCCTCGGCTGATATTTTCCGTTGTCGTACAGTTGGTCGGGCGACAGGGAATTGATTAAGTTGTTGGTCGGACCTTCAGCCGTCCCTGGGTCGGGTTGCCATCTGATTAAGTTAGGTTAGGTTAGGTTAGTGGTGTTTAACGTCCCGTCGACAACGAGGTCATTAGAGACGGAGCGCAAGCTCGGGTTAGGGAAGGATGGGGAAGGAAATCGGCCGTGCCCTTTCAAAGGAACCACCCCGGCATTTGCCTGAAACGATTTAGGGAAATCACGGATCTGATTAAGTAACCTTACTCTTGGCTGCCTGTCTCACCTCACCTTACGTTACAGCTACTTCCTCAGGCCGACCCTAGGAACACTTCTCAGCACCACTGTTCTCTTGGTTTTAGAGTGTGATTTTTATTTTAGTCTGATGTATTGTACGAAACCTTCAGCCGTCTATTAATTTAGTTTGCTTGAATTTTAAAATAAGGCCTTCAGCCGACTCAAATTAAAATTTGAAGATTGATTTGTTTAAAAACTAAACTTTGAAAGTTTGTTCTATCTGAAGTTCTTGTTATCCAGGCCTTAAGCCCTGAGTTGTTCAATGTCAGGTGTGTGGTCTTCAGCCGACCTTTTACGTGAAATATTTTTAAGATAAGGCCTTCAACTGTCTTAAATTAAAATTTTGAAAATTTATTTGTGTAAAACTAATTTTTTTTAAAAAATTTGCTCTATCTGAAATTTTTGTTATCCAGGCCCTAAACCCTGAGTTGTTCAGTGTCTTGTGTGTGGCCTTCAGCCGAGTATTTAGGTGAAATATTTTCTGTTAAGTAAGGCCTTTTGTGGCGTGTATTCTTTAAAGCAAATTTTTATAACTTGTGTTCAGGCCTTCAGTCGTTCTTGTTTTTGGTGTGGTTTTGGGCCTTCAGCCCAGGAGGTATCACAAGTTTTCTTAACTAGGCCTTCAGCCTTATTGTTTTAATTTGATCCTTTTAAGGCAATATGTAATTAAGTGGTTCTTACGAAAATAAAAGTTTGTGTGTTTTGTGTAACTAACAGTAACTGATTGCGGCCACTTCCACAACCATAACCCGATCCGCTCTATCCTGCGAAACCAGATTTCACAACATTAAAGCCGACCAGGATATCGTTTGGCCCAAGTTTTAGTTTCTTTAGCTTCTTACTGAAATGTCCTGAGTCTTTTATGTATGTGTCAGTCTTTCTTCAGTCTTGCTTCCATTGTGAACCGCAACGTCAGAAGTAGCCTACCTCCCCAGTGTCTTTACCTTTCCCTATCCCAAACTGATCGTCATCCAACAGATCCTCAGCTTTCCTTCCCATTCTTCTCTATATTATTGTTGTCAAAAACTTGGACGCATGCACTGTTGATTGTGAGAGAATTCTTACACTTATCGGCTCATGTTGTCTTTGAACTGGATAATGTTTATCCAAAAGTCTGATGGTATCTCACCAGCCACACACATTCTTCAAACCAAAGTGAACAGTCATTTTGTTGCCACTCCCACGAATGATTTTAGAAATTCCGATGGAATGTTATCTAGCCCTTCTGAGTTATTTTATCTTAATTCGTCCTAAGCACTTTTAAATTCTGATTCCAATACTGGATCTCTTCAAGTCGACACTTGTTTCTTCTTCTGTCACGTTAGCAGACAAGTCCTCCATGTCATAGAGGCCTTTAGTATTATTATACTCCATACACCTACCCGCTCTCTCCTCCGCATTTAACAGTGGAATTCCCATTACACTCTTCACATTACCGCTAATGTTTTGATTTCACCTGAAGTTGTTTTGACTTTTCTATACTCTGAATCAGCCTTTCCGACAGTCCTTTGTTTTTCATTTCCTTCACATTTTTCATGCAGCCATTTCGCGTAAGCTTCCTTCACTTCCTATTTGTTTCATTCCTGAGTGATTAGTATTTCTGTATTCCCGGATTTCCCTGAACATTTTGTACTTCCTTGTTCTGTCTTTTGATTTCTTCGCTGCAACCTTCCCTGTATCTGCGGCTTTGTTTCCAACTTGTGTGACTGTACTTTTTAGAGATGTCCATTCCTCATCAGCTAAATTACGTACTCGCAGAGTCAATAGCCTCAGAGAAGTTCAAACTTATCTCTTCATTCCTTAGTACTTCCGTATCCCACTTCTTTGCTCATTGATTCTTCCTGACTAGCCTACTCTTCATCATTACTGAACTGTGATATTAGCCTTTATCTGCTCCTTCATACGCCTTATAATCCAATATCTGATTTCAGAAGATCTGCCGGACTATGACGTAATCTAACTGAAATCATCCGGAACCTCTTGGCCTTTTCCTCCTTTTGTGATTCTTGAAGACAGTATTCGCTATTCTTAACTAATATTTATTGCAGAACTCAGTTAGTCTTTTCGCTCTCTCGTTCCTGCTACCAAGCTCATATTCTCCCGTAACCCTTTCTTCTGCACTCTCCCCTACTACCAAATTCTAATCCCCGTGACTATTACGTTTTCGTCTTCCTTCAAGTACTAAATTACCCGTTCACTTTCCTCATATACTTTATCTCTTCATCCTCTGCTTGCGACGTCGGCATGTAGACATGTACTGTTATTGTCGGCGTTGGTTTTCTGTCGATTCTGATGAGAACAACCCTATCAATGAACTGTTCACTGTAAATGACTTTCTGTGCCATCTTTCTATTCATAACGAATCCTACTTCTCCCATTTCCTCTCTCTACCTACTCATCTGACCAGAAGTGCTAATCTTCTTTCCATTTCACTTCACTGTCCACCTGGTTAGCTGGGTGGTAACGTGCTTGCCTCCAATGCACTAGGCACTGGTTCGATTCACGACCGGGTTGCAGAATTCCTCCGTTCGGGGAAAGGGTGTTGCGTTGACCTCCTCCTCATCTCATCCTCATCACCGGCCGTAAGTCGTCCAGTGTGGCGACGAATGAAGTAAGACTTTCACTTGGCAGCCGAACCCGACTGGGACATCCCGGCCAACAGTGCCATACGATCATTTCGTTTTTTTTTTCACATCACTGACCCTGCTATATCTAGACTGAGTCTTAGCATTTCCCTTTTCAGATTATCTAGCTTATTTACCTCGTACAAACTTCTGACATTTCATGCCCCGACCCATAGAACATTATCCTTTCGTTGATTATTCAATCATTTTCTCGTGGTCGCCTCCCCATTGACAGTCGCCTCCCAGGGATCAGAATGGGAGACTAGTCCCGAACCATTTGCCTTTGGTGAGATCATGATGACACTTTTTTCAGTTACAGACCACATGTCCTGTGAATAAACATTATGTGTCTTTGGTGCAGCAGTTCCCACTGCCTTCTGCATCCTCATTCCGTTGATCATTGATGATTCTTCCGTCTTTTAGGGGCAGTTTTCCACCTCAAGGGCAAGTGAGTGCACTAAACCTCTTTCCGCTCCTCCACCCTCTTTGACAAGGCCTTTGGGAGGACGAGTGTGACTTCTTATGCCAGAAGTCTTCGGCCACCATTTCAGATGATTTTTATTCAAAATTTAAACAGTGGCGAAGTTCGAATCCGGGTTCCAGGACGGGTTCAATGACGCTACCCCTAGACACGGGTGAACCATTAAATTAATGGAAGAATTGTGGCGACTCGCGAGTGACAAAATATCGGAATGATTCCTTGTATGCCGGCCGGTGTGGCCGTGCGGTTAAAGGCGCTTCAGTCTGGAACCGCGTGACCGCGACGGTCGCAGGTTCGAATCCTGCCTCGGGCATGGATGTGTGTGATGTCCTTAGGTTAGTTAGGTTTAAGAAGTTCTAAGTTCTAGGGGACTGATGACCACAGAAGTTAAGTCCCATAGTGCTCAGAGCCATTTGAACCATTTTTTTGATTCCTTGTAGCAGTAGGTGTGATGTTAGGCTGCCAGGTTCTGGAGGATTTTACCACAGATTTCACCTTGAAGGAATTTCCCTGCACTCTTGCCCACAAAGACTCCGTTTTAACGATGATTTGCAACTTATTGACGCCAATATTCATTGAGGCACAACAACCGGAGAAAATTGCCTCTGTACGCCAGGAACGTCATTACATTATCGTCATCTTTCGGTCGCCCTTGTAACATAAATAAAATTAATATTGAAATTTCTGTGCTTAGCAACTGAGGTAGTGGTATGGGAAAGGCAGTAAGTCACACCAAATCATTTTCCAGCTTTTTATCGAAAAGGTAGTAACCTAGTAAGGAGTTGTTAGAATGACAAAGTGCCTTCGAAACCAGTTCCACACAAACTGCTAAGTCTTATTTTCCGTCTGCAACGAAATTTGCTTGCTTACATTCAGTGGTAACACCTACTTTTGTGTTTTATTATATCCTAACCGATTTGTACACTTCCTTTGTGCAGCTACTTGGAAATACAAATATAACTGCCATAGTTTTGAAGAGAATGACGTACAGCAGCTGCACTCAGAGCCTTGGAACCGAAATTGCATAAATAAAGGTAATTTTCTTTATGGTTTAATCAACATAGTTCAGATAGAACAAAGAAGGCTGCGTAAAATGGACGATCATGCTTTGAGCAGAAGACAAGTATTTGTCACTGACTCTGACTTTGTAGTGTGACAGCTGCACCAGTCAAAATAAAAATCAGGTTCTTTTATAAGCCTTAACCTACGTAGTAATAAACAGTTAATAATGTCTATGTCGGTTCCTAGGATTTTACCTCGGTTTGCGATAAATTATTGCATACATCACCAGTGAAGATCAGTTCTACTTCTTGGATTGTGATGCATGGGCTGCCCATAATAGAAATAGAAGATTCGTTCAATGAAATGGAACCGCGGAGAGTGCACAAAAGGGTAAATCTATTCTCTATGACCAGCTGGATAGAAGATTTCTTGGCGATGATGGACTACATGGACATCAAATATGCACTTTACCGCAATGTTCGTCCACTAAAATTATATTTCTTTCACAAATGGGACAGCTTTCTGCAGATATACTTTTTTGCAAAGTTAATTTGGAGTTTCTGTAACCATTTTGTAAACACAATTTCGTATTTCGTAGTGACAAAACCGTTTCTTGCTTCTGCTATCAAATTTGATTTGCAGGAGTTACTCCTTTCCCCATGCCAACGCCTCATATATTACCGTAGTTTAATTCAGCATCAGCTTTGATCACTTCCTCTAGTTAATTCTAATTGTTAATTGAAAACATACTTGCTATCGCTATCCCGTGAGGTCTCGGTATCGCAACCTGATCGAAAACAAATGAAGACTGTATTATAAAGTAACAAAGAGAGTCTGTAAATTAAGAATGTGTTCATGGTTTGGTCAATAATTAAAAATTAATACCCTTGACAGTCGGTTTATCATAACTTTCACTATGGCGGTCGTGCTCGAATACTCTGCGTCCTTGTTAACAAGAGACGTTTTGCTTGTCAATGATTTCTCAGTCGACCTGGAGACGAGATTAGTTAAAGTGTTTTCTTTAAGAGGTGCCGGTGCGATACTGAATCCAAAGAAACTACCCAGATTTCGTCGACCTGTACAGAGTGATTATTCTCCTAAATGAATAATCGATCTGCGGCCCGCGGGCTGCATGTTGCCCGAATCAACCGCTCGTGCGGCCCATGGATCTCCACCTTATTTTGTAATTAGTATAAGGTCTTCGCAGCACACTTCTATGATTTTTATAGGAGAGTGAGTACATAACATTTTGAATAGGAGCCAGTGTCCGGGAACGTAACGTTTCCGTTCCACAACGGTTTCAATTCAGATGTTTAACTCATTCATTTCTGCTTGAGGAATTGAATTAGGCGTGACGCGGAACAAGTATTAGGTAACAATTGGAAAGGAAACATGACGAAACACCGATTTATCATTTAAGCACATTTGTTTGTCTTAACACTTAAACATTACGTTAACTGTATTGGAAACGCACTGGCATTGAATAGGTCTCGCAGCAAGGTAGACGCTAAGTGACATCAGGTGACCGTCTGATGTAGTACACGTCATCCTGTCTTCTCTATGGCATACTAAGACAAGCAGCTCTGACACTATTCTCTTTCCCTCAGCAGACGTGCACGCGTTACACATCCGAACTGAAACCGCTGTAGTACGAAAACGGTACATTTCTGGGCATGAGTTTCTATTCAAAATATTATGTACTCACTCACCTCCGGAAGTCCTAGAATTTTATAACGGGACTTTCCGAACACCCTGTATACATCGAGCAATCCAAAAACCTACACTAACAAAAAATATTCAAATGTGAGTAAATTCCTAAGGGACCAAACTGCTTAGGTCATCGGTCCCTAGACTTACACACTACTTAAACTAACTCATGCTAAGTACAACACAAACACCCATGCCCGCGGGAGGACTCGAACCTCCGGCGGTTGTGGCCGAGCAGTCCGTGACTGCGCGCGGCCCTACACTAACGTTAAGAGTTCCTTAAGATTGTTGTTTTCCTTGTCAGTAAGAAATAATACTTACAGAGACAGTAATATTTTTAAATGAGCTTAATTTTTATTGACGTTGGTGAAATCGGACATGAGCTAAGAAAAGTTGGCCACTTATCTCAGAGACAGAGGAGTAAATAGCAAGGCCACTGCGGGCTTAGAAGATGTGTGAGGGGTACTGTTTTGTTGTTTGTTTTCCGGTACTGACAACTCAAGAGCCCGGGTGGCATGTAATGATCGACTGCTATGGTATAAATTCTGATACGGAAGTAACGCGGATTCGTGAATGTACATTCTAGAGAGTTCTTCATATAGTTGTAACAATTTGAAATTAAATTAAGGCCGTTGTAATAAAGCAAACTGAGAGCTGTTTTCTCAGGATGAGGCAGGATAAGGTTATGATTGTGGATGGGGCCGTAATCAGTTACTCTCGGTTGCACAACAAATACGTAAACTTTATTTAAAGAAATTAAAACTTTAAAACAATCTCTTAAAAAATCACAGTTGAATGTATGACGGCTGAAGGCCTTATCACAGAAAAAAATTTTAGGTCCGAAGGCCACCAACAATAACCTCAAACAACAAACGGCTGAAGGCCTGAATTGCCGGCCAAAGTGGCCGAGCGGTTCTAGGCGCTACAGTCTGGAACCGCGCGACCGCAACGGTAGCAGGTTGGAATCCTGCCTCGGGCATGGATGTGTGTGATGTCCTCAGGTTAGTTAGGTTTAAGTAGTTCTGAGTTCTAGGGGCTGATGACCTCAGAAGTTAAGTCCCATAGTGCCAGAGCCATTTTTTTGAAGGCCTGAATTAGAAGTCAGAAGAACAATTCCAAATAGCACATATTAAGATAAATAATTCGTTTTAAAACAAACTGTAACACGGCTGAAGGCCTTATTATAAAAGAAATTAAATTATTACTCGGCTAAAGGCCACAAACAATTTCAAATAACAAACGGCTGAAGGCCTGAATTAGAAGTCAGGAAAACAATTCCAATAACACTTTTAAAATAAATCCTTTGCTTTTTAAAACAAGTTTGCTTAATAAAACTTACTGTAACACGGCTGAAAGCTTTATCACTAAAGAAGTGAACTTATTGCTCAGCTGAAGGCCACACCAACAATAATTAGAAAATTACAAGTATCCTTAAAACAAATATCACAATCTAAGGAATCAGAACAAGCGGTTCTCAGCAAGTGTACCAAGGGTCGGCCTGGGACTATAACTCAAACATGAGGTAAGGTGAGACAGGCAACCAAGAGCTGTACTCACGTAACAGGACGGCAACACAAACTAGGGGCAGCTTAAGCGCCGACCGACCGACTAAGAAATCCGCCTAAAGTCTGATCACCGGTACAGCGATGGAATATTTTTAGGCAAGGGCGAAGAGACAGACAGCACTACGTCTTCAGAAAACACCCAAGCCCGACGGAAACACTAGAACCAAGGTAGACCTCCCAAAAAAATATGCACAGTACAATACAAGAGGCTGTCGAACTACACGTCGTGTCGGACAGCACCAACACGACGAGGAAAGGTACACTGCCGGAAAAGTACGCTAACCTCCAGGGCAGGTAACTGGGGCGTTAGCGGCCACAAGACAGAAAATACCGGTGGTTGCGCTTCACTGATAAGAATAACACTAAATTCAATGATGAATAACAAGAAAATGGCTCTGAGCACTATGGGAATTAACTTCTGAGGTCATCGGTCCCCTAGAACTTAAAACTACTTAAACCTAACTAACCTAAGGACATCACACACACCCATGCCCAAGGCAGGATTCGAACCTGCGACCGTAGCAGTCGCGCCGTTCCGAACTGAAGCGCCTAGAACCGCTCGGCCACCGGATGAATAACAAATAAAGATGGCTGGAATATTTCACCGACTCCAAACACTTCACTTGTTCCCGCCAGGCTCAGCGGCTCAGGGAGCAACAACCCACCGACCAAAGGCGAGACCTCAGGATAGTCAAGGTTGCATTAGCAGTTAACTCTTCACTCAACTTAAACGTCCAGGGTACGGTGTGCAACAAAGTCGTCGCTCTCGCAGCCACCCCTCCTCGATCCGGCGGTGGCAGCACCCCGCCACCAGCCCCAGCTTGCCCTAGCGCTGCACGGACCAGCTCGCTGCTGCGCCCCAAACCGACCTGATCCATTCGCCACTCACTCCACACAACGCGACCCTCCAAAGATAGTACCACAGTACTCGTATCGATAAGCGCTGCTACTGCCACTCAGTGGCAGGCAAGCCAACAACTTAGTGACGCAAATAATCGAATAAGAAACGAGATGGCAAACCGCAATGACAAGATGTCAAGCAATAAACGGCATGAACACGAGCCGTACGCGGCTCACAAGTGAATAGAAGAAAACTGACTTTTAAAATGTTTAGTAAACATTTGTGATCAAGTCTCTCGTTGCAAATGCATTTAAATATACTGACGGGAAAAAAATTCGCAACACCAAGGAAATGTTCGACTTACACGAAAGTTGGTAGGCGTCTATCTACATCTGAAAGATGATGTCAATTAAAATTTCGCGTCAGTTGTATAACAGTGGCGCTATTAGCGTCACTATGAGAATGCAAATCAAGTTAGCTTCAGATCAGAGTCGGTCACGGCATGCCAAACACCACGCGTGCAGTGTGTACGGGCCTTGTGCGGACCATGGCCCGGCCTGTCACTTGGCTTCGCTCGATCCTTCTCGGAAGTTCAGTTCCCGAAACAGCGCGACATTTCATTTAGCACTGCAGTGCGGCTTTTTGCGGCCGGCACTGTTCTCTGAGTTTGGCAGAATCGTTATGTCAGTGCTGTTTAACCTTTGCTATTTGTTCGTGGTGTGAAGAACGTTCAAAGGTCCAGCGGCTATTTGCATAAAAAAGGCAGTCTACCGATCGATTGTCACAATCTTTCAAAATGAATGGGATTGTCAGAAGAGAGGGATGAGAATTCTACATCTACATCTACATCTACATCTATACTCCGCGAGCCACCTTACGGTGTGTGGCGGAGGGTACTTATTGTACCACTATCTGATCCCCCCTTCCCTGCTTCATTCACGAATTGTGCGTGGGAAGAACGACTGCTTGTAAGTCTCCGTATTTGCTCTAATTTCTCGGATCTTTTCGTTGTGATCATTACGCGAGATATATGTGGGCGGTAGTAATATGTTGCCCATCTCTTCCCGGAATGTGCTCTCTCGTAATTTCGATAATAAACCTCTCCGTATTGCGTAACGCCTTTCTTGAAGTGTCCGCCACTGGAGCTTGTTCAGCATCTCCGTAACGCTCTCGCGCTGACTAAATGTCCCCATGACGAATCGCGCTGCTTTTCGCTGGATCATGTCTATCTCTTCTATTAATCCAACCTGGTAAGGGTCCCATACTGATGAGCAATACTCAAGAATCGGACGAACAAGCGTTTTGTAAGCTACTTCTTCCGTCGATGAGTCACATTTTCTTAGAATTCTTCCTATGAATCTCAACCTGGCGCCTGCTTTTCCCACTATTTGTTTTATGTGATCATTCCACTTCAGATCGCTCCGGATAGTAACTCCTAAGTATTTTACGGTCGTTACCGCTTCCAATGATTTACCACCTATGGCATAATCGTACTGGAATGGATTTCTGCCCCTATGTATGCGCATTATATTACATTTATCTACGTTTAGGGAAAGCTGCCAGCTGTCGCACCATGCATTAATCCTCTGCAGGTCCTCCTGGAGTACGTACGAGTCTTCTGATGTTGCTACTTTCTTGTAGACAACCGTGTCATCTGCAAATAGCCTCACGGAGCTACCGATGTTGTCAACTAAGTCATTTATGTATATTGTAAACAATAAAGGTCCTATCACGCTTCCCTGCGGTACTCCCGAAATTACCTCTACATCTGCAGATTTTGAACCGTTAAGAATGACATGTTGTGTTCTTTCTTCTAGGAAATCCTGAATCCAATCACAAACCTGGTCCGATATTCCGTAAGCTCGTATTTTTTTCACTAAACGTAAGTGCGGAACCGTATCAAATGCCTTCCTGAAGTCCAGGAATACGGCATCAATCTGCTCGCCAGTGTCTACGGCACTGTGAATTTCTTGGGCAAATAGGGCGAGCTGAGTTTCACATGATCTCTGTTTGCGGAATCCGTGTTGGTTATGATGAAGGAGATTTGTATTATCTAAGAACGTCATAATACGAGAACACAAAACATGTTCCATTATTCTACAACAGATTGACGTAAGCGAAATAGGCCTATAATTATTCGCATCTGATTTATGACCCTTCTTGAAAATGGGAACGACCTGCGCTTTCTTCCAGTCGCTAGGTACTTTACGTTCTTCCAGCGATCTACGATAAATTGCTGATAGAAAGGGGGCAAGTTCTCTAGCATAATCACTGTAGAATCTTAAGGGTATCTCGTCTGGTCCGGATGCTTTTCCGCTACTAAGTGATAGCAGTTGTTTTTCAATTCCGATATCGTTTATTTCAATATTTTCCATTTTGGCGTCCGTGCGACGGCTGAAGTCAGGGACCGTGTTACGATTTTCCGCAGTGAAACAGTTTCGGAACACTGAATTCAGTATTTCTGCCTTTCTTCGGTCGTCCTCTGTTTCGGTGCCATCGTGGTCAACGAGTGACTGAATAGGGGATTTAGATCCGCTTACCGATTTTACATATGACCAAAACTTTTTAGGGTTCTTGTTTAGATTGTTTGCCAATGTTTTATGTTCGAATTCGTTGAATGCTTCTCTCATTGCTCTCTTTACGCTCTTTTTCGCTTCGTTCAGCTTTTCCTTATCAGCTATGATTCGACTACTCTTAAACCTATGATGAAGCTTTCTTTGTTTCCGTAGTACCTTTCGTACATGATTGTTATACCACGGTGGATCTTTCCCCTCGCTTTGGACCTTAGTCGGTACGAACTTATCTAAGGCGTACTGGACGATGTTTCTGAATTTTTTCCATTTTTGTTCCACATCCTCTTCCTCAGAAATGAACGTTTGATGGTGGTCACTCAGATATTCTGCGATTTGTGCCCTATCACTCTTGTTAAGCAAATATATTTTCCTTCCTTTCTTGGCATTTCTTATTACACTTGTAGTCATTGATGCAACCACTGACTTATGATCACTGATACCCTCTTCTACATTCACGGAGTCGAAAAGTTCCGGTCTATTTGTTGCTATGAGGTCTAAAACGTTAGCTTCACGAGTTGGTTCTCTAACTATCTGCTCGAAGTAATTCTCGGACAAGGCAGTCAGGATAATGTCACAAGAGTCTCTGTCCCTGGCTCCAGTTCTGATTGTGTGACTATCCCATTCTATACCTGGTAGATTGAAGTCTCCCCCTATTACAATAGTATGATCACGAAACTTCTTCACGATGTTCTGCAGGTTCTCTCTGAGGCGCTCAACTACTACGGTTGCTGATGCAGGTGGTCTATAGAAGCATCCGACTATCATATCTGACCCACCTTTGATACTTAACTTAACCCAGATTATTTCACATTCGCATTCGCTAATAACTTCACTGGATATTATTGAACTCTTTACTGCTATAAATACTCCTCCACCATTGGCGTTTATCCTATCCTTGCGGTATATATTCCATTCTGTGTCTAGGATTTCGTTACTGTTCACTTCCGGTTTTAACCAACTTTCCGTTCCTAATACTATATGCGCACTATTTCCTTCAATAAGAGATACTAATTCAGGAACCTTGCCCTGGATACTACTGCAGTTTACCAATATTACGTTAACTTTTCCTGTTTTTGGTCTCTGAGGACGGACGTTCTTTATCAACGATGATAATGTCCTCTCTGGTAAGCCGTCAGGTATTTTATCGTTTCGCCCAAGGGGGAGGGGGGGTCCCTCTAACCTAAAAAACCCCCGTGTGCACGCCACACGTACTCTGCTACCCTAGTAGCTGCTTCCGGTGTGTAGTGCAGTAAGACATTGCAATTCTCAGTTATTTGCTACGAAGCAATGTTATAGAACCACGCAGAAAGAATTTAAACTTTTAGATGAGAATGAAAGAGCAAAAAATTATAGCGATCGACAGACAGGATTCATTTTTCTGCACAGCAAATTTGCAGGCATCGAGAACTTGAAGAAATTTGTGGTATGAAGAATAAAGTTTCTGACGTCACATCTGTTATTCCGTTTTCAGTTGCAACAGTTTTCAAAGGAAGTGAACAAAGAGTATGGAGACTTCATATAGTGTATTCGTATTTAATGCATTTGTTAAGTCAAGGGGATTACCTGGAACGATTTTTCGATTTAAATCTCGCTATTGATGACCCTATAAAGGAAAAACTGGAGTGCAGGAGCCGAAATTAGAACATCCGGAATGGAATTCAGACTTCGCAATTTAAGTGGACTTGACTGTACACTGCCCACAGTAAGACATTGCAAAGTAACTTCTTTCTGATTTGATGGAGATGCATTTAAAAATAAAATCGCACGTAGAAGTGACGCACACTGACAAAGACGATGCAGTTCCTTAAAATCACTGGCTTTGAAAAAAGCACAAGGTTTGAAGTACTCATTGCGGCCTTGCAGGAATTACTAGTTTTATAAAGGTTTTGAGGACACTTAATCTTACACCAGTTTTCGAGCTGTTTTCGAGACAGTTTTTTGTTTCAGTTGAAAGCATGTGCTGATGCAACTAATTGACCTGCAAGGTAATTCCAGTTTCAATTACAATTTTTTTTACGTTAAAACCGTCCAGGATGTCAACATTTCTATTCTCAGGTAGGTGCTACAAGTCTGCATAACGAGGATGGAAAGTGCTGCAATACTTTGGTCGAAATATTTGTGCGAAAGACCTTTCTTCGATTATGAAACAAAATAAGTCTCAATTACGTGGCAACTTGAGTGCGAAACTCCGTGAAATTGTCCGCGTCTGTCCGTATGCCAACAGTTTGTACCTGATGAAAGTTGTATTACGTTTCAGGGCGGCAAAAATAATTAATTAATACTGAACACTTCTTTTGTTCGTGGGCTGTGTTGTTGAGAAAATGGTTCAAATGGCTCTCAGCACTATGGGACTTATCTTCTGAGGTCATCAGTCCCCTAGAACTTAGAACTACTTAAACCTAACTAACCTAAGGACATCGCACACATTCATGCCCGAGGCAGGATTTGAACCTGGGACCGTAGCGGTCGCGCGGTTCCAGACTGTAGCGCCTAGAACCGCTCGGCCACACCGGCCGGCTGTTGTTGAGAAATGGGAAATATAAGACCAAGTAACATACAGTACGACTGTACTGCCATTTCAATGCGGCGTGTTCACTGTTCTCCCCTCTTCCCACACCTCACGCCCAGACAGCGTTGCGTGGCGGGGTTGGGGGGAGGGGAGGTGGGTGGGGGGGGAGGTACAAATGTGAAGTGAGACTCAGTGCTTTGACACTTGGGCGCGGGCATGGCCCGTGTACCGAAATATTGTCCACTTCTGCATTAAGTAACACTGTAACGGTCGTTAGCATTAGTTACCTCTGAGATTGGACGTGAAGCACGCCTTTAAGGCGACAGAGATGCAATAATCAACACCTTTCGGAGGTCGTATAGTAAAGATAAGCTGGATGTTTCTTCTGCGATATTGCAGAAAGATTGGTAGGAATGTAGCCACTGTACATGATTGCTGGCAGCCGTGGTCACGAGAATGTACTGCCACAAGAAGACCGGGCTCTGGACGGCACTACCGAGAGGAAAGACCAACGTGTTTGACTTACGGCTCTCGCGCATCGTATTGAATCTGCAGCGGCAATCTGAGCAGCAGCAGGCATCACAGTAACGCAACAAACTGTTACAAATCAGTTACTTCGAGAACAGTTCCGAGCCAGACACCCTGTAGTGTGCAATCCAATGACCCCAAACCACCGCCATTTGCGACTTCAGTGGTGTCAAGCGAGAACTCGTTTGAGGGGAGGGTGGAGGTCTGATGAAAGCTAATTCTGCCTCGGTGCCAGTGAAGGCCATGTGTTACTTAGATGGAGGCCAGTTAAGGGCCTGAAACCAACCTATTTGCTACACACACTGGATCTACACTTGGAGTTACAGTCTGCGGTGCGATTTCGTATCACAGCAGGAGCACTCTCGTGGTTATCCCACGCGCCATGACTGCAAATTTATGCGTCACTCTGGAAATTCAACCTGTTGTGCTGCCATTCGTAAACAGCATTACAGGGGATGTTTTTCCAACTAGATAACGCTCGCCCACATACCACTGTTGTAATCGAACATACTCTACAGAGCGTCGACATGTTTCCTTGCCCTACTCAATCACCAGATCTGCCTCCAATCGAGCACATATGGGAGATTATCGGATGACAACTTCAGCGTCACCCACAATCAGCATTAACCGTCCCTGTGTTGACCGACCAGGTGCAACATGCGTGGAACGCCATCTCAAAAACTGACATCCGGCAGTAGTACAACACAATTCTTGCAAGCTTGCATGCTTGCATTCAACATTCTGGCAGTTACACAGGTTATTAATGTACCAACATTTCACATTTGCGATGGCTTATCTCTCGCCCACGTTAACCTGTGATCTTGCAATGTTAATCACTTAAATATGTTACTTAGATAAACGTATTCCAGAAATTTCATTACTCTACGCTAATTATTTTTTGGTGTTCCGATTTTTTCCGTCAGTGTATAGATACAACTACTGTTTCCAGAATGAGATTTTCGCTTTGCAGCGAAGTGTGCGGCGATATGAAACTTCCTGGCAGATTAAAACTGGGTGCCGGATCGAGACTTTCACGGGCAAGTGCTCTACCATCTGAGCTACCCAAGCACGACTCAGGCCTCCTCCTCACAGCTTTACTTCTACCAATACCTCGTCTCCTACCTTCCAAACTTTACAGAAGCTCTCCTGCGAACCTTGCAGAACTAGCACTCCTGAATGAAAGGATACTGCGGAGACATGGCTGAGCCACAGCCTGGGGAATGTTTCGAGAATGAGATATTAACTCTGCAGCGGAGTGTGCACTGTGAGAACGAGAAGTGAGTCTTGCTTTGATAGCTGAGATGGTAGAGCACTTGCCTGCGAAAGGCAAAGGTCCCGAATTCGGGTCTCGGTCCGGCACACAGTTTTAATCTGCCAGGAAGTTTCATATCAACGCACAGTCCGCTGCAGAGTGAAAATCTCATTCTGGAAACATTCCCCAGGCTGTGGCTAAGCCATGTCTCCGCAATATCCTTTCTTTCAGGAGTGCTAGCTTTGCAAGGTTCGCAGGAGAGCTTCTGTAAAGTTTGGAAGGTAGGAGACGAGGTACTGGCAGAAGTAAAGCTGTGAGGAGGGGGCCTGAGTCGTGCTGGGGTAGCTCAGTTGGTAGAGCACTTGCCCGCGAAAGGCAAAGGTCCCGAGTTCGAGTCTCGGTCCGGCACACAGTTTTAATCTTCCAGGAAGTTTCACAACTACTGTTGTTAATCAGTTAGTCACCCATTCCCCCTACCATAGCTCATATATTGGTTACTCTTAACATACTAATTTTGTAGGTTACTAATTAATAATAAGATCGGTTCATATGCTGCCCGACGTGCCACCCCACAGTATCAGTATTGGCTTTTGACTAAAAAAGTTTGACGTTATCGTCCCACGTTATTATTTCTTACAGTGGTTCTTACTGTAGAATTGCGGGCTGACCTTCTAGGATTACATCGACAGTGTGTGAGCCAGCAAAACACGGTGACGGACAAAAGCAACAGTAATTCAGGCAAACAGGTAGAGATGATTGCCATGTGCTACTAGGCTACTACTGCCGATGGGCCGCGGCCGCGCATTAGGACACGTTGCGTGGCCGCTGCAGGTACGCTACCCGCCGCACACAAGTTATGAATGCAGTCAGCTGTCACGCGAGACGCTCGTTCATCCTCAGGAATGGGGAATTCTGTGTGCTCCTTGTAAGCCGTCACAAAAGAAGCTCTCTGGAAGACGACTGCATAGGAAATTGAGCTGTTCAATATTGTCACAGATGTGGTTTCCAAAATTTTCCGTATATCTTTTGTAGAACGTACACAGGATGACAAAAATTTAGCTCACTCATTGCAAATTTGTTTGAAACCGAAAAATGATAACATTGAAGGAAAGGTCCCGAACGAATGAATTTTTTTCACAGTGATATAGTGACAAAAACCATCGAAAATGCTCGCACAACTAAGGAACTAAGCACATCACAGAAAAAATTAGCCATTCCCAGGAGGCATCATGCTAACGCCGTGTAATACCGCATCTAGACTTGATCTTATTCTTATTGGTATTTATAACGTAGATTCGGGTGGCCGGATGCCCTTCCTGTCGCCCTCCCCCCCCCCCCCCCAGCCAATCCAGTACGGAATTTGTGTATACCGAGTATCTGAGTCTAATGCTATACCATGTGGAAGACTGTGGACATTTTCTAAATGTAACGCGGGCGAGACGCTGGTACCAGCCCGGTATTCGTTCAGTCGAATATGGGAAACCGCATAAAAACTACATCTGTAAGAAATAATAACGTAGGACGATAACGTCAAACTGTTTTAGTCAAAAGCCAATACTGACACTGTGGGGTGGCACGTCGGGCAGCATATGAACCGATATTATTATTAATTAGTAACCTACATAAATTACTATGTTAAGAGCAACCAATACATTAGCTATAGTAGGGTGAATGGGTGATTAACTGATTAACAACAGTAGTTGTGAACCTTCCTGGAAGATTAAAAGTGTGTGCCGGATTGAGACTCGAATTCGGGACCTTTGCCTTTCGCGGGCAAGTGCTCTACCAACTGAGCTACCCAAGCGCGACTCACGCCCCGTCCTCACAGCTTTACTTCTGCCAGTACCTCGTCTCATACCTTCCAAACTTTACAGAAGCTCTCCTGCGAACCTTGCAAAACTAGCACTCCTAAAAAAAAAGGAAATTGCGGAGACATGGCTTAGCCACAGCCTGGGGAATGTTTCCAGGATGAGATTTTCACTCTGCAGCGGACTGTGCGCTGATATGAAACTTCCTGGCAGATTAAAACTGTGTGCCGGATCGAGACTCGAATTCGGGACCTTTGCCTTTCGCGGGCAAGTGCTCTACCATCTGAGCTACCCAAGCACGGCTCACGCCCCGTCCTCACAGCGCACACTCCGCTACAGAGCGAAAATCTCATTCTGGAAACAGTAGTTGTATTTATACACTGACAGAAAAAATCGGAACACCAAAAAATAATTAGTGTAGAGTAATGAAATTTCTGGAATACGTTTGTCTAAGTAACATATTTAAGTGATTAACATTGCAAGATCATAGGTTAATGTGGGCTCGAGATAAGCCATCGCAAATGTGAAATGCTGGTACATCTAAAACCTGTATAACTGCCAGAATGTTGAATGCAAGCGTGCATGCATTGTGTTGTACAGCTGCCGGATGTCAGTTTTTGGGATAGAGTTCCATGCCTGCTGCACGTGGTCGGTCAACACAGGGACGGTTAATGCTGATTGTGGATGGCGCTGAAGTTGTCATCCGATGGTCTCCCATATGTGCTCCATTGGAGACAGATCTGGTGAACGAGTGGGCCAAGGCAACATGTCGACGCTCTGTAGAGCATTTTGGGTTACAACAGCGGTATGTGGGAGAGTGTTATCTAGTTGCGATCGTTTTAGCTATCAATCGTTTTAGCTATGCACAAAAAGGTCTGGCCTGTCAAAATAAAGAATGTTTATCGTGATGGTGCAATGAACGAGTTTTAACTGACGTGGAATATTGTTGGAAAAGGTATTTTTGCTTCATGACAGTGAGCGACCTCATACATCAGCTTGACACAGCAAGAATAGCAACGCCTTAGTGGGAAATGTATGTCATCCTCCTTACAGACCTGACTTGGCATCAAATGATTTTCATTTATACCCAAAACTTAAGGAATTCTTGGGTGGAAAACAGTTCAAAACGATGAAGACCTCAAGCAAGCGGTGAGATCCTAGCTTATATGTTTGGCGGTAGGAAAGTACAACACTGGAATTGCTAAATTTGTCCCATGATGCAATAAGTGCTTGAAAGTTATGGCGACTGCATAGAAAATTAGAGTGAGGTACCGTAGCTTCGTAAATAATGTTTTGTGCTGATATCTTTCAATTTTATTTAGCTGTGTTCTTAACTTTCTGAGCCACCCTCGTACTCATGACTCGTCCGGCAGACTCATTAGCCGTGAAGTATTGGTATGCGACCGCTTTTTGCCAGAATGTGTGTTTTCAGGCTGAGATTTAATCAGTTGATCGACGAAGAGGTGAGAGGCGGGGGAGGCGGAGGAAGGGGAGACGAAAACGGCGGAGCTCCATTCCAACCTCAAAAATAGTGAGGCAAGATCAGAGCAGCGAAACGCAATAGGCTTAAGTTAGTCAGTTCTCTAATAATACTGATGAAAAAACGCAACTTTGTGGTGTCAGAGTAACCATTGCAGGTGTCAAGCGACTATTTAGCATAGCGGACTATTAACGCTACCTGCCTCGAAGGAAAAGAAAAAAATTGGCCAGTACAAGTAGGACTCACACACTGAGGGTTCCGTACAAACTTAATTGTGTATGTAGACAGTTCATCCACTCCGAGAATCAAGCATCTCGAAGATTTTTTCCTGTTATCGACATCGATACTGGCAAGATATCGGTACCAGGGACCCCAAGGCTTCGAGAATGTTTGAATTTCAAGTTTGAAGTGGCATAAAAAATGACGAAAGAAATAATTTTTTTCGTGTTGTGTAAAAAACTAGGATTTTTACTTTACGTGTACAGTAGAAACTTCTTTCTTGCCATATTTCATGATTCTAGACCAATGGGAAGTACCCTTATAGGTTTTGATATGAGGCTGGTCCCGGCTGAGCTTCGAGTCCTCCCTTGGGCATGGGTGTGTGTGTGTGGCTGAAAATGGCTCTGAGCACTATGGGACTAACTTCTGAGGTCAGCAGGCTCCTAGAACTACTTAAACATAACTAACCGAAGGACATCACACACATCCAGCCCGAGGCAGGATTTGAACCTGCGACCGTAGCGGTCGCGCGGTTCCAGATTGTCACGCCTAGAACCGCTCGGCCACTCCGGCCGGCTGTGTGTGTTTGTCCTTAGGATAATTTAGGTTAAGTAGTGTGTAAGGTTAGGGACTGATGACCTTAGCAATTAAGTCCCATAAGATTTCACACACATTTGAACATCTTATAGGTATTGATAAGTGAGTCTGCCAGTATCAAAATATGTGACAAAAATGGCTTCATCTTTTGATTGCACTGACGTAGAAGCTAACCTCTCAGTATGTGATATAAATTTCGACATGATGTACCTGTTTGTTCCTGAGAAAAAGGGTCGTAACAGACAGATGGAGAGGCAGGTAGTCGGATAACAAATGACAAAAATTTTTTTTTTCGTGTGATAGTATTATAAATTAATAATTTTCGGATTTTTTCTATGATTGTAGTATGAAACGTTGCTTATTGGTAAATTTCATGATTCTGGGTCAATGGGAAATGCGCTGTAGGTTTTGATAAATGGGTTTCCGAGTATCAAAATATGTGACGCTAATGGCCGTATCTTTTGATTGCATTGACTTAGAAGCTAACGTTCAGTATACAGCAAGGGTACCATTGACGTTAATATGTGACATAAATTTCAGCTTGATGCTGAGGAAGAGGGGTCTTAACAGATGGACTGACAGACAACGTGATAACAAAAGAGGAAAAAAAGTTTTTCGTGTGATATAATGACAAATTGACAATTTACTGATGTTTTCCTTTGGTTGTAGTGTAAAACCTTACTTTCCGTCAAATTTTGTGATTCTGGATCAACGGAGTACCCTGTAGATTTTGATGACTGAGTTTACGAGCATTAAAATACGCTACATAAATGGCCTTATATTTTCGTTGCATTGACTTAGAAGCTTCAAGGGACTACAGACTTTGATATTGACATAAATTTCAAATTACTAATTACAAAAAGGGCTTATCACAGTCAGACAGAGAGATAGACGGACAACTAAGTGATCCTATGACAGTTTCGTTTTTACCGACTATGCTACAGAACCCTAAAAAAATGAAAATTCAGTTGGTCGTAAAAGAAATATTAAGGCTGGCGAAAGTGAACCGAGAACTGTACTTTTTAATAACTAATCTTTTGCCTGACTAGTAAGATAAGACACAATGGAGATCTTACACAAATAACGATTTTTAAAGGCAACAATAAATTCTCAACAAGGATAAAAATAAAACTCCACTTAGATACACACACAAAACAGCGTAAATTGGCAGGTGTGTGCAATATTAATTCCTACGAGCATGAATATTCTGGTACTGGCTCACAGAACATTGAAAAAATTGTTAAATCTTTAAATAAACATTTTGACTAAAAGTTTTCAAAGTGATGTACACACCGAAAGGCGCAACAGAAATTTGGTAGCTACTCCGAAAGATTCTGTGACAACCTTATATGGGTTTACAAAACCAGAGAAGATTCCCAGGCCGAGATACAATCATAAACATTTTATTTTGATGACCGTAGGTTTAATGATTCACAACCAAGGGTCGCAAAGGCAGCATATTAGCAGGACTAGCTGAACATAAATAAATGATCTTCTTCGTCGATAATTGATAATGAATAATTGTCTCCTATAGCGCGTGTCAATTACACTAACTTTGACGATGGAAAGTGTCTAACAATACAAGTCTAAGTCCAGACGAACCCAATCTGGCACGACAGTCCTCGAACGCAATCACAAAAATCAATAGCAATCGGCGGATACCAAGTCCTGCTGCTCAGAATTCTCGGAATGCTAATGTCATCGAGTTGGAGGTTCATATATGCTGCTCGTTGTGGCTGCAGAGGTGTAACTTCCAAACTTGGTGTGATAGTTGAAGCCATTGACGCGTAGTTTAGATCCACTGAACTGCCTGTACCAGCGAACTGAAGTGCCTGCTAGCGGTTGTGCGCTGTCTTAAATACTTGCCTGGCTGACAGATACCACTTCCATGCTTGGTGGAAACATGATTGGCCAACGCTGCCTGTTGGCGAAACGGACCCCACTCTTTCTTGTGATGTCCGCAGAGTTCCTCATAACAACGTGGTAACAACTGGCCTGTTGCGGTCGCCCAAATGTTGTTTTCGTGCAGCCCTGGCGAGGTCACGTTGTAGGTGGGAGCTAGAACTTCTGCAACCCGCTGGCCACGTGCGTATTATTGGTAGGTGGTGTTACAGGCGATATTCTGAGATATAATAGAGTCAATCTTTTTAATGAGGTGTGTCACATTCCAAGTAGCAATGACAGGCGTGCAGACAAGCGTTTTCTTTACGTATACTCTCACTTTATCACTGGTGTATCGCCTCTCAGCCAAAGCTGAAGTGCTATTGTCCATTCTATTATGGAATACGAACATTTTTATTATGAAATACAAAATAGTTATAAACTGAAATTACTATAACCTTAATAGAAAGATCACAAACAAAAACCGGTACTCACAGCTTCAGATACAACTTTCTTCTGTTATCAATTACCATACATCAATGTCGCTGCGCACAAGACAACGTTGTCAAGTTAAGCATGAATTGCCTCATTACAAATTTTCTTTGTTGTTGTTGTTGTTGTGGTCTTCAGTCCTGAGACTGGTTTGATGCAGCTCTCCATGCTAATCTATTCTGTGCAAGCTCCTTCATCTCCCAGTACCTACTGCAACCTACATCCTTCTGAATCTGCTTAGTGTATTCATCTCTTGGTCTCCCTCTACGATTTTTACCCTCCCCGCTGCCCTCTAATACTAAATTTGTGATCCCTTGATGCCTCCGGACATGTCCTACCAACCGATCCCTTCCTCTAGTCAAGTTGTGCCACAAACTTCTCTTCTCCCCAATCCTATTCAATACCTCCTCATTAGTTATGTGATCTACCCATCTAATCTTCAGCATTCTTCTGTAGCACCACATTTCAAAAGCTTCTATTCTCTTCTTGTCCAAACTATTTATCGTCCATGTTTCACTTCCATACATGGCTACACTCCATACAAATACTTTCAGAAATGACTTCCTGACATTTAAATCTATACTCGATGTTAACAAATTTCTCTTCTTCAGAAACACTTTCCGTGCCATTGCCAGTCTACATTTTATATCCTCTCTACTTCGACCATCATCAGTTATTTTACTCCCCAAATAGCAAAACTCCTTTACTACTTTAAGTGTCTCATTTCCTAATCTAATTCCCTCAGCATCAGCCGACTTAATTAGACTACATTCCATTATCCTCGTTTTGCTTTTGTTGATGTTCATCTTATATCCTCCTTTCAATACACTGTCCATTCCCTTCAACTGCTCTTCCGAGTCCTTTGCTGTCTCTGACAGAACTACAATGTCATTTCGCTCCCTGTATTTTACCCATGCCATCTTTAGAATTTGAAAGAGAGTATTCCAGTCAACATTGTCAAAAGGTTTCTCTAAGTCTACAAATTTTCTTTACCAAAATATATTTTACATGAAAGGAAGTTTTACATAATTGCACCGATAAAATTGTTCAGTCATAAGCACTTAAAATAAATGTTATTGATTCTTGATTTTGAAAAACTGTCTTTAAAATGTATCACGTGAATACAAATATTTCTTCCGACCTCTCCGAAAAGAGTGCTAGAGCTACTGTGACCGACATTTTTAAAAGAAAATAAGGGATATACTTATATCCTTGACAAAAAAATAATGGAAATCAAGAGAACAGCAAAATTTCATGGAAAATCAAAGCAGTATTTGTAAAAAGAAACTATTTAATTGCACATCGCAAATACTTAGACATATTTTGCAACAGATTTTGCCTCGGTCGATAGTTTTATATAATTTTTTAGCAAATTGAAAGACTTCACTGCATGAATAAGGAGAAGTCATGGCAACTTTCATTTCACATTTGATTAGGTTCGTACTACTTCTATTCCTTACATCTGTCCACTTATTATTCAAGATGGGCCCACAGAGTCCGAAGTGCTTCGTGTGGTTCAATAGAACATGATAATTTACAACCGAAGGTGTTAGTACTCAGCAGGCTGTTATCGAATAGTCACGTCCACAGTTGCAAAATGTAGATAAAACTAGACTAAGTATTAGAGTTCCTATATGCGAATCTTCGTTATCTAATTCACTATGGAGAATTAATTAATTTGGCAAGGAGCAATACGGGAAGCAATACTACATAGTACATCTACCAATACCACGTTCGCCGAAGAATCGTTGTAAAAAGATGTGCAGTTTGACTTCAGATGAGGACGATTTATTGCGTACATACGTTAACCCGCTTACCATCATAACTTGTTAATGTCCTATATCTACAATCATAAAACGCAAGCTAGAGTACCGTGCATGACGGAGGGTACTCTTGACCTGATCGTAATAAGCAAAATGAGATTTGTTGGTCGCAGGCCACTTCCAGGTCCTTATAGGTACGTGGAAGCACTCAGCTCGGGCACCACATTAAGACAAATTACAGACTCGGCTGCAGTCGACGCGTTAATGACCGTGCGGCAGAAAGGGCGGAATGGATTAATTCCCGTGCAATGCACGCACCCTAACGTAAATCGACACAGTCATTAGCGCACTGTCCCATCAGATGCTCTGCCGTGTTTTCTACGGCAACGTGATTCCTCTTCGAATCACTGTGCAGTGCACAGCGTAGGGTACTTTCTATTGTAAATAAGAGTATATTCAGGTTTCTTCCCGTTCCATTCATCGAAGGGTTGTTTATTTGCCTCAGTACGATGTCTTATCTGCTTTATGTAATTGGCACGTTCTCTATGCAGACGCGTACCGAAGTGAACCCTCAACTACCGCCCCCCCCCCCCCCCTCCCTCTCCCTTGTATCCCGTAAAACTACATTTCTGCAATTTTTTTGAATTTAGTTTTTGCAAATTATATTATTTTATGCGTAGGTTTAAAAAAAGATAAGTATTATTACTTAAGGGGGGGGGGGGGGCTCTACTCATGTTTGAAAGTTAAATTTTCTTACATTAACGGTACATAAATGTGATAGTAAAATATACAAACTAAATTTTCTATAATATTAATACACAGAAGTATGTAAGTACCTCAAGAATACTTTCTGCAAAAATTTATTGATGTTAGTTAATATTTAGAATAAAAAAGTTGCTACTGCAGTTAAAAAAACAAACTTACATGAAAATGGGTTTTAAAGTTATATTAAAATCGAATGCTAGTACATGACAAATACCCATTAAAATTCACCAGCATGTCTGTTTTCCCTTCCTAATCGAGTAACGCTTCTTCTTCTTGTAATTTCAAAACCAGGGTAGCATTTTTCTTGAAATTTTCCTTCTCGACGCAGCATCTTATGGACTGCCTGATCCGTCGTCGATCTCTAGATAAACAGATCTTCTTCTGGAAAGGTGATAAAGGAGTGCTTTGGCTCCTGTTTTCTTCAGTCTTAAAACATTTCATGCTGAACTGAGAAACAGCTTCTGCAAGTCCCCTTTTTATGACATTGCATAAATTTTGGTCTGCGTTTTCCGTCTTGCCGTCAGCGCATCTTATCATTAGTGCATCAGATGCACGTCTCCAGTAGACAGGTACTCTCTTGACCACTCTGGCAGCAGACAGTGTCCCACGGCCTCTCGCACAGTCCATATTTCAAATATTTCTGAGACTTTCTTGAAATTCGAATACAGCCAAATCATTTTGCGATCTAGGAGTAAGCACTTCAAAGGCGTGAAATAAACATTTTAAAAAAATCCAGGCTTTAGGATTTAGTTTCTCCTTAAATAACTATATTGCTGAAAAATATTGCACACTACATATTACACATGGCTTGGTAGTAAGTAAATAACAGATTGTATAGATTTTCTAAAAGAAATTGAAAAGTAAACAAAATAATATCTTACTATTTTTGGCAGCTAATGAACATTCCTTGTAGTATGATACATGGTACAGAACAGATTTTATTTTCTCTACTTAAATTATTAATGGTGCAATAACAGTGAGTAAGTATCAGTAATAAAAGGAAAAGTATGAACGAATATAGTTGTATACAGGCACAACTGCCAACAAATCCCGTAATATTATCAACCCGCCACAGAAGGTTTACCCTATAATCATTTTTTTTTATTTACACTGCGAATCGCACCAACTGAGCCCCCAAAACTATTGCTGGAGGGGCAGTTAATTACGTGTCCCCCCTACCTGTTTTGCTTGCGTCCTCCACCGCCGCGTCTCGTTGCAGTCCTCAGCCGGCAGAAATCTCAAGCCTTCGATCAAACAGAATATTTCCTTCAGTGCATGCTCGCCGACAATAGCGAAGTAGCAGCATGATCTCCGGAGATGAACATAAGCGATCTCTGCAGGTAGCAGCTGTGTGAAGTAGGTGCACTTTTGCCACGTAAACCGTTCTAGCGACATACGTCTATACAGTAGTAGTAGTTTGTTTATAATGCTACTGCTACATCTACATCTACATGGATACTCTGCAAATCACATTTAAGTGCCTGGCGAAGGGTTCATCGAACCATCTTCACAAATATCTATTGTTCCAATCCCGTATAGCGCGTGGAAAGAACGAACACCTATATCTCCCCGTACGAGCTCTGATTTCCCTTATTTTATCGTGGTGATCGTTTCTCCCTATGTAGGTCGGTGTCAACAAAATATTTTTTAAGTCCGGGGAGAAAGATGGTGACTGGAATTTCGTGAGAAGATTCCGTCGCAACGAAAAATGCCTTTCTTTTAATGATGTCCAGCTCAAATCCTGTATCATTTCTGTGACTCTCTCTACCATATTTCGCGATCATACAAAACGTGCTGCCCTTCTTTGAACTTTTTCGATGTACGCCGTCAGTCCTATCTGGTAAGGATCCCACACCGTGCAGCAGTATTCTAAAAGACGGCGGACAAGCGTAGTGTAGGCAGTCTCCTTAGAAGATCTGTAACATTTTCCAACTATCCTGCCAACAAAACGCAGTCTTTGGTTAGCCTTCCCCACAATATTTACTATGTGTTCCTTCCAATTTAAGTTGTTCGTAATTGTAATACCTAGGTACTTACTTGAATTTACGGCTTTTAGATTACATTGATTTATCGTGTAACCGAAGTTTAACGGATTCCTTTTAGCACTCATGTGGATGACCTCACACTTTTCGTTATCTAGGGTCAACTGCCAGTTTTCGCACCATTCAGATATCTTTTCTAAATCGTTTTGCAATTTATTTTGATCTTCTGATGACTTTATTAGTCGATAAACGACAGCGTCATCTGCAAACAGCCTAAAACGGCTGCTCAGATTGTCTCCCAAATCGTTTATATAGTTAAGGAACAGCAAAGGGCCTATAATACTACCTTGGGGAACGCCAGGAATCACTTCTGTTTTACTCGATGACTTTCCGTCAATTACTACGAAGTGTGACCTCTGACAGGAAATCACAAATCCAGTCACATAACTGAGACGATATTCCATAATCACGCAGTTTCACTACAAGCCGCTTGTTTGGTAGAGTGTCAAAAGCCTTCCGCAAATCCAGAAATACGGAATCGATCTGAAATCCCTTGTCAATAGCACTCAACACTTCATGTGAATAAAGAGCTAGTTTTGTTTCACAGGAATGGTGTTTTCTAAACCCATGTTGACTGTGTGTCAATAGACAGTTTTCTTCGAGGTGATTCATAATGTTTGAACACAATATATGTTCCATAATACTGCTGCATATCCACGTTAACGACATGTGCCTGTAATTTAGTGGCTTACTCCTACTACCTTTCTTGAATACTGGTGTGACCAGTGCAACTTTCCAGTCTTTCGGTACGGATCTTTTGTCAAGCGAACGGTTGTATATTTTTCTCTTATTTTTGGAGGATTTGAGTATTACAACATTCAGTCTCGCTACGACAACCCTGTATTCACTAATCCCTGTATCGGTTTTGATGCTGGTTATTAACTCAGGATTAGTTGTTGCTAAGAGGTCAAGTGTGTTTTCACATCTGTTTAGTATTCGTGTGGGCTCATGAACTAGCTGCTCGAAATCATTTTCAGAGAATGCGTTTAGCACAATTTCGGATGATATTTTATGCATACCTCCGGAATTAAACATTTATTTTCGCCAACAAATCGAGGGTAAATTAAAGTCACGACCAACTATCATCATATGCTGCCAATAATTTGTTCATTAAATGAAGTGTGGCAGCAGCAGATTGAGAGAACACCTATCATATAGGCACACAGTTATAGACAGCGACAGTGACACAGGTACCTCGAGAGTTTGTTTGTTTACGTACAACATGCTCCATTACACAGTATTTGTAATACTACATGAATGTATTTTGTCTGTGTTTGTTTGTCTGCGTGTGTGTGTATGTGTGTGTGTGTGTGTGTGTGTGTGTGTGTGTGTGTGTGTGTGTTAGTGCAGTGCAAATGTTTGTGTTGTATGATAATGATGGGGTGAAACCGGTGCCTGCACATAACCTACTCCTCGCGAGTAGCACCAAGGAGACCGCCATGCTTAACGTCCCCATCCAACGGACGCATCACCATCAACACTGTCACACGCCGTCACTAAATGAGGCTCTGCGGAGAGGTGTGGCATTTAAAAGAAGAAGTTGGCTTAAAGTCTGGTGATCAGGTACTTTACGGCACCACCTCTCCTGTCCTTACCGACCAAATACTGGCAGTGCTGTACGCAGCACACAGTGCTATAAAAAGTGTTCTATCCTCCTGTATTTAGCGTTTTCTTAAGTGCAACACCTGTACCACATCCTAACCACGAAAAACACCCTCATACCGTAACCCAACCTCCTCTCTACTTCACGGTTCTCACTACACAATATGGCAGCTAACGTTCTGCAGTCATTCGTAAAATCCAGACCCTACCATCGGATTTCACAAGATATACGCCATTCGTCACTCCAAATCACCCGTTCCCAGCCCTCCACAGTCCAGTGACGACGCTCAAGAGTCACTTAGCATTGACTACAGAAACGTTTGGGTTATGAGGAGCTGCTCGCTCATTGTATCCCATTCTCTTTAGTTCCCTACTAACAGTCACTGTGTCAGCCGGTCTCCTAGTAGCACTTTGGAATTCACGTGTGATTCTTTCTGCTGAACTCCCGCAATTTTTTTACAACTACAATCCACAATGTTCAATGGTTCCAGTCCGTGTTTACATGAGGTATGCCTGGTCTTGGATCAACTGCTGTGATTGCCGCTGGTAACCTTTCGCGGTATAAGGTCGTGGTCCACGAAACTCTTCTGTTCCTAACGTTTCGTCCAAAAATGCACAGGACGTCTTCAGAGGCGTTGCTCCTCCGGGGGCCTTCCTGAAAGGTTTACCAGCAGCAAAGTCATCCAGTCGTGAAATCCTTCATTCTATCATCAGCTGTGGTTGTTCCCTCGTATTTCCACTTGACAAACACATCACTAACAGTCGGCCGGGTAGCTTTAAATGAATTTAAATGTCTTTGATGGATTTGTTACTCTAGTGACATCCAGTTTGTAGTCCACTTCCGAAGTCACTGATGTCTCCTTACAGACCCATGTTGTTGTTATTGTTTCTCTATCGACAACAGAATACTTCCCGCCCCCCTTTTATACCAGCTGGTGCGCCACACCCGATATCTGGTGGTCAGTTACATAGGGGTCTCTGGATACTTTAGACCAGATAGTCTATATTAGACAAGACGCCATAGAAATGTTGTTGATTTCAGCGTGCCAGTGACAGTTCCCATTGTGTCGTTTAGCTGGGCACAAACTTGTTGAGTGCTTCCAGCCCTGACAGGACGCACACAGTAGCGATTGTGAAGCTGTACGAGAAGTATCGAGTCAATATTTTGATAATGTTCCTTTCAGTTTTAATCTTCTGTCTGTTGTTTCATGATCTTTATCACTCGTAGAGAGCTGTCAAGCATTACCTTAAAGTTACACATTGATCAGCCAGAACATTATCACCACCCACCTAATAGCCGGTATGTTTACTGTCACGGACAACAATGGCGACACGTCGTGACATGGAAATAGTGAGGCCTTGGAGGGAGTTGGCACCACATCTACACTCACAAATCGCCAAATTCCTGGGGGGACAATGAGCTCTGACTCCACGTTTAATCACAACCCAGATGCGCTCGATCGGGTTCAGGTTTGGCAAGTTGGGGGGCTAGCACAACAATTGGAACTCCCCACTGCGGTCCTCGAACGACTCCATCACTCTCCTTGCCCTGTGACATGGCGCGTTAACTTGCTGAAAAATGCCACTGCCGTCGGGAAACATGTTTGTCATGATGGGTTGTACGTGGCCTGCAGCCAGTGTACTATACTCCTTGGCCCTCATGACGCCTTGCACGAGCTCCACTGGGCCCATGGATGCACACGTGAACGTTCCCCAGAGCATAATGGAGCCGCCGCCAGTTTGTCTTCGTCCTGCAATACAGATGTGATGGAGTTGTTCCCTGGAAGGCAACAGATTTCCACCCTCCCATTGGCATGATGAAGAAGGTATCGGGATTCATCAGACCATGCAACGCTCTATCACTGCACCGATGTCCAATGCCGATGGTTGCGGTTGGTACACTGTGTGTTGAGACACGCTTGTACTCTGCCCATCACAAAAATCTGATGTTAGTTCCGCCACAGTTGGCCGCCTGTCCTATTTTAGCGGTCTGCCGAGCCTACGATGTCCTACATCAGCAATGACGTGTGCCGCCCAATCCCATGACGTCTGGACATGGTTTCACGTCGGTTTCGCCATGTCTCGAAGACACTCACCACAGCTCTCCTTGAAGTTGCAGTTTCCGGATTGCTCGTGCCAAGCCTCAGGGCCATCAAAATCTGTCCTCGGTCAGACTCAGATAGATCGCGCGCCTTCTCCATTCTACTCTCGGACAACATGCTCACTGATACTACATGCATCGTGGGTGGGTCTGACTAGCAGTCATTCCTCGTCAGATGACGCTACTATCGCCTGGACGGGTTCACACCGATAGCAGGTCGGTGGTCATAATGTTCTGGCTTATTGGTGTATGTTAATTTCAATAGACGGTGAAACGCCGGCATCATCTACAAACAATATAAGAGGACTGCTCAGATCGTCTCATTCATTTAGTTTTACACGGATCAAAACCAGCAAAGGAACTATCAGACACCTTTGGAGACGGCAAATACGGGAGTTGGAACTTTAATAGTGGCAACTATTTGTTTATAGCTCGTACAAAATAGATACGTGTTGCAAAGTTTTATTGACCTTCAAAGCAGTCACGAGCAGTACGTATAACCCGTTGCCAGCGGTGTGGAAATCGTATGATGCCCTCAGCAGTGCCAGTTGTGTTGCCAGTTCGAGCGGCATGGTCTATTCCCACGAATTTGTAGCAGATCTGAATCGAATGCCGTGAAGTGTTTCATCCATTTTAGAAATGGAGTGGAACTCACGAGCGCTTAAGTCAGGGGAGTGCAGTAAGTCGTACAGCACTTAGAAGCCCTATCAGTCAAACAAATCAGTAACAGCTTGCACTGTACGTGCTTGAGCATTGTCCTGCAAAATGATGGACAGGTCCTGCAGGAAGTGTCATCACTTCTGTCTCCAAGCTGCTCGTGGGTTGTGTCCCGAACATCAACAGGAAGCTGTTACTGATTTGTTCGACTGGTGGAGCTGCTAAGTCCTATACCACCTACTGCACTCCCCTGACTTAAGCCTTCGTGAGTTCAACTCGATTTCTAAATTGGAGCCGGCCGCGGTGGCTGAGCGGTTCTAGGCGCTTAGTCCGGAACCGCACGACTGCTACGGTCGCAGGTTCGAATCCTGCCTCGGGCATGGATGTGTGTGATGTCCTTAGGTTAGTTAGGTTTAAGTAGTTCTAAGTTCTAGCAGACTGATGACCACAGATGTTAAGTCCCATAGTGCTCAGAGACATTTTTCTAAATTGGATGAAAAACGTCACGGCATTCGCTTCAGAACAGCTACAAATTTGTCGGGCAATAGACCGCGCCGATCGAACTGTCAACACAATTGGCACCTACGACTTCCACATCGCTGACAACGGGTTATACACAATGCTGGGGACTACTCTGAAGATCAGTAAAACTTTGAAATACGTAGTTTGTACGAGCTATAAATAAATACTTGCCACTATTAAAGTTCCAACCCTTGTACAGCTCGGGTTTCGATAGACGTGTTCCTGTCGTCTCCTACATGGGGCTTACTGGAAAATCTCTGACAGGAAATCACCAATCCAGTCGCTTAGGTGCGCAGTTTAATTAGAATGAGCGTATGGCATCGTTGGCGTAGAGGCCCCATCCGGGGAAGTTCGGCCGCCAAGTGCCAGTCTTATTTCAGTCGACGCCACATTGAGAGACTTGCACGCCGGTGATGAGGAGGAAATGATGATGAAGACAATACAACACCTAGTCCCCGAGCGGAGAAAACCTACAACCCGGCCGGGAATCGAACCCGGGCCCGCTTGCATGGGAGGCGAGCACGTTACTACCCACCTAACAAGGGAACTTCCCCATCGCACCCCCCTCAGATTTAGATATAAGATGGCACAGTGGATAGGCCTTGAAAAACTGAACACAGATCAATCGAGAAAACAGGAAGACGTTGTATGGAACTATGAAAAAAATAAGCAAAATGTACAAACTGAGTAGTCCATGCGCAAGATAGGCAACATCCAGGATAATGTGAGCTCAGGAGCGCCGTGGTCCCGTGGTTAGCATGAGCAGCTGCGGAATGAGAGGTCCGTGGTTCAAGTCTTCCCTTGAGTGAAAAGTTTAATTTTTTATTTTCAGACAATTATCAAAGTTCAGGCACTCACACACAATCAACTTCACTCTCCAAAATTCCAGTACATGTTCAGATTTGCTTGGACATATGCAGGATTTGACGGTCTACACACGGAAAAATTTGAAAACATTAGAAACATATGTTTTGACAGAGCACAGGGAAAACTGTGCGACTGTGAAACTGTTGCATTCATTTGTTGCAGTTTATGTGACAAACTCTTATGTTTTCATCACTTTTTTGGGAGTGATTATCACATCCACAAGAAAATCTAAATCGGGCAAGGTAGAAGAATCTTTTTACCCATTCGCCAAGTGTACAAGTTAGGTGGGTCGACAACATATACCTGTCATGTGACGCACATGCCGTCACCAGTGTCGTATAGAATATATCAGAGGTGTTTTCCTGTGGAGGAATCGGTTCACCTATGACCTTGCGATCAAATGCTTTCGGTTCCCATTGGATAGGCACGTCCTTTCGTCTACTAATCGCACGGCTTTGCAGTGCGGTCGCAAAACACAGACACTACACTTATTACAGTGAACAGCGACGTCAATGAACGAACAGACAGATCATAACTTTGCGAAAATAAAAAAAGTAAACTTCTCACTCCAGGGAGGACTTGAACCAAGGACCTTTCGTTCCGCAGCTGCTCACGCTAACCACGGGACCACGGCGCTCCTGTGCTCACACACTCTTTGATGTTGCGTATGTTGCATATGGACTACTCAGTTTGTATATTTTGCTTAATTTTTTCTTAGTTCCAACAGCTTCTTCCTGTTTTCTCGATTGATCTGTGTTCAGTTTTTCAAGGCCTATCCACTGTGCCAACTTATAACTAAATCTGAGGGGGGTGCGATGGGGAGGTTCCCTTGTAAGAAGGCGGACCAGCTTAATTAGAATCTGCGGCGTCAGAAGCTTGTCAGATCGCACAGCACTATGCTCACCAGCAAATGTTCTGTATATTCAAAACAGAGAGCACGAAATTTAGTGTGCGGACCATGTTTGTTAGCCCGGCAGAGTTAACTGACGGTGACGCGCGTTTTTAGGGGACTCTGCGATACAGACTACTGCAGTAACTAGCAGTCGGTAGCCGGTCATGTAGTGAAGCGTGTTTTAGCGCAGTGTAGTGACACAGAGCAGGACGCGGGAAGCACATAGCGTACAGAGATGCCATCAGTCACAGTTAAAAGCCTCCAGGGACGGGTGCAGGGAAAACACGCTTCGGCACTCTACCTCTGCTGGAACTGGGCCACTAAGTCATCGCAAGCGCGCCAACACACACACACACAAAAGGACGTGGACAGTCTTGTTGTATCCAGTTTAGTCAACTTGAAATACGAGGCGACGAGAATTTATTTAGTTATTTATGCATTTATCTTACCACACTTGTTTTCCTGAACCATCAGTGGGATAAGTCAGGGATGCAAAATACACGAATTATTTACGGATTAATGGAAAAACTGGTAGAAGCCGACCTCGGTGAAGATCAGTCCCAGTTTCATAGAAATCGACAAATATGAAAAATTGACCCTGTGACTCATCTTAGAAGACAGACTGAATAAAGGCATGTCTATATTTATGGCATTTACAGATTTAGAGAAAACTTTTCATATTGTTGAAATTCTGAAGGTAGCAAGGATAAAATACAGTTAGGGAAAGGTTATCCACGACTTATACACAAACCAAATTGTCGTTATGAAAGTAGAAGGGCATGATTGAGAAGGGGCGGGAGAGGGGCGAGGGTGGGGGACGAACGCAGAGTAGTAGCCTATCCCCAGTGTTAATTCGATCTACACGTTAAGCAAGGAGCGAAGGAAAGGGAATTAAATTTCAAGGGAAAAATAAGAACTTTGGGGTCTTCCGAAGACATTGTAATTTTGTCAGAGGCGGCAAAAGACTTGGAAGCTCATCTGAATGGGGGGATAATATATTGGAAAGTGTTTATGATATTAATGTCAACAAATGTAAAACAAACGTGACAGAATGTAGCCGCATTGTACAGTGTCGGGCAAATGAAGGTGTACCGGACGAGTGGATACCATTGGACGTGAATCCATGCATACAACAACATCCTGTGACGCGCACACTACACGTACGCCCGTCCCGTGATCCACACCGGTGTAGGTTGTAGTGCGGGCTGTCAGTGTAAGTGCAGCAGTGAAAATGGACGATGGAACTCACAGTGGAGCAGCGGGTTTGATTGTGGAAAGGTATGTGACAACTAAGTCGTGGAAACGGAGTGGTTAGATGTATGCTGAAAAGTTTGATGGTGTCAAAGTGCCAGCAAAGAGTACCATGCAATACTTACTCCGAAAATGGCGGCAGACAGGATCTGTTCTGAGTATCACGGTATAACTGTATATGGGTGGATGGGTGTATGGATGTATGGGGTCACTTATCACGGGATAATTATATATTTTTATTTTATAATTATATTGTATGATTTTGGTTGGAGTGTCTTTAAATGTTTTGGTTAGCATGAGACTTTTAACTAACTTATATAGCGATAACACTAGTGCAGTCATCGGCTGTCCTGAAGTACGTACGATATAATATGTTTTAAACATAACCCGCGACTAACCGCCTTCTAACAAATAGTTTGCGTGAGCGCTGCTATTTAGAAAATAAGATATGCGCATTCTTACGCAAACTGTAATTATTAATATGGGTCTCAGGGGCTACCGGTTATTTATGTACCAAATTTCACAAAGATTAACTGAGATATTACGGAGCTTATTGAATGGAATGATTTTCAATATTTCTTGTTCATTATTTGCAAGGCAAAACTGGAAAGAATCTCATTTGCCGTTAAGCGGCCAAAATGAAACATACTGAACTCATTCAGTGCTGTGAATTTTAATAAACGAAATACATCACTACTCTTTTTAACTTTGAAATTAATGAAAGGTCAAAATTGAGAATGTTGCTAGGGAAGAAGAGCTCCCCGCAACTCGAACTTCTGAAAAAACTTTGTTAATTATAGTTAATGTTTACTATCATGAGAGGTGCCCACTAAGTCAATAATATACACTTTCTAATAACAAGTTCTATTATATTTTGCAAAAATACAGAAAAACTTGCATTAATTATTATCCAGCGCTTCAATGGCGGCCTACCTCTAGATAAAACAAAAACAGGAGTGAACTCCATCAAAAGCATTTCTTTGATCTTCATGGCCTATGTTACACATAGATTATACAAAAAACTGCGTTTTTTTAATTAAATCGATATCTGTGTTTTTATAATAATAATTTACGATCTTCACTATTTGTTATACATCGCGCAGACGTTCTTAGTCTTTAGATAATTTATGGTTCACATGTCGCGTAACAAAAACTTCTTTTCCCTTTCTCCAAACGTCCATTTATGTGACGTACCGTCACATGAGCAAGTCAAAAAAAACATTCCGAAACGTGCCTGAACACCAAACAATGTCGCTGCAGTTCACCCTACATCAACCCGGCGCCTGACGCAAGAGACCAGCACATCACGTCGATCATGCTGACGAATATTGCACCTGGACCTGCACATGCACCCATACCGACAGTCTGTTGCTCATGCAGCATAGCCGGTCCGTGTGCGATTACTTTGTGTGGGGAGCCCTCAAGTCTAAAAGTGTATCGCAACAACCCTCATAGTCTTCAAGAACTGCAGCAGAACTTTTCGGATGAGGCTGAAGCAATTCCAGCAGTCCAGCTTCGATCCGCCTTCAGCAACTTGCTGACTAGGGCCGGATGAATGGTGGTCACTTTCAACATCTGGCACAGTCGAGTTCGTATGGTATTTCCTTTCCTCTGCTGTGTTTCTTTGCACCCTGGAATTCTGTTCTCTGGGCCACTTTTAATTGCCCCATCCTGTATTAGATGATGCTAAGGGACAATGTTGGGAAATGAAACACTGATAATAGGAGACGAGTTTTGCTACTTGGGTAGTAAAATAGCTGACAATGGTATAAGCAGAGAGGAGAAAAAATGCAGACTGTCAACACCAACAAATGCGTGTATGAATAAGAGAAATGTTTTAAGGTCCAACATAGAAAAATGGAAATGATCGTGCGGCGTCAGTGGCCGGGAGTTCCCAGGCGGGAAGTTCGGCCGCCAAGTGCAGATCTTATTGAGTGCGACGCCACATTGGGCGACTTGCGCGTCGACAATGGGCATGATATGATGATGAGAACAGCACAACACCCAGTCCCTGAGGGGAAAAAATCTCCTGACCCAGCCGGGAATCGAACCCGGGCCCAGAGTGTGGCATTCCAACAAGCTGACCACTTTTTTTTTCATTTTGTTCGTTATGGTTCGTTGTATTTTGTAGTAGCGGACGTCACATGACATCCGTTCAAGCTCGTTGTTGATCCTTTCACTCAGTTTTTTTTATTACAGAGGCCGGCCAGCTCTCTGACCGAACACGCTGGGCTACCATTCAGTTAATGGGACGGACGATCTAACATAAATTTAAGTCTTAGAAACTGTTTTCTGAGAGTACTGGTCTGCACTATAGCCTTATACGAAAGAAAACATGGACAGTGAAGGGTACAAACAAGAAGAAAATAGAAGCTTTTGAAATGTGACTGGTCTGCACTATAGCCTTATACGGAAGAAAACATGGACAGTGAAGGGTACAAACAAGAAGAAAATAGAAGCTTTTGAAATGTGATGCTACAGAAAAAAACTGTATATTAGATGGGTAGATTAGATAACTTATGAAGGGGTACTAAATGTAATCACGGAAAAAACAAATTAATTGTACAACTTAGCTAAAAGAAGGGATACGTTGATAGGAGACAATCTGAGGAATCAAGAAACAGTTAATTTCGTAATGGGAGGAAGGATGGGGTGGGGGGGGGGGGGGGAAGGGGGAAAGTATGAGAGGTGAAAATTTTAGAGGGAGCCCGCAGGTCAATGTAATTAGGTTGTAATTATGAAGAGATTTCTACGGTATAGACTAGTGTGGGGACTGCATCAAATCATACTGCAGACTGAAGACCACAACATTAGCAAGAAACATTTATTTGACCTGACAAGATTAGAGGTTTCAGGCCCTGTCTTACATCTAATTAGAGGTGCTTAGGGTGTTGACACCGCAATGGGCATAATAAAACAGCAGCACATAATAGTAATAATAGTAATAGTAAGGAGAAGAAGAAGATTTGATTGTGGATGGCCAGTGGAACTCTTAAAAAACAAACAGAAGAAATGATTTTGTTAACGCAGGGACTAGTCATCAGAACGAAGTTGTAAAAGCGGGATTGAGAGATCAGCAGAAGATGCGTCGTTCAGACGTTGCATAGAATCTGGTGAAACAGTCGACCTCATCCTGAGCTATTGCCAAGCATTTGATATACTGAAACTGCTACTCAACACAGACGTAATGTCGTCGTGCATTTGATGTACTGAAACTGGTAACAGAACATCAACTACTTGTGGCAAAGAACTTGGGTGACAATAAACCAGAATAAGTGGTCGAAAATGAACATACTGGACAATCATTAGGACAAAATAATCCGGACATCAGAATCGTCGATAAAGAGGACATATGCATTGTCACCACTCCTATTCCGGGCGACAGTACGACGATCGACGAAAACAATTACTGCAAAAGCTTACAAGATATCACTACCTGAAAATTGGACTTGAGGGGCTCTGGCGTAAACCAGTACGACTGGTCCCAGTACTTCTTGGCACAGTGTGTGTAGTGTCAAAAGATCTGAATGAGCACTTGTAAAACTTTGGTAGCCATAATGTATCCATCTGCCTACTACACAAAACGAGTTAGCTTCGATCTCTGAGCATCATACATCATAACATCACGGAGTCTTAGCCGTTTGGAAAGTGTGTGAGCGGCAATACAATACGAAATACGACACTGTGATCTCCTATGTTGTGTTTACTGCTGTCTTTTATCTCAGTAATAATAATAACAGTTGCTATCCTAACGAATATACTGATACAGTAATGTCAATCTCATTAACATAGTGATTTTATGAAATTTATATATGACAAAATGTTCTTGTCGATAAGAGCAATGACGTACTAACCGAAGTTGCATAGCAGTGATACAGAGGAAATCAAATCTAGAAAAGAAACGGAGCGAGTCGAGAAATAATATTGAGAAGTAGTAGGTTCATTGTTGTTGGTGATATGGAAGTGGAATAAAATACGAAATAAATAGGGATGAGTGACGTGACATTATGAGAAACCAGATAGTGGAGAGAGAGACTGTGTTTTTACAGCTCGCAACGGCTATCCAACTGAGCGAGAAATGCAGGTATAGCCCGGTAGTGGCCGGCGCGCAGTGACCAGTTTTCGTCCAAAGCGCTGGACGAATTCATTCTTTTGTTCGGAAGGGGAGGCCGACAAGAGTTTTCCACCCTTCACCCAGTCAACGATGACATAATCAAATCGCACGCCCTGCAGTCTTGCTCAAACCAGTGTACAAAAACTATTCGGCAAAAAAAAAAAATCATTTTTGCTTTACTTATAGCTTTATATGTCAGATTCATGATGATATGCTCATCATTTCGTTAATGGTCATAGTTATTGTGATGTTTACGTGGAAGTAAGAGACTGCGCGAAATTTAGAAAAGTGTGCAATTAAAAACGGAGGTCGCTATGATTTTGAGTTTGATGCATTTTACATAATATCTTTGTTGCGTGTGAAATTTTGCTAGTGTATTGAATGTTTCTTTAGACTTGGGTAGAGGTATCTATCTGTCACCATTCTCAAAAAAACTGATCCGATGTAGCACATTCGTTTGCGATCGCGTCGCGCCAGCGATAAAGCCAGAGTTAAATATCTACAACATTCCTCATATTTCGCAAACAGTTTTAGATATCGAAATGAGATTTTGGCAAACGATAGCACACAAAGAAGAGAGTATTTTACCTAATCGTTTTTATGTACAACTTCACTATCTACGATGTTATTTCAATAACTACAGACTTTTTCGATGAAAGAATGTAATTTTAATGGCCATCGATAGTTGGTGTAATGAGAAATGCTACGGGTTTTGGAACAACATTAGTGAAGACATTACAGGTTTTTTTTTTTTTGTACCGAGGATGTGGTTTTTTCATAAGCTAGTGACCTTACTTTTCCTCAGTTACTTACTTAACAAACTTAATAAACAACTGTTTTAGCCGAGCGGTCTAAGGGCGCTGCAGTCATGGACTGTGCGGCTGGTCCCGGCGGAGGTTCGAGTCCTCCCTCGGGCATGGGTGTGTGTGTGTTTGTCCTTAGGGTAATTTAGGTTAAGTAGTGTGTCAGCTTAGGGACTGATGACCCTAGCAGTTGAGTCCCATAAGATTTCACAAACACTTGAACTTGAAACAACTGTTTCAGAATTCTCTCGCAACTGTGTCTGCACAACACGTTAGGGAGGTGAGACTGCGTAAACTCCGCTGTGTTTTTGCAAAAGAGGCAAATTCTAACATACCAACCAGAGAAATGCGTAGGTTTTACTCAACATTCGCAACTCATGATGCTTCTCTGAAAGTTACAAATGGCTAACAAGTCAGGCGAAAATAAATCGCTGTATTTTCGACGGAATTCTTTTTAGATACCAATGAAAGCAGAGGTAACAGCAGATCTTTTTGAATGTCGACCAGGCAAGTGTGAGCGTGGAGGGACCCCACTTAATATTTAAAAAAATGTGGGCGTAGGCTTCAATATAGAGCAGCACTTCCCCTCTAGCGCTCGGCATTTCTCTTCCAACGCCTGCCCATAACCCTCACCACTACCGCTCTCCCCATGTCTGCGCATCTGCCGGCCACAGCTTGGCATTCTGCGCGAACTATAAGCTGATGGCTGAGCGATCGATGTGGGATTTTTCCTGAGGCCAGGGTGTGAGTGCTGAATGAAGGATACTGACGACTCAGTGATGGCTAAGGTGAACAAAATGACAGATAAATATTATATTTCAATGAAACTGCAGTATAAACCCTAAAGCCATGTCAGTGTCATCGTAACTGCTGTCTGCTTCACATCTGCTGTGCAGCAAGCTACGTTAATTTAAGTATTAACTGTATTTTTCTTACTTGTCACTTCTTCCGTGTGTTTTTGCTTTTCGGAAGCTTTAATTGTCGAGTGCTAGTAATAGTGTTCCATAGATTTCGTGTTTGTTTTGCTGCCTCGGAGTGTAGCGGCAGTAGGGAGTCCGGTGCGTCGCATGGTACACCCCAGGTGTTACATGCTTCACCCACGCTCCCTGCTGTCGAGACGTCTTCGCGGGTACCGGGCGCGGTTGGACCACCCTCTCCCCAATGGGAGTGGCGGGTTCAACGGCGTTTGCGGCGCACGAGGCGGAGGGTCAATGTGGAGGCTGGCCGTGTGACTTCGCCCGCTCTGCCTGTGAATGGACATGTGGCCGCTCCTTCAGCAAGTTTCGAGCAGGCACACGGAGGGAGGGGTTTATTAGTGATTCGGAGCTACAAGGTTAGGCGGGTTATGGAGCCCCTTAGGGAAATAGCGGAAAGGTCGGGGAAGAAGGCCAGTGTTCACTCTGTCTGCTTGCAGGGGGGTCTCATCCGAGATGTGGAGGAGGCCCTGCCGGCGGCGATAGAGAGTACTGGGTGCACCTGACTGCAAATTGTTGCTCATGTCGGCACCAATGACTCCTGCCATCTGGGTTCAGAGGTCATCCTCAGTTCATACAGGCGGTTGGCGGTGTTGGCGAAGGCGGAAAGCCTCGCTCGCGGGGTGGAATCTGAGCTAACAATTTGTAGTATCGTTCCCAGAACCGATCGCGCTCCTCTGGTTTGGAGCCGAGTGGAAGGCTTAAACCAGAGGCTCAGACGATTCTGCGAAGATCTGGGGTGCAAATTTCTCGACCTCCGCTATCGGGTGGAGAAATGTAGGGTCCCCCTGAGTAGCTGAGGCGTGCACTACACAGGAAGCGGCTACAAGGGTGGCGGAGTACGTGTGGAGTGCACGTGTCGGTTTTTTAGGTTAGAGAATTCCCTCCCTAGGCCCGTCAAGACACCTCCTGAGACACGACAAGGTAGTAGTAGGCAAAACGCAACAGGGAATAACAGTATTAATATGGTAATAGTAAACTGCAGGAGCGTCTGCAGAAAGGTCCCAGAACTGCTCTCATTAATAAACGGTCACAATGCCCACATAGTACTAGGGACAGAAATTGGCTAAACTCAGATTGGAATTTATACCGCAGAGACAGGCTGGACAATGAAGGGGGAGGCGTGTTTATAGCGATAAAAAGTGCTATAGTATCGAAGGAAATTGACGGAGATCCGAAATGTGAAATAATTTGGGTGAAGGTCACGGTTAAAGCAGGCTCAAACATGGTAATTGGAAGTCTCTATAGGCCCCCTGGCTCAGCAACTGTTGTGACAGAGCACCTGAAGGAAAATTTGGAAAATATTTCGAGTAAGTTTCCCAACCATGTTATAGTTCTGGGTGGAGATTTAATTTGCCGGATATAGACTGGGAGCTTCTGGAGTTTCATTGTTAAAAGAAGAGTGCAAATTACAGGCCATCAATTAAGACGTAAAGGACTCCTGAACACAATCATACAGGGATACGTCGAGGGAAAAAGACCAAGAGGAAGACCACGATTGAGGTACATGGATCAAATCGTGAAAGATGTGGGATGTAACACCTATAAAGAAATGAAGAGAAAAGCTGAAAGACGCACAGAATGGAGACAAACTGCCATTGTAGCTGTTGCAAACCAATCCTTGGATTGACCACTACAGAAGAAGAAGACTGGGAGACTCAAACGTTTATAACGGGTGGCAGGGACAAAGAATCCAGTGAATTTTTTTAAGTGCATTATCTGAAAATTACCTTGAACAGTTAAACAGAGAACCGACTCGTGACGATAACATATTATACCTTCTGATGACAAACAGACCCGAACTATTTGAAACAGTTAACGCAGAACAGGGAATCAGCGATCATAAAGCGGCTACTGCATCGATGATTTCAGCCGTAAATAGAAATATTAAAAAAGGTGGGAAGATTATTCTGTTTAGCAAAAGTGACAAAAAGCAGATTACAGAGTACCTGACGGCTCAACACAAAAGTTTTGTCTGAGGATCAGTTTTGTTTGAGGATCAGTGGACAAAGTTCAAAACCATCGTACAATATGCATTAGATGAGTATGTGCCAAGCAAGATCGTAAAAGATGGAAAAGAGCCACTTTTGTACAACAACCGTGTTAGAAAACTGCTGCGGAAGCAAAGGGAACTTCACACAGCAAACATAAACATAGCCAAAGCCTTGCAGACAAACAAAAATTACACAAAGCGAAATGTAGTGTGAGGAGGGCTATGAGAGAGGCGTTCAATGAATTCGAAAGTAAAGTTCTATGTACTGACTTGGCAAAAAATTCTAGGAAATTCTGGTCTTATGTCAAAGCGGTATGTGGATCAAAACAAAATGTCCAGACACTCTGTGACCAAAATGGTACTTAAGCGGAGGAGGACAGACTAAAGGCCGAAATACTAAATGTCTTTTTCCAAAGCTGTTTCACAGAGGAAGACTGCACTGTAGTTCCTTCTCTAGATTGTCGCACAGATGACAAAATGGTAGATAGCGAAATAGGTGATAGAGGGATAGAAAAACATTTGAAATCGCTCAAAAGAGGAAAGGTCGCTGGACCTGATGGGATACCAGATCGATTTTACACAGAGTACGCGAAGGAACTTGCCCCCTTTCTTGCACCGGTGCACCGTAGGTCTCTAGAAGAGCGTAGCGTTCCGAAGGATTGGAGAAGGGCACAGGTCATCCCCGTTTTCGAGAAGGGACGTCGAACAGATGTGCAGAACAATATACCTATATCTCTAACGTCGATCAGTTGTGGAATTTTGGAACACGTATTATGTTCAAATATAATGACTTTTCTGGAGACTAGAAATCTACTCTGTAGGAATCAGCATGGGTTTCGAAAAAGACGATCGTGTGAAACCCAGCTCGCGCTATTCGTCCACGAGACTCAGAGGGCCATAGACACGGGTTCCCAGGTAGATGCCGTGTTTCTTTACTTCCGCAAGGCGTTCGATACAGTTCCTCACAGTCGTTTAACGAACAAAGTAAGAGCATATAGACTATCAGACCAATTGTGTGATTGGATCGAAGAGTTCCTAGATAACAGAACGCAGCGTGTCATTCTCAATGGAGAGAAGTCTTCCGAAGTAAGAGTGATTTCAGGTGTGCCGCAGGGGAGTGTCGTAGGACCGTAGCTGTTCACAATATACATAAATGACCTTGTGGATAACATCTGAAGTTCACTGAAACTTTTTGCGGATGATGCTGTGGTATATCGACAGGTTGTAACAATGGAAAATTGTGCTGAAATGCAGGAGGATCTGCAGCGAGTTGACGCATGGTGTAGGGAATGGCAATTGAATCTCAATGTAGACAAGCGTAATGTGCTACGAATACATAGAAAGAAAGATCCTTTATCATTTAGCTACAATATAGCAGGTTAGCAACTGGAAGCAGTTAATTCCATAAATTATCTGGGAGTACGCATTAGGAGTGATTTAAAATGGAATGATCATATAAAGTTGATGGTCGGTAAAGCGGATGCCAGACTGAGATTCATTGGAAGAATCCTAAGGAAATGCAATCCGAGAACAAAGGAAGTAGGTTACAGTACACTTGTTCGCCCACTGCTTGAATATTGCTCACCAGTGTGGGATCCGTACCAGATAGGGCTGACAGAAGAGATGGAGAAGATCCAACGGAGAGCAGCGAGCTTCGTTACAGGATCATTTGGTAGTCGCGAAAGCGTTAGGGAGATGATAAACTCCAGTGGCAGACTTTGCAGGAGAGACGCTCAGTAGCTCGGTACGAGCTTTTGTTGAAGTTTCGAGAACGTTCCTTCACTGAGGAGTCAGGCAGTATATTGGTCCCTCCTACGTATATCTCGCGAAGAGACCACGAGGATAAAATCAGAGAGATTAGAGCCCACACAGAGGCATACCGACAATCTTTCTTTCCACGTACAATACGAGACTGGAATAGAATGGAGAACCGATAGAGGTACTCAAAGTACCCTCCGCCACACACCGTCAGGTGGCTTGCGGAGTATGAAGGTAGATGTAGATGTAGACCATGGTACAGAAAAAACTGAGTGCCCCAGAGAAATAGTGCTAATGAGACGAATTCACTGCAACTTCAACCATAGTTCTAGGGATAAATATATGAAATGTGGAACTTTTTCATTGCTATTGATCATAAAAACTAATAACAACTGAACCACTGAAGCAATATGATCATATGAAGGATTCAATGGAAGCTAATGACGTCAGCAACATTACAACAAGCTACTTTCACTTCAGGCGTTGTCTAAAGAATTATAGAGGAGTTAATTAAAAGTCTACATGCAAATATGCCAATACTACAACTCCTCCATTGTGACTAGTAAAATGGAGTCACCATGAATGTGTCAGACCGTAATCTCGTATTTCTCGTGGATGATTACCCAGCATTTGCTATATCATATTTATTTATGATTTTATGTAAATTTTATCACACTGAAAAACGATATGGGCATGCTTCATTTTGTAGTAGTATCTTAACATGTCTGTACCAAATTTCAAAGACGGTCGTTACTCAAATGTGTCTAACTCGTGTAGGGGTACCATTGTCGATATAAGTAATCGAGCATAAACATCTACCTCCGGTGGGTATTACATCGCTGTCCTTCTAGAAGGTTCCAGTACGCAACGGTTCGCGCCTATGGGCGGGGGTCCCTCCGTTAGACCGCGTACACTACTCAGACAGACGCGGAAGAAGCAGTTCAGTCTGGGACGAGTGGCCAATGATGGCGTCAGGGTACGGCCGAGTGTCGGAACGGTTTACGTTAATTTGAAGAAATATCCGCACGATTAAGGTTTTGAGGACTTCTGTGAACGTAGGAGGTAATTCTGCAATTGTGGAAGAAGTTTTGTCAAGTTATTTGCAAGGAATCGAAAGTTATAAGTGGAAATTAAATCTCCAAAACTACATTAACGAAGTGATCGTTGATATTATGGGATTTGTAAGAAGTTATAATGTGCGTTAGTAAGTTAGTTCAACCTTTCAGAAAGACTTCTCAAGATAAATTTTACGTTCTCGCTAGACGGAGTGAGTGGTCTGAATTTAGGTATGTGTCGAATTAGAGACCGTTTACTTACCTCAAGAATTAATAAACTGTTTCCATAGAGCTACTTTTGTCATTTGAAAATATCATTAAATATAGATCCGTATGAGCTTAGGAAGCAGTACGTAGATTGACTTCAGTCACATGGAAAATTCGACAGCCACCTCGTATTTGGGTGTAATGGATAACCCCTCTTCTCTCAATTGTCCGCTAGCCTAAAGAACTAATAAATAACAAAGAGGGTGGTTACAGTTGGATTCAGTAGTGTGTGACGTGACAAAGTATTTGAGGGTGGGCAGTAGGGTGCGGTGTCTTTCTGAGGGCTCTTTGTGCGTTGATCGGTCTTCGTTGGTGAATCTCTCTAGTGGCTGAGAGGCCGAGCAGCAGCGTGAGTTACATATTATAAATTTATCTTATATTTGGGATAATTTTGTCAGTGCGAGTTAAATACTTTAACGTTTTTGTTGAGCAGTAATGTCAGATACGCCAGAACCGAGCGAGGTGGCGCAGTGGTTAGCATACTGGACTCGCATTCGGGAGGAGGACGGTTCAATCCCGCGTCCGGCCATCCTGATTCAGGTTTCCCATGTTTTACCTAAATCACTGCAGTCAAATGCCGGGATGGTTTCTTTGAAAGGGCACGGCCGACTTCCTTCCCCATTCTTCCGTAATCGGAAGAGACCGATGACTGCCGGCCGCGGTGGCCGTGCGGTTCTAGGCGCTGCAGTCTGGAACCGCGTGACCGCTACGGTCGCAGGTTTGAATCCTGCCTCGGACATGGATGTGTGTGATGTCCTTAGGTTAGTTAGGTGTAAGTAGTTCTAAATTCTAGGGGACTGATGACCTAAGATGTTAAGTCCCATAGTGCTCAGAGCCATTTGAACCATTTTTTGAAGGCCGATGACCTCGCAGTTTGATCGTACGACATCCGCAAATTATTGATAAATAGGTTTTATCTTTTTGTAATCGACCAACTATGTGGGTTCGCTTAAATTGTATATGTGTAAGCATTGTTTAAAGGAGATTTATTTACTTTAAACAATAGCCCTTTGATTTCGTCAACATTGATGACACTACGAGGTTTACCGAATGATTTACTTATTTATATACACCTATACATTTAATTCGAATAATGAACGAGAGTTGGAACTTCAATAGTGGCCACTATTTATTTACAGCTCGTACAAAATAGATACGTGTTTCAAAATCTTACTGACCTTCGAAGTAGTCACCAGCATTGTGTATAACCCGTCGTCAGCGATGTGGAAGCCGTAGGATACTCTTAGCAGTGCCAGTTGTGTTGGCAGTTCGAGCGGCGCGGCCTATTGCCCGCCGAATTTGTAGCAGTTCTGAAGCGAATACCGTGATATGTTTCATCCATTTAGAAATCGAGTTGATCTCACGAGCGCTTAGGTCAGGGAAGTGCAGTAGGTGGAATAGCACTTAGCAGCCCCATCAGTCCAACAAATCAGTAACAGTTTGCACTGTACGTGCTTGAGCATTGTCCTGCAAAATGATGGTCAGATCTTGCGGAAATTGTCATCACTTCTGTCTCTATGCTGTTCATTTTTGGAAAGCAACCTACGACCAGCGCCGCTCGAACTGTCAACACAACTGGCACTGCTAAGAGTATCCTACGACTTCCACACCGCTAGCAACGGGTTAGACACAATGCTGGTGACTACTTTGAAGGTCAGTAAGACTTTGAAACCCGTATTTACTTTGTACGAGCTGTAAATAAATAGTTGCCACTATTAAAGTTCCAACCCTCGTATATTATTCGAATTAAATGGTGGTGCACACTCGAGTCATCTGACAATGACTCAAATCAACAAATTACTCACACCTACAGCAGGCTATAAAACTACCAGTGCGCTCGGACTGGTATTCTGGTAAGAATGAGTGAAATGCTGCGACGCTGGTGGACTGAAGAAAGACAGCTGGGATATATCGAAGTGAATTCACTATTCTGTAAACAGATAAGGATTTAATTTCATCCTGAATGCAGCGACGTTTAAATCAGATACAGTGTGGTGAATGTTACAGACTCATAAGGCTGAACTGGAGAAAGAAATGGAGAAAGATTTAGTGCTATGCTCAGGTAGAGCCAAATACTGGACGTATCAGTTAATGTATTACACCTACGGATAGTGATAGACATTTGATATGCGAGAATAGATACTGAGGAAACCAGTGACTAAGAAATCAACGAAGAAACTAAGTGCGTGAAAAATCGCTGCCTGTGTCAGATCGATAAAAAGATAACATTCATTTTCACAGTGACGGTAAAAAGGAGGAAAGGGAGAAGAAGGGGTTTCAATAGAAGTCAATGAGAAGCATAGAAGAGAGAATTATGATTGTGTAAATTACAAATTACCGCCACGAAATTATCTTTGTCGGAGCTTGTTGTTGGCTCTGGCTCTGAGCACTATGCGACTTAACTTCTGAGGTCATCAGTCGCCTAGAACTTAGAACTAATTAAACCTCACTAACCTAAGGACATCACACACATCCATGCCCGAAGCAGGATTCGAACCTGCGACCGTAGCGGTCGCTCGGCTCCAGACTGTAGCGCCCAGAACCGCACGGTCACTCCGGCCGGCGCTTGTTGTTGTTGTGGTCTTCAGTCCTGAGACTGGTTTGATGCAGCTCTCCATGCTACTCTATCTTGTGCAAGCTTCTTCATCTCCCAGTACCTACTGCAACCTAAATCCTTCTGAATCTCCTTAGTGTATTCATCTATTGGTCTCCCTCTACGATTTTTACCCTCCACGCTGCCCTCCAATACTAAATTGGTGATCCCTTGATGCCTCAGAACATGTCCTACCAACCGATGCCTTCTTGTAGTCACGTTGTGCCACAAACTTCTGTTCTCTCCAATCCTATTCAATACCTCCTCATTAGTTATGTGATCTACCCATCTAATCTTCATCATTCTTCTGTAGCACCACATTTCAAAAGCTTCTATTCTCTTCTTGTCCAAACTATTTATCGTCCGTGTTTCACTTCCATACATGGCTACACTCCATACAAATACTTTCAGAAACGACTTCCTGACACTTAAATCTATACTCTATGTTATCAAATTTCTCTTCTTCAGAAACGCTTTCCTTGCCATTGCCAGTCTACATTTTATATCCTCTCTACTTCGACCGTCATCAGTTATTTTGCTCCCCAAATAGCAAAACTCCTTTACTACTTTAAGTGTCTCATTTCCTAATCTAACTGCCCCAGCATCACTCGACTTAATTCGACTACATTCCATTATCCTCGTTTTGCTTTTGTTGATGTTCATCTTATATCCTCCTTTCAAGACATTGTCCACTCCGTTCAACAGCTCTCCCAAGTCCTTTGCTGTCTCTGACAGAATTACAATGCCATCGGCGAACCTCAATGTTTTTAATTCTTCTCCATGGATTTTAATACCTACTCCGAATTTTTCTTTTGTTTCCTTCACTGCTTGCTCAATATACAGATTGAATAACATCGGGGAGAGACTACAACCCTGTCTCACTCCCTTCCCATCCACTGCTTCCCTTTCATGTCCCTCGACTCTTATAATTGCCATCTGGTTTCTGTACAAATTGTAAATAGCCTTTTGCTCCCTGTATTTTACCCCTGCCACCTTCAGAATTTGAAAGAGAGTAGTCCAGTCAACATTGTCAAAATCTTTCTCTAAGTCTAGAAATGCTAGAAACGTAGCTTTGCCCTTCCTTAATCTAGCTTCTAAGGTAAGTCGTATGGTCAGTATTGCCTCACGTGTTCCAACATTTCTACGGAATCCAAACTGATCTTCCCCAAGGTCGGCTTCTACTAGTTTTTCCATTCATCTGTAAAGAATTCGCGTTAGTATTTTGCAGCTGTGACTTATTAAACTGATAGTTCGGTAATTTTCACATCTGTCAACACCTGCTTTCTTTGGGATTGGAATTATTATATTCTTCTTGAAGTGTGAGGGTATTTCGCCTGTTTCATACATCTTGCTCCCAGATGGTAGAGTTTTGTCAGACTGGCTCTCCCAAGGCCGTCAGTAGTTCTAATGGAATTTTGTCTACTCCCAGGGCCTTGTTTCGACTCAGGTCTTTCAGTGCTCTGTCAAACGCTTCACGAAGTATCGTATCTCCCATTTCATCTTCATCTACATCCTCTTCCATTTCCAGAATATTGTCCTCAAGTACATCGCCCTTGTATAGACCCTCTATGTACTCCTTCCACCTTTCTGCTTTCCCTTCTTTGCTTAGAACTGGGTTTCCATCTGAGCTCTTGATGTTCATGCAAGTGGTTCTCTTATCTCCAAAGGTCTCTTTAATTTTCCTGTAGGCAGTATCTATCTTACCCCTAGTGAGATAAGCCTCTACATCCTTACATTTGTCCTCTAGCCATCCAAGCTTAGCCATTTTGCACTTCCTGTCTATCTCATTTTTGAGACGTTTGTATTCCTTTTTGCCTGCTTCATTTACTGCATTTTTATATTTTCTCCTTTCATCAATTAAATTCAATATATCTTCTGTTACCCAAGGATTTCTACTAGCCCTCGTCCTTTTACCTACTTGATCCTCTGCTGCCTTCACTACTTCATCCCTCAGAGCTACCCATTCTTCTTCTACTGTATTTCTTTCCCCCATTCCTGTCAATTGTTCCCTTATGCTCTCCCTGAAACTCTGTACAACCTCTGGTTTAGTCAGTTTATCCAGGTCCCATCTCCTTAAATTCCCACCTTTCTGCAGTTTCTTCAGTTTTAATCTACAGATCATAACCAATAGATTGTGGTCAGAGTCCACATTTGCCCCTAGAAGCCCGCATCTCGTGGTCGTGCGGTAGCGTTCTCGCTTCCCACGCCCGGGTTCCCGGGTTCGTTTCCCGGCGGGGTCAGGGATTTTCTCTGCCTCGTGATGGCTGGGTGTTGTGTGATGTCCTTAGGTTAGTTAGGTTTAAGTAGTTCTAAGTTCTAGGGGACTGATGACCATAGATGTTAAGTCCCATAGTGCTCAGAGCCATTTGAACCATTTTTTGCCCCTAGAAATGTCTTACAATTTAAAACCTGGTTCCTAAATCTCTGTCTTACCATTATATAATCTATCTGAAACCTGTCAGTATCGCCAGGCTTCTTCCATGTATACAACCTTCTTTTGTGATTCTTGGACCAAGTGTTAGCTATGATTAAGTTGTGCTCTGTGCAAAATTCTACCAGGCGGCTTCCTCTTTCATTTCTTAGCCCCAATCCATATTCACCTACTACGTTTCCTTCTCTCCCTTTTCCTACTACCGAATTCCAGTCACCCATGACTATTAAATTTTCGCCACCGTTCACTATCTGAATAATTTCTTTTATTTCATCATTCATTTCTTCAATTTCTTCATCTGCGGAGCTAGTTGGCATATAGACTTGTACCACTGTAGTAGGCGTGGGCTTTGTATCTATCTTTGCCACAATGCGTTCACTATGCTGTTTGTTGTAGCTTACCCGCATTCCTGTTTTCCTATTCATTATTAAACCTACTCCTGCATTACCCCTATTTGATTTTGTGTCTATAACCCTGTAGTCACCTGACCAGAAGTCTTGTTCCTCCTGCCGCCGAACTTCACTAATTCCCATTATATCTAACTTTAACCTATCCATTTCCCTTTTCAAATTTTCTAACCTACCTGCCCGATTAAGGGATCTGACATACCACGCTCCGATCCGTAGAAAGCCAGTTTTGTTTCTCCTGATAACGACATCCTCTTGAGTAGTCCCCGCCCGGAGATCCGAATGGGGGACTATTTTACCTCCGGAATATTTTACCCAAGAGGACGCCATCATCATTTAACCATAAAGTAAAGCTGCATGCCCTCGGGAAAAATTACGGCCGTAGTTTCCCCTTGCTTTCAGCCGTTCGCAGTACCAACACAGCAAAGCCGTTTTGGTTATTGTTACAAGACCAGATCAGTCAATCATCCAGACTGTTGCCCTTGCAACTACTGAAAAGGCCGCTGCCCCTCTTCAGAAACCACACGCTGAGGCACGCAAGCTTCCCCACCAACGGCAATGCAATGTCCATGGTTCATGGGGGGGGGGGGGGGGGTCGGAGCTTATACACCTATAAATGAGATGAGATGAGTGCTAGAGAGAATACTCGCCCACAAAGAAAGAATTTTAATGGGAGATTGTAATGGAGGAATATGGATGACCACCGACAATGGATTAGATATATTTTAGGCACTGGCCTTGAAAATTTTAAATGGTTCCTTCCCTTACAAGCAGATCCATACGTATGCATGAGACAGTCCTTCCAGAAATATCAGATCAATAATAGATTATATTATTCAAAATAAAAATTGCAGCATAAAAAAGTGGTGTTAGAGTGTACATGGGTGCAATTCAGACCACTTCTTGTTAAATGCAAATCTGGTAGCAACACCTAAGCGGCAAAGATAAATTAAATACGTAAATATTCCTACGAGAACAATGGATACTATGAAATATAATTTAGATAGTCTAAAACAAGAGCATGTAAATTACTTTATAAATTACGGTTAGTAAGCAAAGTGGAGCATATGTAGCATATGTATCAAGCAGTTAAAAAGTGCGTACATGAAGCAGCGTTTGGAACACTGGGGCAGCCAAAACAACAGGTAAAGCTTCCCCCCCCCCCCCCCTCACGATGGTAGACTCGAAGCATTCAAGAAAAAGTACAGAAGTGAAAAAGGACACATACAAAAGAAAAAATGAGGATGCATGGAAAGGGCACAAAAATGGCGGCAGCATGGAAAATACTTGTAGGGTTGAGGAAAGAGGTATAACAAAGAGTAAACATGCCATTATCAGTCTGAAATGCGGGGAAGCATTTTAAAGGCCCAGTGAGGCCTTTAGAATAACAAAAGGACTGAAACGAGGATGTTGTCTCTCTTCCACACCCTTTAATACATATGTGCAGAAGGCACTGGATCTCTGGCGTAGAAGGTACATGAGAATCGGATTGAAGTAGGGAAACAGTGTTTGTATACACCATTCTACGCTGTTGATCAGGTCCTTACGGAGAGGGGGGGAAGTAACTTGGAGAATGGGGGACATCAAATCAAAGCCTGTAAAGAGTTTAAGTGTCTAGATAGTATTCGATCACATGGGAAAATGTGACAGATAATCCAAAAATTAAATCCTGGTTCTCCAAAATGAGTTTAAAGTTTAAAATGCGATTACACAGATCGATAGTGGAACCAGTAACAAGTTGTGGGAGACAGGGTTGGGAACTCACTCAAAGAAATAAAGAGACATAGAGCCTTAGAAATAGACCACTTGAGGTTGAGCATATAGAATTTACCGACTTGATCCCGTGAGAAATTAGGAAATAAGAGAAATGACGCAGACTCATTATAGTATTAAGGACAGAACAGAAAAAAGACAGCTAGGATGGTTAGGACATGTCAAAAGAATGGAAGAAGACAAATGACAAAAGATAGCTCTTTCATGGCACTCTCCTTGAAGAAAAAGAAGAGGAAAACCACAAAAAGGGTGGCTTAGGAGTTTCCAGGAAACAATGAGGAGAAGAGGAATAGAAGAGTATGAGGAAAAATAGCTAGATCGAGGCGGTTTTTCGACAGAGATACCAGATGTGGCGACAGCTGTATGAAGCCCACGACAAGAAGTAGTATACGGTCACATCCAGTCCAACTGAGCATACGAAGGACTGACGAGATCAGACAAGAAAATGTTACACAGACATCTTACGCAAGCAAACATGGATAACTCGATTAATGATTCAGCAGGACTAAAGACTGGATACAGCCCAGTACAGTAGTGCAAGTATATATGTGTATTAACTCTACAGAGTGGAAAAATATATGATGAGCTAAAATAAATAATTCGTTACCCTAAGGGCAACGTAAAATAAAATGGTTTGGAGACTCGAATTTTATAATAGGAAAAGAAGGAGAAGGGAGAATTGGTCGCGGAAAAGTAATGCAAGGTGATACTACATGGCATAATTTCGTACAGAGCAAAATTGCATCACTGCTAACACTTGGTTTAAGAATCGCAAAAGATATTTGTCTAGGTGGAAGTAACCTGGGGATATCGTAAGATTTTAGATTGATTATGAGAGAGTTATTCGAAAGTACGTAACGATCGAACATGAAATCGAAACCACAGTGAAAATCAAAACTTTTTTATCTGCAATAATCAGTTATACCTTCCAGCTACTTCTCTACATAGTCACCACTTCGACTTAGACTTCTGTCAAAGCGTTGTACCAACTTTGCAATAACCTCGTCGTAGAAGGCAGCCTCCGGAGCTTTCCGATAATGTTCACCGCTTGATTGCAGCTAGTTGTCTGCTGTTGTCTTCATAGCCAGCAGTTCACTTGAGCAGAGATGAAAATCAGAGGAAACCAAGTTCGGGCTGTATGGTGGATTATCATACACTTCCCATCGAAAACGCCGCAGGAGCCTCCTCATTGCCCCTGGACTGTGCAGATGAGAACTGTCATGAAGAAGAAAATGCATGACAGTTTCGTTACGTGGGATTGCATAAAATCAGGCGAAATCTCTCGGCAGGCACCCATACTGGCGGGAGATACTATTTTCTTGGCATCTTTACGAGCTGACTTTGCTCTCAAAACCGAGAACAGCTACCTAACACTATCCATACCAGAGACATTGTACAACGCATCTATGCATAGCTTCATCGTATTTTCACTGTGGTTGCCTTTTCACGAGCCATTATCCCTTACTTCCGAATAACCCTCGCATAATGGCAAGACAGATTAAAACTTCTAAACTTTTGACAGGACACATCCTGAGGCATCAAGGAATCGTCAAACCAGTCCTCGGACCGTGGAGCACAACAATAACAAAGCAGGGATTTTGAAAATAGATTTTTAAACTGCAGAAAATTTCAAGGAACAGATGTTGACTCTGACCATAAAGTATTGTTTATGGAAAGCAGATTACAACTAGAGAAATTAAAGAAATATAGGAAAATAAGTACATGGAACCTGGACAATTTATAACAACTGTAAGTTGTTGAGAGTTCCAAAGAGACAGTTAGACAATGACTAACTGAAACATGGGAAAGGGACAGAACAGAGAAAGAGTAGGTTGTTCTGAGATACGGAACGGTGAGGGCGGCAGAGAGATGACCACGAAAAAGATAAGGTCTACAAGTAGTACAAAGCCTTGTGTAAGGCACGAGTTGCTAGGTATATATTTTAGGAATACAAATCCTACACTCGCTGTAATTTGGTTTTTAGTTGCTGTACGTTTTAGGAGCGCTCAATTGAGACTTTTTCTCTGACCTGGTGAAGCAGTTTTTATTTTTATTTGCACTTTGCGTTACCTACTTCAAGGAGAAGAGCGGACGGTTTGAGATCCGGCTCATCGGAGAGCTATTGTTCTTTTTTGTCAAATTCCCAGCTAATTAGGTGCAAGTGTGCCTGTCTGAGACTGTGAGTGTGTTGTATCAAGAATCGTAGTGAAGTGGTGAACTTGGTAGAAGCTATGTGTTGTATAAATGGAAAACACACGGGAGCGCCAGTGAAAAACAAGCTAGAGCGCTGTAAACATGTATTAAATAAGAAAAAAGTTGTTCAATACCAACGAAAAATTTTGACATACTTTTAAACTGGCTAGTTCCAACAACTAAATTAGAATTTTTAGCAGTACCAGAAAATCTTGAGGAAGACTTCCACCAAGAAGATTAGAAATTGATGAAGTCGTCAAAACACTCAAAAACAACAATTCAAGTGTTAAAGAATCAATTACAGTGGAATTATTGAAATGGTCAAAATCAAAGATAACAAGAGATATATACTTGTTTTTGAGGACGTTTGGAAAACTGGAAAATCCTGAAGAACGTGGAAAATGGCATTAATTCACCCACAACATAAAAATGGAGGCAAACAAAATGTCAACAATTACACTTGAATGTCACTTCTACCAGTAGCATACAAAAGTTTATTAAAAAATCTGCTGACCAGAGATAAAGAAACTAAAACTGTGGGAATATCAAGCTGTTTCGCGAGAGAGAACATCCTGCAGAGATAATTTGCAACAGAATTTTAACCAGCAAACCTGTAACTGTCTCATTTATTGATTTCAATACAGCATGTAGACAGAGAAATAATAGATAAAATCATTAGCTAATTAGATCTTAAAGCAGAATTAACAAACAAAATTCATGAAACTCAAAAAATACGAATCTAAAGTAAAATATATGAAAGAAATATTTCAACCATATGAAATAAAACCGATGTTATCTGCACTGTTTAACTGTGTTTAAGAAAAAAAGGACGTGGATTTTGAGCTGAAGATCACAAAATTGAATCAACAACTCCGTGAAGGAAATCGAACTCAGTTATACTGTTGGGCTTCTGTAGATGATTTTGTAATAATTTTAGAAAATCAGACGGAAGCAGTTCCACAAATAAATCTTCTGGAAAGAATTGCTATAGAACTGCTCATATAATTTTAGCTGGAAAACGAAGTTCGCGACAAATGTAAAAAAGTACATCAAAATACATAGAAACACAAATATATAAATAGATTGAGTTAGTAAATTTAAATACCTTGGAAGAACCTACAGCGGAATAAACTAGAAAAATGTATGAATTAATAATATGGAAAGAGCATATGGCTTGACTAAAAATAACTGCAACGTAAACACTGTGCCACAATGATGTTACCAATATGTTTATATGCATGTGAAACTTAAAGATGAACAATAGAAACTTTCTAAATAAATCTATAATATTTCTTTATTTATAACTATTTTTGAAAGCTTTTTAAACTGTCCAGTTCCAACAACTAACTCAGAATTTTCAGCAGTGCCAGAAAATCTTGAGGAAGATTTCGCACCAACAGGGTTAGACATTCATAAATCCATCAAAACACTCAATGAGAACAAAGGAACTGTTAAAGAATCAATTACTGTGGAATTATTGAAATGGTCAGAGTCCTACTTTTTACGCCTACTAAAGTGGATCTTCATTGACTGGGACAAAAAAAATGGTTCAAATGGCTCTAAGCACTATGGGACTTATCATCGGAGGTCATCAGACCCCTAGACTTAGAACTACTTAAACCTAACTAACCTAATGACATCACACACAGCCATGCCCGAGGCTTGCGGGCCATGAATGAGGACCATGGTGCCCCAACCACCTTCCTGCAAACCTGTTGTTTAGTTCTTCCACAACAGCAGGCAAAGAATCAGCTGGGTGACCATCGTGCCGCATCCACATATGGACTCCCGTGTGTAGACACACATGTTCAAGGAGACCACCCAAACTGTCGACTATAAACGCGCGATATAACACACCTGTCAATGTACCTGGGAATTAGTGTGGACCGATGATTTCATCCCCAAGGACTCCACACCATACATTAATAGACCAGCTACGTTGATAGTCGACAGGTCGTAGCAACCGAGGATTGTCTGCGGCCCAGTAGTGCACGTTATGGCGATTCACTGCACCATAATTTGTGAACGTGGACTCATCAGAGAACATAACACCTTGTAAAGACTCCAACGTGAAATTACGCATGGCCCATACACAGAATGTAACTCTCACACGGAAATCGTTCCCATGCAACTCCTGGGTCAGTGACAGGCAGTACGAGTGAAACCTGTGGCTGTGTGCTATACGCCACACAGATGTGAGACTGACACCAGCGACTGCAGCAACGGCTCGTAAGCTGACATGAGAATCGTGGTGTACTGCAGCTAAAACAAACACCTCCGTCGCCTCACTTCTTGCAGTTCTTCGTCTGTTACTGCGGCGCATTACCAAGCTGCCTGTTTCCCGAAGTCGTTGTTCGGCACGTAAGAACGTAATGGCTGCCGGAGCTCTTCGCCTCGGATATCTCACGGCGTACGCCATGGTTGCTTCAGTGGCATCGTGTCGGCAATCGCCGAGCATCAGCAGCATGTCAACGTACTCGTTTTCTATGTCAGTAACTGTGGTATATTGAGCCCCGTTTATGTGGCTCGAACTGTCGGGTATACGGCCGTGTGCGGCGACAGTCGGCAGTCTAAACAGCGCATCGAGGAAGCTTCTCGCTCCGTGACACCGGCGACGTTACAACTCGGCCGCACCACATTTAGAAGGCGCATTGCGATATGCGCAGCGTGTGTAGTATCTGCCCCTGAAACTTTGAAGGGTTGTAGCTCCAAAACTAAAAGTGATAGGAATGTAATTTAAATTGATGTATACACAGCTGGTGTTACTGGTGTATGATAGAAACAACTGTTGTTCCATTTAAAAAATTATATATTTTTGTTGTGACTCTTTGGATAATAACAAAATAAACTATGTTCACAGCTCCGCAGACAGAGTAACGTTTCTTATGGTGACCTACCGCAATAGATATTTCCGTCGCCTATTACTTCGTAAGTTACAGAGCAAACACATTTAGTGAAACACCCTGTATATGGACATGTGCACCATGTGCTTTTGATATTAATTGTTTTACTTATGACAAACCTTTGTATAATGTACTACCTTTTGCCACTAACATGACAATTTGTCGTGAAGCTCCTACTCAAGATGAACACGTTTTATAACAAAATTTTTAAAAAATTGAAGATTTGGACATCCGAAGACGACAGCAAAGTCTCTGGAAACCGGTTGGTGTAAATAAAGAAATATTTATGCGATCTTGACCTTAGAAAGTTTTTACTGAGTAAAATAGATCGTTCCTTCTGTTTTCTGAACATGAGAAAATTCGATAAACCATAATCTGGAAAAAATAGAGATATCTGGAATACGAATTATTAAGAAAACAGTAAACAATACATGTAATACAAACTACAAATGGTTGGAAAATGAGAAGTAATGAGAAGATCTGCCATGAAATGCAGGGAAAATCAGACGTAATGGCGAATGGAACGTTAACCTTTGTTGGACAACTCTACTGAATTAAGGGGAACAAGATAATGAAGCAAATATTCTTTTATGTCAAGAAAAAGAAGTCAACAATAGCGTGGATTACAGCAATAAGAAAAGAATTAGAAAGAAACAACATCATATAATCTGAACAACAGAAAAAAAACTTTCTTAGAAGAAGATACTAAATTTAGAAAGCTTTCATAACAGAAGGAGAACAAGAAGAGAAGGAACAACATGGTATAATAAAGGAAAAAACAACATGGAGATAATGTAAAGGAGTACTGTAGAAATAGGAAACAACAAAGAAAGAAGAAGAAGAGGAAGAGTTGTTATTATGTGATCCTAGTTGCTCGATATGTAGATTTTTTTTAAAAAAAAAAAAAAAGCTCGAATTTTGTGGTATATTACGGCAGGTCAGAGTGCTGATTTCACTACATGTCATAAATTCTGATGTACTTTGGGACGAAAATGTCAGGTTATTTTCACAAAGCTGGGAGGCAATAACATGCTATACTGAACTCCATTGGGCTTTTATTTACATATCTGCCGCAAACGAGCCTTGGCGTGACAGGTGATTATCACGTGCTACAGCTTTGGCGGTCGATGTGTCCACCGATCGAACATGAGCCTCCTGTGTCTCGCACCACGATTTGGATTTTGCCTGCTCTCTTTCCCATGCTATCTCAGGGGTGATTGAAGCCAATGGCGCTTATAACTAAATCAAACGGTTCCATCATTGAAGCTACTACCTGTCAGTCACTGTTAAAGTCTTGTAATTCCAACTACATTCTCCGTTGTCTTGTCATAAATTTCCGCGAGGGAATGGAAGACACTGTAAATCGGAATGGTTTGTATCTTATCCGTAGCAACATTGTGAAGAAGAGATGGCAGCGTTCTCTGCTATGACTGCCGTAGGTCTTTCCACATAATGAGCAATAGAAGACAACAAAAAGAAATTGCTTTCGTAATGGAATGTTCCCGTAAGTGGAAAGAAGCTACAGAAAAGTTCAAAATACACGAAAAGAGTCTTTTTCAACTAGAATCTGTCGCAAATATTTAGCGACGTGCAAAATGGCACTCCTGCGACCGATCAACTAGCGTGACATCTTCTGGAGAACGAGGAGAAAAATGTTCAAATGTGTGTGAAATCTTATGGGACTTAACTGCTTACACACTACTTAACCTAAATTATCCTAAGGACAAACACACACACCCATGCCCGAGGGAGGACTCGAACCTTCGCCGGGACCAGCCGCACAGCCCATGACTGCAGAGCCTCAGACCGCTCGGCTAATCCCGAGCGGCGAACGAGGAGAAAGCTAGAACAGTTTTACTAGCATATATCGGTTCACCCTCGTTCCAGGATCGAAGAGGAAACGCACAAGGAGGTCATGAAACCGTTACTGGAAATCTCACGATTTCTCTCGATGAAAGGAAGAACTACGTACCAGAATCGAAGATCTGGCTGTGTGCCTCGATACTTGGTTGGCGCCAGAAACACAAAACGAAGTACAGGAAGTTACGGCTAACATGATACACTATGCAACTAATCAAATTTTCTTCATTTTACGAAATTGTGGCATATTTAACGTCGGCCTTGGCAGTTCACTCTTTCTGTACGTCTGTCCAGGTTGAGGCAGTCGAAGTGAAAGAACTTTATCTGGGATTATACAGTTCGCTGAATTCCAGGGCACAAACGTTGGCAGCAAATACACACATCAGCAAAAGTCGGGTGATGCTGAGGGAATTAGATTAGGAAATGAGACACTTAAAGTAGTAAAGGTGTTTTGCTATTTGGGGAGCAAAATAACTGATAATGGTCGAAGTAGTGAAGATATAAAATGTAGACTGGCAATGGCAAGGAAAGCGTTTCTGAAGAAGAGAAATTTGTTAACGTCGAGTATAGATTTGAGTGTCAGGAAGTCGTTTCTGAAAGTATTTTTATGGAGTGTAGCCACGCTTTCGAAATACAGTGCTACAGAAGAATGCTGAAGATTAGATGGGTAGATCACATAACTAATGAGGAGGTATTGAGTAGAATTGGGGAGAAGAGGAGTTTGTGGCACAACTTGACAGGAAGAAGGGACCGGTTGGTAGGACATGTTCTGAGGCATCAAGGGATCACCAATTTAGTATTGGAGGGCAGCGTGAAGGGTAAAAATCGTAGAGTGAGCCCAAGAGGTAAATACACTAAGCAGATTCAGAAGGATGTAGGTTGCAGTAATTACTGGGAGATGAAGAAGCTTGCACAGGATAGAGTAGCAGAGAGAGCTGCATCAGACCTAAACCAGGACTGAAGACCACAACAACAACAACAACATGCTTGGAGTAATACAGGGTGTTTCAAAAAGAATACATGTATTACAAAGTATTATTTTGTCCAAACTATCGATCGCTGCGCCTCGGCACGGCTATTGGAGAAACGAATTCATAGTCTAGTTAATATGAATAGCCGCCAGATGTCAGTTGTCTTCTATTTTGCTTGGTAACCGTCATATGTTTAAAATGGCTGCTCCACAGCAGAAATCATTTTGTGTTCTCGAGTTTGCGAATTGTAATTTAGTGATTACAGTGCAAAGACGTTTCAGGTTGAGGTACGAAATTGATCCTCCGAATGGGTGGAACATTCGCAGATGGTATCGACAGTTTCTAGATACAGGATGTGTATGTAAAGGAAAGAGTCCTGGCCGCCCTCGTGTTCCTGAAGAAAATATTGCACGAATTCGAACTGCTTTGCAACCTAGTCCTCCAAAATCAACTCGTCGTGCCACTCATGAGTTACAACTGCCTTCAACAATAATTTGGCGTGTTTTGATTGTCGGTTGGTTATGAAGCCGTAGAAGTTACATCTGTTACAAGCTCTGCGTCCTGATGACAAACGCAAACGTGTGGCATTTTGTAACGAGATTCTTGATGCTATTGGCAATGATAGATAACACAACGCATCGTGTTCAGCGATGAAGCGACTTTCCATATTAGTGGCCAGGTAAACAAACACAATGTTCGAATTTGGGGCCTACAGAACCCACATGCAGCCATTAAACATGCACGAGATTCGCCCAAAGTCAATGTGTTTTGTGCGATATCCCGATCATCTATTTACCGCCCATTCTTCTTTGATGGAAACACGGTTAACGGTCAGTAGTGTCTCGCTATGTTACAAAACTGGTTGTTTCCGACGCTGCACGAAGACAACTTCATTTTTCAACGAGACGGGGCGCCCCCTCACTGGAGTCGCCAGATGGGTGAATATCTGAATGAAACTCTACCGAACCGTTGGATTGGTCATCAACGAGCTGGCGACTCAACATGTCTCAGCCTGGCTCCACAGTCACCGGAGTCGACACCCTCTGACTTCTTCCTGTGGGGTTTCGTTATAGACAACGTTTATGCACCAGCACTCCCACAGAACCTGGAAGAGTTGAAGAACCGGATCCGTACTGCCATAACATCAGTGACGAAGGTCATGCTTGCCCGACTATGGGAGGAATTTCAGTATCGATGTGATATCGTTCGTGTCCCTGATTGGGGACATATTGAACATCTGTAATCTGAACTTGAGAGATTCGTAAATATGTGTGTAAAGTTTCATATTCGTATGTCTCACTGTTTAATAAATATATGCATTCGAAACACGTATATTCTTTTTAAAACACCGTGTAAATCTTCTGTTTGCTGTGTTAACTTGTCCGCTAATCATTTCTACTCCTGTCCAACTCTCCTTCTACTATAACTGCCGCACCAATCTGTAGCCCCCCCCCCCCTCTCCTTACTATTGCGTACAAAGTCGCACACAACAGGAATCAGTCCCTTTCGAGATGTAGTGTTGACAATTTACACTGCACAGGCTATTCACGTTCGACAAGTGCACAGGGTTATCGATATCTGTGGCTTATGAGTGAGGATGCTGTTTACAGAATGCTGTTCTTCACTGGTGTAAATGGAGAGTGACGCAACGATAGTTACTTCGTATGAACGGAAACCGAACTGGTGTGACAACACTGCAACCTGTCATAAAAACCAAGAGAACAGTGCCATCTGGCAGCTGGGTAGTACACTAAGCCGTACTGCCTTTCTAAAGACAACTAGAATTAAAGTGCTGATATTTACTATGTGACCCTCCTACAAGGTGTGATTAAGAAAGATGAGTTTCAGTTTTAATTCTATATGAGTGCAGAGATATGAGATACTAACGACCTTCTGAGATTTGCGATAGTCGTCAGTACCAACAATTGGTGCCCGTGAAGTCGATTTTACTTTATACGTGTTTGATGTACATTTAACTAGCTATTTTTCTGTAGTGTAATTGTTGAAATCAGTTGCAACAATAAACAGTTTTCGTGTTAGGTTTTTACGGCTTGTATCAAGTTTCGCCATATTTCCATCACAGAACAGTATTGTACACATTTCTCATCGTACTGCCCACTGAACATCTCCTCAATAAATCTCTACATTGGGCATGTATGCAAAAGTAGCAGGGTATAAAACTATTGTTTGGCCAGGCAGTCTTAGATTGCTACGTCTTCCCTAAAATAATTCAGCCAATCGCCAAGATGAGTCCTTCAAGGGCTGGTCACGGAGCAGTTTGTCCGGAGGTGCCATTGCAGTGGAAGTTATTCGACTTCATCCAGTTGAACAAGAGGGATGGGGACTACAAATTGTACCACGGAACTGACTGCCTTGTGTTTCCGTCAGAAGCCTTCGATGCTTTTGCATGCAAAAATCTTCAAAGATATTCGTATGCATGCGGGCATCAGATGGATCACAAATGTAGAGAAGAAGAAAATTGTTCAATGTCTGCTGTTTTCTTTTGAACACATAAAAACAGAATGTCGAAATACATGACAGTGAATCCTGTACAACAACCAGCTGGTATACAGCGTGGCTGAGAAGTCTCTGTACCCCTAAGTCGAAATAGCATATCTTGTATTGGAGTAGTTACAGGCGAAAACTACGTAGCCAAACGTTCTTAACGGGACGACCGTGCCTTAATGATAGGTCTAAGTGCCGCCATGCCCTCATTGACACATCTTGCGGAGCATCTAAGGAGTAACACTTTAAAAGACTTTCTGAGCACTTGAGCATAACCCTTCATTGTCATGACGATTCGCCACAAGGGACTCATTACTGCCCCCAATGAGATCTCTCATGTGATATAGCCTAGGCTTCATGGTGGCAATTGCAATGGGGTTGGAGATGTTGCTTAATCAAACCCAATCCAGTAGCCTATAAATTGTTCATCAAGGAACTCACACAATCATGTGAATAACAAAGTGTGTTGGATCTTCACAGCGCAGAGTGGAGCCCGCTTTGAGGCGCCATGTCACGGGCATGGTTGTGTGTGTTGTTCTTAACATAAGCTAGTTTAAGTAGTGTGTAAGTCTAGGGACTGATGACCTCAGTAGTTTGGTCCCTTAGGACTTCACACACATTTGAACATTTTGGATCTTCATCCTACTGTAGTCAGACATAATCCATAATTCCCTTGTCTGACTCATTAAACACGTTCACATCATGTCAAGACAACAACATTCACTCACATACTCTTTAAAAAATATGGGTCGAGCAGGTAATGTGATGCCATCCAAGTCCCTATTATAAGATGAGACACTTTCCTTGCCAAATTATGCACAAAATGAGGATTCCTCCTGTGTGGACTGAGATATCGCTCACATTCGTTATAAAATAACACTCTTGAACGATACACGCCATTTGAAAAATGCCCGAACAAATCACGACAGGCTGCAAGTCTCTGCTACACACTGCTGTTGGACAATACATTCGTAACCATTTTAAAATATTTTTAAAAGTGATCATGCACTGCTGATAGCGATATGTGAACTTCGCTGCTCTTTTATGAGTGGATTTCTTTGGAGACTGCTCAACTGATCGAGCGACGATGGCTCACCTTTCCTTTGACATCCAACATGACATGTATTCGACACTACCTGAAATAAAAGCATGTTTCTCCCAATCACGTAGTGTGTTGTTTCACGAGGTGAGTCTGTCACTGTTTGCCCTGTCTGTGGACGGTTGTGGGCGCGCACACACACACACACACACACACACACACACACACACACACACACAAGCACAAACACACGCCACTAATTGCTAATGAACAGTGTAACTGCACCCAAATCGCATCGGCCATGACTTCACAACCGAAACAATGCAATACGGAAGCAAAACAATACTGATCACAATAGAAGTCGTCAAGGCAGGGATGGTAATGAAACAATGTTCTTCCTAATTTAGGAGTTAGAGTGGGATACAGGGACTTCTCATACATCCTGTACAGTAGGATGGACATAAGCGGATTTTCTTGTGAAAGACGGTGAAAGTGCTGGAAGGGTCTGGGAAGACCTGTTCATCATGACTGAATCTGAACAAACAATAGTGCTGTTAACATTGACGTGGAGAAAATGAGGGTCATTACCGATTAAGGAAAAGAAAACTATTTATACCTGATATAAACGCAGTTTGGTTCTCAGAGAAAACATAACTTTAAGTGGCGTGGAAAATTAGTATAGGGGAACAGCGGGCCACTTAAGCCAAAATTGATATAAAATTTTTATTGTTGTTTTGAACTGAGGTATAACCACATAAACCTTTAGTTGAAAATTTGTTTTGTTGTGAATGGTGAAGAAAAGATTTCTAATGAAAATGACACACAGCATGTAAAGATATGAAAGATTTAAATTTCCAGATGGTGTTGAAAATGTCGGGCAATTTGGGCCATATAAGAAAATAGAGATATTTAAATTAAAAAAATGTTTGCTTCTTTTAAAAAAACCGTAAGCTGTTTATATATAAAAAACACAATGTAATAAAAAAGTACAGTAAACATTTTCAATGGAGACGCAAATTCTACTACGGATAATAATATTTTGGTTTTATCACACGACACAAGTTAGGAAAACAATACTTCTCTAATTTTCTGAGTTGAAAATACAAAAGAACTGTTTTCTTTATAATACAATGAATCCTTAATGTACGCAGAAAGTTCATGAGTCCAGCACTCACATCTTTCACACTGGATCCAGTTCTCCACGAAAAACGTTGGTTTAAAAAAAACCATTTGAGGAGTCATAGAAGTCTGTTATTTCCCTACAACTGATTTTAAACATCTTTTCAGCGTACAAGGGTCATTCAGTAATAAAAAAAGGAAAATTTTTTAAAGAATCTATTACGAATATGGAATACAACACTTACTTATTTTCCAACATAATCCTGCTTCTAGCTCTACGCACTTGCGCTAGCGCTGTACAAGTTGCTCAGTTCCACGTGCAAAGAATTCTTGGTAGCGTGTCGGTAACTAGTTACGCACTGCTGCCTGGACTTCCTCATCATCAGCGAACCTTGAGCCACTAAGAGCTTCTTTTGGTTGGTTAAAAATGCAACCAGCTTTTATCTCCCGTTACAGTACGGTGAAGAAAGTGAAGAAATGCCTCCCCTTTAGCCTCGTACTGTTGTAAAAGCTCCCTACACATATCCATCTACCTTTCTTTCATTTCTGATGTCAAATGTTTTGGAACCCATCTCGTACACACTTTCTTGAACATCATCGGTAAGTCAGAAACAATGTGGTAGGTAGATCGGACACTAATGTTAATCGGATGTCCAGCATGCTGGGATGTTGAAGAGTCAGCAACTTATGGTGCTATTTCAGTATCGAAATCAGCCAAAGTTTTAGTTCTCTTTGTTACTTGATTATGACTAGTTTCGGGTATTTATTATTCGGCTGTTTGTCATATTGGACTAATGTTCATTGTTACTGCTATATCACTCACGATAGTACTCATGTCTTCCCATATCAACACATAAACACTCATAATTTTGTTCTCCGTGACTGCACAAACAGAGCGTCCTGAACGTGGCGAATCTTCAACACTTGTTACACCCCGATCGAACTTATCTGCCCATTCGAATATTTGTTTTCGACTAAAACAACTTTCGCCATATTACACTGCCATTTCAAGGTGAATTTAGATTGCTTTCAGCCCTTCAGCTAACAGAAATCTAATGATACTCCGCTGTTCGACTTCGTTGCAAGCCTGCAAGGGTGCCGCCATCTTGTTTCACTGATTCCCAGCATCTCGTTCGCGCGGCAGGCGTGCCAACCCACCTGGCAATAGTTCCAGGATTCACCAAAGAATAAAAATTAGTACGAGCTTTGTCGAAGTTTCGTATTGTATTTCTAGGAATATTAAAACAATCGACAGCAGCCCATTCAGTCATTTCGCCTTCTGTAAGACTTGAAAGCGCTTGCTTCGTTGCAGTCACAGAACACTCCCTCGATCCTCACCAGCAGGTTTCGTCTTGAACCTTGGTGTCCTGTCCAACAAGAAAAAAGAAGAAAAAAGATTTACTTTTATGGCCCATATCATCCGTACTTTTGTTATGGTCCATGCTACCCACCTGAAACTGCACATTAAAACTTGACAGAAACACTACGCGGCCTGCCTTAGTGAACCGGATTTCATTATTGCAATACAATCTACATTATACTACTGAAATATTAATACTAGTATAGTATTAACTATAAACCGATGCTGAAAATTACACTGTTCACCACCTTCGACACAAAAAACAAAAAGTTTGTGACACCCACTCAACAGCCACATCTCTCAAGCTATAGCAAATGGCGGAGTGATGTCTGCGTTTTATTCCAAGCACAGCATGCGTTCGCTGTCAAACGCCAAACACTAGAAACTCAAAGTGGCCCGTTCTATCCGCTGGCCCATATGGACCGCCGTTCCGCTGCTGGAAAACACAGTGTCAGAGGGTCAGTTCGTTGTCATTTATCAAACTAGAGACTTCTCCATTTTCTCACCACTTCCTATCAAGAGGTGGCGTAGCGACTCATTCTGGAGAACTGTAGTTCCACTTAACAGTTCAATTTAATCGTGACTTCCTTAAACCGCCTAGGCAAATGCCTACATAATTTATTTGGAAAGAACATGCTAGTTTACTTCTCCACCCTCCCAACCTACATCTACATACATACTCCGTAAGCCACTGCACCATATCAACATTATCGTTTTTCTGTGGTATTTCATTTACGTATCGAGCGAAATGTGCCGATGTAGGCGCCATACTCTCTCTCATGTTATTCTCTTGATTCACCCGAGAAATAAACGCTGGTTGTAGCGTAATGGTGGTTGAGTCTTTCTCAAATACAGCTTCCCGCCGCTCAGGTTCCTACAGTCTTTTTTCCCTACTCCACAACCTGTTTAGATTAATTCAGTGCTCAGTTGGGGAGCGGCAGAGTACCCTAAAAATGGAGAAACTACTAATTTCCCAAGCATTTCTGTTAAGCTTTCAAAGGCTGTCTAGGCTGCCCCTCGAGCAAGGGCGTCCTCGGCACACCTCAGCTCGACCGCGGGCAGGCGCACGTTGAGTAGGCAACCGGCCAGCCAGAGCCACTGCGCTGCGGTCGTGCAATGCACTGTCGCAAGCCTGACGCTTGGCACCAAATAATTTACTAACGCTTCGCACTTCTTAGTGAACGTTGCTATAACGATGACTTCTTGAAGAAGAGATTTGCCTGAAACCTGGTAGTCAAGGGATGGCAGGATTAGGTTACGATTGTGGTCGCGGCCGTAATCAGTCACTACTGGTTGCCTTTTACAGTACACACAATTTATTTTAAACCAGTAATTCCAGACTATGGGAAAACTGGTAGAAGCCGACCTCAGGGAAGATCAATTTGGATTCCGTAGAAATATTGGAATACGTGAGGCAATACTGACCCTACGACATATCTTAGAAGATAGATTAAGAAAAGGCAAACCTACGTTTCTAGCATTTGTAGACTTAGAGAAAGCTTTTGACAATGTTGACTCGAATACTCTCTTTCAATTTCTGAAGGTGGCAGAGGTAAAATACAGGGAGCGAAAGGCTATTTGCAATTTGTACAGAAACCAGATGGCAGTTATAAGAGTAGAGGGGCATGAAAGGGAATTAGTGGTTGGAAAGGGAGTCAGACAGGGATGTAGCCTCTCCCCGATGTTATTCAATCTGTATATTGAGCAAACAGTAAAGGAAACAAAAGAAAAATTCGGAGTAGGTATTAAAATCCATGGATAAGAAATAAAAACTTTGACGTTCACCGATGACATTGTAATTCTGTCAGAGACAGCAAAGAACTTGGATGAACAGTTGAACGGAATGGACAGTGTCTTGAAAGGAGGATATAAGATGAACATCAACAAAAGCAAAACGAGGATAATGGACTGTAGTCGAATTAAGTCGGGTGATGCTGAAGGAATTAGATTAGGAAATGAGACACTTAATGTAGTAAAGGAGTTTTGCTATTTGGGGAGCAAAATAACTGATGATGGTCGAAGTAGAGAGGATATAAAATGTAGACTGGCAATGGCAAGGAAAGCGTTTCTGAAGAAGAGAAATTTGCTAACATCGAGTATAGATTTAAGTGTCAGGACGTCTTTTCTGAAAGTATTTGTATGTAGTGTAGCCACGTATGGAAGTGAAACGTGTACGATAAATAGTTTCGACAACAAGAAAATAGAAGCTTTCGAAATGTGGTGCTACAGAAGAATGCTGAAGATTAGATGGGTAGATCACATAACTAATGAGGAGGTATTGAACAGAATTGGGGAGAAGAGGAGTTTGTGGCACAACTTGACAAGAAGAAGGGATCGGTTGGTAGGACATGTTCTAAGGCATCAAGGGATCAGAAATTTAGTGTTGGAGGGCAGCGTGGAGGGCAAAAATCGTAGAGGGAGACCAAGAGATGAATACAGTAAGCAGATTCAGAAGGATGTAGGTTACAGTAGGTACTGGGAGATGAAGAAGCTTGCACAGGATAGAGTAGCATGGAGAGCTGCATCGAACCAGTCTCAGGACTGAAGACCACAACAACAACACAACAACAATTCCAGACTCAACAATAAATAAAAATACCACACGTTATTAATATAGGAATGAACAACTATGTAAATAATAGCGTTTTCAGTGAGTTACAATTTAGCAAATCACCATTAAATACAGATACACCAGATAAAGTTATCTGGGCTGCAGGCCTTACACGCCAAGAATGGCAATAAATTAAGAATTGTTTAAGAACTCGCTGCAATTTACAACTTACAGGTATTGAAAAAATAAAGGTAAGTCGTCAGAAATATAGCAGAAAGCGTCAGACGCCAGGAATGGCAGTAAATAAGGTTTTAAGGCTTACTGCTAAAATACAAATACCAAGTTAGAATTTTAAGGCAAATAATCACAATCACGGCAAAAGGCCCTACACACCAGGAACGGCAATAATATAAAAAAATTAGAAACCTGCTGTAAAGCAGTAAATACTGGGTGAACAAAAAGTCGGTATAAATTTGAAAACTTAATAAAGCACGGAATAATGTAGATAGAGAGGTAAAAATTGACACACATGCTTTCAATGACATGGGGTTTTATTAGAACCAAAAAAAAACAAAGTTGACAAAATGTCCGACAGATGCGCGTCGTTTGGTGATGATCGTGTGCTCAGCCGCCACTTTCGTCATGCTTGGCCTCCCAGGTCCCCAGACCTCAGTCCGTGCGATTATTGGCTTTGGGGTTGCCTGAAGTCGTAAGCGTATCGTGATCGACCGACATCTCTAGGGATGCTGAAAGACAACATCCGACGCCAATGCTTCACCATAACTCCGGACATGCTTAACAGTGCTGTTCACATTATTCCTCGACTACAGCTATTGTTGAGGAATGATGGTGGACATATTGAGCATTTCCTGTAAGGAACATCATCTTTGCTTTGTCTTACTTTGTTATGCTAATTATTGCTATTATGATCAGATGAAGCGCCATCTGTCCGACATTTTTTGAACTTTTGTATTTTTTCGGTTTTAATAAAACCCCATGTCATTCCAAGCGTGTGTGTCAATTTGTACCTCTCTATCTACATTATTCCGTGATTAATTCAGTTTTCAAATTTATACTGACTTTTTGATCACCCGGTACAATAGCAAAGGTTCATAAAAAAAAAAAAAAAAAAAAAAAAAAAAAAAAAAAAAAAAAAAAAAAAAAAAAAACAAGCAACTGATCACCAAACGGGTGAAATAACGTGATGGATGATGGTAATCTTCGTAACACAACCCATAACATCCACTGAACACTAAACTGCTAGATTTATTCCAGAAGGCGACCAGAACTATTAACTAGACATATATAACCTTTAGTATAGGCACTACCAGGTATTGTAATAAATAATACAATAATAAAACACAAGGACCAGTACATAAGTTCCTTAAAGGGTAGTGAGGCAGATTATACCAGCAGAAGGCGTCGGCTGAAGGAGCGCTACAGTGAACCACTGGCCATCAGACCTCCTTTTAGAACACACATGTCTTACAAGACCCAAGGGGCCACAGACGGTGCTCCAGGAATCGACCTCTGGGAAGGTCCGGCAACAAGCACTTTCGCGTGCGATGAGATAGGCAGCCAAGAGTTGCATTCACTTCACAAGATGGTAGCTCAGACTAGTAGCAGTGTAATGAATGACTAATGACAATCTTGCTGAAGCTACCTGACTTCCGATAAACCAAATACAATGATGGAACAATACGCTAAAGCAGGAACCGGCGGTCTATACTACGTCCCCAGAATACTGTGTTTAGAGCACCCGGAACGAGAAAGGAATCACTATCACCAGAGTAGAAGAATCACCAACCGGCCTACACTCAAGAAATCTGTTAAAACTACAAGTCTTACCGGACAGTAGCGGCAAGGCGAGGAAACGTACACTGCCGTTACATACACTAACTCCCAGGGCAGTTATCTGGGGCGTTAGCGGCCACCAGACAAGAAAAAATACCGCTGGTTGAACTTAACAAACAGTAACAAGTTGAACGCAGTAAATAGTAATAAGGAGTCGAGGAAAGCAAATCAAATCCGCCTTCCCCAAGCTGCTCTTCGCCATGGCGACACTACGAGCAGCAACACGAACTGAAGTCACTGGAGGATCGCGAGATATCACAATGGTGGAGGTTTCTCTACTTGGATTGAAATGCACTCAACTTAAAGCTTGCTGGATCCGGTTTACGACGAGGTCTTGCACCCTCATGACCGGCAGTCCATGTGTGCCGCCAGCGGCCCCGGCGTGTTCTGGCACTGCACGGACCTGGCGCCTCCTGAGTCCCCAACCGAACTGGCCCACTCACACGACCCGGAAAAACAACGACGTCGCCCAAAGATAGGGCAACAGCTACTACATATCGATAACCGCCGCTGCTGCCGCTACCGGACAGGCAACGCCTGCGAAACCGAGTGGCGCCAGTCAACACGAGAAGAAGACAAACAACCGCAACCATGTCAACTAAACGATACCGTCAGGCCTCCAACAGAGGGCGGAAACCTACAAATAGCACCAACGCGAGCCGCAGCACGGCTCTGTACAGGATGGCGGGTATGGGCAGGCGGTGGGCGTTATGGAATAATAGAGTAATTTTTAGAGAAAGGCCATTTATTGGCTAAAGCATGTTGAACGGGGCTACATAGGCCTATGGAGGTGAGGGTGAGCCAGAGCTTACAATTTGGCGAAAATTGTTCGTGAAGCTACCGAACGTGGTTGTCTGCCAAAACTAAGTCCACAGTGCCGCAGCACCGGGAGAAGCGGGAGATGTTCAATGCTACAGGGCGCGCATCCGACTCGCGGGTGAGCAAGAATACAAGAGAGCGAGCCCGGCGACGGGCGGCCGGGTATGTTCGACGCACCACGCGGCTTCCTCCGCCCTGATTGGTCAGGACCGAGCAAACCGTGCGGGCGGCATGGAACTTTCCAGTGCGTTGCCTGCTAAGCGACGCCTGTGGCGGCGTTACCTCGTCAGCACATGAGAGAGGCGCGTGAACAAGGTGCCCTTCATCGGTGCTGACTTCCTGTTACTTAACCGTGGGACGAAAGAATTTACAGGCAGCTAACGCTGCCGGCCGTGGCTTGGCCGCAATGGAAAAATGAAGTTACTGGTTGGAGGCTCATATAATAAAGTAAAATCTCCTACTGTCTGGCTCATCCTTTACAGCTCATTGCCTTTTCCTCTTTGTTGAAGAGAACAATTCTTGTTTGTTGAAAAGGACGAATTGCCTTAGTGCCTTGTATTCCATAAGACGCTTAACAAACTGGCGTGCAAAACTTAAGGACGATCCTAACTTTCTCATGAAACGCCACCACCAAGTAGCACAGCTCGATGATGCTTGATACAGTATGGCACAGAAGGTAGCTGAAAGAAATGCGCAGTGAGACGAACAGACATGACACTTTTACTCAAAGACAATAATTACGCTACTCGCCATTAAAATTGCTACACCAAGAAGAAATATAGATGATAAACGGGTATTCATTGGACAAATATATTATACTAGAACTGACATGTGGTTACATTTTCACTCAATTTGGGTGCATAGATCCTGAGAAATCAGTACCCACAACAACCACCTCTGGCCGTAATACGGCCTTGATACGCCTGGGCATTGAGTCAAACAGAGCTTGGATGGCGTGTACAGGTACAGCTGCCCATGCAACTTCAACACGATACCACAGTTCATCAAGAGTAGTGACTGACGTATTGTGACGAGCCAGTTGCTCGGCCACCATTGTCCACACGTTTTCAGTTGGTGAGAGATCTGGAGAATGTGCTGGCCAGGGCAGCAGTCGAACATTTTCTGTATCCAGAAAGGCCCGTACAGGACCTGTAACATCCTGCTGAAATGTAGGGTTTCGCAGGGATCGAATGAAGGGTAGAGCCACTGGTCGTAACGCATCTGAAATGTAACGTCCACTGTTCAAACTACCGCCAATGCGAACAAAAGGTGACCGAGACGTGTAACCAATGGCACCCCATACCATCACACCGGGTGATACGCCAGTATGGCGATGACGAATACACGCTTCCAATGTGCGGTCACCGCGATGTCGCCAAACACGGATACGACCATCATGATGCTGTAAATAGAACCTGGATTCATCCGAAAAAATGACGTTTTGCCATTCGTGCACCCAATTTCGTCGTTGAGTACACTATCGCAGGCGCTCCTGTCTGTGATGCAGCGTCAAGGGTAAGCGCAGCCATGATCTCCGAGCTGATAGTCCGTGCTGCTGCAAACGTCGTCGAACTGTTCGTGCAGATGGTTGTTGTCTTGCAAACGTCCCCATCTGTTGACTCCGGGATCGAGACGTGGCTACACGATCCGTTACAGCCATGCGGATAAGATGCCTGTCATCTCGACTGCTAGTGATCCGAGGCCGTTGGGATCCAGCACGGCGTTCCGTATTACCCTCCTGAACCCACCGATTCCATATTCTGCTAATAGTCATTGGATCTCGACCAACGCGAGCAGCAATGTCACGATACGATACACCGCAGTCGCAATAGGCTACAATCCTACCTTTATCAAAGTCGGAAACGTGATGGTACGCATTTCCCTCCTTACATGAGTCATCACAACAACTTTTCACCAGGCAACGCCGGTCAACTGCTGTTTGTGTATGAGAAATCGGTTGGAAACTTTCCTCATGTCAGCACGTTGTAGGTGTCGTCACCGGCGCCAACCTTGTGTGAATGCTCTGAAAAGCTACTCATTTTCATATCACAGCATCTTCTTCTTGTCGGTTAAATTTCGCGTCTGTAGCACGTCATCTTCGAGGTGTAGCAATTTTAATGGCCAGTAGTGTAGTACTGCACTGTCGCTTGCTCCAATAAGTGCGCGCTTACGGTCTATCCGATGACATACGCGGCTGGATAAAAAGTTTTCTAACAGACAGAGAGCTGTATGTCGTCCTGAATGGGGTGACTTCAACAGAAACAAGCGTAACTTCAGGTGTCCCCCAGGGCAGCTTAATAGGTCCACTGCTTTTTACGATTTACATAAACTATCTGGTTGATGGTATTGACAGCGGCATTAGACTGTTTGCCGATGATGCTGTAGTCTGCAGGAAAGTAGTATCACACAGAAGTTGTGATTGAATCAGTGAAGATTTGCAGAAAATAAATGCATGGTGTAATAACTGGCAGTTTTATCTCAATATTAGTAAGTGTAACCTACTGCGTATAACAAGACGAAAATCCTCATTGACGTACGAGTACAAAATAAATGCCCAGTCTTTGGAAGCGGTAACATCCGTCAAGTATCTGGGTCTGACTATTCGAAACGATCTCGAATGGAACGATTAGATTACACAAGTAACGGGCAAGGCGAACTCTAGATTGCGGTTTATTGGTAGAATCCTGAAGCGATGCAGTCCTTCAACAAAGGAAATTGCTTACAATACGTTAGTTCGTCCAGTATTAGAGTATTGTTCGTCTGTATAGGACCCTTACGAATTGGGTCTGATTCAAGAGACTGAGAAGGTCCAAAGAAGAGCGGCAAGATTCGTGACTGGTACATTTAGCCATCGCGAGAGCGTTACAAATCTCATAGAAAGTCTGAAGTGGGACACACTTGCAGATAGACGACGCGCTAAACGGAAGGAGCTGCTCACTAAATTCCAAAATCCGATCTTCGCCGAGGATATATATTATTACCACCAACTTTCAAATCGTGCAGTGATCACAATTCAAAGATAAGGGAAATTAGAGCTCGTATTGAGGCGTTCAGACAATCGTTTTTCCCTCGCGCGACCCGCAAATTGTGCCCTCTGCCACACACTGCTTGGTGGCCAGCGGAGTATATATGTAGATGTAGATGTAGTACGATCTGACTGCCAACTATTATACTGCCATAGTAACAACTTGCTGGCCCCCATAGATGTCACTATTACCAAACACGTTGTTCCATTACTCAGAAAGCAAGCAAATCAAATTATTATTTTTATGAGTCCACAGTGATGCTGCTACTATAAGGCTGCAACGCCCATGGGAACTGTGACGTACAGTTTGAAAACCTCTAACCTAGACTAACCCGTCCTAGCAGCGTGACTCTGAATTCACTGATGTTTGGTATCACGACTGCCCACTTGGTAAGGAACCCAAAAGCCAGAAGAATACTCCAGAATTCGCCGCGCTAGAGTCTTTGAATCAATTTCCTTGACAGATGCGCTGCAGTTTCCAAGGACACTTAAAAAAAACTACTCCTTCCATTCGTCTCCCCTGATACTGATTTCACGTGATGTCTCCTTTCATATCGCTACTTCGTATTACCTTTAAATGCTAATACATGTGACGTTGTAATCGAGTTTGTATGCCGACCCTAATGACATCGTCGTCTAGGAGGTTCCCTTCCTTCCTTTTTTGTAGCCCCCTGCGACAGTCCCAGGCGTAACTAGTCTAAGCACATTGACCGGAAAACCCTGATTTGTCAGTTAACCGCAGCCTTTGATCGGCTCTGGTTACTTCAGACATAATTATTGAAAGAGATTTCAAAAAATACGTGGTTGCTTAAAAGCAGCGGCTGGTTTTCTCTGAATTTGCTTCTCAACTATCACAAGGTGTTTCGGGTTTAGCCCATCATCTGATGACCTATTATAAACGAAGTAACAGATGTTATGTTAAAAAAATTTATTGAAACGTAACCGTTGAAGTTCTTTACAGTAACTAGCATAACCATGTGTGCTGGGAGGCGGGCTCGGTCATGCTAGGAGGCGTTCAGTATTTTGGGCTGTGTTAGGGTGATGTATAGCAGCACGTCTACATGCCCCAACGACAATCCAGCAGGTGACGAATGCAACGCCTTGGCGCAAGAACTCCCAACCAGCCTTATGGCCGCTCATCGAGAATCTGGAGACAGCCTCCAGTACCTCAACAGCACCAAGCAACATTCTCAGCAACAAAACAACAGCACATCAGTCACCATGGAATTCATCTTCATCACACCGAGATCATCAGCTTTTGATTTCAGCAGTTGTTTCATACCACTTATCAATGTTTTACTTTCCATTGTGTAATTTTAAGCCCGTATGGCTGAAGAGCTGCAGTTTAAACTTGCGTCATTTTGTTGTTACAACTGGGTTAAACTATTACACACTAATGGTCATTAAAATTGCTACACCTCGAAGATGACGTACTACAGACGCGAAATTTAACCGACAGGAAGAAGATGCTGTGATATGCAAATGATTAGCTTTTCAGAGCATTCACACAAAGTGTGACATGAGGAAAGTTTCCAACAGCAGTTGACCGGCGTTGCCTGGTGAAACGTTGATGTGATGCCTCGTGTAAGGAGGAGAAACGCGTACCATCACGTTTCCGACTTTGATAAAGGTCGGATTGTAGCCTATCGCGATTGCGGTTTATCGTATCGCGACATTGCTGCTCGCGTTGGTCGAGATCCAATGACTGTTAGCAGGATATGGAATCGGTGGGTTCAGGAGGGTAATACGGAACGCCGTTCTGGACCCCAACGGCCTCGTATCACTAGCAGTCGAGATGACAGACACCTTATCCGCATGGCTGTAACGGATCGTGCAGCCACGTCTCGATCCCTGAGCAACAGATGGAGACGTTTGCAAGACAACAACCATCTGCACGAACAGTTCGACGACGTTTGCAGCAGCACGGACTATCAGCTCGGAGACCATGGCTGCGCTTACCCTTGACGCTGCATCACAGACAGGAGCGCCTGCGTTGGTGTACTCAGCGACGAACCTGGGTGCACGAATGGCAAAACGTCATTTTTTCGGATGAATCCAGGTTCTGTTTACAGCAACATGATGTCGCATCCGTGTTCGGCGACATCGCGGTGAACGCACATTGGAAGCGTGTATTCGTCATCGCCATACTGGCGTATCATCGGGCGTGATGGTTTGGGGTGCCATTGGTTACACGTCTCGGTCACCTCTTCTTCGCATTGACCGCACTTTGAACAGTGTTACGACCCGTGGCTCTATCCATCATTCGATCCCTGCGAAACCCTACATTTCAGCAGTATAATGCACGACCGCATGTTGCAGGTCCTGTACGGGCCTTTCTGAATACAGAAAATGTTCGACTGCTGCCCTGGCCAGCACATTCTCCAGATCTCGCACCAATTGAAAACGTCTGGTCAATGGTGGCCGAGCAACTGGCTCGTCACAATACGTCAGTCACGACTCTTGATGAACTGTGGTATCGTGTTAAAGCTGCATGGGCAGCTGTACCTGCACACGCCATCCAAGCTCTGTTTGACTGAATGCTCAGGCGTATGAAGGCCGTTATTACGGCCAGAGGTGGTTGTTCTGGGTACTGATTTCTCAGGATTTATGCACCCAAATTGCGTGAAAATGTAATCACATGTCTGCTCTAGTATAATATATTTGTCCAATGAATACCCGTTATCATCTGCATTTCTCCTCTTGGTGTAGCAATTTTAGTGGCCAGCAGTGTATAAGACATTTGCTGTCACCGGAAGAACATTTATCACAGAGCGTTTGAACTTACATGACAGACACTTACACATACCAACACTAATGCTCTTTACTAAATGAAATTCCCGAGACGAAATTAAGCGCTAGACACCGTTGGGTGATGCACGACTCTGTTTAGAATTATGATCTGATATACTCATAGGGTCAAGCTTTCATGTCTCATTTCACGCCTAGCAGCTAAACTCCCTGCAGAAAATATTGCAACCTGTGATCTTTTAGTCTAATTATTCAAGCATTGGCATGCAATGAAATTTTTAAATAAAACCAAGTCATAATAAAATAGAATAATAATAATAATGATAAAAGGGTCACATACTAATGGATAATCGATTTATAGACGATGCCAATGGGTTTAAGCAGGACGAAATGATACTTTATTCAATCAGTCAAAGTAATGAAATGTTTAAAATGGTGGTCCTACAGTAATTCACTTAGCATGAAAATAAAATAATACAAACAATTAAATGTAATACAGTTTGATTGAATGCATAATTGGAATGCTAGCAGCTTTATCAAGTACTATTTAAACTCCACTGGTACATGAGTTTTATTCCGTTGCATTAAACACAAAATATTTGCTAGTCATAAATACATGAGGTCCACAATGCCGATCAACATACTAAAACGCATGAAATCGTTTATAGATCCCACAATCTATCCACTGTTAATTCCAAAATGCTGCTGAAATAATTTAATATTCAATGCTGCACATCATCTAATGCTCACAATATGTTAAAGTTTCAGCTAGCTCTCAGATTGTAAGTCTCACTACGTTCGGAACTTAATATATATATGAACGAATAATACAGTATTCGCGCAGCCGCTTGCCGCCCAAAATCCGTCACTTTTACAAATCTGAAACTGCACTATCAGCTCCCCACACTTTACTTCAAGACCGATCTGTATAGACCAACCGCCAGATGCAGACTGCCCAGAATAGCGCTCGACTCAGAATGACCAGGACCACCCCTCGCTCGGACTTTTAAACCTTCAATTTCAACCTCAAAAATTCTCCATGTACATACTTACAATATAGAAAATGGACCACTACTGAAAATATACATGACTTACGGCTATGACATATATGTTGAACTAAAGATCTTTCTCTTCATGTCTCCCTCAGACCATACACATTATACTACATACAATAGTATAAGCATGATAAATTAAAACGTGAAAATTGAACATGAATGTTAATGACAAATAGTAAAGAAAAAAATTATTAAAACAAGCAGAAACATGTTTGCCTGCTCTATAGATGTGTCTTTTTATGCTCTGTTCAGGGTGGTGTCAAATCTTACATGCAAGCTACAACTTCCAAATGATGGGTGTCTGTAATAAGACTGAGTTAACATTTGATCAAATACACTAAAAATCAAGTAATAATTTTGACATATGTCACATGTTTAGGTATAAGGATTGCCATGCTGCATTCTTTCGCTACACACCTGTGGAGAATACTATGATCTGATACATTCACATAATTAAAAAGATACGAAAAATGTTTCTCAATAAATAAAATATTTATAAATAATTAGTTACCAGGAATGATAGCTAGGGTCCTAAGCTATCATTCAGCACCTAGTTTGTTAAGACCACATGAAGCGCTCAGTAAGGATTAATTTTCGTTGATTTTTTAAGAGTATTCATTTATTGTGACTACCTAACTTCTGTAGTTTTCCTGATATTCACAATATTACCATATCAATACACGAACCTCAGCGCCGTGAATATACTGATGTGATTAGTTTTGTGCTATGATGAAACTGTGAATTACTGCTGAATTTCGAAAGATCACAAAGTTGCCATGTTCTGCCTCATATTCGAAGGCCGCCATCTTTGAAGCCAGTTACATTCAGACTATGGTGTTCAGATGGCTAACCGCCGTCCTCAAGCCCTGCTGCATGAGCAAAACTACCGATTACCTGTCGCTGGGCACTCGGTTGTCTGGCAGCTGTATGGCTTACACTGACAACCCAGCTGCCTCCCCTCACCTTGGTCTCACCAGCCGAACCAGCTGGTATTCAGATTACCGATTGCGGAATAGAAAACCAAATACAATCGTTTAACAGTGGAAAGGCACCAGGACTAGAGATACCTGTGAGAGTCTATAGCGATTATACGAAAGAATTTGCTCCCCTACTTGAGCAGTTTATCGTAGGTCGTTGGAGCACAGAAAGGTACCTCGCGACTGTAAAAAGCGCATGTTATTCCCGTTTTCGAGAGGAGTCGGAGTACAGGTGCACATAATTGTAGGTCAATATCGGTACGTCGGCCGCCCCCGGTAGCTGAGTGGTCAGCGAGTCAGAATGTCAGTCCTAAGGACCCGGGTTCGATTCCCGGCTGGGTCGGAGATTTTCTCCGCTCAGGGACTGGGTATAGTGTTGTCCTAATCCTCATCATCATCCCCCTCCCCCCCCCCCCTATGAACCATGGACCTTGCCGATGGTGGGCAGGCTTGCGTGCCTCAGCGATACAGATAGCCGTACCGTAGATGCAACCACAACGGAGGGGTATCTGTTGAGAGGCCAGACAAACGTGTGGTTCCTGAAGAGGGGCAGCAGCCTTTTCAGTAGTTGCAGGGGCAACAGTCTGGATGATTGACTGATCTGGCCTTGCAACACTAACCAAAACAGCCTTGCTGTGCTGGCACTACGAACGGCTGAAAGCAAGTGGAAACTACGGCCGTAATTTTTCCTGAGGGCATGCAGCTTTAATGTATGGTTAAATGATGATGGCGTCCTCTTGGGTAAAATATTCCGGAGGTAAAATAGTCCCCCATTCGGATCTCCGGGCGGGGACTACTCAAGAGGACGTTGTTATCAGGAGAAAGAAAACTGGCGTTCTACACGGATCGGAGCGTGGAATGTAAGATCCCTTAATCGGGCAAGTAGGTTAGAAAATTTAAAAAGGGAAATGGATAGGTTGAAGTTAGATATAGTGGGAATTAGTGAAGATCGGTGGCAGGAGGAACAAGACTTTTGGTCAGGTGAATACAGGGTTATAAACACAAAATCAGATAGGTCTAATGCAGGAGTAAGTTTAATAATGAATAAGAAAAATAGGAGTGCGGGTAAGCTACTACAAACAGCATAGTGAACGCATTACTGTGGCCAAGATAGACACGAAGCCCACGCCTACTACAGTAGTACAAGTTTATATGCCAACTAGCTCTGCAGATGATGAAGAAATTGATGAAATGTATGATGAGATAAAACAAATTATTCAGATAGTGAAAAGGAAGAGAAGAAAACGTAGTAGGTGAATATGGAATGGCGGTAAGGAATGAAAGAGGAAGCTGCCTGGTAGAATTTTGCACAGAACGTAATTTATCATAGCTAACACTTGGTTCAAGAATCATGAAAGAAGGTTGTATACATGGAAGAAGCCTGGAGATACTAGAAGTATCAGATAGATTATATAATGGTAAGACAGAGATTTAGGAACAGGGCTTTGAATTGTAAGACATTTCCAGGGGCAGATGTGGACTCTGACCACAATCTGTTGGTTATGAACTGTAGATTAAAACTCAAGAAACTGCAAAAAGGTAGGAAATTGAGGAGATGGGACCTGGATAAACGGAAAGAAACAGAGGTTGTACAGAGTTTCAGGGAGACCATAAGGGAACAATTGACAGGAATGGGGGAAAGAAATACACTAGAAGAAGAATGGGTAGCTTTTAGGGATGAAGTAGTGAAGGCAACGGAAGATCAAGTAGGTAAAAAGAAGAGGGTTGGTAGAAATCCGTGGGTAACAGAAGAAATATTGGATTTAACTGATAAAAGGAGGAAATATAAAAATGCAGTAAATGAAGTAGGCAAAAAGGAATACAAACGTCTCAAAAATGGCATCGACAGGAAGTGTAAAATGGCTAAGCAGGGATGGCTAGAGCACAAATGTAAGGATGTAGAGGCTTATCTCACTAGGGGTAAGACAGATACTGCCTACAGGAAAATTAGGGAGACCTTTGGAGAAAAGAGAACCACTTTTATGAATATCAAGAGCTCAGATGGAAACCCAGTTCTAAGCAAACAAGGGAAAGTAGAAAGGTGGAAGGAGTATACAGAGAGTCTATACAAGGGTGATATGCTTGAGTACAATATTATGGAAATGGAAGAGAATGTAGATGAAGATGAAATGGGAGATATAGTACTGTGTGAAGAGTTTGACACAGCACTGAAAGACCTAAGAAGAAACTACTGTGTGAAGAGTTTGACACAGCACTGAAAGACCTAAGAAGAAACAAGGCCCCGGGAGTAGACAACATTCCATTAGAACTACTGACAGCCTTGGGAGAGCCAGTCCTGACAAAACTCTACTATCTGGTGAGCACGATGTCTGAGACAGGCGAAATACCCTCAGACTTCAAGAAGAATATAGTAATTCCCTACCCAAAGAAAGCAGGAGTTGACAGATGTGAAAATTACCGAACTATCAGTTTAATAAGTCACGGCTGCAAAATACTAACGCGAATTCTTTACAGACGAATGGAAAAACTGGTAAAAGCCGACCTCGGGGAAGATCTGTTTGGATTTCATAGAAATATTGGAACACGTGAGGCAATACTGACCCTACGACTTATCTTAGATTAAGAAAAGGCAAACCTACGTTTCTAGCATTTGTAGACTTAGAGAAAGCATTTGACAATGTTGACTGGAATACTCTCTGTCAAATTCTAAAGGTGGCAGGGGTAAAGTACAGGGAAGGAAAAGCTATTTACAATTTGTACAAATGTTCAAATGTGTGTGAAATCTTATGGGACTTAACTGCTAAGGCCATCAGTCCCTAAGCTTACACACTACTTAACCTAAATCGACGTGCAAGTCGCCGAAATGGCATCAAATCGAAAGACTTGCACCCGGCGAGCGGTCTACCCGACGGGAGGCCCTAGTCACACGACATTTACATTTTTATCGGTCGGTACGTCAGTCGGTTGGAGAATTATGAAACATGTTTTACCTCGTTTTTGGAGAACGAAAATCACCTCCACAAAGATCAACATGGATTCCACAAACAGAGGGCCTGCGAAACTCAGCCCAGTTGATGTTGCGTTCCTAGGCTTCAGAAAGACGTTTGACACCATCCCACCCTGCCGTTTGGTGAAAAAAAACGCGAACTTACCGAGAGTCGAACCAGAGTTGTTCAAATGGTTCAAATGGCTCTGAGCACTATGCGACTTATCTTCTGAGGTCATCAGTCGCCCAGAACTTAGAACTAATTAAACCTAACTAAACTAAGGACATCACACACATCCATGCCCGAGGCAGGATTCGAACCTGCGACCGTAGCGGTCACGCGGTTCCAGACTGAAACGTCTTTAACCGCACGGCCACACCGGCCGGCGAACCAGAGTTGTGACTGGATTCAAGACGTCCTTGCAGAAAATAGCTCAACACGCAGCTCTTATCAGAACAAAAGAGACAGATGTAACGGTAATTTCAGTGGCATCGCAGGCGAATGTGATGAGATCGTTATTATTTACAGTGCATGTAAATAATCTAGTAGAAAATGTCTGAAACTTTATAGGGCTATTCGCGGATGATGCCGTTGTCCACAAGGAGATAGCATCGCCAGTAGGCTGCAGCAGTTTGCAAATGTAACAACATAGGAGAAGGAATCCACTACTGTGCAAGTACATCATTGATGACAAAGTGCTGGAAACAGTATCTATTGTAAAGTATCTACCAGCGACCGTAAGTGCAATCTTCAAACGCACTAAACAGCAGGAAACTCGGATATGGACAGATTCACAGGAAGAATCGGAAGGAAATGCGACTCATCTACGATAGGATTTGGTTATAAAACACTTGTTCGACAGATTCTTGAGTATTGCTAATCACTTGGGACCCTTACGAAGTAGGACTACCAGAGGAGATAGAGAAGGTTCAACGAAAAGCGGCGCCCTTCGTCACGGGATCGTTTAGTCAGTGCGAGAGCCTTAAAGAGATATTCAGAAAACTCCAGAGGCAGACACTACAAGAGAGGCGTTGTGCGTCACTACTTACTATTGAAATTCCGAGAGAGTACGTTCTGGGTAGAGTTGGATAACATATTATGTCCTCCCACATGCGTCTCGCGAAGCGAGCACAACGAGAAAACCGAGAACTCACAGCTACACTGAATCGCCAAACTGATATAGGCATGCTTATTCAAATGAGAGTTATGTAAATAGAATACGGCGCTGCGGTCGGCAACGCCTTACTGCTGCTACAATGGCAGATTATCAAGATTTAAGTAAGATTGAAAATGGTGTTATAGTCGGCGCCCGAGCGGTGGGACACAGCATCTCCGAGTTAGCGATGAAGTTGGGATTTTCCCGTACGACCATTTCATGAGTGTATCGTGAGTAGCAGGAATCCGGTAAAACATCAAATCTCCGACACCGCTGCGGCTGGAAAAAGATCCTGTAAGAACGGGACCAGCCACGACTGCAGAGAATCGTTCAACACGACAGAAGTGTAACCCTTCCGAAAATTGTGGCAGATTTCAGTTCTGGGCCATCAACAAGTGGCAGTGTGAGAACCATTCAACGAAACATAATCGATATGGGCTTTCGGAGCCGAAGGCCCACTCGTATACCCTTGATGACTGCATGTCAAAGGTTTACGCCTCGCGTGGGCCCGTCTACACCGACATTGGACTATTGATGACTGGAAACATGGAAACATGTTGCCTGCTCATTCGAGTCTCGTTTCGAACTGTATTAAGTGGATGGACGTCTACGGGTATGGAGATAAGCACATGAATCCATGCACCCTGTATGTCAGTGGGGGACTGGTCAAGCTGGTGCAGGCTCTGTAATGGTGCGGGGCGTATGCAGTTGGATAAGGGACCCCTGATACGTCTATATACGACTCTGACAGGTGACGTTATGAAACGTCCCCTTTGAAAAATTATACAAGACTGTGCTTAAACTGACACACAATATGTTTTAGCGCAACGCAATCTGACTTTCAGTAATCCCTACAAAAGAATGACCCCGACTAACATTAACCTATACCTTTCACAAATCACTTACCTCACAAAAATCTTCGTTACTCAAGCTACTGCAATACAGCGAGCGCCACTACTGTCAGCTAAATAAAAGATTCAAACTACGGAAGGCACTAACTACTGATAGGCATAGTTAGCAAATGAAAGATTTTGATAGAGAGGAAACAATGTATTTACCTTAATAGTGTTCAAAGGTCATAATATATATAGCAGTTCATGACAGTCTTACAAATTTCAAAACTCCGCCATTTCTCTCCCCACATCCACCACTGCTGGCGGCTCACCTCCAACTGCGCAACGCTACGCGCTGTTCACATCCAGCTGCCCAACACTACAATGGCAGACAACAATGCAAACCAGCCACAGACTGCACACAGCACAGCCAGTGATTTTCATACAGAGCGCTACGTGGCGTTACCAATAAGAAAACCTAAACAGCCTACTTACAATGTACGTAAGCATTCTGTCTGATCACCTGCATCTATTCATGTCCATTGTGCTTTCCGACGGACTTGGGAAATTCCAGCAGGACAATGCAACACCCCACGCGTCCAAAATTACTACAGAATGGCTGCAGGAACACGCTTCTGAGCTTAAACAATTCCTCTGGCCACCAAACTCTCCAGACATGAGCATTATTGACCATATCTGGGATGCCTTGCCACGTGATGTTCAGAAGAGATCTCCACTCCCTCGTACTCTACGGATTTATGGACAGCTCTGCAAGATTCATGGTGTCAGTTTCCTCCAGTACTACTTCAGACATTAGTCGAGACCATGTCACGTCGTGTTGCGGCACTTCTGTATGCTCGCTGGGTACCTACACGATATTAGGCAGCCGTACCAGTATCTTTGGCTCTTCAGTGTAATACAGAGGCTTACCGACAATCATCCTTACAACGCTCCGTTCGCTAATGGAACAGGAAAGGAGGATGTTTCCGATACACCCATCTACTCTTCACCCTTCTTCCGTAATATCGTACTTAAAACAATTATTTTCGTCTTGTCTGCACTGTTAATAGTGCATGCTTCACTGACAAAGAAGGTTACACTCTAAACTGCTACTTTCAGCAAAGGCTTCCTAATACTTAAATTTACATTCCGTGTAAACATTCTTTTCTTTTTCCGAAAAGTTTCTCTTGTTATTGACAGTGCGCTTTTCATATCCTCTTTACTTGTGCCATCGTCAGATATTTTTTACCTCATTATCAAAATTCATTTACTACTTTCTGCGTCTCATCTACATCATAAATATTACAATATTACATGCTTTTCGACCGAGAAAACTTTGTTTGGTTTGACAAGTTACCCCAAAAACTAACACTACACGGTACGTTTAGACGTTTTGCAAGTTCTGTTCTATGCTCCTCCCAGCTGAACCTATTGTCAATCTGTAATCACAAGAATTCTATACATACATTTTTGGATTCTAAACTGCATAAAATGAGTTTTTCATAGTTTAAAGACATCGAATTGCCTAGAAACCATTTATTGATGACCATGAAACTATCATTAACAACTATTTGTAAAACTACATTTCATTTGCCATTTATCATTATGGTTTCATCATCTGCAAGCGAAACAGAAGTAGCATGTGGTAATGTTACTGTTGAAATATTAGTACAAAGAAAAAGTAATGGCCCTAAGTTATCACCCTGTGGAACACCATACATAATTAGTTCTCATTCTGGTGAAGACCTGTACATTAACACACGACTATTCCTACTGACAATCTTTTCCTGTGAGAATAATACGATTTCAACCATTTTGCGTAATTTCCTGTGCCTTCATAATATTCTAGTTTACTTGAAAGGATATCGTGATTTACGCAGAGAAATTTATTCATACCGCTCAGTTACTCGCACGTGGCTAGAAATGCTTGTTTTTCCATCTTCTTACGTTTTAAAGGAAAATTTTTATCTGAGTTTGTTCACACACAGTGTAGTCGTAGCGCGTCGCACTCACCGACTGGAACTCGTTGATGGTCAAGACGTCGATGACGCGGGCTCTTAGTTTCACCTCCAGCGGCGGTCCGGTCTCTGGACACAAAGACAACACAACTTTAGTTCAACCCAGCCACATACCTCGAGCACAACTATATTACGAAAGCAAGATCTTCGAGTACAAGAAGTGAAAGCTAAATTGAAAAAAATTGACACACGAATTGCTCATACACAACAGACACTAATGTCCACACAATGAAGTTATCTGCATCTATATCTAATGACTCTACATTCCATGAATTAATGAAAAATAATATAAGACAACTCTATCTAGTTCGATGAAACATTCAAGGGGACCCTACCTGTTGTAAGCTATGGGTTTGGATGAAAACTCGCACAGAAGATCGTCACTGAAGAAAGACAGTGTACGCTGATTTCCGCCTTAGCCACAATGCTCTGTTGTCTTTGTGGACATCACGGAGGAGTTTCCCGTGTCGTCCAAGCAATGATGGCTATAATCACTTTGCGAGTCAAGCTTTTAGTCTCTGTTGCCGGTTATAACGAATTTTTTTTCTGATGAGGCAAAACATTATGACCACATGCTTAATAGCGAGTCGGTTCACCTTTGGAAAGCAGTTTAACATCGATTCTCTGTGCCATGGATTCGACAAGTCCCTGGCAGGTTTCCAGGGGTAGTGACAACTCCCAAAATTACGGACCGGTGGTTAGTGAACGTGGAGCTGGCGTCCGTTAGCATCTCAAATGTGTTCCATGAGACTCAGACATGGTAGACTTCGTACCCAAGACATTAACGCGAGTTCACTATCATGCTCCTCAAATCATTGAGCATAACAACTAAGGCCCTGAGACGTGGATAGTTATCCTACTGGAAGATGCTATCCCAATTGGGGAAGATATCAAGCATGAAGAGAAAAATGTAGCTCTGCAGTAATGTTTATGTGCTCATCATCTGTCTGATACTACAGGTCCGATGGAAACCACAACAATCTGCCCTATGTCAAGGCCAGTCGGATCAGTGGATTTCCCCATTTGCAGTCCCTACCGACTCTAAAATAAGTCTTCGTTCGTTTCTACACCGTTCACATACTTTCCTTGACATGTCACGTGCGTGCAGTGCCACCATATGTCATTCAGACTTGCGATGGTCGATGTTCATAATGTTTTATTTCGTCAGTCCTGTTTAAAAACGGTACCACGATACTGTCGAATGAGCGGTAACACATGAGGAAGCAGAATGTCTGTGACACATTGTTGTGCCATCGTAATTGCCTCAGTCGCTAACAGCCGCGGCCTGAGGTCATACCCAATAGCTCTCCATAACATGACGCCCAGAGCAACACCGCTGTGCCTCTCCAAAACATTGGAAGAATGCTCAGGTCGCTGCCATACTCATCAACGATGGTCATCCGGGGTATAGCAGAACCGCGATTCATCGCTGAATACCGTATGAAGTCATTCGTTAGCAATTCATACTTCCTATTCAAGGCATCACTCCAAACACAGCCGTTTGTCTTGTGGAGTTGACAGTAGCCTACGAGTGGGACAGTTATGCCCTAGTCCGGCTACTGTTGATCTCCGACCAATGTAATGGGATGACAGATTTTGTGCGAAGTTTATTTCTTGCTTTTGGATGATAGGTGCGGACGTGAAGGCGTTACGATACACTCAGTGCACAGTACAGCGATCCTCGCTTATGGTGATCAGACTCGGTCAACCAGAACCTTATGTCGTGTGTGCAGGCCCTCACGTTCCCATGCAGTCCAACGTCAGGTCACTGTCACATCCGAATGCCCCAAAAATCTGGAATTTGCACGATTCGACCAGCCGGCCAACTGGAGGCATATAATGAGGCCTCTTGTAAACCGTTTCAGGTGCCGATATCACTGTTGCAAATAAGCATGCAGCATCTCCAAGTGCGTCACAGTCGTCACTCAACGTCAGTTGGTGTTCACGCCCCTTACGTACCTTACCAGGCGTGGTAACAACGTTCAACACGAACAACAACGCAATCTGGGGGCCATTCTAGCTGTCACAGAGAAAGACAACTCTAATCGTTTGCATACGCGCCAATGGAGTGTACATGTACGAAGTTACAGTGATGTCCGACCATGTATTCTGGATGGTTCATTTTTCTGTCAGGCAGTGTAGCTATACTCATTTTGTATGGAAGAAATAGTAAAATTTAACAGACTCTTCCGTTTCATTTCATTAGTAGTTAATATTAATTTCGTTTCATTATTATACGAGGGCTATCCACAAAGTACATAACGTTTTGGAATTAAAAATAAATAAAGTATTGGAATTTTTTTAAATTATATACAGATGAAAGCCACACTTAAATACTACTTTTCTACATAGTTGCCATTTAAATTAAGGCACTTATCGTAGCGATGGACGAGCTTGGAAATTCCTTCGTCGTAAAATTCGGCCGCCTGCGCCTTCAACCACGTGGTTACCTCTCTTGGGACAGAAAAGGTGTGATTTTTGTGGATTTCCTGGAAAGAGGCACTACAATAAACTCTCAAAGGTATTGCCAAACTCTGCACAACCTCAGAAGAGCAATACAAAACAAGCGCAGGGGAAAGTTGGGCTCAAAGATCTTGCTGATTCACGACAACGCCCGGGCCCACACGGCAAATGCCACTCGTGAAGTTCACGAATCTTTTAAGTGGGAGTTGTTTCCTCATCCACCGTACAGTCCCGACCTGGCACCGAGCGACTTCCACTTATTCCCAGCAATGAAGAAGTGGTTGGCTATGCAGCGTTTTGATGACGACGCACAGCTTCAAGAAGAGGTAACCACGTGGTTGAAGGCCTTAATTTAAATGGCAACTATGTAGAAAAGTAGTATTTAAGTGTGGCTTTCATCTGTATATAATTTTAAAAAATTCCAATACTTTATTTATTTTTAATTCCAAAACGTAATGTACTTTGTGGATAGCCCTCGTATTTACCTCCACATCTGCACTCTGCAACCACTGAGACGTACATAGAAGGAGGATTCCAGAGTGAATGCGCCACTCTGCAGCGGAGCGTACCCCTAGGCTGTTGCTAAGGCTTTCGTTCGCAATATCTTTTCATAAAGGTATGACTTTTATCCAGGGTATGGATGGGAACTTCTGTTCAGTTTGAAAAGTATGCTATAAGTTGCCACAATTGGAAGGGCATGGCGGGGAAAGGAGGGGGGGATGGATGATGAGAGCACTGCTCGCTGATAGTTGCACTTCAGTTCGAGTTCCGGTCCAGCACACAGTTTTAATTTTACAGGAGGTTTCATGGCAGAGGGTATTTCCCATTGTACTAGTATTAATGTTCGTCCGCCCTCCTTTCGTCCACGAAGCGCGGGTAGAATGATAGATTAAATCCCTCCATGAGCGTTGTATTGACTCTGTGTCGTCTTCGTGTGCAAACAGTAGGTAGGAGCTGTAGTATATTCCTAGTTCTTTCACTAAAGCCTGACTCTTGCAACTTTGTATGTAGACTTTCCGGGGATAGCTGGTGTCTATGATCAAGTATCTGCGAGCATCTCTGCGACTCTCTTCCAAAAGGATCAGATGAAAACGTCATCATTCAAGCTGTTCTTTGAATGTCTTCTATTTGGTATGTGTACCACACACCTGAACAGCACTTTAGGGTGCATGAGTGTTTTGTAAGCAATCTCCTTTGCAGAATGATTCCATTTTCTCAGTATTGTAACAATGAGCCCAAGCCCGCTGTCTGCTACGACTTAGTCTATGTGATCATTCCATTTCACGTCCCTACAAACTGATGCCCCCACTTGTTCCAACTGACTGATTGTAATTGCCTCATTTACATTGTAGTCAAAGGATTTACTGTTTTTCTGTTTTTTAAAGTGCACAAATTTAAATTTTTGAACTTTCAAATCACGTTTCCAAACTTTGCACGACTTTGTAACCTTATCAAGGTCTGATGGTATATTTTTGTAGCTCTCGACAACTCTCCATTTAAAATAATGTGCTGGAGCCACCCTAACAAAAAATCCTCAAACAAATCACAAATTTCATTTGGGAGAAATGTGTTCGTTGGTAGGTGGCTATGTTGAGAATTAAATACTTAGACATGAAGAATAAAGACGCAGAAAGTTAATAGCGGTTGTTTTATTTTAAAAGCTTTGAGAGTTCTTACATAAAAATTTGGAGGCATTACTTTTCAGCACGCTCTCATACTACCGACTTGTTATTACAATGGCACACACCATATCATCAAATTTAAACATTTTCCTAGCAACAAAATATAGGACGCCAACAGTGTTCGCCTCCCTGCGCCACGACCACTCGCTAAGTGAAATTGCACCCACCGATAATACTCAGCGTCCACTCGTCCCTTTGTTAAGGAGAGTTGTGGCACATCAGTTATTGACCACAGTCAATCCAGCTTAATGTTGCGGCCACATGTAGTAAGCGTTGCTTCATGCAGTGGAGAATGGCAAAACAGAGGCACGCCGGCGACCGAGGCGTTGCGAAGTAGGCAGGCACAGATAGCCTTGCTGACAGCAGCAGTCTACCAGCAGGCTGACGAAAGGACGCACACAGACCGAGCGCCAAGCGAAGCCTGGAGAGTGCTGAGTAAGGGGAAGTGAGGCTAGAAAGCTAAGTTGCGCTGCAATATACAGCGGGAGTAATAACAAAAAGCTACCACCGAGGGTAAAAAACGTCCTCCTGCCAGATATAAATAGTGGAGTGCAGGCAGCAACAGACAGAAGCCATTAGGAAGCAGTTCGGATCTGAGGACGGATGTCGTCCGTGTCTGAATGTTCAATCTTTGTAGGTGACGATTCCGGAAGTCTGTTCCAGCTCGCAGGAGTCTTCCGTTCGCCGCCAGATGTCTACTTCAGCTCTGGAGGTCGGCCCGAGTTCGGTCGGCACCATGGCTGACTAACTACAGCGAGAACTTCCAGCAGGACCGGCCGCAGCGCGGTCTTGGTCACAGGCGCCGCCGGGGACTGACGCTCGGACTTCACGGAAACCCGGCCCCACGGCGCATGGTCCGTCCATGTCGGGACCTAGCGGATATCGCGACTGACGGCTTCCCTGCCGCCGGGGCAGCAGGCGTCGGCAGCTGACCTCACGGCGACGCGGCTCCGTGGGCGTACCCGTACTGGGGCTCAGAGCGGCGACGAGTTCATCTCAACCACAGGGCATCCTGGCCTCAGCGGAGCACTGGTGGCCTGAGGCTCCCGAGTGCGATTATCGGAGAATCTACACAGCAGCAGCCAGGCAGAGGGATCCGCAGGGCTGGGCAGCGACGACGAGGGAGAAATTGTAAAGAAAGTTCAATAAATAGTTGTAAAACTCCACGTTGCCTCAGTCTTTGGCACAGCCACTGTGTCTGCTCCTAACAAGTGGTGCAGCAGTCGTAACATTTAAGTTATAACAGTTTCTCCACTACCTTAATTGCCGAAATGGCCTCGCTATCCTCCCACACCGACTCTAATACCTGTACCACTAAACTTTGAATTGAAATCGAGCAGTACTCCTGGATGCCTTTTTTTATACAGGAACATTTGAATGCGGAGTTCCGTATTTCGACTTTTGATTTGCAGTTTTCAGTTTCATTACACGTGTCACCCATGAGTGTCTGTACACTATCTTTGATGCCACACACAGCCCTCACATATGATCAGAATTTCTTTTGATTTTGTAATAGATCTTTCGATAAGATTTTACTATGGTAGTCGTTAAGGGCCTTCTTTCCCCTTCCGACAGGCAAATTCGTTTTCCTTGGCATCTCAGTGTCTATATTCCTCTGTTTCTTTTTTGTACCTACTGTGCAGCAGTGGATGTTTCTTAGAGGGACAGTTTCCTTCTAAAGAAACTGCTAAAGAAACATGAGAGTCCCATCCAACAAACTTTTCTACTAACTACACATCTATAAAGTGAGCAGACTTCAGAATCTCAGAACTCCGTTTCCTGATGGATCGTAATTTGACAGGTCTACGGCCTAGCTTTCTCATTATACTCTATCGCTGGCCTACAGATGAAACCGCAAGCAGAGACCTATTCTGCGCTTACCGTGACTCTCGGGAAAACGCCTGGAGTGTCGTTGTTTAATGCTTCCTCTCCTGTTCTCAGCTCTCTTCATTTATCGACACATCACAAAGTTGCGTTTTCCCCACTGACGCACTAAGCAGTTCTCTCAGGTGTGAAGCAGTGTCTTGCAAAGCACTGCGTATTTCGTTGCGGTGCTTGTCCTCAGAGCATGATAGGCGAGTGGGCGATTTTGCGTAGGGCCATCTGCGCAGATTAGAGATGAGGGACACCGGGTAGATGGTAAGATTAAGCTCTTTGCTCTGTCTTGCCACACCTGACCTCCTGGGTCTGCAGTTTTGTCAATATGGTGCCATTGGTGAGAGGCAACATATTATTCCGGAAGCTGCGGAAGCTGCTCCGCTCGTTCATAGCTCTTACTTCCTCCCAGTGTATCGCAGTTATCTACCACTCCAGAATTTGTTAAATTTCACTATAGTATTTAAAAACCATAATCAGTTCCCAGGATTCATTTCTCTTCTCCTCCAGGAATCATGGGTTGCTTCTATGACTACCCTTTAATTGCTCCCCGTGGCGTCTTGTGTTCTCACTTTTGCTCACGCTAAAAGTTGTTGTTAAAAGGCAAGGAATGCAACGGACTGCCTCTGGCTTCAGAAAGACGTGACAATTAACAGCTGTCGAGGAAGAAATGTCGGTGGACGATGATTTTATTATTGCCTAGTCGGTGACAGGAGTCCAGGTAGCAGTTCACATAAAAGCAGTTACAGGAGGATGAGTAACGTATCAAATTCCGCAACAAAACGTTTTCGGGTGGATGCTTTGAAGATATAGCTATTGGGGATAGCTAAATTTTTTTCTCCTTTTTCAGTCATTTTTTTCGCTTTCTAAGACTAAGTATTCATATCTTTGATGGTGTATGATAGCTGTATTTGGCAATAATGTTAAAACGTAACTGCAGTTTATCTCGTTTCCTCTAACGGATAAATGTGTTTTCGTAATATTAGTTGAATATGAGAAGACCTTAAATTCTTTTGTTTAATTTATCTGAATTTGTGATATTAACTGTGATGTGAAGACCTGCTGTGCACCGAGCGAGGTGGCGCAGTGGCTAGCACACTGGACTCGCATTCGGGAGGACGGCGGTTCAATCCCGCATCCAGCCATCCTGATTTAGGTTTTCCGTGATTTCCCTAAATCGCTCCAGGCAAATTCCGGGATGGTTCCTTTGAAAGGGCACGGCCGACTTCCTTCCCCGTCCTTCCATAATCCGATGAGACCAATGACCTTTCTGTTTAGTCTCCTTCCCCAAACAACCCAACCCAACCCAACCCTGTTGTGTAAATGGTAGACATGAAAGCACGGAGAGCAGTATCGAAAGCACAGCGTTGCAGCAATATATGGCGGGAGAGAGTCAGTCAGCGTGTGTGTGTGTGCGGCAGTAGGGCGAGACGTGCATTGTTAATTTGAGATGCAAAAACGTGCCGAGACAGTGAATCGCGGAACTTAAAAGACTAACGATTGGGATTACCGTCGCAGAGCGTAATGAAAGTTGAAGTGTTCATTATGAACAGAAAGATCGTAAGGTTTGAGTATTACTGAGTGGATTGTGTCTCAACTGATACGCACAATGCTTACACGAGTAGACATTACAGTTATTGCTACCTTGCGAGTGAAACCTCATCGCGAGAGCCAAGGCTCCATAAAACGCCTGTTGTATTTGTCTTTTTAACGAACAGCCGAGTGTTTGAAGCTATAACCGTAGCGCTGAACATAATTACAATAATTGTGGATCAGGTGCAAGAACGGTTTTACTGACTATGAGGTCGCAATCGTGTTAATTATATGCAAACGTGATGAACAGTTATGTCGGGGTCGGAAATTATCACCAACAGTGTAAAAACTGGACCCCAATGTGTATAACGAGTAATAAACGTGTAGATGCTAAACCTCTAGAGTACCACCAACAATTACATCTATTAAACTCCACTGCGGATGACCTTACAGCCTAACCGACAAGAGACTTCACTAACATACTTCCCCCTGGAAATACGACAAACGCAGCTGCTGTAATAATTTCGACTGCTGACATCAGAAGCCGCCGTCGTCAGCTCAACACGCCACCACGCATCTCCAGCAACGAACAACTAAGCTACTGTGTCATGCGCTCTCACCAGTTAAAGACTTAACGGAATTTCGCAGTTCATACTGTAAATCGTTTGTTTCATTATAAAACTATTTTCTTTCTTTTTCTTTCTTAGTTTTTGCTACGTAAATAAAGCTGTTTGAGGTGAACTACTAACATTCAATGTGGCTTTGTTGAACCAGCATTAGTTATAAGTATTCTTCTGCTTAAACTATTTCTTTCTATTAAATTAATGATGATGCTGTTGCATGTTCTTATGTGCCTTTTAAGAAGGAAATCGCGACGTCCGCCATTCCTTTCTGTGCACCGATCAACGGAATTAAAGATGCTCGTTCGCTGTTGGTCTAAGCATCCCAGCGAGGGCAAACTGCATGTGGCAGCTGTCAAACCACTCAGACTGTATTTACATTTTACTGTTACCACACTTTCACGAGTAATAACTTGGTTGCTGTTCATTACAAACAGAAGTGAATGGATGTATCGTCTACCCTTACGGTGTTTAGGGGATTAGTAACAGAATTGTGCGTGGTTTAAGTAATTTAGTGACTAGGGTGAACGACATTCTCCACATCTACACATTTCGGGAGTAAAACGAGTTCTTCTGGGGCGAAATAATCAGACATAACTCAGTTAGGTTATTGCTAACGAAACCTCGTATAAATACACGATCCATAGTCGCGTGAAACACACCCCTGAGAACCGTTTACTCCACAGTGCCCACGTCGTCAGTTCATTATAAAACCAATGTTTCGGCCACTAGCGCAAATGGACTTTATCATAAAATACACTGTTTGACAAAAAGTAAAGCACACAGAAGGGGACAAGGAAACGAAATGTAGCTGCACCGGTTGGGAGGGTATGTCATGTTATTTCAGTCATTAGAAATTCGAGTGAGATTTACAAAGAACATGAAAGTATGGGCTAACTTATCAGTATGACACTGCACCCCCTCTTGGCCTGCATGCATACACCGAATCGATTGGTGACGGTGTATCAAGTCTGCTGCATCCTATCTTGAGCCAAGCTTCTTGACCCCCACATAACGGCACTGGGGCGGAGTTGACGTCCGAGGCCGTCCCACACGTATTCTATTGGGGACAAGTTTCAAGATCTTGCTGCCTGTGGAAGGAACTCTACAACATCACGCAGATAGTTCACAGACACACGTGGCATGTGTGTGTGTGTGTGTGTGTGTGAGAGAGAGAGAGAGAGAGAGAGAGAGAGAGAGAGAGAGAGAGAGACAGAGAGAGAGCATTGATTGTCCTGTTGAAAAATCAAATGTTGAAATGTGTGTGAAGTCTTATGGGACTTAACTGCCAATGTCATCAGTCCCTAAGCTTACACACTACTTAACCTAAAACAAACACACACACCCATGCCCGAGGGACGACTCGAACCTCCGCCGGGACCAACCGCACAGTCCATGACTGCAGCGCCTAAGACCGCGTTGAAAAATGACACCACGATGCTGTCGCATGAAAAGTAACACATGACGTTACAAGATTTGGGTGACGTATTGTTGTGCAGTCATAGTTTTCGCAGTCATTACCAGCCGTGTCTTGAAGTCATACCTGATGGCTCCCTGCACCATGACCTCAGTAGTAACACTGATGTGTGGAAGGATGTGACCTCTCCCCAGGTCGCCATCGTACTCCCCGATGATCCTACTCTTTGCAGAACACAAAGTGATGCTAGTCATCAGCAGTCCATGATTCCCAGTCATGGCACCATTCCAAACACTACCTTTTGTGCTGTGGTGTTAACAGCAGCCTACACGTGAGATGGTATTGGGTCCAGCTGCTGCTAGTCTCTGACTCATGCTGCAGGACGACGTAGAATGTCACAGGGAGTCCATTAGTCCGCAGCTCGTGGTCGTGCGGTAGCGTTCTCGCTTCCCACGCCCGGGTTCCCGGGTTCGATTCCCGGCGGGGTCAGGGATTTTCTCTGCCTCGTGATGACTGGGTGTTGTGTGATATCCTTAGGTTAGTTAGGTTTAAGTAGTTCTAAGTTCTAGGGGACTGATGACCATAGATGTTAAGTCCCATAGTGCTCAGAGCCATTTGAACCATTTTTGGAGTCCATTACTTGTTCTCGAATGGTAGGTGCAGATAAGGAGTTAGGATGTGCCTGGTCTACAGTTTGGTGATCCTCTCTCGTGATGGTCGGCCGAAACTTTATGTCTAGTGTTCTTGCCCTCACGCTCTCACGTAATTGAACATTGGGCATCTGTCACGTCCGCATGCCCCCAAATCTGGATATTTGCACGACTGGACTACCTGGTCAAATGGAGACACACAATAATACCCCTTTCAAACTCTGTCAGGTGCTAATAAGGCTGTCTCACATGGGTAAGCAACATCTCCATGTCCTTCATAGTGACCACGCAACATCCGACACTGTTGACGCCCCACGACTGCAAATAACAGTAAACGCGAACAATACCATGTTTTCTGATGACCATTATACAGGGCGAGAATTATTAAACTATATGAAATAAAATCGTCATAAATTGTGAACGGTTTGCGTTAGGATGTTCAAACTGCATGGTTGACTGCTGGGCATGATAGGAATTATGTGCTTTGGTTTAGCGACAAAGCTCAGTTTCATTTGGATAGGTTCGTCAATAAGCAAAATTTGCGCTTTTGGGTGACTGAGAATCCGCATTTCGCGATCGAGAAATCTCTTCACCCTCAACGGGTGACTGTGTGGTGTGCAATGTCGTCACGGAATAATCGGTGCGATATACCTTGTCGGCACGGTGACTACCGAAAGGTACGCGAAAGTATTGGAAAATGATTTCATCCCCATTATCCAAAGTGACCCTGATTTCGACGAGATTGGTGCATGCAAGGCGGAGTTCCACCCCATCGAAGCAGGATAGTGTTTGATGTCCTGGAGGAGCACTTTAGGGGCGGCATCCTGGCTATGTAGTATCTAGAGCCCACTGGCATAGGCCTCGATTGGCCGTTAAGTTCTCCAGATCTGAACACATGCGACTCTTTTTTGTGGGGCTATATTAAAGACAAGGTGTACAGCAATAACCCCAAAACTATTTCTGAGCTGAAAACAGCCATTCAGGTAGTCATGGACAGCATCGATCTTCCGACACTTCACCAGGTCGTGCAGAAATTCGCTATTCGTCTGCGCCACATCATCGCCAATGATGGCAGGCCTATCGACCATGTCATAACCTAAATCCTAATATCTGTTGTGACGTTTACGTGTTGAATAAAGTATGTGCACGCCACAGTTTGTAATTAATTTATTAATTTTTTCATATAGTTCAATAATTGTCACACTGTATCTCTCACAGAGAACTGCAACTCTAATCATTTACATACCCGTCGCTGGTGTGCACATGTACGAAGTTACACTGACAACCAACCATATCTCTTGGGTGCTTCACCTTTTTTGTCAGGCAGTGTACATCTACATCCACATGGATACTCTGCAAATCACATTTAAGTGCCTGGCAGAGGGTTTCATCGAATCACCTTCACAATTCTCTATTATTCCAATCTCGTATAGCGCGAGGAAAGAATAAACACATATATCTTTCCGTACGAGTTCTGATTTTCATTATTTTATCGTGGCGGTCGTTCCTCCCTATGCAGGTCGGTGTTAACAAAATATTTTCGCATTCGGAGGAGGAAGTTGGTGATTGGAATTTCGTGAGAAGATTCCGTCGCAACGAAAAACGCCTTTCTCTTAATGATTTCCTGCCTAAATCCTGTATCATTTCTGTGACACTCTCTCACATATTTCGCGATGATACAAAACGTGCTGCCTTTCTTTCAACTTTTTCAATGTACTCCGTTAGTCCTATCTGGTAAGGATCCCACACCGCGCAGCAGTATTCTAAAAGAGGACGGACAAGCGTAGTGTAGGCAGTCTCCTTAGTAGGTCTGTTACATTTTCTAAGTGTCCTGCCAATGAAACGCAGCCTTTGGTTAGGCTTTCCCACAACATTTTCTGTGTTCTTTCCAATTTAAGTTGTTAGTAATTGTAATACCTAGGTATTTAGTTGAATTTACGGCTTTTAGATTACACTGATTTATCGTGTAACCGAAGTTTTAACGAGTTCCTTTTAGCACTCATGTGGATGACCTTACACTTTTCCTTATTTAGGGTCAAATGCCACTCTTCACACCATTCAGATATTTTTTCTAAATCGTTTTGCAATTTGTTTTGATCTTCTGATGACTTTAGTAGTCGATAAACGACAGCGTCATCTGCAAACAACCGAAGACGGCTGCTCAGATTGTTTATATAGATAAGGAACAGCAAAGGGCCTATAACACTATCTTGGGGAACGCCTGAAATCACTTCTGTTTTACTCGATGACTTTCCGTCAGTTACTACGAACTGTGACCTCTCTGACAGGAAATCACAAATCCAGTCACATAACTGAGACGATATTTCCATAAGCACGCAATTTCACTACGAGCCGCTTGTGTGGTACAGTGTCAAAAGCCTTCCGGAAATCCAGGAATACGGAATCTATCTGAAATCCCCTGTCAATAGCACTCAGCACTTCATGTGCATAAAGAGCCAGATGTGTTTCACAGGAAAGATGATTTCTAAACCCATGTTGACTGTGTGTTAATAGACCGTTTCCTTCAAGGTACGGGCATGGATGTGTGTGATGTCCTTAGGTTAGTTAGGTTTAACTAGTTCTAAGTTCTAGGGGACTAATGACCTCAGCAGTTGAGTCCCTAGTGTTCAGAGCCATTTGAACCATTTGAACCTTCGAGGTAATTCATAATGTTCGAACACAATATATGTTCTAAAATCCTGCTACATATCGATGTTAACGACATGGGCCTGTAATTTAGTGGATTACTCCTACTACCTTTCTTGAATATTGGCGTGACCTGTGCAACTTTCCAGTCTTTGGGTACGGTTCTTTCCGTCCCTTTACGACGGACCAGCACCTACCTGCGAACATTGTCTCAGCAGATCATCAGTAGGAAAGCCGAGCGAAACCTACTGTGCTTCGACGTGAACCAGGCTGCAATTAAAGTCACTACATCTACGTTTCGGGAGAAATTTTTCACACAAATGAAAGGTTGGAAATTTTGTCCTCAATTCATATATTCTGCAGCTTAGGTGAACAAGTATCACTGCCAAGCCCATGCTAGCCTTAACACAGTCACTCATAATCCCTATCACTGACGTTAGCAAGTTTATGGTGTTGCATTTCCCGAAAACGTAATAGCTACAAAAATACTGATTGTTTTTGATTGAGAATGCTCGCCAAATGTTAAGTTTGTCGGTACCAAATGCAGTCACTGTTTTTTTTAGCCACCGACCTGCTCAATACACCACGCGGAATATATGTCTTTTTTCGTCACAAAATTCACTTAAAATTTCCGAAATTTCTACACTCCCATCGGAATAATTATGCCGGCACTTTACCACACTTTTGATGTATGGAACACTGCTAGATCCGGCAACTTAGCGTTTCCATCGGAACTACTACTACACACGTCCGAACTGTTTCATGGCTAGGCTCCCACTCTTCTTAGAATACTCTGTCTTCTCTACCAGCAGAGAAAGGTGCGCGAAGAATATTGCTTTACCATTGGTCAGTTTACTCAACAGCCAATAGCAAAACAACATTCTCGCGCGTCAGTCCGCGCTTTTCATGAATAACCAATCGCAAAATAGTAAACCTAACGACTGCACTTTTTACCGAAGTTATTATCTAATATGTTGAAGTTTTGCTTATGCATAAAGTTATTTACTGTTGTTATTTATACCTGAGTTAACTTTCCCTTTACCATAAACTTACTTCACAAATCTATTCTACAAAAATCCCCTTTGTCCACATCCATACTTCTTCGAAATGTTCCCACACTAAATCCCACTACATAACTCGTTAAACAATTATCTTCATATTAACCTTAAACCACACTCACGCATCATTCATACTGCTAAAACACATTTATAATATTTTACATACACAATAAGACATAATAACACTTTATGAAAATACTAGAACAGTTTATGAAAAACATTCTATTACTTTAGTGCACTCTTGTGGGCACAATCGAAACTAAAATCACAGTCCCCCTAGCCAACATTGTCCTCTATCGGCTGATACATAAACTACGTGCGCGTCCAGTCTCGCGTCACCACCTGTCACTCTCCAGCTCTGAGACACATCTCCCACTTAACCGCCTCCAAGGCAGGATCGTTATACGGCGCTACGCCTCAACGGATCTTTCGTCGAGCGAACGGTTGTATATGATTGTTAAGTATGGAGCTAATGTATCAACTAATGCATCACCATCCTGAAGAAGGCCGAAACATTGGTTTTGTAAACGAAGTGACGACGTGAGTACCAGCGATACACAGCAGACAGTAGACAGTGGACGGTACTCACTAGTGAAGCCGGCAGGCGACTGGCTGCGGTCGTAGTCCTGTGGCAGCGAATAGCCGCTGAAGGCGGGACCGGCCGGCCGGGCGCACGCCAATCTGAAACAACCAGGGACGGAACTAGAACAGCTGATCTGGACAGCACGGCGCCACCACGCACTGCGCGCTGTAAAATAATTAACCACAGTACAATGAACACCCAAAATCAGTGTGACCACTGCCCACTATAAAGGCCGGTTCCCACTAGAGCAGGGCAGCGCGTCGTGCGGCAACGGCAGCGGCAAGCGTTTTCCGCTGTAAGTAATCAGTTATTCACGTGAAAAAAGATGTGAACTGTTTTATAATCTGCAAGTATCACATATCAAAACAGAACTGAGTCATTCTAGATTCCACCGAAGATGCCTTAAAGTAAAAGGCGAAACGCGTCTTGAACCAATAAAGTACACAGGATAAAGAAAAAATCGTTTGTTACTTCCAAAGGAAATAATCAATAGCTGTAGATACTTAGCAAATTACATCTTATGACATACCAGTAAATTAGTCTCTGTTTAACTTCTCATTCCACATGCTATTAAATGCCGTTTAAAAAAATTCATCTATCCCTTCCGAAAAACTGTAGTTTCTTTCATTTAGGATATTTGTCATGTGACGAAATACATGACTTTTTACAAGTTAACGTTTGCAAAAAAACACTTTTAGACTTCTTGAACCGTTTACGAAATATACAGTTGATACAACCACATGGTTTACGACGAGCAGGACGAAGTATTGGTCGCGTCGCGAGCGACCCGCGCGCGGTCACCGCACAGCCCGTCCGCCGACATATCATTCAATATCTCGAGAACGGTGATAGCTATCGTTCTGCTCTCAGCTTTAAAAACAATTTCGATATGTTGACTAAATTTCATACGCAATAATGTATTAGCTAAAATGAACTGTATGCAAAGTGCATGCAATGCGTTTTTACCTCTGCACACTCATTAAAATTTCGTGTAAAGGTTTACGTAAATGCAATACAGCAAGTAACCACGACGAATAACGAAAAGAAGCTTGGTCCTTTACCGAGAGAAGATATCAGGCTGTAAGATGCCCAAGAATCAAATTTTTCTACCGAATAGTTTCCTTGGAATCGGATGATAAGTACGAGGTGCATTCAAGCTCTAAGGCCTCCGATTTTTTTTCTCCGGACTGGAAAGAGATAGAAACATGCGCATTGTTTTAATATGAGGCCGCGTTCATTATCAATACGTCCCAGAGATGGCACCACCATACGGCAGATGGAATTTTACCGCCAGCGGCGAGAATGAGAACTGTTTTAAATACCTAAAATGGCGACGTTTTCCTTACTTGAACAGCGTACAATCATTCGTTTTCTAATTTTGCGTGGTGTGAAACCAACTGAAATTCAACGACAGTTCGAATCCTGCCTCAGGCATGGATGTGTGTGATGTCCTTAGGTTCGTTAGGTTTAAGTAGTTCTAAGATCTAGGGGACTGATGACCTCAGCAGTTAAGTACCATAGTGCTAAGAGCCATTTGAACCATTTTACCATGGTGTTTGAGGAACTGTCATGTGCTGTTGTTGTTATTTTACCATGCTTTAGATATTGTGTGCTTTAAGCAGAGTTCCTTTTACTCAGCCGTTACTTGAAGATAAGCTGGATGGATGATAACTGAACTGTTTATAATTCTAATACGGTTAAGGGGGCTGAGCCTGTCGCTTCTCGTAAAATTTCTTGTAGTAAATAAAAAAATATCGGTAAACAGTGACTGGTTGCCGTTTGTCCATAAATTAGTTGTTATCTTGTAGTTATATACTTAAATGAGGCCAGCCGCGGTGGTCTAGCGGTTCTAGGCGCGCAGTCTGGAACCGCGCGACTGCTACGGTCGCAGGTTCGAATCCTGCCTCGGTCATGGATGTGTGTGATGTCCTTAGGTTAGTTAGGTTTAAGTAGTTCTAAGTTCTAGGGGACTGATGACCACAGTAGTTAAGTCCCATAGTGCTCAGAGCCATTTGAACCATTTTGAACTTAAATGAGACGTTATGTTTATGACATAATGCAAAAGAAGACGCATCATAACCAAAGCCCTGTAAGTTTACCAACATGAAGGCCACCTTTCCAATTGTCCGCTGTTCACAGTAGACCACTTTATGGGATTGTGTGGCCTCGGGCGCGCCTCAACATGGGCGTAGCCGCTAGGCGCCGGGGGGGACCCGCTAGCGAAGAGTGCGGGGACAGCCGTTGAGTTGCCAGAACTACGAATGTCAAGGAGGAACCTGGGAACACCGCCCGAGAAGCGGGTCGTATGGAGTTAACTCTACGACTGGGCAGCCGTAGTGCAGTCGTCTGGCATTATGAAGAGTGGGCTGGCCGAACGGTTGTGGTCGGGCGCAGTTTGCTTCAGTTCTCTCTGTCCAGCCAGTTCCCGCTAAGCAACGTTGTAAACAGCGACGTAGCCTGTTCGATTGTACGATCAGTCGGGGCTGCGTAAGAGAGAGTACTGTGTTCAGTTGGAGAGAGCTGCAACATTTCTCGCCATTAGTAAACTGATCTGTAATTACTGCGTGTTCTGCAGATTGATTATGAAATCATGTTGCCTCTGCACAAGGTATAGTGGCCAGTCAGTGCAGCAGTGCAGTGGTACTCTGCGCACAACTCATGTTTTGTACTTGTTATCTCGGCATGTGCGTATACAGGGTGAGTCACTAACTATTGCCACCTAGAATAACTCTGAAAGTATGATAGGAGCTGAGAAGTTTGTGGGACAAATGTTGCATGGGACAACGGGGGCCATAATATAACGTTGGTTTTTTGTTGCTAGGTGGGGTCGCGTCAGAGATATGAAGGTCATCTTTGTTTTTTAAATGGGATGCTATAGTTTGGTACTTATTTTCTGATAGCGGCTATCGAGATGAATCCGATGATGAGTAACAGTAAGGTCTTTGAAGGTCAACGAAGGTCAAAAAGGTGGCATGAACGTCCATCTACAGAAAGTGTTCGAAGTGATGACCATTAGTATCAATGCAGTGCTACAATCTTCTTATCATGGCTTAAATGGTATTCCTTATCACTTCAGCACTTATCGAAGCATATGCTCTGACAATTCTCTCTCGTATATCGTGCAAATAGTAAATATTTGCCTAGCACGGCGTAATCATCGAAAGTGCCATTGACATGTAAACACCATTCGACGATTTCGCAGTACAACACAAATAGGAACGGTAAGACTAGTATCGTCGAATCAAGCGAGTGTGAATGATGTATTCCTTCAAAGAAAAAGTCAATATGCTTCTCATTTAGGAAGAATGCCAACGAAATTCAGTGAGAGCTAGGGACTTATACGCTGAAAGATATCCTCAACGTAATCACCCTACGCGTCGCACATTTAAATATGTGTATGATAAATTGAGAACAACTGGATCTTTAACACATCGGAAACATATCCGGCAAGGAAGAGTTACTAACGAGGAAGCGGAAATTGGTACTCTTGCCACTGTGGTTGGAGATACTTGTGTTACTCGCAGTTCGCGTCAAATCGCAAGAGTAGTGTTGTTCGTGTTCTGTATCGCCATAAATATCACCCCTACGATAACAGTCTCCACCAAGAATGAACTGGTACGGATTGTATGCGTCGCATTGAATTCTGCCGATGGGCTCAACTCCAGATTCAGAGGGATGACACATTTATTTGATTTTATTTACTGACGAGGCTACATTCACGAGCCATGGAAATGTTAATTTTAATTATTGGGCAACTGAAAATCCATTTTGGCTGCGGCATGTTGCACACCAAAAACCGTTGTCGGTGAATGTATGGTGTGGGATCCTGGGCGACAGTATTATAGGCCCCTATTTCATCGAAGGAAATCTTAATGGTAGAAAGTACGCCACATTCCTGCAAGAAACATTAGGTCTATTATTGGAAGAAATACCTTGAGGAACAAGGAACATAATGTGGTATCAACACGACGGTTGTTCGGCACATTTTTCGCTGATGGCTAGAAATGAGTTGCACAGACAATTCCCAAATCGTTGGATTGGACGCGGAGGAAAGGTGTCATGGCCGGCTCGTTCGCCAGACTTGACGCCTCTGGATTTTTTTATCGTGGGGATTCGTAAAAGACATTGTTTATAAAGACATTCCAACTACACCTGAAGATATGCGAGAGAGAATTGTCAGAGCATGTGCTTTGATAAGTGCCGGTGTTATAAGGAATACCACTCAATCCATGATAAGAAGATTGCAGCACTGGATTGATACCAGTGGTCATCACTTCGAGCACTTTCTGTAAATGGACGTTCATGCCACCTTTGTGTCCTTCGTTGATCTTCAAAGACCTTACTGTTACACATCATTGGATTCGTGTCGATAGCCGCTATCAGAAAATAAGTACCAAACTATAGCATCCCAAGAAAAAACAAAACGAAGTTTACCTTCATATCTCTGACGCGACCCCACCTAGCAACAAAAAACCTACGTTATATTATGGCCTCCGTTATCCCATGTAACATTTGTCCAACAAACTTTTCAGCTCCTATTATACTTTTCGGAGTTATTCTTAGTGGCAATAGTTAGTGACTCACCCTGTATGGTCAGAAACTGTCTCGAAAGCTTGTAAGGTTGTTGCAGAGTAGTTTGTGCTGAGAAACAGTTGTAAAATAAATAAAAAAAACATGACACGTTGCATCGTTTCCGAGTTAATTAGTATTGAAGTTAGCCAATTAGGCAGTTGCGTGCGCAAATTCAAGAGGCCCGCCATAGAAAGTGTCACCAAGCGTGTTCTTTGTTTGGTTTCCTAAAAGCGAACAAGAGAGCGATACAAAAATTGGGCTAGGACGGTAGTAAGAACCGAACCGGAGCCAAAGGCTGAGCCACGTCGTGCGCTATCATCTACGCTATGAGAACAACTGACGCTAATTGTATCTGGCTCCTTCGCAAGCCTTTTACATTGTTTCTGACTACCCCGTCAAGAGGCAACACACGCGTAGTATATTTGTTTGATAGTCCACTTATCTTGACTGGCCTCCTTCTCACTTAACTGTGTCACAAGATTGTTTCTTTGTTTAATGTGTTCCATTGAACCCGCTCCGAAAATAAATTTTGAGTTACGTAAGGATTTTTAAAATTTCTCGGCTAGTTGTACCTGGGGATGTTTTGGTACCCGGCACGCCTGATCAGATAGCCCATCCGTTAAAGTATCTTAAGTGGTCAGACGATGTCTACAATTTCCGCAATAAGTTCCATGTAAGAGCAATTACTGTTATTGTTAAGCCCTGTTGTTTTCAGCGCTATGCTCCTTGCACGATTGGACTTCAACTGTATTTCAAAGGATTATACTAAGAGTTTTTCTCATTTTTGAAGATCATTTCCGGATACCAGTGGTATATTACTTGTTTCTTTTTAATTCTGAATTTTGATTTCGTAGTTTCAAATTTTGAAATTTGATTGTGGCCCCTTCCAGTGTTGAACAGTTAAAGACATTACGTTGTATAATGCAGATTTAAATTGTGCCCTATTAATGTGCTCAATATTTGTTGTAAAATTAATTCTGAGGATCTGCTGAATAAATTTTTTAAAGCTGACAGACCATTCTCAGGTACAATTGGCAGCTGCTCCCTTCCTTTTTTTTTAAGCCGCTGTAGAATATCTGTTATCTTGCATATTCCGCTATCTTGAATATGTTCTTGATTAACGTGTATGCTCAGTTAAGACCCCGTAAGTCTCTCTGACGCGATTTTCTAACGTTATAAATTTGAAAGAGAGTGTTTGATTTTAAACTTCTCTGTACTACTAAAAAATCTGTAATTTAAATTTTGTGCTCTGCGGCGAATAAGAATTGCTCATCCTTGTTGATTTTTAACTTGGCTTCTGAGGTAACTAAATAAGTTAAAAGGATCATTTTGTTTACGCTCAGAACCTTGGCACTCCCAGATCAGATGTTCCTACCATTCCACTTGTAATGGATATCTGTATACGTTGTCCACGTAGTATTATGTGCAGACAGAATAATATACAAGCTGCAGAAATGAAAACATATAACTAGTAATGCAGAACAAAGTAATTTAAAATACAGTCCAGTGGAATAACATTCTTGTTCAAATTTATCGAGGCTATGATGCCCATCCAGAAGAAAATGAAAACATGTAAGACTTCCTATTATACGTGTAACGTGGTATAAAGATCGTATCTACACTCTCACACAGCTCTGTCCACTGACTAACGAAATTCAGCTGCCATTCACCTACCAAAAATACCTTACCAAATCATACCTCCTTTACGTATACGACAATCGCAACCAAGGATACAGCTATGGTCACAATGACCTTTGAACATCAGTCCGTCGATATCAAAACAAAAACTAATAGCATTCTTACACCTATGTCACACTGAAACTTCCTGACAGATTAGAACGGTGTGCCGGACCGAGACTTGAACTCAGGACCTTTGCCTTTCGCGGGCAAGTGCTCTACCATCTTCTCATTGTGGAAACATCCCCCAGGCTGTGGCTAAGCCATGTCTCCGAAATATCCTTTCTTTCAGGAGTGCTAGTTCTGCAAGGTTCGCAAGAGAGTTTCTGTAAGGTTTGGAAGGTAGGAGATGTACTGGCAGAAGTAAAGCTGTGAAGAGGGGGCGTGAGTCGCGCTTGGATAGCTCAGTTGGTAAAAAATAAAAATAGAAAGAAAAGTTGGTAGAGCACTTGCCCGCGAAAGGCAAAGGTCCCGAGTTCGAGTCTCGGTCCGGCACACAGTTTTAATCTCTCAGGAGGTTTCATATCAGTGCACACTTCGCTGCAGAGTTAAAATCTCATTCTGGAACGTATGTCACACTCTTTGTCAATAGATGTGAGGTTTTCGTAAGATCTTCAGAGAACAACGGCCCCCTCATATTGCTTGTGACTTTCATCTCGGGAGGTTTTCAAAAGGCATAGTATAAGAAAATAAATCTAAAGCGGTATATTAACTCATTGAAACATATGCCGAGTTTTGAAACAAATGATATTACAATTCTTCACAAAGTGGATTTAAATATGATTTCCCTCGTCGGAGGTTCGAGTCCTCTCTCGGGTTTGGGTGTGTGTGTTGTTCTTAGCGTAAGTTAAAGTTAGATTAAGTAGTGCGTAAGCCTAGGGACCGATGACCTTAGCAGTTTGCTTCCCATAGTCCTTACCACAAATTTCCAAAATGAAATATGATTTCACGAAAACAAAAATGCAGAGAAATGCAGAGCTACCATTTTGAACATACAAATGATCAGCCATAAGATTATGACCACATACCTAATAGCCGATATGTCGACATTTGGCACGGAAAACAGCTTCGAGACGTCGTGGTAGGTCGCTGGAGGCATTTGGCACCACATCTGCACACACAAGTCACCTAATTCCCGAAAATTCCGTGGAGAGGCTGGTGAGCTCTGACGCCACGTTCAATCACATCCCAGATGTGTTCGATCGGGTTCAAATCTGGGGGCCAGCACATCAGTCGGAACTAGCCACTGTGTTCCTGGAACCACTCCATCACACTGCTGGCCTTGCGAAACGGAGCATTATTTTGTTGAAAAATGCCACTGCCTTCGGGAAATTTGATCGTCATGAAGGGGTCTACGTAGTCTGCAACCACTGTACGATACTCCTTGGTCGACATGGTGCCTTGCTCCACTGGAACCATGGATGCCCACGTGAATGTTCGCCAGAGCATAATAGAGCTGCCGCCAACTTGTCTCCGTCTCGCAGTACATGTGCTAACGAGCAGTTCCACTGGAAGACGACAGATTCGCGCCCTCCCATCGGCATGATGAAGAAGGCATCGGGATTCATCAGACAATGCAAACGCTCTGCCATTGCGCCAACGTCCAGCGCCGATGGTCACATGACCATTTCAGTCGTAATTTCCAATGTCGTGGTGTTAACATTGGTACATACATGGATCGTCGGCTGCGAGGCCCATCATTTGGAGTGTTCGGTACACTGTGTTTTCAGACACACTTGTACTCTGCCCATGATTAAAGTGTGTTCCGCCATAGTTCGCCACCTGTCGTGAATTACCAGTCTGCCCAGCCTACGACGTCTGACATCAGCAATGAGGGGTGGCCGCCCAATCCCTCGACGTTTGGACGTGGTTTCACCTTGGTTGCTCCACGTGTTAAAAACACTTTTTATAGAAATCCTCGAACACACGACAAGTCGTGCTGTTTCCGAAATGCTCGTAACAAGCGTCCGCGCCCTTACAATCTTACCTCGGTTAAGCTGAGATAGATCGCACACGTTCCCGATTCCGCACACGTACAGCACGCTCACTGGTGCTACACGCAACGTGCATGTCTCTGACTAGCAGTTATTCGTCGCCAGGTGAGGATGCTATCTCCTGGACGGGTTTATATCAATAGTAGGACGATGGTCACAATGTTCTGGCTGATCAGTGTATGCTGTAATTTTTAAATTGTTGCAACGTAATATTCCGAAGTAGAATAATTAATTGAAACCCTCAGCTGCCGACAGGTGTTGTTGATATACCTCGATGGGGACAGCTGAAAATGTGTGCTCCGACCGGTACTCGAACCCGGGATCTCCTGCTGACATGGCAGACGCTCTGTCCATCGGAGCCAGCGAGGACACAGAGGAATAGCGCAACTGCAGGGACTTATCCCTTGCACACCTCCCGTGAGACCCACATTCCCAACTGTCCACAATCTACATACGTAATGTACCTTCTAACATTCTGCGTGGTGTCTGTTTGTTCTATATCGTGTCTCCCTACCACTTTCGCGCAACGACGCTCTGAGCGTGTTTTTTAGGGAATTGACCTGTTGCTGGTAAGGAGACGCCAGACCACACATGACATGTAGAGTTCAGAAGAGTTCAGTGAGACTAGCGATGATATAACCAAATACTTAATGGTTTCAGCGTCAGCTCCACTGCACTCCCTGTAAAAGAATCTTAATACTAACTAAATTTAGTGGAAGAGGTTCAAGGCTTTCCTATTTTTAGTTAGCTGGTAAAATAACGTCGAAAAAGCAGTTAAGTTTACCATTGGAAATTTTATTCTACTCACAAAACATTGTTTATAAATTGCACTATTGATAAAAGGAAATGTTTTAATACATGTTGGTAAAAACCAACTGCGTTCAACAAAAATGTGAACGAATATTCCCTGAATGGGTTTCCAAGTTCTACAATGGATCGAAGGATGACCTATGCCATATCACATCTATAATCTAGGTTTAAATTAAGTTTCACAAAAGAGAAAACTATCAAAATGGTCTACAGTGACCCTCAATTATCTTTAATTACTTATCTAACATGTCGTAAATTACAGTGGCTGATGTGGCTTCTCACTAACTATATAACAGAAAAATCATCGCGTTTCAGATTTTTACTTCAAGTGGCAAATGTGAACACCATGAGTTTTAGTTGACGATAGACACTAGTATTACGCAAAAAGGGGGTGTAACAGATGAGACTTCTGCAGTTCTGATTGAAGCTTTATGCGCTGTTATGCGGCATCGCGTGCGTTCATTACCTCGTCGGTGTTCGTCAGGGGGCGGCGGGCAGCACAGCTCCGCTCACCTCGCCGTCTCGGACGCAACTCCTCCTAACTTCTCCTTACTACAATTTTCCGAAATGGTTTAAAAAAACTATCTGGCTGTGTTTTCATCTGACCAATCAGGGTCTCAATGTTAACCTTAAGCTCCGCCTACAAAAATTCTGTCCATCCAATGAGAAACGTTATATTTTTCGTGGTGGGGCAATGTTTTTAAAGTTTGCAACGTAACAGAGACGTGAAAAAGTCTCACGCTAAAACTTGCAGCTGGTGTGGTCCTTTTAGTGTTATCGTAAGATCTATACTGTTCTTCTGGAGGGCTCTAGCTTTTAACATGGGCTGGGGGATGGTCCTAGCGGTTAGCTGCCGACGTGGGTGTCTGTCCCTTATCGTAGGGCCTTCCAGCTTAACACGGTTCTGCTCTCGGCTTCTGTTCTCGTTTCTCCCATCGGAACTGCGTCTGTCTCACGGTGGGAAGGTATGACATGCATTTAGGCATTCTTGTGTTAGTCTGTGGTATTCCATTTGCTCACTCGTTACTCGTATTACTTTGGATAATTTAATGTCACGATTTATGCGGAGCTATGTGACATACTACTGGATTTGCTTATCATGTCAGGGTTTTCATGGAAGGTGTTGGATTTGCCTGACACCTTACAACCTAATAGATATTTGCCCATCCATGTTGGGAATGTGGGTCTCATGGGAGGCGTGCAGGGGATAAGTTCCTGCAGTCGCGCTATTCATCTGTGTCCTCGATGACTCAGATGGATTGCCGGCACGGTAGCTCATAGCTCAGCGTGCTCGGTCGGAGGGTTAGCTGCCCTCTGCAATAAAAAAAAAACTGAGTGAATGGATCAACGAAGAACTTAATGCTCGGTCGGAGGGTTAGCTGCCCTCTGCAATAAAAAAACTGAGTGAATGGATCAACGAAGAACTTAAATGCCAGCACGGTAGCTCAGCGTGTTCGGTCAGAGGGCTGCGTGCTCTCTGTAATAATAAAAACAGATTAAAAAAAACTGAGTCAAGGAATCAACGATCAACTTGAACAGATGTCCTGTGGCATCCACCCAGACCAAACGCAACGAACTACATCGAACAAAAATTTAAAAAAAAAAGAAAAAGAAAGATGGATAGAGCGTCTGTCATGTAAGCAGGAGATCCCGGGTTCGAGTCCCAGTCGGGGCACACATTTTAAGCTGTCCCCATCGAGATATATCAACAAAACGTGTCGGCAGCTGAGATTTTCAATTAATTATTATTTATTCTAGAGAAGCTAAACGGTCACCAATGGTATCTGTTCTTTCGAGAAGTTACTATCTTCTTATATTCCGAAGTATTTTTTATTTTAAATAAAATTTCGTTTATCTATGGCAATGTGCAAAATATTGATGCGGTACTGTTTCAATCTAGGATATACTGTATAATGCTTGTCATGTTCGGAAACATCTCGTTCAGACAAAGACTGCGGTAGGAAAGCGTGCAGGGGCGAGGTCTGCTTACACCTGACGGAAGGTCGGGGGAGATACCAAGTTACGTCCAGAGTGTTACTGGGGACAACAATGGATAAGACTGTACTGTGTGGCCGCGCAACTGGCTTGAGAGGAACATCTGTCGGCGCTCAGCGTTTCTCACGGCAAGTCGTCTAGAAGAAAACTAGACCGTATTGGCTACCTGCGGTTGGTGGGATAGATGCGCAGAAGATCTGAAACTGAGCCCCCTGCGGACAGAAAACGTATTATAGAAGAAAAAGATGCATGCAGTTGAAGCAGATGCACGGTCTGTCTTTTGGAGGAAAGGCCAATATTACAAGAAGTGAAAGAAATTGTCGTTTGAAGGAAACTAATCGTATGGGCACATGCTATTTGATCAAAAGTACCCGGACACCAGTATGTAATGCGAATTTGACCAACAGATGTTACGAGAGGCAGACGCGCCACTATAAAGGCGAAGAGTACTGTACCGTCAGTAGAGAAGCAGTAGCATCAGAATGACTTCAAATGGTTCAAATGGCTCTGAGCACTATGGGACTTAACATCTGAGCTCATCAGTCCCCTAGAACTTAGAACTACTTGAACCTAACTAACTAAGGACATCACACACATCCATGCCCGAGGCAGGATTCGAACCTGCGACCGTGGCGGTCGCGTGGTTCCGGACTGTAGCGCCTAGAACCGCTCGTCCACAGCGGCCGGCTCAGAATGACGGTCAGGAGAGTTCAGTGACTTCGAAAGTGCACTAGTCATCGGGTGGAACCTGAGTAACAAATCGATTAGGGACATTCCAGCGCTTCTAAAGCTGCCGAGTCGATTGTTGGTGAAATGACAGTGAAGTGGATACGCGAAGTGGATACGACTAAACCAAGACCAGCCAGATTTCATGTACTAACCTACAGGAACCGGAGCATTACGGAAGGTGGTCGTAAAAAATCCCGTGAAATCAGCGGAAGCAATAACTCGTGAGTTCCAAAGTGCTACCAGGCGGTCCAGCTAGCTCAGTGGTTGTGCGTAGGGAGTTAAAAAGAACGGGGCGCGACGGTAGAGCGGTTGCTCATAAGCCCCATATTTCTGTTGTTACTACTCTGGGACGCTTGGCGTGGTATAAAGAGTGATGCACCGGACAGTTGCTGACTGGAAATGAGTGATTTGAAGTGAGGAATCACATGCATCCTGTGGTAATCCGAGGGAGAAGACGAAGTAAATATTCCTGAATTCCAATCAAGAACAACTGGCAAGATGAGAAACATAGAAGTAGGTATCGCCGGAGTAACGAAGCAGCTTAAATCAATTAATAAAGGCAAGGCCTCCGGTCCAGATCCTGTACCAGTCAGGTTCCTCTCAGAGTATGCTGATAAAATAGCTCCACATTTAGCAATTATTTACAACCACCCGCTCACAGAAAGATCCGTACCTAAAGACTGGAAAATTGCTCAGGTCACACCAATACCCAAAAAGGGAAGTAGGAGTAATCCGCTGAATTACAGGCCTATATCACTAACGTCGATTTGCAGTAGGGTTTTGGAACATATACTGTATTCGAACATTATGAAGTACTAGAAGAAAACGATTTATTGACACATAATCAGTACGGTTTCAGAAAATATCGTTCTTGTGAAACACAACTAGATCTTTATACTCATGAAGTAATAAGTGCTATCGACAGGGGATGTCAAATTGATTCCATATTTTTAGATTTGCAGAAGGCTTTCGACACCGTTCCTCACAAGTGTCTTCTAACCAAACTGCGTGCCCACGAGGTATTGCCTTAGTTGTGAGACTGGATTCGTGATTTCCTGTCAGAAAGGTCACAGTTCGTAGTAATAGATGGAAAGTCATCGAGTAAAACAGAAGTAATATCCGGCGTTTCCCAAGGAAGTGTTATAGGCCCTCTATTGTTCCTGATCTATATTAACGACATAGGAGACAATCTGAGTAGCTGTCTTAGATTGTTTGTAGATAATGCTGTCATTTACCGTCTTGTCAAGTGATCAGATGATCAAAACGACTTGCAAAATGTTTAGATAAGATATCTGTGTGGTGCGAAAAGTGGCAATTGACCCTGAATAAACAAAAGTGTGAAGTTATTCACATGAGTACTAAAAGAAATCAACTAAATTTCGATTATGCGATAAGTCACACAAATCTGAAGGCTGTAAATTCAACTAAATACTTGGGTATTACAATTACAAATAACCTAAATTGGAACGACCACACAGATAATATCGTGGGTAGAGCAAACCAAAGACTGCCATTCATTGGCAGAATACTTAGAAGGTGCAACACGTCTACCAAAGAGACTGCTTACACCAAGCTTGACCGCCCTATTCTGGAGTATTGCTGTGCGGTGTGGGATCCGCATCAGGTGGGACTGACGGATGACATCGAAAAAGTTCAAAGAAGGGCAGCTTCTTTCGTATTATCGCGAAATAGGTGAGATAGTGTCACAGACATGATACGTGAATTGGAGTGGCAATCATTAAACCAAAGGCGTTTTTTGTTGCGACGGGATCTTCTCATGAAATTTCAATCACAAGTTTTCTCCTCCGATTCCAAAACATTCTGTTGGTACCCACCTACACAGGGAGAAATGATTATCACGATAAAATAAGAGAAATCAGGGCTCGCACAGAAAAATTTAAGTGGTCGTTTTTCCCGTGTGCCGTTCGAGAGTGGAACGGTAGAGAAACAGCTTGAAGGTGGTTCATTGAACCCTCTACCAGGCACTTTATTGTGAATAGCAGAGTAATGTTGTAGATGTAGGGGTTTGAGTTTGGAAGTGCCTGGAAAAACCTTACCTGCGATCATGTGTAGTGACATCAGTGAATCACGGAGGATGTGGGGCAATTGTTTGTGGCCAATGATATTCCTGAAAAGAAATGGCCTGCCTAGAGTCCCTTCCTGAACCTGCTGATTATCAAGATCTTTGGAATGAGTTAGAACGTCGAATTCGCTCGAGGACCCAGTGTCCAGTGTCCAACATCACTGCCTTCTCAAGTCTGGGGTCCTGAGGAAAAATGGGCTGCCATTCTTCCATGGACGTTCAGACACCTTACTGAAAGCGTCCCCAGCGGAGTTCAAGCCATCATATAGGTGAATGGTGAACACACGCCATATTAATGTTCACTGACAGCCGGCCGCGGTGGTCTAGCGGTTCTAGGCGCTCAGTCCGGAACTGCGCGACTGCTACGGTCGCAGGTTCGAATCCTGCCTCGGGCATGGATGTGTGTGATGTCCTTAGGTTAGTTAGGTTTAAGTAGTTCTAAGTTCTAGGGGACTGATGACCACAGATGTTAAGTCCCATAGTGCTCAGAGTCATTTGAACCATTTCACTAACAGATGTCCGCATATTTTTCATCAGAGAGCGTATGTTCTATTCTGAATCGCATCAACTGTAAAACGTAGTCCTTGAACATTACATTTTCGTTACTGGTACTTGTTTTTTGGGATGAACTAATGACAGAACACAAACACACTGATGGAAAAAAATTCGCAACACCAAAAAATAATTAATGTAGAACAATGAAATTTTGGGAGTACATTTGTCTAATTAACATATTTAAGTGATTAACATTGCATGATCACAGGTTAATGTAAGCGCGAGATAAGCCATTGCAAAAGTGAAATGTTGGTACATTAATAACCGGTGTAATCGTCAGATGTTGAAAGTAAGCATGCCAACATTTATGCATCTTCTTGAACAGGTGCAGGATGTCAGTTTGTGGGGCAGAATTCCATGCCTGTTGTACTTGGTCGGTCAATACAGTGACGGTTCTCGTCCGATGACGTTCCATATGTCCTCGATTGGAGACAGATCTGGTGATCGAAGAGGCAAGGCAACATGTCGACACTCTGTAGAGATGTTGGGTTACAACAGCGGTATGTGGGCGAGCGTTACCCTATTGGAACACACCCCCTGGAATGCTGTTCGTGAATGGCAGCACACCAGGATGAATGACCAGATTGACGTACCAATTTGTGCTCAGGGTGCGTGCACCCCACACCACAACTCCACATGTAGGTCCAGTGATCATACAGGTTGGTTACAGGTCCTCAACTGGCCTCCTTCTAACCAACACAGGGGCTTCACTGACACCGAAGCAGAACACAAGAGACCTCTACTCCGCCCTCGCATGGGCTCTCACTTGACGCCCTGAGGTAAGAAATGGAGGTGGTTAGGGTCAGTAAAATGCAAGCTACAGGGTGTCTGGCTGGGAGCTGTCCTAGAAGTAACCGCTTTGTAACAGTTCGTTGTGTCATCGTGGCGCCAGCTGCTGCTCAGATTGCTGGTGCAGGTGTAGTACAGTGCGACAGAACCATACACCGAACACGATGGTCTTCCCTCTCTACAGTGCTACGTGGCCTCCGGGGCCCGGTCTTCAAGATTAGATTAGATTAGGTTAGGTTTACTTTCATTCCAATTGATCCGTAGTGAAGAGGTCCTCCAGGATGTAGAACATGTCAGAAAAACAATAATACATGACAAATATTTACAACTCAAACAAATAAGCTAATGTACCATTCCACAGGTCCTAAGTGGAATGATCGTCATTTTTTAATGAACGCTATACGAAAGAATCATTTTACAAATACTAATGCACTGAATTTAAAATATAAAAGTTTTTATTTATTTATAAGGTAAAAACGTGAAATACAACTACTATAATACTTATTTACAATGAACACATTACTGCACTGAAATGGTGCAGAAGTTAGATTGTATTTATACACACTCACACACTCACAAATGCTTATTTACAATGAACACATTACTGCACTGAAATTGTGCAGAAGTTATATTGTACTTATATATATACACAAATCGGTTGGTTCTACTGAGAAATTCATCAATGGAGTAGAAGGAGTTGGGCACCACTAAATCCTTTAGGCTTCTCTTAATCTGAATTTCATTGGTTGTTAAGCTTTTTATGGCTGCTGGCAAGGTATTGAAAATGTGTGTTCCTGAATAATGCACATCTTTTTGTACAAGAGTAAGTGACTTTAAATGCTTGTGAAGATTATTCTTATTTGTAGTATTGTTTCCATGAATTGAGCTGTTGGTTTGAAAAAGTGATATATTTTAATGACAAATTTCATTAAAGAATAAATACATTGGGAAGCAGTAGTTAGTATCCATAGTTCCCTAAACAGGCTTCTGCAAGATGTTCTTGAGTTCACACCACATATAACTCTTACTGCACGTTTTTGTGCCCGGAAAACTTTAGCTTGGCTTGATGAATTACCCCAAAAAATAATCCCATATGACATTATGGAATGAAAGTACGCATAGTGCGCCAGCTTTTTCATTTTTATATCCCCTATGTCTGAGACAATTCGCATTGCAAATAGAGATTTGTTAAGACGCTTCAGCAGTTCTGTGGTGTGCTCCTCCCAGCTGAATTTATTATCAAGCTGTAATCCCAAGAATTTAACACTGTCCTCTTCTTCTACCTGCTTGTCAACGTGACGACCGCTGCCAACAATCATGTACAGAAGCTCATTCAAACTCACTGAAGTGTTGATAATGGCGTCTTTGTCACCCTAAAGGCATTATTGATTAGCCTCAACTCACCACGTCCAGTCTCAAAGGTAGCTAACTCTCATCACCATTACAGAGTGTATTTGAAGGAAATCTGATTTGCATCTCTGAGAGGCGCTACTAGCGCCACTCTTATGCGACTGTCACGAAATTTGAATAAAAATCATCTTTCAGGTTATTAAAACGCTTAGCAACTTTCGTTAATCTCTACAACTCTTTCTACGTGTTGCGATTTTTTTTTCATCAGTGTATTTGCATTCATCTAGAAGTAATGTTCCTTGAAAAACTGGATGGCACTGCGTTGTAACGCAATGTAACTCCAGCGTGATAAAACACCTCCACTCTGTAGGAGGGCGTACTGAAAAGTAATGCATCCAAAATTATTATGTTAAAACCCTTCAAGTTGTTTGAATAAAATAAATGTTATCAACATTCTACATCTTTATTGTTCATGTCTACGAATTTGCAGCCACCTACCGCTAGAGGGCTCTGAATTGCAGCGTGTATCATGGTGGTCTGTAAAGTAACTACTGTATGTTCATGCGTGAGAAGCAGCGTGGTCACCGGGCATCCTCCATAGTGTCCCGAGTTGGCCCCGTGTTATTTTCATGTATATCCAAAATTTAAAGAACACGTTAGAGGCCTTTACTTTGATAGTGATGAAGCGGTGCAAGCAGAGGTGAGGTTCTAGCTCCGTCAACAACGTCAAGGATTCTACAATGACGATATCAACAAACTGGTCTCTCGTTGGGAGAAATGTGTTCGTCGCCAGGGTGACTATGTTGAGAAATAAATATGCCGACATGAAAAATAAAAATGGAGAATGTTAATAACGTTTGTTTTATTAAAAAAACTTTAACAGTTTTCACACAAACAATTCGGAAGCATTACTTTTCAGCACGCACTCATTCCTCAAGGCGCCTCAATGAAATGTTGAGTACTAGAATGCTTTGACACAGCCATCGACCGAAAGATATTTAAGAGTTACTGATAATGACTGACCAGTAGAAAATGGTAAAGCTATTATATAATTTACATTAGCATCGACGGAAATAAATTTTATAGTTTCTAGTTAAATGCTCACTGGTGGTCTCTGTCAATAATATAGGAAGCAAGACAAATTGCTTTTTGCTATAGCAGCATCGATTTTCTCCTTCTAAATACATGTATTCGTAATGTGTATTGAACTTTTCACTTCAGGTAAACAAGTAAAGTTAAAGTTTATTTTAAGATGCTAGCTTCAATTGTTTTAGAATAAATATTTTTTTATGGTTCGTATTCTGTAAATTATGGTCTTCAGTTCGGGTATAGAGATTTTACGATACTCGAATCATTCTCTTTCCGAAATATGCAGACATATTTCTGTGACTGAACATTGTAGTTGGTAGTTCGTGTTAATGTTACTCTGATGCAGAAAATTCGCGTAATGAAAACTGCTTCATTTACTGTACAAAATACGAGAAAAAACATGACTTACAGACACCATGCTGATTTTTAGTCTGACGCATTGTTCGTTATGTCACTGTTGAAACTACAAATGTTTTGTCGCAGTCTCCACTTTATCTTTTTTTTCCGGGCGTGACTGCTGGCAGTGATTGATCAGCGATGGGTTAATCATACAATATCGGATATTTTCTTTTATCGTTACTGCAAGAGACATTTCTTTGGAATACACGACGTTGTACTCGGTATGCTCGCCTAAAAGGGCTGCCGGAAGGCGGGTGGTGGGGAGGCACGACAGAACGGCGACTGCTGCCTCAGCGTGCTGCTGTGACATCCGACGGTTACCCAAAGTCCCGGACTATAGCTCATTGCCTGTGGCCCTTTGTGATTTCATGTTACGTTCGTACCGCATCATCCGTTCGAAATACGGAAGAGGGCGGTACATCACATTAATGGACACAATTAGCTGACCAATTTGATACCGCATTTGTCTCGATATCAAGCAAATGAAATGTAACACAGTAGGACTGAGCTACACGCAATAGCAACGCGGCATGTGCTACAAAACGCTAGAAACACCGCACAATATTTTTATCATGCGTGTTTTATGTGATATAGTTTTGTTATTTTGCGCTAGTTAATACTTTGTCAATTAAAATTTTATTGAGAACAGAAAAACAATTTATCGAGATGCTCATATGGAGTGTGAACCTACATAGCTGTGAAAGCTACATTGCTGAAGACACTTAGAAAGCACCTAGAAGCGATGGATAGTTAGTTAACGAGGACCAAATGGACAGTAAGCAGTATCAATGAAGATGTACTGAAGAGATCACTGATGAGATAAACTTAATATTAACTGTGCAAAAAAGAAAAGAAAATAGTTTGAAAATTTACTTAGACACAGTAAGTTTTTAACCCTTTCACACCCTCTGGCTACAACTGTGCACATTAACTCTTACTGTATCTTAGCTGCAACAAAGGTTTGTTTTTTTTTTTTTTCAATGGAAACCTGAGGTTCACATTTGTGAATGTTCAACCATTTCATTTTGTGCAAGTGCTGCCAACTATTGAGCATCACTATGAAAATATCAGCAAGTCAGTTAGCAGTATGCAGCAGCTCGTGGTCACCAGAATACACGGATGTGGTTGGTCCGCTCTATTCCACTGTGTAACTGAATATCGTTATTGTTATTTTGCACGGTGATTATTGAATAATCATTTTACTATTATTACAATAGAGAATATTTCGTAATTAGTTATTTTACCCCATAAAATGAAACCAAGTGTACAAAGTATATTTTGAGAACAGGTAAATATTTTTTATAAATCTTGAATCTAAAACCATTAAAAATCACCTAAGAAAAATTTTCCTTCCACCAGAAAAAATTCGGGTCTCAAAAGGTTGATAGACATACGGTTTTGGAAGGAAAAATTTTGGGAAATAAAACCAAGGATATGGCAAGAAAGAAAATAACCAAAATTATTAAGAAATGAAGAAGACAGTACAAAATATGTAAGAGTGGGCGCACTGGCAAGGCATAGGTTTTATAAAATGAGCTGATAATAAAAGTGCAGAGTATTAGGAAAATGACTGCTCTGGCAGAAAGAGGGAAGTAATTTCCTGCAAGAATGATGCGCCCTTTCTTTATTAACAAGTTTTAGGCGCCATTAACAATATTCTAAAACTGTGGAAATGTGGCAATTACGTTTTATTAGCTGTAATCGAACTAATCGACTTAGAACTGACTGCAATGCACCAGATTCAAATATTAATATGCACCCTCATGGGAAATCCACCTTACGCTGTTTGTCTCAATCTAAGGAGGAAGTCAGTTCAAAAGACGGAAGAAGCCAGCGGCCTACCTCCTACGGTAGGAGCATGCGTACAAAAGCACTGTCGTGTTCACATCAATCTTCGGGTTGGTGACAGCTTTAGTTATTCACACTTCTTCCTTGCCTTGGAACCAACTCTGGAAAGGTTTTTTTTTTTTTTTTTGCTTTCTAGGGTAGGTACTTCAAAAACATTGTTTTAGAATGATTCGATAGCTTCTCGAGGTGAACAAAATCGCTGTCTACTAGGTTTATGTTTGACATAAGAGAAGAAAAAAAGTGGTCAGGCAGTAAATTAGGTGAAATACCGTAATGCGCTGTTTTTCCGTCAAATAATCGATGCGCTGTGTGACAGCAGGTACTGTCACCTATGCGGCATTTCCGATTCTTTCTCCTGATTTGATCGGCAACTCGTGGCAAAAAAATTGTTGTATATCATTCAGCATTAAATCTTCTTCGATACCCTAAAGAACATGTGTACACCATCAAAGAAATAAGCGCCACTTTTCTTGGGAGCGTTTCGCGAAGGAAACACTCGGTTTCATCTCATCCTGAAACGCATAAACAACTGACTACTGCTCATTTTCCCAAGTTCCGTCTCGTGTTATGCTGTTGTATATGAATTTTCCATTCCCTCGGTCGAATTTCTTTAGTATTTCCTTACACAAAATGGCACACGCTTATTTTTGAACTTCGATAAAATTGTGAAGAATCCATCACGCAGCCGAATGGAATGCACTCACCGACCTATTTTCATATGCGTCCATCTCACGGTAACTGATATACCCTTCCTGCGTAAACATATTGCGCATGACATCTATGTTTCTTGAGAAAACAACAGATTATGATCGACCTTAACGGAGTTCATTGCTAACGGAAATGACCAACGACGAAATTCTACTATGCAGTTACTGTAATCAGCCTTTTCTGAATGTTGTTGATTACCGAAAAGTTGAACGAAGCGATTCGGGGCCTATTTGTTGCCTTAGGCTTTTACAAAAAATCATCAAAACTCATCCAACGAAAACCTTCACGTGAAGTTCCCAGTTTTTTATACTCAACATTGCTTTCTTAAGCTCTCGGTCAAAACATACTAAACGGCCAATTTTTCAGCTGTCACTGTTTTAGTAATAGCAACTTTTTATAACAACAGTAACGGCGTCGTCGCCGTTTGTAAGAACTTGAAGGCGGAACCATTATCTTCTCACGTACATTCACCATCTAAAATGTCTTACACCGTTACCTCTCCTGCCCTTAAATGCGTAACTCTAGTAATGAGATGCTCTCCACAACCAGGAGCAGAGATGACATATTTTTTTCTAAACACAGTTGGAAATTTTTGAGAAACTGACACTTCTATAGGGAAGTTCCGGTTTCATACTTCTGTACCTGGTAGATCGGGTGGGGGCAAGTCTTGCTCACTGCACGTACACGCGTACCTTAAGCAACGACACACGGCAACAAAGACATCGTCTCAGCAATGCTGTACCCATTCTTATGCTATGTATTTATTTGTTGCCGGTTGCTGTTGGCTTGTTATTAAAATACACTATGCGATCAAAAATATCCGCACACACCCAAAAACATACGTTTTTCATATTAGGTGCATTGTACATTGTACATTGTAGGTGGGATTGACGGAGGACATCGAAAGGGTGCAAAAAAGGACAACTCGTTTTGTATTATCACGTAATAGGGGAGAGAGTGTGGCAGATATGATACGCGAGTTGAGATGGAAGTCATTAAAGCAAAGACGTTTTTCGTCGCGGCGCGATCTATTTACGAAATTTCAGCCACCAACTTTCTCTTCCGAATGCGCAAATATTTTGTTGAGCCCAACCTACATAGGTAGGAATGGTCATCAAAATAAAATAAGAGAAATCAGAGCTCGAACAGAAAGGTTTAGGTGTTCGTTTTTCCCGCGCGCTGTTCGGGAGTGGAATGGTAGAGAGATAGTATGATTGTGGTTCGATGAACCCTCTGCCAAGCACTTAAATGTGAATTGCAGAGTAATCATGTAGTGGATGTACTGCCAGGTACTCCATATCAGCGACCTCAGTAGTCATTAGACATCGTGAGAGAGCAGAATGGGGCGCTCCACAGAACTCACGGACTTCGAACGTGGTCAACTGATTGGGTGTCACTTGTCTCATACGTCTGTACGTGACATTTTCACACTCCTAAACATCCATAGGTCCACTGTTTCCGATGTGATAGTGAAGTGGAAACGTGAAGGGACACGTGCAGCACAAAAGAGTACAGGCCTATCTGGTCCGTTGACTGATACAGACCGCCGACAGTTGGAGAGGGTCGTAATGTGTAATAGGCAGACATCTATCCAGACTATCACACAGGAATTCCAAACTGCATCAGGATCCACTGCAAGTACTATGACAGTTAGGCGGGAGGTGAGAAAACTTGGATTTCATGGTCGAACGGCTGCTCATAAGCCACACATCACACCGGTAAATACCAAACGACGCCTCGCTTGGTGTAAGGAGCGTAAACATTGGACGATTGAACAGTGGAAAAACGTTGTGTGGAGTGACGAATCACGGTACACAATGTGGCGATCCGGGGGCAGGCGAATAGCGAATGTTCCATGAAGGTCATCTGCCAGCGTGTGTAGTGTAAACAGTAAAATTCGGATGCGGTGGTGTTATGGTGTGGTCGTGTTTTTCATGGAGGGGGCTTGCACCCCTTGTTGTTTTGCGTGGCACTACCACAGCACAGGTCTACATTGATGTTTTAAGCACCTTCTTGCTTCCCACTGTTGAAGAGCAATTCGGAGATGGCGATTGCATCTTTCAAAACCATCCAGCACCTGTTCATAATGCACGGCCTGTGGCGGAGTGGTTACACAACAATAACATCTCTGTAATGAACTGGCCTGCACATCCTATAGAACACCTTTGGAATGTTTGGAAAGCCGACTTCGTGCCAGGCGTCACCGACCAACATCGATACCTCTCCTCAGTGCAGCACTCCGTGAAGAATGGGCTGCCATTCCCCAAGAAACCTGCGAGAGTGGAAGCTGTCATCAAGGCTAAGGGTGGGCCAACACCAAATTGAATTCCAGCATTACCGATGGAACTTGTAAGTCATTTCCAGCCAGGTGTCCGGTTACTTTTGATCACATAGTGTAGCACTGATCGGTTTTCCCATTTTCTTAAATAATGCAATATTTAAAACCAATGAAAATTTTACAAACAAAAATTACGATTTAAAAAAAAAAGTTATTTAAAAACAAAATACCTTAGCACTTGTTCCTATGTCTAACTGATATTGGTAAAAAATGATAAACACATGTTATAATGGAGACCAAACAAGTTCCACGGAGAATACCAAATTTTAGGCATTACCTCTAACCGTGCCAACGTAGTGGCCGAAGGCATTTGCTTAGAGTGTTGGTGCTGATAGACAAGCAACACTGCATGAAATAACCGCGGAAATCAATGTGGGATGTGCGACCGGTTACTCAGAGCTGAAATACGGGTATCGGTTTTCCCTGTCCGTAGTTGAGCCGCGCCAGCCTGCGGCTGGCGCCAGTAGGAGCAGCTCACACACTCACGCGAGCGCCAGCGCCAGCGCGCACACGGCGCCGTCCGGAGCTCGGCGCCCCATGCTGCCTCCCGTGGCTCGGCCGCTGCTGTCACCGCCGCCTCCGCCACACTGCGACTGCCACAGCGCGCGACCCCGGCCGCCGGGCGCGGCTGCGCGACGCCTCCCTGACGTCACGCTGTCGCACTTAGACAACAGATACGTACAGAACGCTCGCGCGCCTTTGCACTGAGTGACAGAAGTATTGGTATAGAGATACGCACAAATATAGATGGCGGTAGTACTTCGTACACAAGGTATCAAAGAGCAGTGCATTGGCGGAGCTGTCATTTGCACTCAGGTGATTCATGTAAAAAAGTTTTGGACGTGATTGGGCCGCACGACGGAAATTTAAAAACTTTGAACACGGAATGGCAATTGGAGCTAGACGCATGGGACATTCCATTTCGGAAATCGTTAGGAAATTCAATATACCGAGATTCACAGTGTCAAGAGTGTGCCGAGAATACCAAATACCGGGAATTACCACTCAGCCTGTCAACGTAGTGGTCGAAGGCCTTCACATAACGACCGAGAGCAGCGGCATTTTCTTATAGTTTCAGTGCTGACAAACAAGCAACACTGCATGAAATAACCACAGAAATCAATGTGAAATGTACGACGAACGTGTCTATTAAGACGGAGAAGCGAAATTTGGCGTTAATGGGTTATAGCAGCAGACAACTGACGCGAGTGCCTTTGATAACAGTACGAAGTCGCCTGCAGCGCCTCTCCTGGTCTCGTGACCATATTGGTTGGACCTGAGGCGACTGAAAAACCGTGGCCCGGTCATATGAGTCCCGATTTCAGTTGGTAAGAGCTGATGGTAGTGTACAAGTGTGGCACTCACTCTACGAAGCCATGGACCAAAGTAGTCAACAAGGCGCTGGTTGTGGCACCATAACGGTGTGGCTTGTGTTTACATGGAATAGACTAGGTTCTCTGGTCCAACTGAGCCGATCGCTGACTGGAAATGCTTATGTTCGGCGACTTGTAGACCATTTGCAGTTATTCATGGACTTCATGTTCCCAAACAACGATGGCGTTTTTATAAACGACAATGCGCCAAGTCGCTGGGCTACAATCGTTTTCGATGGGTTTCAAGAACATTTCGAAGAATTCGAGCTAATAACTTGGCTATCCAGATCGACCGACATGAATCCCATCGAACATTTATGGGACATAATCGAGATGTCAGTTCGTGCACAAAATCGTACGCCTGCAATACTTTCGCAATTACTGACGGCTGTAGAGGCAGCATGGTTCAGTATTTCTGCAGGGAACTTCCAACAACTTGCCACGTCTACTTGCTGCATTATGCCGGGCAAAAGGACGTCCGACGCGATATTAGGAGGTATGCCATGACTTTTGTCATCTCTATGTATGTGTCATGTTAAAGTTTAAAACCAACGTCTAACAGCCACTGTAAATGATCAGACAATTCGTCAAATTTTACTATGTTTGCTAAACATTTCACAGGACACGCTGCTGTTTCATATGTTTGTCAAACTTAGAGCGTATGTGAGGTTTTTGCCAGAAATTTTGATTAATGGCTCTGAGCACTATGGGACTCAACATCTTAGGTCATAAGTCCCCTAGAACTTAGAACTACTTAAACCTAACTAACCTAAGGACATCACACACACCCATGCCCGAGGCAGGATTCGAACCTGCGACCGTAGCAGTCCCGCGGTTCCGGACTGCAGCGCTAGAACCGCTAGACCACCGCGGCCGGCAATTTTGATTAATGAAAAATTGGAAAAGATAGCGAATGTCATTTGTGTTGATGTTTCGCAGCATACGTTTCGTGAACAATAGTTTCATTACAATGTATCTCACTGTATAGTGAGTTTCCACAATTCTGGAACTTACGATCAAGGGTTAAAACAAAATAGCAGTGGCAATTACCAAAATGGTAGAGGTATCACTTTTGAGGTAGAGGTTTTTTACTCTGGTTCTTAATGTTTCGTACATGCTGAATTCAGAAATGTAAATCATTTTGTTGATTCAGGTCAGGTTATATTGCTATTTCAGTTTTTAAAATATGGAATTTAAGGTATTTTTAATACAATGTATTTTCTGATTATGGTTTGAGTTCAATTTATATGCTGATTATGGATAGAAAACAGTCTAGCATTTAGATGAAGTCTAATTTGTGTATAAAAAATCATACATTAACATCATTTTATGGAAGAAACGATCTTTCCAAGAGCTATCGTACGTGTTTTGCATCTGGAATGTCATTTTTGAGGCAAAAAAAAAAAAATCCGCAAGCGTGTTAACACCCCAGCGATCCTGGTAACTCTCCTCCATCGCTCTAATATCTTTATCAAAATGTTCACCCAGCTCCTCTCTATAATCTTTACAGTTGTGACCTGTAGAAGTACATGTTTATTGACACAGAATAACCTGAAAGTTTTGCAGAAGTTCCCCGACAGCATTTTCGTACTCTGGGCTCTTATAGTTGCCAAGAAGTTTTTATTATTGATTTCAATGTTAACCATCCCCCACACTCTCATCGAACTATGGGTCTTACATAAGCTTCTTTATCTGTGGGCCGCCAAAAACTGCTGCATTAAGTTTGGTCTTACATGGAAATTCCTGTTTCAGGAAAGTAAAAGCCCTACTTTCTTTGTTCACTTCCTTTATAAAGAATCTTATCAAACCAAGTTTAAGGTACAGCGGTGAAGGTAGACGTTTCTGAGGATCCACGAGAGATTGTGACTCAGTGTTGTGCGAACATGGTGGTGTGAGAGCAGGTCCTGCTTCCCTGATGATTTGTACGTCCGACTGCCCTGTAGACATAGAAAGTATCAATATTTGGTGTAGTCACCTAATGGATCTAACAGTCTGGCCACAACCTGAAACAAGTACTGCTTGTGTGTACCTGTGACACACTTAAAAAATTGACACGTTAAGCATACAGTGTGTTGAGCTCAAGTCTCTACATAGCTTCCAGTTGTGATGTTCATATTTCAGACAAGTTAACAAACGTTCCATATTACTTTAAGTTTCACTCATTTATAATAAATGTTCCACTGGAATAAATCACGTTATGAAAGTGGAGTAGTACAGCTTCCAAACTTCTAGGTGATAAATCTACACAAAGCCACCATTCAGTAGCGCTATACGTCATATTCAAAGCTTCAATGAGACCACCAATATCGTGACAGTAGACCAGATAAGCTTCTTCATCCTTTCTGAAATAATGTCGAAACTCTTCTTCACGGCTACAGTATCAATAGAAGGTTGTACCAGGAGCTAATAATCTATTTTCACGAACATGTACGCCTAGTAACAGGGCGGAGTCTTTGGATAACGCCGATAAACACAAATCTCGTGTCAAGTCACTCATTTCAGCTTGGGTTAGATGTTTTGGTTGGCATGAACATGAGGGGGTTTGATATGTATCACAAATATCCCCAATATCCTCTTCAGGTGTTTCATCATCTGGGCTAGAAAAGTCACTCTGGTTATCAGGGGGGTGTTGCAGTCAAAATGCTTGGTCCATGAGGCACTGGTCTTATGACACGGTGTAAGGGTGCTGTAGTCCCCTTTCATTATCATTTTATTTGCTTCCCAATGATACAGAACTCTCTGGCATGCGTGAGTGAATGAATGTGGGTGTGTTTCATTTTGCTGTATAGTGGTTTAGTCTGCTGCAGAGAATCGGCGGTGGCCGTACAGAATGGCCAACCCTTATAATTTTCAGGTAGGCAAAGAGGTTTGCTCCCCTTGTGTGAAAGCTGCCGGTGTTAGGTTGGTGGCGGAAGCCTCACTCTGGGCTTTCCTGGCCATGGGGTCGCGTGGGAGGCGTTGGAGTGTGTGAGACGTGCAGTCTGCTTCCAGCTCGCGAGTTGTCTGTAGCCGAGGTCTCTTCGAAGAAGGGTGAGTTGGGTTAACCACATGGCGCGTTGTCTCATAGCAAGAGGGGAGCTGTTAGTTTTTGGCCTCGCGTTTCACCTTATAAAGATTGTTTTGTTGGGTCGCAGCAAAGAATGAAAGGCTTTTGCAGACTTCCAGTTTGATTCCTAATGCAGACTTTGATCCGTAAGAAGAACGTTGCACAAAGGTGTTGCATATGTTGAAGCACCCTCGGTTCACTGTGAATGTTTGTGTGCCTGCAACTGCGCCTGTATGCATTCTAATCTTTTCCTAACCTTGATTATTTTTGCCTCTTTGTGGATTCTCTTTGTCTCATTACTTTATGTCCGGTGGAAACCATCCATACTGATTAATATTAGAGTTTGTTGGCCCTCTGCCATTATCATGTGTCCTCCGTAAAATGTTAATTGTTCGCAACTACGTGGTTTGATGTTACTAAAATTTGGCCACGGTATGTAGAAATTGTGTCTCCGCGAACCACGTGGGCACACGAGTCTCTTGTGAAACGTATAGTGTTTCACAAGCAGTTGTACTTAGTTACCAGGCAACAGCAGTTCTATAGATCAATGTTTTAAGGAATAAATAATTTTGCCTCCAATCTTATCCAGTGTAGCGATGTTGCGTCTCCGTTACCTACGCCATTTACTTTGAAGGTTTCCTTGTTAGCCCATCCATAGCGTTTCCATGCGCACAGGTCCAATAATTAGTGTTCCCTATATATTTTAAACAAATGCTTTAGAATAGATCTTGTTTTCAGGAATGCTCCTGCAAGCTGCTCTTATGCAAAGTGTCTACGGTCTCTTTGCTTTATTTTAATATTTGATTCACGTGAACTGCGCCGGGATCATATTAATAATTACATCCCATTCTTTATGAGTGACTTTATAACGAATGTTCTTCGATGAGTTTTTCTTATTAATAAATTAAGTAATTTTCCGTCTCAGCGCAACCTCTTATTTGTCGTGTGGCTAGAGTTAGTGGCGACCTAATCTTTTACGTTGATTTCAATGTCAGATAGCATTTTCTTATTCAAAGTACGCGTGGCTCTTTTAGCCATCACGATCGTTCAAAGTGCGCTTCACGCACCTTACACATAGCGACCCTTTGCTCATGCTATTTACAGTCGTACGTCTGGATATTTTACACTCTTCGTTCTTTTGGTTTGTACCTAAAAGTAAAGGAAGATATATTCATTAAATTAATTCAGTAAAGATGATAATTCTAATTAATTGAAAAGGTACTAATGAAGAGACACATTAAGTTCGTGAGAATCTAAGTCATTAACTTACACTGTAAAACTGTCATGCTGAAATAACAGTCGGTTGTACGATCTTTTCCTTTCCTCCAAACCATAGATGCACCAAAACCGGGTCACTTGTGTTGCTTTTTGCCCCAGCGCTTCAGACATTCAACATATGTTTTGCAGCGTACGTACGGTACGAAGAACTTGTCCTCATCACCAATTTTAACTCCAAAGTACGCATGACACGTTTTCCTGAAAGAAAGGAGCAATTTTTAACTTCCTGTGTGGCATGCTGACGTTACCACAAAATCGGTCAGGATGATTCTTGCACTTTCGATTCATTTGGTAACAAAGTTGCTTTCATTAAGCAAGCACAAGTTATACTAGCCTGCAGCTTGCTACAAATCAGAAGCAGGCCAGTTCAACCCCCACCTCTCTCTCATGCATTGTCTGTCACTTCCATCTCTGTATACAGAGCTGCCAGCTATGACTGTACTTACAACGTCATTTTCAAGATCTTAAACGAAATACAGATAATAAGAAGTATCTTTCTTCTTCGTTAACTACATTCATTTGAATATAATATATTTAATATAGCTATGTGACATATAAATAATTCTGCTTTTTGACAACAAAAATTTCAAACATTTGAATGACTTATAGTATACCTAATACGATACTTCCTGAATATTGATGTAGCGAAGAAACGTGAGCTGACTAAGCAAAGTGAGTTACATTTTTGAATTCAGCGTCCGCCTAGAAAAACCTGTGACCTCAGAAAAAATTTAAATTGCACGCCAGTCTTATGCAGGAAGAAGTTAAGAAAAATCAATACTCTAAGCACAACAGACAAGAGCCATTGCAATAAAATAAAATAATAATCGAAGTTCTCCGCTTTTTCCACGGACGATGTGGGCTAAATGTTCTCACGTTGTGATATTTTAATGAACTGTCATTAGAGGACCAAGTTGAAGAGCAGAAATTTTCGCATATTGCTGTCACCTTTCTCAATTTGAGGGCGAACAAATTCTGAACAGGTTATTAAAGATTTCAATGTCCATTCGCAGAAAGCTGGTGTAATTATCAGGTTCCAGGTGTTACATTTCCTTCAGCAGGTTTCCAGGTGTATACTTCTCTCTCATTCTAAATCATTCCCTGGACCAGCATCTTGTTTTCTTCTTCTTTAAACACAGTGACAGAGCCAATGTTAGAAACGCTTTATCTGCATTTGTAGCTAGCGTCAAGTACAGCATACTCGGACAGCGTCTTCTTCGAGGTTTGTTTGACAAATCCGTGGCCAGGTAAGAGCAAATTTGACAAACAAATTTGATCGTTTACGAGGGCCTTAAGTCGCGTAACGGGAAGACTAAAAGCCGAGTCGGTGTCATTACACAGTACGAGATGGACCCAACAGTGAGGCGTGGTGTATGAACGTCTATTCGCTCGTCGGTCGAGCTTTCTTCTATCACAAAATACCGCTCATCGCTAATAGCTGCAAGACTAATAACGCGTAAACAATGGTAAACAATAGTTGCCTCTGCAACGGATAAATCATGTCTGTACGTGTCTGTCGCGTAGTATTTGTTTTGTTTGTGACGTCATCGTACCAGGATAAATGCATACGCGTGATTATTACGAATTAGCTTTGTGTAGGCCTGCCATCACTTAAACTGCTGACCCCGGTCAAACAGTTAGAAAACCCTTAACATCTGCGTCAAATCTGATTATTTTTCCGGGCGTGTGGAGTGAAATGTACAATTGCACAATTGGCTTCTTGCGCACAACTGACTGACGAGTTGGTCGGTGACGAGGTAGATGCGATCGTCGATTGTCAGCGGTAAAGCATATCTTGCAAGAAGAATCTAAATTTGTACTACTAATAAAAGCTTGTTCCCAACAGATAAATAGAATATGGTACCTCATTAAAATATGGCATTTTTCCGGATAGAATGAACTACACTGTCGTTAAACGATTGCTTAAAAAAAGGGGATAGATCGGATAGTAACAACTACCGCCCAATCTCACTTCTGACTGCTTTATCCAAAATTCTTGAAAAAGTAATGCATTCAAGAGCAGCTTCACATATTAGTAAAAATTAAGTACCAACAAAAACACAGTTTAGTTTTCAAAAAGGTTTTTCAACAGAAAATACTATGTACACTTTCAGTGATCAAATATCAGATGTTCTGAATAACTAAACATCCCCCATTGGAATTTTTTGTGCTCTCTCAAAGGCTTTTGACTGTATGAATCATGAATTTCTTCTAGATAAGCTGAAGTATTGTGGTATGAGTGGGACAGTGCACAAACGGTTTACTTTACATGTAACGTTCTTTAAGAAATATATATTAGTGTAATGTCCTTTAATAATAAATCTTTGTGTTATCCAAATTTACTGTGTGATGCGTTGTTGAGCAAATCATGTACTTAATCAGTTTTATTGTAATCCAAAGAAAAGTGAACAACTTAATCTGGAAAACCAGTATGTAATGCCTATAATGAAATCAATCCCTCTGAAACTTACTCAGTCTCGTGAGCACCGAGTTCTATGGTCCTGTGCAATAGACTGATAAAATTACCTATGCAAATAAACAATGAAATACATTTTTAGCTCTTGAGTCCCAACGTATGTGATCTCGGTATTCTGTTCTCTCCATAGTAGGCATACAAAATAATCTTTGCTCAGCGAAGTGCAATGCCGGCCGTAAAATAGTTTCATACAAATAATGTCGGTAGATTAGTTGATAAATGAATAACCTTGCAAATGTTCGGTGGCAATTTTGGATATTGGCTCAGCGCTGTGCAGTGCTGCCCTCATTGAAGCTGTTACAAACATTAATACTTTTCTGATCCTGGCATATTAATATTTTTCTGACTCTGATTGAAAAATCATTTCTTTTAAGAAATACTCATTGGATTTCAACAAACACAACATGGAAGAGGATGAGGTACTGGTAAGGGGATATGCTAAGATCGAATGCTTCAGTTTGAATATTGTACAAAATAAAGTTTCTCCTTCACAAAATCTAATATGAAACATTTTACACTAACTTCAAAATCAGTAAGCTTCTCGACTGTTCTACAATTCTCACTTGCTGTCGCAATTAAAAATGCTTGGATTTTTACATGAGAAAAAGTCTGACATCGTTTGGAAACACAGGTTCCAAAATTTAACTTCTCTGTATCTGGATTACAAAACAAACAAATTATTACAAATCAGGTACAACTAATCAACCTATACATTAAATCTGCCCCCCATGAACCATGGACCTTGCCGTTGGTGGGGAGGCTTGCGTGCCTCAGCGATACAGATGGCCGTACCGTAGGTGCAACCACAACGGAGGGGTATCTGTTGAGAGGCCAGACAAACATGTGGTTCCTGAAAAGGGGCAGCAGCCTTTTCAGTAGTTGCAGGGGCAACAGTCTGGATGATTTACTGATCTGGCCTTGTAACATTAACCAAAACGGCCTTGCTGTGCTGGTACTGCGAACGGTTGAAAGCAAGGGGAAACTACAGCCGTAATTTTTCCCGAGGACATGCAGCTTTACTGTATGAGAGTAGCATGGAGAGCTGCATCAAACCAGTCTCAGGACTGAACACCACAACAACAACATTAAATCTGGTGGCAAATACTTGGTTCCCACATTCAAGGGTCGACACTGCTAGAATTAGCAAAATCCACATTGCGTTGTTGCGTAGTTCAAACTAAACATACAAAATTTCATTACCTTACCAAACTGTCCATAGGCCAAAAGCTAAACTCTCACAGCTAGCCACTAGCTTGAAGTCATACATCCCACCTTCAGAGTGCAATGGCAACTGCTTCTGCGCTCTGCTCACACCTACTTACAATTGATTCTGCCACTCAGGCAACACCTTTGGTTCAGTGGTATCAAAGATACAATCTCTTCTATATGTGATATCCATTACATGTTACATGTCATTTTTCACGAAATATGTTGGAAAATCGGGCTTCACGTGCAAGTGGATCCCTCACACACATTTAACAGGAAGACTGCTGAAAGTTGAAACTGTCAGTACAGACAGACTGCAAAAATCACCAGAGTCCTCTAAATGTGAAGGTATCGAGGATGGTGTCCCATAGTGTTCAGTCTTAAGTTCCTTATTGTTCTTAATATATATTAATGATTTACTACTCTATATTCATGATGATGCAGAGCTAGTTCTTTTTACTGATGATACAAATATAGTAATCACATCGAACAAACAAGAATTAGTTGCGGAAATTGTAAATAACGTCATTAATTGGTTCTCTGCGAATGGACTCTCACTAAATTTTGAGATAACACAATGCAGTAGAGGGTCGATAGTTCGAGGTGAACGGAACCGAAACCACCTCGAACTATCGAAAACTCGGAATACCGAAATTTTAAAAAAAATGTGTGAAATCTCATGGGACTTATCTGCTAAGGTCATCAGTCCCTAAGCTTACACACTACTTAACGTAAATTATCCGAAGGACAAACACACACACCCATGCCCGAGGGAAGACTCGAACCTCCGCCGGGATCAGCCGCACAGTCCATGACTGCAGCGTTTAAGACTGCTCGGCTAATCCCGCGCGGCTATCGAAATTTAAATGGGAAAAAGAAATATTAAGATATTGTAAGTAATACAGGTTAAAATATGAACTTTATTAAAATAAAAGTATTTACACATGCATTTCCATTGGCAGAATAACAGTAATTATTTATTTAGACAAGTAATAGTGAAGTGTCTTTTGTTTGGCGAAGCTGCAACGTTTCCTCGCGGCAATGTCACGCCACCGTCTCAGGAGCAGTAGGTCAGTTGGTGTCGCCTCAGGCTGTTGTTCCACGTAGCATATGGCGGCCTCGAGACCAGCATAGCCATCGGTGTGACTCATCATCGGTGCAGCCTCTGCCTCGTCATCCTCGTCACTCTCACACTGCGATGGAATGTTAACCATGTCAATTATAGAAGAGTCTGTCACTTCCAACTGTTCGTCCGAATTTAACCACTCGCCTTCTTCCACCTCTTCTGCGTCTTCACACCCTGGCAATCTTCTGATTAAATTACACAATGGTTGATCATCCTCATCTGCTAAATCTTCAGTTTCTGTGTCTGGCATACTTTCCTGTACAATTTTCCTCTATAACTTAGAAATTGAGTCTGACTTTATTTCGCTCCAAGATTCGCTAATCCAGTACACGACGCTCTTCAAAGTCACTTTCTGCAAAGTTCCTACAATGCTTTCGTTGTCTTCAGAATGCAGGATTGACTGTAGCAATCGCCGTCGATACTCGCACTTGGATGTGAGGACGTATTATCCATGAGCAAAATTGCTTTGCATGGCAGTCCCCTTTCTTTTAAAAATTATTGCAGTCAGGTACAAATGAGTTAAAAAACTAGTTCTTGAAGATTTCCTGATTCATCCAGGCATTATTCTGATGTGTATAGACAACCGGAAGAGCTGAGATGGATACATTCTTGAATGCTCTTGGCTTGGCAGACTTCCCAATCACAACTAGTTTTAGTTTGTGGTTTCCAGTTGCATTTGAAGCTGCCATAACTGTGAGCCGCTCTTTGCGTTTTTTATGCCCAGGAGCACTTCTTTCTTCACAAGAAGCAAGTGTTCTCGCTGGTAACATTTTAAAATATAGCCTAGTTTCGTCACAGTTATGTATTTGTTCATTAGACAAATTTTCGTCAGTTATGATTTGTTTAAACTAGATGATAAATTTTGAAACGGCCTGAGCGTTACCTAAGAGTTTTTCTCCGCGTACGTCTACTTGACACACTCCATACCTCTTCTGCCACTTGTCAAATTGTCATCCCCTTCCTGCAGCTAGTTTCTGAAAAACAAAGCTTTTTCTTGCAAGATTGGGAAAGAAATAGGAGCACCCTTCTGTCTCTGTTGGGTAAACCACATGAACAATGCCTCACTTGTTTTTTCGAAGTCTGACTTCTTTATACTTCTTCGACTAAAAAATTCGTGTGAGCATTTCTGTGAAGAAAACTGTTCCTATTTAAGTCGGTTTCTACGCCAGTCGCCAACAGTAACTTCACCGACACCATATTCGAGAGCAAGTTTTTTTTTTTATTGTTTCTCCTTTGTCAAGTTGTCTTAGTGCTTCTAATTTTAGATGCAAAGGTACAAATTTCCTCTTTTTTGTTACAGCACTCATCTTTGTAAGGTGTACAACGGAACACACAGTCAACAAACAAAACGACACACAATACTGTACAGTACAGGTACTGGGAGCTACAGCAGCGTATGAACTCCCCAGTTTTGATCGGTAGCAGCTGGTAGCAGTCGGGGTATTCGTGCCATACTGACAACAGATGTTCGTACAACAGGGCAGAGAGCTAATCGTCGGTGTTGATTGCATTGTTGTCAGCTTTGTCACTGAGCTGTACTCTCCCAATCTATCTTTTGCAATGATGTTTTCGTTATTTATCATGTCAGTAAAAAAAAAAAAAAGTAGATCGTTGCAACCCTTTTTTTTAAGAGGCTCGGATTGTTGGAAACTCGAATTATCGAGACTCGAACCATCGAGACTCTACTGTATATACAATTTTGCACAGTAAATTGCGTAACAGCATTGATAAGTATAGACTTTGAACAGAAGTCTGTTGCTACAGCAGAGTATTCAAAATTTCTGGGTGTGTGCATTGATAAGAAACTGAATTGGAAGAAACACATTGAAGATCTGCTGAAACATTTAGGTTCAGCTCCTTTGCTATTGCAAATTTTAGAGATAAACATATCAGTAAATTAGCCTACTACCCATTTTTTCATTCACTGCTTTCATATGGCATCATATTTTGAGGTAATTCATCATCAAAAGAAAAAGTATCCATTGCACAAAAGCGTGTAATCAGAATAATAGCTGGAGCCCACCCAAGATCACCTTGCAGACATTTACTTGAGGAACTTGGCATGTTCACAGAAACCTTCACAATACATATATTCACTTACGAAATTTGTTACCAATAACCCATCTCAATTCAAAAATAATATCAAAATGCACAATTACAACACTAGAAGAAAGGATAATTTTCACTATTCTGACTTTGGCTCAAAAATCTTTGTTCATTTGCCAAATAGCTTTGGAAGTCTGACAACTAGCCAACCAACTTTTAAAAGTAAATTAAAAAGACTTCTGAATGACAACTACTTCTACTCAATACATGAATTTTTAGATATGAAGTAGTAATTTTATATATGTAGTCTAATTCTAACGAAGGCCTGTTTGGCTGAAAGCTTGGTTTGACGGTCTTCCTGTTATGCCTATCTGCGACTCAGCACCTCTACTATATTGTGTGTAGCAACTATGCCTTTTATAATATTGTTAAAACCAGCAAAGATTATATTTAATTGCTATTCGTTTTTTAAAAACAAAAGTAAGGAACCGTGAACTTCCTCTTCTGATCGTCATTCCTTCTTGTGTTGCACTGGCGAATAGAGGTACATGTGATTGCTCTGTGTAATGTATAATTATTAATGAATAATAATGTACTTTCTTACAAATGTGTCTGCAGTCATTTGTAGCATCGTTTGGAATCATGCATTGTAATCTGGTTTATGAGTTTTAACATTTCGGATCTGAGTATCAGGCTTGTGTACGTATTGTCTGGAAGCAAAACGGCCGATAGCTCATTGTGCCAGGTCGGTTTACCATTACGTACATATAAAGTCGAACCTTTGTATTATTTTTGTACGAATTCGATTTCATACTTTTTGTCATTTTGTGCGTGGAAGTCAATATAAGATATTTTCACTGCCAGTACTTTCAAACAATATCGACGCGCAATAGCCACCAGGGGCTAATACATCGAGAGCACATCGAAATAGCAAGTGAGACATTAAATCTGTTGGAAGTTAATCAAATGATAATTAGTTTTGTGATGTGTGTTAAGCTTGTAACCAAATCGTGCTATCGCACTTGTGACACGTCTTTCCCGAGGCAAACCTTTCTTAACTGCACTGTATACATTTTGGCTACATCTACATCTACGTGATTACTCTGCTATTCACAATTAAGTGGCTGGCAGAGGGTTCAGTGAACCATCTTCAAGCTGTCTCTCTACCGTTCCACTCTCGAACGGCGCACGGGAAAAACGATCACGTAAATTTTTCTGTGCAAACTCTGATTTCTCTTATTTTATCGTGATGATCATTTCTCCCTATGTAGGTTTCAATCACCAGTTTACTCCTCCGATTCTGTTGGCAAACAGAATGTTTTTGCAATCGGAGAAGAAAATTGGTGATTGAAATTTCAAGAGAAGATCATGTCGCAACGAAAAACGCCTTTGTTCTAATGATTAGCACTCCAGTTTACGTATCATGTCTGTGGAACTATCTCCCCTATTTCGCGATAATACAAAACGAGCTGCCCTTCTTTGAACTTTTTCTAAGTCATCCGCCAGTCCCACCTGATGCGGATCCTACACTGCACAGCAATACTCCACAATAGGGCGGACAAGCGTAGTGTAAGCAGTCTCTTTAGTAGACTTGCACCTTCTAAGTGTTCTACCAGTGAATCGCAGTCTTTGGTTTGCTCTACCCACAACATTATATATGTGATCGTTCCAATTTAGGTTCTTTGTAATTGTAATCCCTAAGTATTCAGTTGAATTTACAGCCTTCAGATTTGAGTGACTTAACGCACACTTGAAATTTAGCGGATTTCTTTTAGTACTCATGTGAATAACTTCACACTTCTCTCTGTTCAGAGTCAATTGCCACCTTTCGCACCATACAGATATCTTATCTAAATCATTTTGCAATTCGTTTTGATCATGTGATGAGTTTAGAAGTCAGTAAGTGACAGCATCATCTGCAAACAATCTAAGACGGCTACTCAGATTGTCTCCTATGTCGTAAATATAGATCAGGAATAACAGAGGGCCTATAACATTTCCTTGGGGAAGTATTTTTTACAATTTTCATTCTGCGATTAAGGAAGAATATGTTACAGCGGTTTCTCATTGTTCTCAATAAGGAAGTATGAAAAAAAAGTGTATAGGAGGGTGTCTAAGGGTGCATGCTGCTGGGTTTTTTAATATGAAACGAAAGAAGCTACCTCCTTCTGGAATGGGAGAAGTGTCTCACTTCAGCTAGCACCTGGTGCTTTGCAGTGAAGGAGCGAGTTCTGTTCGTCACTAGTGACACTTTTCAAGTATTGTCAGTGTTGTAGAGGTATTTGTTTTCTGACGTAGAGCTCGAATTGTGCCGTTGTCTCAGTTTTACATGGAGATAAAATATTTCCAATTTCTCTGTGTTGTATCTGTCAAAAGGCATAATTAACATGAATAGCCGAGGAGAATGGATGCTTACCACATTTGCCATACAGTGAGAGTAAGTACCACGTGATGTTCATGGTTTCTTCCTTGATTTTGAGTACTTATCCTCGTGCAATGTGGTAACTGCTTTATTTTTAGCATGCAGAAAGATGGGAACAGAGATGGCTGGCGCATAACGTACTGTGTCACACCGAGTCCAAATTCTCAAGAAAATGATGATACTAGAGTAACAGTAACAACGATTGCAGAAATAGGTACGAATGACAAACTGATAAGTTATCATACTATTTTGTCTCTATTTCTGAATAATAATTATGTTATTCCTTTTTCTTTTATGAGAAACGTTATTATTATTAATTTCAGAGACTAGGCAAATTGAGAAAAGAGAAGAATGTCAGAATGAAATTGTATCGGTTTCAACCAGTGGCGAGTTAACTTCAGGAAACGTGGGCGATTTGGATGCAGATTCTTAACCTGAGTCATCAACATCAACAGACATCCTTTCAACAGAAGAGGAAAGAAATTATGATAACCAGAAGGAAAAGAGTCTGAAACGAAAAGCAGCCCCCAAACAATGAAAAAGAAATCAGCAGTGCTGTTTCTCTGGAGAAACGCTGGGGGATGCGTACCCCTAAACTTTTTCGTCTACAAAGTAATTTTTTTACGATGTTGGTTGGTCCTCGACTGATACTGTTCCAGCCCATGGACTATGTACGAGATTGGTTCATGAAAGGCAGACATCTTGCTACTGATAGCAAGTGTAAAAGAAGGCGTGAAGACAACAGCAGCCATGAACTAAAGTCAGTTTGGAAACTGTTGTAATGCTATTGATGTAAGTTACACTGCATTTTCATAGTTAAATAAATTTTCAGCTGTGTTAAAAACTGGGTCAGTTGAAGCACAGGATACCACCCATCATCTATGCGATTTCGGGAGCCAAACAAGGTTACAAAAGATTTTTGTAGTGTAGTTTCTATTGTTGTTGATGATATGTGTGGATGGTTTTTGTTGTATTCTGTCTTTTAGTGGTGTTTTATAGGTTAAAATATGTGTTCGGCAATACTTCCTTGTATTGTTTTGTATGTCAGAGGGTTGATTGGACTCACCTGTTTCATTTGAGGTGTATTATAGGTCAACTGATGTGTACAACACCATTTTATTGTTCAGGGGTTCATGGGAATCATATGCTTCATTTGAGGTGAAATAAAATGAATTGTTCAATGCCACATTTTCTTGTATGGGTGTTTCTCATTATTGCCTGCTTCATTTGAGGTGTAAAGTCAACTGAAGAGTCCGATACCATTTCTTTTGTAGATCGATATGTTGATGATGTCATGGCTAAATGCAGACGGGTGGTATCCCATGCTTCAGTTATAAGTAATATATATATCGGAGTACCCTCAAACTTTTTTTAGAAAAAAAATGCAGTGGAAATTAGTATAATTTGCTGAGCAATAGTTGCAAGTCTTACAAATCTCCGAAAATGAAGAAGAAAGGCAGCGTGAGTAGGTTGCATCTGCATTTGATGTGAAATGTAAGTTTTAGTGTTCTACTAAATTTACTGAAGAGGTAAGAATGAATATTTTTGATAAGTACTGGACCTTAGGGGACATAAATAATCAAAGAGGGTTCATTCTTCAGACAACACAAAAAATGGCTTTCGGTACAGACATCCTTTGGCAAATTTTGGACAAAGTTCAATAGAGCCTTTTATTTCACAAACAATGAAGAAAGACTGAGAGTATGCAAAACTTTCTGTAAGCGACACTTGATATTTCCAAAAGGTGTATAGAAACAGTAACGCTGAGTAGGCTGATAAGTTTCTATGAATTTTGATGCTAAGAAGCTTGATAATGTCTCTATGATTAATGAATCTGGCAAGACTGTTAAAGGTTCTATGGTTAGTGAGGCAGAGGAAATTGATAATGATTCTATGATTTGTGGGGCTGAGGACACTGATGGTGTTTCTATGGTTTGTGAACATAATACTGAGAGATTTTGTGACATTTTAAGTGATTATATTGTAGATGGCATTGATGATGATTTGAGAAGTGAGATTATTTTTAATGATGAGTTAGATGGAGTGATTTATGTGGAGATTGAAGATGATATTTTGAAGGGACATGATGATGTAAGTACTGCTGGGGGCGGCGAATATAATAGGGTGGCACAAGACGGTCAGATGTTGCAGGTGGTTGTCTGAAAACCAGCGAGCATTGATAGTAGAGAGAAGGAGAGATTAACTTGCACTGTTGATGAGATTTTAAAAGGTGCCTCGAATCATTACAGTAATATGGATGAAAATGTTAATGTCACCGAAAAAACAGAGGGGATTTTCTATGAATTACATCTAGTCTGGTGGAAAGAGAAAAATGAGGGAGCTTTGCAACCAGTTTCTGATGATAAATGTGATAATAATCAAGATGAGGGTGGTGTTAGCTTTCAAGAGGTAGAAAATGATTTCTGATGGCTCCATCCACACCTCTGTCGACATGAAACCCACAAAGCACCAACAGTACCTGCATCTTGACAGATGCCATCCTTTCCACACCAAACAATCTCTCCCATACAGTCTTGCCACCTGGTGATGGCGTATCTGCAGTGACAAAAACTTCCTTTCCCACTAGGCTGAAGGTCTCACCAAGGCCTTTGCAGACAAACACTATCCCCAAGGCCTAGTCTGCAAACATATTTCCCATGCCCTTCTCCCCCACATAACTAATCCTTCCACCACCACGAAGGGTCAGCTATAAACAAGTGCCCCTTTGCCACTGAATAACACACTGCACTGCAACAACTGAACTACATCTTTCGTTAGGTCTTTGATTATCTATCATCATGCCCTGAAATGAGGGGCATCCACCCAAGATCCTTGCCACCCCTCCTAAACTAGTGTTCCGTCATCTGCCCAACCTCCACATTATTCTAGACCATCTTATGCCAATCCCAGTTCCAACCACTTTACCACAGGGATCATATCCCTGTGGAATACCATGGTGCAAAACATGCCCAATCCACCCACCTAGTACTTCCCACTCCAGTCCTGTCACCGGCTTATCTCATCCCATCAAAGGATGGGCCACCTGTCAAAGCAGCCACATCATATACTAGCCCTACTACAACCAACAGCTTTTCATATTGGTATGACCACCAACCAACTGTCCACCAGAATGAATGGTCACTCCCAAAATTTGGCCAAAAGGAAAGTAGATCACCCTGCAGCACAACATGCAACTTGATTTCAATGGCTGCTTCACAACCTAGGCCATCTGGATTCTCCCCTAGACTACCAGCTTTTCTGAACTGCACAGACGGGAGTTATCCTTTCAGCTTCTTCTCTATTATTATCCCAGCCTCAGCCTATGGTAACTCACTGCATCCACACCCTCCACCCAATAGTTTTCATCCCCTCGTATTATCACCTCCTCCTTTTTTACATTCTCTCATTCTCTTTGTGTGCTACCTCCTGGCACTGCACCTGGCAATCTCTATCCCTGCATGCCCTGCCAGACAGCGCTCTTCTCTCCAAACACCCATCAGCTGCTATCCCTTCCGCTTCCCTTTGCAGCTCCAGATTGCTATTCATATGACAGTCACATTCAGCTCAGAGCTGCCAGTAGTAGCAGTTGTGTGTGGGTGGAGTGTGCTTGATTTTGTGAATATATATGTTTTCTTTGCTGAAGAAAGTTTCGACTAGTAACTATAACGCGTAACAGTCGTTTTGCCGTGCATGACTTCAACTCAGCTAGTCATCTTTAAGGCGAGTAGTAATCTATCCTTTCCATAATACTGCTGATATCCCAACCTGGAGCTTCCATTGTTTGATTCTGCGTAACGGCTTTCCTTCCACTTGCGTTATTTTCCTTTATTACTATCTCTAAAGCATTACTCTTCTTAGTGTCCATTCTTTCTTTTCCTTCATGTGTACTTTCATTGCCTTCCAAAACACTCATGCTCTAACTTCCGAGTCCCCCTGTCTCAGTAGACTCAACCGCGCACATCACACAGCTAGAATGAGATTTTCACTCTGCAGCGGAGTGTGCGCTGATATGAAACTTCCTGGCAGATTAAAACTGTGTGCCCGACCGAGACTCGAACTCGGGACCTTTGCCTTTCGCGGGCAAGTGCTCTACCATCTGAGCTACCGAAGCACGACTCACGCCCGGTACTCACAGCTTTACTTCTGCCAGTACCTCGTCTCCTACCTTCCAAACTTTACAGAAGCTCTCCTGCGAAACTTGCAAGTTTCGCAGGAGAGCTTCTGTAAAGTTTGGAAGGTAGGAGACGAGGTACTGGCAGAAGTAAAGCTGTGAGTACCGGGCGTGAGTCGTGCTTCGGTAGCTCAGATGGTAGAGCACTTGCCCGCGAAAGGCAAAGGTCCCGAGTTCGAGTCTCGGTCGGGCACACAGTTTTAATCTGCCAGGAAGTTTCATATCAGCGCACACTCCGCTGCAGAGTGAAAATCTCATTCTGGAAACATCCCCCAGGCTGTGGCTAAGCCATGTCTCCGCAATATCCTTTCTTTCAGGAGTGCTAGTTCTGCAAGTTTCGCAGGAGAGCTTCTGTAAAGTTTGGAAGGTAGGAGACGAGGTACTGGCAGAAGTAAAGCTGTGAGTACCGGGCGTGAGTCGTGCTTCGGTAGCTCAGATGGTAGCGCACTTGCCCGCGAAAGGCAAAGGTCCCGAGTTCGAGTCTCGGTCGGGCACACAGTTTTAATCTGCCAGGAAGTTTCATATCAGCGCACACTCCGCTGCAGAGTGAAAATCTCATTCTGGAAACATCCCCCAGGCTGTGGCTAAGCCATGTCTCCGCAATATCCTTTCTTTCAGGAGTGCTAGTTCTGCAAGTTTCGCAGGAGAGCTTCTGTAAAGTTTGGAAGGTAGGAGACGAGGTACTGGCAGAAGTAAAGCTGTGAGTACCGGGCGTGAGTCGTGCTTCGGTAGCTCAGATGGTAGCGCACTTGCCCGCGAAAGGCAAAGGTCCCGAGTTCGAGTCTCGGTCGGGCACACAGTTTTAATCTGCCAGGAAGTTTCATATCAGCGCACACTCCGCTGCAGAGTGAAAATCTCATTCTGGAAACATCCCCCAGGCTGTGGCTAAGCCATGTCTCCGCAATATCCTTTCTTTCAGGAGTGCTAGTTCTGCAAGTTTCGCAGGAGAGCTTCTGTAAAGTTTGGAAGGTAGGAGACGAGGTACTGGCAGAAGTAAAGCTGTGAGTACCGGGCGTGAGTCGTGCTTCGGTAGCTCAGATGGTAGAGCACTTGCCCGCGAAAGGCAAAGGTCCCGAGTTCGAGTCTCGGTCGGGCACACAGTTTTAATCTGCCAGGAAGTTTCATCACACAGCTAGATTACTGCGTGGATTGCTGGTGCAGCATCTCATGTCCCAAATTCTTCCTGACAATAATTATAATTATTCGTGTTGATCATACTTCCTCCTTCATCCTCTCGCATTTTCGAGTTTTATTTTCAACTCTTACCTGTGCCACACGAGCTCCCATATTTCATCCGTTCCTTTTTCCCATGTTTTTGTGCGTTTTTACGTGTTTGTGTCTAGTTTTACGTGTTTCACGCATTTGTACGTATTTTCATATATTTGTGCGTATTTTTTACGTATTTGTGCGTGTTTTTGCGTGACTAAGTATTTTTACCCATCTTTTTCTGTTATCCAGCTCCCCTCACAATCACACAATGCCTTCATTTGCCCATTTTCTAGGTCATTTCTCGTTTCCCCACCGCCAACCCCGACACAGTGGACCCCTGGACCCCTGAGTTCAGAAAAGTATCCCTTTCCCTGGCTACAAACCAAAGCCTAATCATAAAAATTTCTTTCCCTGAACTATCCCTTATTTCACAATTATCTTCACCTTTTCAAATTCTGCCAGTCCCCGTCCATCACAAACCTGGTACAGCAAAAACACATCTATATGGCACAGCATCCCAGAACCACTTTTCCTCCCTCTGCAAGTTATTGCTACTGTACAATTCTTACTACATTTACTATATTCCTGAAATTGAATCCCTTGCTCTCCGGCACCTGGAAGAGCATTCCAGACACCACTTAGGTAAGTTATCCAACTTGTTGATATCCTACTGCCAACTTGGAGCACCACTATCCCATCCCTACGCCACACACAGTGTTCCTCCTTGTTAGCCCATCTTAACGCCCAGACTCTGCCTGGTGAACCTTTCCAACTTGCCACATCCCTCAAAACTCCATACCAACAATCTAGATCCAAAGCCTAAATAATCCTGGAACACTGGTCATAACCTTCCCACCAATATCCTCAGCCCCACGTGAGTTTCATTGCTATCCAAAGGCCTTTCTTTTAACATTAACCATGATGGACTTATCAAACACCTACTCTCCTTCTGCTGAAGCCTGCAACGAAAACACTTCTTTGCCATCAAACCCTTCATCCACAGCCAACCCAATTCCAACACTGCACCCTACCTCTCCCAGTTCATACCACCATCCAACCATGATCCCCCATCCTCCCACCTAACGATCCCCTGGTTACCTTTCAGGAATTCCTTACATCCAACTTAGCCTCACCATCCTTCCCCAGGTTCCTTCCTAAGAACACGAAATGTCCACCAGAGGAAGGGACAGCCATACACAGTCTCAAAACAGATCCTCACCAACTCATCTTCACCACAGACAATGGCTACACCACTGTCATGATAAGTCGCAGTGAATACCAGATGAAAGGCCTCTGCCAATTGTCTGACTCGTCCACCTGTAAACTCTGCCAGAGTGATCCAATTCCAGAAGTCCAACATAACCTCCAATTCCTGCTTGAAGTCTTAGTCCCTTCCCAGAACCTCTCCCTTGAATCCACTTCCCACCTGATCCTTATGACACCCTGCACACCCATCTTCTACATACACCCCAAAATTCATAAACCCAACAGTCCTGGATGCCCAATTGTAGCTTGTTACTACACATCTACCGAAAAGATTTTGGTTCTCACTCAGCAACACCTCAAATCAATTTTTCAAATACTAGCCTCCTACATCAAAGACAGTGACCACTTCCTTCACCCACTCTCCATGATCCCCACCCCTTTACCTCCTGGTTGCCCACTGGTCACTGTTGACACAACTTCCCTGTACACAAGCATCCCTTATGCCCATAGTCTTGGTGCAATGGCACACTATCTTTCCCAATGTCCTCCAATCTCAAAATCCACTACCTCATTCCATATTCACCTAACGAACTTTATTCTAACACATAACTACTTCTCCACTGAAGAGAAGGTATACAAACAAATCCGTGACACAGGCAGGAGCACGTGTATGGCACCCTCCTATGCAACTTGTTTATGGGCCATCTAGAGCAAGTATTCCCAGCCTCCCGAAACCTCAAACTCCTGTTAGTCACTAGTCCCTGCACATCCCACCAGTCAGCACTCTTCTATTTCTCCACCCACACCTACTATTCCTTCCCCTTCCCCACTCCATACCAGATTGCTATTCACATGACACTGCATTCCAGTCAGACCTACCAGTGGTAGCGATCGTGTGAACATGAGGTGTGCTTGTTTGTGTGAATGTGTGTGTGTTTTCTTTGATGAAGTGGATTTCAGCCAAAAGCTGTAATGTGTAACAGTCTTTTGATTGCACGGGTCTGCAGCTTAAAGTGTCATGCTTATAGTGAATAGCAATCAATTCAGGAAGAAGGGAGATATGATGTGGAGATACAAGGAAGCCCTTACATCTTTGTTAAAGCTGATAACTGGGAATGGAACTCTTTGATGGACACTGGCAGTTCAGGCTGTGGAATTTCTGAGAAAATGAGAGACAAAATTAAATGTAGTAAGGATTTTATTGAATTGCCCGTTTTGGATGTCAAGACTACGGGAGCTGCTGAAAGGCACAGTAAAACAGTGAAATTTCAAGTAAGACTAGAGTTTGAAATTGATGGTGCGCCCTTAGCTTAATGATGAAGTAATTTTGTGGATTGATTGGCAGAGGCAGAAGCAACTATGAAAAATGAAGACCTGGGGGTTCATAGAAAGGGGTTGTAGTGAGGAAAGGCAAGAAATTGTTAGGAGGACCATTGATCAACAATACAGTTAAAAAAAAAAAACAGAGACATGACAGAAAAGTGAAAGTTACACAATTCAGAATAGGGAACCTGGTTCCTATGAAGACCAATGAAAAATCTAAAGCAATTAGTAAATAAATAGTTTCTTGATGTATACATTGGATCGTTTGAAGTGATATCAAATCCTCATCCAAATGATTACACGTTAGTTTACCATGAAAGAAGGAAAATATTTGAGTTAAGAAGTGTAGTACAACTACAAGCTTTCACACAAGGTATGAGAAAGTGAACTGTCATGTAATGTGGAGTGGAAAAGTTAGAAATCTTTTACATAATTTTTCTCAATACATAAAGTGTAATATATACTTCTTATTTTACAACAATATCATTATTTCCTTGGGGAAATGTGTTTTCTTTGCTCATTAAGATCGTGGCGACCCCTTGGGACCCAGCACTGTACCATTTGTTCCTGTAATTTAGCCTTCTTATTGTATAGTTATTCTCTGACTGTTTCTTACTGCTGATGTCTGACTTGTGAAGTCAGATTTTCATTTAATTAATTCTGTAGAATTATCATCAGTTTGCTTATTTAGAAGGAAACAGTTTGAGTCACATAGAAAATCTGCTCAGTTACAAAAGATGAAATGTTAATCCTACACATAATCTCAAGCTGTGTACTGAAACATTACTTTCTTTCTGTATTAATTTCATCTTATTTGCATTGTGTGAGTTTGTCAACTAGACAATTGTATACTGACGGTCATTAACAAGTAATACATATTATGTATGTGAGACACACCTTTGAAGTGAATACTTAACTATGTATACAGAATTTGATACTTGAAACCAATCAGTTGTACTAGCAAAATTAAGAAATAAACCAGAGACATGAATTACTATCGACACTGAAAGATATATGCATTCAGGTTATTAAGAGGTGAGATGAAGCCCTTTGTTTAAATATTATTGTGTGGGAACTATTTTGATACAAAGCACCAATTACAATGAAAATATTTCTGCAAACTCATACTACATACTTTATGTACATATTATGGATAATTTTGCGGTTCAGCTGTAATGAGTGGGAAGAAGATGGTTACTTTTTAAACAAATGCATGCATATTTCATTTGCAGCTAATTTATCAATACATGTGACATTTCACATGATTCTGGCGGTACTGGTACATGAAAAATTGAGTTAGTGATAGACAATGAGTGTTATAAATATTACTTTGCACTACTGTTCTTGTGATAAGGTCTGAGCGTTTGCCAAACCATTAGGAAGAAGTCATTGGGGTTTGTCAACAGAACATCTAAAGTATGCTTACATGAAAGGGTTCTACATTGCTCATGTTAAACACACTCCTAAATGTGATTGTAACTGAACTGTATGTATGTACCTTTTTATGTTTCTGGAAATATCTTATTGATGAGACATGAATTATTATCTGTATTTTATGGTATGTATACAGAATCTATGCAAAGACACAGTGAATAATATGCAGAAAAGATTGAGTGATGTAAGTGACAGTACTTTGTGAAGCCATTTAGTCAATACTCTTATCAAATACATACATTCTTACTTTCTTGTATTTATGTGTCATTTACTGTTCACATATTACAAGACCAATTGTCAAGGTCCAGGAGGACTGGAAAGTTTTGTTATTTATTATGCTATTTTACTACACTTTTATTTCACACTTTACTATTATAAAGGCACATAGCCTCAGTGGCACAATTGCAAACTTACACATGAGTCCACTTGTTTGTTGATTAATGCATTTGTATATACAGTTACAGTTTTGTTTCATTTTGAGAGGTGTATAATTGCAAAACTTATGTTATCAAACAGGCATTGAAATGCAGGTTTATTATTGAGTCATAATGTGTACACTTTCAGCATGCTATCTCAAAAGAATATTTGTATCACAAACCAGACACAATGTGTGCTATTTACAAAATATATTTGAAAGTATTTGAAAGGAAGATTACTTTGGATGAGGTATTTGTGAAATGGTTGATAGTAAATGATGAGATATATTGGTAAAGGATGTTTGTTGCCTAACTTTAATTAACTTTTTGATTCAGAAAAGGTGTTGGGTGAACTGAATTTGTAAATAAGTTATCAGTTGCAGAAACACATCTGATGGGATTAATAATTGTTAAGCTTATAATCAGAACACTGTGCATACAATTTGTCATTGTATGAAGATTCATTACATACCAATGTGTGGAATACTTGCACAAGACCATCTGCCTGCATGGTCTTCCTTACCTTAGGCGATCATAATTGTACAGTATTCAGAAACAGAAGGAAGGAATTTATTAATTCCTTATTTTATTACCTTATGAATATATGTATCACTTCGCTGACATGAGAGGAACACCAGCATGAAATCATGTGCCAGCACATTGATTCTTACCACTGAACAAAAGATTTTTATTACTCAATATTTTGTTGTTGTATGAGTTTATGCACTACTTTGTAGAGATAGCAAGTTTAATGCCAGAATGAATACACAAACATGCAAAGAAACATAAAAAAATTATTTCAATGAAAACACAAACTAGTTATGTTATCTAGACACTGTATTAAATTGCCCTCTGTCCTGGAGGTGATATTTCTTAATGCACACTTTACCCACAAAGGGCATTTAGGGAATGTTATGCACCTATATCGATAGAATTGGCAAAACGTATCTTACTAGTAAACTAATGTTTATGAAATCAATGATAATGAAACTGGAGACTACTTCTATATTTTGGTATCTTCTCACTTAGAGCATCAACCATATACAACTGTTTCCTGTCTCGTTTTCCTGTATACTATGATGTGTATGTTGGACTGGTGAACAGTGACTAAAAGTCAATTGATTGTATTTGCAGAAATTATTGAACACAGAGACTGTGATCCTGAGAGCACCAGGGGAACATAAAGAGACTGGAAGAAGATGTTACCACAAATAGACTGGGATATTCTCAAGCAGTGAGGCAAAAATACAACACCAAAGAATGTATATGTTTTATAATTTAGTGTAATTGATTCTTTGTAAAATAATGTGCAAATGGACAATCTTAAAAATAGATTATTACCCATTTGAATCATTTTGCTAAGCTATACTTTGAACATGTACTCACAGTTATTGCCTATGTGATCTGCAACCCTTACTTTTTCACTAAACTCTGATGGCAACTTCATTTTGGTCTTATTGGTAACTTTGGGGGAATTATTCATTTATATTACGTTTATGTTAATTGATTGTAGTTAAATTCTGGCAGAGTATTGTATGTGATTCTCGCCTGTGACACTTAGCAGAGGGGATAAGTATGATTTGAAGTGTTGACATTAGGTGTCAGGCTGCACCATTTAAAGCGTTACATAAATTTTGTAATGTCCTTATTTCATTTACCTGGTAATTTTAAAGCTCATTTTATTATACTGATTCACATTTCCTCAATAATTTTATTTCAGTTTCATCAATTCCAAAAATTTCTCTGCTCTGGTACTACTGCTACTATGGACTTGAAAGTACCTGAAAATTGATCCACAGTGGCTACTACTCACCAACATTCTTTGGTTAGGCCAAATTGTATTGGCCGTTTGATAGTAGTTTCCTCTCCTGTGTTGTCTGTAGTAATAGTGAGCATGATTCTTCATCAATGACACTAAACTGTTATAACTGGACTGGTTTGGCTGTCCCTACGCACATACTTGTAAGGATGAGTTGTGGCTGCCTCCACCTTACCTCCCAAACCTACTGCAGGTGGATCCAATTACACATGTTACCCCAGATCAAACATTGCACACATGGATCTGGCCCAACCACTATTGCACACTTTGCACAGGTGGATCTGACCCCAAACAAATTTTCTGGACATACCACTTGATGGAGACACCTCAATAATATTCCCATATATAACTCATTATGGATCCACCATGAGTAATATCCTGTACCTTATGCAAGTAGCCCCACCTTTTGGACACTACTCTCAGCCCATCTCAGACTGTGGGGGCTCCTGTAGGAAGATGAGACAAACAATACCTTAACTGAGTTTTGTGTGTGTGTTTTGCAACAGAATAACGTCAACACTCAAACTACACTGTAATCCAGGTGCATGTGCATGTTTTAACTTTGGTTTTGGCACTTAGTGTTATGTGTGTTAATATTTGTATATTTTGGATATACCATGGGTGGGTTGGGAGTTGGATGATAACATAAGCAACAAGAGCGTATACGCACTTGTACATATAAATGTAGAAGATGGAAAAATATGGAAAAATCGAAAAATGTGGAAAACAGTTAAAAATGTCAAAAATACGGCAAAATCCAGATACAGCGTGGTCATTCAGGGTATCCATATTTATGGACGAAATTTTTTGTGACACAAGCACTAGATCACAGTGTCTGGATATATCTTACACGCCTTCCTAGAAAGCTACGAGTTTGTACCAAAGACTAGACAATTATTAGAATCATAGCACCATCTCCTCCCAAAAAATTACTCAGAGATATGCGCTAAAGGCTGAGAAAGCTCGCAGATCTCTAGGAAAAAATATATGGAGTTTCTTTTTATACAGAGGGAAGGGGAGAGAGACATTCTATCATACATACATCTAGAATTTTTTTTAAAAAAAGCATTATACAGATGGAGTAACTAAAAATAAATGGCTTTAATGACTAGATTTAAGAGAGGGAATGACACAACACGTGCTTTAATGGTGGAAAGATGGAGTATTCTAGTGATACATGGTGACAGGACGAAACTGTCATACTCCCACTCGTTCTGTGCACGTGAGGAAACAGTAATGTTTTTTATTCTGGATGTTGTGATATTCTCTCCAATACATGCATGTTGCAAGTCACGAGTATTTGGAATCATAAAAATATTTGGATGCAATGTAAAGTGGTATGATTCCAGAACCGAAAAGCGATACGCATGGATCGCATAGTGACGTTTCTATAGATAGGAACACAAGAAATTTGCTGATCATAGATAGCATACATGTTATCCACATTACTTACATAAGCACCTTATACTATCGCTCACGTTTGTCTAATATTTTTAAAAATCATTTATCCTATGTTGAACCATATTTTTGAATGCTGTATCTGGCAGTAGCAGATGTAGGAAATTTACTGCTTTCGACACATACACATTTGAGTGTTTTGCAGGAGAGTGAAGGCATGTTGAAGAGAGAAGGTCGTAGATGTAGTCACACAAATACTACACATACCTCTTTGCTGTGGTAAGGAAGGTTAGGTCTGCTTCTCGATATTTCTATGTCAGGACCATCATGTATCGTTATCCGTCAGCCAGTGGGCTTCTATCATCATCAAATGGTTTCAATGTGTAACATTTGACTGTCAAATATTATCATTATTTAAATAAGCAACTACACCGTGCTATAAAGTGGATCTGGGCGGCATTAAAAATTGTTTTCCTCCGTTAGTACACATTTTGGTGTGTTGAGTAACACTATGCATACAAAAAAAAAGAACACATCCACCATACCCATGCCCTGTCACAGCAGAAACACGATAAGTGTAGTATAACTCCATCCACAATTGCAGGCTATGACCAAAAGTTCTGCCATCTAAATCTTTACTCATACGTTTTTGCCAGCAGTATGGATATTTAACTAAACTATCTTTGACATGTGGAAGATATAATACAAAATATTATCTATCTGTCTATAATTTTAATTATTTAATGTGGAAATCGATTACGCTAACTTATACTCATATAAGATACCACATAACGATTTATAAACACTCCTCACAGAATGCTATTGGTGAAAACATTCGATTTTTTATATATTTCTTGAAACATGTCAGAGACTAGTAACGTCTTGATACAACCACACACCTCTATATCCAGATATCACTGGCAAGGCAATAGGTGGGATCTGTGTGATATTCACTGCCTGATGCTACTGTACATTCTGCAAGGTTCTCATGAGCCCTAGCTCACTACCTTGTGTTATTATTACTATTATTATTATTGCAGAAGCAGTGCATAGCGTGATAGCTACCAGACTGTGACCAATGCCTGATGCTTCATCGATGGCTTCTGCATAAGAGGGCACCTATTAAAGCCATGTTACGAATATATTTATGGTACTTTTTGAACAGAGCTAATAGCAGCATCTGATGTATGGGTATTACTCCAGATACGAGTCGTTGCACACGGCGAGTCTCAGAGCATTGGTAAACTATTCTTCTCTTTCATCAGCGTATGCTCCATTCACGTGATGGACCAGTGCACGTACCTGCACTGAAATATAAACCTACATATAAGAACACCACCAGAAACAGTGTCAGATAGTGTCGCCTACGCACAGCTGCGAGCAGGCACCATCCTGTTTAAAAGTGACTGTTGGTTGAAATATGCAGTGGAATGTGGTTTTCGGCTATAGATACGAGTTATTCCAGTCTGAGACTTGATAGCAGCAACGTCAACAGCGCCGACAGAATCAGCAGAGATGAAACACCGTGGAAATGGTGGCTCATCAGGGGCTAAAAGAGACCCCAATTTGTCTCCAGTGATACTACAGGTATGGATTTAAGATTTTCTTGCTTTTTATGTTTGTGTGTGCTCGTTGTAGCTGCATTTTTTGGTTAATTTCTTCTTCTGCTGCTGCAGATGTGAAGACTGTGTGCAGACTTTGGGGTGCGCCTGCAACAAGTACTCCACGACCTGACAATATGTTAATGCATTCGTTGCACCAGCCCAGTTCATCAACGCTATATTTGCTGTGCCTGCAAACGCCACCACATCCCCGTCCGTCATCATCGTCACTAAGGTATGAGCTGATGGCACCAACTTGCTTGCCAGTGCAGCTGTGCCCTGGACCATCTCGAAATCATCATGGACCTTCGTTTCCAGATGCACTTTATGATAATATTGCGATGAATCGGCAAGATATGATATTACAAGCCAAGGCTGCAAATAATGACGTGACAAGAGGCTCCTCGATTTATTCAGACGCTGCTAACTTATATGGTGAGTAAAATTACTATATACGCCTGCAGACACAATTTTTTAAACTATGCATTATTCTTATCATGTTGTTTTCTTTCTTTGCAGACAAGATGGATGCTGTATGCGGATTCTGGCCTACACCTGCAGCTACTCCACCATCTGAAACGATTAGATGAGTTTGTTACCCCAGCCTGGTTCGTCGACACTCTATTTCCTGCACCTGCAAACACCACCACAGCTGGGTCTGTCATCATCAGTGAGGTACAGGCTGATGACACTAGCTTGTTTGTCAATGCAGCCACACATTGCACCATATTGCAATCATCATGGACCTTCACAGCATCAGACATTGCTTTGATGTCACTCTGGGACAAGGAGCAGCAGTAGCCCAGCCTGCAGGGCCGGTTTAAGGCCTAAGCAACACAAGTCGCCTCTTGGAGCACCAGGATGAGGGTAGGGGTTCCAAAGGCGCCAAAGTTGTAAGATTTCAATAAAGGAGGTATCACAATTAGTAGCAGCCACTTGGTGCATCAGTTTCGTCCAAGCGCAAGATTTATATGCGGATTGTGTCACAATTAGTAGTGAAAACTGACACAGGTGAAAGTGTACATGGGAAAATGGCTGGTGGGGAGTGGGGGGGGAAGCAAATGATTAGTCGCTTGTGCGAAAAAATGTTCTCAAACCAGCCCTGCCTGCCCGTTCTATTACGGATCACCAAGTATGTCATGCAGCCACACTGAACTACTCTGGGGACAGATCTCACAAGCTCATATTGACATCTCGAAAGTGAGCTACCAAGTTCCTGCAACTTTTCTTGATGCTTGTCAAGGTGTTTCGGAGAGGATACTCCCCAAAATCGTCCGACCCACAGTATCCCGTCATTGAGTTTTACACAGCCGTATAGTGTGAGCCCGTGTCTGAGAAAGAGGTGAGCCCTCCATGTCGAAAACTCGCCGCATCGATATCAATTCGATTGTCTTCCCACGGTTCCATCGCGTAACTACGCCGGCTACGGCGATCACGAAGTTTCTCAACGTTGAAAAACTTGGCCAAGAAGGTGAATTAGCTCAAAAAAGTTTTATCTATGGATTGGTGCAACAAACAATGAAGAAGCGACCACTTCTTCATGGCATAACAGAATCACTTCGTGCATTCACTAGTGCATACATCTTGATGAAAAGGGACGTTACTAATGTTAATGTGTGCAGATTTGCTTTCAAATTTCGCCTGGTTAGCTACACTCACGCTCATAAATTAAGGATAATTGCAGAAGGTAGTGCCACACAACGTGGAATTACACAAAACTGTCGCTAACAGCATAGGCACATAGGGAACATACACGACACAGATCTGTAAGACCACGGTATTGATGATAAGTTGAAAAAACCATCCTGAAACACATGTGCTACAAAACGCCACTGTTTCCTGTGGATGTACCCCGACATCAATATGGGATATGATCACCATGCACACGTACCCAGGCCGCACAACGGGTTGCATACTCTGGATCAAGTGGTCGAGCAGCTGCTGGGGTATAGCCTCCCATTCTTGTACCAGTGCCTGTCGGAGCTCCTGAAGTGTCATAGGGGTTTGAAGACGTGCAGCGATACGTCGACCGAGATCATCCCAGACGTGCTCGATGGGGTTTAGGTCTGTAGAACAGGCAGACCACTCATTCGCCTGGTATCTTCTGTTTCGAGGTACTCCTCCACGATGGCAGCTCGGTGGGGCCGTGCGTTATCATCCATCAGGAGGAAGGTGGGACCCACTGCACCCCTGACAAGGCGGACATACTGGTGCAAAATGACGTCCCGATACACCTGACCTGTTACAGTTCCTCTGTCAAACACATGCAGGGGTGTACGTCCACCAATCATAATCCCACTCCACACCATCAAACCACGACCTCCATACAGGTCCCTTTCAAGGACATTAAGGGGTTGATATCTGGTTCCTGGTTCATTCCAGATGAAAACCCGGCGAGAATGACTGTTCAGATTACACCTGGACTCGTCTGTGAACATAACCTGGGACCACTGTTCCAATGGTCATGTACTGTGTTCTTGACACCAGGCTATACAGGCTCTCCTGTGACCAGGAGTCAGTGGAATGCACCTTGCAGGCCACTGGGCGAATAAACCATGTCTGTTCAGTCGTCTGTAGACTGTGTGTCTGGAGACAACTGTTCCATTGGCTGTGGTAAGGTCCCGAGCAAAGCTACCTGCCATACTCCATGGCCATCTGCGGGCACTGATGGTGAGATATAGGTCATCTTGTGGCGTTGTACACTGTGGACGTCCCATACTGTAGCGCCTGGACACGTTTCCTGTCTGCTGCAATCGTTGCCGTAATCCTGAGATCACACTTTGTGGCACACAGAGGGCCTGTGCTATGACCTGCTGTGTTTGACCAGCCTCCAGTCGCCCTGGTATTATACCCCTCATAACATCATCAATATGTGTTCTTTGAGCCATTTTCAACACACCGTCACCATTAGCACGTCTGAAAACGTCTGCACACTTACTCGCTGCACCATACTCTTACATGCACCAACACACCTCTGCGTATGCAGACTGCTGCCATCGCCACCGTGCGACGACTGCAGGTCAAATGCATTGCACGGACATGGCCCGAGGTGATTTAAATCCGCAAACAACCCACCAGAGCGTTGTTTCACCTTGTATCAATATTATCCTAAATTTATGAGCATGAGTGTAGATTGTGCTGTTACTTCTTACAAACTAAAAAAGGAGAAGTCGCTTCAGATAGTCGTGGTAAATGTGCACCTGCAAACGAAACTCCTTCAGAAGTCAAAAGTCAAGTTAAAGAACACATAGAATCATTCTCAAGGTACCACTCACACTATTCCAGAAAGAACAATCCAAATCTAGAATACCTTAATCCCAAACTGAACATTGCCAAAACGCATCGTTTGTATTTGGATTGGCGTCAACAACGAGATTACACCCCAATAAGGGACTCTCTTTACCGTCAGATTTCAATCTTTCATCCCATCCGCCAAATTCTAATAGGTGTAAAAGTTGTGAAGTTAAGAATACAGAAATAGGAGCTTCAACAGATGAAAATGAAAAGATAATGCTGGAACTCATTTCAATTACATCTTCGAAGAGCTGAACTGGCAAGGTCCCAAATGAAGGAAGATGTCAAACTGGCCAGATCTGCTCCTGAGATGTGTGTTATAGCATTTGTTTCGCAGAGTGTTCTTTCATTGCCTAAACTCCCAGTTTCTGAGATATACTATACACGGCAGGTAAGCTGCTTCAATTTCTGGATCCACAATCTAATGGAAGACAAGCTTCCATGTATTTCTGGACAGAGGCATAAGCAGGTAGAGAATCACAAGAAGTTGTTTCATGTATTTTGCATTATGTGAAAAATCTTCCCCTGCATGTAAAGAAATAGGTCTGCTATTGAGATACTTGTGGGGGACTAAATCGAAATTTCAATCTGTGTCTTATGTTGCCGTATACTGCCGCAAATCCAGTTATTAGTGTTGAGATAATTGAGGTGAAATGTTTTGTATCAGTACACTCTTTCATGGGCTGTGACCAAGATTTTTCATGTATAGATAATGGAATAAAGAAAGAACAATATATTTTTGATTCTGAAACTCTTATTAGAATTACTGGGGCGGCAAAGAAGAAAGGAAACAAATTTCGAGTTCCTCAACTACAGGAAGACGATTTTAAAAGCATCAAGCCTTTGAAGAAGCAAATATATATGCACGGTGACAAAATTAACTGGTTGACGATACAGTGGCTGGTATTCCACAAGGAAAAATCTTTTGAAATCGATTTCTCTGAAACAGTAAATCGAGATACACCACCCGTCAATTGCAAGAAAACCAGATTAGGACGTCAAATACATCAACCAGGTTGTGTCACGCTTTTTAATTTATCTGAGGTGAAAAAACCTACAATAACACATGCTAAAGCTGAAGATTTAAGGAAACTGATGAAATATGTTCCTCCCATCCATCACAACTTTTTTGAAGATATTATTAATTCACAGGCTACACATCCAGACGTGAGTCTCACGGGCCCCGAGGAATCGCTTCATGACATCATCAGAACGGCCGAAAGAGTGACAGCGCTGCCTGGTGACCAGAACTGTAAGCAGTTCTGTTGACATAAGTGACGTCACACGTTGGCCACAGCGTTTATACAGACTCGCCTTCAGCTGTTGTTTTGGAACATCAAGTCAATCCAGATTGTTTGAATGAAGCTTCCGTCAAGAGAAGTAAATGTAGAAACAAGGTTTAAATGCAAATAAGCCATTTCTTATGAGAAAATCCACGTAGATGCATCGAAAGAAACTTTACAGTGCAACATAGTGCATCAGAATACTATAGGCACAAAGAATGAAATTCTGTAGATTTAGCAGACACTTTACTTTTCTTGCGCATCGTAAGATTATTATCGGAAGTTACTTACCATCCATTATCTGGAATATAAACTTTCCTTTCTCCACTGCAACCATGTGCTTTTGCAGCATATGTTCTCAAATTTGACAAGACGTTGCACGAAAAACTGCAGTCGTCCTGCGGGCACTTCACTATACCTTCCATATTTGGCTCTATATTCACACATCAGGAAAAGTGCATGATACAGAGTTTTTCCGTAACTGAAATGCTTTATCGCACACAAAACACAAAATCCGCCATTATACACACACTCACAAGGCATCAGTAAAGAATAGCTTGATTGGCTTGGCTCAAAGAATATCCGCGGTTCGAAAGGTACCAGCGATATTGGCTAGCGTGAGAGACGTCGTAGTGTCATGATACGACGTCATGATTCCTCGGGGTTCCAGAGCCTGATACAGACATATCTTTGAGTGAAGAAGGCGGAAATAAGTGATTGCTTGTTTACTGGGAGAAATGTCTGGACATTTTTGTAATATTACCTTAAAAAGTTACATTCTTTTGAGTAGCAATGTCAGGAAAGAAAGAAGTTGTACTTTGCATGCCATGTTTGAAGCAAAATGTGAAATAAATGTTGTTTTTTTTCTTTAATACATACTGTTCATTTAATTTAAACAGTGTTATTTCTATCACTTGTCTTAAAACTATGATAATGTAGGTTACTTCATTCTGGCAGTAAATGCATATTTTGTTCGTAGAGAGCAACAATGACACATAAAAGTACAAAAATGTGAAATACACCAATAACGTTTCAAATTTTTGTTGGAGGTAAAATGGTATAACTCACAATTTTGGCACTGAAAATCCAATTTTTAAGTTCATGTAGAGAGCAAGTATTTACATTTGATAATATCACATCAAGTACAAAGAACAATTTTTGTGGCAGTAATAGTTAATTTATACGGTTTCTTTTACTTTCACTCCTTTTTTCTAAAAGCAGGAAACTTGTGAGTTACACCATTTCTGCAGCAAACCCCTCGGTTGATGTGTGTGAACAAGAATTTTCTATAATTGTGTACGAGTACACATATATGACTGCATGCTGTGTGCGCATGTAAACACTGTGTGTGTGTGTGTGTGTGTGTGTGTGTAGTTCTTCTTTATCTCCTGCTTCTAGTCCCCATTTCCCATTTATATATTTTATACAGGAATAAAATGATCAGAAAGAAACTGTCGAAATGTCAATACTCTATATAGAAAGGAGTGCTGAGAAAGGAATGGTTGAAATGTTAATACTGTATCTAGAAAGAAAATGTAAACAGAATCTGGTGTACGAGAGAAGCAAGGCCATGGTGGTCTTCCACAACTGCCATAGGGAGTACATTCCAGAATCATTCATATATTATGATCTGATTGTTTTTTTTCTGCTGCATTTCTTTGATGCGCTACCATTAATCTACATCTACATAGATACTCCGCAAGCCGCCATACGATGCATGGCGGAGTGTACCCTGTACCTGTACTTGTCATTTCTTTTCCTGTTCCATTCGCAAAGAGAGCGAGGGAAAACCGATCACCTATAAACCTCTGTATGAGCCCTAGTTTCTCGTATCTTATTTCGTGCTCCTTACGCGGAATGTATGTTGGCGGCAGTAGAATCGTTCGGCAATCACCTTCAAATGCCGGTTCTCTACATTTTCTCAATACCGATAATCGAAAAGAACGTCGTCTTCCCTCCAGGGATTCCCCTTTGAGTTCCCGAAGCATGTCCGTGAGACTTACGTGTTGTTCGAACCTACCGGTAACAAATCTAGCAGCCCGCCTCTGAACTGCTTCGTTGTCTTCCTTCAATCTCACCTGGTACAGATGCCAAACGCTCCAGCAGTATTCAAGACTAGGTCGCACCAGCGTCGTATACGCAGCCTCCTTCGCAGATGAACCACACGTTCCTAAATTCTCCCAATAAACCAAAATCGACCATTCACTTTCCCTACCACAGTTCTCACGTGCTCGTTCCATCTCATAACGCTTTGCAACGTTACACTCAGATTTTTAAATGACTAGACTTATGTCAAGCAGGGCACTGGTAATATTCTACTTTAACATTACAGATTTGATCTTCCTAAAACACTCGATGAAGTCTTCTGTTGTTATGACATCCTTTACCAGAAGAGTTTGGTGTATATCTCCTGCGACTCCTTTCATCAAATATCGGTTTCCGTCATCGCGGAATTTCAATGTTGCAAAGCGCCGAAACATGCTGTTTGTGTGACATTGTCGTTTGGCCATGACGTTGAGTCCTGTTCTTCAACTATTCTTGTGCTAAACAGACTTGCTGTTGACTGTCACGAAATGTTTTCTTCTACTCGGCCTGGAATTTGTCTCAGCTATTGAGCTTCTCTTCATCGTTTATTAACCACAGCTGGGCTGCGCCATCTAAATTCTTTCTGACACTCTTCTTATTTGTTCGAAGCCGAGTCAGAACACTCACATTTTGGCATGTCACCTGACGTATCGTGGGCTAATTTGCCTTAAATATAACTCGTTCGCCATTAATAATTATACTTCGTTATGAGGAGGTCCTGCAAAGCAGTATCTCCGCAGAACCATGTGTCGCACTGGAAAGACTTCAACTCTTCACCTTTGCAGCGCTACTGGTGAAAAGGAAAAACGATACCTACTCTAATTTCGAAATGATGAAACATTTCCTTATTGACTGTCTCGTGTTTGTTTCAGTGGGTGTACAGATGGCAATTACTTCGTAGCTTGGAGCAGTTACAATACAAATTAAATATAACATTCGCTTTGATAGTTCGACAAGAAGTGACATTTCATTTTAGAGCATCCTTTGTTCGTTGCTGTTATCTTGGAAAGGGTGTCTACTCCTTGACAGTAAGACTCCGTCAAGCTGCGACGTCAAACCACAGAAGGCCCGCCCACAGCAGATGAAGACGTTTATTCAGCGTCGCGCCTTGCCGATTACTCGCAGCGCACTCCTATCCGTTCAACTCTGCACAAACGTTAAACAAAACGACCGCGCAATGTATATGCTTCGCGACTTATTCTCTACCTTACGTTACTTTACTATTTTGTCAAAATCATGAGAGAGAAATGTCGTTTGCCTAAACGGCATGCAACATTACAGATTCCCCCATTTAAAGAAACATGTCTGGACAACTCTTTATTGCCGGCCGCTGTGACCGAGCGGTTCTAGGCGCTTCAGTCTGGAACCGCGCGACCGCCACGGTCGCAGGTTCGAATCCTGCCTCGAGCATGGATGTGTGTGATGTCCTTAGGTTAGTTAGGTTTAAGTAGTTCTAAGTTCTAGGGTACTGATGGCCTCAGATATTAAGTCCCATAGTGCTCAGAGTCATTTGAACCATTTGAACAACTCTGTATTCAGCTACATACAAATGAATTCTCATATCATAAAATTACTTAATGGTAATTGACTTTTTGTTAAGGCGAAAATACTCCATCTTTAATAACTAGGCACTAGTCTTCTGTAGTCCCATCCGTTTAAAGTTCTCAGCACTGTTTTTAGTATTGGCCTTTCAGTTTTAACGCTTTAAGAAAAAGGTATGTCTTTTATCGAGTTTCAGGCAGATTCTGTTATGCAGTGTTACCTTACGTGTTGTTGTTGTGATCTTCATTCCAGAGACTGGTTTAATGCATCTCTCCATGCTACACTATCCTGTGCAAGCTTCATCGCCCAGTACCTACTGCAACCTACATCCTTCTGAATCTGCTTAGTGTATTCATCTCTTGGTCTCCCTCTACAATTTTTACCCTGCACGCTGCCCTCCAATACTAAATCTGTGATCCCTTGATGCCTCAGAATATGTTCTACCAAGTGATCCCTTCTTCTAGTCGAGTTGTGCCACAAAGTTCTCTTCTCCCCAATTCAATTCAATATCTCCTCATTAGTGATGTGATCTACCCATCTAATTTTCAGCATTCTTCTCTAGCACCACATTTCGAAAGCTTCTATTCTCCTCTTGTCTGAACTATTTATCGTCCACGTTTCACTTCAATACATGGCTACACTCCGTACAAACACTTTAAGAAACCACTTCCTGACACATAAATCTATACTCGATGTTAACAAATTTCTCTTCTTCAGAAACGCTTTCCTTGCCATTGCCAGTCTACATTTTATATCCTCTCTACTTCGACCATCATCAGTTATTTTGCTCCCCAAATAGCAACACTCCTTTACTGCTTTAGGCGTCTCATTTCCTAATGTAATACCCTCAGGATCACCCGATTTAACTCGACTACATTCCATCTTCCATTACCCTCGTTTTGCTTTTGTTGATGTTCATCTTATATCCCCTTTCAAGACACTGTCCATTCCGTTCAGCTGCTCTTCCAGGTCCTTTGCTGTCTCTGACAGAGTTACAATGTCATCGGCGAACCTCAAAGTTTTTATTTCTTCTCCACGGATTTTAATTCCTACTCCGAATTTTTTCTTTTGTTTCCTTTACTGCTTGCTCAATATACAGACTGAATAACATCGGGGATAGACTACAACCCTGTCTCACTCCCTTCCCAACCACTGCTTCCCTTTCATGCCCCTCGACTCTTATAACTGCCATCTGGTTTCTGTACAAATTTTAAATAGCCTTTCGGTCTCTGTATTTTACGCCTGCCACCTTCAGAATTTGAAAGAGTGTATTCCAGTCAACATTGTCAAAAGCTTTCTCTAAGTCTACAAATGCTAGAAACGTATACTTTACATTCTGTTTATCTAATGCAGTAAACTGTTATGTAATGACCAGTCTTTCTACAAAGATATATATATTACTTTAATATGTATATGGATCTTCTTGACGAGATTCAAATAATTTTATTACGCTTAGTTGTGTTTCCCATATTTACGCTATTAGCTACTCGATTGTCTAATCTAGTACACCATAAAGGCCATTTTTCGTTGTTCTATTACTTGAGAATTACATTCTTATTTTATTTGAAACAAGTATGTGTACACTTATGCATTTGTGAGTTTTATCATACATTCCAACACTTTTCTTACGTTGTTGTTACCTGAAGAGTTGCCCGTTGGATATAAGAATACTATTTTTTTACGATCTGTAGAGTCAAATCTCAGTACATGCTCTTGTAAGTTTGTGTGGCACATCTCTGCTCCAAACCATCCTTCGTCTCGGCTATCAGGTAAGACACTGTGGCAAACCTCTATACGATTGCAGATGCTAGTGTTCTCCTTTTTCCCTTCACACGCAAAAAACATGGGACTGGTCACTCCCCAACGGACTCATCAGACCAAATTGTAGACCATTCCTGCCTTGGGTTCGCCTATCCTTACACATCTCCTACCTACATAAATCCGCACAGGTCATTCCTCCCATGGATTCACTTGACCAAGGCGTGGGTCGTTTCTCCTACGGATCCGCCTATCCTTTTTTTCACACGGCAGGTCTTACTTCCATCATAAACACAGCCCTTTCGTACAATCGTTAATCACTTTAAATGAGAAGTTCCTTCATACTAATTTTACACTGACTTTACTCTCTGCCTCTGCATTTTAACTCCTCTTTTATGACTTCTATTTGTTACTCACGTTTACAATGCATATAACAACACTGTATACACATAGTTCTCTCCCCAATGTATTCTGCTTCTGCTTATTTATACATATTTTCTTATCTTTCACTCTCTTACATCTATTAGATTTAGGCAACACTTGACTATTTGAGTGTATTCAAGTACTTCTTTTTAGTATACTAGGAGAACGTAAGTATCTCATCTCCTGTTCTATGAAATCCGTCATTGTGGGCATACATTACTTTCTACTTCTTGTTGAAAGTAAGTTAGCACACCAAATCGTTAGCTTGCCTATTCTTTAGCATACTATTGTTCTGTTATGCATGTTTGCACTACTGATGGGACAATGGACTGTTTTTAACAATCGATTGGCCAGTCAGTTGTTCTTTCGTCAAGTCGGTTTTTACAGTCGAATGAAACACCGAATGAAACTCGTGTCTGCAGTCATGTCAGTTATACGAAGGTTTCCACTCACCGCGTTTGACTGGTTTTACTCAGGGTGAGACAACCAACAGAAACAAGTCTTCGTCAGTTAAGACCGTTATATGAAAGTTTGCACTCACTCAGCGGGTTTGAGTGATTTTACTTGCATCTTTTTCAGTCTCTTTGGTTATACGTGAACCATGACTAGAGTTGACAGCTGTTTTAGAGACATGTAAATGGCTTATTTCGTGGAGGTGTGAATGAGATTGGTATTTCTAAACATAATATATATTCAAAATATATGCATTTACTTACTGAAATACGAATTTTCGTACTTGTAGCGTTAAATATCAATTTTTGGTTAGTTTTAAATGTTTAATACCCGGTGATGCGCTACAGGTGTGGCATTTATAAATCAACAAACACTTCTTAACACCTTTGTTTTAGGTCGCTTCCTTGTCTGTTTTTTTTTTTCGTTACATATTTTGCAATTGATGTTAAATTAGCTTCCCGATAAGCTAGAGACTTGAAACTTTCAACATAGCACAGAACTGGATGACACTGTCATGTTAACCTCCTTTCGAGTCTGGTACTTTGTTTTTCGGTTTTTTGTCTGTCCGGTACAAATTTTGCACCTGGTTTAAACTAATTGCCCAATAACCTATAGGCTTAAAACTTTCAACTTAGCACAGAACTGGATTACAATGCAATATTGACTCGCCTTCTCTTCTGGTGTATGGGGGAGAGCTGGTACTCGGTTTACCACGGCTATTTCCCTGTTTTCTTGTTCCAGTCGCGAATGTTTCGCAGTTAAGAACGATTGCTGCTAAGCTTCCCTGTGAGCTCGAGTCTCTCTCGTTTTTGCGTGATGTGCCTAAGAGGAAGCAATATACTGGTTGACTCAGTTAAAGATAACCTGAAGTTTACCACATGTCTCTGTTTAACTCCATCAAAATGTTTTAAATGAGTTGCCAAATTTCACACATAAATTCTAAAGTGTAGAAAATAACTATTTAAATAGAGAAACTTTTTAATATAAAACAGTTTTAAAATGGGTTAATAAATATTAAACAACCTCTCCTAGCCCCATACAGATTGCTAACGTCATACAGATAGTCCTGAAAATTTGTGCTTGTGAATTTTTAATAGCTATAACAGTACCTGTAAAACAGAAAACGTCGGAGGCACGTCTGTGGAAATTCGATTGATTGGAAGTAGATTGTAATAAATCTTAGTTAAAACTCCTTAACGAGCACCTAGCCATTGACGGTTTCTTCGTCTTAGTTTATTAAAAACGCAGCGGCAAGCAAGCTTACACGCACTCTTAAAAGGATACAGTATGAAATTTACAACTTTGATCACATATGTTTTAGAAATGGGAATAGGTAGAAAAGTGCGGTTTACGGCGCAATGTTCACACACACGTAAAGCTGCTTTTTTTTTTTCTTAGTTTCCCACGTCAGCTACGGACTGGCCATTCTCCAGCAGTTGCTACAATGTGTAGAATGGTTAGTTCATACTAGATCTGACACACAGGTCCTGGGGAATCCCATTACATTTTTTTCCGTGTGGGTCTTGCACGAACTGTGAGCTCGTGTCAGAGCAGCAATACCACACTTTAATGAGGACATCCTAGGCCGTACATGGAACTAGGGTATTGCTTAGATAACTTGGGTGCTACAGGAGGCGCACACATTTTAAGTTATCATCTGTCCCTCCGTCCCCCCTTTTTTCGTGACAGTCAAAATTTTCCTCGCTCTTTCCCGAATTTTTTCGAAAGTAATTCTTATGAAACAATTTATCCCGAATTATATGGTCATTTCATCTGTATCGGTATGTTGTTACTGAAAGGATATTTTCCCGAATGAGTAATGTATGGAGCAGTGACGAAACATATTTTGTAGTAGGAACTACGAAATCAATGGCAGTGACTAAGAGTGAATTATGATGAAGCTTGAGTTGAATGTTTTCATAATGCTGTCGAAGTATACAGACATGGCGAATAAAATTTACAGCGCTCATACAGGGTGTTTCAAAAATGACCGGTATATTTGAAACGGCAATAAAAACTAAACGAGCAGCGATAGAAATACACCGTTTGTTGCAATATGCTTGGGACAACAGTACATTTTCAGGCAGACAAACTTTCGAAATTACAGTAGTTACAATTTTCAACAACAGATGGCGCTGCGGTCTGGGAAACTCTATAGTACGATATTTTCCACATATCCACCATGCGTAGCAATAATATGGCGTAGTCTCTGAATGAAATTACCCGAAACCTTTGACAACGTGTCTGGCGGAATGGCTTCACATGCAGATGAGATGTACTGCTTCAGCTGTTCAATTGTTTCTGGATTCTGGCGGTACACCTGGTCTTTCAAGTGTCCCCACAGAAAGAAGTCACAGGGGTTCATGTCTGGCGAATAGGGAGGCCAATCCACGCCGCCTCCTGTATGTTTCGGATAGCCCAAAGCAATCACACGATCATCGAAATATTCATTCAGTAAATTAAAGACGTCGGCCGTGCGATGTGGCCGGGCACCATCTTGCATAAACCACGAGGTGTTCGCAGTGTCGTCTAAGGCAGTTTGTACCGCCACCAATTCACGAAGACTGTCCAGATAGCGTGATGCAGTAATCGTTTCGGATCTAAAAAATGGGTCAATGATTCCTTTGGAAGAAATGGCGGCCCAGACCAGTACTTTTTGAGGATGCAGGGACGGTGGGACTGCAACATGGGGCTTTTCGGTTCCCCATATGCGCCAGTTCTGTTTATTGACGAAGCCGTCCAGGTAAAAATAAGCTTCGTCAGTAAACCAAATGCTGCCCACATGCATATCGCCGTCATCAATCCTGTGCACTATATCGTTAGCGAATGTCTCTCGTGCAGCAATGGTAGCGGCGCTGAGGGGTTGCCGCGTTTGAATTTTGTATGGATAGAGGTGTAAACTCTGGCGCATGAGACGATACGTGGACGTTGGCGTCATTTGGACCGCAGCTGCAACACGGCGAACGGAAACCCGAGGCTGCTGTTGGATCACCTGCTGCACTAGCTGCGCGTTGCCCTCTGTGGTTGCCGTACGCGGTCGCCCTACCTTTCCAGCACGTTCCCAGTCCGTTGAAATTTTTCAAACAGATCCTTTATTGTATCGCTTTTCGGTCCTTTGGTTACATTAAACCTCCGTTGAAAACTTCGTCTTGTTGCAACAACACTGTGTTCTAGGCGGTGGAATTCCATCACCAGAAAAATCCTCTGTTCTAAGGAATAAACCATGTTGTCTACAGCACACTTGCACGTTGTGAACAGCACACGCTTACAGCAGAAAGACGACGTACAGAATGGCGTTGTCTTCTATATCTTTCACATCACTTGCAGCCCCATCTGTTGTTGAAAATTGTAACTACTGTAATTTCGAAAGTTTGTCTGCCTGAAAATGTACTGTTGTCCCAAGCATATTGCAACAAACGGTGTATTTCTATCGCTGCTCGTTTAGTTTTTATTGCCGTTTCAAATATATCGGTCATTTTTTAAACACCCTGTAAAATACTAGCCGGCCATTGTGGCCGAGCGGTTCTAGGCGCTTCAGTCCGGAACCGCACTGCTGCTGCGGTTGCAGGTTCGAATCCTGCCTCGGGAATGGATGTGTGTGATGTCCTTAGGTTAGTTAGGTTTACGTAGTTCTATGTCTAGAGACTGATGACCTCAGATGTTAAGTCCCATAGTGCTTAGAGCCATTTGAATCATCATAAATACTGTAAGTCTACATCTACATCCATACTCCGCAAGCCACCTGACGGTGTGTGGCGGAGGGTACTTTGAGTACCTATATCGGTTCTCCCTTCTATTCCAGTCTCGTATTGTTCGTGGAAAGAAAGATTGTCGGTATGCCCCTGTGTGAGCTCTAATCTCTGATTTTATCCTCATCGTCTCTTCGCGAGATATACGTAGGAGGGAGCAATATACTGCTTGACTCCTCGGTGAGGGTATGTTCTCGAAACTTCAACAAAAGCCCGTACCGAGCTACTGAGCGTCTCTCCTGCAAAGTCTAACACTGGAGTTTACCTATCATCTCCGTAACGCTTTCGCGATTACTAAATGATCCTGTAACTAAGCGCGCTGCTCTCCGTTGGATCTTCTCTATCTCTTCTATCAACCCTATCTGGTACGGATCCCAATTGGTGAGCAATATTCAAGCAGTGGGCAAACAAGTGTACTGTAACCTACTTCCTTTGTTTTCCGATTGCATTTCTTTAGGATTCTTCCAATGAATCTCAGTCTGGCATCCGCTTTACCGACGATCAACTTTATATGATCATTCCATTTTAAATCACTCCTAATGCCTACTCCCAGATAATTTATGGAATTAACTGCTTCCAGTTGCTGACCTGCTATTTTGTAGCTAAATGATAAGGGATCTATCTTTCTATGTATTCGCAGCACATTACACTTGTCTGCATTGAGATTCAATTGCCATTCCCTGCACCATGCGTCAATTCGTTGCAGATCCTGCTGCATTTCAGTACAATTTCCCATTGTTACAACCTCTCAATATACTACAGCATCATCCGCAAAAAGCCTCAGTGAACTTCGGATGTCATCTACAAGGTCATTTATATATATTGTGAATAGCAACGGTCCTACGACACTCCCCTGCGGCACACCTGAAATCACTATTACTTCGGAAGACTTCTCTCCATTGAGAATAACATGGAGCATTCCGTTTTCTAGGAACTCTTCAATCCAATCACGCAATTGGTCTAACAGTCCATATGCTCTGACTTTGTTCATTAAACGACTATGGGGAACTGTATCGAACGCCTTGCGGAAGTCAAGAAACATGGCATCTACCTGGGAACCCGTGTCTATGGCCCTCTGAGTCTCATGGACGAATAGTGCGAGCTGGGTTTCACACGATCGTCTTTTTCGAAACCCATGCTGATTCCTACAGAGTAGATTTCTAGTCTCCAGAAAAGTCATTATACTCGAACATAGTACGTGTTCCAAAAATTCTCGCATTCAACTAAGACTTTTTTTTTTTTTGCAATGTCAAAATTTTTTAATGTGTCCCGAATGTGGCTCAAGAAAATATGGTCTCCTTAACACACTGAACTCTGTTAAGCGGCTACAAGAATCTTAGGTACGTATGAGTCTTTTGCTACTGCCTTTATCCCGCATTGGGCGCAGGGTCGGCAGGGTTAAGTACCGATTTGGCATGGTTAATTTGAAGGGGTGGCTCGATGCCCTTCCTGTCGCCACCCCATACTCCCCAGGACGGAATGAGTGTACCCCAGCTGTCTGCGTAAAGTGTAAATCGTGAAATAGTGTGAATGTGTTTCAAATGTCTGGGAGTCGTGTAACTGAGGCGGGACATGGGGACCAGCCCGGTATTCACCTAATAGGATGTGGAAAACCGCCTGAAAACCACATCCAGGCTGGCTGGCACACCGGTCGTCGTCGTTAAACCGCTGGGCGGATTCGATCCGGGTCCGTCACGCCTACCCGAGTCCAGGAAGCAGAGCGTTTAGCGCTCTCGGCTACCCCGGCGGGTAATCTTAGGTACGTATGAGTATTATGCCTCAAACCGCGCATTTCTCTCTATCCCCATTTCTCAAATATATGTGATCAAAGTTGTAAAAATAATTTTGGAACACTCTGTATTTAACACATTTCTTTAGTGAGACAATGAGAACCCGCCGACAATGAGAAGCCGCCTACAATGGGCGATCGTATACACCGCGACGCCGCCCTGCCCTCCGCCCCCTCCCCAGACAACTGAATATCTTAAATATCATTTACCATCTACTCATTGAGCTGTATAAAACCGATTTCATTTATGTTCATATTCCTTACTGTAAATTAGTACTACGTCTGAATATATGTCTCTATAATGCGTTTTCACAAATCCTTGACACTCTGATGTGTAATATATATCTGGAGGCGTTCGCCCGCTGGCGTTGTCGTTGCTGAAGCGCAAGTGAGAAAGTCCCCTTGGTCCCCGTTCCCCGCGCAACATCGCGGCCGTCGACCAACTGACCGTCTACAGATTGTTTGTGTCCGGGAAAATTATCCTGTTTGACCTAGCCATCCGGAGTTTTCTAAGTTTTTGTCTGGGGGTCGGCAATTTAAATGATGGCAGGCCTACCGCAGCGATACGTCAGGTCAATTAGTTACGCGTTAATGGCACCTCAAACAATTTAATCCACAACAATACATGAATCAGTTTTAAATGATGAAAAATGACTCCATTCTGTGCATAATGAAATGAGCCTGTATACTGCTAATTTTAACTTTGGCATAAATCTTCACTCAGGACTACTTTCTGTCACTATGATGTAACACTGCTTTGGTTAAACGAATTAAATTACTGCAGGCTGGTTTCACTCAGAAGAAAGAATTGATAGCTCTCCGTCGTCTACAACATTAAAGAGTGGCTCCAGTTAAAAGCCGGCCGCGGTGGCCGAGCGGTTCTAGGCGCTCCAGTCCGGAGCCGCGTTGCTGCTATGGTCGCAGGTTCGAATCCTGCCTCGGGCATGGGTGTGTGTCATGTCCTTATGTTAGTTAGTTTTAAGTACTTCTAAGTTCTAGGGGACTAATGACCACAGCAGTTGAGTCCCATAGTGCTCAGAGTCAGCCAGCTCCAGTTAAAAGAATGAACACACGGTTTAACCGACAGAAAAACTACTGATTGTTTTCACTTGAAAAGAAAGAATGAATAATTCAGTCAATATGCAAAGCTACAATGGTGACAATTTTTTCATTCGATTGCTATCACTGACTGCTTTCACTCAAAAAAAGGGAACGAATAATAATCCAGCCGACAGGTAAAACTACAACCAACTGACACCGCTGTTTTCATTCGGTTGCTCCCACATACTGGTTTCCTTCAAAAGAATGAATGAGTAGTCCAAACGACTGAATCGACTGTTTTGATTCGATTGCTCCCCCGGACTAGTTTCACTCAAAAGAATAAATGAATAATTCAACCGATACATGTAACCACAACTGAATGAGTCGAATGTTTTCCAACAACCGAATGAATCGACTGTTTTCATTCTGTTGTTCTCATCACTAGTTTGCACACCATCAATATTCCTAGCCTTCTACGTCCTCCACGGACTCCCCTCCGCTACATGTGGTGTGACTAACATGTGTCATGCAATAGACACTCCATAAAATTCTGTCAGGCTATTGTCGTCGTCATATATGAAATACTCTCCAGTGCAATCCTACTGTTGTAGGTTGTAACTTCAATTATGCGGACTGCAAAGCAAAGGGATTCCTGTAATAGGAACTTTGCATATGCACAGAGGGAGAACAGATTTGGTACTCCTGAACTAAGAAAAGGAAACAGCCACGTACGTTAGGATTGAAGAAGAAAAGGAGATAGTACCCTACAGGCAGATTCCCTTCCCCGTTTGCTAAGGTACTTCACCGTAGCGTCGGAGGAAGAAGGTGTTCGCATTTCCTACAGTACGACTTTGCCACGGTTTCACCATTGCAGAAAACCCGAAAGTTGACCCTAACAGACCCCTGCAGCCGGCTGGCGTGGCCGAGCGGTTCTAGGCGTTACAGTCTGGAACCGCGCGACCGTTACGGTCGCAGGTTCGAATCCTGCCTCGGGCATGGATGTGTGGATGTCCTTAGGTTAGTTCGGTTTAAGTAGTTCTAAGTTCTAGGGGATTGACGACCTCAGAGGTTAAGTCCCATAGGACTCAGAGCCAAAGGAGAAGGAGAGACCCCTGCGAAGTGCAATAGAAAGTAAATTATTTTCATGAAGTCGTCGTCAAACTGCCAGTAGAATCGTTAAAGTCATTCTATTTGTCTGTCAATGCTCTATAGAGGTGGTCCGTCACTAACCCTGACTGACCTCCCATAAAAAAAAAAAAACACATGTAATCCCACTCATAGTATTCTTCTTTATTTAGTTTTATAAAAATTTAAAAAACCAATAACATTTTACTCGTAATTCTTAAATACTTTTTTCACTGCTTTCATAGTTTGTTGAAAGCACGTTGTCATCACTTTTTCCTTTTCTATTCGTTTTATAGTACCATATACTCCAACTCTTAAGAGGGAACGTTGATGAAACTGACCAAAAATGTCAACTTTAGATTTATTTTTTATTTGTTAGTACAACTGATGGACAATAAGCTCCCAAAGTTTCAATGTTGAAATCGCATCTGAACTGCCTGAAAATTAAAAGTGTGACGCGGCCTCCCTGCCACGTCCACGTTTTGAAGCAGCACTTCCAATACCAGCTCAGTGAACAACAATTCTGTATATTACTTTCAACCAAACGTGTGCGGGATGCATCTAGAAGGCCGTGGTACATACTCTTTGGTTTTACATATCATCTTTGGCCAATCCTGCACTTCTCAAAAAGTGTGTTCATGGCAAAACCCACAATCCAAATGAGTCTCTAAATTCACTCATATGGAAACGATGCCCTAAAAACAGAATTGCAACTTATGATGTAGTTATTGTATTTAATGATGGAAACGTCGGGAGGATGACGTTATTAGAAAGAATGGGCTTCAAGATAGGAAGTTTTACTCAAGACATCCTGAGAAAAATAGATTTACAGCGCTTCTCTGCAGCTGGAAAGTCAGTTGAAGATCTGGTAAACAAACGAAGACAGACAACAAGAAACCAGAAGAGAAGCCTTGAAAGGAAAGATGACCCAGAGTACAAATGTGGCATCTTCTGAAGAAGTGACATAAGGAAAAACGCGAAGTTGAACTTTGAATTGCGTTTCCTGTAAAGTTTTTTTTTAAAGTTTATGTACCTTTTCCTCAGATTCTATGAATGTTAGAATTATGAAATTTTCTACTCATATTTCTGTAAACATAATAAACGTTGTCGCAAGAGAAAATTTTGAAATTCTGGTTGCAAGCTGAGACATGGGGGCAAAGTGCTTGGAATTTTGCATGAATTTAAAATTGTACTTGTGGAATTATAATTAAAAAATTATGAAAATTCTTCTATTTTACCTATTCAAAAAACCTCATGAGAGAAGCTTACAACATATAAAGAGATGAAACAGAGAAATTTTCTGGAAATCTCTTGATTACTTTCTGAGAAAAAGGAACACACATTATTTTTTGAAAATAAAACTTTAAATTTGATTTTAAAAAGTTGAATATATAATATCAAAGGATTTTATAAGTAAATGTATTACTTGCATGTAAAGCGTGGTACAAAATTTCATTGCCACATCTCCAAAACTTTGGATTTGGTGCATTTTAGTGTGTGTTTTTCATCAATGTTCCCCCTTAATGCTATAGTATGAGAATAAAATTAAAATCATTCTTATTTTTGGTTTCTCGTGTACCGCATGTACATGGTAACATGCAATTAAATACATAAAATGGAAATATTAATTGTCATATATTCATGATAATTTAAACTATGGTACAATTAAGTTTAGGACTAACTGATCGTCTACTATCTTAAGTAGTCACAAAACAAGCACTAGTCGCTGTGTCCAGCTGTTGTAGGCGTTGGGGCTTACCTGACCATTTTCATGTCGAGCTCAGTCCCCTTTTGTTTTCTTACAGTTATTTTTACAGAAGAACTGATAGTAGAAGGTAACACTTTATTAAAAGATAACAGAATAGTCGAAGAAGAAAGAAATTGTCTCTGGAAAAACTAAGAAATTGACCTACGCAAACGATTTAACTGGGTCAGCTGGTGGTCGTCAATTCACTGAATTCACAAAGGACATGAACTGTCCTGGGGCTTTGAATCTTTTAGGTGTATGTGTATTGTACAATCCTTTATTTTGTCCTGTGTCAGACAGTCTACCAAGTATACTGCTTTCGGATGCGGTATGTCTTGCAATTTGAATGGTCCCCTGTACAGAACCAAAAATTGAACTACTGTAATTTAATACCAGAACATATTTTAAAGCTAAGTGTAACTGCTTTATCATTAATGGTCTTGAATCTTTTCTGTGCCTCTGTATGCAGATTTTCCTGCACTCTCTAATGCAATTTTTCTAAGTCAGTCTGAGGTAGCAATAGTTCTTTACACTAACATAACTATCTACCTTCACGTCTTGTTTTATTCTTAAAGCTAAATTCCTTACATCATTGTAGGCGTAGCTTCAACACAAAAAATTTGTTGCAAGACTCAGTCCCGGTGCTTCAGTTCGTTTTACTTCACTCGTACCTAGAGGTAATTTCTGTATTGTATTCCTGTAAGAGTAGAGCCCAGCGCATGAACCAATGCAATAATCGGCTTTCCATCAAAAATGACAGTGGTTGATGGTCTGTATACATAAAAAATCTGTGAATCCCGTAACAGTGTTTGAAATTTTCGGATTCTCCAGAAAACGCTAACTGTTCTTTCTCTGTGGCACCAGTAATTCATTTCGTGCTTCATTAAGTTTCTACTAGCAAAAGCTATTATCTAGCAAAAGCTATTATCCTATGTCCCCCCACTTTCAGATGCCATTCCTCTTGGAATAATTCAGCAACATCTTCCTTGGAATGAGTGTTGGTGTTAGTTAATTGCAATTCCTATTGCACTGTATGATTTACAAATTCCTGTGACCGTCCCTCCAAATCAGATCAAGTCTCTGGTGTTCTGATTATTTCCTCGAATTCTTTGTATTTTTCTACTGGTGTAGCAAGTTCTTTTGCCTTTGAGATTTGATCCTTAACCTGTTTAAATTCTTTAACAGCAAACTGACCTGCATTGTTAATCTTGGATCTAATTCTGGAAACTGCTCTTTAACTTCCTCTCTAACTAAATTGCATTGATTGTCTTTTGCATCCTTCAGCTCCTTAGGTAACTTTTGTCAAAGTGTTTTCTAAATTCGTTCACTTAGTTTCAACTATATTGGTTATTCTTCCTTAGTTGCCTCTAATTTGGTGCTTACTGTTTCTTAATCTGCTGCATCAAGGCTTGTGGCCAGTCGAGAACCTGTGCGGCCAAGCTTCATGTGAGTACTGGCATATAATGCAAATACATCCTTTTGTTTTGTTTACCTTCTACTTGGCCAGATAAACTGTCACCTCACACAGTTTACACAACGCGATAACGAAGACAGTGTCACACTAGCTCCACAAAATGTTTTGCAGATTTAAATTTTAACAGCTCACCCTTTCTGTCAAATTCCACTTTCGGGTTGCGTAGCCAATGCAACAGCTTGTGCGATGCGATGCACCGCGAGGTGTTGTAGCCGTTGGCACAGCCGACTGTTCGAAAGAAGCGATTCGAAGACTGAAATATGGCATACTGCGACGTTCAAATTTCATTACTCGTCCACAATATATCGGTTCACTTTCTTTATACTATTTCGTTCGTAGTTTTAGCAGTACGGCTGTATACACTACGTGATCAAAAGTATCCGGACACCTCCAAAAACATACGTTTTTCATATTAAGTGTATTGTGCTCCCACCTACTGCCAGGTACTCCATATCAGCAACCTCAGTAGTCATTAACATCATGAGAGAGCAGAATGGAGCGCTCCGCGGAACTCACGGACTTCGAACGAGGTCAGGTGATTGGGTGTCACTTGTGTCATACGTACGGAACAAAGACATTTGAGAAGAAGTAGGTAGCGTCTTTAATATGCCACAATAACCCTTCCTTTGTCCTGAACAAAGTATTGGGTACCAGATAAACCCCCAGCTGTGGATGTCTTGGAAATAGGTCCACCACTCTATCAGACTAATTGACTAATTAACTGGATCAATACCCTTTGTGTGTGGCCAGTTTTTCCTTGCATCCTATTGGTGGATACTAGGACTGGTAAATTTGGCAGGATTGAATGCCGCAAGGATATTTCCCCCCCTTGCTTCCTTTTGGTGGATACTGGCACAGTTAGGTCATTTTGTAGAAAGTTCATTACGTTGGAGGTAACTGAAAAATTTCCTTCAAAAGTTTGCGGGAGGGGCTGGACAGATGCATTCTCACTATTGGAAACAATAACCTGATCAATTGGGAATTTGACATTGCGATTGGGTTTTTAAAGCACTTAGAATTTGTAAATTGGTTCTTTCTGCCACATTCAGAAGGAGGAGTAAAGGAGTGCTGTGTAATACGATAGAAACAACAACAACACATACCACTGCAAGACAGAGTCTACTGCAATGTATTGAGAAACACTGAACACGGCACAGTTAAATTGCAATGCAATCCGTAGTAGTAGTTGTCATGGCTAAATGTTGGAGATTGCTGTCAATCAGGAATTTGATGGTGCAATTGGGTTTTTAAAGCACTATAGAATTTCTAAATTGGTTACCACTGCTACATTCGGAAGGAAGAGGAACAGCCTACTGCATGACGGGATAGAGACAAAAACAACTACCACTGTAAGACAGAGTCCACTGCAGTGTGATGAGAAACAATAAATACAACACACTTAAACCAAAATCCAATCCATTATATTAGTTGTCATGGCTAAATGTTGGAGATTACTAAAACACTCACATGTCCCGGGCACTAATGTGCCAGTGTCCACATGCAACGCCCCAGGCCAAATGTTATGCATTGCTAGTTGCCACCGTGGGATGCACGTCTCAGCAATTGTACCCAGTCTGCAGCCAGACTCTGCCCACCAGAGAGGACCACCCAGTCATGGAGGGTGTCCAGGATGAACAGAGTGGTTGGAATTCAGGTGTTACTGATGCGTCCAGTGCCAACACCCGCCACACTGAATCTTCTCAATTTTCCATGGATAATACTCACAACACACACTGAGTATTAGTTTGCCATTCACCAACCAGAGAGTGACACAGTTGCACCCCGCCTGACCGGTTCAGAGGCTCAGTAACAGCTCCACCTTAAGCCGGTTATGTCAATTTGTTCTCGTCTCCAGTTACCTCTGCTGTGCACCCGTACACCAGGCCAGGCAGAATCGTCCTAGGAAACCAGCCACATATTTATCAGTGTAATTACAATCAAATATTACGATTATGATGCCAGTGTGGTGACATTCAATGATGAGTGAAGTATTGCAAACACCTCTCCTGACGACTGTAGCTCTGGTAATACCAGTATCTATACCATTCTTATGACTGGACATAATTTTCCACATACTCTTACAGCTATCAGTGCGTTGAAATTGCAGTTTTCTATGTCAAATCCATACCTCCCTTACAACCAGACATAGTCATTTTCTTTGCAGATGTCGGAACACAGATCGCAAATATTTTATTTATTTTTCAAGTAAAGAACTGCTGCCTGTTATTATATGGCAGGTCGTACATTGTGTGATTTGACATGTTATATCATATGAATTCGGTTATATTGCTAGTACTTTTTTTTGGTGAAAATTTTACAAAAAAATAAAATAAAAAATACCATATATGTTGTGGATGTATTTTAAACTGGATGAAAGGTGTATTTAATGGAAGCTAGTACTTTTTTTTGGTGAAAATTTTACAAAAGAATAAAATAAAAAATACCATATATGTTGTGGATGTATTTTAAACTGGATGAAAAGTGTATTTAATGGAAGAAACAAGAGATGGCGATTTGGTTTAGATATGATGTGACAGTTCTTTCCTTTATACCTTCCGCAAGTATGGTTACATCTGTTACATATGTTTTCTTGACAGTGGTAACACTTAATTTAATGTATTGGTTAGTTAGGTTATAATCTGTTTTGGAATTTAAGGTAATAGTGGAGATTGGGCGTTAATTTAAAATGTCATAGTCAGCTACATCTGGTGAGAGGGCTTGGTAAAACTTTGATCCAGTCACACTTGATGCAGTGAAAGAAGAAGGAATGTAACATCTTCAGATAGTATTAGTGCTACAAAATGGTATAAAGTAAGGCCAAATAGAGAGTTACACTTTTAGGTTGATTCGATTTAGTGTTGTAGAATCTTCGCTTACTTTTGCTATGTTTGTATGTTTATCTTGTCTTCACTTCCTGTGTGTGACATAGCATCTGGTTCTGTATTTGTGTCATTTATACTGTACTGCTGATCTGTCTGATGTGGAGCCTATTTTATTCTAGAGTATAGTCTCTCCCGTTTGTATGCCGCATGTAGTGTTCGCGATACTTTGTCTGTGATGTAGTTTATAGAGTTCCAGTCATCTTGTCTGTGTATTAACTGTCCTGTGCCCTGGTTTCCTAAACTCAGTCTTGTGTGTCGTAGGACATCACAGATGAGCACTATGTGGTCAGGTTTGCCATTCTCACCACAGGCACAAGTGGGAGTCTGTTTTAGACCAAACCTGTGGACATGCACAGAATAGGTGCCATGGCTCATGAGAAAGTGCACCATGCCCCATGTTGGATTTATGTATTTCAAGTTCATCAGCTCTTGTATGCTGGGGAAGAAAAACTAAACTCATCTTTTCTTATTAGTTTTGTCCATTCTGTCTGTCGTGTATCAATTCTCCACTTGTTTAATTTCCATTTGTCAGTTATGTCTTGTTCAGTTATTTCCCTTATTTTGTCGTATCTTCCCCTCTTCAGCCAATAGACAGCTGCTCCGTGGCGAACTCTAATATCTATACGGAAAACTCCAAGTACCACACACAGTGCCTCAATCAAGGTCATGCCGAAAGCCCTCAAGATTCTGAGTGGGACACTCTTTTGGCCGCATCTCATAATGGCATACCTAAGCATAATCGATGTGCCCAAGCACTAGCCGCAAAACAAGGTGCTGACTCAAAGAGTGCTGTGTAATATGTCCTCATTATCTGAAGGGGTAGTCTGTATTTTATGTATGTGCAATCAATGGATTTGTGTTGTCGAAAACCAAACTGATGTGGGCTAAGGCCAAAGGGCTGCCAATGTGACTGAAGTCTGTCGCACTGCACTCTCTCCTGTACCTTTACCAGAATGTTAATGATGCATATAGGTCTGCTTGTCTTGGGGTCAGTCAGGTCTTTCTCCTCCACTTTCTTAATCATAACTGCATTTGTCATCTCCCATATATTTGGTACTCATCCTTCTAGTAGAGCATCATTCAGATAAGTCTATCAGGTATGGTACAATAAGTGGAGCAGCTTGTTTGGCAGTTTTGAGTGGATGCCATCAGGGCCGGAACCATTTTGTTCTTTATTTTGTGTATTGCCAGTGCTGCTTCCTCATGAGCAAAGAGGATGGTGATAGCTTCATTTTTGTATTTGTCATAAAGTAGTCTGTGAAGGGTGGTGTGATGTTGGTTGTCCTTGTGTAGGCATTGTCAGGAAGTAGTTTGTTGAGGAGATACTGTGCTATGCATCTCCTTCTTGTGGTAGTATCATCTGGTTTCTTCAGCATTGATAATACTGTAGGAGTCTTTATACATCCAGTCTGCAGTTTAAACGGCTCCTCCTAGATGTTGTTCTGTTAAGTTTGTCCTAGCATATGTGTCCCAGTGGTCTTTCCTAGTCTTATGTAGTTCGTCTTTGTATCGCATTTTAATGTTGAAGTCTAATTTCTCTTTCCTGTGCTCTCTTTGATTTTTGGTAATATCATCGTTTATAACAGGTATCTTTTCTTAATGCTGTTAATACTGCCACCATGATGCCCTTTGTTTGCGTGTGTCGCATGCTGCAGGCATTGCTGTAGCTTGTGCTCTATGTAAGATGTCTGTAAGAACGTGAGCTCTGGAATCTGTGCTTCCTTGGGTGATGTGAAAAGGAAACTCTTCAATTACGTGGCTTGGTTTTTGCCAGTTTGCTTTGCATAGCGGCAAACTTGGGTGTTGTAATGTGGCTGTGTTTGTTTTAGTGTATATAATTACTGAATTATGATTAGTCTTATCGAGCACCTGCCAGTTGGCTAGCTATATTAATGACACAGGTCAATGAGATGATCCATGTTTCCCTGCCTAAAGTTCTTTCAACTGTTGCCTGCATTATTGCATTATGTGTGTTACTATAATGTTATCGTTTACTACATGATTGCACCCTTGGCCTTGTTCATGCCTGTGATTTGCACATACAGCCTTGGAAAGCCTGGAATTCTTCCATCTTGTATGTATGGTTCTTGTAGACACAATATGCCCAAGCATATCTCATTCAACGCCTACCAAGCTATGCGGCCACCATCGTGCTACCCATACAATTTAGCTGCAAGACTTTCACTACGGAAATTTAGTAAAAACAGATCACAGTAACTTTACATTTCAACACATACTTTATAAGCCTGCTGATAACAGCAAATCTACGCACATACCCTACTAAGAATGATACTTCACCAATAACTGAACTCTGGTGACACCAAACAATATTGAGTGGAAACCCACGATTGATGGACATGCTCTATTTGTTTTTCTTGCGAGTGGTACCAGTGTATCTTAGCAAGAGAGACCTAATTGTCTTATAAGCAACCAACTATTAAAAATACGATTGCAACAATCCTGCTACTGTCACCCTGCATAAAAAAGCAGTCTTGGTTCTACAGGCACACACAAATATCACTAACGATATCCCTATTAAAAACTATAAATGCTTTATAAATCTAGTTATGGTATTAGTTCTGAATGAAGTGGTCTTCTGTGTAAGTACGACAACAATGAATATAGACGGTGTTTGCAGGATGTGTTTTAACAGACCAAAAGGCAGCTGCGCATCGCCAGCACTATAAGCTGGTATTAAGCAGATATTTGCAACTCCCTAAATGCTAACAAACAGTATTCGTAACACATTCTATCTCAATACCATGTAGACAGTGTAACAGAGGTTCTGAGATATATCCATGGGGTTATCCCGCCCTCCATGCAGCTTTGTCCATGTGATCGTTCCAATTTAAGCTGTAACTGTGCGGAAGTCTTACAGCACTATAGCTACTATCTTCGGCATCCCGCGGAGAAACAGGGTGAGCTGGCTTAATGCGACGGACCATGCTCTGACCAACTGGTGGAAATGGGAACATGTTGTTGTTGTCCACCAAGTGTGTACAAAGTGTAAAGTCAGTGCCAAATGAAGCTTTCCTCTGCAACATGAGGTATTAGCAAAGACAGTAAGAGCAGTTATGGTGGTGTTTATTACCAGCAAAATTAGGAAGACCTCACATTATACGAGAACTGGAAGGAAGATGAGGATTTTGCTACTGCATTGCGGTGTGTTTCTAAACTATATAGAGGTACTGCAGTCCAAAGGATATCTAAGTCTCTCAGGGTGCATTCATGTCTGTCACCCAAACATTCTCCCCGTCCTTGCTATTTTGAATCAATCAGCAGAGAAAAACTATGAACTATAAAAATCCACTAACATCACCCAGTAGAGAACATGATATGATATTACTGCATCCCTCTCTTCTGATGTATCGAGAACAAATATCATCCATGTGCTGGCATCGAGCACCTATGGCCATCCTATTAAACGTACGAGTATTGGTCCACTGGAGCAGGTGGCCAGTGATCGAAGTCGCTTGCACAGACCGTTTTAAGGTTCTTTGCCTGTACTGTAGGACGACCATTTCCCACAGACTATCAATCACAAAGAAAGGGTTCTTGTGTTGTTGTTTCATAACCAGTTTGATACATTGTTTTTTGCTGTAACACGTCGAAGGTGTGTATGACCACAGCTGTGAACACACCCATGCATTTCGTTTTCCTACCATAACTTTGAGGTCTGTGTTAGGCCATAAACTGACACTAACACGTTTTGATCCATTGGCTCTCACACAAAGCTGGACATCACGTGCTGTAAACTATGCTGCTCCCACAACATGCAGGGTGGTTGAAATTAAAGACAGAGGTCGTGTTTCTTACTGACAAAAATGTGGAGGACATTGCAACATATGGAAACTGGAAGAGTTTGCGGCATTGTGGAACGTTTCCAAACGCCTGTCCGAAGTTTATGACCTCTACATTTAATCTCATCTTTCACAGTGACAGGGCAACAGATGTCTAGGCATTCCATTTTGAAGAGACCAAGAGCACTGATTCCTCATCTTGCAGCCCCGTATACAATCACTGTTATAATGCTGGCCATCCCCAGAAGGTGTTGCTCCCACCACGACTCTCTCCATCTCAAACAAATGGTATCAGTCAATCATTATGTGGTAATCAACAGAATACCAGTGGATGGATAGGATGGAATAGGCATCATTGACAAGGGATGACGTACTGTAATAAGTATCACAGTTGATAGTGTGATTAACTTTAGCAATTTTACACTTTATGATTATGATTGCCTATCGTTCCCCATGTGGATGGAAGTCACACAAGTATTCTCGCATTCATAGGATAAAACTGGAGATTGAAAGACCTCCCCACATTGTCTCTGACCAATCCGCTCTGCAACACCATCACTGATTTAATTTGCAACTGACCAAAAGTAGGAGAGTACTGTACCCATTACATTCCATGTCTCGTGAAGGGACAGGGCAAGCTGGGTCCGTAACTACAGTTCAGTAAAGACTGTTCTGCATCTACCTTGCTCATGGCACCCATCCAAGTGCACAGGATCTCTCCAGATGTGTGCATCAAGGAAGTTAGCACCCCTTATCAGCATATAGTAGGTATGAAAGTGTGGTGGTCACAAAAGATGGTTAAGAAGAAACATGTGATTTATACATGATGGGGCTCCAAATGGACAGAGTTTGAAGCATTTTATGCCAATCAACTGTGCTATCATTTCTAAGCTATTGTTCTAGTGTCTGGGGTAAGTACCAAGAGAGAAATAATTGTACAACATAAAGCAATCCTAAGGCTACACAGTTCTGAACTTAAACACACTATAATGTTAAAGCCATGTGGTTTCCGAAATATTAGTCAAGCAGAGTGCAATGCTCTTAACTCTCTAATGCAGGACATATATGTCCAACATTTTACATACATCCAACCAATAAGTTTACTATCTCACTCACTACTGTGACAAACTTTAAGATGATACAACTACTACTTTCTACACCAAGAAAAACATAGATTCTTCGAGATACATGCACAATATATTTTTCCAGAGGTCTATAGTACCTACTGTTCACATCTGATTATTATTCATAAATTATACTATGCTTGCTTCAGTCCTATAAAATGATCATCAGCAACAGAAAATGCACCTTACAAGGAAACAGACAATCACATACCAGTGGTGTTTGATATGTGAAATTACACGCCATACTGCACCAAGTCTGTAAATAGGACAACAGTCAAGCAAATATATACAAAGGATTTGCAGGACCTCACAAACCCCTGTCACTAACATGGAATCACTGCAGTTATGAAACTAAAGACTCAATTTATGCCCAAGGCGTGGCGGATACGGAGTGCTTCACAATCTAGAGAAGTTACTGAAATAGGTTTTCCTTTGGTAGTCACGTGTAATTTTTATTGATTTTATGTGACTTCTACCCTAGCATGACATCACTTCTTGCCACATATTCTAAAATTTCTTGTAACAAAGTTGTCACCAACTAGTGCAAATGCGCTATTTTTCTGGTCAGACGGTATGGTATAGCACTGTACCTGAATACACCCAGTCACACCAGATACTCTTGAAAAATCAGTCGCACCTCTGCTGCATCACTGTTTATTCTCACTAGCTGTATCATGTCGGGGTCACCAGTTGTTCGACGCAGCTGAGAGTAGGGGTGCTCAACTTTCTGAAGCTTACTTCTTCCTTTGTAGCTGTTGGCAACAGTTTTGTCTACTTCTCTCGAATTTCTTCTGTTTACCATGTATTCTGCATTATTTTTTGTAGTTTCAAATCTGGAATAGATTTCCATCAACTTGTTTCCACAATTCTGCAACAATTCCAACTTCATTTGCTGTTCTGTGGTTATATATTATTTTTAATATAACTGATCAACATACATATTTTTAAAGCTTAGAGCTTTTCCAACAGTAAACACAACGTACAGTTAGATGAGCTTGATGTCATAAACTAGGCACTTGGAAAATACATAGACCCTCACTCCTGGTTTGGCACTTAAGTACGCAGCAAACCTTTCACAGTCACACACCTCAACAGACACCACTATGGCACATATAAACACACACATCAAAAAAAGTTTTGTATCACTTTCCCAGAACTCCTGAAGATAGATTCTGACTGCGGAAATTGTACCACCGACACAGTCCCGTTGGCTGTTCAGAGACGTCACTAAACCCGCCCAAAGATGTAAACAACCATGAATGAGCAGTGCCTATTAGACAGAGAGCGTCCAACAGCCAATCAGTTCCAGTCACTCCACCAGGAATGAGGTACGTAGCTCATGTTGTCTGTAGTTCAACCATGCCTAGAAGGTCAATACCACGGGCCGATCACGTCCGCATTGTTACTTTGTGCCAGGAAGTGCTCTCAGCAAGGGAAGTGTCCTGGCATCTCGGAGTGAACCAAAGCGATGTTGTTTGGACATTTGGACATGGAGGAGATACAGAGAGAGAGAGAGAGAGAGAGAGAGAGAGGGGGGAACTGTCGATGACATGCCTCGCTTAGGCCGCCCAAGGGCTACTACTGCAGTGGATGACCGCTACCTACAGATTATGGCCAGGAGGAACCCTGATAGCAATGCCAACATGTTGAATAATGCTTTTCGTGCAGTCACAGGACATTGTGTTACAATTCAAACTTTGCATAATAGGCTGCATGATGCACAACTTCACTCTTGATGTCCATGGCGAGGTCCAGCTTTGCAACCATGACATCATGCAGTGTGGTTCAGAAGAGCCAACAACATGCCGAATGGCCAGCTCAGGATTGACATCACATTCTCTTCACCAATGAGTGTCACATATGCCTTCAACCAGACAATTGTTGGAAATGTGTTTGGAGGCAACCTGTTCAGGCTGAACATCTTAGACACACTGTGCAGTGAGTGCAGCACGGTGGAGGTTCCCTGCTATTTTGGGGCGGCATTATGTGGGGGCGACGTATGCTGCTGGTGATCATGGAAGGCGCCGTACTGGCTGTGCAATACTTGAATGCCATCCTCTGACTGTTAGTGCAACCATATCGGCAGCATTTTGGAGAGGAATTAGTCTTCATGGATGACAATTCGTGCCCCCATTGTGCACATCTTGTGAATGACTTCCTTCAGGATAATGACATCGCTCGACTAGAGCGGCCAGCATGTTCTCCAGGCATGAACCCTATCGGACATGCCTGGTATAGATTGAAAAGGGCTGTTTATGGACGACATGACCCACCAACCACTCTGAGAGACCTACACCGAATCGCCGTTGAGGAGTGGAACAATCTGGACCAACAGTGCCTTGATGAACTTGTGGATAGTATGTCATAATGAATACAGGCATGCATCAATGCAAGAGGACGTACCACTGGGTATTAGCGGTACCGGTGTGTACAGCAATCTGGACCACCACCTCTGAAGGTTTCGCTGTATGGTGGTACAACATGGAATGTGTGGTTTTCATGAGCAACAAAAAGGGTGGAAATGATGTTTATGTTGATCTCTATTCCAATTTTCTATACAGGTTCTGGAACTCTCGGAAACAAGGTGACGCAAAACTTTTTTTTTATGTGTGTACTATCCGTCCAACCTGGCAAGGCATGTCAAGTTGTCAATTGTTGCCACACTGGCTTCTGTCTTAAGGCAGCTCTGCCACCTCAACACCGAGCCACTACCAGCCAGATTCTGGGTCGGGCTCCATATACAGGTTTCTCTCTTGTCTCACAATGAGCCAAACACCTGCGGGGCTATCCTGCTGCTGAGCCTGGCCTCGGTGTCACTGAGGTCATCCGCTGCCAGCCTGTATGTCGCATACTTGGCTGCCTCATTAGTAGCATAACAGCACTAGTGGGCCACATCAGCATCTGACTCAGTACCACTGGGGAATGCTTTACTATGCTACATTGTTCTGCACAAATGCCATGCTGAGCGAAGCAGCTACTGCCATCTTCCAGACAATGCTTTTCCACCAATGGGGTCTGTGGGATTACCACTGTGGATTGGCACCATACTGCACCACCAGGTGAGGGCACACACTCGTAGTTGCTCTAAGCTTGTAGGAACAATGAAGAGCTTCTCGTGAACACTGTCAGTCTTGTTGCAGCCACCTTACCCCTACAACACTCTCCAGTAGCCCTCGCCAACCCGTCAAAGCCACAAAACCTAGGTGGGAGAGTGGAACACTATCCTGACAACCAGAAGAATGTCTCTTCCACCCCTCCATAGCAATCATCACAAACCAGAGCCCTAAATTTTGATGTCAGAAGTGAATTTGGCAAAAGTGTTATGGTTGTTGGAAACACAAGTGAATGGCAGCTTGTGCATTTTGTCCTGGCCCTCTTGGATATACCCTTCATCCCACCATCCTATTTTTCATTATGTCAGGAATAAACTCATTTATGATACTTGGGAAGCGAACAAGGGGAATACCAATGACACCAGTTGTGTGTATACAATGTAAGCGTACTGAGCCACGCGGCCCCGTGCACTGAATCACACAATGTGGTATGCTGGATATGCTGGAAGAATGGGCAATGTATCAAGCAGTGCTGGGGTAGTGCTTAGTTGAAACAAGGAAGGCCTTGGGTACCAGTGAAGTTGAAGTCAATATAGGTAGCAGGCTATTGTAAACATAATTTGTTGTAAATAGTGTTGATACGTGAAATAGGAATTTAAGAGTTCTCCATGTGTCTAAAGCTGGTAGATATGTGATTTGTCATCACAGAGTGCCTGAGTCATGTGCAGAGCTTTTTTTTTTCTCTTCCGTTTCTGTGCTGCACTCCTTCTGCTTGTTCTATTTTGTAGTGAGGGAGTTGAAACCACAGTACAGTAATGACAAAGTAAAACATACATTAGTAACAATAGTACCTTACAGTTTGTGTGTTTTGCCTTTACATCATGTGACACTGGCTCAAAGCAGCATAGGTACTGAGATACAACAGTTTCAAGATGAGTTACTGTCTGTTGGCTGCCCTGTCATCTTTATACAGTAATCAAGATAGCAAAAAATGTAAGATAACTGTTCAAACCAGTGTATGAGCAAAAACTGTTCAAACCAGTGTATGAGAGAACGTATTGGGTATTAGGTACTTATGTGGAGGAGAAAGAATTATCACCTATGACACATTGTATTACGGGGAAAAGACTGCAGATGGTAAAGTGCCTGTGATTAAATACATCAGTGGTATTGCAGGATACACGAAGCATGTTACACTGGATTGATCTCTCTGGGATAGTTATCAAATCCCTACAATCAAAAATGCAATTATAGTAACTCTACCAGATTCATTCCTTTTTTCTTTAATAACTCGTGCTAAGCTCTTCTTTCTGAATTTGTGTGCTTATTTTTTACAATGTAGTGATAAGGTGCAATAAGTCATTAGGATGTATGTCATGTGAAGGATGGGATAACTATATTGAAGAAGATGAGTGGGATTTTGTTATGATTAAGTATACAGTCGAGGAGGGTACAAAAGTTCACAATGTTACTGGATGCCTCACAGATCACTACACTCCTACTCCTCTGAGACGGTTTGAAACAGCTGCTTGCTGGATAGACAAGTCAGAGACAGACTGACAGAGCAAAATGGACTCCTCAGTGTTACAGTACAGTGTTACATACAGTGTAATTGTAATACTGCATCTCTGGGAAGTGGCAGCAGCACTAGTACTAGTTTACAGGGACAGTCAGTTGCTCCAACCATATGAACTGCGGAAATATTTCTAACTAGTGAACTTGGCAGTGCTTTGAAATTGTTAATTATGTCTGTGAATTGGATATACATCCAGAACTGCTTCCACCCCTATCATGCCCCACCTCCTCCTACCCCCCTCTCTTTGTCCTCCTCCTCCTCCTCTTCCCCCCTTCCCCAGTCTCTGTGCACTGCCTCCTCTGCCTCTCTCTGTCTATCTCACCTCCCTCCTCTGTCCATTCTCCACCTCTCCTCTCTGTCCACACCCCCTTAAAAAAAAAAAAAAACCATGTCCTCTTGCCCATCTCTCTGATTTTGAACCTTGTTTACAGTTATTGCAACTGAAACTTTGATTCAGAACAGAGGTCATTTACAATGAATGGAGATATCAGCTGGGACTATTGGCATGTGGGGTACAAGAGAGACTTCTCCAGCTATTGGAACATTGACTATAGCAACTTCCATGACAGTATTTCACGTACTTTTAATCTATGAATGGGTGGGATTACAAAGTTACGCATGATACAGATTCCGTAGTAACATTTCAGTCATAAGCCAATAAGCCCTTAAAAATTGAAGAACATCAGTCAAGGATTTTTTGATATGTTTCATAACAATGATTCCACTTTATATATTACATACATTTTTATATATGATATATATTTAAAACATATAGCCTGTGTCAATTCAAATTGTAATTAGAATAGTGTATAAATATTTGAAGTAAATCAGTCACGACTTTTCAAGATTTTTTTTTAACAGCATTTCCCCTTTGTTTATTACATACACATTTATATATTAAAAAATATATAGCCCATGTCCGTCAGACTATTTACTACAGTACTGTGTAAAAGTTTGAATTAAATGGTCAAAAACTTTTCCAGATTTGATAACAATGTCAAACAATGAAATGTCCTTATATAGTAGCATGGATGTGTCTGGGTATCTGTTTTAGCTGTTGAGCTGTTACAAATGCACTCTTATAGTTGTAGTGAGCCGAAAATAAAGATGTGTTTGCAAGGAACTGTAACAATTAACTGGTCCTAGGTGCAGCAACAGGGAATGAAAATACCCACATATAGCTAGATAGGCTCAATTCCTTAAAGTGGGCCACATATGGCATTACACAGACCCAGCATGGCACCAGGGCATCACCATCCGCCTGGCACTCTGTGCCCAAGTGCTTACTGTATTCGTGGGCAGTTTGGTATGCAGCAAACATAAATTTAGCCGCCACTACACCACAACAGACCCATTTTGGTGCATGTAAATAGTAGCCATCCAGACAAGCAGGTCACAGGTTCATCGCTCAGATTGGCAAATCATACAATCATTGACTGCTACTGTGCCACCTTCTACCATGAGTCCACTTTGCTGCCTTACACTGATCTGTCGCCAACCAGACACTGTTCCAAGGTTTGTATCCATGTGCCTCCATCATGGGTTGACTGTCAGCAAGCCTCACTTACGGTCAGGGCTTGTCCTCAAGTCGCGGGACTGCCCATCAGTGCCAGCAGCCACTGACCATGGTGTCCACCTCACTAACAGTGTAACGGCACCAGCTGGCAGCATCAGCATTTGACTAGCACCACACGGGAATGCTTTACTGTGCTAGGGACTACACCACAGAACATGGACAACACCATGGATTGGTGCCAGTCTGCACCACAAGACAAGAGTGTCCATCTTTAGCATGTTGGAACAATAAAGAGTTTTTCATGATCATCATCAGTCCTGCTGCAGCCACCTTAGTCCCCCAACTGACTCCTGCAGCCCTGGCCAAATGAATGAATCCCCATTGCCCAGCTGGGAGAGCTGCACACCATTCTGACAACTATAAGAGTGACTCTTCCAAGCCCTCTGTAGCAGTCATTCGACACCAGGCTTCTACTCAACTCTAAATAAATTTTATTTATTTTCTTCCGGTTGAAGTTTCCCATGAAGGCTTCCAAGACATTACCAGTACCAACAATTTCCAGTATATCACCAGCACCACCAAACACTGGAAATGTTTGCTTGGAAGATGAGACTGGATTGTAGCCAGTATTTATGACACCAAGCAGTTGTCTATAACCTGATTATGGGTGACCAATTCATATCGTTCCTACGGCACTGTTTTATGCAGTGAAAACTTACTTTATTAAAGATAGAGATCCCATGCCATTATTCTATATCATGTTATTGAATGACTACAGCCAAAGTATGTTAGCTTGACAATTTTGCTTCTATCCAAGAAGTGCAGAAGTGACTGAATGGGCAGTTTAGTACAATTTTTTTTTACAACTTAAATTCTCAGAAACTTGTACACTAAAATATTTTAAGTAATATTTCAGTGAACAGGAAAAATATAACAACCCAAAGTTACAAACACCACAATGTTTCAGTTGCGTAAAATAAAGGAAAGGCAACCAGTCACGTTTAGCAAAGTAATGTGTGGCACATAGACACACATAACACAACACATTATTTATTTATTTACACGTCAAGTTCTGTATGGCCAAATTGAGGAGCAAATCTCCAAGACCATGGAATGTGTTAGTACATGGAATTACAACATAAAAGTCATAACAGACAAAAATAAAATGTATATGAACCCGAAAAAAAGCCATAAGTTTAAGTAAACACAATCAACAATACAACAAGAATCAGCTTAATTTTTCAAGAAACTCCTTTACAGAATAGAGGGAGTGAGCCATGAAGAAAATCTTCAAAACTCTTCAGTTTCAATTTGAAAGCACATGGATTAATGCTAAAATTTTTGAATTCTAGTGGTAGCTTATTGAAAATGGATGCAGCAGTAGACCGCACACCTTTCTGCACAAGAGTTAAGGAAGTCCGATCCAAATGCAGTTTTGATTTCTGCCGAGTATTAACTGAGTGAAAGCTGCTTGTTCTTGGGAATACGCTAATACAGGAATATATATATATATATATATATATATATATATATATATATATATAGAGAGAGAGAGAGAGAGAGAGAGAGAGAGAGAGAGAGAGAAGCCAATGTCAAAATACCCAGAGTCGTCAACAGGGGTCGACAAGAGGTTCATGAACTTATACCACTTATTGCTCGAACCGCCCATCTCTGAGCCAAAAATATCCTTTTAGAATGGGAAGAGTTACCCCACAATATAATACCATACAACATAAGCAAAATAGACCAATTTTCGTGTCGAACGATCACTCATTTCAGATACCATTCAAATAGTAAAAATGGCAGCATTTTGAACAAGAACCTGAATGTGGGCTTTCTACGACAGTTTACTATCTATCTGAACACCTAGAAATTTCAACTGTTCAGTTTCAATAATCATATGCCCAGTCTGGGAAATTAAAACATCAGGTTTTGTTGAATTGTGTGTCAGAAACTGTAAAAACGGGGTCTTGGTGTGATTTAGCGTTAGTTTATTTTCTACAAGCCATGAATTTATGTCATGAACTGCACTATTTGAAACAGAGCCAATATTGCAAACATCATCCTTTACTGTCATCAGCAAACAAAATTATTTTAGAATTATCTGTAACACTAGAGAGTATATCATTTATATAAATAAGGAACAGGAGTGGCCCCAACACTGATTCGTGGATTACCCCCCCCTCCCCCCCCCCCCCCTTGTCCTTACCCCACTTAGACCCCACATCACAGTTATTCTCAACACTGTGAATAATGACCTTTTGCTGTCTGTTGCTAAAGTAGGAGGTGAACCAATTGTGATGTACTCCCCATATTCCGTAATGGTCCAACTTGTGGTGCAATAATTTGTGATCAACACAATCAAACGCCTCAGTTAAAAAATATGCCTAGCATTTGAAACCTTTTGTTTACCCCATCCAGAACCGCACAGAGAAAAGAGAATATAGCATTTTCAGTTGTTAAACAACTTCTAAAGCTGAGCTGTACATTTGATAGCAAATCGTGTGATATAAAATGATCAATTATCCTTACATACACAGCCTTTTCAATAACTTTAGCAAACACTGATGGCATAGCAATAGGTCTAAAATTGTCTACATTATCCCTCTCTCCCTTTTTATAAAGCGGCTTTACTACTGAGTACTTTAATCATTCAGGAAACTGACCATTCCTAAAGAAAAAATTACAAATATGGCTAAACACAGGGCTAATATGTGCAGCACAGTACTTTTAACATTCTGCTAGGCACTCCATCATATCCATAAGTCTTCAGTGATTTAATTATTGACTCAATCTCCCCCTTGTCTTTATCACATAGGAGTATTTCAGACATCAATCCTGGAAAGGCATTTACCAAGAGAATTATATGATTCCCTGTAGAAACTAAATTTTTATCTAATTTATCAGTAACAGAAATATTTTTTCTAAGAACTGACTTTATATTGTCAATGTTGAATACTGTACATATATCTGATTTATCAGTACAGAAATATTTTTACTACGAACTGACTTTATATTGTCAACCTTGTGCAGCTGACCAGACACTTCCTTCACAACAGACCATATAGTTTCAATTTTATCCTGTGAATTAGCTATTCTATTTGCATACCACATACTCTTTGCCTCTCTAATAACATTTTAAGCACCTTATGGTACTGTTTGTAATGGGCTACTGTAGTTCCATTGTGAATACTTCTAACTTTTTGATATAATTCCTGCTTTTTCCTACATTATATCCTTATCCCACTAGTCAGCCGCCCAGGCTGCCTTTTACTGCTAATACCCCATTTCATCATCATCAGTTATCTGTTATATTAGCAGGTCCTTTGCCTCTCCGTTTTCTGCGATCCATTGCTTCCTTCTTAAGGCTGCTGTTTGCTGTACCATCCATCATGTCATCCAGTATCTGGAATCTCTTCCTTCCTCGCTTCCTTTTCCCTTCTACATAACCTTCTAAAACTGTTTCTATCAGTCCATCATTCTTTCTTAATATATGCCCAATCCAATTTCTTTTTCTTCTCTTTATTACATCTAGTAACTGTCTTTTCTCTCCCACTCTTCTCAGTACCTCTTCATTTTTTACTCTGTCCATCCAACTTATTCTTTCCATCCTCCGCCACATCCAGATCTCAAAAGCCTCCAGCCTTTCTCTGTCTTTCTTCCTCATAGCCCATGTTTCAGTGCCATATAGAAGAACACTCCATACAAGACATTTTATGAGTCTCTTCCTGAGTTCTCTGTCCAGGCCACTGCAGAAAATACTCCTTTTCTTATAAAACGCCTCTTTTTCCATTGCTATCCTTGTTTTAATCTCTGTGGTGCACTTCCGGTGGTGTCTATCCTGCTTCCAAGATACTTAAAATTTTGCACCTGTTCTAGTATTTCTCCATTCAGCATAATTTTTATTTCCTTATTTCCTCCTAGTGCCAATGTTTTTGTTTCATTTGTGCTAATTTTCATTCCATATTTTTTTCTCTTAGTTTCAATGGTGTCCACCAAATCCTGTAATTCTTTTTCCCCTATGACTAGAAGGACCATGTCATCAGCAAACCTCAAACACCCTACTTTTCTTCCCTCAATTTCTATGTCTTTGTCATCTAATGAGCATTGGTCAATCATATTTTCCAATTAGAGGTTGAAAAGAGTAGGTGATAGACAGCATCCTTGTCTTACTCCTTTTCCTAGTCCGATCCAGTTTGTACTTTCCACTCTCACTTTAATTGAAACTTTTTGATTAAGATATAATGAGTTTACAAGTCTTCTGGTTTTCCAGTCCACTCTCTTTTCCCTCATTACAGTCACCAGCTTGTCCCAAATCACATTGTCCCAAATCACATTGTCAAATGCTTTTTCTAGATCGATGAAACACATATATAGGTCTCTTCCTTTTTCAATAAACCTTTCTCCCAAGATTCGTAGGAGCCTTATTGCATCTCCGGTGCCTGTATTCCATCCAAAGCCAAACTGCTCCTCGCCAAGATTCTCCTACATTACTTTTTCAAGTCTTTTATTAATTATTCTTAACATCACTTTGGCTGCATGTGAAATGAGGCTGATTGTCCTGTGTTTGCTGCATTTCTTGGTTCCTTGTTTTTTCGGTAATGGAATCATTACGTTGTCAGAAAGTCCTCAAGGCCATTCACCACTGTCATATATTTTATTACATAATCTCAATGTTTCTCTTATTCCATCTGGGTTCAAGCATTTTAATATTTCTCCCGGTATCGTATCTGTACCTACCGCTTTGCCATTTTTCATTGCAGCTATGGCAGACTTTACTTCTTCCATTATGATGGTTGGTCCTTTCCCGTCATCACTTACACTGTAGTGTGATTCAAGTTCCAGAGTTTTAGGTTTGCTATTTGTGTCATATAGCTCTTTTAGATATTCTTCCCAGCTCTGGAGGACATCGTCACCATCTTTGTACACTACCTCTTCATCTTTACTCAAAATTTCCACAGTAGCACTTCCTGCTCTGTTTTGTTCCCATGTCATAGTCTTTACTCTGTTGTATAGTAAGTCGTATCTTCCCTTCCTGTCCAGTTCTTCAATTTCATCACATTCCTCTTTTAGCCATTTTTTCCTAGCCTGCTCTGTTTCTCTTCGCAGTTCATTATGTAACCCTCGGTATATCTTTCTTGCATCTTCAGTGCTCTTGTTTTTCAATTTTCTTCTCTCCTCCATCTTGGAAATCATTTCTTGTGTGACCCATGGTTTTTGTGACCTTTTCCCTTTTACATATCCTATATTTTGCTGTCCTGCTTTAATGATTCCTTCTTTCAGCATATTCCAGTACTCGTTGGCATTATCAGGTGGTTCTTTGTCTCATCATGTGTTAAGAAACTCCCGAGACAGCATTTCTGTAATTTGTTCTTTGTTGGATCTTATCTTCTCTAGATCCCACTTCTTCACCATGGTCGCCTTCTTCAGATTTTTCATTCTTATTTTTATTTCTGCCATAAGTAAGTTGTGGTCACTATTAATATCTGCACCTGGTAATTTGTGCACCTTCTTGATTCCATTCCTGTATCTTTCTTCTACCAGTATAAAATCGATTTGGTTTCTGTATTTATCCCCTGGTGATTTCCAAGTGTAGAGACTCCTCTTGTGGTTCATGAACCATGTGTTTGCCGCTATCAGCTGCCTTTCCCTGCAGAAGTCAATTAGCCATTCACCTCTATCATTTCTCTTTCCAAGACCATGACTGCCTACTATGTTTCCCTCTTTCCCTTTTCCCACAATGGCGTTCCAGGCTCCCATTACTATTTTGCAGCATTTTTTTTATTTTCGTCCATTATTCTCTCTATTACATTGTACGTTTCCTCTACAATTTGGTCATCATGTTCTGAAGTTGGCATATACACCTGGACAATCAGTAAATCTTTTTGTGCTCCTTTCAGCCTTACACCAATAACCCGGTCATTTGCATAGTCTACATATTCCACACATTTAGCCAATTCCTTTGTCATAATCATTCCTACTCCATTCATTCCTTTTACTTCCCCTGAGTAGTACAACACATATTCATCTGACTGCAACTCTCCACGTCCACTCCATCTTACCTCAGCAACTCCTACAAGGTCCATATGATTCTTTTCCATCTCTCCTTTAAGGTTTTCTAGTTTTCCTGCTTGTAGCAGAGTTCTAACATTCCAGGTACCAATTCTCATTTTGATTTTTTGCCTTCTTTCAAGCTGTACCCCCCAGAGATCCGAATGGGGGACTATTTTACCTCCGGACACTGATTCAACATGAGAGGAACCATTTTTGTGCATAAAATGGAGACTGCATTATGCAGGGAAGATAATCTGTGGTGGTATTCCTTTGCCTTCCGCAGTTCTGGAGGCCGCCCCTAACATGGGATACAGACGCCTTTTGCAGCCGCCCGCTCCGGGTCAGACGCTGCATGAGAAGTATAGGTTGGAAAATGAAAGACCCCTAGCCCTCGAAACCTAATAGCATCAGGGTCGGAAAAGAACAAGAGCTGGTCGAGGGTGGCCAGATAGGAAAGATAAAAGTGAGGAGCCTGGCACAGTAAGTGGAAGCAATGCCAGGACTCAGCTTGGGGCCCCGTGGTCGCCAGCCACATAATCACTAGGTGTGACTCCCTGAGGAGAATACCTCATTTAGAACATTCTAATGGAAAGCAACTCTCAAAGAGCATGAGAAATGTGTTAAGGAAAGCATTATATTTGTCATCTATGTTATCGGCACTATAAACATCCTGCCACTCTTGTTCCTTGACGAGGTTTAAAAACCTCTCTATTGCTGTTGGATTAACTTTCCTACACAGTTCGTAATTATATGTGACATTGGTTTGAGTACAAAAGCCTTTTAGTGTTAAAATTGGTGCATCATGGTCTGAAAGGCCATTGACCCTTTTACCCTTTTACTAACTAGTAATGAAGAATGAATAAAAAAATATTGTCTATGGCTGTGCTACTGTTCCCCTGCACCCTAGTTGGAAAAAACACAGGCTGCATCAGATCATATGAATTCAGGAAATCTACCAACATCCTTTTTCTTGAACCATCATATACAAATTTAAGATTGAAGTCACCACATATAACTAATTTCTGATACCTCCTATAAAGTGAATCGACAAACCTCTCTAGCTTGAGCAGAAAAGCTCAGAAGTCAGAGTTAGGGGACCTATAAACAACAAGAATTAGAAGTTTAGTTTCACTAAATTCAACTGCCCGTGCACAACATTCAAATATCTGTACAGTGCAGTGCCGTGATACGTCTATTGACTCAACTGAATACTGTTTTTTAAGTACATGGCCAATCCCCCAGCCCACAAGGAAATCCTTGAAAACCAGCCAGCTAGTCTGTGTCCCAGTAAAGGAAGCCTCTGAATTGTCAAATTATTTAAGTGGTGCTTCGATATACCAGTAATTATTATTAACTACTTTTCAAGCCCTGGCTCTTCTCCTGGCAGAATGTCACACACACACACACACACACACACACACACACTAAAGAGCACATTAGCACAGTCACGGCAACACTGATTATTAGAAAGCAGTTGCGTGAGTGTTTGGTGTAGGGCAGAGTAGGGAAAGCACATGAGGCAAAGATAGGATAGTGTGAGGCAAGAGTAGGAAAGACAAATGACACAAGAGGTGCACAACAAGATGAAAGGAGTTCTTAAGGGTAAAGCATATGAGAAAGAGAGAGAGAGAGCACATGACAGAAGAGAAAATGGAAAAAGGCGATGTGAGGCAGCGGGAAACAGGCTAGTGGAGGTTTACACCAGGGGATTCCGAGAATGCAAGATATGATGGAGAATCAGTTCCAACCTGCGCAGTTCAGAGAAACTTTTGCTGGAGGGGAGCATCCGAATGGCACTTGTAGAGAAGCAACTGGTCAAGTCATTTGTGTTGTGGTGCACAGCATGTTCAGCAAATGGACTGTAAAGTTTGCAGTTTGACAGTGGCCATTCTTACAAGTAGATAGTTGATTACCTGTCACGTCCACAGCACAGTTTCCGGTAGTTATCTGCATATCCATGGGTCATAATTGCAACTACTATGCGTCTATGATGCAGAATGGGTCAGTTTTACAATAGTAGTACACTTTCTGAGTAAAGATTATGGCAACATGATTGTATTAAGCTATGATTTTTTTATGTAAATTAACATACATTGATTTCTACATAACAATCTTCAATCCCCCCTCCTCTCACACAAAATATTATTACCCATTCACAAATATTTCTAGAGTATCCGTTATCAAGTAGATATGATTTTAATTTGCATATTTACTTAATTTTATTATCTGTTACATTCTCTATCTCATTTGATATATGAGCACTCCTTTCTGTTGTATGCTAAGGCTAAATGAAGGATAGTGAAGATAATTTCTCTTTCTAATACTACGGTTATGGATGTTACTGTTGCTTTCAAACTGAGATTGACTGTTGACAATGAACTTTATAAGGGAGTAAATGTAATATCAGGCTGTTTTTAATATCCCTAACTCTTTAAAGAACAGTCTTCAAAAGATTCTAGCCCAAATAGCACATATTATACTTATGGCACATATTGTCCTTATTGCACACCACTGTGCAATAAACATTCTTTTTCCTCAGTAACAAGTTACCTCACAATACGATGCCATAACACATTGTGCATGGCCCTGTTACAGTGCCATTCTCTTCCACAAGACAGCACTGGTTACAGTAGATATGTAACCTGAACCATACTTCAACTTAGTATTTTTCACATACACAAAGCATTCCAGTGGCAACAAAAACTCTGATAACAAATGCAGATCAACCTCTGGATACGTGGATTTATAGATACATCAGAGACATTTAATCACTGAATCAGAATGAACAGAAAAAATGGAAAGCAAATGGCCAATTTGGAAGTGAAAAACAAGTGATAAATTAGAAAATTAATTTCAGTAAAATATTTAATTTTAATACAGTGGTCTTTTGATGGCATCATTTGAGTGTCTGCACTGGAGGTGATGTGTCACACGAGTAGTTTCACTTACCAGTCTACCCACGGGCAGGAGACATAAATAAAGATAGAGAATGGCAGTGAAAACAGACATTTGCTGCACAGTATACAGTTTTTGTAGTAGAGGAGTAGGGACTTTTCAGTCAGGTTATAAATACAATATTTACATAAGTCACTCTGGCATTTCAATGAACAACTGTTGCATGCCATTTTCCTCTCATGAAGAATTCTTCAGTAAGGTACTTGCTTGGGAAACTTATGAAATGTGCCAGGGTTTGATGCTTTATGTCATACAACCTCCATCTTCAAATCATCTTTAAAATCCTTCCTGAGCTCATATATCTGAAATGAAAATAAATAAATTACATAATGAGTATGAGTGAGATAATGTAAATACCTCACAGCATTAGGAATGAAACATTTTTAACACTTTGGAAACCAAGCCAAAGCATAGCTCGAGCCACAACTTTGTATAAAAATGACCGTGCCCGAGTATATGTTGGGGTTGGGCTGCAATTTGCTCGACACACGAGCCGCCTATTGCTCGAAAACTGTATTTATTTCATATGAGAACAACATACAGACAGCTCCTGACCTGCCACTGACTGGTACTGCCTTTTGTTGCCAATTTTTAGAATTATTTCAAAAGAACCATTAACGAACATAACAGCTGCTGCCGTGAATGGCTAAGCCAAAATGACTGAATTTTGTGGTTGTACTCATTAGGTTTTGCAGTTTATTGTAATTCTGCTACAAATATGGTATGTTTGTTGAGTGAGCAGAAAATTTTGGAAGCTCAATACAAAACAAATGGCTCAATAATTGACCTCGCACATTTTTCTTGGGAGGATGATTATATTTGCTGTCAGCATTATTTTACAATTTGTAATCTAGCAAAGTGTTAAAGTAAATATGAAAAATAGATGTTGAAGCTCAGCCCATTTTAGTATGTATTACGCTTGAAATACATCAATTACATATGTGCCAATAACACTGTAAATAACAGCATAAATGGCAGGTTTCCTAGGCTCAATATTCTTCTAATTGGACAGTCTCCAAAGTGTTAACAGATCTTGTAATGAACGACATAATACCTGAATATACGCCTCGGTCAATGTGATCATCTGTGGAAGTATGTCGGTGACATGAAGATCCTGCATCTCATACCACTTGCCACTTCCCTGAAATGATAACATAAATACATGAGAGACTGTACTGCTGCCACCCATCATCATTATGGAAACAGAGAAGATGGGGCAAAATTACTGTCAACCACTGTGACACCACTACCCAGATGGTTCTTGTCATCGCAGTACTTTAAACTCCAGATTGATATATCAACAATGTATGGAAAAGATAGAGTATTACTAACAGTAAAGACGACACATTTAAGTTGGAGACAGGTGCAGCTAAATGACACTTACACATTAGCTTTCAGCCACAGCGAAAAAAATAAATATGTGCACAAGCAAGCACACCTCATGCACACATGACCGCCATCACCAGCTCGGGCCGCAAGTTGCCAAAGTCGGCAGCCATGTGTCCGTGAGGAGCGCTACCTTGTGTGTATGAATGGTGTGTGTTTCTCTTGTGGTGATGCAGGCTGTGATTGACAGCTTTGTGTAAGTGTCTTTTAATTGTGCCTGTCTGCAACTTAATGCCTCTTCTCTATGGTAAGTAGCCATCTATCTTCCCTATTCCTACCTGAAGTTTGCATTGTTTGACTTGTGGAACATTGCAAGAGAGTGGTCTTTCAAAGAGACTCACAAAATCACTCAAACAAGGGGTCCAAGTCCAATGGAACATATTGTTAGACAAGCTGGTTTCAGTATGTGATACTTTGATCAACAATGAGGACTAGATGCCACAAAAAGAGTTAAGTAGACTTCAGAATATAGATGAGCATGCGCTAAATGAGCTTATCTTATTCCTCAAGCCATTCAAGGAAGCTAGTAGAGATCTAGAATGAGGCAACTATCCAGCTCTACATTTGGTATTTTTCTGGCAATGTAAACTTCTGGATGAGCACTTGAGCCCTAATGAATTAGATAGTGATGCCATGGCAATACTTAAATTAAGATGCAACAGTTACATGGATTGAAGGAATGACAAGATTAAACTGCACTTGTACCATAAGAATGCAATATTTTTGTGCCCCTTACATCATTTTGTTTTGATGCTTAGCACTGAAGACAAAGATAATGTTTTCTGAGTGGTGGGTAAATGTTTCAGGTGATTGGACAACTATATATGCCTACAATTCTATGCTGTTGGAACATGATTACAAGTGAATGTTGCTACAAACTGCAATCTCCGCTCTATCTAGTTACTCATGGTTCGTATGAAAATATGTCAGGCCCATCAAAACTGCCGCATTCATTGAAGTTCCAGAGGTATGTAAGAAGCCTGGACAATGCAGGCTATTGCCGTACTTCTCAGTCACAGCTATCGAGAAAGATGCAGAGACAGTAGAAAGAACACAAAAACACAGTACCTTCCCAGGCACATGTAGCTAAGAAGCCTCAAGTGGATCTGCTGAGAGCAGCTTCTGTGCTGCTGGTTTGTTTCTAATGAAGTGTCACAGTCAACTGGACCCTGAGCTTGTGGATGACATTTTATTGGTTCAAAGTTGCTATTATCTATTAAATACTTGTGATGTATATTATTTCATTTTGATACTATTCAGATATGTAATATCATGACATAATGTTTTTTAAATTTAATCATTATTTCCAACTGTCTCCTAAATATGTGTAGTTGGCGGACCATCATCTCTCAGCAATTTCTTAAAGTTGTGATAACCACGCATACAGCATTGTTGCATTATTCGTAATGATGCTGGGTTGGCTTTTAAGCCATGCAGCTAGGAACAAGCAATTTAAAGCAATCTCTCTGGTTGTGCAAGGTAGAATGCTATGTAAAATATTAATGGAATGAGACTTCCAGTACATACAAATAAGTCAATTCCTTCAGTTTGTGTATTCTTTTTGTAGTGGTAACGTGTGTTTATAAGCTAGTAGTGGGTTGTGTAGCATATTGTTGATTTCTGTAATTTTTTGAAGACCACTGTAAATTTATTTTAATATTTAGCCACCATTCAGAGAAACCATCTTGTCCTTGTATCCTGTTTTCTTGTACTGTCGTTACAGATTCGGTAACTTGTTGTAAGTGTTTGTTTGTCAACATAATTGTCAGACTCTCTCTGCACACACACACACACACACGCACACACGCACGCACGACGTGCTTGTCCGCCTGTCCCCAAACCCGCACGCAACCCAGCACATGTGGTACATGTGCACCCCCACCTTTACGTGCACATGCACACAAACATGTGTGTGTGTGTGTGTGTGTGTGTGTGTGTGTGAGAGAGAGAGAGAGAGAGAGAGAGAGAGAGAGAGAGAGAGTATATCAGTAGACTCTGAGCACCTGTTCATCTTCAATATTATGAAACACATTTCTTCAACTGTACCGTCTTTGATTTACATATTTTTGGAGGAGAAAGTACAGACCAAAAGAAGAAAAAATGCCTAGTAGCTATGGGCTCTAAAACCTACACCTTAAGAGCAACAGGCATTTGTTCACCTTCACTACTGTGAAATGCGTCTCTTCTACTGGACAAGATCCCATAGCTCTTAACATATGTATTTTAGAGCCTTTATTTGCTGGATTTTTTTGTATCACCATCATGGAATCACCCTATACATTACCGTTACACCAGACAAGTCATTTGGCCACATATGTGAAACCAAACAGGTTGCTGTAGATGTATATATACACTCCTGGAAATTGAAATAAGAACACCGTGAATTCATTGTCCCAGGAAGGGGAAACTTTATTGACACATTCCTGGGGTCAGATACATCACATGATCACACTGACAGAACCACAGGCACATAGACACAGGCAACAGAGCATGCACAATGTCGGCACTAGTACAGTGTATATCCACCTTTCGCAGCAATGCAGGCTGCTATTCTCCCATGGAGACGATCGTAGAGATGCTGGATGTAGTCCTGTGGAACGGCTTGCCATGCCATTTCCACCTGGCGCCTCAGTTGGACCAGCGTTCGTGCTGGACGTGCAGACCGCGTGAGACGACGCTTCATCCAGTCCCAAACATGCTCAATGGGGGGACAGATCCGGAGATCTTGCTGGCCAGGGTAGTTGACTTACACCTTCTAGAGCACGTTGGGTGGCACGGGATACATGCGGACGTGCATTGTCCTGTTGGAACAGCAAGTTCCCTTGCCGGTCTAGGAATGGTAGAACGATGGGTTCGATGACGGTTTGGATGTACCGTGCACTATTCAGTGTCCCCTCGACGATCACCAGTGGTGTACGGCCAGTGTAGGAGATCGCTCCCCACACCATGATGCCGGGTGTTGGCCCTGTGTGCCTCGGTCGTATGCAGTCCTGATTGTGGCGCTCACCTGCACGGCGCCAAACACGCATACGACCATCATTGGCACCAAGGCAGAAGCGACTCTCATCGCTGAAGACGACACGTCTCCATTCGTCCCTCCATTCACGCCTGTCGCGACACCACTGGAGGCGGGCTGCACGATGTTGGGGCGTGAGCGGAAGACGGCCTAACGGTGTGCGGGACCGTAGCCCAGCTTCATGGAGTCGGTTGCGAATGGTCCTCACCGATACCCCAGGAGCAACAGTGTCCCTAATTTGCTGGGAAGTGGCGGTGCGGTCCCCTACGGCACTGCGTAGGATCCTACGGTCTTGGCGTGCATCCGTGCGTCGCTGCAGTCCGGTCCCAGGTCGACAGGCACGTGCACCTTCCGCCGACCACTGGCGACAACATCGATGTACTGTGGAGACCTCACGCCCCACGTGTTGAGCAATTCGGCGGTACGTCCACCCGGCCTCCCGCACGCCCACTATATGCCCTCGCTCAAAGTCCGTCAACTGCACATACGGTTCACGTCCACGCTGTCGCGGCATGCTACCAGTGTTAAAGACTGCGATGGAGCTCCGTATGCCACGGCAAACTGGCTGACACTGACGGCGGCGGTGCACAAATGCTGCGCAGCTAGCGCCATTCGACGGCCAACACCGCGGTTCCTGGTGTGTCCGCTGTGCTGTGCGTGTGATCATTGCTTGTACAGCCCTCTCGCAGTGTCCGGAGCAAGTATGGTGGGTCTGACACACCAGTGTCAATGTGTTCTTTTTTCCATTTCCAGGAGTGTATGTGTGTGTGTGTGTGTGTGTGTGTGTGTGTGTGTGTGTGTGTGTGTGTGTCTACAGTATTAGCAAACAACCAGCAAGCTGCCCTGCATTTGCATGGGTGGCACTAAATATTGATGGCCAGACAATTTGGCTGGCGTAGCGATGGTAAAGTATATACACAAATCTTCTTTGTGAATTAGTCTGTAGCTGAAAAAATATCACAGCCCCTACAGTAGTTCCTGAGATTAGCTTTCACATACAGACAGAAAACTGCAGTGTGGGATCCTAAGTTATAATATGTAGAATAATTGTCATGTTTTGTGTGTGTAGTAGTAATGCCAAGAGTCTTTGGTTATACCCACAAAACTCTTGTATGTCACTCTTTTCCATGCTGGTATAGTACACTTATACCTGGCAACAGACTCAAGTGATGTGTTGTCAGTTACATGGGCAGCAGCAGAGACTGGCACGATGAGTATCCAAGTATACAGAGATGGTAAGTTCAGAGATGATATCATAGGACCTGCTGGTGAGTTTAAAGCAAGTTTACAGAGTTCATTTGTTATCTCTAAGAACTACTTAGGACCTGTGTCATTTGCAAATCAGGCTTTGAACATTTTGTGATTAGTCAAGCGTGAGAGTCTTCAACCATGTATCAATTGCAGCAACTGCTAACACAAACCTAGCAGGGTTGTCAAGAGCAAATGGCAGCAACATTACAGGCCATGAAAGCATTAGCAAATGTTACAGTTACATCTTTTGTGCCATCCTTGTTTGTGGTGTGCCATGTACGGTATTTTTATCAATGCATTTTTATCTAGATTGGCAACAGCCGAACCAGGTTGGCAAGACTTCCTCGTCCCAATGTAGGGGAACATCTCTGATTCAAACTGATTTATCTGCATGAATGAGTGAGCTTTGGGAAAGAGAAAGAAGTTGGTAGCAGCGTATGTAACAGTTTTTTTGACAACACGGAGGACTGTACACTGGTTGTCACAAGTGGGGCGCAGGTTTGGAGTACCACTGTCTGTTTACTAAGGGCTGGTCAGATCAGTCAGTGGCTCGCATGGGGGACACAGTGGCTTATAGTAGACAGCCTGCATATAAAGTGTCTCTGGAAGACACATGCCTGAATTGAAATTCAGCTGTTGTGTTGATTCAATATTTGCTACAGGTGTAGGAGCCAAGAGTATATTGTATTTCTGTGGACTGACATGGACTAATGCCAGATTCTAATGGACCTGTTAATGATGAAGCAGTGGCCAGGACATGCCAAGCCATTTATAAAGAGAAGTTATGTTCCAGCTCGGATTGTGTACTACTCAGTAACCATTAACATATAGTGCTATAATTTCTCTTCTAAAGTGTGAAACTTTTAATTGGATACTGACTTGTTCTATGTTTATGTAGGCCTCATAAGTCAGGTTAAGAGAGGAACTTATTTACTAAATGTGTTAAGTAAACACCACTGAAATTTACTGTAAGATAAAAGTTATGGTTGCTTTAGTAAATTGTGAAGTTTATTGATTTAATGAAAATGTGGTTGGTTCCTTTCTAAGGCTTGTTTCAGAATTACAGTATTGTTCTCAAAAAACTTGCTTCTGAAAATAGTTATTGTTTCAATGTTTAATAGTGTTACAAATAATTGCAGACAAATCTAAAGAGAAACTTTTGTGCGGTCGTCAGCGATAGTGGATCGGTTGAGTTGGATGTTCAGTGAGCAAGAGAGGATGGAAGGAGATGATAATCAAGGGCAAGGAGTCAGCACAAATCAGCCAGTGACTTCCATACGGCTCAGATATCTCAACTTTTCCATAATATATCTGAATTCCAGGAAAGCAATGAGTACAATAGGGAGATCACAGGAAGACTCTAGAAAGGGGCATCTGTTCAACCACATGTTTCAAAGGACAGGGTACTTGCTGTAAGGCCTGGGGGAATGGGGAGCTTAAGACTGTAGTACCCAGAGAATTGGTTCCTATCTTTTTTAAGTATTTTCATGAGTCTCTTGGATGGATTTGGGGGGGGGGGGGGTAGGCATTTACAGGGTTTTGAAAAACCAGAGTAAAAATTAGATGGCAACTTATTTGATCACAGATGAATAGCAAAATAAGTAAAAGAGTAGCAAGTTGCCAAGTATGTCCCCTTAGCAAGCCAAGTCAGCAAAACAGGGTCTTGTGTCTAAGACCATTGAAAGGCTGTTGCAAAAAGTGTATGTTGACTTCGTAGGGCCATTGCCTAGATCTAAGATGGGAAATAAAGTCATTCTGGTGTGTTTATATGCATTCAGTAGTTTTATTTCATTGTTGCCCACTCTTAAGACAACCACACAGGTGGCAATCAAAAAGTTAGAGAATATTTTTTGAACCTTTGCACTCTCACGTGTGTATGCCATCTTTACAAAAGTACCCATATTAAGAGGTACTAAAAATTCTAATAACAATTTTGACTTTTGGTTATAAACATCCCAAACTGATTCCACTCTTCATTAAAAATACAGTGTTACCTTTTGAATTGAGTTTTTAATAAAACACAATCTACATTATAACAATGAAAATAATCAGTTATTGATAATGTAAACGGACAGATAAAAACTCTACTAACCAAGCAGCGGCAAAGGAACACACACAAAAAAGGATTTAACATTTACAAGCTTTTGGAACTATTGGCTCCTTCTTCTGGCAGAAGAGTTGAAAGGGAAGGAAGAGGGGTGAAGGAAAAGGATAAGGATGATGATGATGATGATGATGATGGTTTGTGGGGCGCTCAACATCATGTTCATCAGCAACCGTACAAGTTCCAAATCTTTCTATTTCCAGTCTCGGCACTTCCCGAATGATGAGATGATGAGGACAACACAAACACCGAGTCCCCGGGTGCAGAAAATTCCCAACCTGGGCAGGAATTGAACCCAGGGCCCTGTGAAGGAAAAGGCCCTGAGAGGTTTACGAAAAGAGGTACAGTTCAGAAAAGCCACCCAGAACCAGGGGTCAGGGGAGACTTATCAGACAGGATGAGAAGGAAAGACCACCTGGTAAGTCTTCCCTCACCGAGGGTTCTGGGTGACTTTTCTGAATTGTACCCCTTTCTCTAAACCACTCCAGTCCTTTTCCTTCGCCCCTCTTCCTTCCCCATCAACTCTTCTGCCAGAAGAAGGAGCCAATGGCTCCGAAAGCTTTTCAACCTTAAATCCTTTTGTGTGTGTGTTCCCTGTCGCTGCTTGGGAAGTAGATTTTTTATCTGTCCATTTACATTACATTCTACATTATGATTTAGATTGATTGTGAAGTCCACATCTGACCCACATTCATTTCATTCCATTATGTGTATTTGGTTTTTAATGAGTTAACTGGTACAAACCTTTTATAGCACAATAATTTTCGTCACTAACAGCATGTAATGAAAAAAACTGTTCCATAGTTTTAAATTGTATCTTATCTATACTAGTATAGTAGCTGATTCCATTCACATAGCTACCTGTAGGTTTTTGCGGCGTAATATTAAACACTCCTTACTTCTTTAGTTATTTGAAACTATCTTCTGTTTGCATTTTTGCCAACAGTAATAATGACATGAAAGCAGCTATGGCACAGAGTGTTTATTACCAGTGATCAAGTGTTTCAGTAAACCATTCTGACTCCTTACATCTATTCATATTTCTGGTACATGTGACGTGTTTTTATGGAAAAAATTACTTTTTCTCTAAATAGTACACCAAGCCCTATTTTGCATGTATTTGCAGTTGCTACTTGTTGGTGTTTAGGTGGATGAAAGCCAGTAAATGGCTAGAAAACTTTGTTTTCATTTTGTAATTAAATGGAAAGATTTTTCCAAAATTTATATGCTGATTCAAGAAGGTCCAAAACAATAATTACACAATGGAAGTAAATTTAAACAAATTATATCTCTAAAACAGTCTTTACATACCTTGTGCAGCACATGTACTCTGTATGTACCTTTGCCTGGTTCACCATCATGCACAATATTTGCCACCAGATCATATATCGTGTTGTTATATCTCTCCTTGACTTCAGGAGTAAGAATATCTCCAAAATCAACATTCCTGGAAACACGCCATTTCAATAATCGTAAAAAATATGTATGTATAGTGCACCAACAATCACATCACATAAAACAAAGGAGAAATGTTTCAACAAATTACAATTATTTTACTTTGAAATATGTAATTAAGATAAAATATCTTGACCTCCAGCACAGTATTCCTTGTGATAATTATTTGTCACAAGTTAAAACCACATATTCCCCACTGGATTCAGACACAGACACCTGCATTTTGCTGAGGCTAGGAATTTCATGCAAATCTCATTAGTTGAAACTGGCATTAGTTCCTTTTCACAAGGAACACTCAAACAGAAAAGCACAACCCATAAAAGAAGGGTTTCCAAGTTTAAGTTCTGCTTGCAGTAGTACAGAACATGCTTTTAACTTATTACAACATAAATACAAAAATGTAGAAATATGTCAACATTGTGTAGTCAGGATATGGAAGCACTTGCTTGAGTGCTAACATTGGAAAATGTAATACTTGCAATTGTTAAAGTATACAGGTCTCCACTGAGTTATTTGGGAAATTTTCACGAAAAATTTTAAAAGAAAGATAGGATTGCTAATTTGTGGTGATTCTGATGTAAATTTCTTCATAGAATCTAACAGAAAAAGTTATCTACAAGTGCTGGCCACTTATAATGCAGCATCAGTCATAAATTTTCCAATCTAAGTTCCTCGAGATAGTAGTAGCCCTATAAATAATGTATTTGTACAGAAAGAAGAAGTTAAAGAAGCAAATGCCTATTCCGTGGTAAATGGATTGTCAGTTCACAAAGCCCACTTAGTCATAATACAAAACTTTGTTCCATGGGAAGTTCAGAAACATTCAAAGAAAACAGTAAGGCTAACTAATGACAAAACTACTGAAGATTTTAAAGAAAGCTTTAAAATTGTTTACTGGGGTGAAGTTTACAATTAACCTAATGCTAGCTCTAATTTCAACATATTGCTTAATGAGTCTGAATCCATTTTTGAAAGCTGGTCTGCTAAAAAGATAATTAAGAGTAATAATGGGAACTCATTAAACATATCTTAGATCACAACAGGTATAACAGTATCTTCACATCTAAAAAGGGACAGCCACAAAAAGTAATTACAGTATGCACGAATACTTTCATACCATAAACAGTATTGAAACATATTAAGAAAATTTGTAAAAAAAGTCCAGGAGTATGCACATATTGTCATAAAGAAGATGGCACTATTTCTGTTGAAGAAATGAGAGAATTGTAAAAGACTATTCATGTGTAGCAACTATTTTTAATGATTACTCTTTTAAAAATTGGTGCAAATAGTTCAGAAGTGAGGGCAAAATCATAGACCAAATGAGTGAAACAAAAGTCATGTAATGAAATAAAAATTCATCATACATCCCCTCATGAAAAAAAGAGAACCATCTTATCTCTTAAAAGTAAAAATTAATATGGAGTGTTAGGATCTCCAATAAGACACTAAGAGGTGGAATTTCGTCATGTCACTTGGGAGTGGACAGGGGGATTATGATCCAGTTAATTAGAGGAAAGAAAAGCATGTCATTTGTGGTAGAGAAAGTTCCCTGAGTAACATTAAAAATATTCCTAATGTGGTATGGAGGCCAGATGTGTTTGTTCATCACATTCTTAAGGAAACCAGTACCTTCTATATCACAAACAAAATATTCAATAATTTGCGCTCTTGGACTATCAAGAATGTGTGAATGTCTACAGATTAATGAAGATACAGGACTCACATTTAGGAGAATGATGGTCCATTACCTCATCTGGCCATCCACAGTTTTCCTCAACCTCTTACAGCAAATGCATGGACATTTCATTTGAAAAAGACAAGAGCAATTCCTTCCCAAATGTTGCAAGTCAAATTTAAATGCTTGGCAAACGACTCTCAGACTACTACTTGACCGTTCCACTCTCAAACAGCATGTGGGGAAGGTTAACACCTAAATCTTTCCGTTCAAACTCTGATTTCTCTTATTCTATTACAACGGTCATCTCTCCTTAAGCAGATGGTAGTCAACCAATTATTTTCCCATGTCTGCTGGCCATCCTATCTAGTAAGGATCCCATACCCCACAGCAGTACACTAGAAGAGGATGGACAAGCATGATGTAGGCATTCCCTTTAATAGTTTTGCTGTATCTTCTAAATACATTGCCAATAAAACAGTCTTTGGTTCACTTTCTACACAAGATTTTATACGTGGTGGTTCCAATTAAAGTTTTCATAACTGTAATTCCTAGGTATTTAGCTGAATCAACAATCATTAAATTTGTGTGAGTCATCTGTAACCAAAATGTAATGAATTCCTTTTGATACTTTTTAGGGTTCCACAGATCAATCGGTAAATACTGAACCATTGTAGGATCACTTTGTTGTCTGTCTGTCTGTCAGGCCATCTGTCAAGGCCTCTTTTTCTCAGGAACATATCAAGTTAAAATTTATGTTGGCAGTGTAAAAAATTTAAGTATCTAATCTAGTGCAATAAAAAGATACTGCCATTTATGACACACATTTTGATACTTGCAAACTCTCTCATCAAAACCTATAGATGAGCTATCTATATACACAATTAAGTTCATACAGAACCCTCAGAGTGCTAGTCCTGTGTCTGGTTTGTTTTAGAATTTAAGCAATGGGAAGTCCTGGTTGGAATATCAACAATTATGCAAAGGATATATTGCTACTCACTGTAAAGAGGATATTATGATTTGTAGACACGCAAAACAAAAAGACTATTTTACACTAAGCTTTTGATCAGAGCTTCCTTCAGAAAAGAAATGAAAACACACACGTACATTCACATAAGCAAGCACACTTCACATTTACATGACCACTATCTCCGGCCACTCTGACCAGACTGCAACTGTTGGGTTCAATGAAAGCATCAAGTGGGAGTGGGGCAGGGAAGGGGAAGGGATAGCAGAGAACGAGTGGGGTTGGGGAAATGGGGGGGGGGGGGGGGGAGGGGGGACAGCAAACCATGAACCGTACTGACTGGCAGAGGGTGCAGGGACTGGAAAGCAGCAGGACAAGTCTGTAGTGGCAGTCTCAGGAGGCTGTGAGGAGGAAGGGTGGAGGGCATGGAACAGAAAAGGAGAGGAGCAGAGAGGGGAAAAGACTGGTAGGTGCTTTGGAGCAGAGCAGCACACAATGAGGGTTAGGGGACATGAATTGGTAGGAGGTTATATCACAGAGGAGGCATAAACAGTTGGGTGGAGGCTCTGGGTACAGTATGTTATCATAAGTTGAAGCCAGGAGGATTTTGGTGGCAAAGAATGTATTGTAAGGATAACTCTAATCTGCAGAGTCCAGAAAATCTGGTGATGGTTGTGAGAATGGAGATGAACCTGGTTGTGAAGCAGCCATTAAAACAAAGTATGTTATGTTCAGCTGCATGTTGTGCCACAGGATGGTCCACTTTGTTGTTGGCCGCAGTCTGGTGGTGAGCAAGATGGGGGACAACTGGTTGGTGGTCATACCAATTTAAAAAGCTGTGCAATGAATGTGGCAGAACTGGTATCTGACATGGCTGCTTTGACAGGTGGCCCAGCCTCTTATGGAGTAAGGATAAGCCTGTGACGGGACTGGAAGTGTTGGGTGGGTGGATTAAGCAGGTCTTGCATATGGGTCCTTCACACAGATATGATCCTTGTGGCAAGGGGCTGGTATGGGGAGTAGGATTGTGGAGGTTGACTGAGCAAAACAGAACACTAGTTGTGGAAGAATGAGTAGGATCTTGGGCAGGATGTCCCTCATTTCAAGGCATGATGATAGATAATCAAAGACGTAAGAAAGGATGTGGTTCAGTCACTCCAATCTGGGGTGGTATTGGGTGATGAAGAGGGTGCTCCTTTGTAGCTGCTTCTTGGCGGTGGTGGGAAGATTGGGGATGTTTGGGATATGGTATGGGAAATCTGTTCGCAGACTACATCTGGGGCATAGTGCGTCTGTGAAGGCCTTTACAGGACCTTTGGTGTATTGGGCAAGGGAGTTCTCAACACTGCAGATACCCCATCCCCATGTGGCAGGCTGCATGGAGGTGGGAGGGGGGGGGGGGGATTTTTTGGTGTGGAAGATGACAACTATTGAAATGCAGGTGCTGTTGGTGATTGGTGGGTTTAATGGGGACAGAGGTGATTGTGGAGCCATCAGAGAGGAGGATGTCAATATGCAGGAAGGTTGTATACTGGGGTGAGGTGGTCCAGGTGAAGTATATGGGAAAGAAGATGTTGAGGTTGTGAACAAATGAGGATAGGGTGTCTTGGCCCTGAGTCCAGATCATGAAGACAACATTAATGAACCTGAACCAGACCAGGAGTTTGACATTTTTGGACGCTAGACAGGTTTCCTCTACATAGTACATAAACAGGTTGACATAGGAATGCAACATACGTGTATGACTTTGCCACGGATTTGTCTGTATACCGACCCTTCAAAGGAGAAGTGTTGCGTGTTAGGATAAAGATAGTAAAGTGAATGAGGGATAAGGTACTGGTTTTGGAGTCTGAAGGACGTTGGGAGAGGCAGTGTTCAAAAGCGATGATGTATAGGGAAGTGATGTCAACAGTGACAAGTAGGGACCCTGGGGGTAAAGGGGTGGGGATGGTGGAGGGTCAGTGAAGGAGGTGGTTGGTATCTTCGAGATGGGAGGCTGGACTTTTTGCAATTGGTTGGAGGCGTTGGTCAATGAGGACTGAAATTATTTCAATGGGGGCACAACATCCAGCCATAACAGGGAGTCCAGGATTGTTGGTCTTGTGAATTATGGGAAGCATGTATGAGGTGGATGTGCACGGTGTCATGGATTCAGGGGAGAGGTTCTGGAAAGGGACTAAGGCTTTAAGCAGGGTTGGAGGTTATGTTGTATTTCTGCAATTGGATCACTCTGGGAGAGTTTGTAGATGGAGGAGTCAGACAACTGGCAGAGGCCTTCTGCCATGCAGTCTCTGTGATTCATAATGACACTGGTGGAATCTTTGTCTGCAGATAGGATGATTAGGGAAAGATCTGTTTTGAGGCTGTGTATGGCTGTCTTTTCTTCTGCTGTAAAGTTGGTGCTCTTATGAAGAGACTTGAGAATGGAGAGAGAGGCCAAGTTGGGGGTAAGAAGGTGTGCTCACTTGTGTGAATGTGTGTGTGTTTTCCTTTCTTTTCTGAAGAAGGCTCTGCTGAAAGAATAGTGTGTACCAGTCTTTACGCTGTGCCTGTCTGCAACTCAGCATTTCATCTTTAAGGTGAGTAGTAAGTTGATATCCCAACATGGATTCCAGCTGTTTGGTTTTGCCTAACAGTTTTCATTCCATTCCACAACCCTGTGAAGTTTTCTGTTGTTACTACTCTCCCCTATTCTCTAAAGCATTACTCTGCTCATTATCTGTTATCTCTCTTCTTTCCCATGTCTTTTTCTTCCCTCCCCCCCCCCCCCCCCCCCCCCCCCCCCCCCCCCAAATTTGCCTTCCAAAACCACACACACACACAATACGCGGGTTATGTGACCATGCAGATTGTTGGTGCATATTCTCAAGCTCCAAATTCTTCCCACCGATAATTAAATTATTCCTATTAATCCTATTTCCTCCCTCATCTTCATGTATCTTCACATGTTATTTTGCACATCTTCTTGTGCCACACGAACTTGTGGAACTCTTAACTAACAGACGGCCCTACATCCCCCTCTCTTCTCTTATCCCAACATGTGAATATTCTCACACCTCATCTGTTCTGTCGTTTTTTTCCACATTTTTATACATTTTTATGTATTTTTTGCACAGATTTTTATGTATTTGTGCATATTTTTATATATTTGTGCATATTTTTATATATTTGTGAATATTTTACATATTTACTGTATTTTTATGTATTTGTGCAAATTTTTACACATTTTTGCATCTTCTTGTATGTCTGTACGTATTTTTGTGTATCTTTTTTGTTATCCCACTCCACTCACAACCATGTAACAATCTTCATCTGCCCATTTTCTATATCATCTCCTGTTTCCCTAACACCATAGCTGCCACAATGGACCCCAGCTCCATCTTTCTGCACCAGTTCAAAAAAGTACCTCTCTTTCTGGCTAAAACCCAGTCTCACGTCCTGTTCCTTAAATGCTGCTTAAACCATGGAATTACTCCCAACAGCCTCACAGTAAAAATTCCTTTCTCTGGATCCCACCTCTCCTTTCACAATGACCTTTACCTTTTCAGATTCTGCAAGTTCACAAACCTGGTACTACGAAAACACATCTATATGGTACAGCCACCCCAAAAAATATGTTTGTTCCTTCTGCAAGATACTGCTATTGTGCAGTCCCTTCTACATACATCACATCTCTGAAACTCAATCCCTTGCTCTTCAGCTCCTGGAAGAGCATTTCAGACACCACCACTATTATCCAACTTGCTGACATCCTATTGCCTCCTTTCACTATTCAACTCCTATCCTACCCACAGTGTCCCTGATTGCCAACCCCTCTTAGCATGCAGACCATGCGTACCTGACCTTTTCAACTTGTCACATCCCTCAAAACACTCTACCAACACACTGCCACCCAAACTCAGAGCTGAAACAATCATGGAACACTGTTGTTAATCTTTCCACCAAAATCTCCAGCCCCCCAAAAGTTTCAAGCCTATCAAAAAACCTCACTCCTTTCAGCCCTACACACAAATTTAACCATGTTGGACTTCTCAAATACCCGCTCCTCTTCTCCTGATCTCTGCAATGGAAACACATCTTTGCCACCAACCCCTCCACCCAAAGCCAAGTTATTCCCAACATTGAACCCTGCCTCTCCCAGTTCACATAAGCATTCAATCAAACTGTGCCCAAGAGCAAAGTGGATCACCCTGTGGCACAACATGCAGCTAGACATAACATGTTTTATTTTAATGGCTGCTTCACAAACCTGGCCATCTGGATCCTCCCCTCCACTACCAGGTTTTCTGAACAGTGCAGATGGGAGTTATCCTTACAACACATTCTCTGCCCCTGAAATTATCTCAGCTTCAACCTATTAAAGCTTACTGTCCCCACACCCCCCACCCCCTCTGCCCTATAATCTCCTTCCACTTCAAGCTGCCTCACCTTCATTATGTGCCGCTCTCCGTCAATGCAATTAGCAGTCTTTTTCCCTCTCTGCTCCCCTCCTTTTCTGCTCCCACATGCCTCCTTTACAGCATCCCAACACACCCTCTGGCAGCATTGTCCTGACACCATCTAGTCCCTGCACACCCTGTCAGACAGCACGGTTCTCTCCCCCCACTCAGCTATCATTCTCCTTTCCCTGCCGCACTTCAGATTGCTGCTTTCATTTAACACAGCATTTGAGACTCTGGCCAGAGCAGCCATAGTGGCCACACATGCATGAGATCTGCCTGCTTGTGTGAATGTGCGTTTGTTTTCCTTTCTGCTCTGAAGAGGGCTTTGGCTAAAAGCTTGGTGTCTGACAATCTTTTCATTGTGCTTGTCAGGAACTCAAAGTGTCATTCTACGATGAGTAGCAAGCTATCCTTTTCATAAGTGCTCCTTTTAGAATTTGTTTTGATCTTCTGATGACTTCACTAGATGGTAAATGACTGCTCATCTACAAACAATCTAAGGAGGTTACTCTACTAAATCATTTATATAGATTAGGAACAGTGGAGAGCCTATAACACTTCCTTGAAGAACACCAGATACCATATCTTTTGTACTTGATGAATTCCCATCAATTACTATGAAATGTGACCTTTCTGACTGGAAATCATAAATCCAGTTGCAAAAATGAGGCAATACTACATAGGCATTCAATTTGATTAGAAGCTGATTGTGAGGAACAGTGTCAAAATCATCCTGAAAATCTACAAATATGTAATTAACTTGAGATCCCAGTTGTTGAGAATGAAACAGCAAAAAATTACAACTATCAACAGATGGAATTCATTGTTCCCTACATCAAGAAGCACTTTGTGCTAAATTTGCAGGCATGCAGCATGTGGGGAAATTGATGGTACGAATATCAAAATTTCCATAATTAGTTCATGGTCAGTTGCAACAGTTTTCAACAGAACTGACTGAAGAGTACGGCAACTTATACATTACTGGACAGGACACTGGTTAAGTCAAGAGGCATGATGGAATGATTTTTTGATTTAAAACTTGCTATTGTTGAATTTATGAAGGAAAAAGGAGTGAAGGAATGAGAACTGAAACATCCAAAACAGATTGCAGATTTCATATTTTAAGTGGCCTTGACTGCACACTGTCCACAATAAGCCATTGCAAGGTGAGAAACAACTTCTTTCTGATTTGATGGGCATGCCTCTAAAAAGAAAAGTACATTACACAAGGGATACACACTGACAAACTCAGTCCAACTCCCTACGCACACTGTCATTAAGGAAAATGTGAAGTTTGAAGAATTCACTGTGGTCTTGAAAGAAATACACTGATAGTTTCCTAAACGTTTTGAGGACAATGTCAATTTTACATCAGTTTCTGAGCTGTTTTTGAGACAATTTGCCATTTCATTTGAAAGCTCCACTGTGCAAGAGCAGATGTAACTGACTGACCCGCAAGATAATTCCTGTTTTAATGACAAATCCTTTTATGTTAAAACTGCCAGGACATCAGCGTTGTTTTTCTTAGGTAGAGTTTCAACATCTCTGCAATGAGGTTGCAAAATGGCTACAACATTTTGATCAACAAATTTGTGTGAAAGACTTTTTTTATTATGTTACTAAATAAGTCACGATTATGTGGCAACCTGAGTGTAAAAATCTATGAAATTGTCTGTGCCTGTCTATATGCCAACATTTTGTACCAGATAAAACTTCTATTAGGTTTTCAGCATGCTGCAAACAGTTTAATAATACTGAAAATTAGTTTTGTTTGCAATCCATGTAGTTACAGAAAACAAAATATAAAAGTAACAATATTATAAAAAGGATAGTTCTACTCCCCATACAGTTGGGATACTGAGTTGCACATAGACACAGCAAAATGATGGTCAGAAAGTGAGCTTTCAGCCAACAAGGCCTTCGTCAGAGATAGACAAAAAAAACACCCCCCCCCTCCCCCCCCCCCCCCCCCACACACACACACACCTATACCTATGAGTGCAGTCTCTGGTTGCTGAGACCTTATTGGCCGAAAGTTGGCATTTTGACAGTCTTTTTGTTGTGCCTATCTGCAACTCAGCATCTTACTGTTCATAATATTGTTGCCTTCCATCCTGGATTTTCCATTGTTGAAATGCAAAACTAAGTCGTACAAAGTGTGACTGCACTGTCATTTATATGTGGTGCATTTACAGCTTCCCACTCTTCCTCCTCCTCGCATTCAGATGGCATGACATGGCAGTGGGGCAAATTTGAAGCAAGGCTCATCGTTATGGCACTCGTGCCAGGGCAAAGCTCGTCAGCCGAATTCTTCCCCACCCCTATTCTATACAGTATCTGTCTCTCTGTACATATCCTTCTTCAGTGCTGCTACTCTCTCTTAGACTGGCTGCTGCAGAGGGGTAGGAAGGGCAGATACATCACACAGCGCTTAAAGTCACACTGCAAGGGTATCCCCTGTATCCAAAGTTGTAGCACACTGTTGTCTCATTCAAAACTTGCTAAATGTTTTGTAAGCAACATATCTTATTTTGCTAATAGCTCCATGAATACTTTGAAATATAACAATTTTATGAAAAATTTAGGTATTTTTTGGGATTCAGAAAAGTAGCAATAGGCGATTTAAGTTTTGGTCTCGTAAGATAACTTTTGATTTCCTTTGGTATTTTATACGCTTCCCTTAATTTTCATAGATGTACCAATGTCACCTCGTGTGTACAACAGGACTCAGAAGAACTCATCCATCGATAATTTCTCAGTATTAGCAATATGCAACAATCGACCAAATGGTCAAGGATAACATCTAACAGAATCCTAAGCACAATCAACAACCAAAGTTACAAATTCAGTGCCACAGCATACGGGTAAGAAATATCTCCCCCCCCCCCCCCAAATCTCTCTCTCTCTCTCTCTCTCTCTCTCTCTCTCTCTCTCTCTCTCTCTCTCTCTCTCTTTCTTTCAGGTGGACATGCAGGCAAAAGAGGGAAGAGAGAGAGAGAGAGAGAGAGAGAGAGAGAGAGAGACTGGAACTAAAGCACTGTAGAGAGCTATCTGGTAAAAACAGCAATAAACAGAAGAACTTACTTGACTGGAAAATTCACAATGGTTGGATTTTTTTCAACGAAGAATGTGTTTTTCGTAAACCTCTGAAAAGTAAAGTCACAATTATGAAACAGTTTATTATGATAATTTAATACATTTTTAACACACTGCTATTAAATTTACAAAACAAATTATTCCTACATTCTGTTATGACAATGATAAATAAAGATCAGATAATGTACACACATTTAGTATAGTGCAGAGTCAAAACAGTTACTTGAATAATGCCAACTCATTACATGAATTACTAAAGCAAAATGGCAGATTTTTTTTAAACCAGCTGGCAAAAAATACTGTGTCTTGATACAGAGGCAAAATAGGAAAGGAGAGAAAAAAGAAATTTGTGTGAGCAGAATAGATCTTTCATTACACAGTGCAGTATTCATTGTGTTTAAATTATTGACATATTAGAACTCTATGCTGGACTGCACCTTCTTCTCTAACCTTTGCCAACTGAGCTATCTATGCCCCCTTTCAAGGCCCACTTCAATCTCTCACTTTGTAAATTCTTCTAATGCTTTCCTGCAAGCCTTGCTGCATTAATGCTCCTCAAAGAAAGGATTACCCCTCAGGCTGTGTGTTATTTCCAGAATGAATCCTTTACTTTGCCTTAGTATGTGCTGAAATCAGACTTCCTGACAGATTTCAACTGCGTACAAAACCCTGACTCATAACCAGACCTTTTCTTTTCTCAGACTTTTCCTTCCATCTCCTCAAATTAATAATATGCTGTGAAATAAAAATTTTGTTCAAATTATAACATCTCCTTTTCTCCTTGGGCCTGGGTGAAAATGGGAATGTGTATTTTAGGCTATGCTTGCAGGAGACAACTAAACAATTCAGAAAGGGAGTTCTTTATTGAAGAATGGTATAAATATATCCGTTTCCCCAACTGATATAGTACAACACTTTTAGAAATTTATTGGTAACTGAGCGATACTGTATTTAACTGAATATAAGATGACCATGATCATACAGGTAAGATGACCCCCCCCCCTCCAAAAGAGGCTCCTTGCAAAAAAATTATTTCTAAGATATTCTGACTAATAAAAATTACAAACTGTTTTATTGAAATAAAGTCTCTGCCAAAAAGTTAATATTATACCTGCTCTAAACTTATGCCATTCATTGACTGTCTACATGTTGATAACACTAGGAGAATTAAATTAAACAAAAAAAAAAAGATTTACATAATTTCCAACATTATATCTATTCTAAACTTATGCCATTTATTGATTTTCTACATTTTTATAACATTAGGAGAATTAAATTAAACAAAAAAAGTTTTACATAATTTCTGGACCGTTTTCTTTTCTACCTATTTTGCTTACTAGCCCTGTTATCTGGAGTATCACTATTTTTAATATCGTCATCCTAATAGCATAGCTGTGAAATTTATACCTTCATTATCACAAATATCTGGCTTTTCTTCCAAATATGTTGCTATTTCTGAGGTCTTTACAGTGGGACCTACAACGCAGCTGTTCCTTTCTGAATATATATCGAATTTTGCTTACATAGTGGTGTGAGAATGTTACAATGTCCCTTGCTGCCACAAATATTGCCTGCACGCTGCTCTCTCATGGGCTGTGTAAAACCAGCTGACACACCCCTTTCATTCACGTCATATGTCACAGTGAATATTAACAACACTGCAGCAAGAACACGTTAAATATGCCACAGGTCCCTATCTAGACTTTCGCTGTCTCCCGCAGAAATGATTGCTATTGTTGAGTATTTGTCCAGTTTTAAAGTCAGTTCGATTCAGACTACAAATGGATTCAGCCAAACCCATGATGGATCTTGCCACTGTAATTTACTGTCAGGGTAACAATTACAACATTCAATATGATGAATTTCCTTTGTTAGATATTTCTTTCTGGATTAATTTTATTCCTTGTTTCAGCTGAATGTCACCATCATGTCTTACAGCTGATTAAAAACTGATAATATTTTTAGGGTATTCTAATATGTGAACAGGAATCGAATTTCTCATTTGCATTCCACTTAGTAAATCATCACAACCAAATAAAATATTGGTTTGGGTTCTGAATTAACTAATGTTTTTTAAGGACAATATTTCTGTTTTTGAATGTTACCTTTACTTAAAAAGCAGTATTAATTTTTGTATACAGTATCCATACACGTATGAGAACTTTTATTGCAAACCTGTTCAGATGCAATGAAAGTTTGTAGAATGATAGAATTTAATGCTATTTCTTCTTGTGTTTCACAAAATTATCAAATTTTAATCAGAGCAATAGACTGTTTGGTTATACAAAGTAGTTCATAGTTTCTCATGTATCTCTTGCAGCACTGCACAGGTCAATTTCACGTGATTGTAGAAGCAACTTAAATACTATAACAAGCGCTTCGGCAAATGGGGAAATCTCAAACCTGCTGGAACGCAAGTATCACTTGCCAAGCCCTTCTGAACTCTTCAAAATAAATCTGCATGTAACCTCAATAGCCAAACCTTCATCTCTAAATGTAAGACTACACCTATAAATGTAAGACTACCCATATATACTCTATGAAACAACATAAAAAAATGTTGACCTCGGGAGCAATAGTTTAATCTGTGAATAAAAGACGACCCCATATTTTTGGAATGATGAATTTTAGAAAAAAAACCTCATCTTATACTCAGGTAAATATGGCAGATGTTGTAAATGATCAAAGTTTAGCAGGATGCAAGGTGCCAGCCTGTCACATGTTATTCAATCCCATCCTGGCACATGAGGGCTGCATTTGGCCGCCAGGAGGCAGCACTTTTAGACAGTGCTGACAGCTGTGCATCAAGAGTGGTGTGCCACATATAATTGTATTTAAAGCTGAAGCAGAGTGGCTTCTGTCTCTTTCTATAATAGATCACTGTACATCAAAGTGGTTCCAACCAAGCCATGTATTGAACATGTTCATGGTTTCAGAATTAAAGAGATTTCATTTTTATTGGCATTCTCAGTTAAGTGTGTTACTTCAAAAATGGCAATGAATAAGGTTAATTCCTCACATGTTTGGTGCAACTACATGGCGATGTCAACAAGTGCATTCTTGGAGGCCACTCTGCAGAGTTTTTCTACAGCAACAATTGGCAAACCAGCAGTGCTTAGAAATGCAGTAACAGGAACATGCTTCCAAGTTAGACAAAGTGTTCACGGGTCTGTTAACGATACCTCAAACTTTGCCATCCTATCCAACTCTGTTCCCCACCTACAATGATGTGGTCAAAGACTGGGACTCATAAGAAATATGCCTATGATGACACCACACAGCCTTCAAAGTAATGAACACTGAGTTCATTAAAGCTCTTTTTCAGTCGTGGATCTCTTCCCCCCTTCCTCACTGTAAAAGTATCACTTGTTAGGGAAGTTAACACCCTTCATGGTCCTCCATCTCTGTCATTTGACGCACTGTGTTGTTTGCTGAATTTCTACCACAAGAATACTCACTTGATCTCCACAAGAAAGGAGTTTTATCAGTGCAGAAAGCCATTCCATCAGTCCTATTGTACTCGAGCTGCGGAACTGCAAGAGTTAAGTCGCAACCATTTTGTTACTGCTAAATCTCGGTTGGAGACACTATCATATGGGCAGCTCCTGAAGAGGAAGTTAGCCAAAGGGAGAGGCTGTTTGAAGATCCCTCTTTAGAAGAAGTACTTGAGATAGCGTAAACATTTGATATTTCTCATCATTGGCTGTCAATTAGATTCTTGGACTGCCACTGCCACTGTCAACTCAGACAGCAACAGGCACACATTCTAGTAAGCCTTCAGTGGGGGAGGACATGGTAGTGTAGCACAGCTGGCTGCTGCACCCCACACAAACAAGGCCATCATGGAAAAATTTCTACACGCCCCTGCCCTCCTGACCTGTTTGTTTTATTCAACACAACCAGCCAACTTATCTGCAACATCATGGGTTGTGTCTTCTATGTCATAAGGTAGGTCACACTGCAACTGTGCGCAACACTCAGTCAGCTTCCACTGTGCCACCCCCATCTCAACCCATGGACATTAATGTTGTTATTCATGCTCGTGCAGATATTGCAACTGTTTCTAACAAACTGTTCACCAATGAGAATATTAACAGTACTCCTCTACACCTCCAAGTGGACTAGGGCATAGCAGCTTCATTCCTGCATTCTAATACTTGTGTATCAACTTCATTCTCCCAGTCGATGGCTACTACAAGCCGTCTTGTCAGTTATAATACACAGCAGATTCCTATTCTTTGCCAGCTTCAGTAGAAATAACATTTACAGCAGTGGTTCAGACAGTAATATTTCTGGTAGTCCATTTACACAAGATTTGTTTGGTTTGGACAGTTTCTGCAATTCAGTTCATTTAGTGTTGGATCTTGTGCCATCAAGAGCTGAATGATTTGTGAAAGGAAAATCTTTCTGTTGTCAGGACTCAGCAAGGCTACTGATTATGTAGTGCACATCACTCTCAAATCTACAGCACAACCCTGTTTTTTCCACACCAGTCCCCTACCACTAACACTTCGTGCTCAAGTGAAGAAAGACAGATTGGCAGCTTTAGGCACTATGGAACCCATTTCGACCAATAAACTGGCTACACCATTAGTTATTAGTAAGAAGCTGATGGTCAAACTCCGTGTTTGTGGTGAATTTGAGGTCACGGTTAGTTCACCATCCATGGTTGATACATACTCCACTTCTCGCTTAGACAAACTTGTGATGAAACTGGTGGATGGACAATAGTTTTCTAGACTAGGTTTGTTGGAAGCTGCAACTTGATGAAGAATCACTTCAGCTTCTTATTTTCAACATGTCGTATTGCCTCTAGAGGTAGAACTGACTGATTTTCAGCATTGCAAGCATGCCAACCAGTTTTCAATGTTACGAGGGCCGTTCAGAAAGTAACCTCCGGTTGATTTAAAAAAAATACACCAAGTTAAATAAAAATATTTTAATATATACATCTTACAACTACATCTTTGCACTATTTTTCTACATAGTCTCCATAGCGATTGAGGCACTTATCGTATCTCTTCACAAGCTTTGAAATTCCTTCTGCATAAAAATCACCCGCTTGTGCCTGGAGCCAGCCTGTGACCGCATCTTTGAGCTCTTCGTCGTCATCAAACCGCTGTGACCCGAGCCATTTCTTCAAATGCATGAAGAGGTGATAATCACTTGGCGCCAGGTCTGGGCTGTAAGGTGGATGGTTGATAACGTCCCACTTGAAGGACTCAAGAAGGGCCGTTGTTCTGCGAGCAGAGTGAGGACGGGCGTTATCGTGCAAAAAAACGATACCGGAAGTCAGCATACCACGGCGTTTGTTCTGTATAGCCCGTCGTAACTTTTTTATTGTTTCACAGTACACGTCTTGATTAATGGTCGTACCACGTTCCATGAATTCAACCAACAACACCCCTTTGGCATCCCAAAACACCGTTGCCATCAGTTTTCTGGCAGAAAAATCTTGCGAGCCTTTTCTTGGTTTGGTAGGCGAATTTGAATGTGCCCACATCTTTGATTGTTCTTTTGTCTCAGGGTTCACATACTTAATCCAGGTTTCGTCACCGGTCACGATTCTGTTTAACAATGGTTCTCCTTCGTCCTCATAACGTGACAGAAAGTCTAATGCAGAGGCCATTCTTTGAGTTTTGTGGTGGTCGGTAAGAATTTTGGGCACCCATCGTGCACAGAACTTACGGTAACCCAATCTTGCTGTCACTATCTCGTACAAGAGAGTCTTAGAAATCTGTGGAAAACCAGTAGACAACTCCGACATTGAGAAACGTCGATTTTCACGAACTTTTGCATCAACTGTCTGAACGAGTTCGTCAGTCACCAATGATGGTCTACCACTCCTCTCTTCATCATGAACGTTTTCTCGTCCACTTTTAAACAAAACGTACCCATTCACGGACAACTCCTTCACTCATAACTCTTGGTCCGTACACGGCACAAAGCTCACGATGAATAGCTGCTGCAGAATATCCTTTGGCTGTAAAAAACCTTATGACAGCACGCACTTCACATTTGGCGGGGTTTTCTATTGCAGCACACATTTCAAACTGCCACAAAAACTAAACTAGCGCAGGTACGACGTTCACTCGACCACGGCTTGATGCCGACTGACCTGTTGAGTGCGTGAACGCACAGATGACGTCGCTACTCCCCCCACAACCTGCACTGTGACCAATCGGAGGTTACTTTCTGAACCGCCCTCGTATTTTGATCAGCTTACTCAATGAATACCTTGTGGTATCAATTACACTGATGACACTTGTTGTGACTCGCCGATCATTCAAAGTGCCGCCGCGCAATCACGCATGTCCTCTACTTGCGGTGCTGTCGGCCAGCCATGCAGCAGCTGCGCCACCTAAGCGGCCAGCCAGCCAGCAGCCGCTAGAGTTGGGCTCAGTGTTCATTCGAATGTTACCCTGTTCACATGTCTTGCTTTGTCAACTTACTCAGTGACCTATATGTGTTGTGTCATTTTGAAATATATGTGTTCAACTTGATGTTATAACAATTGGCGACGAGGTAGTGGATTTTTCCTTTTCATCATTGACCCACAGGTTTCCATGGCTACTGTCGAGCAACTATTGCAAGGTCTCATTGAACAGCAAATGCTTCTCACATCGGCGATTCGCGATTTCGTCACGGCATCAAATGCGAGGCGTTTCTCGTCGTTGTCTATACCTCCTTTTCCTCCTTACGATGAGACGGCAGAAGATTGGTCTGATTACGAAAAACGTCTTCGACAGCACTTCTTGGCATTTCATATCACGGACGGACAAACATGTAAGTCTCCGTTCCTTTCATGGATTTCCCCTCAAATGTATCGGTTGTTGTCGCAATTGGCTCCTTCAAAAGATTCTGCATCTTTGTCCTTTGCTGAAATGTGCTCAGTTCTGTCTGTCTATTTTCAAAAGGAAATGCATGTGGTAGCCTCTCGTGTTGCTTTTTATCGTTTTCAAAAACAACCGCATCAATCCTATCGCGCTTGGGCTGCTGAACTTCACGGTCTCAGTCGAAAGTGTCAATTTGTTACTGACGTTCACAAAGAATCCTATGCTGATTCCATGGTACGGGATGCTATTATCCGGTCGGCGCCCGACAAAGAAGTTCGGCAAAGTGCCCTTCAGTTGGCAAATCTGACTCTAGATGAAGTCCTATCCATCGCGCAGTCTTTTGAAATTTCTCGCGCCGCTGGGGCGCAAATAGAGGCGTGTCGGGGAAACACAACCTCTGTGCGCTGTTGACGACGCGTGTGGTGCGTCCCCACCAGCCAACGTGGCCGCAGTACACTCCCAAGCACAGCCTCGGCCTAACCGTAAACAACCCTTTAAGAAACGGCAGCAAAACCCCCGGCAAATTCCTTCATGTCCGCGGTGTTTTACGAAACATTCACGGGAGGACTGTCCCCAACGTTGGGCCGTGTGTCACAATAGCAAAAAGAAGGGTAATGTGTCTGCCATTTGCAAATACAACCGCATACATGATGTTCACGACTGTGACACTGATTCTGCTTCTGTGATGTCTGTCAATTGCACTTCTTCCCTTTCAGGGAAGATATTCCTCACTGTCCAAATGCTTGGGCGGGATGTTCGCATGCAGGTGGATACCGGTTCTGCTGCCACTATAATTAATTCTCAGACGTATCTTTCGTTGGGCTCTCCACTCCTATCACCTGTCACTCGGCAATTACGGATGTACAATAAACAGAAGATTTCTCTCTTGGGACAATTTAATGTTGAGGTATCTTACAAATCCGTCGTTCACACAGTTCCCATATTTGTGATCAACCAGAGTAACGCAGAGAATCTTTTTGGTTTCGATGCCTTTTGCGTTTTTGGGTTCTCCATAGACGACTCTGTCAATATCGTCTCTGATGCTATTCCTTATGCTCAATTGGATTCCTTGTCGACGACATTTTCGTCCCTTTTTTCTCCTGGGTTAGGCCGTGCAAACGACTTTGAAGCTCATATCACGCTCAAACCCACTGCTCGGCCTAAGTTTTTTCGGGCTCGGCCCATTCCTGTGGCCCTTCGTGATGGGGTAAAACGGGAGCTGGATCGTCTCACTACTTCAGGGGTCTTGCCTCCTGTCACTTCCAGTGAGTGGTCCTCTCCTGTCGTTGTCGTTGCTAAGCCCAATGGTGACACTCGTCTCTGTGGCGATTTTAAAGCCACTGTAAATGCACAATGCCTCATCGACATTTACCCTATGCCCCGACCTGAAGAATTGGTCACTAAACTTGCGGGAGGCCAGTATTTTTCTAAAATTGACCTATCAGAAGCTTATCATCAACTTCCTCTCGACGCTGCTTCCTGGCAGTTTCTGGTCCTTAACATGGCTTTCGGCCTCTATCAATACCAACGATTGCCATTCGGGGTTGCCAACGCCCCTGCTCTCTTTCAGCGATTCTTGGAACAATTATTGCTCCCTGTCCCTGGGTGTATAAAGTACATGGATGACATTGTTGTCACTGGCTCCACCACTGAAGAACATCTTCAGAACCTCCGCACACTTTTTCATGTCTTACAGACTGCCGGTCTTAAGTGTAATCTTCAGAAATCACAATTTTTTCAGGCATCTATCACGTACTTGGGGTTTCAACTTTCTCGGGATGGTATTCGTCTGCTTCAGCAAACTGTCGCTGCGACCGATGCCCTTCCTTGCCCTACATCTGTTAAGGAACTGCAGGCCTTCTTGGGGAAAATAGCTTACTATCACAAGTTCTTACCATCTGCTGCTTCGGTGGCTCAGCCGTTGCATCGCCTGTTGCATAAAAACGTGCCTTTTCACTGGTCCGCGTCATGTGATGCAGCTTTCCAGAAATTGAAGACTATGCTGAAACAGGCCCCGTGCCTGGCTACTTATCGACCTGGCCAACATCTTGTTCTTGTCACGGACGCCTCTCAATATGGGGTTGGTGCAGTCCTTGCCCACCGTTTTTCAGACGGCTCTGAACAACCCATTGCTTATGCCTCCAAAACACTCACGGACGCCCAACAAAAGTATTCTCAAATTGAAAAAGAAGCTTTGGCCATTATTTATGCTCTTCATAAGTTTGGTGTTTTCTCTATGGATCCAAATTTCATCTTGTCACGGATCACAAGCCGCTTGTTTCCTTGTTTCATCCATCATCGTCACTTCCCGACAAGGCTGCACACCGCCTCCAGCTTTGGGCTCTTTACTTGTCTCGTTTCAATTATGAGATTCATTTCCGGCCGACGGCTCAACATGCGAATGCTGATGCAGTGTCTCACCTTCCCATGGGTCCTGATCTGGCATTCGATAAGGACGAACTTGTGTTTCCATCTGGATGTTGCCGAGCAGCGGGTTGTGGGCGGATTCCCCATCACAGGGGACCGGCTGGTGGCGGCTACAGGTTCTGATCCTACCCTCTTCCAGGTTTTACGCTGTGTTCAGAAGGGTTGGCCAGATCGTCCGTCTGCGAAGACTTCTGATCCGTTGCAGAGCTGCTACGCTTTGCGCTGCCGCCTCACGGCTAGGGATGGTGTTATCCTCCTTTCCAATGACAATGCTTCGCCGCGTGTTGTGGTACCTGCGTCTTTGCGTGCTTCGGTCTTGTGCCTCCTTCACCAAGGGCACTGGGGTGCGTCTCGCACAAAATCTCTGGCGCGCCGTCATGTGCACTGGCCTGGTATCGACTCTGAAAGAGCACACATGGTCGTTGCCTGCGGCCCTTATGCATCACAGGCCGCCACCCCGAAGTCATCTTTGTCACCGTGGTCTTCGCCTGAGACGCCCTGGGAGCGCATTCATGCTGACTTCGCAGGACCTTTTTTAGGTACTTATTCACTCCTCGTAATTGACGCCTACTCTAACTTTCCTTTCATTGTCCGTTGCACGTCGCCTACCACCGCGGCAACCACAAGTGCTCTCGCCAACATTTTTTCTTTGGAAGGCCTTCCCTCTACGCTTGTTACTGATAATGGTCCGCAATTTGCCTCTTCTGAATTTGCAGATTTTTGTGCTCGTCACGGCGTTATGCATGTCACTGCCCCTCCTTTCCATCCACAATCAAACGGTGAGGCTGAACGACTGGTCCGCACATTTAAGGCTCAGATGCGGAAACTCCTGACTTGTTCTGCTGCTGAGGATGTGCTTCTCCAGTTTCTGGCTTCTTACTGTTTCACCCCCATGGGCAACCACAGCCCGGCTGAGCTCTTACATGGCCGACAGCCCCGCACGCTACTTCATCTTCTGCGGCCTTCCACCTCACGGCCTCGGGTGCCTTCGCTTGGCCGGTTCACTGCCGATGACCTTGTCTGGGTATGTGGATATGGCAGGCGGCCAAAATGGAGTCCGGGCCGCATCTTACGACACCATGTCCGACGCCTGTATGAAATCCAGACGGACACGGGAGTTGCAGTGCGTTATTCGAACCAGCTTCGGCCTCGTGTGCCGGCAACGCCTGTTCCGAATGCCGCTACACCACCTTCAGCTCTACCGGACGCTCGGGATCTTGGCATCTCTCATTACTCACAATGCAGCCCTCTCACCGTAATCTCGGTGCCAGTACAAGAACGGACACCACCAGGAGACGTGCCCAAGCAGGAACCGGATGACCATCATCTGTCGGAGCCAATCTACTTGCCTCCTTCTCCTACGGATGCTGACACATCGCCCATGTCTCCTGTGATATCAACTGGACTTGCAGCAACGGGCAGATTGGCGCACGGGGCCCTAGCAGATTCGACCCCTATGTCTCCTGTCATCTCGACCTCTTATCATCGAGGACACTTCCATCCATACAGGAAACCTCCTCCTTGAGACTTTACGGCCAGTCACACAATGCCTATGGACGTTAGCAATCTACAGGCCACCTCCATCAAGACCAGTAAAAAAATTTCAAAGGGGGGGGAGTGTTGTGACTTGCCGATCATTCAAAGTGCCGCCACGCAATTACGCGCGTCCTCTACTTGCGGCGCTGTCTGCCAGCCATGCAGCAGCTGCGCCACCTAAGTGGCCAGCCAGCCAGCGGCCGCTAGACTTGGGCTCAGTGTTCATTCGAATGTTACCCTGTTCACATGTCTTGCTTTGTCAACTTACTCAGTGACTTATATGTGTTGTGTCGTTTTGAAACATATGTGTTCAACTTGACGTTATAACAACACTTATGTTACCAGTTCTACCAGCAACAACCACTTTCACAACCTTCCTCTTTTGTTCCAGACATTGTGTGATGCAGGTATTATGTGCAATTTAGGTAAGTCACATTTCTTCCAACACTCTACAGAACACTTGAGACTTGTTATTTCTCATCAATGGGATTCAGCCAACCAAAAGTCACGAAGCAGCTATTGCATCCCTTCCGTGACCTATATGAATTTCAAGGAGCTAAAAGCTTTCTTAGGCAAGGTCACATATTACCATAAGTTCATTCTGCAGGCAGCTATGGTTTCATATCCTCTAATTCAACTGCTTTGGAAAGGTGCAGCATTTGAATGGACACCTCCCTGCACCCACACATTCAAGACATTCAAAGATGGTGTGGATTCTACCCTGTGCTTGACCATCTATCAGCCAGGGTGCAACGGATGTCTTGCAATATGGCGTGTGGGCCTTGTATTCTCAATGTCATGCTGATGGTTCTGTACTGACTTTGTGTCAAAGACAATGCACAGAAGAATTACTCTCAAACAGAGGAGGGTGCTCTTGCTATTATTTATGCTATCAAGAAGTTTCATGTGTTTCTATATCATGTTAAGTTTTATCTGGTGACTGTTCACAAGCTGTTAGTCTCTCTCTTTAGTCTTGCGGCACACTTGCCAAATAAAACAGCATATACATTTCAACGGTAGGCCCTGTACCTTGGTAAGTATAATTATGAGGGCCTCTTCCATGCTATTGCTCAGCATTCAAATACAGGTCTTTCGTTTTTACTGGTGGGATCTGACCCCGTACTTCAATCCAGATGAAGTACTTTGTTTTTACCTAAACGAGAAACTCGACAGCCAGTGGATGGATTCCATATTACCAGTTCTCACATGGCTCAAGCTATTTCCACCAATCCTGTTCTTTTCCAAGTGTGACGATGTATTCGGCAAGCGTTGCCAAAGTGACCTCCAGCTTGTCGGATCCCGTCTGCAATTATTTTCTGTTAAGGCAGAGACCCATGCTCGTTGATGGTGCCATTTTGTTGTCCACAGAAAACTCTATTACCAGGTGGTCATTTTGTCAGCATTTTGACATGACATTTTTCACTTTCTGCAGCAGAATCATTTAGGATACCTTATACACAAAGATGGCTTGCCGCCATGTCTATTGGCCTTGAATTGACCATGAGACTGAAGATTTAATCACTATTTGTTCTAAATACGCTAGTCACAATGCCTCTCCACAGCAATGTTATTCACCGTGTTATTCATTGTTTGGAGCTGGGCAGTTCTTGGATACTTATTGACTTATTGTCATCAATGACTACTCCCACTTTCCATATGCTGTCAACTGTCATTCCACCAGAGCACACACAACAGTGCAGGCTCTTACTCAGATCTTCTACACCGAAGGTCTGTCCTGAAACCTGGTTAACTGACAACAGTCTGCAATTCATCTCTCAGACTTTTCACGATTTTTGTCCACCATATTATTCACAGTGCTCTCGCAATCCCATCCCACTCTCAACTGATTGGGGAGGCAGAATGCCTCTTAGCAATTTCAGAAGCAAATGAAGAAGTATACTGGCGACACCCACATGGACGGACATGATTTCTTAGCACTCGGTGCTGAATCTACTACTCCCCACATCAAGGCCTCCCAGGGCCCCCAACAATGTGCTATATGCCTTGGACTCCAGTTTGGGCTCATGTGTTTGGTTGCTGTGAGCATTTGATTCCTGCAGTCATCTGCAGCCAGTACGGTCAGCGCATCTTCACACTGCAGACAGAAGACAGGCTGATGAGCCGCCACTACAATCAACTCTGCCACTGAGTGACGGACCAGCCTCTGCTGCCTCCATGCACACCTACAAGATTTTGCGCTCTTCCCATACCTGGACCTTCTTCCTCACTTCCACCTTCGATGAGTTTTCAACTGATTCTGTCCCCAAATGACACTGCACCTTGCTCACCCTCCTCCATTCTCATTTCCAGCCCTCCACCAGTTCATCAGGACCTGGACACAGACAGCCATACACAGCAGCCAGAGGCACCACGTCAACAGCAATGTGGACATGCAGCCGACATCCAGCACCACCTTGTGGAAAACATGACACGCAATTCTATTTAACCTCAGAGTGGAGTGGCTTCTGTCTCACTTTTTAATGGCTTATGCCCTTGTTAACTTCATATCACTCATGGATCATTGTATGTCTAAATGCTGGATGACATAAATGCTAAAGCTGCTCAAATGACAATTTGGCAGGAAATACTGACAAACGAGAATGTGCATTCTTTTTCATAAGTTGCCATAATGGATTACATTTTTCAATCATGAAACAAAATTACAATCACAAAAAGGAGCACACTGAACTAGCATTACAGAACTTGTCAATTATTATGGTCATTTCTTGTGGTGGCTACACTGAGAAGCATCAGAAATTTGTATTTCTCAGGGTTAGTAATTTATCAGAATCACATTAGGAGGTTTAATCACTTGAACATGCCATGCACAATTAATAATGTTGCTGTACAAACAAAAATTAAAATCTGAAAATAATGTAACACTCACCTTGATATATAATATGAGGTATGGTGGCAGCTTAGTAATTTCAAACCTCTTCATAAAATTCTCTTTGTATGTCTTATACTCTTTCTCAGTTTGTGCATTGAATTTCTGGAGCAATGTATACAAGTTCACCTGGAAGAAAAACAAATTTAAAATGAGAGAGAAAGAAAGTTTTAACATATTTGAGAACTTATTTTAGTACTTTAATTTTCATTAGGAGAAATTTTTGTTTCGCAGAACTGAATGGGAACACTGAAACCAGTATAAAAGTAAAATCTTGAAAGTGTGGAAACATGACATAGACAGAGGGACAGTGAGACCAGTTTAACCTTGTCTCCATGCTACGCTGGATATGGGTGCAGTTATGATAGAGGACATGACTAATGAAAAAGTGTTGCCATTACTAACAAAATACAAGTATTTTCTTCCATTGTTTTCTGGCAGTGAAAGACTGCAGTACAACTGCCCAAGACATGGAAATTAAAAAATACACTCCTGGAAATGGAAAAAAGAACACATTGACACTGGTGTGTCAGACCCACCATACTTGCTCCGGACACTGCGAGAGGGCTGTACAAGCAATGATCACACGCACGGCACAGCGGACACACCAGGAACCGCGGTCTTGGCCGTCGAATGGCGCTAGCTGCGCAGCATTTGTGCACCACCGCCGTCAGTGTCAGCCAGTTTGCCGTGGCATATGGAGCTCCATCGCAGTCTTTAACACTGGTAGCATGCCGCGACAGCGTGGACGTGAACCGTATGTGCAGTTGACGGACTTTGAGCGAGGGCGTATAGTGGGCATGCGGGAGGCCGGGTGGACGTACCGCCGAACTGCTCAACACGTGGGGCGTGAGGTCTCCACAGTACATCGATGTTGTCGCCCGTGGTCGGCGGAAGGTGCACGTGCCCGTCGACCTGGAACCGGACCGCAGCGACGCACGGATGCACGCCAAGACCGTAGGATCCTACGCAGTGCCGTAGGGGACCGCACCGCCACTTCCCAGCAAATTAGGGACACTGTTGTTCCTGGGGTATCGGCGAGGACCATTTGCAACCATCTCCATGAAGATGGGCTACGGTCCCGCACACCGTTAGGCCGTCTTCCGCTCACGCCCCAACATCGTGCAGCCCGCCTCCAGTGGTGTCGCGACAGGCGTGAATGGAGGGACGAATGGAGACGTGTCGTCTTCAGCGATGAGAGTCGCTTCTGCCTTGGTGCCAATGATGGTCGTATGCGTGTTTGGCGCCGTGCAGGTGAGCGCCACAATCAGGACTGCATACGACCGAGGCACACAGGGCCAACACCCGGCATCATGGTGTGGGGAGCGATCTCCTACACTGGCCGTACACCACTGGTGATCGTCGAGGGGACACTGAATAGAGCACGGTACATCCAAACCGTCATCGAACCCATCGTTCTACCATTCCTAGACCGGCAAGGGAACTTGCTGTTCCAACAGGACAATGCACGTCCGCATGTATCCCGTGCCACCCAACGTGCTCTAGAAGGTGTAAGTCAACTACCCTGGCCAGCAAGATCTCCGGATCCGTCCCCCATTGAGCATGTTTGGGACTGGATGAAGCGTCGTCTCACGCGGTCTGCACGTCCAGCACGAACGCTGGTCCAACTGAGGCGCCAGGTGGAAATGGCATGGCAAGCCGTTCCACAGAACTACATCCAGCATCTCTACGATCGTCTCCATGGGAGAATAGCAGCCTGCATTGCTGCGAAAGGTGGATATACACTGTACTAGTGCCGACATTGTGCATGCTCTGTTGCCTGTGTCTATGTGCCTGTGGTTCTGTCAGTGTGATCATGTGATGTATCTGACCCCAGGAATGTGTCAATAAAGTTTCCCCTTCCTGGGACAATGAATTCACAGTGTTCTTATTTCAATTTCCAGGAGTGTACAATTGAATTTGAAGTTTTAAATGATTCTTGAAAAAGTTATTTTTCTGTGCAAAGGCCAATTTTTATTTTATGCAACAATAATTATGTAAATTGTGTCTTCAGTGATCATGTCATAGGGGAAAAAAATGGATAACAGTTTTGATTATTACGAACATCCTTTGGATTAATCATGCTGGCATCTGTGAACCAAACACTTGTGATATTGTATTCAGGTTAGTTCAAAGTTTAAAAACATGTGGTTGCACATACAGCAACATTACTAGACAAAATGGAAGTTTTCAGTAAAATGAATTTCCAGAATGAATGGCACAGCTATTTTACCAGGAACCCTTTATACATGCAGTAAGATTGTTACAATAGAACAATGAAATTAATTCTCTTTAAATTAATTAACCATCACTCTCACACTGGCTTCATAACTGAATGGAAATTTTCTTTATTTTTATTGTAAAATACTAACAATGAGTAAAATACAACATCAACTTTGCAAGCAGTACAAAAAAAGCGGCATTTTCAACAAACAATGGAAATAAGCAAGTAAGCATTTGATGCTTTATCGTAATACCTGTGGAATAATGTTCTCTCTAAATTCATCTTTGAACAGAGGTGGAGGTGGCAGGTCACATGTTAGATAAAGAAATGGTGAATCTGTCACCTTCTCTTGATATTCATCTGTAAGCAATAGAGCACTCTTCTGCTCCTCTTCCAACTCTATGGGTGGAATCTTGCGGGTGTAAATTCTCATCGATCCCAGAAAGGAGCGATACACAATGGAAGAATCAGGTTTCTTTGTACCATTCAGAGCTAAGTGTAATGCATTTAGAAACCAGGACAGGAAGTCTATAGGGTCACCTAGAAATAAATCAGAACTTTCATGTATAAATAAATCTTATGAGATATAATGAAAACACAATAAAATTGAAATAACATTACCTGATGATACACTGTAACAACATCAGTTTTTGATAAGAAATATCTTCTGTGGGATGACGAGTTAATTAAGTGAAATAACATAAATTGAAGGACATTCCAAACATTTGATTAAAATAATATTAAGCTTATACAAGAATATGCAGAAAAGGTTGGGCCTGCCTTATTAGCAGCAAGAACAAAAAGGTAATAAATCAGGGAATAAAACAAGATTTTCCAAAGTCACCAATATTATGTAATATGTACACAGACGCAAGAGTAACAATGTACTCTGATAAACAATTCTGAAAGGAACAATGTCATTTTAAATACAGTTTTAATAGCAGATATGGTGACAGAAAGGGCATGTGGCCACCCCTTAGATTAGCCACACCAAAGCTGTTAACAACAATACTGACACTGTGCTGATGCAGGAAAAATGCACAAAAAAAGAAGAATAATGAAAAAAGATGATATTTTATCAGTGGATGACTTGGTTATTTTCAGCTGCAATTAGGAGCAAATAAGCTGGATAACACAGCCAAAATTTTTAACTTGAATTTATCTGTAATAATAATCATGACAATAGACTTACAAGGGTAACATCATCATCTGAGGACTAAAATAGCTACATATGATGAAATTACAGAACAAGAGATTAACAATGAAATAAAAACCACAAAGCCTAATGCACTGTAACTGTTGGCTATATGCCTGTTCAGTTCAGTTCTGTACGAAAGTAAGCATTTCAACCAGTTTCACAAGATATAGATCAGTATAGTCTCTTACCTTGCTCAATAAACTGAAATTTCTTTTTACTCCACAGGACAACAGCTTGAAGCATTTCATGGGGAGAAACATGTGCCTTAAAGTTACGAGGGTTCCACAGCTTTCGCATAAGCTCTCCAAACCTCTGTACCAGTAAGAATGAACTGTCTCCTGGTGGTCTCTTTATACGAGCATAATTAATTTCACGTAGAAAATAATTTCTTAGTGGCGTTACATGACACAATGCCTGAAAGATAATAATACATTGTCAGGTAGAGATTAATATATACAATAACTGCTCATGTATGTGGAGTGGCAAGGGAGGGCATGTGGTTACAAGAATGTGTTAAAAAAAAAAGAAAGAAAAAAACATCCATTTATGACTCACTTACTAATTGCAGGAAAACGCAAAACAGTGTTTTATGTACAAGATGGTGAACAATACATACAAGGGTGGATTCAAATTTTTGGTAAAAAATTGTAAATATGATTTAGTAAACAAAGCTGAAAATCGCCCTAACTGCTGTAAAGCTATTGGCAGCTGTGCATGGATTACCAAGAGACACTTACCAAAGATATAAAAAGTACATGAGTACTATCCTCTCCCTCTGATACTGTCTACTCTATGAGTAATACAGAACTTATCACATCATCAACTTAATTGTAAGTGGTGTGTCAGTGGTAAATCTGGGCCTTGGTACAGGGTAGACAGGGACCACAGAGTTCAGGGTATTACAACCATATCCCTAACCAACAAATTTAATGTGTTGTTGTCCACTGAAACTTGGCCAGAGAGAATCACTTCACCTGTTGGGAAACCTAATGTATCCTTTTTCAGATGGAAGCTAGTTCAAAGGGGTACTGGTCTGTTATTCATCATCAGTTTGAACACATGCTGAATAATATTAGGGAAATGGCAGCATCGGAGGGCTTCATTCAAAATGTTGAAGAAGCTTGTCTGACAACCACTGAGGGAAGGTGGTGCAACCAGTGAGAGATTTTAGTGTATTTATCATTTCAGCAACTGGCAGACAAAGTTGGAAACACCACCTTTGCTCATGGACTTTCAAAGCTACTACCCAGTCAGAAGGGTTCCTTAGGTAACTCTCCGTCTTGTCCAGATGACACAGCTGTAGGATACAATAAAGTCGTAGCACAAGCACCAAAGAAATGCCCACCACTGATGAGAGTATTAAAATCTTTGTGATCAACTGCAGAAGCATTCACAACAAAGTGTCACATTTTGAAGCTCTCCATAAAAGCAGCAGAGCTCACAAGGTACAGAAAACTAGCTAAATGCAAAAACCGATACTTGCACAAATTTGGGATGGATATCAGTGCATGCCGAGTGGATTGGCTAACGGGACATGGAGGTGGTGTATTCGTAACCATACATAAGAACTCAAATTCACCAAAACAGAAACTGAAAGTGCATATTAACAACTTTGTGAAAAGGATAGATTACTACTCAGCATAGAGACGGTGCAGCGAGTTGCACACAGGCACAACGGAAAGACTGTTACACATTGAGCTTTTGGCAAAGCCTTCTTCATAAAGGAAAACACACATATTCACAATAGCAAGCACATCTCACACATACACAATTGCTATCTCCAGCTGCTCTGGCCAAAATGCAACTCTGTCACATTGTGAACAGCAGTTCAGACTGGGGCAGGGGAGGTGGAGGGATAGAAGCATACAGGTGGTGGAAGAGAAGTCAGCACAGCCTGGCAGAGCATGCACGGACTAGATAGTAACAACAAGGCTGCCATGTGCAATGTCAGGAGGCTGTGATGGAGGGAGGAGGATGGGGGAACAAGGAGTGGAAAAGGAGAGAAGCAGAGAAAGGGAATTGGCCTGTGGATGCATTGGCAAAGAGTCGCACACAATGACGGTGAGGAGACAATTATTGGGAGGAGGTGGTAGGACAGATGAAGCAGAAACTTGGGTGGGGGATGTGAGAATGAATGGCTACCACCAAACTGTGGCCAGGAGAAAAGTTGATCACCCTGTGGCACAACATGCAACTGAACATAACATGTTTGTCTTCAATGGCTGCAATTTGGATCCTCCCCTCCACAACAAGCTTTTCTGAAGTGTCCATATGGCAGTTATCCTTACAACAAATTCTCTGCTCCTGAAATCATCCTCACCTCGACCTATAATAAACTAATGTTGACATTCCAACCTGGACTTTCTATTGCTTGAAACTGCGTATGAAATTGTTTGGGCAGATATAACTGTAAACTTTAGAGAAAATCTCAGCTCACTAGCACATATGTGTCCCTGTTTACTGTATCATTCAAGGAGATTTTAAACACTTAATAATCAATTAGGATAATTACAATTTAGTAAGGGGGGATGAGACAAGACAGTCCACAAAAATACTAAATACTTCATCTGAAAATTATTTAGAAGAGATACTTTGTAAACCCACTCATGACAGAAATATATGAGATCTAATGGCAACAAATAGCCATGACTTTTTTGGGGATGTCCACACTGAAACAAATATCAGTGATCATCAGGCAGATGTAGTAACGACAATATCTATAGTTCAAAGGACAACTAAAACAAGTAGAAAGATTTACTCGTTCAGTTAAACTAGATAACTAAGCAAATAACTGTGAAGTGCACAGTAAAGGTACATTCCATTGTACTATTCATTAGGGTTTGTTCCCGTTCCATTCATGTGTGGAGTGTGGGAGAATAATTGTTTGAATGCCTCTGTGTATGCTGTAATTGTTCTAATCTTGTCTCACGATCCCTATATGAGTGACAAAATTATGGGGTTGTAGTATGTTCCTAGACTCATCATTTAAAGCCAGTTCTTGAAAGTCTGTTAGTAGACTTTCTCGAGATAGTCTACTTTCAAGAGTCTGCCAGTTCAGTGGCTTCAGCTTTACTGTAACTCTCTCCCTTGCGTCAAACAAACCTGTGATCATTCATGCAGCCCTTATGTGTATATATTCAGTATCCCCCATTAGTCTTATCTGGTGTGGGTCCCACACACTTGAGCAATATTCTAGAATGGGTTGCACGAGTGATTTGTAAGCAACATCCTGTGTACGCTGATTGTGTTTCCCTGGTATTCTCATAATAAACCAAAATCTACCAAATGTTTTACCCAGGACAGAGCCTAGGTGATCATTCCATTTCATATCCCTAAAAACTTTACTCCCAGGTATTTGTGTGACTTGGCTGATTCCAACTGTGGCTCACCGACATTATAGTCATGGGATACTGTGGGTTTCTTTCTTTTTTTTTTTTTTTTTCATTTAATTGTGCACAGTTTTACATTTCTGAACATTTAAATCAAGGTGCCAATCTTTGTACAAATTTGAAATCTGACTGAATATTTATGCAGCTCCTTTCAGACAGTACCTGATTATAGATAACTACATTATCTCCAAAAAGTCTGAGATTCCTATTAACAATGTCTGCAGGTCATTAATGTGCACAGTGAAAACAGGGGTCCCAATACACTTCCCTCGGGCACACACACAGCTACTTTTACATTCTGATGACGACTCTCCACCCAAGATAACATTCTGTGTCCTCCCTGCCAAAAAGTCCTCAATATAGTCACAAATTTCACTTGGTACCTCATATGATCAAATGTTTGACAATATGCTTAGGTGTGGTGCTGAGTCAAATGCTTTGCAGAAATCAAGAAACACTACATCTACCTGACTAACTTCATCTAAAGCTTCTGGTACGTCATGTGAGGAAGGTGCAAGTTGGGTTTCACTTGATTGGTGCTTTCAGAATCCATGCTGGTTGGTAGAATGAGACGGTCATTCTGCTCAAATAACTCATTTTGTTTGAGCTCAGAATATGTTATAAGATTCTACAACAAATCAATGTCAAAGATACTGGGTGTCAGTTTTGTGTATCACTCCTACTACCCTTCTTGTAGTTGGGTGTTACCCGTGCTTTCTTCCAACTACTGGGCATGGTTTTTTGTTTGAAGCAACTATGATCAATTATAGTTAGAAGAGGGGCTAAATCAGCTGCAAATTAAATTTAGAATCTGATAGGGATGACATAAAGCCCTGGAGCTTTGTTCAAATTTAACAGTTTCAGCCATTTCTCGACACCACTGACACTACTAGTGATTTCACCCATCTTTTCAGTGGTATGAGGATTAAATTGCAGACATTCTCCTGGGTTTTCCTTTGTAAAGGAACATTTGAAAATAGAGTTAAGCATTTCAGTTTTGCTTTGCTACCCTCAATTTCAGTTCCTACCTCTTTCACTAGAGACAGGATACTAACTTTGGTGCCATTAACAGTTTTTAAACACGACCAGAATTTCTTTAGGTTTTGTGAAAAATCATTTGACAATATTTTGCTACAGTAGTCATTGAAGGCTTCACGCATTGCCCTCTCACATTTCATTCAGCATCCTTTGTTTCGTTTTACACCTATTGTGCTTAATCTCTGTTTCTCTAGAAGTTTCTTTACTGTGACTGTATACCATTGAGGGTCCCTCTCATTGAAACTACTGTTCTACTGGGTACTCCAGCACATGGTCAACTATTCTTTTAAACTTGAGCCATAGTTCCTCTGTATACTCCTACACTGTGCTGAAAGCTCCAAACTTCTGACTAAGATATGACACTGTCAACTTTTTATCTAGTTTACTGAACATATGTATCTTTCTGCTTGTTTTAGTTGTCCTTCGTACTTTAGTAATCATTGGTGCCACATCCACATCATGGTAACTGATAACATTTTCGATGTGGGCCTCCTCAAAGAGGACACTTCTATTTGTTGCCATTACAGCCAACATATTTCCATGGGTTCCAAACTATCTGTTCTAGGTAGTTTTCAGAGAAGGCATTTAGTAATGTCTCACAGGATGTCTTATCACACCCAGCACTAACAAAACTATAATTTTTTCAGTTGATAGTTGGACGATTAAAGTGTCCACTGATGATTACAGTAAGACTGCAGAACTTACTTACAAGAGAAATGAGGTTTTCTCTAGAGTTTTTGATTACGTCAGAAGATGAATCTGGTGTGTGCACTTATCATTTTATGCCCACCCCTATACAGACTCTTGCCCAAACAATCTTACATGTAGCTTCAATTTCTATCTTGGTGGATTTGAATTTCTTGTCTACCGTAACAAATACACCTCCATTTTCCATTACTCTATCCTTTTTCCCAAAAAATCTCACTGCTACCAATTTCAGCTATCAACCAGCTTTCTGTAACTAGTGTTATGTGAGCTTCACTGCTTCTCAGGAACACTTTGAACTCTGGCACTTTGTTGCAAATGCTATGCCAGTTAACAACTATGATTTTAATTCTCTTACCTAAGGAAAGCATTTTTCTTTCAATCTTACACTGATACTTTTCAGTTTCCTACAACTATCATTATCTGAATAGGATGGAGAGTCACCTAATCTAAGAAGTCCTTGTGTGCATCCCACACACAGTCAGCTACCTTGGTAGCAGCCTATGATAAGTAGTGCACACCTGACCTGTTTAGGGGCACCCTACAGTTCTCAACCCTATTGTGCAAGTCCGGGACGTCGCACTCTAACGTGTCACAGAAATTCCAATGCCTCTAGTTCAGTCCTTCTACTCAACTCAGAACCAAGGGACCACAATAAGTTCTGGAGACAATGCTGCAAATTGTGACCTTTGTTGAAACTCCATGTGCAAGGCTCGTCTTGGCAACCTCCTCTGTCAGTTGCTGGAATGGTCCAAGTATAGCCTCAGAGTCCAGACAACATGCATCATTTGTTCCAACATGTGCCACAATCTGCAGTTGCTTGCACACTGTTCCCTCAATGGCTGCCAGAATAGCTGGTTCAACAGGTTGGATGAGGCCCCTAGGCATACACACTGAGTGCATCTGGTGTCCTTTCCTACTGCTAAGGAGTACCATCATTTGCCGTATGTTTGAACTGCTGACAATTAACAGACCTTCTTGACAGCACACAAAACAGGTTTTCCAAAGCAGGGAAGTGAATCCCACTGGCTTAATGCTGAAAGACAGCACCTGAAACACAAAGCTTTACTTGTTATTAATAATAATTCTGTTTAACAACACCCACTTCTTCTCCACCTTGCTTTCACAGTTATATATGTATCCATAAGTTTCTAAATTGGAGGATATTTCTCCCAATACTTCAAAATTATTTAAATAGGCTCATTTCACACAATTCATGCTAACAAAATTGAGTTATAAACATAATATAATGATTGCATATTTCCTTGACTCCTCAGTAATTAACATGCTTTTTAAAATATTATTTAATCATGTCCTACATTTATAGAGTAGAATTTAAACAGTGTTCATTAGCATATTTTATGCTAACAATTACAATGATGAGCCAAAATATTATGGCCATCTGCTTAATTACTTGTTTGTCCATCTTTGGAACAAAATACATCACTGATACTGCACATCAGAGGTCTGACAGTTTGTCAGTAAGTTTGTGGAGGTATGTGGCAATAGAGGTCCATGCACAGGTCATGTATTTCACATAACTAATGGGTCACTGATTTGCATACACAGTGATGGTGGTCAATAGCAATCTAGATGGGTTCCATAGGCTTTACATCAAGCAAATTTGATCACTGACACATCAGCATGAGTTCACTGGCTCTTCAAACCACAGTAGCACGGTTCTGACTCTAAGACGCGAACAATCACACTGCTGAGAGGTGACTTCACCATCGGGGAAGATGTTAAGCATGAAGGGATGCAGGTGGTTCCAGCTGTCAGTGTGTCTTTGATTACCACCATAGGTCCCATGCAACCCCAGGAGAATGTCTCCCATAGCATAATACTATTCCCAGCCTGCGTCTGTAGCACACTGCACATTTCGAGCCACCATTCACCCAAAGAGCCAACATGTTTCCATTGATCGATTGTCGAATTCCAATCGTCCCAAGCCCACTGTAATCATAACTGGCAATGTCACTGGTCAACATGTGAACACGTAGGGGTGGTCTGCTGCAGAGCTCCATCGACAATGTATGATGAATGATGTGCTCCAAAACACTTGGGCATGCACCAGCATTGTGCTCTTTTGGCAGAGATGCCACAGGTCATCATCTATCCTACTTTAAAGAGCAGACAAGCCTCTGAACCCCACATTCTGTCCAACCATTTAGTGCCTAGTGGTAGCTTCACTGTCCTTCTCTCTCTTTCCATAGATGCTCACAACACTAGCATGTGAACATTTGACCAGCTTCGCCATTTTTGAGATATACGTTCACAGGCTCTGCAGAATAATAATCTGCGATTCACCAAAGTCACTTATCTCAATAGACTTCCCCATACCTTCACTAGGGTGATTTCCTGTCGGTCTGCTCTGCTTACATTCTTCTGTTACTGGGTCACATGCCTGCAACACCACCAGGCAGCACCCAACGTCATGATGGGCACTGGTCATAATGTTTTGGCTTATCAATGTAAATCCCTAAATTAAAATAACTTCCAAATTGCTGCACATTAGAAAAATAAAACACATTACTATGACCAGGAAAGTTTGAGCATTAACCCGAAAACACCAAAGGGGAGGAAATGTTACAAGGTAATCGTAAATTATACTACTCCACATTTTATTCAAAAGAAGCCATAATTTATTGGTCATGCATTAATTGATTACAATGGTATGTTAAATACCAAATTATGTACAAAATATCCTGTTTTATACCCCAAAGCAATTATAAATTTTATGAGGGTTTAGTAATCTGGGCTTAAACCATTATATTTCAGTGTTTCAGCAAAAGTTAATTATTAGAGTAAAAAATTTTTTGAGCTTCTCTGTGATTATTTTAATACCAAATTCTTGCATAATACAAAGTAATGCTACAGGAATCAGCGAAACATAAGTTACTGCTTGAACAATTTACAAAAAATATCCTGGGAAGTCATTTTGCTATTTAGTAAGTAACTGTCACCTGGAGAAAAAAGGTAGCATTTATTTACTTTAGGATTGATATGAGAGCATAAGGGGACTCTCCACTTTGCTGCTTTTCAAAGAGTTTTTGGTTTGGATTGCACAAACAAGACACCTATCACACCAACTTCTTCATATGCAGAAATTAATTAGAGATTTTATGTATCTAGCTATATCAGGTGGCTACAAATTCAACAACCTTAGAAATCTTAATGCAAGTGTCGTCTATCACAACACAATGATTTAACTGCTCTGTTCATCATTCAAAATGATACTGTAAGGTCCTTAGTAGATTATACACAATGGAAGTAGTAAAAGTATCTATTCACCATATAGTTGAGAATTTGAGCAGTTGACAGGTTCTTAAAAGAGACTGAAAATGTGACTAATACATCAGAAACCTTGTTCTTTAGAGCTAATACAGCACATGGTCACACATGTGGGATAGTGCCTTGAGCAACTACTTTGTCGCAACATTGAAGCGGACTGATGTGATAAGTTGTGAAGAGTGGGTCACCCACAAAAATGTAGCTCCATATGCATGATTATAATTATATTTAACTGTAGGCAGTCCTGTACCAGACAAGACATCCAAGTTTCTGCACTCTAGAGTTAATAACAGTTAGTTTAGTAGAAATTACTCATTAAATACTGTATTATTATTAAAGGTACCACTTTCCCTTACGTATTATTCCAATAAATGCGAAAAGATTGTAATATTGTGACGTACTAACATTTTTGTTTATGTTTCGGCACAGTTAACTTAGAGAATCCCATTTACTTATTCTGTTTTTCCAGCAATTTAAGTAGAACATGTTCATTCATTAACAAGTTTATATTTATGGAAAGATGTGTAAATCTCAAGTGGCTTGCTTTAGAGTCTTTTGCACTAGTAGTAGTAGTTTTTTTTTTTTTACATACAATACATAAACGAAGGTTGTATACATGGAAGAATCCCGGAGATACTAAAAGGTATCCGATAGATAGATTATATAATGGTAAGACAGAGATTTAGGAACCAGGTTTTAAATTGTCAGACATTTCCAGGGGCAGATGTGGACTCTGACAATAACCTATTGGTTATGAACTGCAGATTAAAATTGAAGAAACTGCAAAAAGGTGGGAATTTAAGGAGATGGGACCTGGATAAACTGACTAAACCAGAGGTTGTACAGAGTTTCTGGGAGAGCATAAGGGAACAACTGACAGCAGTGGGGGAAAGAAGTACAGTCGAAGAAGAATGGGTAGCTCTGAGGGATGAAGAAGTGAAGGCAGCAGGGGACCAAGTAGGTAAAAAGACGAGGGCTAGTAGAAATCTTTGGGTAACACAAGAAATATTGAATTTAATTGATGAAAGGAGAAAATATAAAAATGCAGTAAATGAAGCAGGCAAAAATCCATGGAGAAGAAATAAAAACTTTGAGGTTCGCCGATGACATTGTAATTCTGTCAGAGACAGCAAAGGACTTGGAAGAGCAGATGAATGGAATGGACAGTGTCTTGAAAGGAGGATATAAGATGAACATCAACAAAAGCAAAACAAGGATAATGGAATGTAGTCGAATTAAATCGGGTGATGCAGAGGAAATTAGATTAGGAAATGAGACACTTAAAGTAGTAAAGGAGTTTTGCTATTTGGGGAGCAAAATAACTGATGATGGTCGAAGTAGAGAAGACATAAAATGTAGACTGGCAATGGCAAGGAAAGCGTTTCTGAAGAAGAGAAATTTGTTAAAATTGAGTATAGATTTAAGTGTCAGGAAGTCGTTTCTGAAAGTATTTGTATGGAGTGTAGCCATGTATGGAAGTGAAACATGGACGATAAATAGTTTGGACAAGAAGAGAATAGAAGCTTTCGAAATGTGGTGCTACAGAAGAATGCTGAAGATTAGATGGGTCGATCACATAACTAATGAGAAGGTATTGAATAGAATTGAGGAGAGGAGGAGTTTGTGGCACAACTTGATGAGAAGAAGGGACCGGTTGGTAGGACATGTTCTGAGGCATCAAGGGATCACCAATTTAGTATTGGAGGGCAGCGTGGAGGGTAAAAATCGTAGAGGGAGACCAAGAGATGAATACACTAAGCAGATTCAGAAGGATGTAGGTTGCAGTAGGTACTGGGAGGTGAAGAAACTTGCACAGGATACGGTTGCATGGAGAGCTGCATCAAACCAGTCTCAGTACTGAAGACCACAACAACAACAACAACAACAACAACAACATTCAATCTGGATACATTGAAGTTACATTCAAATGTGATTAAATTAACTAACATATACTGTGGTTAAGTGAGTGCTACGCCCTTGTTGTAAGCAGAAAAAAAACTTTTATGTTATATCACACACCTGAAGTGCTAACCTGTAGGCCTTACTTTAGCTGCTCATAATTAACAAAAATTTGGAAAATTTAGAGAGCTCTGAAAAAAATAAGACATACTGTGTCTATCTGAGTAGGGTTAGGTAAATTGCATATAAAAGATAACACTCTAGGAGCTTATGCAAAATTAACATGGGGAAAGGAGGAGTTGTTGCATATATTAAGACACAAACCAAGTTCAAAAACATTGAGACAAGTGGATTTTGTAGCGATCAGTACACAGAAGCTTGTGTTTATGAATTAATACTGAAAACACCTTTAACTGTAACTGTATACAGAACCCCACTGGAAAATTTTGAAATGTTTATGAGGAATGTGGTTTCCTTGCTATGCTATCTGTCAGACAAAAAAAAAAAAAAAATTGTTCAAATGGCTCTGAGCACTATGGGACTTAACATCTGAGGTCATCAGTCCCCTAGAACTTAGAACTACTTAAAGCTAACTAACCTAAGGACATCACACATATCCATGCCCGAGGCACGATTCGAACCTGCGACTGTAGCGGTAGTGCGGTTCCAGACTGAAGCGCCTAGAACTGCTCGGCCACACGGGCTGGCTCTGTCAGACAGCAGCATGCAGTTAACAGTAGTCTGCAGTGACAATAATTAACTTTCCAACACGAATAGATAAAGACAGTAAGACATTTGTTTTTCATATTAGGTACTTTGTACTGCCACCTACTGCCAGGTAGTCCATATCAGCAACTTCAGTAGTCATTAGACATCATGAGAGAGCAGAATGTGGCACTCTGCAGAACTCACAGACTTCGAACGTGGTCAGGTGATTGGATGTCACTTGTGTCATATGTCTGTACATGAGATTTCAACTCCTAAACATCCCCAGGTCCACGGTTTCCGATGTGATAGTGAAGTAGAAATGTGAAGGGGCACATCAGCACAAAAGTGTACAGGCCGACCTCTTCTGCTGACTGACAGAGACTGCCGACAGTTGATGAGGGTCGTAATGTGTAATAGGCAGACATCTATCCAGATCATCACACAAAAATCCCAAACTGCATGAGGAGCAATTCGAGGATGGCGATTGACTCTTTCAAAACAATCGAGCACCTGTCCATAATACGTGGCCTGTGGCAGAATAGTTAGACGACAATAACATCCCTGTAACGGACTGGCCTGCACACAGTCCTGACCTGAATCCTACAGAACACCTTTGGGATGTTTTGGGACACCGACTTCGTGCCAGGCCTCACCGACTGACATCAATACCTCTCCTCAGTACAGCACTCTGTGAAGAATGGGCTGCCATTCCCCATGAAACCTTCCAGCACCTGACTGAATGTATGCCTGCAATAGTGGAAGCCGTCATAAAGGCTAAGTGTGGAGCAACACCATATTGAATTCCAACATTACCGATGGAGGGTCGTAATGTGTAATAGGCAGAAATCTATCCAGATCATCACACAAAAATCCCAAACTGCATGAGGATCCACTGCAAATACTAGGACAGTTAGGCACAAGGCAAGAAAACTTGAATTTCATGGTCAAGCGGCTGCTTATAAGCCACACATCATGCTGGTAAATGCTAAACGACACCTCGCTTGGTGTAAAGAACATAAACATTGGACGATTGAACAGTGGAAAAACATTGTGTGGAGGGACGAATCACAGTACACAATGTTGCAATCCAATGGCAGGGTGTGGGTACGGTGAATGCCTGACTGAATGTCATCTGCCAGTGTGTGTTGTGCTAACAGCAACATTCGGAGGCAGTGGTGTTATGGTGTGGTCGCGTTTTTCATGGAGGGGGTTTGCACCCTTTGTTGTTTTGCATGGCACTATTACAGCACAGGCTACACTGATGTTTTAAGCACCTTCTTGCTTCCACTTTTGAAGAGCAATTCGAGGATGGCGATTGACTCTTTCAAAACAATCGAGCACCTGTCCATAATTCATGGCCTGTGGCGGAATAGTTAGACGACAATAACATCCCTGTAACGGACTGGCTTGCACACAGTCCTGACCTGAATCCTATAGAACACCTTTGGGATGTTTCGGGACACCGACTTCATGCCAGGCCTCACCGACTGACATCAACACCTCTCCTCAGTACAGCACTCTGTGAAGAATGGGCTGCCATTCCCCATGAAACCTTCCAGCACCTGACTGAATGTATGCCTGCAAGAGTGGAAGCCGTCATAAAGGCTAAGTGTGGAGCAACACCATATTGAATTCCAACATTACCGATGGAGGGCACCATGAACTTGTAAGTCATTTTCAGCCAGGTGTCCGGATACTTTTGATCACATAGTGTACATGTTAGACATAATATTCAAGCCAGTCCAGTTGGATACAAATGCATTAACACGTGTGTGTGTGTGTGTGTGTGTGTGTGTGTGTGTGTGTGTTTTGATATAATTGGGATAAAGTTGCATCCATCTTGAGCATATGTTCATTCTAAGTATTAGTGCCGTATTTCTAATGCGTCTGAAGTTTCAGAGTGAAGAAGTTAATTATGTCTTGTAGCACACAGAAATTTTCTAAATCAATGTGTAGTTTGAACTTGTTTCTTGAAGCTGTGTTTGTATGAAACAATATTTGTCAAGTGTGGATAATTTTTTATGTGTACGTTGCTCTTATCATTATGTAGTGTTAAGCTATTGTTCTCTTCTTATCCACTGAGACTCTTTTTTTCTTTGATTTCACACTGAAACTTACTGTTGCCCCAAGCTTCATGGCAAAATTATTTTTGAATTCCAATGATGTGTGAGGTTCCTATATCCTCACACATCATAATATTTATTATTTTGAGTATCAACAGTCACAGAACAACAGCTGATAAAGCCGTATCCAGCAGTAAGGAATAATCTTTGCCTGCTGATTAGGTTTTCTGAATTATTTTTGTGTCACACACATGCACTAGGTGTAATATTTCAGTCAATTTCAGTCAGCCCAGTTGGAAGGCAATGTTCTTGAGATACAGATGTGTTTACACACGTGTGTTTCAATATAATTGGGATAAAACTGCACCTACCTTGAACAGGTTCATTCTAATTATTCATGCCATTTTTCTATTGTATCTGAAGTTTTGGTGAGAAGAAGTTAATCATGCATTGTGACATACGGGATTTTTCTAAATCAAAGTGTAGTTTGAACTAGTTTTTTGAAGAAGAAACAATTCCAATAATAAATAATGCAATTTGTGATCCATCATTAAGCCATTAAGTTCTTTATTTTTCATTTCATAATATGATATTGAAGGAACATGTATGAGTGACCGATTGGTGAAATGGATGTGTAGAGGAGTAAGGTAGCACTGACACAAATGTCTTTATAGTAGTGTTACAAACTAACACTGTAAAGGAAAAATCAGTGTAAAGAAACTTGGATTTTCCTTAAATGAAAACTTAAATGAGATGTGGGAGAGGATGCATTGTGGGAACAACAACAGAAAATATCAAAGAATTATAGCAATATTTCAAAAAAGATAATGTAAAACACAAAGTTATCAAAGGATTCAAATAAATGCGATTCACCTGCAAAATAACGTTGCAGTAGTCATTAGCTTTTATATTGTTAAGTCCAACAATCCCTGGAATATACATTGTTCCATCAATTGCTCTTGATAATTTGTCACTAGTGTCCATGGCACTAATCTGTTCTGAAGTAAATGTTGGATTGAGGACATATTTTATATCATCAAGGGAGGAATCTGTAGAATGTGAAATTACAAATATTCAGCATTTCCATATTAAATAGAAATTGACATTTGTCAAATGTTATTAGCAATACTTACCTATAATTTCATAGTTGTCTGGTAGACAGTAAAACTTCAAAGTATGAAGGTTGAGAAATACATGATGGCTTTCAGCGACACTATGTGTATATGCGTGTGTGTTTGTCCCTCTGCCTAGGAATGATATTCATTTAAAAAAAATAAATTAATTTTCAATAAAATAATTAAAAACATTGAATTGCTGCTAATTCTCATTCACCCAAATGATGAGGGAGGGTGGAATACACTATTTTATTTGCATTATCCTACAGCACTGAAAATGATACATTTCTGGATATTAGTTTATATTCAAAATGATAATGAATGTGTAATTATTACACATCTTTTAAGTGTCACACACACAAAACCCAATGTGTTCAGCTACTTCACCTTGAAAATATTTCCCACACACCAGGCAAGCATAGACATTGATCCTTGACAGGGATACGGAGCATAATTTTTCAAAGTCAAAATCCAGAACTTGTCGGTTTATAGTGTCTAAATATGGACATAGGCGATGAGTTCGTAGTTGATCTTTGGAAGGTTCTGCAAAAGGTATTATATATTAGTCATAATATTGTCATGCAAACTATTGCTATTTGTAATTAATTTGCTTTCAAATAGTGTATTCAGTATATGCAATTATTTTAATAATATTTTTCCTCTCAAAAATTATAAAATAGTTCGTGTACATATTCTATCGGCACAGCCATTACACATTTTATGAATTTTTATGAAAAACCCTCATAAAAGTCATTACTGAAACTGTCCCTTTTTTTGGAAGAGTAATTATGGTCCAAATGTCCTGTACCTTGATAAGCACTGACATGGTACAGCAAAGTCTGGCAGCAACTATTTTCTCACAGCAACTCAAACACACCCATCCTCCAAACAGTAATTTATTTATTCATTCATTGTGTGATCATTTCATTGATAAATATAATGAAAATAAATAACTCTAGTATATGTACACACAAAATATGTAAGTACATTTATTAGGGTAGGGCAGGTGGTCAAGTGTGGCCTTGCTGAAGGAACCATCCTAGCATTTTCCTAAAATGATTTTAGAAAACCATGGAAAACGTAAATCTGAATGGCAGAAGAGAGCAAACTCTATCCTTCCGAATATGATGTCAGTGTCTTATGACTGTGATGCTTCATTCAATTGGTCCCTAATGTTCTCTTAATCACACACAATTTGCATCAAATATATTATAGTAAAAACACAGTTTTGCACTGCACCATTGCATACACTACAGACACCTGCTGGTAACTCCAGGACTATGAACATGTACATCTCCATATCATCCCTTCAATCTGTCTAGAATATCGCGCCAGCAACCCACTTGATGAGAGAGATGTTGAGCTAGAAGACTACAGATCTTGGCAGATTTCCCTGTACAAGCATTTCACTGTGGTTATGTACTGTAATGTGACATGGTGTTGTAGTTGCTTTCTTCATTTATTAATCCTTATTCTGAGTTCTCTTAGTAATTTTTAATTGTGCAGGATGCATTAAATATGAAGTTAAGTTTCAGCTGCCTTTTTCATTTTCTTGGGAAATTTGTTATACAATTTAGAAAATGTTGTTTCATGTTTTGCTGCTTGTGTTTGCTGTTAAGCAGCTACCAAAAGAATTTAAAATGCATCAGTCACAGAAACAGGGTTCTACAGCTGCATACCTGTATATACTTTGCATGCTACTGCAGTGGGTGAACTTGTTGTAAAAAATCATATAAGTGTGTTCAAAGCTACACTGTCACTTAATAAATCTCATAATTGTGTATTATGTTCATAACATATAAAATAAAAACATCTGCTTCAGTTACAATCATAGCATTTATTTAAAGGTTTTGTATCTTTTGTTGAAACTGCACACACGATTAATGAATGATGATCCTAGGTCACATTTAAGTAAACTTTTATTACAGCATCACAACAGAAGTTAAGTTCCACATAAGAAATAGTTTGACTAACAATTACAGTGACTGACATCAACCAGCTGTGAGTAATAGCATCAAAGTCTTTAGTGACAGTGATTCAATGATCACAATAGCACAAGCACTCAGTCCACATTTCACAGTAGAACAACCAGTGTCCTGGAATGGCCAGGGTCAAAGGAAGTGGGAGGTTCTAAAGAAGATTGCTGACTGCTCAATGTGGAGTGTCATCCCTGTTAGCTGCTGGAGCATTGTCATGCAGTGTGGTGTAGGCTCGATGGAAAGCTCCAACAGATGGGCTGCACAAAGTAGTGTGTACGTGGCCCAGAGATGAATGAAGAGCTACCTGCTGAAGTTGAACTGCGACTTAAATACACAGCAGCCAGAAGAATATTTGTGAGCTTTTAATGAACATGTGGTCTGCAGATTCAGGCTAGTTCCCCAATTGTAGTGCCACCACTTGTGCTGTGTGCATGCCTATTAGCAATGGTTGTACCTCTTCAGGTGCCTGCTAGCATTTAGCCTGCCAACAGTTTGTCTGTAATCAATACAATGTACTAGCAAGGTGCATAAACAACCTCTGAAGAAGTGCTGTGGCCCCGGAGCAGACCAACTACTTGTTGTGGGTGTTGTGCCAGAAACAAGGTTGGTTGGTTGGTTGGTTGGCACAGGGCAAGCTTGGCCACCGAGCAAGGGCTGAAAAGGGACACCTGGGGGGGGGGGGGGGGGGCGAGCGAGCAGGAGACAGGATGCCCCACCAAACCTCAGGCAGTCAATGAGGCCAAAAGCTCTAACTTACAGGGATGAATAAAAACCAGCTTCATGGGCAAAATGTAACACCATATCAGCAGCTTTGGCATTTTCATCTACCACCAGAGGTAGCTTGTCAGAAAGATTAAAATCCCATCTCAAAGCAGCCAAAATCAGGGCAGTCTATGAGTAAGTGGGCCACCATCAGGCCACAGTATGGAGGATCCCCACGTCAGAGAATGCGATCATGGGTCAGCCAAGTTTAACCAATGCAGAGTCAACAGAGGACAGTGAATTCCCTGCGAGAAGCACACATGGAAAGATTGCCAAGGGGTGGTGTCTCCGTAATTGGCCTCAGTTGGTTTGGGAAGATCAGGGCAGACCACTCTCAGTTCCAGACTTCCAGCAATTGATGGCATGTAAATGACAAAAGGTCCAGTTCTGGAATTGCCATCCTGGTAAATGGGTTGGCCAACTGGTCAGTTCATTCATTTTCCGAAATCCCCATATGATCAGGAGTCCAAACAAAAATGACTGGCCGCCCAGCTTGATGGAGGTCAGATACAAGATCCTGGACAGAAGTAACAAGTGGGTGAGAAGAGTAGCAATAGTCTGTAGGCCTGAAGGCTGCTACGGGAATCACTACAGATTAGGATACCTTTGCTAGTGCAAGACTGAACATGGCTAAAGGCTTGTTTAATGGTCAATAATTTTAATTCAACAGTGAAGACACTGCATCCATTTAGCAGAGAGTGGAGTTCACTGCACCGTGCTTGTGTGTCTGCAAAGCCTGTTCATCCATCTACTATTGAGCCATCTGTGAATACCTCTTCCATACCTGGATATGTCTCAAGACCAGCCAAGAACAGGCGGCAAAAACTTGTGGCGGCTATGGAATCTTTTGGACCAAAGGAGACTTTGGACAAATCTGAGGTCAGGGCACAAGCCAACAAGGCAGATGCAATGCCTCTCTGACCAGAGGTGACAGTGGAGGAATTTGCAGATCCAAACAGAGACACTGGAGGCATTCAGCAATTGTACACCCAGTTCTACGTTGCTGTTGTGGAAGGTGGAGCTCCCTACCAGGCAAAAGCATATGATAGTTGGGATGTTCAGAGAAGCTACGAACGTGTACAGCATAATTCAGCAGTCGTTGTTGCCGCCTGATAGGTAATGGAGGGACTCCAGCCTCAACTAGTTGGCTGTTTGCAGGGCTAGTTAGGAAGACTCCTGTCTCAAGTCGGACCCCGCAGTAATGAATGAGGCAAAGTATCCACAACAGTGATGGTGATGCTGAACCATATGCAAGGTTCCCATAATCAAAAAGGGACCAGAAACAAGAGTGGTTGACAAATAGCCTGATACTAGACCCCTCTTCCGTCATAAGGAAAAGATAGCAGTGCCATTTTGACATAAGCCAAGAGATCCTCCATACCGTCTCTTGGCCTGCATACCGTCTCTTGGACTGAGTTTGGTGGGGCCAAAAAAAGGAGATCGCAGTGCCAGGAGGAGTCCAGCAGAAGGAGTGCCTCCCCTGGGTCAATGCAGAGGATACCCAAAAGGGTGAGAGGAGCTGTTGGTGGCTGTGACCCTGACACCCAGACCCAAGGTTGTGAAGTAATGTCCATAGAGGTGGTGGGCAGCCAACGGTGGAATGGTCCCAGATGAACCAACTGTAGGGCCAGATATGACCAGCCAGTGGTTCATGGGAACAAAACCAATGACCAACTGGTGCCAACCAGTGACATGCACACACTGACAGAAATGATTAAAAAAGCCAGAAGAGCAGCCAGATGCCAACAGGCTGATGGAGTGTCAGTGGTTATCGACAGCAATGCGAGACAGGGCTCGACCAATTCGGCTGCTGGCATGATGGGTGGCAGAATGGTGTGGTGCTGGCAGCACTGGGAGACAGCGCTTGAACAAAGCAGCCACTAGGAATTTAACAGTGCCAATGGAAAGTGTAATGCTGGTAGTTGCCAATGAAAAGTGTAATGCTGGTAGTACTAGGAGATGGAATTAACCAAATTGACTGCCAGAAACACAAGAATACAATAGCCAGTGGGGCAACGGTCACCACAAAAGAAATGCCTGAAAACAGAGAACAAATGGAAAAGGACACACCCAGAAGGTGGAGCTGGGGCCAGGTGGTCGGAGTGCAGAGGACCCTGAGAACAAGAATACTCAGAAGGCCCAAAAACATGGAAAATGATGAGTGCTACTGAGCATAAAGGAACTGATGCAGGGCATGAAAGGAGAAAAAAAACCACTATGAAGCCCAGAAGAAAGAAAGACACTGTGCAAGACACTGTGCACATGAGCACAAAACAATCTACACTGCAGGAGTGAAATACAACAAAAGAAGTGTGTACAAGCGCACGAGAAAGATCTACACTGCAGGAATGAAAAGAAATGAAGAAGTACCAAGGGAGTTGACAAAAACAGCACTTTGTGCAAGTTACATGGAAGGAAAGGCACAAGATGCCTACAATGGGAGATGCTACTGCAGTCAAGTACACTTTTATTACAGCTTCACAACATAAATTAAGTTCCACATAAAACAGAGTTTGAGTAACAACTGAAAAGATAGTCCTTGATCAAATATGAATAACATAATCATAGTCTGTAGTGACATCGATCTTATGATTCACATGAGCACACGTACACAGTCAACATTTCACAGTACCACTACCACTACATTGGCTTGGAATCCTGGTAAGGCCAGAGTCAGAGAAAGTGGGAGGCTTTGGCAAGGATTGCTGGCCAATAGATGTTGACTGTCACCTCTGAAATCTGCTAGAGCAGCATTGTGGTCCAGTATGTTGTCGAGACATGTAGACTAGTTGGAAAGCTCCAACAGATGGGCTACAGGACTTGGCCTGCGCTTGGCACAGAGATGAGTGAAGAACTGCCTGCTGGAGGTTGTGCCTCAAATACACAGCAGGCAGAGGAAGATCCAGAGGTGCTTAATGGACAAATGACCCAAAGATGCAAGACAGTTCCCTCAACTGTGGTGCCACCATTGCTGCTGTGTGTGCTACCCATGAGTGATGATGATGCACCTGGTGATGACTGCTTGCGTTTGGCCTATCAACAAATTGTTTGTAATCAATACAGTGTCCAAAACGTATGATGTACGAGTGAGGCAACAGTCTCCAAAGGAGGAGCGGCTCCAGAATACTGGTTGGTCGTGGGTATTGCACTAAAAACAAGAGTGGCCAAAAAACGGCCAGATACTAGAAAAGGTATAATGCCCTGAAGGCCCATCTTCAGTAGCTTAATATGTCGCCTTGTCATTATTCAGACTTAGCAATTCCCACTGTCTCACTTCTCTGCTTCTGTTATGAGTTGTACAGACTCAAACTAAGGACCATTTTTATAATGTCCATTATCTGTGTTTTACTGTATAAAAATTGTACAATCATACTGTAACTTTCAGTTTCCTACAGTGTGATTTAAAAGATACACATACTGATCCTTTGATACACTAAGTGATCAAAAGTATCCGGACACCTGGATGAAATTGACTTAAAAGTTTGTGGCGCCCTCCATCAGTAATGCTGGAATTCAGTATGGTGTTGGCCCACCCTTAGCCTTGATGGCAGCTTCCACTCTCGCAGGCACATGTTCAATCAGGTGCTGGGAGGTTTCTTGGGGAACGGCAGCCCATTCTTCACAGGGTGCTGCACTGAGGACAGGTATCGATGCCGATCGGTGAGGCCTGGCACGAAGTCTGCATTCCAAAATATCTCAAAGGTGTTCTATAGATTTCTGGTCAGGACTCTGTGAAGGCCAGTCCATTAGAGCGATGTTATTGTCATCTACCCACTCTGTTGCAGGCCGTGCATTATGAACAGTTGCTCGATCATTTTGAAAGATGCAATCGCCATCCCCGAATTGCTCTTCAACAGTGGGAACCAAGAAGGTGCTTAAAACAGCAATGTAGGCCCGTGCTGTATTAGTGCCATGCAAAACAATAAGGGGTGCAAGCCTCCTCCATGAAAAATTCAACCACACCATAATACCACAAGCTCCAAATTTTACTGTGGGAATAAACACAATGGCAGATGACATTCACTGGGCATTCACCATACCCACATCCTGCCATCGCATCGCCACAGCATGTAGCGTGATTTGCCACTCAACATAAAAGTTTTACACAGTTCAATTGTCCAATGTTTACACTCCTTACACCAAGTGAGATGTCGTTTGGCATTTACCGGTGTGATGTGTGGCTTATGAGCACCCACTTGACCATGAAATCCACGTTTTCTCACCACCTGCCTAACCGCCATAGTACTTGCAGCGGACCCTGATGCAGTTTGGAATTCTTGTGTGATGGTCTGAATAGATGTCTGCATATTATACATTACGACCCCCAAAACAACTGTCAGTGGTCTCCGTCAGTCAACTGATGAGGTCAGCCTCTACGCTTTTGTGCTGTACATGTCCCTTCATGTTTCTACTTCACTATCACATTGGAAACAATGGATCTAGGATGTTTAGGAGTGTGGAAATCTCACACACATACATATGACACAAGTGACACTCAATCACCTGACCACGTTCAAAGTCCATGAGTTCCGCAGAGCGCCCCATTCTGGTCTCTCACAATGTCTAATGACTACTGAGGTTACTGATACGGAGTACTTGGTAGTAGGTGCAGCACAATGCACCTAACATGAAAAACATATGTTTTTGGGGTTGTCCGGATACTTTTGATCACATAGTGTATGTCATTACTCACTGGTATCTCTGCCACAGGAGTATATTGAAAGTCAAATGGTTTTGAGAAAGAGTGTTACTGAAACACTGTATTCTCCTTCAAAAATATTCAACATTTTCCATTTAGACATAAACTACAAAATTGGGAAACACTTCAAACACAAAAGAAAATTAAAATTATTTCTTGCACGTCACTGGCAAATGTTTTAAGAGGAATCTATTGTTACAAATATTCTTATAAGCAATGTGTACAAATAAATATTAAATTATTAGCAGCCAAAGATAAAGATGGTTATAAAATGGCATACTCAGCACAGGCAAACGGATTGTGAATTGAAATTCTGAACACTGGAACACTGACAGGAAAGGCAGATGAGATCGTGGATATGATGGAAAGGAGAAAGACAGATATTTTAGGCATGGGAGTGACAATATAGAAAGGGGAAGACAGTAGGGATCTGAGAAAAGGTTATAAATTGTATTGGAGTGGAAATGAAGAAGGAAGACAAAAGGGAGTGGGGATGGCCTAAAAGAAGAGATGAAGAGGATAAGTGACAGGATATTGAAGATCAGAATAATGACATAGGGAAGAAGTATGGAAGTGGTTCAGTTTTATGTCCCTCCAGTGGGCTGCACATCTCAAGAGAAGGACTTTGAGAAAGAACTACTAAAGCAGATGAATGGACAAAGGAAAATAGTTGTGAGAGACTTGAATGCACATATGGAGATTGAAAGACAAGGGTATGAAAACGTACTGGGAACAGAAGGGTGGGAAAGCAGAAGAAGGAAATAAATTGCTGGAATTCTGCAAGAAAAGTGGTTTAGTGGTCGGTTCCTCATGGTTCAGGAAGAAAGAGAGCCACAAACTAATGTGGTACAGCAAGAATCTAGTGCATAAATATTTGGTGGATTACATGCTCTATGATTGGGAGACAAAGAGTACTGTAACGGTTATGAGGCACTGCATAGTGACCACCAGCTACTGGTGATGAGCCTGACAATCACAAAGGAATAGAAAAAGACAGTGGACCACAAAAGGAGAAACAGAGTATGGGAACTGAAGGAAAAGGAAGTCAAGGAAGAATACCATGAGATTATAAGGGCAAAAAGGTTACCAAAGGATGAACCAAAAACAGGAGAATAGGAATGGGAACAATTTAAAAGTGCTATGGCAGAGGCAGAAGTGGCAGCAAATGGGGAAAGGAAACACCATGATGAAATGAAAGAGACAAGGGGGTAATGGCAAAGAAAAACAAGGCCTTCACAGACTGTGGTTCTGAGGAAGGACTGAATCAGCAAGAGAGGAGCATAAGAAAAAAAAAAGAAAGAGGTAATAACACACTGGCTGAAGATAGAAGAAAATGGATGGAAGAATGGACAAAGATGATGCAGGAAGATTGCAGAGGAAGTAAGAAAGTACTATAAGGAATGGTCAAAAGTAAGAGGAGAAGTTTGAGAGAGGATGCAACAATCATAGGTAGAAATGGGAATGGATAACAACAAAGGGACACTGACGACAGGTGGAAGAAGTACTTTGAGCATTTGTTAAATCCAAATGGACTTGGGGATGTGGATGATAGACTAAGGAGGTAAAAGTAAATGCTGGAGGGGGGGGGGGGGGGGAGGGGGGGGGAGGGGGGGACCTGACATGGAAAGAAATGGAAATGGTACTGCGGGGGAGGTTGGGAAACAGTGGACGAATCACGTCATGAAGTTGGTGTGGAATGAGAAGACTCCAGAAGATTGGAAGAGAGCATTAATTGTCCATATATCCAAGAAGGAAGTAAGAAGGGTTGTAGAAACTACAGAGGAGTCACACTGTGCCAATGTTTATGGAAAGATCCTGGAGATCAGGATCCGAACAAGAGTCTAGAACAAACAGAGAAGATCAAAATTGCTTCAGATTAGTGAGGTTAACTGCTGACCTCATATCTGCAGTAAGGCAGCTCCAGAAGCACCACTATGAAATTGGGGAAGACCTTGTGACGGTCTTTCTCGATACAGAAAAGGCATTTGAAAGTGTCTGTTTAAAAAGAAAAAGGTCTGGAAAGCACTAGAAAAGAAGGGAGTGAAAAAAGATACAACAAGCAGAGCAGAGGAGATGTACTGTGGAAGTCTGAGCTTTATGAAAATGGGAAACAAAAGGACAGGTTGGTGCCAGTAAACAAGTGGTGTGAAACAGCACAGTGCACTGTCACCTCTCCTCTTCATTGTGGTCTTCGATGAGATAATGACTATGGTAGCAGAAAAAACTGAAGAATACAAGATGAAAGTAATGGTGTTTGAGGATGACTTGATCATCTGGGGAAACAGGGAGGAGGAGATTGAAGAACAGCTGGATGCTTGGGAAGAAACTGCAAGACAGTATGGAATCAAATTTAATGTAAAAAAATGTGAAATCCTGGTTACAATTAGAAAGAAAGGTAGTTCAACTAGCTTGAATAAGGTTTGGAGGTGATCAATCGAATAAGGTGGAAAGTGTTAAGTACTTGGCACATGTGAAAGAGGAAAATGGAAGAAATCAGAAAGAGATCACTGGATGTGGCAGACAGGCAGAAGCATTCCTACGAAGTGTTAGGAGCCTGGTTTGGACTAAAGATGTCCCACAAAAAAGCAAAGAAGTGATACAGAGAAGAGACGATAACCCAATACTGACCTATGCATCTGAAACATAGGTAATGGAGAAAAGAGATGTAAGCAGACTACAGGCATGTGAAATGAAGTTCCTCAGAAGTAGGATAGGACTTACAAGGAGAGATAGGATAAGGTAAACAGTGAAAGAGCAAGCCTTGCAGAGTAGGATAGAAACATCAAGGCTAAGATGGTATGGGCACTTATAGAGAATTTAAAACAAGAGGATTCCCACAAAGATACACGAAATGGAGATGAAAGGGAAGGAACCAAGAGGAAGACCAGGGGATAGATGGCTGAAAGGTATGGAGGAGTCTGTTGAAAAAAGGAGGTGAAGACTGGACCAGAGTGAACACAGAATGATGATGGGAAAACAGGGATGGATAGTGAGGTTTACATTCCAAACAGATCCAGCACGAGGCTGGCGGTGATGGTGGTGGTAGTGGTGATGAATAGGAAACAAATGTATCAATTTTGCTTAACTTGCGAAAGAGCTCTGTTCCTTTTTATTCAAATCAGCAACTTTTCTCCTAACTTTATAAATTAAATAGTCTGTGTGACCACACATGTTAATTTCCCAAGACTAAGTGTTAGTAACTCCCTTAGAAGAGCACAATGGTTATTTTGGATCCCTGTTGACGGTGTAGAACTGGCATAGGGCAGTCATGTAACTGCATGTCATGTATGAAGTTGCCCAAAGTTGTCAGTTTATCAGAACAGACGGTGAGATGATGTCAAACCTTGTCAGTGGCAGTCAGTTTCAAATCTGTCATGGATTGTTAGTGAAGGCAAATCCATCTCAACCAGTTTCAGCAAGAAAAAGAACACTGCAGAGAGAACTGCATATAATGGACATTTAGAGTTAGGTACCTCTCAAAGGATCATTGCTCAGAGTGACTTAGAAAGCTATGAACTCCCAATGTGTAAACAATTGAAATGATGGGTGGTTGTGTTCCAAGTAATGAAGAAGAACATGATTACAGTACCTGTATTGCTCACCAAATACTGATGTAATGTGCTTCAAGGATAGATCAATAGTGTAGTTGCACAAGCTTGTCCTAATCACCTTACTATATGTTGTGCTTAATACAGATGCAAATTCAAATACATAGTGGAGTAAACATGAGACTCATTGACATCTTAAGGTCATATAATCTTTTAATCTCAGACACTAGGGCAATGGACACATGATCTATTAAAACAAATTTCTTTTCTCTTCCTCATATGTGTTCACAATACTGCACAATCCATTAACTTCCACTTAACAAGCTATGCAGATGACATCCTCATCTTCTTCTATAGCAATAATATGAAATGGATAGATTGCTGCTCACAGGCAGTCTTTTCTCAGATGTACACAATGACAGTAAAGCCTTAGCACCTAGAGACTACAGCAGCAATATGTTTGTGAGTTACATAGGTGAGAATGTGTGTGTGTGTGTGTGTGTGTGTTTTGTATACATCTGACAAAGGCCAGTCTGATAACTGGAAGTATCTAGCAGACTATTTTCAGTGTGCCTGTCAGTCACTCAGGGTCTCCTCTATATGGTGAGTTGCAATATATCCATTCCATATTGTTGTTATTCCACCTCATATTTCCCACTGTTCAATATTATTCAACTGCAGAGACACTAAAGACGGAAAGACTTTTCCTACTAATGGTTTAATGAAATTAACGACCTATTTCAATGATCACAGCATCAAGGTGGCATGTAAAAATACAGTTATCACCAAACCAACATATAATATATGTGTAATATCTTGGCAACAGAAACTAGCAGTTTTAAATTTCTGATTGTGTATACTAATGAAAATCTGTGGAGGATGAATCATATTAATGTTGTGTGTGTGGAAAAGTCAGTAGTGGCTTAATCTCCTTGGCCAGCTAACAAAATTAATTTTTTTATTTATTTAGCCTACTTATTTTTCTTATGCAAGGGTCATCTCGCAATGATGTAGGATCTGTCAAGGTAATTCCCAATACAATGCAAATCAGCTCACCATAAAGTACAACTCACAGAATACACAACATTCTTAAAGAGGATAGGATAGGTGCTCAATGAGCTTAGGACAGGTGATTGGCCATGGCCTTGATTAAGGAGCCATCCCAGCATTTGCCTGAGTGAGTTAGGAAAACCACAAATACCCAAATCAGGTTGGCCAGACAGAGTGACTCCAAACCCCAAATACGATGCCAGTTTCTTAAAAGCCGTACTCCCTCATTCAATTGCTCCCTACTGTACAATGCTCCTTGATTACACACTATTTGTTGAAGGTAACTCATAATATAAAACAGTCTTGCTCTTCATTGCTGGACACACTAAAGACACCTGCTGCTGGCTCCTGGACTGTCAAAGTACTGCTATACCACTTGGACTAACTCCAGCCTTATCAGAACGATGCTTTCATGTCCACCAACATTCACTATGCTTCATGAATGGCTTCTTATCCTTCCCTCAGCACACTTGAAAAACTGAGTCAGCATTGCCCCTTGATGAGTGAGGTGTTGAACTCAGAAGAGTGAGAAGACATTACTATAGTGGATTTCACATCTTGATATATGGAAACTCTAGATTAGAATAGCAATGAAGTAGAAAAAGAGAAGCTGCTGCTTACCGTAAAATCTTTCTAAAACACATGTAATACCCACAATAGCTTACACAGCACACACAATAATGATGTTCGTCACAACACAGCTTGAAGTTAAAGTCAAATAATGGAAAATCCAGGATGGAATAACAACAATCATATGAGAAGGATAGGTTGCCATACGCCATATACAGGAGACGTTGAGTCACAGACAACAACAAAAAGGCTGCTATACACTTGAGAATTTGCCCAAAAGGTCCTCTTCTCAAGTAAAAAACACACTCACACAAGCACAACTCTCCCGCACACAATGCTATCATCTCTGGTCACTGAGGCTGAGCTTGGAGACAAAAATTAAAAAATGAGAAGTCAGCAGGCACAGATAGGGTTCCAGTGTCTATTCTGAAGGGATGCATAAACAGCATACAGGCCCCTAACTGGACACATAAAGCCATTATTGCAGTTCGGGCAGTGGACTTAATTAGTTGAGGAATGAGTCATGTGAGGGAGACAGAGGGAGGTGGGAGGCAGGCAGAGGGTTGGGGGAGAGTGGCTGGCAACTTGTTAGGAGATAGTCCGTTTGCCATCTAGGAATGCGGGAGGGAGGGGTGGCATGTGCCCAGGCTGCGCATGTGATGCATGCGTGTCAGGGCCAGTGAGGATTGGTAAATGCTGACAGTGATGTAGGTACTTGAATTGGGAGAGTGTGAAGGGCAGAGGAATGGGAAACTGTTGGGAGGAGGATGTGAGGGCAGAAATTGAGGCCAGGACGATTATGGAAGAGAAGGCTGTGCTACGAGGATAATTCCTATCTGCGTAGTTCATAGGAACTGGTGTTGGAGGTAAGAGTCCAGATGGTGCAGGTTGAGAAGCAGCCACTGAAACTGAGTGTGTTGTGCTCAGCTATGTGTAGTGCCATCAGGTGGTCAATTTTGTTCTTAGCAACAGTTTGGCGATGGCCCTTCATCCTGGTAGACAGCTGGTTGTTAAAAAACTGTGAAAGGTTCGCAGCAGAGTTGGTATATGTCATGGCTACTTTCACAGATGTTCTGGCCTCTGATGTGGTAGCAAGTGCATGGGAGTGCCACAGGGACAGACTAGGATGTTTTAAGTAAGGTAGGTGATGGAACACCACTTTAGGAGGGATGGAAAGGATCCTGGGTAGGATGTCCCCCATTTCAAGGTATGATGATAGATAATCACAGCCCTGGCAAAGGACATGGTTCAGGTGTTCTAGTCCAGGATAATACTGGGTGATGATGAGAACACCCCTTTGTAGCTTATTCTTGGGGATGGTAGGAAGATTGGAGGTGTACATGAAATCTGTTTGCAGACTAAGTTTGGGCAGTAGTGTTTGTCCATGAAGGCCTTCACGTAACTTTCAACTTATTTAGCAGGGGAGTTCCGTCACTGTAGGTATGACCTCCATAGGTGGCCAGGCTGTATGGGAGGGATTCTGAGGTGTGGAAGGAATGGTAGCTGTTGAAATGCAGGTACTGTTGACGGTTAGTCGATTTAATGTGGACAGAAGTGTGGACGGACCATTAGAGAAGTGGTAATAAATGTTCAGTAAGGAGGCACATTGGAATGAGGAGAACCAGGTAAATCAGTTGGGAGAGAAGGTATGAGGTTGTGCAAGAATAAGGATAGAATGTCTTGGCCAAGTGTCAAGATCATGAAGATATCAACAACAAATCTCAACCAGCCCAGAAGGATTAGAGGCAAACCGTCTGCTTCCCTCTGAGCTGTTATCCACCAACCCCAACTCCTCTATGTGCCTCCCACCACTCTCTCCCTCTACCAACCCTCATCTCCCCCAGCCCACCTGCCGATCTGAACCAATGGCATTGTATCCAGTCAGCACAATATATGGGCATAAGAGGGACGGAGGGAGGGAGGGAGGGGGAGAGGGAGGGAGGGGGAGAGAGAGAGAGAGGGGGGGTGGGAGTGTGTGTGTGTACTCTAACTTGAGAAAGGATTACCCTAAAAGCCAGCAAGTTTTCTTTCTTTTTGTTTGCGCATGTCGATGACAACAATTTTGCTTTTTGTTGGGAGGTCTCCTTTACTCCTAAATTATTGATGAAGTACATGGTAGTAATGTTTTGTCATTGTCCTAGGTTCAACATCTCACATATATACCATTGAGGGGATGCCGACTCAGTTCTTTTCAGGCGGACATAGGGAAGAACAGGAAGACACACATGGAGAATAGGTAAATGTTTCTGGGTCTGGAGTCAGTTTCCCAAACAGGCTGGGTATAGCACAAGGGCATAGCAGCATCTTCATGGCCCACATCACCAGAGTGTGCCCGTAGTGTGTGCAGTAATGAATAGCAAAACTGTGTTTTATACTGTAAGTTATCTGGAGCAAATTGTGTGCTAATCAAAGAACATTGTACAATATGTACAACTGAATGAGGCAGAGCAGCTGTTCAGACATTGGCTTCATATTCAGGAGGAAGAGCTGCTCTGAATGGCCTACCTCACTTAGGTTTTCCTAAATCACTAGGCGGGTTCTTGGATGCTTCCTTAATCAAGGTCATGGTCAACCAAAGACCTTGCTTGTAATACATACTTATGTATTCTGCACATATCTATATTCTGAACTATGAATTTGCATTGCATTAGCATGACAGACCCTATACCACCATGAGAGTCCTTAATGAATAAAAATAAATGAGTAAAATAGCAGTTCTACATTTAACATTACTGTGAACATCTGAAAATATGATCTCCTACACCATTATATTCAACACAAATCCTTCTGAGCCTTTGTACTATTCTATTGGTACATATCAAAATACTCCATGTTCCCCATCAATTACCTTCAGGAGGCGAAATTATTAGTATTACTGATAAACATTTATGGATGTAAAAGAAATTAGTATAGCTTTCGGAACTAGTAACAAATTTTTTCTATGGTAGAAGCTAGGGATGCGTTGCGGAAGATTACAAAGTAAGAAGGAGTCTCTCAACACCGAGGATGAGAGAGACCCACCAGTTGTCTCCCTTCATCCTCACAACAGGTGCTACTTGTATCTCATCAATATGTAAACAATGGGAGAAAATAATGCTCCTAGCCAAATGCAGAATCATGTAATACAAGAACGTAAATTACTTATTAGAAGCACTGAGAGCTGAATAATTATTTGGAGTTCAAAGTCAGTAAAGGACAAAGTTAGTTTAATGAACTCTAGGCTTATTACTCTGCTTGAATTAGATCTTGATTGTACTGAAAAAGATTTGCGCAGCAAAGTGACTCACCTGAGATCACATTTTTAACTGAGAGAGGAAAAAGTCGCTAACAAATATTATGGTTACATACAGTCTCCCTGTTCAAAATTAACAAATGCCAGAAATGATACCGGAAATAATCGGTAACTATATGAGTTCGAGACGCAATAGTGGCTAGAAAACTACGCATGTTTGGCTTTACAGGCAATCACTACTGGCAACTGAACAGTTACTGTAATGTAAACAAAGACTTACTGATATCCACATCGTCGTCGATCACTTCTAACGAATCACGCTTCCGTTTAATAGATTTTGGAGCACCAGGCTTGTCATTAGCAGTGTTACCTGAGTCTCTTCTGTTTTTCCTGACATTTGCATTTTGAACAGAAGCATCGTTCTCTTCACTCCCTACCGACTCTCCTGCCATGTTTACGTTTGAAAACATAAATATTACCTTCTGCTTATTTGTGGTAGCGTCTGTTAATCAAAGAAGTTAGTAAAGACGGTTTTGTTCTTAGTAATTGTAATTTCGATTCTTTTGCTATTATTTTATTATTGACTTTTTTTGACTGCTCGGCCATTACAAGGTAATTGTAGCAGCATATTAGTAACCAATACTGTTTTCGACACATAAAATTCCGTTTCGAATAGATACATCTATACTGCTGAACAAATGGCGACCACAAACTTTAGTAAAATATCCAGGACTCTTGTCGATGGCTTAGCTTTGGTGTGCTTCATTGCCGTAAATAGTTCCACGCATTGTTCTGAATTCTGTTTTTATTGAAAATAAGGAGATTTTGAGAAGCTGATTCAGCGCAAGTATGTTGGGTGTGGCCCCCGCTCCGATCACATTATGATTGAGAAAGTGGTCATTCTACAAGAGTAAACCAGTCATTGACCCATCGTTGATGACAATAACTGTTGGTATTGTGCATAAAGTCCGTATAAGGCAACTGAATGAATATAGGTTTCTCATACTCAGTTCTCTGATTTGCTGTTACAACACACCAAAAAGTCACTGTAGTGAGCCTGCTTTGTATTTCGAAATTTTTCTCTGTACATTGATTTGCCTTGTGGAACAACACAGTGTAGGTAAAATAGGCATTTATCCTACAAAAGCTTGCAGTAAGAAAATTCTGTAAATTTGATAAACAAGTATATTGCAAAAGCCTCGTAAGTCATTGTAGGTTCTTACTCTCCTACACGCCAATACATTTACTCTCCAATGATACTCATGGTTAATAATAAGAGTGAATTTAAGATTAGCTATGAAATTCACATGGAAATTACTAGAAGTATAAAGAAGTTGCATAGAGACAATACAGCCCAACTTCTTTTTCAGTATTAAATTTGTGTTACAATGCATAATAAGTGCGGACGTTGCCATTGGGTAGTCCGAATGGTATGCGAAGCTTCTGCGTCGGAGTTCAATTGGGGCGACTGTAGTGAGAAACTGATTGAAGTAATAGCTGAAGCTCTCCCACAGAAGTGTAGGTTCTGCAAAAAGAGCCAGGAGAATTGCTGAACAGGAAAGACTACTTTTGTTCTTGAGGCTGAATTAGTTTAAAGTATGTGAAATTTGAACTAGATAGAATGAAGGGGGAAAAGACAGTGAGAAGTGGATAAAAGCAAAAGTAAAACATTTGAGCTTCCAGTGTTTAATAAAGTTGACTTGTTGTGTGATGTAGTTGGGGAAGAGCCTCATGCACCAGCAGATCACAATATGGAGCAGCAGACTCCTATCAAATAAACTAAGTATGAATCGGTAACAAAAGAGATCTTGCTGCTAGGTAGTAGCAATGTGAGGGATGTAGGTCAAATTAGTAACAGCATACCAGGTCGAGTACGAGTCTTACATTTAGCTACATGACAGAGGTTAAAGGAAAATGTGTAAGGATTTCGATAAACAGGATTAGGTGATTATAGTAGGCAGAGCAAGAAACAGCGTTACTGAGGGCAGAAATTACAGCATAAAGGGTGACCTGTATGGAATAAGAGTAGCAATTGCACACTGAAGTGTGAGTCTAGTGGAGGTTCTGTAGCATCACGACCACCTCTGGCTTAACACTTCTGTGAACCATGCTATCACTGAGTTTAGCAGGCTGCTGGTAACTGAAATGGAATCTCACATGAGTCCTGTGGCCATTGCTACAATTTCAGATTTGTGGATGTACTAAACATAACTGAATAAAAAAAGGAAAGAAAAACTGGCTGAGCTTCTTGCAGAAAATATGTGAATGGGCACCATCACACAAAGCAAGATTCCTGTCGTTACTGTTGTCAGAGGGGTACCTTTTTTAGGTTGGAGTCAGGATTCAGACACCCTGTTATGAAACATATTACAGTAACAGAAGAGCCCTACAATAACCTTAAGTATTCACAGAAAAGTAAAAAAAAGCACTCCGTATTCAGGCCACGAGTGGCCTACCGGGACCATCCGACCGCCGTGTCATCCTCTGTGGAGGATGCGGATAGGAGGGGCTTGGGGTCAGCACACCACTCTCCCGGCCATTATGATGGTATTCTTGACTGAAGCCGCTACTGTTCGGTCGAGTAGCTCCTCAATAGGCATCACAAGGCTGGGCGCAACCCGAAAAATGGCAACAGCGCATGGCGGCCTGGATGGTCACCCATCCAAGTGCCGACCATGCCCGACAGTGCTTAACTTCGGTGATCTCATGGGAACCGGTGTATCCACTGTGGCAAGGCCGTTGACCCACAGAAAAATAAGGCTAGCTCATTTCATCCCAGTCTGACATAACTTCCTCTGATCAGAGTGATGACCTTCACATGACACCAGTAAACAACCCCCCCCCCCCCCAAATCTGTCACCTACACAGCATTCATGCCATCCATATATAGAACACAGCCAACCGCATTGCATCCACATAGCTGTGACATGCCACTAAACTCACTGAACCACATTTTTGCAGAAGACTGACAACCAATTTGCATCCACACAATCACAACACACGGCTGAATGCACTGCTCCTGACCAGACCCGCTTCAGCTGATATCATGCAACATATGCTGCCACCACCCACAACTGCATACCACCATGTGATTTCCCAAATGAAATGCACAGTTCGCTGGAAGTGCACGAGACTGTGCTGGATTTTTAGCCGCCTAGACACTAATGGTTCAGATGGCTCTGAGCACTATGGGACTGAACATCTGAGGTCATCAGTACCCTAGACTTAGAACTACTTAAACCTAATGACGTCACACACATCCATGCCCAAGGCAGGATTCGAACCTGCGACCGTAGCAGTCGCACGGTTCCAGACTATAGCGCCTATAACCGCTCAGCCACCCCAGCCGGCCCACCTAGACACTCACAGAGACAATGACAGATTGCATTTATTGTGCTTACTTCATGATAAAAGGCTTTATGGGTGTCAGTACACCACCAGATGACTATACGTTATCAACACAGGCTCCAAGGTCAGTGTGTCACTGCTTCACCATTCTCTTCACTAAGTGCAACACCTGTCCTCACACCCGTCCATGCCTCTGTGGCGAAATTTTGACAAATCGAGTCTATAGCTCACAGATACACAGTCCATGTCGGTCTCGCTGAACAATTAACCTAGATATTTATTGTTGCAGATCTGAAAGAACCTGTTATTGGTGACACTTTCTCTGACACTTCAACTTGGTCCCAGACCTGATATATACAACCAGCAGACGCCCCACCACTGGGGTCTGTGGTCACACCGTTTCGACAGCTCAGCATAATGACACAACACCCCAGCACCCTGACCGCCATCAGCCACAGACAAATCCGACGGTCATCAGCTCCTTCAGGAGTGCCTCTGCACAATCAATCAGCTGCAACACAAACAATTTTATTCTGACATGTGTGAAGTAAACATTCATTTACGCCACAAAAACAACACCATCAGAGGCAAGATTCAAGACATCAACATGAACTCCTGGAGACATGGCAGTACTTCAATGGACTATGCCAGCCTCTTCCACTCATCACCTTCTCCTTGCCAACAGACTTACAACACACCGACTTGGCTCCTCTATTGTCATGCACGTAGATAACCATTGCATTGCTCCCAGCAAGTACTTCAATGGATAATACAGCATCACCTGCCCACACATCCCTCTCTGAGTTTTTGAGTGACTCTCTGCAGATACGTTTCAGAGAGTGTGCCATTAAGAATGGAACAGTCCATAAGATCATCTCCATATCAGGCATCCTGGTGCGTCACAGGTCACGTCGACTACAGTTAGACCTACATCTACATCTACATCTAAATTTATACTCCGCAAGCCACCCAACTGTGTGTGGCGGAGGGCACTTTACGTGCCACTGTCATTACCTCCCTTTTCTGTTCCAGTCGCGTATGGTTCGCGGGAAGAACGACTGTCTGAAAGCCTCCGTGCGCGCTCGAATCTCTCTAATTTTACATTCGTGATCTCCTCGGCAGGTATAAGTAGGGGGAACCAATATATTTGATACCTCATCCAGAAACGCACCCTCTCGAAACCTGGCGAGCAAGCTACACCGCTATGCAGAGCGCCTCTCTTGCAGAGTCTGCCACTTGAGTTTGCTAAACATCTCTGTAATGCTATCACGGTTACCAAATAACCCTGTGACGAAACGCGCCGCTCTTCTTTGGATCTTATCTATCTCCTCCGTCAACCCGATCTGGTACAGACCCCACACTGATGAGCAATACTCAAGTATAGGTCAAACGAGTGTTTTGTAAGCCACCCCCTTTGTTGATGGGCTACATTTTCTAAGGACTCTCCCAATGAATCTCAACCTGGTACCCGCCTTACCAACAATTAATTTTATGTGATCATTCCATTTCAAATCGTTCCGCACACATACTCCCAGATATTTTACAGAAGTAAATGCTACCAGTGTTTGTTCTGCTATCATATAATCATACAATAAAGGATCCTTCTTTCTATGTATTCGCAATACATTATATTTATCTATGTTAAGGGTCAGTTGCCACTCCCTGCACCAAGTGCCTATCCGCTGCAGATCTTCCTGCATTTCGCTACAATTTTCTAATGCTGCAACTTCTCTGTATACTACAGCATCATCCGCGAAAAGCCGCATGGAACTTCCGATACTATCTACTAGGTCATTTATATATATTGTGAAAAGCAATGGTCCCATAACACTCCCCTGTGGCACACCAGAGGTTACCTTAACGTCTGTAGACGGCTCTCCATTGATAACAACATGCTGTGTTCTGTTTGCTAAAAACTCTTCAATCCAACCACACAGCTAGTCTGATATTCCGTAGGCCCTTACTTTGTTTATCAGGCGACAATGCGAAACTGTATCCAACACCTCCCGGAAGTCAAGGAAAATAGCATCTACCTGGGACCCTGTATCTAATATTTTCTGGGTCTCATGAACAAATAACGCGAGTTGGGTCTCACACGATCGCTGTTTCCGGAATCCATGTTGATTCCTACAGAGTAGATTCTGGGTTTCCAAAAACGACATGATACGCGAGCAAAAAACATGTTCTAAAATTCTACAACAGATCGATGTCAGAGATATAGGTCTATAGTTTTGCGCATTTGCTCGACGACCCTTCTTGAAGACTGGGACTACCTGTGCTCTTTTCCAATCATTTGGAACCTTCCATTCGTCTAGAGACTTGCGGTACACGGCTGTTAGAAGGGGGGCAAGTTCTTTCGCATACTCTGTGTAGAATCGAATTGGTATCCCGTCAGGTCCAGTGGACTTTCCTCTGTTGAGTGATTCCAGTTGCTTTTCTATTCCTTGGACACTTATTTCAATGTCAGCCATTTTTTCGTTTGTGCGAGGATTTAGAGAAGGAACTGCAGTGCAGTCTTCCTCTGTGAAACAGCTTTGGAAAAAGGTGTTTAGTATTTCAGCTTTACGCGTGTCATCCTCTGTTTCAATGCCATCATCATCCCGGAGTGTCTGGATATGCTGTTTCGAGCCACTTACTGATTTAACGTAAGACCAGAACTTCCTAGGATTTTCTGACAAGTAGGTACATAGAATTTTACTTTCGAACTCACTGAACGCTTCACGTATAGCCCTCCTTACGCTAACTTTGACATCGTTTAGTTTCTGTTTGTCTGAGAGGTTTTGGCTGCGTTTAAACTTGAAGTGAAGCTCTCTTTGCTTTCACAGTAGTTTCCTAACTTTGTTGTTGAGCCACGGTGGGTTTTTCCCGTCCCTCACAGTTTTACTCGGCACGTACCTGTCTAAAACGCATTTTGCGATTGCCTTGAACTTTTTCCATAAACACTCAACATTGTCAGTGTCGGAACAGAAATTTTCGTTTTGATCTCTTAGGTAGTCTGAAATCTGCCATCTATTACTCTTGCTAAGCAGATAAACCTTCCTCCCTTTTCTTATACTCCTATTAACTTCCATATTCAGGGATGCTGCAATGGCCTTATGATCACTGATTCCCTGTTCTGCACTTACAGAGTCGAAAAGTTCGGGTCTGTTCGTTATCAGTAGGTCCAAGATGTCATCTCCACAAGTCGGTTCTCTGTTTAATTGCTCGAGGTAATTTTCAGATAGTGCACTCAGTATAATGTCACTCAATGCTCTGTCCCTACCACCTGTCCTAAACATCTGAGTGTCCCAGTCTATTATATCTGGTAAATTGAAATCTCCACCTAAGACTATAACATGCTGAGAAAATTTATGTGAAATGTATTCCAAATTTTCTCTCAGTTGTTCTGCCCCTAATGCTGCTGAGTCGGGAGGTCGGTAAAAGGAGCCAACTATTAACCTAGCTCGGTTGATGAGTGTAACCTCCACCCATAATAATTCACAGGAACTATCCACTTCTACTTCACTACAGGATAAACTACTACTAACAGCGACAAACACGCCAACATCGGTTGCATGCAATCTATCCTTTCTAAACACCGTCTGTGCCTTTGTAAAAATTTCGGCAGAATTTATCTCTGGCTTCAGCCAGCTTTCTGTACCTATAACGATTTCAGCTTCGGTGCTTTCTATCAGCACTTGAAGTTCCGGTATTTTACTAATGCAGCTTCGACAGTTTACAATTACAATACCGATTGCTGCTTGGTCCCCACATGTCCTGACTTTGCCCCGCACCCTTTGAGGCTGTTGCCCTTTCTGTACTTGCCCGAGGCCATCTAATCTAAAAACCCGTCCAGTCCACGACACACAACCCCTGCTACCCGTGTAGCCGCTTGCTGCGTGTAGTGGACTCCTGACCTATCCAGCGGAACCCGAAACCCCACCACCCTTTGGCGCAAGTCGAGGAATGCCTTGTTGTGGAATATCTCATCAGATGAGAAAATTATGATGTCATCCAGGTAGGCATAAGAAAATGATGACTTGAAGAGTAACCTATTGATAAAGCTTTTTTGTGCTTGTGCTGTGTATTTAAGACCATACAACATAAACACAAGGCATAATCTGCCCCTCTGACATTTTCTGGGCGTCGCCCATAAAATTGTTCACCAAGGAAGATGGATCTTACTATCGTGGACAACTATCCAATTACAAACATATAGAACTTCACCCATTATCTGGCAAACGCTTCCATTTTTAGTATGGTCGAGTGTGAAGTGGAGTAATTACTACTACAGATTGCCAATATGTCAGTGGACAAACTCTTACAACAAGGCATAATATGCCCCTCTGACATTTCCTGGGTGTCACCCATAAAATTGTTCACCAAGGAAGATCGATCTTTCAGATTGTGTGGCGACTATAGAATCTTACTATCGTGGACAACTATCCAATTACAAACATATAGAACTTCACCCATTATCTGGCAAACGCTTCCATTTTTAGTATGGTCGATTGTGAAGTGGAGTAATTACAAATATCTGTGTGCCCAGATGACGTTCCCAAAACAGCCATAATGATGCTGTTTGCTCTATTCAAATTTGTGTTTATGTTGTATGGTCTTAAATACACAGCACAAGCACAAAAAAGGTTTATCAATAGGTTACTCTTCAAGTCATCATTTTCTTATGCTTACCTGGATGACATCATAATTTTCTCATCTGATGCGATATTCCACAATAAACACCTCAAAGACGTTTTCGACAGCCTGACACATTGTAAATCCATCAGGATTCAACAGAACAAAGACTGCCTCACCAGATCATCACCCTGGCACACCCAATCCTTGATACACAGCTCCTCATAATAGCAGAAACTAAAGGCTCTGCTATCGGAGCTGTGTTACAATGAGAGGCAAAAGGCTCCCACATTCACTCCATTTCTTCTCTCGCTATTTCACTCCATCCCACAGTAAGTCGTCTACAGCTCACTCTTGGTGCTCTATGAGGCAGTATGATGTAATCTGATTATTTACAATGATTGCCCCCCTCACAGATTCTACTCTCAACCCAATCAAAGCACCCTGCTCTCAACAGTATCAATATTTGGACTACGTAACCCAGGTTACCAAGGACGTCTACCACCTCAGAAACACAAAGAATGTTGTAGCGGACTATTTCTTACGCAACAACACCTTCTCATCTATAATATATTATAACCAGTTCGCTGAGGTGCAAAAAACGCCAACAGCCACGAGCCCTCACTCATGATCCAGACACGAAAGCTAAGAATCGAATTTTGTCATGTCCCAGGTGTGACCCACCTCATACCATGTGGTACTTCTCAAAATAGGATACATCCACTCATACCTCAACACTTCTATAGAACAATCTTTGAACAGCTTTACACTCTGACACACCCCAACATTCACTCTATCACTCGTCTAGTGACAGACAAGTTGATTTGGCCTAACATCAAAAAAATCACACCCTTTGAGCTCGCTCATGTATACTATATCAAAAAAGTAAATTTTTGTGCCATGCACAACATCCACTAAACCAGTTCATTATACCAAAAGGACACTTCCAGCTCATTCATTTTGACCAATGGCTATCACTATATCCTCTCGACTATCGATCTTGTCACATGATGGGTTGAGGCAACACCACTTAAAGAAATTACACCCAAAGCCACCACCAAAGCAATAGTAGAAAATCAGATTTATAAACAACGACCTCCTCCTCGAAGGGCAACAGGCAGAACACCTAACTGCAGGTGGCTCTGTAGTGGGACACTTCTTAAGATTGGTCACACTGCCATGTTACGTTGACACAGCCATCCTTACTTCCCCATACACCAGCGACGATGTACTCATGGGAACGCACCACGCTTCCTTTCGTTGGGCACAACTGCATTATTGACACTGCTCAACCTAACAATGCACCAGCTGCGCCTCCTACTCCCTACGCCCCCACACACTTACACTATGACTGGCTGCACCATATGCTAGCAAACCTCCACGATTTTCGTCTGTATCCCATGTATCTCACCACCCAATGTCCTCAATGCTGCAGATGACATGCACCCAGAAACGCAACCTACTTCTGCATCATATAACCACCTTGGCTCTTCATGCAACCTCCCTCACAATGCTTAACAATGGAAGGGGGAAGGGGAGGGGGAAGACTGTGGAAACATTGCTTTGTGAACTAATAATGCTGGCAGTGGACTTAGCTCCAGTGCAACAGACTCCTAGACAGGTAGTTGGTCTGATGACTTAACTATGTTCAGATGTTTGTGTATTCTCATAGCATTAGTAGAGGTTGTTCTACAGAGTGACAGGATCGTGCGCTTATTCGTTGTAATCATGTCCTTTATGCGGAGGATCAACTTGTTTATGAAGCATATGGATTCCTTGGCATGCTTTCTATCAGACAACAACAACCAGTAAAGTGATTGTAGTGACTTCAATAAAGATTTCCTAAAGGATTCTGATAGGAAAATGGTCTGAAAAATTTATTTCGATCATACAATCTCAATAACTGACTTTCTAACTAGCATGGATGAAGACAGTAGAACTCTGATTGACAATATTTTCTTTGGTGACACTTAAACCAAGAAAATGAATCTATACCCAGTCACAAATGCTCTTTATGATAATGGGAAACAGTTAGTATGGATAAATAAGGTAGTGCCTTACAGTATAAATTCCTTTCAGTGGAAATCAGAATAATTAATGACTCTAAGACAAAGATTTTTAAGAAAAGCATAAAAGAGATGACATGGAATGAAATTTATAGTGAGCCAAATGCTGGCATAAAAATTAGCCTATCCTTTGATGAATTCACAGCATTATTTGAAAACATCTTTGCTCATCAACTGAATAGAAACACATTAAACATCCACACAAAAATGGATAAACACAGGGTTAAAACGACTTTTGACAGGAAAAGTAATGCTTTTGACTGAATAAAGGCTGATTCACACTAGACTCAATGGAATGAAAGAGTAAGCAACATCACTATCAAATTACGGTGTATTTGCCCTAGACTGAATGTCAACTCAACGTCATTTTGATTAGCCCATCCCCAACAGGTGAAATCAAGATAATGGGATATCATCCACGATATAAAAAAGTCGGAATATCAGAATCAAGAAATTACCGAAGATAAGGTGTGATAATGGCCAAGGCAAACATCAGAACACATATTCTTGATGAAGTTTGTATACTAAGTTACTCAGAAGTTAAATGAGAGAAAAACTGTTATCCAAAAACTTTAAAACATTTATATTTGTTATATTGCGAAAATATGTAACTACAAATACATCAAAAATATTCATAAGGCAGAGTCCCTAAAACTTATCCATTTTGGTTTTTTTTTAGCACCAATGTTAAAAAATATTTGCATTTTACTTCTTCAGTAAAGCTGACATTTTCACGTTATTTAATGAAAATTGTTTCATCAGCTTATATTCCTATTAATACAAAGTATAGGCTTCATCTTTGTTCAGGTATTGTGAAACCTAAATAATTTTATGGTTTCGGATACCTGTCTCTGTTCTGCAGCGATGTAGATTGGGCCATATTAAAATTACGAGAATCAGAATATAAGTAAAAATAATGCAGATAGAATATCAGTATCATCTGACTGAGGCACCAGGATCTGTGCGGCTGCACAAGGCTCCTTGTTGGCCCTCTTTCTCTTATTTATTTGCATAACCTATCTTCCTATCTGAACAAATCAGAAAGCACACATTATCCCATTTCTTCAATGACATGACCGTTACAATTGCTGAAGCATTAACAATTGAAACAGCACTTGCATATCTATTTATGAAGAGCTTCTAAATTGGTTTCGATCAAACAGGTTGTCTCTGTTTCTCATCAACAAGACACAGTACAAATAGTTTCGCAAAGCACAAAATATACATGATTGAGTGACCATGAAATATAAAGATAAATTCAAATTGGATTCATAGTGTTTTTTCAGACTAAATATTGGGTGCAATATTAAATTGGACACTTTGCATATTAGAAGTATGCACATCTAGATCTACATTTACATCTGCAACAGTACCTCAGAATTCATAATTAAGTATGAAACTTCCTGGCAGATTAAAACTGTGTGCCCGACCGAGACTCGAACTCGGGACCTTTGCCTTTCGCGGTCAAGTGCTCTACCATCTGAGCTACCGAAGCACGACTCACGCCCTGTCCTCACAGCTTTGCTTCTGCCAGTATCTCGTCTCCTACCTTCCAAACTTTACAGAAGCTTTTGTAAAGTTTGGAAGGTAGGAGACGAGATACTGGCGGAAGTAAAGCTGTGAGGACAGGGTGTGAGTCGTGCTTTGGTAGCTCAGATGGTAGAGCACTTGCCCGCGAAAAGCAAAGGTCCCGAGTTCGAGTCTCGGTCGGGCACACAGTTTTAATCTGCCAGGAAGTTTCATATCAGCGCACACTCCGCTAGAGAGTGAAAATCTCATTCTGGTATAATTAAGTACTTGCCAGAAGGTTCACAGAACTACTTTTAGGCTATTTATTGACCCTTTCACTCTCAAATAGCATGTGGGAAAAATGAACACCTAAACCTTTCTATACGATCTCTGATTTGTCCTATTTTACTATGATGGTCATTTCTCAAAAAATATTTTTGCATTTAAAAGAGAAAATTGGTGATTGGAATTTTGTGAATTTGAAAATGACGAATAACTCCTTTGTTTTCACAATTTCCGTCCCTGCTCGATATTTTCCATCTATTCCATCTGTAAGGATTCCAAGCCATGCAACAAATCTCCAGCAGCAGATGGACAAGAGTAGTATAGTCTGTCTCATTGGCAGATTTGTTGCATCTTCTAAAACTTCTGCCAATAAAATGCACTCTTTGATTATCTTCCCCCACAACATTGTTCGTGATTGTAGTCCCTAGGTATTTAGCTGAATTGACACACTCTGAATTTGTATTATTTATGGTGAAACGAAATGTAGCTGATTCTTTTTAGTAGTCCTGTTGAGGATCTCTCACTTTTTATTGTCCAGTATCAGTCCAACTTTTCCCACCATCAGAGACATCTTGTCTAAACCATTTTGTATTATTTATGATGTACTGGCAATTTTATTGGGCAGTAAATGACAGCATCGTTTGCAAACAATTGCTTAGGACTGTTCACATTTACTCCAAATAGTTTCTATAGATTAGAAACAGCAGAGGGCCTGCAACACTTCCCTTGGGAATCACGATATCACTTTTTCTTCGTTTGACCACTTTCTGTCAATTACTACAGATTGTGTCCTTTCTGACTATTGACCACATCTGATACAGTCCTCCACAGGTACGCAATTATGATAGAAACTAATTGTGAGGAATGGTGTTAAAAGCCTTCCAGAGATCTACAAATATGGATTCTACTTGACATTCACTGTCGATAGTACTCATTGCTTTGAGTGAATGAAAGATCAATTGTCTTTCACAAGAATGAAATTTTCTGAATCTGTGCAGACTATGGGCCAGTTGTACAATCTCAGGATAAATCCAGGGCTAGCTAACCGAGGAATACGTTAAACACAGGTAACTTGGAGTGCGAGTTGCATGTAGCCATTTTATTCCTCGGTAAGTTATTCCCAGAATAGCCTACATGTCCCATAAAGTTGGAAACAACTGAAGAGTACTCTGTGTATTTTCGAGTACGGCACTTCATATTTATTTAGTCGTCATCTGCAGAAATAGCATGTCAAACATTAGTGATAGAAAGCAAAAGTTTTCGCTTGAGGATACTTTGAGGCTATTAGATATTGTAAATGAGTTGGAGTGTAGTAGAAAACACAAAAACTGCTCCAGTTTCATTCAATGAAAATATTAGTGCAAAACATTTAACTAAATTGGTAGGGTACTTATATGTAAAACGAGCTATCTTGAAATTAGTTAAATGATCAGGTATTTGTTATTTGACCAGTAAGAGATCTTTCTATATTTCCAAATAAAGTACAGGAAAAAAATATGTAACAGTTTCATTCACGAACAACTTCATATTGATAGGCAGAGTAACTACAAAAGAGGCATGATTATTATTATTTTAAAGAAAGAAACAGAATAAAAGTATATTATTTTAAAGAAAGGTAGCAGAGGCTACAGATGTGGAATGTAAGTTCCAAATTGAGTACCACAAAATACACGATTTGATAAAGTTGTCGACAGAAGGACTCCACAGTCATTTGAAAGATGGTGAATTATAAATAGGGACATAAATAGAAGCAACTATTAAATGTGATCTGCTTTGTGAAATAGTTAGTCTTTTCAGTCCCTCCAACAAACTGTGACAACACAGACATCACGGAGATTGAATTGACTGAAAATTCTGAGAAGTGTTACTGGCCAGCTTGCTATTGTATTTACGCCTTAGAATGATTAATTCATTACAGTAGCAATGGGTGTACTACAGAAAATACCCTTACTGCATTACTGAACACTATTTGTGCATCTGCTTTTGCAGTTCTTGGGCACACATAAATTCCGTTTCTATCATATAGTGATTATTAAGTATATTGACTATATATGAAGAATAAGATGCCAAGATTTACAATATGTAACCATAATTTTGTTTTTTAATCCTGGGGTAGAAATGTATCTATGACACATATCAAACCGGAGGCTGTTGTTGTATCTCAAGCAAGATGTTTGACGAACACTAACTATTTCATTGATAATTTTGGCTTGTGCAATGATCTCTAGCAGCTGTATCTAATCTGGGAGTGGAATACAAAGTAACTGGAGGCATGACACTTTTATGGAGTACTTCCTTCTCTTCTTGTCTTCTCAGCCAAGATCTATGTGTTTTGTTTTTCGGTTAATAATACCTGCTCTCAAATGTGAAAAAATTAGCAGAGTTGCTGGTGGTGGTACTTCAAATTATCTTGACAAGAGCCAGAGAAGGGAGAATGAACTGTATTGGTTAAAAAAGGATCACAAATCTCTAAATTAGGACCAGAAAATAAAAATTAAAACAAATAATTTCAGAATAAAAGTCTATTAATCTGTGTAGGAGTGTTGATTTTATTTTGTTTTATTTCCATCAGACAACTTAAGTAACTAAAACAATTGTGTTCTTGTTCATGTTGTCCAGTGTCAAACACATTCTTTTAATAATTGCACTGACTGTCCCCTAGCCAATACCAATGAAGTGTCCAATGGACAGAAGAAATCACCAGAGGCAAAATATTTGAATGTCTGTAGTAACTCGTTGATTGGTGGAACAGAGTCATTTCTGAAAGAAAGAAAAGAATTACCTGGGACAATTCAGGAGAAATTTAAAAACATAATTCAATAACTAAAGATTCCTGTTAAATGAATGAAAAGTACCTAAGTTCTTGTAATATGGAGATAATTACTTTATGAGGTGTGGTTATGTGGCTGATACTAATAACTGAGAAATACGACAGCTATCTGCTATAGTTTTCTTACAAAAACCGACTTACCTATTAATTTTAATGTGTTAAATTTAATTGAGTAAATACAAATAATTTACATGTTTGTGGAAATAATGTTCTGTGGTGGACAATTTTACTACTCCAAAGCCTTCACTAAAAGACGGAAAGCTGTGTTCCAGTGCTATAGATTTGGCAGAGTGAACTAGGGACATTAGTGTGCTATAAAACTTTTTGTTACATCAGATGTTTCAAATCGCTCTAAGCACTATGGGACTTAAAATCTGAAGTCCTCTTCGAACCTGCGACTGTAGCAGCACCACAATTCCGGACTGAAGCGTCTAGAACCGCTCGGCCACTGCGGCTGACCACTAATTTCAGAAAAATTGTACTTCACACAAGTGCAATATAAGGTATTTCAGTTTAAGTCACCTTCAATATGGCACAAAGGAGAACACTGAAAATAGTTTGATATTCAAGGAAAGTTAAAAACGTAGCATTCCATGCACTCTTTCCACATACTACAACTATGCAGATTCAAGAACCAGATTCCTGTTCTGCTCATATAATATATAAATCTAGCCGTTATTTCATGATAAATAAGGGTGGGCTTTTGTGAATAATGCTAATAACAGAGAAACAACAGCTATATTCAATAGCTGGGGAAGCACCACCTTTTTTAAAAAAAAAAAGCTAACTTTCCTCTTAATCTTACTGTGTCAAAATTAGCCTGAATAAGAACAAACAGTTTACTGGCTTCAGTGAATAACGGTAGATGGAAGACAATGTTGTTGCTCTGAAGCATTAATGGGCCTGTGACCAAAACATTTCCACTAAAAGGCAGAAAGTTGTTCTGACACTGCTGTGCTGTTAACAAAAAGAGGCATTCCCAATAGAAAACAGAGTGGAACAATATTTCCTGCTATTCATGGAATTGGGACACTACTGTTTTATCAAAATGTTTTGCAACAAGAAAAATCCGTGTTTCCTCAAAATCAGAAAACGCTGTTAATACAAATAACACACATAACTGGTGTGGTTTTTCGGTTTGCTTAAGACTACCATGGAACTGTCTGAGAAATAAAAAGAAACAGTCCTTTTCGTTACTGCAGCAGATGTAAGACACACCAGCTAAACGAGACTATTTTTGAATGAATCCTCATTTTAATGTGCCTGATCTACATAAATAACGCAACAGAATTCACGAAGTACTGAAATCGAATGCATATTACTAGAAATAAACAGTATTACTGAAGAAATCAGGCAAATGGCCTCCCTGCTCAAATGCTCCAGTTTCTCACTTACAAGACTGGCAAGACGTATTACGGCTTCCTTTGATACGAAAAACCGGATATAAATTCGAAATCGGCGTCGCCCCTTTTTCTTTTCCTTCCTCATTCTCATGATAATTTCAGTCAAAATCTCGTCATCCATATCTGTATCTTTCACCCTGCTATCTTGAAAACTTATTCCCTGATTTAGCTCGCTAACCAGCCAGAAATTGCCTCTCGAGTTTATTTTCTTGTAAGGCGTTATTCTGGGTTCGTACAATGCGTTTCTCGCGCTGTTCCGAGAATACACTATAAATGGCTGCTATCTGGAGATTGTACAACTGGCTCTTGTAGCTCGTTTTCCTCAAGATATTTCATAAGTTATCAAATTGGGACATGTTTGTCATTATGAAGCATCTCTGTTCATTATTTGAACATGATTATCTAATTTTTTTCGTTCTGAAGATCGCTGCTTTTTGTCCCCAAATTACCAGTTTCAGGCAATGTTGTGCATCTTCAGATGATATGTTGAAGTTAGAGAGAAATCTCTCGTGAAGGAGGTGTAAAAAGACACCCACTATTCCTTGACTAATCAACATATACAAATACCAGTAGTTGGTATTCCAGTGTGACGATCTTTCGTCCTACGACAAGGACTTCTTATAGCATGAGCTTGCTACTGAATAATTACAGTGCTTAACACTCTGTACCTTCCCTCAATGCCAAGTTGTCTGTAGTCCCAAACATATTAATTGGCCTTTAACTCTAGGTTCTATCAGAAAGATAATGCGCAACAGAAATCTAACGACTGAACATCAGATTGCCCAGTCAAGGACTGCACTTTAGGCCTAATAAATTGTTCCTAGTAACTTTGTCTTAATTAGTTGGTTAGTTAGTTGTATGTTCCATAGACCATTTGAATGATTCTTTTAACAAGACGATGTGCAACGAGTCAGTTTACAGGGTATGTATACATGATCAACATTAACATGAATGAACTCATTTCATTTCATTCCTTGTCAGGCAACTACAATTAAAACAAGTTTTTTGTTGGTTATCAGTTTTTAAGTAGAAATTTGTTAGTTGAATAGCAAGAGTTGTCTGAGAGAAATGATTTTACATTAGATTTAAAACTTGCTTCGCTACTTGTCAGACATTTTATGTTATTGGGCAAATGACCAAATATTTTTATTGCTGCATACTGAACTCCTCTTTAAGCCACTGATAGCTTTAACAAGTCGTTTTTCACTCTAGTGCTGTAGGTATGTACATCAATGTTCTTCTCAAATTGTGATGGATTTTTTAATGACGAATTTCATTAGGGAAAATATGCACTATGATGGCGCAGTTAAAATGCCTGGCCCCTTGAAGAGGTGCCTACATATTTTTTTTTACTGCTCGCTTTTGTGCATTCAGTACTTTCTTTCTAAGCGATGAGTTTCCCCAGAAAATTATTCACTACGACGTGATTGAGAGGAAATATGCTAAATATGTCAGGAGGCTGAAACATTTGTTTCAAGGTTAACAATTAGACGAAGATCAAAAGCAGCTGAACTTAATTGTTTGAGAAGATCAGTAATACGCTTCTTCCAACTCAAGTTTTCATCAATATGAACATCCAGGAATTTGGAACATTCTATCCTACTTACTGACTCCTGCTCATGCCCTACCTCAATTGTGCTATTGCTCAATTTTTTGTACAGAACTGAATGCAGTGTGATTTTCAAAATGTGAGAGTCCATTTTCTGAGAACCATTTAATAATTACTAGGAAAATATTATTTACTAACTCTTGTGTTACTTTCTCTTTAACGAAATTATTATAAAGGCGCGTGTCCACTAGCAAGTAACTTCCGCAAGTAACTTCTGCAAGTACTTGCTGAGATGTTTACATTAGTACAAAACTTGCGCAAGTTGACTTCAGCGATCACTTCGGTAAGTTAATTTCACGAGCTTGCTGCAAGTACTTGCAGAAGTGTATCCACTACAGTTCGCGTTGTGAGACAGGCAAGTTGTAGATTAGAATGTTGTGTGCACAAACCAGAGCATCCGCCAGTGTTGCTGTATTGTTATTCTTAAAGAAGACGCATGACGAAAAGGGAAAAGTTAAGAAAAAGAGAAGTGTTTGGGTAAAGAAATGGATACAGAGGCGCTCATGGTTAAGTTTTCAAGAAACACTACTGAAAGAACTGAAATCAGAGGACTTTGCTCAGATTACAAACTTTCTGAGAACGTCTTTTGCAACTTTGAACACCTCTTGTCAATTGTAGAATCAAATATTCGGAAACAGGATGCAAATATGCGGCAAGCTATAGCACCAAGAGATCGTCTTTTAATTACTCTTCGATTTTTAGCCACAGGTAAGACAATAAAACAGATAAATGTCAAAGAAATATTTATTGTCAATAATCGTACATTTATATTTATTTCGCTGAATTACTTTTTTAAATTTTTAGGCTATAGTTTTCATTCTTTGATGTACCTTATCTGAGTACCCTTTTGCACAATCTCTCGAGTTGTTATGGACTGCTGTGTGGCTCTATATGAATGTTTGAAAAGAGAATTTTTGAAGGATAGTATTTTGATATTTCATAACTCACACAAATAATTCGCTTAAGCAGAATATTTACGAAACAGTTACCTTGTGGATGATGAACTTAGGCAGTATCAGAAATAATAATTACTTTCTCTGATGGTGTGCAGATGAAACTGCTTTCACCTGTTATCCAAGAATTAGTTATAGTTTCATCTTCCACAGATACTTCGAGTATTACCTTTGGTATTACCCTCCTTAATTTTTTTTGGCTTGACATTTGTGTTAATAACTTTAATTCCGATGCCACATAGTCTCCAAACATCTGATGTTTATCAACAGGTTTGTGCATTGCTTCTATTGCCTTGTTTAGAATAATGTCTGAATTTTTCTCAGTAGTTTTTTTTTCTTTTCAAAATTCTTCTTTCCTGTGCTTTTTCCTAGACTGTATCTGTCACACACTCATTATCTTCCCTGGCGTTTTCTGATCACTTAAATAAACATTGTAATGTACTATTTATCTTCAAAGGGATAAATTTCAGATATTTTGTTTTCTATAATTTTAGGTACCTTCAACAGAAGAAGAATGGTTACAAATGACTACTGTTTTTAAGAATACATGCGATTTTCCAAACTGTATTGGCGCTATGGATGCATAACATACAGTCATATAGGCTCCCAAGAAAGAAGGCAGTGTGTGTTTTAATTATAAAGGGAACCACAGTATTGCGCTATTGGCACTGATTGGACCTGACTACAGAAGTATATACTTCGATGTGGGCAGTGATGGTAGAATATCTGATGGTGGAGTTTTTAATAATTGTCAAAATGTTTTGAGTCTAATTCTTTGGATGTACCAGTTCCTCGAAATTCTCCAGGGCTGCATCAGCGCATCAGGGATTCCATGCGACGGAGGGTGAATGCATGTATCCTCGCTAACGGAGGACATTTTGAACATTTCCTGTAACAAAGTGTTTGAAGTCACGCTGGTACGTTCTGTTGCTGTGTGTTTCCATTCCATGATTAATGTGATTTGAAGAGAAGTAATAAAATGAGCTCTAACATGGAAAGTAAGCGTTTCCAGACACATGTCCACATAACATATTTTCTTTCTTTGTGTGTGAGGAATGTTTCCTGAAAGTTTGGCCGTACCTTTTTGTAACAGCTTGTATAATAGAGTTGGAAGAACGGTAGATGTACAACATTTTTAATCATACAAGAAAAATATTAAAGGCTGCTTTAAGTTCTGACCCACTGACCAATATACCAACATCTAATGGATTAGTTTGAAATACAGTATTCTTAGCTTCAATTATCTTTTCAATATTGTTTGGCCATGATAATTTGACAATTTCGCTAGTGCTGCTAGAAATGGAGAAAATTGGCACTACTTGAAAGAGATTCATTTGTTCCCTGAGCTCTACCAACGACAAGCTGCCTTTCGATGCGCAGTGTTACAAAAGGCTTGCATCCACAGGCATATAACTTCTGTAAGCGCTTTCTGAGGTGTTTACATAAGAACAAAAACTTACTCAAGCTTACTTGTTAAAGCCAATGGGCAAGTTTATTTCAGGAACTCACCACAAGCACTTGTTACAGAAGTGCAGTTATTCTTAAAAAACTAGAGCAGTCGTTACAGTTGTTACATTATTATTAATGAATAAAAATTTAAAAAACATAAAAGTATTAGAGGAGTACATATTGATGTTACCATGAAATACTATTCAGTTAATTAAAATCAGAGGACTTCACTTAGAAAAAAAACTTTGAAGACATCATATGCAAGTTTAGAACATCTCTTGTCTATCGTATAATCAAGTACTCGATAACAGTAAACAAAAATGGGGCATATTATCTCACGAAGAGACTGCCTTTTGACTACTCTTCGATTTTTTCAAGCAGTATGTACTACTTTCATCACAAATGTTAAGCTTTTATGTTTATGCTAACATTAAAAAATCAGCTAAAATTTAAAGATGTCAGGACTGCCATTTTACTTTGCCATCTGGTGAAACAAATTGATTTGTAAACTCATTTTACAGTTCATTGATGATACCAATGGTGCGTATTTAGGGGTTCCAATGGTACTTTCGTTTAGGTCCATCTGTCTTTGTACCATTCGCCTTACTGACAATGGTTCTTTCGCACCAGTACTGAACACATATGACTTCTGTTAATCTGAGAAGAACTTCAATGAAAAGGCAATTTCAACAACATTTGCAGCAAGATGCAAGAAACTAGAACGAATTTTCATGCCACAGCGGAATATGCGCTGCTTTCAAATGCTGATGGTACTGTTTATCCAACTTATGATGGAAAACCTAATAAAAAATAATTTACAATTATGGGTCAAAGCAATTTGGTTTTTTAACTGTAAAGAAAGTAAATAATGTTATATCTAGAATAGAGCATTCATTTATTTTCTGATCAGTTTCGTTACATTTAGCTTCATCTCTTAATGATAAAATAAGTATGGAAGAACATATCCTTAATAATGAAGTATTTTATCCACTGAATATGTTTGATGATTTCTGTTGGAACTATAAAGAAAATGTATGGGGAGGGGACCTTACTGTAATATTTCTTGGAGTTCCAGTGCTGGATATGATCTTCTTGGATGGCCCAACTACAATGAGGCTGGAGTTGTACTGACAGATATCCTTCCAAAAGAAGGTAAAATTGTTGCAGAGTATATGGAAATTTGTGTACCTATTGTTAAATATGAAAAGAATTAACAGCTTCAAAAACGAGAAAATATACTGAAAAATTCTAAAATTCCAGTACCTTTCTATGCCCTACAAACAGTGGAGGTAGCAGGATTAAGTGGGAAGAAACATTTTTAGCTAGATTTCACGAATTGTTACGACTCAATAGAATTTGATATGACTTATTTTATCTTTGCTTTGCTTCAAACTAATAAAAAACAGTTAGCTGATTCTTCACTATATGATCACGTAAAGTTGCGTAATTTATGTTTGAAAAATGGAAGAAATGAAATATTTCCTCAAGGAGCGTGGAATTTAGAACCACTGCATAATTATTTGAAAGCTTATGACGCTTTTTTCGATTTTAAACGAGTTACTCAACTGAATGGAGGTACTGATATAAATCATTCAAATTTCATAATAAATTATGCTTTATATTAACATGACACATAGCGAAAATGTTGTTAGAAGTCAAAAGACAACAATGAAATTGGTTGGTCTATTTAATGATAAGGTACCAAAACGACACACTTCTCTATATAGTCATGTATGGTAAGAAAAATTTGACATCAGATTCTCAACACAGAATTCTTAGTGAAAATTTTTAATTAGTATATGATATCCGATTTCGTCCATTACATTTTTTTCTGCATGTCCCTTTTCATATTGACTATGTTATCATTTTAAATTTTTAAAATTGGTTAATATTTGGCAGATATATTGATGAAAATCGATGTATTTAATTGCCCAGGCAGCACCTGCTTCAAATATGTCTGTCCTCTGGCAAATCTCTCAGCTGTGTGAGGTAAGCACAGTTGAGAAGAATATGTGGCCATGCCTCGTTACGCTGTTTTGGTCATGCAATAGCTTTCACTCTTCACACAGTTATATTGATCGCACTGGCACACAAGGAAGTTTTTCAAATTCCGATTGCTAGATGTTACCAGTGTAGCGATGTTTAATATGAAGGTTTTTAACCACACTTTGCCTAGTCTTAGCCGATATTAATGGTTTAAGCTTTGTTTTCTTACTATTTGAGTGATTTATTGTCAATGTCTTTATGGTTAAAATTCAATTCAATAAGTTGACACATACCACATATTTCGAGTCGCACAACGTTTTTAAATGATTTTTTCAGTCATTTTTTAATCTTGTTTCACAGTTTAAACTTCGAACTTATGCTGTTTAAGTCAGTTACTATCGTTTTCAACGTGCGCTACTTCAGATATGGATGACATTAAAGCGTCATATACTGCCTAATTTAGATAGCTCAGCACATTAGGTGAAAGCATTTCAAACGATGAAATGTCTCCTAGGGACATTTCATGGTTTGAATCATGCTCAGTAACGAGAATTTTTTTAAAAAAATCGTGAATAGTGTATCCCAGGGTTTCTCCATGAGAGTCAGATAGTTCTGCTGAAAAGAATTGTATTTTGGGGAGCAAATTTTCGACTAAAATTTTTTATTTGTTATGTTATTCTTTTTAATGATTTTAGTTATTTTGAAGAAGATAATATTAGGTATCGAAAATACTTGAAAAACAGTGATAATGAATTTCGTAACTTGTAATTCTTTTAAATTAATTCAAGTGCGCCCAAATTGTCCATTATTTACAACTAAAATTTATTTTATTCTATGTGGATTACATTCTGTAATTTTTTAGTGGACACAAAATTGGCTTGGATTTTTATATATAGAAGCAAATTTGTAATGCGCAACCTTTTTTATGAATTAAATAAATTATTTAATGTAATATAATTTATTATTTCATAAAAAGAGGATGAGCATTTAAAACATACCTAGTGCGCTCAGCATACCCACATACAACTTTGTTACTAGGGGACATGTTGCATAATACCCTGGCGAGAAATATACACATGTCCAAAACAATGTACCCCAATGAGTGCACAAACTGGTGGACTTTCGAATTCAGTAAGCGCTTCAAAGAGAAACAATGGGTGACAATATTACTTTGGTCTTTTGACAACACTAGCGATCGCTGGTTTCTGCAACTGAGGTTTCTGACGCTACACTTAGGCAAGTTTGGATGGGTCATTTACCTTTTGCAGTTAAGAATGCAGTGATTTCCGACGCCTCCTCTTCGCTCGACTTGCAACTACGAATTGCAGACCGCTTTATGATGCACTGGCGCTCACAGACTCAAGAGAAGTTTCACAAATCGAACAGCACAGCTTAGGGAGCATAAACGCAGGCGTTGAGGATAAAAGTCAACAACTCCCACTTGAGCAACAGGTGAGTGCGCTACAGTGCAACTTCGGCGCTCTCCATTAGCAAATCTGTGCAGTTTTAAACACTTCCAATAGGACGAAAGCTGAAAATGACGTAGAATACTTGCTGACATTAGGCAATATGTATACTTTTGGCAGCTGCCACACAAATGGAATCAGTCATATGCTTAACCAAATGGGTACAGCAACGGTACTTAGGCACAGCTGCTCGCTCTAGTGGACAGTGCCTTGATAACCTGACATGTGATAATAGTTCATCATGAAGCCATAATCACGTGCTACCTAACATTGGCGATGTATCAGTCTCGATGTGGACTAGCAAGCACTTTCGAATTCACACTATCTCAGTGTAACACCAATTTTTGTCAAACATATATACAATGAACTCATGTATTTAGTTGACACAGACTTGGATGACAGCATCCTTCCAGCAGCGACAATTAATCTTTTTCCCATACAATCATGGCTAACAACAGCAACCGCATCGAAGATTCCTACATATGGCAACAAGTGGCAACTGTGAATCTTGGTTTTCCACGAAAATGAAGATGGATTTTCCTGACTGCTGACGTCACTGAACCATTCTCGGAGCTGATTTCCTTTACTATTATCTTATCACCATATCTATATGAGACGCTATGTATCAGGTGGACAATGATGGACATTCAAAGACGCTGCAAAATGCTTTAGTGTTGACGACTACCATAACACAAGTTCAGGTACGGCATAATACCGTTCACCATACAGCTACGATGTCAGGGCCGCCAGTAGCTTACAAGGCATGTCAGTTAGCACCTGAATGATATGTAGCTACATAGATGGAATATGAGGAGTTAATTGCAAAGGGGTTTATGAGACATTCTGAGAGCCCTTGGACATCTCACCTATCGCCAACAGAAAAGACAGTACACAAACAACCACTCTGTCAACCAACAACTGCAGTCAGGCCATTTCCAGCTGCATCAACCTCTGTGCCAGCAGTGTCAACTACTACTCCACCGACAATGTTAATGGAGTCAGGTACCACAGACATATATGCACCATCAGAACCACCTATGTTTGGTGAAGACCAGCATGCAGTGGCACCAGAACTGTGTCACACAAATGATTCGATTTTTTTTCCTTTATTGTGATTTTAATACCAGTATAACAGGTAGGCTGGCAGCAGCACAATACGTTGCTCTTCAGCCAAAGATAGTACAATGATAGTACAGAGAATACACATGGGTTGGAACAAAACGGCGGGGAAAAAACAGTAGACACATGAACATAAAAAACATGAAGCCGTTCACACTCGATGACAATCCACACTACAAACTGTTGATACGAAGCACAAACACTGAAAATGTCGATGGCACTGGTGAACGATGGAGTGTGACGGGGAACACTAAACACTAAACATGACGGCACACACGAGACACTGATGGCGATGATCCCCGGCGCGCGAATGTCCACTTAGCGTGTGCGAGTCCGGGGACCTGCCAAGAGGGGAATAAGGGTGAGGTGGGGGAGAGGGGAGAACAAGGACGCCAATGGCTGAGGAGATGGGGGAGGAGGAGAGGGACAGGGGAGGGGAAGCCCAGGGGAGGAGTGGGGAGAAATGGAGGAGGGAGGGAAGAGGGAGAGAAGAAAGGGAGGGTGCCCAAAGGAGCAAACACAGGAAGAGGGTGGGAGAGTCAAAGTTGGTAGGAGGGGAGGAGGACATCTTCATGGAGAGGCAGCTGGCGGAAGCCACCTTGGGAGAGGGTAAGGAGGGTGGAGAGATGGAGACTGGGTGGGGCCTGGGAATACAGGCGCGGCAGCGGGTGGGGGTGGGAGAGGATGGGCGAGAGAAGGAGGTGAGGAGGATAGAGTTTGCGGGAGGTGTACAGGATCCGTATCCTTTCAAGGAAAAGGAGGAGGTGGGGGAATGGAATGAGATCGTACAGGATCTGCATGGGGGAGGGGAGACGGATGCGATAGGCAAGGCGGAGAGCATGGCGTTCAAGGATTTGAAGGGATTTATAAAAGGTACGGGGGGCGGAGATCCAGGCTGGATGGGCATAACAAGGGATAGGGCGGATGAGGGATTTATAGGTGTGGAGTACGGTGGAGGGGTCCAGACCCCACGTACAGATAGAAAGGAGCTTGAGGAGACGGAGTCGGGAGTGTGCCTTGGCTTGGATTGTCTGGAGATGGGGGGTCCAGGAGAGTCGACGGTCGAGGGTGACGCCAAGGTACTTAAGGGTGGGGGTGAGGGCGGTAGGACGACCATAGACGGTGAGATAGAAATCAAGGAGGCGGAAAGAAGGGGTGGTTTTGCCTACAATGATCGCCTGGGTTTTGGAGGGATTGACCTTGAGCAACCACTGGTTGCACCAAGCAGTGAACCGTTCAGGATGGGAATGGAGAAGGTGTTAGGAGCGCTGCAGGGTGGAGGCAAGGGCAAGGAAGGCGGTGTCGTCGGTAAACTGGAGAAAGTGGACGGGGGGTGACGGCGGCGGCATGTCCACCGTATATAAAATCTACAGAAGGGGGGAGAGGATGGATCCTTGGGGCACACCGGCGGAGGGAAAAAAGGTGTAGGAATCCGTGTTATGGATGGTGATGTAGGAAGGACGGTGGGAGAGAAAGGAGCCGATCAGACGGATGTAGTTAATGGGAAGGGCGAAGCTTTGGAGCTTGAAGAGGAGACCGGAATGCCATACGTGGTCATAAGCACGTTCGAGGTCCAGGGAGAGGAAGACTGCTAAGCGACGGGAATTAAGCTGTTCGGAAAGGAGATGAGTGAGGTGAAGGAGGAGGTCGTCGGAAGAGAAGGACGGCCGAAATCCACACTGGGTAACGGGAAGGAGGCAGTGCTGGCGGAGATGCTGATGGATGTGGCGGATGAGGATATATTCCAGGACCTTGCTGAAGACTGAGGTAAGACTGATGAGACGGTAGGAGGAGACAGCGGATGGCGGTTTACCAGGTTTAAGGAACATCAGGATACGGGAGGTTTTCCACAGGTCGGGGTAGTAACTGGTGGACAGGACTACATTGTAGAGCCTGGCCAGGGTGGAGACGAAAGAGACAGGAGCTTCACGAAGGTGATGGTAGGTGACTCGATTGTGACCAGGAGCGGTGTTGCGTTTCGTGCGGAGTGTAGCAATGAGATCCTGTGTAGTGATACGGGCATTGAGTTCCGTGTGTGCAGTGTTGTCCAAGTGCTGGAAACCAGGTGCGAGGAGAGGGATAGAGGTGTCAGTTCAATCGCGGACATCTGGGAAGAGGTAGTAATCGAACTGGGGATCATCGGGGATGGAAAAGACATCAGATAGGTAAGAGGCAAAGTGATTGGCCTTACTAAGGGTGTCAGGGAAGGGACGATCATTATGGAGAAGAGGATAGTAGGGGGAGGGTTTAGTTCTGGTAAGGCGATGGAAGGCTGACCAGAACTTGGACGAGTTTACAGGTAGGGTAGCATTTAAACGGGTGTATGTCTGTCGCCAGTCCCGGCGTTTCCTAGCCGCGAGCAAATTACGAATGTGTCGCTGGAGTTGCCGGTGGCGTCGGAGTGTGTCCGGGTCACGCGTGTGCAAAAAGGCACGGTAGAGACGACGGGATTCACGGAGGAGGACGGCCTGTGGGGGTAGGGTAGGACGGTGGGTGTGGATGGCGACAGTAGGGACGTGGGCTTCCACGGCCTCAGACAAGGTCTGCTGGAGAAAGGAGGCGGCATGGGTTACATCGTCAGGGTGGCGGTAGGTGAAGGGGTGGCTATCAACCTGGGTGGAGAGGGTATCCCGGTAGGCATTCCAGTTGGCACGGGAATAGTCATGGACGTACTTTGGGGGAGGGTCAGTATGAGGGTCGGGGCGGGGGTAAAGACCGTCTGAAACGGTGAGGAGGACAGGGAGATGGTCGCTACCAATAGGCTCCAGGACATCCACCATTATGCGGCCAAGGAGGTTAGGGGAGGAAAGGATAACATCAGGAGTGGAGTTGGATTCGGGACGGGTGTGCTGGGGGATGAGGATGAGATCACCTTGAAGGGAGGAGAGGAACCGATGCCACCGCCGTAACTGGGCGGCGGTACGACTATGGATGTTGAGGTCAGCGGCGATCACGTAGGAGGAGAAGGTACGGTCAATGTGGGAGAGGAAGTCGAAGGGAATAGGGGCGTTAGGGCGGACATAGATGGTGACACAGGTGACAGTATGGCCGGGAAAGAAGAGACTGAGGATCAGGTGTTCGGTGGGGTCGGGAAGGAGAGGTTGGAGCCGAACTGGGACTGGCGGTGGTGACCAATGGCCACTCCGCCACGCGCAATTGGGAGGGGATTATCGGAGCGGTGAAGGAGGTAGGGCGACGTGTGGACGGTGTGGTGGGGTTGGAGGAAGGTTTCATTGAGGAGGAAGGCATCCACGCGGTGGGTGGCAAGGGTGTGCAGGAAGAGGTTCTTGTTGGCGGGAAGGGAGCGGCTGTTATGAAAAGGAAACGGCGCTGTCGCGCCATGACAGGGATTTAGACATGGGTGTCAAGATGGGAGAAGGTGAAATGGGCCTGGTTGTTGGAGTAGGTGGCATACATTTTTAAGTGGAAAATGGAATGGGCGGCGAGGGAGACCTGTTGGAGGGTGTGAGGGCGCTGGAAAGGGTGGACGTTTTGTAGGACAATGGTGAGGAAGCTGATGATGTCCTCAGCGAGGGGGGGGGGGGGGACGAAGGGAATTGCCAGGAGGGGTGGGGGCGTCCAGAAGACAGGCAGGGACGGTGAGTTCAGAAGTGGTCGGAGGCGGTCGTGCTTTACACTTCTGGGAGTAGGTGGGATGGGGGAGATTTCAGGTATTACAGGAGGGAGGGGATTGAAGGCTGGGGCACTGCCGGAGGAAGTGCGCTTGCCTACAATGCGGGCAGGTGGGGGCCTCGCGGCACTCAGCTGTTGGGTGTGTGTTATAGTGCAGACACCTCTGGCAGTGCAGGGATTGAGGAGGGGAAAGGGAGGGGTCGACCTTATAGCGCTGGTTGAAGAGGAGGGCACCCTTCTTCAGGAGACGGTCAATAGAGGGGGCATCCTCGGAGAAAACCCGCATAAGGCGGGTAGGGCCGTCCGAGTTGAAAATGCAGCGGCCGCCTGCACCTCCAGTGTGGGATGCGCCTTGAGCTCCGCCAACACCTCCTCCTCCGTGATTGTCGGACTAAGCCAAGTGATCACGGTGGTGAGGGTAATCGGGTGACGCGGGGGCTGGGGTTGGCGGGTAGGAGATGGAGAAGGAGCAGGGGTGAGGGAGGCGTTGTGGCCAAAATGGGTGATGGGGAGGTGGGAGAGGATGTCAGTATGGAGGGTGGGGTTGGGGGAGGAGATGAGAATGGAATCCCGTCTGGGAGTGAGGAGGGAGATGGGGGCACCAGGGAAGTGATGGCGGAGGAGGAGGGGGAGATTCCGGGCCTCGAGAAGGGATGGATCGGGATGGGAGAGGAGGTATTTGTATAAAGAGGGGAGGAGGAGGAGGAGGCGGAGGGAGCAGGGCCAGGCGGGGAGACATCCATGGCATCCTGGGGGGGAAGGAGGACGGGGCAGGGCCTTTTTGGGAGCGGAGGAGGTGGTGGTGCCACTAGGGCATTTAACGGCGGCAGAAGGGTGGGGTGTGATATGAGGGACGGGAGCTATAGGGAGGTGGCGGGAAGGAGCAGGTCCTGGTGTGGACGCAGCAGTTGGCGCCAGAGATGGTGACGGTGAAGGCGAAGGCAACGGCGACGGTGGTGGCGGTGATGGCGAAGGCGATGGGGAGAGTTGGGCATGGGCAGTGGCCCGACGGGCCATCACACTAGCTGGAGCTGCAGTGACAGGCTGGGGGAGTGGGGGGAAAGGATCAGAGGGAGAGGAGTGGGAGGAAGAAGCTGGAGAGGGGGCGACAATGAGCGAGGGCGAAGGGAGAGTGAGAAGAGGAGGGATGGAAAGAGGGGGGGTGTGACTGGGCCCACCATGTAATGGTGGTGGTGGTGGCGGAGGGGGAAGTATAAACTATGGCTGTGGTGGTAGTGGTGGTGGGGGCTGACATGACGACAGGGATAAACAAAAATGCACAGGACGAAAAGGAAAGGAAAAAAACTGGGGACACACGAAGATGGATGAAGACAAAGACGGATGAAGACGAAGACGGACGAAGACCAGAGTCCCACGCTGCTGGCGCTGACGACGGCTGGCAGGAATGCGGCAGCTGCTGCTGCTGCTGCTGCGGACGGGGCCGCTGCTGCTGCTGGAGGGCTGGCTAGCTGGCTGGCTGGCTGGACCGCCGCTGCTGCTGCTGGAGGGCGAGCTGGCTGGCTGGCTGCTGCCGGCTGGACCACTGCTGCTGGCCGGGACCGCTGCTGCTGCTTGGCTGGGCCGCTGCTGCTCGGCTGGACCGCTGCTGCCCTGCTGGCTGGCACCTGAAAACCTAGCACTTCGATTAATGCTGGAATGGCACAATCGAAGGGCGGTATCCTTTCGGAGTACCGCCTGAGATGCACATGATTCGACCTGAGTATCCTATATATAAGGAGTTCCCCTCTACAGGAGGAGGACTATTTGGTGACGTAAGCAAGAGAGGAAGTAGTGTTGTAGAATATCTGTGGACCTAGGTGACAGACAAAAAAAGAGATTTGTTGTTTTATAATTTAGTAATTTTGTGTAATTTGCTTGGAGTTTTTTAATGTGTGTTCATTTCTCGGAGTTATCGAGATTTTGGATGTAGTAAAATAAAAAAATAAAGTTATGGAATATTTTAATGGATTCTGGGATTGTAGCACTCACAGTCTTTTTTAAGATGCCATGTAGCCGTTATTTGAGAGTAAAGTAGGATTCACACACGCAATTAAAGTAATGCCAAGCTTTTGACTTTCTGTAGCAGCATATTGAGCTACCTTTCACAGAGGACTCCACAAATTCTACACAGTTGCACAACTTTCAACTGAAAACATATGAGCAGATGTTACGTTATCAGAGCTGTAAAATGTGTTCACTAAAAGGAAGACGAAACCCAGTTGTCACACCCGAAATATATTTTGTGCATGGTTAAATCAAGGCCCACAAACACAAATGAAATAACACTCAACCCGAAAATTCTGTCTGCTGTGGAATCTAACCAACAGCTGGCATTTAAATATCATCTGCAGGCACGCCACTCTTCCAAGAATGTTATTGTATTCGTTAATGTAGACATTTATAATAACTTACTGTTAGTTTCACAGCTGCCACATCACCCTCCTGGGTTATTTCCCGCATACAACGCACAATTTATATAGTGCTTGGTCTCACAAATCACGAAGTTTATACGAGTCACTTTTTTTGGTAACGTATTAAGTTCATTAATTTATTGATCCAAATATCTTTCGAGATTATGCGATAGACCTACATCATTCGTTTGCAAACACTCACGTGAGCGCGCAGTACATAAATTAAACATAAATTGTTATTCTCGTAGTTCCAGAAGCCGCGAGGGTGTACTTGCCGACCACATATTGGCTTCTTTCAGTAATAAAATGAAAACCCTTCGAAATCGAATGGAGCACAGCACGGCAGCACGATAACAGCGACAGGATGCTCGTATTTCCAAATACGGCCACCAGGGATATGTGGTGGAAGGAAACTGGCATAACAAAGTACTACGAAGGTGAATTTCTTGTTGCGTTACAAAAGTTGCGTCTGTTAAGTTGCGCCGCTGAAAAGTGGGAAATCACGCATTGCAACTGCGGTATGCCACTAGCTGTTGTGACACTACCATTGTGTGTGAACCCGGCTGAAGAGTTGGCAACACTGACTGTGTAGCTCTTTACAGTCAGGAGTGAACCTCCTTGCAAAGTTAATAGTAATTAGTAACATTTGAATGGCAGTGTTGGTGCATAGCGGTGTGTTTAATCGTAATTTGCAATTGTTTTTCTACCACTTTCATTCTCATTGGGGTTTGTTTCAGAGTTTTGTAGACATATGGAATCCCGAAGGGGATTATGTGAATTGTGTGGTGGAACTTTTAAGCACAGGAAGAGCTTATACAGACATATAGTGAAATTTCACATGGATGTAAAAAGAAATCAGGGTAAAGAGACTTGTAACATTTGTCACAGGAATTTTTGGAATGTGGCAGCACGAGATCGCCACTTCAGGACGCACAATACATCATTCGGAAAGGTATATTTCCAGAGTGAAAGTTGTTGTTGTTGAAAGTTAGCACCATACATTTTTATGACGAAATTCTATATAAGACAAATATTGTCATGCTGGATTATAGGCTGGGGCAATACTTACGATACCGCCCGTCAAATTGTGACGACGCTATTGGTCACGAGCGGTATCGAAATCATCGTCACATTAAGCGCTTTCCCAATGTACAACGTTAACGTCATGAGCACTGATGAAAAGAGAGTGTTCCTGAGAGGTGTTTTGTTTTTTGTATTCCGTGGGCTTATGAATGATGTATGTACAGGTCCCGAGTTAGTTACTTAGGACTAAATGGTAGTGAGTGTGTTTCGGTTGTTATGTCATTCTTTTTGTTGTTATCCTCTGCTATTGTATAGTTTTTTATACATAAAATTGGTTCATTCGTTACTGTTTTAACTCATTTCGTGGTGTAGTAAGGTGGGGTGGAGGTGATTTGTTAGAATGCCTGTATAGTTTAGGGTTGTTGGTTCAGACCAGGGTAGTAATATGTCCGTCTATGGTTTCTAAGCCTCCTGCTTGGTTGCTTAAAAGAAGCCCTGAAGCCTTGTATAGGTTTCTGAAATGGATACACAAGCCTCATATTTTGATAACTTTATGGCTCCCAAACTGAAATATTCACATTTTCGATTAGTGATGCATGTGGGGAATTGTACTGCCAACCCAGTGATGTAGAAACACTGTACATTTGAGGTAATATGCTGACCAGGGATCCAGCATCTCTCTTCTAGCTGTCCAGTGAAACAGTCTTGAAGCAACCCAAAAATGCATGAAATTTCAGTGTATCATTCTCCTCAAATGAGTTTTGACAACTTTACAACGCACTACCTGTAGTACATGCACACAAGACAGTGGCTGCAGTATTGGTAACAAAAATTTTGGGTGATTATCAGTTAGTTCAGATGTTTTGGCAATAAATGTCAAAAAGTCACCTGACACACTTTCTTCTCAATCACACACTACAACTCAACAACTGCAACAAAACAGATCCTCCACAACAAAATCACAGAACAACGGCCACCCCCCACCCACCTACCTCCACAAACATTACCAATAACTAACCCCTCCGCTCCCCCCTCCCCAACCCCCCCCCCCCCTCACCGAGCCACAGCCACCCATCCACACAACACCTTCCTAACCAACAACCTTCGACCTATACGTCTTACTAAGTGCCCTTAAAAAAAATTCTAGAAGTACAATAGCCCTCGGGGACGCTCTTCCGCCAACAGTACTCGTCTAAATGAGACTGAAGGTTAGAAGAGTGCCTCTTCCCACTCCCAACAACTGACTTAACAGCTCCCCAAAACCCCTCTGTGGTATTTGTACAAGCCCCGGTCTCATAATTTTTGAACTCAACACTATGATTAACTACTAAATGACTGTACCTCCTCTCGGTCAACCCCCTGTAAAATGAAAATGCGTCTGAAATTATGGTAGTTCCATCTTCTATGAACTCCTCTATTAATCCCACTAATGCCCTTTTAGTCCACCCCTCCAAAACCCTAAATACACATCTGAAAAATCCACACCCCGATACAACAGCCACCCACACCCGTACACCAACCAAAGGCTTACTCCCCCCATACTTCCTTTTCCCAAACTGCAACTTGTCAACCTCCACCACCACCTGAGGCCCAACCAACTTACCCCTGTACTTAATATATTCAGAACAGTTCGCGACAAAATGAAAACCAATCAAGCACTGTCCTCTCACTCGTGCCAATCTCATGCGCACAGAATTGTGAGAGGATCTATAACAAAAATAAGCCATCAGCACAATCTCTCGCGTGCCCAACCTAGACTTCTCGAACCAGGAACCTCGCCTTACGGTGCGCCATAGGTTGTCCCTACAGCACCGCCACACATAGCCATCCCTGGTCCAAGACGCCGTAACTTTCGTCAATCGCATATCCTCTCGACAAACACTGCACTTGACACCTTGGGCCAACAGCCCAAAAACTTGTAGAAACTTGATGAGGGACAAAGCACTGTCACACGTCTGCATACGCAAACGCATGCTATTCAATTTATCGGTCATATCCATACTTAACAAAGGCATAAACAAATTAATTTTAAAAAAAATCACATACGACGTACAGCAAACAGCACTACAATAACTTAGAAACAACAAAAACTAAATCGTTAACTCACTAAAACCAATTCCTGTCACCGCACACGCCAATAAACAATACCGAATGCATCATTAAGTAACACGCAACTGAACCCAATACACCACATAACACGCAACCCATAAACACACCACCAGAGAGCACCACCAACCGCATCAAAAGACAACTATAAACACGCCGCACTCGCAAACTAAATCCACTACACCACATAACACGTAACCCATATACATACCACCAAAGGCACCACCATCCCCATCAAAACAAGACCTATAAACACGCCACACTCAAAAACTCAACTCTGTGCCATTGTGACGTCACGGGCCAAAGCTGATGGGTGGAATCGGATGCTTCCATTGACCCAACTTTTGTTTGTATGTTACATTTAACATAGCCTGGAAATTCTTTGAGTAATTAGGAGTTCAGGAGATATATTTTATTAATGCAAGAGTAATGCTTAAAAGTTAGTCTGTACTTGTTTGAAAATTCCATTTACTATAATTATCATTATAGAATGTTTCTAACAGTTTTGTCCTTCGGCAACTGATCTTATTTCACACTCTAACATTTTGCTTTAAGATAACATTTGTATGTTATATTTCAAAAAACAAAGCTTTTACAACTAATTTTGAAATTTCCAGCATCCTTTCATGTCTGTGTTATCAGGGGTTAAAATTTTTAATTTTCAAGTGTTACAATTAGGCTTCAGTTCAAGATTTTTATACTTAGTTTAAAAAAAAATAATAATTCCAGGGCCCGGACCCACCTTCTCCCTCCCTCAGCCCTATTCTCATGTCACCATTACTGATTGATTCTTTCCAAACTTGGTATTTCCGCTGAAGATGTGAGGATTTGGTTTTCCAGTGGTTGCTCTAAGCTAGCTTGTGCAGCTTGTTTTGCAGTAATCTCAGTTCCATCACATGCAAATATTTCATGAGTTTCCACTCAGCAGTTGTGCCAAGATCTTTGAAGTGATAGTACAGATTGGTGAAATTTTCATACGGGACTGTAGGCTCATTGCTGAAATATAATTTTCTGCAGATTTGTCACCCTTTATTTTAGCAAATATGTAAGTTTTCTGAGAAAAACATAAGTTCCAACTGTATCTTGCACGAAAACAAAGAACGGGATACAACCCGTTGGCTTTGACCAATGTGTGAGAATTTGCCAGAGATGATTTATGACACAGATTTAACAGCAAAGACTAGCGTTCATAAATGAAGGAATGCAGGAGAGAGAACAGATGGTATACATATATTGCATCCAGTAATATTTCGAACATAATGTTAAGAATATTGCTTGTTTGGGTCCTAGTACTTATGTAAAAAAAACACACATCGGGTACACTACACTTCCATGAATATTCATCTAAATAAGTTCTGTAGTGTCGAAATGCATCATTTCACCCTCCGTACAACAGATTTTATGGCTGATGAATAAACTTCTATATTACTGCTACAAGCCCTAGTTGATACAGATCACAATTCAGTATTATGATTGATGACAAGGTGCTGAAAACCCCTAGTCTCCTAATCCCTATATAAAGGAAAACAATCTGAAATAACTACAGAACCTCTGCAACATGATCTTCAATTAATTTCAGCAACACTTACGTCATTTGGTCAGGAACTTCTTTAAAAACTACATCACATTCTGACCCTGAAATTACAGCCCCTAAAACCCATACCCCACCCCAGATTCCCCCCGGTTGTACTTGTTTTGCCAGAATGACTCTATACTTTATACAGGGTGACACCTCTATCAGCAAATCTAAGTAGCGATGTACATTTGGTGTAGTGGATAAGAGTTTTGCATTAGCTTGTAGGAGGTCAATGGTTCGAGCCTCGGTTGAGGCATATGTTTTTTATTTGGTAAATGTACTTCACGTGGTACAGTATCTGGCATCTTAATCATCAACACGGAGTGCCCCAGAAAACATTTGCACTGAACTACCACAATCTTAAAAATGGGAGATTGGTCAGCTCTGAAAGAAGCCCTTTCCATGCTGTGGTCATGAATTTATTCGCACCACTTCATCTACTAGATGTGAAACCTTTTTTCTTTGTACCTTCCCCCACTGGTCCCATAGATTAGTACCAACTACTATTCTCGTTCAGGTCCATTACATTTCGTTAGGGCCTTAAGTTACCAGTAGGACTAGCAACATGCTTTGCGAATAATGTCCAAACTCGGTTCTTATTTGTATGTGTTATCACCACGGTCCCACTAATTATGCCTTTCAGCGTTGAGTCTGGTAACAGCATGCCGTTTAGTATGTATGACAATGATATTATTATTCTATTGATGGGATTGTGGAAATACCACGTCTATTACCGTAAGGGAAACAGTGTAATTCGAAACCGAACATTTCACAATTAGCGGTGTCGGTATGAATCATACAGAACAATATCTGTAAGAGGGTAATGCGCATTGGGTGGAACAGCGAGCAGGACTGACAGCGTGTTTATACTGTATGCACTGTCCACCAGACGGACTAGTCGCGAGTGGAGTAATGCGCCCAAGACAGACTCCAATGTACATGCATACACGTAATGAATTTTCTCATTGTCAACCTCTAAACCAGTGTGGCAGATGTATGGCATACACAAATGATGAATATGTGGATTTGCTTCTGGCCCTTGGTGCATCTGATAACCGGGCTGGTGTTGCTGCTCATGAATATGCTGCTAGATATCCTCGTTGACACCATCCAGATAAAAATGTGTTTCGTCATCTGGAGCTGCGCCTTCGGGAGTCAGGTTCTCTCCCTCCACCATGATGACTTGGTGTTTGTGTTGTCCTCATCATTTCATCATCATTAATGAAAGTGGCGAGATTGGACTGAGCAAAGGTTGGGAATTTGTATGGGCGCTGATAACCCCGCAGTTGAGCACCCCACAAACCCATCATCATCATCATCATCATCATCATCATCATCATCCTTCCACCATCACATGACAGAGGTCGTCCATGGACTTGCTGTAATCCGGCTACTGAGGAAGGTAGTCTGAAGGTCATGTACCAAGAACCTCAGCAAAGTGCACGTAGCATAGCAAGGCAGCTCTGTGTCTCGCAATGCACGGTCATTAACGTGCTGCATGAGCGTGGGCTGCATCCCTATCATTATGCTTTCATTTCATGCAACGCCTGCATCCTGCAGATCGCCATCGGCAGATGCAGTTCTGTGAATGGTTCCAACAACAGCAACAGCAAACCAATGATAACTTTGTGAACACCGTAATGTGGTTGGATGAAGCAGCGTTCACTCGTGAGGGTGTCTTCAATATGCACAATGCCCACATTGGTGTGGTGTTGACCTGCACATAACCAGCAACTGTGGGTATCAAGTTTGCTTCAGTATCAGGTTTTTGGGCCCTACGTGTTGCCTAACCAGTTGATTGGACGAAGGTATCATGTATACCTCTCAAATTGTCTGCGTGATGTGCTGGAAGATGTTTCATTTCATGTTCAGCTGAGGATATGGTTCCAACATGATGGTGCACCTCCACACTCTAGAAGTAATGTGCGACAGTATTTAGGCAGAAATTTCCAGGGAAATGGTTCAGATGTGGAGGTCCAGTTGTATGGCCACCGCATTCACATGACCTATATCCCCTGGATTTCTTCCTGTGTGGACAGCTGAAGGAGCACATGTACTCTACTCTGACAACAAATGTGGAAGAATCGGTAGCGCGTGTTCGTGCTGCTCTTATTATTGTGGACATAGGTCTGCTGTGAAGAGTCCAGATCTGTATGATCCGCAGGTTGCGCAATGTTTGGACGTGCAGGGAGGTCACTTCGAGCATCTGTTGTTCTGAGGACAACATATTCTGTTCTGAAGAACATTATTACTGTTACCTGTTGCTAATGTGTGATATCTGAGTGCTCATATTACATGTAGTATAAATGACAAGTAGATGTTGTGTTATTGTACCGTGCTATCTTCTTTAGCATCTGGAAATTGGTATTGTTTTTGTAGTTATTCTGTCCTATGACAGGTCATTTGTTTCAACTATCTGTTTCTTATTTGTCTACCCAGTATTTGTTATGTTTAGTGTTACAAACTGTTGTAAATTTATGGTATATGTGACCTAAGAAACGATATGTATAACAGTGTAAATGTCAGAATGAAATCAGCAAATAAAAAAAATGCACCCCAACCCAGGCTCGAACCCTCGACCTCCTGCATGCTAACCCAAAACTGCACCAAATGTACAGCACTACCAATACGTACAGTCAGAGGTCCCCCCCCCCCCCCCCCCCCTCTCTCTCTCTCTCTCTCTCTCTCTCTCTCTCTCTCTCTCTCTCTCTCTCTCTCAAACCAACCAGTCAGCAGCAGCAGATTGTTCACATGTGAGATGATGGTGGTGACGATGATGATGATGTATAGGTCTGCAGGAAAGTATTGTCATTGGACGACTGTTAGGAATTACATTAAGACTTAGACAAAATTTCAACTTAATGTATTAAATGGCAGCTCTCTTTACATGGGGGTAAAAAAGATAACGCCTTGAATAAAGAAAATGAATGCAGTAATACCTGATTACAAGATTTTTGACGGACATCTTGAGCTTGTCACATTGAATAACTATTTGAGGTAATATGAAATGGTATGGTCACTTAAAATCAGCATGAAGAAAGGTTAATAGAACTTGTTGGAAGCTTCTGGGAAAATGCAGAGAATTTTTAAACCAACTTGCATGAAAGATGAACATTTCTTGAGCATATTTCTAGTTTTTGGAGTATCTACAATGACTTCATAGATGTGCTGCTAAGGTTGTAACCGGTCTGTATAGCCCATATGAAAGTTTAACAGAAATGCTGTGGAAACTTGAACGGGAATGCTTGGAAAAGGGCAATATAGTTCTCACAAAGCCCTGTTGGATGATTTTACAGAACCTGTAAAGTATTCAGTGAAGGCTGTGTGACCATTATGCTACCATCAACATAAGTCTTGTATAGGGACTATGCAAGTAAGACCAGAGATTAATGCATATACAGAGGTACATAAATAGTCGGTTTTCCTTCGTTCATACACAAATGGAGTAGGAAAGAAAATCAATAATATTAGTGTGATATACCCTCCACCATGCACTGTACAGCAGCTTGTGGCGTATATTATGATGTAGATTTGATCATTTTCAGCAAAATAGACAATACTGGTAAGCACAGGAGCTTGGCTGATTTTGAAGTACAGCATCCTGTACAGCAAAAATTAAGCAGTACAATCACTTTAATGGGCTTAAGGTCTTGTTTTACAGTTTTGAAATACGATGTTTGATTTTTGAAACAAAGCGGTGACTGGTCAGGTCCAGTGTCAGACCCATCAAACCTATGCAGTTCTCATCAGTTAATTGTACTAGCAAGCATCAGCTTGAGAGTTTGATGAATTGTGATCTAATGTAAACCTGAGACACCAAAGATGAAACACAATTTTTTCCCTGAGTTCACAGAATATAGAAAAACCTTTTTAGTGGCCAAACTTGTTACAGTGTATAGTCTTTTTATGGGCCAATGCCTTTTTGCCAGTGTGAGAATTTGGATTGTCTCAGCACTTGTGGAAGAGTGCATTGTTTGTTGGAGACTTGACAACAGCTGAGTATAATAAGAATAGTGCTTGTACTCTACTCTCTTGTTTGAACCAGGCTCTGCTGTTTGCTGTAACTCCTCAGCTTGAAAACCACTAGCAGATGTAGTTGACACGTATTGAGCTTTGTGACTGACTGACTTTACATTTAATGTAATCTGGTTTAGCACCCTAACAACACAGGGATCACACTTCTGATTTAGCTGTTGCCTCCCCTTGTATGTCAAGGAGTGGTTGTGTCATTCTGAGACATCGGAACTCTCGGCAGTGGTCACTGCTGGATGACCCTTGCTATGGCTGGGTGGCCCCTCACCCGAGTTGATGGTATCAGGGCTGATGCTTGGTGCATGAAACATATTGAGCTCCAAAAAACTGGCTATTCTTCTATAGGTGCATGTTCAGGTGGTAACAGGTCATTTAATGCTGCTTCTTATGATCCTGCGGCCTACCCTTACATGGCTACATGCATGGGAAGAGGGCTAGACTCCCAAACTTGAGGTGAAACACTTTCCCTGCTAACTGTTCTGCACTAGGCCTGATGGGGACACGTTCACCACCACCAAGCCCCCTCCGAGGGAGGATTTGCGGCTTTATGTCAAATCCCTTTTTGTTCATTTTTGAGTCAACTATTTGGATGCTTACTCCCCTGTCTAATAAACTCCCACCACGTGGTGCTCTTCATTCTGCCTCTCACGGCAGGAATCTATCATCCTCCGCTGTCTTTGCATATGCCGTACTAGGTAGACCCATGGCTTTTGCTCTGCAATGAGCTTCTGTCCTCCTTCCACTCCCCTTTGTAGTTGCAGAGCTTCCTTCATGGTGATCCATATTTTGCTGGACTGTCCCCACATTTTGACCCTTCACACTAAGTCAGTCACCTTCCTTGTCCCAGGCCTTAGCGGATGACTCTCACATAGTTATGTCTGTCCTCAGTTTTCTTCACAAAAGTGATTTGTTCTCACAGGTTTAAGTTCTTGAATTTTCCTCTGGAATTGGAGTCCCTCAGTTAGTGTTGTTTATGGAGGCCTTATCCTTGCCTCTCCCATTGGCCATGTTGTCCCTGCCTTTTGCTTTATATTTGGTCTGATCTTTTGTTCAGATTTATTTTCCCTGTTCTTGTGTCTTCTTCCCCCGGTGTTGTCCCAGTTGTCGTGATCATGTTATGCTGTGGCTACCAGAACGGTTCGATTGCATTACTGATGCCCCAACGCATGTAGCGTTTCTGGGGCACTCCAGCTCTCTCCATTTCCCCCCACTCCCCTGCTGCTCTTTCCTCTTCCTGCTGCCTCGACATTCCTTTTACCTCTCTGTTTGCCCGTTTTCCCCTTCCTCTTGACTAGACTGTGCTGTTTTGTGTTGTTCCTCCCTTGGTTTCTATCACGTTAGATCCTGGGATTGATGACCTCGCTGTTTGATCGCCTCCCCACCAACCAACCAACGAACCAACCATCTGGTCTGCGATTGGTGAGCACATTCAGAAAAAGAGGTTGATAGTTTTATTCTATCTCCACCATTCATTTGATGTTGTGGTGCAGTGAATACTGGTGTTGCTGGAAATTTTGCAGGAGATGTTGTCAGTGTGATTAGATTACAAATGTATCATCTACATATTGAAAAAAGAATAAGGGCCTTTAGACTGTCAGCACCAGGGCTGCTTCTTCACATAAACATATTGCCCATCACTGGTGTCCCATCACTACTGCATCTGTTTGTTCATAGTAATTTCCACCAAGAGATGTTATTAGCCCAGTTGGAAGTTCTTGAGCTGCTGGATGAAATGCGCTGAATTCCGCATGTGGTGCTGGCATTTGATCGCAAATGGGTTTTGCTAATTAACATTTTGATGTGCCAGTGTGGCTAAACAGTTGGATAATGTGGCATTCCTTACTCATGGACCTTAGGTTGCTCATGATGTCTAGCTGACACAGCTGATTGTGGACAGATTTTTTTGACTGTCTCCTTATCTCGGACTATGTGCTGGAGAAGCTTGATCATCTTCCTTTTCACTTGGTTGGTAAGATCTAATTCAGTTCTCATGTAGATGTTGTAGGTCGTACATTTTCTGGTCATATACATGACATGGTAGCAGGACTGTACAATTCCCTTTGTCTCAGAATCTTTCGGAGCAGCTTAAGGACTCCCTTCTCTTTCTTGGAGGTATCTGGCTTTGGTGGAGCAGCCCTGGTAAGTGTACAGCATGTTTCACATCGTATTTCCTCCACAGCATCCCATGGAAGACTAAGACCAACTTTGATCTACACCACTCATAAATTCCGCTTTTGGTAGGGTCATTGGTACCAGTGCCCCATAGTACAAATAATGTAGCATTGTCAGATATTTTCTTTGTATAATTGGTGACAGTTCTCAGAGGTTCTTCTTGTGGTGGGTTAGCCGCAAGGCATTGATATTTAGCAGTTTGTCTGCCGGTGGGCGACCGCCATGTCCTGTTGGCTTGAGACCAGCTGACTGCATCTATCCACTCACAAAAATCTGGGGAGAGAGTCGATGTCAACTACAGGTGCATCAAGAACAACTCATTGAGTTTGCGTTGTGTGTACCAGACCATGCCTCCTGACCAGGGCAAAGCAGTTCTGGTGATCTGGTTCATGGCTGGAGTTCTGACCTGATGAATGACCTTCGCTAAAGTTGGTATGCTTTGGTCTAATCAACATCTCGGCGGCATGACAAGGGAAACCAAAAGGTGCTCCTTCCTTTCTGGAGCTTGTCAAGCTTCTTATTTTTGCTGTGCATTTCTTCAGGCACTTGATATGTGATTTTAGGAAAATCGTGAACATTTCTCAGCTTTTCAGCAGTGTGGTGTCATCCAGAAGGTGCGGTATTTCAGCAGACCACTATGTGGCATTTATGATAACTGGCCACCTTAAATCATCACTCCCCTCCCAAAGCCTACAGCCAGCTGCCATCAGGCACAGACCTGCTGCAGTGGTTTCATAAGTGTTGAGGATCAAATATGGGTCCTTCCCGCAAGGTGACAATGTGTCCTCATTTTCTTTCTATTGTAATTGACAAGGAGTGGATATCGACGTAGATTGCCCTGGTTGTTTGGTCATGCCCTAGGCTGAGTCCCAGCCCTTGCTTGACTGAAAGCTGCTGTCCTTTTATTTCATAGTCTGATCTGTACAGCCTCATTGTGAATACAATCCCAGAAGATGATGGACTGTTGCGACAACATGGTGCCATTGTAACTCATGGCATGTCCGTGGGAGATGCAGTTCCTCTGCCACATTAGTTGTTATGTGGCATTTGTGTTCAGTGCATCTCACCTATTGCCATGATAGTCGGGCTACATATGTTTTTCCACACTGGTGAGGGATGTGGTAAACACAAGGTTTCCAGAATCTTAGGTCATCCTTAAGATTCCAGTTAGGTTTTTGTCTTGCCTTGTGAGGGGAACACACACTGGATGTTGTGTCTCCAGAGTATTCTTACAATTTTTGCTGATATGTTCCCGACGTGTGAGATAATCAACGTTGCTACAGGTTTCTCTTCATCTTCAGCAGGCCATAGTCTCGGCTTCTTTGTTCATATGGGATGTTGTACCTGATAGTTACTGTAACCATTCTTGCAGAATACAACCTGTAAGTGCTGCCGTTCAGCTGCTAGACTGTTACAGTCCAAGATTTTACATGCTCTGCACACTAATGTGTTTAGGACGCATTGTTGTGAAGAGACATGACAGCTGAAGGCATGCAAGTGCAAATCTGTGTGTGTCTTTACGGTAGATGGTGTAGTCTGCTGTGCCATTTGGTCTTCGCTTGACGAGCATACCTGCCAGCCGAGATGAAAGCCTTACAGGGATCAGTCGGGAAGACTTAGTACTGCGGAAATCAGTAGTCTACTGTATCTCTTGCCAGTGTGGGAAAATGTGTCAGTCAGACTATCTACGTGGTAGGAGAGATGTGTTGAAGACTAACGCCACACAGGCAACGAACAGCCCCAACATAAGTCCGATGTGGCAAAGCACCACATCTCCTGCAGACATGCCACAAATTACGATGCACCGGGTTGTTGGGACAGTCCAACACATTCTGGGATCATATTCTGGAAGAGCCTGTAGAGATTTGACTACACAGTGGACTAATAAATAAAAACAACAGCTTTCAATTAAGCAAGGTCTGGGACTCAGCCTTGAGCATGATCAAAGCACAGCGGCAGTCTACATAGAAACCCATTCCAATCATAACAGCTGAAGAAGATGAAAATGCATCGTCACCATGCCGCAGAGACCCATGTCAGACACTGGCTGCACTGCTACTGAGAACACTGAATTTGACCCATGATGTTGCACTTCCCCTACCACCGCACCAGGATTCCACCAAGAGTCAGCTGGCTAGAAGCTGTGGGAGGGGGCAAAGTATATAAAGGCAGCACCCAGCAGTTATTAATTGGTCATCAGGAATGCCTGAAGATGGCAAATAGTTGGCTTGCTGAAATAATGTGCCTTCTGGATGACACCTCCCACCTCAAGGAATATTTGAAATTTTCTTATCCCACTGAAAGCTATACACAATTTTTTAATTTGTTTGCATTAAGAGACTAAGCAGAGGTCTTGACAAGACCTCCTGAACTCCATCAACAGATCCACATCCGCAAGTAGTGTGTGGGAAACCCTCAGAAGGACCTCAAGTTCAACCACCAATAGCAACTGTAAGAGAGCAGGGGTGACTCCTAACATCATTGAGGGATATTGCTCAGACAATGGCTCATTCATAAAAGACTATTACAGCTAATTCTAATCAAGATTCAGTTTTCTGCCATTGTAGGGAGAAACAGAGGGAGGTTAGTTTTGGTTGCTCTTCTACCAACATTGAGGAATGGAACAAGCCCTTCTCTCTATAGAAGTTGGATTCTGCACTGTCATTAGATTGTGATACTGGGCCTGGTCACGATACAGTAACATACAACATGTGGAAACAGTTGGAGTCACGATCGAAGGAGGTTCTCCTTAAGCTCTTTAATGAAATTTGGATGACTGGAGTTCATGGAAAGTCTCTTATTTTAATACTAATTTTAAAACCAAGGAAGGATTGGATTAACCCCTGTAGTTATTGTAGCGTTAGTCTCGCATACTGCATGGCAAAGACACTAAAGCTTAATGTCAACCAGCACCTAGTGTGTGTTCTTAAAACCAGGTCCTTGTTAACTTGTAAGTCACTCCCAGTATAGGTCCAGGGGGTATCACTCTACACTCGATAACATGATGATGCCCGAAGCAGCAATTCAACAAGTTTTCCTCTTAAGTGACATCTTCGATTTGAGAAAGGCCTACATTACGACCTGGAGGCATAATACTATCAGTGCAGGTTCTGTGGACATATACCCATTTCCATATGCTCTTTCCTCTCAGGCAGGTATTTTACATACAAGGTTGGAAACACCCTGTCTGACCTTTTTAAGTAGGAGAATAAGATGACAAAAAGTTGGCTTGGTGAAATATCGTGCCTTCTGGAAGACGCCTCCTAGCTGAATACCAAAGATATATTAGAGATTTTCCTAAGCTGGGGAAACGTAAAATCACGCATTTTTTTTTTTTTTTACTATTAGAAACAGTCTTGATCACGATGTATTTATTAAGGTGACCGATTTTGACCACTACTGTGGTCATCTTCGACCACTACTGTGGTCATCTTCAGACCATTGAGTAGGAACCTCTTTCTGCTGGGGGAGGGGGAAAAAAAACACAGTCTTGATTACAATTTATTTATTAAGGTTACCACAGTAGTGGTCGAAACCAGTCAGCTCAATAAATAAATCTTGATCAAGACTGTTTTTAATAGTAAATATTTGTAACTCATTGATCACTGCTACTCCCATAATGTATTCAAAAGTACACAATTTTTTATTCAATTGCATACTCTTTTTCATATCACCAGTGTTAACTGCAAGTCTTGTGTATTTTAGTGCCCATTTATTCAAGAAATAAAACTTGTGTATCATAAGTTTGTGTAACTATTGCAGTACATCCAACATGTGATGGGCCCAGAGAAATGTGATTTGTTCCTGAGGTAACAGTTTGTTTTGTTCATGTTAAGAAAGTCTCTGAAGTTAGTTCGGGTACATTGTGGATTTTAATACATAAAGGGAAAAGGCAGATCATCATTTGCACAAAGTCTTCCAGGTCTAGAAATTTGACAGATGTGTTTTTCAATTGTACAGTATCAAATGGAATTTATCTCTTGTGATTTGTGAATAATTGCTAAGCATCGTTAAAGGAGGCAAAGTAAGATCAGTTGAGGACTTGTGTGCCCAGATATATGTGGGATAAGCTTAATGCAAAAGCAGTGCTTTCTATTTTGTCAGCTGTAAACTGCTATGTTGAATTGAATTGAATTGAATTGAATTTTATTTGATCCTGTAAGATTACATCATGTACAGTAAATGTACGTGTAATATAGGACATGTCAAAGTATTAAAATTCTTTATCAATTATTTTTCTACACCTTTAGCTTACATTTTTACATCACTGATAATGAGTAACAATATATACAAATTTAATGGCATAAGTATTCTGCAACACTGTAAAACTCTTTTTCAATGAGATAGTCTTTAAGTTTCTTTGTAAATTCATTGTGAAGTACACTATCTTGCAAGGTTTTGGGCAGACTTCTTAGTAGTCTGATACCAGAGTACTGGGGTCCTTTTTCTAGCATTGCCAGTCGGTGGGGTATGCTCCGTACTTCATTCTTCTTTCTTGTATTGTGGGTGTGTACACTAGCATTTGTAATCCAGTCCTCACTACCTTTTGTGATGTACATTATTGTTTTGTATATATATAATGATGAAAAAGTTAAGATACCTAAATTCTTGAAACAGTTTCTGCATGTTTCAGAGGTCTTTCTTCTTAAAATGGTCCTAATTGCTTTTTTTTGTAATGTGAACACTCGTTTTGTCTCTTGTTTGTTTGAGTTTCCCCACACCGTCACTCCATACTGTAAGTATGGTTCGAAAAGTCCATGATACACTGTACACAGAAGGTTCTTGTCTGAATACTGTGATAGCTGCATCATTAAGAATATGACAGAGCTCAGTTTCTTACAGACATTATTAATATGTTTTTTCCATTTCAGTTCATTATCCACAAGAATACCTAAGAATCTAGCAGATTCTACTTCTTCCAGCCTTGTTCCGTCAACCTCTAAATCCATGTCTACAGCCTTTTCCTTGTTTTTAAACACTGCATACATAGTCTTTTTTAGATTTATAACCAGTTCATTTTCCAACAGCCATTGAGCTGTGACATTTGCAGATATGTATGCTCTTCTCTCAAGCTGTTCCATATTTTGGTCACTATTTAGTATTGTCATGTCATCAGCATACAATATTTTCTTTTCTTCCTCCTCAACACCTATATCATTAACAAATACATTAAATAACAATGGCCCCATTACCGAACCCTGCGGCACTCCATATTTGATGGATTGGGTTTCTGATTGGTATGAGTTTCCTAATGATACATACTGCTTGCGGTTGCACAAGTATGATTTTATCCATTCACCTGGTTGCCCCCGAATGCCATAGTTGCTTAATTTTTGTATCAGCATTTCATGGTCAATGGTGTCAAATGCCTTTGAAAGATCCAGAAACATTGCAGAGACAACCTTTTTCTCATCTAAGGACTGTAAAATGTATTCTGTTAGACTGACAATTGCTGATTTCTGTATAGCAAAGAGTATGCAAAATTAGCTTAAAATAATTAACAGCAATCTGCAAGTAATAAAGTTACATTGCAAAAATGTTTTAATTAAGAAATGTCACTCTGTGATTTGGTGTTTGAGGGGGGGGGGGGGGTGAGGAATTGCACAACTTACAGATTTTGGTGAATCTGTGGGACATACAGACAAGATTGCCAAAGTTTTACGTGAATTATGGTGAAATGGGGTCAGTTTGTTATGGCTTTGAACTCAAAAGCAGGCAGAACTTCGGTAGTTTAAAAGAAAGGTTACAGGGATAAAATCAAGTTTATTTTTCAAAAATTCAGTCTTGAGGCTCATCAAACAGCTTAATTTTTTTAGCATTTCCAGCATATTGGCCACATGAGAAATATAATGTGGATCTTTTTCTTTTGTAACAACTTAGCAGCTCCCTCCAAGCGTGCCTCTAATGCGCAGTTTTATGTATAGTTTTAATCAAATATCATTTTTGAATGTCAGATCCAACACACACACATTTTGATTGCACTTCTGATAATACTAAAGAAGAATCAAAGAGGTGGCATAGTAGTTATGATATGTTCTAGCCAGCAGAAACACCCCCCACTGAAATTTCAGCTGTTAATTGTTAATTACAATAGAATGTTAAATATATAATTAAAACCACTAAACACTGTAATTTTTAAAATATTGAGTGTCAAGTACACAAAAAATGGAGGATGATGTGGCTTTTTTGTCATCATATTAGAATTCAGTGCACTAATAACCCTAAGAATAAGCCACCCGTTAAACAGGTTTTTTTGTCGTTGCCCCCATTTTTCATTCAAAGCATGCTAGGTTTGTGCATGCATTTAATACTGAAAGTAGTCCATTCTTTTTGCAGCAAATTTTCATTGAACTAGTTCAACTCATCAACCTCAAAACTATGAATCCAAAAGTGATAAAACTGCAGGTTTTACAAATGATGTACTAACAAAAAGTTCACTATTGGAGCTTCCTAAACCAATTACATGAAGAGATAAAGTAACTTCATTTTTGGAGAAATGTTGAGTGCCATTTGGACCATAATTTGAAGCATTTCATCTTTTGAAAATGTGTACCTAATAACTGGCTTCTAAATATTCTTTTTGCCTACACAGGCAGGGTAACTCTGATCATGTTATTTTTTTAAGTGTGTCCAATTTATTCTACACTTTTATTGTATGCGATTACTTCTTGTACAGCTTGTGCACCACATTTTTGGCTGATTTAAATACATGGTACTCCTTGGTGGAATACAAATAATTTAAAGAGAGAAGGTGACAACTCACTGAATAGTTGAAATGCTGAGTTGTTGATAGGCACATAAATGAGAAAGTATTTCATTAGCTTTCAGACAAACCCTTTTCAGAGCTGTGGAGTACATGTACATACACAGTAACACCTAAATGGCTTCCATTGTTCCTGCTAATTACATTTTGCCAGCATAGCAGTTTGACTGGAGGAGGGGATGTGTCAAGTAAAGGGGATAAGAAGGACAATGCCATGAAGAGTGGCAGGGAAGGTTGGGGAAAAGTGGATGAGGGAGAGGCAGCACAGGGTAGGAATGTAGCAGCTGTGGCCCCTTTCTGGCTTCAGGTGCGGGGCAATGCTTGCAGTGGGCATGGCATTTGATGCAGCACATGTACCCCCTGGACCATGTTAATGGTGAGCACCTCATGGAGCTTAGCACTCAATTGCTGGGTATGGTTTCATTACACCTTGGGGCTGGTAGGTAGTGCTACTCAGATTGTGAGTTTGGTCAAAACCTCTATTAAAAAAACCACAGTCTGAAGGTGTGCTAAATGCTGATGAGTCACTTGGCTGTTGAGGCAGAACAGTTGTTGGCGGGCAATCTCTGAGGAACTTGCTGCACCTCAGTTGCAGGGCACTGTCTAAGTAGACAGCTGTTCGTGGTACCAAGGTGGAACCCTCGCACTTAAACTTATCAACTTTCAGCATGATGGGTGTACTGTCTGGTCACACCAACTCATTCAAACGAATGATAGAGGCTAGTCATCCTGATGATCAAATTGTATTTAGTAATGGCGCTCAGGGAGTCATAAATCAGAATGTGTTTGTTGTGATCAGTAGGAAGGAGAAGACATTCGAAGAAGTTTTCCCCTCCTGTATTCAAAAGACTAGGTTTCTTGTACTTTAAACTGTATTAAGAGCTTAAGCAATGGTTGTTTTTGGTTGAGACTAACGGGGCACAGCAGGTGGAACTTCTTAGGAAGTTACCAAAATTGGGGGACAGTGACATAATTATTGAGTTGCATAATTCCTTCAACTCAGGCAAGGGTGTGGTCACTTGCATGGTATTATGGACTTAGACATCACAGAAATCATACAAGAATGAGCATCATAGGGGATAGTGAATATAGATCAAAGGAGACGAACAAATACTGGACAACTTGAGAAGACCACCATCTTCATTGTGACCTTCAGTTATCCAATGCTGTCTGAACACATCGTGACAGTGTTTCTACGACCTAGGGTTAGGCTTTATCTACCTAACACTTTGTGGTGCTACAGATGCCAGCATGTTGGCCATACATGCTGATGTGTGGAGGTGAAGCGACCGGTGGGAAATGTGGAAAGGCACCCATGAAGCCTGCCTGTCTCCAGCAGTCTGCATAAACTGCTCTGGGAGCCACCCAATCTGGAGTCAGAACTGTCCTGTCTATTCTGAGGATTGCAAATTTCAGGAAATAAGTGACCAAGCAGATCCCCTACAAAGAAGCCAAAAAGGAATATAAGGTGACAAAATCCTGTTTTTAGGCACAACAAAAAGACTCTCATAATAAAGCTTTCAGTCATTAAGGCCTTCATCAACAAAACACGCACATACACACTTGCACACATCCATGAAAACTAAACTCACACACATGACCGCAGTCTCATGCAACTTGACAAAGGCCTTAATGGTCAAAAGCTTTAATTGTGAGAGTCTTTTTGTTGTGCCTACCTGAAAACTAAACTCACACACATGACCGCAGTCTCATGCAACTTGACAAAGGCCTTAATGGTCAAAAGCTTTAATTGTGAGAGTCTTTTTGTTGTGCCTACCTGCGACTCAGAACCCTGTTTTGCTGCTTTTTATGCTTCCTTTGTTTAGGAACCTGTTCTCAAAATAGACATCTAGGCACAAATGCCATCCAGTGTACCGTTATTCACCATCCGCACCTGTACATGCCAAAGCAGAATGAGTAAAGACATAGCAATCCAGGCAGCTACAACAGAAGAGACCAGTAACATATTCGCAGTGAGCATCGAGAAGAACCCCCCCCCTCCCCCCCCCCCCCCCCCCCCAAAGCAGAGTGCCTCTCAACCCCCCCTTTCACTATCATCATCAAAAGGAAAGGGCACAGGGAAATGGTCATGACATTCAGATCGAAAGCTGTTTCATGCACCATCAGATGGCATTCTGCCACATCTGACTGACTGATGAGGACATCGTGGCCTTGAAAATCTCATCACTGGATCCAGGCAGCCCCTCCACACCCCCTCATTCTACAAGTGCCCCACCACCATGGTACAAGGATAGGGAATATCAAACATACACCCCTGAAATGGTGCCTTTACTCCAGTGGGATATGAATGGTTACAGGATTTACCTGAGAGAACTGAAGCTACTCATACAAGAGCCTTATTTTAAACAGACTGATGAACCTGTATTGATGTACTTCTACAGAAAAGACGACCTTACTGTTGATAGGGCGAAAGGTGGGGTTGCAGTGTTCATCAAGAGCACATTCCACTCCTCACCTATGCCCGTAATTACTCCGTTACAAGCGATTGCTGTTTGGTTAGTGGCCCACATTCTGTAACAGTGCGCTCTTTGTATTTGCCGCCCCATGAGCTCGTTGACAGTGAGACTCACATATCTTCTTGATGAACTACACCACCACTTTCTCCTTTTAGGATACTTTAATAGACACAGTGCACTGCCAGGATCTAACAGCATTTGCCTCACAGGTAGGATCTTGAGAATCTGACACAAACTGCAGACATAGTATTCATGAACATGGGTTAAGGTAAGCTTTTTAGCACCACTATAGGTTCATCTACGGCCATAGTCCTCTCCTCCTACTCGCCTACCCTCACAGACACTGCTTCATAATGATAGTGACCAGTTGCCAAGATGGTTGTTCAAAAAGGCTAACTGGATGCTTTAAAGGCAGTGAGCTGTTTCTAAGCAGCATGAAAATCTCCAGGACTGGGTGGATCACTTCATAGCCATGATCCACTGCACTACTGATGTAACCATCTCAAAATCCAATGGAACACTCGGAGGCAGCCTGGGCCTTGGTAGAATGATGAATGTCATTCTCTAATCAGGGACATGAGGGCAGCTATATGAAGATTCAATTAGTGCCCTACAGATGCTGATCTTGCAATTTTTTGATTGGCAAGGACAAAGGCAAGGAGAACAATTTGAGAGTAAGCGGAGCTCTTTGCAAGAGCTCCTGAAGTCCGTCAATAGATCCACATCTGCAAGTAAAGTGTGGGAAGCCATCGGAAGATCTCAAGGCAGAACTCATAAATGCTAATAGCAGCTGTACGAGAAAAGGTCTCTCTCCTAATATTGCCAAGAGACATTGCTTGGTCAATGGCTCAGTCATAGAATATCATTATGGCTGATTCTCGTCAGGATCCAGCTTTTCTTCATTATTGGGAGGCACAGGGAAAGGTTAATTTTGATTTACATTCCACCAACATTGAAGAATACAACAAGCCTTTCTCTATGTCAGAATTGGATTCTGCACTGTCAGTAGCTCAAGATGATGCGCTCGTTGATGACCTGATTACATACAGCATGTTGAAACAGTTGGACTTGCTGTCAAAGGAGGTTCTCCTTAAGATTTTTAATGAAATGGATGACTGAAACTTCCCAGCTCATTGAAAAAATCTGCTTTAATCCCAATTTTAAAAGCGGGAAAGGATCAGATTAACCTCTATAGTTAGGTCCCTACTAACTCGTAAGTCACTCCCATTGTGGGTTCAGGAGGTACCACTCTACAGTCGACAACCTGACGCTGCTCGAAGCAGCAATTCAACAAGCTTTCCTCTGTGACACATTATCAGTTTGTTCTTTGATTTGGAAAAGGCCTACAATGCTGCCTGGAGGCATAATATTTTGTTGCGGCTCTATCAGTGGGGTTTGGTGGACGTCCACCCACTTCCATATGATACTTCCTCTTGGACAGGTGTTTTAGATACAAGGTTTGAAATGCCCTGTCTGACCATTTTAAGCAGGAGAATGATGTCCTTCAAGGGACACAAGTGTCGCGGCATTTGCCCTCCTCCAACCTTGCAACAGCTACTCGGCAACTGAACTTTGAAGATCAGGCAGCTGGAGGAATGGCCGAACAGCACAGGTTCTAAATTTGCTTTTGAGAAAACTGTTTTTGTTGCTTTTAATTGCCCCTGCTCTTTTTAATTAACTGTTTTTATCTAGGGCACACTGTTCTGACTTTTAAAGAAATGGTTGGATATCTGGGCCTGGCTTCTGACAACAGTTTAACATAACTGCCATACCATAAATGACTGAAGACAAGATGCCTCAAGGCTTTGGACATCCTCAAATGCATTAATCACAGGTTTTTGGAGAGCTGACAGGACACATCTGCTCTAACTCTTTAAAGTCTTCATGTGACTCTGGCTTTAATATGGATGCCAGGTTTATGGATCTGCAAGGCCTTTGTTCTTCAGAAGCTGGACGGCATTCACCGTGAAGGTATTAGGCTTTCATCAGAGGTTTATCGCACGAGTCCAGTCACTAGCCTGCGTGCAGAGGCTGGTGAGCCTCCACTGTATTTGATGTCTCCCATATGAGACCTGAATGTCAAGCACACAGAACCTTGTCTGTTCCAAAATTGCCGACTGTCATCTCCATTACCCAACTGCCACTGGAATGTTTGTTCTGTAACTGTCTGCAGTCAACAAGGCCATTTGGAATCCGCGCAAGGGAGAGCCTTGGATTCCTACAGTGGAGGGTCCAAAGCCAAGGTGCAGTAAGGGATCTCTCTGGCTGCTAAAGTAGCCCAGATTACTTTTGAAATTGACTTGCATACCATAAGGATTGTACCCAAGACTATATATTTAAATTTAAGGAGATTGTAAATCGCCTCTTGGGTTTTATTAATATTTACAGAGATGGATCTAAGCAAGGGGGTTTTATTAGCTGCTCCATTGTGCTCCCTAACATTGTCCTCAGGATAGGGCACCCAGAGCAGTTCCATCTTTATTGCGCAGAATTGTTTGCTATCCTGTGGACACTGGAATAGATAAGATATCTAGGTGACAAGAAATTTCTCATCTACTCAGAATGCCACAGTGCCCTTTTTGCTGTTGGTCAGATGTATGCTGCAGATTGGATGGTGTAAGAAGAGCAGGACACTCACCTTCTCTTGAAAAGGCAGAAAGTGAGAAATAATAAGTTGTGTTCAATGAAACCTTCAGTGCGACGTTGGCTTACTTTCTTCCGACCATGAAAAGCTGAAAAAGTAGTCCTTACAAAGCTCAGAGTGGGTCACATGGCTTTCTCTTACATCAAGAGGAGCCACCAGTGTGTCACTTACGTTTATTACAGCTGTCGATATAACACATTTGAATTGTGTTTTACATAATGACCTGAGGACAGAGGTGGAAGTGTTGTGGTCTTCAAAAGTAGTAGCTGAGTACATCCCTCTTACCTCAGGCAGACCGTTAATAATAGCCATAATAACAGTAATTAATTGGGGATTACACTTTTAGGAAGAATGGATGTAAAGGAGAATTGTGTGGATAGTAAATAACATTAGGGCAATGTCAGTCATTATTGGATTGCATTTTGTTGTGACGTGTAGTGTTTGAATATGTATGTGTCATTAGGGTGGTGTGCGATAGTTAATGTCTGAATTTTGTCATGTTGAGATTAATTATTATTAATTTGTGAAACAAAGGGGTAACCACCTCATGTTTGTGTTTAAACATAAGACATTTATGTTAAAACTCAGCAGTGAGTATTACAACAACGGAACCTAAACTTAGCCGGCTGGTGTGGCTGTGTGGTTCTAGACGCTTCAGTCTGGAACTGCATGACCGCTATGGTCACAGGTTCGGGGCATGGATGTGTGTGATGGCCTTAGGTTGGTTAGGTTTAAGTAGTTCTAAGTTCTAGGGGACTGATGACCACAGATGTTAAGTGCCATAGTGCTCAGAGCCATTTGAACCATTTTGAACCTAAACTTAGCCCAGTATTAGTAGTAACATCTCCCTTTCCAAGCAGATCATTATTATCCATTAGCCACAGCCATAAACAAAATTGAGGCTGCTTTCTCTATTCCAGTCAACAATTTTGACAAAATATAACTTGAGTGTTACAGGCGAAGGAAGGATCCAAGTGGTACAATCTTTGAAGTGAAGTGGTCATCAAAATAGAGGATGTTGTTCTCAGTAGCATGTTTTAATACAAAGTGTCTTTGCTCTCAGCCACAATTTGGCAGTGGCTATTCGTTTGGATGGATGGATAGTTGGTGGTTATTCACACAAAAAATGTTATGCCAAAATTACAACAGAGCTGGTACGTGATATGGAACACTTTTGTCCCCAGTTACAATTTGTTTCAGTACATTAGGATCCTCATCAACAGTGGATATGTAACTGGACCTGACCTTTTCCTTACTGAAACCAACTTCCAATGCAAGTGTTATGATGGTAATTTGTCTTTGACTGGCAGCAGTTTCCTTGCTTTATTTTCACATACTGATCCACTCGAGAAACATAGGACATCGGACACATAGTTTATCCTGTAAGGATTCTCTTCCATTTTTTAAACACTGAAGACAAGCAGAACAATTGCATAGAACAAAGACAATCATCTTCCCAAACATGTTACAAGTCTTTGTAAATTTCTGACATCATTTTTCCTAATTTACAGTAAAATTTTATCATAGCTCTTTGACTCATGACTCTGACCAAACAATGGAAAATCCTGAAAAGGCAGTGTGGTTTCAGTTGCCTGAGACTGCAGTCGTGTGTGTGAGTTGTATTTGTATGTGTATGCATATGTGTGTCTATTGTTGATGAAGGCCTTAAAGGCCAAAAGCTTTAATTGTGAGAGTCTTTTTGTTGTGCGTATCTGTGACTCAGCATTTCTGCTATGTATTGACCCAAGACTCTGTATGTTGGACCACTGCTATTTGCACTGTGTTACTTTGACAGCAGCTGAGAGTGTATCGACTGATTCATCAACATGATTGAAACACTGTGTGTTCAGCACAATGGTAACCACATTTGGCATGTATCTGGAAAATATTGATGGGAAAACATCAGTCTCATTAGTTATTTGGCACACTATGTACAGGGTGTCTGGGCTAGAGGTGTACAAAACGTTTGTTTATATTTCAGTACTATTAAGGTTTATAACTTTATTTGTCCAACATCCTGCTGGAAAACATCTGGAGGCATCTCTGGAACTGCGTAGTTTGCCAACATAGGGAGATGGGTGTGCCCTGTTACTGGCAAGCATGCACCATGCGACTCAGTGCTGTATATGAAATGTTGAGGATCACACCTTGGAGAGTGTGTCTATAAATTGTGTACTTATTCAACAACATAAAATGTCAAGTTCTTTCATTATAAGGATTTGTTTGTGTATACCCCTAGCCTGGACACCCCGTATATGTGTTCAGTCTTATTTTGTCCCTTAATGCCTTGACTGTTTTAGTTAGTTTCACTTCAAGTGCGTAATAGTAGTAGTAGTAGCAGTAGTAGTAATATAGTAATAATAATAATAATACAGTTATTGGAGCCAAATAGGTGCACAAGCTCAAAATATGATTGTAATAATACAAGAAAATAGACATTGTACAGATCATGGTTTGCATAGTCACTTATTGGCTGTTTCCTTTTAAAACAGAATCCTATATGGTAACATTGGCTTATTCAGTTAAACAGTTTATACTCATACTTTGTGTTTAGTTCATGATGTGTTTGTATTGCAGATAAGGTGATGGGAACTGTGGGCTACCATTCTGGTGATCATTTGTCTCAACTCGAAGTTTTCCTTAGTCCATGTTTGATCAGTCTTGGCTCCTGTGCCATAAAATTCTGTAAGTGTGTCTTCCCTTTCCTCTTGCAGTGTGCATAAAAGGCTTTCCAAAGCACTTGTGTTTAGTAGCATCAGATCTGTCCATAGGTCTTTAGTGTGGAAGAATTGCTTCACTAGCAGATATACTAGTCTGGATCGTGTAGTTTTGAACACCCAAATGCTTTCTTTGTATAGGTTGCCTTTACTCTTCCTAGTGGTTTTAGGTTTTTCACTGTGAGATGTGATCTGATGATTTTTATGGTTCAAATGGTTCTGAGCACTATGGGACTTAACATCTGTGGTCATCAGTCCCCTAGAACTTAGAACTACTTAAATCTAACTAACCTAAGGACATCACACAACACCCAGTCATCACGAGGCAGAGAAAATCCCTGACCCCACTGGGAACTGAACCCGGGCGCGGGAAGCGAGAACGCTACCGCATGACCACGAGCTGCGGACATGATTTTTATGTCTTATGATAATATTTGCAAGATTTTTGCTCTGAATAGTGCTAGTACTGTCTCCAGGCTGAGGGATCTGATATGTTCTGTTTTGTGAGTGGCCATTATTGCTTACATTGTCTTCTTTTTTTTTTTTTTAAGTGATGCTGACATATTTGAAGTCTGCCACAATCTTTAGTTTTCTCTGCTGTATGAACATCTCTGCTGAAGCAGGTGCTTTTCCCCCCATTTCTGTTTTTGTCACATTTATTGTTTCCTGTTGCTTTCTAATATATTTTGAGCCTATTACAATGCCATCTGCAAATGCATAAGAGCTTAAACCCCCCTCTTTGAGGTATTCTTATAATTTCTTCTACTGCAAGGGTAAACAGCAATGGACTTGTGGGTCTACCCTTGTGTCTTATTCAAGGAACACCTCTCCATTGTCCCAGAAAAAAAGCGGAAAGCGAAAGTGTCTGACAGTGATCCCTGTTGCCCAGAATTCAGCATTATTTCCCAGTTCTGTGTGAGTTCCTTTCTTTGATTGCCTTCTTATTTAGGAATTGTTTTATTGGGTCTGGCATTGTCTCAGGTTAAAGCTATCCTGCAGAGAACCAAGCCCTCTTATCTGCGGCTTGTAGGATTCTCTCTCTTGGTCTAGCGTATGTCAGTGACTCGTGTGCCTAGCTGGTCATTTCTCTCTTCTGCAGATTACTGTCATCCATTGTTCTTAGTTTATTTTTATTTCTGTTTCTTGATTTTGTGTCATACCTGTTTTTGCAAGTGTTTGAGCTTCATTCATTATGTGAAACACATTTTTTGTTACTTGCTCTATGTTGGGTCTTTGATGTGGTTTTGGTACCTTTCATTGTGTACTTTCATTTCTTCCTTTACAAAACTTATTACACTGTTTGTGGAAGCCTCCATCATAAGGCTTAACTTCTGCATGATTTTTCTGTTATTTCCTCGTATAATATTGTGTTGTGATCCGGAGGCTGTTTGCGGGAGTTATCGGTTGAGCCACTAGATCTCAGTGTGTGATAGTTGTCACTAGCAGTTTAAGTTTCTTGCATTGGGTCAACAGATGACACTTGTTCCTCAATGCCACTGTCTTCTCCCTCGGTGTGGGAGTTGTTATACTGAAATCTTGGATCTCTTTCTTGGGGTACTCTCCTGTTTCCATGATATTTATCAAACCATGTAGAGTAGATTGAGCATGTTTGTCTCTCACGTCTGCAATCTTCAAAAGTGTAATAAACATGTTTAACAAAGTTCTGCAGTTACTTTTTAAGTAAATAATTGTTTCTAAACAGGAAAATTGGCACAATCAATGTATTCCTCCAAATTTTTGACACACACACACACACACACACACACACACACACACACACACACACACACACACAGAGAGAGAGAGAGAGAGAGAGAGAGAGAGAGAGAGAGAGAGAGAGAGAGAGAGAGAGAGAGTGTGTATTTAAAGCCAAACTATCACCTCTTACCAGCTGTTAGTTAATTCTGCATACCTTGCACTATGTAACTTCTGTATGGCCACAGTCTTGCTTACATATATGTGCTCCCAAGGTCACCCTCCCATCTGCGTATATTAACATCTAGTTGTTTAGTGGTTTCCTTGTTGAAATGCTTGACCTCTTTTCTTTGTTTTTAAGGTGTCGTGCACAGAATGCAATGATTTTAAATGCCGTTTCATGCGAGACTTAAGAAGCCATCTAGAATGTCAGCATGGAATTAAGATTGAAAGAGAAGAAATGGAGTTTGATTCCATGGAACGTAAGGAAACAGTAATATATCACTTTTCAAAAGAATGTATCAATTCTGAGTTGTTGCTGTCAATGCTGAGCTGTTGCTGCCAATAATTTTTTTTTTTTTTTTTTTTCCAGAGTTCCTTCAGTGGAAAGAAAAGATGGAAGGTGAAAAAAGAGTTTCATTCATAAAGCAACGTGGTGGTACACTAAACACGCAGAAGTCTAAAATTTATTATTTATGCCACCGTTCAGGAAATTTCAAAACAGTGGGTTTGGGGCAAAGGTTGGCTGGTCCCTCGGTCAAAATTGGTCGCACATGTCCTGCCTCTTTGATAGCGACGAAGATGCCATCAGGCAAAGTCAGTGTCCAGTTCTATGCCACACACACAGGCCACAGCTTCTCTATGGGTTCTCTGCATCTCACTCCTGCAGACAGAGCAATGGTTGCTGACTTAATTGCAAGTGGTCTATCAGATGCTGAAATTTTAAAGAAAATAAGAGATGGTGCACATGAAAGCAGTTTAAAAAGGGTACACATGTTAAAAAGGAAAGACATTTATAATATCAAAAAACAATATAAATTGGACATTCCTTTAGATAAGAATGTAGCAGTTAATGTGAAACAGGAGTCATCGGTTGTCAACACTGATAACTTGCAAGCTGCAGCACAGGACAGGTGTGAGCTGTTAAAAGAAATGATGGCAAGTGTTGACGATGAAAATATTAGTCAGTATATCGAGTCACTGGACAGACTAATAGAGGAAGCCAGTGTAACTGTTGCATCACAGGAAGAGGACTCTATTGGCAGACAAGAATATATTGATCCTAAACATGGCCATGTAATGGCAATCATTTATATTTAATGCTTTTGTTGGAATGTTAATAGTACATGTATTTGAAAGGAAGTTTTAAATTTTTTTCCTTCCGTCTCTATGCCCAGCCAGTTGTAACACGAATTTAATTTGATACTGTCACCAAAATATTTAAAAACATAGAAACACAACATTCACAGTGTCTGTATTCAGTTTTCCTGATTATGTTCATTTAAGTTATTATTTAGTAACTCACTAGTTTACATTCAGCAGTTGTCTTGTGTACTGAAGTTTAGAACTTAATGTGTTTCTTTGCATGATGTGGCTTTAACATTTATATTTGCTCCAAGCTGATGCAAATACATTATCAAACCAGTTTGTGCCACCTATTACAGAGAGTCAGTGCATCTTAAGCATATCCTATCATAAATAAATGAATGTTCATAGAAAGGCTATCTTCTGTGAAGTTATTACAACATATTGACTTTCTGGCTGGTCCTGGAGTGCTTCGCTGGGTATCACTTCTTACCTGAGTACTGGTTACTTTCCACATTATACAGATTGGTTTGAAACATCATGACGAATCTTGAGGAATGGATTCCTCTTATAACAACATGAAAAACAGGATATGTCAACATGGGTGCAGAAATGCATAGTTATAGAGTTATTCAAGCATTTTACTGTTACACAGTGCACGCAGACAAGTGCTGTTTCCTGGAAGAAAATTACAGCGCCAGTTACAAGTGTTACACAAGTAATAAAATTGTGAATCGGTGTGATATGGGCCTGAACATTCTTCAGCACGTGCAGATGAAGTACACTGATTGCCAGTTAAATAAGTGGTTGATGTGTCCATGATTATTTGCAAAGATTTGTGTCGGGTGGTGCCTGTGGTTTGCAGTCTGGAAATGTACACCAACCAAAAGTTTGCAACCATGCATTCTGTATACAGTTTGGTGGACGGCAGTGCATTGGAGGCGTGTTGCTTGTACCAGAAACGCTACCCATTTTGCAGATTACCAGACCGAAAGACATTTGAAGGAAGTCGTTGCTTTCTCTGTGAATATGAGAGTTTCACACATCCCACTGGGAGCTGTGGGTTGGCCAGGACGTGCAACACCAGAGGACGAGAAATATCTACTCAAAGCTGTGGAGGAAAGTCCTTGAATCAGCACAAGGCAGTTAGACTCACAGAGGAATGTGCCACACGTGGCGATCTGGAGACCGTTACGTATAAATGTCTGTACTCATATCTACAGTGTGTATAAGCCTTGTCTCCTGTGTATTATCCTCTAAGAGTAACATTCTGCCAGTGGTTCCTGCCGCATTTTGTTATGATGCTCAACTTTGCAGCTGTTGTCCCTTCAAAAGGGACAGAACCCAGAATTTGTATAACCAACATGTGTGGGCAGACACAAATCCCCAGGCAGCTATCCAGTTGTCTCATTATCAGAGGTTCTGCATTAACATCTGGGCCGTCACTGTTGGTGATTGCTTGTTGGGACTGTATGTACTTCCCGGGAGACTTATAGAACAGAACTACAAAGATTGTTCTCTTACTGCATTGCCTGAGTACTTAAAATACACTCCTGGAAATTGAAATAAGAACACCGTGAATTCATTGTCCCAGGAAGGGGAAACTTTATTGACACATTCCTGGGGTCAGATACATCACATGATCACACTGACAGAACCACAGGCACATAGAAACAGGCAACAGAGCATGCACAATGTCGGCACTAGTACAGTGTATATCCACCTTTCGCAGCAATCCAGGCTGCTATTCTCCCATGGAGACGATCGTAGAGATGCTGGATCTAGTCCTGTGGAACGGCTTGCCATGCCATTTCCACCTGGCGCCTCAGTTGGACCAGCGTTCGTGCTGGACGTTCAGACCGCGTGAGACAACGCTTCATCCAGTCCCAAACATGTTCAATGGGGGACAGATCCGGAGATCTTGCTGGCCAGGGTAGTTGACTTACACCTTCGAGAGCACGTTGGGTGGCACGGGATACATGCGGACGTGCATTGTCCTGTTGGAACAGCAAGTTCCCTTGCCGGTCTAGGAATGGTAGAACGATGGGTTCGATGACGGTTTGGATGTACCGTGCACTATTCAGTGTCCCCTCGACGATCACCTGTGGTGTACGGCCAGTGTAGGAGATCGCTCCCCACACCATGATGCCGGGTGTTGGCCCTGTGTGCCTCGGTCGTATGCAGTCCTGATTGTGGCGCTCACCTGCACGGCGCCAAACACGCATACGACCATCATTGGCACCAAGGCAGAAGCGACTCTCATCGCTGAAGACGACACGTCTCCATTCGTTCCTCCATTCACGCCTGTCGCGACACCACTGGAGGCGGGCTGCACGATGTTGGGGCGTGAGTGGAAGACGGCCTAATGGTGGGCGGGACCGTAGCCCAGCTTCATGGAGACGGTTGCGAATGGTCCTCGCCGATACCCCAGGAGCAACAGTGTCCCTAATTTGCTGGGAAGTGGCGGTGCGGTCCCCTAGGGCACTGCGTAGGATCCTATGGTCTTGGCGTGCATCCGTGCGTCGCTGCGGTCCGGTCCCAGGTCGACGGGCACGTGCACCTTCCGCCGACCACTGGCGACAACATCGATGTACTGTGGAGACCTCACGACCCACGTGTTGAACAATTCGGCGGTACGTCCACCCGGCCTCCCGCATGCCCACTATACGCCCTCGCTCAAAGTCCGTCAACTGCACATACGGTTCACGTCCACGCTGTGGCGGCATGCTACCAGTGTTAAAGACTGCGATGGAGCTCCGTATGCCACGGCAAACTGGCTGACACTGACGGCGGCGGTGCACAAATGCTGCGCAGCTAGCGCCATTCGACGGCCAACACCGCGGTTCCTGGTGTGTCCGCTGTGCCGTGCGTGTGATCATTGCTTGTACAGCCCTCTCGCAGTGTCCGGAGCAAGTATGGTGGGTCTGACACACCGGTGTCAATGTGTTCTTTTTTCCATTTCCAGGAGTGTACATGCCATTTGTTGCATCCCGTTGAGGACTGTATTTCATGCCCAATGATGCTCTAACACATTTGTTTGTCTGCCTGGAGGCACCTGAATGCACATTTTCTGGGGCACTTGATAGGTAGAGGTGGATCAGTTGCTTGGCCATCTCCTTCACCTAACTTAAAACACCTGGACTTTCATCTGTATGGAGACACATTCTCTTGTGCATTGGACCATTGTTGTGGATGAACCTACTCTCTATGCATGCACTTGACAGTGTTTCCTTCAGTACGAACAATACCAGGAATTTTTTATTGTGTGTGGAATTCAATGAAGTGACTGTATTCTGTCAGGAAGAGGTCACTTTGAACATTTCCTGTGATAAGTAACCAGAATGTAGCACCTGGAATTACAGATGTACAGTGCAGTTTGTAGGAACTGAAGATCGAATAAATCTGTAACTATGCATTTCCGGACCCATGTTTCGAATAACACCGTATAATATCACTGCGGTCCAGTGCCTGTGTGATGAAACTGAATCCACTATTTTCCTTTAGAATTTACACCTGAAGTAACAATTTTTGACACACTCCTTTTCAAAAACTGGAACCTTAATGCCTTCTGATTTAGAAAAGAATTGTATTTGATGATATTTTAAAATCTTTTATGAAGCAGATGCACAGCAAACACACTTTGAAAAATAATTTAAAGTGTTTAATAAGATCATTAATATAATTTATCAACTTTAAACAGTTCCAACTAATGAATATTGCAGATGACCCTAGGCAGCTATAAGTATGGTTATGCTATATTATGCACTTACTTCATGAACGTGATTTTCTTCCAAGCTGTGAAACAGCATAGGTATCTTTAAATTTTTGGTTTCCCTACACATAAATACTTTCAACATTAATACAGCTCATGACAAAAGTTAATATGAGTAGAAGTATATGAGATATTGGTCAATTAATTACTAAAGCCCAGGGTAAGTTAATAACATTGTATGTTAAATAATCAGTTCACAAATTAGACTTTGTCAGCACTGTGTTACAATTTTAAATAAACCTAGGTAAGACTTGATCTTGCCTGTTACATTGAAGTGTGGAACAGCTAACACCAGTTCTGTGAAGCATTCTGTGCAACCTTGGGTTCTACAGATGTCTCTCTCATGTTGTTCTTGCCTCCAGGTGTCTTTATGGGGAGCAAATCTGTCAGAAACCTGTACACATCCATCCAAGGCCATAACTATTGGAACTGAAATAGGGTTAATAATCCAGTCCATTGCTCACATACAGACTCTTGTTTTGTCATAACAGCTAATTTGGCACGTACAGTCATTGGCACTGCTGATTACTGTATGCATGCACTCCAGTCGTAGTGCAGCAACATAATAGAGGTTCCTCAAGGACAGTGTTCAATATTTATAAAACGACTGCCTATCCAGGATGTGATCACAACTGTTGAAAGTTTTGCGCTCATTTCATACACAGATTTTGTATGGTAGTATTGTAAATTGTGGAAACCTGGCTGTTGCCAAAATAGTGGTTCATTTCTTCCGGTTAACATGAAATGTCAGACGAGTCAAAGTACGAGGGATATCTGGAAACTAGGACTACAAGGCCCATTGCTCTACCAGGGAATAGTTTTTTTACAGTTGTTACCACAGTTGAGTATGGTAGCACACACTGAAACAAATGTGTGGCAACATTCATTAGGAGTGTCTCGACTCTCTTAGTGATGATTCAAGATGAGCACTCTCATGCAATCTCTTGCAAAGTGTACTTGTGATACACTACCTGAACACCAAGGACATGAGTGCTGCCACAATTCATCTGAAATCATGCCAGTGTGTGGGGAGAAGATTGTCACATCAATGAATGACAAAACAGGTACAGAATTTCACTTTCAAACGAATGGAATTTCACATTGGATGCCTGTGACTGATGAACTGGTGCAAAAGCTTGAAAAGCATATTAATTCTGATCACCTTATGGCCATTGATAAGCTGCATGGGCTGTGTCTTGAAGTTTCTCAGACCATTTTTTTATGAAATAGTGAGTGATTGACTAGGATATAATAATGCATGATGGGTTCTGAAGATGCTGGCAGCTGAACACAAAATCATGAGAGTCAAGGCCATACGAGAGTTTTCTGAACCAAACAAAAACTGACAATAAAATTAGTGGCTAAGCCAGGGACAAGAGTAACATTTCTGATGGAAGATATATCTGGTGAATTGACAGCACTGTCTCCTTTCCCTTCACTTAGTAATTCAACATTATCAGCACACTTCATAATTTTTTGTTTGCAGGTTTCTGGTACAAAATTCTGAAACCATTTCTTTCTTGAAGTCATGTGTGATGATGATGATCTGGAATAAGTGATCCACTCATTCTGGTTGAACTCAAGACATACCAAGTGCACAAAACAATGATTTGTTTGCTCTCTTGGAATCCTCTTTTTGACAGTTCTTGCTTCTAGGGGCAGCTGGACTTGAAGTGACCATACTTACAGCGAATCAAACATTTTGTTTTCTTCTTTTCTTGCTTGTCTTTGGAGAAACCCTACTGTGATTTCTTAAAATGCTTTGTGAATAGGGCACTATCACTGCCGTGTTTGTCCAACTTGAGGTATTCTTCCACACTTTCATTTAGTAACTTCGCTTTGATGTTTCGTGATGTGAAATTTTCATCCATTCTACTGGACTCTATAACCATCCAGTATACTTTTGGTATCCCTCCAAGAATAATGAGGGCCATTAATCGATCATCAACTGTTTTGCCCATGTTTTGCAGTTTGTTGGCTCATCCAGAATATGAGTAACATTATATAACTCTGAACATTTTCTTCAAATTTGGATAATGTAGTATTGATGAACATGAATGAAAGTTATTTTACTTGACTAAAAATAACCACAAAGTACATTAGGGTGGAAAATATTTGGTTTCATATTTATGAAATAGCACAAAACCCAGAGATTCAGTTAATTCATTGGAGTGCCATGTTAGGTTTTATCATTGGTTTTGTAAGCTATACAGACAGTCAACAAATAAACTGCTACTTCAGACAAATTTTAACCAGAAGTATTAACCTGTGGCTATTATGTGTCGTAGGGCGGTAATAACACACTTTAGACATTGAATATACATATATTTAGCACAGGAGCAAGCGAATACAACATGGCAGTATAAATGTAGTGCGCCAAGAGAACATAGACAAAGATAAATCAAAGATGATCGAGTACAAAGATAGGGCCCTTTACGCCAGAGACGCCACAAACCTTTATTGCCCCATCCTATCTTGAAAAAGATGTACCTGCAAATTATCAAATATCTGAAGACCTAACGATGTGCATGGTCAAAGTACAGTTCAAGTACATCATCATTTGTAATGATGTAATACTTGCTGTGTGTAGATCACTACACATGATGGAACATAAAGTCAGTTAAACTGCACAAAAAGTAAGAAATAAAATGGTTTCGGCTCAGATGAAGTACCAGTGTGTATACTGGATGAAACAAAGCATCGAGAGTATACATGCTCCCTTAACAAACATAGTAAACGAATTTTTCACATCAGGGAAAATTCCTGAGTATTTCATACAGGCAAGAGTTGTACTTCTGCTAAAGAAAGGTAATGCAGAAGACAGAGAAAATCACCAGCACATATCCTTGCTGACACCATTCTCCAAATAATAGAATCAATTATGAAGTACATATTAACGAATTACTTGAATAAAAACATCCTTTCAAGTTAATTTTAATTTGATGATGATGATAGCTTTGTGGAGCTCTCAACTGTGTGGTTATCAGCGCCTGTACAAATTCCCAACCTTTGCTCTGTCCAATCTCCCCACTTTCATGAATGGTGATGAAATGATCAGGACAACAGACACCCAGTCATCTCGAGGCAGGTGAAAATGCCTGACCACGCCGGAAATCGAACCCGGGACCCCGTGCTCGGGAAGTGAGAACAAGACTGCGAGACCACGAGCTGGGAACTAATTATAATTTGGTCTCCAAAGTCATAGAACTATGGAGTTGGCCATAGTAGAATTCACAAAGGTGGCTCTTAATGCTCTTGACAAAGATGAGTGTATCACAGGAACATTTTTAGATCCAGAATGAAAGTTTCACTCTGCAGCAGTGTGTCCACTGATATGAAACTTCCTGGTAGATTAAAACTATGTGCCGGACCGGGACTCAAACTCAGGACCTATACCTTTAGTGGGGAAACGCACTACCATCTGAGCTACCCAAGCACGACTCACAACCCGTTCTCACAGCTTCACTTCCGCTGGTGCCTCCTCTCTTACCTTCCAAACTTCACAGAAGCTCTCCTGCTATGCTACAGAACTAGCAATCTCCTTGCAGGAGAGCTTCTGTGAAGTTTGGAAGGTAGGAGACGAGGTACCGGCGGAAGTGAAGCTGTGAGGACAGGGCATGAGTTGTGCATGGGGAGCTCAGATGGCCAGCACAGTAGCTCAGCATGTTCGGTCAGAGTGTTAGCTGTCCTCTGTAATAAAAAAACTGAGTTAATGTATCAATGATGAACTTCAACAAGTGTCATAGGACATTCGGCCCGAACAAATACAATGGTGGCAAAGGTCCTGAGTTCGAGTCTCGGTCTGGCACACAGTTTTAATCTGACAGGAAGTTACATTTTTAGATCTTTCTATGGATTTTCATACTGTAGACCATAAGTTTCTACTAAAAAAGCTAGAAGAATTAGGAATGAGAGGGATTACTAATGACTCAGTCTGATCACACTTAACAGACAAGGTGCAAGACCAAAGATAACACATACCTGAAGTGATTATAAACTTTTTGTGATAGTTATCTGAACCAAAATACATTAATAAAGGGGTTCCTCATTACAATCGCTGAGAAAACAAGAGAAGCAAACACAATCCTCATGGAAGTTTACAATTGATCAATAAGGAATTAAGCAATAGTGGACATAAAGACTAATGCCATGAATTTCAATTTGAAGGCAGAAAATAGCACTGTTGAATGAAATGTAGCTGACACCACTATAGACTATGATAGATGCAAAATTTCTAGGTGTGAATATTCATTCTCAGTTGAAGTAGTGAGAATACACGCACGATGATACAAACAGAATATGATAACATATTATGCCCTCAAATTCCTGTCATCAGTATGTAACAGGCAGTTTCTAGTAGTTACCTATTATTCATATGTACACTCAGTTCTTAATTGACATTCCTTTTGAGGGAACAAATGGACCAAAGATGAATACGATTTTCAAACTGTAGAAAAGGATCATAAGAATAACCAGGAGAAAAATGCTCCCATCGAAGCACAAAAAACAGGAATATGTTTTTGATTGTGATTCTTCAATTTCTCCCTGCGTACTTCATGATGAAAGAGTTCACAGGTGAACAGCTGAATATTTCAAAAAGCGACCACGTTGCCACCATCAGGTGCCCTGGCGAACTGACCACCTAGGCACCAGTGCTGGGCATTAATCACCTCCAACAAAGAAGACACTGCCAGCACACGCCCCTGGACGTGGACTGCGAAAGGAACGGATGCTGAACGTTCCTCGCCTGGGCACAGGCCGCGTTCGGAACACCTGGAGGGGAGAGTAGATAAAAGCCCAGCGCTGGCGCCTCAGCAGTCAGTTTGTCAGTGCACCTGCTATGGCAACCTGGTCGCTGGACGAAATATTGTGCCTATTAGACACTAGCAGTCAGCTGTTCACCCTTGAACTCTTTCGTCATGTTCCTTTTTGTTTAAAAGACTCTGACTGAGAAGGGCAGTACCAGCTGCCTCATTCTACCTTCATCAGCATCATTAAAAACTGTGTCAAAAAATTTGGCATCCAAACTTATTCATGTTTTTTATTTAGAATGCAACTCACATCAAGCTCCCACAAGGTCCCCTAACTGTAGCTCATTCACATCCATTAGTCCATCACTGTAAGTTGGTCACACACTTCCAATTGCCCTTTCCCACTCCTTCATTCACCCCAACACACAGTTATTATCTCTTTGTTTATCTATGTTGCTGTTTGCAGTGTCTCAGCCACAATCCCATTCGTTTTGTCCTGCTATTACAGTCTCCTCTCACTGTCATTGTCTTCTGGTTGCCCTCTCTTATGGCTAATATCTCAGTCCTTCCTTCCTACTGCTGCTGTCTTCTCACTGTCAGTATTTCTCTCTTATTTGTCGTCATTGTCATATTCTCTCTCTCTCATTATCAATGACTCTTACTCACTTTCTCTTTCTCTTTATTGCTTCTCGCCCTATCCCACCTGAGGCACTATCTCGTTTCACTCTTTTTCTAGCACGGTTCTGTCTTTGTCTACTATGTTCCACTGTCACTGTGTCCCTCACTGTCTCTCTCACTTTTATTATCTACTTCTTTCCACTGTTTACTATCTTCCAGTATTTATTAATTTTCTGTCTTTTTGCCACTGTCTTCTCTCTCAGCATAATGAAGCGCTAATATGTTGGCATGCCAAAATGTTTGGGAAAATTTTTAAAGCTGATGAGGAAGGTAAAATGAAGCTGGTACCTTACTTTTCTGTCACAGTCTTGTAAATAGACTGGAATATATTCGCATTTTTTGTGTTCCAATAGGAGCATTTATCCGCTGGTTCCCTTCTGTTCCTTGCTGCAACAGGGCATGTAACGCACATGAAGACAAATGTATTTAGTAAAATTTGGATTGTGTACTTATGTGAAATTAAAATAATGCAAAACTAATTTTACACATCAGATCGGATTTTACATGAAAAAACATTGTGCATGTGCTTCAGTACTGCAACATGGGGTTCCCAGATGATAACGGAGATGCTTTACAGCATGTTTCTCAGAGTTAAGTCACTTCATAAACTACACTTTCGCCTCGCATCAGATTTTATGGGTACGCATATGGTAACTTTGAACACCTGTATCTCAGAAACAATAAAGATATGAAGAAAATTTTCAAGATCGTTCGAGATTGAGATCTCAGTAATACACCATAAAAATAACAGCCATTTGTTTCGCATAGCGGTTTCGGAATCTGTGACTGGGTTTTGGTACCCACAAAAACCAGTTTTTGATTTATTTCTCGTTAACGGATAAAGATGTTTGAAAACGGAGAGATGGCTCTTCTGGATAAATACCGTTAAAATTTGAGAATATTCTGCAGTTATTTATTATTTATATTTCGCCTCATATCAGATTTTATGTGTAGAAGTTGGGTAAATGTGAACATCTGTCTCCTGGAGACAGATAAAGATATTAAGAAAATCCTTCAAAGCTCTTCGAGATCGGGATCTTAGAAAAATATCATAAAAATCTCAGCCATTTCCTGTGCATAGCCAGCTTGGTATCCTCGGCAGGGTTTTGGTCTGCTGGTGACGGCAAAACTGTGGTAAAAAAACTTTTTTGTGGGTTTTCCGGAAGATCACCCGTGAACTAATGGTGTCTTCATAAGTCCCATCAAGCCCTCAATAGACCACACCAAGTGCAAAAAGAATGAAGTGATTTGCTCCATTTACCTAAGCAGGAGGAAAAGAATTTTGTTGGGTATACGAATGGTCCCTAGTACAAGAGCTATCCAAAACACTTGACCCTACCTTTTAACCCACCAATAGCACCTGAGGTATGAGCACTGGAAAATCCCATTTTAAGTGTGTGTTTTGGTAATATTAGGTATGCATGCTGTTGCGGGCACACTAGTAGCCAAGCTCATTGTAAAGTTCTGTTCAAAACATCTACATATACATCTTCATGGATACTCTGCAAGTCACATTTAAGTGCCTGGCAGAGTGTTCATCGAACCACCTTCACAATTCTCTATTATTCCAATCTCGTACAGCGCGCCAAAAGAATGAACACCTATATCTTTCTGTACGAGTTCTGATTTCCCTTATTTTTATCGTGGTGATCGTTCCTCTCTATGTAGGTCAGTGTCAGCAAAATATTTTCGCATTCGGAGGAGAAAGTTGGTGACTGGAATTTCGTGAGACATTAGCTGTACAATCTGAGTGCACTTACCATTCAACTTACTGATCTTGTGCACCTTTTTCCACCATCATCCAACAGGTTCAGCAACTGCCAGTAGTTGGCTCTGCACTTATTCTGCTTTTGCTTGTTTGACAGCACAGGTCTTCAGTTGTTTGTGTATGTAAATAGTTAATTCATGGCAAAGAAACTGAGATTTATATTCAACCAAGCAATTAAATATTTTGTAAACTGCCAAAATATACTGAAGTCTTTTGATAGGAACCATATTGCCATCATCATCAATTCATTATAACTACTTGCATGTATTAAAGTAACAAAGTATGTTTTTTCACATAACAAAGGGTATTTTTCAGAAACAAGGCGTATTCCAAAAGTACTGTAAATGATAATATGGAATTGGTGAGGTTTGCTTAACTGTAGGATGCATAGTATTATAAAAGTATGAGTTCAGCATAATACTAATTAGTTTTTACTTTAGTCACTGAATGTAGATATTAAAATAAAACGAAAACAGAAAATTTGTGTGTTCATTCACACATTGAAAGCAAATGATTGCTGATTCTGTACAGTAGAACAAAGTTAAGAAACAAAAATAAGTAAAAGAAAAATTATATTTAAGGCTGATTCGCATTAGACACCAACAAAATCGTACAGAATGTCAGATGCTGTCAGTATAAAATGATGGAAGGGTCATACTAGACAGAACATCAACAAAACATTACTTCACTTAACCCACTACCAAGTAGTGAACGTAAAATTACAACATCAGTGATACGAAAAGTCGGAGAATAGTATTGGAATTAAGAAACCAGCAATGAAAAAAATTGTTTATGTTCAAAGCAAACTTGATAATGGGTATTCTTGTTTAATTTTGCATTGTAAATTGTTGAGGAGTGAAACAAAAGTTCAAGACATTAACATTTATTTGCTAGCGAAAATATATATGTACAAAAACATCAAACAAGATTTATAAGGGAAAATGTAGTGCCTATTTACTTTACATGTTATGTTTTTTTTTTTTCCTATATAGCAAATACAACACAAACGACTGTACTTTTCTCCTTCAATAGAGCTGATTTTTTTCAATTTATAAAAGGTTATTTAATGAAACCTGCTTCATCAACTTATGCTTTTATTTATACACTGTATAAGTGTCAGCTCTATTCAGTTACTGTAAAATCTGAGTTTTCATTTCAGATATCTGGCATCTCCCATACAAGAATACCCAATGGAAAAAGTATCCAAGTTGTCATGAAACGTTTGTAATTTGTCACAAAAACTAAGCAAAATACAGATTAAGAAGACTCAAAATCAGAATTCAACCACTACTATTTGAATGAGCATGGCAAAAACAGGTAAACTTTTGATGTTAACAGACGACGATACAGTTCTTCCCCACCAAAATCAACATCAAAACTTTCTTCCCAAGAAATCGAGATAGGTACGTCCCAGTCTGTGTCATTCATAGCCTGTGTGACTGCTGCCATTTGACGTGCATAGCCATGATACCACATAAAAACTTAGATACTGGGCTTTGAGGAATGCAGTTAGCGTAATACAGTGAATTTAATGTCTGAAGTTGCCTGGCATCTGATCATTACTTTTAACTTAACGATACCTGTCATGTCATCTTGGAAACAAGATGACGCTTTAGGCACAGAAACGTATGTTAGACTGCAGTTTAATGCCCATAAAATTAAATTCACCAAGAATTCAGAAGTAATTTTACTTATTCATTTACTTTTTGAACGACACTTCATCATCTGTTGACAGCACTAGTTATTAGCTGGTTGATGCCCTCAGATGATTTGTGGAACCAAGTTTTTTCTTTAACGTTTTTGTAAACTCTTAAATTAAAAGGTCGGATCATGCTAGATATCAAAGGATCAGATGGACCGTCAGGTGACGCCATTGTCAAATCATTGGTGGTTCACACTAGGCCTGATGTCAATAAAATGTCAGTTCACTTAGCCCAGCATGTAATGGTGAAACTGATGTTATGCAATTCCATCAGCGGTACTAAAAATTAGAGTACAATATCGAATTTACAATAACAATGAAGTTTATTACTGGCCAAAACAAACTTCATGATGTATATTATTAATAATTTTATGTGGTAAATTGCTCAGAAAGGAAACAACATTTTGTTGCAGCTTCAGCTTGAATACTTTATTAACAACATTTCATTCACACACACACACACACACACTTGTGAAAGTGTGAACAACTCAAGAACCAGAACGTAACATTAAAAACAAAGAAGTATATACGAGGACAGAGAATAAACAGGAGTCAGTGGAAAAACTGCAGCACTTAATGGAACCAAGCCTTCATCACACTTCATCACTCACCTTCCCCACCCCTTCCCCCAAGCTCGAATGGTGTTTTCTATTGAAACGCACATGGTCCACAAATTTGGTGATGACAGAGGAGGGGCAGGCACTCCTGCCAAGTCGATTGGTTGGGCGTTTTGTCTGGCATCTGACACATCTTGTCTGCGACAATAGGAAGAGGGGTGGAGGGGTGGCTGATTATGCCAGGTCTGCAGTAGAACCATCAGGCATTTTGTCTGGCATCCACTGAGGCTTTTCCAGTTTTCAGGTACCAGCATAGGAAGTGCAGAAAGCATGTTTAAGGCAACTGATAGAAATCTTAGTTCACGTACCATTAACATCGATTTTAACTGTCTTCTAATCTCAACTAAGGGCTGTATATGGTCCATCATATGGCGGCTGCAAAGGCTTGTGCACAGCATCATGTCTAACAAAAACTTCGTTACATTTCCAGAGGTCAGCGAAAATGAAATGGCAGTGTTGCTGTTCCTCAATGTGGGTGGACATAGTTGGCGAATGTGCGAACGTAATTTTGAACGAAGTTTGATGCCTAGGTTAGGTCGTTAGGCATGCTGCCGAATAATTCACTGGCAATCGAGTTGGCTGACCTTAAACCAGTTCTATCTAGTGTGATTCCTCCATCTATTACCAATTCCATAATGACTCACCCTTGAGTTTGAGATAATATTCTGGTTACTCCGAATGACGAACATCGATGCGTTGTACCTTGGCAGAATCGTGGAAATCAACTTTTATTTCGTGCTGGAATACTACGTTTTAGTTGAAATGAGGGCGTCAAACGCCGGAATATTGAATATAAAGAGTAGTTTTTAGAGCATATTTCGATATCTGTCAACTTTGAGGAGTCGTAGAAGTCGGAGCGTAGCCAGAAGAAATATCTCCTTTTACAGTTTAAAAATGCAATCTTTTTTCCATTTGCAGCAGAACTTTCGGTGCTTTACGATTAGTCGTTTTGTTCTAAGAATCGTGGCTGTAAATTGTTGCAGTTCACTTAGTAGTGATGCTTATTAACAAGACAAGATGCGTAAATCCAAGCTTTGTTGTTGTCTTTCACAATTGTTGCGTTTTTGATACAAATAAATCTACATAAAGCGCTGACATTACATCTTTAATTTATTTGCTTTTGCGTCTTCATGCTCCTCGCGCTCACATATGCTGTGCTGCCAGACCTCTGAACATATTTCCACTTCATTGTTCATTGTTGTATTGATTACATCGGAGCTTTCCATCAGACAGGAAAAATCGTCCTCCCATTCGTTGTTGCATACTCGTGTGAGACAGTCCTCGTAAAATAATTATCTGCAGTGATCAGTGTATGTGCTTACTTCGAGGCGGAAAAAGAACAGTTCCATATCACAGCGAGTAAAGAAAATTTGAATGCCTCAGTATTAATGAAAGTCCAGTGAAGCGAGTTTCGTTATAATACAGGGAAATTTAATGTTTTGTATCATCAAAAAAAGTTCTGGTATGCGGCAGAAGTTTACATTGGATGAGTTTGAACAGGACGCTGTTCGTATGAGCAGTTGCCAGCGGGCTCGTTCGCATGCGCAGAGCTGAATTCGCGTATGAGCAGTGCCTTCCTCCCGCTTCTGGCTACTTGAAGCATGGCTGTTTGCTGTATGAGCAGTAGCAGCAAGTAGCCAGAAGCTACCCGGAAAAATTTTTCTGCCGCGCCCAAGCTGCCAGATTCGCGAATGTGCAGAGCATGCGGAGTTATAGTGGGATGGGGGTGGGGGGGGGGGGGGGGGGGAAGGTCCTTCCCCACGTGACCTGTGTATATGTTTCGTGTCTTCATTTACAGCTCCCACGTCAAATGAAATTAAAATAGATTTCTGTGGCCGGGAGCCATCAAGTGAATTAATATACATTCACAATAAAGGATGGCAGCCAAAAACAGTTGCAGGATAGAATTTTTTTATTAAAATTCTTGACCAAGGTTTCGGTACATATAAATATACCTTCATCAGAAGTAAAACTTCCTGAATAGAAAGACACATTCATTAGAAAAGCCATATCAACGAAAGTGAGAAACAGAAGCTTAAATAACGGTGAAATTGCTAAAGTAATACAGGCACACAATCTTTAGTACTTACTAAAATTACATCATGCACTGGAGAATAATAAAACAATTATGCCAAAAGGCGTCGTCAGTAATTAAAATATCATCTCCATTTGTACAACATGTGTAATGGGCACAGGATCAAAGCGAACAGTTTAACAATGTTACTTCGCCTATGAACTGTTGAGACACGAGTGTGAAGGCACTAAGGCAGATTGTTTCGCCGAGAGAGGGCACTTGCATGTGCCAGACTCGCGCATATTACAATCCATAAATACATACATAAACGCATCAAAAATTATTAAAGGTTGTGTTAATTCAAACTTTGTCTTAATAAATAAAGCGTATCACGCCAATTAAAGACATTTATGTAAACTAGAAATATAGAACCAAATTTACCTGTGTCCTAGTGTCAAACGGATAAAGCTAGCGCGTGGAACATCTAACGAGAGAGGGCACTACTGTAATGCGCGAGAGTCTCGCGTAACGTAGGCAGTGAAATACATACTAGCGAAACAACCAAAATGTTATAATAAAACGAAACCATCTTTCTGTATGAATAAAACATAGTAGTCATTTAACCACATATACACATTGAAATTCATAATTAACAAACATCATAATATGTAGATCCCAACAAGACAGGAAAAGCGCATTTCACCGGCATCAACAAGCAAGAAAATAACTCCTAGTCAGCCAGACTATATTACATTAAGGCAATGAGGGGTTTGAAACTGCCTAAAAATTTTTTTTTGTTTCGAAGCTGCACCTGTTCATTAAGAACAGAACCATCTTTTAGAGACATATGCTTGAAAATCTCTAATTCTTCGAGCAAGTCTAGTTTGTCACCTTTATCAGCTTCATGAAGCAGCTCTACGTCGTCCAGTTCACTTGGCGTGTGCTGTAAGAGCCATAGATGTTCAGCAAAGGTGGAATTATATACGTTTTCCCCATTTTTACCTAACCTGTGTTCTTTATACCTAACTTTAATGGGTCTACCTGTCTGCCCTATGTAATAGTTTGGGCAGTCGTTACAAGTAATTTTGTATACATCGGACTTAGTGCTGAGTTCTTCTCGTGCTCCAATATTATGAATTACTCTACGTTTGAGGCTATTATTTACGGAAAAAGCAACTCTATAACCGTAATGTTTCTGTAAAAGTCTTTTAATCTTATATGAAACGTTCCCTAAAAATGGAATAGAAATAAAGTTATTACTCTCATAGTTTTTTGCCCTGTTATCTCCTAAAGTAGAAAATTTTACAGCTGTTTTTTTCTTAGCAATTTGGTCAATTAATTTAGGGTCGTATCCATTGTTAGTAGCTATTGATTTTAATAAAAATATTTCATTTTCAAAACAATTCTGTGCTCAAGGTGTGCTCACAGCGCGATGAACTGCAGAATGAAAAAAGGCGATCTTGTGAGTTTGAGGATGACAGGAATCTGCTGGAATAATATTATCAGAAAAAGTTTCTTTACGGAAAATGTCGAAGCTAATAGTGTTACCCGATAACTTAAGTTTCAGATCAAGAAAATTGAGTTCTCTCTCGTTATTTTGTATCTCTTTTGTAAATTTCATTTTCTCGTGGAAACTGTTGAAAACATGAAACAGTTGTTGTAGATCTTGGTCACAACCTTGAAATAGTATGAGTATATCATCAACATAACGAGCATAAAAAGAAATCTTATTGCCTAACGTAGGGTTGTTTTTGAAGAAATTTTCTTCTAGTGCATTCATAAAGATGTCAGCAAAGATGCTAGCTAACGGGCAACCCATGGCTAAGCCGAATGGTTCCTCATACATTTTACCATTAAACTGAAAGTAATTGTAATCTAGTACAACCTGCAGTAGTGACATAAGTTCCGACAACTGTAGCTCACTTAAAGTTTTATGTTATCGAATGTTACCTTCAATAATCTTAAGAGTGATATCCACTGGAACATTAGTGTATAAACTTACGACGTCAAAAGAAACCAAACGAGAGGAAGAAGTGATCTCTATTGATTTTAGCTTGTTTATTACCTCAGCACTATTTTTAACAGAGTAATTGTTTTCAAAAACAAAGGCTTCTTTAATTTTAGTGTGTAAAAATCTCGCTAATTTGTGATGTGGGCTCTTTATTCCATTAACAATGGGACGAACTGGGTGTTGACTTTTGTGTACCTTAAACTGACTTCTAAGCGTAGGTGCTCTAGGGTTCATGTTAATTAAGGTTTTCTTTTGAAACTCTTTCATAAGATGTTTACTTCTTCTTAAAGTATCTCTAATTTGCTTTTGTAACGTAGGGGTATGATCCTGCTCAATTTCAAATATACCATTTTCTTCGAAAAAAGCCAAAGTTTTAGCAATGTATTCACTTTTATAGGCTACAACAAGCGAATTTCCTTTGTCTGATTTAGTGATGAGAGCCTCATTATTTTTTAATTTACGGTTAATACTAGTAATAATGTTACCACCTCTCTGTTTTAAATCACTGTTTTTTACCGACTTGACCTCTCTTTCTATAATTGCGCTACATTCATGAGCTATCCTATTTTGTTGGGATTTTTCAGTTTTTACGGAGTCAAGACCAACTTTAAGGTCAACAATAAAATTATCTATCACTTTAGGATCGTTAATATCAGGCATGAAATTGTATTTAAAACCTCTCGCTAGCATGGCGCTTTCTTGAGGGGTAAAGCTTATAGAAGTTTTGTTTAGTACTCTGTCGAAAAATTGATGTTCGCAATTGACAGTTCTTTTTGCATGAACAACATTAGATTTTGGGGTAAGATTTTCCAGTTTATGAAGTTTAAAATCATGCCTACACTGAATTTCAACCTTACGATTGTGCAACCACTCATTAACACTATGCCAAACACTGTCTATGTGAAAGTTAAAATAATCTTTAAAAGTTCTAGTAATACAGAGATACAAAGAGTAAGCTTCTTCATTTAGTTTATCTTTCTTCTTATAAAGGTCACTGATTCTGTCACTCATAATTTGTTTCACCAGTTTAGCTTTAGTAGATGGAAACTTCTTACACTGTTTCACATTGATAAAAGCCTTCACATAATTCGGTGTCAAATGGCGTCTCTCACACTGTTTAGTGAAGTCAATAGCCATACCTGTTTTCAGGATTTTAAATGAGATGTCCATGTATTTCCAAACAGCCTTTGAAACCTGGGCAGGTACATATTTCAAGATTTTAAACATGGCTGCAGCAGCAACTGTTAAAATTCTTCACAATAAAGGATGGAAGCCAAAAACAGTTGCAGGATAGAATTTTTTTTATTAAAATTCTTGACCAAGGTTTCGGTACATATAAATATACCTTCATCAGAAGTAAAACTTCCTGAATAGAAAGACACATTCATTAGAAAAGCCATATCAACGAAAGTGAGAAACAGAAGCTTAAATAACGGTGAAATTGCTAAAGTCATACAGGCACACAATCTTTAGTACTTACTAAAATTACATCATGCACTGGAGAATAATAAAACAATTATGCCAAAAGGCGTCGTCAGTAATTAAAATATCATCTCCATTTGTACAACATGTGTAATGGGCACAGGATCAAAGCGAACTGTTTAACAATGTTACTTCGCCTATGAACTGTTGAGACACGAGTGTGAAGGCACTAAGGTAGATTGTTTCGCCGAGAGAGGGCACTTGCATGTGCCAGACTCGCGCATATTACAATCCATAAATACATACATAAGCGCATCAAAAATTATTAAAGGTTGTGTTAATTCAAACTTTGTCTTAATAAATAAAGCGTATCACGCCAATTAAAGACATTTATGTAAACTAGAAATATAGAACCAAATTTACCTGTGTCCTAGTGTCAAACGGATAAAGCTAGCGCGTGGAACATCTAACGAGAGAGGGCACTACTGTAATGCGCGAGAGTCTCGCGTAACGTAGGCAGTGAAATACATACTAGCGAAACAACCAAAATGTTATAATAAAACGAAACCATCTGTCTGTATGAATAAAACATAGTAGTCATTTAACCACATATACACATTGAAATTCATAATTAACAAACATCATAATATGTAGATCCCAACAAGACAGGAAAAGCGCATTTCACCGGCATCAACAAGCAAGAAAATAACTCCTAGTCAGCCAGACTATATTACATTAAGGCAATGAGGGGTTTGAAACTGCCTAAAAAGTTTTTTTTTGTTTCGAAGCTGCACCTGTTCATTAAGAACAGAACCATCTTTTAGAGACAGATGCTTGAAAATCTCTAATTCTTCGAGCAAGTCTAGTTTGTCACCTTTATCAGCTTCATGAAGCAGCTCTACGTCGTCCAGTTCACTTGGCGTGTGCTGTAAGAGCCATAGATGTTCAGCAAAGGTGGAATTATATACGTTTTCCCCATTTTTACCTAACCTGTGTTCTTTATACCTAACTTTAATGGGTCTACCTGTCTGCCCTATGTAATAGTTTGGGCAGTCGTTACAAGTAATTTTGTATACACCGGACTTAGTGCTGAGTTCTTCTCGTGCTCCAATATTATGAATTACTCTACGTTTGAGGCTATTATTTACGGAAAAAGCAACTCTATAACCGTATTGTTTCTGTAAAAGTTCTGTTCTTAATGAACAGGTGCAGCTTCGAAACAAAAATTTTTTAAACAGTTTCATTTTTTTTTTTTTTTTTTTTTCTTTATTGTAATTTGGACACCCCATACAAGGTGGGCTGGCAGCGGAACAGTGTACTCCGCTCTTCAGCCATAAGCAGTACAATAAAAAAGAAAGGGAGACAGACAAGTAACAGAATGGCGGTTTAAAAAACAGGAGATACAATAGTTAAAAAACATGAAGCCGTTCACACTTGATGAAACAAACAAGAAAAACCGTCGGCACTGGGCACAAACACTGACGAGGTAGATGACACACGTGAACGAAGGAGCGTGGACGGCGAAAAACACTGAGGCACAGACACGACGGCACAGACACTAAAACGAGGGCGATGATCTCCGGCGCGCGAAAGTTCACGAGGCGTGTGCGAGTCCGGGGACCTGCCAAGAGAGGAGGAGGAGGAGGAGGAGGAGGGGGAGTGGGAAAGCGAGAGGGGAGAGCAGGGACGCCACGGGCAGGGGAAAGAGGGGGGAGAGAGGAAGGGGGAGGGGAAGCCCGGAAGAAGAGGGGGGAGGGAGGGGATGGGGGAAAAGGAAAGAGAAGGGAAGGGAAGAGAAAGGAGGGAGGGTGCCGAAGGGAAAGGACACCAGGAGGGAGGGGGGCAGGGTCAAAGTTGATAGGAGGGGTAGATGGAGGGGACGAGGACATCATCAGGGAGAGGGAGCTGGCGGAAACCACCTTGGGAGAGGGTAAGGAGGGTGGAGAGATGCAGACCAGGTGGGACGTGGGAGTACAGGCGCGGCAGCGGGCGGGGGTGGGAGAGGATCGGGGAGACGAGCGGGTGAGGAGGATCGAGTTTACGGGAGGTGTATAGGATTCGTATCCTTTCGAGGAAGAGGAGGAGGTGGGGGAAGGGGATAAGGTCATACAGGATCCGCGTGGGGGAAGGGAGACGGATGCGATAGGCAAGGCGGAGAGCATGGCGTTCAAGGATTTGGAGGGATTTATAAAAGGAAGGGGGGGCGGAGATCCAGGCGGGATGGGCGTAACAGAGGATAGGGCGGATGAGGGACTTATAGGTGTGGAGGATGGTGGAGGGGTCCAGACCCCAAGTTCGGCCGGAAAGGAGCTTGAGGAGACGGAGTCGGGAACGTGCCTTGGCTTGGATTGTCTGGAGATGGGGAGTCCAGGAGAGGCGACGGTCGAGGGTGACGCCAAGGTACTTAAGGGTGGGGGTGAGAGCGATGGGACGGCCATAAACGGTGAGATAGAAATCAAGGAGGCGGAAGGAGGGAGTGGTTTTGCCTACAATGATCGCCTGGGTTTTGGAAGGATTGACCTTGAGCAACCACTGGTTGCACCAAGCGGTGAACCGGTCAAGATGGGATTGGAGAAGGTGTTGGGAGCGTCGCAGGGTGGGGGCAAGGGCGAGGAAGGCGGTGTCATCGGCAAACTGGAGAAGGTGGACGGGGGGGTGACGGCGGCGGCATGTCCGCTGTGTACAACAAGTACAGAAGGGGGGAGAGGACGGAGCCTTGGGGCACACCGGCGGAGGGGAAAAAGGTGTAGGAATCGGTGTTATGGATGGTGACATAGGAAGGACGGCGGGAGAGAAAGGAACCGATCAGACGAACGTAGTTAATGGGAAGGGCGAAGGTTTGGAGCTTGAAGAGGAGACCGGAATGCCATACGCGGTCATATGCGCGTTCGAGGTCAAGAGAGAGGAAGATTGCGGAGCGACGGGAATTGAGCTGTTCGGAAAGGAGATGAGTGAGGTGAAGGAGAAGATCGTCGGAAGAGAAGGACGGCCGAAAGCCACACTGGGTAACGGGGAGGAGGCGGTGCTGGCGGAGATGCTGGTGGATGCGGCGGGTGAGGATAGATTCCAGGACCTTGCTGAAGACCGAGGTAAGGCTGATGGGACGGTAGGAGGAGACGGCGGACGGCGGTTTGCCAGGTTTGAGGAACATGAGGATACGGGAGGTTTTCCACAGGTCGGGGTAGTAACCGGTGGACAGGACTACATTGTAGAGCCTGGCCAGGGTGGAGAGAAAAGAGACAGGAGCTTCACGAAGGTGACGGTAGGTGACACGATCGTGACCAGGAGCGGTGTTGCGTTTGGTGCGGAGTGTATTGATGAGATCCTGTGTGGTGATGGGGGCATTAAGGTCCGTGTGTGGAATGTTGTCCAAGTACTGGAAACCAGGAGCGAGGGGAGGGACAGAGGTGTCAGTTCGATCGCGGATATCTGGGAAGAGGGAGTATTCGAACTGGGGATCATCAGGGATGGAAAACACATCGGACAGGTAGGAGGCAAAGTGATTGGCCTTACTAAGGGCGTCAGGGACGGGGTGATCATCGTGGAGAAGAGGATAGTAGGGGGAGGGTTTAGTTCTGGTAAGGCGACGGAAAGCGGTCCAGAACTTGGACGAGTTTATAGGGAGGGTAGCAGTTAAACGGGTGCATGTCTGTCGCCAGTCCCGGCGTTTCTTGGCCGCGAGCAAATTTCGAATGTGTCGCTGTAGTTGCCGGTGGCGTCGTAGGGTGTCCGGGTCACGCGTGCGGAGGAAGGCACGGTAGAGACGACGGGATTCACGGAGGAGGAGGACGGCCTGTGGTGGTAAGGTAGGACGGTGGGGGTGGATGGCAACAGTAGGGACGTGGGCCTCCACGGCCTCAGACAAGGTCTGCTGGAGAAAGGAGGCGGCATGGGTGACATCATCGGGACGGCGGTAGGCGAGAGGGTGGCTATCGACCTGAGTGGAGAGGGTATCCCGGTAGGCATTCCAGTTGGCACGGGAATAGTCATGGATGTACTTAGGGGGAGGGTCATGACGAGGGTCGGGGCGGGGGCGACGGCCGTCTGAAACGGTGAGGAGGACAGCAGGGAGATGGTCGCTACCAATAGGCTCCAGGACATCCACCGTAATGCGACCAAGGAGGTTGGGGGAGGAGAGGATAACATCGGGAGTGGAGTTGGATTCGGGACGAGTGTGCTGGGGGATGGGGATGAGGTCGCCTTGAAGGGAGGAGAGGAACCGATGCCACCGCCGTAACTGGGCAGCGGAGCGACTATGGATGTTGAGGTCGGCGGCGATCACATAGGAGGAGAAGGTACGGTCGATGTGGGAGAGGAAGTCGAAAGGAAGAGGGGCGTTGGGGCGGACATAGATGGTGGCACAGGTAATGGTAAGGCCGGGGAAGAAGAGACTAAGGATCAGGTGTTCGGTGGGGTCGGGAAGGAGAGGCTGGAGCCGAACGGGGATCTGGCGGTGGTGGCCAATGGCAACTCCGCCACGCGCAACTGGGAGGGGATTATCGGAGCGGTGGAGGAGATAGGGGGAGGTGTGGATGGAGTGGTGGGGTTGGAGGAAGGTTTCATTGAGGAGGAAGGCATCCACACGGTGGGTAGCAAGGGTGTGCAGGAAGAGGTTCTTGTTGGCGGGAAGGGAGCGGATATTGTTGAAAAGGATACGATGCTGTCGCGCCATGATAAGGACTTATACGAGGGTGTCAAGGCGGGAGAAGGTGAAATGGGCCTGGTTATTGGAAAAGGTGGCGTACATTTTAAGGTGGAATATGGAACGGGCGGCGAGGGAGATCTGTTGTAAGGTGTGGGGGCGCTGAAAGGGATGGACGTTTTGAAGGACAATGGTGAGGAACCTGATGATGTCCTCAGCAGTGGGGGGGGGGACGAAGGGAATTGCCAGGAGGGGTGGGGGCGTCCAGGGGACGGACAGGTACGGTGAGTTCAGGAGTGGTGGGAGGGGGTTGGGCTTTGCACTTTTGGGAGTAGGTGGGGTGGGGGAGGCTGCAGGTATTACAGGAGGGAGGGGATTGGAGGTTGGGGCACTGCCGGAGGAAGTGCGCTTGCCGACAATGCGGGCAGGTGGGGGCCTCGCGGCACTCTGCTGTTGGATGTGCATTGTAGCGCAGACATCTCTGGCAGCGCAGGGATTGAGGGGGGGAACGGGAGGGGTCGACCTTGTACCGCTGATTGAAGAGGAGGGCACCCTCCTTCAGGAGACGGTCAATGGAGGGGGCGTCCTCAGAGAAAACCCGCATAAGGCGGGTGGGGCCGGTCGCGTTGAAAATGCGGCGGACCGCCCGCACCTCCAGGGTGGGATGGGCCTTCAGCTCCGCCAGCACCTCCTCCTCCGTGATCGACGGGCTAAGCCGAGTGATCACGGCGGTGAGGGTCGGCGGGCGACGCGGGGGTTGGGGTTGGCGGGTAGGAGATGGGGAGGGAGCAGGGGTGAGGGAGGCGTGAGGACCAAAACGGGTGATGGGGAGGCGGGAGAGGATGTCAGTATGGAGGGTTGGGCTGGGGGAGGAGATAAGAACAGAATCCCGTCTGGGAGTAAGGAGAGAGATGGGGACGCCAGGGAAATGTTGGCGGAGGAGGAGGGAGAGATTCCGGGCCTCGAGGAAGGAAGGATCGGGACGGGACAGGAGATATTTGTAGAGACCGGGTGGGGAGGAGGAGGAGGAGGAGGAGGGAGCGGGGCCTGGTGGGGAGACGTCCATGGCATTTTGGGGTGGGGATGGCGGGCGGGGTGGAGCCTTTTTAGGAGCAGAGGAAGTGGAGGCGCCACTAGGGCGTTTGACAGCGGCAGATGGGCGGGTGGTGACAGGAGGGACGGGAACGATGGGGAGGTGGTGGGAAGGGACAGGTCCCGGCACGGACGCAGCAGTCGGCGCCGGAGATAGTGACTGTGACGGTGCAGGCGAATGTGGCAGTGATGGTGATGGTGACGATGATGACGGTGGTGGCGGTGGCGGTGGCGGCGGTGATGGCGATGGCGATGGCGACGGGGAGAGCTGAGCGTGGGCAGTGGCCCGACGGGCCACCACCCTAGCCGGAGCTGCAGTGACAGGCTGGGGGAGTGGGGGGAAAGGGTCAGAACGAGAGGAAGATGCGGGAGAGGGGGCGACAAAGAGCGAGGGCGAAGGGATAGAGAGGAGGGGAGGGATGGAAGGAGGGGGGTGGGACTGGGCACACCAAGTGATAGTGGTGGAGGCGGCGGAAGGGGACGTATACACGATGGCGGTGGTGGTAGTAGTGACGGTGGTGGTGGGGGCGGACATGATGACAAGAAGAAGAAAGAAAAAACACAGCACTAAGGGGATAGGACACACACTGGGAGACGACGGACGGCGACGGCGACGGCGACGGCGACGGCGACGGCGACGGCGACGGCGACGGCGACGGCGACGGCGAGAGGCAGGGACGCTGCTGCCGCGGACGGGGCCGGGGCGGCGGCGGCGGCGGCGGCGGCGGCGGCGGCGGCGGCGGCGGCTGCTGCTGCTGCTGCTGCTACTGCTGCTGGCTGGACTGCTGCTGGCCGGACTGCTGCTGGCTGGACTGCTGCTGCCACCGGAGGGCGGGCTGGCTGGCTGGCTGGCTGGCTGGCTGGCTGGCTGCGGGACCACTGCTGCAGGCCGGGGCCGGGAACTGCTGGCTGGCTGGCTGGCTGGCTGGCTGGCTGGCTGGCACCTGGAACCCCTAGCACTTCGATTAGCGCGAAAATGGCACTATCGAAGGGCGGTAACCTTGCGGTGTACCGCCGGAGATGAACAGTTTCAAACCCCTCATTGCCTTAATGTAATATAGTCATGCTGACTAGGAGTTATTTTCTTGCTTGTTGATGCCGGTGAAATGCGCTTTTCCTGTCTTGTTGGGATCTACATATTGTGATGTTTGTTAATTATGAATTTCAATGTGTATATGTGGTTAAATGACTACTATGTTTTATTCATACAGACAGATGGTTTCGTTTTATTATAACATTTTGGTTGTTTCGCTAGTATGTATTTCACTGCCTACGTTACGCGAGACTCTCGCGCATTACAGTAGTGCCCTCTCTCGTTAGATGTTCCACGCGCTAGCTTTATCCGTTTGACACTAGGACACAGGTAAATTTGGTTCTATATTTCTAGTTTACATAAATGTCTTTAATTGGCGTGATACGCTTTATTTATTAAGACAAAGTTTGAATTAACACAACCTTTAATAATTTTTGATGCGCTTATGTATGTATTTATCGATTGTAATATGCGCGAGTCTGGCACATGCAAGTGACCTCTCTCGGCGAAACAATCTGCCTTAGTGCCTTCACACTCGTGTCTCAACAGTTCATAGGCGAAGTAACATTGTTAAACTGTTCGCTTTGATCCTGTGCCCATTACACATGTTGTACAAATGGAGATGATATTTTAATTACTGACGACGCCTTTTGGTATAATTGTTTTATTATTCTCCAGTGCATGATGTAATTTTAGTAAGTACTAAAGATTGTGTGCCTGTATGACTTTAGCAATTTCACCGTTATTTAAGCTTCTGTTTCTCACTTTCGTTGATATGGCTTTTCTAATGAATGTGTCTTTCTATTCAGGAAGTTTTACTTCTGATGAAGGTATATTTATATGTACCGAAACCTTGGTCAAGAATTTTAATAAAAAAAAATTCTATCCTGCAACTGTTTTTGGCTGCCATCCTTTATTGTGAAGAATTTTAACAGTTGCTGCTGCAGCCATGTTTAAAATCTTGAAATATGTACCTGCCCAGGTTTCAAAGGCTGTTTCGAAATACATGGACATCTCATTTAAAATCCTGAAAACAGGTATGGCTATTGACTTCACTAAACAGTGTGAGAGACGCCATTTGACACCGAATTATGTGAAGGCTTTTATCAATGTGAAACAGTGTAAGAAATTTCCATCTACTAAAGCTAAACTGGTGAAACAAATTATGAGTGACAGAATCAGTGACCTTTATAAGAAGAAAGATAAACTAAATGAAGAAGCTTACTCTTTGTATCTCTGTATTACTAGAACTTTTAAAGATTATTTTAACTTTCACGTAGACAGTGTTTGGCATAGTGTTAATAAGTGGTTACACAATCGTAAGGTTGAAATTCAGTGTAGGCATGATTTTAAACTTCATAAACTGGAAAATGTTACCTCAAAATCTAATGTTGTTCATGCAAAAAGAACTGTCAATTGCGAACACCAATTTTTCGACAGAGTACTAAACAAAACTTCTATAAGCTTTACCCCTCAAGAAAGCGCCATGCTAGCGAGAGGTTTTAAATACAATTTCATGCCTGATATTAACGATCCTAAAGTGATAGATAATTTTATTGTTGACCTTAAAGTTGGTCTTGACTCCGTAAAAACTGAAAAATCCCAACAAAATAGGATAGCTCATGAATGTAGCGCAATTATAGAAAGAGAGGTCAAGTCGGTAAAAAACAGTGATTTAAAACAGAGAGGTGGTAACATTATTACTAGTATTAACCGTAAATTAAAAAATAATGAGGCTCTCATCACTAAATCAGACAAAGGAAATTCGCTTGTTGTAGCCTATAAAAGTGAATACATTGCTAAAACTTTGGCTTTTTTCGAAGAAAATGGTATATTTGAAATTGAGCAGGATCATACCCCTACGTTACAAAAGCAAATTAGAGATACTTTAAGAAGAAGTAAACATCTTATGAAAGAGTTTCAAAAGAAAACCTTAATTAACATGAACCCTAGAGCACCTGCGCTTAGAAGTCAGTTTAAGGTACACAAAAGTCAACACCCAGTTCGTCCCATTGTTAATGGAATAAAGAGCCCACATCACAAATTAGCGAGATTTTTACACACTAAAATTAAAGAAGCCTTTGTTTTTGAAAACAATTACTCTGTTAAAAATAGTGCTGAGGTAATAAACAAGCTAAAATCAATAGAGATCACTTCTTCCTCTCGTTTGGTTTCTTTTGACGTCGTAAGTTTATACACTAATGTTCCAGTGGATATCACTCTTAAGATTATTGAAGGTAACATTCGACAACATAAAACTTTAAGTGAGCTACAGTTGTCGGAACTTATGTCACTACTGCAGGTTGTACTAGATTACAATTACTTTCAGTTTAATGGTAAAATGTATGAGGAACCATTCGGCTTAGCCATGGGTTGCCCGTTAGCTAGCATCTTTGCTGACATCTTTATGAATGCACTAGAAGAAAATTTCTTCAAAAACAACCCTACGTTAGGCAATAAGATTTCTTTTTATGCTCGTTATGTTGATGATATACTCATACTATTTCAAGGTTGTGACCAAGATCTACAACAACTGTTTCATGTTTTCAACAGTTTCCACGAGAAAATGAAATTTACAAAAGAGATACAAAATAACGAGAGAGAACTCAATTTTCTTGATTTGAAACTTAAGTTATCGGGTAACACTATTAGCTTCGACATTTTCCGTAAAGAAACTTTTTCTGATAATATTATTCCAGCAGATTCCTGTCATCCTCAAACTCACAAGATCGCCTTTTTTCATTCTGCAGTTCATCGCGCTGTGAGCACACCTTTAGCACAGAATTGTTTTGAAAATGAAATATTTTTATTAAAATCAATAGCTACTAACAATGGATACGACCCTAAATTAATTGACCAAATTGCTAAGAAAAAAACAGCTGTAAAATTTTCTACTTTAGGAGATAACAGGGCAAAAAACTATGAGAGTAATAACTTTATTTCTATTCCATTTTTAGGGAACGTTTCATATAAGATTAAAAGACTTTTACAGAAATAATACGGTTATAGAGTTGCTTTTTCCGTAAATAATAGCCTCAAACGTAGAGTAATTCATAATATTGGAGCACGAGAAGAACTCAGCACTAAGTCCGGTGTATACAAAATTACTTGTAACGACTGCCCAAACTATTACATAGGGCAGACAGGTAGACCCATTAAAGTTAGGTATAAAGAACACAGGTTAGGTAAAAATGGGGAAAACGTATATAATTCCACCTTTGCTGAACATCTATGGCTCTTACAGCACACGCCAAGTGAACTGGACGACGTAGAGCTGCTTCATGAAGCTGATAAAGGTGACAAACTAGACTTGCTCGAAGAATTAGAGATTTTCAAGCATCTGTCTCTAAAAGATGGTTTTGTTCTTAATGAACAGGTGCAGCTTCGAAACAAAAAAAAAATTTTTAGGCAGTTTCAAACCCCTCATTGCCTTAATGTAATATAGTCTGGCTGACTAGGAGTTATTTTCTTGCTTGTTGATGCCGGTGAAATGCGCTTTTCCTGTCTTGTTGGGATCTACATATTATGATGTTCGTTAATTATGAATTTCAATGTGTATGTGTGGTTAAATGACTACTATGTTTTATTCATACAGACAGATGGTTTCGTTTTATTATAACATTTTGGTTGTTTCGCTAGTATGTATTTCACTGCCTACGTTACGCGAGACTCTCGCGCATTACAGTAGTGCCCTCTCTCGTTAGATGTTCCACGCGCTAGCTTTATCCGTTTGACACTAGGACACAGGTAAATTTGGTTCTATATTTCTAGTTTACATAAATGTCTTTAATTGGCGTGATATGCTTTATTTATTAAGACAAAGTTTGAATTAACACAACCTTTAATAATTTTTGATGCGCTTATGTATGTATTTATGGATTGTAATATGCGCGAGTCTGGCACATGCAAGTGCCCTCTCTCGGCGAAACAATCTGCCTTAGTGCCTTCACACTCGTGTCTCAACAGTTCATAGGCGAAGTAACATTGTTAAACAGTTCGCTTTGATCCTGTGCCCATTACACATGTTGTACAAATGGAGATGATATTTTAATTACTGACGACGCCTTTTGGCATAATTGTTTTATTATTCTCCAGTGCATGATGTAATTTTAGTAAGTACTAAAGATTGTGTGCCTGTATTACTTTAGCAATTTCACCGTTATTTAAGCTTCTGTTTCTCACTTTCGTTGATATGGCTTTTCTAATGAATGTGTCTTTCTATTCAGGAAGTTTTACTTCTGATGAAGGTATATTTATATGTACCGAAACCTTGGTCAAGAATTTTAATAAAAAAAATTCTATCCTGCAACTGTTTTTGGCTGCCATCCTTTATTGTGAAGAATTTTAACAGTTGCTGCTGCAGCCATGTTTAAAATCTTTTAATATACATTCTCATAATCATGAAAGTCCAAAATAAGTTAGTAGTTTCAATTTCCTGATTTTATATTATTTCCACATTATTAGCAATCTGTCTGTTTTATAGAGAAGTTTGCTTCTACTATTTCTCTTCCCGCTGAGGCAGTTAGATTATTTGAAACAAAGTGTTTCTTTCCGCACTATTGGCTACTTTCAACCTCGTTCAATTTAAAGTGCAAATTTTCATTTTCTGGGTCGAATGACGTTATACCATAATAAAGAACCAGACATGAGAATACAGTACCGGACCTCCAAGAAAATTGGTATCACGAAAACCACATGAAAAGCTGAATATCAGGTACTTCAGAGTGCATCTAGACATAGAAATGTGCAATTAGAGCGGAATGAAGCAGTTTAGTATGATTTGTGAAATTCCGATGCTGCTGGAGTAGTCTCTGATGTCCTGTTCCTTTTATGACACTGTAAGATTTCTTACTGCTATATACATACGAACATAGGTAAACATTGACTTGAAACTGACTAAGTAGGCAAATTTGGTCAGTAGTTTTGAACTAAATATTTTGTTTCAAATACAATGACAGCTGTAGCAGAATTTTACAAATCTGCCCTCTGTGAAAGTGTTTTTCGATCATAAGGCACTTGTCTAGTACTTCCTCTAGGCCTGAAGTTATTTCTTACTATGGGTTTACGTCTTAAATTTATAGAATGCCATTCTATGCTAAATTTTAGACTGGCAGCATACCGTATTTTATCATTTTAACTCCCCACATGGCTTCATATTTATTCCTAGAGTAGAATATAAACTGCCAGTTGTACAGTTTCTTTGCCCCACGGACAACCATGTTAATTTTTTCACATTTTGAAGTAGTCATGAAATTTGTTGTCCTTTATTCTGTTGTAAGTAAGCTACACAAAAAACTGTCTTTTATTTATTTATTTATTTTTTGTTGCAAGAAATTTGAATTCCGTTCTACTAGCTTTTTGTAGTGCTGTGTAGATGTAAACCTATTGGAAATGCTACATAACAATATTGCAGAGTACGACTTAAAAAAAAAAGTCAAAGTCACCCCTTAGCAAAATTTTATGGTATTTCAAGCTGTGCAGTCTAATTTTGAAATGATATTTTGCCAAGAACTGCTTCCTTATTTGCATCCTTTATCTGTGTGGGATATGATAAAACAATTGCTATAAGTACAACTCAGTATGTACTCTTAACAACATGCCGCACGGCTGCATATGGTCACGTGATGCCCCACCACGCACGAAATTCCACCAGAAATACGACGAAAAGTGTATGAGCAGAGCAAGCACCAAGCACGGGCTGCCTGTGTCATCGTAGCTGCGCATGCCTGTTGTCTGGCACTTTCTGGTAACTGCCCTAACGAACCTGCAGTTTCCCTCCATGGAGGTACTACCTCCATGTTTCCCTCAGTAGCAGCCATATTAGAAAAGTCGAAGATGTTAAGGCGTAAAGTCAAGCGCCGGCACGCCAGTCGGGAATGACAGACGAGATGGCTGTGAGAAGACGTCAGCCAATCGCACGCTGACTGGGCGCTCTCCAGGAGGACAACGTGACAGCAGTGGCCCCTATGTGAAGAGGTCATAAGCACCGCGCCCGACTGGTCGCGACACAGTTCTAGAGCAGCTTTAAGACTAGCAACTTGGATAGAAGTGAACTCTAATCACTTGCTTGTACTATGTAACACGGACTTGGGAATCGTTATACTGAAGAGATTTCTTATTTTGTCATTCGCTCTTTGTTTGCTACACATTTGTGTAACACAGAGTTGAGTACTGCATTCTTTTCATATGTAGTAAAACTCATTAATACGATTTGTTTGAATGTTGTCTAGCGATCTGAGAAAGCAGTTTTCCTAGACACCCCATAATCGACGACTAGGCTGGATTTAACAGAAGACTTTCATGATATGCATGAAACAACCCCTTGGCGTGCTATTCGGGAACTGGACTTTGAATACCAAAAATTCAACAAGAAAACCTGTGCTGATGGAAAATAATGGAGTAGCAGGAGAAAGAGAACAGTTCTTGGGGGAAATTATACACCTGCAAAACACTGGATGGATCATTTATTACACTGATGAGAGTTTATGTGGCGCAAGTGATTCCATGAAGTTTGGATGGCAGGAGCAAAAAATGCATTGTGCATCAGAAAACGTATACGATTATCACAGAGGAAGTGTTCAAGAGCTGGATGACTGCAAAGGAGGAATTAAAACATCGTCCGATTCTGGAAAAAGAATTGTAGTGGGTCACATTTAGAATGAAGATAATTTCGTGCCAAAAGCTGGCCTGTGTTTTATTAGGCAAAAACGAGGTGTAGATTATCATTCTGAGATGAATGTGAGACACAACAAAGAGTTGCTCAAGAGTGCGTCCAAAAAGTTACCATACAAATCTGTCATTGTTTTAGATCATGCTCCATAACACACAATGATAAATCCAGTGTCACGAATACATCTATGAAATGGAGAAAGCATTATGTTATTGAATGGATGGAATGAAATAATGTAGAGCTTCCATCTAATGCCACATCATACGAGGAATTTACTAAAGCTGGCCCACTGGAGCATATGCGACCGCACTTCAGATCACAAGAACTCCTTTTGGAAAGTGTACTGCGCTTAGTGGTCTAGGAAGTTAAACTTTGTGGTCGCCTGTGACACACTGCAAACTCAACACCATTGAACAACTTTGAGTATTTGTCAAGAACAAGCTAACAAAGGAGTACAAGAACTGTAAGATTAAAAAATACTTTACAGTTGTGCTGCCCCACTGTGAAAATGTGTTCCCCTTAGTGTCTGGAGGAATTCAGTGATTCACGTACAGAAACTTGAAAACTGTTATACACAAAGAGCTCGCTGTCTTGACGTAGAAATAGAACCGTTGCCAATACAAGCAGATGATTGCAGTAGCATCAGCGAGACCTCAGGAAGTAGCGATAGCGATCAAGGTAGGTTTTATTCCTTTCATCATTCTTTCCTGGAAATTTTTTTATCTCGCATTACAACAATGGTAGCACGTGGCTATGACAACCACACTCCACAACAGTCTCGCACACATTGCAGTTATTGACGCAACTGCTTACAGACTCTTAATTGATCAGCCTGAGGAGTAATCCTTAGTAAAGACATACAACGTAGACGACAAACGTTCAAGCATTATATCTGTACTTTCTCCGTCACAATAACTACAATAGTAAGGTCAACTACAGCATCTTGCTTTCGTAATTGTAACGACGAAACAGTTGACCAGAAAATACCGAAAATACGCCTGAAAATAGAGCGAGTCTGTGTCTTTAAACTGTGTAAAGGAAATTTTCTTCTTAATTACGATACAACTTCTATGACTCCTGAAAGTTGATACCCACCAAACAATGTTCGAAAAATCACGCTTACTCTCAAATAATGCTGCGTATGTCGCTCCCACTTCAACAAAAATGTGGTATTCAAACACTAAACAAAAGTAGATGTTTCACGATTACAGCAAATTACAACACATTGATGTGTCCTCGGAGTCTTTCGTGATGGCATACATGAATGAAAAGTTCTCGGTTTTCCAACCGCGTCAATTCGAATAAAATCCTGGAGCTTTTGACAGTCATCTCCGCCATCGTCGTCAGGAGTTCACTGACTGCCGGGACTGCTACGGTTTCTCGCTTATATAGGCATGATGACATCATCAGCAGCCAACCAGATCGATTCAATGTGGCGCGCGCGTGTAAGTCGACCCGGTCAGCTAGTGGAGCTGTTGCCCGTGGCAGCACCGGTGACGCAAGGTGGCGCCAGGGGCAGGCGCCACGTTTGAAACTGCCGCACCCGCGTCGCGCATCTGTCTTTGCTTTCTTTCGATGTCCGACGCCCGCCCCCATGTCCTACTGAGTGTGTATCCCTGGTCTCTGTTGAAACTGTTGTTTAAACGAATCTCAGCCGCTTGCTTTATAATGGAGTCCCAATATGTAGACGCATGAGCCAACACTTTTGTATTTTCGAACTGTATTTTATGTCCGTTTTCTAGGCAATGCTCCGCTATGACCGACTTGTCAATCTCCCTTTGTTTTATATGGCGCTTGTGCTCAGTACAACGCTCCACATCCGTGCGAATTGTTTGTCCAATATACATGCTGCCACATTCACAGGGTACACCATACAAACTGGTCACTCGAAGAGCAATGTCGTCTTTAACAGGGCGCAACATATCTTGTATTTTGGGGGCGGGCCGGAACACTGGTCTAAGCCCATGTTTCTGTAGCAGACGTCCTAACCTGCTGCTAGTTGGTTCACAGTATGACAGGAATACAGTTCATTTGGCCTCTTCTATTGATTCACCAGGTGTTTTTCGTCGGCGGCCCTTAAAAGTGTTTGCGATGTCTCTTTTGCTGTATCCATTTTCCCCGAATACACGTTTTAAGTTCTGCAAATTCAGACTGTAGGTGGTCATTGTCAGAGATAATCTTGGCTCTATGAACCAATGTGTTCAGGACAGCTTTCTTGTGTACAGGATGGCGGAAGCTATTGGCGCTCAAGTACCGATCAGTGTGTGTTGGTTTCCGGTACACTGAATGACTGCCTTCCGTTCAACCAAAACATCCAAGAATGGTATCTTGCCATGCTTCTCCGTCTCGACAGTAAATTTAATGTTGGGATGGACACCATTCATATGATCGACAAACTGCTGTAGTGTATCTTCACCATGAGGCCATATCAGGAAGGTGTCACCAATGTATCGTAGAAAGCAAGGCGGCCATAATGTCGAAATGCTTTCTACGATAGAAGCTCAATAGTCTTCTTTTTCACCCTGTTGGTCGGGACTCCCTTCAGTTTTCTGTATGCTGGATCCTCGAGTAGGTCGTACATTTTGTGATTGTACTCTGATAGTGGAAGCAGTACAGTTGCATTTCCTTTTTCCGTGGGTAAAATAACTATTTCAGTCCTAGTCAAGTGCAAAATGGACGGCACCTTGGGACACAGTGCATACAGGAAAGAAACCCACACTGATCTGTATCTCAACGCTACCAGCTGCCATCATCCTTAACAGCGTGAGGGTGTGTACTGCGAACACTGGTACACAGGGCCCGTGCAATATCGGATGAGGAAAGCCTACAACGAGAACTTAACCACCTTTAGGACGTTTTCAAGCAGAACGGATTTAACGAAAGTCAAATTCGACGTGCTTTCAGGCAGAATGCATAAGCCCAGCAGAGAGAGAATGAAGACAACGAGAAGACAATGGCGTACCTGCCTTACGCCAGCAAAGTACCCAATAAAATCGGCAGAATTCTGGCTCGGTGTAACATCAAATGTGCCTTCCGCCCACCTCCGAAAACGCGTGCCATGCTAGGTACAGTAAAAGATGATCTGGGGCTCCGCAAACCGGGTGTTTACCGTATTCCGTGTAAATGAGGTAAGGCATCATTGGACAAACTGTACGGACAATCGAAGAAAGATGCCAGGAACACAGAATGCACACTGAACTGAAGCAGCCTACAAAATCTGCGGTTGTGTAACATTACATGGAGATACAATGGAGTACGCGAAAACGGAAGTTTTATTGCAGACCTCATCTTTTTGGAGCTGTGTCTGAAGGAGGCGATTGAAATACGTGTAGCTGATGGGCTGATCAACAGAGACGCTGGGTTCAACCTCAGTAAAGCCTGGGACCCAGCACTCAGCCAACTAAAAGCACAGTGCTGACCCAAAGTGACTTCCGTGCCCGACGGAGGTCACAGCATATCTGATGGTCCACAGTTCACAGCCAGCAGCCAGCCCATCCCCACCACCCCTCCGTGCAGCGCCGCTTGCGGCAGAACGCGGGGGAAGGGGTGGGGAGCGATCAGAGTATAAAGCAGAGGAGATTCAGCAGAGATGCTCAGTCTGCAGGTATCACCTGAAGATGATGGCAAGGAACGCTGTCGAAATATCGTGGTTTGAAAACGACTGCACCCAGCTGGAGACCCGAGAACAGTACAAAGAATATGTAATCTTTCTTACCCGTTGTTCCTGTTAATCATTTATTTCCACTTTGGTAGTCTGAATCCCTGGATTACACTAATAATTATAACAATGCTGATCATTCACACGTCCAACCAACCACACAAACAAAAAGTGATTGGCATTCACCTATTCGTGTTTATTTGGCTCATTTTGTATAGCCCCATCTTTGTCTGTGGGAAAGTTTTTTATTTCTAGATGTGACACTGATTCCCCTGACAAAGACATCACATACACTATGCATGCATTCAAACATCAACTTATGACTCATTCAGAAATCAACTTAGGATGTGTTCGAAAATGTTCAAAAACCAACAGAGATGCGTTTCAAAATCATATGAATTTTTCCAGCTAGACTAACATGTGCTGAATACTAGGTGCCTTGTGAAACAATATTTTTGTCTTCAAGAATATGAATTTGGTGACCCCTGAAATTGCTACCTGGGGCAGATACGCCCATTTGCCACCACCCCCCACCCTCCACTCTCAGATCCAGTCTTGACTATGATATGGTTGATGAGTGGATTTGTAGGGACATCAACAGTTCGTGTCAGATCCTCCATTATACATAATTCTGTTCTGTTCCATAATGTGGAAAAGCCACAGCGCAGTTGATGTTTTATTCCAGTCTGAGTTTACGAAGCAGCACTGCTCAAAGCATTGGTGGCCACCAGAAATGTTTGGGTTCTGGTATGCATAATTTATTAACAACATTTAAGACAAAAACACACACAAACACACACACACGCACACAGCAAATAACCAGGAGCCAGCGAAACCATTGCAACGCATAATGAAATCGTGTCTTACTACACATCAGTTTCGAAACATCAACCTTTGTTTGCTAATGCAGATATACACATGAAACACATTAACCAATATTTATAAGGGAATACATAGAGCCTATTTACTTTGTCCATTATTTTTTTTTCATACAGAACAAATAATGTCATCAATTTACAATCTTATTTATACACAGTGTTCAGTTATTGTAAAACCTAAATCAGTTTTCCCTTTCTACTATCTGGCCTTTCCTATGGAACAACACTCAATGGAAAACTTATTCAAGTTGTTCAGGAACATTTGCAGTTTGTCATGAAAACAAAGTAAAATAATAGTTACAGACAACACTATCAGAGACATTAAATGATGATGTAAACTGGTCCAACCAAAACAAACTAATAATAAATAAAAGTGAAACAGAAGCATTAAATTTTAATAATGTCAAGAGAGAAAGTGAAGAGGATATAAAAATTCAGATGTGAGACACAGATATTGCAAGTGTAGCTAATACAAAATTTCAGGAGATCTGACCATAGGGTAGACTCACATTGATGGGATATTGAAGAAACCAAGTACCATGCGATGTATAATGAGAGTGCTTGAAAACTGTTGTCCCAAGCACTGTCTGATGATCGTTTATCATCCCAATATACATTGTGTTCTGAGGTATAGGATCACTTTCGGAGTAAGTCGCCATCCTGCTTAAAACTCTTCAGGATACAAAAAAGAACAGTGAGAATAATGGCTGGAACAAAAAGCAACAAACCCTGCAGATCACTATTTAAAAAGATGGAGAAACTTCCTCTTACATGCGTTTGTATCTGTGAAAGTGTAATGTTCATTAAGAAATATGCAATAACAAATCCTAGTGTCCTCCTCAAAAATGAAAATCTTCATGATCATAACACAGAACAGAAAACTAACTTTCACATGCTCGAAATTAAAATCAGTTTCTGCCAAAAAGGAACATTACACCACAGTAAAATCATTTACAATAAATTTCCAAAAGAAAAAGTAATAAATGATCTAAAAAATTGAGAACAGTATGAAAAGTACAGAGTGAAAAGTATTTAAACCGACGAACTCTGGGAGGTTGTAGGGGACATCAAAACAAATATTTTTCCCTAATGTCATTTTTTCCTATGAGGATTATTTAAACCAGTGGAGGCCGTATTGCACTCTTCAGTTGTTAAGAGTCTGTATTACGATATTCAGTTGTTAGAGCGCATATTACGCTCTTCAGTTGTAGGCAACTGCTGTCCACCAGTGTAATAGTGCATTGTCTTTGTTTACTAATGAAGCGATACACCTGGAGTGAGTACATTGATATGGTTGGTGCGTATTACATCCTAATCGCCGTATCCCACATCATACGACCTTTGCTGCTGTGTTCCAGCGTCTGCATGAGACCAGGTCATTTAGCAGATTACCAGCACATTTCAGTCGTCGTGTGCGTCGATTCCTGGACCAACGGTTCCCAGAAACGTGGATTGGTAGAGGTGGTCCTGTACCATGGCCTGCTCGATCCCCAGATATGTCCCCTCTGGACTTTTCAATGTGGGGAGAGATGCGCAACCTTGTTTATGCAACTCCTGTTGCATCAGAAGAGGATCTGGTTGCCTGGATAGTAGCAGCAGCAGGAACAATTCAGGATATTCCTGGGGTTTTTGCCCGTCAGACCGAACATAATCTGACGGTGTAACCTTTGTTTACGTGTCAATGGAGGCATTTTTGAAAATCTACTGTAATTGAAATTGGGTTGTGTTAAAGTGTTGTCTCTTGGTCATAAAAAAATGGAAAAGTGTTTGTTGGTTTAATTAATTTGCAGCCAGAAAAATCTTCTTCTACCGGCTTAAATACTCCTCATAGGAAAAAATGACATTAGGGAAAAATATTTGTTTTGATGTCCCCTACAACCTCCCAGAGTTTGTCGGTTTACATACTTTTCACCCTGTATTTCTATTAATGCATTGCTTCTATAAGCAGGAAGAGTGCCTCCACAATCTTTGAGAGCCTAAAGAAATTAATGTTAGTTGTAAAAGCCACATTCTTTATCACTCACGAAAATATTGTGTAAATATTATTATCTTCTTGCTGCATATACAGTTTACTCATATTTTCATTTGTAATTTTCTAGTTAAAGAGGTTTGATTATAAGTCAGAGAGTAAAAAAAATTGGCTTCATTAATACATAGCAAACATCATGTAAACATGAAGATATATTGGCATTGACCGGTCCAAGAACTGATGTGCTGTACAATATGTGGAATATTTACTGGACTAAAAAAAACCAAATACAATAAAAATACAAAATAAAGATTAACAAATGCAATGGCACAAAATCCAGTGCTATAACGTGAGAGTGCGTGACAAAAACATTAATTACCAATATTATCAGACGACTACACAGTTCCCCTCATAAGCGTCAATGTCAAAATTTTCTTCACGAGAAACCTCGACGGTGACATCCAGTACCGTTCTGTTCTGTACAATTGACGGCCGGTGCGAATACCGCCATTTGAAATGCTTTGTGGAAAGTTCTCATATTACACGACGCTGCGTTCCATCAAGTGTGAATCGCCCTAAAATCTGCACATTTGCATTTATACGCCTTGTTTCAGGTGACGTCATCTTGAATACAGTGCAAGTAGAAAATCATATGGTACTTATGGAAAGACATCCTTTCGTACAATGTGGTTCCATGATTTTGTGGTGGTGCATATGGAAGGGAGGCTTTATGTTGAAGTTCTATGTAGTTTCATTTCATTTCATTTCATTATCTTCCTGTAAATCATTTACATGATGTAGGAATTGTCACAAGAAAGTTATCATACTAGTACAAGTACTACAGACATAATAATGGGATATCACTTTCAAGGCATTTTTTAAAAGTACAAATTTAGAAATATAAATTAAAATTTTTGGCAATAAATTTACACACAATCAAAGTACTCATCTACGTCATAGAAAGTTTTGCTTAAAAGGTAATTTTTAAGCTCAGTCTTAAATTTTACTTCATCTATTATTTCCATCCTGTACACTGGCAGAGCATTGTAAAGTTTTATTCCGAAATAACTTACATGCTTTTGGGTTTGTGTTGTCCTTACCCTTTCTACATAAAAATTCTTACGAGTTCTAGTATTATAATTATGGCAGTCCTCATTTGTACGTAGATTTTTCATATGTGCTCTTGTACACAGAATGCTTTTAAAAATATACAGTGATGGTATTGTGAGTATTTGCAGTTCTTTGAAAAGGGGCCTACAACGAGTTCTTGGAGAGTTATGTGTTATGATTCGTATAGCTCTTTTCTGAAATTTGAAGATATCTGTTAAGCTTGATTTAGTTTTACCCCAGAACACTATGCCGTAAGACACGATACACTGAAAGTAAGCAAAATACACTAGTCTAGTACAGTCCATGCTGCATACTCGAGATAATATCCTCGATGCAAAACATGCTGAATTGAGCCTGTGGGATAAGTACTTGAGATGGTCTTTCCAGCTTAAGTTTTGATCAATGTGCATGCCCAAAAACTTTGTGGATTGTACACTCTCTATCTTCTTATCCATTAGTTTTAACTGGAGGTCCATATCTTGAGTTGCTTTGCCATACTGTATATAATTTGTTTTACTTAGATTAAGTGTTAACTCATTAGCATTAAACCAATGTTGAATATATTTCAGGACTATATCAGTTGTGGTGGTTAATGGTTTTTTATCATCACTTATAATTATGCTAGTGTCATCTGCGAACAACATTATTTTGGTAGAAATATTAGGATTTTTTATGTCATTTATATAAAGCAAGAATAATAAAGCCCGGTCCACACGCAACGATCTGTCTGCGCAGACATCGGCGCAGATGTCTGTACATGCAAAAGATCGCTGCAAATGTGGTGTGTTCACATGACACAAACCCCAATCTACTACTCGCCCGCCATCTATCGGTGTAGAAAAGAAATATCAGTGGCAAGCGACTACGCTCCCCGTAAACGTCAAAAATTTAATTCAGTTATTTTGAAGTATAGAAATGGAGGAAGTTCTGTTGTGGCCTGCGTTCGAAACTTGTGTTGCAAAAAACATCCAGACCAACTGCAGGAAACAGAGAAAGCGGTCAAAATGGTGTAGACAGTGGCTGCTAAAGCGAAAGCAATTTTCTCACGTAAATTTACTGCGAGAGTTGCAGGGCGAACCTAACGACTGTCAAAATTATTTGCGGATGGATGTCGAAACTTATAATTATCTCTTAAAGCTTGTAACCCCTCATATTATGAGAAAAAAATACTTGTATGAGAAGGGCAATTTCTTCTCATGAACGGCTGGCGGTAACATTAAGATTCCTAGCAACAGGAAGGAGCTACACGGATTTGGAATTTTCAACTGCAATATCGAAACAAGCGTTGAGTGAAATAATACCCAACACATGTAAAGCTATTTATGCTGTCCTGAAGGATGAGTTCATGAAGGCAAGTCAAGTAAATTAAGCCTGTCAAGTTACAGATAATATATTTGGTGTTGTAGACCTGTTTGAAACACAGTAGACCTATATTATTAGCGATTATATACCTACATGGCCAATGAGCTATGGTTTACTTTGTTTCTGAGTAGGCATTTTCAGTTCGCTACGGTGTAGAAGCAACCTGTTACAAACTTTTGTTCCAGCATACAAAACTCCTACACCAGATTTTCTAGATTTCTGAACTTTGGATAACTCTTTTCGGTAAACAGTTCGCAACGAATTTTTTTATTTATTACTGTTTCTCGGTTTGCCGAGGCGTCAACTGCCCGCAATTTTTCAATTAGAGCATTGTATGCCGCTATCTTTTTGTCTCGGTCACTATATTCTTTACTTTTAATCTTCCACAAACATTGGTGGTTTCTATATATTTCAATAAATTCACTTACAAACTCTCGAGAACACTGATGAGTATATGCCATTTTAATGCCCTGTGCGCACAAATGCAAACACTGGACTGAGCAAATAGCTGTTTCTCGCCAGATTTGCGGCGATCTCCTATCCACACGCTCCAACTTGTCTGCGCAGATGTGGTTTAAACCCACACATTTGAGAGGTTTCGTTCAAACCTCCAACTCCAACCTCCAGGTTTGCACACACCTCAGGTTGGTGCAAATCTTCTGTCCACACCTTCGACCATAGATACTAATAGACTGGGCAAGCAGTGCAGCGGCTATACATCTGGCGTGGCTGCAACACAGAATCATGTGACTGTTGGCAGAACGTCGGCGGGAGTTTAGGGCAGCATTCTGGTTCCTGATTTCACTTCCAGTATCTCTCAGTGGATTTCCTGCTAACTTCACCACATTAAATGTAGCTTATGTAAACACAGCTAGAAGTGATAAATTATTGCGTAACCACTGTACAAATTTAGTTTTACAGCCATTACTTCACAATGAACTTTGTGAACTGCTGAAACACTTTCGATGTTCGGCAATATATTCGCCGCGAATATTTCAGTGTTATCAATTATGAGATGCATTCTCTACTAACAATACGCGTTATGCACTGCATAAAATGTAAATATTGCGTGTGTGTGTTTTAGTGCCTTGGTTGTTGAAAGTGTTATAGACTTCATAAATCGGCATAAACAACGAAATCTGTAACGTAAACACACGTGTTCACATCGAGTGTAACGAACTCAATTGTGTCGTTCACCCACAAAACGTAAAGCAGTTTCATTTGAAAGCTCTTTTTTGGTTTAAACAGTTTGTTTTGTAGATGTATCAAATAAGATATCTACAAAATCTGTACCTACTTACATGAATACTTGTTCCACAGATCATGAATACGATACTTCGCAATGATGTGTCAGTTTAATGAAAGGTAGACCTATCATTACATGACAATTCTTCCAATCACTTATTTATACCTAAAAATTCGTCTACTGAGTAGGAGCTGTCATTCATAGATTCTTTTAGTTTGATTTTAAATGATGGTTGGCTATCTGTCAGGCTTTTAATGCTTTTTGGTAAATGACCAAAGATTTTTGTAGCAGCATATTATTTATCCCATACATTACAGCTTATTATCTGGAAACTAACATAGGCCATGCAACTACCTTTTTGCAAATGGTATTCAGTATTTGTTTCTGATATTCGTATGTTTTGTAACTGGGAAGTACAAAATAAAACTAAACCCTGATGAGAAATCAAACCCCTAACTTGTTTTTGCAAATTGTTCTTTAAAATAATACCAGAATAATTCACCCCTTTTTGTACCAAAGTCAGATTTAATCCAGGATAGTAAAACTCATCCATTCTTCCAATGTAGTAGCAATGCACATAGCCATTGCTTTTGGAGTAGGAAGGGTTATTGGTAATAAATATCTCTCTCTCTCTCTCACACACACTATATATATATATATATATATATATATATATATAGGTGTGTCTGTGTATGTGCGGATGGATATGTGTGTGTGTGTGTGTGTGTGTGTGTGTGTGTGTGCGCGCGCGCGAGTGTATACCTGTCCTTTTTCCCCCCTAAGGTAAGTCTTTCCGCTCCCGGGATTGGAATGACTCCTTACCCTCTCCCTTAAAACCCACATCCTTTCGTCTTTTCCTCTCTTTCCCTCTTTCGTGACGAGCAACCGTTGGTTGCGAAAGCTTGAATTTTGTGTGTATGTTTGTGTGTCTATCGACATGCCAGCGCTTTCGTTTGGTAAGTCACATCATCTTTGGTTATATATATATATATATTCTTCAAAGTGCTTTGAACAGATGCGTGTGTGCGCAGTAGGCTTGAAATCTTTTCGTTTCACTGCCTGTATCCACATCTGATCTGCCTGCGCCCTTCATCCTTTGGAAACCTATACGAAAGAGAAAAAGCAGCTTTGTAGCTTACCATTTCAAGAAATATATACGATTGCACTGTGCGCCTGGAAACACACACAGCACTTCAAACCGCCAATTTACGTAACTGTGGCGTTCTGGGTAAGGATATGATACACACAATAGTTTATCAGTATTCAAGAAATGCCGCTAAATTATACTAATAATACTTACACGTGAAATTTAACGTTACTTCCCTTCACAAAACGCTCGGTACAACCATAAGCACAACAGGATACCACCATTGTTTTGCCAATAGTCACGTGGTATAGCAGTAGAGATGTTAGTGCCACGAAATATACGTCATGACCAGTCTACCAATATCTATGGTCGAAGGTCCACACGCAACGATCTGTCTGCGCAGATGTGATGTGCGCAGACGTTTGCGCAGACAGATCGTTGTGTGTGGACGGGCCTTAAGGGACCAAGAACACTGCCCTGTGGGACACCTATTTCCAATTACTTTGCATCTGAGACCCACTTGATTTTCTGATTTTTATGTTCTGTGATGATTTCTACCACCTGAGTTCTATCTTGAAGGTAAGATTCAAACCACTGCTTCACAACTCCCCTTACACCTATTGCCTCCATCTTGTTTAACAGAATTTTGTGATTTACTGTATCAAAAGCTTTAGATAAATCTAAGTTAATTCCCACTACACATTTTTTAGTGTCGAGACTCCTGACAGTCTCTTTGGTATAGGCATGGATAGCTGATTCAGTGCTGTGGCCCGAGCGAAAGCCATGTTGATTGCAGTTTAGAAGTTTGTGAGCATCTAAGTAATTTATGAGTCTGGTTTTCATTAATTTCTCTAGAATTTTTGAAAATGATTGGAGAAGGGATATTGGTCTATAATTTTCTACCTTGTATAGATCTCCTTTTCTAAACAGAGGTCTAACCTTAGAGATTTTCAACCTCTCAGGAAACACACCTTCGCTGTTTGATGAACTTCCATCAGTTAACGCAGCCGTTCAGTCTCGATCTGCGTTTGCGACATTGACTTGCCTTGCTTGCTTATATATCTTTGAACGTAGAGCAGTCACGTTTCGTAGTTTCATCGTGTCGTTAGTTATATATATGTATGGCATGAAGGGCTCGGCTCCCTTCAAAGATATACCATGGTGATATATGATGTATATATACAATCTTTTGCGACTGTCATCAAAGTCTTGTTTATACCATGAGCGTTTCGCTTTATGGTGAAGCATCTTCAGTGGTCAGGTTTTTTCGTTTCCTACTTAATACTTAACGTTGATCTACACACGTAGGGGCGACTTCTTCTGTGTTCCAGAGTTTTGTTAAATAATGGAATCCCAAAAAGCACTGTGTGAAGTGTGTGGTAAAACTTTTATGTTCCGGAAGAATTTGTACAAACATATGAGACAATGCCACGACATGGACGTAAATTTAAATCTGGGTAAAGAAATGGGTGACATTTGTGACAAAATATTTGGTCCGTCAGCTAACTTTAGCAGGTGTCTAATATTTTTCCTTATTTCAGAGTTTTATGAAATAATGGAATCTCTAAAAGCACTGTGTGAAGTATGTGGTAAGACTTTTACGTTCAGGAAGAATTTATACAAACATATGCGAAAACGACACAATGTCGATGTAAATAATAAGGATAAAGAGAGGTGTAAGATTTGTGGCAAAATGTTTTCGAGCGTCGCAGCACTACGTCGTCACATCAGAATACACAGTATAGTGTGCAGAAAGGTAAGAAGTATGTTGTGAAAATAAATTCAGATGTTTACAACACGTTTATATCCGTACCTCGCCAGAATGTAATTAGTCTTTTGAACTCTGTGCTGGTTTAGGAAGCTCTCTATTTGTAGCGTTTCACCATTTACCCTGTGTATGAAATCTGCATTTTCGGATGGATACGTCTTGATTTAAACGGGGGTGAAGTAGACCGACAAAAATTTTCGGTAACATTAGTGACTTTTACTTCCTTGTATCTCGGAAGGCATGTTTGAACCACACTTGCATTAACTTCCATTTAAAAAGTCGTTTTAATTAGTAAAGTATGGTCCCACAATTGCTGCTTTTTAAGCCTACAACTATACCACACTCAAAAGCCAGGCAGTTCCACCCACATGTGGGGATTTTTCCAAGTTAACAAGCCTGCTAGCTGGTTGCTTAATTTGGTTCCCAAGCCTCATGTTTTGGTATTTTATGACTCCAAAGGTGACAGATTCACATTCATTTAGGATTAGCGGTGCATGTGAGTAACTGTACTGCTAAACCAATGATTTAAAAGACACCAGTAGATTTGTGATAACATGCTGACCAGGGATCCAGCATCCTTGCCTCACTGCTGTCCAGTGAAATAGTCTTCAAGGGTCATGAAGACATATGAAATTTATCAGTGCATCATTCGCTTCGTATGACAGTTTGCAAACCTTGCAGCACAGTGGCTGCTGTCATACATGTATGCAACGTACCGGCTAGTGTTAAAACTGCTTACTTTGGGGATCCACAGTTGGTTATGATATTTTGGAAATAAATTACAAAATCTTTACATCCTTTGTGCTTGACTTTTTGTCGAAGAGTAACGTACATAAAAATCTTTGAGGTGCTGGTACAGGTTGGCAAAAGTTTTGTACTGTACTGCAGGACCATTGCCGCACATGATTTTCTGCAGATTTGTTGCTTGTTGTTTTAGTAAATTCAGAAGGTCTCTGTTAATCATAAACTCTGTTTCATGCTATACGCACAAAACTTTTGCAATGTATTTGATCATTTTCAACAAAATAGTCAATCTTACTTTTGAATGCATTATGGGAACAGCAGTGATCAATAAAATTGTAAATAATTACTATTAAAAACAGTCTTGATCACAATTTATTTTATAAGGTGACCGGTTTCGACCACTGCTGTGGTCATCTTCAGACCATTGAGTGGAAACCCCTTTCTGTTGGTGAATCCACCAACAGAAAGGGGTTTCCACTCAATGGTCTGAAGATGACCACAGCAGTGGTCGAAACCGGTCACCTTATAAAATAAATTGTGATCAAGACTGTTTTTAATAGTAATTATTTAAAATAGTCAATATTGGTGAGCTCAGTAGCTTGACTGTTTTCAAAAGAAAACCTTGGACAGTGTTCTGTACAACAAAAATCGAGCAGTGCAATCACCGTGGTAGACTGAAGTTTTTGCTTCATAGTTATCAGATACTGTGTCTGATCTTTTGAAATAAAATGGAAATTTGTTTCTCATAACTCCCAACACTGTATAAAAAATTTTCTACTTAAATGTGATCACTTTTTTTCCTGTAAGGAAAAATAAGCACATTAATCTGATATGGAACCTCTACTTGTCATTTGCTGTTTCCAAAATGTTTTGTTCTATCAGATGCTCTTGTATTTCTGCAAACCTGTTGCTAATTTGTTGCTTAGTGACTTTTCACAGAAAGTTTTCAAGTTCTATATTATATCTCACTTGGAACTGAACATCCTTTCACAAATGATGTAAACATTTTCTGTCTTAGTCTTCCATTAGCAAATGAGTTTTGTCATTTTATATTACTTATTGCTTGCTGAACTGTACACCAACATTTTGTTTGACTGCTTAGCGCCCTCCTACAGTTGAAAAAAGCCGTCGGACTAGAATATTTTCTTCATCTGCATTCAGTATTGTCAGAGGACAAAACTTACATGATTAGGGACTTCCACCATATGCTTTGGAATGAAATGTCACTCTTGGCACATCAAAATTTTTGGCTGCAGTATTCATAGAGGTGTCTGCATGGACAAATTTTGTAGCTTTTGTTATTTGTTCAGACTTATAATTTCTCTTGGACTCCACACCTGGAACTTGATGCCCCAGCTATTGACTGCAAGTTGTTCCAGTAATTCACAGAAGTAAAATTTCATGAGATGAAGTCCTAATGTAATTAAATTTGGTCACCGATATGTTTTGAACTGTGTAAAAATAAAACCATGGTACTAGTCCTTGAGAGGAGCCGTCTGATTGGAACGTCACGAAAAACTGTACACCAGTCTTACATAATCTTCCTTAAAATTAACAGGTGGGATAGATTTTTTTTTAATTTTGGATAAAATAATTTTGGGTATGGGCCATGTCATTGTAAACTACTAAAACAACTAAATTTCTGATGTTTGGACCAAGTTCCTGTGGTTCTCTCCAGGGCAGTTTTATTCCCTACAATACCATTTATTACCAGGTCTTCGTCATTCACCAGCCTTGGCTGGGCAGACTGCGTCAGAGTTACAATCAAGTGATTTACAATATAATGAATTACAGAATAACATCTAAACTTTATACAGGTAATGTATATAGACTGTGTCATGTTAATTGTGTCCATTCGCTTTCTTCAGTCAAAGAATTCTTGGACCGAGTATAGTGGGCATTGTTTTAGGCCTCCAGCAATTTGTTTCTTGAAGTTGTTCAGCGGCAGGGTCTGCAATTCAACAGGTAGTTTGTTGAACATCCTCACAGTGATCACCGGAAAACTGTCTCTTGTTTTGAACAGTCAGCAGGTTAGTAGATTTATGTCTTCTTTGCTGCAGGTATTATGTTTATGGATGTAGGCCTAATGCCTCTTGCTGTAGATGTCTAGGTTTTCCCTTATGTGGATGAGGCATAATAATACATAGTGGCTATAAACAGTCATTATTCCCAATGTTCTGAATAATGGTCTGCAGTGTTCCTTGCTGCTGCTCGATGTAATAATTCTTATTGCCTTCTTTTGCAATAGCAGCACATCCTCACAGCCTGCCGAATGACCCCATAGCTGTAATCCATACAAAATGTGGCTATGGAACAAAGCATAGTAGGCAGTTACCAGAAACTGGTCTGTAATCACTTCTTTTAATCTTCATAGGAGATATATTACACGAAAGAGTTTCTTGCATACATGCACAGTGGTCCATTCCATGAGAGTTTATGGTGTAGGTGAAACCTTACAGTTTCACTGATTCTATATGGTCAGAGTATGTGTTTTTTCCAAGGCAGCATATCATATGCTGGGTTTTTTCTTCATTTATTTTCATCTCGTTGGCGGTGAACCATTTTTTAGCGTTTTCAAACTGTACATCAGACTTCATGACTGCTTGGGCAGAATTTTCCCCTTTGACAATAAGAGTGGTATCGTCCGCAAATTGTAGTGTCTCACCAACTTAGATCATTTACAAAAATGAGGAAGAGGAGTGGGGCTATGGCCGAACCTTGTGCATGCCATGTTCTACCTTCTGTTCCTGGGATGTTGCTCCTTGGATTGAAATAATTTGCCTTCTGTTTTCCAAGTAAGGCTGAAGTGTAGCTAGGGCTGTTCCTCCCACACCATAGCATTTTAGTTTTTTGAGCAAGATCTTGTGGGGGATGCAGTCGAAAGCTTTGCATAGGTTGCACAGTGTGAGTACCACAAACTCTCTCTCCTCAAGTGTCTGCATTACTTTTCTTTATAAGTCTAATGCTGCAGTGGTACAGGACTTTCTCTTCTGGAACCCATGTGCATCTTTGAAGAGATTGTTTTCTTCAAAATAAGTTAGGATCTGATCTTTCATGATGGATTCAATCACTTTTGCTAGTATAGGAATGATTGATAGTGGCCTAAAACTCGACACATTATCTGGGTTTCCTTTTTTGTAAATTGATACTGTCCTTGCAAGTTTCAAGAAATCTGGGAAAACTCCTGCAGATAGGCAGTTGTTTATAGCTGTTGCTAATGGCTGTGCTATTTCTCCAATAATTTTCTTTAGGACAGTACAGGACATCCCATAGATATCTTGTAAGATTTTACTATTTTCACCATGTCATTTGCATGTACTTTTTTCCGTGTTTCAAATTTACTATGAGTTTTATTTGGTAAGTAAACAGCAGGCTCTATAACTGAGTCTGGGATTCCAGCAACAGTGTTTTATAGAACTTTGATAAAGGAGTTATTGAAGTCATCAGGACTGCAGGCATTAGAAGAGAAGTAGGCTTCTTCCAATGTTCATGTAATAGAGTCCAGGCTGCTTTGCACGGATTAATGGCTTCTCTTCTGAATCTATTATTCCCCCTCCTTTTAGCTTCTTCTGCTTCTTTTCTGTAAAATCTCTTGGCCCCTAAGTAATTGCTGTGTAACAGTTGTTTACTATTTGGATCTGTGGCTGCTTTGTCACAGTCATTCCACATTATAACAATGTTTTTTTTTAGATTGGATAGCTCAGGTATGTACCATGTTTTTGCATTTACTATTTTCTGTTTTCCTTGTGCTTTACCTGTGTGACTTTTCTTTGGTATCAGTGGGAACATCTCATCAAATTTGGTTTTTAGTGTCTGGAAAAGAACATTTAAGGCATCATTGGGTTTTGGTTCTATAATTAGTTGCTGCCGGTTTATACTGGACAGTGAGGCATTGAAAGTGTCTAGTTTTGGCACTATTCTTCTGTGAAACACACAATTTGATTGCCATGTATTTGTCTGTTGGTTACCCAGAGTCTTCATTTGTAGTTTCATGACTAGTGCACTGTGGTCTACTATCATTGCATCAACTACATTTATTTTGTAACTCCAGGTATCTATATTTGTAATAATGGTGTTGAGGCAGGCATTACCTCTAGCTGGAAGTCTGTTTGCTATAAAGAGACCATAACTATTTACTAAATTCAAGAATGCTCTCTCTTTTGTACTGTTTTCACCTATGTGTACATTAAGATTGCCACACAGTGCAATTTTTGGTTTAAGGTGTGTTATGTGATGTAAACAACTTTCCAAGTTAGTAATAAAGTATTCGAAATTTCCATTTGGTGAACAGTACACGGAAACGATAATCATATTCATATCTACTAGTTCTAAGCCAGCCAGTTCTAAATCCATATCTGAGCAGTAATTTCTCAGGTCCACATCCCTAATGTTGAGATTTTTATTGGCATACACAGACACATCTCCATGAGTGGTAATTTCTCGATACCATGAGCTCACTATCTCTAGGTATTCAGTGCATCTGTAATTTTCACCCTCTTCTTTGTCAAGCCAGTGCTCACATCTGGCTTTGCGTCTTCTATAAATATAGACAACAGATCACATTTTGTTCATAGATATTCAACATTTACACTAGCTAAAACTATGGGTACATTATTTTGATTACAGTTTTGTGGACCTGCAGTTGCAATAGTAGGCTCTATCGTACTGCTGCCTTTAATGTTCTCTGGAACATGCACCAGTCCAATATAATATTATTACTAAATTTAACAAGCAAATGTTAGACATAATGTATTAAAGAAGAGCCTTTGTCTTCATTGCTGTCAGAGCATCAGCAATCACTTTACAATTTCTTTTCCCACCAGAATAGCTGAGCATTCGGGATATGTTAACCTACAATGTTGCCAGACTGTGAAAAGGATAGACTGCTACCCACCATATAGAGGATATGCTGAATTACGGGCAGATACCACAAAAAGACAGCAATACATTTGGGCTTTTGGCCAAAAGGCCTTCTTCTAAAGTAGAGAAACACATATACATGTATATCTATATATACAAAAGCACAACTCACACACACATGACCACTGTCTCTGGCCTCTGAGGCTGGACTGTATTTGGCCCACTGCACCTGATAGAAGAAGCAATATGTGGGTTGTGTGGTTAAGGAGGTGGCTAGGGAGAGGAGGGGGAGGAATAGCAGGATAGAGGTGGTGGAAGGTATAATGCTGCTTTTGGGAGCATGTAGGGATGTGGTGGGACACGATAGGAGAGTTGTAGTGCTGGAGTGGGAGCAGGGAAGGAATAGGTGAATGGAGATCAGGCACTAGCTAAGGATAAGGGGAACACAGGATATGTTGCAGGGAGAGTTTCCACCTACGCAGTTCAGGAAAGCTGGTGTTGGTAGTAAGGATGTGGTTGGCAGCATGTTCAGCAACTGGCTAGGGTGGTTCACCTGTCTCTTGGCTACAGTTTGTCGGTGCCATTCAGGCAGACAGACAGCTTGTTGGTTGTCGTGCTTGTGTAGAAAGCAGCACGGCAATTGCAGCTTAATTTGTAGATCACGACTGCTTTCACAGGTAGTCCTGCCTTTGATGCAATAAGTGATGCTATGACTGGACTGGAATGAATGGTGTTGGTAGGGTGTATGGAATCTCTGGATCTCTTGCAGGGACATGAACTATGAGGCAATAGGTTGGGAGCAGCGGCGGAGTAGGGATGGACAAGGATACTGCATAGGTTTGGTGGGTGACAAATATCACTGTGGGAGGGGTGGATGTGATAGCAGGTAGAATATTCCTCACTTCAGGGCACATTGAGAGGTAGTTGGAGCACTGGCGCAGAATGTGATACAGTTGCTCCAGTCCTGGGTGGCACTGAGTCACGAGGAGAGTGCCCTTTTGTGGGCGGATGATATGCAAATGTGGGAGTTGGTAGGTGGCTGGAGAGAAAGTTATGTGGGTGGTGGAATATCACTGTGGTATTGTAACAAAATTGAGATAAGTGTCAAACACTGCAGCACTATCGAAGACTAAAGCTTCTACCTTGTATGATTTTTTTAAAACTAAGTAAATGAAATGTCCAATAACCTTGTAAAAAATGGTCCATGAATGAATACTACTACCACCACCACCACCACTACTACTACTACTACTACTACTACTACTACTACTACTACTAGTTTGTGAACTTGTGTTCCACTTGTCTTCTGTATGTGGTTGTTTCTTGTGTGTTTACCCTGCACTTATGGTCTCCTTTTAGGTTAGTTTCAGCAGCTTCACTTTAAGTGGATAACAGACATGATTCTCAAAGTTCTGCTGTCAGTTTTTAAGTAAATAATTGTTCCTTGACAGGAAACTAGGACACTTTGTATGTCTTTAAATTTATACGTACATACAGTGATTATTATTACAGTCAAAACTGATATATCAGTTCTACTCAACTGTTAGTTAATTCTGCATCACTCATACTGTGTAATTTCTTTGTGTGCAACACTGCATGTTGTTGCTTAAATATGTATATGTGCTCCTGGCCCCTCTCTCCAAACCTTCTGCACACACACAAACGTTTAAAGTTCTGTAATGGCTTCCTTGTTGAAGAACTTAAATCTCATTTCTTTGTCTTTAAGGTATCGTGCACAGAGTGTAATGATTTTATGTGCCGTTCGATGCGAGACCTAAGAAACCATCTAGAATGTCAACATGGAATTAAGATTAAAAGAGAAGAAATGGAGTTTGAATCTATGGAACGTAAGGAAACAGTGGTATATCTAATATCTCTTTTGAAAAGAATATACCCATGCAGAATTGTTGCTGTCAATAAAACCACATTTGTTTTTTCAGAGTTCCTTCAGTGGAAAATAAAGATGGAAGGTGAAAAGTGTGTCTCATTTGTAAAGAAAGGTGGTGGGATAATAGACCCAGAGAAGTTTAAAACTTATTATTTCTGCCACCGTTCAGGAAATGTCATAAAATCAGGTATGGGCCTAAGGCTGAGGGGGCCGTCAGTCAAAATTGGCCGCACGTGTCCTGCATCTTTGATAGTGACAAAGATGCCATCAGGAAAAGTCAGTGTCCAGTTCTATGCGACACACACAGGCCACAACTTCTCTGTGGGTTCACTGCATCTCACTCCTGCTGATAGAGCAATGGTCGCTGACTTAATTGCAAGTGGACTATCAGACACAGAAATTTTAAAGAAAATAAGAGATGGTGCCCATGACAGTTGCTTTAAAAGGGTGCATATGTTAAAAAGGAAAGACATTTATAATATCAAAAAACAGTATAAACTAGATACTTCTTTAAATAGGAAAGAAACAGTTAGTGTGGAACAGCCATCATCAGTTATCAACATTGAGAACTTGCAAACAGCAGCACAGAACAGATGTCAGCTGCTACAAGAAATTATGGCAAGCGTTGGCAATGAAAATATTGGTCATTATATTGAGTCACTGGACAGACTAATACGACAAGTTGGTGTAACTATTGCATCTCAGAAACAGAATTTTAGTGGTAGACAAGAACTCCCTGGACCTCTACATGACCATACGTATGTCTGACCCATTGGTTCCCATAACAATTTTTGTCTGATTTTAAAAATTCTTACTATTTTGTTGTCTTATCTTAGTTAATTACAAAATTGTTATTAAGATAAAATTTAGATAAATAATGCCCACAGAACAGAGCAACAATGAATGTGGGCAGTGGGAATAGGTTATAATTTCTTGTTATAACCAGCTTTTGTGATACTTAATTTGAATTCAAATATTTATTCAGTGCTGTTTGCTGATAAACAACACTTAAACATTTCTTGTTGTTCTTCCAAAAAAGTATTTTATACTTTTAATGGACAAGAGATCAAATTTCAGAGTCATTATTATTATTATTATTATTATTATTATTATTATTATTGTTATTACAAATATGAAGTGGAAGTACTAAAAAATTATAAGATACACTTGCATCATTTTGCATGCTGAAAGATTTTGAAACAATGAATACGGCACCCGACGCCACATTTTTTACATACATTATTTGAACAAAAAGCACATCGAATTTGGGTTGAGTACATGATTTTTTCCATCTAACACCACTTCGTCAGCCACATTCCACTTCCTTTTTGACTTCTCTAAGTTCTTCAGGGGACAATCTTCTAAGATTACTTTGACGATAGCCCAGATGAAACCCAACATATAAAGTCCACGTTCACCTGCTTTGCATCTAGGAGTCTGTCTGTACAGCAGCCACTCTTAGTTCATGCTGCAGTTTAAGAGATATTCTAGTAATAGCCAATACGATTTGATTCCTAATGCTTATGCAAAGGCAGCAACATCTTGAGTGGGACAATCCTCTCCTCCCATCTACGTAATAGAAGATGCAATATGAACTGGTTGTGGTACTGTTATTTCACTTTTATCTGCATTTGACCATCTGTTAGCTGAACATCAGCTTATGGTAACCTACATTAACGACATTATTGTTATTATACTGTACAATAGTAATCTCTGAGTTCAGATCATTTATCTGATGGGAAAAAAACACATTCTTGTTTTTTCATGAAGTTGCATGGAAGGATAGAAACACCATCTACTCTTTTTCACTCTTAACAGTTCCTGTTCAGTCATGACCCCCCCCCCCCCCTCCCCATTTTTTAGGGTTTCTAGAAACCTGAGAAAGGTAAAGAAATTATCAAAGTATACACTGTAGGTATTATGATCTGATTGATCACAAACTGATTTTCCTACGCCTAATGATGGCATTGTTACCTGCACAGACACCTCGATAAAATGTGCCACATATCCCAGAAGAGTGCATAAACTCCACACTTTATAGCCAAAATACACAGGTTTGCCATGTGTATGCTGTTTTTTACTGTGATGAGCAAATTGGGGAACAATACTTTCATCACCACTCAAATTAGCATCCTGATGGAAAGCATTAAAAATCATTTAGCATGTACCACAAAGATTTATCTTGGCAAACTTTTCATTGGATTCAAGTCTAGAGTTGTCACAGGCATGTAAATATTTCAAAATATCTGTAAACTACTTCCTGCTAAAACTTTTGAGACTCCTGGAGGATGAGAATTACTGGACCCTTCCAAATACATTCTACAGGAGATAGCATTATAACCCCTAAGAAACAAAATACCAATGAAAACTTTTGTATCACTTTCAGTAACCTCACCTACGCATTTACATTTTCTTTGGCAAAATTTTAGTACAAGAAGTAATGAAACAAACATCCTCATTAAAAATATTTCAGATAATAGTAAAAGAGAAAAGTCTTTCTGTAGCCATCGTTTTTGGTTCCATGTACATTCTGGAGTCAAAGGAATGGCCTGCTTCCACAAGCACTTGGATGGCAGCTGTGATTTATTTTTTGCACCCATCTTTGAGGAAATTTCAGAAGTGATTATAGTAGACTCACTGTCCACAGAAGCCTTGCTTGGTGGTAGTTATAACTGCATATCTACTGGAAAACATACATTGTCCATTTCTTCATTTACTTCATTACTTTCATCAGATGACTGATTTCATACTCTTAATCTTCAGGAGTGCAGTGCTCATAACTTAGATCAGTGTGTTCCAGTGGCTGTAATACGATATGTGCATCTATAATCTAATTCTTTTCCTCCAAAATGTAAAGATTTTGTCTAGCATCAATTGTTATGAAATAAAATAAAAAAATACATTAATTTGGAGCAACCATTCCCACCATGGACACTGCCCACAAATACGGGCATGTACAAGGGTTATTCGGAAAGTAAGGAATGATTGGTCATGAAATGGAAAATATAATTAAATCTGATGGAGCTTTGCACAGAAGCGCTGGGCACAGTGTCTAGTACACCCGTCAGTCCCATCGTGTCGCTCTGTTCAGTTCTGAGCTCACAGTGAGAACGTAAAGGTGGCTAGAAATTAGCATCTCCTGCCAAGTATGAGGGCCCGGTGAAAGATTTTGCCTGAATCTATGCAATCCACATAACATAACTGTATGTGGTTCGTTCTACATGACAATTCTCTGCCACACTCTGCACGGGCAATGATGATGCTCCTGCAGCGTTTTCGATGGGAAGTGTTTGATCACCCCCAATACAGCCTGTAATTGGCTACCCCTGAGGTTCATCTCAGCTCAAATGTACCGCTGGATATGAAGACAATATTTCGACACAGAGAACAAGCTGCAGCCCAGAGTAGAAGATAGCTGAAAAGCATTGGCGGTTGTCTTCTATATTGTGGGAATTGAAAAGTTGGTACAACTCTACGACAGATGTCTAAGTCTGAGCGGCGATTGTGTAGAGAAGTAGCTGGAAGGTGTAGCTAACCATTGCAAATAAAACAGTTTTGATTATCACTGTGGTTTCCATTTAGTGACCTATTGTTCCCTACTTTCTGAATAGCCCTCATATGTTCTCATGGGTATTGTGAAATACACATTATCATTATTGACTATTGACCCTTTTTAGTTGTTACAATGGATGCTTATAAATACTGATAATATGAATAAAGAAAATTGAGTTGTGTGAAACAACATAAAATGTGTACCTTTTCTTGTAAAACATGGACACAGAAAATGACTTCTGTTTTGTCAGTTGACACAATGAACTGTCACAGTAACAAAATGCAAATAGAATGCCTTGTTGACTGGGAATACCAACAGCTGTCCTCCAGTTCAAAGTATTTATACTTTAAACATGTAGAAATTTTACACAATAATATATTTAATGCCAACATGTAGGCAGTTGGCACTAATAGATCAATATCACGGTGTGTGACATGCTCTCAGATTTTCATTATTTATTTTTGCTAACTGGACTTCATTTATCACAATTCTCAATCAGCCAAGAGACCTAAGCTCTTTCCAATTACAACACATAAGCTGCTATAGACCACATTGCAAACTGACAAATGTTATGAACAGTATAAATCAAGTGATTGTTTTATGGCTGGCTTTTATTTTCGCTGCCTTGAACATCCATATAATTTTTCTCAGCTGTAGGCCTGCATCGTATGCTACCTTCCCCATGCTGCCCTGCACTGCAGTCTGCAATTATGGCTAACTCAGCAGTCACTTTAGTATCATATGTTAGTAATCTGTACCTAGCTGGAATGGCATTGTCACCGTGCACTCTCATTTACTTGCATTCTCATGAGAATTAACAATGCCAGATGAACATCTCCTGTACATCTAGTAAAAATTTGTTTCACTGTCTAAAATTAAATATTTTGCTCCAGTTGTACAGATCCCATTAACATGAAAACAATATCTATCGGTCATTGTGACAAACTGAGATGCACATTGTTTCCAAGGAATGCCTTTGCATAATTGTTTGTCACCTACCACACCTGTTAAACCAGTCACTGAAAACCATTTTATGTTAGGAGAGCCATCATTTTTGCATTTGCTGCACAGGCTCAGAGCATGCATTACGAACTTATACTTTGTTGGTCCTCCTGTGCACTTTACCATTATCCACTAGTATATGACAGTTAATATTGCACATTTTCACAAATTACAGTACAAGGGTTAATTCACACAATCATTGTCATGAAAATTAAAAAATCTTTTGCCCCAACTCTGTTCCACATACTCAAGAGGTAGCAAAGCTGACACTCACCATGGTCCATCCCAGTCCTTCGAGGCACCTTGTCGGTGCTTCCGTTTGCAATGTGACAAGGCCCTTTGGCTGTTTATTGCTTCCTTTTTTTTCCCCTCTCACCAGTCCTGGCTCATTTCTACACATTTTCTTTCAAAAGATATTATTATTATCTGCAATTAGATCCTGTTGGATCACACAAAGCTTCTTGATTCTTTTTCCTTTTTGTCCAACCTGCTCTCATTTTTTCTGCATGGGCCCTCTTCCTTTCCTCTGTCCATTTTCTTCCTGCTTTCTTCAGAGCTTGTTCTCTGACTTAACTTCCCATCTGTCAGCTTTCTGCTTAAATACTGTTCTGTCCAAAATATCTGAATAATTTATCCTTTTTGACCTCTTTTAACCAGGGTATAGTTTTATGTCCTTCTATGTATTTAAGAATTGTTTTGGGAAGCCTCAAGACGTGGTCATAAAAGTTTAATCACCTTTTTCTAATGTCTGAACAATTTTCTAATGTTTGGACAATTTCTCAGTTGTTCGACAAAATAGCTCTCTTCCGTTTTATTTGGTCTAGTATCTTTCTGATGATTTTGTGTCCTTCCTTTAATAAGTTTTCTAGGCCACCTTTATGTGGGCTGTCAGGCTTTCACTGGCGTACAGGACTTCAGGTTTTAATACTGTATTATAGTGCCTAATTTTAGTGTTTTTGGACAAGCATTTTTTATTGTACACCTTGTAGGTTCTTCCATAGGCTCTCTTTAGTTTCTGGAGGCGAACATTTTGTGTTATTTTCGCTTAACCCATAGGTTCAAGGACTTTACCTAAGTATTTAAAATATGGGACTCTATTGCTCTGACCGTATTTTGTAGTCAAGTTTTGGGTGTCAGTTTTTGTGGTGATGAACTCAGACTTTAGGAAACATATTTGCAGACCAACTTTCTCTGCACGTTATTTAAGGACTTCAACCTGTTCAATTGCTGTTATCATCCGCTAGTAAGATTAAGTCATCAGCAAAAGCTAAACATGAAATTCTGATGTCATCCTTGACTCGCCCCATCTCTATAGGTTTCTACCAGTTTTTATTCTTCAATTACTTTTCCCATTTGCGGATGGCCTTGTTCCAACAACAAAGATTGGCTTATATGATTGCACCTTACACAATTGTTTGTTGTGAACAAAAAATCTAGAAAATTATTATTACTTAGTAACAAATGAAGTGGTATCGTTACACATGTTCACACATGTCTTCATATTATTATTCACATAATAATGAGAAGAAATGAACTAAGGTTAGGTAATACAATCTGCTAACATAGATTTTTCCTCTTTTTCTTTAAATCAAAAATTTCAAACCAACTTAATTATAAGCCTTAAGATATTCACTCAAAGTAATGGATGTTTTGTGTGAAATAACTTATTTTCCAACAGGATAATTTTTCTTGATGGTTTGATATTAACTAAGTGCAATTCCTAACTTTATCCATCAAGAATTTTTTGAAATCCTATCAAAAAAGAAAACTTACTATTACTTAACTATAAAAGTACTGATCATGATTTAGGTCCACACTATTTGGTAAAACAAATATTAAATAAAAAAATTGGGTATTAATTAGTAGTTTGGCACCTGTTGCAAGTCTTTCTATTTGACACCGCTTGGGTGACTTACTGGTTGATGAAGACAAGATGAAATGATTTGGACAATAACACCCAGTCCCCAAGTGAAGAAAATCTCTGACCCGGCCAGGAATCGAACTCAGGACCACAAAGTCTAGAGGCAGTGACGCTAACCACAATACCCGAGATAGTGCAAGGAAGTCCCTGACAGCTCACGGTGCTGTTGCAAGCTTTCAGCTGTGGTGCATTAATGAATGCTGGCAAACACAGTAACCATCTACAGAGCTGTGACAACACTGAGGCGTTGTCATAGAGGCATTTACGAAATCACATTGCATTATAGGTTACAATAACCTCGCCAAGCTGTTGCACATCACCCACTGCAGCCATCAGGGATCATCTTACACTGACTTAGCTATAGACCATGAGCTTTGGATGCCTGGATGAAAACTGGTACTTTTTGCTCTTCACTGGGTATTTGTATGTACTTAATCTAATTTATTCTGTCAGTCTTCTGAAATTTAGATTACTTCACAGAGATGGGGTTGAACCTTCTTGAACTTACAAGAAATGCCTCATTTCATGCTGGCAACATTGAAAAATGTACACTTGATACATTCTTAGGCTCAAACAAGGAAATAAAAACTGGAATTCAGGGTTGGTCTTGGAGCACAAATAAAACATTTTTCTGGATGGATATACTGGTGTGAAATGTTGTAACTAAGCAGCCAATGGTACACCTATCAGGAACTGTCCCCCACTAATCAATATCCTGAAAAGCAACCCCATAAGGACTGATCATACGTAGAATACATTGAAATCTTCATTCGATCGCACAACATCAACACTGATCATTTCAGACTCCTTACTTTAAAAGCAAATTGGAGTGATGGTTACACTTTTGACCATCATAGTTTTTGTATGACATATTAGTAAATTTTTAATATCCATTATAAAATTTAACTTCAGTGTTTATTCAGTGAAACCGTTAGATATGCAGTCCTCCCCCCTGCCCACATCTTTGTATGTTTACCGAAATTTAAAGTAGGCGTGCACATCAACTGCACTGTGGGTTAGCCATTGTTAAAATACTTCTCTTACTTAGAGTTTTGGACTGCTTGTTCAGACATTCACACATGTTGTTATTTTATGATTTCCAGTTATTATATTTGTATGTCTCTGGGCTTATTTAAATATATTACTGCTACAATTTTCCCGTTTTTCGTGTTAACATATACTGTTATTGATTATTTTCCAGTGGCTATTTTCCATAAATTTACCCTCCGTGGTTCCCAATTTTATTATTCTTACTGGACTTACGTTCAGAAAGGTATTGTCTGTAACACATTTTCCTTTTTCTTTGGTGACCTTTATTCCTTTACCTTTTATTTCACTTCTGCGGTGTAATTATCTTCTCATATTTTCTGAATATTCTCAATGTAACTCCATAATTCTCTATTCTTCTTAACACTTTATTCTACTTCTTTTACTCTTCAATACTTTTACAACTTTTTCATTTTTTTCTTTTTATTTAATTCTTCAAGACTTCCTCTATTCCTCACTTCCATCCTCGTTTCTGTCTTATTCTTCTCTATAACTTCATCTTTCACCTTCACTACTACATCTTTACCACTTAACTTCCTTTGATTTTTCCGTTAGCATACTTATCATCCTCTTAGGATCGATGTTAATCTGCATAGTTCAACTATTCTGGAAGTTCTCATTCACATCCAATATTCTGTGTCCATCCTTTCCTCTCTTTCTAGTCTCTTCTAGAGTGACATTTTAGTATTTTCTTACTTGAAACCCTTTAAGCTACCACTAAACCTTTTTCTCATTCCTTGCTGCCGTACCGTATTCTCTCTGTTGTCTAGCTGTAACTGACATAACCATTTTCTACCTAGACCATTTTCCTAGTACTTTTACTCAAACTCTTAATTCTCAGTCTATTCTTAATAGTTTCTGTTATTAGGTTAATTTTATGTCATATTGAAACCCCATAAAAGAGATTCACTGCACTGTACACCTCTGCAGTGCACAAATAATGTAAAGTGATACTGTAAATTGTGAGTGCAGGGAACATATGCCCTGCTTCTGTTTAAAACAAAAGAAAAGTAACTTAATTTCTTCTGTTCTGTAAGGCTTATGTCTGAGATCTCTGCGCTGGCATCTCCATATCAGTGTGTGAAAGTTTATATTATTTCTTAATAATTCTTGAGTTTACTGAAAAATGTGTTAAATGTCATAGTACCTATTTTGATCCTGTCATAAGGAATTACATGTTCTTTCAAGCCTGTTCCAGCCTTGCAAAATTTAACATTGTTCACTACTAACAAAGTGATGAAATTGACTGGCTGCCTTTATTGCTGCCTTCAGTGCATATTGCACGGTCAACACAGAACCCATCTTTACTTAAATTTAAATAAAGTCCAATGCTAGTTTTAAAAAGTAAATATACATGGTCGTGCATCACTTCATTAGAATAACAGTGGTGTCCACGATAATGTATTATTGCAACTGCTTCCAGCTATGTCAAGTAGCATTGTCTTGCCACCACACACTGCCAAGATAACTGCTCTCCCACATTAATTTGTTAAATTTTAAGGTATTAAATCAGTGAAAATCCAAACCTTTTACCATCTTAAACTGTGAGGGCAATCAAAACATCCAGGCATAAATTTTACAGTAAAAGATTACTTGCAGATTTGAAGGATAACCATAAAGTAAAGATATTGCAGTGTAGAAAACAAAACAATAATAAAATGGCAAAACAGCTTGAGAAGTCATTTACCCAACATAAGTGTTCACTTAAATCATGAACTTCATCACCGTTTTTTTCTTATTCTCATTAGGTGATTATCAACCTGCCAGAGCCACTGTCAACCTTTTATCCAGTGATTTCTTCCTCTCCGTAACGTTTAATTCAGCACCTTTTCATTCTGCATCTGTTCCTGCTCCATTTCCGCTTTTTACAATTTAGGTATTCAGTGTTATTGCTACATCATTATTTGCACTCCATCAGTACTATACTCTTCCCCAACAGCTACGTTAAAATCGTCCTCTGATTTTCAACGTCCTCTGATTTGATCTGTCATCATGACTCTATCTTGATTACCTCTTGCTCTATTTTTCTTCCCCTCATCTTGTCATAATCCTTCTCCTTTTGTACTAATATTTCCTTTGGCAGTTGTTTTCTTATGTAATAATGGCATCAGTACCTACTTTCATCATCTCCCTTTTCAGTTCAACATTAATGAATCAATGCATTCATCAACCACTTTCTTATTGGGGTAAATTTGTTTTATAACTGACATTGTTTTCTAATCTAAATCCACTCTCTTTTAGCTTATACACTTCCTCACAGAATCAATGTTACTCTTTGTTTATTTCCAAAGAAATCATGTTTACCTTCTAATATTTCCAATTTGCTTTCTGCGAACCTATGTCTACTTTCAAAGATTTGGTATTTCCTTACATTTCCGATTTCAGATGTTCCTATATTTGTCAAATTAACTTTGATGCTTATAAAATAAAAGCTTTCAGCATGCTTCATCTTGCAGACCTCAGTTATTGAAGAAAAGACACATTTTAACATCAAAGCTACTATTTATTTTCAAACTAACTAGTTTTAAGCTTTGCCTATTTTCACAAGTCACCTACTACAGAGAAAAAATTTGTTAGGAGTGGATGTGTAGAATGTGGATACCTTCATTATCCATATTCTACCCATCCACTCATAACAAATTTTGTTCTCTGTAATAGGTGGCTTGTGAAAATCGGCAAAGCTCGAATCTAGTCAGCCAGTTAATAAACGGCTCCTTTAATGTTAAAATGTCTTTTCTTCAAATCTTTGATACCCCTTCTTGTACATTAGCCTTCATTTTGACTTGCTAAATATTTATGCCTTAACCAGGAACTGTTTCACTGTTTAGTAGTGTAATTACCAGACTGTCCAGTAACAGTCGCCATTCATGATTTCACATCGGCCTTTTGCTTATTACTTTTGCTAAATGGCCTTACTTTTTGTGAAATATGATAAGGCAAGAAACCAGTGCTCTTTCAATTAAATTATGTGAGCATCAGTTGTTCATCACTCACTCCACTCCACTGCAGCTGCCAAATGCCTGAGAGTGCAATACTCTACATTGGAGTAAGAAATAAAGCCCTCCTATTTGCAGTATTTTGCAGGCAAGGGAAGAGGAGATGGGAGGTGGACACATCTTCTCAAGTGTTTTGAAATCTTGTTTGAGAAAACATGTTATTCTACACAAAAAATAGCTGTATGGCCTAATATTAGTACATATTGTCAGCCTCATGAATATATATGTTTAATACTATTCTTCCAATAGTCTTGTATTGATATTGTGCAACTGTATACACATCTCAAAATCAAAATTAATAAACCTAAACAGCTGAAGAAATTGATATGATATGAAGTTGAAGATTTTCTATTTGGAGTTTAAACATTCCAATCTCATTGAAGAAATGTACCCTACTTCACTTTAATAGCACCAGTTTTAAAATCCAAAGAAAATAACACATAACAGCAGTAATGACAGAAGCTGAAGAAATGAGAAATGAATTAAAATTTGTGCAACAGCCGGAACAAGAACCCAGGTCTCCTGTTTACTAGGCAGGTATGCTAACCATTACACCACTATAGCAGTATGGCTAATACAGCTGCATGGACCACCCAAGTCCAGTGCCCTCCCTAACACAATCTTCAACTGACACTTTCAGCCCATTTTCCCCTTCTTAAATCATTACTGCTGAGGCTCTCCTTTATAGAAATAGCACCCCAGCTTTGTATGTAATGGGGACATTTGACGCCTGTACCTCAGGCGTAGGTGATCTATTGATCTGATTTATTAATATTTTCCTCGAGACATATTCTTCATTTCTTCAGATTCTGTCATTATCAAAGATTAAGATGAGACTCATATGTCTTAAGGAAAATATAATTCCATCACACAACAGTGATGTTAATAATCAAACAGTGATGTGCCATTTCTTTAATGACATACTCATTTTATACATTAATTTACACTCTGTTTGTAAACTGAAATATGAAAATGTTCAAAGCACACACACCTCTGGCACCAGCTACAGGTTACAAACTGCACACTGTGAAGCAATGATCAAAGAATGTTTCCAATGTCAAAACAATATACCACAAACCTCTTACTTGCTCCACAGTTCAGTACCTCGCACTCGGGCATTAGGTGGCTGCAGTGGAGCAGAACAAGTGACAAATAGCCATTGTGCATGAAATTTAAAAGCTGTACATTCAGAAGGTTATAATTACGTACTGTCAGAATTATGGCCCAAATTTTCATGCAGGTGATATTTTGCAAGTGTGCTTCCCCCCCCCCCCCCCCCCTCCTTAAAATATGAGGTAAAGTTGATGATGTTTCCTTGTAAGACATATTGTACAATACTCTTGAATCTTGTCCATTTATACTTGACATTTTAAGTCTCAGAGATGAATGTTTCAAGTTGACTGCTTAGGTAATCTGAAGTCTGATTCTTGTTGCAGCCGCTAAGTAGAAATACCTTTCTACTTATCTTTACATTTGTATTTATAGCAGTATTTCGTTATGCTATAATGGCTTTATGATTACCAATTCCCCGTTTTACATTAAGCAAGTTGAAAAGTTCGGGCCTGTTTGTAACCCAGAGATCTAAAATGCTTTCACAAATTGATTCACTAATTGACTGCTAAAGGTAATTTTCAAATTAGACACTGTGAACAATTTGACCCTATTTTCTGTCCCTACTACCAGGTGTAGTAGCTGGTATCTGAAATCTCTGCCTTTACTGTAATATGATCAAAAACTTTAAGTGCAACCTTCTCAAAGCTTTTCCACCACTACTGCTCCTGAGGTAAGGGGGTCTATAAAAAGCATCAGATTACCATGTTTGATCCACCTTTAACACTCACCTCCACCTAAAGTATTTCACATTTGGAATCTGTACTAATCTCAGAAGATATTACCGTATTATTTACAGTTATGGATACATCTCCCCTGCAAGAGTTTAGATTTCAATGGTAATAACATCTGCTTTCAGCCAGCTCTCCCTCACTAGTACTATGTAAGCATTATTACTGTTTATGAGTGAGACTGGCTGTAGAACCTTTCCATGGATGCTCCTGCAGTTTACAGACATTGTCTTTCTTCCATCTGCCATTGGACATACTACTGCCTTTAATTAATGGGACTGGTATTCTTTCCCATATGAAATCATTACATATCTCATTACAACTTTGGAGAGATTTTTTTATTATAGAAAAATACATAAGTGTATGCTAAATTTAATCTGAAACCTTACTAGCCAGATGAAGAGGGGTCTTACAGTTCTTCAGAATTGCCCGAGCCTCTGGCTTAGGCTTTCCGCTTGGTTCCAAACTAAAGGGCTGTGATTAGTTCTGAGAGTTATGATGCAAAAAGCTGACTGTGCTTCCACCATGCACGAGGACAGCTGTCTTTACGACAGCTGACTGCCACCTGTAACAATCAAGGACTGCCTCATTTTTATTTTCCACTATAGCTCTGATTGTAGTATATGAAATCTTCCACCACCAGCAGGGCCTCCTATTTCTTCTAATTCCCAGTTATTCACAGAGAGATTGTATGTTACTTTCTTCTTACTCACTTGTAATTGTTTGTCCACACCCGAAGCATCTGAGCCACCTAACCACTGTATCATATGATGGTGCACTTTTTTTGTGCACTTTCGCCATCTCAGCGTGGATTGCTGCAGTGTTGTTTCCCTTCACATGCAAAAAATTAATTACTGCACAATAATCCAATTAACAATCGGCTGTGTCATTTTGTTTTGGCTCTTCTAGTGGAATTCTATAGCATAGTTTCCTTCTTTTTTTTCACCTTTGTCTCATTTTTATGCATCATCATCATGATTAATTTTGGAACTGGCATGGCTAATTTAAGGAGTGGCCAGATATCCTTCCTGTCACCACCCTGTTATCCCCTCGGATAGAATGTGTGTACCTCAACTGTCTGTGTGTAGTGTTATCCACGTGGAAGAGTGTGAATGATTACAAATCGTGTAACTGAGGTGGGACTTGGGTACCAGCCTGGTATTCACCTAGTCAGATATGGCAAACTGTGTAAAATCTGAATCCAGACTGGCTGGCACATTGGCTCTCATTGTTAAATCCACTGGCTGGATTCGGTCCAGGCCCGGCCCACCTGCCTGTATCCCAGGAGTGGCGTGCTAACACACATGGCCATCTGGGTGGGTGAATGCTATAGTACTGTCACCACAGGCACCGACTTCATCAGGCCTGAGGGAGCTGGAGCACCCCCCCCCCCCCCAATAATTTAAAAAAAATTATTAGTTACATTATGCTTTGTAAAATCACAAAATTATGTTAGAATTTTTTATTTTCCTTGTCTGATGATAGTTACCTTTTAAAATACATTCAGTAATGAGTTAAAACAAATAATTATTACAGTAGTAAGCAGGTTAACTGAAAAGGAGTGGTTGTTTTTTAATTATTATTTATTTACTTATTTACACATCAAGTTCCGTAGGACCAAATTGAGGAGCAAATCTCTGAGGTCATGGGACGTGTTGGTACATGAAATTACAACATAAAAGTAATAACAGATCAAAATAAACATTTATGAACCCGCGAAAAGTCACTCCATAAGTTTCAGTAAATGCAATCAACAATACAATAAGAGTCAGCTTAATTTTTTAAGGAACTCCGCCTCACGTTGCCTTGACGCTTTGAGACATTATGAAGCTGCAGCTATATAAAGCCCTCCCTGCTGCTCCAGTCATTCAGTGTGGATAGTCTCATTCAGTGCATGCTGCAGACATGTTTAGTGTTCCAACTTCAGTGTCTAGTGGACTATTTTACATGACTATATTTTATTCGTTTACTTTAGTCTCTTAAGTGTATTGTGAATTAAGTTTGCAATGGATAAATTTGTTACCAAAAAGGCGTGCTTGGAAGTAGATGATACTGCAAGTCAACCTCCAACAATTATTTTCGTCAATTGCTTCATTGTCTACAGGCGAGAACTGTTCACAGCTGAAACCTGGACAATTCGGTAAGGGAAGATCATTTCAGAAGTCTTCATTGATAAAATATACATGGCTAGAATATGAGGCATCCACCAAAAAAGTTTTTGCTAAAAATCTATTACAATTTTCTTAAGAAAAATGCATTTACTTCCATAGGGTTTTCTAACTGGAAAAAGGCTTTGGGAAAATTCCTTCTTCATGAAAATACGTTTACGCATAAAGAAGGCGTTCTGAAACTAAATTCTATCACTAATTGAAGTGTGGCCTCCCAATTGAATGAACAGTTAGATAGTGGTATGAAGAAAGGCCGTTTAGCTCTTGAGACAGTTTTTACTACTGTGCAATTTCTATGTCGATAAGGACTAGCAATTAGAGGGCACGAAGATGTAAACTCAAATTTTTTTCAATTGCTGGAACTCAGAAAGAATGACATACCTGAGTTTAAAAATTGGTTAGGGCGTTCGAGATATAAGTGGACGTCCCACAATATTCAAAACAAGGTCGTTGATCTACTAGGAAAGTCTGTGTTGAGAAAGGTATTGGCTTCAATCAAGAAGACTGAACATTTTTCTATTATGGTTGACAAAACAAGTGATTCTTCGATTCACGAACAAGTGTCACTTTGTATTCGTACTGTTGATGATTCCTTAATCATCAACAAATACTTTATTGGCTTATACGAGACTCCTAACACTGAATCACAAACTCTGTTTAGTATTTTAAGACGTTTTTGCTCGTCTTGATTTGTTGTCAATGGATAACTTAAGAGGACATTGCTATGATGGTGCCTCGAATATGAGAGGTAAGTTCAAAGGACTACAATAGTTAGTTTTGGATTTACAACCAAAAGCACGTTATGTGCACTGCACTGCTCACAGTTTAGACTTGGCAGTTGTAGACAGTCTCCGTGATCTTGCACCTGTGAGGGATATTATGGCTTTAGCAAAGGACTAATAAACACCGTAAGGGAATCCAGGGTGTGACTTTTCAGAAGCGTACGCTGTGAGTGCGCCAACAACCAAGCTGGTCTATGACCCCTTTGCCCAACTTGATGAACTATGTGAGCCTCTAGTATCTTGAGAATATTGAAAAACTCTTAAGAACTTCTAGAGTTTTTTGAACCATTTTCTGCAGAGGACAAAACAGAGGTAGGTTACAAATGTGCAGGCTACTTTGAGTCAATGTTACAATTCAAGACTTATTTCGTTTTATGTCTTTAGTGCCATGCAATAAATCCAGTAGAGGATGTCAATGAAAGATTCAATGCCCTCATCTAAGTATTGCTGATCTGGAAAAAAATATATGAGGGCTTGATTTGTATATTGAATGGAAGCGTGATAGTTTTGAACACTTTTAGGAATTGTGTTTAAAAGAAAAACCTTCACAAGTTGATGATCCTTCGCTTCCTTGGAATCCAAGTATACCAAAGAAGTATGAAAACAACGAAGACAGCTCACTGCGCACTTTCAAAACCCCAAAGGAATACTACAAAGCTATTTACATTTAAGTTTATGAAATGGTGCACTCTTGCATTACTGAGCGGTTTGCTTCAACTGGACTCGCACAGGTCATTGCAGTTGAACAAGAGTGAAACAAATTTGGAAAAATCAACAGAGTTTTTAAAAAATGACCTAGACATTCAGAAACTGTGCTTACACTTGAATGTGTTAGCCATATCGCTAATAAAGAGCAACTGGTCTTAAAAAACTGTGTGATGTAAGAAAGTACATTACACAAGAGCCTGCAGTTTGAGAAATGTTATGTAAACTGCATTAAGCTTCTCGAAGTAGTTTCAATCATAACAGCAACAGCAGAACGGTCATTTAGCGCCCATAGACATCTGAAGCCTTATCTCCGATCAAGAATGGGACAGAAGCGATTGAAGAACTTGGCTGTTCTTCGTGCCCACCGAGATGTTTTGGATGAATTGTATATCCGACCAGTCATCAACAACTTCATATTTAGTAATCCGGTCGACATTTGCACCTTTCTAAAGACACTCTAGCCCTAATAATGGCATTTAGAGCAATATTAAAAATCTTCATAAAATAGAGAATTAAATACATACATAATGTTAAATTTTTAGTTTCAAAATATTGGTACTAGTTTAGTACTGTACAACTTTATTACTATAGTACTGTATTTGTTATTTTCAAATACTTCAATATTTTTAGGGTGTAAGACCCAATTAAAACCTGCTATTTACATACTTTTTCTGAAAGTATTGGTTATACTGTATTAACCTTACTAACTGTATTAAAATATTAACTTTGAGATATGGGTTTTATTTAATTATCCCTGAGCCTTATTCAAAATAAGCTTAAATTAGTAATTTCACTTATCAAAGTGCTATTACTGTGTGACAGCAATATTTTATGTTTTATTCTTTTAATGATAGTTTAGGATTTATTTAAATATAATTTCAGTCTTTTCAGAGCTATATAGTCACTGCTCTGTAATAGTCTGTAAGCATGATTAATACTGTAAATTAAATTAGCTTTTTACGAAAATACCCTGTGCATTTATGCAAATATCTGTCAGTCACAATGCCTGTGCACACATTTACAACAATCAGCAGTATTTTTAAATCTTGGTAAGCTTATAAATGAGGCCATAGGGAATATGTGATTCGAAGAGTACAAAATACCTTACTCTAAAATTGTGACTGGATAGCTAGTAATTACCTTCAGGAGTCAAAATTCTTAATACTGCTGATACACGTATAAAAGTACAACAAACTATCCTAGCTCTCAGAACTATTAGCTGCTTTCCTGGGAAGGAAAGAGGAGATAGGTTGGCGAAGATTGTTAAGGAAGAGCGGGTCACTCAAACACCAGGTCGAGAGGGCCCTACTCATTGGGAGGACTTGTGAAAGAAAGATGAGGGAGGCGTCAAGAGGGAATATGAGGTCAAAGATAATGTACTAGTGGAACTGGGCCAGCTTCAGCCCATTTTACTTCATTATCCTCCTGTTTTTTCCTCCTGGTTCTTGATTTCATTTCTCTCTGTCGTCATCCTACTCTACTGCTTCATCCAAGCAACATTTTCACATCATGAAAAGCACTTAAGTCAAGTATGGGCTGGCAGCATACATCCTAAAATGTACAGTTTCAACTGACACATCAGTTCTTGTGTTTGTCAGGCAGTGTGGGGCCAAGAGTTGTCAGACAAAACCACGACACTGGTCGTCAAGAGAGCACATCACTTGTTTTGGGTGGCTCTTCTCAGTTTTAGTAATGTTTCACAGTAGGCTTCAGATATGAACATCCTCCCACATTGCATAAAATCCATAAACAAAATTTCTTTAATTGCTGGGGATGTGATAAGAGCCCACATCACTGACTGCTGTTTGCATTAGCGTAGAAAACATGTATTTATGATTTTGTTCAGGGGACCTTCCTGTCTACATAGCAATAAAAAAAAGGAAAGTGCAGAGAAGAAAGAAGTTTTGGAACTCAATGACCACAGAACTTGGGGTAAGCTAATTGTTGAGTCAGAATGTCGTGCAAAACACAGAGTAGTCTGTGCGAAGTTAACCAACAGTTGATGTATTGTAAGTGGCACAATTGATGCGCAAACACCTTCCCTCACCATATTTGGTCCACATACACATTTTTGTGAAGAACATTGATGGCTCTGAGAATTCTTGCCATTATAACTATATTATGGAACAGATTTAACATCTGATGGAAATTTTCAATCGCATCACTAATTTTGAACATAGTAGGTGAATGAGAAGCACTGGCCACCGCAGCTATAAGCACAATAATGCATTGTGTGAATCCGTGCAGCAACTTTTCAGTTTCCAACACTACCTCCTTTACTATATGGAAACAGAGATTACTCTCTGGATAGCCCTCAAATAAAGAGTGTTTCAAACAGAATGGCCTGATTTCAAAACTCCATAGTTATTGACAAGAGCATACTACAAACATGGCATAGATTGCAAAATACTCACAAAATCTTAAAGTCTTAGCTAAACTATTATAGATGTTTTGTGTGTCTCAGCAGTACGAACAACATGCAGACTATAGCTAAATTTGTCATAAACTTTACACAATGTATAAGTACTTACAGAAGTTATGGCGACTGTGGTTCTGTTCTCTACTTCTTCTATGTCATGAGGTAAGAGATAAATGCAGTTTCCATTTTATATGTCCATAAGAAAAAAAAATCGCATAGGTCATTTCTGGGGATCTTGGAGACCAAGAAAGTAGGTCAGTGTATTGGGGTCCTGTGCACGCTGTCAAGTGTCGAGGCAGAGTGTCATTGAAAAACTGATGTATGTTGTCATGCTAGTATGGAGGAGCTCCATCCTATTGGAAAATGAAGCCACCAGACTCCTCCTGAAGTTGTGTGAAAAGCCAATTCTGCATCACTTGAAGATAGCTCATTCCAGTCACTGCTTTCCTTAAAAAAGAAGGAATGATAAGCTTTTTCATGAGAAATCTCACAAAAAACACCATGTGATTTTTTTTCTTTTGGGGATATGTGAAGGAAAGTGTGTCCATCTCCCCTTTACCCCATGGCATAGAAGAAGTGAAGAACAGAATAACAGCTACCATAACTTCTGTACAAGCAGGTACATTGAGTAAAGTTTAAGAAGAATTTAGCTATCACCTAGATGTCATTCATGCTGCTGCTGGTGGCCACAGAGCATTTGTAATAGCGTAGTTAAAACTTTAAGAGTTTGTGAGTAGTTTGAAATTTATGCCATGTTTGTAACAAGTTTTTATCAACAAATGTGGAGTTTTGAAATGAGGTCATTCTTTTTGAAACACTCTATATACACAAGGTGACCAAAAGTCTCTTTACACACCACCAAATGCAGTCCCTGTGACATCATTACACAAATCCAAGAGGGGAAAAAAGAGCAGACATAGTGTAATAACATCACATGTATTTTCAGACTAAGTAAATCAATTGAGTCATTTGAATATGGTCGTGTAGGGTGTGACTGAATGGGGCCACAAGTTTAGGCATTTGATCAGACTGTTTATAGATGTTTCTTGTGCCCAGTCCCATGGTGGAGGAGTGATTTACTTAACTACGGCGGGCTGTTGAGAGAGGAAATAGAGATTGCCAAACATGAAAATATAATTTCAACCAGAAAGACTCCCAGTACTGAGGAAGAAGCACATTATTGTCCCACCTTTGTATGGTACTGGTAGTGTACAACCACAACCAACAATGGCCAGCTGTGATCAAATCTTAGAAGCACAGTGAATCAGAAGGCTGATGGAAAAGGAAGACAAAATTTACCAACAGACATTGGCAACACACGTAGTGGAGTCCTAGCAGCGAACATCAGCCTTCTTACTGTTATAGTTGGAGTCATGGACAATGGTGGTCGAGTTTAGGCTTGTTCTGCGCACCTAAATCATGCATTCTCTAAAAGCCAATGAGCATTCAGTAGCATTCTAAGTGCTAAGCCATCAACGACATAGCTAATACGACCATTAAACTTGATTGTAGTGAGTTGTTTAGTGAATTTATATTCCATTTGTTGTGAGTTGTCATCGCTGATAGTGGTAGCACAGGGGCAGTAAGACAGCAGCAAGCCACTGTGTGTAGTCAAATGAAGCTATGGCCTTCCTGAAGATACACTCTACAAATGATGATGAAATACATTTGACCACTGCATAATACTTACCAAAAACGTTTAATATTTGCAATATATGGTAATGTCACACAAAATTTTTCTGTTTTTGGAAACAACAAGGTTTTGATGAAATATTAAGCAAAGAAAAAGAGTTTTCAAATAAAATAAATTATTGTATTGGTAAAATTTTATCTTCTCTCATGAATTACAATGATGAATGTACAAATATGGATCATGATCTGTTTTCCTTAGATACACACAACTCTTCAGTTTTGACCAACAACGGTAATAACTATTCATCAAATCTGATGTGTTTTCCTAGTTCTCTCTCGACACGTTTCAGTAATTTGTCTCTTCCTCTCTGTTTCACTTTAATCTTCTGAGAGAATTTTTCTGCTCGGTCCTGTTTTATTTTATTCCAGTAGTTCATTTCCTCATCACCTGAAACAATTACATGAGTGTTACCAATGTTACCTTTTTTCATTGACTGGCATGAAAAATCACATCATGGAACTTGTGACAGTTCCCATAAGAACAAGCTGGACAATTAGTGCATTTTGATCATTTTATTGCGAGTAATATTAAACCTGGATATGAACTATGAAGTTTTGTGGTATGAGATGGCCGGCCATGGTGGCCGAGCGGTTCTAGGTGCTACAGTCTGGTGACGTCCTTAGGTTAGTTAGGTTTAAGAAGTTCTAGGGGACTGATGATCTCAGCAGTTAAGTCTCATAATGCTCAGAGCCATTTGAACCATTTGGTATGAGACGTGAGCAGGGCTGCAGCCGAGAGGCAGTAAGAGGCCTTTTCCACAGATAGCCGCACACAGGTGTCACCTGTTACTTTGAATGCCAGAAAAGGAATACTTTAATAACACAAATATTGAACAAAACAAGCGAGTGCCACAGATACGGACCAAGGGATCCCTCTCCTCTATTAATTCTACTGTTTATTACCTTAAAAATAAAAGTTTTATAAATAATTGCCTTCGTGTTGTCGCGCTGGAAACAGTCATTCATGAAGACTTTGAAAATCTAATACTTAAATTTAGCATACCACATGGCCAGCCAAGGTTTGGGTTTGGTCTGAGAATAGTATCACCACTTAATGATGAAAGTGTGATTATATACTGACTGAGGGGGGGGGGGGGGGGAGATCACTACACCAAGAAGGTGCTGTGTGACATAAACAAAAGCTGGTAGGCATGTTTCTACATGTGAAAGATGATGTCTATTCTAATTTCACATCAGTCGCATAAGAGTGGCACTAGTTGCACCACTATGAAGATACAAATCAGGTTTGCTTTAAATACACACTGTACCGATCTTGAATGTTAGTTACCTTTAAGACTGGACATAGTGAATTGCTGTTAGTCAAGAATGCCTTTAAGGCAGCAAAGATGCCATTATCAACACCTCACTGAGTTTGAACGTTGTTGTGTAATAGGGCTAAGATTTCGTATGACAGCAGGAGCACTCTTGTGGTTAATCAACACATCCTGATTGCAAAACTGTGTGTCAGTCTGGTGATTTCAACTGTTGTGCTGCCATTCATGAACAGCATTCCAGGGGGTGTTTTCCAACAGGATAACTGTTGCCTACATATCAATGTTGTAACTCAACATGCTCTATAAAGTGTCAACATGTTGCCTTGGGCTGCTCAATCATCAGAATCTGTCTCCAATTGAGCACATATGGTCTGCCATCTGATGAGAACTCCAGCATCATCCACAAACAGCATTAACCATCCCTTTATTGACTGACCAAGTGCAACAGGTATAGAACTCCATCCCACAAACTGACGACCAAGTGCAACAGGTATAGAACTCCATCCCATTGTCACCAGTACAACACAATGCATGCATGTTTGCTGGCTTGCGTTCAACAGTCTGGCATATACAGCCTGGCAGATACAGCAGTTCTTAATGTACCAGCATTTCATGGTGCCAAATGTTTATCTCATACTTATATGAACCTGTGATCATGCAATGTTAATCACTAAAATATGACAAATGTATTCCTGGAATTCGCTTGAACAGACAAATGTATTCCTAAAATTTCATTACTCATTATTTTTTAGTGTTGCGATTTTTTTTTTTTCTGCTGGTGTACTTTGATGTTATGTGCCATTACATCGGTTGTTACTTGAGATAGAGAGATGGGACTAAAATTATGCCAAATTATGACTGAATTTTGTACTATGTATCTAGTTAGCATAATGATCAGAGTACACAAAGGAATGAGAGTTCTGTACAAGTTTTGCCATGCATTTGGCTACCTCAAGTAAATATCAATTAATGACATCCATTTTTAATATACGAGTCACCTCCACCGTAACTCACCATCAAATATTAACCACATGCAACAAACATTATTTTCAGCCAATAAGTGCTAAATCTACAATGGGCAAGGAGTGGCAAACTGCTCCCTGTGCAATTAATCCACTAGAGTAACATCAATATAGCCTACCAAAAATGTGATAGGTGCACATTTGACCATGGAGGAAGCTTACAAATGGGACACATAAATGATCATCTACATTACACTTCTGTCTGGAAAGATTACCATATAATGGAAAGTAAAGGTAAATATTTAATGAATAGTTGACAGTGAGTGCTCATCAGGTAAATAAATTAGTGTGAAAGTTAGCTGTTCAACAGCAGGACGATGCAGTTTGCAGGGACAATGTATAGAGAGAGGGGGAGGGGGGGGGGGGAGAGAGAGAGAGAGAGAGAGAGAGAGAGAGAGAGAGAGAGAGAGAGGGAGTGAGTGTGTGTGTGTGTGTGTGTGTGTGTGTGTGTGTGTGTGTGTGTGTGCGGGCGCGCGCGCACACGGGAGGGAGAGGGAGGACAGCAGGGAGGGAGGAGGAGGGGGGGGGGGAGAGAGAGAGAGAGAGAGAGAGAGAGAGAGAGAGAGAGAGAGAGAGAGAGAGAGGGGGGGGGGGCATTCTCTCTATGGAGAAGAGTAAGTACTGCAATTGAACATGATGTTCATCCACAATAACATTTCACATCTTCCTCACAAGCCAATGAAAGATGCTCAAGTAAAACCGTTATTTAATAAGTAGTATGTACAGAATTTCCCACTGTGAGTGCCCACGGCTGCTGTATTAGGTTGGTACATTAGTTCATTTTTTTTCCATATTGCTTTTCTGTTGTCATTGGTTTATTTATCAACTGTCATTTTTATTTGTAGTTCATTGTTGCTATCTGAGTTTATGTATTGTCATTTTGTGATTTGGAAATAGTGAGTGGAGCTGTGGACACTAGAAAATGGAGTGCTAAGTGGAGAAATCACATTTCCAACACATTCTTCTGTTTGAGTTCAGTGGAGGGGAGACAGCAGGGAGGTGCCAGAAATATGTGCTCCTGCCATTGGACAGAGCATGACAAGAAAATGGTTTTCTAGTTTTAAGGAGGATTGTTTTGACATTGTGACTTTCCATTTTCAGGAAGACCTACAGGGTTTGACAAAGATCGTTTAAACAATAATCCAAATCAGTGTACTCAAGAGCTGGCAAATGTGATGAACTGTGATCATTTCAACATCATGCAACATTTTCATGCAATGAGGAACATTAAAAAATCAGGTGTATGGGTACTGAATGTTCCAAGCCAAAAATCACAAAAATCAGTTGGTGGCCATATAATTATCTCTGCTTGCTCGTTGTCAATTGGATCGTGAACATCAACCATTCCTATCCTGTATTTACTAATGACGAGAATGGTGTCTCTGTCAGGGTGTATAAGCGGACAAGGAAAAAACATTCCTGGGTCTTTCCTACATTTCCCAATTAAAAAGACACTTTTTCCTGAGTGAAAATACACTTTTCCATTTTAAGTGACAGTACCTTCCCTTGGAACTGGGAAACTTCTCAATTCTTTGATTGGTCCAGGTTTTACACACCAGTGCAGAATGCCCTGGCACTTTACAAAACTAAGCTCAGCATAAAAAAAGATGCATTTTAGGAAGATCCTTGATCCACAGCAATATGTACACTGCATTTTTCATATTAAGAATGTATAAATACGGAGTCCACAAAACACAGCATGTTAGTTTCTGAAGCACTGAGATCGAGCTAGCAATGTGTTTTTGTCAGCCAATCACAGCTGATATTTAGAGCATAGGACATACAATGTAGTTAGCCCATAACAACATCACTGTTAAACAGTGTGAACACACAAATAGGAAAAGTTAATATACATAAAGTCTACCAATAAGAAAAGCTACACTTTCACATATAATATCGATATTTTTTTGCATCCTCTAAGATATATCAAACACAAACGTGCCAGTAAAATTTTAAGTAATGATATAAATGTCTGGTATTATGGCTCCTCAAAGTGTTAAGTTCTGAATGAGATTCAAACACTCTGTGATTTAAGAAATTCATTGCACATTCTCACACAAAGCATAAGTCATCTTGCATAAAAGTAAATTTACTTTGAAAGTAACACTTCTTAAACCATCATTCACAATATTTTCCCACGACCTGTTAGAAATGTAAACAGTTGCAATGTCATGCTCATCGAAAGCAGTTTATCATTATGAAGTACTGCATAGTCTTCGTCCTAATGCCTTTGACACATTCTGCTGTCAGCAGATGTTTGTTTGTGCACTGTGTTCTGTTGCTGTAAATGGAGCAGTTTCTTTGCAACTTAAGTTTTATTTTGGTGTTTTTCTCTCATTTATGTTTTATTGCTAAATATTATTCTGTAGCGGGCTAAAGTGGAAATCTTCATTGGATTATCAGTTCTTACCAACCAAAATTACAAAAATTTAACTGAAAACTAAAACAATGAAAAATTCCCAGGGGTTTTTGCCAGTTTTCTCCTGGATGAAAAAGCTCCTGGATTGTTCCCCGATTTCCCAGTTGTCCCGGGGCATATACACCCTGCATTATGCTAATGTCTTTATGCTAACATAAGCAAGAGAAGAAAACAATGGTTGAGCCCAAACAAAGCAGCAACTCCCCCTACAAAGATCTGTGTGCATCCACAAAAGTTAATGTTATGAATCTGGTGGAACAGCGATGGTGTGGTGTGTTACGAATTGCTTTTCCAAGATGTGGCCATCACTGCTGACATTTATTGTCGGCAACTGAGATGTATTGCAGGCACAATCCAAGAACAAGACCAGGAAGACTGCGTTAAGTGATGCTACTCCACAGTAACACCCACCTGAATTCTGCTAGATTGATAAACACTACACTATAAAGGAATTGAGTTGGGAAGTCATTCCACACCCACTTTATTCACCTGATCTTGTGCCCTCACATTTTCCACGACATATCGAACAACTTTCGAGGAACTTCTTCTCCAGGTGTGAATGCACTCTGAAAACAGCTCGGCCAATTCTTCACATCAAAACCAAGTCATTTCTAGTCATGAAATTGAAAATTTACCCCAACATTGGCAGACTGTTGTAAATAGTGAAGAAGAATATATTCTGTTGTGTTTTATTTTATTATTATTTATTAAATTTATGGCTACGCACTTACGCACCAAGCCAATACATGCAGATTTGGAGAAAGTTGCGCCAGCACAGAACGTCACCAAGGCATGGCAGCAATTGAATGTCTACACCTGTTGTGATTGGGCTGCTTGGGCTTTGGTGCCACAGTCTGGCAGCGAATTGGAAATTAAGGAGCAGATAGGCAAGTGATAATGTCAATGCTCAATAAACAGTTGAAGAGATATATTGTAACATATCATTGAGTTCCAAGATTCTATTCAGAGTTGCTGCTCTCATCTATTAATTAATAAGAAATCTGGTTACCCAACATTGTAACTGTTTTTTACGAGCAACAAAACACAGAAGAGTTATTTAAAAAGTGGATACGTCATAATGTAGCTTGCGCAGATCGGAGCTCTCATACAGATGGAGAAGTGAAGTGGCATGGATCAGTGGCATTGCATAGCAGACTCACTACACCGAGGAACTTCAAAAAGGCAGTCATAAAAAACATAATTATAGTAAAAATTAGTGTCATATCATCAAGGTGACAGATCATTTGTGGAAGTAACACACCGTATTAGCTTCGGCCAACTACAGAAGATAGATCTTACATTCCAGCACACTTCTTATTAAACAATGGAAAATCGGGAATGGAATAACAACAATATGAAAAGGATAGATTGCTACTCACAACACAGATGGGGACACACAGAGGGGTAGGCAGACACATTGCAAAAGATTGCTAGATATTATTCACCTAAAGGACGCAGACCTTCATCAGATGTAGAAAAAACAGAATTCTCACGATTCACAAACCCCACACATATGTCCACTGCATTTCTGGGCACTAAGACACGACTGCATCTAAGGTGGGAAATGACTTTCGCAGGAGTGGGTAGTGGAGGTACTGAGGTGGTACAGGGAGAGGGAGGAATAGCGAGACAGAGGTGGGGGAAGTTGCAAGAGGCCACATATGTGAGTTGTGAATGTGAATGGAGTTTTGTTTTGGCTAATTCTGATGAAGAACGAAGTCCGATAGCTGAATAATATCTAGCAATCTTTTTTAATGCAGCTGTTTGGTACTCAAAACTGCTTTTTATTTTCGATACAAACATATAATAACTGTAACTGATCTTGACCATACATTGGCCATATTTAGATCCATCACACTGTTCTGATATTGCCCCAAGGGGCACAGACGTCCCTCACCACACTCACAGACAGCTGTGGGTAGTGTTAGCTATCCACCAGGCAGCCCTGCAGCACACATTATGTACATGCGCAAGCTGCTTTGCCACCACTACTTGCTTGCACTCGGCCAATCAGTATGGTACTCCACATTATGGCCTAGCTGCAGGACTGCCCTGCGTCAGCTGTTTGCCGACCTGTGCCTACGCCCATGCCCACTCGGGTGCATCTGTTTGCACATGTGAACTGCAACAGTGTACTATACATTGTAGACATCATTTGGTGATCAAAGCTTGACAATATCTATAATCAGACTAAATATACTGTTTAATACAGTATCTGAAGATGGCCAATGTATGGGTGTGATTGTTATCATATTATGTGATTGTACCTAAAATAAAAACAAGTGTACGTTTCTTGTAAGATTATTTTTAAAAAGAGACATGTTTTGAACACTCAGCAATTTTTGTAATCTTATTTATTTGCTTGTCAATATCTAAAATATACGATGAGTGATAACTTTTACTGCTTCCATTATTTTTCAGTACCATATTGCAGATACCACAAAAAATGAAATTAATCAAGGTTCAGCTAGGATAATCAGCCAGGATTCCGGTCTAAAGGTGAAACAGGACAACTGGGGCAGCAAACAAGAAATGAGCTATACTCCCTGACAGAAAAGGTGAAGCACCCAGAAGAGAAAGAGGAAACTAAGTGAAACTTCATGAGTTGAGATGCTAAGTGACGTTATAGCAATGACTGTAAAACTGAGTCAAATTTACAAAAAAACATGGCAGTATTAACCCACTTATCAATATGACATTACATCTCCTCTGGCCTGGATGCATTCACTGATTTGCTTCAGAAGGATGTCATAAAGTCATTGTTCCCTCCCCTGGGGCAAGCTAACTCACAACTGTTGTACTCGGTCCTCGATATCCGGGACACTGGCACTGGGATAGAGTTGACGTTCAACTTGGCCCCACCCTATCAGGGACACATCTGGGGATTTTGCTGGCAACAAGAGTGCCTCAGTGTCATGTAGACAGTTCATAAAGACATCTGTTATATGTGGATGAGCATTGTCCTGTTGAAAATTGGCACCACGATACTGTCACATGAAAAAGAACACATGAGGAAACAGGCTGCCCATGAAGTACCACTGCGCTCTCAAAGTTCCCCTCAATCACTACCAGCCATGGCCTGAAGTCATAGCCAATGGCTTTCCACATCATGATGCCAAGAGTAACACCACGGTGCTTATCCAAAACACTGGAAAAATGGGACCTCTTCCCAGGTTATCGACATACTCGCTGATGATAGTCATCCACAGTAATGCAGAATCGTTAGTCGTCAATGAACACAATACGGTGCCTTACATCAGTCCATGCTTCCCAGTTGCACCAAACACAGCCATTTTTGTTATTTTGTTATTGTGTTAGTGACATTCTATACATGGGATGGTAACTGCTGCTAGTCTTTGACCAATGGTGTGGAATGATACAGGATATTGCAGGGAGTCCAATACTTTTTCTCTGACAGGAGGTGCATATGTCAAAGGATTGCAATGTGCTTGGTGCACAACAGGGTGATCCTCCTTTGTGGTCACACACGGTGGCGCAGTGGTTAGCACACTGGACTCGCATTTGGGAGGACGACGGTTCAATCGCGTCTCCAGCCATCCTGATTTAGGTTTTCCGTGATTTCCCTAAATCGTTTCAGGCAAATGCCGGGATGGTTCCTTTGAAAAGGCACGGCCAATTTCCTTCCCTAACACGAGCTTGCGCTCCGTCGCTAATGACCTCGTTGTCGACGGGACGTTCTACATCTACATCTACATTTATACTCCGCAAGCCACCCAACGGTGTGTGGCAGAGGGCACTTTACGTGCCACTGTCATTACCTCCCTTTCCTGTTCCAGTCGCGTATGGTTCGCGGGAAGAACAACTGTCTGAAAGCCTCCGTGCGCGCTCTAATCTCTCTAATTTTACATTCGTGATCTCCTCGGGAGGTATAAGTAGGGGGAAGCAATATATTCGATACCTCATCCAGAAACGCACCCTCTCGAAACCTGGCAAGCAAGCTACACCGCGATGCAGAGCGCCTCTCTTGCAGAGTCTGCCACTTGAGTTTATTAAACATCTCCGTAACACTATCACGGCTACCAAATAACCCTGTGACGAAACGCGCCGCTCTTCTTTGGATCTTCTCTATCTCCTCCGTCAAACCGATCTGGTACGGATCCCACACTGATGAGCAATACTCAAGTATAGGTCGAACGAGTGTTTTGTAAGCCACCCCCTTTGTTGATGGACTACATTTTCTAAGCACTCTCCCAATGAATCTCAACTTGGTACCCGCCTTACCAACAATTAATTTTATATGATCATTCCACTTCAAATCGTTCCGCACGCATACCCCCAGATATTTTACAGAAGTAACTGCTACCAGTGTTTGTTCCGCTATCATATAATCATACAATAAAGGATCCTTCTTTCTATGTATTCGCAATACATTACATTTGTCTATGTTAAGGGACAGTTGCCACTCCCTGCACCAAGTGCCTATCCGCTGCAGACCTTCCTGCATTTCGCTACAATTTTCTAATGCTGCAACTTCTCTCTATACTACAGCATCATCCGCTAAAAGCCGCATGGAACTTCCGACACTATCTACTAGGTCATTTATATATATTGTGAAAACACTAACCACCACCACCACCACCACCACCACCACCACACACGGTCAGCTGGAACCTTATGCGTATTCCTGCCAAGTTCCCATGCACTCCAATATCAGGCCACTATCACATCTGCATGCCCCTCAAATCTGGATACTGCATGGTTCGATCAGTTGTCCAAATGGAGAACCGCAATGAGACCACTTTCTTACTCTCTCAGGCACTAACAATGCTGTGTGTCAAAATTATGTGGCATCTCTTGTCCTCTTCACAGAGACCCCTCAACATTGATTGCTGTCATGTCCCTTATATATTCTACCAGGCCAAGTAACAACACCTTGTTGGCTACAGCAAATTGCAACTCTAACATACCCACTGATAGTCAATATTTGTATGAAGTTACACTGACAGTTGACCACGTCTTCTGGGTGGTTCACTGTTTTTGTCAGTGTATTTTGTTGTATACTTCCCTCTAGAGCTTTCCTCTTACTGCTTCCTTAATCTGCAATCCTATCTTGACTTTCCAAGTCAACCCATATTAGTCTTGCTCGCAAAAACCTTTTCCTTTCATTTGACAAATGGAGTCCCTGGTTATAAAAGCTAGAATATTTTGGGACTGTGAGCGCATGCTTCTCATGCAATAAAAAAGCAAACATCTATAAGTATTACATTCTATTTTCATCAACATCTATAATTGCATACATACTCTGTAAGGCACTATACGATACATGGTGGAGCATACCTTGTACCACTATCTGCCATTCCTTTTCACGTCCCACTAACAAATGGAGAGAGAGAAAAATTATTGTCTATATGCTTCCATATGAACCTTAATGTCTCTTATCCTGTCTTCACGATCCTTAAATGCAATGTACAACGGTGGCACTAGAATCTTTCTGCAGTCAACCACAAACGCCAACTCTGTAAATTTTCTCACACAAAAATGTCGTCTTCCCAAAAGGGATTCCAATTTGAGTGCACAGAGCATTTCTATAATACTCACATGCAGGTCAAACATACTGGTAACAAATCAAGCAGCATACCTCTGAATTTAAGTTAATGTCTCTCTGTGATCCAACCTAGTGGGGCTCCGCAACCGTTCTAGCAGTATTCAAGAATGGGTGGCAGTTGTGTTCTATACATGGTCTCCTTTATAGCTGAGCTACAATATCCTAGAGTTCTCCCAATAGACTGAAGTCAATAATATGCCTCTGCTATAACCAATCTTATGTGCTCAGTCATATCAATCAGCACATCACTAATATTGTATTCAAACACTACAGAATCGAATTTCCTACTCATTTGCTAAAATTACATTGCTGCTGTTCTCACACCAAATAGAAATTCTGTCTAACAAGGGGACCATCAGAAATGTAAATAACAGATTTTGATAGGTCTCGGATGTGTTGTAGAGGGTCATGCCCCGAGTATGAGGCTATCCGCTTTTTCAGTGATGGGCCTTGTTTTTCGAGAAAATTTATTTTGAAGGTCACTGCGCGCTGTACTACGCGCAACGTTACCCATGTCCCAACCAAGTGAGCATGGCGCATTGATTAAGGTCTACAGCTTACACGCTGGAGGTACTGCGTTCTGGTCCTTTCCGTTTTTTTTTTTTTTTTTACAATAGTCCGACATTTTTCCATTTTATTTTACAGACTATCAACAAACAGTGTAAATTGTGTGACATTATTAAGAATTTTAAACTGTGTAGGCTCAATCAAACAGAAAAAGGACTGTCCGTGCAGACATCTCGTGCGAACTCTGTGTATTGTGACAGTATATCATCCTGGTCATCGCCTTTTATTTGATTATGGCAATATTATTTCATGATCCACAAAGTTTGCATGGGCAGTCCTCTGTGCTCTATGAAAATGTATCATCATAGTCAAATAAACGACAAAAGCCTAGCTCCTAAAGCACTAGTTTACATTTGTCTTCAATGTCCGTCGTTAGTGCTGTGCGTGTTCGAAGAAAACAGTGAAATGGAGGACCCAAATGTGTCTACAGAAGTGCAGCCAGAAGAAGATAAATCAGAGGTAGAGGAGTTGAATGAACAATTGAGAGGTGAAATCAGTAATGCCATCAAATACGCCGAAAAGTTGCTTCGTGATCTAAATCTTCTAGCAAATACACCACCCAGCACGATCTCTGCTAATTCAATTGGAATTGGCAACGAGATATGTATTGCAATACAAGACTTGTTGGCCAAGAGATGGATCATCAATGACAATGAGTTAATAAACATCAACGAACAAGGCGAGGTGCAGTAATATGAAGCGGTTAGTTTCACTTTTGTGTGGATGTTCTCTTCCTTGTGAACGAATCAACATAATATAAAGCTATTTACTTTGCAGTATACAGGAGTAGAGGGAGATGGCAATTTTATCGCTGATGAATGCACACATGAACCAGCAGATTATGTGCCTCTATCATACAAAGAATGATCAGTAGCTCTTGCAGTAGTAGGCCTACATCCGAAATTGAGCCTAAAGAGTTTGCAGTCCCACAGCATCTCTCGATTAATACATAAATCAATGCTATATCGATGGAAACAGGATGTGACATGAGGTGGAACTCGTTGTGATAAATTGAACAGTATTGATCATGAGATGTATGAATGGTTCATCGAAGCGAGACAGAATTTGGAACAGGTAAATCATATAAAAACATATGTCAAATACATTGTAAGAAAGAGACTGACTTGTGAAAATAATATAATTTCTTCTGCAAGCATGTGACAACCAGAAATATAGCAATGGGCGATGAACACTGCTGTTCCGCTTTTATTGGATACCTTTAATTTCGTAGCCAGCTCGACATGGGTCGAAAGATTTAAACAAAAGCATAAAATCAGGCAGAGGAAGATTGTGAAGTTCATCAGTTCCAAAGAATGTGCAACGATGGAAGAAGTATTAGTAGCTGCGGAAGAATTCCACACACAAATGAAAATACTTATTGGTAATTTTAACCTCAACTACATAATCAGCACCAATCAAACGGGCTGTCATAATCGATCAACATACAATAGATCCCTCTCAGAGAAAGGGGCGAGAACCATTCTCATGCAGAGAAAAGATTTAAACACTCATGCAGAGAAAAGATTTAAACAAGATAAGTCATTTGAAAACAGCACAGTACACTCTTAACTGCACCAGGAAAGGTGATCCTGTATGTTGTTTTATGTATGCAGGAACTGGTGGGAAAATTTGGCCCTAATGTTCAGAAAAGAGTGGATGAATTAGTCATCAAATTTAAAACCGTAATTGTGTCCTGCACAAAATCAGGGAAGCTCAAGAAACTGGTGTATGAAGACTTTTTTAAAATCCGTGATTTTCCATACGTCAGACACGAAACATTTCTGTAAATCATCGATACGTGTGGAGGGCAGACTGATCTGACTGAATACGATCACATCTTAGTGGACGAGAGGAAAGCGTGCACTTGCACCGTAAAAGTTATTCCACCAAAGTGTATTGCACTTTGCCAGCCTTGCAATGTATACTTTTACTGACAGGTTAAAATTTTCATGAAGAAAATTCAGAATGCTCCTGATTTGTTGAAGACCAACACAGCAATCGTGTCCAGGGACAATTCATAAAACTACACTCATTAATTTTGCATCAATTCAGGGCACCTGCTTATTCAAATATGATCAAATACACATGGTTCGCATCAAAGTTAACAGATGAAAGAGAAACCTTTTTGAATGTAAATTAATAATGTTTTCCTGTATCGCTTTTAAAAACTCCATGTGCCTGCAAGACCGTAGCTTTTATGAAATGTGCTTGGTGCTGTAAAACATTGTGTTTTGGTTGCTTTTACGACAAATAACATCTGAATTTCTGTTGTGGCATAATAAGCGATGCAGGCGATAGCGAGTAAGATTTTGTAATAATGGCTCTGAGCACTATGGGACTTAACTTCTGAGGTCATCAGTCCCCTAGAACTTAGAACTACTTAAACCTAACTAACCTAAGGACATCACACACACCCATGCCCAAGGCAGGATTCGAACCTGCGACCGTAGCGGTCGCGTGGTTCCAAAATCCGTTATTTACACTTCTGATGGTCCCCTTGTAAGTCATCCTGTATCATCCTACAGTCAATCAACAACAAAAAACTTTCCTGTACAACACAGTGCCATCCCCAAACTGTTGCGATTTGCTGCTCACACTATCCATAAGATTGTTCATGTATACAAAGAACATGAGCACTCCTACCACACTTCCCTGGCGCACATCAGAAGATATCATTGTCCCTGATGAACACTCAATGTCCAGAACAAGGTACTGGTTTCTATTACTTGAGAAGTTTCCGAATCACTACCATATCTTAGAAACTATCTCATCAACATTCTGCAGCGGGGCACAGTGTCAAACTCTTTCTGGAAATTTAGGAAAATGGATTCTGCATGTTGCCCAAGATGATGTGGAAATTCATTCCAGACGTAGCAACTTACTTGTTTTCTACTTTTTCAGTTGCTTCTCAATGCCAGGCATATCTATTTATATGTCCTCCATAAGGAAATATACATGGCAATGATAGTGTGACTGTACAACTTTAATGCATGAAAGATTTTTTTTTTTAAATGCAAAATTTAAATTTTCAGCTTTCCTTTTATTATTCTCTGTTGCTACACCAGACTTATCGACGAGTGACTGAAATGAGCTGACCCACTTAGTTATTTTACATGGGGTCATAATTTCCTCAGATTATTGGCAAGATCCTTTGTTAACTTATAATGGTGGCAGCTGCATGCTTCACACATTCTGAAAATTTGCCTCCTGAGATTTCCAATTCTTTTTCCAAACCAAGAGTACAACAATCTTTACTTCCTCAGCATTTTCCAAATTTTATTATTGAACCAAGGTGGATCCTTTCATTTTTCAACCTACTAACACGGCACACATTTCTTCTGGGCATGATTTACAATCAGTTTAAACTTTGTCCATAATTCCTCTACATCCATCATACTGGAACTAAATGGAAGCCATTCACTGTCTAACCAGGAAATATCACCCATATTTCAAAGTGAAAAGAGCGCACTTGCGAGATATCAGCCCTAGAAATCGATCCTGTGCTTTCTTTGGGCATGATTCTGACAGTACGCAGTTACGAGCCTCTGAAGGTATAGCTTCTTAACTTTTCCATGCACCAATTGTTTGTCACACATCCGCACCATTGGGGTCAGTTAATGCTGAACACAAAGTGCTGTACAGTGGAGTGAGTTAGAGGTTTGTGAAATACTGTTTCCATTTTGGTAACACACTCTGTTTATTGTATCAATGTGTGTGGTTTCTAACTGGTAGTTGTGTCAGAGATCTCCTTGCTCCGAAATTTTTTTGTTGAGATTTGTAAATGCAATCTAAATGAATAAAATGAGTCAGTGTGCCAATAAAGAGGTAGTGCAGCACTATTTAATTATCAACATCTCTGTTGTGCATTATTTTCTTTGGATTATATAGCTGGCATTGTTAAAGCAGAAGACATTTGCAGGAGATCTGCTATTCCTCAATGTGATAGGCATGATTAAACTGTAAACTGAATATCATTACCTTTATTTCATAATAATTCTTCAGTTACTTGGGTTTCTTAATTCTGATATTGAGGCATATATATATATCTGCAGAATATCAATACAAGAATACTGTTTCAATAATATTGAAGGTATATGTGTGTGTATGAGGTTGACGTATTATGTACTCATATTACTTTCGCGCAGACTTCAAAACAAGTTGGTTAGATGTATCCAATTTCTCTCCTCCAATTCCCTCACCTTCAACATCCCATGAATAGGAGGGCTCTGTCGTCCACTGCACAGTACGTGGTGCTCAGGCATTAGGTGACAGCAGTAAGGTGGAGTGAGTGACAAACAACCGGTGCACACGGGAGTTAAAAGCTGTACTTTCAGAAGGTCATAACTGCATACTATCAAAATTATGGCCCAAATTTTGGCACAGGATCGATTTGTGTAGCTGATTTCTTGCAAGTCTGCTTTTTTCTCCATAAAGTATGAGGTCAAGTTGGTGATGTTTCTTTGTAAGTAGAGTTGCCAACAACTGCCCATCTGTTTCTTCCAGCATAAAAACTCTTCTAGCCTCTAGTGGCTTCATTAACTTCAGTACCCATCATCACAAAGATTAGTTCATGATCACTAATCCTAATCTCTATACCGAAGAGTCAAGGTCAGGCTTGATTGTAGCTACAAGATATAAAATGTAAGGGGGCAATAAAAAAGTTTCTGTTCGAAGGCCATACAGTCCAAAAACCGTGTGCCAATCAGGCAAAATTGCTGTGAGCACTGAGGTAATGATCCCACAGATGTAGCTGGTTGAAGACACTGATTTGGTAAAACACCATGTCCTGCTGTGTGAAGAAGTCTGTAACTGACTGCTGCACATCCTCATCTGAGGAATTGTCAACCATTAAAGGCCTTTCTTAGGGGATTAAAGCCATGAGAGTCATATGAGGGGAGATCAGGACTCTAGGGCAGGTGCTCGGTGTCTTCCACTTGAGTCCCGCACTTGAGGTTCGCTTCCCAGATTCACTGGCATCTTGTGTCTAATCGCAACCAGCACCATACTTGACACCCCATTCCATAACTGTGCTTTTCAACAGGCATTCTGCACCATACACATTCTTCATTCTATGACAGATGTCTACCAGTATTTATCTTTCAGCAGTCTAGAAAGGAATAACAGCATGTTGGTCCTGCTTGGAAGTATTTCATAATAAAGTTGTCATGGTTCACATTTCTGCATTTACCACACACATGCTACATTAACCCCTTTCCGAAATGTAGGCACTTGTATACCCGCAATGGAGTTGCACTATGTTGTACATACATTGAAGCAACACCCTCAAATAGAAACTTGATCACCCTTTATATTGCCGCCACTGCATGTGGATTGTCTAACTAGTTGCTCAAGACAGTTTTTAGAAAATGTGTTAAGGACTACTTCATAAGACTGTCTGTCTGTACTACCTAAAATGAATCTAATAGACGTCCCAATCTATACTCAGTAGTTAAAGTCACTCCCAACTAATACTGCATGTTCTGGGTATATCCACACTAGTACATGCAGACTTTCTTTGAATGATCCTACAAGTGTTACGGTGAAATCGGCTGGTGGGTATAAACATCCGATGATTACATTGAGTTCATTTAGACCGGGTAGTCGAGTTCAAGCAACTTCACAGACAGATTGACTTACAACCTTGATAGACACAATATTTTTGTTGACTGCAGTTTCATTTTGATGACAAATCTGTTCATGCATAAAGGTTGACATGTTTAATGGAGAAATACAACAATCAGACTCTAATTTTGTACCAAATTTAGTGACAATCTTATTATTACAAGCAATACTGTGACTAAATTTAGCACACAATTCCTTACAGATACCCCCTTTTTTATCCACACATCTAATATCAAATAGGAACAACAATCTTACCTGGAATTCTGTGTTACATCATTACAGGCAACACTTACCAGAGAGGATCTCCATACTGCCAAAAGGCTTCTCTTGAACAAAATGTGCAGCAGATGATGGTGTAGAAAATCTCACATATGCTTCATTCGTCCCTTCTAAGATGTCAACGTACTGCACATCAGAATATCCTCTTACATCACTCTGTTCAGATAGAAATGAAAAAATATAAAAAAATGAAATAACAAGATTTATCATAATTTTGATTATTATAACTATGCAACATGACATGGTTTTGCCCTGCAGGTTTCAGAAGAAAGTATGGATACAAAACAAACTTACTTCTCTCTAGAGTGTACTGTTTTTTCCACAGGTGTATTAATACATTCTTTGGTTTTTCCCAACTTGTGCCAATACATTATGAGAAATGAGAGGTTTAGATAGTGGCAAACACGAGGATTGGCCACAGTGTATCTTTGAAATGTATATAGAGATTTGGCCACAGTATCTTTGAAAGGTATGTGGCACTAAAATACTTTTTTTTATGAAATTACAAGTTTTTCAGCTTGTACATATGACAAACATTGTAAAGCTTTGTATTAAACAATTAACCCAGACCTTGGTCAGATACTTGATCACTTATCAGACAATCAAACAAATATGAGGAGTCTTCTAGTGAAAGAATCGACCGGTTTGGACAGACACGATGAGATTATCCAGTCGAAGACACCATTCGGATACGGTGGGATGTCACATAGAGGACAAAGGTGAGTCGGAGCGTCTAGTGATGCACTGAATGAACAAACAAACATGAAACATCTCCCACATAAGAAGGTGCTAAAATTTAACAAACCAGGAAGATTTTTGTATTTTGCAACCGTAAATATTAATTCTTCAAGGAAAGTTGGTAAATTGAAACATTTAACAGATGTCTTAGATCAACAGAAATAGTTATCGCAGCTCTTCAAGAGTTATGCAATACTGACCAGGACCCGATTGAATCAGGAGGATATTGACTTTATAAGGGACCACCAGGAGAAAGGGTAATAGAAAATGTTCCCCAATTCAGTGTGGGTTTCTTGGTACATAACAGAATATTGGATTCCATTGAGAATTTTTCATCCAATTCCTCAAGAATGGCATTGTTAACAATTAAGGTGGCAAACACAAGATACACACTGATACATATTCATGCTCAAACTAATGTTAAAAACAGAACTGGCAAGGACGCAACGGAAAAATTCTGGGATGGACTTGATCAACTAGTAAGGACCATACCGGATACTAACATTAAACTTCTGCTTGGGGACTGTAATGTGAAGATAGGGCGAGAGAAGAAATTTCGAGATGTGGTGAGGCGATGGCCAGCGCTAAACTTACAAACAAGAATGGGGGAACAGTTAATTGAATTTGGTACTACAAATGGATTGGTTTTGAAGACAACAAGGTTTAAGAGAAGACCACATAAGTTAATGACATGGAAGTGCCCTAACGTCAAGCTAGGAGAGTTCCAGATAGATCATGTGGCCATGGATCAGAAATTCCATAAGGAAATCTATAATGTTAAAGTGCTGCGTGGCATCGATGTTGATTTCGGACCACTACATTTCAAAAACTAAAATCAAACTGACACCTAAAAGAAAAAGCAAACCTCAAAAGTTAATTAGATACAAAGAGAACATATGACCCTAGTTATATTATTAATAATCAGATATATTACGAGAAATCAAGAATACCTTTAAGTGGCAATCTAGAAGCCACTGTCAACAGATTAAAAGCCTTGGCTGAAATAGTAGCTCCTGTACGGAAATGCAAGAAACACGCTTGGTGGAATGAGAAATGTGATGTAGCAATTCAACATAGACATAACGCCTGATTACATGACCAACAAAAGAGAACTGAAAGCTACAGGGAGGAATTAATAAATGCTAGACGGTCCACTGCCAAAGAAATTACAAGGGTCAAAAGGCAATTTCATAAGACCTCGCTAAAATCTATCGAGGATGCTTTCTAATGCCACAAGACAAGAGATTACTATCAGACATTCAAACAGTACCAGTCAAAATACACTCCACCTACTCTTATGATGAAGGATACAAACTGAAAGGTAGCACATAACAATTATGACACTTCAATGACATAAGCTAAATATTTCAAACAGTTACTAAATGGCGGGGAACCTGAACATCATTTGGAATTTGACCCCTATCCAAGAAACAAAACGCATTTAGAAAGAGTTATACCACCACATCCAGATGAAGTACAAGCAGCGATTAACTCACTTCGGAATTATAAAGCAGCTGGTGAGAACCAACTAGTGGCAGAACTTTGGATATATGCAAATGTACAAACTATTCTGGACTTAGACAAACACCTTACTGACATTTGGAATACTGAGATGTTATGAATACTGAGAAGTTACCAGAGGAATGGAATGTTGTGATAATCCATCCACTACACAAAAAAAGGAGATAGATTGGATCCAAATAATTATAGGGTTATATCCTGCTGGATATTACTAATAAATTTTTTTCCAAGGTTCTGAATTTCAGAATTCATTAACAGTTTGATGGTGAACTAGGTGAATATCAAGAAGGCTTTCATCCAGGACAAAGCTGTCCTAATCAAATTATTAGTCTCAAATGGATAATGAAACATCAAAGGGCAGGATGCCAGTGATCACCTTTGTCGATTTTAAAAAAGCCTATGATAGTATCCATCATGAATATCTGCTGTCAATTCTTAAAGAATTTGGTTTACATCAGAAACTTGTCAACCTCACTGCAGTCACCCTTCGAAATACCAAAGCTACAGGGCTATTACAAATGATTGAAGCGATTTCATAAATTCACTGTAGCTCCATTCATTGACATATGGTCACGACACACTACAGATACATAGAAAAACTCATAAAGTTTTGTTCGGCTGAAGCCGCACTTCAGGTTTTCGCCGCCAGAGCGCTCGAGAGCGCAGTGAGACAAAATGGCGACAGGAGCCGAGAAAGCGTATGTCATGCTTGAAATGCACTCACATCAGTCAGTCATAAAAGTGCAACGACATTTCAGGATGTAGTTCAACAAAGATCCACCAACTGCTAACTCCATTCGGCGATGGTATGCGCAGTTTAAAGCTTCTGGATGCCTCTGTAAGGGGAAATCAACGGGTCGGCCTGCAGTGAGCGAAGAAATGGTTGAACGCGTGCGGGCAAGTTTCACGCATAGCCCGCGAAAGTCGATGAATAAAGCAAGCAGGGAGCTAAACGTACCACAGCCGACGGTTTGGAAAATCTTACGGAAAAGGCTAAAGCAGAAGGCTTACCGTTTACAATTGCTACAAGCCCTGACACCTGATGACAAAGTCAAACGCTTGAATTTTCGGCGCGGTTGCAACAGCTCATGGAAGAGGATGCATTCAGTGCGAAACTTGTTTTCAGTGATGAAGCAACATTTTTTTCTTAATGGTGAAGTGAACAGACACAATGTGCGAATCTGGGCGGTAGAGAATCCTCACGCATTTGTGCAGCAAATTCGCAATTCACCAAAAGTTAACGTGTTTTGTGCAATCTCACGGTTTAAAGTTTACGGCCCCTTTTTCTTCTGCGAAAAAAACATTACAGGACACGTGTATCTGGACATGATGGAAATTGGCTCATGCCACAACTGGAGACCGACAGCGCCGACTTCATCTTTCAACAGGATGGTGCTCCACCGCACTTCCATCATGATGTTCGGCATTTCTTAAACAGGAGATTGGAAAACCGATGGATCGGTCGTGATGGAGATCATGATCAGCAATTCACGTCATGGCCTCCACGCTCTCCCGACTTAACCCCATGCGATTTCTTTCTGTGGGGTTATGTGAAAGATTCCGTGTTTAAACCTCCTCTACCAAGAAACGTGACAGAACTGCGAGCTCGCATCAACGATGCTTTCGAACTCATTGATGGGGACATGCTGCGCCGAGTGTGGGAGGAACTTGATTATCGGCTTGATGTCTGCCGAATCACTAAAGGGGCACATATCAAACATTTGTGAATGCCTAAAAAAACTTTTTGAGTTTTTGTATGTGTGTGCAAAGCATTGTGAAAATATCTCAAATAATAAAGTTATTGTAGAGCTGTGAAATCGCTTCAATCATTTGTAATAACCCTATAGAGTAAGGTTCAGAAATGAATTCTCTGAACGTTTTGAGATACATACTGGCCTTCGACAAGGTGGTGGATTGTCTCCATTATTCTTCAATTATGTGCTGGAGAAAATCATGCGTGAATGGAACAAAATATGTCCACCATCTGTTAAGAGTGGAAAAAAGATTCGACTTAACTGCCTTGCATTTGCAGATGATTTGGCGCTGCTAGCAAACAATACTGATGAAGCAAAGGTTCAGATAGAACAACTAGAATGATTAGCGGCAAAGGTTGGATCGCAAATTTCATTTGAGAAAACTGAAATTATGCCCAGCTTCCCAGTTGATACATCCTGTATCATACTCCATAATGATCAAAATATTAAAGCAGTAAAAAAGTTTAAATAGCTTGGTAAGGTTATTACCTGGAATGCTAATGAAACAGCATCAATAGAGAGTAGAACATTGAAACTACAGCGAGCACAAAGAATCACTTGGCCAACCTACAAAAAACAATTTCTCTCAATAAATGCTAAATTTCGACATTACTCCTTCGTCATTAAACCAGAAGCAATATATGCAAGTGAAACACTATTAAAACTAAATACTCAAGCAACAACTGACAAATTGCAGAAAGTTGATAAAAGAATACTCCAAACAATTACCAGTAAAAAGCATCAAGTTAATGGGCAATGGAGATTTCAGCCCAAATCAGTAGTGTATAACGAAAGTGAATCCATTATTGATACGATGCGGAAAAGAAGGACTGCATTTTTCAGCCACACATCTGGCCTACCAAATACTAGAATCCTGAAGCAACTTTTTGACTACTTCTGCAACAGTCAAACCAAAAACACGTGGTTTAAAGAAGTACAAAGTGATCTGGACAAATTGAACATCACCACACACCAAATTAAACACAGAGAAGAAAAACTGCTTCTGAAGAACAAATACACACTGCTGACATTCAAACCACCAGAATGGAAGAAGTATGTCATATCTGCAAAAGAAAGAGCAGCCAGATCACAACGAATGAAGAAATTTTGGAAAACAAATAAATTGCTGACTACTAAGACCTAAACTTAATCATTGTAGACTCTATTGTATTATGTTTGATTTTAGTGCTACAATGTGGGCATAAACTATGTAAATAAATAAATAAACAAACAAACAATTAAGTAGTCATGTCATACAAAACAATAAAGCAGTCATTATCATTACAATAGCTATCATGTTTATATAAAGTATGCCACCAAGTGAGAGAATGCTAGAGATGCAAAATAAATATCTAAAACAACAATGTTTTTATTAATTTCTGCACTAAGTCGGATGCACAAATATAATAAATGAAAATTACAGTGCTTTCAAGAACACTGATGAGCAAAATTTAAGGATGAAAGTAACTTTAGCATGATGTGTAACTGCTAAGTAGTATAGCTCACTGAAACTTGGATCATACATGGAAAGAACTGCTACAGTATAGTGCAGAAGGTAACCGAAAGAAATACACAATGACACAAACAGAAATGACACTTAAATTGAAAGACAATAATTACACTTAAGCCACCACAATTTATGATGTTCCCCTGGACATTACAAAAGGCGGGATGTGGTTCTTAATAGGATTTGTGATCACCATGGGCAGCATTGTACTCTCATGCTGGCATAAAGTCGGTACGTAGTTGTTATAATAGGGCGTTCCATTCCTCCACCATCGTGGCTGACAACTGGTGGATGGCAACTGATGTATGTGGTCATGTTGCAAAATCTCTCTCTAATGTATCCCATATGTGCTCGAAGGGATTTAAGTTGGGGAAACAGGAGTTAATAGTATGCAATTAGCATTGATATTATGAACAGGAAATCTCAAACAAGTGGAAGTCCATTTTATGTTGAGGGGATTATGCGTTTCATAACACCATTTCAAATAGCTTTAGGATGACTACCAATGAACTGACTGACTTTTACATGAAAAATGTCTAAAGGTAATATTTGCGAGCTGAGGAACATTAATAATTCTGTGTTATAAGAGCAAAATAAAATGTGACACTAATGTATGAGGGAGGTTCAGAGGAAAAGGTATGAAACAATACTGTGGGTATAACTGGAGTCTTTATTCAGAAGTAATCACCAGAGGCCTGAGAACAACCATCCCACGTTTCACGAGCCGAAATACTCCCTTTTCACAGAATTCCTGTCACCATAGCAGGAGCCAGTCCACTGTGTCCTTCACTTTGTTGTCTGAAGTGAAGTGCTTCCCTCAGAGATGTTTTTCTAGCAGACCAAACTCACTGAAGTCGCAGGATGACAAGTCTGGGCTGTAGGACAGATGCTCAAGCTGCTGGACTGTTTCCTTAGGCTTTATTTCCCTAATTGGGCTGTTAGGAACAGGCCGCTGAAAAAGTCCAGTGATCGATCAGTAACTTCCGTATCTTGCTAGATTTCATGCTTCTCTTCCTTCTTTCTTGCGGTCACCATACAATACCAATGCTTCACAATGGCCCTGCTATTCAGTACCCTTGAACTGTGACACAGCTTCTCTCCATGGACTTTGATATGTTGTGTCCAAGATGCTGAAAGAGACTTCTCTTGTTCCAAGGAAGTTAAACTCAATGTATTTCCTATCATGAATAACTCTAACTTCTTTTAATGAATTGACTACACATGCTTTACATTCCAGCTACATGTTGTCATGTGTCCATTACCTGCAAGTCTCGGAACATTAGGGTGATAAAATCTGAACACCAATGCTGTGATTATTTCTTTGGCATTATGGAGGTCACATGCACTCCATGTCTTTCCCTTGCGGCTCTACAGAGCAAGTGACTCACCCAGCATGTAGAAGTGCCAGTCTGTGGCCACAGGATTGGTACAATTCTGATCTGCACAAACCATCAAAACCTCTCACGAAAGTGGGTGCTTCCTGCTTACTAACTACCTTAATCCACAGATATCTTTTGTTGGCCAATGGATATCGAGGATGTGGAACATGTCTTTCTATGAATGACATGTAACATCACTACTCCCACTCGAACTTGGCCATTATACATTGTGTTATCTTGGAGATATGTGGACATGCATTATCATGGAGTAGAATCACTCCCTCCATGAGCAGCACAGGCCATTTGCTTTTGATGGACTTGCACAGGCTATGGAGTGTCTCACAGCACACGTCACTGTTAATGGTTTTTCCATGCTCGAGGAATTCAATCAGTATCAGACCTCGAACGTAAAGAAAGACAGTTAGCATCACATTGTTTGCTGAGGGCACAGCTTTGACTCTTTTAGGGGGAAGTGACGACACTACCTTCGTGTCCTTAGATGTCTCACTGTATTACCCCGAAGTGGCGTGTAAATTTCAACTTGTCTAGTTAATGATTTGAACGCTCCTTATATTATCATACATTTTGATAATTCAACTTGTAGCTCTCAAAAATTATATTATGAAGGGCTAAAGGAGACAATAAAGAAATAAACAAGAGAGAACTGATTTTCAAGACTTATCCTATAAATGAAACCAAATTTTTATGCAAAGTAAAGCATGTGGACTATAGCTGTTTGTGATGCAAAAGATCTATGAAGGTATTTTAACACATTCCAGGCACACCACAGTGACTGCCGCAGTCCCACAAAGTTGGAAACTTTTTATGTGGCTCCTGCTTACAAGACAAAGGAAAGTAGATTACTGTGTGTTTCAGGAAAACTGTCATTGATTTCAAAACTGTTATCATCAATTTTTGAATCAGATTCTTCAAGCAGCCTCAGAATTTCTTCATCAGTCAAAATGTTCCCCATTTTATGATAAACTTTTGTGATCAAAACAATTATGGAAGTTCACTGCAACATCGAATGTGTGGGAACTGATTATGCCTGTAACATGTATTTCAAGTCACATAGCCCTTTATGGAAGCAGGAACATCCATTTAGTAGCACTCCAAAGTACTAAAAAGCGAATAACTGGCTTTAAGCAGTCACTGCTCCAAAATAATGCGTCATGAAGAAACAATCAGGATAGCCGCACACATGTAATTCTTCGCTTACTGTTAGGGGAAATCACAACATGCCTGTAGTTTCTACTGGTAGTGACAGGAATGTGTTAAAGGGCTCCTGGAAAAGTAAGAGTGAAGTTACTGATTACGATGTGGGTCTAAGAAAATCTTAAGAACAAAAAGTATATATATAATTTGAAAGTGGGCTGTGCGTGAAGTGAAAATTATATTTTCAATAACATACAAAACTATTTAACTGCATAACTAAATTTGTACAATATTGTAAATGTAGCATAAAACTCAATAACTGAGATACTCTGAATGCTAAAATAGTAGAGTTCAAGAAGACAGGAAAAGCGCATTTTCTTGGAGTTAAGTAACAGTAATCTTTAGGAAAACAATTTTTTCAGCAAAAGTTAGTGTTGAAACTCTGCTAACAAACAAATATAAAGACACTGCATTCTTTGTGCTGAAGAACTGTAGTTCAACTCCAATGAACAACAAACCTCTTATGGACACTTCTCACAAATTCATCATATTCACACATGTGGTAGTCTTTAGCCCCCAACAACGGTTTACTTTCCAGCCTGGATTTAGACAACTCCAACAAGTTGGCAGTGAGGTGTCACTGTACACAGTTAAGTATGCTCTTTCACTTCTAAGTGAGCGTCCCTCTTCATTTTAATGACTAATGACTACACATACGTTTGGGTTGTAAACCAAATTTGTTTTTGCTGTAGATCTCCCTGCAACTAAACTAACTGATGAGATTGTCTCTTTACAATTATAGCACCTTGCCATTGCTTTTGGCTGACTACATTCAATATGAACCTCCATTCAGTATCTTAATTTGTTAACCAATTCATTAAGGATTCCTCAAAATTTACCTTGAACTTCGCTACATCTGTGATAGGCTCGTCAAGTGTAACATGTGCTATGACGCCCGGAGTAAACACAGTTCGAGGAGGGTCTGAAGGCACAACTGCTTGCTGCTGTGCCACTTCATGGTGATTTTCACCATCCTCACTGTATGCACGGGGAGTCTGAGATGCCCACCTCGCTCTCGCCAGATGCTGCTTCACTGCCTTCATTTTGCTACGCTGCAAGTCCAGGTATTTATTTCGGAGGCGTTTCCATTCGCGCCTGCAACACACATTCCAATTACAAAGGTCGGCAACATAAAAATTGTTTCAAATTTATTAAGTGATTTTTATATTGTTTTCAATGCTGTTTTCGGGAAAAATAGTGAAAAAATTCCATCACATACAGTTATTTCACAAACTGCTTGTCTAGTTTTAGCTTTTTTCGATATTTCAGCACTCTAGTGAGTTTGAATTTTGGTTTTTAGGATCTCCATAAACTGTTACTGACCCATTTTTATACAAGATATAGGTAAAATAAAAAGTAATTAGTAGAAACCAGCAGTATTTTCATGTCAGTGCCTGCCTGTCACGCTACCCCTTCCCCCACCATCACCAAGCAGTGAGCTTCTGCTATTGTCCTTCAGTTCACAGTACCTCTTCACTCTGTGCTGTTCACATGTTGTTGTTACTACTGCTTTAAAGTTGTGACTGTTTTCTTGTGTTGTGAAGTTGTTTTATGGACAATGGACAATGGTTACCAGAGGATGCATAAACTCGCCAGATTGCTTTTGCTACATTTGTGGTAACTATACCGTTAAAAAGCAACAAAGAAACATTTCCGATATTGTTGAAAAAGTATATTTCACCTATTTTGGTATAAAGGTAGGCGATCAACACAAGTCTTGGGCCCCACACTAAGTTTGTTCAGTGTCTGCTGAAGAACTGAGACAATGGTTTCAATGTAAAAAGCAGTCCTTACATTTTGGTACACCAATGGTTTGGAGGGAGCCCAAAAATCATAGTGATGACTGCTATTTTTGCTCTTGCAATGTACGAGGTTTCAATTTGAAAAACAAAAAGGATATCTCTTACCCTAACATTCAATCAGCCATTAGCCCCTGTTCCTTATGGACATGAAGTACCAATAACCTCTCCTCCAGATTCTTTGGGTGATATAGATGATCATGAGCCATTGGCTCAGCAAGGTGATAGTGAGAAAGACAGAGATTGCTATGATCCTGGCTCAACCGATCCCATTCCATTCTCACAATCTGAACTGAACAATTTAGTTAGATACCCAGGCCTTTCTAAAGAATCGGCAGAGGTTTTAGGATCTAGATTGAAAGATAAACATATGTTGGTTCCGGGTACATCCTTTTCTTGGTATCGATCAAGGGAAGAGGAGTTTGTATCTTTCTTCTCTCAATAAAGTGACCTGGTATTTTGCAGTTATGTTCCTGGACTTATGACAATTTCAAAATAGAATATGCTCCTGATGAGTGGAGACTTTTAATTGATTCTTTTAAAAAAAGCCTTAAAGCAATACTTTTACAAAATGGCAATAAGTATGCTTCTATACCAGTTGGACACTCGGTTCACTTAAAAGAATGTTACGAAAACCTTGAACTGGTTTTAAGCAAACTCTGCTATTCAGACCACAAATGGACACTGATTTAAAAGTGATTTCAATGCTGCTTGGTCAACAAAATGGCTATACAAAGTTCCTTTGCTTTCTCTGTGAATAGGACAGTAGAGACAGAAAGCTACACTACATTAAAAAAGCTTGGCCCTTGAGAGAAACCTTACAGGTAGGGGTTAAAAATGTCGACAGGAAAAGCCTTGTAGATCCCAAAATGGTGTTACTTCCACCACTTCACATTAAGTTGGGGCTGATGAAACAATTTGTTAAGGCATTGCCAAAAGAAGGGGAGTGTTTCAGATATCTTTGTGGACAGTTTCCTAGTTTATCTGAGGCAAAGCTAAAGGAAGGAATCTTTGTCGGACCAAACATTATAAAACTAATGACATATCCAAACTTTGTGGACAAAATGGAAACAAAAGAAAAGGCAGCATGGACATCTTTTAAATTAGTTGTTACCTGTTTCCTAGGAAACAAAAGAGATCCAAACTACATGACAATCATCACAGACATGCATGACAACTTTAAGAAGCTGGGCTGTAACATGAACAGTAAAGTTCATTTTCTCCACTCACATCTTGACTACTTCCCTGCAAACCTTGGTGATGTAAGTGAAGAGCAGGGCAAAAGATTCCACCACGACATCAAAGAAATGGAAAGAAGATATCAAGGAAGATGGAATGTCAACACGATAGCAGACTACTGCTGGATGATAAAAAGAGATGATTCTCAACGAGTCCACAGCCGCAAAAGGAATACAAGAAGCTTTGACAGAAAGCGAAAGCGTTATTATAAGGACTTATGAGCTTAAAGAGAAATGGAAGTGTACTGGAAATGTAGTTTAGAACATGATTTATAAATAAAATAAAATTTTATAACATTGGAAAAAATGTGATAAATTGCTTAAATTTTGTTCTTATAGCCCAAAATACTCCCTTTTTTTTTTAAAAAAAAAAGAAAATCTGATGTGATAGAAAAAAATGGATTGCATTTTTGAAATCAGTGCTGAAAAGTACATAAGTTGGTTATCAAATTTCAAACAACTTTCAAATAATATATTTTTGCAGACCTGTGTTATCACTCAATAATACTTGCTCATATCTATTATACTGAAATGATCATAAATAAAACTTATTCAATACAGCAAGTATACCGAACACAGTAAGAGATGCTTCTTTACCAGTTATCTGCATTTGTGTAACAGTGCATAGTTCACAGGTATTTAAATATACAAATACATCTCAAAAGAAAGTTGTTTTTACACACTGGCAGTCAAAAGTCATAGTCCAATTAGTCCCATATTAATAACACTGGTAGGAATACGAGCACCATACATCACTGTCCCAAAAGAACTGGTCCTGCTCTGACCTACCCAAGTACAGTCTTAAGGCACATTTGGCTGGGAGACCCCAGTGGATAGGTTAAGCCATCTAATTGGAAAGATTTCTCATTCTTCATGCACAATGGCATTTTTCCTTTCATGAAGCATGTGAGTTGTGTCTTTAAGTGTGCGTGCGTGCATGTGTGTGTGTGTTGGGGGGGGGGGGGGAGGGGGGGGGGTGTTTGTCCGGGGTGAAACTCAGACCCAGCACATAGCTTACACTTGAGCAGCATGAAGAGGTGAGTGGCGTGGCCTCTAGCAGCAACATGATTTGAACTAGGTAACTCTGAGTCAAGTACCACTGCACAAGTTTGTTTCTGTGACCTGGGCTATGTATGAGGGGTAGTCATAAAGCTTTATCACCACCTTGGTGAACAGATATGAATTTCTGCACTGCACTGCTCTGCTTTATTTTATTGGCCTCGGATGCATCAACAAAAAATAATTTTATTCCCAATACAACTAGTCTTGGTCTCTAGCAAATAAATAAATAAATAAATAAATAAATAAATAAATACAACATATGACAGTCAAATCCAATCATCAAATTTCTATTCTGCCACTTCAATGTTCTGGTACTATACCATATTTTTCATCTTTTTAATAGTTCCTAACATTATGTTAGTCTTACACTCAAGCTTACACTCACAGGTATTTCTTGTGCCTCCTCACACCAAAAGAACTCCATGTTTTATAACACTTACTTGGACAAAATCTTTAATCCAAGTTTGCTCGGATCATTTTCTTGTTTCACTTTCTTCTTTCGCTTTCTGTTCCTGTTTTTCTTCTTTTTTCTCCTTTCTTCACCTGTATTATCATCTTTGCTCTCTTCAGCAGCATCATCTGACTTCATTTCACATTCATCACCTGCAAAAATTTCTATTTTGACATTTGTTTTCTACTGCTGACACCAATAAATAACATTGTGTCTGTCCTGCTTAGTGTAGCAGTCATACATAGGTACCAAATATTTCACTAATGGAAATTTCTACTTCAAAAACTTGTAGAAATATGCAGCTATACAATCACAGTACATGTAAAATAAATAAATAACAAGTATACATGTTCAGTAATGTTAATACCAGGTTACAAATATGGAGGAGCATATAGAGAGAAAATATTTACAGGCCACGAATGAAGAATACAAGAATAATTTTCAGTAAATTACTGCATCTCCATGAACCATGAGATAACAATGAGCATTAAGTCAATATCGTCATCCATCCTTAGATTTACTCATTTTGCTTTTGATGTTCTTTGACTATCACAAGTCTTGATTAATTACAAATATATTATAAGCAACCAGTTAAATAAACAAGAGGTAAACATGAAAAAGCATTGTCCAGATGTACCACTCTCTGTACCACCTCACTGCACTCAGCGTGAAGGGTCTCGCTGTTCATAGCTGTAGAGAGAAACAGCTTCTCTCTCTGTCCCACATCTAACTGGATTCAGTTTGTGCCACACAGACTAAAGCCTGGGAGTTGGAGAGTTAGGTTTTCAAATCCCAAGAAGCCTTGCTAGGATGAAGATGACCACTCAGATTTCCAAGCAGCGACGGAATTGAAATCATTGGCTAACAGTCTCGTGATGGTTCTCGAGACTGGTTGACAAGATTTCAGTCAGGCTGCAGGACCTTGCTGAATTATACCATGCATGGGAAGAGAATGATTCTTCTTTATTCTTCTCTATAACTAAGTGAGCACTTGCTGTTTTCTTATTCTGCTTAGCACCGGGCACCACTGAGCAGACTTCGGCAAGCAGGCAGATACAATCCATGTGGTACGTCATAGCTGAAAATCCGGAAAGTAGGTGTGGAATCTGTTGAGTCATACAGCCAAACAGTACTCCAGTGATGAATAAAATAAAGCCAGTGCTACTGTTCTAAAAGTGTTTGCATCACTTCTCCAAGAAACTTCAGTTAGCTACTGCAATAAATTATCACCGCTCTTCTGTTTTGCAGCCATTTTTTTTATGTAAGGTGCCAATAGGTAAGTGATTAATACAAGGTGACACCTAGGGTTTCTGTTGCACTATAATACACTGTCTCTGAATGTTACCTGCAGACAGTAGTTAGCATACTGGTTGCTCAGATGGAATTCTGCAATTTCTTTATTAAGTGGGTTTGGTTTTAGCTTCCATCTCCTGAAATAATTATCTAATATATGTACATGTTCTATCAATATTTCTTATTAAAACAACCTGTAGATGGACTATTTGCAGTTGAGCAGAACAAAAGCTAAAGGCTCTATACTTCATTCAAACCTGCTGACATAGACAGTAGATTGGTATTTATAAATGACTGGGGTGCTAAGGCCCATCTGTCCAGTCTGATTCAAGTTTTGTGGTTCCTCTATATCACTTCATAAGAATGCTAATGGGCTATTAGTTCTCTCATCCTTCTCCAAATGAGCCAGAAATGCTTTTTTAATGATCTCTCTAGAGAAGACACTAATCTCCAATCAGGACACTCATTGCCTCGGATCACATACATCAACCTATCTACCGTCATCAACAATGTCTTACCAGGACTCTGATTCATTAGCATCTGGTCACCCGCTGATCTGTCATACATATTCTGCAAGCTGCTGTATGATGCACAGCAGAGGGTATCTTGTACCACTGCTAGTCATTCCCTTTTTTTTTTGTTCCACTCACAAATGGAGCAAGTGAAAAACAACTGTCTACATGCTTCTGTACAAGCCCTGTTTTCTTATATCGAGTCTTCAAAGTCCTTATGTGAGATGTATGTTGGTGGCAGTACAATCGCTCTGCAGTCTGCTGCAAACGCTCTAAACTTCCTCGATATTGTTTCACAAAAAGAATGTCTTTTTTCCTCCAGGAATTCCCATTTAATCTGATCTGGCATGGAACTCAAGCATTTATTACTCCAAAACAAGTTGCACAAGTCTTCTGTAGAGATAAACCACACTTTCCTATAATTCATCAAATAAACCAGAGTCAATCAATCATTGGTCTTCCCTGCAACCAACTTTATGTGCTCATTCCTGTTTATGTCGCTTTGCAAAGTTCATCTAGTTATTTAATCAACACAACTGCATCAAGGGACACACCACTAATATTGTATTTAAACATTACATGATTGTTTTCCCCACTCATCTTTATTAACTTACATCTTCCAAAAATTAGAGAACGCTGCCATTCATCACATCAAACACAAATTCTATCCAAGTTATTACATATCCTCCTACAGTCTTTCCAAGACAGCACTTTCCCTTACACAACAGCATCATCAGCAGAGACAGATTCCTGCTCACCCTTTCTGTCAGATCATTTATGTAAATAGAGAAGAAGATCAATCCTATCACACTTCCCCATGGCGCACCTGACAATCCTTTGTCTTCAATACACTCACTGTCCAGGACAACATATTGTTTTCTATTACTTAAAGTCTTTGAACCACTCACACATCTGAGAACCTATTCTGCAGGCTCACTCTTTTGTTAAAAGTCTACAGTGTTGTACCATGTCAAATGCTTCCCAGAAATCTAGGACAATGGAATCTTTGTGTTGCCTAGTCCATGGTTTGCAGGATATTGTGTGAGAAAATGATGAAACCCCGCATCTGCACAGAGGAAAGAAAATGCTTGGGCAGGGGTTTGTGGTCATACATACTATCTTTTTCGTGGAAGGAAGGGGTGGGTGGGGTTTTGTTGAACCTTAGTCAGACACCAAGGCATCAACTAGGCCTTCACAGATATTCCTGCAGAGGACGACCCTATCGGAAGTAATATTGCAACACATCGCACAGTTGGTTACTGCAAAACATAATATGCAGGGCCACACCATCTAAACTGGTGGTATAAAGATGCCTTAATTACTACCTAGGTGCCCAGTCTCATTAATGTATTGAGCACTCCCATTAGGCATTCCTGTCTTCTGCTGCTGCTGCTGCTGCTGCTATTACTTTTAAATGTACTTTGGTGGCAGTAGAATCATTCTGCTGTCAGCCGCAGGTTCATGTTCTCTAAATTTTCTCAATAGTGTTGTCATCCCGCTAGGGATTCCCATGTGAGTTCACAAACAATCGAACCATCTCCATAAGACTTGCGTTTTGATCAAATCTACCAGTAACAAATCTAGCTGCATGCTCCTGAATTGCTTCGATGTCTTCCTTCCATCTGACCTGGTGGGGATCACAAACACTTGAGCAGTACTCAAGAATGGTTGCACAAGTTGTTGTGGAGGTGGTAGTGGTGGTATGTATAGGACACTCAACAGTGAGGTCACCAGCAACCTTACTTGACTAACTGGATACAAAGGTGAGTTTTGTTTTTTGAAAGCATGCCCCAAAATGGGAAAACATAAAATGTAATCGTCAGCCACCTTAGGACACTCTCACTCATTCATATTCACACTTTCACAGAGAATACCAAAAGACTCATGTCTAAAGGCAGTTTGTGATTAAAATACACAAACTTTGACTACACAACATCTAAATAGTGCAACAGGAAAATGTGCCTGGTTGAACAATGGGTAAATAATAGATGAATCAATCACCATGGAAGCACATTTAAATCTTCTATGTAAGATACAGGGTGGGGCAAATAAAAGTGGCCAGGACGAGTGGATATGACTGGACGTGAATGCATGCATACAACCACACCCTGTGACACGCACATCAAGTGTTCGGTCACCATGTGATCCACATCTGTTCAAAGCATACTGGGGGCTGCGTCAGTGTGAGTGGAACAGTGCAATGGGGGCGATGGTACACACAGTGAAGCAGTGAATGTTCGTTGTGGAAAGTTACATGACAACAAAGTCATGAAAACGGTATGGTATGGTCAGTTGTCTGCTGAGAAGTTTAACAGTGTCAAAGTGCCAGCAAAGTGTGCTATGTAACACTTAGTCCGAAAATGGCATCAGACAAGATCTGTTTGGAACAAGTAAAAACAAATTCCAAAATGTGCCTGCACACCAGAAAATGTGGCTGCAGTTCACCACAAAATACTTCAGAGTGCTACCAAATCAACCAGATGCCTGTTGCAAGAGACCAGCACATCACGGCAATCATGCAGATTAATACTCCACTTGGACCTGCACATGCATCCCTACTGAGTGTCTATTGCTAATGCATTAAAGCCAGAAGATGCTCCTCAGCACGTCCAGTTTTGTGGGTGGGTGCTCACTGAGATAACAATGAATGACTTGGACATGGATCTCTGTTCTTTATGTTTGATGAGCATTTCAGACGAGATTGCAGTAATTCCAGCAGTCCAGCTTCAATCTGCCTTCAGCAACTTGCTGACCAGGGCCCAAAAGTGCAAAGAGATAAATGGTGGTCACTTTCAACAACTGCTATAGTCAGGTTAGTACTGTATTTTCTTTCCTCGTCTGTGTTTCTTTTTACCCTGTAACTCTGTCCTCTCTCTAGGCCACTTTTATTTGCCCCCCCCCCCTTTTCCCTGTACCATTGAGAAGATCATACATAACATAGAATATTAAAATATAGACCACACTATATTCACTATCTCCTAAAATAGAGGGCTGGTAAGTTGGTTGCAGCCTACAAATCTTGGTAAAAAGCACATTCTATTAATATGTGGTGTACAGATACCTGTACACCACAAGCACCACGTACTGATGGATCCTCCTCCAAAGATTGTTATTCCTCAACCGTAACCACTCCTCCTCCCACAGACACATGATTCCTTTATAGATGAGCTACGCTTCACTAAAACCCTCTCAAAAACCCGAAGTCAATTATTCGCCTTCCTTACTACGGCCCTTCTGCATCCATTCCATTTTATATTGCTTTGCAACATGACACCTAGATACTTTGTCAATCAGGACACCACTAATACTGTACTGAAACATTACAGTATTGTTTTTCATAGTCATCTGTGTTAACTTACATTTCTCTACATTTACAGCAAGCTGCCATTCACCATAGCAAATAGAAATTTTAAGTCATCCTGTATCTTTCTATATAATGTAAATGGATAGATAAAAAAATCTACTGACCAAGCAAAGACAGGTGAATACACACACAAAAAGATTTAACTTTTGCAACCTTTCGGTGCCAATAGCTCCTTCTTCTGGCAGAAGAGTTGAAGCGGAAGGAAGACTGGTTGATGGAAAGCAACTGGAGAGGTTTAGATACAGGGGCACAGTTCAGAAAAGTCGCCCAGAATTCCAGGTCTGGGGAGTCTTAGTGGACAGAATGAGAAGGAAAAGTTACTTCTCATCTTGTTCGAAGTCTCCCCTGACCTGGGGTTCTGGATGACTTTTCTGAACTGTACCCCTTTCCCTAAACCTCCCCAGACCTTTTCCTTCACTGCTCTTCCTTCCCTTCCCCTTCTGAGAAAAGGAGGAGCCAACAGCTCTGAAAGCTTGCAGAGGTTAAACCTTTTGTGTGTGTGTGTGTGTGTGTGTGTGTGTGTGTGTGTGTGTGTTTTCTCCTGCCACCACTTGGCAAGCAGATTTTTTATCTATCCGTTTACATTATATAGTCAATAGCTGATTATAGTTGTTGTTGTATCTTTCTAGAGTCACTCAATGACAATACTTTCAATATACTACAGCACCATCAGCAAACAGTCATAGATTGCTGCTCACTCTATCCGTCATGTCATTTACGAAGTTTGTCCGGAAAATACGTATAAAAGTTGAATAATGTCTTTATGTTACAGGTTGCAGTCACCGCCAGGTGGGACTATTGCTGTAATCAATCACATCAATGCTCAGTTCGAGTCAGAGCACTCTGCGTGAAGGTGGGAGTGTGTGGCAGCTTGTTGACAGTTGCCCTTTTTCACCTGCCGTCGGCATGGAGCTCTATCTGATTGAGGAACAGGGCGTCAACATCACGTTTCTTGCAAAGCTAGGCAAGAATGGCCGTGAGATTTTTGAGTGTTTGAAACAGGTTTACGAAGACAATTCTCTGAAGGAACCAACCGTGAACAAGTGGTTAAAAAGGTTCCGGGATAGCCGAGAAGAAGTGAACGATGACCCTCGCCCAGGACGCCCATCGACATCGAGTTCCGATGCAAATGTTGAACGAATTCAGGCTTGTGTTCTTAAAGACCATGACAGTCAGAATGATTGCTGACGAGCTGTCAATCCCCAAAACAATCGTTCACGAAATCCTGACACAAAAACTTTAAATGAAGAAATTGTGTGCGAAAATCGTACCAAAGCTCTTGATGCCAGAACAGAGGGCAAAGAGGGTTGAGTGCTGTGAGGATTGGTTGGAAGCAGAGGAACGAGGGGACTCTCTCAACCGAGTCATCAGTGGAGACGAGTCCTGGTTTTACGAATTCGATGTGGAGCTCAAATCACAAAGCAAGGAATGGAAACTAGCACGAGAACCGAGAACAAAAAAGTCGCGAAAATCAAGGTCCGATGTGAAGACAATGTTGATTGTTTTCTTTGATTCTAGGGACATTGTTCACAAGGAATTTGTCCCTCCCAGCCAGAGAGTGAACGGAAATTTTTACATTGAAGTTCTGACACATCTCAGAGCTCTTGTGGCCCGAGTTCGAGCGGAGTTGGCAAAAGGGGGCAGGTGGATCCTTCATCACGACAATGCGCCCGCTCACATGTCGATCATTGTGCGCGAGTTTTTGGCCCGAAGCTCAATCACTGTGACAGACCACCCGTGTTATTTACCAGATTTAGGCCCGTGTGACTTCTTCATGTTCAAGAAATGCAAAATGGTGCTTTGGGGGCGGCACTTGGGAGATGTGGAAGCCACCAAGGCAGAAATGACACGGCAACTGAACAAATCACAACTGAAGACTTTCAGCAATGTTATCAACAGTGGAAACGGCATTGGCAGAAGTGTATCATGTCTCATAGCGAGTACTTTGAAGGAGACCATATTGTAATACCTGAATAATTATAAAATAAAGTTATTATTCAACTTTTATATGTATTTTCCAGACAAACCTCGTATGTAGACAGAAAACAAGAGTGGTTCCATCATGCTTCCCTGGTGCACTCCTGACAATACCTCTGCCTCTGATGAACACTCACTCTCCAGGACATTGTACTGGGTTCTATCACTTAAGAAGCCTTTGAGCCACTCACATATCTGGGAACCTATTCTATATGTTTGGAACTTTGTTCGGTCAGAAGAAGAGCACTGTGTCAAACCGTTTCTGGAACTTCAGGAATATGGACTCTGCCTGCGGCCCTTCATTCTTGGTTCACAGGATATCAAATGAGAAAAGGGTAAGCTGAGTTTCACATGAGTATTGCTTTCCACATCAGTGCTAATTTGTGGACACACACTTTCCTGTCCCAATGAAATTTACTACACTCTAACTGAAAATGTGCGCAAGAATTATGTATTAAACTGATGTTAAAGATATCGACCTGCAATTTTGTGGGTCTGTTATATTACCCTTCTTATAGGAATTACTTTTACCTTTTTGCAGTTGCCAGGGACTCTGCACTGGCAACAGATTCATGATAAATGGAATCTAAGCAAATGGCCAATGCTGAAGAGTACTCTCTGTACAAACAAACTGGGATTTTGTCTAGACCTTGTGACTTAATTTGTTTTCTACTCTTTCAGTTGTTTCTCAACATCAGGGATGTCTATTTCTATGCCCTCCATACACATGTCTGTATGATCCTCCTGTGTGAGTGGTTTTTTAAATGTGAAATTTAAGACTTCAGCTTTCATTGGCTGTCTTCTATTGTCACATCAGTGAGTAACTGGATAGAAGCATTCAACTCGCTTTGTGATTTTATGTAGGACAAGAATAATTTTTTTTATCCCAGCAAGATTCTTTGCTAAGGTATGATGGTGGAAGTTGTATGCTTCGAGAGAGTCCAGCAATATCTTTTTCCCCAGCATTTTCCGAATTTTGTTATTAAACTGTGTGTCTTTTCCACACTTAATTGACTTACTTGCACATACTTCTCCAGAGCATGCTCTTGTTTAGGTTTTGTACTTATCATTCATGGGCAACTCCAACAATATTTCTGTCAGTGCCTGAGATGTATTTGTGCTTGTATACTTTGTATTATTTCTGCTCCTAGTATCAGCTGCCATTCAGTATATTGAGCTTTACTAAATAAACATTAGATGTCCTTCAAACATATCCATAAACTTCTCAGTGAAGAGAAGTTTTAAAGGAAAGAAAATCAGCTCCCAGTCACAAACATGGTTTTTACTTAAAGCACTATCTATATATAATTCAATTTTATACATACTGACACTTGTTGGAGCCTTTATACTGTATAAATGTAGATCAGTCCTCACTTCAACAATAGGCACTACAGATAAAAATGAAGAGCAGGTAGTTTCTTAGACAAGATACAGTACGAAGATTATCAAGTATATACAACAATTATAAAAACCATACATTATACATACACACTAAAGTAGATACATTAGTGTTTCTTCCACAGATTCTAAGTGAAATCATTCTCATGGATCTGAAAGAAATTAGACAAAAATTTGTAACATATTTTCATCTATGAGGTAACAACAAACTTGTCACAAAAAATTTACATGAATAATGCACTGAGGTGCACATAATTGTTCTTAGGCTATTACAGTACAAGTCATCAAAAGGAAAGCAGTTTATAACACTTATTCATACTGACCATATTACTGTACTAGAGGTGTGCAGAAGTCAGATTTTACATAACAGTCCATTGTTTGATATTACTAATAATATACGCAAAAAATGCCCCCACTAAGAAATTTGTCAGTGGAGTGGGAGGAGCTGGCCACCAGCAAATTCTTTAGGATCTTCTTAAAGTAAATTTTATTAGCTGAAAACCATTTATGGCTGCTGCCATGATACGCATAATGTGTGTTCTTGAACAATGAAAACCTTTCTGGGCCAAAAAAAGTGACTTTAAATTTGATGTAAAATAAGGGAAAGGTAACTGCTTACCTATGGATGACTGGTGTGTGACACACAGGAACACACATAGAAAACAGTTAATACAAGCTTTCCAGCTCTTGCTCCTTTTCTAGTAAGAGTACACAAATTCGCACACACAGTGTGTGGTTGTGTGAGTGAATGTGTGTACTCTTGCTACAAAAAGAGCAAGAGCTTGAAACCTAACATTAACTGTTTTCTATTGCATATTTGTGTGTGCCATGCACCAATCCTCTATAGGTAAGAAGCTGACTTTCCCCTATTTTATGCATTTTTCCAAACAGGAATTTCCATTTTTGACTTTTGAGTTTTATGAATACTACTCTGTTTCTAGTACTCATTCCACAAACTGAGCAGTTTGTTTGGGGGAAGAAAAAGGAGCAGCTTGTTGCCATTTATGACAAAGTTCATTAGAAAAAAAAAATACTGGAAAGCAATATTTAGTATCCCCAGTTCCTCAAACAGGCACCTGCAGCATGTTCTTGTGTTCACACCACAAATAACTAACATTACATTCTTTTGGACTCTGAAAATTTAAGTTTGGCTTTATGAGTTACTTTACCAAATGATCCAGTATGACATCACGGAATTTTTATTTTTACATCATCAATGTCTGACATCATCTGCACTTCATGTACAGATTTGTTTAGACACTTCAGCAATTCTGTCATATGCTCCTCCAAGTTGAATTTATTATGAAGCTGTAATCCCAAATACTTTTTATATCTGCTTGTCATCACATGTTAGGCATGTCCCTCACTTCAACTGCAAGTGGAAGAGGAAAGGTAATGATTTCCACCATACACCTTATGGCGTTCTGCACAGTATATTTGTAGACGTACATTATGAGATCAAAAGTATCCTCACATCCCCCAAAAAACATATGGTTTTTCATATTAGGTACATTGTGCTTTCATCTACTGCCAGGTACTCCATATCAGTGACCTCAGTAGTCATTAGACATCATGAGAGAGCAGAATGGGGCACTCCGTGGAACTCATGGACTTCAAACGTGGTCAGGTGATTGGGTGTCACTTGGGTCATACATCAGTATGCAAGACTACCACACACCTAAACATCCCTAGGTCCACTGTTTCCGATAAGATAGTGAAGTGGAAATGTGAAGGGGCACGTACAGCACAAAAGCGTACAGGCCGCCCTCATCTGTTGACAGAGAGACTGCTGACAGTTGCAGAGGGTTGTAATGTGTAATAGGCAGACATCTATCCAGACCATCAAACAGGAATTGAAAACTGCATCAGGATCCACTGCAAGTACTATGACAATTAGACCTGAGGTGAGAAAACTTGGATTTCACAGTCGAGCGGCTGCTCGTAAACCACACACCATGCCGGTAAATGCCAAACGACGCCTCGCTTGGTGTAAGGAGTGTAAACATTGGATGATTTAACAGTGGAAAAACATTGCGTGGAGGGACAAATCATGGTACACAATGTGGTGATCCGATGGCAGGGTGTGGGTAAGGCGACTGCCTGGTGAACGTCATCTGCCAGCATGCGTAGTGCCAACAGTAAAATTCGGAGGCGGTGGTGTTATAGTGTGGTCATGTTTTTCATGGAGGGGGCTTGCATCTCTTGTTGTTTTGCGTGGCACTATCACAGCACAGGCCTACATTGATGTTTTAAGCAACTTCTTGCTTCCCACTGTTGAAGAGCAATTCGGGGATGGTGATTGCATCCTTCAACAACGTGATCAAGCACCTGTTCATAATGCACGCCCTGTGGCGGAGTGGTTACATGACAATAACACCCCTGTAATGGACTGGCCTGCAGAGAGTCCTGACCTGAATCCTATAGTACACCTTTGGGATGTTTTGGAATGCCAACTTCGTGCCAGGCCTCACCGTCCGACATCGATACCTCTTAGTCAGTGCAGCACTCCCTGAATAATGGGCTATCATTCCCCAAGAAACATTCCAGCACCTGACTGAACATATGCCCGCAAGAGTGGAAGCTGTCATCAAGGCCAAGAGTGGGTCAACACCATACTGAATTCCAACATTACCAATGGAGGGCACCACAAACTTTTAAGTATTTTCAGCAGGTGTCCGGATACTTTTGATCACATAGTGTAGGTGCATGAACACAGTTCTCCAACGTCCTCCCTCTCCCTCTCCCTCTCTTGCCCCCCCCCCCCCCCCCCCCCTCCAAATTACCAAACTGATAATTCTATGATACTTGAGGCTGTGTATTAGCAACCAATCCCTTCTTTTATTCCATTTTAGCTATTAATTTCTTTTCTTGCTAATTTCATTCACTACCTCTTCATTATTTATGCAATATCCCACACAATCTTCAGCATTCTTCTGTAGCACCTTGTTTCTCTTACACTCCAAACTAATGCTTTCAGGAAAAGACTTCTTAACAATTCAATTAAATTTAGATGTTACAATATTTCTTTTTACCTTAAAAGCTTTAATGCTGTTGTGAGTCTGCATTTTATACTCCTTGTACTCATCCCACAATCAGTTATTTTGCCATTGAAATAGCAAAATTCATCAACTACATTTAGTATCCCAATCGTTTATCTAACACCATCACCTGACTTCATTTGACTATACTCCATCAACCTTGTTTTACTTTTATTGATGTTCATCTTAAACCAACTTTTCAAGACAGTATCTAACCCATTCAACAGACCTTCCCAGTCCTTTGCCACCTCTGACAAAATTATGTCACCAGTAAACCTTAATGTTGTTATCTCTTCTCCTTGAGTTTTTGCTGTTTTCTCTTTAGTTTCCTTCTGCTTGATCCAAGTACAAAATGAACAACATGGGGATAAGGTAATTATTGACTATAACAATTAAAATAGTTTTGTGTCATGATATGCAGGTGAAATTACAATTTGAACTGCTCAATAAATGTAGCCAATTTTATTCTCAGATCACATTTGTTGGCTTTGGGCTATGCCACAAATCAGTCGATCACTACAGTATTCCTTCCAAAATATATATATATATATAGGGTGTTTCACAACACTTATTACAGGCCTCTATATGTTGCACAAAGGACTTAGTATATAAAGTTTTGATAAGGGATCCATGTCCGGATATGTACCGTTTGGATATTAAATAAGTTTGAAGATCAGATCACTTTCTAATCTCTTTCTTCACCTACCTGTACATAATTGTGGAGCTGCATAATGGATGTATTGAAAACTTTTTCAAGATAGCCTCAGACCTTCACATAGCATTTTCGTCCTACAACAACAACAGCTGAGATGATATGTTTGTATGTAGGAAGTGCGGTGCTCCATGAATGCGCATTAGGATTTGTGGACTGTGTGATAGAATGTTTCACAGATATGCCTTGTGCTATGAACAGCAGGGTCACCATACAGAGTAGCTCTAGTAGAGCACAAAGGTCAGAACTGTGCATATTTGAAGCAGGAGATTTGAAAGTGATCCAATTTTCAAACTTATTTTACACTCAAACATTACATTTCCAGATATGGGTGCCTTATCAACCCCTCTGCAACCCCTAGTAGCATGTAATAGGAACCGTGAAACATCTGTAAAAAAGGTGTGTCACTGGCAATTCAAGGCAATCTTTCATGATCCAAACTAACTACAAATAATCTACAAGAGTACTGATGCTTTCAATTTACGCACTCAAAATTTCTTATCTCTTTACTGGTCACTCACTGGTTACCCATAGCCTTCTGTTCACTCTGCCCCGGCTGGCACTGCTATTGCTCTACACTTCAGGCCTGTCTCACTATTGCAGCATGCTTTTTGTGTTTTGCATGTAGCATTCCCAAACAACTATATGCAAAATGTTGAAAGCCTGGCCACCATGATCAATTGTCTTCATTCCTACATATTTTTGCATCACAAGAAGAAACTAACAAAATAAGCCTCCATTCCAGAAGATTTTCACATTACAGAAAAAAAATTAACAAAACTTGTATGAACAAATAGTCCGGCAAATGCACCACTACTTCATGGAAATTAAGGTGTTCTAATCCTTCCTTGTAGTCATCTTGGCTGTGGACAAAAAAAAAATGTAATTGCAATACAACAACAAGCTTTCCACCAGATTAATTCTCAGATCAGAAACATTTTAAAGAATCTGCCATTTTCTGTAGTGATGCTGTTTACAATATACAATTTATTGCAATATGCAATTTACTCTCAACAAAAATAATATTAACTCACCACTGTCAGCTTCCATTTCTTGTTCCTGCCTTTGTTTCTTTGACTTTGCTTCTTCTGTTGCCACACTTTCAGACTCATTATCAACTTCGGCATGGCTAGTTTCATTTTCTGTATCAGCATCCTGCATTTGTGGATTTGAATCTCTGGATTTCCTTTTCCTCACAGTCTTGCCACTTCCAGCATTCTCCACTGTAGATTTTGATGGAGGAACCTCATCTTTTTCAGCTTCTTGAGAAGTCATCTCACCTTCATTGCTCTTCTGCTTTTTCTTCTTCTTCTTTCTGCTCGGACCAGTATCCGCACCGGTTTCACTATCGATGCTAGAATCTGGATTTTCCAGTTTTCTTTTCTTCTGGTTGGTTGGTTGCTCAGAATCAGATTTCTCTATGGTTTCTGTAGTCATTGTGGTTTCCTCTCCATTTTTATCTTCCTCAGATGTTTGCTCAAATGTTGCTATGCTGCAAAGGTTATCTGGTGGCATCTGAGCTGGTAACCGACAACCCATGGCACCAAAAGCCTGTAAAATTATTTTAAGTTGCTACTATTACACAACTTAACTGTATGTACAGTCGAGAAACAATGTCAGAATACAAATAATGGAAGGAGAAAAGGTAACCATTCATCTTACACTGTGTGGTCAACAGGCATGGGATGGCAATATGCACACTCATAGATGGTTTGAAGGGCAGTGCATGGGTAGAGCTGTCATTTGTACTCATGTGACTCAAGTGAATAAGGTTTCTGATATGACTATGGCCGCATGACAGGAATTAACAGACTCTGAACGTTGAATGGTGGAATTCAGTATTCCAAGATCCACAGTGTCAAGAGTGTGCTGAGAATACCAAATTTCAGGCATGATTTCTCAACAGGACAACGCAGTTGCCAATGGCCTCCACTTAACAACTGAGGGCAGCATCCTTTGCATAGAGATGTCAATGCTAACAGACAAGCAACAATGTGTGAAATAATCACAGAAATCAATGTGGAACATACAGTGAATGTATCTCTTAGCAAAATGTGGGAAAATCTGGCATTAATGGCTGTGGCAGCAGATGACTGATGCGAGTGCCTTTGCTAACAGAGCAACATTGCTTGTGGCACCTCTCCTGAGCTTGGGACAACATTAATTGGACCCTAGATGACTGTAAAACTGTGACCTGGTCAGATGAGCCCTGATTTCATTTGGAAAGAGCTGATGGGAGAGTTCAAGTGTGGCACAGGCCCCACAAAGTCCTGGATCTAGGTTGCCAACAAGCTATTGTGTGTTGTGGGCTGTGTTTACAAAGAATGGACTGGGATCTTTGGTCCAACTGAACCAATCATTGACTGGATATGGTTATGTTCAACTACTTGGAAACCAAACAATGATGGAATTTTTATAGATGTACAATGTGCCATGTTACCAGCCACAGTTGTTCACGATTGGTTTGAACATTCTGGACAATTTGAGCAAATGGTTTGGTCATCGAGATCTTCTGCTGTGAATCCCATTGAACATTTATGGGATGTAAGTCAGACATCAGTTTGTGCACAAACCCTTCACTGACACGACTTTTGCAATTATGGATGGCTACAGAGGCAGCGTGGCTCAGTATTTCCGCAGGGGCTTCCAACGACTTCTTGAATCCACAACACGTTGAGTTGCTGCACTACAATGGGCAAAAGGAGGCGTGACATGATATCAGGAACTATCCCATGACTTCTGTCACATCAGTGTAAATAGGACTGAAAACACTGATGAGCTGTCCAGCAACATCCTTCTTCAGAGTTATTAAACAACCCCCATTCACATGTATGCCTACATTGTCCCGGCACTACAGTCTGACTAGGGTCACTGGTTGTGTCAGACAGAATGGTTGAGAGAAGTACGGAGGGCAGGCCCAGTGGTACCACATCCCCATCCAACTCCCATGCTGCTTCTACACCTAGCTGTCAGCCTCCCTTTCATTCCACACCACCTCACTCCAAGAATCGCAGTGGCTACAGAAGTGTGTGTTTGGTTGTCTCTGTGGCTATGTGAGCAAATATGTATACTTTTACTGGAAAAATAGCCAGAGCTTGAAAGCTAGAGTGAATAGTATTGCCTGTTATGTGTGTCTATGGCTCAAATACCAAACTGCTATAGGTGAGTGGTTGCCTTTACCTTATTTCACATATCCGAAAAAGGCATGTGCATTTCTCGGGCTAAAATAGAGTGTAAACAGTCAATGCCACTATTAGTTCAATTCTGAAAATCTGTATGAACCAGTAAAGTAAGTACTGATATGTCTAAAAACTATGTTCTAACAGAAGCAGCACAAAGACCAGGAATAAGTAGTGCATAAAACTAAAACAGTCAATTCATTGCCAAGTCTCTCTTAGTCTAGTTGGTAGGACTGCAGTCAGTGTTGCAAGTGTGGCTAGGATGTACTTAGGCAAGTTTAAGTCCTAAGCCCATGCCCCAGTGTAATATTTTTTTTACAATGGAAAAATTAAGCATGACCAATCAAAATGAAACCAACACCTCATTACAGGTACATTTGTATCTCTGTGAATTTGTAACACTAAATCTATAAATATTGGTATTATTTTATGTCTTGCAAACTATGTTTGCTGCATTGCACAAATGCCACTTGACAGACTTACGGTGCCATCTATTGGCTGTTTATTTAACTTGTTTATGTTATAAGTTTACATTTTTGTAAGTCGTCACATTCAAATTTGCTTAATGTGTATACACATGGAATCATGTGTCATCTTATAATTGAAAGCTGTTACACTGCAAAATTTCTGTAAACAACACATATTTTGTGAGTGGTCAACAGGGCACTGTTGTTGTGTTGTTGTGGTCTTCAGTCCTGAGACCGGTTTGATGCAGCTCTCCATGCTACTCTATCCTGTGCAAGCTTCTTCATCTCCCAGTACCTACTGCAACCTACATCCTTCTGAATCTGCTTAGTGTATTCATCTCTTGGTCTCCCCCTATGATTTTTACCCTCCACGCTGCCCTCCAATACTAAATTGGTGATCCCTTGATGCCTCAGAACATGTCCTACCAACCGATCCCTTCTTCTGGTCAAGTTGTGCCACAAACTTCTCTTCTCCCCAATCCTATTCAATACTTCCTCATTAGTTACGTGATCTACCCATCTAATCTTCAGCACTCTTCTGTAGCACCACATTTCAAAAGCTTCTATTCTCTTCTTGTCCAAACTATTTACCGTCCGTGTTTCACTTCCATACATGGCTACACTCCATACAAATACTTTCAGAAATAACTTCCTGACACTTAAATCTATACTCGATGTTAACAAATTTCTCTTCTTCAGAAACGCTTTCCTTTCCATTGCCAGTCTACATTTTATATCCTCTCTACTTCGTCCATCATCAGTTATTTTGCTCCCCAAATAGCAAAACTCCTTTACTACTTTAAGTGTCTCATTTCCTAATCTAATACCCTCAGCATCACCCGACTTAACTCGACTACATTCCATTATCCTCGTTTTGCTTTTGTTGATGTTCATCTTATATCCTCCCTTCAAGACACCATCCATTCCGTTCAACTGCTCTTCCAAGTCCTTTGCTGTCTCTGCCAGAATTACAATGTCATCGGCGAACCTCAAAGTTTTTATTTCTTCTCCATGGATTTTAATACCTACTCCAAATTTTTCTTTTGTTTCCTTTACTGCTTGCTCAATATAGAGATTGAATAACATCGGGGAGAGGCTACAACCCTGTCTTACTCCCTTCCCAACCACTGTTTCCCTTTCATGTCCCTCAACTCTTATAACTGCCATCTGGTTTCTGTACAAGTTGTAAATAGCCTTTCGCTCCCTGTATTTTACCCCTGCCACCTTTAGGGCACTGTAACAGATATGAAATAACTGTTCACTGTGTGATGCACACATGGCAAGTAGAAATCTGCCTAGTGAGGAATGTGAGCTTATAAGTGACAAGAGTGCTGAGCACTTGGAAATGGACAATATCAAGAGGATGATTTATATTTGTGGAAAATATGGCCATAGTATTACTTGAGGAGATGCAATGCTGTTAAGCATGTGTGGATTTGCTCACTGACAAAGCTGAAAGAAGCCTCTTCTTATGTCAGCAGCTATGGTAACATACTAAAAAACTTGCTGTACTTCAGTAAGGCCCCAATCAGTTTTGTAAATTGACAAGTAATTCCAAACGCAATGTAATTGAGAATATAGTATTCCAAACAAAACTCTGTCACATTTTTGTCCATGTGAAATATTTTATCCCAAACTAAAATCTGTTCCTCTGTCATGGAGTACAGGCATGAGCCATACAGCACGATTGTTTCAGTAATCAAGCATCTGAATAATTAATCAAAAATACATTTACATAACTATGTGCTTAAATCTGCATTCCATATGGCAACTTGTAGAGTAGAATCAAATTTCTTGGCATTACAATGCACCTATGTAGATGGCACTGTTCCAATTATTTATGATTAGTGTAGTACAATTGCAAGTATTTGAATACACTGTGATTATTCTGAGACATGTGTGGATCAGCACTGCAAAGACTTCTGTTCATTTAAATTATATTTTTGGGAAAACACACACACATTCATACAAGCGCAAAACACCCACCCACCCACGCACCCACCCACCTACACACACACACACACACACACACACACACACACACACAGGAACATAATAGGCACAGAACAGGGGTGCTTGTTGCAGCATTAGGAGGTTGATCTTCAGGAGAGGGAGGGGATATAGATGGGAAAAGGACTATGGAGGTACACTGGCAAGACAGGTGTGTAGTACTGGAGTAGAAACAAGAGTCTGACATCTATATTCTTGCCATCAAAACCAACTTTTCTGAATTATGCACGTCAGAACTCTCCTTGTAAAATATCCTTCAATCCCGTAACACCCCCTGGCCTCATTCTTCACTAGTCCCTACCCTCCGGTGCCTACCTCATTTCCTGCTCCCACTACGTGCCTTTGATCCTGCCAAACCACCTCCATTGTCCTTCTTCCTTATCTACTGCCCCCCTTCCATCTCCATGCACAGCCTCACAACTCTGCACCTAGCAGCCCTATCCTGTCCTCACCACGTCCCAGAGGCATCAATAGTATCTTCCCTCATTCCTAACCTGCTATACCTCCTGCCCCCAAACACATGCCTCTTCTGTACCCCTATTACCTACTCCAACAAAGATGGCTGCTCACTTCAGATAAGTCATTGACAGGCCTCAGAATGGTGCGAACAGAAGAAGTGTGAGTGTGCATGATTCGCAGTGGCAAGGACCAGTGTACCATGTTGCACTCCAGCCAAATAGCGTTACTCTGTCATGTCTGTCTGCAGCAAGCGCATCAGGGTCCATTTAGCATTAATTTTCATGTTATTCTGGATATAGTGAGGTTACTTAGCTACTATAGTGCTCATTATGGGTGAAATAAAGCACACAAAACAAGTATTATGTTAAGAAGTGACAATGATAGCTTTCCAAGCACATAAGTTCTGCTAAGTGGAGTCACGAGCAGAAGCAGAGGCTGTGGCCAGGTGTAGTGCTCACCCCTGCATTGCCAGTAACCAGGGTAGGTAACGTGTGAGGTGAGGTGTATACAGAGAGAGATCACACTGGCACCGCCACAAAATATTCTCTGGCTCTCTCTGCGTAGAACACACTGTGCTGCTGCCATCTTAGGTCCACACAACTACAGGGCCTGGAGGCGACAGCAGCCATGCGTGTGGGAGATGCACTTGTGTGGATTTCCTACATCTAATGAACGACTTCAGCTACAGCCCTATACATATTTTTTCCTGTGGAATTTGGGCTGGAAAAAAACATGTCAGGAATTCCAGCAAGTGTAATGGCTGCACAGAGCAGGAAAAATTGCTGAGCAGTGTCCATCAGACAAGCAAGTACATATGCCAGAGAAGCAATGTCACGAGAATAATAATGGATAGTGCTTCCTTAGATAACAATTCAATTTTCACAATGTGTATGTTAGTCATACATGGTCGTTGCCATTGTGGAAGAAAGTAGATGAAATGGCAGATCCACTCTGTACTAAGTGACAGGTCAACGATGGAAAAGTTTGTTCTCCTGCACAAGGAACTACAGGAATATTCATACAAATTTTTTTGAGTATCGTCAATTGTCAGGTAATTCATTTGAAAAACTCTTATCTCAGATGGAAAGCAACATTTCCATAGTGCAGAATAAGACTAAGGTAACTTTTATTAACAAACAGAATTAAATGAATACAATCCCAATCTTTATCACAATGACATGTATCATACTATGGTTATAAATTGACAAATTATATGAAAGAATCTACAGCATCCCACACTGCTTTCAGCTAGGGATTGTTCTGTTACTGCAGTTTGGTTGGAGCATGAATGAAAGTTTAATAAGGGTGGCATCAAATGAAACTGTATTAGATTGTGCTGGTGGACGTATCACTCTTTCTGAATAAGAGTGCACTAACTGTAAAAAATTCAATTGAAAATAAAATTTATCTGTTTGGCTGAATTTCTTGATCACTGGAATCTGAGTAAAAATATTTCATCAGGACCTGGATTCTGGGGAGGTCACCCTACATTATTTTTAATTACACTGAAATGTCCTATTCTAATGGTCTGTAGTAAATTTCCTTTTTCTCAGCAGCCTCAGAGCCACTGAAACAGGTGCAGCTGATGAATCATCTGGTGATGATGCAACTGCATCACCTATTGGAACTGAGTCCTCACTGCTTCCTGTTGCCCTGCAAACACTTTTTTCTTATTGCATTGATTAGAAGTGATGAAATATTCAATATAAATTTTTAATATGTCTCGATAACTTGCTCTCTTAACTGAAAACATGACTGGAGAAAGGACATTTGCCTGCTACACAGATAAAGCTTCCTATTCTTTGCTGCATCTCCACTTCTGCCTTCCAGAAACTTTAAGGTTCTCAGATAGATATCCTTTAAGTTTTTTAAATGTTTCTACATCTCACTACCTAAGAGAAAATTTACAGGGTGTTACAAAAAGGTATGGCCAAGCTTTCAGGAAACATTCCTCACACACAAATAAAGAAAAGATGTTATGTGGACATGTGTCCGGAAACGCTTAATTTCCATGTTAGAGCTCATTTTAGTTTCGTCAGTATTGGCCCAATTGAAGGAAGGTAATGTTGACTTCGGTGCTTGTGTTGACATGCGACTCATTGCTCTACAGTACTAGCATCAAGCACATCAGTACGTAGCATCAACAGGTTAGTGTTCATCACGAACGAGGTTTTGCAGTCAGTGCGATGTTTACAAATGCGGAGTTGGCAGACGCCCATTTGATGCACGGATTAGCACGGGGCAGTAGCCGTGGTGCGGTACGTTTGTATCGAGACAGATTTCCAGAACTAAGGTGTCCCGACAGGAAGACGTTCGAAGCAATTGATCGGCGTCTTAGGGAGCACGGAACATTCCAGCCTATGACTCGCGACTGGGGAAGACCTAGAACGACGAGGACACCTGCAATGGACGAGGCAATTCTTCGTGCAGTTGACGATAACCCTAATGTCAGCGTCAGAGAAGTTGCTGCTGTACAAGGTAACGTTGACCAAGTCACTGTATGGAGAGTGCTACGGGAGAACCAGTTGTTTCCGTACCATGTACAGCGTGTGCAAGCACTATCAGCAGCTGATTGGCCTCCAAGGGTACACTTCTGCGAATGGTTCACCAACAATGTGTCAATTCTCATTTCAGTGCAAATGTTCTCTTTACGTATGAGGTTTCACAATCAACATGTGTGAGCTTGTAACAACAACAACTGTACATATAATAATTTTTCTTCTGATTTTCGATGAATTAATGTAAGCAATGTTTTGATTTCATTTCTTTTTCTTTTTGTGTCATTATGTTAAAGAAAATGTAAGCAACTTTCGATGTGAATATTAATATTTATGTCAAATTTCAAGAAATGCTATAACAGAATTGAAGTGTAACACATGTTGAATCTATTGTAACATGTTTAAAATTGTAATTGTGCGCCTGGTCCATACATAGGCAATGTATTAGGATATGTGGAATGTAAAACCTTTGGTGAATACCCTATCTGTAGGGGAGCGGTAAAGGGTGGATGGCAGGCGAGCACGGGAAAATGCACACGGGCGCGGCACGGCATAATGGGCTCAGCAAGACAGTCGGAGTTGGACATCGGTCTGAGGAACACGTTCCGGATCGAGGAGGCTATCATGGAAAAAGTGGTTTCATTGAGCCTCGGATGTGCCGTTTCCGATGACTACACAGCATGGCTATCTTCTATAGGCACTGAATTGAAAAGGATTGCGACGCTAAGAAGAAGCAAAGTGCCGATACAGCAAGAGCCATAGCTGTGATTGTATGTGTGCTGTGCGCCTCGCCATCTCGCTGCCTGCCATCCGCCGCATCAACTCAAACAGGTTGAATCTTTAGAATTGTATTCATGTGGACCAGTGTTAATTTTGTTCCTGACTATTCAATAATAACTTAACTTTTACCAGAATTGCCCTATCAATTAATTATCCTCATCACTAACCGAGACAGGGTCCTTTCCACATGTTGTGCAATCCGAGTGTCCCGAAATGAAGATTTAAAGTTTATGTTATTAAGAATTACCTGCAGACCTATCTATGCTAGAAAGATGTTTAAGGAGCTTTATTGTTAATGAAAATATAAGCAAAGAACAAAGGTCTGACAAAGTTGGAAGATAATTTTGGAATTGGTTTGGTAATGAAGCTTAAATAATTTGAGACAAAAATAATGGTAGTTAAATGAGGAAGTAATAAGACTAAAAGAGTAGTAACTCATATTTTGTAAATCTTGAGTGCTTAATGTTTCCAATAGTGTTTCAACACAGTGATCATAACAGTTTCAGGGTCCCCCCCCCCCCCCCTTCCACTCTTTTCTTTTCTATTCATTTAAATTCTGGAGTGTACTGAACTGAGTTGACCTGCAAAGTTAAAGTCAATATAAAACCTAAATTTATCAGTGTTTTACCCTTATTAAAATTGACATTGTTTGTGTGTTTCAAAAGTGCTATTTCTAGGGTAACCTATGCCCGATTTCAGTCAGATCAATAGACAAAACGCAGTTTGTAGTAATCATTATAGTGTAATAATGTGTATTTATAGCTTGTCCAAATTAGTACAGAAAGGGAAAATATTAGTTCAGTAGATTTTTCTGGTTCTAAAATTTACCATATAATGCAGTATTACTACGTGTTGTTATGCTTGTACGACATCCACTTGTACAAGGAAAAAACTCACTTAATGCCTAATTAGGCTGGTGACCGTATTATTAACAATTGGTAGCATCTGCTGTGTATGTTTCTTGCCCGTCCTAATGTGTAGTTGCACTTTAGACTTGCTTGACGTATCATTGTTGTTACTGAGTGGGCGTAAGTCTGATTTTGCCTCCATTCAGGTACACGCGGTCAACATATTTACTAAAATCATTTCTTATAAGGTGAAGCCCGTCAACTTATTATAGTACAGGCTTTAAAGAGTTAACGTATGCCCGAGTGTAGACGTTACAAGCTGACGAGAATCCGGACGCAATTGTGCAATCACGTCATCAACACAGATTTTCTGTGAACGTTTCGGCAGGCATTGTTGGTGATGTCTTGATTGGGCCCCATGTTCTTCCACCTACGCTCAATGGAGCACGTTATCATGATTTCATACGGGATACTCTACCTGTGCTGCTAGAACATGTGCCTTTACAAGTACGACACAACATGTGGTTCATGCGCGATGGAGCTCCTGCACTTTTCAGTTGAAGTGTTCATACGCTTCTCAACAACAGATTCGGTGACCGATGGATTGGCAGAGGCGGACCAATTCCATGGCCTCCACGCTCTCCTCACCTCAACCCTCTTGACTTTCATTTATGGGGGCATTTGAAAGCTCTTGTCTACGCAACCCCGGTACCAAATGTAGAGCCTCTTCGTGCTCGTATTGTGGATGGCTGTGATACAATACATCATTCTCCAGGACTGCATCAGCGCATCAGGGATTCCATGCGACGGAGGGTGGATGCGTGTATCCTCGCAAACGGAGGACATTTTGAACATTTCCTGTAACAAAGTGTTTGAAGTCACGCTGGTACATTCTGTTGCTGTGTGTTTCCATTCCATGATTAATGTGATTTGAAGAGAAGTAATAAAATGAACTCTAACATGGAAAGTAAGCGTTTCCGGACACATGTCCACATAACATATTTTCTTTCTTTGTGTGTGAGGAATGTTTCCTGAAAGTTTGGCCATACCTTTTTGTAACACCCTGTATATACATTATAATATGCTGATTATAATTTTCAGTTATCTGGGACCAAGATGGCAAACATCAATTGACCACAAAAAGTGTGAACGCTGATGGGGTTGTGTCAGAAGTTCATTGCACTTTGTTGTTGTGTAGGTTGCTATTGACTTGCTCTTGCTGTGTCAGGTCCGCCGTTCTGTGAAACCTGTTGCTCGGCTCTAGCGTGAGTTTGAGTCACATCTGCAGGCGGTCTTCCCACATTCCATCATCATTGGTTCTCCACTGCCTTTTCTTTTTCTGAGGTGTGCACCAGTACCCAGCTACTAGTGGATATAGCAACTGGCAACGAGGAAAAAGAAAGTTGTTTCACAGCATGGAAGCTAAAATTAGTTAGCCTGCTCGAGCAACAGCAGCAGCTGATGTACCAGACTTGTAAAAAAGTTGCTTCAGCTCTTGGTGGACCAACTTTGTGTAAAGGAGGCTGCTGTGCCCCAGGGACCAGCGACCCCCCGCACTCGACACCACATTCTGCCCTCCGTTGTTTCTTCCTTTCGTTCATGCTACGGAGGACTGAGTCACATATTTACATTGACTGAAGCAAGATTTCACAGCATTTCAAGTCATGTACATTTCACTGCAGAAATTGCTCTTTCTGTCTTGGGCATCGTCGGACACGTTTTTTCTCCTCCAAAAATTGGCACCTCCGTCTAAACCTGTCATCCTCTCCTTTCAGGAGCTATGTGTTCTGCTAACTGATAATTATTCTCAGCGGTACCATTTGGTGGCTACAGGCTAGAATTACATCAATATTATAAATATCTGGGAAATAATACCAATTGTGGGTAAATGACTTTCAAGGACTCAGCCAAAAATCTGTTTTTAATGCACCAATCAAGGCTGTAAGGCTTCCTGCACCAATTCCTTGATTCGCGATGTAGTGGTTTGAGTTGGGCCTGACCTGGAGTTTTGTACAGCAGTGTTGAAAGGGGATAACTGGTCATTAGAGACATCTTGCGCATCGCTCATTCATTTGAAATTGCACAGGTGGCTAACACATGACTCATAGCAAGGCCGCAAGTGGCAGCACTTCACACATGCATCCAACATTGTAAACATAGGATGACCGCCAGGTTGCAGCAACATCATGATTTGTCTTTGTCCAATATCTCTATGAACTCTTAGCCTCCAGTCACCTGTTGACAAAGGCTACAATGGCTGCTACCTTTATGCCAAAATGTTTTTCCTCTCACTCCCAAGCAGACTGTCCAGATCGCTGGGGTCCTGTACATGCTGTGGCAAGGAGGGGCACCTCTGCTCATGATGTCTGGATTTTCTACCTCAGATGAAGTCAAGGTGGTTTCCACTGTGGTCCCTTTCCAGGAACTGGATTACCTCTGCATGACATTTTTCCCTCTCTTTCAATCAGATTTGGGACATGCTTCAGACTTTCAGGCGCACATCACCCTCTGGCCAGACGTTACTCCTCATTTTTACCATGCCAGACGGATTCCAGTGGCCTTACAGGCTGCCATGAAGCAGGACTTCTATTGTACGCAGATGCCTGGCATTGTCGAACCTGTAAAATCTAGTGCATGGGCTATGCCTCTAGTCATCATCCAAAAGCTGAATGGGTCTCCTCGCTTGTGTGGGGATTTAGAGGGAACCATCAATAACCAATTGCTGGTAGAAACCTATTCTATTCCCTGGCACGATGATCTCCTAATCAAACTGGCTGGTAGGGGAGGGGGAATATTTTTCCAAGCTCAACCTCATTGCTGCTTACCTCCAGCTACCCTCCGTTGAGGTATCTTAGAACACTGTTAACCTTAACATGCCGTTTGGGTTGTACAGGGTGTTACAAAAAGGTATGACCAAAATTTCAGGAAACATTCCTCACACACAAATAAAGAAAAGATGTTATGTGGACATGTGTCCGGAAACGCTTAATTTACATGTTAGAGCTCATTTTAGTTTCGTCCACCTACGTTTAATGGAGCACGTTATCACGATTTCATACACTTGAACATGTGCCTTTACAAGTACGACACAACATGTGGTTCATGTGTGACGGAGCTCCTGCACATTTCAGTCGAAGTGTTCATACGCTTCTCAACAACAGATTCGGTAACCGATGGATTGGCAGAGGCGGACCAATTCCATTGCCTCCACGCTCTCCTGACGTCAACCCTCTTGACTTTCATTGATGGGGGCATTTGAAAGCTCTTGTCTATGCAACCCCGGTACCAAATGTAGAGACTCTTCGTGCTCGTATTGTGGACGGCTGTGATACAATATGTCATTCTCCAGGACTGCATCAGCGTATCAGGGATTCCATACAACGGAGGGTGGATGCATGTATCCTCACTAACGGAGGACATTTTGAACATTTACTGTAACAAAGTGTTTGAAGACCCACTGGTACGTTCTGTTGCTGTGTGTTTCCATTGCATGATTAATATGATTTGAAGATAAGTAATAAAATGAGCTCTAACATGGAAAGTAAGTGTTTCCGGACACATGTCCACATAACATATTTTCTTTCTTTGTGTGTGAGGAATGTTTCCTGAAAGTTTGGCCGTACCTTTTTGTAACACACTGTATAAGTACAACTGCATGACCCTGCAGGACTCAGGCCTGCATCGTCACTTGAAGAAGTACAGATTTTTTGCCAGGAGTGGAGTACTTGTGGGGCACTGGCTCTCTAAAGAGGGAATCCAGCCTAATAATCAGAACATTGCCACTATCACTTCTTTACCTCGCCTGACAAACTTGCCTGAATTACAAATGTTTTTTGTCACGCTCTACTATTATGCTAAGTTCTTACCCCATGCAGCCACATTGCACCACCTCTCAATCAGTTGTATAAAAAGGGGGGTCCCTTATAAGTGCGCCCCTCCCTGCAACCAGGCCGTTGTCAAAATGACAACCATGCCAACATCTGCACCCTGAGTCATGCCCTTGTCTCCCTGTTGCCCATTGGTTGCGGCAGCCAATGCGTCCGCCTATGGCATTTGAACTTCCTTGGCACCTGAACAGCCTACAGCACACGCATCAAAGACCCTGACCCTGGCACAGCGCAACTATTCCCAGATCAGAAAGGAGACCTTGCCAATGTATTCACAGTCAAAAAATTTCTTGTCTACCTGTTTGGGACGCAGTTCTCATTAATAACGGATCACAATCCATTGGTGACGTTATTTAGGACACATTCCAACTCCCTGAATGAACAGCCCAATGCCTCCAGTGCTGGGCATTGCTCCTCAGTGCCCACAATTATACTATCCAGTACAAGGAGACAGTCCAGCATTCTAATTCTGATGTGTTGTCCCATCTGCCAGCTGGCCCAGACCCCAATCTCGACCAACAGAAGGTCTTCTGCTTCCTTATTGATGCCCAATGACAACACACACTCGACAGTTTTCCCCTTATGGCCACATGTGTTGCTGCTGCAACATGCTGGGACCCCAGCCTGCAACAGGTCCTTTGCTATGAAATCCATGGCTGGCCGCATTATCTGACTTGTCAGCTGTCGACAGAGCTCCGTGCTTGGAAACAGCTTTCTCAATGACTCTCGATTGTGAATTATGTCATCCTTTTGCATACTGATACAGATGCATATCTACTGATTATTCCAGCGCAATTGCATCATCAGGTATTGAGTTTGCTCCACAGGAATCATTACGGCATGTCTCACTTTAAGACATTGGCATGCTGCTATATGTATTGGCCCAGGATCAACAGCGACACCGAAAAGACAGTCCGTAGTCGCGCAGAATGCACTTGGCACCTCCCTTGGGACCACATCCACCTTGATTTTGCGGGCCCTTTCTTGGGTTCTATGTGGTTGATCATTGTGGATGCTTATTCAAAATACCCCTATGCCCATATGCAGGTCATCCATCATGGCCGAGGACACCCTTACTGCCTTAGCCTAAGTCTTGGTCATCAAAGGGTTGCCTCACACATAGGTCTCTGACAATGGCCAGTAACTCGCAACTGCTACCTTCAAGGATTTCTATGCCACCAATGGCACCAAACACATCTACAGCCCTTCATTCCATCCTTCCTCCAATGATGAAGCTGAACGTCTAGTCAAGAGTTTTAAGCAGCAGATGGGGAAAGCTATCGAACCCACCACCACTGTGGTGGACCTTATGTTGTTTCTGAGCACTTACTGCATGACAATGATTAACAATCATAGCCTCACGCAGCTCCTCCATGGTGACCAGGCTCGGACCTAGCTTCATTTGCTGACACTGTCACCACAGGAACCTCGCTCACATCCTTCCTGGCATTACACCCCTGGAATAGTGGTGTGGGCACGCTCCCACGCAAGTCTGAGGCTTGGATGCCAGTACCAGTAGTGTCAACCCTTGGGCAGTGAGTTACGTCAGTCCAAATACTGAAGGAGCTCGAGTGTTGTCAATAAAACCAGCTTCAGGTGTAGACACAAGCATTCCCTCCGCAGTCCCCTCTTCCACTGCTTTCTGGTGACAGTGTAACACAACGGCCAGAATCCCTGGCAGCTACCATGGATGTCCCATTGTTGCGCTGGTCCTCTCCGCTGGCTCCCTGTGGATCAGTGGTTCCCTTGGCACGCCCATCTCCAGTGCCGTTGTGATGGAGACTGGGAGTGTAATTCCTCTCCACAGACTACAGTTGGCAAGACTGCACCTTTGCCTGTAGCTTCATTCCCCCTATCACAGAACAGTACAAAGCATTTTCACCCGCCCGTATGCTCTGGTTTCAGGTGGAAGATCTGGTATCAGGCTATGTGGAAGCTGAATGCCTGCCAGAGCAAATGGACCTCGATGGGCAATGGGAAGCAGTGTCGCTGCAGCACTGCACTCGCCTAATGACTGCACAACCGTCTCACCATGGGAATACTCTGGCCAATAACGTCCCATGGAAGCCAGCAAAAATACTGTCACTCCTCAACTGCACAGTCAGTCATGTACTTTGTCTGAAAGTGTTCATTACTATCTCCACCATACTACTGACCACCCATCAAAAACTTCACTTTCATATTAGTTTTCCTCTTTTGTCTCAATTTGGATTGTGGCTCATACTTGACATGTTGACAGTGTTGTGTCAACAGTTTGTTGCACTTCATTGCTGCATGGGTTGCTACTGACTTGCTCTTGTTGTGTCGAGTCCAAAGTTCTGTCAGCCCTGTTGCTCGACTCTGGCGTGGGTTCAAGTACCGTCCACAGGCAGTCTTCCCGCTGAGATCATCGGTCCCTAAAAAAACCAGTGGAGATAAACGTTGATTGCATTGTATAATTAACTTTTTGAGTGGAAACAGAATCAAGTCTGCGTTGTTGCATTGCAATAATTGGTGTTTTCAACAACATTCAAGCCTATAGGCTGGTGCAGAATCTACCATTTAGGTATTTGCTAAAATGCCAAATGCACGTTCAACAAAATGTCTGGCTCTTGATAATTTGTAATTGAAAATTTGCTTTTGAGGTGTCTAGCTTTTTTGCTGGATAAGGTCTTAACCTTTCACACAGGGCAGATGCCTCATCAGCCACGAATACAAATGGAAGAGGTGCGCCAGTCGTGCTACATCCTTGAGTAGCTGGATACTGGTGCAAATGACGGGAAACAGGACAGAAACCATGATATTATTGCAGTTGGCCATTATCAGAAACACGTGGTGATGTTACAGTAAACAAGTACAGTGATGACCAAGGAAAATATGTAGCACTGTCAATGTTTTCAGGTCAGAAGTGCATCTTGGCACAGTGTTACACCATCTGGGTTATCTGGATACTTCGCACTGACACCAACCTATCAGAACTCCGGAGATGGGAACTTGCCCTTCAATATATCCTCTCTTCCCGTTACCCACCAGGCCTCAACCTACGCTAATTTCAAGTTGCCGCCGCTCATACCTTACCTGTCATTCAACAACATCTTTGCCTCTGTACTTCCGCCTCGACTGGCATCTCTGCCCAAACTCTTTGCCTTTACATATGTCTGCTTGTGTCTGTATGTGTGCAGATGGATGTGTGTGTGTGTGTGCGCGCGCGCGAGTGTATACCCGTCCTTTTTTCCCCCTAAGGTAAGTCTTTCCACTCCCAGGATTGGAATGACTCCTTACCCTCTCCCTTAAAACCCACATTCTTTCGTCTTTCCCCCTCCTTCCCTCTTTCCTGATGAAGCAACCTTGGGTTGCGAAAGCTTGAATATTTGTGTGTGTGTGTTTTTTTTTTGTGTCTATCAACATACCAGCATTTTCTCGTTTGGTATGTTACAGCATCTTTGTTTTTTATATATATTTTTCCCACGTGGAATGTTTCCCTCTATTATATAGATAATGAATAGCATACAAAAAATGGTTCAAATGCCTCTGAGCACTATGGGACTTAACTTCTGAGGTCATCAGTCCCCTAAAACTTAGAACTACTTAAACCTAACTAACCTAAGGACATCACACACATCCATGCCCGAGGCAGGATTCGAACCTGTGACCGTAGTGGTCGCGCGGTTCCAGACTGTAGATCCTACAACCGCTCGGCCACCCCGGCCGGCGAATAGCGTACACAACAACATATTAGTCACACCTCTACCCCTTACAAAGGCAGGGGAGGGGAGGGGAGGGGAGCAACAAGATACAGTTTCTGCCTGCCCTTACCCCTCAAAAAAATTTACTCAAAGATACAGACGACCTACAGCAGGTTCAGTGATAAAAGTTATGAAGTTACGTTACATCTCAGAACATATGACCTTGGTGTTTGTGTTGACAGTAAATTTTGGTTATGACTTAACAAAACTGTGCATCCTTGAAGCTATTGCCAGTCAGGCAACTCCAAACATCTGACAGCTCAAGGTACATTGTGTCTTCCCCCCCCCCCCCCCCCACTGTGTGTGTGTGTGTGTGTGTGTGTGTGTGTGTGTGCGTGCATCTTGACTAGCACAAGGAAAAGTGTTCAGTATGTACCACAACATCATGGAGACTTTCTTATCAAAAGATCATACTGAGATTTCCATGTCGAATTTCAAGTTTCCCTGAACCAATTTTCGTTATTTGTGAGAGGTCACAAATGAATTTTGAGTTGTCACATACTGATTAGTAATTATTCCAAGTTTGGTTAGAAACTGATGACAAGATATACAAGAAAACAGTGATACTGTTGTTCAATTGCAATATTTTCTGAAACAGTTACTTGGATAAATTTAAAATGAAAATTACATCATTACCATTGCTGTGACCTCGAGTCACAATCCTATCAAATAGACTATCCTTCAGTCACAACAGATGAAAGGGACTGCACATAAGCCAAGCGAAACTCGTATATCAGTATTCCAGTGGCCCTGTGCAGAGGTCATCTACAGTGAAGGCTACATTGCATGTCACTCATCACATGCAGGCAACAGTAGAGAACAGTAGTATCCCTCCAGATTATTACTTAAGTCGTGTCCAGTGGCTCGGCTGGCAATGAGTTTCATCCAGCAGAGAGATATCCAGCAGTGGGAATCTTCAAGTATGTCCACAGTGACAACCACTGCAGCTATAGCCACATCAGGCATCAGACCAAAAAGGAACTTACACTCAACAAAAGTGTTTGTAACAGTATAGACATAGCATTGTGTTGGACATGCACCGTATACTAATCTGAAAGTTGAATATTTGTGTTCATTAACAAAATTATGTTTTTGGAACTGTGTACCGTAACTATTTCAATGTTTTCATAATGTGTTCATGATGTGAATTTGAGTGTTGTACCCAACTTAGACTGGCATCAGCAGCGCCTCAGTCTGTTGTCAATATTCTACCAGACAGCAGATACACTTCATAAGCTGACAACAAAGATAATTGAACCATAAGTTTCATCCCAGCAGAAACGGATGACATGAACAAACAGAACTGTACTTCTACATCTGGCAATGACAATACATGGGCAACTCCAGTTCTATGGTTTGGTGCAGTTATAACAGTCTATGTACAGTGGTGTGGATTTGAAGGTTTCGGGCGGCACAATATCAGGAACTATGGAACATGTTTATGAGTTGTCTCTCCTTTTTGAGTTTTCACTCTACCCTGTTGCCAACTGTGCTGTCTTTATTTATTTATTTATCTACTCTATCCTGTGCAAGCTTCTTCATCTCCCAGTACCAACTGCAACCTACATCCTTCTGAATCTGTTTAATGTATACATCTCTTGGTCTCCCTCTACAATTTTTACCCTCCACACTGCCCTCCAATACTAAACTGGTGATCCCTCGATGCCTCAGAACATGTCCTACCAACCGATCCCTTCTTCTAGTCATGTTGTGCCACAAATTCCTCTTCTCCCCAATTCTATTCAATACCTCCTTATTAGTTACGTGATCTACCCATCTAATCTTCAGCATTCTTCTGGAGCACCACATTTCGAAAGCTTCTATTCTCTTTTTGTCTAAACTATTTATCGTCCAAGTTTCACTTCCGTACATGGCTACACTCCATTGAAATACTTTCAGAAACGACTTCCGGACACTTAAATCTATGCTCAATGTTAACAAATTTCTGATCTTCAGAAACGCTTTCCTTGCCATTGCCAGTCTACACTTTATATCCTCTCTACTTTGACCATCACCATTTATTTATTTATTTATTTTTTTTGTTCAGGAATCTTAGTTAAGAACAACAATTTGTGTTGAGTTAAATTTCAGATGACACAACAAATGTAACTTACAGCACAAATACTACACCTCAAGCAGTCCATAAGCAACATACAGAAAAATGTGCAACAAGAACTGGATGAAAGGGACCACTGACAAAAGGAAGCTGGAGGGCATGTCAGCGACCCATCCATTTGACACGATTAAGGAAAACTGAACAAGTTACACAACCCAGATGGAGAAACACTTCATGGTGCACAGAACAACAAGTGATGTCATGTAACAAGCCTTGTTGCTATCCAATAATGGGGCAAACATTTATGGGTTAATGCAACAGTCGATTCCAAGTAAGGATCCAAGTGTATTAGGTTATACAGAGATTAAGGACAAATTGTCTGAAATTTTGAAAGTAAAATTCTCACAGGTTATACAAACTTTACAAGAAACTTGGTCAGACTTTCAAGGAATAGGTTGCTGTGCATCAGGGTCTAACCAGAGACTGTAAATTTAAATATAATCTTTCATGTAGAGATGGCAATAACGGCCATGCTCTTAGACCAGGCTCCTGATGCGAGTTTAAAGAAAGACCTTATTAGATTAAATAATCTCACCCTTGAAGAATGTTTATGTGTTACTGTGACATTTGAGCAGATGAAACAACCAGAACGTGCTCTCAATCATGGATAACCAATGTGTTCCAAACAGATCATCATAGCCTCAGCAAATTTCCAGTAAACTACAGCAGGCAGAATTGAAAAACCTTCCATAAAGAAGGTGGAAAATGTGAATTCATTGGGCATGCAGATCACAATCAGCAAAATAGTGTTGAAGTCTTATGTTAACTTCTTCATTACCTACAATAGAGAATCTTGTTATTACAAAGCCACAAAGTGTTTACATGTTGGAAAAAGGGGCACAAAGCAGAAGTATGCCTGCAAAAACAATGTAGGAATATTCAGGACACAATATTCAAGGGAAGACACTGAAAATACTGAGGATGACTTCAAAAATAGACTTTACAAAGTAATGTCATGTGGTACTAAAGCAGTTCTGGTGGACATCAGACTTAATGGCAAGAACATGCGGTTCCCAGTTGATACAGGTTCTTTTAACACTGTTATCAACAGTGCTACTCATCACTTTATTGGCTCCACATGGTCAAACAAATTTCAGGTTACACTGACAAACTACAGCAATCAACCAGCAGATGGCAATAGCTGTAAACTAACTACTCAGTAGAAAAATAAGACAGTGTAAGCAGCAGTACTGGTGACACAGTCTCCATCAGCTACCAAATTATGGGACTAGACTTTATGAGCAACTGGGGTTCAGGGTCCAGGACTCAGCAAATCAAACACACATAACAGACGAGAAAGTGGAATGTGCACAATTCTGTCAAAACTACAGACAAGTTTTTCTGTGTCACTCCAGGAAAGGTCAAAGATTACCAAATACATGTCACTTTCAAGCCCAAAGTTATTTTGCAATTCTACAAGGTTAGACCCACCCCTTGCACATTGCATGACTAGGCCAAGTAGGAGGAATTGGATAGGATAGAAGGTAATGGCATAATTGAACCCATTTTGAGCAGTATCTGGGTCACACCAATGTAGTCATTGAAAAACCAAATGGGAAGCTACTGTTGTGTGGGGACTTTAAATCAATCATAAATGCACAGTTTATTGCCAGTACCCATTAAACCCCACGAGCCAATGAGATAACAGGGAAGTTAGGCCGTGGACAGTATTACTAACACATTGATTGGACTGACACTTAGCTGCAATGGCCTCTCAAAGAGGAAAGTCAAAAAGTTATGGTTGTTAACAAGACTTTTGGTAAAATTTTGACCCCAGCATTGTTCCAACACTATCTTGAGCAGTTAATCAAGAAGGCTTTGGGAACTGTAAATTCCCTTGACAACACAGTAGTATCAGGGAATAACATGCAAGAACTCTTACACAACTTGGTCAAGCTGTTTAAAAAATACTCCAGATGGGACTTTGTGTTAACAAGGACAAATGCTCATTCATTCTAACCAAAATAGAGTATCCGTGACACATTCTATCAGAAGAGGAAATCCTGATGACCATCAAACATTTACAGCCATTTTCCAGGATTTCAGCACTCACTAATGTAAAGCAACGGCAATCAGTCTTGGGTAAACTTCGTTACTATAGGAAATTCATTCTGGCGAGGCCAAATTTGACAAACCATTCCACAAAATGTGGCAGTGGGGTGGGGTGAGAGGAAGGGGGCGGTTGTGGCCTCAAGTCGCAACCCCTGCCACATAAACTACCCTTAGACCAAAGAAGGCAACCAGGAGTGCATATACGCCAGTTGAAACAAGCATGTCAGTATTACAGCAGCCCTCTGTAGAAGTTGCCTACGGTGAGGGACTACACCATACCACTCATCGCGTTGAGCTAATAGTATGGAGTGGTAGTATCACTCTGCACTATGACTTACGTCGCATCCTGTGACATAGCTGGCAATGTGTGCTATGCAGCAGAGAATTATCCAGCTGTGGGAGTCTTCGAGTCTGTACATGGCAGTAGCCACTACAACTCCAGACACATTGTGCATCAGACCATAAAGGAAATTACACTCTTCAAAACTGTTTAAAACAGAATAGAGACAGCATTGTGTAGCTGGACACAAACACAGACAGGATTTTTACAGACTGGAACCTGTGTTCTTCGAGAAAAGTGTGCCTTTGGAACTTTATACTGTAATTATTTCAGGTGTTATATTTTTAAAATGCAAGCCTGATGTCAATTTGGGAGTAGCCTTCAACTTATGACATCAGTGGCACCTCAGAGTCTATAGTCAATATTCTAATTAGCAGTAGATACACTTCAACTATAGTTTGCAATTTTCCAGATTTTCCAGACAAGTCAGTCCTCAATAAATTTTGGAAACCACTTTTACCTAAAGGACTGAGCAGTAGTACCGCCCACAACTAACTGGGTCCACTTGCGGCTGACAAAAACGAATATCAACCTGCTACAATTTGGTAGGAATTGACATCCATCTTCTGGTGTGGCAACTGTTATTTGTTGAGATCGATCCATCAAACATGTGATCTCAGTCACCTCTGCTACTGCTGCCCAAAGGGAGTGCAGAATTTGCAAGTGACCCAGAATCTGTTGATGTGCAAAACTAATGCTGCCCGTCACGTCTAGGCTGGCTTCCTGACACATCACAGCCAACAAAACCTGTAACAACTCTGTCCAACCAATAGCTCTGTCAGATCAAACACCTTTTCTTCTTCCCACAATGAAACTTTCACTCTGCAGCACAGTGTGTATTGTTTTGAAACTTCCTGGCAGATTAAAACTCTTTCAGACCTCGACTTGAACCCAGTATGCGCAACTCTCTTACCGACTGAGCTATCCAGACACGACTCACAACCCACCCACACACTTATATTCCTGCCAGTACCTCTGTTTGGAGGTGAGGTACTATATTCCAGTCCTGGTCCAGCATACTGCTTTACTCTGGCAGGAATGTCTCCTTATATTATTATTATTATTATTATTATTATTATTATTATTATTATTACTACTATTGAAGTTTCTTTTTTTAACAAAATTCCACTGATATTTCTGCCAGATATTTCAAGCCATCCTCGGCATGAACCAAGAGAATGACAATGTGATGCTATAAGTGGCCTTGTATGCTCCACCACGACAGCACTGTACATCCTAGAATGTGCCACAGACACTGATCAATAGCACAGAGGTATCCTTGCTTCACATTGTATAACAAACAGGATTGGAACTACTAAATAATATTAATTAAGTTTGGTGGCCTATGTAAGGGGCTATTCACAAGTACCTCAATGGTTTCAGAAAATGACTACACGAAAGTTACAAGACACAGAAAAATGGCACTTATCAGTGGACAGAGCATCTCTCAAGCTTCGATTCATAATACATGGCATGGCATAGTTGCACTAGGAGGCAGGCATTTCAGAATGTGTAAACAATTCATCCACTCTGTGGTGCTGCACTGAATTAGTTCACACCTGCATGTAGGCAACACAAGGAATATATTTCCATAGCGGACTGCTGCCTCACCTACTCAGGTGATTTGTGTCAGCCACTTGACTGAATTGGATGCACATACTGCCGTTTGCCACTTCACAAACAGTGCTCATACTGAGCACATATAATGCGAGTTGAAAGCTTGGAGAGATGTCCTATCCACCAGTATTGGTCTATTATAAATACACTACGTAATTTTCGCACAGTCGTCCTCTGAAACCCTGAAGGTACTTATTCATAACACTGCATAAATTCACAATAGATCACTACAGAAATGAAAAACAAAACTATTTAAATCTGTGTAGAAAGAAATGCACATCATCATCCCTGTATTTGGTACTTCACCTATAATTTGAATTGCAAGCACCTGCTTTCACCCTCAGTGACAATCTCTGTATCATACCCTGACATTGGTAAATGCTGCTTATAATACAATCACAATAGAACTTCTGCTGGTGCAGTCAATGAACATGACTGAAACTGCAGACATATATTTCTCATGTGAAAATATACTGCTTGGAAAAAAAGAAGCACCCAGAAGGAGAAAAGGCAACGAAATAAAACTTCATGGGTTGAGAAGTTATGCGGTGTTATACAGCGATTAAGAAACAGAGTTTAAAAAGAGCTTGGCAGTATGAGCCCACATATCAGTATGATGTTGCACCCCTCTGGTCTGGATGTGCTCACTGATTTGGTTGGGAAAGGTGTCTTAAAGCCACTCTATGTTCTCCTGCGACAAGCTGTCTGAGAACTGTCACAACCTGTTCCTGATATCCTGGATGCTGTCACTAAGACAGAGCTGATGTCTGAGCTGGTCTCACCCTTCTACTAGAGATAGATTTGGGGATCTTACTGGCCAGAGGAATTCCTCAACAACATGCAAGCAGTTCATGAATACACATCCCCCATGTTAATGAGCATTGTCCTGCTGAAAAATGGCATTGCGATACTGTCACCTGAGAGGTAATATGTGAGGACACAAAATGTCCGTTACATACCACTGTGCTGCCCTCAATCAATACCAGCTGTAGCCTGAAGTCACACTTGATGGTGCCCACACTATGATGCCAGGAGTAACACTACTGTGTTTCTTCAAAACATTGGAAGAATGGGACCTTTCCCAAGTCACACACTTGTCAACAATGGTCATCCAGGGTAGTGCAGAACCACAATTCATCACTGAACACAATTTGATGCCATTCACCAGTAGTACACAGCTCACAGTCATGGCACCATTCCAAATACAGTCATTCGCACTGTAGTGTTAATGGCAGATCATGCAATTCCCTAGTCCACCTGCTGCTGACCTTCAACCAATTGTGCGAGATGACACAGAATGTTACAGGGAGTCCAGTATTTGATCTCAGACAACAGGCACAGATGTGAAGAGGTTACAATGAGCTTGGTATACAATATGGATATACTCCCAAGTGGTGGTCAGGTGGGGTCAGCTGGAAACTTGACAATGAGTATGGCCTGCCCCCCCATGTTCCCATGCAGTCCGACATCAGACCACTTTGTCAGGTGCTGATAACATTTTCTAACACAAGCAAGTGGTATCTTCATGTCCTTCACAGTGATCACTCAACATATGATGGTATTCATACTCCTTATATACTCTATCAGGCCTAATAACAACACCGAACACAAAAGGACACTCATGCACTCTGGTGGCCATTCTACCTGTCACAGAGAATTGCAATTCTACTCATCTACATACCCATTGATCGTTTGTATGTATATAAAGTTTCATTGACATTTGACCATGGCTTCTGCACGCTTCACTTTTTTTGTCTGGTTGAGTACTTTTCTGTATATACTTAAACATTCATTTACCAAACACTTGGATGAAGAGCAATTATTCTAGATGTTGTGCCCCATCACTGACAACTAATTCCGAATTTTATCTGTACCAGATCCCTGACAATGACTTTGAACATGATCTATAATTTTATTTCAATCAGTAGGCAAAATTATCCCTATTTATAGACGATACAAGCATTGTTGTGAAGCTGAGTAAGGATGCATCAACAGAGAAAACAGTAAATGATGTTTTTGTGATAGTTACTGACTGGATTAGTAAAAAAGGGCATGCTTAGAAAAAACACAGCTCTTTCAGTTCTGTTCTGTGAAAAATATCCCACCGCCTATTAACCTAGAAACCAACAAGAAATGATAAGGAGGGTTCCATGTTCTAAATTCATAAATACATGCATACTGATGTAAACTTAAACTGGAAAAAACATACACAGATCAGCCAGAATGTTATGACAATATAAACCTGTCCAGGTGATAGCAGCATCACCTGGAGAGGAATGACTGCTAGTCAGGCACGTGCACAGTGAATGTAGTATCGATGAGCATGCTGCTGGTGTGTACATTGGGGAAGGTGTGTGATCTATCTGAGTTTGACTGAGGGCAGATTGTGATGGCACGAACGCTCAGTATGAACACTCCAGAAACTGCATGGTTTTTCCGGTTTTTGAGGAGTGCTGTGGTGTGTGTCTTCAAAATCTGGCAAAACCATGGTGCAAACATGTCCAGACATCGTGGGGTTGGATGGCCACACCTCATTACAGGTGTCAGACATCATAGGCTGGGTAGGCTGGTAAAACTGGACTGGTGGCATACTGTGGCGGAACTATCATCAGACTGTGTACAAGTGTGTCTGAACGCACAGTGCACGTAACACTCCTAATGGTGGGCCTCCGCAGCCTACGACCCAGGCACATTCCCATGTTAACACCACGACATCGGCAACTATGATGGAAATGAGCATGTGACCATCAGCACTGGACATTCGCGCAATGGCAGAGCACTGAGTGGTCTGACGAATACCAATACATCCTTCATCATGCCAATGAGAGGGCACAAATCCATCTTCTTCCAGGGGAACAGCTCCTTGACACCTGCAATGTGGGATGGAGACAAGTTTTTGGCGGCTCCATTATGCTCAGGGGAACATTCATGTGGGTATCGGTGGAGCTCATGCAAGGCATCATGGCTGCCATGGAGTATCACACACTGGTTGCAGACCATGTACACCCCTTCATGACGATCATGCTTCCCAACAGAAGTGGCATTTTTCGAGATAATGCACCATGTCACAAGGCCAGGAGTGTGGTGGAGTGGTTCGAGGAACACAGTGACAAGTTCCAAAAGATATATTGGCTCCCCAACTCACCAGATCTGAACCTCTCGAACACATCTGGGATGTGATTGAACATGGTGTCAGAGCTCATCAGTGGAGTGGAACACAACATACTAGAACTGTTGATACTAAAAGGTTCAATACGAAGGGTAATAAAATGCCGACAGTGGCAGATATTCCCAATATATTGTCATATACTGTTATGATCTACAAAAAATTCACATCAAACATGCTGTCCATCCCAGTCTCTGAAGCATAAACTGCCATAGAATATCAATATGGCTTCTTCACAAACTTTTTGTATACACTCTGGATGGAAATCCATAAAATTGACATTTGACACAGAGTTTGAAGTAATCTATTGGAGACCAAAGTTCATCCCTGAGCAGTAATGGGAGGTGATGAGACACCAGACATGCTATATTTGGTTAAGATAACAGGTATGGCTTCACACAGATGTTCCACCATTTGTCTGTCTTCTTCAAGCCGACTGTAATGTTACAACTCATATTTTCCAACACGACAATTTTCATGTCGATTGTGCTAAAACTGTGATTGCTTGCCATGGTAAAAATTCTGGAGTAACCATTGCTGTCAAATGACCCACAAATGTAGTCAACTTGAATGTGATCAAAAACTCTGGAACCACCTGAATGTGTCAAAAGTTAGGTGCTGTATCTACACAATCTGGCAGGAATGCACATAACCAAGTCTCCAACATCAAGAATTGAGTCACTCATTCACACCAAGTCGAATCACAGCAGTTATCTAGGCTTGCAAAGGATATCTTGCTATTCTGCTATTAGAATGAGAGTGACTTTTGGTACAGAGAGAGAGAGAGAGAGAGAGAGAGAGAGAGAGAGAGAGAGAGAGAGTGTTCAACAAACCTCCAGTGTTTTGTTGGCTGCCTCTGGGGTGTCAAATTCCACGAATGCAAAACCTTTTATTTTGTTACTTGGTTTATACTTCGGTATTGAAACATATACTACTTCACCATAAGATGAAAATACTCTCTTGAGCCACTCATGATCAGCATCAGGTGGGAGCTGCTCCTGAAAGAGACAGACGATGAATTGTTTGCAAAAATTACTGTTCTTTATACAAAGACCTGAATTTCAAGATTTGTTGAACTTAAGCAAGTAACACAGAAGCCTTCACTGCTTACCACATATATGGTACAATCTTCCTCATTTTCCTTGATGTGTATTGGTGTTGTACGGTACACTTTTGTCCCATCCTCGGTGACGGACAGAATCTCAGAGTCTCTTAATGCTTTTGCAATATCTTCTATATTTGAAGTTAATGCTCGTATCTTGTTGAAGCGCAAAAAAATTGCAAGATCGACATCTGTAATCATAGACAAAAAGCAGTTCTGCTTTAAGAGATTCCAAATCATATTTTCACAATAATGCACTTACAAGTCTATCACAGGACAGTGAGTGAAAATAAGGATGGGACGAAGTGGCAACGCAGTGGCAGCCGACAGTGCCGGCTGCCATTGGTTGATTGGTGGCGGGAGCCCTGCAGCCCGTTGCCTTTCAAGTGACAACTACTTTAAATCAGACTATAGTATGCCAGGTCAGCACTGGTACTACTTGCGGCTCGCTACTTCACCTTCAGAGGGCATCAGGTTCGTGTCCGACACCAACAGGGATGCAGCTGTTTGCTGGCAGGAGTCTTGTTGGCACACTTGAGGTGGCGCACAAAGCGTGAAATGAGGTGAAGAGAGTGGTGAGACAGTAAGCCTCGATCTCAGTTACTGTGGTGCCATGGAGGAACTCTGTTCATATTTGACAGCAACTGGGTTGGAACATGCACTGATGATTATGTGCCCAAGCTGTGATTATGTTCAAGGGAATAGGTACTGCCACGAAGGATGCTAAGTGTTTCTGATATCGGAGATTGGCACTGTCATGGTTTCATAGTAAACCACTTATAATGCTCATCATGCTTCCAATGAAGTGGCCCTTTGGATTACTGTAGAATTGACTACCTTTTTACATTGACCATGCAAGTTATTAATTCAAGTTTGTTACAGGTGGCATTTTATTGCACTATGTTGTTCCACAAGCATTAAAGTAGATGTGTATGAGTGTTGTGGAAGATGCAAGAACCAAGAAAAAAGATTGACATTGTACAGAAGGATTTGATTCCACAGCAACACACTGATAGACAGGAAGGCACATTGCTTAATTTCATAAATCGTTGTAGAATACTGTCTTTTTTATATATATGCCCACTTGCAAGATTTCTTTTGTTGAATGCTAATGGCACTGTTTCTCTTGAAGAACTTATTTTAATGCACCATAATTACAAGCTATTCTTGTCTTTCATGTAGTGCTGTTAATGGTGCCACTGAACGGACATACAGTGGGTGACTCTAGCATAAGAAGCTGTTCCTCTGTCACGCTTTGTACTGTTATTACGTTTGATTATACAGAAGTCGCCAAATCATTTCAGGGAGGACTTTGCATAAATTTTCTTATTGCCAGTTGACGATCTTTCATGAAATACCAGTTTACACTTAATAGTTGGGATATTTTCTTATTTAACATTTGTGTATGTTGTGGAGCCTAAGGGCTGCAAGTCTATTGTTTAACAGAGATGTGTTTACTGTTGTGTTTTTCAACAATTATGGATAACTTTTGTTAATGAATGATTTCAGACACTACTGCGTGTTGAATTTTATAAATTTCTGGAGTGACTTTGTTTTGGTTTTTTAAATAAATGTCATGAAAAGTATAGAGCCCATAATGCTCAACCAATCATTCCGCCCCCTGACTTCCAGCTTGCTGTTACTTTTTGGTATCAGAGCATGGTTTGTTGACTGAGTGGGGGAGGGTGATTTCTAATGTTAAGAAGTGGATGCCTATTATTTTGTATTTTCCAAAATGCCTGGTGTTGTTGAGGATTCAGTTTGTCAGAGTCAAGGTGAGCTTGTATATGAACTGAGGTGACGTAGTATAGAACCAAGGGGTACTGTACAGGAGTTGACTGAATAAATACGCCAGCACAGTCATCTGCTGGTGTACATAAAGTAACCACACCCAATGACGTACGCTTGGCCGCTGCTGCTCTTTGTGATGCATTGGTAGAAATCACAGAAATTATTCAGGATATTAGTAGTTGTTTCATTAGTCACATGTGTTGGGTACAGGGCCGCTTCAATCATTACACTGATAGACTGAATTACTTGTTTGGTGTTGATGTGCAAAGGGCGAGGGAAATACAGGATTACAGTGCGACAATTAAAGAATGGTTTAAGAAAAATGATAACATCACAGGTGTGAATTCGGACAGTAAAGCAGTAGTTCATGATGGGGGCAAGGAGCAAACAATTAGGGACACTATGTTTACCAGGCTGCAAAATCCATTGGAAGCTGTCGTGAATCAGTATGCTTGCAGTTTGCTAGCGTCAGTCAATTCAATTGTAGAATTTTTTTATTTTTTGTTAGAATTTGGCAGAAAGCCTTGGCGATGGAAATAAGTGATATGGAGGAATTTAGATTACCAGCTATTATGGTAAAACACTGGATGTGCAAGGAAAATTTGAAAGCTGTTCAACATAAGGAATCCTGGCAGGAATGCAGGCTCCAAATAATCAAGGTCATTCCACCTCGAGCATTGATGGAAGTAATGTATAACCACTATGAAATGGAGCAAGCTTTCAACGAATCCTTAATTGATTTGTGTTCATCATACTAAAAGGAGTGTATGTGCATGGGTTCATAATAACATGGAGGAACAGGTTGTAAGACATCTGTTAGAAAGATTGAATCTTGAAAACAGGCAGAGGGCATTATTTTGTCAGATACCTGGCACGTTTTTGGAACTGGATGAACTTGTAAGGTAGATTCAAGCTAGGCAGTATGTTGATCAAGAAACATGCAGAGAAAAATTTGCTAACTAAGAATGCTTGCACTTCCAAAAAACCCAAGCAGGCAGGGGTACGATCAGCTAGTACAGAGGAGACTAGCTCATCAAAAGACCATAACTCAGCATTGAAGTGATGTAATTGTAATAAGCAGGTCATATGAAAAGTGACTGTATGGGGAAGACCTTGCAACCTGAGTTATGACAATTACTGTACCAAAGACAGGACAAGCTCATATGTGCCGTTTGGCTGTATTGCCTTGAATAATGAACCGGTTCGTGCATTATTGGATTTAGGCAGTACTACGTCAGCAATTGATTACGACTGTTTCACCAAAATGGGAAAGACTGTCAGTGGACAGGGGGCTGTTTATCACAGCAGGTAAATCTACTCCAACAGTCAAAGGAAGTTAGCTAGTGAAAGTGGTTTTGGGGGATTTTACATAAAAAATTGATACGAAAATTGCGAGAAATCTGGCGATCGCTGATATTTTAAAGAAAGTGGGTTTGATCCCAGATTGGGCAGGAGAGAGATTTCATTTTAAATTTAAACCACAGATGCTCTTCAGGTTCTGTCAGCATGGTGAAGGTGTTACCATGGCTGTGGGTAAAGAGGAACCACATTGAAGTGGGACTCCGTGACGAACTGTTAGATCACTTTAATATCTTTGTCATGAAAAAGATTGAGCTCTCTAATCCAAATTTCCTGCTGTGTTAACAACAGAACTGTGGGTCACACGGATGCTGGAATATGGCACTGAGTTGGTGGATGACATGCCGGTTAAGGCTATGCCATACAGGACTGCCCCCCTTGAGGCGTAGCGCCGTATAACGATCCTGCCTTGGAGGCAGTTAAGTGGGAGATGTGCCTCAGAGCTGGATAGTGACAGATGGTGACGTGAGACTGGACGCGCTTGTAGTTTATGTATCAGCCGATAGAGGACAATATTGGACTGTGATTTTAGTTTCGATTGTGCCCACTAGAGTGCACTAAAGTAATAGAATGTTTTTCATAAACTGTTCTAGTATTTTCATAAAGTGTTATTATGTCTTTTTTGTGTAGATAAAATGTTATAAATGTATTTTAGCAGTATGAATGATGCGTGAGTGTGGTTTAAGATTAATATGAAGATAATTGTTTAATGAATTATGTAGTAGGATTTAGTGTGGGAACATTTCGAAGAAGTATGTATGTGGACAAAGGGGATTTTTGTAGAATATGTGGACAAAGGGGATTTTTGTAGAATATATTTGTAAAGTAAGTTTATGGTAAAGGGAAAGTTAATTCAGGTATAAATAACAATAGTAAATAACTTTATACACAAGCAAAACTTCAGCATATTAGATAATTACGTCGGTAATAGTGCAGTCGTTAGGTTTACTATTTTGCGATTGGTTATTGATGAAAAGTGCAGATTGAGTGTTGTTTTGCTATTGGCTGTTGAGTAAACTGACCAATGGTAAAGCAATATTCTTCGCGCGCCTTTCTCTGCTGGTAGAGAAGACAGAGAGTGTTCTAGAGAAGAGTGGGAGCCTAGCCGTGAAACAGATCGGACGTGTGTAGTAGTAGTTCTGACGGAAACGATAAGTTGCCGGATCTAGCAGTGTTTCATACATCAAAAGTGTTGGAAAGTGACGGCATAATTATTCCGACGTGTGTGTGTAGAAATTTCGGAATTTTTAAGTGAATTGTGTGACGAGAAAAGACATATATTCCGTGTGGTGTATTGAGCAGGTCGGTGGCTAAAAATTGTGACTGCATTTGGTACCGACAGACTTAATATTTGGAGAGCATTATCAATCAAAAACAATCAGTATTTTTGTAGCTATTATGTTTTCGGGAAATGCAACACCATAAACTTGCTAACGTGAGTGAAAGGGATTATGAGTGACTGTGTTAAGACTAGCACGGGCTTGGCAGTGATACTTGTTCACCTAAGTTTCAGAATATATTAGTTGAGGACAAAATTTCCAAACTTTCATTTGTGTGAAAAAGTTCTCCTGAAACATAGATTAGTGACTTAAATTGCAGCCTGGTTCACGCCGAAGTACAGTAGGTTTCACTCGGCTTTCCTACTGATGATCTGCTGAGACAATGTTCACAGGTAGGTGCAGGTTCGTCGTAAATGGACGGAAAGAACCGCACCGCCGCACCCTCCATGATGAAGATATTAAGGGAAAACATAAGAAAAATGTTGCAATAGGGAGTCACTTAACCTTCTAAACCACCCTATGCTGCACTTGTATTTCTAGTACCAAAAGCTGATGGAGAATATCATCCAGTAGTGGGCTATAGGGAGTTAAATAAAAAAAGGTCTTTACCCTTACTGGACTTGCACACATACTCTGGGTGGTTTGAAGGAGCTTGGATGCTTACCACATTGGATACCAACTAAGCTTACACTCAGAAAACATTGAATGAAAGATCCAAACCAATCACTGCATTTGTCATTAATTTGAATTTATTCAAATTCAATAGAACTCTGTTTGATTTAGTGGCAAGGACTGCTTCCTATTGCAATTAATGGATTGCATATTTTCTGATGTTAAGTTCAAGTTTGTGTACCACTAATTAGATGACTTAGTTGTATATCATAAAACAATTCAAGAACATGTGGTACACTCGCAAGAGGTCCATGGACAATTAAGAAAGGCAGGTCTAAGAGTAAACCCCGAGAATGTGGTTTTTGCTTTTCCATCGATGAAGTTTGTGGGGCATATTGTGTCTGGGGAACATGTCTGTTTTGATCCTGATAGGGTAGAAATTATCAATCAAATGTCTCAGCCACGAAATGTCAAGTAGGTCGAACAGTTCATAGGAATGGCTAATTTCTTCTGAAAATTCATTAATGAGGTTACTGACAAAGTGGCTCCTCTCAATGAATTGTGTCAGAAGGGAGCCAAATTTATTTGGGGTAATTCTCAGGAGGCTGCATTTTTAGCTCTTAAACAAGCATTGCAATTAGCACAAGTGTCAGTTCTATCTGATTTTAATGAGGAGCCCACTTTGCAGATTGATGCATCCGGACACGGAATTGGCAGAGTCCTCCTATACGAAAGAGGTGGGGATCAGAGGTTTATTGCCTATGCCTCTAGGGGTTTGAATGAATTGGAGAAGAAGAACTCCACATACAAAGTAGAAACTCAGTTTTGTTGGGGATGGAGATGTATAGGTATTATCCAGAACATGGGAAATTCATTTGGAAACTGATAATCAGGCACTGACCTGGATCTTGGCTAGGCGCAAAAAATGGGTGAATCACGAGATAGGCGACTAGGATTCTTACATTCTGGTTTGATGTTCGCAACATTAAGGGGACAGAGAACGTGTTGGCAGATGGATTGAGCTGCATATTTGACCAGGGAGAGGATAGTTGCACCGATCATTCCCCACAGGGCGAATGGGAGCAGGCTGGGCAGGTTACTTCCATCCTTACCCAGATCCCCAGTCTGTTTAAGGATATGAGAAATTTCCACGACCAGGAGCCACATTTGAGGAGTATAAAGCAAAGGATTAAAAATGGCGAGGAGGTTAACCCGAATATACTCAAGGGGAAAGTCCTCTGTTGTAAGGTACAGGGACAGAGGCAACCAAAGACTGTGGCACCTAAGGAACTGGTGACTTTGTTGTTCAAATATCTTCACAAATCCCCAGTGGGGAGGGAGGTGGCACATTTAGAGAATTTGTAAGAGGGTAGCCTGATGTCAGGTATGTGCAATGAACAAGCCAGGTCAGGATACCAGGGTTGGTTACTCGGTGTAAAAACCCATAGAGAAAGCTTTTCAATGAACGTGTATCGATTTCGTTCGCCTGTTACGAAGTTCTAAGGAGGAGAATAGATATTTTTTGGTGTGTATTGATGCGTGTACTAGATTTACATGGTTGCGACCAACCAGAGGTGTGACGACCCGAGCAGTCACCCAGAATTTAACCAGCATTTTTGGGATCTTTGGGCTGCCACAATCCATAGTCCCAAATAATGTGAGCTCCTTTACTGCTGAGGTGTTTAGGCAATTCTATTAAGGGATGGGGATAGAATATACTACCAAAACCCCACATTACCCAGCCCTTCTTATGCTGATCGCCCGAACTGCAATCTTAGATCTGCACCGATTGCTTATCATCATGAGAACAAGAGTAACTGGGATCATTCTCCAGCATTGTTGGCTACGGCATTCAATATGGAATCCCACGAAATGGATAAGTCAACACCTATGCAGCACTCGGATGTACGTGACTCTGGCTTCTCGCACTGGACACCACCTTCGACTGCCACGCCAGCACGAAGATTTTGTGTTCAAGTGTTCACTCCGCCATGCTCTGCAGTGTCAAGGGGGGTGGGGGTGGGGTGGAGGGGCAGTGTACTCAATCATCTTTGATTTATCTTTGTCTATGTTCTCTTGGCATGCTACATTTGTACTGCCATGTTGTATTCACTTACTTCTGTGCCTCATAAATGTATATTCAATGTCTAAAGTATGTTATTACTACCCTACGACACATAATGTCCACAAGCTAATACTAAATTCCTCTTTACCTGCAAAAATCATGAAGAGAGACATTTAGATCAATTTACTTCATGCTTCATGTGAATAACAATGATAATTACGTATGAAGAGGTCAACAACCAAACCATGATCCACACACAAAATCCGACCTATTTTTGATAACTTTGTACTTAAAAGCAAGAACAGTTCTTACCCTGGTGAGAATCTCATAGCTGATGAAGGTTTATGTCCATTCAGAGGGAGAATTCGATTTCAAGTATATATCAAGAACAAACCGAGCAGGTGTGGTATCAAATTTTTCCATTCTAAGTGATTCAGCAACAGGATATGTTTTGAACTGTGAAGTGTACACTGGTTAAGGTGAAAAAGACAACAGTGCAGATTCAGGGTCATACACTGTACATAGACCCGTTGTATACTTCTGTAAAATTATTTGAAAGATTGTTTGATGAGGGCACATCTGCTGTTGCCACAATAATGAGAAACAGAAAAGGCCTACTACAGGAATTCAAACAGAATAAGCTAAAGAGGTGAAATAGTATTCCAGAGAAAAAATTCCGTGCTAGCACTTCACTGGAAAGATACTAGGGATGTGTTTGCCCTTTCTACTAAACAATGGCAAGTAGTGTTACAAAGACAAAATCCAAGACTGGAATGGTAAAAAAACTGAAGCCTGATCTCATACCTGATTATAATAAAAATAAAACTGGTGTTGATCATGGAGATCAGCTAGTGACCTACTATTATTTTCAACAGTGAACAATGAAATGGTGGAAAAAGGTATTTTTTCATGTGTTTATGATGTGCGTGGTCAATTCTTACATTCTGTACAAGAAACTTCAGCTTGTCTTTCACAAACAAACCAGCTTGTTTATTTTTTGGTGAACCTGGGAAAACAAATAATCGAGAAATCAGGTGAAGCTTTCAATGAAGATGAAAAGCAGGGTTCAGTAGCAAACCGGCTAACAGCAAGGCATTTCCCCACTCGAGTCCCATCAAGAACAAGCAAGAAGTATGCATAAAGATATTGTATTGCTTGCTCTGAGAAGGGCGCACGCTGCACTGGCAAATGAGTGAGAAAGGAAACCAGGTGGTGGTGTTCAAAATGGTTCAAATGGCTCTGAGCACTATGGGACTCAACTTCTGAGGTCATTAGTCCCCTAGAACTTAGAACTAGTTAAACCTAACTAACCTAAGGACATCACACACATACATCCCGAGACAGGATTCAAACCTGCGACCGTAGCGGTCTTCCGGGTCCAGACTGCAGCGCCTAGAACCACACGCCAGATGGTGGTGTGAAGAATGTAATGTAAGATTGTGTCTATCTGACTGTTTCAAGCAATATCACACAAAGACAAATTCTGCTCAATGAAAATAGTTGTATAAATTCAATTAAATAGTTTAGTACATTTATTTTATAATAAATTCTGATTTATCGCAATTACAAACTTTTCTTCTACCTCTGAATCTTCTAATTTTCAAAATATAATGATTCTGTAAATATGGGATATCTTTCAAAAAACTTAAAACTAATGTTGAGATATAGGATGATAATACAAACATCAGTTGAAAGGTTTTGCTTTTCTTCACATGTTTTGGTCAGGAGCCAAGCAAAAAAGGTGCAAAATGTACGACTTCCAAGGGATTGCAGCAGTTCCTGTGGCCCAGCTGCAATGTGTTAATATACAACATGAGCAGCAAGGGCCCCAACTAAGTTTCCTGGGGCACTCTCAAAGTTACTTCTACATCTGACGATGACTCCCCATCCCAGATAACGTGCTGTGCCCTTCCTACCAAAAAGTCCTCAATCCAGTCACAAATTTCAGTTGACACCCCTTATGATCCTACTTTTGACAATATGCATAGAGGTGGTACTGAGTCAAATGCTTTTCAGAAATCAAGAAATACCGCATCTGCCCGGCTGCCTTGATAAAAACCTTTCAGCAGGTCATGTGAAAAAATTGAGAGTTGGGTTTTACATGATCGATGTTTTCGGAATCCTTGCTGACTGGCACTGAGGAGGTGATTCTGTTCTAGATATCTCGTTATATTTGAGCTCAGAATATGTTTTAAGATTCTACAACAAACCAATGTCAAGGATATTGGACGGTAGTTTTGTGGATCACTTCAACAACCCTTCTTGTAGACAGATGTGACCTGTGCCTTTTTCTAAGAACTGGGGATGATTTTTTGTTCACGGGATCTATTATAGATCGTAGTTAGAGGAGGAGCTAACTTAGCCACAAATTCCGTATAGAATCTGACAGGGATTCCATTGGGGCCTGGAACTCTGTTCAATTTTAACGATTTCAGCTGTTTCTCAACAAGACTGACACTATTATTTATTTCATTCATCTTTTCAGTGGTCTGAGGATTAAATTGGGGCAATTCTCTTGGGTTTTCTTTTGTAAAGGAACATTTGAAAACAGAGGTAAGCTTTTCCTTTGCTATCCTCAATTTCAGTTTCTGTCTCACTCGCTAGGGACTGGAAATTAACTTTGGTGGCACTGACAGCCTTTACATACTACCAGAATTTCATCTCCATGTGCTTGGATAGGTGCTGAAAGAGAGCATTACTTGTCCTCCAAGCTACTTCAATGATATAAAAAACTGAACTTTAAACTTTCTGTATTCAAATTGTCTTTTAAAATAACACAATATCATATACTTGGTGGACTGACAAGTCATCCCATACATGTTGTACAAATGCAAGACAAGAAGTAAGTTTTTCACTTGTTGCAGCATCTATTGTAGCCATGTGCTTTTCTCCTTGTCATCTAAACAGCTCCAAAGCCTCCCACCAAGAAACAAGCAAACCCACAGAACAGGTGGAGAAAAACATTCGCTGTCTCACATTGCAGCAGTGATGGCGTCAATCCATTCTTCCGTCTCTACATATCGTAATAATATCTCCCACAGCGAGATATCCTGACACTTAACTACCACTAAATGTCGTTAACATCTTTTGCGCCACGGAAGCTTCAAACTGGGACATGCCACTCTAAGAATGTCATGTCGCACTTCATGCTGCACCCGATATAAGCAGCTGTTCCAACTCTTAAATTAACTCTCCTCACAGAAGTGTTGAAATGAGGTAGGTTATGGCATCTAAGAGCAAATATAAACTCAACACTGACATGTCTTGACGGTGATGCAATCTCTACAAGGTCAGATTCTATACTGTACCCAGGATCTTTGTCAATACTATCTCGCAAGAGAACTACCAAACAACATAAATTTCTTTTTTTTTTATTGGCTCCCCTACATTCTTACTTTTCTTAATATTGTTGCAAGTTCTTTGTGCCTTGCCTACATGTATACCTGCCTGCAGCTCACCAACTGGTCAAACTTATTTTCTAATTCCTCATGTTACCTGTTGCCACTTCCCACCCCTCTCTACCATTCTCCCTCCACAATCCATCCAGGTCTTTCCCTGCCTTGTCTAATTCAGCCTGAAAGGCAACAATTTTCCCTCCTGTTCCACTATCTGCCTATCTCTACTCAGTAACCTACAAAACCACTTAAGAGGCTCATTTACTTCCCAATCCCCATGTCACTACAGTCACCTCAATGGAAAAAAGTAATGCATCAATCACAACATACGCTGGTACTAATTGTTTTACAGCACATCGGCACTTTTCATTCATTGTAAAATAATACTTTAGTACGAATAAGTCAATTAAATTACTGAAATACATGAAAACATGTTGTCAAAAATTTGGCTTATATGCAACTACTTGTCCAACATTTCTGACTCAAGAAAACTTAAGGTCTACCTAAGTTTACAGCATCAGAAGATAAACAAAAAAATGACTAAAACCTGACTTTGTTTACAAGATCACAAAACTCTCACATCTTGCCTGGTGCAGGGCTTTCAGCCACAGTGTAATCGAACAATAGGATCTCTCTTCCTATTTATGCACAATACATTATATTTATTTACGTTCTAGGACAACTGCCAGTTCTGGGTAAAGTCTAGAACAGGGCCAGCTGCAGTCCAGCTGGCAACACATCAGTTTCATGAAGCCAATGGGATGATACTTTCACATAAATGAGAGGTGAGAAAATGAATGTCTAGCGCCAAGTACATCAGGAATTACGAGGTTGTGGTTAGGCTGGGGCCTAGTAACACAGCTTAAATTGCTGCGAGTAAAACAAGCAGCAGTTAAATTTATAATCTTTGTTGTCATAAATATTTGACTGTTTTTTCCACTTACATGATTACAAGGTTGTGGCTAGGTTAGAAGGTGAAAGTTTAGTTGTGAGTTGGCGAAGCCAACAATTGTGAAAGCCAAATTACCTGGTTGTAGTAACAGATTGATCTGTAGGTGAATCCAAGGCTTAGGTCAGGTTGGGGTACAACAGTTTCACTCACAAAAATTAAATTAATAATCTTTGTTACAATATATATTTGTTTCTTTTGAATATTTTACAAATAACATGGCTGTAATTAGGCTGTGATCTAATACTACAGCTTAAATTAATAATCTTGGTCGTCAAAATATTCTCCCATTTCTTCTGAATGTGTTATGATTTTAGAGATAGTATTATACTGACATGAGAATGTAACAGTACTGCTTTGAAACATGTCATCTGTCTGCTGCTCTCTCACTGGCTGGATACACCCAGCATCTGACACGTCCTCTTTCCTTCCCATCACATTTTGTGGTGAGTGCTGGTAACATTACTGCACAAAAAACCTTTAAGTACAACACTGGGGCTGAACTAAACTTTTGCCACCCGTCCCTGTTGACACAAAATAAATGACGTTGATACTGCAAGTTTTTGTATCCATCAAACATGTTCAATTAATGGCAGTCACCATCAGTGTAGAGCCTGTGAAATTGACAGGAGCTGTGCTACTTCACCTTCTGCCAGAAGATTTGTAGTAACAGCACTTTCACTGTCATCAAGCCAGTCAACTTCAATTAAGCATATCATGTGTGTGGACACAGTTTAAAAAAAAGATCAACAAAAAGTCATGTACAACTGTGCAACAATAATAGTGCCTCAGTGAAGCAAACAGTATTGCTTCCTTTCTACAAGACCTCAAGCATATTTTGTCAATAAATTATTCCCTTACTTGATGTCAGTAATTCCAACACAGGTTAAAAACAGTTCTGCCAGCGCACAAAAAACGAAACAAATAGCTCAAAAAATTTGGCTAAACTATGAAATCAGGTCTCTTTATGCCAAAAATCAAACCCTAAATTGGGAACTATATAAAGCACACCTTAATCTTATGAGTGTTCTGAACAATACTGCTGTTTTTGCCCATCTTGTTAGCAGTGTTGAAAATCGTACATATGCAGTGATAGAAGAAATGAAAAACCCACAAACAAAAGATTGCAAATTTAAAAGCTAAACAAACACCCAACACAGCCATAAACTACACCCAGTCTAATGAAAAATACCATTTCTAGCCAAGACTAGTCAACCTCACGGACACTATTTTGCGTACAGAAGAAACAGAACTACTCAAAATAGGTCTGAAACATAATGTCAGCACACAGATAGATGAAAAACACATAGAAAATGTCATAGTTTAATCAGAAAGCATTCTCACACAGGAAAACAGAAATGAAACAAGTGAAGTAAACATTGGTCTGACGAGAGAGCTAGTCAATAACGAAATCAAAAACATAACAACACAGATGAAAGAAAACAGAAGAAACCAAAACAATAAAGATTCTATAACACAGACAAAACTTTGAAAGAAACTACATGAATGCAACACCAGCATCACAAAGGCAGATAAAGGAAGCATAGTGGTTGTCATGGATAAAGAGCAATACATCGGTAAGATACAAGAGTTCATCACAAAAAATAAAATTATAAAATTAAAATCAGATCCAACAAACAGATTGCAAACGAAGCTGAGAAACACAATGAGCATACAATAGAAAATAATGAAAAAAGAAAACTGATACAAACAAATCCCAGTGCACCTTCACTCCGATGCCAACCAAAGCTACATAAGAAAGATCTCCTCGTCAGAGCTACTGTGAATTATAGAAATGCTCCCACTTACCCAACTGCAAGAGACATGTTGAAAATCTTATCAGAAAACTACAAATTACAAGAAGACAGGACTATAAGAAACACCACACAATTGATTCAGTACATAAAAGACATCCAAGTTCCAGACACAGCCACCCTCCTGTCATTTGATGTAGAGAATATGTATTCCAATATACCAATAAGTGAAACAATAAACATTACAGAACAAAATTTTAAGACACACAACACACTTCCACAAGTATACATCAAAGAAACAGTCAGGCTTCTAGAGCTAATAACAGAAAAGAATTATTTTCAGTTCAATAATGAATTCTATTTACAAAGTTCCAGTGTCTAGAACCATAGCAAACATATTTACAAACCATGTAGAACAGATTATATTAACAAAATAGTGCCAAATAGGTGCAACAACCTATACTGGATTAGACATATGGATATCTTGTGCCTGATAGATGAACCAAAAAATAAAACTGAACAGTTACACACAGACATACATTCTGTTCATGATAAGATACATTTTACAATAGAGAAAGAGCAAAATAGACAGTTAAATTTCTTGGACATGACCATGAAGATTCAAAACAACCAACACACATTTGCCATATACCGAAAACTGACAACAACAAACACAAGTATACATAAGACATCACAGCACCCCACTTCTCAAAAGCACGCAGCACTTAGATACATGCTCCACAGACTAAACACAGTACCATTAGATTTAAAAAAAAAAAAAAAATAATGAATAATATAATACAAATAGCCACAAACAATGGATACAAAGAAAACAGTAACAAAACTGATCAAGAAACAGAAAAGAACAAACATCCAACTGTCACCAACACAAGGACAAAATCACACATAACAAATACACAAAATACAAGGATAGAAACAACACAAAGTGTGAAAGAAAGAAAAAGAAAGTAAACAATGGTACACAGTGAAATATAACCAAAAATACACGCACAGAACATCCAATATTTTCAAAAAACAAGGCATAAAAATAGCGCACCAAACCAACAACTCAATTCAGAAATACTTCCCAAAAACAATAGGAAAAACCGATCTGTATCAGAAATCAGGAATATACCAACTGAAATGCAATACATGTGATGGAAGATATATAGGTCAAACCAGGAAGACAGTTGATACCAGATACAAAGAACATGTGCATGGAAGTATAGGACAAATCATTCGACTTTTGCAGAACACTCTCACCAACACCAATATAAAATTACAACCAGAGACACAGACATGGAAATCATAATGATAAACAACAAAACATACCTACTCACCTTACAAGAAAATTACCACATCCAAAAACCCATAACAGAAAAGAAACAACTCATAAATGATCAGATCAACTTGGCAAACCACACACTCATTAAACTGATTAACCCCTTAATATAACATTAAAAGTACACATATAACCACAGGCTCCATTTACCACTACCATTTCCTCCCGGATCTGTCCCACAATCACTATCCAGGCCATCCCTGCCATTCCTCCCCCTCCTCCCCCCCTGGAAAAAAGAAAAATAGCCAATCCTCTAACATCTCTATCTACATACAAGACAATTTCACTAACACTTACGCTCTCTCTCTCTCTCCCCCGCCCCTCACACACACACACACACACACACACACACACACACACACACACACACACAAAAAATCGTTTCATAGGTTGGCAACACTCACAATGTGAATGAAAACAAATGAATAGGCATAAGTACTGTGGCAGTGATGAATGAAAACAGTTAAGAAAGTCAATTATAAGTAATGCAGCACAGGAAATAATGCAAAATGCCAAAAACTGCAGATGTGAAATGAAGCCTGTCGACACCAACCACTGCTAGCAAGAGGGGAAGGAGCAGATTATGTAAAGAAAACTGTAAGTAGCTTGCAAACTAACTTAATAACGAAAACACTGTTTTTAACCTAAAAGAATCAAGAAATAAATGTACAAACATGTGTACCCAATTTACAGAATACCACAGGAGATGCTTTGTAAATAAAAATGAAACACGTCTGGTGTAATTCTTTTTAGTTACATTGTAGTCAGCTCAAGGCAGATAACCTATAATAACAGATGTTAACAGCTGCTGCAGAAGATGGCCACGCAAACAAACGTAACAACAAGATTTCTTTTCAGATGGATGGAGAGCCAACAGGTAAGCAGAAGACACTGCTCCTGTAGCCTGTAGCCACGAAAAAAACCGCCACTAACTCCACCAGTGCGCACTTTTGAGCACAGACAACATAAGGCAGAACAGTCCATAGACGCATGGATGTAAGCACCTGCACACCACCAAGAGATCACTTTGTTAGTGAACCCGATGATGTCAACAGAGTTCTTCACCCACACATCGTGCCTGTCAGACACCAAGAACAAGAAGACCAGTGTACATAAAATAACTTGGCCTACAGTTACACAGATGCTGCAGTAGGGGCGCCAACAATGGTAGTGCTGTGAGCACCGCTGTGAACAGCCATCGCATTGTGGGGGAAGTGCAGGTCAACAACTGAAGCCTACACGTAAGCGTAGCATACAATATCATTTACTATGATACTGTCAGTATGAAATACAGAACATATTCCAAATGGAGAATGTGTGTCTGTTTACTAATTATTTATTTATTTAGCTATCAGGTTCCATGGGACAGCAAGTTGGTTATGGAATAATCCAGTACATAGTTACGGAATGCTGATTAGAACAGAATAAAGGAATCAATAAAACATGGAAAAGATTGAGAGAGAATACAAATAAACAACAACACAAAGCAAAGTTCTTAACTTCAGCAAGGAAATCCTGTAGAGAACAGAAGATGTGTAACACATGGAAACTTTTCAACTTGGATTTGATACGTGGAGTATATCACTCAAATTTTTCTCAGCTCTGCTGGAAGCCTACTGAAAATTAGGCCTGCTGAAAACTGCAAACTTTTTTATACAACTACTGGCACATTCCTGTAGGGCCATGATATGACTGCTGCAGTCCACAGAAGTAAAAATATTTTTACCTCTGTGGCTCTTGGTTATAATATCACGGAAAAAAGAAAATCACTGGCTATTTCTAAAATACTGTCATCAACTTCAAAACCACATTTTCTAGCAGCTCCAGAATTTCTTCATCAGTTGACCTGTCCCGCATTTTACAACACAGCAAAAACAAATGTGTGGGAACAGATCATACCAGTAATATGTTTCTCAAGCTACGTAGTACTTAATGGAAGAGGGAACATCCACCTTGGGGATCTCTGAAGTACTAGAAGGGTCAACAACTGACTTCAAGCTGTCACTGCTCAGTAATACTGCATCACGAAGTAACAACCAGGTAATCCACGCTCAAGAGATTCTTCAAGAGCTGACTGATACAGAAATCACAATGCAACCACAATTTGTATGGACAGTGATAAGGGTTTGTTAAGAAAGTGGTATCCAAGTGCATATTGTTTTGTGCATAGTGTTATGGGCCCTTTACTGTTCTTTAACTACATAAACAATTTGGGAGACAATCTGAGCAGCCGTCTTCGGTTGTTTGCAGATGATGCTGTTGTTTATCGACTAATAAAGTCATCAGAAGATCAAAACAAACTGCAAAACGATTTACAAAAAATATCTGAAGGGTGCGAAAAGTGGCTGTTGACCCTAAATAAAAAAAAGTGTGAGGTCATCCACATGAGTGCTAAAAGGAACTTGTTAAACCTCAGTTACACGATAAATCAGTCTAATCTAAAAGCTGTAAATTCAACTAAATACCTAGATATTACAATTACGAACAACTTAAATTGGAAGGAACACATAGAAAATGTTGTGTGGAAGGCTAACCAAAGACAGCGTTTTACTGGCACAAAACTTAGAAAATGTAACAGACTTACTAAGGAAACTGCCTACACTAGGCTTGTCCGTCCTCTTTTTAGAATACTGCTGTGCGATTTGGGATCCTTACCAGATAGGACTGACGGAGTACATCGAAAAAGTTCAAAGAAATGCAGCATGTTTTGTATTATCGTGAATTATGGAAGAGAGTGTCACAGAAATGATACAGGATTTGGGCTAGAAATCATTAAAAGAGAGGTGTTTCGCATTGCGATAGAATCTTCTCACAAAATTCCAATCACCAACTTTCTCCTCCGAATGCAAAAATATTCTGTTGACACCGATCTACATAGGGAGGAACGATCACCGCGATAAAATAAGGGAAATCAGAGCTCGTACAGAAAGATATAGGTACTCATTCTTTCCGCGCGCTATACGAGATTGGAATAATAGAGAATTGTGAAGGTGGTTCGACTAACCCTCTGCCAGGCACTTAAATGTGATTTGCAGAGTATCCGTGTGAATGTAGATGTAAGCTGGTGTCACACAGCACTCACAATGAAAATGCGTTCCTGCGCCGGTGCCACATTTTGTTGAGTGAGCTCTAAAACTTAGGCTGTTTTTTCAATATTTTCCTCTATTAAGGCATTAATACAAACAAGCTTACAGTTATCTACCACTTTATTCTTTGTCTAAACAGAAATAAAATGTTATGAAGAAATTAGGAATGGACGCATGAAATGTGTTTAAACTGATTTGTTTTCTTCCTTGATCATCAACATGAACATCAATTTGGATAGGGATTACTGGAGACTGGGATATCACCTTTCTGCTTTGACCAATGTCAGCACCAAGCTGAAAACCAGTTTTCAGCATACCCGACACGGCGACCAAAACATTGACCATAACAGCCACAAAAATACAAATACCGTGCCAACCAATACAATGATTAAACTGAATGAAATTACTGGGACAACTGTGGGAAAAAGGGCGGTTTTGGGCTGGTAAAAACTAAAAATTCAATAATAAAAGCAATAACACTGTTCAAGACACAACACCCAAAACTGCCAAAAAGTAACAGTAAAACCATACAAAACACATCATAAGATCATGGTCAGCCAATCCCCAGTTAACCTATATAGCTCAACCCTAGACCAGGAGACCAATAAACCTTAACCTCCCCCCCCCCCCCCCCCACAACTAAAAAAACAGGTACCCCAATCTGCAGCTCAACAATGTAGCTCATCCCTAGACCAGGATACCAACAACACCCTCCCCCAACAACAGAAGCTGGTATGTTAATCTCCAGTACTCCTAAACACTTCAACCCTATAGTAAAAGTGCACTTACGGTACTGACACTTTTCTGGGGTCGACCGAAGCGTTCGATCCCACCCGTCGGCTTTGACCCGTGATGTAAGGCTGTTGTGGTGTGTGATGTCATGACGGCGCGGAGTTTGGTTTGTGAGTGTGGCGTGTTTGCAGGTGTCATCGTGTTATGGTTCATGGTGCCCTCTGGTGGTGCATTTAGGGGTTTCGTGTTGTGCGGTGTAATGGGTTCAGTTTGGTCTTACTCATTCTAGTGGCTTGTTAGCATTTTGGCTGTGTTTTGAGCAGAATTGGTTTCAGTGAGTTAACGATTAAGTGGTTTTGTGTGAAAGTTATTGTAGTGCCGTTTGCTGTAGGTTGTGTGTTAATTTGAGTAAATTAATTTGTTGCTGTTTTTGTTAGGTATGGATATGAAGGATAAAATCAATAGTATTCACTTGAATATAATGATGGGCAAGATTCCATTGGAGCTCATTAAATTTTTGCAGCTCTTTGCTTTGACAGCGCTGGTCGTCAAGTGCTCTATTTGTGGCATGAAATGAGACGGGCCAAAGTTCCAGCGTCTCGGATCAGGGACGGTCATATGTGGCATTGCCGTAAGGATGGCCTGTGGTGCTCGATACGTCGCGGTTCCTGGTTTGAGAAGTCTAGGTTGGGTATGCACGAGATTGTATTGATGACTTATTACTTTTGTTATAGATCCTCACATAGTTTTTGCACGCATGAGACTGGCGTTGAGTGAGAGGAGTGTGCTTGACTGGTCTTCGTTTTGTCGTGAAGTATGTTCTGAGTTTATTAAGTACAGGGGTAAGTTGGGTGGGCCTGGGGTTGTGGTGGACGAGTCACAGTTTGGGAAAAGGAAGTATGGGAGGGGTAAGTCTGTGGTTGGTCTCTAGGTGTGGGGGCTGCTGTAAGAGGGGTGGGTGTTCCGAATGTGTTTTCAGGGTTGTGGAGAGGCGGTCCAAGGTGGAATTAGTGGGATTAATTGAGGAGTTTATAGAACCGGGTTCCACTATAGTTTCAGATGCCTTTTCTTCTTATAGGGGGTTGGGTGAGAGGGGGTACTATCATTTAGTTGTTAACCATAGTTTAGAGTTTAAAAATTATGAGATGGGGGCTTGTACAAATACTGTAGAGGGGATGTGGGGGGCTGTTAAGTCAATTCTTGGGAGGGGGAAGAGGCGCACTTCCAACCTTCAATCTCATTTAGATGAGTACTGTTGGCAGAAGAGCGTCCCTGAGGGCCATTGTTTTTTCTTTTTTTTGGGTTTCTTTAAGGACAATTAGTAAGATGTACATGCCAAACGTGGTTGGTTACAGTGGGTGGCTGCGGCTCGGGGGGATTTAGTTGTTCGTACTGTTTGCAAGGGGAGGTGGGAGTGTGGTGGTTTGTGATTTAGTTGTGAAGGATCTATTTTGTTGCAGTTTTTGTTGAGTTGTAGTGTGTGATTGAGATTTTTTTATTTTGCGTTCGGTTTTTGTTTATGGGTATTTTATTTTGGGGTGAGGGGGGAGGTTGAGTTGGGGTGTGGGTGGGTTAGGTCTTTCTTTTGGCTGTGTACTTTTTTGTTGGTTTGTGGTTTTTTTTTTGTGTGTGTGTGTGTGTGTGTGTGTGTGTGTGTGTGTGTGTGGTGGCCGACCTAGGACCTGGGTTGCGGCGCCGGAACTTTGTTGTGTAAGTTTTTATTTTTCTTGTTCTTAGTGTATTTGTTGTGTGTTGGGGTCAAGGGAAGTGTTCCATTACAATATGTGGTTGTCGCTGTTGATGTTCTGGTATTAGGAGTTGCTGTTGAGCTATATAGGTCAACGGAAGTGTTCGATTCGAATTTGTGGGATCGGGAGATGCTGTTGAGCTATGTAGGTCAAGGAAAGTTTTCGATTCCAATTTGTGGGATCGGGAGCTGCTATTGAGCTACGTACGTCAAGGGAAATGTCCAATTCCAGAGGATATTGTGTTTAGTGGAATTTGTGTTGTCAGTTTTTCCGTCTTTTGTGTGGTTTTGTATGCGGGTGTGTATCTAAATTTGTTTATATTTAGTTTGTCCCCACCCAGAAACCCCTAATTTCCCACACTTGTCTCGTTAGTGTCATTAGGTTTTTTGTGGAACGTGTGTATGTTGGTTTTTCGATGTATTTTCGTGTTTGTTGTTATGTTTACGTAATGACGTCATAGGCGCCATATTGGAGTCGTGGTGTATGGTCATTTCCGCCATATTTGTGACGTCATGGGTGAAAGCAGATGGGTGGAATCGGACACTTCTGTATTTCCCTTTTCTGTGGCGTGCGTGCAGTTGGTAACTATGTGCGGTGAATGATGAATCAGAGAACAAGAACGCAGAATCCTTGAGAAAACAGTTTATGATAATTATTGAATTGATTCACTGTCTTTTTTTTTTCATTAAATCATGAGAGAAATTAGGTGGATCAATTTTTATTAACAATAGAGCCATACATTTGATATATTAATAAACACTGAGCCACCTACCTTCTTCCATGATTTAATTAAAAATGTTGATCTACTTACTTAGTAGTTATGTAGGCACCTAAGAAAATAGCTTAAATTTTATGACATATTCTGTTTTATATGACAACATTCTAAACAATACATCTGATTCTTCCACCATGTAATGTCATACATTCCACATCATGACAACTTTAGCACACTAAATGACAAAAACATACCTCTCACACACATTGTCACCACATAATTAAACTGGCACCACTTCATACACCACACCCTCTACAACAACATTTCACCTCCACTCCAAAACAAACACATCGTGGCTCGATGGTGTCACACAACTGAATGTGACGAATTCAGGAGTTGTATATGGGTTTCATTGGTGCTTGTTTCACTTGCAACAATTTAAGCTGTGTTATTACATCCAAAGTAACTCATAACCTCAGAAATTGTGACATATTCAGGAAAAAAAGCAGCTTTTTATGATAACCATGATACAAGATTGAGCAACTCTCACTGGCTACTGTATATTACCACGAATTGGCTATGACCAATGATGATAAACTGCTATGGCAGCACACAAAACAGCAGCTGGTACACCATACATGCAGTTAGTACATTATCTCTATAGGATGTTAAATTCCTGGGTGTACCTCAAGCTTGCAATTACATGTCTCAACACAATACTTTGATAATTGACTTCATTCTCTTCATCAGATAGAGTCTAGTTTGAATCCAGGTGCTGAGTGCATCTAAAATCAGCATATTATCTTTGCCTTCACTTCTCTTCGCAAAACATGAGACCCTCAGACCCTAGGATCTAAGTGGCCTGAGAAACTCTACTCTATGCTGATAAGATGAGCAGCAGTGTAAATCAATTATTTCACATGTACAATCAATATGACCATCTATAATAACTGACAGTTGTTCACCATTTTCACACCCTGTACATTTTTTTTGGTGACACTGGGTATGTTCACCGAGAATATCAATGTGCTCACCAAAGAAGATAACATACACAACCAAGTAAACAAGAAATGAAAGTGGTATTAAATTATACTTGTACTGTAGAAATGTGAATATTCATATTGCTTACATTTATCTTTTTCTATTAAATCAATGAGAAATTTATCTTTCGTTAGATTAGCATCACCAAAATAAAATTCCATTTGGTTTTTCAGTGCTTTGTATGTACGCTTCTTTCTGCGTCGAACTTCATCTTCAGGCTTCCGACGGTGTTCTTCTTCAACTGTTACTGTCATGTTATCATCTATGTCTGCCTGTAGACAAAAGAAACAACAAAGATGAAGAGAATATCAACATACACAGCAATGGAGATAAGTAACTTCCACAAAAAGTTTGTGTAGGTTTTATTGATGATTAACTATCATAATTACCTAAGGCACTTGCAATTAATACCATCAAATGTTAGTTTCCAAGATAACAAAATGCAAGGCCTTAAAACGGCCTGCAAAACACAAACAGGATAACATTACCCATCAAGCTCTGTCAAAACTTTCTTAGAGAAGTAATGTATGGTGATCTTGCTCTCAATGGCACCCCCCCTCCTACTACTCCTTTTCCCTTCCTTCTTCACAATCTGAACTGAGGATACTACCGCAAAAAAAAAGAGGGAAGGAGTGAAACAGACTTTGAGAAATAGTGCTTAGCTTCTCTTCCCTTTATAAAGGCAGGAGTTAAAACTGTTTAGGCCAGAATTGAAAGACTGCTCCATGAAAGCTAAACAACAACCATAACAACAACATAAAGATTCTGATGCTCCAGTAGTCACATTGCCACATCAGAATTACTACTTTTCTTTATCTGCTGGGTTTTTAAAATTTATTCAGTGAAAACAATATTTAGCACTATATCTACTCACGTAATCTGTGTTTCACAGTATAGCAAATGTAATGTTACGATAAGTTCCTTGCTGAGTTTTTTTTTTAAAGAGAAAGCAATGAATTTAGTTGCTAATGATATTAACTTGTATTAGTGCGCCGGCAGCTATTGCCTGATAACATAATAACCTGACTTACTGTTAAAGCTGTAAAGTGACGAGACACTTTATTCCAAACTAAAATAAGTCGGATAAAAGCAATGTTCTGGGTCTAGTGCAGCAGGGGATACAACCCGTCGGCTTTGGACAAGGACGTCACAAGCCGCCAGAGAGCAGTTTACCATTTTCGCTTTTGCTGTTACGTTTCAGTTTCGTTTTTTTACTGATTGCTTAATAAAGTGGATCTGTTTATTCTATCTCGTGAGATTTTTTTTTTAAAAAAGCCAAAAAACACTTATCAGCCACTGAAGGAAGCTACAACACTAAGAAGAATCGCTTCTCGATTGGCCACTTGTGACGTCATTGTCCAAAGCCGACGGGTTGTATCCCCTGCTGCACTAGTCCCAATGTTCTCTTCGAGGCACAGCGGATTTTAATTTTAGACGTGAAGCAGGAGGAAGCCCTATAGAATATACAATAATTGTTAGGTAATCTAAAAAGGTAGACTACTCATTACCATTTTCGCGAAGTGACAACTATACAAAATTGCTAAAAACGCTCTTTCTTTTTCTCAGAATCTAATGCAAGATGATATCAGGACACTAAAGTTTATTACATAAATGAGATCGGTAGCGTAATCCGACATATCGCTTTGTGACAACTTCGCACGCAGCTTCAAAAGAATGTACAGGGAACTGTAACTACATTCTGGAGTATACTTACGAGAGGCTGAGAAGAGCCACAACTTCTCTGAGCGACGCAATCACGGAAATTTCTGAACTACATATTACAGTCGTTACATCTCCCGCGTCTCTAAAGAACAACATGACAATCTCACATTGTGCACTACATTTTAAAACGCCGAATGTTGTCAACGAACACCACACACACAGTACACGGCCCAGTGTTATACTCCTCTTTACACAACGAATCAGAAACGAAGAAAATTTGTTCAGAAACATCTCACACAACACGTTAATTTCCCAGTGTTACACTCATCATTAAGGATATACAATTATAGCTGAATCCATGGGAACATAACAGTATGGTCTCTAAGTTCTTTAATTTGCATGAACTAGTGGGCAATAAATTGGAAAAAAACTACGACCTATATTACACATACCATCTCTCCAACTCCTCAATACCGGATGACAACACTACCATACAGCACACGATGCACAGTGTTTACTAACACCGAATAAGTAGCAAAGAGCTTATCGCTAAAACGTCGGGCTGACCAAAGATGTTGGAATCCTTGAGACCGAGACACAATATACGTTGAAAATTTGCACAAGCTTGTATGTCCATACCTCCAGAATAATGCGCTAGTGATGGACAACTTGAGTAATATGTAAGCCTAGGCTTGCGCGATGGTGGTCACAGTCAATTAAAGTCTTCTGGGCTGTTGACAGCATTGTCTATGAATAAAATTGTCTGACGTTTCGGTCACTACTGCAAGTGCCTGTCCTCAGGGCTTCGTGCTCAGCTGACAGCTAAATGAGAGAGACTTTAAAATCTTATATAGTAGCGGAGGAAGTTGTTTACGTAATTTGATGCGGTACATAGGATGGGGGGGGGAGGGTGTTGGGCCTTGTTTATTGGCTTCATATTATTCCTAGTCATTGGTGGATAAAGAAGTGTTTGATTAGTGTTTTTTTTAAAAAAATCTTTATTCACCAAAACCAATATTATACAAAGTAACCCACCACCTAAGACATTAGTGGGTCGAAGTAACATACAAAATCCATAATTATCAAGCAACATGTACCAAAACTTTATCTACTTATTGTTAGTATTAACTACAAGATGGAAGGTTAGCTACTCTATGGGCATGCCTACTATTTGACCTACTATTAACCTACTATACTATCTACTCTACCCTACTCTACTAAGCTACATCCTGCAGCGTTACAAGTGTGCCAGCAAAATACAAATCTATTATCTCTTGGCCGTGCCCACCGAACTAATCCCAGTGGGCGCGCCCCTGGCACTGGGCTGGCCTTAATGGAATATCGCTGCAGGTCTTTTAAGAATATCCTAGAATCTATTTCCTACTAATAATTTTAACTACTGAGTCATAATTGGTGTGCTATGTCTATAATCGGTAAGTTTGCACCCTCCCCTTAGTCCTGGACGCGACGGATCCCGATCGTCACGGCGGTCGGCCAGTATGCGTCCTGGCGGAATGGGATAGGTGTGTAATGTCACGTTTTTGCTCTTCTGTTACTCTATCTCCCTACAGTATTCTCTCAGGACCTTGGCGGATACCTCCCTGGCTAGTCTGTCGATGATAGTGAAGGTAACCGGGTTCCTGATTAGATGGAAGATATCTGTGTTTGGGAGTGAATTCCTTAAGTCTGTGGCAACGTCATAGAAAATGGGACACTCCTAGACCACGTGGTCCGGTGTACCTATCCCGGCACCACAGTCACACGAGGGAGTCGCTCTTTTCCCGAAAAGATATGCTGGGTATGGGCCATGCCCCACGAGGAAGTGCAGCAGTCCCTTACTAGGCTAGAAATGCTTCATTCTTAATCGTTCGTGGATGTTTGGTAAAAATTGGTATGTTCTTCTCCCTGTCTCATCCCCATCCCAGATCTCTAGCCATAATTCCATTCCTCTTCTTTTGACTGATCGTTTATCCCCCACTCGAATCTCCATGTTGTCTTCAGTTTTTTCAATCTGCCCCTTTTTTACCCAGTATCATGCAGCCTGCTCCCTGATTTTTACATCTAGGGGGCACAACCTCATGAGAATTAACAATGCTCACCCAAGGGATGTACGGTAGGATCCGACTGAGCGCAATAGCACGTTCCGCTGCACTCTCTTCACGGCCATAGCAGGAATGACCCTCATGAGCCTGTGAGCCCAGACTCCGGACCCGTAGCCCACGATGGAGGTGAGGATTGTATTGTGATACAACTTGATGAGGTTTGGGGGAAGATGGAATCGCCTATGCCCTATAGTGATGAGGTTACTTAGGACCTCTAATGACCTATGAGTTGTATCTTCAATGTACGGGGCGAAGCTCCATTTCTCATCTAGTATTACTCCTAAGTATCGTGGTTCTCGACGACGTATTACCGGTGTGCCATCTATTCTGACTGTGGGGTTTCTGGCCAGTTGGCCTTTTAAGAGCAAATAGGGTGATTTATTTGGTGTCACTTTTTGTTTGGTTCTGTGGCACCATTGTGATAATATGGTCATGGTTCTTTCTATTTTGGGTTAAATTCCTTTCAGCTATGGCCGCCAACCAACAGGAGGAGGTCGTCAGCGTAGGCTATCACCCCTAGCACATCTGCACTGTTCTCCAAGGTGTCAAGGAGAGGCTCCATATTGACATCCCAAAAGAGTGGCCCCAGGACAGAGCCCTGTGTACACCCCTTCGTTATCTTCTTCCCACTCTCCCGCTAGGGGATGATAGCAAGACCTCCCTATCCATACAACAGCTCCTAAGACATCCATATAGCGGCCCTGGACACTTCTTCTATCGTAGGTGGGAGAAGAGCGAAGGCCACCACAGGTTGATAGGTTGTCGAAGGCGCCACTGATGTCTACCATGATGCCAAATATGTACTTATGTGTGGGCGACCTGCAGACCTCAGCCGCCATGGCGATTGCATCAGATGCTGAACGCCCTGGCCAGAAGCCGAATTGCCTACTGCTCATCCCACAGAGCACCTGGTTTGCCATCAGCCTGTCAGCCAGCAACTTCTCCAGCAATTATCCAAGCAGATCCAACAGACATATCGGTCTGTAAAATTTGACTTCTTTAGGATCTTTATCCTGTCCCTTTTTAATAATTACAAAGTTAGCCTGTTTCCAGATGGTTGGAAACGTCCTGACGCTCAGTGCCTCGTTGTAGATTCTTGCTAGAGGTGTTACTAGTTGAGGAGCGAGGTATTGCACCACCTCCGCTTTGATACCGTCTGGTCCTGCAGCTTTACCTCTTTTAAGTGATTTGATGTGTGTCGCCACCTCGCTCTCTGAGAATGGGTACACTGCAGTATTATTTTGGTACTCTTCTCGAAGAGCCTGCCTAATTAGGCCTTGTTCTATAGTGTCCTCCTCTTCCTTGTCATCCAGAAGCAGGGACCGGAGAAGGACCTCAGCAGTTTCCTGCCATGACCCTGTCATCCGATTCCCATCTCTAACAGTTGACAATACCTTAGGCGACCGAATCTTTTCTCTATCTATTTTGTATGGTGTGCCCCAGGGGTCTATAGCCAATATATAGACGCATTTTTCCCAGCTCTGGAGTCTAACCTTTTGAGTTCCCTTTGGAACTCTTCCTTCGGATTCCTGTAAATTTGTAGCAGTCGCTGTTTCTCTTCCCAGACAACACTTCGGTGATAGTACCTCCTCGCCCTCCTGACCGGCTGACGCATATGCCCTAGTTCAGCGGAACATGGTGACGGGGAGACCGTCACGGCCCTCCTCCTGGTTGGTATTGCTGCCTTCACCGCTCTAGCAATGGCACTTACTAGGTCTTCAGCGTGCTTGTCGACATCTTCATCACAGTCTGGCCATGTCGGGATGACAAACTCTCCTGCGAGGCGCTCCCAGTCTGTTTTGTTATAATTGAACTGAAATTCCCATCCTATGTCTCAGTGACGCTCTCTATCAGTAAACTCAAAGGTGATTACAGAATGAGATTTTCACTCTGCAGCGGAGTGTGCGCTGATATGAAATTTCCTGGCAGATTAAAACTGTGTGCAAGACCGAGACTCGAACTCGGAACCTTTGCCTTTTGTGGGCAAGTGCTCCACCAACTGAGCTACCCAAGCACGACTCACGATCCGTTCTCACAGCTTCACTTCTGCCAGTACCTCGTCTCCTACCTTCCAAACTTTACAGAAGCTCTCCTGCGAACCTCCCGAGTTCGAGTCTCGGTCCGGCACACAGTTTTAATCTGCCAGGAAATTTCAAAGGTGATTAGATTATGATTACATGTCGTGACTTGGTTTCTTACCGTCCAGTTTTGCAAGTGACCGGCAATATTACATGATACTAATGTTAAGTCAATGTTTGTTCCTTCTCCTACACCGCCAGTATAGGTGGGGGTATTTCCTGCTCTGTTAGCAACCAAGTACTGCAAAGACATGATTGTTTCCTCCATCTTCTCCACTCTTCCATCCCGAGTGCCACTGTACCACAGGGGGGACTTCACATTGACATCTGCCACCACCACTATCCTTCGACCTCTCAATGCCGTGGTTATCTGTACTAGTTGGTCGAGGTACACTTCAATTTCGTCACCATACTGGAAGTACATATTTACTAGGTGTATGACTCCCACAGGCGTCTGGAGTTCGACAACAATACAATGTTAGTCTGAGAGGTGCGCAAGCACTGTGATTCTTAAAGCTTTATTTATTAGTATGATGGTGGCTTTAGGATCATTGCCAAAGCATATTATTTGCCAGTTCACGGCAGCGAAAGCTATATTTCCCGCAAGAGAGATGGCTCCTGTAGACAGAGTAAGACTCATCTCCTCCACCACTCTTCGGGGCTCCTGCATGACCAGTCTACTGTTGTGTGTATTTTGTTGTCCTAGCTGTATCATGGCAGTCATGGAAAGTATGTGTGAACATATGAATCTGGGAAGGTCTTTCTCCAGTCATATGCTATCCTACCACTAGCTAAGACAGCCTGATTGTAGATCTCATCAAGGTCAAATTTCTCATTCCTTCTTTGAAATACCTTTTTGACAAGGTCACGCAGGACGCCAAAGTCAGTTGGGAAATTCATGGTCTTTAACTATATTCTTTCGACAGCCTCCATGGCCGAGAAGGTGACTTTACGTCCGTACTGATTCCCCACCAGCACTAAGTGCCTTAGTGCTGTGGTCAGGACAGCTGGCTCCTCCAGACGGGATAATTGCAGAGCGAGTTCTAAGTTTGGATAAATCCTAACAGGATCTACCTCCAGGCGTTTGACCAAGGGTTGATCTGAGGTAGCTGTGGCATTCGTGCTGCTCACTGCATTTACTTGCAGTGGTTCTTCAGATGTGGAGCTAGTTTTTGCAGATGTTAATTGGCCCATCATAGCAGGACACCTTGCTTTTAATGCCCGATATTCTGGCAATCTCAAGTTCCGGGGGGAGGGGGTAGCCACCTGTTCCTATGGATCTGTCTGGACGCACACGTCCACTGTTCCTTCTCTTCCTGTTCTGTTTTGCTTTCCATGACAAAGGTCAGGAATTGTTTGAATTTGACAGCCCTAGCCGCATCCCTGCGCCTCTTCCCCGGGGACTTTCTTTTTGGCATCCTGCGCACTAGTGTGCTTTCAGCCATAATCGGTCCTCGAAATCAATCTCTGCTCCAACATCCTGTAGGTTGGGCATTTCCTCCCTGAGGCGTTACATGTCATTTTCCCTCTTTTGACACATGGAATACAAATTCCAGATCTTGTGTAGTTCTTCTTTATATGATCTTCTGCTCCACATCTGGGGCAAGCTGGCTTCGGATCACAGTATTTGTGGATATGATCAAGGTCTCCACAATTGTGACAGCGAGGCACCACCAAGTAGTCCCACACGTTAATGGCATGCCCATAGATGTAAGCTTCTTACACATGGATCCTGATACTTCTGCTACATGGTGTACTACATCCCCGTCTCTCGGGCCTGTCCTGAATCTTAGTTTGAACTCGTTTTTAAATTGTTCGTCTGTCATATTGTCAACGTTTTTGCTCTTAATCGTTTCGCAAAGTTCACTGCTGTCAATTGTGACAGGTACATCGTACACGTTCACAAGTGGGTTCCTCTGTTTGGGAGGTTCGGCACTTGACTCCTTACATAAGTTTTGATTGTTCAAGATTTTATTTCTGTCCTCTTCTGTAGCCACATCTACAATAACTACATTCCTAGTTGTTTTTATCTTATTAACCTTGATTTTCACCTTGATTGGATTGACCACTGCGGTGAAGATTTCCTGCACTTTTTTTGTGTCTTGGCCGGGCAGCAGTCTTAAGAAGACCACTGTGTCCAGTTTCTGTGACACCTTCGCAATGGTTTCTTTCGTGGTTTGCGTCTTCGTTACAGCCTGAGCTACTACACCTGCCCATGTCTTAACTGGTTGTCTTCGCAGCCTGAAGTTCTCTCCTTGTAAATCTACAACTCGCCCCTCAAGCCTCACGTGAGCAATCGCCCAAGAGGCGAGCCCATTTTTCAGTGTTAATATCGCTGTTTGACTGATTTTCCCGTTTTTAACGTTGGACTCCAACAGTTGTGTAATTCTGTTGTGTCTATCACTTACCCTTTCGTCGGTCTGCTCCACGTCCCTTAATGGGTCGGGAGCAGAAGGCACTGAAGCTCTCACAGACGCACACAAATCGCTTGTCTCTAGTTCGGCCATGATTGAAGTGGAGCCCGTCTCTAAAACCTGGACCGGCTCCTCTGGCATGGGGGGACTAAAAATGCAGATCACCCACCAACCTCATCCCTAGGTCAAGGGCACCTCTGAGCTGCCGGGTTCAGCACACCATTGCCAGTATACTGGTCCCCTTCAGAGGCCCCGTCATCGACGATTTCTCCCAGTGTTCACTGGTAAGTGCTCCCTGTACTCTGGAGAAGTGGATGCACTCCTCATCCTTCGCCACCTACTTGCCCGGGCTTCCACCTAAAGGCCTAGGACCCGCTCCTACTCAGGTGGCGGGTCGGTCACCCAGTCGTTCGACCGTCTGGACCCAGCTAACCTGGCCAAGGCGATGTCACCACCCCCTGGGTTTGGCAGAACACGCCCCGGTTACCCACGGGCATGGTGAAGCAAACTTGCTGACTCGTGCCTAGGTCCCACGCAGACGAACAAGGTCGCTGGCAATGCGGACCACCTGCTGGTCTGTGGCCTGCGAATAGAGAGAGGGACAGATGGTCAGTCCCTCAGACACAGCTCCCCCTGTGCCACGCGCCCTTCGCTTTCTCCTTGGGTTGGGAGCGTTTAACGTCCTACCTTGACAGGAGCTTAATGTCAACCCTCACCATTCCACAGCCTGGAGATGTTATGAAATTGTGATGATGTGATGATTATGACGTTATGGCCCAGGTCTTATGTTGTGGAGTTTGACATCATCGAGACGGTGCGGCACTCAAACCCAAGTTACGTTCTCCGGAGGGGCTCCACACGTACTGGGGGATCATGGCCGACCATGTCTCACTCACCGCTTTTGATAATTCACGGTGGGCCAGTGTGGTTCAGTGAGGATTGCACCCAGTTTAGGGCTAGCCTTTTAACATCATGCATGGACGGCCCTTCCCGTGTTATCTTTACCCCATCTAAAGGGGTTACTGAGTGCCGGGGCCACATCAAGGCCACGAGATAGGACATTACGGTCCCCGCCCCACTCAGGTTCCTATGAGCCTCAAGGGTACTTCAGAACAATCTGAAGATTCCTAGGAATCAGAGGGTCTCCTGGCGGTTTTATCCCAGTTATGGAAGGCAACACACCTCCCCCAGGTGGCACCATGCAGACCACTTTCCAGTGAGATTGGTTTTTACATTATTTCTTGCCTTTGGTGGAAATAGGCGAATTAGAAACAGGCGGTAACTGTGCTGTTGTGCTGTTTACTTGTTGCCAGGCGCAGGCTACGGAGTGCCTGTGCTCTGGGTATGTACGACTGTCGCTTTCTCCAACGCGCCCATGTGAGTTGATTTGTGCGTGCTGTCCTCAAATAGCGTTGCCACTGCTGGCAACCAGGACCCGAGGAGCCTATACTCGTCCTTTCTCTTCATGCTGGTGGGTCGGTTAGCTATTTCTATCGCCTCTCTAATCTTTCTCCTCGCTATAAACGGCCGTTTCGCCAGTATGCGGGTTTCACGAAATATTATCTCTTTATCGCACTCATCCACGCATTCCGCCACTACTGATCTGGTGCGTCGTCCCAGATGGATATAGCTTTCATGCTCCGCAATTCATGTGCTGATCGGCCGCCTCATTCCACCAACATACACCAGTCCACATTCTCAACCAATTTCGTAGACTCCTGCAGTGTTTAGAATGCTCTGCAATTCACGTGCTGATTGGCTGCCTCACCTCACCTACATACTCCAGTCCACATTCGCAACCAATTTCATAGACTCCTGTGGATTATAGCTTGTCGACCGCATCTTTCACTAAGTGATTTGTTTTGTTATTACTACAAAAGATTGGCTTGATGTCGGCTTTGCAGAGAATTTCCCCACATATTCAGTAACCCCTTGTACATATGGTAATAGGGCTATGTCCTATGCTTCCTTGTGCTCTTCCCTATTGCCGTTATCCTTTATCATCATAGTTTTATACATCATATTCTATTAAATTCTGCAAACAGTTTCCTCCTCTACTATATAAGATCTAAAGTCTCTTTCATTCAGAATTCAGGTCAGCACAAATCCTTGAGGAAGCCACATGCAATAGTAGTAAAAACACCAGACAATTTTACTTATTGACAACGTGGTCAACAGCCCAGAAGAATTTTATTGACAGCAACTTGACTTGTCGTACTAGCACTATGTGCAGCCAGTTGTCACAAAGAAAATTAAGGCCAATACACACTGTCCGTCAAGTCACGTAATGTCCATCCTGTCAAAACATTTTGCAATGTATTTCAAATAGCAGCATCCACAGTGGCTGTCCCGTCCTGTCACATCACATCATAGCACCATCAAGATGTCTCAGGAATAAAGTTTTGACAGGTGACGTCATCCGTCTGTTGTTGATTGTGTGACCCCCAAGCTCATTCCCTCCCAGTACATGGCCATACCCAGATGTCCATATTCTTTTCATTGTGGTTGATATCAGTTGTTCGTTATTAGTTATTTGATATAGATAGTTTTGTTTCGTTATTTCCTTCTCTTAAAACTTATAATATATGACGAAATATTAATTGAAGTGGTGAGGTAGCAGCCTGAATTGTACGATATGAGCATAATAGGTTACTTGCCCTCTACTACATTTAGGAAGTGAATTTTTATACATACTGGTATCGTATTTAATATTTTACAATGAAATTGACTGCAGTATGGCTGCAGCTTGTGAAGTGTAAAAAGTACTGTGGGTAGAATCAGATTGATTATTAGGTAGAATTTATTTTAACATTGCCAGGCATTTGTAGTGCTTCATAAAGAAATGGACTGAAACCTTCAGACACTACAAGTTATTTGTTTAAATATGTATTTGTGACAGGCAGATTCATTGTCAATTAGCGTTTTGGATTATGTGTGAAACAGCTTTATAAGCATCAGTGATCATTATGTATGTGATTTCATTAGCTAATCCCATGTAGATAAGTCTATTAAAAGCCAAATGTAAGATATGTAAAAAACTATAAGTCTTGAAGGTAACGTTATGGAGTGAGATGTGACTGTTACACATAAAGTAGCACCAGACTAGCAACTAAACTTAACCTTAAAGTAATTTTTCACAGGATGTTATGGTAGCTCATAACACTGCGTTACTTTTAGTAATTCTGGTTGCAATTTGACTTAACAAACGAAAAAACTGATGCTTCTACTTCCTAAAATATAAAATTCAGATTGTTTATTCTCGACCTCCTCTTGCAGTGTGTGAAAAACCTCTTCTGTACCAAATTTTTCGGACCAACACTCTTTTTTGTGCTGTTTTTCACTTCTGTCTTCCTACTTTAATATACGAGCTGTCCCTCCAAGCAGCAAACCTTTTGAGTCCAGTAAATATAATTTCTGAACAAATGTGCACTCCAGCATCTACGTATATAAGCTACTACCATGTGTGTATACACTGCACACATAAAATCAGTTGAAAATCATCTTGCGAAGATCGCGATTCCCGCGAAAAAAGCAGTTGAGGACAGCCACATGAGTAGAGATCACATGACTTGAATTGACTTGATGTACCATCACATGACGGACGGTGTGAATACACCTTGACATGATAGTGCCATGCCGTGATGGTGCTGTGACGACCAGTGTGAACTGGCCTTTCAAAAACCGTTTAACTTTCTAGCTTCGTGTTAAGGTGAATTCACACTGGCTATCACGTCACATAACATCCCATCTTGTCAAAACATTCTGCAATGCATTTCAAATGGCAGCATCCACATTGGCCATCCTATCCAGTCACGTAACACCATGCACCAACAAGGTTTCTCAGGAAGAAAGTTTTGATGGTTGACATCATCTGTCCATTGTTTGTCACATGACTCCAAGCTCATTTCCTCACAATGCACTGCTAGACACAAATCTCCATATTTCATTTCATCATGGTTTTTGTTGTTGGTATCAGTTATGTAATATTCGTTATGAATTGTTTCGTTTCGTTATTTATTTCAGTTAAAATTGTCAGAAATGACGAAAGATAGTTTGAATCATTGAGGTAGCAGTCTGAATTGTATCACATAAGAACGCTATATCACTTGCCCTCAACTACATTTACCAAGTAGATTTTTGTATATACTGGTACCATATTTAAAATTTTACAATTAAATGAACTGCAATATGGCTGCAGCAATATGGCTGCAACTTTAAGTGAAAAAATTATTGTGTATAAATTAGATTGAATTTATTTTAATGTTGTCTTGCATCTGTAGTGTTTCATGAAGAAATGGACTGAAACCATATGACATTGCAAGTTGTCTATTTGAATATGTTTGTGGCAAGTTTATTTGTTGTTAAGTAGCTCTCTGGATTGTGTATGAAACAGTTTTACAAGCATTAGTTTTCAATGTTTATGTGGTGTCACTAGTCAGCCACAGCATAAACAAGGAACTTGAACTATTAAAAGCCATATAGAAGCTGTATAGAAAACCTCTAAATCTTGAAAGGAATGGTATTGAAGAGATGTGACAATTGTACAAAAATTTGCTATTTAACTTAAACTTAAATAAATTGATGGCCGCTCATAACACTTCGTTCCTTTTAGTAATTATAGGTGCAATTTAATGTAACAAGTGAAAAAACTGATGTGTCACCTTCTAAAATAGAAAATGCATATTCCTCTTCCTCGAGCTCTTTGTATAGTGTGTGATATTCCCCTTGAGTAACACATAATAACACTTTTCTGACCCACACGCTTTTTTATGTTGTTTTGCACTTCTGTCTTCTTTCTCCAATACACAAGCTATCCATGCAACCTGCAAACCATTTGAGAACAATAAATGTCATTTTAGTACAAATATGCTCTCTGTCATCAAGGTATATAAGCTACCATGTTGTGTGTGTGCACTTTGCATGTAAAACAGTTGAAAAGCATCTTGTGAAGGGCACAATTTCCGCGAAAAAAACACTTGAGAAAATTCATTCAAGTTGAGATCATGTGACTTCAATTGCGTTGATGGGCTGTGGCATGAGGGACAATGTTAATACACGCTGACATGACAGTGCTGTGATGTGATAGTGATATCACATTACGTCCTGTCAAAACATTCTGCAATGTATTTCAAATGGTGGCATCCACATTGGCTGTCTCATGCCAACTTGTCACGTTATGGCACCATTAAGATTGCTTGAAAGAAAGTTTTGACAGATGATGTCATCCATCTGTTGTTGATCATGTGACCCCAAGCTCATGTCCTGCCAATACACAGCCATGTGCAGGTGTCCATATTATGTTCCATTGCAGTTGATATCAGTTGTTTGTTGTTCGTTATTTATTTAGCTTAAAATTTATAATAAATGACAAAAGATTAATTGAATCAGCGAGGTAGCAGTCTGAATTGTACAGCATGAGCATACTACTCACCCTCTACTACATTTAGAAAGTGGATTTTTATACGTATTGGTACTGTATTGAACATTTTACGATGAAATGGGCTGTAATATGGCTGCAACTTCTGAAGTGTAAAAAGTACTGGTGGTAGAATCAGACTGATTAGTAGGTAGAATGTATTTTAACGCCGTCAGGCATTCGTAGTGTTTCATAAAGAAATGGAATGAAATCTTGAGGCACAGCAAGTTGTCTGTTTAAATATGTGTTTGTGGTAGTCTTATTTATTGTTAAGTAGCGTTCTGGATTGTGTGTGAAACAGTTTTCTAAGAACCATTGATCAATATTTATGTGGTTTCATTAGCTAATCCCACTACAAATAAGGTATCTGAAGTATTAAAAGCCAAATACAAGATGTAAAGAAAACCTATAAATCTTAAATGGAAAGGCATTGAATGAGATATGACTATTGCACAGAAAGCTGCACTGGACTAGCAATTACGCTTAACTTTAAAACAATTTTCCACGGGATGTGATGGCAGCTCATATCTCTTTTATCCTTTTAATAATTCTGGTTACAATTTGGCGTAACAAGTGAAAAAACTGATGCTTCGACTTTCTAAAATATAAAGTGCAGATTCCTTTCCCTCAAGCTCCTTGTATAGAGAGTGAAATTCCCTTCTATATCACATTTTTCGCACCACACTCTTTTGTTCACATTGTTTTGCACTTGTGCCATCCTACTCTAATATCAAAGCTATCCCTGCAAGCTGCAAACATTTGAGTCCAATGAATGTCATTTTCATACAGTACTAATGTGCACTCCAGCATCCATGTATATAAGCTACTATGTTGTATATATACAATTGTGTGTAAGAACAATTGAAAATTTTCTTGAGAATATTGCAGTTTCTGAAAAAAAATTTGAGGACAGCCATGTGAGCTGGGATCAGGTGACTTGAATCGCCTTGATGTGACACACAGTGAGAACACACCCTGACATGAAGGTGCAGTGACGGCTATGTGAATTCACCTTTACTCGAAAGCGCTTCAGGTCATCCACAGTTGCCGATAAGTGTCACAATGTAAATTTTTTCGTTTTTATTTTCGTTGAGCACTTGCACAGTTCTCCCTTCGACTATTTATTCACTTCAGTAGCTACCACAATGTTTCCCCTGCAAATATTCTCCTATGTAATTTATGTGGAGACGGAAGGTAATTTATATCTCCATTCTGCTAATGCTATTTCACCCTGTGAAAAGGTACACCTTTCAAAAGAAATATAAGTCTGAAAATAGTGAAATTTTTACTGGATGTGTATTATATACATGGCTTGATTTACATGTAAAATGAACAAAATATCTTTTATTAATTTGAAGAAAAATTTTTTTATTCTTTCACTAGTAATATTTTCCTTTGTACTATATATATTATTTATTGTAAAATAGTTGCTGTTGGGTTGGTGGTTCTCAATTTACTTGTAATAACGTATTACCATCCAGAGTGCAAATTGGCCAAATTTCATATTTCTAAACAAATCAGTTCAGAAAATAATGATACCTGAAATTCAAAAAACATACTTCTGAGAAAAATCAATTTAAAGTTTATTATTGCAATTTAGTGTATTATTGATTGAATTACTTACCACTAATATTTTCTGGTACCATACTGAGCATCATTTGAATCATACTGATTCTTCCTTCTCTTTGTCCCTATTCTTTTCTGTCTAGCTTCATTTGTGCATTTTGGATTAGCAATTTCTGCTTTGCAGATTCTCTCTTTATCTATTTGCACCAAGCATTTTGCAGTATTTCCAATACTTCCCATAAACACCAAATTTGGATATAGGATTAATTTCATTCACTACTGCTGGAGGTAAAGAAGATTTGTGGTCATATGTTGCACTTCTCCTGTACTTGCAGCAAGTGTCAGGATCATTCCAGCAAAGACAGTGCTATGGATTTTCATTTGTGGAAAGCTTATGGAAAAAGATAGCCCATATAGCTTTTTCATATTTTCTAAATTCCAAACCTTTCTTCTTATAGCCAAGCCATAATAGTTCTATAATCTACCTATTTCAACATTTGTTAGGCGACATTTAGCACCTAATTTCTTACCATTTTCTAGTACTATTTTTAATGCTGTTTTAGTTATCTTCTCAACCTGGACCCCACTCTCTTCTGAACATGCTCAGTGTACCCCATTCTCTTCTGAACATATCCAATGTTTTAATTTAGAAATTGTGACATTAGGACCACAGGGTTGTTCTGCACACATCCTGTCATAAACCTTGTTGTCACTGTCCCAAAAAATACTGTGTGTATCTGACACCTCATACAGTGTGTCAGGAGAATCAATGTAACTCACAAAAAACTGCCATACCTATATAAAACAAAACAGTTTTACGCAGGTTTTCAAATATTAAAATAATCCAAAAATTGTTTTTTTTAGCCCATTTGCCTTACATCTCCCCTTAAAAGCAGAAAGATCGACTCATTGAAATCAGGGGAGCGAATTCAACAACAAGAGAAAAAAATGAGGAATTGTAATGGATGTCATGTGAGAAAAATGTTTGGCTAATTAAAAATAAAATCTGTTTCCCTTATATTCACCTCTCCTTAGGTTCCACACATGTGAAATAATAGTAACTGTTTTCTAAATGGCCTAAGATTTTTAATAGTGTAAATATAATCTATTTGAGGTTTTAGAAACTAATTTTATTACAGAAAAATTATATTATTTGCATTACTGTACCATATTCCAATTTATTTCTGTAGATTTACTGAAGATGACAGCGATTTTGTTACAAATGAGCAGCAATTTTGTTACATACGAGCAATTATATTATTTTTAGTAGTCAACCACATTCAAAAATTATTTCTGTGGACGTATTTAAGATGACAGTACTGAAAAATTGTCAATGCCTTTAAAAGTACAGTTATTTTTATATTTTGACTAACGTTCAGTCTTGATCACACCATTTATGTTTCAGTGACATAGGTAACCGGTTTCGGTTATTTTTACATAACCATCATCAGACCCATGGCTCCCTTAGGATGGTAGGCAGAGCTCTCCTCAGCTGCTACGAAGTCAAATGCTTTATGTTTCAATGACATAGGTAACCGGTTTCGGTTATATTTACATAAACATCATGAGAGCCATGGCTCCCTTAGGATGGCAGGTGGAGCTCTCCTCAGCTGCTACGAAGTCAACTGCTTCTTTTTTATTTTATACACAATCACACAATGTGATGAGAATCATAAGGCCGCCTTTATTCTATATATCACAGATGGCATTTGGTGAACACTTTGTTCATGCAATTATGTATTTTTCTAAATGAGCTATAGACAAATTTTTAGATTAGAAATACTGAATTCGGTCTTCTGAAGTTGTTTCACCATGGATAATCCTAACACTGTCCCTCCTTTCAATTGTCATCCGAACATCGAAATGGCAGATATTGAGATAACTGATAGCGGAACTGAAAAGCAGCTACAGTCACTTAGTAGTGGAAAGGCTTCAGGACCGGATCAGATACCTATAAGATTCTATAAGGATTATGAGAAATAACTTGCTCCCCTTCTAGCAGTAATTTATCGTAGATTGCTTGAGCAACGTAAGGTAGCTAATGACTGGAAAAAAGCGCAGGTGATTCCCGTTTTTAAGAAAGGCCGTAAGGCAGATCCAGATAATTACAGACCCATATCGTTGACGTCAATCTGTTGTAGAATTATGGAACATGTTTTATGCCCAAAAATTATGACGTTTTTGGAAAATGAATATCTCCTCTATAAAAATCAACATGGATTCCGCAAACAGAGATCCTGCGAAACTCAGCTCACTCTGTTCCTCCACGAGACCCACAGCGCAGTGGACAACAGCGCTCAGGTTGATGCCATGTTTCTAGATTTCAGTAAGGCATTTGACACCCTGCCACATTGCCATTTAATGAAAAAAAACGAGCTTATGGAGTATCAGAGCAGACCTGCGATTGGATTCAAGACTTTCTTGCAGATAGAACTTAACACATGGCTCTTAAGGGAACTAAGTCGACAGATGTGACGGTAATACCCGGAGTACCACAGGGAAATGTGATAGGACCATTGCTGTTTACAATATATATATAAATGATCTAGTAGAAAGCATCGGATGCTCTTTAAGGCTATTCGCAGATGATGCAGTTGTCTATAACAAAAGCAGCAACGCCAGAAGATAATAAGAATTTGCAGAACGACCAGCAGAGAATTGATGAATAGTACAGAATCTGGCAGTTGACCCTGAACCTAAATAAATGCAACATATTGGGCATACGTAGGAAAAGAAATCCACTACTGTACAGCTATAGTATTGATGACAAACAGCTGGAGACAGCGTCTGCCGTAAAATATCTAGGTGTAACTATCCAGAGCGACCTTAAATGGAATGACCATATAGAACAGATTGTGGGAAAAGCAGACACAAGACTCAGATTCATCGGAAGAATCTTAAGGAAATGTAACTCATCCACGAAAGAAGTTACTTATAAGGCGCTTGTTCGCCCAATTCTTGAGTATTGTACATCTATCTGGGATCCCTATCAGGTAGGACTGATAGAGGAGATAGAGAAGATCCAAAGAAGAGGGGCGCGTTTCGTCACAGGATCGCCTAGCTGGCGTGAGAGCATTACAGAGGTGCTAAGCAAACTCCACTGGCAGACGTTACAAGAGAGGCATTGTGCATCATGGAGATATTTACTATTGAAATTTCGAGACAGCACTTTTCAGGAGGAGTCAGACAACATATTACTTCCACCCCACATATATGTCGCATATTGCCCACGAGGAGAAAATTCGAGAAATTAGAGCCAATACAGAGGCTTCCCGACAATCATTCTTCCCACGCACTATTCGCGAGTGGAACAGGGATAGAGGGATCAGGTAGTGGTACCGAAAGTACCCTCCGCCACACACCATTAGGTGGTTTGCGGAGTATGATGTAGATGTAGATGTAGATATGCACTCCTTTTTCATAGATCCCTAGTGAGGGGATCCTCAAATATGTATAAAATATAATAAAATAAGAATACATAACATCATAAAACAAAAATAGGTCTACTTCCACTATTTGTATTTTGTGCCAGATGACTTCAGAATGTCAAAGATTGTATCCTGCTCAACATTCTCAAATACTTTTTTTATCTACAGATTTTATGATAGGTTTCTGTTTCTAGTGCCTATCTCCTGGAACCAGTCATAGAATCAGTATTACCCAGCGTATTCCTATGTTTATGCAGAATGTAAATTCATCTTCCGACAGGTCGATCTCTGCCACTCATTCCTTCTTTTTCGAATTCATTTTAGTCTTTTGCAACCATGAGTAATTAACCTAGTAGTTCAGTCCAGAATGAGATTTTCACTCTGCAGCGGAGTGTGCGCTGGTGTGAAACTTCCTTGCAGATTAAAACTGTGTGCCAGACCGAGACTCGAACTCGGGACCCTTGCCTTTTGCGGGCAAGTGCAAGTAGAGCACTTTTTCTCGAAAGGCGAAGGTCCCGAGTTCGAGTCTCGGTCCGGCACACAGTTTTAATCTGCTAGGAAGTTTTAGTAGTTCAGTATCTGTCAAATCTATCAACATTTACTTTCTTTGAATTGTTTTCCTTGCATTCATTTTGAATTTTGAGGTTATTTCAGCTTTCTCATGCAAGCAACACACCAAGTGCAACAATTATGTCCAGAAATCTTGTGAAGTGCAGCAACCATACTTGGTTATAAATCCGCAAAGTTGGAATTGAATTGCAGCAGTGCCAGCTGCATGCAAGTGCAGGTGTGTGCTCTAAAAAACATAACACAATTTTCACACTGTTACAAAGCGAGTCGGCCTAGCAGGGAGTTTAAATAACTGATGCAGCAGTATCCAAGTGGTAGATGCCATGAGCCTTTCTTCATCGGCGGCCGTCGTAACATTTAGTATACGTGCCACAAGGCATGACAATTCTCAAACAAGTGCAGCTCAGAAGCATATAAATACCTATCCGTTTTATACTAAAGTCACTTCCGTTAGTTCACAGCCCTATCACTGTGGGATCGTGTTGCTCAGCCACTGTCTGTAATGCTGTTCATGGACCACAGTTTGACTCTGCATTAGGGCAGTCTACCCTTAGACCACGGACTTGGAGCCACTGCAACAACAGTCCAGCACTGATCCTGGGAAGCAGCTCGCTGGCCATCATCACTGCTATTTCGCCGTCAGCCTGCCACCTTCTGGACAGCGTGGGTGCATGAGTAGTACAACAATGCATGCAGCCGCTGTCGCACCTAGCTCAGACTGCCCAGAGCTGGAGTCGCCACTGACGGAATCAGTTGCGTTGCGGGCCACTGACCATCTGATGCTATGTTCACCAGCATTGTGATGTGATAACCCGCAGGAGGCTGCTGAATGCCTCTGCGAAGCTGCTGCTTCCTGTACAGAGCTACGATGGGGTGCCGTACTAAAGCATTCGCAATTACGAGCTGTTTAATTGGCGATTTACTGCTTCCCCCCCAACCCATCTCTGCAAGCCACTTGCAACTGGTGTCAAAGTACCGGCACCACCGCCGGCCAGAGTGGCCGATCGGTTCTAGACGCTTCAGTCTGGAACTGCACGACCACTACGATCGCAGGTTCGAATCCTGCCTCGGGCGTGGATGTGTGTGATGTCCTTACGTTAGTTAGGTTTAAGAAGTTCTAAGTTCTAGGTGACTGATGACCACAGATGTTAAGTCCCATAGAGCACAGAGCCATTTGAACCATTTTGAACTGGCACCACCTTTTCAGTGCAACGCCTGAATTAGTTTGATCGGTCATGGTTGCTAAACACTCAAATGATTTCTAGAGAGAAGGAATGATCGGCAGAGCTCGACTTGTGGGAAGATGAATTTTCATTTTGCATAAACGTAGGAATACACTAGGGAATATTGATCCTATGACTGGTTTCAGGAGTTCAATAAACTTCATTGTTGTAGTCAGTGTATCTTTGTCATGGAAAACAAGCTTGAATCCTATCCTTTTTGTAAGGTGAATTTCATTAAGAATGTGGAGGCGGTGGATACATCACACTTTGGAGGTAATGATGTACACAGTTGGCTAGTACTGTCAGATAGATGCTGTGTAACTTGGAAGGCCATTCAGCACGAGGTACAGAATCAGTAACAGTAGTGCGTTTCATGTGTAAGGATTATGGGCCGAGGCCTAGACAGAGCTGGAAATAAAAATGGCTGACGATTAGACATAAGAATTAAGTTGATCTGTTCTATTTGGGCGTCCATACCTTGCCAACAACAGTGTCGATGCTCTAATTGTTTCATATGAACAATCCCCCAGTGTCCTTGGTGAAGTAACTGCAACACTTCTTTTTGCAAAGATTTCTGGATCAAAGCACGTGACTGTCCTCTGTCATTCTGAACAAGAATTACACCCTTCTGCAGAGAAAGGCTATGCTGACGTGCAAAGTATTGGCGCACTGTATGCTACGCAAGGAATGAGGTCAAGACCTGCAAATTTATGTTAGCAAAATGTTCAAATCTGAATCAGCTTCCGTGGCCTGTGCAATTTGCCTAAAGTTCAGCGGAAAAGATTGAAGAAACTCAGAATCCTGAGTATTGATGTGGCAACAAGATGCAGCAGAAGGGTCAATGTCTCTGTCAGGGCCAATCGGGAGACGTGGAAGTGCGTCCGCATTACCCTGTTTAGCTGTCGGACGATACACAATCTCGTACTGTTATTGAGACAACAACAAAGCCCATCTTTGCAATTTTTGGGCAGTTCGTACAGGAACCGGTTTCGTTGGATGAAACAAGGACTGCAAAGGCCTGTGATCTGTTAGTAAGCAGAATTTTCTGCCATACAAATAGTGGTAAAATTTGGTACCACCATACACAATACCCTCTATTTCAATTTGTGAATAGTTACTCTAAGCTTTGGACAACACTTTTGATGCGAAAGCAATAGGTGTCTTTGTCACCAATTCTGTGCGAAAGCACTGCACTGATTCCGTAAGAGCAAGCGTCAACTTGCAATACAAATGGTTTTTCAGGATCAAAGTGAACTAAGCATCACTCACTGAGCAATGCGTCTTTAAATTTTTGAAAAACTATAAGGAGCGTTCAAAAAGAAACGAACCGGAGTCTGGAATGTGCAAACCAGTGACAGGAGGGTAATATCGTGGCGTGTGTAAAGAGGTGTGGTTCCGACCAGGATGTGGAAGTTCACAGCCTGTCGATAGAGGGCATGCATGCATGTCGCGTGACTATACAGAGCTAGCAGCAGCATGCATCAATCGTCCAATGCTGCCAGTCGCATTGCAAATAGTGACATGGAGGCGTCATCAGGAAGAGCAAAGAGGTGTTGTTCGTTTTCTGACAGCAGAAGAAGTAGGAGGAACGGACATTCATCGACGAATGCCACTAGTGTATGGCTAATACTGCATGTCCCTTGCAAGGGTCAAGGCGTGGCACAAGCGCTTCAGGGAGGGACGGGTGTCGTTAGCCGATGATGCTCGGTCTGGAACACCACACTGCATTACCACTGACATCGTCGAGCTGGTGGATGCACTTATTACCCAGGACCGCCGAGTGACATTGAAAGCCATAGCCACCATGGTCGGATTGATCGTCAGAAGTGTTCACACCACCATGATGGAACGACGGTTTAAGTAGTTCTAAGTTCTAGGGGACTGATGACCATAGATGTTAAGTCCCATAGTGCTCAGAGCCATTTGAACAAGCCACTATGCTCAGGAAGGGAATGTGTTCCTGGCATCCTGGCACAAGTGATGCCTGGAGGTGAGTCATGGTGTCATCACTTCGATCAAGAGTCAAAGTGACAAAGCCTCCAGTGGAATAATCCAGGGCCATCACCACCAAAAAAAGCCAAGGCTGAATGCGGGAAAGGTTAAGCTGACATTCTTCTTTGACCAAGATGGCCCCCTTCTGATTCATTCCCTGCAGCACAGGACAACAGTGAATGCCCAAAGTTACATGCAAACCTTGACCACCCTTCTCCAAAAGAGATCAAATCAAAATGAGCAGGAAATCTCACCCGTGGGGGTCATTCTGCTCTACAACAATGTATAGCGTTATACGGCCAACACAGTCGCGGCACACCTGCAGAAATTCAAATGGGAGGTCCTCGGTCACCATCCATACAGTTCGGACCTCTCTCCCTGTGATTACGCCATTTTTGATCCCTTAAAAAGGCCCTGAGGGGCAAATGATTCACCTTGGACGACGACATCCAGCTGCATGTTCATAACTGGTTAACGTCACAGCCCCAGGAATTTTATGAGACAGCCATTCACCGCCCTTCGTCATAGTGGGACAAGTGTCTCAACAGCCAGGGTCAATACTTTTAACATACAGGTACTGGTTTCTGTAGTTATGCCTCCAGCTCGTTTCTTTTTGAACGCTCCTTATACTTGGCCCTCATCTGTCCAAACAAATCGAACATTATTGCGACGTAAGCGATGCAGTGCAGCTGCGATTTTTGCAGCATTCGGTATGAACCGAATATAATACTTAATTTTCCCTAAAACTGATTGCAATTCTGTGATTTTGTGAGGAACTGGCAAGTCACCTATGGCTAACAAATGCGACGGAAGAGGATGTACACCAAGATACTGCAACTCAGGTTTTAAAAAATCACCTTGTCCAGTCTACACTTTAGTCCTGCATCAGATAACACACGAAACAAATCGCATAAATTTTCAACCTGTGCTTCAGGTTTACGACCTGCTACTACAATATCGTCCAAATAGTTTGAACAGTTTGGACTGACGCATTTAGCTGTTCCAAATCCGTTGAAAAATAGCGGGTGTGGAAGCACTGCCAAAAGGCAAACGCAAATTTTTAAACAATCCCAAATGAGTATTTGCTACACACACTTTTTGAGATCCTTCATCGAGCGATATTTGGAGATATGCGTCGCGCAAATCAATTTTTGAAAAGTGGCGTCCAGCACCTAATTTGTCCATAAGAGCCTCTGGGCGTGGCAATGGATAAATATCGATGACAGTTTGTGGATTGACTATAGACTTAAAGTCAACACAGAGGCGAATGCGACCTGAAGGTGTGAGGAGCAAAACCAGTGGACTTACCCATTGACTAGCTGATATGGGCGCAATAACTCCGTTATCGTGGAATTCGTTATGTTCAGCAGCGACTTTGTCCCATAATGCGATGGGAACAGTTCTGACGCGGCAAAATTTCAGCTGAGCATTGTTTTTCAGCGTAATATGTGCAACAAAGTTGTTAGCCTGACCTAAACCTTCAGCAAAGAGTTCCGGCAATTCTTTGAACAAGCTAGCTACACCATCTTTCGCATTGAATGCAGACACGGACAACACATTGTCTTTAATGTTAAAGCCAAACAAATCAAAAGAATCAAGACCAAATATGTTCTCACACTCGCGTGATTCTAACACTGTGAAACACACTGTTCGGGTATGCGAGCGTTACATGGCAGACAAAGTACATGTTCTGAGAACGGGAATGTCTTGTCAATTATAAGCCGTCAGTTGCATGCTAGTTTTGAGAGAGGCGTGGGGAGCCCACAGGTTATATGTGTGACGATTGAAAAAAAATGTTCAAATGTGTGTGAAATCTTATGGGACTTAACTGCTAAGGTCATCAGTCCCTAAGCTTACACACTACTTAACCTAAATTACCCTAAGGACAAACACACACACCCATGCCCGAGGGAGGACTCGAACCTCCGCCGGAACCAGCCGCACAGTCCGTGACTGCAGCGCCTTCAGACCGCTCGGCTAATCCCGCGCGGCTATGTGACGGTTGAGCAATGCGATAGAGGCACCCGTGTCCAGCTGAAATTTGACGTTTCCCAGAAAGAAGTAGATGAACAAAACGTTTGTTTGACTGGCGTATCACTGATAAAACTGCATGTTTGCTAGGTGTGCTAACGCTTGTTGCAGCCTTGAACTATAGAGTATTAATGACATGGGCCTTGTGGCTAGATGTGTGTGAATGGGCCGAATTCTAATGTTTGTTCGGTTACAAACTTACGGTTTGCACATGTCTTCCCTGCCACAAGCGTAACACTGACCAGGGAGGGCTGCGCGGGATTAGCCGAGCGGTCCAGGGCGCTGCAGTCATGGACTGTGCGGCTGGTCCTGGCGGAGGTTCTAATCCTCCCTCGGGCATGGGTGTGTGTGTTTGTCCTTAGGATAATTTAGGTTAAGTAGTGTGTAAGCTCAGAGACTGATGACCTTAACAGTTAAGTCCCATAAGATTTCACACACATTTTTTTTTTTTTTTTTTTTTTTTTTTTGCCAATGAGGGTCAGTCTTGGCGTTTGTGGAGTGAATAACACCTAGGACAAGACAATTCTGTTCGCCTGTGTAGCCGCTTGTTTAGCGAACTGCTTACGCGGCGTGCACTGTTGTACTCGGCTTGGCTAGCGCAAGCCGTCGGTGTGCAATAGGACGATCGCAAGCAAGGGACTCAGTCCGACAAAGTGCCGGCTGCTCAAATTTAACGGCTGACAGGGCACCTGAATCTTACTGATCTAGTATTTGCACTACCTGCTGAAATAATGGATCGGATTGTTTCAAAATTTGTTCTCCGAGTTTAACATTAGGGACATTGTACGCGATCACATGACGCAGCATACTGTCTGAATATAAAGCACCGCAAGCACATTTGAATTTGCATTTCCTTGTCATACCCTGCAAATCTGTTACCTACTTGCGATAAATTTGTTCTGACCGTTTTTTGCAATTAAAGAATTGATACCTAGCTCCTACCACATTCACTTGTTGGTCACAATAGTTTGTTGATTGATTTGATTGATTGATTTTGACAGGGAAGCTAAAACATCTTAGGTCTGACCCGCCACTGCCCGCACCGAAACTAGGTTTATTGTGCGGTATCACTCGTTGTATATACAGTAAAGCCAACCAGTGCCCTTAAATAGTGCAAGGAGTCCCTCTACCAGTTTTTTGTTAGACACAATTTCTTCAGGTCTAGTTGTCCCGAAGATTCTGTATCTTTTACTCTCCAATCCCAAGCATTCGAAGATTAGGTGTGATGCAGTTTATTCACCCTCATCACAGAGCCTACATTTAGGGCCCTCTTCCGTTATACCCATTGTGTAGAGGTGTTTTTTGAAATTCCCATGGCCGGCCATCAGTCCAGTCATGAGTTTGATCTCTTTCCCGTTCAATCTCAGGATTACAGAGCTTCTTTTAAAACATGGCTTGGGCATAATTACCTTACCATATTTTTGTTTATGGACCTTGGTCCATATCCTACATGCTGTTTCCTAAAACAGTTCTGTAGTTCTAATTTGATCATAGCCTTGGTGATTATCAGGACAGGTTCTGGTCCAATAAATGGAGTTGTTCCCCCAATCCTAGCCAATCTATTGGCTTGTTCATTGCCACAGATCCCTGAGTGGCCAGGGACCCACACTAGATTTACTGTATTGGTTCCCCCTAGTTCCACCAGAGTCCTGTGGCAGTCTGCAACAATCTTAGAACTTGTTGCAGGAGCTGCCAATAATTTCAGGGCTGCCTGGCTGTCTTTATAGATGTAGATGCTACGGTTATTGTAGCACCTATGCATATTGTCCTCCACACAAGACTTGATTACAGTAATTTCAGCTTGGAAAACAGAGGCCAGTTTCCCCAAAGAGATGATGCTTTCCAGTCTTGGATGAACGCTGTACACCCCTGTCCCAACACCTTGGTCTGTTTTCGACCCATCAGTGAACCAAGCCATGTCCGCAGTATGGTGTCGAACTTTTTTTTCTCACTGCTCCCTACTTCCAATTATTATGTTGTAAGGCTTGTCGAAGCAGTTGGGAGTTATTATATAATCAGCAGGCATTTTCCCAGCCATTCCTATATTTACCCCACTCACTATGTTAGTGTGTGATTCTGGATATCCGAATGAGACCCAGTTTTTGCCAGTTTTAAGTCTGTGTGCCCCAGCTGCTGCCTCCATCTTGACCCAAAGGTGAAGAGGAGGCATATCCAGCATGGCTTCCATTCCAGCAGTTGGTGTCCTGCTAATTCCGCCCGTTATGGCTAAGCAGGCCAATCTCTGCACCTTAGCAAGCTCATTAGCAGCAACCCACTGTTCTACCTTCTTCCACCACACTACAGCCCCGTAGGAATTCCTAGGTCCAACCACTGTGGTGTAAATCGAGTGCATACCCCTGGGGATTAGGCCCCAGTTTTTGCCACAAGCCCTCCTAATACTCACTAGAGTACTTTTTGCCTTGGAGCAGATGCTCTTAATGTGAAGGGTCCAAGTAAGTTTCTCATCCAAGGTTACCCCTAGATATTTCACTATCCCCTTCACAGGTAGAGTTTCATCGAAGAGCTTTAGATTCCAACTTGCATGTTAAATATGTCTCTTCATAAATGGCACCACAACAGCCTTCTTAGGATTAACTCTCAGATCCTGTTTAATGCGCCATTTTAGCACAATGTACAATGCTCCTTTTGCCATATTCCTGACTGTGTCAGTGAATTTGCCAAGTATTACTCCGACAAGGTCATCTGCATATCCTTGGCAGAAGCATTGTCTAGAACTTCGTTCCTCCATGAGTTCGTTCACCACTAGATTCCACAATAGAGGAGAAAAACTCCTCCTTGTGGGCAGCCTCTAGTGGTCTTAATTACCATCTTTTCATTCATAATGGTAGTCTGTACCTTTCTTCCACTAAACATGACCCTGGTCCACCTACAAATAGTGGTCCCCAGGTCATGTACTTCTGCTGCCCTTACCATGGAATCGAAGGTCGTGTTACTGTAGGCCCCTTCGATATCCAGGAAGATGCAGAGGGCTATTTCTTGGAAGTGAAGTGCTTTTCCAACCTTCCCAACGAGTTGGTGGAGAGTGGCCTCACATGATTTAGCCGGTTGGTATGCATGTTCGTTCGGGTGTAGAGGGACTCTACTTAGCCTCCTCTCCCCAACATATACATTAACCAGTTTTTCCAATGTTTCGAGAACGAAAGAGGACAGACTGACTGGTCTCATATCCTTGGCCTTGGTATGATCAGTTCTCCCTGGCTTTGGAATGAAGACAACTTTCACTGCCCTCCAAGCATTGGGAATGATTCCTACTGCTAGGCTAACCCTGAATATCCTGCATAGGATTATTATGAGCTTTCCTCCTGCCTGTTGCAGGAGAGCTGGAAAAATTCCATCAGGGACAGGTGACTTGAATGGTTGGAATGTTCACACTGCCCACTGGATTTTGTTGAAGTTCACACACTCCTTGGCCGATTCCGAGTCCTCTCTTTGAGTGCCTGAGAACCGTTGTCTCTCTGGGATCACATACTGGTCTGTGTTGTCTGCAGAGCATATTGAGGAAAGTGAGTTTTGAGGAGCAATTCCAGCATCTAATGTGCTGTCTTTGATATTCCCCGTCCTCCTTCCTCAATGTACCTCCTGGATTGGTTGGTACTCTAGTGAGAATCTTGTGAAGTCTGGCTTGTACAGCCATGCCCTCCACTTCCTCACAGAATGCCTTCCAGGATGCCCCCTTTGCTTGTCTTATTGCAAGATTGTAATTGACAAGGGCCTCATGATATTTGGCCCATTGTCCTTTACGTCTCGCAATATTAAACAGTCTCTGTACCTGTTTTCTTTGCATTTCCAGTTTGTTATTCCACCAAGGAACACTTCTATTTGTGCACTTCCTGGTGATTGTGCAGTTGTCCTGATATGAGGTCACTATGGCAGAGGTGCCTCTGCTACTTCCTCAAATTCTACTGGATTCCTTATCGAGGTTTTAATCTCCGATAAGACTAAGTCAAGGTCCCTCCTATAGGAGGGATTTCCTGGGATTCCTATAGTTCATGGTCTGCCTGATTCCCATTTCAACCTTGAATTTGATGTACATGTGGTCCACCCTTCTGATGTTCCTGAATGTAGTTTCATTGCCCCTATTCAGGACCTTTAAGTTGTTAGCTAAAAGAAATTCAAGATGGTACCCACCTCTACTGTTGGTGTCCTTGCTGCCTCACACCAGGTTGTGGGCACTGGTGTCGCATCCCATCAGCACTTGATCACCTTGCCAATGGCAAGTCTCTACCAGTCTCCTCACCTCCAAGGGAGGAGGAGAGCTGTCTTCATAAGGAAGGTATGCTGAGGCAAAAATAACTTCCCTTGTGATACCTTCCTCACATTGCTGCATTTTAATGGTCACTAAGTCCCAAGAGCGGAAATTCATCATTGTCATGAAAGAAATGCTATTTTTTACATAGATGCATGTTCTGGAGTTTCTTAGATTCCTAGCATAGATCAGCTTACCTCCAGTGCCACGGAGGCCCAGTACACCCCCTTTGTATAAACAGGGTTCTTGTATGAGGGCCATATCCACTTCCTGTCTCCCCAGGCAGCGACTCAGGGCGGCAGAGGCCCCTTTACTGCGTTGCAGATTAACCTGCTGCACCTCCAGGCTCCGTCTTGCTGCCATCTTGGAGGTCTTTGAGAACCCTGACGGTGACCTGCGAGAACCCTAAAAATAGTTTCAAGTCCTGCTTCAGGGACTTCTCATCGACCTCCACCACCAGGGTACATCCTTCCGGAGCAACCTTCTGGTAAATCACTCTCCAGTCTTCTGTCGAGACTTTTGGGTTCTGGGCCCCTATTTTCCCAAACAGAGTCTTGGGAGAGACTTCCTTAAGGCTCTTAGGTACCCCTAATGATATCTTTGCGGTCGTAAGAAGCTCCACTGCCGTCTTAACTAGCAGCTTCGCATCTTCCCCTGGGGATATCATGGGCACCTTGTCCTTGAGCCATTCTACCACGTGCACCCCGTCACAGACAAAAATGAGTGCACCACGATGTAGATAAACCCTCCTGAAGTTGGATCCTGGGCCAGCATCACCCCCACCCCCAATCTTTTCAAAGAGGGCCATCTGTACCAGTTCCTCCCGCTGCGAGGCGATGGCCACCAGTGGATAACATTCCTGGATAACTATAGGTCTGTTTCCCTATTTCTTACCTCAGTTTTTTTCTGGACTCGCTTATCCAGGGAGGAGGGAGTCTTTGATTCCTCCCTTATCCGCTTACTACTTGTCTTTGATGCTGTGGGGTCTGCGTGTCCCCTTTAACCTGAGACAGTTTCCTCCTGGGGGTCTTAGATTCTAGTGCCTTTAATTTCCTCCACTTGTCTTTAGGAAGCCATTCTTTCCCTTCCTTTTTTCTCTGTTCCATGAGTAGCTTGCTCCTCTGGGCCCCAGACAAGCCTTTGATCTTGATCTGGTCTAGCTTCTTGGTTACAGTTCCCACTTCTGGTTCAGATCTAGAGCCAGTGGAAATGCCTTCCAACGGTTCTGTCCCCAGTGTTTGGGTATCTGAGGTCTCAATTTGCCCTTCAGTTTTTTTTAATTTTCTATAATCGTGTCCATATTGGTCACACGAGATTTGGGAATCTAGAAGGTTCACACCATGAATACCCCACATGGTGTAAGGCTAATTACTCAGGGAGGTCACCCGATATCCCAGAGGTTCCGTTTGCAACACATCTTCTCATGTGCCATGCACCCCTCGGCACGGATCGTATCACACCTTGGGCTGGGTCAGGGAATAGGGTAGGACTAAGAGTGGATAGGGAAGATGCGACGTCCTCTACCTTCGGCATTGCCCTCAGCTTCCTGCGGACACGCAAGGCTCTCCACCCGCATGGACAGTGCTTCTTCTAGGTGGTGTCCCCTGGAGAGGTAATAGTTTGAAGTGATGCTACCAATTCGTCATAAGCGAGTTCACTCGGAGTGGCGTTAGGGAACAGTTTTTATAGGAGCCTAAACACTGCACTTTCTACTGTTGATAGTAGATAGTAAAGTTTCACACTACATGGTAAATTGTAGGCGATGACGTGGGCTTCGAATTGAACTCGATCCATTCTTCAAAAAATGGCTCTGAGCACTATGGGACTCAACATCTGTGGTCATAAGTCCCCTAGAACTTAGACTACTTAGACCTAACTAACTTAAGGACATCACATACATCCACGCCCGAGGCAGGATTCGAACCTGCGACCGTAGCAGTTGCGCGGTTCCTGACTGAGTGCCTAGAACCGCTAGACCACCGCGGCCGGCGATCCATTCTTCTTCTTGTCCACAAAACTATCGAAGAGGTGTTATTGCGGCTGTAGTAGGCGTTGCTTGTTCCATTCGGCGCGCAGCGCTGGGCAATAGCTGCTGCACCGTGTTGTGTAACGCAGAAATCTGCTGTGTCTGGAACAGAAACATCTGCATTAGCTTTGTGGCATCTAACGCTAGCGGCTGTGGCGCCTGAGCAGGGGGTGGGACAGGTGGCACGGACGTGTTGGAAGGCACAAATGCAACAAACAGACAAAAAAAGCAAAGAAAATTTCTGCAATGCCCACCTGAAAACACGAATTAGCAAAAACGACGAGTAACTGTTAAAGCAAATAATCGCCCCTGCAAAATAAAGACAAGAGAGAATTTAGGCGTCAGCAACAAAATACAAAAAAGTCCTTGGTCGTCAGGCACTGGATTCAGAGGATACTCGTCACCAAATGCGGGTCCTGCCCACTCGCCATGTATAGGGTGCCTCAGGGATGATACTTTCTCAGAATGCCTTACAAAAATCCAAGAAAATGACAAATGACAATACTTAACTTGTGTTTACAACAAGTGTCGCAAGTGATGGGTGACTTGCAAACAATAATCTTCTTCGCTATAGACAAAGTCCAAAACAGCAGTGGATATCGATCAACAATAATTGTTCTTTGAGTGATGATCTACAACTGTGCGAATAGCGTCCCGATACTAAGCGAATACTGAGTGGCAGAGGCTGGCAGGAGCGGTGCTTATATTCTCCTCTTGAAGAGGCCACTCCTGTCGTGGTGCGGTCCTAATCAGCGCACCATTAGCCGACGTCGTTACACCGCCTTCTCTGCTCTTGCGTTCTTCATCTTCGTTCCGGCGCTTGTGGTTACGCCAGAACATTCTGTCCATAGACGAATTCGTTAACGAGCAGGAGGGCCGATCCCCATGGACACATCAATGCAGCATGGGGTTCCAGTACTGGGAGAATCAGTACCAGAAAGAAACAACATTGACCATCATCATGCCAAACACCACAGCGTCACTTACTCTGATAATAATAGACATTGTTTACGTGAACAAGAGGTGGAATGTGACTAGAAGTTCGGACTCAGCCACTGTTCAGATCATGGTAGGTTAGATTCCCAGAGGCTAAGAGGCAGCAGAGGAAACTGCAACTGTAAGTTAAACTAAAAAGGAACTGTTGGAGTTTAAGATAAGTAGTTGAACGGCGTCTACTGGGACATACTTGTATGTGGCACCACAATAAGATAAGAATATTAATAAATTAAATTGAAACTAGTGTACTATAAGCAATGAATGTCTCTGATAGGCTCGATAATGTGCATTGTTGACTGTGTGTGACAGCAGAGCAAAAGATACTGTACTGCTTTGTTGGAGTAAGAGAACGCTTGGCGCACCGTTGTAAGTAACTGCTTGTGAGGGAAAAACGATGGAGTAGGCAGTTTTGAGGGTGTGCTGTGTGAAGCCACCAAGAGTTAAATTAATTTAGGCATGTCAATATTACCGAACTTGGAAACAGAAGTCTTCATGTAACCAAGGTAAAGATTTAAATAATTATTATTTCTGTTTTTGCCAGCACTATAGTATAGATGAGTTGGCTGATAATTTGAAATTGTTGAGAAACCCCAGAATGTACATGAACGGTTTTGATAAAAATGCTAGTTATATATTTCATTTTTGTAATGCTTTTAAGATTTGTTAACAGAGCTTGATGATCTGGACTTATGTTGAATTAATACTTGCTGTTTGAATTTCATGGTTTGTGAATTAATTGTCGATAATGTAACTTCAATTTTCAGATGTTTTTGAAAAGACAGACTTAACTTTCAATATAACTTTTCTAAAAAAATGATTGTTAGTACTTCACCACAAACAGTAGCGCCTCCCAGTCCAGGTCATATATTTCTTAAAGAAGTTGAAATTTCTTAAATGTAGTCATTTCTCATTCAAATGAATCTCATGTGCATTTCAAGTATTATGGCCAGCATTGCACTCTGCTTAGTCCGTAATGAGCATATTCATATTTTTTATGTTGTTGTTGTTGTTGTTGTGGTCTTCAGTCCTGAGACTGGTTTGATGCAGCTATCCATGCTACTCTATCCTGTGCAAGCTTCTTCATCTCCCATTACCTACTGCAACCTACATCCTTCTGAATCTGTTTAGTGTATTCATCTCTTGGTCTCCCTCTACGATTTTTACCCTCCATGCTGCCCTCCACTACTAAATTGGTGATTCCTTGATGCCTCAGAACATGTCCTACCAACCGATCCCTTCTTCTAGTCAAGTTGTGCCACAAACTTCTCTTCTCCCCAATCCTATTCAATACCTCCTCATTAGTTATGTATCTACCCATCTAATCTTCAGCATTCTTCTGTAGCACCACATTTCAAAAGCTTCTCTTATCTTCTTGTCCAAACTGTTTATCGTCCATGTTACACTTCCATACATGGCCACACTCGATACAAATACTTTCACAAACGACTTCCTGACACTTAAATCTATACTTGATGTTAACAAATTTCTCTTCTTCAGAAACGCTTTTCTTGCCATTTTCAGTCTACATTTTATATCCTCTCTACTTCGACCATCATCAATTATTTTGTTCCCCAAATAGCAAAACTCCTTTACTATTTTAAGTGTCTCATTCCCTAATCTAACGCAAGTTTTCTTTCTCCTTTCTTTATGAGAGACCAGAACATGTCGCGGTACTCCATTGCTGCTTTAGAGGTAAGGCAATTTAATTTGTTATGTGAACAGGGCCTTAGGATTCAGTGCTTAAGGAACTGAATGAATTTTGCAATGACTGCATTTCTTTGTTGGTACTGGGAGTTGCATTGCCCAATCAATTCGTAAAATTTTCCTAACAATAAGACAGAGTAAGCACACCACTTGCACTTACAACACACAACACGACAATTCGAGTTCTGTATCCATTCCACATTTCAGACTTCATCCTACATAATCGTAAAGTTCATTATTTCAGTCAGTTTTAAAGAATGTTACACTTGGTGACAGCTCTTCCAGTCGCTCGCTTTATATTCTGTTCTATCAATCACTCTGTAGCAATATATATATATATATATACGTTCAATGAACGATTTAACCCTCAATGGATGACCTCAACAAATTTGTAAGGCTTAAAATATATTGTTGCAGAGGGTAGTTAGATTTTTTGGGTCGATGTAGTTTACTGACTTATACAAAAATTTTCCACAGTTCATCGGCATTCTTATGCTCTGCCTTTTTTTTTCATTGAGTTGAGTGGTGATATTTTATCTTTGGATTTCTGCTCTGTATTTGATTTACGATGCTGCGCAAAAGTGCCAAGGTTCCAGAGCGTAATCTTACAATTAGAGATACCGAAATAGACGATTTTCCTATTATTGACAACGATATTGAGAATAATAGTGATCACTCTGTGACGCTAGAGTTGCAAAGCATCACAGTAAACGTGAGTTCCGTTTCCAAAAGTAATGTACAGATTCCTGACACTATAATTTCACCCACTAATTTGACTAGTTATCAGATGGCAGATTCTGGAGGCCGCTGATCTGCTCATGGCTGATGTGCACAATTCAAAACTTGATTGTTTACCGAAAGAGGTCAGTGATTTACATGCTACAATTGTTCAGTTTGCCAATAGTATGTAAGAGGAAACAATAGTGCAAAGTACTCAGACCGTTTCAAAAAATCCGTCAGATTTCATAAAAGGTAATGCGTGCAGATAATGCAACAAACGAAACGTCCATGGTTGTAGATGATGTCTCCACCTCACAAAGGACAACACAGGTGACAGACGACACATCAATTCAAAGCAATATGGAAGCGATGTTTCAAAATATCATGTACAAGTTCAATGAAAGACTTAACCCTCTATGGACGACCTCAACAAATTAGTAATGCTTAAAATATATTGCTGTATCTGCACAGTGCAAAGCTTTTTCTCTCAGATGACTAGTATAGCAGATTCGTAGCGCTTCAGACTACAAGTATTGAAATGGCGCCGCACTCAGGAAATTTTTTCAACTACGTCAACAGTTGCATCTTGGGTAGGGTGTCCATTTCATTTTCATTGAAAAAGGGGACATTTACAATAAATTAGGGAAAAACCTGGAACAATGAAGAAAAAAAAGGGACATAAATATTGTATTGACTAAATTTAAAACACATACCAGTTTACATTTACAACGTGCACTCAGATGATCCCAAATTACTTGTTACAATTATTCTGCCACACTATCACCATACTTATCACTTTTATGTACTTTATCAAGAAGTGCATTTTCGTTTGAAGTTGTATCATGGAAGTCAGTACAAGATACACAATTAAAGTGTGTTTTGACAATGAGCAAGGCCCTAACTGTTTCAACTTTCATTCGGTTTTTTTCATCTGACCACAAAGAGTTCACTAACGAAAACACACGTTCCACAACAGTATTTGACCCAGGAATTGCCAGACAAAACTCCAACAAATGAATCATGTTTTTCATGTTAATGTTTTTACTTTCGAAATAAGCAAATATTTCACAGCCAGTTTGTAAGGAATTGTGCACCACATGTGCTGGACAGCCAACACCTACTATATTATTCACTGTGTTCTGTTGCAGTTTATAGAACAAATTGTTTTTTCCTTTCTTCTGCTTACCACCAAAATTGGTGTTAGTGTTGTCTGCAGAAACTGCAATCACCTTTCCCTCAAGATCGTATTTCTTTAAAACCTCCACCACATAATTCTGAAGTAAATCTGAAGTTTCTCCAGCTAAATTAACCAGTTCGAGCACTTTCACCATGATGCCATTTTCAGGGTGAAAATACCTAGTAAGGAGAGGAGCTAACTTCAAATCCAGATGATTCGATGTATCAATCATTACAGAAATGAATCGAGCACTGTTCAATTCATTTAAAACCTGCATACGTTGCAATAACATTTGAAATGATTGCATTACATTTTGTGTGTCCACATGTGAATTTAGGATTGAAAAGTTTTTTAAACAACTGCGGTAGTACAGTCGATTGACTTAAAGCTATGGTTATGCATTGCACTGTGGTATGCAAACGTAGCTTCTTGTGCTGCCAACTGCCTATCCATTTCTGTTACTGATTTTAAGTTTACATAGTAGTCACTCACGCATTTATTTGCTCTTTTCGTTTGATCACTCATGCCATGTTTCTTCGTCTTAATGTGATTCACAATGTCAGACCCTCCACCATGACCAATAGCAAATTCTGATCTGCACAACGTACATTCTAGTTTCTCGATTACCAGTGATAAAAGGAAACTCGCCTTTTAGATTGCTGTTAAAATTACACTTTCGTTTTGGTATAATGAAACAGTGATTGCACAGTGCAAAACATTAACAGTGTGGTGACGAAAGCCAGAGAACAAGTATCAGTGGTGTAGAGTATCTCTGGACCGAAAAGACGGATTCAGTGGATCGATTTAGAAGAGAAGAATGTTCGTTGTTATTCGTAATCTATAGTGCATTTAAAATTACTTGTGGTTTTTGACAGTTCGGTACATGTTTGGGGTATGCTGAAAGTCATCACACGCTTCCTAGCGTAAATAATTGCGCAGTTAATAGCAAGTCAAACAACCAGTAGTGTAAAATACTCAAGCCAAGCGGAATCATAAAAAAACGGGACATTTGAGCGTCCCCAAAAAAACTTTCGGGACAGCGGGACATTTTGGTAAAAAACGGGACTGTCCCGGGAAAACCGGGACGAATGGACATCCTAATCTTGGGAGTTGAGTGAAGTGTGGTCGTGTGCATTTCAGCTGTCTATATTTATTACAATTGGTGTTGAAAAACATAAGTTGTCAACTATATGTTAATATTGTGTGATAGAGATTACTTTGAGGTATATCTAGCTAAAAACAATTACCATAACAATTACTGCCAGAATCTGAGAGCTTATGTTTTAAATGTTACAAATTTGTCAACTCAGGCACTTGCACGGAATCTGTTGTTCTTTCTAGAAAATGAATCCTGCAGCAGTTTATGGGAAGAAGAAGAGTGTTGTGGCACATTTAGCTGGTGGAGAGAGTGAGGACAGTTGCCTGAGTGCCTCCTGTAGCGATAATGATGAGGATTATGTGCCAACAAGTAGGGAATCTGTGTCCAGCAGTTCTGAAAATGGTATGGAATTTGCTCTTATCACTTGGTTGCACTGTAGCAATGTGTACAGCTTTAGGACACTAAACTATGTACTATATTTGTAACTTCGAGGCATCAGTGATGAGGATGATACCAGTGTTCCTGATGCAGACAACAGTTTGACTCCTTCATCATCATGTGCATCCAATAAGCGAACACCAGTTTGGAGAAACATTAGCAAAGACTCGTGACATAGCACAGTGGCTAGGCTCCATCCCTGAATCTACTGCAATCAAGGAACCAGTGGATTATTTCAAACACTTCTTTGACAGTCAGCTACTGGAACATACAACGCAACAATCAAACTTGTATTCTGTTCAGAAGAATCCAAGTAAAGCTCTCCAACTGTCTGTCAGTGAACTGGAACAATTTATCGGAACAGTGTTTCATATGTCTCTTGTCACTGTACCACGTACACAAATGTATTGGTCCAGCTTATTTGGCGTCTCTTGTGTATCATACTTGATGAGTCGAGACCGGTGGGAAGACATAAAATCCAATTTCCATTTCACTGACAACACCAGAATGACTGATTCAGAAGGTACTTGCAAAGACAAACTTTTCAAGATTAGGCCATTGATAAGCCATTTGCTTGAAAAATTCAGCAAAGTACCTACTGATAGGATGCTATGTGTCGATGAGCAGATGGTACCCTTCAAAGGTCTAGTTTGAAACAATATATGCCAAAAAAGCCTCACAATTGGGGGTTATAAAACATATATTTTATGTAACAACAAAGGAATTGTGTACAATTTCGAAGTGTATTGTGGGAAACGTGATCCACTGGAAGGAATGGAAGAGTTAGGTGCTAACGTCAATGTTGTTATACGTCTTTGTAAGGTTATTCCACAACAAAGAAACCATCTGTTATATTTTGACAATTGGTTTACGACAATACCACTGCTTACGGAGCTTGCATGCATGAAGATTTTTTATCTGGCCACAGTTAGAGCCGATAGATTACCTCGATGTGTGATGACAACTGATAAAAATTTGAAAAAAAAAAGGGTAGAGGTGCATACGATGAACAAGAGGCAGATATTGATGGACAGTGTGTGAGAGTTGTCAAATGGTTTTGACAACAGATCTGTAGTGCTTGCCTCTACTTTATCTGCTGCCGAACCAATAAATAAGGTGAAGTGGTGGGATAAAAATGCCAAAGCAAAGGTTGAAGTCGACTGCCCATCAATAATTCTTCTTTACAACCAATTTATGAGAGGAGTAGATCTTTTAGACTCACTGACCGCAATATACCAGATAAACATCAGATCAAAAAAGTACTACCATCGTTTATTTTTTCACTTCCTTGATATGGTGGTAGTGAATGTATGGTTGCTGTACAGAAGAAATGTGGTTCTTTTGGTGTAAACAAAAATAAACAAAGGCAACTTTGTCAGTTCTAGGCTGAAATAGCTGAAGCGTTGTGCAAAATGAACAAGGACTTGAGTGGGAGAAAGAGGGGTAGACCTTCTTCAAGTATTGATGTTGAATATGTAATGAAGAAGAACCTAGGACATGCATCTAAGCCAATCCCCCAAAGGGTTGTTCGTCAGGACACTGTAGGACATTGGCCAGTTGTGTCTGACGAGAAAGGTACATGTAAAAAGCCAAACTGCAAAGGAAGTCCATCAATTGTGTGCCAGAAGTGTGGTGTTCATTTGTGTATCAAGAGAAAAAGAAAATGTTTTCTGGACTTTCATAGGGAATGAGAAGTATGCAAGTCAAACGTTTTAAATTCATAAATATTTTCAATTGTAAGAAAAGTATATATGTTTGTATTCACTCTCCAACATTTAATTACCTTGTATCCTTAAATGCCTACCATAACAAATTTGTAATATTAAAAATATATATTGTTTAAACATGAATTTTGCATTTTTAATCAAAATATGTTTAAAGTGACCCCTAAGTAATACAAATATACCAATTAAAGTTTTTTGTTTGTGTTACATCCTAATTCTGTCCATAGAGGGTTAATAAGACTGATGAAATGATGGTTAAGCAAAATACACAGTTCAATGAACAATTTTTCAGCATACGAGAAAAACAAGATAACACCACCAGTTACTTCAATGAACAATTCTCCACCATACATGGTGAGCTTAAATCATACACAGAAACTTATGATAACCGTTTCAAACAGGTAGATAGGACAGTGAGAATCGTCTTTGCGGTATAATTGAAGTCATGGCCAGGCAAAGCACTGACAGCACCGATCCTTTGAGAGATGACATTAATGCTTTATATCAATGAAGTGAAACATATAAAAAGCTACAGATCAAAACCAATCAGTTAATGAAAGAATAAATCAACAAGACACTCGATTAGATGTACATCTTAAAAGTTCACATTGAGACCTCAGAAAAGCGATACCAAGACTTTCTCCATAAACACACTGACAAAAACAATCAGTTTTTGCAGACATTAGCAGTACAAAGATAGGAAGCAGAACAGCAGTTGCTCACTAGTCTTACAATCTATGTTGACGCTAGTATAAATTCCGTTACAGACGAGGTTATCAGAGTAAAACAATCACAGAACCAAATACCGACAGATGTAACTGATTTCAAAACCACTGTTAACACACGAATCCAAAAAGTTGAAGGACCCTGACACAATTAAAACAGAATTTAAAAAAGGTGAACAAAACTACTCATAAACTATAGAAGCAACTCAACGCTTTAGATGCAAACAATTCCACACACATTCTTACGATCACGGAAAGATGTGATGAGCAATCGGCAAGATTAGAAACACTTGAAAATCAGACCAAAAATATATCAGACGTCACAGCTCCCATTCCATTCACCGAATCTCATGAATATCAGTACATACAGCAAACATTAAACCAGCTGGATGCACATAACAGTTCACTATATAGGAAAGTTAATAGTTTACATCACGGAGTAGACATCAGACAATTTTCTCCACGTATTCAGTTTCAAACTAACATGGAACAGCAAGTCACATACTTTTCAGTCTCACAATAATATGAGCAGACTGCAAAGAGTGCGTGACTTTGATACAAGCCACTCATCTCACAATCACTTCTTTTACGCCGCCGAACCCTCTCAAAATCTACAACGCGAAGGATTCGACTATAAACATTTCGTATCTGTAAAGAAATTCAAGGTATTTAGAAATAACCGCAAATATCTGCATCCTCTTGATAGGGTGCAACAGTTTTCATTTTCGCTACCACCAAACAGGCCAGTGACACACAAGCTCGAATTTATATGTAACGTTTTAGAGGGAGACCAATCGATGCGTATGAGACCCATATCACTCCGTCGAAGAGTTGCAAAATGCTTTTTTATCTGCGTATTGGTCGGAAACTACTCAGCGAGGCATTAAAGGTCAGCTAATCAGTTTACCCAATTTTGAACACTCCAAAACCAGTACCTGACCGAAACGTACAGCCAATCTGCACTCACACAATTATGCATCTCAAAACTTCCACACTCCTTACGAGTTTTCTTTCTCACTGGACAGCAAAGGGAAAGCATTTCAGCTTTCAGGGACTTACTACAATTTTTAGAAATTCAGCAATCGGACTACTCATTTGTCAATAAGAACTTTAATGACAGCAATGAAGGTAACAACTCATTCGATTACAACGAGCAAGCCTGCCCATTCCATAGCAAGAGAAATAAAAGATTTGATTCTGATAACGAATTTTATGCACATGCTAGCAAGAAACAACATTTTGATAACCATTCAGCAACAACTATGTCAGAATTTCGACGCCAACAATCACAGTGTCCAGCCGCAATTCTTGCCGGCAGCTGCAGTAGCCCGGAAATATCCAACAACAATACGGTCGACAAGCACAACCGAATATCAATGTGCCACCGCCCAACTTCGCCAGTGGAGCCCACTCCAGTAACTAAACGCAGCCGCAGGGGAATAACTTCTCCACAAAACCAATGGTCACAGTCACATCGAAACGATCAATAGCAAAGATATTTTCGCAACAAGCATTAAGCGAATAATCAGCAATTTAAGCTTAAGTTTGGCAACAGCAACTTTCATCACAATCAGCCCCAGCAGTCTCAGTCCATTCTTAATGAACCTAATGTTCGTTTCCATCCACTGCGGCATTCTGCAGACCAAAACAAGCATGCAGTACATATAACGGAACCATCACAGCAATCTTCTGCCACCAGTCAGTCCACTAGTAATGCCTGACTAGAAACAACCGACGCTGTTCAATACGAAAACGCATATTGCTATTCTGCTACTCATAATACCGTTCAACAAATCGTCATAACTTTCGGCGACATCAGGGACACACTATTACAAGAGATCGATTACCTAAGCAGATTGGTCCCATACGTCCTTAACACTATTACAAGAGAGACGCCGGACTCAAAAGAATATTTCCCATCCCATAGTTAAAATTGACTTGTATTTATTTTCTGCAGTGATCGACTCTGGTTCACATGGAACGGTGATAGCGAAACATTTCAAACATGTAACGCCGATAATACCTGTCCTACTTTTCCACTTGGTAAAATGAAAGTTCGAGGAGCAGTCTCCAACAAGGGAGTAGATGTGAAACTGCAAATGTGCGTGAATTCCTAAGGGACCAAAGTGCTAAGGTCATCGGTCCCTAGTCTTACACATTACTTAAACTAACTTATGCTAAGAACGACTCACACACCCATGCCCGAGGGAGGACTCGAACGTCCGGCCGGAGGGGCCACACAGACCGTGACATGGCGCCTCAAACCGCGCCTGTGAAACTGCAAACCCACCTATCTTTTATACTTGCTGATCACACATTTCATGCTAATTTCAGTATCGTTCCACTCTTAACAACCGACGTCATCCTTGGTATGGATTTCCTTGTCGAACATGACACTGTTATCAACTTTCAGAAATCATTGCTTATACTGAAATTCGATACACAGCAACTATCTGTCACTTTTCAGAATATTTTGTCAGCTGAGGAGCAAGACGTTAACAGAGTAAAGGTCATTTCAACGTCTAGATATACTAATTGGCATACTACATTCTTTACAGACACATATTTCCGTATTAACAATATCCCTGAGGAAGTAGATTATGACATTGTTGCGGCTGGCCCCGGCATGGGTGTGTATGTTTGTCCTTAGGATGATTTAGGTTAAGTAGTGTGTAAGCTTAGGGACTGATGACCTTAGCAGTTAAGCCCCATAACATTTCACACACATTTTTTATGGCATTGTGCAGACCATCAACAGTAAGGTGTAGACTTGGCCACTGTTCCTATGTGTCGATACAGTGTATCGATACATGGAACTGTTTCAGTGTTTCGGAACGGCTGTGGTTCATTGTTTCGAAATAGTGGTGTTTCATTCCGCCCCTGACTCGGATAACCAGACCAGATTCAATCTTGACCCAGACACAGACACTGTATCGTTGTTTCAAAATAAGGCTGTTTCAGTCCACCTGTGCTTGGAACGGACTAATTATATCGAAACAGTGATGTTTCATTCCGCTGTGTCGGACGAGATTCTCGCTCGGCACAGGTACTGAAATACAACATACCACTTCATGAAACACTTTCAAGAGTGTCGAAATCTTTTTGGCAAGCAATAGCATGAAGCCTAAGATATCCCAAAATAAAGCTTCGTTTCTAGCTGACTGTCCTATTCCGAAATGGCGTAACATCTGCTTTATAAACACTTACCAAACAATAAAACAACGCATATTATTAACATTCAAAGTAATAAATATGTGAAAATCATTCAGTTAAATTACACTTTGTTTATAACATACGCTTCTCTGTTCATGTACAGTAATCATATTAAGAAACGCAAGTAAGCCTACAACATTTTCAATAACAAAAGGCGTAGAGTGACAGTTATTAGACATATACATAAATTTTATGTAGGTATAATTGCAAGCAATCTGTTTGAGATATCACTGATAGTGTAATAGTGAACGGGAAGGGCTGGGAAGCATGGTGAATTTATAGTAACGGTTCGAAACGTCTTGAAAGACAAAATATTTTTCTGTTATATTTTGTTATTTATTCGAATTATTTGGCGTTATTTGTGAGTCTATTGTCACTGTGGCTATTATCCGCAATGATTCCCTTTGTGTGCATGGAAATTAGCAGGGTGGGTATATTACCCATACTAACGGAATGTGGGAATCCCAGTAGCATATCTGTTGTTTCTGCAGTTTGCTCCCATCTCCACATCCGTTCATGGTGGTTCTGTCTTCAGCTATGGCTGTCCTCAGCCAATTAAAAAGTATGAAAGTCACATGACACGAAAGCAGGAAATACGAAACTGCCAAGGCCCCTAAGTGATAGTTTCATACTTTCTGCGATATGATTAGCGCTCTCGCACCTCATTTGTGTTTATATTGACATCCTTATACAGTGGACATTCAAGATGATAAAATGTGTAGGTTTATTAGATTACAAAACACAAACTGTTTCACTGTTTCGAAAGATCGTATCGAAACGTTACATTGTACTGTATCATTTGTTTCGAAACAGTTATGTGTTTCAGTTTGCCCATCTCTAGTAAGGTGAATGAACGTAAAAGATTCGATCGACGAAGAGCGCCAACAGTTGCAGGATATTCTTTTACAGCACTCTGAAGTATTTAACAATGTACCAGGAACCATGTCCAGTCTTGTTTACGAATTTCAGGTAAAACTGCATGATAAATCTATAGAGATCAAGTCAAACAACAACTTCAGGCTACGTTAGATCAAGGTATCATTGAACCAGTGACTAGTCAAATATTAACCCTCTTCACATTGTTAACAAGAAAGATGGCTCACTTCGTGTTGTGTTGAATTCACGTCAGATCAACGAAATCATCATTACTGAAACCTATCGACCGCAAACGCTAGAAGAAGCTCTTACAAAAATTTCACGGAACATCAATCTATACTACTCTGGACATAAAATCTGGATTCTGGCAAATTCAGCTGCATCCGAATTGCAGAAAATACATCTCTTTCCTTTGTTTCGGAAACTGCTATGAATTTTGTAAATTGTCTTTTGGTTTAACCATTAGCTCCGCTGCTTTCATCCATGCGATGAATACTATTCTTCCAATGAATTAAAAGACAGAATCACCACTTACATTGACGACATTCTAATTGCAGAGCTTTCTTGGTCGGAACGTAAGTTCTCTGCATGCTATTGCAAACTTTTCTTACAACAGGTGTTACTGTGAACCTCAGTAAATGTCATTTTGGCAAGACTTAAATTTTTAGGTCACGTAATTTCGGCTTACGGCATTATGGCCGGCCCCGACAAATTACAAGCCATACGTGACATTACAATTTCGTCTACCAAAAAACAGCTTCGCAGCTTCCTCCGTTTGATCAATTTTTTTCGCCGTTTCATACACCACTCTGCACTAGATACGCCTAGATTGTGTAATCTTACTGGTATAAATACTATCTGGTCGTGGGACGACCAAGCACAGTCCGAGTTTATCAATTTAAAAAAATACTTTACTTAACGCTCCCCTTCTATCACATCCTGACCCGACAAAGAACTTTTCGTTTGCTACAGACAGTTCGAAGACTGCTCTTGGTGTCCATGTATTTCGGGAAATAGAGGAAAATGGTACAACAGTTAAGAAGAACATCGCGCTTGCTAGTCACATCCTCACATCAGCTGAAAGGCGTCTTCTAGTCACATCCTCACACCGGCTGAAAGAAATTATTCTATCACCGAACTCGAAACATTATGTGTTGTTTGGGCTTTCACTAAATTTAGTCACTTTCTTTAAGGCAGACACACAACAGAATACACAGATCACAGGGCTGTTCAATTTCTTTTATCAGCTAAATTCACACCTGACAGATTCAGTCGTTGGAAACTTTATTCACAAGAATTTGATTTTACAATTGTCCACATAGCAGGAACCCAGAATACTGTAGCAGATGCGCTTTCTCGTTCACTGTGCAGTAACCAGTAAGAAATCGCCGCTAATTTTTGTCAAATTTCAGTCTTCTCTACATTAAACAGGTAGCTTTTATTTCAGCATAGTTAAAAGACTTCGCCATAGAGCAGAGATCAAAATTCTGTGCCGTGATACCAGATAGGCAACAATCAGAAATTACTACACCATGCACAATAATACTCTGTTTCGCCGCATTCGCCTGACAGCGATAATTGGACTCTCGGCATACCTGAAGAACTTGTCAATGAGTTAATCTGGTGTACACACTTGAGTTACGCCCATTATGGCGCTTTTGATACTACAACAGAACTGTTATTTCACAAACAAGGAAAAGTGTATTCGACGAGTCTTGGCGACTTGCAAAATTTGTCAAAAAGCTGAATTTTCTACAATATCTCACATTGCCCCCGTGTACCACATTGTACCCATGAAATTAAGACATATGGCAGCCGTTGATCTATTTGGACCCATTCAACGAACTAACAAAGGTTTCTGTTATATTTTCATTGCTGTAGAACTAACTTCGTAATTTGTATCTTTCTCTCCCTTGCGAAAAGCCACTGCTACAATTCTTTCTAACTCATTTGGAGATGTTCAGAAGGTAATCTCCGACAATGGACGGTAATCTCGATCAGTAATATGGAAACGCACATTGCAACCTAGAAATATTACGCCCATTTTTATTTCCAGATACCACGCTTCTTCCAACCCATCAAAGCGCATCATGAAAGAGATTGGAAACCTTTGTCGCATCTACTGTGACAAAAAACATACTGATTGGGACAAGCACATTTCAGAATTTCAGCATGTCATCAATTCAATACCAAACGACTACACCATGCTTTCGCCGCATCTTGTGTTGAAAAATATAGATCCACATAATAAAATTCATGTAATTGTTTCTCTTTCTACTACAAGAAGATTACGTCACCATGAAATTATAGACATCGCCCTTAACAATATAACTCATGCAGCACAACGCCGCAAATGTCAATAAAAACAGGTGAGTAACCTCCAGTAATTTCACATAGGACAAAAAGGATTGGTACCGACTCACTACCTATCCAACAGCGGAAAGCATCGTTGCAGTAAATTGGAATTTTATATTCTAGACCTTTTAGGATACGTAATCTTTCCAATCCCAATGTGGTTCACTTTGAAACTTTACGAACGAGAAAATCGCAAGGCAATCATCACATCAGCAATGTCAACCACTTTGTAGAATAACTTTTGCTTAGGTTTATTTCACGTAGCCAGTTAGAATTTTGATGATCACATACCACAACTATTTATTTTTTCGCCTTTTAGCTTTGTATATATATCTTTTTTCCTATTTTCCAGGAACTCTGCTAACTGCCAAAATTTTTTACAGATGTGCATATTTATATTTATAGCTTTTATGTATGCTTATTCTGATTTACATATGAGTGTACATAATAATATGATGCAACACAGATCTTTTTACCTAATGCATTTCCCATGCTTATACAAATTCTATTTGTACCTTGTCTTCACGATTCCTTGATTATTGAGCATTTCATTGGGTGGCGGTGTGCCCATTAGGAAGAATCTTGCATATTGGATATCTTAACGTAAGTTTAGACCTTGCACATGTTTCTATTCTCATATGGGTGTACATGAAAACAACTGAAAGAGACAACATTTATTTTGACATGTGTCCAGTGGATCACATCCCTTGGATGGTCTGACTGCTGCAAACTGCACCTCAAACTATTTCTTCCTAAAAATAATTTGTATCCTTTTCTGTATTGCCTCTATGTATTTTATGATAATTAATTTCTGATGCTATTTTGACTTTACTGATACAATGTAATGTGTCATTTCTATGATGCTATGCTACTCCACTATGCTGCTATTGCACACACTATGCAAGATACTATTACTAGTGACATTCATGCTGTTGTCTAATGAATTATCATTACATTTTTTGTTAGGTTAGTCACTCTTTTATTCTATAATGTTGCCATGTTTTATTTATGCCCAGTCTTGTGCTTTAATTTGCGTTATATCTCTTGTACTTGATGATGTCACTAGTTTACTTGCTTTCACCTATGTAGATTTATGACATCAATGTACCCTGTAACACATGTCCATAACATGTACTCATCCATTTTGCATATTTTGCAGAGCCAATGTAGCAGAGTCTCATTGTATACAAATGAGACATCATGCTCATAAATAGAATCACATAGAAAGCATGACATGAGCAACTTATATAGAATTCTAAACACTGTTGACACTTCTCACACAGTTTCCTGGCACACATTTTAAAAACATTTTCCTCTTAGTGTACACTAGGCAGATAGCCTATAAAGGTTTAGGATTAAGGGTATTTTTCTCTCTGCATTTTGTGTTAGGTATAAGAGTATTACTGGAATATTTAATAAGTGTTCATGCCCTGAGCTGCTCCAGTTTTTTTGGAATAATGATGGAATATTGATGTTTAATAAATTTTCATGCTATGAGCTGCACTCCAATAATGAGGATTATATTGATAAATTGATGAATTTTCTTAATGATTTTCTATGATGTTAATATACAGTATAATTTGTGTAAGTTGTGTCCTTTCCAGGAAAATCTGTCTTGCCTTGTGCCACATAATTAGAGGTGTTTGTGGAAGACTGTCACAGAATCTGTACACCTAAAAACATTTTTTTCAGCATTCCTTAATAGATTGGTTATGCTACTGCCTTCTTATTTTAATATGCATGACTGCCTTTTTTTCCAGGTTCCAATATTTCTGCAGTTCACCCACATATTTACATTTTTTACTCTTCATTTTTTGTAATATGTTTAATTTATCTAGTCACTAAGGTATATTGGTATTAGTACTCTGGCCTTTATGTTTACATATACCATAATCACATGTTTTTGCTTTGGCCCTAGCAGTTCTTGATTCAAGACGAATGAAGATAGACTGTTAATCATTTTCTTTACAGATAAAGTGCACTGCCCTTATCAAGCATCCCCATATCCTTCCCTGTAGATATGCACATTGTTAGAGATATAGGTCATTTTATAAATTTTTTATGAAGCCCTGTAGGTGCTACACAGCCTATAAATATTGACTTTACTCTCATAGTACCATACACTGATTCTATGATTCTATTTGTCTAACAGGTATTCATACAGGCCATACAGAGCCACACTTTTATACTGCTATTTACGAACTTTGTTCTTGTAAACGCCATCTCGATCTACGTATTCATATTATGAATTATGAATAGCCCTCTGTGTGCCGTATAAAGTTATAGGTAAAGGATATTTTATGATGCTTTCCAAGCTTTGATGTTTATTCTATGTAAAACTAGTCCACCTTGAACCACAAACATGTTTTCTGTCACATTTGTTATTGACATCAGCTATTATTTCATGTAACACCAGGCCACTGTGAACACCAAAGAAGAATTTTTTCACATTTTAGTTATCAAGGATTCAGGGTACTTACAAATGATGAAAAATGGAATTTTTTATGACTTTTAAATTGATATAGTCTATCCTGATTATATTTATTTATACATTATAGGGTTTCAGATAAAAATAACCTATATATACCAAATTTTAAAGTTACGGTCGTGTATGCCGCCACACTCCCTTTATTTCTGTTGCAGAAGCCAGTATTATTTCGAAAAGAACTGTGAACTTCCTGTTTGTAGCGATTATACGTATGATATGTTGTAAATGTTGGTAGTAGTGCAGGTTTCTAGTGTCTGCAGTATTTACTTTTGTTCCTCTGAAGCAGTTTGTTCACATGTTACTGAATGTTTGTTGCCCAATTGCCACATATATTTGTGGAAGTACATATCCTTTAGTGCGCAATAAATACAAACTATGCCACACATCAAGAAATTCAATAAAAAGAAATTTCGTGATAATCAGTTCACAAAAAAAGCAAGCCATACTGTTGAAAGTAACCTACGTATCAGTTCTTCAGGGAAGAAGCTTCCACAAGGCACGCCTCCTGGTGATTCAAATTTTTTTGTTAACAATGGCGCTGTTTGTACTGGATTTGTTGTTGTTCATTTGGGCATCTTATCTTCTTTGATAAAGGAAGTGGCGAAATGTCAACAATGTGATGTTGTAGGCTGCCTGGAAATAACTGAAGGATTTAGCGTAAAATTAGTTGTTCTACAATAAACCTACCTCGAAAATCACTTCAAACGTTGTGCATAATTCATATTATGTGAATTTGAAGTTAGTGTATGCAATGTCTTCAATAGGAGTACCGCCCAGTAGGTTCATCAAGTACATAAAAATACTTTTAGGTGCCTTGACGGTGTGTCTAAAGCATCTATGAAACATGCAGAAGAAGAAACTAAATATTAGTGGAACCAGGAACATTGATATTGCACTTAATGGGACATGGCAACGTCGAGGACATCGTTCCTAGAATGTTGTTGTAAGTGCTACGTCTCTGCAAAATGGAAAAACTGTTGATGTTGAGTGCTTATCTAAGTACTGCCACACCCGCTATGGTAACACTGAAGGACTTATTGAACATCAATGTTCTAAGAATTATAATGGTCAGAGTGGAGGTACAGAGTGTGATGGAGCTCTAAAAATATTTCAGAGGTCGGTGCCCGTTTATAACATTAGATGTATGAAGTACCTTGGTGATGGGGACTCTAAAGCTTTCTATAAAATTAATAAGTTTAATGTTTATGGTGATGCCTTGGTAACAAAACTGGAGTGTTGTGGACATGTGTAAAAGAGGATGGGTGCTAGATTGAGGAAGCTATGAAGAGAAATGAAAGGAAAGTTGCTATCTGATGGGAAATCTCTGTCTGGCTGAGGCAGATTGACAGAAACTAATTTAGACCTTCTTCAGAGTTATTATGGACTGGCCATTAGACGATCTGCACCTCTGAATGATGTTACAGCATTGAGAAAAGCTGTATGGGCTACCTACTTTCATACATTGTCCACAAATGACCACCGTGTTCACAGACTCGGCCCTAAAGGAGCAGATTCTTGGTGTGGTTACCAAAAAGAAAAGGAAGTGGTCAAATATACCATCATAAGCGTTCTGTTCCTGAGCCTGTTATGAATGAAATAAAACCAATTTTTAGAAATCTGTTTTACCTAGTAAATGTTTTCAAGGGGCCACTCAGAATACAAATGAAAATTTTAACCAATGCACATGGGAAAGATTACCCAAGAATGTTTTTGTAGGACTAAATACATTAAAATTTGGTGTAATAGATGCAGTGATATGTTTCAATAGTGGAGTGATAGGAAGGTTGGCAGCCCTGAGAAATTTGGGCATAAAATGTGGCTCTAATATGGAAGATTAATTGCTGGCTTGTGACAGGCAATGGGTGCATGAAGCTGAAAGATTCTCTCTTCAAGTTATCAGAGAAGCAAGACGTGCTACAAGGAATACCAAGAGGAAGCTTGAAGGTGAAGTAATTCTGCAGGATGAAGACTATGATTCAAGGATGTTCTGAGGCTCAGTTTATTTGGACTCGTATCTTCATTCGCAATTTCCCACAAGTTGTATTTTTCAGAATTATGGTAAAAATATTTCCTAAAGTTTATAAAGCATTGCTCAAATTTTTTTCTGTAGCTTACAATAGGTCATACTTATGTACCACATACCACATTGCGAAAGCTTCTATTCTCTTCTTGTCCAAACTATTTATGGTCCATGTTTCACTTCCATACATGGCTACACTCATACAAATACTTCCACAAACGACTTCCTGACACTTAAATCTATACTCGATGTTAACAAATTTCTTTTCTTCAGAATCGCTTTCCTTGTCATTGCCAGTATAAATTTTATACCCTCTCTACTTCGACCATCATCAGTTATTTTGCTCCCCAAATAGCAAAACTCATTTACTACTTTAAGTGTCTCATTTCCTGATGTAATTCCCTCAACATCACGCGACTTAATTAGACTACATTCCATTATCCTCGTTTTGTTTTTGTTGATGTTCATCTTATACTCTCCTTTCAAGACACTGTCCATTCCGTTCAACTGATCTTCCAAGTCCTTTGCTGTCTCTGACAGAATTACAATGTCATCGGCGAACCTCAAAGTTTTTATTTCTTTCCCATGGATTTTAATACCTACTCCGAACTTTTCTTTTGTTGCTTGCTCAATATACAGATTGAATAACATTGGGGGGAGGCTACAACCCTGTCTCACTCCCTTCCCACGTCCCTCGACTCTTATAACTGCCATCTGGTTTCTGTACAAATTGTAAATAGCTTTTCGCTCCCTGTATTTTACCCCTGCCACCTTCAGAATTTGAAAGAGAGTATTCCAGTCAACATTGTCAAAAGCTTTCTCTAAGTTTACAAATGCTAGGAACGTAGGTTTGCCTTTCCTTAATCTGGCTTCTAAGATAAGTCGTACGGTCAGTATTGCCTCACGTGTTCCAACATTTCTACGGAATCCAAACTGATCTTCCCCGAGGTCGGCTTCTACCAGTTTTTCCATTTGTCTGTAAAGAATTCGCGTTGGTATTTTGCAGCTGTGACTTACTAAACTGACAGTTCGGTAATTTTCAGATCTGTCAACATCTGCTTTCTTTGGGATTGGAATTATTATATTCTTCTTGAAGTTTGAGGGTATTTCGCCTGTCTCATACATCTTGCTCAGCTGATGATAGAGTTTTGTCAGGACTGGCTCTCCCAAGGCCATCAGTAGTTCTGATGGAATATTGTCTACTCCTGGGGCCTTGTTTCGACTCAGGTCTTTCACTGCTCTATCAAACTCTTCACGCAGTATCGTATCTCCCATTTCATCTTCATCTACATTCTCTTCCATTTCCATAATATTGTCCTCAAGTACATCGCCCTTGTATAGACCCTGTATACTCCTTCCACCTTTCTACTTTCCCTTCTTTGCTTGGGATTCCATCTGAGCTCTTGATATTCATACAAGTGGTTCTCTTTTCTCCAAAGGTCTCTCTGATTTTCCTGTAGGCAGTATCTATCTTACCCCTAGTGAGATAAGCCTCTACATCCTTACATTTGTCCTCTAGCCATCCCTGCTTAGCCATTTTGCACTTCCTGTCGATCTCATTTTTGAGACGTTTGTATTCCTTTCTGCCTGCTTCAGTTACTGCATTTTTATATTTTCTCCTTTCATCAATTAAATTCAATATTTCTTCTGTTACCCAAAAATTTCTACTAGCCCTCGTCTTTTTACCTACTTGGTCCTATGCTGCCTTCACATCTTCATCCCTCAGAGATACCCATTCTTCTTCTACTGTATTTCTTTCCCCCACTCGTGACAATTGTTCCCTTATGCTCTCCCAGAAAGTCTGTACAACCTCTGGTTTAGTCAGTTTATCCAGGTCCCATTTCCTTAAATTCCCACCTTTTTGCAGTTTCTTCAGTTTTAATCTACCAGGTCATAAGCAATAGATCGTGGTCAGAGTCCACATATGCCCCTGGAAATGTCTTACAGTTTAATACCTGGTTCCTAAATCTCTGTCTTACCATTATATAATCTATCTGATACCTTCTAGTATCTCCAGGATTCTTCCGTGTGTACAACCTTGTTTTATGATTCTTGAACCAAGCGTTAGCTCACAGTAGAAAATGGTTTTCTTGTTAATTTAACTCTCACACAATCTTCACACAATTGTTCTGCTGAGCATAAACTATTAGGAACTCCTTCACACATTCTCTTGGTGTTTGAAGTACAGCTTATGCCTGGATGACCTAGTTTCTTATGCCATTCTTGTTTTTCTTCTCGTGTCAGTGGTGATTGCATTCCTGATTTAATGTTAACTTCATACAACCGATTTCTTGCTTTTTGTCATTTCAAAACAGGTATTTCACCTTAGTAGATTTGAACAGAGTGTATGGTAAATACAACTGGACAATCTTTTTCAGTGATTGCATTTACAGACATCAGATTTCTGCTCAGTTGAGGAACATACATAACGTCATTTAGAACACAGTTATCTCCTACAAAGTTTCCTGTTGCAACTATTTTCATTGATCCACCTTGTTTGGCAACTTTTACAAATCTATCATCCTGTCTCGCATTTGTTAACTTGTCCACTTCATTACACAAATGTCCTGTACATGCACTATCAACAACCATGACCATATCTTCTTTCTCATTGGCTTCTTGTGAAATCTTTCCTTTGTTACATTCTTATGCAATACGTGCAGTGTCTTCCATCTTCTTTTCTTCATCAATGTCTTGTTTCTTGTTTTCTTGAGTGACATCATGTTTGAACCACTTTGTTTTTCCATCCCTGATATATCTACACATGTACTCTGCAAACCACTGTGCAGTGCATGAGAGAGGATATGTTCCCTTGTACCAGTTCTCAGGCTTTCTTCCTGTTCCATTCATGTACAGAGTGCAGAAAGAAAGATTGTTTGAATGCCCCTGTGTGTGCAGTAATTATTTTAATCTTATCTTCGCGAACCCCATGCTAGCGATACTCAGGGCGTTCTAGTATATTCCTAGAGCTCTCATTTAAAGGTAGTTCTTGGAACTGTATTAATAGCCTTTCTCCGTATAATTTACAAGTATCTTGCAGAGTCTTCCAGTTCAGTTTCTTCAGTATCTCTGTAACACTCCTCCAGGGATCAAACAAACATGTGACCAATGGTCCTGTGATTCTCAGTGTACGTTCAATATCCCATGTTAGTCCTAAGTGGTACACGTCCCACACACTTCAGCAATATTCTAGAAACGCTCACATGAGTGATTTGTAAGGAATCTCCTTCGTAGACATATTGCACTTACCCAGTATTCTACCAATAAACCTGAATACTGCCACTTACTTTACCTACAACCGAGGCTATATGACCATTCGATTTCGTTTCCTTATAAAGGGTTACACTAAGGTACTTGTACAAGTTGGCCAATTCCAACTATGACTTGTTGATATTATAGTCATAGGATACTGTTTTTCGTTTTGTGAAGTGCACAGTTTTACATTTCTGAACATTTAAACCAAGTTGACAATCTTTGCACCACTTTGTAATCTTATTGAGGACTAACTGAGTATTTATGCTGTTTCTTTCAGACAATATTTCATGATAGATAACTGCACATTTGCAAAAAGCCTGAGGTTCTTTTGATATAGGTCATTATTATACAACATGCAAAGCGAGATTACAACAGACATCTCTGGGGTGCATCTGAAGTTACTTCTACACCTTACGATGACTCTCCACTCGAGATAACATGCTGTGTCCTCCCTTCCAAAAAATCCTCCGTTCAGACACAAATTTCACTTCGTATCCCACATGACTGTGCTTTTGAAATTAAGTGTAGATGTGGTATTGAGTCAAATGCTTTTCGGAAGTCAAGAAATATGGCATATACCTGACTGCCTTGATCCAAAGCATTCAGTAATTTGGGTGAGAAAAGTGAGAGTTGGGTTTCACATGATCGACATTTTCGGAATCCATTGGTTGGCGTTGAAGAGGTCACACTGTTCAATATGCCTTTTTATCTTTGAAGTTTGAATATGTTCTAAGATTCTATAACAAATCGATGTCAAGTATATTGGACAGTAGATTCGTAGATTACTTCTACTATTCGTGTTGATATGGGTGACCATGCTTTTTTCCAAGAACTGGGCATGATTTTTTCTTTGAGGGATCTACGATAGGGAAGGGGCCAACTCAATTGCAAAATCAGTACAGATTCTGATAGGGGCTATATCAGGCCCTACAACTTTGTTCGATTTTAACAATTTCTTCTGTTTCTCAATACCACTGATACTAATAATGACTTCAGTCTTCTTGCCAGTGGATTGAGTGTTAAACTGGGGCTATTCTCCTGGGTTTTCCTTTGTAAAGGAGCATTTGAAAATGGAGTTCTGCATTTCAGCTTTTGCTTTGCTGCTCTCAATTTCAATTCTTGTCTCTGTCGCTAAGGACTGGACATTAACTATGGTGCCACTAACAGTCTTTAGAAACTACCAGAATTTCTTTGGGTTTTGTGAAAGACCTTCTGACAATATTCTGCAACGGTGTCACTGAAGGTTTCTCACATTCCTCTCTTGACAGACAAACGCATTTCTTTTGGCACCTATTTATCTATAGTGCTGCAGTTTGTTTTGCATCTGTAAGGCAATATTCTGTGTTTCTTTAGACGTTTCTTTACAGTGACTGTACACCAAGGAGGATCCCTCCTATTCTTAACTGCTACAGTGGTTACATATCTGGCCAGCACATGGTCAACTTTTTCTGTACATGCTTCTGCCTTGTGAGCAAGTTTCAAGTTAAACAATGAGATATGACACTACTGACTTTTTATCTAATTTAATGAACAAACATATCTTTATACTTGTTTTAGTTGTCATTTGTACTTTGGTAGTCATGGTCACTGATGCTAGTTTCGATGTGGACCCCCTCCAAGAGGTCATGTCTGTTTCTGTTATTTGCCATTCGATCCAATACATTTTAGGCATGAGTGGGGTTCCTAAATACCTCTTCTAGGTAATTTTCAGAGAAGGTATTTAATAATGTTTCACAGGATATCTTATCACGCCCACCCCTAACAAAACAGTAATTTTCCCAATTAATTGTTGGATGATTAAATTCTCCACTGACAATTACAGTATGAATGGGGAACTTATGTACAAATGAACCGGGATTTTCTCTAAAGTTTTGAGTTACATCAGGAGATGAGTCTGGTGGGAAATAAGGATTCAATTCTCATTTTATGTCCACCCCTGATACAGAGCCTTGCCCAACCAGTCTCACTTGCAGCTTCAATTCCTGTCTTGGTGGATTTGAGTTTCTTGTCTACTGCTATTCCATCTCTATTACCCATTTGCCCATCCTTTCGATATGCACTCAAATTTTCCCCAAAAATCTTACTTTTATCAATTTCAGGTTCAATCAGCTTTGTGTGCCTAGTATTATGTGAACTTCGCTGCTTTCCAGGATCATTTCAATCTCTGTTGCTTTACTGTGAATGTTTTGGCAGTTAACCATTAGGATTTTAATACTTCCACCTGTGGAGGGCATTTCTTTCGATCTTACACTGATTCTTCTGGGGTTCCTACAGCTATCATTATCTGGTTTGTATGGAGAGTCGCCTAATCCGAAAACATAACATTTTGTGCATCCCACACACAGTCAGCTACCTGATTAGCAGCCTTTGAAGTGTAGTGCTCACCCGACTCGTTTAGAGTGATCCTACGATTCTCAAAACTATGGCGCAAGTCCAGGAAGTCGCTGCCTAGCTTGTCACAGAACCTTCAAAGTCTCTGGCTCAGTCCTTATTCTCAACTCAGAACCAAAGGCCGCGATCAATACTGGGGACAATGGTGCTGCTTTGCTGAAACTCCAAATAGACATCTAGTCTTCTCAACCTTCTCTGCCAGTCGCTGGGATGACCCAAGTATGACCTTTGAGCCCAGACAGCAGGCATCATTTGCTCCAACGTTTGCCAGAGTCCGCAATTGGTTGCACCCTGTCCCCTCAACAGCAGCTGGAACAGGCTCTTCAATTCATTGAATGAGGCCCCCACGCATAAGCATACACCTGGTGTCCTTTCCTGTCCCTTGCTGCCATTTTCGCAAGGGGCACCATCATACGCTATAGGGTTGATCTGTCAACAATTAATAGGACTTTACCTTTTGCATTTGCCTCCTCTTGAAGCCAGACACAAAATAGGTTTCCCCAAAATAGTTGAAGTGTTCAAAATGGCTCTGAGCACTATGGGACTTGACATCTATGGTCATCAGTCCCCTAGAACTTAGAACTACTTAAACCTAACTAACCTAAGGACAGCACACAACACCCAGCCATCACGAGGCAGAGAAAATCCCTGACCCCGCCGGGAATCGAATCCGGGAACCCGGGCGTGGGAAGCGAGAACGCTACCGCACGACCACGAGATGCGGGCAGTTGAAGTGTGTCCCACTGTTTCAGTTCCAGTGAAAGACAGTACCTCAAGCTTGTTGGTTAGGAAGATCGGTACAACACTCCTTGGGTCCTGTCCACACTCTAGAGAACGCCTGGTTCCACCACTGACACGCCACTTACAGTCAAGTAGATGAGTAACGACAGATCCCGTACTTTCTACAGAGGAGACAGGATCCGCAGGAGACGATAGTACTTGAGGTACCTCTCGTACCAGTATCACTGGTACACATTTGTCAGGAACTCTTCCGACATACCGATTCGCAGGAGCTGCCAGTCGTTTGACAGTACTCAAGTCTTTTTCTAGCTGCTTTCTAACGTCAACCAACTTATCCCGGGATCGAGAACATATCAGATTTGCAGAATTTATGGCGAGTATAGATGCAGTTTCAGAATCGCTGTCAGACAGCTCTGTTCGCATGTAGATCTCTTCATATTCGAACTGTGCCTCGGTATCTGAAGACAAGCCCTCAGTATGGAAATTCTCTTTTAGAGGTTCCTGTAGCCACATCAATAGCTGCTCATCTGACACGACCCGTTTCTTATAAAATTTTATTATTTCCGCATCTGCTAGCACTTGTCACATTCTCGAAGCACGTAACTGCATTATTCGGTAAGCAAAAGACAATAAGAAAACTTACTGTGCTCACAAAAGACGTAATTTACGCATAATATGTCCAGTACAAAAACTAACCCAATTACACATTACTATCACACAGAGAAGCACGGCGTGTTGCAGGAATGCACAATACTTTGTAAATAACTCTCACCCGAGAAAAATCTAACAACATGCACTTCTTCAAAAAAGTCAGATTCTGGGAGGTTTTACCTTAAAGTTGACCGACTAAAGACGGGTGGACTGCCGACAGAGATGTTAAGAAAGGTTTGTTAGATCAACACTTCAGTGTCTTTCAAATATATTGAAATATTTTAGTAAAATCACGAATGTTCTATTTTTTTCTCTAGTGCAGATGATCGTAGGTTAAGTTGAAGGTTTGATTTTATATAACTATGTTTTACTACTTAGTCTTATTGAAAGTTGTATGCACTTGTTTCCCTCCAGCATTGTAACTGGTGTACCTAGCCAATTCTATGAAGACTTACCTTACAGTTTTACATGAACTGTGAACCGGTATAGGAGGAGCGAAATTTTTGCCTGTTCTACACTTACGAGTATGGCTAATGGTTGGAATCAGAAAAGGAATTTAGCTATTTCACTCACACTTTTCATTTCTGTGTGAAACGTAGAGAGGACTTCCACATAAACTGTGATCTACAAAGCTACTTTGCAATTGTTGTCTCATATATCATTCAACATCTTATTTCATCTTTCGTTGGAAGTATTTATGCGAATGACATAAAGGACATCGCTCGCAACAATCTTATCTGAAAGTGTCACTGTTTCTGTTGACAGCAACTAAAATATTCTCAGTCTAATTTCCTTCCTTCACCTCAGGGACCTTTCCATCTACTGCATCAGGATGCATATTACACTTATCATCACTATCGTTTTAACTGCATTCGTCTCACCACAAAAATCAAATAAAGTATAACTTGGTAAGAAGGCAACAGGCACCAGCGATGATTCGTTTTGTTTTCAAAATTCGAATATTTACCAAAGGTGTTAGAATTTTGAAATGTAACTTCTATGATTCTTGGTGGTGGGAAGGCAAAGGAACACGTCGAAGTGTTATTGGTGTTAACAGTTGATGTTTGGTACTTTTGTTGTATATAGTGTTGCAGGTGCGCAGAGTTGTGAGTGCTAGATTGTGTAGTTAGAAGAAGTGCACTTGCTGTAAAAATGGCAAAGCTGATTGATGTGTTTAGATATAGTAAAAGCCCTTTGCGAAGAAGACAGCTTCCCCTGATGGTCGACGAAAGTTTGACGGTATTATTGTTTATTTTTTTGCCTGATTAATGTAAGGGTGGACATCTAGGACTATATATTCAGTTACGTCAACGTTGTGTTTTTCTTAGTTTCTAATTGTAGGGCAGATGTTAGTGACGTTCCATTTTCAACAATATTTTTTTTTTCGTCGTACGTTACATGCCAAGTTAATAAGAAGACTTCGATTGATATACATACTTCCGAGCCATCAAATGCAAGCGTTGTAAGTGCAAATTGAGAACTGATCGTCTCGTCGGGCCAAACAGATTTGAAAAAGTAGAGTATGAATAGTAATGTAATCAGGACAGTGATTGCTGTTCAGCCAGGTATAGCACTGATGGTTTTGTGCCAGGGAAAAAATGTCAAAAAAGTTGCGGTAACGTTTTACTACTAGTTTGTTCGTAACATGTCAGGGTACTGGAACTACTGCTGGTTGTTACTGTAAAGCATAACGAACACCACTTGATGTAGCCTATGTCTACATGGTCAAGTTACCAGTAAATATAGTTTGTATTTGTATACGAGGAAGGAGTAGATCAAACCATAGCACATAGTTTGTCATTGCTGAGTGTGTTTATAATTTTTTAAAAAAGTTCATCAATAATGTGGGAGTGAGATATTGTGTTGTTGCTGTATATCAATTTTTTTACTAGTTTGCATACACAGATGGTGTTAAATGCTACTACCGCAGTTGAAGACAAACGCTATTTCTCAGCATAAAGATAAATATTGTTTGATCCTTATGTGGGTTATGTGGATTTATTGTGTGGAAAGTGGTCTAATAATGTAAAGCACAATCTCATTACTAAGTGGGTGGTTTACTTATGAGCCACAGCGTTTGCAAAAGCACTGACATGTAGCCGAAATTTTTTTTCCTGTGGTACCCAAACCACTACTACGTTGTAGAGATTTCATTTCATTTGCTTTAATGTAGGCTGTTCTGTTTTGCACTCCATATGTGCAGTTATGATAATTGCATGTGCGTGTAGAGTGAAATCGACAACAGGCTTGCCCCACCCCAGTTTCAGAACATTCTCTTCACACGTATTTTTATCTTTATTTGTTTCACATTTACATACACCACAGTATTAACAATTCATGGAAAATCTGCAGTAGTGTAACAAGTGACCTGATGTGGCAGCATCTCTTCATAGATGGCTGGCGTTATGACTGGATTGTAATCTGTGATACTGGGGAAGTGCTGTGTTTGATACGCCATGTCATGAGATTTAATATTTAACAAGCAGTTGTAGAATAAATGGCTGGCACACACACACCACACACACACACACACACACACACACACACACACACACACACACAAAAATTGTCTCTGAACATTTGTCATTTACTTTGTCTAGACTATAGTATTGGGCTCCTGCCCCTCTGAAGGCAGACTGATATAAAGTATAGCCAAAGGAGAGCATAATTTTGTTGTGAGTTGGTGAAGCCATTCAAAAGACATCTATATTAGGCCTAGATTACAGACAAATCTTTGGCAAGTGTTTTGATACATTTTATTTACTTGTATTGCACATAAATATGACAACTTGAAGGGGGTCCAATGCGAAACATTTATTTTTATTAGATTCAGTGTGTGTCAATGACCACTTTCTTTGATCATGTCTCAGTACAGGGAAACATGTTTGCAAAGAAAAACTTGAAAATGTCAACATTAAAATATGAAGATCAACAATTAAAATAATAGCTAAGTATATAGGCCTATTACATAAAATTGTTCTAGGCAATTAAATATACCTGAAGTACACCGGTAGAGAATCAAAGCAGTTTTCCAGGAGGTGGCCATCTACTTCGTCATGAGCAGTTTTTCAGTGGATGTTCTCAAGTTTACAGAATTTCTTTTTGTGCTTTGAACAGTGATATCATCATTGACTGCATTTTATTTATTTATTTTTACAGTCGCAGTTATTGTGATAGACTGATCTGTAGTGGAACTTGAAATGTACGCTAGGTGATAGTGATGGTTGCAAGTAGTGAGACAAATTAATGTGTTGTGGAAGTAAAGTATTCTTATATATTGCTGATTCTGTAGTAAAAATAGTGGAAAATCCAGTAAGAAATAACAACAATAAAAAATAGGACAGATTACAATCCACCACATTGTGCAGCAGACAGGCACATAGAATGAAAGTAAAGTGGAAGCTGTCAATAACAGTCCTTCAGATGTGGGAGGTGGTTTCTATTTGATAGCACATAATAACTAATGGTCTACTTTTAGTGTGTCTGTCAACTGTTCAGCACCTCTCTGAGGTGAGTAGCCGTGTATCCAGTTTGGTGTTCTCATTTTGTGCTAATATGCATAATCACATGTGAAACTCATATTTTCCCATTTGAGTCTGATATTTGAAGTCCTTAACCCATTAAAAAAGTCCCAAATTAATTTTTTAAAAAATTGAATTTTTTATACCTTAAATATAATGTACATAGTGTATGAACCACAATAAGTACAAAAATAGTCAAAGAATATTTATACATGCTGATATAACAGTATCGTATAGCATACTAAACTGTATTCAAGTCTTAACTATTTATTTCTTGTGAAATGGTACAAAACACTTCACACACAGTGTTACACGGCATTTAACACAATATGTTTTTGGTTTCCCGTTGCATTTAGCTCTTACACATCTTCTTTGCGTGCTTCTTTTGTCAATCATACGACCAATTTCATCAAACCTGATGTCTGGTATCACTCTCAACTGACTTGATGGGTATTCCATTGGACGTCCAATATTCGGCCTTCCAGTGACCAATTTTAGGTATATAACTGTAACAGCACGTCTGAAATCCAGTAAATCCGGTGCATTTTTCCCATGTTTTACGTCTGTAGAAGAGCCAGGCATTTATGAGGCCCATTTCCAGCATACGTGTAAGTAGGACCCAGTACCATTTTTTCCCTCTAATATCCGTCGCATATTTTCCAACTAACCAGTCATGGTGGTGAACACCTCCCATGTACGCATTATACGACTTCAAAACAGCAGGTTGTTGCACTTGTGTCTTCTTACTTGCTTGTCTACTGTACCGCGTAGCTGCTCCCAAAGGTCAAACTTTGTCAAAATTTGTACCAATTGTAACACATCTGTTGTTGTGGCCATTGAACAAATAAGACTTCACCGTTCCTGTCGAACTGGTAGTCGTAGTTTCCTCGAACTGTCTTTTTCAGTTCGTTGCTGCTCAGTAGTGGACAGTCACCAACTTGAGTCTCTCTGACAGTCCCAGTTGCTTGAAAACGCAAATTTCTCAGATGAATCAGAAGATCTCTACTAGTGAAGAAATTGTCAAAGTACACACAATGATTCTCGGGTGTTTCAATGCAGTCCAGCATGTTTAGGACCACTCTTGATCCCAATAGTAGGTCATCCCTTGCAGTATCTTCTGGATCCTTTCCACAGTATAAATCAAATTTGAAACAGTAGCCACTTGCTCCACAAAGAGACCACAACTTACAGCCAAATCTAATAGACTTGCCTCTTATAAACTGTTGCAGCCCACTTCGTCCATAGTATTTGACTATCATTTCGTCAATTGACAAATTTTCCTCAAATATTCCAAATTTTTGAAAAGATTCATTTGTCATTTTCAACTGTATTGTTTACTAATGGTAACATATTCATAAATATACTTACATAATACGCTGTAAATTTCAAAGTGGCTTCAAACATCAGCAGTAGCAGAGTTTCATATTCGAACGTGCAGCAATACAAATAATTGAAATGATAACACCAAGTCCCAGTGTCCTATTTCGAGTACACCAAATTTTATAACAAAGGAAAACAATGAATATAACTCTAATTGAGCGAACAATGCAAGTAGTTTAAAAGACACATTGTTGACTATAAATAATCACAAAAAGATCTTTGCTACATATTTCAAATATTTCAAAATTGTCCATAAAGTAAATACCTGTAATACGAAAAGTGTACCTTAGCATTCAATAATCAATTAATAGTAGAATTTATTGCTTTTAATTCCATTTAAGCATACATTTGTTATAAAAAGCATCAGCAAATGACGTAGAACAGTAATAGTTGCAAATCAATAATTTATTGTGTAGTTATAAATAAATATGCGCTCTGTCCTCAAAATAGGACACTGGTACTTAATGGGTTAATAGCAGTTTCCCTGCTCAAAAGTCCATCATATTCCTCCAGGGGGGCTGTGATATTCTGATTGAAACGTAACATTATTATGAATAGGGTAGTTGCTACTCACCATATAGCAGAGATACTGAGTCGCAAATAGGCCCAGCAGAAAGACTGTCACAAAATAAGCTTTCAGCCAACAAGGCTTTTGTCAAAAACAGATGACACACACACACACACACACACACGACTAAAGCCTCTGGCAGCTAGAGGCTGCAGTTGTGTTGTGAGAGTTGCGACTCAGCATCTCTGCTATGTCTTTTCGTAATAGTGTTACATTCCATCCAGTATTTTCCATTGTCTTACTGAAATGTCTAGTACTGCATCATGTCATGGTTGCCTTATTGGTTACACAATTGTGATGCATATTTTCATTGTTGACAACACCACTGATCAAAGATCAGACATCATATTCTTCACTACTTTAACTTTCATTTCTTGTGGAAGCCATTGAAAATTTATGGTGTACAGCACTGCTTTAAGTTTTGAACAATATTTAAGTGTGTGCTCCCCATAAGAAGATCAACCTTCTGTCTTGAGAAAACAAGAGTTTTACCTTGACATTTATGGATCTCGTAGTGCTGTACAGTGGTAGCTTAAAAAATGGGGAATGAGGATTATCTGATACTTCTCTTTGTCTTTGATGAGGAAACATACGATAAAAATTGTAAAGACCATGGTGATTATAAAGTAATGTCAATGCCGGTGATGGTGTTTTTTTTTCCAAATTAGCTGTGCTACAGATCAATCTGTCACCAAAACCAGGTTTTTTGCTTTCTCATTTATTGGTTTTGGCAGCTAACAATCAAACTTTGAAAGTACATACCAAAGCAGCCATTAACATTACCTCACTTGTCTAAGCCAATGGCTAGTATCTCCTCTTGACCCCCTCCCCCTACTTCCCCCCCCCCCTCCCAAAAAAAAGAAAAGAAAAGCTCTATACTACATTCAAGAAGTCCTTGAACAGGTAACTGGAACACCAACATTTGTGTAAATGCAGTGAAATGGTACTCTTCTCATAAAACCTGCAACAGAGTGAGAAGCATGACAAAATACTAATAGTGTCTGTATAATACTCGGGAATACAGAAGCGTCCGATTCTACCCGTCTGCTTTGACCCATGACATCACAAATATGGCAGAGATGACCATACACTAAAACTCCAATATGGTGTCTATGACATCATTATGTAAACATGACCACAAACCTGAAAATACATTGAAAAACCAACACACACATGTTCCACAAAAAATCTAATGAAACTAACAGGACAAGCATGGGAAATTTAGATACACACCACCATACCAACCCACACAAAACAACGAAAAGAGATGATGACACAAAACTACCCAAATTCCACTAAACACATCATCCTCTGGAATCGGACACTTCCCTTGACGTGTATAGCTCAACATGAGCTACTGATCCCACAAATTGGAATCGAACACTTCCTTTGACCTATATAGGTCAACAGAAACTACCAATACCAAATCATAAAACCCAAAATTACAACCACGTCCACAATCATCACTACCTCAAAAAACACAACAAACCAACAAAATTGGAATCTAACACTTCCCTTGACCTGTTATCCTTACGAAATCTCCACATATAGCCGTCCCTGATCCGAGATGCCGGAACTTTAGTAAGCCTCATTTCTTACGACACACTGAACACTTCACGACTTCATCCAAAAATCCGAATAGTTGAAGAAATGTTATTAGAGACAATGCACTGTCCCCCATCATTGCCCACAACCGAAAACTGTTGACCTTGCCAGTCATATCCATACATACCAAAGACATAAAGAAAGCAATTTACCAAAATTCACACACGACAAACAGAAAAAAAAACACAATAACGTTGACATAACAAAGCCAAAATCGTTAACTCACTGAAAAATATCCCGCTGAAAGCACAGTCACTACCGATACCACACACGTGCAATGCTACCATGCAAATGAACCCCATATACCACGTAATATGCTACCCATAAACACAAGACCAGAGAGAACCATGACTGCAACAATACGCCACCTATAAACACGCCACACACGCAAACTAAACCATAAACATCACCTAACACACAACACATAAACACACCACCAGAGAGCACCACCGATCACATCAAAACGACACCTACAAACACGCCACTCTCTCAAACTAAATTCTACGCCATCGTGACGTCACACACCACAACAGCCTTATGTCACGGGTCATAGCCGATGGGTGGGATCGGACGCTTCAGTCGACCCTAACACTCCATAAAATCCAAAAACCACAATACTTGGCGTTACTGTGAAGGTGTGATAACAGATTGTGATAGAATGTTAGTTGACATTAAATAATTAAAAGAAGAATGAACATTATTTTTACTTTGAACCACCTTATGCAAAAAATCAAATGTTTCTTCCACCAATCCCCATGACATATTCAGCACTTTTGTACAATCTTTAGTAGGTCAATTGGACCTACCGACACCAGATGTTGGTTCATCCCATGACATAATGATGTTGCGACATGTGCCCTCTTTCATGCACAAACAGGAACAGTATAGCCTGGTGTATAGATTAGGTTGAAAGGTGACAATATGATTGAGAGTGGGCAAACTGAATGAATGTCCGTACAAAGTCTTAGTTGTGATGAACTCTTAATCTGATCTGATCTGTAGTGTAACCCAACGCTTGGGTAATGTTGAAAGTTGAAAGTTTGACTGTTAGTTGGGGAAGCTGTATCGAAGGTTTTAGATAATCCAAGTTTGCTTTACATCTCCATATTATGTTTAAGAAGATGGCTTGTTACACTTACTTTTATCTGTGAGGAAGTCACAATTTTTGCCATTTTGTTTGACCTGATCTAATTCAAATTTCACTTACTTACTTTTTAGCAGTTCACTATCTTATATCCTTGGTTTGCAACAGAAAAATGAGCAGAAAAAAGGCAATAGATGACACTTTTGAAATCGTATCTTGTGCAAGTGAAATTGAGTAAAAAATTTAGTGAATCTGATTTTAATTGGATTTTATTCCTGTTTCAGTTTGACATATTCACATCAATCTATTATCCATGGGCAATAATAAGTTTACACTGTCCTTAATTATGCTGACTGTACTATTAATGCTGCCAGTTCAATTCTTTGTTGAAGTTTTCCCTTCCCTGTCTAGCATTTTTTGCATCTAATTTTGTAATTACATTGTTTCCAGTGTACATATAATTGCTACATGGCCATATTTAGGGCACAGTCCAATGCAGTGGCTGAGTGTGACTGATTAGCTTCCTACTTGCTTTGTATCTCCAACATCTCATAACACAGTGAAGAGACAAAAAAACTGGTACAATGTCTGAAGTAGTATTGGAGGGAACTGACACGATGAATCCTGTAGGGATGTCCATAAATTTGAGATCTCTTTGTACAGTACATTTACAACACGTGTCTGAGGAGTTGAGTGGCCAGCGGAAGTGTTTAAACTCAGAAGAGTGTTCCTGGAGCCACTCTGTAGCAATTCTGGACATGTGGGGTGTCGCATTGTCCTGCTGGAATTGTCCAAGTCCGTCGGAATGCACAATGGACATGAATGGATGCAGGTGATCAGACAGGATGCTTACGTACGTGTCACCTGTCAGAGTCGTATCTAGACGTATCAGGGGTCCCATATAACACCAACTGCACACACCCTACACCATTACACAGCCTCCACCAGCTTGAACAGTCCCCTGCTGACATGCAGGGTCCATGGATTCTTGAGGTTGTCTCCATTCCTGTACACGTTCCTCCACTCGATACAATTTGATAGACTCGTAGGACCAGGCAACATGTCTCCACTCATCGACAGTCCAATGTTGGTGTTGACGGACCTAGGCGAGGCTACCTTGGAGATGCTGTGTCCCATCGCTCATGCGCCAACTGTAACACCACATTCAAACTCGCTTAAATCTTGATAACTTGCCATTATAGCGCCAGACACTTGTTGTCTTATGTAAGCATTGCCGACCACAGCGCCGTATTCTGCCTGTTGACATATCTCTGTATTTGAATACGCATGTAAGCATTGCCGACCACAGTGCCGTATTCTGCCTGTTGACATATCTCTGTATTTGAATATGCATGCCTATACTAGTTTTTTTGGCACTCAGTGTATTTCCCCCTGCTTCATCCTGCCATTCTTCAGCCTTAGCACTCCCGCCCCTGTAGCGCCTATGTCAGCAGCTTTTGCATAACAGTACCTTTAAAGAAACATTTTAAAAAATTAATTGTAAAATCTGACAGAAATTCCAGAGAGATAAGGCAAGTTGTGTGGTCCAGACTGTGTACCAGATAGGTTTAGGTTTATTTCCGAGTCTGCTGACACAATAGCTCAATACTTAGCAGTCATATACAGCTGCTCTCTCCTTATCTAAAGACTGGAAAGTTGTACAGGTCACACTAATACTTAGGAAAGAAAAGAGGAGTCAACCATTGGATTACTGACATCAATTTGCATTGGGGTTTTGGAACATATACCGTGTTTGAACATTATGAATCACCTTCAAGAAAATGGTCTGTTGACACACAGTTAGCATGGATTCAGAAAATATTGTTATTACGAAACACTAACAGCTCTTTATTTGCACAAAATAATGAATGATGTTGACAGCGGCTTTCAAATTAATTCCATAGATCTGGGGAAGGCTTTTGACACAGCTTCCCACAACCAATTTCTAATATAATTGCATGCCTGTGGAATGTTGTCTCAGTTGTGTGACTGGATTCGTGATTTCCTGTCAGAAAGGTCACAGTTCATAATAACTGACAGAAAGCCATAGAGTAAAACAGAAGTGATATCTAGTGTTCACAAGGATGTGTTGTAGGTGCTTTACTGTTCCTGATCTATCTAAACGATTAAGGAGACAATCCGAACAGCTCATTTAGATTGTTTGCCAGTGATGCTATCACTTACTGTCTAGTAAAGGCATTAGAAGAACCAGTTGCAAAATGACTTGGACATGATATCTTTATTGTGGGAAAAGTGGCAGTTGACTAGAAGTGAGGAAAAGTTTGTGGTCATCCACTTCTGTGTTAAAGGACATCCACTAAATTTCAGTTGCTTAATAAATCACACAGATCTAAATGCTGTCACGTCGACTGAGTACCTTGGAATTATAGTTGCTAACAAATTTAAATTGGAATCATCACATTGATAATGTTGTGGGGTGAAGGTGGAATGTTGTGGTAAGCAAACCAAAGACTGTATTTTATTGGCGGAACACATAAGAGGAACAACCGGTCCACTAAAGAATCTGTGTATGATACGCTTGTCTGTCCTCTGATAGAGTATTGCTGTACATTATGGGTTCCTTACCATATGGGATTGATAGAGGACATAAAGAAGTCTGCGTGACGACATAAAGAAGTCTGCGTGACAGATATAAGTATGGCAAGATCTTTTCATGAAGTTTCATTCACCAACTTCGTCATCCGAATGCAGAAATATTTTACTGTCGCCAACCTACATAGGAAGAAATGATCATCATAATAAAATAAGATAAATCAGAGCTTGTGCAGAAAGATTTAAGTGTTCATTTTGCCCATGCACTATTAAAGTGTGTATTGGTGGAAAAATGGTGGAAGGTAGTTTGACAGTAAATCGGACAGGCTCTTCAGTGTGAATTGCAGAGCAGTGATGTAGATGTAGATAAAGGAAAGGCAACCACTCTATAGCTGACTGATTTGTGACACATAGAAACGAGCAACAGAAAACTATTTATACTAGCTTTCAAGCATTAGCTCTTTCTCTACTGGAAGTACCCCCCCCCCCCCCCCCCCCCCCATGAACAGCCACGAAGTCTCCCAAATACATGTGCCTGTGGCCATGGTGTGAATTGTTTAATATATGATCTGGCAATGCAGGAATTTTCACGCAGCTGCATTCTTTTACTTCTCATTCATTGCAGAGAATTCCTGCACTCTTATGTACATTCCTATCGGCATAGTCCCTATCAATTCAGCCAGGCTAGGAAAAAATTTTACATTCGTAGTCTCATATGTTAAAATGAAGGACTAAGTAAGGACCAGGTATTTTTTTTTGTTCTCTCAAAAAAAAAAAAAAAAAAAAAAAAAACTATTCCGAGATACAGCCCTCCACATATGACACTGTACATGCCGTTTTGAAGATGTGAATTTTGGAAAATTTTTAAAATGCTGTATCTCTGGAACAGTTCTAGATTTTTTTTAAATTTATTGCTTTATGATTACAAAGAAATCCTCCATTTGGACTTACCTGTTAAAGTTCTTTTACTACAGCATCACCGAGCGAGGTGGCGCAGTGGTTAGACACTGGACTCGCATTCGGGAGGACGACGGTTCAATCCCGCGTCCGGCCATCCTGATTTAGGTTTTCTGTGATTTCCCTAAATCGCTCCAGGCAAATGCCGGGATGATTCCTTTCAAAGGGCACGGCCGACTTCCTTCCCCGTCCTTCCCTAATCCGATGAGACCGATGACCTCGCTGTCTGGTCTCCTTCCCCGAAACAACCAACCAACCAACTACAGCATCTGTAATTTTTAATAATTCATGGATTTTTTTTTCTTTTTTTTTTTTTTCTTTCAAAAATGCCTACCCATGAAATTTTGATTTTTTTTTCCTGTTGATTAGTACCATATACGGGATGTTACAATGCTGTTTCCTGAAGGTTTGGCTGTACCTTTTTGTAACACCCTGTAGATTTACATTCGCTGAAAAGTGGAGCTTCCACTTTTAGGTTGAACAGGTTTTGTAAACAATTGAAATTTTTGCCATACTTAAAATCTGTTTTATTGCCACATTTTTACATAACAGGCTCATAAACATCAAAACCTAGCCTTATTTAACATAATTTTAGTTTTGAAAGATGAGTAAGAGACTCATTTTTCAAGCATTTTAAATGGTTCCAAAATGATACCCTTGTACTTCTTGTGGGAGAACTATGGACCAGTTCTCAGCAAAATCACAGTGAAGCACTAAACATAGTTCTTCAGCCTGTACACAACTTTTCACTGCTGCAACAGTTTTCTTAATTAGTTTATTTTCCTCCCATGTTGCATATGTAATTTCTGCAGAGTTATCTGCTATGACTTCCAGGCCAAGTGTCTGTAAAGACAGTCCTCCCTTTCCATAACAGTCACCACATTCTTGAAACAAACTAGTCTCTCGCTTTACATCACAGACTACTAATGACTTTACACACCCAACTAAGGTGTCATATGTCACATGCTCCAGTAAGTTCTTCAAAGTTACCACACAAAATTCTTAATTTGCGCAGTACACACATAAACAGACGTCTCTAGGTGGGTGAGGAACTACCCACTTAGGTCGCAGTGCATAAAATTTTGATCTTCCAATATCTGAACTTCTCTTGTTGCTCTTTTTGCAAAAGTTTCTTTAATACTGTGAATCATGTACCTCTTCACTTTCACAACTTTTTGACCTTCAACTGTTACAGTTGCAGTGTCTTTTTTGTTGGCACTCTGGTGAGAACAGTCCCATTTATCTTCCAGATAAAATGACTGCACTATTTCAACTAGAGCTGCTTCTACAGAATGACCATAATAGGGATCTGGTCTACATGTACATACATACTCTGCATTCCACCATATGGTGCGTGGCAGAGGGTACCTCGTACCACAACTAGCATCTTCTCTCCCTGTTCCACTCCCAAACAGAACGAGGGAAAAATGACTGCCTATATGCCTAATCTCTCTTATCTTATCTTTGTGGTCTTTCCGTGAAATATAAGTTGGTGGCAGTAAAATTGTACTGCAGTCAGCCTCAAATGCTGATCCTCTAAATTTCCTCAGTAGTGATTCATGAAAAGAACACCTCCTTTCCTCCAGAGACTCCCACCCGAGTTCCTGAAGCATTTCCGTAACACTCGCACGATGATCAAACCTACCAGTAACAAATCTAGCAGCCCACCTCTGAATTGCTTCTATGTCCTCCCTCAATCCGACTCAAACGGCGGTATGTTTGTACGATCCTCCTGCGTGAAAGATTTCTCAAATGCTAAATTTAAAATTTCAGCTTTCGTTTTGCTGTCTTCCATTGCCAGGCCAGACTGATCAGTGAGTGACTGGATGGATGCCTTTGACCCGCTTACCGATTTTATGTAAGACCAGAATTTCCTTGGGTTTTCAGCAAGATATTTTGCTAAGGTATGACAGTGGTAGTGGTTGTATGCTTCGCGCATTACTCTTTTTACAGGAGCACGAATCTCTACTAACTTTTGCCTGTCCTCATTCTCCCGATCTTTCTTGTACCGCGAGTGCAATCATCTTTGCTTCCTGAGCATTCTCCGAATTGTGCTGTTAAACCACGGTGGGTCTCTTCCGTCCGTAACCCACTTTTTCGGCACATGCTTCTCCAATGCGCGATTTACAATGTGTTTAAAATTTGCCCATAATTCTTCCACGTCCATTGTACCGGAAGTAAATGAATGGCGCATTTTCATCTGATGATGGAATTTCTACTTTGATGAAGAGTGTGGTCAGTTTTGCTGTAGCGTATTCATCCATAGCTTTAGTAATTTCTCTGCACTTACTTGATGCATAGAGCTTATGACTGGACTTCACTGACCACGGTTTCTTAACGGGACTAACACCTACTTCTATAATTGACTGATTCAGGTTATTTAATTCTTCCTCTATTGATGCAAAATCTGCATCATTTGCACCATGGGAGGCTTCACCTTGTTCAGATAATATAATTGTTGTTGTCCTGTGAAAACATTTTGAACACAAAAAGTCGTCACTGGAAACATCTCCATTTTGAAACAGAGTCTTCAAATGAGAACAGTTATTCCCACACTGAACGGGGTCTGTTTTTGTTTTTGTCTTATGTATCACTCTTTTATGGACATGCAAATAGGCAGCGCACTTCACTCTACTGTGACCCGAGTCAGAAGACATTTCAAACAGTCCTTTTCACAAAACACACTGCAGTTGTGTCAACTGGAAAATTCCTCACAAAAACACAGAACTAACTGAATGGTCTCAGATTTCTTACAAGCCTCTTCAGTAAACAATTAGCAATTAACAACTACAGTACAGACACCTGCAATGAACAACCCCGACAAAGAAACTGACAAGAAACTACAACAGAGTGTAAGATATGTATGCAGCAATGAAAGTGAAAAGAAATAACTGCATCAAAGAAATTGATAAGAAATAACTGCAACAAAGACAATAGAAATAAACTTTGTAACATTGCTAAGAAATAACTGCAACAAAGACAATAGAAATAAACTTTGTAACAAAGAAGTTAGTAAGAAACAAGTTCAGTGAAGACATACATTATACTTGAAAGTTAAAAAAAAAGATTTTTTAAAATAAAACATGTCCAACTTAAATGTGGAAGCTCTCCTTTACAGAGGATATAGTATTACATGGTACTATCAACAGAAAAAAATCTAACTTTTCTTCATTGGCATTTTTGGAAAAAAATTTTTTTCTTCTGTAAACTACCAAAAAAAAAAAAAAAATAAATAAATAAATAAATAAATAAATAAATTCAAAATGTGATAGTAAGAGAACTTTGCCAGATATGTCCAAATGGAGGATACCGTTGTAATCAGAAAGCAATTATCTTTCAAATAAATAAAAAAACTCTAACAAAGTATGTAGAACTGTTAGAAAGATACATTTAAAAAAAAAATTTCTGAAATTTGCATATTCAAAATGGTGTTCGCAGAGTCATCTTTGGGGGCCTGTATCTCGGGGCAGGAATTTTTTCGGAGAAAACAAAAAAATATGTGTTTCTTATTTACGCTAAATTCAATAACATCCAAGACTATGGAGGTAACCCCACTGCTTGAAGTTATACGGATTATGCCTATAATAGCAAATGTCAAATGCATATGGTGTAAGGACAGCTTTTTTCCTCTGCGTCCCCCTTCCCAACACTTCTCAAGACAAAGGAAGATGCAAACAGAACTCACATTCAAACAGATAGATGTATCAGTCCAGTACCAGTTTGAAGCAAAGCAAAACATATAATGGATACTGACTAGTAGCAAGTGTACTCAGAATGATTTTTGAGAAATCTCACAACTATTTCGTCATCCGCCTCAGAACTGCCATGAGTTTCCGCCTTGGTTATCTCCTCTTGGTTGACATCTATTTCAGTATTTTTATGAGACATCTTGTTCTTTAATATGTTCAGATAGTTTCTGGGGAAATAATTTTTCATTCCAGACATTTTCATGGGTGCCATACTTGCATCAGAATGTTGCCCTTTGAAACCCTTCACTGTAAACATACTTAATGTTTTGCTATTGTGCTTATTTCAGATGGTGATGGATTTGAATGGCATAGGACTGATTTTTGATAACAGTCCTGTTAGAGGAAAGGCATTGGAAGAATTTGTTGCAAAGTACCATTTTCTTTCGCCTAAAGACATACCAGGTGCATTTACAGTCCACTGCAAGGATTTGTTACATATCATAAATCAGATTGTACCATGTGTAGGATGTCGCAGAAGGTAAGCTTTGCTTAATTTTTTGCTGTGATGTTCATTTTATGGTATAATGTTGTTGTTGTACAGTGTCTTCATCAGCAGCAGTAGCCATTAGGTGTCATTTTCTTGATACATCCCTGAAACTCTTTGAACATTCTGTTACAGTGTCGAGAGGTTGTTCTGCCAGCTGATGGAAACAGGACATGAGGCTTTGGATCCTCTTGTTTTTACAAAAGGTGGTGTTCTGACAATCAAGAAGGAGCGCCTTGCATCCCCTCAACTATTGTGTTCAATGTTACATGGACATAGGTAATCCATCTCAAGGGTAGCAGTATTTAGCAGTCAATCAGCTTCATTCTACATCACATAACTTATTGTTTGTTGTGTAAATATCTGTACGAAAATAAGTCACTATTCACCTAACAGAAAAGGCATTGAACAGCAGAAGGGTATGTAAAAGAGGGAGATTAATAGCTGAACTCTTGCACAATCTTCTTCAGCAAGCTTTCTGGCACCAGCAAAACTTGAACAGCCGCCCACTCAAACTTTGTGCTGCATCTTAACTGGAAATACTTTCGTGCACACACACACTATTAAAAATATTCAGACTAAACAGAAAAGGGGTGTTACAAATTTAAGATAATACTGCAACTCAAAAACACTAATAATGTTAATAAACTTAAATTTTTATCACATCAAAACAGATATTTTGGAAGAGCAAGTTTCCATCTTCTGACATAAGACACCTCAAGAATCCTAGTAAGAGCTACAGATAAGTATGTAGGTAAAAATAAACACACAAACACAATAGAAATCCTAAATAATGATGGAACATACTATATGGTCAAGTTAGGAATTGTTGCCAACAAGACTGCCAGGAGATCTTAAGACAAACAACTTCGTCCATTTCTTTCTTTTCCCAACAAGCTATTTCAATTCGTCTGATGTATAACTGAAGATTTATGTATTTATTTATTTACATGTCAAGTTTCATACGACCAAATTGAGGAGCAAATCCTCAAGGTCATGGAACGTGTCAGTACATGAAATTACAACATATAAGTAATAACAGATAAAAATAAAATGTTTATAAACCCAAAAAAAGTCAAGCCATAAGTTTAAGTAAACACAATCAACAATACAACAAGAATCAGCTTAATTATTCAAGGAACTCCTTGACAGAATAGGAGGGGGGACCCAAGAGGAAACTCTTCGGTTTCGATTTGAAAGCATATGAATTACTGCTAAGATTTTTGAATTCTACTGGACGTTATTGAAAATGGATGCAGCTGTATACTGCACACCTTTCTGCACAAGAGTCAAGGAAGTCCGATCCAAATGCAGGTTTGATTTCTGCCAAGTATTAACTGAGTGAAAGCTGCTTATTTTGTGGAATAAGCTAATATTGTTAACAAGAAATGACAGTAAGGGTGTGTGTGTGTGTGTGTGTGTGTGTGTGTGTGTGTGTGTGTGTGTGTGTGTGTGTGTGTGTGACAAAGATGATGTGACTTACCAAATGAAAGTGCTGGCAGGTCGACAGACACACAAACAAACACAAACATACACACAAAATTCAAGCTTTCGCAACAAACTGTTGCCTCATCAGGAAAGAGGGAAGGAGAGGGAAAGACGAAAGGATGTGAGTTTTAAGGGAGAGGGTAAGGAGTCATTCCAATCCCGGGAGCAGAAAGACTTACCTTAGGGGGAAAAAAGGACGGGTATACACTCGCGCACACACACACACACATATCCATCCACACATATACAGACACAAGCAGACATATTGGTCTTTAAATATGTCTGCTTGTGTCTGTATATGTGTGGATGGATATGTGTGTGTGTGTGTGTGTGTGTGCGCGCGAGTGTATACCCGTCCTTTTTTCCCCCTAAGGTAAGTCTTTCTGCTCCCGGGATTGGAATGACTCCTTACCCTCTCCCTTAAAACTCACATCCTTTCGTCTTTCCCTCTCCTTCCCTCTTTCCTGATGAGGCAACAGTTTGTTGCGAAAGCTTGAATTTTGTGTGTATGTTTGTGTTTGTTTGTGTGTCTGTCGACCTGCCAGCACTTTCATTTGGTAAGTCACATCATCTTTGTTTTTAGATGTATTTTTCCTACGTGGAATGTTTCCCTCTATATATATGAGAGAGATAGAGAGAAAATATCCTTTTAGAATGGGAAGAGTTACCCCAAAATATAATACCATATGACATGAACCATGGGCCTTGCCGTTGGTGGGGAGGCTTGCGTGCCTCAACAATACAGATAGCTGTACTGTAGGTGCAACCAAAGTGGAGGGGTATCTGTTGAGAGGCCAGACAAACGTGTGGTTCCTGAAGAGGGGCAGCAGCCTTTTCAGCAGTTGTAGGGGCAACAGTCTGGATGATTGACTGATCTGGCCTTGTAACACTAACCAAAATGACCTTGCTGTGCTGGTACTGCGAATGGCTGAAAGCAAGGGGAAACTACAGCCGTAATTTTTCCCGATGGCATGCAGCTTTACTGTGTGATCAAATGATGATGGTGTCCTCTTGGGTAAAATATTCCGGAGGTAAAATAGCCCCCCATCCGCGCAGTTCTAAGCAAAGAAGGGAAAGCAGAAAGGTGGAAGGAGTATATAGAGGGCCTATACAAGGGCAATGTACTTGAGGATAATATTATGGAAATGGAAGAGGATGTAGATGAAGATGAAATGGGAGATATGATATTGCGTGAAGAGTTTGACAGAGCACTGAAAGACCTGAGTTGAAACAAGGGCCCCGGAGTAGACTACATTCCATTAGAACTACTGACAGCCTTGGAAGAGCCAGTCCTGACAAAACTCTACCATCTGGTAAGCAAGATTTATGAGACAGGCGACATTCCTTCATACTTCAAAAGAATATAATAATTCCAATCCCAAAGAAAGTTGGTGTTGACAGATGTGAAAATTACCGAACTATCAGTTTAATAAGTGACAGCTGCAAAATATTAACGCGAATTATTTACAGATGAATGGAAAAACTGATTGAAGCCGACCTCGGGGAAGATCAGTTTGGATTCCGTAGAAATGTTGGAACACGTGAGGCAATAATGACCCTACGGCTTATCTTAGAAGAAAGATTAAGGAAAGGCAAACCTACATTTCTAGCATTTGTAGACTTAGATAAAGCTTTTGACAATGTTGATTGGAATACTCTCTTTCAAATTCTGAAGGTGGCAGGGATAAAATATATAGAGAGAAAGGCTATTTACAATTTATACAGAAAGCAGATGGCAGTTACGAGAGTCGAGGGGTATGAAAGGGAAGCAGTGGTTAGGAAGGGAGTGAGACAGGGTTGTAGCCTATCCCCAATATTTTTCAATCTGTATATTGAGCAAGCAATAAAGGAAACAAAAGAAAAGTTCGGAGTAGGTATTAAAATCCATGGAGAAGAAATAAAAACATTGAGGTTCGCCGATGACATTGTAATTCTGTCAGAGACAGCAAAGGACTTGGAAGAGCAGTTGAACGGAATGGACAGTGTCTTGAAAGGAGGGTATAAGATGAACATCAACAAAAGCATAATGAGGATAATGGAATGTAGTCGAATTAAGTCCGGAGATGCTGAGGGAATTAGATTAGGAAATGAGACACTTAAAGTAGTGAAGGGGTTTTGCTAATTGGGGAGCAAAATAACTGATGATGGTCGAAGTAGAGAGGATATAAAATGTAGACTGGCAATGGCAAGGAAAGCGTTTCTTAAGAAGAGAAATTTGTTACCATTGAGTATAGATTTAAGTGTCAGGAAGTCATTTCTGAAAGTATTTGTATGGAGTGTAGCCATGCATGGAAGTGAAACATGGACGATAAACAGTTTGGACAAGAAGATAATAGAAGCTTTTGAAATGTGGTGCTACAGAAGAATGCTGAAGATTAGATGGGTAGATGACATAACTAATGAGGAGGTATTGAATAGACTTGGGGAGAAGAGGAGTTTGTGGCACAACTTGACTAGAAGAAGGGATCGGTTGGTAGGGCATGTTCTGAGACATCGAGGGATCACCAATTTAGTAATGGAGGGCAGCGTGAAGGGTAAAAATCATAGAGGGAGACCAACAAGAGATGAATACACTAAGCAGATTCAGAAGGATGTAGGTTGCAGTAGGTACTGGGAGATGAAGAAGCTTACACAGGATAGAGTAGCATGGAGAGCTGCATCAAACCAGTCTCAGGACTGAAGACCACAACAACAACAACATGTCATCTGGTTTCTGTACAAATTGTAAATAGCCTTTCTCTCCCTGTATTTGACCCCTGACACATTCAGAATTTGAAAGAGAGTATTCCAATCAACATTGTCAAAAGCGTTCTCTAAGTCTACAAATATCTACCTTGTAAGATAAGTCGTAGGGTCAGTATTGCCTATCGTGTTCCAATATTTCTATGGAATCCAAACTGATCTTCCCTAAGGTCGGCTTCTACCAGTTTTTCCATTCCTGTGTAAAGAATTCGCATTAGTATTTTGTGGCCATGACTTATTAAATTGATGGTTCGGTAATTTTCGCATCTGTCAACACCTGCTTTATTTGGGATTGGAATTATTATATTCTTCTTGAAGTCTGAGGGTATTTCGCCTGTCTCGTACATCTCGCTCACCAGATGGTAGAGTTTTGTCAGAACTGGCTCTCCCAATGTTTTCAGTAGTTCTAATGGAATGTTTTCTACTCCCGGGGCCTTGTTTCAACTCGGATCTTTCAATGCTCTGTCAAACTCTTCACGCAGTATCATATCTCCCATTTCATCTTCATCTACATCCTCTTCCATTTGCATAAGATTATCCTCAAGTACATCGCCCTTGTATAGACCCTCTGTACACTCCTTCCACCTTTCTGCTTTCCCTTCTTTGCTTGGGTTTCCATCTGAGCTCTTGATATTCATACAAGTGGTTCTCTTTTCTCCAAAGGTCTCTTTTAATTTTCCTGTAGGCAGTAGCTATCTTACCCCTAGTGAGGTAAGCCTCTATGTCCTTACATTTGTCCTCTAGCCATCCCTGGTTAGCCATTTTGCACTTCCTGTCAATCTCATTTTTGAGATGTTTGTATTCCTTTTTGCCTGTTTCATTTACTGCATTTTTATATTTTCTCCTTTCATCAATTAAATTCAATATTTCTTCCGTTACCCAAGGATTTCTACTAGCCCTCGTCTTTTTACCTACTTGATCCTCTGCTGCCTTCACTACTTCATCCCTCAAAGCTACCCATTCTTCTTCTACAGTATTTCTTTCCCCCATTCCTGTCAATTGTTCCCTTATGCTCTCCTTGAAACTCTGTACAACCTCTGGTTCTTTCAGTTTATCCAAGTCCCATCTCCTTAAATTCCCACCTTTTTGCAGTTTCTTCAGTTTTAATCTACAGTTCATAACCAATAGATTGTGGTCAGTGTCCACATATGCCCCTGGAAATGTCTTACAATTTAAAACCTGGTTCCTAAATATCTGTCTTACGATTATATAATCTATTTGATACCTTCTAGTATCTCCAGGCTTCTTTCATGTATACAACCTTCTTTCATGATTCTTGAACCAAGTGTTAGCTATGATTAAGTTATGCTCTGTGCCAAATTCTACCAGACGGCTTCCTCTTTCATTTCTTACCCCCAATCCATATTCACCTACTACGTTTCCTTCTCTTCCTTTTCCTACTATGTAATTCCCGTTATCCATGACTATTAAATTTTTGTCTTCAGGTTGTATACGACCTGGGACATCCGGCAGATCGGGCAAAAACCTGGGAATTTTTTCACCCTGGAGAAAATCTGGAAAAACCCAGGAATTGTTTAGAATTCTGGGAATTTTTCATTGTTGTAGTTTTCAGTTAAATTTTTGTGATTTTGGTTGATAAGCACTGATACTCTAACAAATGATATTACTGTATCCCGTTACTGCAGAATAATTCTGCAGCAACAAAACATGAACGAGAGAAAAAAAGAAAACTGAAATGAAACCTATGTTGCAAAGGAAATCCGCCATATACAACAACAAAACACAGTGCTCAGACGAGCGTCTGTCAAACAGCAAAGTGTGTCAAAGGCTTTAGAAAGACTGTGCAATGCTTCATAACAACAAATTTCCTCCGATGAGCGTGACGTGACAACTGTTTAAATTACATTCGTTTGAGCAGTTGCGGGTGGGCTCTTGGGCATGTGCAGTTGCCTCTTGCTACAGAAGTGTGGCTGGGTGCCACTATCTAGTATTGTCCCAGTTTGGAAATATGGTAAATCTGGGGCTGATGCACAGAGCAGTCTGACTTGAGGTGGGTTGTCTCCATATGACTTGTGTTTATGTTCAGTGGTTTTGTTGTTTTCTCCTCGTTTTTTGCTCTCACATTAAATGAAAACAAAACGGATATTTGTGGCCGGGAGCTAGCAAATGAATTAAAATACATTCGCATAATTATGGAAGGTTAAAATATGTTGTTGTTTTCAGATTTTATGTCCACCTTTCTGACAGTCAAGCATTAATCGCCTTGCAAAACAATGAAGTTATTTTTGTCGGTTTGCGAAAGAGATTTGGCTTTTATTAAATCTTTTCTGCTTAGGCAGTCGATTTATTTGAAACGAAATGTTTAATTTCACACTGTTGGCTAGTTTCAACTCTTCACTGCATTTCAAGTGCACATATGGCATTATGCCATAATAAAGAACCAAACATGAGATAATACAGTACTGGTACTCCAAGAAAATTTGCATCCTAATCTGGACATACTGATGTGCCCTTTAAGCCGAATTATGCATTTTGGTATGGTTCACGAAATTCCGATGCTCTTGAAGTATCCTCTGATGTCTTGTTTCTTTCATGTCATAATGTAAGATCTTTTAATGTTCTACATGTAGGAACATCGGGTTTCCTGCATCATCGTAGCTGCATAAGTGCGGTGACGCCCGTTATCTGGCACTCTCTGGCAACTGCTGAAACGAACCTATTTCTAACAGGTCGCGGGGAAAAGTTGCGATTGGTGGTTTGAAAAGCATTACATTCAAAGTAAATTTCTGTTTACGCAGGATGAACTATGTGTGAAAATGTACGATGAATTTCGTAAATCACGAAGCATTTGACTCTCATTTAAAAATCAACTCTTTGAGGACAGCCATTTAGAAGAATTTCGAGCCCAGAAGATCGGACATTTACATCAGTATTTAAAATCTCCTGGCACATTTGTGTGATGTATCTTAAAGTGTAACATGCGCAAAAAAGATCAACATTATATGTGGAAGCTGAGCTTCTCTTCCAGCTTATTAATCTTCTTATGTGAATGCTATGTATGTTAATTTAAACCATTAACTTTCCTTATTTGTGTGTTTTTGCTACTTAAGAGTGATCTTGCTATTGACTGACTGCATCACGTGTCTTATGCTGTCATCAGCTGGTGAGATCACTTGACATGAGCTGACTGGCTTACAGAAGCGCATCGCAATCTTGATTTCAGTGCTTCAGAAAGTGACATGCGGTGTATGTTGGAATTCAGATTTATGCCTTCGTAATACGAAAATATGCAGCGTACATGTTGCTGCTCATCAAAGATCTTTCAAAACGTGTTTCTCCCCTCTGAGTTTCATTTTCTAAAGTTCTGGGAAATTCTATGTCGGTATATAAAACCATAAACATTCAAAGGATTGATGAGATTTACAGTGCTGAGGAAGAGTATACTGTCACTTCACACAGAAAAAGTGTATTTTCACCCGGGAGAAAGTGTATTTTTAACCGGGAAATCCAGGAAAAACCTGGGTATTTTTTTTCCTTGTCCACGTATACACCCTGCGTCTCCCTTCACTATCTGCATAATTTCTTTTATCTCATCATACGTTTCTTCAATTTCTTCGTCATCTGCAGAGCTAGTTGGCATACAAACTTGTACTACTGTAGTAGGCGTGGGCTTCGTGTCTATCTTGGCCACAGTAAGGCGTTCACTATGTTGTTTGTAGTAGCTTACCCACACTCCTATTTTTTTATTCATTATTAAACCTACTCCTGCATTACCCCTATTTGATTTTGTATTTATAACCCTGTATTCACCTGATCAGAAGTCTTGTTCCTTCTGCCACCAAACTTCACTAATTCACACTATATCTAATGTTAACCTATCCATTTCTCTTTTTATTTTTTCTAACCTACCTGCCTGATTAAGGGATCTGACATTCCATCCTCCGATCCATAGAACGCCAGTTTTCTTTCTCCTGATAACAACGTCCTCTTGAGTAGTCCCCGCCCGGAGATCTGAATGGGGGACTATTTTACCTCTGGAATATTTTACCCAAGAGGACACCATCATCATTTAACCATACAGTAAAGCTGCATGCTCTCGGTAAAAATTACGGCTGTAGTTTCCCCTTGCTTTCAGCCGTTCGCAGTACCAGCACAGCAAGGCCGTTTTGGTTAGTGTTACAAGGCCAGATCAGTCAATCATCCAGACTGTTGCCCCTGCAACTACCGAAAAGGCTGCTGCCCCTCTTCAGGAACCACGTTTGTCTGGCCTCTCAACAGATACCCCTCTGTTGTGTTTGCACCTACGGTACGGCTATCTGTATCACTGAGGCACGCAAGCCTCCCCACCAATGGCAAGGTCCATGGTTCATGGGGGAGGGGGGCATATGACTTAAGCAAATGAAAATAAGCGAAGTAGACTAATTTTCTTGTCAAACGATCATTCACTTCAGATATCATTTGAATAGTAAAAATGGCAGCATGAAGTCTTTGAACAAGATCCTGAACGTGGGCTTTCCACAACAGTTTACTATCTATCTGAACACCTAGAAATTTCAAGTGTTCAGTTTCACTAACCATATGCCCATTCTGTGAAACTAAAACTTCAGGTTTTGTTGAATTGTGTGTTAGAAACTGTAAAAACTGGGTCTTACTGTGATTTAGCTTTACTTTATTTTCTACAGGCAGTGAACTTATGTCATGAACTGCATTATTTGAAACAGAGCCAATGTTGCCCACATCATCCTTTACTGCCAAGCAAACATAAATATTTTAGAATTACCTGTAATACTAGAGGGCATATCATTTATATAAATAAGGAACAGGAGTGGCCCCAACACTGATCCCTGAGACACCCCCACTCAGACCCCACATCACAGCCATTCTCAACACTGTGAATAATGACCTTCTGCTGTCTGTTGCTGAAGTAGGAGATGAACCAATTGCGAGGTACTCCCCGTATTCTGTAATGGTCCAACTTGTGGAGAAATATTTTGTGATCAACACCACCAAACGCCTTAGTTAAATCACAAAGTATGCCTAGAATTCAAAACCTTTTGTTTAACCCATCCAGTACCTCACAGGGAAAAGAGAATGTAGCATTTTCAGTTGTTAAATGACTTCTTAAGCCAAATTGTACATTTGATAGCAAATCATGTGGTATAAAATGATCAATTATCCTTACATACGGAGCCTTTTCAATAACTTTAGCAAACACTGATGGCATAGAAATAGGTCTAAAATTGCCTACATTATCCCTTTCTTGCCTTTTATAAAGCGGCTTTACTACTGAGTACTTTAATCGTTCAGGAAACTGACTATTCCTAAAGGAAAAAATTACAAATATGGCTAAATATAGGACTAACATGTTCAGCACAGCACTTTTATATTCTGCTAGGCACTCTATGAGAGTCCTTAATCTTCAGTGATTTAATTATTGTTTGCTTCTCTGAAATTTTCCATTTCTAATCCATTAATAACTAAATACGGAGAAGATTATAAGTGGGATTTAGCTAAAATGTGTTCTTAAATTAAACCATGGTCTTCTCTTGATCTAGCTATAGATGAAATTCAAAACATAGTTCAAAAGAAAATTGGCAAAAAGAAACATTAGTGTTTATGAAGAAATTGTAGCAGAAATTTAAGGAGAGGATGATACACTCCGAGGTATAATCTACATGGATAGGCACTGAGCAAGGTTGTGAAGTCGTTAGCACACTAGATTTAGATTTGGGAGGCGATGGTTGAAATCTGCATTTGAACATCCTGATTTTTGTTTATCATGATTTCCCTAAATCATTCCAGGCAAATGCTGGGGTGATTCTTCCGAAACAAACCGAGCTTGTGCTCCAACAGTAATAACCTCATTGACGATGGGCTGTCAAACCCTAATCTTCCTTCTTTACATGGATACGCTGGTTTAGAGTCTGCTACATGCTAGACAGTTTATTTATTTACAAATTGCTGCACCAATGAGTCTTAATTTATTTATAGATTTTGGGCATATTTAAAGACATGAATTTGGATTGGTTTCATGATTTTCATCAAATTACACAGGACCCTCTCCCCACGTACATCTGTAGTACTAATGTGTAAAACTGCCATGTTTGAACAGACTTCTTGGAAAATACTAGATGAATTTTGTTGGCATTTTTGCAGGTGACTTGAGTATAGCCTGGGGCACCATATAGGCTTTATTTCATCAAAATTGGATCAGGTAAAGAAAGATATAGTTGAAAGTTTTATCCATGCTAATATTATAAATGTGAAAGTAACTATGTTACATTTTCACAACTAACCTACTGAACCCATTTTGATGAAATTTGGTGTGGAGATAGCTTGAACCTTGAGGAAGAACATATGCTGCTTTAGAAGGTGCGTAGTAGAAGATACTTAATGATTCGAAGAATATTAGTTGAATTACAGGAAAATATTTACTCGTTGGACAAAGCTATTTACTCTTTGACTTTTGATCTTTTTCATATTAATTGATATGTGCTGCACCATACCATTAAAAGTAATGAATATGATGCTTTTTACAATCTTCAGTGGGCTCATTCTATCCTTTCACACTACTTGTTGTATAATGTACACGTTGTATAATGTATAGCTACTTTGGTAGCATGTGCGCTCCTGCCCCTCTAGATATAGTACACAGCAGCAACACTGCACATGCTGATGCAGCGAGCATTGGAATAGCTTGGGAGAGGGGAGAGCAGCCGCAGGTAACAGCTACTGCATAAATATTTCTGATTGTATTCCGTGTCGTTCGTCTAAAATAACTGTACCAGCAGATCAGGAGCTCTAGATTGATAGATTGGTTGGTATAGTGAACTAAAACTCAGCATCTGTGTACGTACTCTCGAAGCTACCATATGGCGCATAATGGAAGGTACCTTTGTACTACTGCTAGTCATTCCATCCCATTTCATGTCCCACTAGCAAATGGAGTAACTTGTCTATATGCTTCTGTACAAGTCCTGATTCCTCTTATCTTGTCTTCATGGGTCATATAGTATATGTGTGTTGGTGCTAGTAGAATCATTCTACAGCCAGTACAAATGCCAGTTCTCTAAGCTTTCTCAAAAATGTTTCATGAAAAGAAAAATTTCATCTTCTCCCCCAGGAGTCCCATTTGAATTCACAAAGAATTTACAGTGTACTTGTGTGTTGTTGAAACCAACTGCTAGGAAAAATTATAGCACACCTCTGAATTACTTTGATGTCTTCCTTTAATCCAACGTGGTGGGTATCCTCACTTGAGCAGTGTTTAAGAATGGCTTGGACAAGTATTCTGTATGTGGTTTATAGACGAGCTACACTTCTCTTCACTACAGCCTCCCTGATGTGCTCGTTGCACATCATATCATGTTACAGTGTTACACTTAGATATTTAATAGAAATTTCTGTGTCAATCAACACACCACTAATACTGTAATTGAACATTGCAGGATAAATTGACATTGCTTCAAAACAGAACATTTTCCAGATCCACCTTGCTGTGGATGTGATGGTCGAAACTGACTACGGAATTAAATAAAGTACATACTAGAAACTGGAGCCCCCTTTCATTAATTGAATATACAGTCATGGGATAACACCGCTGCTGCTCTCGGAACTTGGAGAAACTAATGATTAGTACGGATTGTTTTCCATACTCATCTGTGTTAGCTTATGTTTTTCTACATTTAGAGAAGGTGGCATTAAATAGAAATTCTGCCTATGTCACTTTGTACATCCCTAGTCACTCAATGACAATGCCTTACCGTGTACTACAGTGTCGTCAGCAAAAAGTCGCAGTTAGCTGCTCACCTTGTCCGTCAAATTGTTTGTCAGGGTTCCCCGGCTGTGTTCCACGAAACTTAATGAGTGCTCTGTGAAAAACTATAATAACATGACTCAGGTTTTCCATCATAGTACCAGGAGTCTCAAAGTGTTTCATCAGAGTATAAGTTTGGGAACCTCTGGTTAATGTATAAGAGAACAAGAACAGTCATGTAAAAAGAGAGAGAGAGAGAGAGAGAGAGAGAGAGAGAGAAGCTTACCAGTGGTCTTGATTGACTTTTTTGTTTAATTCTTGTATAGAATATATAGTTTCCTCCAATTTAATGGCCCTCTGTCTGATGAAAAAGCAAGCATTTGTGCTGCCTTTCTTGGTTATTTAGCCTTATGATTTCTGGTGCCTGATTATTTGGAGTTTCTTTTATTTTTTATTTTTTTTTTCTATATGTCACAAATGTTGGACTGTGCTCCACAATGAAAACTATCTTTACTGTGGTTAATTTTTGCATAGTTAAATCTTTACAGCTCAAAGATGCTTTTAAATGTAGTTGAAAGAAGCACTTAGGCTGGTATGTGGATACCTAAGTTTCTTGTAAAGCCAGTCATTGGTAATGTAGTCTCTTTTTGCTTGCATTTCATTATGATAGTCTGTTTTTGAGGAAAGGAAATACTCTAGCAATAATTTAACTTCAGAAAAGTGGGATTATATAATGACGAATTTTAAGTAGAGAACATCAAATGTTGCCACTATTGTTTTGTATAAATGGGAAAATACCTGCAAGAAGTCATGTATTTAACTTGTTCTGCAGATTATCTTTTTTGTGATTTACAAACAAAGGTTTCTTTTTGGGGGGGGGGGGGGGGATGAAAATGTAAGTAAATATATGTTGGACAGCAGTAGACTGCTACATATGTACAAACAATCTTTTAGAATGCATACTTCCATTATCTGGAATGAGATAAGGATATGTTGGGGGGGGGGGGGGGGGGAGAAGCAGGTTTAGGCACGGATCTTATTAAGGACCCCAGCATATACAGCCAGTCAGGAGAGGAATGGAAGACAGCATTCAAGACTCAACTAATTTAAAAGTGCAACAATTATTTGATTGTGGTTTCATTTTGAGATGGTATATTTGCTGGCATTATCATTTCCGTTTCATTTTGAGATGTTATATTTGCTGGCTTTATCATTTCCATAATTTCACCATGACCCTCGTACTCAACAGAGAAGAAAAGTAGTGATAAGAAACTTTCAGCAGTACACTTGATGTTTGACAGGGCTCGTCTAAGCAATCTGGTGGAGAGTCAGACACGGTCAAAGAAGAGCCATCGGTGCAATTTTCATTCTTTGGAATCCCACAGGACACCACGAACAATGACTGGCATATGGCGTGAAGTGTGGGACTGCATGGAGCCGCAGTGCAAGGATGAAGTGGTGCTTATTGAATCATCGACATTACTTGTTACCCTGGAAAGCTATCTACGTAAGCATAGGTATGTACAAGTTTTGTGAGACTGATGACTTTTTATGGTGTGATTTGTAGGCTTATTATAGTTTGTGTTATTGTCCTGAAAATAATTCCACAAATAATTTGTATTCCATTGCTCTACAAGCCAACTAATTTGTTCTAGGCGAGAATTAAGTCAGTGAAGGTTACTGCAAAAGTAAGTGATGAAAAAGAAGAATGCTTGATTGCCTTTCAGTATCATAGAAATATTTCGCATGTGTGTCTTCCTTTCTGTTTGAAGAGGGAGGTGTAAGGGGATGGGGTAGTACGGGCTAATGGAATAATTTCCATCTCACAGTAGGAGGGGCAAGGGGAACAAAAAAGTGAGCTCAAGCATTTTTATCTAGCCCATCCCAGAAAAGGAAGGATGAAGTGGTGCACTTCATGCTGAGCTTTTATTGCATTGTAGTTCTACCGCTAGATTAAATGTTGGCTGTAATTGGAAAATGCTTGTATGAGGAGGACTCATGGGTCATATGTATGGTTATTTTCCACTTTTACTGTTTCACCACTCATGTCATCGTGGCTGCTGCTGCACTGCAGTATTGTTTGGTGACAAAAGTTATTAAAAGCTGAAGAACGTTGATTGTTAACTCGAACTTGACTGTTTCTACCACTAGGGAGCAGTGATGTAAAGAAAAGAGTGCATGGATATTATGTTAGATAAATGAATCTAATGAACTTGAAGAGTATCCTTTTTTAACCAAACCCTCATACTGAAATCTGATCCATGTGTTGCGTGTTGCTGCAGTCAGAGTTTTGGTTCTTTGTTGCCGCATAATTTCCTTCTTAGAAGTTAAATGTAAATTGTTTGCATACAGTGCCTTAGAACCATAAACATTGTTCCTCAGGGTTCTGATATGTAGACACAAACCATGCCTTCCCAAGAATTGACAGGAGAGTTTTATCACACTGAATATGCCAAATACAACCAAAAACTAGGAAAAATGACCATTACCTCATTGCGTTTTTGATAAATGCTTATCATCACAATGATTCAGATGATGTGAATCTTTCTGAAATAAAATACATGAATGATGACCAAATTGTTACCGTAGTTAACTACCATAGTGATTAGTTGCAAGTTATTTTCCAAACAGTAGCAATTTTGTTGTTGTAAACTGCAGTTTAATGAAAGTGTTGTTGATTCCATAGCAAATTTAAAGGAAGCAACTGAGACAGGTCAGAAAATGAGAAGGTGGGAAACTAAAAGGGAGCGGAGAAATGAATAGTTACTGTGAAGAGATGATAAGAGCAAATAAATTAATGTAAATTAAGGTTAGGTGGGTGGTGAGAACCAAGGACTTGATTTGTGTTAATTAGATTTAACTGTGATTTTTGAAAATTTCTCAAGTCACATTCAGCCTCCCCCCCTCGCCAGGCAGCAGCAGGAGAACACGAATATAAAAATTATTAAAGTTTGTAAGCTTTAGGAACCACTGGCTCCACCTTGTGGCAGAAGAGTTGAAAAGGAAGGGAGAGTGGTTTTGGTGAGTAGATTTTTTTAATCTATCCAATTACATTATAGTTACAAAAATTGATTATTTTCACTGATTTATTTTTTCAGTTGATTTTGTGATACATAAATCCTATCCTTATCTACTCTAAGGTGACTGAGAATGTGTGTGTGTGTGTGGGGGGGGGGGGGGGGTTGTTGCTTCATAGTGAATCAAATCAGTTAAGGGAAATGGTAACCTATCAGCCCTTTGTATTGGTTGTTCATTGTCAAATGTACAGAAGATGCACATTGTCCTCTTAATAAAAACAGCTACAACCTAAACAAGGGCAATGAGGTGCAGGAAGTGTCAAATCTGCTGCAGACTTGCCTATAATTGCAAAATCTACATGAACAGGCTTCCAATTATTAAAATGTTCACGCTATGATGACTGAGAAAATTAATTATTTTAACTGCCCTGTGAAGCTTAGAATTCAAGGAAAAAAAGTGTCAAGAGGCTAAAAAAGCTAAAATTGTGTTGTAAACAGAGCCTCAAACCAGGATCTTTGTAGATTTATCTTTTAATTATGATCCAATTCAGTGATGTTAAACTGCCAGTGGCGCCAAAAAACAGTTGACGAAATAAATCTTGGGTGAACAGCCTGGTATGAGTGTGCATAGGACACAATATTTCGGCAATCAACCATGTTGCTATCATCAGGTACAGTACATCAGCGGACCTGATGATGGCAACATGGTCAATTGCTGAAATATTGTGTCCTATGCACACTCATACCAGGCTGTTCACCCGAGATTTATTTCGTCATAAAATATGCCTGGAGAAACTGAAGAATCACAAGAAACAGTTGCTAACGTCCCAGACTGTAGTTGCCGAGACCAGAAAAAGATTGTTGAGAAGCTGTGTTTGGAGCACAGCTCTGTGTTGGTTGGAATTGTAGACAATGAGAAATCTTTGTAATGTGAAGTTACAGGAGACTTTTGGCCTGATATATTGATAGAGTGGGGAATAAAGATGTCCAGCAAATAGCCAGTGGTATAAAATGTTTACTAAAGGGAATAAAGAAATGAATAGTGAGAATGGTTTGGCACCCTTTATGGCATGAATTGCTACTGAAAATTTAGCTGAAGAGAGTGATATAAGAAAAGAATTAATTAAGTATGCTCCAAATCTATGCTGAAATGAAGAACAATGGAAATGGAGAACTGCTTCAGATTAACATTAAGGTTGAACTCCAAAACAATGTTGGACCCAGAGAGGCGAACAATGTGTACAGCGTCACAGGTTCGGTCCTCATACACATTAGTTATTGGCATGGTCTGTATCACTTCAGGCAGGAGATGTTCTTAAATTTAGCATATGTTAAAATAAAGGGGTTAGTAAGAAACATATTTTTTTGTTATCTCCAAAAAACTTCCTGTCCTGAGATACAGGCTTCCAAAGATTTTGAAGATTTAAATTTTGGAAATTTTTTAAAAATGCTCTTATCTTTGTAACAGTTGTATATACTTTGTTAGAATTTTTTTTTTATTTGAAAGATAGTTGCTTTCTGACTACAATGGTATCCTCCATTTGGACATATCATTCAGTTCTTTTACGGACACCTTTTGAATTTTTTTGCAGTTTACAGAAAAGATATTTTTATTTTTTATGCCAATCCAGAAAAGTTTGATTTTTTGTTGTTGATTAGTACCATGTAGTACTATATTCTCTGTAAAGGAGAGCTTCCACTTTTAAGTTGGACATGTTTTATTTTAAAAAATCTTTTTTTTTTTTTTTTTTTTTTCCAAGGATAATGTTGTCTTCACTGAAGTTGTTTCTTACTAACTTCTTACAAAGTTTATTTTTATTGTCTTTGTTGCAGTTATTTCTTTTCACTTTCATTGCTGCATATATGTCTTACACTCTGTTGTAGTTTCTTGTCAGTTTCTTTGTCGTGGTTGTTCAATGCGGGTTTCTGCATTGTAGTTGTTCAGTGCTAATTGTTTACTGAAGAGGCTTGTAAGAAATCTGAGACCATTCAGTGAGTCCTGTGTTTTTGTGAGGAATTTTCCAGTTGACACAGCTGCAGTGTGTTTTGTGAAAAGGACTGTTTGAAATGTCTTCTGACTGGGGCCACAGGAGAGTGAAGTGCGCTGCCTATTTGCATGTCCATAAAAGAGTGATACATAAGACAAAAACAAAAACATACCTTGTTCAGGGTGGGAATAAGTGTTCTCATTTGAAGACTCTGTTTCAAAATGGAGATGTTTCCAGTGACGACTTTTTGTGTTCAAAATGTTTTCACAGAACAACAACAATGATAGTATCTGAACAAGGTGAAGCCTCCCATGGTGCAGATATGCAGATTTTGCATCAATAAGAGGAAGAATTAAATAACCTGAATCAGTAGGTGTTCGTCCTGTTAAGAAACCGTGGTCATTGAAGTCTAGTCATAAGCTCTATGCATCAAGGAATTGCAGAGAAATTACTAAAGCTATGGATGAATACGCTACGGCAAAACTGACAACACTGTTCAAAGTATAAATTCCATCTTCAGAAGAAAATGAGCCAAAGCACTCTTGCACCTCTTGCCAGGAATTTTTCACAAAAATCAATTCAGCTGTTGAATATTGTGCATCCCACAGTGAAAAGGTGCAAGTTTTAACTATTATTCCAGAGATATTTTCTAAGAAAATATTTTTGAACCATGTTCCATCAGTAACAAAGTACATGGTAGACAAATCAAGAAATGTGAGGTCTGTAAAAGGACTCTTTGGAAGACGAGATCCCTATTATGGTCATCCTGTAGAAGCAGCTCAAGTTCAAATAGTGCAGCTGTGAGTACTTATCCTTTCCAGTGGGTCGAAGTTCATGCCTTGGGCCTGAAGTTGTTAGTACCAGAATATCCTTTTCAGGCCCCAAGTTGCGGTGCCAAATATACCAATGCCTCTTCTTTAGTCTTTTTCTTCTTCTTGTTTATCCCGGGTTCTTGAGATCTCTTGTGAAGAGACACGATACGACAAGTTCCGTAGTGGTGTAGGACAATCAATGAAGTTACACAACAGTTAATAATTTGACTTTTGAAACTGTTGGTTTATTGGCATTTATGGAAAGAAAAACACACTCATACTCTCATGTGGTCAGCAAACTTCGCGTAACATTTTGTGTGTGTAATGGGCCTTACTACATCGCCAATCGTTCTAATGAATTAATCAAGCTGCTTTACAGTGTTGCTAGGCAACGTAATCAACAAGGTGATACATGTCTCAATAAAACTGGACCTCGATATTTTGAATAAACGTGCGTTCATTTTTTTGTAAAAATCAGCATTTGTCTCAAAATTAATTTCCAACTTTGTGCATTAAGTCCAAATGCATTTGCAGCTGTTGTACGCGATTTACTGGACTGATCGATCACGCACTGATGTGTAACGTATTTCAAATTGAGTGCATAGGTTTCAGTTTTCCCCATTGGGCTAAACGACTCTTTTGTAATAACATGATGCTTCTATTTCACGTAAAGTTTAAATGAAACTGGATGTACGCTTCATTTGGGTCAAGATCACAAAATAAGTCACCACATAGGTCAGTGAACTGTACACACGCACTTTTAGCACTCTTAAGTGATAACTCGTCTCAGAGTAATAGCCGCATACAAATTCACACTTTTTTTATGCATACAAAATTCAGAACACCTTTGTATTAAGCAAATAAATTATGGCACAAAATTACTAATTAAGCATTTCCGATTCTGAATAAACTTCAAGAACTTGTATTTTATAGTCAATAAAATTTTATTGCCTGAGTGAAATTATTAGTTCACTAAAACGGATTCAGATTACAGTCAACTCATGTCTGGACAATGACGTCACAAATCGACACCTGCTTGGAATGAACGAAATACCTGTACTGAAAAATAATGTCCGTTGAGTAATTTACCGTTTTTATAACAAATTTGGTACCCCTTGCACCGCTACACAATGGATCGGAGAAAATGGAGAGGCAAACAACCTGCTAATGTAGCAGAAAACCGATGATGATGATAACTATACAAAAAAAAATCAATTTTATGGACTGCATTTTTTAAAAAAGTTTTTTTCCATAAATTAAGAAAAAATTCAGAACACTATAGTAAATGAACTTTGACAGATAAGTCCTAATGGATGACTTCTTTGTACTCATAAACCAATTATCTTTCAAATAGAAAAGAAACCAACAAAATATCCAAAACTGCTCCAAAAAATTTTAAAATTTTTTCCAAAATTCACATCTTTAAAATGGTATGCGCAGTATCATCTGTGGAGGGCTGTATCTTGGAGCAGAATTTCTTTGGAGAAAAAAAAAGTGTTCCTTATTTAATCTTTCATTTTAATACATGCTAAATTCACTAACATCTGAGACTATGAAGGTAAATTTTTTTCCTAGCCTGCCTGAATTGATGTGGGCAATGCCTATCACTTTCAAAATTTTGTAAACAGCTGAAGTAATCAAATGTTAAGCAGCACTTTGTCAGGGACTAGTGTTTAATAAACTAATGCAGTTACTAATACTCATCAATTGTTTTCTCAGGTTCTGTACAGAATGCCGCACAAAGGTTCTGCGGGCATATTCCCTGTTGATTGAGGAGCCAGATCCTGGTAGAGAGAAGGGCTACTGCCCTGCATTGTATGCTGGTATCAAACGCTGCTTGCCGGAAAAGCATATTCACCTACAGACGAAGACTGATTATATAGGCAATCTAATCACACGGGCGGATCTCGAGCTTATGGGCAGGTATGTGCATACAGGTGTGAGACTGCTTTAAGGTGTCATTGGCATAGTTATATAGTTATTATTATTATTGTTGTTGTTGTTATTATTGTTATTGTTATTATCAGCACTAAGTGGTATAGTCACATTCCAGTACTGACAGAGGATGATCTAATATAACTGTTCTAGACTTATGGTGTTTATCTGTTATCTTGTGAACAGTTGCAGTTGGTAAGGCATCGGTCTCGCATTCAAGACGACTGGGTCTCAAAACGCTTTCTGGTCATCTTCATTTCTGTGATTTCCATAAACTGATTAAGGCACTTGCTGTTCGGGTTCACAGATAATTTCCATTATCATCCTTGTCATTCAGTTTTTAAGAATACGCGTGTAAAAGTAGTCTGATTTTTCTGTAAGAATCCTATTGTAAAACAAAAAAGGTAACCTATTTAATGATGAAGCCTATTCTGCTGTTTGTGGTAAAAGGCAAAGGCTTATTGTTCAGTCTGAGCCTCGCGTTTTTTCTCCAAGGGATATTGGTTCCATGAATGCAAAAAAACTGCATCACTTGTTTTTGAGAGAGAGAGAGAGAGAGAGAGAGAGAGATACTGCAATTAGACTTACATCCCATTGACTTTACCCTTGTACACATTCCCAAATTCCAAAATGGGAAACAAATAAACTCTAAACTCCTTGCTGGGGCAACTTCTCAGTTTGAGTCAGTTTACTTAATAGAGAAGTCATCAAGATTCTGAATTAGGCTGATAACACACTACTCATACCTGTTTCGGCAAAAATACATGTAACAACAGGATTAGAACTATGGGTGAAGGGCAACAGGCAGATTCCATATTTCCAGATTTCCAGAAAGCGTTTTACATGGTGCCCCACTTCACACGGTTAACAAAGGCATGAGCATTGGCCTCTTACCTTTCTTGCATTTATAGTGAATCTCTCACCCAGTGCAAAGTCCCAAGCGACTGGAAAAGAGTGCAGGTGACTCCAATAAGAAAGGTAAAAGAACAGACCCACGAAGTTACAGACCAGTATCCCTAACTTCTGTTTCTTGCAGAATCTTGGAACATATTCTCAGTTTGAATATAATAAACTTCCTTGACACTGAGAAGTTTACGTGCATGAATCAGTGTGGTTTTAGAAAGCATCGCTCGTGCAAAACCCAGCTTGCCCTTTTTTCACAATATGCTGAGAACCATGGATGAAGGGTAACAGGCAGATTCCATATTTCAAGATTTCCGGAAAGCATTGCAGGCTGTTAACGAAGATATGAGCATGTGGAATAAGTTCAAAGATATGTGTGTGGCTCAAAGGCTTCTTACATAATGGAACCCAGAATGTTGTCCTTGATGGCGAGTGTTCATCAGAGTCAAGGGTATCATCCAGAGTGCTCCAAGGAGCTGTGATAGGACTGCTGCTGTTCAATATGTATATAAATGATTTGGCTGACAGGGTGGGCAGTAATCTGTGGTTGTTTGCGAATGATGCTGGGGTCTATGGTAAGATGTTGAAGTTGAGTATCTGTAGGAAGATAAGAGACGACTTAAGACAAAATTTCTAGTTGGTGTGATGAATTGCAGCTAGCCCTAAACATGGAAAAATGTAAGTTAATGCGGATGAGTAAGAATATCAGACCTGTAATGTTTGGATACAGTATTGCTAGTGTCCTGCTTGACACAGTCAAATCGTTTAAATATCTGGGCATAACATCGCAAAGCGATATGAGGTGGAACAAGCATGTGAGAACTGTGGAAGATAAGGCAAGTGGTAGACTTCAGTTTATTGGGAGAATTTTAGGAAAGAGTGGTTCACCTATAAACGAGACCACATGTAGGACACTGGTGCAACCTATTATTGAGTACTGGTTGAGTTTTTGGGGTTGGTACCAGGTCGGATTAAAGGAAGACATCGAAGCAATTCAGAGGTAGGCAGCTAGATTTGTTATTGGTAGGTTCGAACAACACATAAATGTTATGGAGATGCTCCGGGAACTCAAATGGGAATTCGTGGAGGAAGGCGACATTCTTTTCAAAGAAACACTATTGAGAAAATTTAGAGAATGAGCATTTGAAGCTGACTGCTGAATGATTCTACTGCCACCAACACACATTGTGCATAAGGACCATGAAGATAAGTTACGAGTAGTTAGGGCTGCTACAGAGAGATATTGACAGTTGTTTTTCCCTCACTCTATTTGTGAGAGGAATAGGAAAGGAAATGACAAGTAGTGGTACTGGGTACCCTCCACCACGCAACGTACGGTGACTTGCAGAGTATCGATGTAGATCTAGATAGAGTCCAAAGCTGGTGAGCCTTCTGGTGCAGACTGTATACCACTTAGGTCCCAGTTGGAGTATCCTGGTGAAATAACTCTATTTTTAGCAATCATATACAGCTGCTTACTTGAAAAAATATCCATATCTGAAGGCTGGAAAATTGCATAGTTTGTATAAACACTAAGACAGGAAATAGAAGTAATCATCTGAATTATAGATCCATATTATAGATGGGATTTGTAGCAGGAATTTGGAACGTATTCAGTGTTCCAACATTATGAAATATCTCGTAGAAAATGATCTGTTGACACACAACCATCACGGTCTCAGCAAATACTTTTGTGAAACACAACTGGCTCTTTATTTGCACAAAGTAAAGATGCTATTGACAGAGGATGTAAAGTTGATTCCAGGTTTCCAGAAGGCATGAAATTGGTAATACTTTAAATTGAAAACAATAGAGAAAATGAAACTTGTAGGAAACGCAGATCAAAGACAGCATTTTATTGATAGAACACTTACATGACGCAACAAATCTACTACGCTTGCTCCTCCTGTTCTGGAGTATTGTCGTGCAGTATGGTATCCTTATCTAATTGGATAGATGGAAAACTTTGAGAAAGTTGAAGGAATGGGTAGCTTGTTTTGTAATATCATGAAACAGAGAAGAGAGGCTCATGAATATGCAAGCATGTTTTGGTGGCATTAGTTAAAATAAAATCATTTATTGTTGCGACATAATGTTTTCACAGAATTTCAATCACCAACTTTCCCCATCAAATTCTAAGATATTTTGTTTACTCCCACCTATGTAGGGACAAATAATCATCATAATAAAGTGAAAGTACACACAGGTTGCACAGGATTATTGAGGAGTTTAGGATATATTGCAGATTGCAGAGAGAGTTCCCACCTTGCAGCTCAGAAAAGCTGATGTTGGTGAGAAGGATACAGATGGCACAGACTGTGAAGCTGTCATTGGAGTGAAGAATGTTTTGTTGGGCAGTGTGTTCAGCAATTGTATGGTTCAGCTGTCCCTTAGTCACAGTCTGTTGGTGGCCAGTCATGCGGACAAGCAGCTTGTTGGTTGTCATGCCCACATAGAACACAGCACAGTGGTTGCAGCTTAGCTTGTAGACCACATGACTGGTTTCACAGGTAGCCATGTCTTTGATGGGATAGGTGATGCTTGTGACCGGGCCGGAGTAGGTGGTGGTGATGGTGGTGGGAGGAGGATGATGTATGCATCTAGGTCTGTTATAGGGATAAGAGCCACGAGGCAAAGGGTTGGGACCAGTGTTTGAGCAGAAGCGGACGAGGATATTACGGGTGGCTCTATACCAGTGGGAAGGACAGTAGGCAGGCTCTACGACAGGTAATGGAAACTCTAGCGCAATATGTGATTGAGTTGCTCCAATCCTGGGTGGTACTGAGTCGTGAGGGGAATGCTTCTCTATGACCAGACGGTGAGGCTTTGGAAGATGGTATGGTGACTGGAGGGATAAGGCACAGGAGATCTCTGTGCAAGGTGTAGAGGATAATTTCTGCCTGTGAAGGAACTGTGCAGGAGGGAACTCTCATTGCAATATATGCCATGTTCACTAATGACAGTAGTATGAAAAGGACAGTTGCTACTCACTGTAAGAGGGCTGTTCAGAAAGTAAGGTGACTTTTCAAATTGCACGGGCAATGTATAAGAGATTATTGATTTATTTATTTATTTTTTGTTTGTTTGTTATGTTGGTACAAATGTCCTGAACATATGTTTGCAGAGTTTCAAGTGTACAGCATACTTGGTTTGTTTTTGACAGATAGAAAGGTTAGACGTGTTTTAGTGTGCTCGGCAATTTTCGATCATTATAAAAATTGGAGCAAAGAATTTGCATCAAATTTTGTGTGAAAAATGGAAACAAGTGCTCTAAAACAGTTGAAATGTTGACAGTGGCACACAGTGAGCCTATTCTAAGTTTACAAGTGGTACAGGCTCTTCCAAGATCAGTTAGGAACCTTGCTCAAGACACCTCAGCAAATCAGCAACAGATGATACAATGTCGAAGCTGTGAAGAAAACTGTTTTTGAAAATCGTCGAATTACCATAAGAGGAGTTGCTGGGGATGTTGGCATATCGGTCAGCTCGTGTCATGAGATTTTTTGACGTTTTTGGTCTAAGACGTGTCATCAAAGTTTGTTCCAAAACTTCTCAACTTTGATCAGAAGAACCGTTGCATGAGCATCACTCAAGAGCTCTTGAATGACGCCAATGATGATCCTGATTTGCTCAAAAGGGTCATAACTGATGACGAAACATTGGTTTACAGTTATGATGTTGAAACCAAAGCCCAGTCATCCTAATGGAAGCATCCTGGAGAGCCGAGACTGAAAAAAGCACGCCAAGTTCGATCACGACAATGCACCTGCTCATTAATTGTTTCTTGTGAGAGATTTTTTTTGCCAAAAACAACACGAAAATCATGCCTCAACCACCATTCACCAGATTTGGCCCTCTGTGACTTTTTCCTGTTCCCAAACTGAAGAGACCTATGAAAGGACGAAGATTTTAAATGATTGAGGAAATAAAAACTGCATCGCTGGAAGTACTCAAGGCTGTACCAGAAATTGCTTTTGAAAAGTGCTTCAAGGATTGGAAGAAGCGTTGGCACAAGTGTATTGTATCTGAGGGGGATTACTTTGTAGGGAAAAACATGAATATTGATGAATAAATAAATATTTTTTTTAATAAAACTATAGTCACCTTACTTTTTGAAAACACCTCATATAGTGGTGATGTCGAGGTGCAGATAGGCACAACAAAAAGACTGTCAAACAAGTAAGATTTTGGCCAAAGATGTGTTTATCAGAATTAGTATACACACACACACACACACACACACACACACACACACACACACACCATGAATGCATAATGGATATCGACTGGATGCCGTGTACTCTGCTTTGCGGTGTCATGCAGATGCGATGTGGAGGGGTGTGCAGTCAGCACACCACTTTCCCAACTGTTTTGCCAACTTTCTGAACCTTGGAGGTGCTTCTTCTCATTCAAGTAGCCCCTCGGTTGGTATCGTGCACTCCATACTAGTCTTCCCATCAACGAATCAAACCCGGGTCCTTCACATGGCAGCCGTCTACTCTGACCACTTAGCTATGGAAGTGGACGTGCAATCAAACTTGTTTGTCTAGTCATATTTTTCTGGTTTATTTTTTAATCCTTACGAATTTCATGTGCCTTGTTACTAAGGAGAAATTTTACACTAATATCTAAAAAGCATTTTTTTAAACATTCAGTGAAGATATGGGTATTTGCTGGTGAAAGGAACATTGTAGATGCCATGCCATGCCATGCCATGCCATGCCAATTTCTTGTGTCTGTGTAGCATTATTTCTGACGTTTTCTTGATGTAGCTGATTGATGGTACATTATTCACTAACAACACCTTTTCTTCTGTTGATTGTCATATGTTGCTCTAATAATAAAAAGATAGGAGAAACTGCAATGTGATTTGAACTTCCAAATTGAATGTGTATAATTCGGCTTACTATCCTTGTCAGTTATTGCAAATTTATGTTCTATATTTTCAAATATTTGTGCATTTGACTGTGATATTTACCAGAGAATTTCTTTCTAATTTGTGCTTTTAGTCGAAGGGAGAGGCATGCAAAGACATTAGAAATAGCTCAGGAGGAGGTACTGACGTGTCTCGGCCTGTGTGTATATGAGAGGCTGTACCGAATCCACCTGCGCATGAGGGAAGAGGAGTGCACCTGCCAGGTGCTCGCTGGTGTGGCTGTCGAAGCTCTCTACAGGAGTTTTGAGGTTTGTCCACCTTGCCTGTGTTTACTTGTATTTAAATCTCAAATTTCACTCACCACAGAGCGATTTTGTTGAACAAAGTAGGCGGAACCTCATTCATTAACCTGTCATCTGCAGGAAAGGACAAATGAGTGTTCACTCACCTCTTGTTCTGTCTTTATTCTTGTGAGTTCTTGTTGCTATTTATGTTTCTGCAAATGACAATTACAATTAGCTATATTGTTTTCTTTTCTTAGCAAGAGGTCCTCAGAAAAACTTGGAATGTCCACGTACACTGGCTCAGTTTCTGTATGGTTGCTTTGGATTAGATCATAGGAATGTAGAAAGAGTCAGTGCAGTGAATCCATTGTGTGGCAGATAGGACAGTAGATGGTTTGTCATTTTTGAACTTGTATTTCCTGTTAGCATAATGTATGGTGGTATGAGATGTAGTGCATTGCCCATGAAAAGCAAGGTTCTGGGTTTGAGTTCCAGTCCAGCACACCATTTTAAACTGGCAGGAATTTTCAGTTTTCTAACATACCTCTTACTGTGAGGTGGCGTATATAATCTAAAAAAGAGAAGCTAAACAGCCCTTCCTTGATTATTTCCTATTCTGTTTAGGATCCATATCAAATGGTAATAACTGAGCCAGGTAAAGATGGTACAAATAAGAATGACTGTATCTGAAGTTAGTCTGATCTGCCTGGTTGTCATGGGACAGTTATAAAGACAATCGACCAACTGAGTATAAAACTCTTACAGAAGCATTGTTTGTTGTCAGAATTTTAAAACAAACCATTCTTTTAAAACAAACCATTATAAGACACTTACAGGAGCATTGGACATCATCATAAGGACTGCTTTTAAAATTCTGAGAATCTGTTCGTGCAAAGAATACAGGGGCAATATATGTGCAAGAAACTGAAATAGACACTTACATAGTAATTTGAAAAGGCTAGATTGTTACTCAGAATCTCCTCTATATAGCGAGTAGCAATCTACCCTTTTCATAATACTGTTGTTATCCCATCCTGGACTTTCCATTGTTTCATTTTACATAGTAGTTTGTAATGCCCCATGTCACATTGACTGCAGCTGGAATGGACTCCATAGGACACTGTTAACGTTCCAGATCATCCTGAGCTGACCACACAGCTACCACCTGAAACTTGTGGACATTGAGTAAAAACACAAGCACATTTTTCTCAGTTAAAATTGAAATTTAAAAAAGTCTTGATCGTAATCTTGTTAAAATATTTTTTTTATTGGAGTGAGTGACCGGTTTCGACTCTGTGAGAGAGTCAGCTTCAGACTCCTGAGCGGTTGATGGACACTGCTGGATGAGTTCCGCCGACCCTCGACGCTCGTGTGTTGAGCAGTTACACGAGCGTCAAGGGTCGGCGGAACTCATCCAGCAGTGTCCATCAACCGCTCTGGAGTCTGAAGCTGACTCTTTCATAGATTCGGAACTGGTCACTCACTCCAATAAAAAAAATGTTTTAACAAGATGACGATCAAGACTGTTTTAAATTGTAATTTTAACTGCTATGTTTTCAAAAATTTCAAAAATCTTATTTCTCTCAGTGCTGTAATAGATTTGTTATTAACATTGATACCAAATGGCCATGAGGGCACATGAGTATCTCCACATCCCAGGAGAGTTCCTCACATATTCTGACAAAATTCAGGAGCAATATGGTAACTAGTTGTAGAGTTTGCCTGCAGGGGTTCTGTAGTTTAAAAAAGGAGATGCACATCTACATCTACATCTACATCTACGTCCATACTCCGCAAGCCACCCGACGGTGTGTGGCGGAGGGTACCTTCAGTACCTCTATCGGTTCTCCCTTCTATTCCAGTCTCGTATTGTTCGTGGAAAGAAGGACTGTCGGTATGCCTCTGTGTGGGCTCTAATCTCTCTGGTTTTATCCTCATGGTCTCTTCGCGAGATATACGTAGGAGGGAGCAATATACTGCTTGACTCTTCGGTGAAGGTATGTTCTCGAAACTTCAATAAAAGCCCGTACCGAGCTACTGAGCGTCTCTCCTGCAGAGTCTTCCACTGGAGTTTATCTATCATTTCCGTAACGCTTTCGCGATTACTAAATGATCCTGTAACGAAGCGCGCTGCTCTCCGTTGGATCTTCTCTATCTCTTCTATCAACCCTATCTGGTACGGATCCCACACTGCTGAGCAGTATTCAAGCAGTGGGCGAACAAGCGTACTGTAACCTACTTCCTTTGTTTTCGGATTGCATTTCCTTAGGATTCTTCCAATGAATCTCAGTCTGGCATCTGCTTTACCGACGATCAACATTATATGATCATTCCATTTTAAATCACTCCTAATGCGTACTCCCAGATAATTTATGGTATTAACTGCTTCCAGTTGCTGACCTGCTATTTTGTAGCTAAATGATAAAGGATCTATCTTTCTGTATATTCGCAGCACATTACACTTGTCTACATTGAGATTCAATTGCCATTCCCTGCACCATGCGTCAATTCGCTGCAGATCCTCCTGCATTTCAATACAATTTTCCATTGTTACAACCTCTCGGTACACCACAGCATCATCCGCAAAAAGCCTCAGTGAACTTCCGATGTCATCCACCAGGTCATTTATGTATATTGTGAATAGCAACGGTCCTATGACACTCCCCTGCGGCACACCTGAAATCACTCTTACTTCGGAAGACTTCTCTCCATTGAGAATAACATGCTGCGTCCTGTTATCTAGGAACTCCTCAATCCAATCACACACTTGGTCTGATAGTCCATATGCTCTTACTTTGTTCATGATGGTAAGGTTGCGTGTTGTTCACCAGTGAGATACTCTGGCTGACATCGGGGCCTTCTTTTCAACCTATGTAAACATCTCCCATAAGAGATTAATTTCATCACCTGCCTGAATAGTTTCCTGTTGGGATGTGAGAGTCATTACCGAGTGTGATTTTCATACTCTGTCATTGGTATGTACCAATGCATTCTATGACTTGTGAGTTCAACCCACCTTTTTCAACTCTTTAAAATGTCCATTGATTGTGCTCTTCTGCCTTGCTACCCTGTATGCCTTCTGATGTGTGGAAAGTAATGTTACACATGTGGAGGCAGTCCCTACAGTGAGCTGGTGATTTGGGATTGTATGGCAGCTCACCGGCTGTATTTGTTCAACATTGACTTCGCAAGTGATTTGCTGCATTGTGCTACCTGCTGTTACAAATCATAATAGTCATTGGCAACTTCAGTGATGCATATATTGTTGCCTGGCAGTTGAGTGACAGCAAAGCTTTTCCCCAGAATAACAGTCACACTATAACCTTGACACTGTGAAGAACGATGTGACTACAAGATCTTGCAGAATGCATGTGAGCAGTCTGCAGTGAAATGCCCATCTTGCACTGATCTGTTACATGAATGACAAGTATATGGTCTAAGACATCCCACATGCAAAAATCAAACAATGGAAATAATGGAAAATCCAGGAAAGAATGTAACAATATTATGAGAAGGAAAGTTGCTGCTCACCATACAGTGGTAATGCTGAGTCACAGATAGGCACAACAAAAAAACTTCCTCCCTCCTCCCCATCTCTCCCCTGCCCGCCGCCCAACCTGCAGCACTTCACTGTCTGCCATCCCCACCATACTATCCCTTCTCCTCCCCACCCCAGCCTCCCCCTTTCCCCAGTTGCCACGCCCATCATGCACTGGTTTTGCTGCTCGCGGTGTGGTTTCAGTTGCCTGAGTAGCACAATGCAGTTGTGTGTGAGTTGCGTTTGTGTGAGTATGTGTTTGTGTGTCTATTGTTGACAAAAGCCATTGGCCTAAAGCTCTAAGTGTGAAAATCGTTTTGTTGTGCTTATCTGCAACTCAGCATCTCCGCTATATGGTGAGTAGCAGCTTTCCTTCTCATGATATTGTTACATCCCACATCCAGTAACATTAACTTATTTAATTTGTCTCTCGGATGGAATCTCATGCTCCCCAATATACAGTCTCTCTAATTAATTTGGTCCTGAGCGTACGATCAGTTTTAATTGGTAATGCTGCTTGTGAGTTAAATTGGTATCATCATATAAATGTTAAACATGGTTTGTTGCACCAGATGAAATCCAGAAAAATAAATTAAATCATTATGGAAGAAAATTTTAAAGTAGTTATAAAGCAAGAGGAAGAGCAAATGAATTGGTAGGTAGAAAATCACTGTGGCAAAACATGTTCACTACTGGTAACTGAAGAATATTCTTTCATGGCAAGAAAAATGAATATCCTAAACTACAAGGACAATAATAAAATATTGTAAAGGATCTAGATTAATATTACTATTAAAAATATTTCATGCAGATTAATATTACTATTAAAAATATTTCAAGCATTAAAATTGTGAAATAATGTCACGAGTATTGGCAGATGTCTTGTACAAGATATATTAATGCTTCATCCTCAGTAGTCTTAACAGTATCAGGATTACATGCAGACTTTTATGGGCATTGAGATTAATTTATAAAAGTAAACTGATTTCTTTTTCGGCTTATAGTAGTGTAATTAAGAACAAGAGTTGTATAGCATTCGATAAACTAGATACCTATCGTGAGAAAACAAAAGCCAGTGGTTACACCACATCAATTTCTTCTCTTTAATGAGGCAATAATGCATTCAATTGGCTATGGAGATATTCTGTCGATATACTCTTCGCAAGACATCCACAACTGTCGCTAAAATTCTGTCAATAGACTCTGATTAGGGTGTAGTTGTCAAAATGCAAATACGAGGAAAGAAGTGTCCAGAGATTGACAGATGGAAATTAAGTTTCAGGGTATTTAAAAAAAAGTCCTGAAACAGGAATGACTAATCAGCAGTTAAAGAAACATGAGAAGACAACAAAAACTGGCATATTACCAGGAGGTATCTGTTTTGGTTTTGTGTACCAACAGCCGTTCGATAGAGAATCTGCTAGTTCGCTAGCTTGACTGGCTGAAGTTCTCAAAGAATTATACTCCATTGCCTCTGTAGGACCGAAGTCAAATTCGGGTGAGGACCTAGTATGTAATTGCAGTGGCATTGTTTGAGGGCCTTTCCATTCTCATTGTCAGTGTTTGCCTTCCCACATGCTGCCTGCAATCAGTCACTTAGCTTGAGGCTTTCATTCTTCTTATTGATTTTGTTGTTTTGCTTGTAGATCTTGATGGCTTCATGGAACAAATCAGGTACCATAATTCCTTTCTACATAAAGAACTTCAGTTTCTAAAAAATTTACACAATGTTCCACTTTGCTCAACCTTCAGCCTCCCAGCAGAAAGTGGGGAAGCACACTGGTATTCATCAGAGAAAAGCCCTTGCAGAATACTAACATGACTGCACGAAACCCTCACCAGCAAACTCATCTTTTGTCCAACTCAAGCCACAAAAAAAGTGGTAGAAGATAAGTCTTTAAGAATGTCAGCTACTTGTGCAGATGAAATGTCAGATTGTCAGTCAAACAACAGTTGGTTGAAGAATTTGATAAATTGCCTCCAGGTAATAAAGCAAGTGACCACCAAAGTCTGAGGAAGGAAGGGCACATTCGATGTCAATAGCCATGTAACAAGAATTTTATATATATAAAAAAAAAAGAAGAAGAGCTTTTCCATTGCACAGTTTCTTCCTTTCTCATTTGACGACACGTGTTAGTTTTACTATAGTGCGTTTAAAACTAGTTGCGACTTTTGACGTTTTTCTCAGGGGATGGAACGTGACGCTGATGCCCAGGTAGCACCAGTGGCAAGCAGGCTATTCCTACCATGATGCCAGCACTTCAGTTGGTAAAGCACGTCTGTTGCCACACCATGGATAAACATTACTGTCACACAATAGATGCATCTACATTCATCATCTCTCACTGGATCGTAGTATACTCTGGTGCTGAATTGTTATGCCATCATCAGGTATTGCGAACAAGTGTTTTGTGTAAACACAAGATTCACAATGAAAGTGGACGTTCAGGAATACATTGAATGGCTGCAAAATGCTCCTCCGAATTCAGCAATAATAACGGACATTGCGCCATACCACTCTGTTGTGATGGATAAACAATGCAGTGGATGAAAGCGGATGTTTGGCTCAGGGTACAAAGAAATGTTACACTGGATAAAGTCGAACATTGCGTGTATAAGGCGAAGTTAATGAAACTTAAAGTGCTGTACAAGCCACTGGATAAAGTCAAACGTAGCGTGTATAAGGCGAAGTTAATGGTACTTGAAGTGCTGTACAAGCCAGAAGCCCAACAGTACCAGGTCGACAAACTGGCTGAGATAGTTTAATCAAGCTTCGTCCATTACACATTAATTTAAAACCAACTGAGAATATTCCCAGTGATGCCAAATGCTGAAAAAAGAAGCCATTTGAAACGTTGCACCACAGGACGGGTCTCGAGTTGTCAGCCATACCAAGAAGGTAGTTGAGGAGCAATGGATTCACGAATGACTATGATGTGTTTTGAGTAATACGTAACTTCTCTTGTTGCCATGTTAAAATCGGCTGCTTTTCTCAAAACAGAGCATAGTTTACAAATATTCATCTCACTAACATTCTGACACAGTTGAAATTGTGACAGAATCATGAAATAGTGTGCTAATAAACTAGTAACTGAGGGCAAGTCAGGTCAATAGTTTATGAAACAGACCATTCTCAGAATAAAATAAACGTGTAACTTCACTTATAGTGTCACAAAACCCACAGCAGTTCTTGTTTCAGCAGCTATTGATGGTCCTTAAAAATTACATTCTTTCACCGAAAAAATCTGTAATTGCTTGATTATCATGGCAGATATGAAAGTTTCGCATATTAATCATATGGCAAAATACTCTGCCCTTTGTGTGCTATAATTTGCCAGAATCTTATTTTGATACCTCAGACATTTATTTGATATGTGGAATTTATGACTATTTCTTTCTGGCTTTTTCGTTGGCGCGTGCTTTCATGATGGATTGGTTTACATACATTCCATTTTCTTGAGACTGCAGGCAGATCCCTCCAAGTTTAAATAACAGTTCAGTATGTTTCTACATTTCATATAGGCAACATATGACCTAACACGTACAAAACGGAAATTTATAGCGACCCTTATTTTTCACTGCAAACTTTAAGAATTTCTTGCAGTAATATCGAAATATCACAATCACTATGAGCATCAGTGAAGTGGTATGCAGTTCATCATGAAGCTAACGAATTAACCTACAAGATATGCGAGAATCAGATTTCTTAGTTGATAGTTTCCTTGCAGTCATTTCGATAAAGATCGCAGATCGGCCAGTTAGTGCGGCTTGCTGTTCACGCAGACAGCTGCTGACGCGCCCAGCTCAAGCTGGCAACGGCGCTTCCATCCACTCTTTCTGCACTGAACTGTCAAAAGTTGCAACTAATTTTAAACGCACTATAATGTTATAGTTGCGTCTATATGTTCCATTCTTACTGCAGATGTGTTTTGTGTAATTTATGTGTTTTTTTTTTTAACGTAAGGATTTGATTGACTTCTATGCTTAGATATCTGTACCCAGTCTTCTTCATCTTCCTGCTATCCCCTTCTCCAATGAGAAAGAAACAGTCTATTTTGAATGGTGTCAATGTCTTATATTTGTTTTTTTTTTTTATTATTATTTCTGTTAGGTATACTGGTACATCAAAATGGGCATAACTTTGTTGTGAAAGTGGCAGAGAATGAAAATTAAATGTGTAATTTATGTTGTAAATCTTCTATTAATCATTATTTTTTAAGGGTGAAACAAATTTGCTTTTGAAGATTTGAAACTTCTCACAAAATTTGTTCAAAGCTTGCAGGTAGATCAAGAATTAGAAAATTATTTCCAATACTGGATTCATTAACCCCCTGGAAAAACCCCACTACCATGCGCCAAGTTATCTAGTCTACTGTGAATTACAGTCCAAAAATCGGAAGTGAAACTTAAGACTTAATCTGCCTTGTTTATTGTTCCACATCTTTGAGAGTTATATTGTCCTTTCTTGCATATATCTTAAATGTTTCTTTGTGTTATTGAATGACAACTGAAGTCCACAACCCATAATGAAATTCGGTCAGTTACAGTGTTTGCTGTAATGCTGATGTCAATTCCTGTGGTTAATACTTTCTCAAAATTGCTATATGCTCATCATTGCCAAAAAGATACTTAAAATTCTTGTTTTGTCTATGCTATAACAGTGTCTTATGCTTCCCTATTTAATTCTAGATGGCTGTTGATGTCAAACGGGGCATGTCGCAACTAGAACTGCTGTACGAACAAATAACAAAAGAAGAGATTGCGAAACAGCAGAGGCGAGAGCATAAAAAGTTGAAAAGGAAGAAGAAGAAAGAAAGAAGAGCAGGACTAGAAGGGAAGGATACATGTGAGGTAAGGAACCATAATATCCAAACTTCTTGAATGAGTATTTTTCAAATATTTTTAAAAAATTTCTAACATAGATTTGTATTTGTTTTAAATGAAACAGTGCTTGTGATTCTTTTTAGTGTGATTCGGAGGATAATGGTGACAGTGTGAATGATGAATCTCCATGTTCCTGTACATGTTCAGATAGCAAACGAACTAGTCAGAGTAATGACCGCCGTAAGGTAAGAGAAGAAAAACTGTTATTGTAAACTGTGCTGTTCCAATTTTCTGTGTAACGTAAGATGCTTAAATGACACAAATTCTTGACAAAATAAGGTAATTGGATAGATAAAAAAAAAAAAATCTACTCGCTATGCAGTGGCAGAACACACACATAAAAGATTACAATTAGGCAAGCTCTCGGAGCCAGTGGCTTCTTCTTCAGTCAGAAGGGTTGAAGGGGAAACACCTCTTCCTTTCCCTTCTACCTGAAGAATGAGCCACTGGCTCTGAAAGCTTGCCTAATTATAATCTTTTATCTGTGAGTTCTGCCACCGCTTGGTGAGTAGGTTTTTTTTATCTATCAAACTAACCAATTTTGTTAAATGATACAAAGCTAGTTGAGTAATATTCAGAGCTTATAATTTCTCTAACTTGCAGATTTGTGGCCTGTACATTAGGCCGCCCTTGACCGTTTGACAATTGTACTTTGTTAACATCCTAATTAACATGTTCTTAAAAACATAAACTTAGTATCTTGTACCAATACATCAGATCCCTCAGGAGACTCATGACTAGGGACCGGAAAATTTAGCATCTATTTTTTGGCAAAAATTCACTTGTTTTTTCATAGTTAGCGTCTTTTTGTCTAAATTCACAGGTATTTTTTTTTCTTTGTAAATGAGTAGACACACAAATTAAAAGGTTGTCACTCTACGTGAGTGAAAAACAAACAAATTAGCTGTTAAAAAAGAGCCGACTGGTAAATTTCTGACAACAGTATTTGCCTTTGCAAAAATTTCAATGCCCTTTTCTTTGGAAATGGCCTATCTTTTCTTTGTTTGGCTGTATTTAAGCTTTCAAAAATGAATGTTCTATCGAAGAGCAGTAGCATTTTCCCACTGGTGAACTTGAATGCATCTCCAATTTAAGGTGTTTCTGGGCATAAGAAGAGGGACAAGCTAGATGTATGTGAGCAAAATATGCTCCAATGCTTATAATTGATAGAAATACTTTTACTGTGACAAAGCCATTATTTTGTGTGGAACATACCGAAGATAAATTTGGAGGTGTTGATTCATTGGGATAAATGCTCACTGGATCGCTATTGATTAAATCCTCCTATGCTGCACAACCTACAGCTCTTCCAGCTTGTAAATGCCTGAGCGACAAACCTGTGGCCATTGCCTCACATAAAACTTTGAGTATGATCCAAGGAATTGTCCGTCGCAGAGACCTTACACTCCAAACTGACAGGGAGTTATGGGCTAATCTTGTGCAGTGAGGTGTATATATTGTCTGACACGTCCAAAAATGTCCTGAGGATAACTGAACAGATCCAGGAATGTGTATCTTAGACTTTGAAGGAAATATCCTCCCAGAAAAAGTTAAGTCAGTATTTACAGCTACGGCATGAAACCTTACATCTCATCATCCATGAGATGCTTCTGATGCTAGCACTTTAGTCATATGTCATCCTGCAGCATGGTGGACCCAAAATATGCTAACTGGACAATCACTCCATGAAGGCAGCCCTTTGGAACAACCACCTCTGTGTTTCTGTTGCATGGAACACCATCCTCTACATTCACTAGTTTGCCCAGTCTTCAAGAAAGAAAATAAAAAAAACAGGAATGTAAATCTATTGCCTGCCTATTGTATACTGAGGCACATAAAAAATATGAACGCATATATCCTGCTGATATGACAAACAGCTTCCTCCTCCAGTGTCCACCAATGACAGGGCTATATCTTTGAACCCTCTCTCTGGAAACCCATGGATCATAGACTTGATGCCAGCCAGTGGCTGAATGAATGTCAGACTGTGGGTCCAAGGGCTGCCCACTCTTCATCTGTCCCCATGTTCATCGCTGCCCTCCTATCAGTGTGTTTTCCAGGAGGGGCGATTCAGAACTTACCATCTGGTTAGGCGGAAATGGGAAACGTCAACACCTCATAGCAGTCTGTTTTGACCTGCATAAGGCATACGATGCCACCTGCCACGATCACATCTTTCTTACCTCCTGTGACTGGGGCTTTTGAGACACCCTGTCAAATTTTGTCACTTCTTATCCTTCCAGTCGTTATGGGTTCAAGTTGGTACTTCACCCAGCTCTCTGAAAGTCCAAGAGAAGAGCATCTTGCGTAGCTCCATGCTGAGAGTGACACTCTTCCTCATCACCATTAATGGGCTAGTGACACAGGCACTGTATGACGACGGCTTGTACATTGGGTACAGCTTCTGCTCTAGCTTTGGCTGAACACCAGCTCCTGGGACCCATCTGATGGGCCTCTGCTTGGACCCTTTTCCATAGTTTCCAATTGTCTCCAGCAAAAACTGGATTGTTCATTTTTGTCATCGCTCCACTTTCCATCTTGACACTTGACACAGCACTTGGATTTTGTCACACAGTCCTGATTTTTGCGACTCTTGTTTGACAAGAAACCAATTCAGCTGCCCCATACTCATCAACTAAAGACTAGCTGCATGTGAAAGGTTAATGTGCTCTGCTTTCTTGCCCACACCTCTTGGGACACAGATCATGCTACTCTCCTTGGTATCTACCGGGCTCTAGATCCATCCTGCTTGTAGAATGGTTGCCAGGTTTCCACCGACTCCTACTAGACCAGCTCCATACACACTCTCCTTGCAGAAGCATGTTCTTCCCTCTTCAGTTCTAACAGTACACCACCTTGCTCACTTACACATCCTTGGAATGTACTCCATATGCCCCCCCCCCCCCCCCCCCCCCCCCGCTCGCTCTCTCTCTCTCTCTCTCTCACACACACACACACACACACACACACACACACATTTGGTTAGTACCCAGGCCTTGAATGAGGACCTACTTACTTCCAGGATCTATAGTCTCAGTCATACCATGATTTTTCGGTGTCTGTTCCTTTTAGTTCTTCAGTACTATTGGGGTGTTATTGTCTTTTACACTGACAGCTCTAAAGCCATGGTAGGACAGGTCAAACTTTTGCATCACATACTGGTCAGGAACACCACTCATTGCTGTAAAAAAGTATTTATTTTTACAGTTGAGCTGATCGCCATTAACAGAGCACTCCATTTCATTAAACACGTGCCTGTTGGCCGCATTTTGATCTACAGGGATACTCTGCAAATCACGCTTAAGTGTCTGGCACAGATGACTAAATGAATAGTCTCCAGGCCATTGACAAGTGTTATTCTCATCTTCCTGTGATATCTGCTATTCATTTCCTCTCTGAACTTAATCAGTTGTCTTCCTCTGGGTCCCCTAGTCATTTTGGTATCCCAGGGAATGAACTGGCTGTCCATTTCACTAGAGAAACAATTACTTACCCTTCCATCCCCCCCCCCCCCCCCCCCCCCCCCCTCTCTCCCTGCAGGTCCGGGGCTTAGAATAGGCCTGAGGTCTTCCTGCCTGTCGTAAGAGACGACTAAAAGGAGTTTCACACGTTTCGGTCTTTATGTGATGGTCCCCTGTAGGGTTTGACCTCCATTCTTCAAAATTTTCCTGAAGAGTGAGCCAATTGGGGAAGGGCGCCTTACATGGTGCATCGTGTCCATTGTGCATTGAGATCTTTAGCCCACTTTCTCGTCGTCACATTTCAGTCTCACTCATTCTCAATCTCTTGGGCAAGGACACCTTTCTGGGTGAGTTTTCCACCTTGCACTATGCAGTATCGCTTTCTGCATTGACTAAGACCGTGGACTTCTTTGCACCTGATAACCAGCACAGTAGCCAGTCCATTGTGGTGGGGCCGCCATGTACCCTGTGGGTTGTAGCCCCCTAACCACACCGGGATCGCTCTGCTGATGCCTGTGCCGTTAACTCCCCACTATTGCCAAGGGGTAGATGCCCATCCCCCTGGGGCATCGGGACTCCTGGCAAAGGCCATCATGCCAGGTGGCCTGTGCTGCGGCTGGGTGGCGCCTGTGGGGAGGGCCCCTGGTCAGAGTGGGTGGCATCAGGGCGGATGACACGCAATGAAGCTTAGTCCATCATCTCTTGCTAGTGGTGAAACACCAGCAGTCTCTAAGCGTTCAGGAGTTCAATTCAACACCTTGTATGTTTGAGAGCTGATGGGGAATCTTTCATGACGATGAAGCCTCAGTTTTTTGTTGAGCATTTAGAGGACAAGTTTGGAGAGGTGGAGGGATAAGCCGCTGGAATGTATGGTGTATCAGCGGTTGGTTTGGGTCTTGGAGTCATGTGGCCTACTGGCTCCACGTCAGAATGGGTTCTGCCAGGGTCGCTCTACCACTTATATCTTGTGTCTCTGGAGTCTGCCATCCGAACAGCCTTTTCCAGACGCCACCACCTGGTTGCAGTCTCTTTTGCCTTATGTAAAGCCTATGACATGACCTGACGACATCATATCCTTGCCACATTGTATGAGTGGCGTCTCCAGGACCTGCTCCCGATTTTTATCCGAAACTTCCTGTCACTCCATACTTTCTTTGTCCAAGTTGGTGCCATCCAGGAGAATGGAGTCCCCCAGGGCCCAGTATTGAGTGTCTTTATACTTTTAGTGGCCATTAACGGTCTAGCAGCAGCTGTCGGTCCCTCCGTCTCACCTTCTCTGTACGCAGACGACTTCTGCATTTCGTACTGCTGCTCCAGTACTGTTGTTGCTGAGCATCACCTACAGGGAGCCATCCACAAGGCGCAGTCATGGGCTGTAGCCCATGGCTTCAAGTTTTCCGCCATGAAGACGTGTGTCATGCATTTCTGTCGGCGTTGTACTGTTCATCTGGAACCAACACTTCACCTTAATGACGATCCACTCACTATAGTGTAGACATATTGATTCATAGGTCTGGTTTTCAATGCTCATTTGACTTGGCTTCCTCATCTTCGTCAGCTTAAACGGAAGTGTTGGCAGCACCTCAATGCCGTCCGCTGCCTGAGCAACACAGACTGGGGCGCAGATCGCTCCACGATGCTGCAGGTCTACAGAACCCTTGTTCAATCCCACATTGACTATGGGAATGTGATTTATGGTTCGACGGTGCCCTCAGCATTGCGTTTGCTGGACCCATTGCACCATTACGGAGTTCGACTAGCAACAGGAACTCTTAGAACGAGTCCAGTGACAAGCGTGCTGGTGGAAACTGGAGTCCCTCCATTGAAGATCACATGTGCACAACTGCTTGCCAGTTATGTTGCACACATTCATAGCTCTCCTGAACATCCTAATCACCGTCTTCTTTTCCCAACCAAGGTGGTTCATTTCCTGCATGGGCGGCCCAGGTCAGGGCTAACGATTGTGGTTCGCATTCAATCGCTTCTGTTTAACTAGAGTCCTTCCCTTCACCACCTCTCCTCGAGGTCCATTCACGTACACCTCCGTGGTGTAGCTGTAGGTCGAAGCTTAGCCTGGACCTTTCATGTGGCCCTAAGGATTCCGTTAACCCTGCGGCTCTCCAATGTCACTTCCTCTCGATTCTTGAAGTGTTCCGGGGCTCTGAAGTAGTTTACACCGACGGCTCGATGGCTGATGGTAATGTTGGCTTCGCCTTCGTCCACAGAGACCATATTGAACAGCATTCCTTGCCCGATGGCTGCAATGTATTCACTGCAGAGCTGGTGGCCATATCTTGTGCACTTCAGTATATCCATTCATGCCCCGAGGAATTGTTTCTTCTGTGTACTGACTCCTTGAGCAGCCTACAAGCTATCGACCAGTGCTACCCTCGCCATCCTTTGGTGGCGTCCATTCAGGAGTCCATCTATGCCCTGGACTGGTCCCGTCATTCGGTGGTGTTCGTGTGGACACCAGGACACGTCAGCATCCCAGGCAACGAACTTGCTGACAGGCTGGCCAGACTGACTATGCGGAATCCATTTCTGGAGATGGGCCACCTCTGAACCTGACCTGCGTTCTGACTTGTGCCGCAGGGTTTTTCGACTTTGGGAGGTAGAATGGTATAACAGTATGCACAACAAATTGTGTCATTAAGGAGACTACATTTTTTCCTCTGTCGGCTCTTCATTGGCCACACTTGAGCGACCCACGGTTACCTCTTGTGCCGTGAAGACCCGCCTCACTGTCGGTGTGGCGCGTAGTTGACATTGGTCCATATTGTGGTGCACTGTCACACTTTGACTGCCCAGCGACGAAATCTTGGGTTACCAGGCTCATTTCCGCTAATTTTATCTGACAACGCCCCATTTGCTGAAGTATTTTTACATTTTATTTGTGAGGGTGGGTTTTATCATTTGGTCTAAGTTTTAGTGCATGTCCTATGTCCCTCTGTGCCCTCCACCCTAGTGCTTTTAGGGTGGAGGTTCTAATGTGTTGCAGAGTGGCTGGCTTTTCCTTTTTATTCTTGTGGTCGGCCAGCATCTGTAATCTGCTTTCTTGTTTTGCTCTCTTCTGTTTCTAGTGTTTCTCTGTTGTTTTCTTGTCTTCTTTTGTTCATTTTTAGTGTCTCCTCTACACCAGTCGTACCAGACTGACCCATAGTTTTATTTTATGTAACGAGCCACCCCCCCCCCCCCCCATGTTGTAGTTTGTGGAGCCTTACTAATAGCTGCCCATATCCTGGTAGAATGACGCCCTCCATTTGGCTACCCATGCTATTCATGGTCTTCCGAATTCTTTGCCTCTCATGCTGGTGAATGACTCATGGACAATTGAACTGATACTCCGTTTTTTTCATGACAGTTGTTTTTATTCTCAGATATAATGTTTCACACTACCTTTGGGGGGGGGGGGGGGGGGCTGGGTGGTTGGGGTCGGGTATCTCCTGCCAAATGCTGCGTCAGGCGGATTTTAAGCCCTGCCCCCTTTGCCTGCTGCCTCTGCCACGTCCTGTTTCCCGTTTATGTAGCAGTGCTCTGTTGATTAGTCTTTAACATTTTGCTTATGACGACTCAGGGTGGGACAGCTGTGGGAAGGTCTGCCCCCTTCGCATGTAGACTCCCGGGGGCTGCTTGTGTTTAGCCTTAACAATTTCTCTCATCTTCTTTTATTATTGGCAGTCCACATGATGTCAATTATATTTTTAGCATTTTCCCTATTATTGTTCTGCATCTCATGATTAGAAGATATTCAGGAGTTGGATCCGGCTAGAGTTTCTCTTGGTCTGGGAGACCGCTTGTTTGCTCTGAACTATGTTATCAGTCCAATCTGTACACTTTAACTTCTCTGGCATCAGTATAGCCTTCAGTGCCTCACTTTTACCTCTCATACATACTTTCCTCATCCTGGGGCAGTTGTGGTAGATTACATTACTTCCTGATGAACAAAATCTTGACTGAGAGACTGATGGCCTCGCTGTTTAGTTCCTTACTACCCAATCAATCAACCAGCCAACCAACATGTCAGAAAATGTGTTGTGACTGGTCAGCTGTTACTTTTGCTAACACTTGCAATACAAAAATCTATATAAAGTGAGTTAGAAGTCCCTTACCACAGTGAACACAACATACTAAGTAAATGAATTATATCAAAGGTAAAATTCAGTGAAGGAAGCTAATAAATATGAGACAGAAATACTGTTCCTTGGTTATCTTCAGCAAGAAAAATTTGTGTGCTGCTGATACATAAAAGAAATAAGGTACGCTATCTAGCTTTGGGAACTAATACTTCTTTCATTGGGGAGGAGAGAAACATATGTCAGGTTAAAAAGGAAGGGTGGATCACTCTTACCCCACCCCGCCTCGCCCTACCCCGTCCCGCCCCGCCTCGCCCTCCCCCGCCCCGCCCCGCCTCGCCCTACCCCGCCCCGCCCCGCCTCGCCCTACCCCCCCCCCCCGCCTCCCTCTCCCCCCCGCCTCCCTCTCCCCCCCGCCTCCCTCTCCCCCCCGCCTCCCTCTCCCCCCCGCCTCCCTCTCCCCCCCGCATCCCTCTCCCCCCGCCTCGCTCTCCCCCCCCCCCACCTCGCTCTCCCCCCCCCCACCTCGCTCTCCCCCCCCGCCTCGCTCTCCCCCCCCACCTCGCTCTCCCCCCCCACCTCGCTCTCCCCCCCCCACCTCGCTCTCCCCCCCCCCCCCCCCCCCCCCCGCCTCGCTCTCTCCCCACCCCGCCTCGCTCTCCCCCACCCCGCCTCGCTCTCCCCCACCCCGCCTCGCTGTTAGAAGTAGTTTAACTTGTCGCGAAATTGAAGTAGATACTTCCTGTGAGTTAGTATGGGCAGAGGTTGTTGTTGGCAACTGAAATAAAATGATAATTGAGTCCTTTTACCGACCTCCCTGTTCACTCGACTCATACGATAATAGGTGGTGGTGACTTTAATTTACCCTCTATATGTTGGCGAAAATACATGTTTAATTCTGGAGGTACGCATAAAATATCATCCTAAATTGTGCTAAACGCGTTCTCCGAATTATTTCGAGCAGTTAGTTCATGAGCCCACGCGAATAGTAAACAGTTGTGAAAACACACTTGTCCTCTTAGCAACAAATAATCCTGAGTTAGTAATCAGCATCTAAACCAATGTAGGGATTAGTGAACACAGGAGTGTCGTAGCGAGACTGAATATTGTAATCCCCAAATCCTCGAAAAAAAAAGCGAAAAATATACTTATTCAAAAAAGCAGATAAAAAAATCAGTTGATGCCTTCCTGAGAGACAATCTCCACTCATTCCAAATTAATAATATAAGTGTAGACCAGATGTGGCCTAAATTCAAAGAAATATTATCAGCAGCAATTTAGAGGGTTATACCAAATAAACTAACAAACGATGGAGCTGATCCTCCTTGGTACACAAAACCGGTTAGAACAATGTTGCAGAAACAATGAAACAAACATGCCAAATTTAAACAGGTGCATAATCCCAAGATTGGAAATCCTTTACAGAAGCTCAAAACTTAGCGCGGAGTTCAATGCGAGACACCAATAACGGTTTCCACAAGGAAACTTTGTCTCGAAACCTGGCAGAAAATCCAAAGAGATTCTGGTCGTATGTTAGCAGCAAGAAACAATCAATACCTTCTCTGTGTGATAACAATGGAGATACTATCAAAGACAGTGCTGCCAGAGTAGATATACTAAACACAACCTTCCGAAATCCCTTCACTAACGAAGACGAAGTAAATATTCCAGAATTCGAATTGAGAACAGCTGCCATCATGAGTAAAGTAGAAGTAAATATCCTTGGAGTAGTGAAGCAACTCACATCAATTAATAAAAGCAAGTTTTCTGGTTCAAACTGTATACTAATTAGGTTCCTTTCGGAGTATGCTGATGCATTAGCTCCATACTTAACATTCGTATACAACCGTTCACTCGACGAAAGATCCGTACCCAAAGACTGGAAAGTTGGACAGGTCACACCAATATTCAAGGAAGGTAGTAGGACTAATCCACTAAATTACAGGCCCATATCGTTAACGTCGATATGCAGCAGGAATTTAGAACATAAATTGTGTTCGATCATTATGAATTACCTCGAACGAAACGGTCTATTGACACACAGTCAACATGGGTTTAGTAAACATCGTTCCTGTGAAACACAACTAGCTCTTTATTCACATGAAGTGCTATTGACAAGGGATTTCAGATCAATTCCATATTCCTGGATTTCCAGAAGGTTTTTGACACTGTACCGCACAAGCGGCTCATAGTAAAATTGCATGCGTATGGAATATCGTCTCAGTTACGTGATTGGATTTGCTATTTCCCGTCAGAGAGGTCCAGAATTCGAATTGAGAACAGCTGCCATCATGAGTAAAGTCGAAGTAAATATCCTTGGAGTAGTGAAGCAACTTACATCAATTAATAAAAGCAAGTTTTCTGGTTCAGACTGTATACTAATTAGGTTCCTTTCGGAGTAGTAATTGATGGAAAGTCATCGAGTAAAACAGAAGTGATTTCAGGTGTTCCCCAAGGTAGTGTTATAGGCCCTTTGCTGTTTCTTATCTATATAAACGATTTGGGAGACAATCTGAGCAGCCGTCTTAGGTTGTTTGCAGATGGTGCTGTTGTTTATTGATTAATAAAGTCATCAGAAGATGAAAACAAACTGCAAACTGATTTAGAAAAAATATCTGAATGGCGCAAAAAGTGGTAGTTGACACTAAAGAACGAAAAGTGTGATGTCATCCACATGAGTGCTGAAAGGAACTTTTTTAAACTTCGGTTACATGGTAAATCAGTCTAATCTAAAAGCTGTAAATTCAACTAAATACCTAGGTATTACAATTATGAACAACTTAAATTGGAAAGGGCACATAGAATACGTTGTTGGGATGGCTAACCAAAGGCTGCGTTTTATTGGCAGGACACTTAGAAAATGTAACAGACCTACTAAGGAGACTGCCTACATTACACTTGTCCGTCCTCTTTTAGAATACTGCTGCACGGTGTGGGATCCTTACCAGGTAGGACTGATGGAGTACATCAAAAAAGTTCAAAGAAATGCAGCATGTTTTGTATTATTGCGAAACATGGGAGAGAGTGTCACAAATGATACAGCATTTGGGCTGGAAATCATTAAAAGAGTGGCGTTTTTCGTTGCGACGGAATCTTCCGAAATTCCAATCACCAACTTTCTTCTTTGAATGCGAAAATATTTTGTTGACACCGACCTACATAGGGCGGAACGATCACCACGATAAAATAAGGGAAATTGGAGCTCATACGGGACGATATATGTGTTCATTCTTTCCGCACGCTATACGAGATTGGAATAATAGAGAATTGTGAAGGTGGTTCGATGAACCCTCTGCCAGGCACTTAAATGTGATTTGCAGAGTATCCATGTAGGTGTAGATGTTGATGTTTGAAATGTTCAGAAATGTAAAATTGTGCAGTTCAAAAAACAAAAAAACTTGGTATCCTGTGACTATAATACCAGTGAGTCTCAGTTGGAATCAGCCAGCACACACAAACACCTGGATGTAACCATTTGTAGGGATATGAAATGGAATGATCACTTAGGTTCTGTCAAGGGTATAACTGGTGGTAGACTTTGGGTTATTGGTAGAATACTGGGGATGTGCAGTCAGCCTACAAAGGATGTTGCTTACAAATGACATGTGCGACCCATTCTAGAATGTTTCTCACGTCTGTGGAACATGTACCAAATATGAGTAACAGGGGTATTATTCTGAAACTCCTTACATCTTTAAGTAGATGAGTTTTGGAGATAGCTCATTGCAGTTGAAGGGAAAATTGCAGAGCACATCACTAGGTACTGGCAAGCAATATCAGGTGGAGAAAGGCTTGTATTTATCTTTATATTTGTGGCAACTGAAGATGCTTGTACTAGCATTAAGTACTTGTTCACATTTCAGCCATTTCTCAGCTTATACCATTTTTACTGTGGTCCTGTCTAAACCGACTTTGTTTTCTTCCTCATGTCCGTGGTTGAAAATTTGAGTGCTTTGGTAATTTGCTGCAAATTGTCCAAAAAGCCCCCTCCTCCACACATTCTGTGCTGTGGATCTTGTGGATCCTATGTCATCTGTAGTCTTCTGTTAGCAACAATTCATTTTCTTCTAGTCACTCCATCTTTCATACACCTCATATTTAATAACTAAGGCAGTTCTTGTATGAATGACAAGGCTGTCAAAGTAAAGGCATTCTGTGTTGTTAATGTCGAGTGATTACCAAAGCAGAGAGCATGCACTCTGCCTTTTATGATTTGCTAAAAGACTTACAAGTGGAACTGAGTACAACTGAATACTACTTTGGAAGAAGTATTTCTACCGTGTTCTTATATACTAAGGTGGGATGTGTTTCCTTCCTTCCTATGACATGATTGTTAGTTGAAGCACAGTTATTGGCTGTATTACTGTGATAGTGCAGAACAGCTGGAATTCCAAACTGTTGCTATGTTTTGAGAAGCATGTTACATTAAAATGGCTTTATGAACACCACGTTGGCTTTATAACACCATTTTCAGGCTCATTTTGACCAAAACCAATGGTCTGAACCACTACCAAAAAAATTATCCCAAACAATTGTACATTGTTCACCACCCACAAGGAAATATCACTTCAAGAACTTGACTGCCCCCCTTGTAACCATACAAATGCTACATCACGTACTGTAAGCCATTACTCAGTAAAATCTTATTTACTGCTTCAGAGACTAATATTTACATAATTCCAAGTAACATTACTCATTATGTTTTTAATTGTTGTGTTTTTGTCAGCTTAAACAAATCGAGCTTAAGCATTTGAGAAAAATGTCTGATAATTTTCTTGCATAGTACGGTCTAGAATGGGTCTGTACAGACTTGCTAGTACTGTCAGCTGCATGGTTGCAAATCCCTCACTTTGAATACAAATCACAAGTTAAAAAATAATTTGGCTTGAAACATCTTATTATTTTGACTGGTATTCCCCTGCGCTAATGCTAGCTAGACTGGGCATAAAACAACCAAGCTCTACAATGGCTTACTCTCTCTTTTTCTGGAAGGGATAAAAAAAGGGGGGAAACAAGAATGAATGCTGCGGGGCAAGTCAACATCAGTTCAATGGCGGGTTGGTTGCGGGCCGTGGTCTGTGCATCCCTTTTCTAGAATTTGCTGGTTGCCCTTAATTTGTTGGGTGTACTAAAGTGAAGATGAGGTTTAGTGCTTCCTCAATGTTTCCCGATGAAACTCTGTACTTATGGGCCCGCTGGGACACTATCTTGTACTCTTTTGTTATTTCTGTCAGCCCATTCTGACAAAAAAACTATGATCTTGGCATGCAGTGTCCGGACTTGCATGCACTTGGAGCTAGCATAACCAGAGGTCAAACTGTACGAATTTAGGAATACTTCTGGCGACTTGTGTGTTTGTGAACATTTTTACTTAGCAGCAGGCCATTTGTTGGTATGAACTCAAGTGCATTAGCTGTTACATAGCCATCATACATCCAATGAATTGTTTGGAATAGTCTGATATATGACTTTTGTTAGGTTTGCTCCTGGCTCTCGTAGCCTTTCAGGCATGTGTGTTCACATAGATCTTTTTGTGCTTCATCATACATTCAGCACATGAAACAGCATGCAGTGTCAGGTTTCCAAATCCCCGTTTTTTCAGTGAAAATATGTATTTGCTACAAAGAAAAAAAAGTGTCATAGAAGTAAGATTTATCTTGAAAAACTCAGTTTTATGTTTTGTGCCCAGCTGTGACACACACACACACGCACACACACACACACACACACACACACACACACACACACACACACACACACACACACACACACACACACCTCCCACTCCCCCAGTCCCCTTTCCCTCTGTCTTTTCCCACATAATTGTTTCTCAATTACTTTATTAGCGCTATCGAGATAACATTTACGAACTTGGTAGAACATAAGACCCTCAGATACACACAACAAATGTGATACTGAAGTTAGTGTCGGGCAGAGTCCAAGCCACACACAGGGAGGTAAATCCTGCTGGGGCTTCCATATTATCATGCTGGGCTTACATTTTTGAGAAAGCATGTAATACTTGTAAGTGCACATTAAGAAGACTGTCAGGTGGCTAATGGGAGGAGCTGAACAAATATAAATCAAATAACAGTGACTAATTTCTGAACACAGTTAACATGAAGTAATGGAAAACATTGTGTTTGACATGTTGGCTGCATTTGAGATGTAGGGCAACTTAGAGTTTTGGTCCTCTTGAGTAATATGAAGTAGACGCACAGATGAGTGTGTGGGTCCCTGCTGTGAACTCTGAACCTTTAACTGTAGGTACATTCTGAGTATAGTGAGCTCAGAGAATGTGATTAACTATTTTGTTATAGTGTCACAAAACAATGTTAGGCTTCACATTTAATACATTTTGCTTTTTGTGTGAGGCAGTCAACATATACTTTGTCATTCTTCCATTTCAGTCAACAGTGGACCACATTATTTCAAACATGTCTTTCCTCGAGCTGTGTAACTTACACCCAGTATTGTCACATTTACTTTGTGTTTGTCAGTCGTCAGGTTTGAACTTTGGCTTTTCTTCTTCCATGTAGTGTCTTATTATCTTTTTACGTGCAAGTATGGTTTATTGTTATGCCATCTTCTGTACACTCTTTTCTTCTTATTAGGTCTGAGATCTTCTGTAAGATCTTTCTTTCCTAATGTTTAATTTCTCGTTCACACCTTTCCTATTTTTTGCAAGGCAGGCAGTCTGTTATGTATAGAACCTTTGGTTGAATGGCTGCGTAACTGCACCCCAGCCTAATGTTAAAAGAAAGGAATTGTTTGCAGTGAAAATCTCTAGTCAGCTGGTGTTCTGTTTTTATCGTTTTGATCCTCAATTTGAAGGCTTCGTTCTAAACACTGTTTGGTTCTGCCCACTGTGCTTGAACATGGTAACTTTATGCCTTAATCATTATTTGTCTCTCTAAAGATAGCTGACTAGAGTTTAGTTACAAACTCAGTTTTATCAAAGAAGATGTGAAGGTCAGGCTTAGCAACTTGGGTTTTGGGTTCACTGATCAGTTTAGTGGTTGTGCTGAACAAACCAAAAAAAGATAATCTGCAAAAGCTAAGCATTTTGATTTTTATGTCATTACCATGTTATTTTTCATTTTCTTTTATGAACTGTTGTGAGTGAATACTGACAAAATATCTTAACATTAATCAATATTTTCAGCTCCAGGTGCTGGACTGTAAGAATGATGGTTCTCCAACTTGCTGCTGTAAAGACTGTCAGGAAAGAAAAGCGTTAAATCGAAGTTCTATGGAAGAGGATGGTGGTGGGGGCCATGATGAAGTGAGTTGTGTAGATGGCACCTCAAACGGAGCCCCAAACAGTTTGAATCACTTAGAGAACGGTACGGATTCAGAGACGAGTGAAGTAGTTCCAGAAGAAAACAGAGTGAACGGGGACATGAGCAGGCAGAGTCCTGTGTCGAGCGAGTCGGGGTCCATTACAGCTGGACGCAGGGCGAGAAGAGGGCGGAAGGGGCGACGGTGTTTTCCGCAAGAGAGTTCAGTGAGTTCCAGTGCCTCACCCCATAGTGCAGCTCCACAGCCTGCAAGTGACGTTCTCGACAGTGAGGTTGGGAAGCCAGATTCTGTGGAGAGAGAAGCCACCTTCTCTTTGTCACCTTGCCAGTCTTGTAAAGATGTGCAGGAAACAGTGGTTCTCATAAGAGAAAGTGACAGTCGGGTGGAAGTGGGCCACTGTAGCCCTCCGGATTTGAATGGCTGCAGTGATGGGACATCGGTCTCAAGTAGCTGGCACAGTTCTCCAGAAGGATCAGATGTGGCATGTTCTGAAGGCTTCTGCAGTCATGATGGTGAGTCAACATTTTTTTTTTTTTTTTCAGCTATGAAATATGAAAGCCTGTCTCTCTCTCTCTCTTTCTTTCTGTGTGTGTGTGTGTGTGTGTGTGTGTGTGTGTGTGTGTGTGTGTGTGAGGGCGCGTGGGTGCGCGCAGAGGTGCAGGGTGCCTGCACTATGTGTGTGGTTGTAGAAAATATTCTCAGTTTGCTTAATGCCTTAAATTAGGATAAAACCTTGTGCTTTCAAAGCACCTCCATCTTATGCTGCCAGAGATTGTATGGATTTCTGCCATGCAGGGTGGCTATTTCTCTGGAACTATCGGAGAAATTTAATTCCCAGGAAAAGTTGGGGAATTCTGAGAGACTGTAGGGGGAGTTGAACTGTTCGTTAACGGAAAGAAATGTTCTGAATTACTTTGATACAAATCACTCTTTACATTTTGCGTTGGAAAATATTGGTTGAGCGTTGCATAAGGAAAGATGAAAAAGGTCATTAAAGTGGCAGCAACCTTAATTATTTTCCTTGGGTGCCTAGTCTCCTGGTCTGTTTCCCATTGCGCAATTGTGAGTACGTCAGACAGTAATGAGTGCATGAGGATATGCCACATTTCAGTTAATTAAAAAGAAAAAAAAAAAACAGATGTATACTTGAATACTCATTTCATAAATCACCTTTGAATAACCAGGCTTTAGTGGTTGGTTGGCAAAGTAGTATTTGGCTGACTTTCTTGTATTTTCATACTTACTGTCAACACTGCCTGTGGTGTAAAAAGACTTTGGTTTGAAGCATGACACATCACTGCTTTCAAATTCCTTTGAAGAACAAACTTTGGTTCATTGTAGCCGTGCTGCTGTATGTGTCTTGCAGTACGGTACATCTGGCGACAAGTGTGGTGTTTCATTTCATGTGCTCAGTCTATTTGGTTGTTCCTATGGTTTTTCTGCCCATGGAGACAGTGCTCCAATCTCTCTTCAAGCAGCACCGGGCATTTACACTTACTGTTACGAATTTGTTGGACACATTGAGTATGCAGGCTTCCACAACATCAGTGTACCTGTTACCCTTTTCCAGTTAAAACAATGTGGCCAAAGACTGGGAGGCTTAGAAGAAGTGGCTTTGGCAGCACTTCTTCACTTGTCACTAAGGGAATCATTTGTAAGGCTTTGTTTCTTTCTTGGATTTCTCCTCAGATCCACCTGTTGTGCCAGTTATCCCCACTCCAGGAACGTGCCCCGCTTAACAGAATTCGCAATTTTACTTGGCTCTGGGGTCTCCAGTGTTGCTTCCAGTCAGTCGTTGTTGTCAAACTGTCACTGTAAATGCACATATTGTTGCCATATTCAGCCCCACCATCCTACTGGGCTTGGAAAGCCAAACTTCCTGGCCTCAATCACAAATGTCAGTTTGCTGTCAATGCTCATCATGTTTCTTATGCTGATTGTATGGTCTTTGACGCCAATCTTCATACCTGATGGCGACGTAACAGCCAAAAAACAATTTGTGAAATAAATAGTAAATTTGTAGAATGTTACCCCAGTGTTGTGTGTGTTTCCATTCATAATGTATAAAATATTCTACCAAGAACTGACAGAACAGTCATTCCATACCATTAAATATTGCTCATTCTTTTGAGATATCTTGTGCTGCTGGTGATCGGATTGGTGTGACATTGCCATGGTGGCTCCTGTTCCTTGATGTCAGGCATGAGTAATTTCTTGGGTGCAGGATAACATGGCAACCTTACAGCGATGTAGTAAACAACAACAGTGGCAGTGCTCCGCGCTCGTTGAGCGACTTGCAAGAACTGTAGGAGAAAAGGACCTATAGTGTCTTGTGTGTCATTCCCAGCCCCTTCCTGCAGATATGGACATGGATGTTTAATATGTGTCCTCAGTGTTTATGAATCATAAGAAACCTTTTATCAAAGTGCTAGTGATGGAAAAAGCGCTCAGCCTACAAGTGGACATGGGTGCAGCTCTGATTTAACAGAATTCGCAATTTTACTTGGCTCTGGGGTCTCCAGTGTTGCTTCCAGTTAGTCGTTTGGTGAGTTACAACAAGCAGCTTATTCCAATTTTGGGGTAATTTACATCTCCCACTATGTGTAAATCTGTGGTGTCTTTCCTTTACTGTTTTGGTAGAGGATATTGCTGGCACTGCAAGTTTATTTGGTCTGGATGCTTTCAGTGCTTTTAGTTTTTTGATTTTGGATATGGTGCACCTCTTTCCTGGCCAGGTCCCTTACCAGCAGTTAGATTCTCTGTGCTCAGAGTTCTCGCCTTTTTTACTTGAGTGGGTTAGATTGTGCAGCTGCTTTAGTGGGCCACATTATCCTGAAAGCCATGAAGTGGCCACACTTTTTCCATGCCTTCCTATTCCCGTGGCTTTCTGTGTTCAAGTGAAAATAGAATTGGACAGGCTGATGTCGTTGGAGGATCACACAACCTATTATATCGAGTGAGTGGTCTATCCCCTTGCAGTCATTAAAAAACTGACTGGTCAGCTTTGCCTCTGCTGCGACTTCAAAGTTTTAGTTAACATTCAATCTGCTATTGGCACTTACTCTTTCCCCGTCTGGACGTGTTATACGCTAAACTCCTTGGGGATCAGTTTTTCTCCAAAACTCTCAGCTTTTTTTGGGGAGATTGATTGATGTTCATTCCAGGGCGTATCAACTACCTTGATAACATCGTCATAACAGTTACGTCCACAGAAGAGCTTTTACATAACATACACACCTTGTTTGCAGTCTTACATTCGGCAGTATTGAAATCCAACTTGGCCAAGTCACATGTTTTTCAGCCATTCATTGGAGTATTTGGGGTTAGTGGTTTCTTGGGATGGTACCCTTTACATCCTCATGTCACTGCAGCCACAGCTCTGCCTTGCTCTACAAATGTCGAAGAACTCCAAGTCATTTTAGGTAAAGTTGCTTACCTTACAAATTTTTTCTGGATGCAACTATGTTGGCCCATCCCCCTTATGAGTTGCTCCACAAGAATGTTCTTTTGCACTGGACGCCAGCTTGTGAGCGTACATTTACACTTTTGAAATCAAAATTACTTTGTACTCCATGTTTTGCTACATTCCAGTTGTGCCACCACCTCGTTCCGCTATGGACTCCTCTAAGTATGGACTCGGGGCAGTTCTTGCACGTCGGTATGAGGAGTTTCATGTTTTCTTGTACAGGTCTAAGTTCCACCTTATTGCTGACCAGAAACCCTTGCATTAAATCCTACCACTGAACAACCTCATACTAGGTTTGAACATATTTGCAATATGCATTCTCATACAATATATATGAATATAAGAAACATATATGTCAATTAGTCAGGCAGTAGTAGCCGACCGCGACAGACGCAGCAACAGATAAGTAAACCGCTTTTGTTACTTTTATGAGTTCCTAACCGGGAGCGAATTTTATTATATCATCTGTGTGCTTTAATAGTTCAGTTTCTTGAGTTTCTGTGTGTAAATTTAAAATCTAATAGCCACAGTTCTAGCATTTTCATTTGCATAACAAAGTAAACCAATTTTGTGACATATTACAAGTTCCTTATCAGGGGCAAATTATTTAGTTTCACCTGAGTGCTTCGGTAGTTAGATTCTTGAATATCTGCGTTTTACTAGACACAGTTCGTGCGTTTTCGTCAGGGTCTACATTAGAGTTGCGCAGCACGTGCTGATAGTCCATTTATCTGCATAGTTTAGTTTTCCACGGTCTTTGGTGTGGACAGGGACTGTGATTGTTGTGCGCAGATGCGAGCCAAGTTGGTGACACTTTGCTCTCACCTTCATGCTGTCATGGCTTCGGTTACACAGCTTGAAGCTGCAGTGGATGGGCACCACTGTTGTGGGCCGGCCGTGGGGATCCAACGGACGTCCAACCCCGTTACTGCTCACACTGAGGCTGACACCTCACCTGTGGTTGAGTGGGAGGTCGCCCCAGGGCGAAGCAGGCAGCGAAAAACTTCCCAGGTAGCCGCACGTAAGGCCTCCCCGGTTTGTCTGACAAACAGATTCTAGGTGCTATCTGTGGCTGACACTGTCGCTGAGCCGGATGCTTTCGCCTGTCCTGTTTGAGAGGAAACCACTCAGCCTGCAAGATCTGGGCAATCGCAGAGGGTGGGACTATTGGTAGTTGGGAGCTCCAACATTAGGCACTTTATTGGGCCCTTAGGGACTTGGCTGACAAGGAGGGTAAGAAAACCAATGTGCACTCCGTGTGAATACTGGGTGGAGTCATTCCAGATGTGGAAAGGGTCCTCCCAGATGCCATGAGGAGCACAGGGTGCAGCGAACTGCAGGTGGTTGCTCACGTCGGTACCAATGATGTGTGTCGCTTTGGATCAGAAGAGATTCGCTCTGGTTTCGAGCGGCTAACAGAATTGCTAAAGGCTGCCAGTCTTGGTTGCAAGATGAAAGCTGAGCTGACTATTTGCAGCATAGTCGACAGGACCGATTGCGGACCTCTGGTACAGAGCCAAGTGAAGGGTCTGAATCAGAGGCTCAGACGGTTCTGCAACCGTGTAGGCTGCAGATTTCTCGACTTCCACCAAAGGGTGATTGGGTTTCGGGTTCCGCTGAATAGGTCAGGTGTCTACTATACACAGGAGGCAGCTACATGGGTAGCAGGGGCTGTGTGGTGTGGAGTGGGCGGTTTTTTAGGTTAGAGGGTCTCGGAAAACACAAGATGGGCTTCAGTCACAAAGGGTGCAGGCTGAACACAGGAAGAACATAGATACAGGAACCATTGGTATGGTGTTGTTGTTGTGGTCTTCAGGACTGAGACTGGTTTGATGCAGCTCTCCGTGCTACTCTATCCTGTGCAAGCTTCTTCATCTCCCAGTACCTACTGCAACCTACATCCTTCTGAATCTGTTTAGTGTATTCATCTCTTCGTCTCCCTCTATGATTTTTACCCTCCACGCTGCCCTCCTATGCTAAATTGGTGATCCCTTTATGCCTCAGAACATGTCCTACCAATCGATCCCTTCTTCTAGTCAAGTTGTGCCACAAACTTCTCTTCTCCCCAATCCTATTCAATACCTCCTCATTAGTTATGTGATCTACCCATCTAATCTTCAGCATTCTTCTGTAGCACCACATTTCGAAAGCTTCTATTCTCTTCTTGTCCAAACTATTTATCGTCCACGTTTCACTTCCATACATGGCTACACTCCATAAAAATACTTTCAGAAATGACTTCCTGACACTTAAATCTATACTCGATGTTAACAAATTTCTCTTCTTCAGAAACGCTTTTCTTGCCATTGCCAGTCTACATTTTATATCCTCTCTACTTCGCCCATCATCAGTTATTTTGCTCCCCAAATAGCAAAACTCCTTTACTACTATAAGTTTCTTATTTCCTAATCTAATACCCTCAGCATCTCCAGACTTAATTCGACTACATTCCATTAGTATCACAGTTATAAATTGTCGTAGCTGTGTTGGGAAAGTAGCAGAGCTCCAAGCGCTAATAGAAAGCTTATTTTCAAATCGTTATAGGCACTGAAAGCTGGCTAAAGCCGGATATAAGCTCAGCCGAAATTTTTGCGAAGAACCTAACGGTGTTCCGAAAAGATAGGCTAAACGCAGTTGGTGGTGGCGTGTTTGTTGCTGTTAGAAGTAGTTTAACTTGGCGCAAAATTGAAGTAGATACTTCCTGTGAGTTAGTATGGGCAGAGGTCATCGTTGGCAACTGGAATAAAATAATAATTGGATCCTTTTACCGACCTCCCAGTTCAGATGATACAGTTGCTGAAAGGTTCAAAGAAAACTTGAGTTTGATTCCAAACACGTACGCAACTCATACGACAATAGTTGGTGGTTACTTTAATTTACCCTCGACATGTAAGCGAAAATACATGTTTAATTCTGGAGGTATGCATAAAATATCATTCAAAATTGTGCTAAACGCATTCTCAGAAAATTATTTCGAGCAGTTAGTTCATGAGCCCACGCGAATAGTAAACAGTTGTGAAAACACACTTGACCTCATAGCAAAAAATAATCCTAATTTAATAACCAGCATCTAAATCGATATAGGGATTAGTGAACACAGGATTGTCGTGCGAGATTGAATATTGTAATCCCCAAATCCTCGAAAAATAAACGGAAAATATACCTATTCAAAAAAGCAGATAAAAAAATCATTTGATGCCTTCCTGAGAGACAATCTCCACTCATTCCAAATTAATAATATAAGTGTAGACCAGATGTGGCTTAAATTCAAAGAAATAGTATCGGCAGCAATTGATAGGTTTATACCAAATAAACTAACAAACGACAGAGCTGATCCTCCTTGGTACACAAAACGGGTTAGAACACTGTTGTAGAAACAATGAAACAAACATGCCAAATTTAAACAGACGCAAAATCCCCAAGATTGGAAATCCTTTACAGAAGTTCAAAACTTAGTCCGGAGTTCAATGCGAATCGCCTATAACAGTTTCCACAAGGAAACTTTTTCTTGAAACCTGGCAGAAAATCCAAAAAGATTCTGGTCGAATGAGAAGTATGTTAGCGGCAAGAAATAATCAGTGCCTTCTCTGTGTGATAACAATGGATATACTATCGAAGACAGTGTTGCCTAAGTAGAGTTACTAGACACAGCCTTGCGAAGTGCCTTCACAAAAGAAGACGAAATAAATAATACAGAATTCGAATCAAGAACAGCTGCCAGCATGAGTAACGTAGAAGTAAATATCCTCGGAGTAGTGAAGCAACTTAAATTACTTAATAAAAGCAAGTCTTCTGGTGCAGACTGTATACCAGTTAGGTTCCTTTCGGAGTATTCTGATGCATTAGCTCCATACTTAAAATCATATAGCTTCATGAAAGATCCATACCCAAAGTTGCACAGTTCATACCATTATTCAAGAAAAAATAGGTAGTAGGAGTAGTACACTTAATTACAGGCCCATATCATTAATGTCGATATGCAGCAGGATTTTAGAACATATATTGTGTTCGAACATTATGAATTACCTCGAAGGAAACGGTCTATTGACACTCAGGCAACATGGGTTCAGAAAACATCGTTCCTGTGAAACACAACTAGCTCTTGCTCAAACAGTGCACAGGTATACTGCCGGTTCATAGTGTCCAACGGGCACAATATTTCGGCGGTCAGACATGTCGCCATCGTCAGGTGCTCTGACGGACTGAGCTCCTGAGGGCGAGCGGCCTATTTAAATCCCCTCCCCCCGCGGGCCGCTTTCTTCGCCGCCCGCGCACTGGCGGTCGCAAAGACGTGGGCGTCGGAATCTGTCGTAGCATCGATGAGCTTGCTACGTCCGCCCTGGTCACCAGTTCGTACTTCTTGCTGAAAGTCATCTTAATTACATTCAACGCCGGGTCCCAAGCGTTGCTGAGATTGTATCCGCAATCTCGGTTGATAGATCTTTTCTGGTGTGAATTTTGATAGCCTCCCTTATAACGCTGTCCCAATATTTATAGGTCTGAGCCAGGATATTGGTACGCTCATAATCCATCTCGTGTTTCTCAGACAAACAGTGCTCTGCTACCACTGACTTATTTGGATATTTCAGTTGAGTGTGCCTTTGATGTTCTCGGCAACAATCTTCGTTGGTGCGTACTGTCTGTCCGATATGTCTTCCCACACTCCCAGGGAATTTGGTATATGCCGGCCTTCCTCAAACCGATGTCATCTTTCACATTTCCCAGTAATGCCCGTGTTTTATTGGGCGGGCAAAAGACAGTTTTAACTAGGTGTTTGACGACAACTTCAGACTGAAAGACACTGATATCCTAGTGAGCTTCGACGTGGTTTCACTATTCACCAGGGTGCCTCTGCGAGAGTCAGTCGAGCTTATTGGACAGAAATTTGACGAGAAGACCACCGAACTCTTTAGGCATGTCTTGACCTCATCGTATTTTCTGTTCAATGGGGAATACTGTGAGCAAACCGATGGAGTCGCAATGGTCAGCCCACTCTCGCTGGTGGTCACGAAATTGTGCATGGAGTACTTCCGTTATGTCAATGACATGTTCGTCATCTGGCCCCATGGTAGGGACAAGCTCCTGGATTTCGTTACACACCCAAACTCCATACATCCAAACATCAAATTCACTATGGAGACTGAAGCAGAAGGAAGGTCATGGTCAAGAGAAGAGCTGATGGTACCCTGAGCCACCGTGTGTACAGGAAGAAAACTCACACTGACCTGTACCTGCATGCAGACAGCTACCACCACCCTTCTCAGAGGAATGGAATACTAAAAACACTAGTACACAGGGCGTGCAGCATCTCAGACTGAGAGAATCTGCCTCAAAAAGGTGTTCCGAAAAAATGGGTACTCAGAATGGCAGATTAGACGCTCTCTCCGTCCCACCTGTGGAGATGGATGAAGTCACGGAAGAAGAGGCAGCAACTGCTTTTATTCTGTACAATGGCGCACTATCGGGGAAAATCGGCTGTATATTAAAGAAACATTGAGTTAAAACCGTCTTTTGCCCGCCCAATAAAACACGGGCATTACTGGGAAGTGCGAAAAATGACCTCGGTTTGAGGAAGGCCGGCATATACCAAATTTCCTGTGAGTGTGGGAAGACTTATATCGGACAGACAGTACGCACCATCGAAGATCGTTGCCGAGAACATCAAAGGCACACTCGACTGAAATATCCAAATAAGTCAGCGGTAGCAGAGCATTGTTTGTCCGAGAAACACGAGATGGATTATGAGCGTACCAAGATCCTGGCTCAGACCTCTAAATATTGGGACAGTGTTATAAGGGAGGCTATAGAAATTCGCACCAGGGAAGATCTTATCAACCGAGATTGCGGCTACAATCTCAGCAAGGCTTGGGACCCGGCATTGAATGTAATTAAGAAGACTCTCAGCAAGAAGTACGAACTGGCGACCAGGGCGGACGTAGCAAGTACATCGACACTACGACAGATTCCGATGCCCATGTCTTCGCAACCGCCGGCGAGCGGGTGCGGACGGCGAAGAGAGCAGCCCACGGGGGGATGGGATTTAAATCTACCGCCCGTCCTCAGGAGCTCAGTTCGTCAGCGCACCTGACGATGGCGACATGTCTGATCGCCGAAATATTGTGCCCGTTGGACACTATGAACTGGCAGTATACCCGTGGACTGTTCGAGCAACAAATACGCCAGGAGAAACTGAAGAATCACACAACTAGCTCTTTATTCACATGAAGTGCTGAGTGCTATTGACAAGGGATTTCAGATTGATTCCATATTCCTGGATTTCCGGAAGGCTTTTGACACTGTACCATACAAGCAGCTCATAGTAAAATTGCGTGCTTATGGAATATCGTCTCAGTTATATGACTGGATTTGTGATTTCCTGTCAGAGAGGTCACAGTTCGTAGTAATTGACGGAAAGTCATCAAGTAAAACTGAAGTGATTTCAGGTGTTCCCCAAGGTAGTTTTAGACGCCCTTTCTGTTCCTTAACTATATAAACGATTTGGGAGATAATCTGAGCAAACGTCTTAGGTTGTTTGCAGATGATGCTGTTGTTTATCGACTAATAAAGTCATCAGAAGATGAAAACAAACTGCAAACCATTTAGAAAAAATATCTGAATGGTGCAAAAAGTGGCAGTTGACCCTAAATAACGAAAAGTGTGAGGTCATCCACATGAGTACTAAAAGGAACTCGTTAAACTTCGGTTACACAATATATCAGTCTTATTTAAAAGCCGTAAATTCAACTAAATACCTAGGTATTACAATTACGAACAACTTAAAATTGGAAAGAGCACATAGAACATGTTGTTGGGATGGCTAACCAAAGGCTGCGTTTTATTGGCAGGACACTTAGAAAACATAACAGACCTACGCTTGTCCGTCCTCTTTTAGAATACTGCTGCGCGGTGTGAGTACATCGAAAAAGTTCAGAGAAAGGCAGCACGTTTTGTATTATCGCGAAATATGGGAGAGAGTGTCACAGAAATGATACAGGATTTGGGCTGGAAATCATTAAAAGAAAGACTTTTTTCATTGCGACGGAATCTTCTCACTAAATTCCAATCACCAACTTTCTCCTCCGAATGTGAAAATATTTTGTTGACACCAACCTACATAGGGCGGAACGATCACCATGATAAAATAATGGAAATCAGAGCTCATATGGAAAGATAAAGGTGTTCATTCTTTCCGCGCGCTATACGAGATTGGAATAATAGTGAATTGTGAAGGTGGTTCGATGAACCCTCTGCCAGGCACTTAAATGTAATTTGCAGAGTATCCATGTAGATGTAGATGTAAGTAAAACTAACAGATAAAGACGAAAATGTTGTCTGCCAAAAAATATTGCTTGACTTAACCCAGTATAATATTGTATATGATTATGAGAGGTAGTAATTATTTAGCCAGTAGATTGCAAATAAGCAGTTCAAGCCCTATTCACTAATTTGAAAAACAGATAAAAGCTTTACCAGATTTTAATCAGTTTGAAAACAAGACAGCAACATTCAGATAAAATGATCAAGACAGCTAATCAAGACTTAAATGTCTAACAGACAAAGTGTATCATAATAAAGTGGTTGTAAATTTTGTCATGAGAATGAATTACAGTGGAATGAATCACCTTGGAAGTAATGTGCCATCAGGTGTCACCAGATAGTAAGATGGTCAGAAGCTCGAGAATTTCACAGAATTATGATTACAATCTTTTATTTGTTTATTAGTTTTCGTTGTTACATGTGATCTGCACCCTAGAATATATTGCACTGCGTGTTTCACAGTTTTTTGTTAAAATCCATAGTCCTTTAAAAATGCTAAGACAGGTCGTTGCGATAGTACCAACAAAAGTCATTAGATCTCAGCCCGATCAAAAGAACCTGAGATTTCCCAGACTGTGACAGAAACTCTTCGAACAGTTCGAGTCATGTTCAAACACAGTCCTAGTAAAAACCAAATCAAGCAGACTGTCTCTATCAAAAAAATAATATGGTGTCCACTTGTGCTAGTTTTTGCTGTGAGAGGAGACCATAAACACTGATTGGCATTGTCAGACTTTGAAAAATCTGTGGGCAGGGGATCTAGAATGAGAGGTACGGTGGGGGGATGTTGACAAGAGGCATTACTCTTGGCGTGACAGTGCAAAACCCCACACAGCCATGGTGACACGGAATGTGTTGAATCTGTGTGGATAGGAGATCTCTGACCATCTAACCTACAGCCCCGAACATGCCACCAAGCGACTTTCATCTCTTCCATCTCGTGAAGCATTTTTGGGTGCAAAAAGTTAATACCTCGACAATGGTGGTGACTATATTGAAAAGTAACCATTGAATCATTGTAAATATTCCAATAAATATTTCTTACTTAGTGAAGTTTTTATGTTCTTAATCAGTCATTGGATGCACCTCGTACAACTTGGATACACATTGTGGAACCAGGCTGCCGGCGCACTGCACTTCGAATATTCTACCAACGGCTACCAGAGACAGCCTGCAGTGGGCCACATGACTTGCACGCATGACACAGCAGCCACTGTGCCATCTGCCAGAGCTGTCCACTTTATAAGTGCAGTGCAAGTGGCGATTGCTGGCATATTGTGTTCATACTTATTGTCAGTCGCTGCTTGTATCAGTACCTAGATTGTTTCTGTGTTGTTGTCTATGTTCTCAACTGTTGTTTGCTTTTATGTGGGAGAAGAATAAACTTCAGTTTGTTGTAGCTGTGCTGTCTTTGTGTCTCACACTATGAAACAGTAATTTAATGGGGTTGTCATTTCAACAGACTACCAGTATATCCTACATCTTATCCTAACTGTGCAGAAAGTTGATGCTGCTACACAAATGGAGGTTGCTAGTGTCAGCAGTAGTACCTGTGTTTGTCCATGCAATTGTCCTACTGCAGTCATTTTGAAGCCTGTTCAGTGGGAAGTTATTGATGACCTTCATCTCAGTGACCACATCCCACTCTGCTTTCACCTACTGGATGGAGGGTTGCTTGAACTGATGGCACCGAAATGAATTGTCAGCAGGGCTAACTGGATGCTGTCCAGACAGCTGGCTGTGTTCAAACACCGCGACAGAGTCCAGGAATAGGCAGACTGCATCATAAGAGTGATCTGTCATGCCACTGACTTACCTGTCCCAAAGTTGTCAGGTCATCTTAGGAGGCGACCTGTGCTGTGGTGGACTGACAAGTGTCGTTCAGCGATCCGGGACAGGTTTGCGACTCTTCACCGGTTAAATGCCACCCAACAGCGGACAACCTTACAGCCTTTAGAGTTGCAAGAGCCAAGGCTTGATGTGTCATTAAGGTGAGCAAGAAATGATCATGGCAAGTGTTCATGGAATCTATCGCCTGTTCCACTTGTCCTACTAAAGTTTGGGAAGTCATCTGGAAGATTTCCAATAAACATGGTCATTTATCAATAGCAGCAATACTGAAATGGGTATCTCCAATCAACACCTAGAGACATCACTCAGACACTGCAGAGCATATTGCAAAATCTTGATCCAGTGTTTCGTCACTACTGTGCAACTGTTGAGAGGAACAAGCTGGACTACTTAAGATCCAACAGTTCTGAGTCCTACAACTCCTCTTTCTCCATGTGGGAGCTGGAATCTGCGCTGTCTGAGACTCGTGACACTGCACCCTATCACATCCATATACGGTACTGCATGCTTTGACATTTGTCAGTGGCGTTGAAGGAAATCCTCCTCGAATGTTTTTATCTTATATGCCAGACAGGCAGTTTCCTCAATTTGTGGAGGGAGGCAGTTCTGATACCTGCCTCAAACCAGTAAGGGACCGCCCATGTCCCAGCAATTACAGGAGTATCGCCTTAATGAGCTGTGTAGGAAAGACCCTGGAGTGAATGGTTAACGGTCGTCTGCTCTTGTTGTTAGAGACCAGGCAACTGCTTAACCACTCTCACTGTGTACTTCGGAGATTTCGGTCCTCAGTCGACAACCTGACACCAGCTGGAGGCGGCTACTCAGCAGGCTTTTCTAAGTATTTCATTGTATCAGCATATTCTTTGATATCAGAAAGGCATACAATACTACTTGGAGACAAAGTATTCTCACACAGCTGCATCAAGAGCGCTTTTGTGGTTGCCTCCACATCTTCCTACGGCCTTTCCTGCCTCGGCGATCTTTTAGAACCCAAGTCTGTGACATGCTGTTCAATCATTTTGAGCAGAAGAATGGTATCTTTCTGGGCAGTGTATTAGGTGTTACCCTCTTTGCCATAATCATTCGTGCGGTATTTTTAATTTACCTGACTTGCATATTAGGGACACCATTCTACACTTTAGAGTCCCATTGAGTCAGTCTCTACGTCGTTTGTACCCAGCAGATAAAGTAGTCCAGGATGCCCTCCTCCAGTCCGACAGATTGTAATTGTTGCCACGCCTGAGAGACCTGAAAGCGAGAACCGCGAAGACGTTGTCCATCATAAAGTGTCATAGCCACAGGTCTTGGGGAGCGGACAGGGCACATCTGATCCAGTTTTATATGGCTTTTGCGTATCTGTGGCTGAACTATGGGTGCACAGTGTATAGATTGGCAAGGCCTTGTTATTTGAAGATCATTGACGCTATCTACCATGAAGGGATTGGGCCGGCCACAGGTGCTTATAGAGCCATTGCCATAACCAGTTTCAGTGCTGTGCCCAGGGAACTGCCACTCACTGTCAGGTGGCAGCTCCTCATGGTGCATCAGGCAAGAATGTTCCTCACATCTCTGACGTCACCAACATACCATACTGTTGCTTCTCCACCTCCGGAACGCCTTTTCTCCAACCGGCCATGAGCCACAATGACATTTGCGATTTGCTTGCAGCGTGTGGTGGAGTTGATGTGAGACAAGTACAGCTTACAATCCAGGGTTTTAAAACGTCTGGTTACTTCAGAGAGCGAGAGTAGTTTTAGATTTGGTCCAGTACAGGAGAGATTGCACTCCTGTGTCTGTTTTTAATGTGATGTTTTCTGACATTTTGTCTGAGCACCATAACTATATAGCTGTCTTTATGGATGGGTCTAAACACGGGCATCTGTTGGTTCCTCTGTCGTCCTCCTGGATTGTGTTGTCCTCAAGGTCCGACTGCTTCAAGACTTCACTGTCTTCGTCGCATAATTATATGTGGTCTTGTGGGCACTGGGACAGATAAAATGTCCTTCCAGTGCTAAAATCTTGTTTGTTCAGATTCCTTGAGTTCCCTTCAGTCTCTACATCATTTGTACCCAGCAGATAAAGTAATCCAGAATGCCCTCTTCCAGCTGTGACGACTGAGGAAGTAGGTGCCTTTCTGCTGGATACTTGGGCATATGGGTATTACGTGGAAAGGGAAAGGCAAATCTAGCAGCCAAGGAAGCATGTCATGATCCTCAGCTGTTTCAGTGTGCCATCCCCGCACACCCTAAAGCCTCTCTGTTGTACTCCAGAGTTTTGTGTTGGTGGAGGATGAGTGGCTGTAAGTGACTGACAATAAGTTCAGTTCAGTAAAGCCCACAATGCCACCGTGACATACGTCCTTATTACCATGTCGACGGGACTAGGTCCCCCTTATTTGTCTTTGCACAGGCCACAGCCCTCATCACAGACCTATGAGACATGGCATTTTGCTCTGCTGAGAGGACCCTCCAATGTGTGGTGCTTGTAGCGCACAGATCACTGTGCTTCACATTTTATTGAATTGTGTTTTATTTTCTGACAATGTGTCTACCTTCTGTTTTAAGTAACGTTCAAATGAATGTGGTTCAAATTGTAAAGTTCTGTGAATTGTCCACTACTTTTCCCAAGATTTTAGGGCAATAGTTGTAATGTGTTAACAGGGTGACTGGCTCACGGGTATTTTTGTAGGTAGTCAGCCAGTCACATTTGTCTGTGCCTTTCTTGTACCACAATCCTTCGTAATTTTACTTGTGTTTTCATTTCATGTAAAACTACTTTTACTCTTTCTCAGTCAGTTCAGCACATATTAGGTAGTGACTGTGTGGTCGGTTCGAGTGCATGAGTGTGGAACAATTTTTGTGATTTTAGCCACACTCATTTGCTTTAATGAGTGTTATAGCACTGATAACCTCACCATTGAGCACCCACAAGCTCCAAACAAACACACACACTGCCTAACTGCACTGTAATAGATTAAGATACAATGTGTAGTTCTCTCTCCACAGAGGTCTGAAAATCATATCAATAGTTGACTGTTTCTTTTGTCCTAATTTTAATATAGTACAGTAGAGTCTAGATTATCGGACCTAAACCGGCCGCAGCAAGGTCGGATAATCGGGAAGGTCAGGTAACACGGAAAATAATACAAAAAAAACACAAAAATTGAACTAAAAGTAGGCCAAATGAGCTAAACATTTAATACAATACAAATCAAATTAGACTGACTAGATATTTACATGTTTATCTACATTTATACTCCGCAAGCCACCCAACAGTGTATGGCGGAGGGCACTTTACATGCCACTGTCATTAACTCCCTTTCCTGTTCCAGTCGCGTATGGTTCGCGGGAAGAACGACTGCTGGAAAGCCTCCGTGCGCGCTCGAATCTCTCTAATTTTACATTCGCGATCTCCTCGGGAGGTATAAGTTGGGGGAAGCAATATATTCGATACCTCATCCAGAAACGCACCCTCTCAAAACCTGGACAACAAGCTACACCGCAATGCAGAGTGCCTCTCTTGCAGAGTCTGCCACTTGAGTTTGCTAAACACCTCCATAACGCTATCACACTTACCAAATAACCCTGTGACGAAACGCACTGCTCTTCTTTGGACCTTCTCTATCTCCTCTGTCAACCCAACCTGGTACGGATCCCACACTGATGAGCAATACTCAAGTATAGGTCGAACGAGTGTTTCGTAAGCCACCTCCTTTGTTGATGGACTACATTTTCTAAGGACTCTCCCAATGAATCTCAACTTGGCACCTGCCTTACTAACAATTAATTTTATGTGATCATTCCACTTCAAATCATTCTGCATGCATACTCCCAGATATTTGACAGAAGTAACTGCTACCAGTATGTGTTCCGCTATCATATAATCATACAATAAAGTATCCTTCTTTCTATGTATTCGCAATACATTACATTTGTCTATGTTAAGGGTCAGTTGCCACTCCCTGCACCAAGTGCCTATCCGCTGCAGATCTTCGTGCAGTTCGCTGCAATTTTCTAATGCTGTAACTTCTCTGTATACTACAGCATCATCCGCGAAAAGCCGCATGGAACTTTTCTGTGTCTCATGAACAAATAAATCGAGTTGGGTCTCATACGATTGCTGTTTCTGGAATCCATGTTGATTCCTACAGAGTAGATTCTGGGTTTCCAAAAATGACATGATATGTGAGCAAAAAACATGTTCTAAAATTCTACAAGAGATCGATGTCGGAGGTATAGGCCTATAGTTTTGCGCATCTGCTCGATGACCCTTCTTGAAAACTGGTACTACCTGTGCTCTTTTCCAATCGTTTGGAACCTTCCGTTCCTCTAGAGACTTGCGGTAAATGGCTATTAGAAGGGGGGGCAAGTTCTTTCGTGTACTCTGTGTAGAATCGAATTGGTATCCAATCAGGTCCTGTGAACTTTCCTCTGTTGAGTGATTTCAGTTGTGTTTCTATTCCTTGAACACTTATTTCAATTTCAGCCATTTTTTCGTTTGTGCAAGGATTTAGAGAAGGAACTGCAGTGCGGTCTTCCTCTGTGAAACAGCTTTGGAAAAAGGTGTTTAGTATTTCAGCTTTACACGTGTCATCCTCTGTTTCAGTGCCATCATCATCGCAGAGTGTCTGGATATGCTATTTTGATCCACTTACTGATTTAACGTAAGACCAGATCTTCCTAGGATTTTCTGTCAAGTTGGTACCTAGAATTTCACTTTCGAATTCACTGAACACCTCACGCATAGCCCTCCTTAAGCTAACTTTGACATCGTTTAGCTTCTGTTTGTTTGAGATGTTTTGGCTGCTTTTAAATTTACAGTGAAGCTCTCTTTGCTTTCGCATTAGTTTCCTAACTTTGTTGTTGAACCACGGTGGGTTTTTCCCGTCCCTCACAGTTTTACTCGGCATGTACCTGTCTAAAACGCATTTTACGATTACCTTGAACTTTTTCCATAAACACTCAACATTGTCAGTGTCCGAACAGAAATTTTCGTTTTGATCTGTTAGGTATTCTGAAATCTGCCTCCTATTACTCTTGCGAAACAGATAAACCTTCCTCCCTTTTTTTTATAATCCTATTTACTTCCATATTCAGGGATGCTGCAACGGCCTTATGATCACTGATTCCCTGTTCTGCACTTACAGAGTCGAAAAGTTCGGGTCTGTTTGTTATCAGTAGGTCCAAGATGTTATCTCCACGAGTCGGTTCTCTGTTTAATTGCTCGAGGTAATTTTCGGATAGTGCACTCAGTATAATGTCACTCGATGCTCTGTCCCTATCACCCGTCCTAAACATCTGGGTGTCCCAGTCTATATCTGGTAAATTGAAATCTCCACCTAAGACTATAACATGCTGAGGAAATTTATGTGAAATGTATTCCAGATTTTCTCTCAGTTGCTCTGCCACTAATGTTGCTGAGTCGGGAGGTCGGTAAAAGGAGCCAATTATTAACCTAGCTCGGTTGTTGAGTTTAACCTCCACCCATAATAATTCACAGAAACTATCCACTTCTATTTCACTACAGGATAAACTACTACTAACAGCGACAAACAGGCCACCACCGGTTGCATGCAATCTATCCTTTCTAAACACCGTCTGTGCCTTTGTAAAAATTTCGGCAGAATTTATCTCTGGCTTCAGCCAGCTTTCCGTACCTATAACGATTTCAGCTTCGGTGCTTTCTGTCAGCGCTTGAAGTTCCAGTACTTTACCAATGCAGCTTCAACAGTTTACAATTACAATACCGACCGCTGCTTGGTCCCCGCATATCCTGACTTTGCCCCGCACCCTTTGAGGCAGTTGCCCTTTCGGTACTTGCCCAAGGCCATCTAACCTAAAAAACCGCCCAGTCCACGCCACACAACCCCTGCTAACCGTGTAGCCGCCTGTTCAGTGTAGTGGACTCCTGACCTATCCAGCGGAACCCAAAACCCCACCACCCTATGGTGCAAGTTGAGGAATCTGCAGCCCACACGGTCGCAGAACCGTCTGAGCCTCTGATTCAGACCCTCCACTCGGCTCTGTACCAAAAGTCCGCAGTCAGTCCTGTCGACGATGCTGCAGATGGTGAGCTCTGCTTTCATCCCGCTAGCGAGACTGGCAGTCTTCACCAAATCAGATAGCCGCCGGAAGCCAGAGAGGATTTCCTCCGATCCATAGTGAAACACATCATTGGTGCCGACTTGAGCGACCACCTGCAGATGCGTGCACCCTGTTCCCTTCATGGCATCCGGAAGGATCCTTTCCACATCTGGAATGACTCCCCGCGGTATGCACAAGGAGTGCACATTGGTTTCCTTCCCCTCCCTTGCAGCCATATCCCTAAGGGGCCCCATTACGAGCCTGACATTGGAGCTACCAGTAAGCCCACCCTCTGCGACCGCCCGGATCTTGCAGACTGAGGGGCAACCTCTTGAACAGGAGAAGCAGCCATGTCCAGCCGAAGATCAGTATCAGCTGGAGACAGAGACTGAAACCGGTACATCAGAAAAACTGGAGAGGCCTTTCGTTCAGCCCTCTGGAATGTCTTTGGCCCCCTGCCACACCTCGAGATGACCTCCCACTCTACCACGGGTGAGGGGTCAGCCTCAATGTGGGCAGTATCCCGGACAGCCACAGCCGGAGTCGATCGGGGGATGTGTGGGACGAGCTGGCTGTCCCCGACAAACCCCCATCCGGACCCCCACAGTGATGCCCATTGGCAACAGCCTCAAGCTGTGTGACCGAAGCCAACACTGCCTGAAGCTGGGAGCGGACAGCAGTCGCAGTCCCTATCCACGCTAAATACTGTTGTGCAAAGAACGTCTGAACTAATTTACAGAGAGCACAAACAATTCGACACAAAATTTAAACGGTTATTAAAATACAAGATTGCCTAGTAAATGCAGTAATGCTGCTACTTGCACATTTGTGACACACTGCTCGGCGGCAGAAGGCTAACTGTACTGTCAGTAACGTACAAAGACTATTTGAAAGAAATAAACAAATGACAGACGATGTTGTGTACATAGTTCCGCGTAGTCAGCGCGTACACAACTTTCCCATGAGATTGCTGCTAACGTAGAACCTTTTCTCCTCGCGGATCACACTCGCGCAGTGATACCTGAACGCGCGAGGTATTATAACTAGTGTATAGACCTCAGTTTCGTCAGTCTGCATCAGTCTGCTTTAGTCTGTACCAGTCTATGGACAAGTTTCAGTCTGCGCCTAATAAGATTATCATATTCCTGTACATAGCCATGAAGAGAAATGTATAGACACTTTGTCAAGCATCAGAGATATGTGAGAATAAGATTAACGTACCAAGACCAAAGGAACTTCAGATTGTCAATTGTAAACAGCATCCAGAATCAAGTTAAGTAATTTCTATGCTTGTTATTATTTTAATAAATGAGTGTGAAAATTAATCAAGTTCTGTTTAAAGTTGGTCACCGTCCGTCTGCCACTCTAAGCGTGCAAGTGGCATTTCTATCATCTGACCTAACGGCAGAAGATAAACACGCCACGATAAGACCATGAGACATATTGCTGACACTCGCCTACTTCGTTAGAGCGACAAGTCAAATAATCTGATGGTGTGTGTACCGAAGGTCTTACAGTACGCACACCACAGACGACTATGCGACTTAACACGTCACAGATAATAAAATGCGAATCTGCCCCAGCTAATTACAAAGCTACACAATGATTTGATGGATTGAACTAAACAAGTGCACTAAGAACACTCAAACAAATTTTCAGCTTGACTACTACACTTATATGAACGCTAAATAAGCCACTTGTTGCTACTTGCACACTGCTGACACACTGGTCAGCGGCAGAAGGAGACTATGCGATTTTACACTATTCAGGTACTAAAACGCCATGCTACAACTTTCAAATACTATAATATGCTCAAAATTTCTGAATTAAACAATGCAAGTACCCAGAAACAGCAAAGAAATTAAGAATTAAACTATGTAACAAATAAGTGAGCTAAGAGTATACAACTTGCTGCTGGCAGCCGCTTATCCAACGGCGGCAGGGAGCACACTATGTGAAGAAATTGTCTTTTGTTTGCCTGCTGTTTGCCATTTTTTTGCCGCTAAATCACATAGTCTCTTAAGAAGTAAAACCTTGGTAGACGATGTTTCCTCCAGTTGCTCTACATATTTTAAAGCAGCTTCTAAGGCCTTGTGCCCTTCGTTGTGAGAAATCTTGGGCGCACTTTCCTCCACTACATCCGCTTCTTCGTCTTCTTCTTTTTTTGTTTACCACATTGACTATTTCTTCATCTGTCACTTCAAATTCTTCATCTTGGACAATACATTCATTTATGTCATCTTCTGTGGCATCAGCATATCCCGGAGCTTTTCGTAACAATGAAAGCAGGGTAGTATTTTCTGGTTCGGTCTGCTGCTGTAGATTTTCATCATCTGGAGAATTTTCTTGATTTTCCTGTAGCAAAATTTTCCAGGATTTTGCAATTGTATTTGCTCCAACACTCTCCCAAGATTGGGCCACGTCATAAGCTACGTCTTTCAAATTAATACGGCATATCTTCTCCCTTGTCCATAGCATTAATTAAAGAGGAAAGAAAGTTGCTGCAGTAGTTTCTCTTCAGTGTCTGTAAGTTCCCTCGGCCCATATGCTGACATAAGGATGTGACATTTGGAGGCAAAAACATGGCCTTTATATCTTGATCTTGAAGTTCACCTTCATTAGGATGACGAGTGGCATTGTCTAGAAGCAACAGTGCTTTGCGGGGCAAGGTGTTGGCTTTCAAAAACGTCTCAGTTTGTGGCACGAACTCGTTAAAAAATCATTCTTTAAAAATGTCTGAGCTCATCCAAGCATTTTTTGGTTGTAATATTTCACCGGTAAAGCATTTTTAAATACATTTTAAAATGCTCTATTATTATTATTATTATTATTTTTACCTATCATAGACAGTTTCATTTAAAATTTGCTGTGGTGTTACTGCATGCAAGAATTGTCACTCTCTCTTTGCTATGTTTGTAGCCTGGCACTGCCTTTTTGGCCTTTGACGCTAATGTTTTTTCCGGTAACATTTTGTAATTAAGACCAGTCTCGTCGCAGTTAAAAATTTGATCACCTGTTACGTTTTCCTTGTCCAATACCTTGTGAAGTTTATTCCTAAACAATTGAACAGCTTCAAAATTTGCTGAAAGCTTTTCACCACAGACATTAAGTTGCCGAATTCCGTATCTTTTCTTCCATCTGTCGAGCCAGCCTACATTAGCTGTAAAATCAGGTTCACCTTCGTTTAGTTCGTTACGAAACTTTAAGGCTTTTTCCTGCAAAATAGTTCTCGACATGGGTATATCTTTACCTCTATGTTGAGTAAACCTTAGGAACAAAGCTTCACTTACTTTTTCATAATCACATTTTTTCATGGTTTTCCGATCTTCCAAAACAGCCGAGGTTGCTCTCTGAGAACACCACTTCTCAATTTTATTGCGGTTCCTTTTCCAATCTCCAACTGTTGTTTTCCCGACGTTATAATCTTGCACCACTTTTAATAAAGTTTCACCATTGTCTATTCTTTTTCAAGCTTTAAGTTTTTCTTCCATTCAAACGACCACCTTTTTCTGTTTTGAGGCCACCACACAAATTTTTACAATAAACAAAGTGCAACACGTCCACTCCACTGCAGATCTAAGTTAGCACTGAGGAGTGATGAGTAGCAGATGGTGACAATGAACTGAGTATCAACAAACAACATGTTAGTCACTGACCTGTCGTCAGCTGGCGCACGGCCGGTGCAGTGAAAGGGTCAGATAACATAGAAGGTCGGATAACCGAAGATCGGATAATCGAGACTCTACTGTACTGTCCATCTTCATAATACATTCATCACTTCTTCGCCGACTTCAAAACTCATCACGTAACACTTAACAGTGTCCATTGCTTCAATAACTTTAGATAATGTAGGAACTGGCAAAGTTTCTGGTTCATAGTCTTCTTCAGTCTCTTCTTGTTTTACTGCCATCTCCTCCTGCAAGACTCCATCAGCTGTCATGGACTGACAGTTGGAAACACCTTTGTTGCATCGACGTATGCATCAAAGCTAAGGCAGTCAGTTGTCTCTTCTTACCCCATCATATGCTGCCAATGCTCAGCTGCAATTCCTTTATTTGCGATATGATGCCTTCTGTAAGTATCCTATGAGAGCTAGCCTTCTTGAAGCAGTTTGAGATTATGCTTCTTGCATGGAAACCCAGGTGCTTTTTCCAAAATGTGTAGCATCTGAGCTCTTTACCTTTCTCATTGTAGTATGAAGACAGGCCACACTCTTCTGTACAATAATCTTCGGTATTTTTGTTTTAGGCATTTTATAGCACCTTGGGTGAGTGGCATTACATTTATATTACATAGGTACAACGTATCTTGATGATGCACTGCACATTGGTCTATAAACAGAACGAGTTTCTTATTTGTAACATGCATCTTGGTGTCCCAGGCATGCAAGAATTTCACAAATGACATATATTTACTTGGAAATGTCCACATATTTTTAAAGTGCCACAGGCTCTTCACCTTTTTGAATTATTAATGGCACCAACTTTTCTTTTCCAATTTCATTATAATGTAATAATACAGTTAGCCTATCTTTACTAAATTTTCTGCCATGGTGTTTCTGTTCCCTCAACTCCAGAGAGTTATCAGGCAGAAAGTGAAGAAAAAAAATCTGTTTCATCTGCATTAAAAACATCTTTGGGACTGTACCTTTCTATGATAGATGGAAAAATATTTTTCCATGACTGAATAGTGTCAGTGTTAACACTTCCAGCCTCACCCAGAACACATTTTTAAGCTAAATTATATCAGTTTTTGAACTTTACAGTACCAATGGACACTTTGAAATCTGTGAGTCCCAAATTTCATGCCAAATATATTGCTTCAGCATGAAGCACAGTACCATCAATTGTAAGATTCAAAGCACAAGCCTATTTCATCCACATCAGTAGCTTGTTACCCAGTTCTGAAAACTGACTGTTATGCACTTATTTTCATCTGCCATTTAGTCTTTCCAAACTTTCTACTTCAACTGCTTTTCATTTGTTCACTACGTATTTAATGTTGACGAAGGAGTGTTCAGTTTTTATGCAATATCAGCTTGTTTCATATGTGATTTTTTGTCAACTTCCTTAATAATTTTCTGCTTTGGTTCATTTGTTAACTATCTCACAGTCTTTTTGTCCATGACACATAGGTACGCCATTCGACACAAAAAAATCCCGCACTGAGGGACGGTCAAACATTAAACATTAATGAAGAATACCAGCGACTTTGTTACATGCTAAGAAACATACAATTTATTGTTTGGTTGCTACAGAAGTTGGAGTTACCGCCAAACTATATGAACAATTTATGCACATCATTTCTACCGTAGCAAATTATTTGTAGGACCCACAGAGCTGCCAGCACTGAACAGTACTTTGTATCCCTGCATGTTTCCTCATCTCATAGCAAAAGTCCTACTCATACCACTCCCAGAGAATGTATAAACAAGTCATTTTAACGTGAATGCAGTTGGCACTGGGACTTCAAAATTGGACATGCTATGTGAAGAATAAGCAGTACAGTGGAACCTCGCTTAACGAGCACCTCCCATAACATGCTTTGCACATAATGAGCAAAACATATTTTTCAAAAATTACTCACTTAACGCGTGATGTTTCCCATAACGAGTGACGATGATTTAGTATGACGTCACCAACCACTCACACATGGCCAGGGAAATGATCAACTAATTGAACACCCTTCATTGTCAGAAGCAGCATATGAACAGTGTCTTTAGTACGTACTGTGGGGTATGGTTCTAGTGCTATTTCTGCTACCATCTGATTGCAGCTTGTGATCGCACATTTTTCTAAACTTGTGTTCACACACAATGTTGTATTTTTTTGGCAAATTTTAATAACCTTTGTAGAAATATTCCCAGAGATAAAGCCTCAAGATGATGACCATAAGAGAAAGAAATTGACCTTATAAATGAAACGTAAATTCATTGAAAAATGCAAATGTGGTGTGAGCATTGCTGATTTAGCACACATACTATCGGTCTACATCAACTATTTGCACTATCCTCAAGAACAAGGACAAGATTAAGAAGATAAATGCTTCAAAGGGAGTGACTAGGGTATCTAAACAACGGCTTTGTATTCTGGGTGATTTCAAAAGGTTGCTCCTTATATGGATACATGAAAAGCAATTGCAAGGTGACACTATTAATGAGAACATCACCTTGTGAGAAGGTGAGAGTGATTTTTGCCGACCTCGTCAAGAAGATGCCAGGATCATCAGCGTCCGAAGAAGTGTTTAAGGAAAGCCGTAGGTGGTTCGAGAAGTTTAAGAGAAGAACTGGCATCTACAGCACGGTGAGGCAAAGCAGCCACTTCTGACACATAGGCCGTAGAGAACTTCATCAGCATCTTCAAGGTGCTCGTGTGTTCTTAGGGTTATCTGCCGCAACAGGTTTTTAATTGCAACGAGAGGTGTCTGTTGTGGAAAAAGATGTTGAAGCATACCTTTACAACACAAGCCAATGAAAGACCATGTCACACTGATATTCTGTGCCAATGCAAGCAGCAATTTGAAAATTACACTGCTGCTTGTTTACATTCAGAAGCTCCATGAACCTTCAAGAAGTGTAATGTCCAGAAGAGCAGATAAAATGCAATGTGGAGGTTAAACAAAAAGACTTGGGTGACACACAATCTTTTTTGTGATTGCATCAATGAAGTGATTGGTCCTTTGGTGAAATATTTGAATGAGATGAATCTGCCATTTCAATCCTTGCTTGTAATGGGCAGTGCTCCTGTCCATTCTCCAGGCCTATAAGAACACCTCCTTGAAGAATTTCAGTTCATCAAGATCAAATTTCTGCCTCCAACACCGCTCCATTACTCCAGCCTATGGACCAGTAGATTATTTCTAACCTAATTTTTAAGGAGCTCTACGCTAAAGCACTCTTTGAGCATTGCTTTGAGTTGACCGAAGCTACCAAGCTCACTTTCAGAGAATATTGGAAATTTCACTTCAACATTGCTGCCTGTGTCAGGATGTCTGATATGGCATGGGAAGGGGTTACTCAAAGAACTCTTAATTCTGCTTGGAAGAAGTTTTGGCCAGAGTGCATTCACGAATTTGACACTGAAGCATTTGAGTTAGTAACTGTGGAGCCTGCAGTCAATGAGATTGTGTCTTCAGCCAAGAGCATGGGACGAGAAGTGAATAACAATGATATTGATGAGAAGACCACAGCCAAGAAATGACCATCAAAGAGTTTATGGAATTGTAGTGTGTTTCACAGTAGGAGCTTGTGGAAAGGAGTCCTTCAGAGGAGGAGGGTGAGGCGGCAGAGGAGGAGGGTGAGGCGGTAACAGCAAAGCAGCAATCTTCCGCAGGTTGCTTTCTTGTTTATTCAACCTTCACCATGAGAATGTATTTGTGCTCCATCAACAAAAAGAGGACACACAGCAATGTCACTGTTATGTCTCTCTAATTATAAAGCTTCTTATTTGTATATTCTTTTAGTCATAGCAAATTTGTTTATATCCTAAAAGTGATTTGAGTAGCTTATTGTTCATTTGTACCAGATAAATTAACAAACGACGCAGCTGATTTTCCTTGGTACACAAAACTTGTCAGAACATTTTGCAGAAACAACGAAAAACACATGCCAAATTTAAAGTGATGTAAATCTCCAAGATTGGTGATGTTTTACAGAAGCTCGAAATTTAGCACGGACTTCAGTGTGAGATGCTTGTAATAGTTTCCACAAGGAAACTTTGTCTCGAAACCTGGCAGAAAATCCAAAGAGATTCTGGTTGCATGTAAAGTATGTTAGTGGCAAGAGACAATCAATGCCTTCTCTCCGTGATAGCATTGGAGATACTATAGACGACAGTGCTGCCAAAGCAGAGTTACTAGACACAGTCTTCCAAAATGCCTTCACAAAAGAAGACGAAGTGAATATTACAGAATTCGAATCAAGAACAGCTGCCAGCATGAGTAATGTAGAAGTAGATATCCTCGGAGTAGTGAAGCAACTTAAATCACTTAATAAAAGCAAGCCTTCTGGTCCGTACTTAACAATCATATACAACCATTCACCCTGTGAAAGATCCATACCTAAAGACTGGAAAGTTGCACAGTTCACACCACTATTCAAGAAGGGTAGTAGGAGTAATCCACTAAATTACAGGCCCGTATCATTAATGTTGATATGCAGCAGGATTTTGGAACATATAATGTGTCCGGACATTATGAATTACCTCGAAGAAAACAGTCTGTTGACACACAGTGAACACGGATTTAGAAAACATCATTCTTGTGAAACACAGCTAGCTCTTTACTCGCATGAAGTGTTGAATGCTATTGACGAGGGATTTCAGATCGATTCCGTATTTCTGGATTTCCAGAAGGCTTTTGATACTGTACCACAGAAGTGGCTTGTAGTGAAATTATGTGCTGATGGAACATCGTCTCAGTTATGTGACTGGATTCGCGATTTCAGACTGGATTTGCGATTTCATGTCAGAGGTGTCACAGTTAGTAGTAATTGACGGGAAGTCCAGAGTACAACAGAAGCGTTTTGTGGCATTCCCCAAGGTAGTGTTATAGGCCCTTTGCTGTTTCTTATCTGTACAAGACCTGAGTCGAAACGAGGCGCCGGGAGTAGACAACATTCCATTAGAACTACTGACAGCCTTGGGAGAGCCAGTCCTGACAAAACTCTACCATCTGATGAGCAAGATGTATGAGACAAGCGAAATACCATCAGACTTCAAGAAGAATATAATAATTCCAATCCCAAAGAAAGCAGGTGTTGACAGATGTGAAAATTACCGAACAATCTGTTTAATAAGCCACAGCTGCAAAATACTAACGCGAATTCTGTACAGACGAATGGAAAAACTAGTAGAAGCCGACCTCGGGGAAGATCAGTTTGGATTCTGTAGAAATATTGGAACATGTGAGGCAATACTGACCCTACGACTTATCTTACAAGGGAACCTCCCCATAGCACCCCCCTCAGATTTTGTTATAAGTTGGCACAGTGGATAGGCCTTGAAAAACTGAACACAAATCAGTTGAGAAAACAGGAAGAAGCTGTGTGAAACTATGAAAAAATAAGTAAAATATACAAACTACGTAGTCCATGTGCAACATAGGCAACATCAAGGACGAAAACAGCTCAAGGGCGTTGTGGTCCCGTGGTTAGCGTCAGCAGCTGCGGAACGGGAGGTCCTTGGTTAAAATCTACATCTACATCTACATTTATACTCCGCAAGCCACCCAACGGTGTGTGGCGTAGGGCACTGTCATTACCTCCCTTTCCTGTTCCAGTCGCGTATGGTTCGCGGGAAGAACAACTGTCTGAAAGCCTCCGTGCACGCTCTAATCTCTCTAATTTTACATTTGTGATCTCCTCGGGAGGTATAAGTAGGGGGAAGCAATATATTCAATACCTCATCCAGAAACGCACCCTCTCGAAACCTGGCGAGCAAGCTACACCGCGATGCAGAGCGCCTCTCTTGCAGAGTCTGCCACTTGAGTTTGTTAAACATCTCTGTAACGCTATCACAGTCACCAAATAACCCTGTGACGAAACACGCCGCTCTTCTTTGGATCTTCTCTATCTCCTCCGTCAACCCGATCTGGTACAGATCCCACACTGATGAGCAATACTCAAGTATAGGTCGAACGAGTGTTTTGTAAGCCACCTCCTTTGTTGATGGACTACATTTTCTAAGGACTCTCCCAATGAATCTCAACCTGGTACCCCGCCTTACCAACAATTAATTTTATATGATCATTCCACTTCAAATCGTTCTGCACGCATACTCCCAGATATTTTACAGAAGTAACTGCTACCAGTGTTTGTTCCGCTACAATATAATCATATAATAAAGGATCCTTCTTTCTATGTATTCACAATACATTACATTTGTCTATGTTAAGGGTCAGTTGCCACTCCCTGCACCAAGTGCCTATCCGCTGCAGATTTTCCTGCATTTCGCTACAATTTTCTAATGCTGCAACGTCTCTGTATACTACAGCATCATCCGCGAAAAGCCGCATGGGACTTCAGACACCATCTACTAGGTCATTTATATATATTGTGAAAAGCAATGGTCCCATAACACTCCCCTGTGGCACGCCAGAGGTTACTTTAACGTCTGTAGACGTCTCTCCATTGATAACAACATGCTGTGTTCTGTTTGCTAAAAACTCTTCAATCCAGCCACACAGCTGGTCTGATGTTCCGTAGGCTCTTACTTTGTTTATCAGGCGACAGTGTGGAACTGTATTGAACGCCTTCCGGAAGTCAAGAAAAATAGCATCTACCTGGGAGCCTGTATCTAATATTTTCTGGGTCTCATGAACAAATAAGGCGAGTTGGGTCTCACACGATCGCTGTTTCCGGAATCCATGTTGATTCCTACATAGTAGATTCTGGGTTTCCAGAAATGACATGATACGCGAGCAAAAAACATGTTCTAAAATTCTACAACAGATCGACGTCATAGATATAGGTCTATAGTTTTGCGCATCTGCTCGACGACCCTTCTTGAAGACTGGGACTACCTGTGCTCTTTTCCAATCATTTGGAACCTTCCGTTCCTCTAGAGACTTGCGGTACACGGCTGTTAGAAGGGGGGCAAGTTCTTTCGCGTACTCTGTGTAGAATCGAATTGATATCCCGCCAGGTCCAGTGGACTTTCCTCTGTTGAGTGATTCCAGTTGCTTTTCAAGTGAAAATTTTAACTTTTTATTTTCAGTTTATGTGACAAACTCTTATGTTTTCATTACATTTTTGGGAGTGGTTATCACATCCACAAGAAAACCTAAATCGGGTAAGGTAGAAGAATCTTTTTACCCATTCACCAAGTGTACAAGTTATGTGGGTCGACAACATATTCCTGTCATGTGACGCACATGCCATCACCAGTGTCGTATAGAATATATCAGACGTGTTTTCCTGTGGAGGAATCAGTTGACCTATGACCTTGGGATCAAATGTTTCCGGTTCCCATTGGAATGGCACGTCCTTTCGTCTACTAATGGCACGGTTTTGCGGTGTGGTCGCAAAACAAGGATACTAAACTTATTACAGTGAACAGAGACGTCAAACAACGAACGGACAGATCATAACTTTGCAAAAATAGAGAAAGTAAACATTTCACTGGAGGGAAGACTTAAACCAAGGACCACTCGTTCTGCAGCTCTTCACGCTAACCACAGGACCACAGCGCTCTAGAGCGCACAGTGTCCTTGATGTTGCATATGTTGCACATGGACTACTTAGTTTGTATATTTGGCTTATTTTTTCATAGTTCCACACAACTTCTTCCTGTTTTCTCGATTGATTTGTGTTCAGTTTTTCAAGGCCTATCGACTGTGCCAACTTATAACTAAATCGGAGGGGGGTGCGATGGGGAGGTACCCTTGTTAGAAGCTAGATTAAGGAAAGGCAAACCTACGTTTCTAGCATTTGTAGACTTAGAGAAAGCTTTTGACAATGTTGAGTGGAATACTCTCTTTCAAATTCTGAAGGTGGCAGGGGTAAAATATAGGGAGCGAAAGGCTATTCACAATTTGTACAGAAAACAGATGGCAGTTATAAGAGTCGAGGAGCATGAAAGGGAAGCAGTGGTTGGGAAGGAAGTGAGACAGGGTTGTAGCCTCTCGCCAATGTTATTCAATCTGTATATTGAACAAGCAGTGAAGGAAACAAAAGAAAAAATTCGGAGTAGGTATTAAAATCCATGGAGAAGAAATAAAAACTTTGAGGTTTGCCGATGACATTGTAATTCTGTCAGAGACAGCAAAGGACTTGGAAGAGGAGTTCAACGAAATGGACAGAGTCTTGAAAGGAGAATATAAGATGAACATCAACAAAAGCAAAACAAGGATAATGGAATGTAGTCGAATTAAGTCGGGTGATGCGGAGGGTATTAGATTAGGAAATGAGACACTTAAAGTAGTAAACGAGTTTTGCTATTTGGGGAGCAAAATAACTGATGATGGTCGAAGTAGAGAGGATATAAAATGTAGACTGGTAATGGCAAGGAAAGTGTTTCTGAAGAAGAGAAATTTGTTAACATAGAGTATAGTGGAGTGTAGCCATGTATGGAAGTGAAACGTGGACGATAAATAGTTTGGACAAGAAGAGAATAGAAGCTTTTGAAATGTGGTGCTACAGAAGAATGCTGAAGATTAGATGGGTAGATCACATAACTAATGAGGAGGTATTGAATAGGATTGGGGAGAAGAGAAGTTTGTGGCACAACTTGACTAGAAGAAGGGATCGGTTGGTAGGACATGTCTAAGGCATCAAGGGATCACCAATTTAGTATTGGATTTAGTATTGGAGGGCAGCGCGGAGGGTAAAAATCGTAGAGGGAGCCTAAGAGATGAATACACTAAGCAGATTCAAAAGGTTGTAGGTTGCAGTAGGTACTGGGAGATGAAGAAGCTTGCACAGGATAGAGTAGCACGGAGAGCTGCATCAAACCAGTCTCGGGACTGAAGACCACAACAACATCTGTATAAACAATTTGGGAGACAAACTGAGCAGCCATCTTAGGTTGTTTGCAGATGACGCTGTGGTTTATTGACTAATAAAGTCATCAGAAAATCAAATTGTGAGGTCATCCACATGAGTGGTAAAAGGAATTCATTAAACTTCGGTTACACGATAAATCAGTCAAATCTAAAGGCCGTAAATTCAACTAAATACCTAGGAATTACTATTATGAACAACTTAAATTGGAAGGAACACTTAGAAAATGTGGGGAAGGCTAACAAAAGACTGTGTATTATTGGCAGGACACTTAGGAAATGTAACAGATCTATTAAGGAGACTGCTGACACTATGCTTCTCTGTCCTCTTTTAGAATACTGTTGTGCAGTAGGGATCCTTCCCAGATAGGACTGATGGAGTACATTGAAAAAGTTCAAAGAAGGGCTGTACGTTTTGTATTATCGCGAAATAGGGGTGAGAGTGTCAGTGAAATGATACAGGATTAGGGCTGGACGTCATTAAAAGAAAGCCGTTTTCCGTTGCAATGTAATCTTCTCATGATATTCCAATCACCAACTTTCTCCTCTAAATGCGAAAATATGTTCCATTAAGGAATTACCCTTTACATCTCTGTGTATCACTTGCTGTAATCTGCCATTACTAAATGGCTAACCCGGATTGTGCTTCATTGTGCTCAGTTCTAGTTGCACGTTGCCTATGTAATGCTTCTAGGAGCAGTTCCAGCATTTTATAGAATTATTGACTGAGTTTAAAAATTTGAAGTACTGTCATAATCTACACATTAAGAGGTATAATCTTAACTTAAAGTTTCCGTGCTGTTCATGCAGTAAAACTTCAGCATCAGACATGATGCTGGTGCTACTAACTGTATTCACAACATGTTTTGCAAACAGTATCCACATATATACTACTGTATGTATCTGCAGAATCATCATTGTAAGACAAGCAGTTCAGGAAATGTTACTCCATAAACATTGAGATGAATGGAAAAAAACTAGCAAACAGAGTGCAAATCCCCCCCCCCCCCCCCCCCCAATCCGTAGTATACTCCTACAGTGTAGACAATGAGAGCACTTAGCAGTTTCCTACAAACATTTAAACATAATTCAAACCTTTTTTAAACTTTTTCTCACCCACACACCTAACATCAAACATATAACGTGTTAACTTATATGTAAAGTAATCAGAAATTTGTAGCTGTTTTATGGATGGGAGTTTGATTTTTTTGGCCAGTACTGGTTCTATACTATCTCATTATTTTATTTTTTCTAGCTTATTTTTTGTTGTTTGTGTTTAATATTTTTCTGTAGTTTTGCCATATGCTTAAAATGAAATGTACAGAATAAATTAATTTCTTGAATAATCTTCTGGCTAATATGTCACCAGTTTTTTTTTCTTTTTTCTAAAGATACCAGTGTTGCTTGTTCCAAACAGTCGTTTATGCTTTCCTTAATCTGGGTTCTGAATGACACCTGTGACTGAGAGTTGTTGATATAAAAGTAGCTATGTTGTAGTATTGAATGACTGGCTAATCTAAAGAAACTTTTGTCAACAGGAGACAACCTTTCGGATCAGCTCAGTGACTCTCACACTTGCACCCTTAGTCACAACACTGTGAAGAATGGGAGCTACCACAATGGTGTGCAGTTACTATCCCTGCAGCAGATGCTTGAGGTAGGTCAAGCTAATCACACTGCACTGTTTGAATTTTTCATTCTCCTACAGATAAGTAACTATCTGCTTCATTCATGTAGGCCTAATGAGTAAGTAGAATGGCTTGTCAAATTGTTATTAAATATTCCATGAATTGTGTAAGTTTTAAGTGAATTCTGTATTTAATCATTGAATGCCTTGAGGATGTGGTGTTACAAAATGTGTAGAATTAGTCTACATGAAATTTTGAACATTGCATTTACACAGAGTTTGAAGAAATCGTGTCTAATAAGGAACTATTAAATGGTCTCTTACTACTACTTAAGGGTACTGATTGGGTTTAGTAGAATCACAGGGAACAAAACCACTAAATAAACTCAGTTTCAGTGTGGGCAACAGTGAACTAAGACTATTGTTGTTTTTGTCTTCCTGAATTAATTAAATAAAATCAACCCATGAAGAATTGTACAGTTGGTCTTTGAATTTCTCCTTCATTAGTCCAATTTGGTAAGGGTGCCAGACAAACAAACAGTACTTGAGAATTGCTTAGACTAGGAACTTGTAAGTGACTTATTTTGGGTATGAATTACAATTAAATTTGATTCTTATGATTTAAGGAGATAGGATCTGGATACATTGAAACAACAATTGGTTGACAGGAGTTTCAAAGGGAGCAATAGACAATGGAGACCACAACAATTGGTTGACAGGAGTTTCAAAGGGAGCAATTGACAATGGAGACCATCAGGTAGCTTTGAGAGTTGAAGTAGAGAAGGCATCAGAGGATCAAATAGGCAAAAAGGCAAGGCCAGTAAAAATATTTGGTTGACATAAAATGAATTTAACTGACGGAATGACAAATTTGAAAATGCCAGTAAAAGAGAATACAGAGGTCTAAAAAAAGGAAGTTCGTAAGAAATGCAAAATTGCAAAGCAGGAATGGCTATAGAAGCAAAGCAAATCTCTAGAAGCTTGTGTCACTTCAGGAAAGATGCCACCTGTTGTTATGGTCTTTAGTCTGAAGACTTTTGATGCAGCTCTCCGTACTACCCTATCCTGTGCAAGCTTCTTCATTTCCAAATAACTAATGCAACCCACATTCTTTTGAGCCTTGCTTACTGTATTCTTGTCTTGGTCTCCCTATACAATTTTTACCTTCCACATTTCCTTACAATACTAAATTGGTGATCCTTTACGTTCGGGACATGTCCTATCAACAGATCCCTTCGTTTAGTCAAGATGTGCAAAAATTTCTTTTCTCACCAATGCTATTCTGTACCTCCTCATTAGTTACATGAGCTATCTATTTTATCTTCTAACAAAGAGATAGAGGGGCTGGCCAGTACTTACCTCAGCTCAGTACAGCCGATAGATACACAAAAAACAGAACCGAAAATTTACATTCCTAGCTTTCGGAACAAATGTTCCTTCATCAAGCAGGAGAGAGGGGAAAGAAAGGGGAGAAGGGAAAGTGGATTCAGTTACTCACAACCCAGGTTATGAAGCAACAGGGAAAGGAAAACAGGGAGGGTAGCAAGGATGGAGGCATGGTTGTCAGAGGGAATGACAACCATTTCACTTGTATACATGGCTAAACTTGAGACAAAAACCTTCAGAAAAGACTTCCTAGCACTTAATCTATAAACGAGCAGACTCAACAATATGTTCCAAACTTATCAAAACATGAGTGAAACCACAGATTACACACATCTGTGAAGCAGATGTGGAAACCATTAATCCAAAGTTTTTTTAAAAAAAAGAATGTACACATATATGAAGCAGACAAAGTAAAATGTTTTATGACCAGTACTAAAACACGGGTGAAACAACCACATGTTTAAAAAAAGAAACAAACTATACACGTCTGTGAAGCGGACAGAGGAGCATGTTAATAAAAATATTTTAAAGAAAAATTATTATGCGTATCTATGAATTGGACAGAGCAGAATTCTTTAATAGAACATAAACCTTTGTTATCAACAAGAGCTTTACTTTTAGGTGCCCAGGTGAGAGATCAATTAAGAACAGGTTGTGGAACGTACGGAATACAAATTAGATTTACATAGCAAGTGGATGACATTGTACACAGTCCCCTAAACAACACACACACACACACACACACACACACACACACACACACACACACACACACACCCGCGCGCGCGCGCGCGAACATGCAACAGAAATCATTTTTAAGCCACAAATACTAAAGCAAAGAAAATATTTAAATCCAGTGTGGATGATTTTGAGATTGAGTATTCACCAATAGCGAAATGAAAAATAAAATTTTGACTTGCTGTAAATAGACAGAAGATACCATTGCACTAGGCTACTAACTGGGAAATTATGAAAAGGCATTACTGTCTGCATTTGTGAACACAGTACATAACCAGTATTTATTCTAAAACATACAATCAGAACACAAACAAGGTAGCAAGTGAAAGACCGCACAAGCCTCCCCCAAAACACCACAGAAGTAGAGCACAAGTGTTCACTTGAGTGGAAGTGTTTAACTTCAGAAATATGAAATACCTAAATTTAAAAGTGCATGCACGAATAATGCAAAGTGAGAATTACTATCAAATGACCATTAGGTTTAACAAGTTCAGGATGCTGATGTATCGTTAATGCATTGGTGTAACTGTGGACAATAGAATGGTGTAGCAAGAACAACAAACTACACTTAATAGTAACAGTGTGGAAGTTTCTCGCGAACAGTCACTACATGTTAACACCTGCTAAATGTTGAGCTCACCAAGGTTCCTACATTACACTGAAGTCTATCAGGATTATGTAGGTTTGCTACACAGACCAACCAAAGTAGCAGAGAACATGCCAAAATGAACTGCAGCATGTGGCCTCAATCACATCGCAGATTTAGTAAGGACTCAAAAATATTTGGTAGGCAAAGGCGCATGGTTGACGAAGTAAACACCAGTGATCCAAACACAGGGAGCATCTCACCATGACACCTCAGTACAAGCCACTATTACAAGTAGTGCTCAGTCCAGCGGCCGTGTCATTCCTGTGAAATCTTCACGTCATTAAGAAATGAAAGATGAGTTGGAGGTAGATTGAAATATTCCAATGTCTGATAGGAAATTGACATCTTAACCTTTCAGGTTCCAGGCACATGCTTTGCCACTAGACCAACAGGTCTAACAATTTCAGTGTTCTGTACAACACTGCAATTACCTGCATCTTTTTCCAGTCACATGGTACACTCTGTCATTACAGGAACCTACAGTAAACTGAAGCTAAAAGATGAGGCATATGACCCTGCATAGTCAGTATAGAGTCATAAAGGGCACCCATCAGACCTTGTATTTCCTATATTGAACAATGTTAACTGTTTTTCTATTCTACACTCATTTCTTTTTGTAACTGCCATTTTCGCATCTGTGCAACATTTGAAATTAGGAATTGCGTTGTGATTTGGTGTGAAGCTGTTCCGAAAGATTGAATTTAATATTTCAGGGTACAACAAAAGATAGCACGAGGATAATAGGGTTTTTGTGGCGAGTCACTGTTTGTGAAAGGTGTACCATCAGCCTGAAACAATATAGCTCTTGAGATCCATTTGTGGACTAAGTGGGGAAAACAGTGCCTTTTTGTGATTCCCTGAACATGAAATTTTGCATATTGGATAAGGCAGTTTGCTTAACACATCAATATATATGGATACCAAGGCTGTAAACACTTTTTTTGTGTTATGAATTGGAGAATGTGCAGTGGAGGTGCTGTTGGTGGTTATTGTAGGGTTTAGTATGGACACAGTTTTGCATCACAGAGGTTGAGTTTTATATCTTTTGAGTAAAGCAACCACCTTCCTCATTGTACTAGTTCAAGAACTTATTACCCTTGATTAGCCCTTTGTTTGGAGCCATTTCTCTCCATGTTGCTGTTTTGATTCCCTTTAGTTCCACCTCAGTCATTACTGTGCACTGCCCTTTCCTCCACGTACTTTAGTTGACACTATTACTTAACTTCAAGCTATCATTAAGAAAAGAGTGGAGAGTAGGTGCCACTTTCTGATGAAGAATAGCCAGCAACTGTAGCCACCCAACGACCAAGAAAATGGCTCTGTTTTTAGAACTTGTCCTTTTGTTAGGAGAAACTTTGGTACCTTGAAAATATGTTGAATTTTAACAAAATGTGTTGTGTAGTGTGGGAAGTAGCTGTAACAGCCTGCACTGAAACTAAAGTAGATGAAAAGCTGATAGGCTTGCTGCATAGGTACCATTTTGCACTACATACACAGATTGACACCAACTGTTTCCACAGCTAGTAGTCTTTCTTTTTCTGCTCTGTTGCCAGAAGAGAATGGCAATATTCCGACAGAATTTAAGTTTTTGAATGTTAAATTCAGGCTGGAATTTGATAGGATCACAGGATGCATGTATATGCTGTTATCTATATGCCTGTAACAGTCTCCCATTAACATGCTCCCACCTGAAGATAATGGACTAAGTGACTGTAAAAGCATAATGGCAGATGGGAAAAGATGCTGCAGTGAGGCAAAACGCATCTGAGACTTTGTTCGGGCAGTAGGGCAAACAGCAGAAAGTAAGTTATACGCTATTCACAACACCTCATAATTGGTATTGCAATATGTTAACAGTTAGTTGGTCAGTATGTTATTGTGATCATCAGCACCTGCAAAATCTCATGGGCTTGCCCCTGCAGACTAACGGCTCCTGTTATGAACCAGTTTACATTAGAGTGCCTGATAAAACTTCCTTCTCATTGTATTAGGTGTGTAGGGTCTATTTGTGTGACAGTGTTGTTGGCATCTTTAGAAGTTCTCTGCTGAGTTTCATCACAGGCCGGTAAAGGTGATGAAGATACCAGAAAATGGAGGATTACCAAAAATAAGAACTGTGGGAGTTGTACAAACAATGTAATGCCACAATGCTAAAGGCATCATAATGGGAAAGCTAGAAACACACTTTGGGATCAGAGACTTGCTGGACAAGATACTTCATCAGGGAACGATACTACACTCCTGCACTACGAGAAAGAGACAGAACAGTTAACTTCTATGACGAGAATGTGAAACTGATGGCCACCACACTCACAGTGTTTCTATGTTTGTATCTTTGCCATTATATTGTCTTTGGCATTGTGATATCATCACAGTGTTTGTATAACACCAATAGTTCTTATTTTTACTAATCTTTCATTCTCTGCTATCTTCATCTGTCACAACTCAAAAATATTTCTTGCTATTTTCTTATGAATGTTGATAGTTTTTTTTGCTATATTATTTCCTAAAATTTAAGCTTTAGGTCCATGTAATGATACTAGTTATAGTGGATTGATATAAACAAATTTTGAAATTGGTGCAAAGTGCACTTTTTCTTAAAATTTTAGTAAAATTGTAAAGTGCTCTGTTAGCAGTTGTTAGACCTGCATGTATTTCTTTCTCTGTTCGAGAGTCCTCATGAAGGGGCTTTTATTTTATGTATAATTTTTCTTGGATTTCACTGTTACTGTGTTATTCACCCTATTCATAGATTTTATACGCACTGCATGACTGAAGTTCAATTGAAGAAATTAATTTTGTTTTCAATTTAAGCTTTTGTACATCCCACTCCAGCAGCTTTGCTGATACTTTATGGAAACTAGTAAAATTAATGAGTAATTTTTTTATTACAGGAATTGCGTTCTTCCGATGATGACGATGATGGAGAAGAAAGTTATATTCCACCAGAAGAAATACAAGAGTTCAAAGCAAGGATGCTCCATTTGACAGAGAAGAGGCAGCAACTAAGGCAGGTGCTGAAGAAGCGGTTTGACCTGCTCTGTGTGAAGCCACCGGTGCCGAGACCATTTGGATTACGGCCCACTATTGTGCATCAAACTAGTTTTTGAAAATGATTGGCAGCTTGCATTTGGGAAACGTACAACTTTTTTGTGGTTTTGAATACTGTGTATTGGGATTGTTTATATATCTTTTTTTTGCAATCTTTGTTTATATACTGAGGTTCAAAAAAAATTGTCGGGCATGTCAATTTGTACTGAAGTGCCAGTATACAAGTGGTTTCCTGTGAACCTGAGACTGTTATTTACCTGTCCTTCTCAGTGACCTATTTCACATTCCTCCGGTGTTGTATCTTATATTATACCAGTTTTGCTGTTAAATCACATTTTTACTGATTTACATGGTAATTCTGATGGCAGTTTTGGCATCAGATGTCCAGTTACTGCCATGTATTTTCTGCTTTTAAGTAATCATTCCTTTTTCATGTATTTTAAAGAATACTTTGTTTTGTATTGAGACCATTAAAGACCACAAGCATTATGTGATGTCAGTATTTTATAAATATGCTGTATATTGCCCTAGGGAGACTGCTGAAGAATTTTTTTAAGGTCTGTGCATAAAACCTTTCTCAGGTGAACATCTGCTCTCATATGCATGTTCCGAATGGAAATATTTTGATATTTGGGTATACAGTTCTGATTAACCATTATTCTTTTGTTTTCTTCAGAGTTCTCAGAGGTGCAAGAGCTGTGTTTATATATAGCTATGGCAAAAGACCAAATATTATGAAGAGTTACTCCTTTGAAATATTTATTATGCTAATCTGTTGTTATTTTGGGATATTTATATTGAATGGTGAAGTGATTTGTGCTGTTTTGTGGCATGGTACTGATTGCATTCCAGAGCCATATTCTAATACCAGCTGTCTTCATATATCATTAATAAAACAGAATAAATAGTTTGTCAAAGGAAAGACAGTTAATTCCCTTGGCAAGCAGATTTTTCTGTAAGAACAGTTATTTCATTATGTTCTGTTTGCATCTCGTATGTATTCTAATTAACATGAAAATGCATCCTGATTTTAATACTGGTAGTATATATTCACAAACAAACTTCCCATTCCAATGATATCAATGTAAAATATTTAAAAATTGAAATTATGTAAATGATACTACAAAATGTTAATTATTATAACATTATTGTGCACTACAGTTAATAAAGTTGTAAGATTTGTGTTAATTGTTTTCTTTTTAGTAAATTAAATGTCTTGTAAACTCAGTGTTTTATATGATAGTTAGGCCATAACCATAACTAAGAAAAGATTTTTCCTTCTCTGCAGGTAATATTATCATTTTTACCACAAAGTCTGTTATAACAAGAGCTATTAATGATGCTGCTAACAAAGAATGATGGATATGATGCATGGAATTATTTAAAGCAGGAATTTGAAGCCAACTAAATAGAGCGGTTGCTACAGATTTTCACTGATTTCTTCACCTTTTGGACAATAGATGAGTTTATCGCCTCTCATAGCAAGGCTGAAAAGTCTGTGTAATGGGGGACTGATGACCTCAGATGTTAAGTCCCATAGTGCTCAGAGCCTTTCTGTGTAATGAGTTACATAATGAACCTGTAGCTAGGAATAAATATTCTTTGGCAGCTTTTTTTATGCTGGTAAAATTTTTAGGTACATTACCAAGCTTATCTGAGACTTCAAACTACCTGGCTGTTATTAACTAAAGACACTGCCAAAAGATTTGGTGAATTAGCTGTTTAGCTATGTATGTTTGAAAGAAACTTAGTCAGGGACATAAAAAAAGATTGTGCAACAGATTTTAGCAGTAACTTAAGACAAGTAAAAGCAAGATAGCAAAACAAATTTTTTAAAAGTTCTAAAAAAAATTGGAATTACTGTACACAAAAGGGTGTCTTGAAAGAAAAATCAAATAAAATAACCAGACTACACCTCCAGGTATTAGTGCTGTATTAATGTTTACTTTGAAGAAGCTTATAATGCCGGGGGGGGGGGAACCTCTACAACCTGATGGATTATAACAATCAAGACATGACAAACTTTTCAGATTATTTAAGTGAGTAAATGTAACAACTCGTGAGGCATTGGCAGCTGATAGCACGGAAACATTGTTCAAAATTTTGCTAAGCTTTTGGATGATGCCACTCTTTAGTACTAACTGATACACAACATAGGATACACTGTCAGAGCCAATTACATTATACCAGCACTGGCAGCTTGACTGGGTTGATGGATTGTTGGCTTTGAAAGGAGGAATGTGTCAGGGAGAGGGAGTGAAGGGTTGCTGACAGCTAGGAGGCAAAGGGAGCATAGCAGTGTGGTGAGGGTAAGTTATGATGGTAAGTTAACCGTGGCACTGGCAGGAGGAGTTGTGGGTGTCACACAATGAAGTGGACGAAAAGAGGGGGGGGGGGGGGGGGGTAGAACAGGGGTATACTGTGGAAAGGAGGGTATCAGTGTAGAAACTGCAAAGTCAATGCGGATATTGGACAGGCTGGAATTGCTGCCAGAAGGAGTGCAGGATAGAAGATATGTTGTAAGGACGGTTCCCATTTAAGTACTTCTGAGAAGCTCATTTTAGAGGAAGAGTAGCTGGGTATCATGTTGTGCCTGGAGGCATGATTTTCTACTGGGGTGGTCAACTCTGCGCTTGGCCACCCTTTGGCAGTGGCCATTCATCTGAGCAGACAGCTGGTTGGTAGCTATGCCCACATAAAAGGGTGTGCAGAAGTTACAGGCAGAGCTGGTATATCTCAAGACTGCTTGCACATGTGACCCTGCCTGTGTTATAGGCGTATTCAACCCCATCATAGTACTAGAATAGGGTCTGTTGGTTGGGTACAGGTCTTGAACATGGATCTTCCACAGGAATATAACCCATCTGGCAAGGACTGGGAACTAGGTATGGGGTAAGTAAGGACCAGGATGTGTCCTCTATTAATTGGGCAGCAGAATACAACTTTTGGAGCACTGTGAAGGATTGAAGGTAGAATGTTTATTTCCGTATACGAATATGAAATGGTTGTATGGCACTGGTGGCTGGGAGTCTGCACCTGGGCGATTTCGGCCTGAGTTGCAAGTTTTTTCAGTTGATGCCACACTAGGCGACTTGCGTGTTGATGATGACAACACAGTGCACAGTTCCGAGTGGATAAAATCTCTGACCTGGTATGGAATCAAACCCCAGCCTGCTGGATGGCAGCCAGACGCGCTGACCATCCAGCTAAGGAGGCGGACATTTCCAGATATGATGATACGTAGTTGAAGACCTGGTGAAGAATTAGGTTGAGTTGTTCCAATCCTGAGAGATTTTGGGAAAAGATGATGTTCTTTTTTAGCTGGTTTGTGGATGTGGTTGGAGGATAGACACATGAGGATATGAAATAGGATATCGGTTTGTCTGTCTTCCTCTCAAAGAAGAATATGATTGGTCGTATTTCTGGGGAATGATGTGGTGGGTTTGGAGTCTGTAGGACATTACAAGTTGTTTTGTGTGAAGGTAGCAAGGCTATGGGAGTGTGAGATGTTGATTTGTGTAGGGAGGTGGTGTGAACAGTGCAAGTAGGGATTCAGATGGTAATGGACTTGCTTGCCTCAGACACTGCATCTCCATTACCAAGCAATCACTTGCTCAGTATGCAGAATGTCTCAATAAGGCTGTCACAGATAGCCACAGCCCTCCAAAGCTAGTCTGTAAACAGATCCCTCCAGCTACCACAATAAACCATTCACAAAGCAGCACCATCCCCTCCCTCTGCCTCCAATTACTCCATATCACTCAGACTAGGACAACAACCACCCATTCTTTGCTAGGGTTTTGACTACCTTCTATCATGCCTGGAAATGACAATTATCTACACACAACTTTTTCCCACCATTTCACCAGTGGTATTCCATTGCCAATCCTATGTTGTTGTTGTGGTCTTCAGTCCTGAGACTGGTTTGATGCAGCTCTCCTTGCTACTCTATCCTGAGTAAGCTGCTTCATCTCTCCAGTAACTACTGCAACCCTACATCCTTCTGAATCTGCTTAGTGTATTCATCTCTTGGTCTCCCTCTATGATTTTTACCCTCCACGCTGCCCTCCAATACTAAATTGGTGATCCCTTGATGCCTCAGAACATGTCCTACCAACTGATCCCTTCTACTAGTCAAGTTGTGCCACAAATTTCTCTTCCTCCCCAATCCTATTCAATACCTCCTCATTAGTTATGTGATCTACACCATCTAATCTTCAGCATTCTTCTGTAGCACCACATTTTAAAAGCTTCTATTCTCTTCTTGTCCAAACTATTTATCGTCCATGTTTCACTTCCATACATGGCTACACTCCATACAAATACTTTCAGAAACGACTTCCTGACATTTAAATCTATACTTGACATTAACAAATTTCTCTTCTTCACAAACGCTTTCCTTCCCATTGCCAGTCTACATTTTATATCCTCTCTACTTCACCCATCATCAGTTATTTTGCTCCCCAAATAGCAAAACTCCTTTACTACTTTAAGTGTCTCATTTCCTAATCTAATTCCCTCAGCACCACCCGATTTAATTCGACTACATTCCATTATCCTCGTTTTAACTTTTGTTGATGTTCATCTTATATCATCCTTTCAAGACACTATCCATTCCGTTCAACTGCTCTTCCAAGTCCCTTGCTGTCTCTGACAGAATTACAATGTCATAGGCAAACCTCAAAGTTTTTATTTCTTCTCCATGGATTTTAATACCTACTCCGAATTTTTCTTTTGTTTCCTTCACTCCTTGCTCAATATACAGATTGAATAACATTGGGGAGAGGCTACAACCCTGTCTCACTCCCTTCCCAACCACTGCTTCCTTTCATGTTCCTTGACTCTTATAACTGCCATCTGGTTTCTGTACAAATTGTAAATAGCCTTTCGCTCCCTGTATTTTACCCCTGCCACCTTCAGAATTTGAAAGAGAGTATTCCAGTCAACATTGTCAAAAGCTTTCTCTAAGTCTACAAATGCTAGAAACGTAAGTTTGCCTTTCCTTAATCTAGCTTCTAAGATAAGTCGTAGGGGTCAATATTGCCTCACGTGTTCCTATATTTCTACAGAATCCAAACTGATCTTCCCCAAGGTCGGCTTCTACTAGTTTTTCCATTCCTCTGTAAAGGAATTTGTGTTAGTATTTTGCAGCTGTGACTTATTAAACTGATAGTTCGGTAATTTCCACATCTGTCAACACCTGCTTTCTTTGGGATTGGAATTATTATATTCTTCTTTAAGTCTGAGGGTATTTCGCCTGTCTCATATATCTTGCTCACCAGATGGTAGAGTTTTGTCAGGACTGGCTCTCCCGAGGCTGTCAGTAGTTCTAATGGAATGTTTGTCTACTCCCGGGGCCTTGTTTCGACTCAGGTCTCTCAGTGCTCTGTCAAACTCTTCACGCAGTATCATATCTCCCATTTCATCTTCATCTACATCCGCTTCCATTTCCATAATATTTTCCTCAAGTACATCGCCGTTGTATAGACCCTCCATATACTCCTTCCACTTTCTGCTTTCCCTTCTTTGCTTAGAACTGGGTTTCCATCTGAGCTCTTGATATTCATACAAGTGGTTCTCTTTTCTCCAAAGGTCTCTTTAATTTTCCTGTAGGCTGTATCTATCTTACCCCTGGTGAGATAAGCCTCTACATCCTTACATTTGTCCTCTAGCCATCCCTGGTTAGCCATTTTGCACTTCCTGTCGATCTCATTTTTGAGGACGTTTGTATTCCTTTTTGCCTGCTTCATTTACTGCATTTTTATATTTTCTCCTTTCATCAATTAAATTCAGTATTTCTTCTGTTACCCAAGGATTTCTACTAGCCCTTGTCTTTTTACCTACTTGATCCTCTGCTGCCTTCACTACTTCATCCCTCAAGCTACCCATTCTTCTTCTATTGTATTTCTTTCCCCCATTCCTGTCAATTGTTCCCTTATGCTCTCCTTGAAACTCTGTACAACCTCTGGTTCTTTCAGTTTATCCAGGTCCCATCTCCTTAAATTCCCACCTTTTTTGCAGTTTCTTCAGTTTTAATCTACAGTTCATAACCAGTAGATTGTGGTCAGAGTCCACATCTGCCCCTAGAAATGTCTTACAATTTAAAACCTGGTTCCTAAATCTCTGTCTTACCATTATATAATCTATCTGAAACCTGTCAGTATCTCCAGGCTTCTTCCATGTATACAACCTTCTTTTATGATTCTTGAACCAAGTGTTAGCTATCATTAAGTTGTGCTCTGTGCAAAATTCTACCAGACGGCATCCTCCTTCATTTCTTCCCCCCCCCCCCCCCCCCCCCCCCCCCCCACCAATCCATATTCACCTACTACGTTTCCTTCTCTTCCTTTTCCTACTACCGAATTCCAGTCACCATGACTGTTAAATTTTCGTCTCCCTTCACTATCTGAATAATTTCTTTTATTTCATCATACATTTCTTCGTCATCTGCAGAGCTAGTTGGCATATAAACTTGTCCTACTGTGGTAGGCGTGGGCTTCGTGTCTATCTTGGCCACAATAATGCGTGCACTATGCTGTTTTGTAGTAGCTTGCCCGCACTCCTATTTTTTTTATTCATTATTAAACCTACTCCTGCATTCCCCCCGTTTGATTTTGTATTTATAACCCTGTATTCGCCTGACCAAAGTCTTGTTCCTCCTGCCTCCGAACTTCACTAATTCCACTATATCGAACTTTAACCTATCCATTTCCCTTTTTAAATTTTCTAACCTACCTGCCCGATTAAGAGATCTGACATTCCACGCTCCAGTCCGTAGAACGCCAGTTTTCTTTCTCCTGATAACGACGTCCTCCTGAGTAGTCCCCGCCCGGAGATCCGAATGGGGGGACTATTTTACCTCCGGAATATTTTACCCAAGAGGACGCCATCATCATTCAACCATACAGTAAAGCTGCATGCTCTCGGGGAAAAATTACAGCCGTAGTTTCCCGTTGCTTTCTGCCGTTCGCAGTACCAGCACAGCAAGGCTGTTTTGGTTAGTGTTACAAGGCCAGATCAGTCAATCATCCAGACTGTTGCCCCTGCAACTACTGAAAAGGCTGCTGCCCTCTTCAGCAACCACACGTTTGTCTGGCCTCTCAACAGATACCCCTCCGTTGTGGTTGCACCTACAGTACGGCTATCTGTATCGCTGAGGCACGCAGCCTCCCCACCAACGGCAAGGTCCATGGTTCATGGGGGGGGGATCCTATATAGAAAATAATCTGGTCTGTATTAATGCTACAACCAGTCACAACCCCTCGTCACATGTGATATCGCTATAGAAGACCCATGCACAAGACTATATGTATCCTCCCAGCAATTCCTATTCCAGTCCTGTCACATGCATACCCATCTGTAATAACAGTCATACCACACACAACCTCTGCTGTAACTTCAGCACAGCCTTTTATGTGGGGGATGACTACCAACCACCTGTCCACCAGAATGAGTGTCCATCAGACCCCAAGAGTAGAGCTGACCACTCAGTGGCAGAACACACTTCTTTACAATTCATGCCATCTGGACCTTCTACCCCAACATCAACTTCTCTGAACTATATAAATGGGAATTATCCTTGCAAAACATCCTTCAGTTCTGCTAACATCCTGGCCACAATTTCTATTCGTTCCTGTCCCACATGTGCACACCCATTCCCTTCTGCCACTACATTCACCCTTCACTAACACCCTCCTCTACACAATCTCCGTCTTCCTCTGTACTATTCATCTCTCCTCCAAATCCACTCTTCCCTTTCAACGTGTGCCACATTCAAATTGTCCACCTATCTGTATCCAGTGGTGAACTTATAGGTGCCTACATTCGTATCCAGGCTATCCAGTCCCTTTGTTGCCTCTCCCTCGCAGGTAGTCAGTCACTTCACTGTCAAACCCTTCCTCTGCATTGCCTCACCTTCTTTCTGCCCTCACCAACTCCACAAAATACAACTCTTCATCCTGGTCTAGCTGCATCACTGGTACAAATTACTTGGCCAGAAAAATGTAGCCTTGCATCTACATCTACACTCAGCAAACCAACGCGAGGTGCATGGCACAGGATACGTTCCCTTGTACCATTCATTAGGGTTTCTTCCTGTCCCATCCACATATGGATCGGAAGAAGAATGATTGTTTGAATGCCTCTGTGCATGCAGTAATTATTCTCATCTTTTCCTGAAGATCCCTACATGAGCGATACATAAGGGGTTTGTAGTATATCGCTAGAGTAGTCATTTAAAGCCGGTTCTTGTAACTTTCTTAATACACTTTCTCAAAATACTTTACATCTGTCTTCAAGAGTCTGCCAGTTTAGTTCCTTCAGTATCTCTGTGACACTCACCCATGGATCAAACAAACATGCGACCATTTGTGCTACCCTTCTCCGTATACGTTCAATATACCCTGTTAAACCTATCTGGTACAGATTCCACACACTTCACCAATATTCGAGAACCTGTTGCACAAGTGATTTGTAAGCAATCTCTTTTTGTAGACTGATTGCACTTCCCCAGTATTCTACCAATAAACCAAAGTCTACCACCTGCTTTACTCACGACTGTACCTATGTGATCATTACATTTTCATATCCTTACAAAGTATTACACCCAGGTATTTGTAGGAGTTGCCAACTTCTGCGCCACATTGAAATCTTATGAGAATCTGACTGAATATTTATGCAGCTTCTCTCATATAGTACTTCCTTATACATAACTGCACCATCTGCAAAAAGCCTGATTTTTACTATTAATACTGTCTGCAAGGGTTCCAACTCACTTCCCTGGGGCACACCCTGAAGTTTCTTCTACATTTGGTGATGACCCTGCATCCAACCGATGACCTTACTGTTTGCTCCCCTCACTGAATCAACCAACTATCATTCAGAATGATCAAGGGACAAATAAATAACTAGTTCTTTTTTCCCCAGACTACCTTATTTATAGGTGGATAACATGCTACAACTAAATGATTCAGCAGTATTATCTTTTGCTGGGAGTGTTGGATCTACACAGTGCTCAGATAAAGGAGTTTGTGGCAGATGTAGGACTATTTTATGGCAATATGTCACAAACATCTGATATTCAAATTGAGATCAGTCTTCAACTTCCTTCACAGGCTTGTTAGCAGTTGTCTTCACATGGAATGAAAATTTTTACTGAAAATTGTACAAATTGCATTTACTAAAAAGAAAAATACAAAAAGTATGGCATGTTTTATTAGACCGAAACAAGAAAACCTAGCTCACATATTGTGAAAAACATAATGATACATTAGTTCCACCAAAACCAAATGCATTTTTTAAAGCAATCCTCTTCTGATGATTCCACTCTCTCTTAATGTTTGAAACAAAATGTACATTTTTGGCATCAATTGCATTTTCAATATTTATGCTTGGAGGTAAGAAGCCGGTCTTAATAGCCATAATGGTGAACACAGATTCTAGATTACCTGCAGCACCAAGCAAATGTCCGTGAGCTCCTTTGGTTGAAGAAACAGCAACACCACCGTGTTTACCAAGCAGTCTGCTGATAGCCTTTGCCTCTATCTCATCACCAAGTGGAGTAGATGTAGCATGAGCATTGACATAACTTATTTCCTCTGGCTGTAGCCTAGCATCACATATTGCTCTTGACATTGCTAATGTCGCTCCCAGTCCATCTTCATTGGGTGCTGTTAGATGAGATGCATCTCCAGATAAACCATACCCTAACACTTCTGCATATATTTGAGCACCTCTTTGAATAGCATGGTCTAGTTCCTCTAAAATAATTACGGCTGATCCTTCTCCCATCACAAAACCGTCACGGTTCTTGTCAAATGGTCTTGACGCTTTCAAAGGCTCATCATTAAATTTTGTACTAAGAGCTCTCAACCTACAAAATCCTGCAATTGAGAGTGGATTGACACTTGCTTCAGTGGCCCCACAAACCATAACTTTGGCATCACCATGCTGTATAAACCTATATGCATCGCCAATTGCATGAGCACCAGTTGCACAAGCTGTAGAAACAGCATGGTTAGGTCCTTTAAAGCCATATCTAATGCTTATCAGACCAGCTGCCATATTTACAAGAATTCTAGGAACAAAATATGGGGATACACGATTATATCCCCTCTTTAGTGATTCATTTGTGCTACAAATATCTTCCATATCAACCATTCCCATTCCTATTGCAACACCCGTCAGCTGTTTCATTTCCTCTTCCTGTGGGAACCAATTTGCATCCTCTAGCGCTTCTTTTGCTGCTACCATTGCATACACTGTCGCTGGCGCCATTGTCCTTAGCTCCCTGTCAGCGAAATGAAGATTTATATTTAATTCACCATCACTGCTTCCTTTTTTCACCAGAGCTGCTATTTTGCATGGAAGGGTTCCATATCTGTCGTCGGGGAGACGAACAATACCACAGTCACCTGATAATATTCTGTTCCATGCATGCTGGGCCCCGCACCCCAATGGAGAAACGACTCCTATACCCGTTACGACAACACGACGTCTTTTCGCCGTTGAATACTGCTGAAAACTGACCATAGCCGAAGAGGTGACTTTTATCTGTAAAGAAATATAAATATTCCTGGAGTATAACATTAGAAAATATATTTTGAAAGTTTGATATTCAATAGGTACTAACTCTCTGTATTCTCCACATTTTCTCAGTAACTCGGTTCTTCAATTTATATATGACCTATATAACAACCCTGCAAGATTCTGTAACTAAGTTTATGTTATGCTTGAGTACTATTAACTTGTAATGTGAAAATCTCATGCTAAGAACTGTCAGTCACTGTATTAATTGCATATAGGACATCCAGACCAAATAAACTCAATGTATTCTACGTATGTCATATTCTGTACAGGAAAACTGAATAAATGCGACATATAAACATTGTAATGTTTTCGCGAAGACCACTTCCTCACAACGAACAGCTGTTTTTTTAGTTAGCTATTGTTGGTATACACTGTACAGTATACACCATACGGGACTGCTTAGGCAAAGAAAATAAACGCCGTTTCGGAGACAATTCAACCGTAAAATTAAACGTATTATTGCGAAAATAAAGTGGAGAAATTAAAATAACTTCTTACTACAACATAAATGTAATATATTTCTCCATTTATTTTTTTCTGAGTAAATGATTGTTCTGGCATATTCAGGTTTGACAGACATATTTCATCTATTACGGGACGCGTGGTTAACTGTTGGCAGAACTGTAGTTGTTTCAAAATACACAACGTGAGAGAGAAACAAGCTTAAGTTTAAAGTTTCTGTTAAATATTCATGGAAATGATTTTTGTGCATAGTCCACTGAGTATTTTGAATGTCAGATTAACTGCTTTCTACCAACTGCATTCGGAATCCAGCTGATATCATTTCCGTACTGTGACGGAAACAATTATCTTGTGCGTTAAATGGGTGCTTTCTGTTTATATCCTGCCAAACTAGTCTCCTTCAAAGAATTTAACAGCTTCTTGTTTTAAAACTGTGAATAATTATTACTCTCAGTGACATTACCAGATTTATTTTAACACTAAGATAAACAAGTGTTGCTGGTTAGTAACACATGCCAAAAATGGTTGTACAGAGAGGATTAGCTTCTTGGCCATCAGAGCTAACAGAAGTCCAACGAGAAATGATACACTCTAACCATGAGTTACATTACGATTCAACGACTGCACTTGGCACCTCAGTTCAGTTGGAACAGACCACATTACCAGCTCACAACTGTGTGTTACCAGAAGTTCCTGTCCAAGAGATCCCAAATGACGAGAATTTCGTGGAATGGGTAAGTTTTAAAGATCACAAACACATACGTAGCTTTCGATATTGATATTTTCTAGCATTTGGTTTTAGTTTCTAGACGTACATTGCTTTCTTCCTCGATATTTTCTAGTTTTTGTCTTTGATTCGTATACATTTTACAGTCAGACATTATTAAGAGCTATTGTAAACATAATTTGAAGCCATAGTAATTGCAAAATGCGCATTTTTTGCATGTTTATTTATTTATTCGTCTCTACACCATCTATTAAAATGGTGCCAAATATATCAGATACAGCACAGAAATAATACAGATAAAATACTAACAAAGTTAGTAAGGTGAGGATAGGGCAGGAAGTCCGCCATGGTTTAATGAAAGGAACCATCTCAGCATTCACATTAAAAACTCGGGGAAACCATGGAAAATTCAAGTTAGGATGGTTGGATGGGGAATAAACATTGTAGCGTACCTCCCAAACGCGATTCCAGTACTTTAAGACTGGAGTAGTCTCCTTGCTCGGTATGTGGTTAGAAGGGGAATCAGAAATACACAGTGCACATTGTAAGTGCAACATGCACAAGAAATACTGAAAATAAAAACACTACTGACAAAGTGAAAACATTAACACATTACATAGCACTGCCAAAAAGTACAACATACACAAAAAGTAAATCAGTGATGTAGTAAATCATGAAACTTTGATACAGAACATCCATGAAAAAGTAAAAACTCATGAGCATGTTATGTAGCACTGCTGAAAAGTTCATCGTATGAACACACAGAAAGCTGCAAACTCTATGTCCATCACATCTAGGCTTGCACCAGATCCCTTTTCAGAGGTGGAGTATGGCACTGCATCTAGACCAGAGGAAACAGAAAACCGACAGCAGAAACATTCTGTGCAAAGACACACACAGCATAGTTTGTACATCAGTTAACAGAAGCAAAAGAATTCAACAATAAATGGGCTTAGTTGTCCTGTAAGCTTACGTTTTCATTTTCATTGTGTAACCATTTCTCAACAAGAAATGACTTTAACTCTGCTCTAAAAGTCATTTCTGTCTCCAACCTCTTTATGTTTGTTGGTAGTGCATTATAAAAAATGACACCAAAGTAGCTCATGTGTTTTTTGAACACAAGTTGTTCCAACTTGTTCCATATGGAGGGCCAAGAGTTGTGAGTATTACAACTGTCGCAATTGGAGTTGCTATGCAGGTCATAGAGTCTAGCTCTTGTCATCAACACACATTTGCAGGGTAGAGTAAGCAAACACAACTTTTTAAATAGGTGCTTGTGGTGAACCCTAGGAGAGCTATGTGACAAGATGTGAATATCCCATTCCTGAATGTAAAAATTTCGATATTGGATCTTTCTTCTTAACAGTATAGGCAGTACAGTATCTTATTTATCTGCTGATAGTAGGTTGCGACTTTCAATTAAAATGCCCTCCCCTGTATAGTAATGTTATAATGTGTGTACGAGTACAGGTTGTAATGCAGAAATGATGGCATGGAAGTTTGGTCCTGCTCGTGTGTTGAAAGCCAAAGCAGTTAAGCCAGCCACTCGCATAAAGTGGGAAATTTGGGCTCGAGTCCCGGTCCTGCAAAGATTTTCATTACTTTATACAGGTGATGGTTGGTCATATTTTCAACTGTGAATACATTTCATTTATGTAAAAATTTAATTTAATTGGTTGTTAATTTTACCCCAGAAAACTATTCCATAAACTCTAAGGGACCAGAAGAAACCAAAATAAGCCATTGTAGCACTATCTGTGACCTAAACCATACAAAAAATTCTCAGAGCAAAACATTCAGAACAGAATCTGTGCGAAGAGTTCAGTTACATGGTCTTTCCAGTTTAAGTGTTAGTCAACATACATTTCTAAAAGTTTGGTGCATCACACCCTTTGTAACTCAACCCCCCCCCCCCCCCAAGTACCAGATGGAATCTTGATTTTGATTCATCTACCAAAATTGTAAATAGTTTGTTTTCTTCACATTAAGTATCAAGTTTGTTGGCATTGAACCATGAATGCAAGGACATGCAGACTTGATCAGTTGTAGTGGGCAGAGATTCCTTAGTACCACCCACTATTACACTAGTGTCACCTGCAAACAACATGACCTTGTCTGCTGTTTCTGAGGTGCGTATGTCATTTATATAAGTAAGGAACCGAAGGGAGGCTAGCGTACTACCCTGGGATTTTTCTACTTTCCTTGCATCAGATATTAATCTGATTTTATGATTAGCATGAGGTGGGAGAAGTTCCATCTGTGATCTGTTTTGGAAAGATGATTGAAACTACTTGTTTTCTATACCTATTATCCCCATTGCTTTCAAATAATCTAACAGAATATCATGAATAATTGTATCAAAAGCTTAAGAAAGATCCCAATTAACTCCTACAACACTATTATTGTCATCCAAGTTTTCAACTATTTCTTGGGTGTAACCATTTATCACTATTAATGTCCTTGTACCTGTTGGTGTCATGCTGATTATTATTCAATAGGATATGGTCATCTAAGTACTTGGTGATTCATTGTTTCACTAATCTCTCAGTTACTTTGGAGAAGAGTTGAGAGGAGTTGAAACCTGAAATAGATAGCTGTGAGATTTTCAGGAAAAATTAGTGTATATTGAAAGGATTGGCTAACAGAAAATGGAGGTAGAGTGTTTGTCCCAGTAGAAAAGAAACTAAAATCCACTGAGATAGAAATTGAAGCTGTACGTGAGATTTTTTGGGCACAACTCGGTATCAGGGATGGACAACCTAGTTGTTGGATCCTTCTGTCGCCCACCAGTTTCATCTCCTGATGTAACAGAAAACGTAAGAGAAAACCTCAGTTCACTTGTATGTAAGTTCCCTAATCATACTGTAATGGTAGCTGGAAACTTTAGTCATCCAACAGTCAACTGGAAAAATTACAATATTGTTAGTGGTAGGCATGACAAGACATCCTGTGAAGCATTACTAATTCCTTCTCTGAAACTACCTAGAACAGATAGTTCTAATGGCAACTAAAAGATCTGACCTCTACGAAGAAGTCTGCATCAAAAGTGGTATTGGTAATCACAACCCGGTTGTGTCAGCAATGATTACCAAAGTACAAAGAACACGTAAAACAAGTAGAAAGATATAAACTGATGGGGAAAAAATTGCAACACTAAGAAAGAGTTGGCAGGCATGTTTCTACATCTGAAAGTTGATGTCTATTCAAATGTCGTGCCAGTTGCATAAGAGTGATGCTAGTAGCGCCACTATGAGAATCCAAATTGGGTTTGCTTAAAATACATGTTGTAATGGTCATCAACTTTACGGTACCAATGAGATTGGACGTGGTGAGTTGGTTAGTCAAGAATGCCTTTAAGGTGACAAAAGACACCATTATCAGCACCTCACTGAGTTTGAATGAGATCATCTAATATGCCACTTGGCACTACTAAAAGGGAAGACCATTGTGTTCAGTATATGGCTCTGGTGCATTGTACTCCACCTGCAGCAGCAATTTGAGCAGCAGCTGGTGCCACAGTGAAACAACAGACTGTTAAAACTTGTCACCTCAAGGACATCCCCGAACCAAACGCCCTGTAGTGTGCCTTCCACTGATACCAAACCACCGTCATTTGCGACTTCAGTGATGCCAAGCGAGAGCTGAGTGGAGGGGAGGGTGGATGTCTGTTGTGTTTTCTGATGAAAGCTGGTTTTGCCCCTGTGCCAGGATGGCTGACGGTTGGTTATAAGGTAGCCAGTTGAGAGCCTGCAACCAAACTGTGTATGTGTGCTAGACATGCTGGACCTACACCTAGAGTTATGGTCTGGAATGCGATTTCGTATGACAGCAGGAGCACTCCCACTGTTGTGAAAATTTGTATGTCAGTCAGGTGATTCAAACTGTTCTAAATCTACATCTGTACTCTGCAAAACACTGTAAATTGAATGGCAGAGAGTACATCCCATTGTACCACTTTTTTAAGGGTTTCTTCCCATTACATTCACATATGAAGAACAGGAAAAATAATTGTTTGAATGCCTCTGTTTGTGCTGTAATTATTGTAATCTTATCCTTGTGATCCCTATGTGGATGATACATAGGGGATTGTAGTATATTGCAAGTGTCGTCATTTAAAACTGGTTTTTGAAACTTTGTTAGTAGAAATTCTCAGGATAGTTTGTGCCATCTTCAGGAATCTGCCAGTTCAGTATCTTTGTGACACTCTCCCATAGATCAAATATACTTGTGGCCATTCATACTGCCCTTCTCTGTATATGTTCAACATCCCCTGTTAGTCCTATTTGGTATGGGTGCAAACACTTAAGCAGTATTCTAGAACCAGTTGCACAAGTTATTTGTAAGGAATGTCCTTTGTAAACTGATTGCACTTCCCCAGTATTCTACCAATAAACCGAAGTGTACCACCTGCTCTACCCGTTACTGAGCCTACGTGATCATTCCATTTCATATCCCTACAAAGTGTTACAGCCATGTATGTGTATGAGTTGGCCTATTCCAAAAGTGACTCATTGATATTAAGTGTACAATTTTACATTTCACATTTAGAGCAAGTTGCCGTCTTTGCACCACTTTGAAATCTTGTCAAGATCTGACTGAATATTTATGCAACTTCTTTCAGACAGTATATCATTATAGAGAATTGCATCATGTGCATAAGAGTCTGAAGTTACTAAAGCAACTATTAATATTGTTTAATGTTAATGGATAGGTAAAAAATCTACTCACCAAGCGGCAGCAGGGGAACACACACACGAAAGGATTGTACTTTTACAAGCTTTCGGAACCAGTGGCTCCTTTTTCTGGCACAAGAGTTGAAGGGGAAGAAAGAGGGGTGAAGGAGAAGGACTGGAGAGGTTTAGGGTTCTTTTCAGAAAAGTCACCCAGAACCTTGGGTCCCAGATGGGATGAGAAGGAATTCTCCAATCCTTTTCCTTCACCAGTCTTCCTTCCCCTTCAACTCTTCTGCCAGAAGAAGGAGCCGCTGGCTTCGAAAGCTTGTAAAAGTTGAATCCTTTTGTGTGTGTGTTCCCCTGCCACTGCTTGATGAGTAGATTTTTTTTATCTATCAATTTACAATATCTGTTGTGTCCTGCCTACTCATTGAGTATGGGGTGCCTAGGAAACTGCTTTCTCGGATCACTAGACAACAATACAAGCAGATCATATTAACAAACTTTTATTACAGTAAGATAAATGACAATACTTAACTTTGAGAATTTAAAATTGTGTGTCGCAAGCAAATGGCGACAGACAAATAAGAAGTCTCTTCAGTATAAACAATGCCTAATACGAGTGAAATTATATAGTTCCTAAGCCACTGCTGTAGAGCTCGTAGAACAGTTAGTCTTCAACTGGGCTGTGACTAGGCAAAGCGGCGTTGTTCTCTTTGCCTAGAGGCCGCTGCTGTCTCATTGTCATCATAGAAAGAGGTCGGTCCATGTATTATTGGCTGACATCCTCTTCACAGCCCTCTCTGCTTTACCATTCCTGACTGCCATGCCAGTGCTTGACTTGATACAAATACACAATCATACATTTGACAATAAGCTTAGATGTTGCACGGAGTCAAATGACATATTGTCTGCTTGTGTCTGTATATGTGTGGATGGATATGTGTGTGTGTGTGCTTGCGAGTGTATACCCGTCCTTTTTTCCCCAAGGTAAGTCTTTCCACTCCCGGGATTGGAATGACTCCTTACCCTCTCCCTTAAAACCCACATCCTTCCGTCTTTCCCTCTCCTTCCCTCTTTCCTGATGAGGCAACAGTTTGTTGCGAAAGCTTGAATTTTGTGTGTATGTTTGTGTTTGTTTGTGTGTCTGTCGACCTGCCAGCACTTTCATTTGGTAAGTCTCATGATCTTTGTTTATTTATATATATATAGACACACACACACACACACACACACACACCATACACACAGTATTTACTAATATAAAAAGCTGTGCAATCCGCAGAGCTGATATATGACATGGCTACCTTCACACATGGCCCGGCCTGTGACAGCATTGGAACAGCAAGTGCTGGGTGGGTGGATTGAGCAGGTCTTGCATCTGGGTCCACCACAGCGACATGATCCCTGCGGCAGGGGGTTGGGAGTGGGATTGGCATAGGGATGGACTAAGATACTGTGGGGGTTGGGAGGGCTATGGAACACCACTTCAGGAGAGGTGGGAACAATCTTTGATAGGATGTCCCTCATTTCAGGGCATGATGATACATAATCAAACCTCTGACAAAAGATGTGGTTCAGTTGTTACAGTCTGGGGTGATATTGGGTGACGAAGGGGCACTCCTATTGTATCTGGTTCATGGGGGTTCGGGGGGAAAAAGCACTGGAGATCTGTTCGTGTACTAGATCTACGGGTTACCACCTGTTTAACAGCCATCTATTTGGTGCTGCTCACTGCATTGCAAGCAAGGCCGGCAACGCAGAACACAGCATTGTTGGAAGGTATGTATGCGGTGTTGTCCTAGTACCCAACCATTGTCGGCCACTACCATGAATATGGATGATGTCCGTATGCATCCTGGGATCCATGCTGACACTGCAAACCCTTCATCTCACTGGTGGTGACGGCCAGGCATCAGTTACGGTATATCGCAGCCACATTGAAACTCGCCCTTCCTCCATGCAGAAAGAGGCATCAGGAGGACCTGCAGTTAGAAAAGGATTAGAAGGGGTGGCAGGCAGATGTGCCGGAGAGCACAGTCATAGTACGATGATGGGATGTTGGTATGTCTTGTTGTGCTGTCCCAGCCTAGTCCCCCTCTTGAAGGCTGCAGCTCCGATGGTGAGCTGTCGTTTTCCGTGTGGGAAGCCGGTAACACCTGTGGTGTTCTGGTGATGGAGCACTGACCCAGACTGGCAGGTCCACATTGAACACCTGTGCACACCAACAGCCACATCCATGAGAAGAATGCAGGTGTTAGAATTGTAGATCCTGAAATCAAATCCGAGAAGAGGTCAAGGCCCAAGATATTGAGTGCTGGTAAATTTGAATAACTTGGGAGATCCAATCAAAGCATAAGCAGAAGCATTGATAAGAGAATTAGGTGCACCAGTGTCTATTTGAAAGTGAATCATTTGACCATTAATATTGATATCCACAAACATTTCAGTATGTGAAAAAACCTGGTCCCCAGTATCAGAGTTAACATTGTCAAAGGTAACATCGGAGCTAACCTTATTTGATGAAAAATCATTGTATGCATTAACATCAGATTTTTCAGTAGTAGAAACAGCATGCAAAATAACATTATGTACTGTATGTACAAAATATTTAAGATTAATCAAATGTACGGAATTGTCTGTGGTACTGGGGGAAGTAGAGCACTTGGTGATGTGACGGAATTTCTTGAGACAAACTTCAGCCTTATGACCCTGTTTTTGGCAAAATAAACTTTTCGTTCTTATGTAATAGCAAGATTTTCTGTCATGGGTGACAAAACATTGAGGGCAAGGTTTGACAGGTGGCGAGGGACTTGTCCCCCCGGAGTCTAAGTGCTCAGCATTAGTTACCATTCAATATATCAGAGGGAGCACAGTACACTGAAAATTCATTTGAAAAATTTTCGGTTGCATACAGTGAAGCATCTGATCTGAGAGTCTGGATTGGTCAAAGACTTGCGGAAGTAATAAGCACTCCTGTAGTGTAGGATGAGGTCGTTGTGGCACCAGCATCTGATGTGCAAATAATTAACAGATGCCTCACTGCAATGTCTGCATAAGAAAGAGCACAGTCTTTGTTCTCACATCTAAAATGACAATCACAAATGAGGCTCTCAAAGCAGTAGTCCAGTTAGTGTACGATTGGCCAGGTGCCTTGCATGTATGATAGAATTTATGTTATGTCACTGCAATGAGCAATGATCTCCAAAAATAGGTACCTAGCTTGTCCTTAATGTCAGAATAACTCAAATCACCCAAGTCCTTATCAGGGAAAAATTTTTGACAAATATGGAAGCACACACATTAGGTAAGAGAAAAGCTCACTTTGTTGCATTATGGAAAGTTCCAAGGGCGATGAAATGTTGTTACAGTTGGCCCACATAGCTGGCCCATTGCTCCCACTTCATATCAAATGGGAAATGCAGGTGGCATTCACTGAACACCGACATGGCAAATTTGTCTGGTCCTCCAGTCGGTGGCACAGCAGGTCCTCTGCAATAGCCAGTCGGTGGCACAGCAGGTCCTCTGCAACAGCCAATTTTTCCAATGAAATCTAGAGGGGAGTAAATGCTAGAACCGCCAGTTCAATTTGTTACACTGTCTAGAACAGAACACGACCAATGAGAATTTCAAGACATTGCATGAGTCTATCAGATGCAAGACTCAAGTGCACAGTGTACACTAGTGAGGCGAAAATGCAAGGAACATTCAAGAAGAGCGACCAAAGGGCAGAGAAAATGTCGATCATGCTGTCCACTATCCAATCAACATGCCGAGATCAACATTAATAGGCAGAAAAATCATAGGAAGACACTGTGCTGTAGAAAATGTCTTACCTGTGAGGTCCAGCAGATGCTCGTGAAGCAGAACCACTGTAATGGCAGTCCATATATCACCAAATACGTGAAGAAATGCAGTGGATGCTTGGGCATCAGATCACAATACTGACTGCACCACCATTGAAACATGTTCTCAGTACTGGTGAGGTAAGTCATTCTGAATGACTATGCCACTGTAGTATTTTGAAATCACTGCACAATTAATTAGTCGAAGTCCAGAAACACTGTTTTAATATAACTCACAAATACCTTGATGAGGACTTTTAACAAAAGCATACCGAGGGCTGTTCAAAAAGTAAGGTGACTTTTCAAATTGGGTAGGCAATGTACATTCGATTATCAGTCTTTCTTTCTTTATTCTTCTTCTCCTCCTCCTCCTCCTTCTCCTCCTCCTCCTCCTCTTTTTTTGCCCCCCCCCCCCCCCACATCATGAACATGTGTTCACAGTTTCTGAGTTTACCGCGTACTGCATTTGTTTTTGACAGATAGAAAGGTTAGACATGTTTTAGTGGGCTTGGCGATTTTTCATTATTATGAAAAATGGAGCAAAGAATTTGCACCAAATTTTGTGTGAAAAATGGAATCCAGTGCTCTAAAACACTTGAAATGTTGACAGTGGCATACAGTGAGTCTGCTCTAAGAAGAAGAAGAAGAAGAAGAAGAAAAAAAAAGTTTACAAGTGGTACAAGCTCTTCCAAGATGACAGAGAAGATGCCAATGATGAACCTCACTCTGAATGCCCCAGCATTTCAACAACAGATGATAACGTCAAAGCTGTGAAGAAAATTGTTTTGGAAAATTATCGAGTTACGGTAAGAGAAGTTGCTGAGGATGTTTACGTATCAGTCGACTCTTGTGGTGCAATTTTTTCGGATGTTTTGGGCATGAGTTGTGTGTCAGCGAAGTCTGTTCCAAAACTTCTCAATTTTGAATATCGCTCAGGAGCTCTTGAATGACGTCAGTGACGATCCTGATTTGCTCAATTCGGTCATAACTGGTGATGAAACATGGATTTACGGTTATGATGTCAAAACCAAAGCCCAATCATCCCAATGGAAACATTCCGTAAAGCCAAGACCAAAAAAAGCACGCTCAGTTCAATCAGATGTCAAAGTTTCGCTCACTGTGGGTTGTTTTTTTTTTTTTTTTCCAATTGTGGTGGTGTAGTGCATCATGAATTTTTGCCACCAGGTCGTAAGGACAATATAAAGTATTACCTTGACGTTATGTGCCGTTTGCAAGAAGCAGTAAGCATAAAAACGTCTGGAATTGTGGAAGAACAATTCAGGTCTTTTGCATCACAACTATGCACCTGCTCATTCCTTGTTGCTTCTGAGAGATTGTTTGGCCATAAACAACACGACAATCATGCCTCAGCCACCATATTCACCAAACTTGGCCCCCTGTGACTTTTTCCTGTTCCCATACATGAAGAGACCTGTGAGAGGACGAACATTTAAAATGATTGAGGAAATAAAAACTGCATTGCTGGAGGTACTCAAGGCCACTTCAAAAAGTGCTTCGAGGACTAGAAGAAGTGTTGGAACAAGTGCATTGTATCTGAGGGGGATTACTTTGAAGGAGGACATCATGAATATTGATGAATAAATAACTATTTTTTCATAAAAATATAAAGTCACCTTACTTTTTGAACACACCTTATACAGTACATCTAGCAGTACAATCTCTGTCTGAGGCTAAGTCCAAATATCGATAAAGTATTTGACAGTACTGACAATCATCACTATTACAGCATATTCGAGGGTAGGAGGATAGTGGCTCAATTAATCCGCATTCATTGAAAAACTGCCAGTCGAAACTTCGTGATACAACTTCAGTATTTGATTCCAATATGAGACTGCCTGTGCAGCCTTTGGTTGTGAGTTAGAATACCATGTGGATTAATATAGTGGAGTTGCACGATTGGCCACAGCTATCGGAGATAGTGAGCTTATCACTGGATGGCACTGCAATGGCAAACAGTATTAATAGTAACATCAGGCTTTTTGCAGAAGGTGCAGTTAGCTATAATAAAGCACTATCTGAGAGAAGGTGCATAAATGTACAGTCAGATCTTGATAGGATTCTGAAGTGGTGCAAAGATCAGTAGCTTGCTTTTATGTTCAGAAATGTAAAATTGTGCACTTCACAAAACGAGAAAAAGTAGTATCCTGTGACTATAATATCAATGAGTCACTATTGGACTGAGCGAACTCACACAAATATCTGGGTGTAACATTGCAGGGATATGAATGGAATGATCACATCGGTTCAGTTGTGGGTAAAGCAAGTGGTAGACTTCAGTTTGTTCGTAGAATACTAGGGAAGTTCAATCTGTCTACAAAGGAGATTTCTTACAAGTCACTCATGTGACTGGTTCTAGAATACTGCTAAAGTGGGTGGGACCTGTACCAGATTTGACTAATAGGGGATATTGAACATATACAGAGAAGGACAGCGCAAATGGTCACAGGTTTGTTTAATCCATGGGATAGTTACAGAGGTACTGAAGGAACTGCTTGGAAGACTCAAGATAGAAGTAAAGTATCCCAACAAAGTCTATTAACAAAGTTTTAAGAACCGACTTTAAATGATTACTCTAGGAATATACTACAGTTCTTTATGTATTGCTCATCCAGAGATCGTGAGGATAAGATTAGAATAATTACTGCATGCATAGAGGCATTGAAACAATCATTCTTCCCAAGCTCCATACGTGGACTGAACAGGAAGGAAGTGTAATAAATAGTGCAATGGGACATACCCTCTGCCATGCACCTCATGGTGGTTTACAGAAAATAGATGTAGATGGCTTTCCTGACCAAATAATGTTGTCGTCTCAGATGCATGTGCCAGTGGGTCTGCAGCAAAATGAGTTCATCTGCCAAAGGCGACATCTGTTGAGCAGCAGATGGACTGGCATTGCGGGGTACGTTACAGGTGTGGCTGGCTACCCGGAACACAACAATATGAAAAGTGATGTATGTGGCATGGTAGTTGGAGTATCCAACAGTGGCCATGACACTAATGTAGATATTCTGCAGTGTATTGTTTCTCACTAGTTGTCAGTACAAATTTAGCTGAAACTTAGTCGAAAGGTTCCTCATAATCTATGAATCCCAAAGAAAGTGGTAAGCAATACTCACTGCTTTGTCCTATACTTTTACTGAGCCTCGCGATGGTTCATTGTACTACATGTGCTTCTAAAGCCAACTTGTATAAACAAGAGACTGATTACAAGTTATGTGAGATTCATACTCATAAATTGTGTGCATTTGTGGAACCAGTCTATAGAAGAGGTCTTGACATGTTGATGATGAATGAGAAACACAAAATCTTGTCCACATGGCCATACAACTGTATCCACAGTATTGATTCACTGCTGCAATACTGCAGTTAGTGTGAAGTTGTTTGTGTTCATAATTTGATATCTCTTTGTATAAGTATCAGAAGAAATGGAGGTTACACAACAGCCTGCAGCATAATCTAGCTTGACTGTATATTGTTAGACTGGACTGTGCCTCACTGTGAGAAATAATGTAATTAGTGGAAACTAGATGTGATGGTTGGAGGGGAGTGTAATAAATGTCTAAGGTCAAGCGGACTGTCCATTTACAGGGGGACTCTTGTAACCACCGATTGCCGTGAGCTTGTCGCATTATATTTGCAAAGACTGCTGTCATTGTGTGTGTATGTGTTAGTAGCTTGATTACATGTTGCATATGTCATTTGTTTCATTTTTATCAAAATGATGGGAATTGAGTCAGTTTATGGTGTTACACCCTGGATATGTACACATTAAAATAGATAGCACATTGATGATGTAAGGATGAACATATAAGTCTTTAATACTACTTGTGTAACTGCTGACAACCTTAAATTTAGTTCATTTATAGCTTCAAATGCTAAAAGGTTTTAGTTAAAATGTTGTCTCTAGAATAGGAGAAGTTGTCCAGAAGAAAAGATTGTAGGTCAAATTTGAAATCTGGTTTGCTGTTTGTCAGACATTTTATGTTATTGTGTAAATTATCAAAGATGTTTATGGCTGCATATTACTCTCATTTCTGAACCACTGACAGATTCAGTAATGAATTAAGATCATATTTTCTTCTATGTATAGCTGGGGGCATCACTACCAGGTGTACCAGTATGAAATGAGCATTTTTTTTGTGAGAATGAAACACTAATTTTGAATTGAAAAGTAAAAACATTTTAGTCAAAGTACTGACCATTGCTTTCTATACTTTTTGACCACCTCTCTGGCAATTTGTGGACACCACACCAATAGAAATGTTCGTCTTTTGAAGCAAACCAGTCAGACACTCAATTTTCAACCTCTTTGTAGGAATCAAAGTGTTCCTCAGCCAATGCGTGTCCCTTTGATGAAAACAAATGGTAGTCAGAAGGGGCCAAGTCTGGTGAATAAGGCAGGTGGGGTAGCAGCTCCCAGCCAAGTGTTTTGATTGTATCCTGAACCACTTTTGCTTTGTGTGCAGGTGCATTGTCATGTAAAAAAATTACTTTGCCATGTCTTCTGGCCCATTCTGGTCTTTTTTCAATCAATGCATGGTTCAAATCGATCATTTGTTGTCTGTAGCGATTAGTATTCAGTTTCACCAGGTTTTAGAAGCTCTTGATACACCAAACCTTTCTGATCCCACCAAACACAGAGCACTTGCCAAATCGATCTGGTTTTTGCAGTCGATGTTGATGGTTGTCCTGGATTAACCCATAATTTTTCCCGTTTAGGATTCTTAAAATAAATCCATTTTTCATTGCCAGTAACAATTCGATGCAAAACTGATTTTCTTTCATGTCTTTGAAGCAAAATTTGACAAATGATTTTTCGGTTTTCCATTTGTCTTTCATTCAATTCATGTGGCACCCATTTTCCACACTTTTGGATCTTTCCCATAGCTTTCAAACGGTCAGAAATTGTTTGTTGTGCAACATTTAGCATTGCTGCCATTTGCTTCTGACTCAAAGTATCATCTTCATCCAATATTGCTTGCAATTCGGCATCTTTGAACTTTTTTTGGTGGTCTTCCACGTTCTTCATTTCTTACGCCAAAATCATTATTTCTGAACCATTGAAACCATCTTTTGCATCTTGTTTCTGATAGAGCATGATCACCATATGCCTCAACAAGCATTCGATGTGACTCTGCAGCTCTTTTTTCAAATGAAAACAAAAAATTAATGCTTTCCGCAAATCATCACTTTCTGGTACAAAATTCGATATTGTTAACACGATGATAACATATGATGTTGTTTGTTCCATGACTTGATGTATACTAAATATCTTTGACAGATATCATACCAACCAAACAAAAAAAAAATTAAGACTCATTCACAACAAATGGTCCCTATTGACACATTTGTACCTTAACGCTCATTTCATACCGGTACACCTGGTATACTTCTCAAATTGTGTTGGATTATTTCATTACTGAACATATATGTTGTGAAGGAGTTGTTATAATGCCTAACTCCTTGGTTGGTGAACGTCACATATTATTCTCATTCCTCACTTTTACACATTGTTGTTGTTGTGGTCTTCAGTCCTGAGACTGGTTGATGCAGCTCTCCATGCTACTCTATCCTGTGCAAGCTTCTTCATCTCCCAGTACCTACTGCAACCTACATCCTTCTGAATCTGTTTAGTGTATTCATCTCTTCGTCTCCCTCTACGATTTTTACTCTCCATGCTGCCCTCCAATACTAAATTTGTGATCCCTTGATGCTTCAGAACATGTCCTACCAAACAGTCCCTTCTTCTTGTCGAATTGTGCCACAAACTCCTATTCTCTTCAATTCTATTCAATACCTCCTCATTAGTTATGTGATCTACCCATTTAATCTTCAGCATTCTTCTGTAGCACCACATTTCAAAAGCTTCTATTCTCTTCTTGTCCAAACTATTCATTGTCCATGTTTCACTTCCATATATGGCTACACTCCATACAAATACTTTCAGAAACAACTTCCTGACACTTAAATCTATACTCGATGTTAACAAATTTCTCTTCTTCAGAAATGCTTTCTTTGCCATTGCCAGTCTACATTTTATATCCTCTACTTCGACCATCATCAGTTATTTTGCTCGCCAAAAAGCAAAACTCCTTTACTGCTTTAAGTGTCTCATTTCCTGCTCTAATTCCCTCAGCATCACCCGACTTAATTCGACTACATTCCATTATCCTAGTTTTGCTTTTGTTGATGTTCATCTTATATCCTCCTTTCAAGACACTGTCCATTCCGTTCAACTGCTGTTCCAAGTCCTTTGCTTGTCTATGACAGAATTACAATGTCATCGGCGAACCTCGAAGTTTTTATTTCTTTTCCCTGGATTTTAATACCTACTCCGAATTTTCTTTTTTTTTCCTGCTTGCTCGATGTATAGATTGAATAACATTGTGGAGAGGCTACAACCCTGTCTCACTCCCTTCTCAACCACTGCTTTCCTTTCATGTCCCTCGACTCTTATAACTGCCATCTGGTTTCTGTACAAATTGTAAATAGCCTTTCACTCCCTGTTTTGCCCCTGCCACTTTCAGAATTTGAAAGAGAGTGTTCGAGTCAACATTGTCAAAAGCTTTCTCTAAGTGTAGAAATGCTAGAAACATATGTATGCCTTTCCTTAATCTATCATCAAGATAAGTCATCGGGTCAATATTGCCTCACGTGTTCCAATATTTCTACGGAATCCAAACTGATCTTCCCCGAGATCGGTTTCTACCAGTTTTTCCATTCGTCTGAAAAGAATTGGCGTTAGTATTTTGCAGCCGTGACTTATTAAACTGATAGTTCGGTGATTTTCACATCTGTCACTTCTACACAATCTGCACATTTTTTCTAAATTATGATTTATCTCAGAAAATTATGCTAGGCACTTAAGTGTGAGTTGCAGTGTGGTCATGTAGATGTAGACATTAATGAGTGGGAATGCGCAAAGTATTTTAAGACAATGTCCCCCCCCCCCCCCCCCCCCTCCCTTCCTTGCAAAACCCACACCACCAGGGGTGGCACAGGGGTCAGACATTATCCAGTCTTTCCCCAAACCAAGTGATTGCTCCTTCTCTAATGACCTCATTGCTGACAGCTGGTTAAACCATTAATCATCATTCAATATCTCTCTCTCTCTCTCTCTCTCTCTCTCTCTCTCTCACACACACTCACGCACGCACATGCTCACAGTCTTATATTCAACAGAAACTGGCGTTGTTGTTTTTTATTGTTCCTCCTTCCTTCATAGTAAGAGATTTCTTTCGTAATTACTGAACATTTCATGTATATTACTATTTTTAACATAATTGTTTATTAATTGGAAAGCATTATTTCCAAACAGCGCAGTATTGAACTTCTTCATTTGTGCTGTATTATATAAGGTTGATAATATGGTCATGCTCATATCGCTAAGTACTTTCATATCTGTAAAGCAAATGTGCACCGTTGATTGAAACATATTGGTTTATTTATAATTTATTTATTTCTGTTTACTAGAGAAACACCTTCAATATGCGCCAGGTGATACTGTCAAACTTGTCAAACAGCCAGATGGGGTCACGTTTAACATTTCGACCACATACGCATCTACCAATGAATAGAATACGCGGGCGATGCATCACAAGTGCTGCCAAATCACTGGATATACTCCGACTGAACATTCAGGCAGCTGTCAACAAAGAGCTTGATCTTGTAATAAAGAAGTACTTGGAGGTGAGCAGTTAAGTAATTACAATCTCTTTCTCCTCCTTTTCTGTCCTCCTGTACTGTCCCACTCCACCTCCTCCACCTCTCCCTAACTTCCTCTTCTCTCTCTTTATCCTTCCCTCTTATACCTGTCCTTCCCTCTCTCCCTTTGTGTCTCCCCCACATCTTGCTCTTTTCCATCAACTGTCTTTCCCCACTCTGTTTGAAAATTACTGGTTCTTTTAACATTAATTAGTATTGCTGTTCACTGTTACCAATACTTTGATATTACAGTGCTGAAGTAAACTTTGACAGTATTGTTAATGAGAATTCTAGGTCCTTAGAATAACTGGAATAAAATGAATCTGTTAAAGCATAAAATCTTATTTCCTTGTGTGTACACAAGGGGCTGAAGGTAGACAACAGTATAACTTGGACTCGGGGGGGGGGGGGGGGGGGGCATTATTACTAATACTTTTTTTAAAGTGATTTACTCACCTTTTGTAACTGATGTAATTTATTTTCTTGTCCATATGGTTTTGATGTTTAACACTATTTTCATTTTATCTTTGCAAGACATTGTGCATATCATTAATGTCCTTGTTAATATTCACAGAAGTTCTTCCAGCCTGCTGTGGACAATATTCGCAACAACCTGGGTGCAGGCTCTGTAACAGAAGATCACATCCGTGAAGTATGCCGTCAGATTTTGGAAGATGCGAAGCAAATGTATTGTAGTGGTCCACAATCTAGGGGTAGTTCGCCATCGAATGAACTTAGTGATTCAGAAACTGGCAGCATCAGTGATCATAGGTTTGGTAGGCCTGCAACAAGGGTAAGTGTGTGTGGACAAAGTGCACTTACAGTGTCAGCAGCTCTTACATGGCATACTGATGCTGGCAATTTCTTGAGGTTTTTCATAGCCAGTTGACTGATAATACATAATAGGCAATGCGAATCACTAATTTAATGTTTTCTTTTGGTGGAAGACAGGAATTGGTTACATTTGTTTTCGGTAAAGAGGGTATAAGAATAATTTAGCTGTTCTGGTTACTGTGAATTTTAAGATTGGTTACTGTATTTGATTTTTACTGTGTTTAGTTTTTTGTACATTTCTCGGAAAAATCAGGAGGTTTTGTGATATTGTTTCATGCTCTCCAACGCAGTTGCTTTAATTTGCAGGGTGAAGTTGTAGAATGGTATTTACAACAAAGTTTTAATGCTAGAGAAAGATTCTGCAATAAGTATTCTCTGCCTATTGAATTAGTTCTGAGAAAAGTCCAAAGTGATGGTGTTTCATGCTATTGCAGAAAATGGTTCTATGGTTGCCACTACAGCTCACAACAGATGAATTGGGTTGTCAGAAGCAGGCTGAATTATGTTTTAAAAATAACGCACTTGTGGCTGAAGAAGTGTAGTAGCTCCTTCATTTCTGAAGAGTTAAATATGTTGAAGCACATTCTTCAGCTGGTGCAGTTTTTGTTGTGAAATGTGTTATGTCTTGTATAACTAATGGTGACTTACTTGGGGGATGAGGGGTAAATGTGGTAACAGAAGAGTGTTTGGCGGGGACGAAAGAGAGAGCAATATTTCTTAGAAGTTGTTCAGCAAAGAATCAATTATGTGCTTTTAAATATACTTAAGAAATATGTGGTATGAGGAACAACTGTGATATCTGATTATTTCCTTATCAGATGAAGACTACATCTATTTGTCTGTGAACAACAAAATGCACTTCGAAGATCCAATTACAGGCACGCACACAAACAATATAGAGGGGACATGGTCCACATCTTTTCAAACAATGAAGTTCTTTTATTAAAAGGACTTTTTTTATTCTTATTTTTTAAGTACGTGAGCAAGAAGAGGTGATTCAATGGGAACAACTTACTTATTAATTATTTGGAAGTAGTGATCGGAATTTATAATCCAGAATAATTTCGTTGTTTTTAAGTACAACTTCAATTACAGTAGTACCTTTTTATGTCAATTTGTTGATATTAACAATAATGTATGTCACCTTTTCTGATATGTAGTGATTACTTTGGGACTTAATAGCGCAGCTTAGTCATGATTATCACTAGTGTGGCATTAGGTTGGAAAGTGACAGTTCATAAATGTATGGACATACTGACCTATATTGTAACCCGAAGCCTAGATTAGGTTGGTATGTGACAGTTCGGTTGTTTGTTGGTTAACCTGTGAATTGAAGAAAACTAGACATGCTTACAGACTGACTTGTAGCGTAGCTCAAGGCCTAGGTTATGATGAAATTTGACAACTTGGCTTTTAGTTCCAGAAGGTATTTTTTCACTGTGCAGTAGACCCCTGCAGGTCCGGGGGTTAGAATAGGCCCGAGATATTCCTGCCTGTCGTACGAGGCGACTAAAGGGAGTTTCACATGTTTAGGCCTTTATGTGATGGTCCCCTGTAGGGTTTGACCTCCATTCTTCAAAATTTTCCCAAAGAGGGAGCCAATTGGAGAAGGGCGCCTTACATGGTGCATCGTGTCCATCGTGCATTGAGATCTTTAGCCCACTTTCTAGTCGTCACATTGCAGTCCTGCCCATTCTCCATCTCTTGGGCGACGACACCTTCTGGGTGCATTTTCCACCATGCACTATGCAGTGTCGATTTCTGCGTCGATGATGACCATGGACTTCTCTGCACCTGATATCCAGCACGGTAGCCAGTCCGTTGTGGTGTGGCTGCCATGTACCCTGTTGGTTGTAGCCCCCTCGACCACACAGGGATCGCTCTGCTAAGGGGTAGATGCCCATCCCCCTGGGGCATCGGGACTCCTGGCAACAGCTATCCTGCCAGGTGGCCTTTGCTGCAGCTGGGTGGCACCCGTGGGGAGGACCCCTGGTCGGAGTGGGTGGCATCAGGGTGGATGACACGCGATGAAGCATAGTCCATCATCTCTTGCTGGTGGTGAAACACCGGCAGTCTCCAAGCGATCACAAGCTCAATTCAATGCACAGAAGTACGACCCCAAATCGTTCCCCTCCCTGGCCACACCATGGGAGAAACGTCAAGCTGAGGATGGCAGCGGATCTTATTCGCCCCGTTACCTTGTATGTTCGACAGCTGATGGGGAATCTTTCATGACAATGAAGCCTCAGTTTTTTGTTGAGCATTTAGAGGACAACTTCAGGAAGGTGGAGGGCTTGTCCAAAATGAGATCTGGGTCAGTCTTGATCAAAACAGCTTCCTCTCCCCAGTCTCGGGAGTTACTCGCTTGTGACAAGCTGGGGGATGTTCCTGTAACCATCACGCCCCATAAGAGCTTAAATATGGACCAGGGTATCCTATTTCACAGAGACCTTCTTTTGCAGTCTTACAGTGAGCTGCGCACCAATTTAGAGCGGTGAGGTGTACATTTTGTCCGGCATGTCCACCGGAGTCCGATGGATAATCAGGTAAGCTGGAGAAGCATAAGTCTTCGTCACTCTCTTCCCAGGTTTCTGCTAGTGGGAAAGATGACACCCACCAGTGGCTGAAGAGCTCAAAACCAGCTGGTCGTAGGGCTTCACGCTCATCCTCAGTCCAGGAGACTGAGCCAGCGAAGTCCTCCTAGCCGGGGAAAACCAAGGAGCAGCGAGAGACATCCAAAAAGAAGACCCCTAAGACCTAGGAAATTGCAATGGCACCCACACCACCACTACCTACAAGCTCTGCATCTGAGGATGGGGTAGAGATTCTGGTGTCCGTTGAGGACCTGGATCTCACCAAACCCTCAGACACAATGGATACAGACTGCTCAAGCAAAACGTCAGTGGCAGCAGATGACTCTAGGCGTAAACTGCCTCACTGAATGTTCCATGCCTTCCCAGTCTCACGATGACGTCATCCTCCAGTGGGATTGTGGCAGTTTCTTCCACCACCTGGCTGCATTGCCCTCCAGGAAACCTGTTTCCTGGCAATGCAGACTGGCCAAGGCAGAGATGTCGAAACTTTACTGCTTCAGTTCGACCTGCGCCTCTTTAAGTTCTGGGGCCGCCACACATTTCAGTGTGGCCCATGGTAGTTACTCGGCCATTAATTTATCGATTTGCAGCCCAGGACTTCTCCCATCTATCCACTGGAGAGCACATGACGACCTGTGTGGTAGTGACCACTTTCCCATCTTCCTGTCACTGCCCCAACGTCAGGCCCACGGACGCCTGCTCAGATGGGCTTTAAACAAGGTGGACTGGGAAACTTTCATCTCTGCGCTGTCACTGTTGAGTTTCTCCCACATGGTAACATCGATGTCATGGTTGAGCAGGTGACTACAACAATTGTTTCTGCGGCAGAAAACATGATCCCTTGCTCTTTAGGGTGCCCGAGGCATAAGACAGTCCCTTGGTGGTCACCGGAAGTTGCTGAAGCAACTAAAGAACATCGGCGAGCTCTACAGCGGCATAAGCGGCACTCTTCCCTGGAGCACCTCATAGCATTTAAACGGCTCCGTGCCCGCGTTCACCAACATATCAAACAACAGAAGCAGGAGTGTTGGGAGAGAGAAGTCTTGACCATTGGGTGCCATATGTTACCTTCCCAAGTGTGGGCAAAGATCAAACGAATTTTCGGGTACCAGAGCCCAACAGGTGTACCTGGTGTTACCATAAGTGGCATGTTGTTTACCGACGCAAACGAGGTTGCTGAGCACTTTGCTCGAGCCTCTGTGTCGGAGAATTACCCCCCAACCTTCCGCACTCTCAAACAGCGGCTGGAAGGGAATGCCCTCTCATTCACTACATGCCACAGTGAATCCTATAACGCCCCATTTACAGAGTGGGAGCTCCTCAGTGCCCTTGCACATTGCCCCAACACAGCTCCTGGTCCTGGGTGCCTATTCTGTATCTATCTGCAATTGTGCCGATCGTTTCGGTACTCAAGAGCACCGAACGGTCTAGTACTCGAATTAGAGCCCTTGCGTTATTCAGTATGCATTTCGGAAGTGATACTGTTCGGATCTAGAGAAACAAAGCACTGTTGTCCATTCGCGTCGTGCAAGCCAATCAAAAGCAAGCGGCCGCAGATCCGCACATGTGCACTGCAGTGCGCACAGCGCCATGAACACAAAGCGGCTAGCAGACGACAAAGGCGCGCTATTCTTCGAAGTACTGAAAATTGGGTTTAGGTTTCCATAACGCATGATGTCACATTCCATTGAGCCGAAGTGCCCGCCTTCATCGCTCTTGCCTCCTCCTTAACTGTATCAGGCGCAGTATATCCTTTTCCGTGATTCTCAGTTGAAATGCAGAGAAATTTTTACAGTTTCCCTGACTGCATATTTCCATGCATGCATAATAACGATAGCGTATTTGACTGTATTTTGCCGCATTATGTCATCTTATTCTCATTCACACTGACATCGTGTTTTGGATTTAACGTTTCGGAAAATGAGTTAGGAATAGTGTGCAGTACCTTATTGTACTAATAAACCTATAAAAACACCAAAACAATTGATTCTGAGAGTTTCAAAGAATAAGAAGATAAACAGAATGTGGTTATAACTCACTCCTTCAGATCCAAATGATTAAGTAAGCCACTTCTCTATATGATATGTCAATGATTTGGGTCTTAAAAACAAAATTGATGAAACGCGTTTTCGAGAGCTCCTGCAGTTCGTTGAAGTGTATAACATGCAGCTCATGAATGAAAATGTTTCGTATATGGTGCTACAATCTAAAAATATTATAACGGAGATCTTTCATCTCTGTCTACTGTTGTTGAGGATTCAATCACAGATAAATACTTGTGACAAGCAAGATTATGAAGATGACTGCTGCTAGTTACATTCCCAGTAATTTATGTTGTGCTCTTAGATTCCTGTCTAACCACATACTCAGAAGTCGCTACATATTCTGAAAAAAAGGTGAATTATTCCTGACAAGAAAAAAGATAAAGATCACTGTCTATTATTTCAGTCACAGCAATTTCATCTCCAGCAATTTCATATTTCGTTTTTTAAACACACAGAAATCACAAAATCGTTACTGAGGAAGTGCGCTCTTACATGTAATAACGAATACTGCAGAAAAATCTTAACTTACACGAATAACAATGTCTCAGAACGTGTTGCATGTATGAAGAGGAAAAAAAATTTTTGCAACCACCCGTGCACGAACCGGTGTCCTTTCATTTCGCATTCCTGCGTGCTAACCACTTGGCCACTCTAAACAACGTAAACAAAGGGCTAAATTTTTCTACTAGTGGAACGTAGGCTGACTTCATTGTCAAACGGTGCTGCGTAAGTCATAAATGCCTGATTGTTTGGAAGATTTCCAATATCAGGCTTCACAGGATTGCTTTCCTTTGTTACTTGAAAGTTATAAACACATTTCGATAATTACTAACTAAACCATTTGTGGGAAAAAGTACACAAAGTCACTAGTAACATCAGTTCACACTCATGTAATATACGTAAGCACAACTGATGTCTTGATATTTAATGATCTTTAAACTCTTATTTGCATAAAAATAACATGTATTTTGAGAGAATATTGATCAAAAACTTTTTTTTTTAATGTAATCATTCACAGTAACAACCATATTTCTAACAAAGCATAGTAGTCTATTATGAACTCACTTTCCAACTGGATGCGTCCTCTGGTGATTCTTTAGTAACACAATCACTAAATCCAAAGCTAAAACCGCTAAATATGTTTAAAATAACAAATTATAGGTGTACATAAACCACAGCTCACCGATCAACAGGGCCACACCGAAATCCAAATCCTCTCGGTACAATTGTCATAAAATCCATGGGACGACCGTTCGGTAACAGGTCTCAGAAGTTTACTGAATAGGATATCTCAGTAAAGAACCAAAAATGATGTCACTACCAAGACAAACCTACTACACCGATCGATATGAACAATACAGAATAGGGCCCCTGATCGGATCCACAGCCAGACGATTAAACATCTCTCATCTGACTACAGGCGACATATCCTCGTCATCTTCAACCAGATCTGGTGCGATGGCGTCTTTCCATTGCAATGGCGGGAGAGCACCATCATTCCGGTGCTCAAACCCGGTAAAAAGCCGCTTGATGTGGATAGCTATTGGTCCATCACCCTCACCAACGTTCTCTGTAAGCTGCTGGAACATATGGTGTGTCGGCAGTTGAGTTGGGTCCTGGAATCACGTGGCCTACTGGCTCCATGTCAGGGCGGCTTCCACCAGAGTCGCTTTACCACTGATAATCTTGTGTCCCTCGAGTCTGCCATCCGAACAGCGTTTTTCAGAGGCCAACACCTGGTTGCCGTCTTTTTTTACTTATGTAAAGCATACCACACGACCTGGCGACATTGTATCCTTGCCACATTGTATGAGTGGGGTCTTCTGGGCCTGCTCCCAATTTTTATCCAAAACTTCCTGTCGCTCTGTACTTTTCGTGTCCAAGTTGGTGCCTCCCATAGTTCCATCCATATCCAGAAGAATGGAGTCCCGCAGGGCTCAGTATTGAGTGTCTCTCTCTATTTTTAGTGTCCATTAACGGTCTAGCATCAGCTGTTGGGCCCTCCTTCTCACCTTCCCTGTATGCAGACGACATCTGTATTTCATACTGCTGCTCCAGTACTGGTGTTGCTGAGTGTCGCCTACAGGGAGCCATCCACAAGGTACAGTCATGGACTCTAGCCCATGGCTTCCAGTTTTCCGCCATGGAGACATGTGCAATGCATTTCTGTCAGTGTCGTACCGTTCGTCTGGAACCAGCACTTTAGCTTAATGACGATCCACTCACTGTAGTGGAGACATATCGATTCTTAGGTTTGGTTTTCGACGCTCGTTTGACTTGGCTTCCTCATCTTCGGCAGCTTAAATGGAAGTGTTGGCAGCACCTCAATGCCCTCTGCTGATTGAGCAACACGAACTGGGGTGCAGATCGCTCCATGCTGCTGCAGCTCTACAGAGCCCTTGTTCAATCACGCCTTCACTATGGAAGTCTGGTTTATGGTTCGGTGTCGCCCTCAGCGTTGAGTGTACTAGACCCAGTGCAACACTGTGGCGTTCACCTAACGACGAGAGCTTTTAGAACAAGTCCAGTGACCAGTGTCCTGGTGGAGGCCGGAAACCTTCCATTGCAGATCCGATATGCACAACTGCTCGCCGGTTACGTTGCACACATTCGAAGTTCTCCTGAACATCCTAATTATCGTCTTCTTTTCCCAACCACGGCAGTTCACCTCTCGCATAGGCGACCCAGGTCAGGGCTAACGATTGTGGTTCACGTGCGATCGCTTCTGTCTGAACTGGATTCCTTCCCTTCACCACCTCTTTGAATTCCATTCATGTTCACCTCCATGGTGTAGCTGTAGGCCGAATCTTAGCCTGGACCTTTCTCATGGCCCTAAGGACTCCGTTAACCCTGTGGTTCTCCGCTGTCACTTCCTCTCGATTCTGAAGTGGTTCACACCAATGGCTCAATGGTTGATGGTAATGGATGATGATGTTGGCTTCGCATTTGTCCACAGAATTCCTTGCCCGATGGCTGCAGTATATTCACTGCAGAGCTGGCGGCCATATGTCGTGTGCTTCGTCATATCCGTTCATGCCCTGAGGAATCGTTTCTTCTGTGTACTGATTCCTTGAGCAGCCTACAAGCTATCAGCCAGTGTTACCCTCGCCATCCTTTGGTGGCGTCTATCCAGGAGTCCATCTATGCCCTGGACCAGTCCTCTCGTTCGGTGGTGTTTGTGTGGATCCCAGGACACGTCGGCATCCCAGGCAACGAACTTGCTGTCAGGCTGGCCAAACAGGCTATGCGGAAATCGCTTCTGGAGATGGGCATCTCTGAACCTGACCTGCATTCTGACTTACGCCACAGGGTTTTTCAGCTTTGGGAGACAGAATGGCTTAACAGTATGTACAACAAACTGCATGTCGTTACGGAGACTAGGAATGTGTGGAAGTCTTCCACATGGGTCTTTCGCAGGGAATCAGTTGTCCTCTGCTGGCTCTACATTGGCCACACTTGGGCCTCAGTGTCGGTGTGGCGCCCGGTTGACAGTGGCCCATATTCTGGTGCACTGTCCCACTTTGACCGCCCAGCGATGAAATCTTGGGTTACCAGACTCCTTGCCGCTCATTTTATTTGACAACGTCTCATTGGCTGATTTAGTTTTACGTTTTATTCATGAGGGTGGGTTTTATCATTTGCTCTAAGTTTTAGTGCATGTCCTTTGTCCCTCTGTGCCCTCCACCCTATTGCTTTTAGGGTGGAGGTTTTAATGTGTTGCAGAGTGGCTGGTTTTTCCTTTTTATTCCTGTGGTCGGCCAACCACTGTAATCTGCTTTCTTGTTTTACCTTCTTCTGTTTCTAGCATCTTTCTGTTGTTTTATTATCCTCTTTTGTTCTTTCTAGTGTTTGTTGCCTTTCCTTTGTTCTTGTGGATTTTTCTTTCTTTCTGTTTTGTGTTACATGTCTTGTCTGTTTTATTCTCACACTTGTGGCATTGTTTTATTAGGAACAAGGGACTGATGACCTCATAGTTTGGTCCCTTGCCCCCTCTTTTAAACCAACCAACCGATATGAAACTTCCTGGCAAATCAAAACTGTGTGCCGCCTCGGGACTCAAACCCGGGATTTTTGCCTTTTGCGGGCAAGTGCTCTGGTTTCAAGTTGGTGAAACCAACAAATGTGAGTGTAAGAAAACTAAATTTGCTGACTGACTGACCTGTAGTGTAGCTTGAGCTCTAGGTTAAGTTGAAATGTGCCACTTGGTTTAGAGTTGGTGAATCCAACGAATATGGATGGAAAAAATAGGATGTGGTGGAATGTGACAGTTTGTTGGAGAGTTAACAAAGCCAGTGAATCTCAACACAAAAATATGATTGCTGCAATAGAATGACGAGTAGCATAACCTGGGATACACATACTCCATTGCAATAACCTACTTGTATCTTTTATTACCAGTTTTGCCAAAAAGCCTGACGATTTGGTTAAATTCTGTCTTGTGAAACAAAATACAAGCATAACTTTATTTATGACGAGCATTCTGACTGGCTTCTGACAACTGACTCCTGACTTGTCGTATTCAGTTTCTTGGTTGCCTCCAATACACACATCAAAAAAAGTTTTGCATCACACCGGTTCCCAGAACTCCGGAAGATAGATGTTGACTGTGGATATTGTATCACACACACAGTCCCTTTGACTGTTCAGAGGTGTCACTAAACCCGCCCAAAGATGTAAACAACCATGCAAGAGCAACGCCTATTAGACGGAGGGGGTCCGACAGCTGATCAGTTCCAGTCATTCCCCAAGGAAGGAAGGAAGTACATGGCTTGTGTTGTCTGTAGTTCAACCATGCCTAGATGGTCAATGGTCAGTACTGCGGTTCGATCGCGTCTGCATTGTTACTTTGTGCCAGGAAGGGCTCTCAACAAGGGAAGTGTCCAGGTATCTTGGAGTGAACTGAAGCGATGTTGTTCGGACATGGAGGATATATAGAGAGACAGGAATTGTCGATGACATGCCTCCCTCAGGCTGCCCAAGGGTTACTACTCCAGTGGATGACTGCTACCTACGGGTTATAGCTCGGAGGAACCCTGGCAGCAACACTACCATGTTGAATAATCCTTTTCATGCAGCCACAGGACGTCGTATTACGAATCAAACTGTGCGCAATAGGCTGCATGATGCGCAACTTCACTCCCGAAGTCCATAGCGAGGTTCACCTTTGCAATTTGCGCCCCCATCGTGCACATATTGTAAATAACTTCCTTCAGGATGACAACATCGCTCGACTCCAGTGGCCAGCATGTTCTCCAGATATGAACCCTGTCGAACATGCCTGGGATAGAATGAAAAGGGCTGTTTATGGACGATGTGACCCACCAACCACTCCGAGGGATCTACTCCAAATCACTGTTGAAGAGTGGGACAATCTGCACCAACAGTGCCTTGATGAACTTGTGGATAGTATGCCATGATGAATACAAGCATGCATCAATGCAAGAGGATGTGCTATTGGGGGTTAAGAGGTACCAGTGTGTACAGCAATCTGGACCACCACCTCTGAAGATCTCGCTGTGTGGTGGTACAACATGCAGTGTGTGGTTTTAATGAGGAATAAAAAAAGGGTGGAAATGATGTTTATGTTGATCTCTATTCCAATTTTCTGTACAGGTTCCAGAACCGAGGTGATGCAAAATATTTTTTTGATGTTTGTATTTGATTGTAACTTGTGAGTATGTGATGAATTCCCAGGCAGTGGCTAAGGTGGATCTAATAGCAATAGTAAAAAGAACTCTAGATTCAGCATTATCATAAATGGATCACTTTTTAATATATTGTTATTTCCGAAATGGTGATTCAGTTGCAACCAGTCAACTCAGTGTCAGTTGGTGTGAGTGAAACAAATTATCAACCAACTTCATTTACCAAGTGAATGAAATCAGAAATGATAATCTCTGGCTCTACCTCTGAATAATGATTTATTGTGTTCACTTGTCGTCATTTACTGAGCAAACTGTTACCAACAGCAGCACACAACAGAAAAGCTACCAACGTTGCAAATGCACTTTTACTGCACATGTGCCTGTTACATGCTATGTTACCTTTCTGTCTTCAGATGCAAACTTAAGTGCCATCCATTTTAGTTTATGTTGTAGCTTTTTGTGGTTTAACAGAAAAAGGTTTTGGCAAATCACAAAAAAAGACTGTATGCAATTGGTTTAAAGATGCCGTACTATAGCTGGCTAGACTTGATTGGCAGTGTAACATCTTCTGACATACAATGTGCAGCCTGACATGATGTGATAGAATGAGTGAAATGTCTTCTTATGTTGAACTTGCTAAATCTGAAACACTCTTTTGTCATTATTTTGGTTCCTAAGAGTGTGACGTTGATGAAGATGATAATAAGAGCAGTCAGTGCTTTAGTGGCATTATTATTACTATTATTATTATTATTATTATTAGTAGTAGTAGTAGTAGTAGTAGTAGTAGTAGTAGTACTAGTACTAGTACTAGTAGTAGTAGTAGTAGTAGTAGCAGCGCGGCCACTATGGCCAAGCGGTTCTAGGTGCTTCAGTCCGGAACCACGCTGCTGCTACAGTCGCAGGTTCGAATCCTACCTCAGGCATGGACATGTGTGATGTCCTTAGGTTACTTAGGTTTAGGTAGTTCTAAGTCTAGGGGACTGATGACCTCAGATGTGAAGTCCCATAGTGCTGAGAGCCCTTTGAACCATTTGAGTAGTAGTAGCATTTTTTTTTTTTTTTTATTTTTTTTTTATTTTTTTTTATTTGGGGGGGGGGGGGGGGGGGGAGGTAGCTGAATTTGACAGGGCTGTATAAATTCAATATCCTTAATGTCAGAGTAACAATGTTGCTTAGTCATAAGAATGCTTGTTGTGATCTCCATCTTTTGAGATGTTTGAAATCTTAAATTTGTCATTGTTTTTGTTTTGCAGAGTCCACTGTTGAGAAGAAGAAAGGAATCCGATACAGATTCAGAGACGAGTCAGTCTGCCCGTAGAAAGAGGAGTAAGACAAGGCTTCCAAGTGGGCTCTGTGACCGGACTATACCTATAAAAATACCAAAAAGTGATTCTAGTCGCTCTGAGGGCTCAAAACTAGACCCATCTCGAATACTTAAAGAAACATTGTTTGTGATGGGTGCTAGGTAAGTCATACTTAAATTTCTAATCCACTTACTTTGGAGACATCAATACATAATTGTGATGCGTGCTAAAGATGGAAAAATAAATTTAAAAAAGTGCAAGTAATATACTACAGAGAGTTCTGGTAAACATTGGTGTCTTTTACAGAATGTGTTTGGCCTGTTTCTCAGATAGAGAGGTCCATATTGGCAGTTTTATACATTCATATTTGTTGCTCTTTATTCTTTACAGTAACCAGAGTGGGAAAGCAACAACAATTGCTTATGTCTGAAAAATTTTATTGTATCACAGTCTCAGTCGCATCTAATGCTGTTAGTCTAGACTGGTTTTGATACCTTTATGCCGTTGTCTTACTGCCTACCAGTGCAATGTCAACAACTAAGATGTATATATGTAGACTGAAGCCATGAATGAAAATTTGTACCAAGGCCAGGATTTGAACCTGTGTCTCCTGCTCATTAGGCAAATACACTAACCCCTATGCCACCCTGGCACAATGGCTCTACACAACTGCACAGACTATTCCAGCACATCTCCCTCCTTAATCCAAAATCCCATTCATGCTTCAGGCCACTTGATCTTCCTCCTAAACTCGAACAGCATTGCAGAGGCACTCCAGTTGTATGCGAATAGCAGCTCAGCATCGAATGAAAAGGGGTATTTTGCCTGAAACTCGGGCACAGATGCTTTTAATCAGATGGAACTATATGGTTTCAGACAACTTGGATTGAGGAGAGAGAGACTTGCTAGGGCAGTCCGTTCAGTTGTGCAAAGCCTCTGTGCTAGCGTGGCTTAGTGGTTAGCGCATTTGCCTAGTCAGCAGGAGATGCAGGTTCAAATCCCAGCCTTGTTGCAATTTTAATTTGCTATTTCAGTCTGCATATATACAGCATAGATTTTTGAGACTTGAAAAGGTCTCTGGAACTGTATAGTTTCATTTCATTAACTGCACCTATGCCTGAGCTTCAGGCAGATTCCCTGTTTTGTTCGATACTGAGGCGCTATTCCAATACAGCTGCAGAACCTCAGCAATGCTGTTTGAGTTGAGTGGGAATGCCAAGTGCGCTGAGATGTGAATGGGAATTTGGATTGTGGAGGGTAGTCCGTGCAGTTGTGAAAAGCCACTGTGCCAGGGTAGCATAGTGGTTAGCTCATTTGCCTAATGAGCAGGAGACATGGCTTCAAATCCTGGCCTTGATACAAATTTTCATTTGTTGCTTCAGTCTGCGTAGATAAATCATAGATGTTAAAGTGTCAGGATTGGAGAGGAAGGGAAAGCAGTGGGCACATGCTGAGGTGAGGAAGTTAAACATTTTATAAGGGCATGGTGATTTAATGCAGTAAAAAAAAAGCAGGCCTAGAGAAGCTGCCAAAACTGAATGGGCTGCTGCCCTAGAGAGCAGGAGAGGAGAGTGTCTAGTCTGGTCAGAAGCTGCCAGCAGAAGAGGGCAGACGGCGTGTCTGCTCCCGGTAGCTGGCCGCTGTTCCACCCCCACGTGACCGCCTCCAACCCTCCGTATTGGACAGCCAAGTTGTAGACGTGCAGTTTGGTAGCGTTACCTCGTCAGCAACATGGGAGTTTAGCTGCTGATGGTTCAACATGTGAGTTTCAATGTGGTTCTGTCCAGTTTTGTGCAATGTGACTGATGTGCTGCAACTAGCTGCCAGCTAGAAGACACTGAGAACATAAAGTGAAAAATAAAATCAAATTTTTGTACTATTAAATCCATTCGGTAACGGGCCTCACTGTACGTAGATGTTTGAGACTTGAAAAGGTCTCTAGAGCCATATACTTCCATTTGGTCAACAACTAACATCACTGGCTTCAATACTTTGTCACTGTCATCGTTACTTGGAAGCCTAGCAATGTGACAATAGGCAACACTGTTTATGAATGCTCATCTATATAGAATAATGCCATTCATTCCTGTTTATGCTGTTATATTTTATGCATTTTCACCGGTTTACATTTTTCTGTAACTAGTTGGTGTTACCAATATATTTTAAATATTGAAATGAAAGTTTTGTTATTTTCATATTAAAGAATATACTAACATCCAAAATGTAGCAGGTAAGGGTTTGTATGGCATTTACTAGAGGGATGGGAAGCTGTTCTTTTAACCAGGATGGCACACCTCTCCCCACCCTGGCATTTTGGGTGATCATAGAGATCAGAGTCCTGTCAACAAGTTGACAGTAGCTGAATTGGACTCTGTTATTAACAAGAGGACTTTCAATACACTATCAGAGATGAGTATGTACCCGCATCCTGCTAGTGCATTCTGTCATTAACCTCTGCTTCATACAGACTGAAGTAGTGGCAGCACAGTCTTGGACTGTAGTGCTGGGAGCAGTGGTGAGTCAGGACAGCATGGGTGGTATCGAACTGTGAACTTCCATGTACAAATGCCAGCTGACAAAAGAGTTATAACTACCCAGCAAATACTGGCCAGATGATGGACACATATAAATAGCATCTTAGTGATTGTTTTGCAGCAGCTGCTGCTGCTGTTACTGGTGTGTCATATCAGAAGATACAGCAACATTGGTTTGCTACCCTTTGTGTCAGTATGCTGCATTGCCATCATGATACGGACAGTGTCAGTGGTAGAGTCATGTCAACAGCCTTGAGTAAACTGCAATAATAGGCATGAAAAGTGTGTCATACTTATGTTTTACTACTTTATTATTTTGAGGCGTCATTGAATGGCACACGTGCCAAAACCAGACTAGCCATGTGAAGTAATGGAATGATAATATGATTGCAGCTGTGATATAATAAAATTATTCTATATTTTCACTGGAGATCATCTTCACATCTTTGAGAAGCATCTAGCGTATCCTTGTAAATGTTCATATTTGCTCACACATTATTGGTATTATGTCGTCTTTGATGTGTCTCCTGATTGCAATACTTTGGGTTTCTTCTGAAGTGTGTGCAGATATGCCTAGCACAGCCAAGCTTACTCAGGAAGATACAATTTCAGATCAGACAGAATTGCTGATTGTTGTGATTTACAGTGTAGGTATTTTTATCATTGTGGTTTTTGATATGAAAATTATCCGTGTGCATCTTTTCAAATGCTTCAACATGTCTGTTTTGTGTCACCACTCCTTCCTTTACATGACAGGTTACTTCCAATTGACAGAAGAGATGTCACAGGATGCTAGGTTTCATTTTAAGGTACCGTTGAAGTGCTGGAATTGCTTGCCAACTTTCATCTTTGAGTTTATCATGAATAGTTAACTAGCTAGTTACTTATTTGTGTACTCATCCACAAATTATTTTATAATTATGTTGGAAATGTCACCTTAATAAAGAATGCATTCAATCTGACTATGTAGTGTGGGACACAGTGACTTGAAGATGTGGATTTGAGGGGGGGGGGGGGGGGGGGGGGCAAGAATAAAGGAAATGGGAGACTGTGGGCATATGGGTGTGGGTACAGGTAAAGACTGATTGAAGTTATGGTCCTGGGACAGGGGTGGAGGTAGGTGTCAGGCCGGGAGCTAACAGAGATTGGGGCCAAGACAATTAAGGGATCGAAGGATCTGTTGCAATAACTCCTATCTACAGGTTGAAAGAAGCTGGTGTTGGAGGGTGGAGTATGAAGCAGCCATTGTAATGAAGCATGTTGTGCACAGCAGTGTGTTCCACCACTGGTTGATCAATCATAGTTTGGTAGTGAACAACTGGTTGGGGGTTATGTTCACATAAAATGCTGGACAAAAATTGCAGTAGAGCTGGTATATAACAAGACTACTTTCACAGGTTCCCCAGCTCTGATAGGATAGGATAAGCCTATGGTAAGGCTGGAGTAGGATGTGCTGCATGGGTGAAGTGGACAGGTCTGTCTTCCAAAGGGGTATAACCTGTGGAAATGTTCAGGGAATTGAAGTGGCACTGGAATAGACTAGAATATTGCATAGATTGTGTGGATGGTGGAATACTGCTTCAGGAAGGATGGTAGGATTGCAATGATAAATAGTTGAAGTGTTCCTCTGCAGCCAGTTTTTTGGGGTACTCAGAGGATCGGGGGGTAGGTGCAGATATGGTGTATGGAATTGTCTGTGGATTATGTGTGGTAGATAGGCCTGTCTGTGGACCCGTTATAGAGACCTTCACCATGGGTGGCCAATCTAAATGTGAGTGATATTTCGCTGTGGAAAGGGTGACAATTATCGAAATGGAGGTTCAAGGGATTGATGTTGGGTTTGATATGTGCACAGAGATATTGGTGGAACCATTGGTGAGGTGGTCAAGTGGAGTGGAGGGAAGAAGAGGCGTTTTGGCTGTGGAGGAATGAGGACAGGTTATCTTGGTCCTGAGTCATCATGGACATATATCATCAATAAACCTGAGTCAGATAAAGGGTTTGGGATCTGGGGTGGCCATTAATGTTTTCTTACAAAGAAAACTCCCCATTGCACCCTCCCTGCCCCCCCCCCCCCACCCGCCCCTGCCCCCGCCCCCTACCCCTCAGATCTAGTGGTAAGAAGATCCAGTGACAACCCGTCAAAAACTGAACACAGATCAAGCATGAAAGCCGGTAGAAGTGTACTGAACTATGAAAAACAATCAAAATAGAAACAGTGAATCGTTCAAGGATAATGAGTGCAATATAGAGCAGGCTGAGTGAGCAGTGCCAGTGTATAGTATGACAAGTGCCAAGACCACAGAAAGAGAACAAACATTTCAATGATCAGGCAGACAATTCGTAATGTTGTGAAAAAAGAAAAGAAAATAAAAATAAATGGCACGACGTAGTTTAGAACACGGCTCATCCGGTTTATAGCCCAACACTGCAATCACTTAACCACGATGCCACAGCTGTTTGATTTCTCTTGATACTGCACTTGTTTAACTTGTGGACCGTTCACTGTTTCTATTTTACTGTTTTTTTTTTCACAGTTCAGTACACCTTCTTCCTGTTTCCATTCTTGATATATGTTCAGTTTTTGACGGGCTAACCACTGGGAAACGTAGTAGGTGAATATGGATTGGGGCTAAGAAATGAAAGAGGAAGCCGCCTGGTAGAATTTTGCACAGAGCACAACATAATCATAGCTAGCACTTGGTTTAAGAATCATGAAAGAAGGTTGTATACATGGAAGAACCCTGGAGAAACTAAAAGGTATCAGATAGATTATATAATGGTAAGACAGAGATTTAGGAACCAGGTTTTAAATTGTAAGACATTTCCAGGGGCAGATGTGGACTCTGACCACAATCTATTGGTTATGACCTGTAGATTAAAACTGAAGAAACTGCAAAAAGGTGGGAACTTAAGGAGATGGGACCTGGATAAACTGAAAGAACCAGAGGTTGTACGGAGTTTCAGGGAGAGCATAAGGGAGCAATTGACAGGAATGGGGGAAAGAAATACAGTAGAAGAAGAATGGGTAGCTTTGAGGGATGAAGTAGTGAAGGCAGCAGAGGATCAAGTAGGTAAAAAGACGAGGGCTAGTAGAAATCCTTGGGTAACAGAAGAAATATTGAATTTAATTGATGAAAGGAGAAAATATAAAAATGCAGTAAATGAAGCAGGCAAAAAGGAATACAAACGTCTCAAAAATGAGATCGACAGGAAGTGCAAAATGGCTAAGCAGGGATGGCTAGAGGACAAATGTAAAGATGTAGAGGCTTATCTCACTAGGGGTAAGATAGATATTGCCTACAGGAAAATTAAAGAGACCTTTGGAGAAAAGAGAACCACTTGTATGAACATCAAGAGCTCAGATGGAAACCCAGTTCTAAGCAAAGAAGGGAAAGCAGAAGGGTGGAAGGAGTATATGGAGGGTCTATACAGCGGCGATGTACTTGAGGACAATATTATGGAAATGGAAGAGGATGTAGATGAAGATGAAATGGGAGATATGATATTGCATGAAGAGTTTGACAGAGCACTGAAAGACCTGAGTCGAAACAAGGCCCCCGGAGTAGACAACATTCCATTGGAACTACTGACAGCCTTGGGAGAGCCAGTCCTGACAAAACTCTACCATCTGGTGAGCAAGATGTTTGAGACAGGCGAAATACCCTCAAACATCTACATCTACATCTATACTCCGCGAGCCACCTTACGGTGTGTGGCGGAGGGTACTTATTGTACCACTATCTGATCCCCCCTTCCCTGTTCCATTCACGAATTGTGCGTGGGAAGAACGACTGCTTGTAAGTCTCCGTATTTGCTCTAATTTCTCGGATCTTTTCATTGTGATCATTACGCGAGATATATGTGGGCGGTAGTAATATGTTGCCCATCTCTTCCCGGAATGTGCTCTCTCGTAATTTCGATAATAAACCTCTCCGTATTGCGTAACGCCTTTCTTGAAGTGTCCGCCACTGGAGCTTGTTCAGCATCTCCGTAACGCTCTCGCGCTGACTAAATGTCCCCATGACGAATCGCGCTGCTTTTCGCTGGATCATGTCTATCTCTTCTATTAATCCAACCTGGTAAGGGTCCCATACCGATGAGCAATACTCAAGAATCGGACGAACAAGCGTTTTGTAAGCTACTTCTTTCGTCGATGAGTCACATTTTCTTAGAATTCTTCCTATGAATCTCAACCTGGCGCCTGCTTTTCCCACTATTTGTTTTATGTGATCATTCCACTTCAGATCGCTCCGGATAGTAACTCCTAAGTATTTTACGGTCGTTACCGCTTCCAATGATTTACCACCTATGGCATAATCGTACTGGAATGGATTTCTGCCCCTATGTATGCGCATTATATTACATTTATCTACGTTTAGGGAAAGCTGCCAGCTGTCGCACCATGCATTAATCCTCTGCAGGTCCTCCTGGAGTACGTACGAGTCTTCTGATGTTGCTACTTTCTTGTAGACAACCGTGTCATCTGCAAATAGCCTCACGGAGCTACCGATGTTGTCAACTAAGTCATTTATGTATATTGTAAACAATAAAGGTCCTATCACGCTTCCCTGCGGTACTCCCGAAATTACCTCTACATCTGCAGATTTTGAACCGTTAAGAATGACATGTTGTGTTCTTTCTTCTAGGAAATCCTGAATCCAATCACAAACCTGGTCCGATATTCCGTAAGCTCGTATTTTTTTCACTAAACGTAAGTGCGGAACCGTATCAAATGCCTTCCTGAAGTCCAGGAATACGGCATCAATCTGCTCGCCAGTGTCTACGGCACTGTGAATTTCTTGGGCAAATAGGGCGAGCTGAGTTTCACATGATCTCTGTTTGCGGAATCCATGTTGGTTATGATGAAGGAGATTTGTATTATCTAAGAACGTCATAATACGAGAACACAAAACATGTTCCATTATTCTACAACAGATTGACGTAAGCGAAATAGGCCTATAATTATTCGCATCTGATTTATGACCCTTCTTGAAAATGGGAACGACCTGTGCTTTCTTCCAGTCGCTAGGTACTTTACGTTCTTCCAGCGATCTACGATAAATTGCTGATAGAAAGGGGGCAAGTTCTTTAGCATAATCACTGTAGAATCTTAAGGGTATCTCGTCTGGTCCGGATGCTTTTCCGCTACTAAGTGATAGCAGTTGTTTTTCAATTCCGATATCGTTTATTTCAATATTTTCCATTTTGGCGTCCGTGCGACGGCTGAAGTCAGGGACCGTGTTACGATTTTCCGCAGTGAAACAGTTTCGGAACACTGAATTCAGTATTTCTGCCTTTCTTCGGTCGTTCTCTGTTTCGGTGCCATCGTGGTCAACGAGTGACTGAATAGGGGATTTAGATCCGCTTACCGATTTTACATATGACCAAAACTTTTTAGGGTTCTTGTTTAGATTGTTTGCCAATGTTTTATGTTCGAGTTCGTTGAATGCTTCTCTCATTGCTCTCTTTACGCTCTTTTTCGCTTCGTTCAGCTTTTCCTTATCAGCTATGATTCGACTACTCTTAAACCTATGATGAAGCTTTCTTTGTTTCCGTAGTACCTTTCGTACATGATTGTTATACCACGGTGGATCTTTCCCCTCGCTTTGGACCTTAGTCGGTACGAACTTATCTAAGGCGTACTGGACGATGTTTCTGAATTTTTTCCATTTTTGTTCCACATCCTCTTCCTCAGAAATGAACGTTTGATGGTGGTCACTCAGATATTCTGCGATTTGTGCCCTATCACTCTTGTTAAGCAAATATATTTTCCTTCCTTTCTTGGCATTTCTTATTACACTTGTAGTCATTGATGCAACCACTGACTTATGATCACTGATACCCTCTTCTACATTCACGGAGTCGAAAAGTTCCGGTCTATTTGTTGCTATGAGGTCTAAAACGTTAGCTTCACGAGTTGGTTCTCTAACTATCTGCTCGAAGTAATTCTCGGACAAGGCAGTCAGGATAATGTCACAAGAGTCTCTGTCCCTGGCTCCAGTTCTGATTGTGTGACTATCCCATTCTATACCTGGTAGATTGAAGTCTCCCCCTATTACAATAGTATGATCACGAAACTTCTTCACGACGTTCTGCAGGTTCTCTCTGAGGCGCTCAACTACTACGGTTGCTGATGCAGGTGGTCTATAGAAGCATCCGACTATCATATCTGACCCACCTTTGATACTTAACTTAACCCAGATTATTTCACATTCGCATTCGCTAATAACTTCACTGGATATTATTGAATTCTTTACTGCTATAAATACTCCTCCACCATTGGCGTTTATCCTATCCTTGCGGTATATATTCCATTCTGTGTCTAGGATTTCGTTACTGTTCACTTCCGGTTTTAACCAACTTTCCGTTCCTAATACTATATGCGCACTATTTCCTTCAATAAGAGATACTAATTCAGGAACCTTGCCCTGGATACTCCTGCAGTTTACCAATATTACGTTGACTTTTCCTGTTTTTGGTCTCTGAGGACGGACGTTCTTTATCAACGATGATAATGTCCTCTCTGGTAAGCCGTCAGGTATTTTATCGTTTCGCCCAAGGGCGGGTCCCTCTAACCTAAAAAACCCCCGTGTGCACGCCACACGTACTCTGCTACCCTAGTAGCTGCTTCCGGTGTGTAGTGCACGCCTGACCTGTCTAGGGGGGCCCTACAGTTCTCCACCCAATAACGGAGGTCGATGAATTTGCAACCATTATAGTCGCAGAGTCGTCTGAGCCTCTGGTTTAGACCCTCCACACGGCTCCAAACCAGAGGACCGCGATCGACTCTGGGCACTATGCTGCAGATATTAAGCTCAGCTTGCACTCCGCGTGCGATGCTGGTTGTCTTCACCAAATCAGCCAGCCGCCGGAAGGAACCAAGGATGGCCTCAGAACCCAAGCGGCAGGCGTCATTCGTTCCGACATGTGCTACTATCTGCAGCCGGTCACACCCAGTGCGTTCAATAGCTGCCGGAAGGGCCTCCTCCACATTACGGACGAGACCCCCCGGCAAGCACACCGAGTGCACACTGGAATTCTTCCCCGACCTACCCGCTATTTTCCTAAGGGGCTCCATAACCCACCTAACGTTGGAGCTCCCTATAACTAATAGGCCCGCCCTCTGTGACTGTCGGGACCTTGCCGGAGAATCGGCCACTGGCCCAACAGGCGAGGCATCCTGTGGTGGCTCGGAAACGATGTCATCACCACTAGGAAGCACCCCGTACCTGTTGGAAAGGTGTAAGGCAGCTGCCACATGGCCAGATCCCACCTTCGCCTTTCGGCCAGGCACGCGCGAGCCCACCACTGTCCGCCATTCACCCTGGAGTGATGGCTGACCGGTAAGATGCTCACTGCCGGAAGACGCAGCGACATCAGGGGTTCCATGCGATTCCCAGGCCACCGAAGTAGGCATAGGTCTCACCACAGTTGCCCCAACGCCACTACGAGCCGACGCCTGCGCCTCGAGCTCGATGAGCCTAACAGACAAAGCCTCCACCTGCCCCCGAAGAGTGGCCAATTCTCCTTGCGTCCACTCACAACAACCACAGTCCCTACACATGACTATGTTTACCCTACAAGCGAACGGTGTACTCGCCTTATTAGCAGCAGGAAATCGAAGTGCTCTCTCACTGACGGTCTAACCGACACTGAGCTGTTCTAACCAAACAAACAAAAGCCTGTACGATACGAGGGTCGATAGCAACGGCGATACTGTACACTACACTGTTATTAAAATAAAAGGTTGTGTCTAGTAGGCACTCAAACACGCAAGAAATTACAAAAATAAAATAGTAACTACCCAGATAACTGAAAATAAGTTGTACCTGTTTGAAGCTCGTAAAAATGTGTAACAAGCGAACGGTGTACTCGCCTTATTAGCAGCAGGAAATCGAAGTGCTCTCTCACTGACGGTCTAACTTCAAGAAGAATATAATAATTCCAATCCCAAAGAAAGCAGGTGTTGACAGATGTGAAAATTACCGAACTATCAGTTTAATAAGCCACAGGTGCAAAATACTAACACGAATTCTTTACAGACGAATGGAAAAACTGGTAGAAGCCAACCTCGGGGAAGATCAGTTTGGATTCCGTAGAAATACTGGAACACTTGAGGCAATACTGACCTTACGACTTATCTTAGAAGAAAGACTAAGGAAAGGTAAACCTACGTTTCTAGCATTTGTAGACTTAGAGAAAGCTTTTGACAATGTTGACTGGAATACTCTCTTTCAAATTCTAAAGGTGGCAGGGGTAAAATACAGGGAGCGATAGGCTATTTACAATTTGTACAGAAACCAGATGGCAGTTATGAGAGTCGAGGGACATGAAAGGGAAGCAGTTGTTGGGAAGGGAGTAAGACAGGGTTGTAGCCTCTCCCCGATGTTACTCAATCTGTATATTGAGCAAGCAGTAAAGGAAACAAAAGAACAATTCGGAGTAGGTATTAAAATCCATGGAGAAGAAATAAATACTTTAAGGTTTGCCGATGACATTGTAATTCTGTCAGAGACAGCAAAGGACTTGGAAGAGCAGTTGAATGGAATGGATAGCGTCTTGAAAGGAGGATATAAGATGAACATCAACAAAAGCAAAACGAGGATAATGGAATGTAGTCGACTTAAGTCGGGTGATGCTGAGGGAATTAGATTAGGAAATGAGACACTTAAAGTAGTAAAGGAGTTTTGCTATTTGGGGAGCAAAATAACTGATGATGCTCGAAGTAGAGAGGATATAAAATGTAGACTGGCAATGGCAAGGAAAGTGTTTCTGAAGAAGAGAAATTTGTTAACATCGAGTATAGATTTAAGTGTCCGGAAGTCATTTCTGAAAGTATTTGTATGGAGTGTAGCCATGTATGCAAGTGAACCATGGACGATAAACAGTTTGGACAAGAAGAGAATAGAAGCTTTTGAAATGTGGTGCTACAGAAGAATGCTGAAGATAAGGTGGGTAGATCACATAACTAATGAGGAAGTATTGAATATGATTGGGGAGAAGAGAAGTTTGTGGCACAGCTTGACCAGAAGAAGGGATTGGTTGGTGGGACATGTTCTGAGGCATCAAGGGATCACCAATTTAGTATTGGAGGGCAGCGTGAAGGGTAAAATTCATAGAGGGAGACCAAGAGATGAATACACTAAACAGATTCAGAAGGATGTAGGTTGCAGTAGGTACTGGGAGATGAAGAAGCTTGCACAGGATAGAGTAGCATGGAGAGCTGCATCAGACCAGTCTCTGGACTGAAGACCACCACCACAACAACAACAACAACAACCACTGGGCCATCTTTCATCTAAAGCTGAGGTGGGTATGATGGGGAGTTTCCCTCATTAGATGATACATTAAGAGTACAGCATAGGAAAGTGCCATATGGATGCACATGTCTGAACTACAGATTTGTTAGCTTGATGCTCCTCATTGGAGCTGTAGCTGTGTGTGAGGATGTAGTTAGTTAGACGTAAGAGGAATGAGGTCATGAATTTGGAATTGGACAGATGTTGGGAGAGGTAGTGTTTGATAGTGGCAAGGTCATTTGCATGTAGAATGTAGGGAAGTGGCATCAACAGTGGTCTTTTAACTAGTTCTGACCCTTTTTCTTTTTTTTAGGAAATTTTTTCTTTATGCTATGATGCTCTTAGGTGATTTTTTTAATGATGGTAGATGCAAGATTTGTACAAATATATACCTTACACTTGGCTCCTTTTCATGGAATAAAATAAATAATTTTGAAATATTCACTGTTATAATAAATATACTGATAATTCAATAATTACCATGCAAAATAACAATAATAATGTTCACTGTGCAACCATGATGACAGCACAGCAGTGCAACTGACAGTACTGTGTGGGCAGCCGTGACTTCCCCTTAATCGAGCGGGCAGCTCTCTGCTTTGACAGTGGCTATCTCGTGGCTCAGGGCAGGCTGCCCTGTCCCGTGATTGAACAGCGGACCCCGTACTGCATTTCAGGACGTCACTGTGGTTGTCGCACGCTTACGGTGTAGTCAGTGATACTAAGACAAGAATATTTTAGTACACGAGTGGCTGAGTTCATTCAAACTCCAGACTGCATTTATTTAGGGCTTAAAGCATGTATACTAGACATTTCTGTGGTCGTAAGTGAGGAAAGGCTTCTGTCCTTCAGCCAGCACATTACAGCGTCGGCTGTTGCTATACCGACCCATCTGGCTCCCTCCGCGTTGCAATGCCTGTCAGCCGTATTTTGCTTTGAAGTACATAACTCTTGCCTGCCTGTGGCTGGCTCTATTGCAACTCACTTCCACCCTGGCATATCTTTTGACTGAATACAGTTTGTGTGACATTCGACTGCTTTATTTCTTTGTTGATAGTCCTTGGCGTTCATGTACTGCATTGTTATAATGGCTGAAAAATGGGGAGGTGGAAATTAAACACTAACTACTGTGTAAATGATGTAGCTGCCAGTTGCACGATTGCGTTTCACAGTTCTTTACTTTCATTGTTCACAACCCCACAATATCACACAATTATATGGCCAGTTCACTATTGGTAGATGTTGATAAGCCTCATTAATAAGTTGCAGGCAACATCAGCATACTGCTACAATAGTTTGCTGTTGAACATCTTTGAGCCATAAAAATATAACCACAGAGTTTGCAGTTCTTGCAGAATAATACGATACCTTTGACACTATTTTTCAAACTAAATTATCCAGACATTGTTAATAATTGTTCTAACACATGGCTTATTTGTGGTACACTTATTCCACTGTTAAGTTAATGCATTGTTGTTAATCTAACCAATACATGTTTCACGTCTGAAAATCAGCCATGGACTGACTGTATCGGGACCAAAAATCGCTCGTTTATATATGCTCACAATAATAGGCACTGAAAATATACATTGTTCAGTGTTTAAGTTACAGAAATTACAATTAAAACGTAACTCATTCAATTAACTGAATACATAAAAAAATTCCTTCTACCACAAGGATTAGGCCGAATTATCTACCTTTACAAATGTCTGCTTGTGTCTGTTTATGTGCGGATGGATATGTGTGTGTATGCGAGTGTATACCTATTCTTTTTTCCCCCTAAGGTAAGTCTTTCCGCTCCCGGGATTGGAATGACTCCTTACCCTCTCCCTTAAAACCCACATCCTTTCATCTTTCCCTCTCCTTCCCTCTTTCCTGATGAAGCAACCATTGGTTGCGAAAGCTTGAATTTTGTGTGTATGTTTGTGGGTCTATCAACCTGCCAGTGCTTTCGTTTGGTAAATTAATAGATATAGTTATACAAATAATACTTTTGACAAACGTGGTTTATTATTTTGGAATTAATTAAGGGCTGGCTTTGCTAATATGTTTTCAAATAAAGCCAAATAAATGCTTTAAGAATCCTAATAGTTCTTCTTCCAAATGTTTCTAATTAGCACAGAATTTATATTTATAAGTCAACAATAGAATCTAAGTCCTGAAACAATTATTGATTTCACCCTCTAATGATCTGTGGCAAAAGATATTAACTAGGAATGGTCAAAATAAATTAGGAAATTAATTACATACATAAAACTAAGCACAAAATGAGACCTGGTGCTACATTCCTTAAGACCGAGGACCAACCTTTCTCTTTTATGGAAATGCAGATTATACTCATACGTGTTAATGGTAATTAGGCAAAACTGAAAATACAATGAATTTAAGGAAGCAGATGGCAAAAGAAGAAAGGACGTAGAGAGACCCCAGCTTGCTTCGTCACATTACCCCCACATTGAATTGATCAGATAGATATCGCAATTAGCTAACTGGACAATTCAATGACCAGAAGTGACCCCAGAAAGTGGGTTTAACATTCTGCACACAAAAGAATATTACATAAGAAATCTCCTTATCAAAAATTACGGTACATATCTTTTTCAAATTTCTACTTGTAAGAACTGGCCATATGAAAAATCTCCAAACAAACTATTTACATATAGTGTATTGTACAGTGGCACAAAAATCCACAAATTATATTTTTAATAAAAATAGGCATCTTCATCATGAGTGATGTCCTTTTTGGATGAACAAAGATTATATTCTAAGATATGTATCACTTTATAAAAGTCCTGTCTTGCTTCAAAGAATAAATGACCATAGGATGTGGAAAGTTAAATTGCACTGCGCCTTGCAGTTCATTTTCAGACAGAAAATTTCACTTTTTCAATGTTTAGTATTTTGCACAAGCACTTGCACTCTTTTAATGAGCCTTAACACATTTTCTTGCCAAGTCATCTGCACCTTCAATAGGTCTAAGTGGCAGTTATAAAGGGAATGCACTGCTGTCTGTTCCCTTGGAGGCGGTTCTCCTCCACCACAGTACGTGAAAAAATTAGACAAAATACCCTACTTTAGTACTCTCACTTTTGCCTCTAACTAAGTATAAGAAAAAATGTTTCACACTACTGGCAAATAGTAGTCATTACTTTATAAATAAGTACATTACACAATCCTCATAACATTACAATAATTAGCACTAAAATTGACTAAAGTACGAAAGGTGAGGACTAGTAAAAATTTAAAATCAGGTGCATATTACACTACAAAACATTACTCTAGGTCATAACTCTGTCTCAAACTGGTTAAACTTGAAAGATTTGGGTTTCTTTTCCATTTGCAAAATCACTAAAATGCCAAGTCCAGGTTTGAAATTCACACCATTCATGGACTCATATCACCTTAATGTCCAAAATATGTAGATTACCTCTAGCAAAAACTCAAGATGTGCAGTAGCATAGATTTATTAATCATTACATTATGAAAACAGAATAGAGCCATCATCACAGAACTTAATTACTATTCAAATTAAAATTAAGGAGATGAAAGTTGTACCAAATCATTTCCCCACTTCTCCACTCAACTCTGAGTACTGCTCTCATTCAAACAGAAAATTAAATCCTCACAAAATCACAAAATGTTAGGAAATAGTTGACCTGTCAGGATATTCACATCACTCTAGCACCACAGTTGTCAGTTAATCAGCAGATTTATTGTTCTTCGTTTCAGTATTACCACTTTAAGCTCATAATTCCTCAGAACACAAATAGAAGCTTTCAGAAATAGATCCGATAATGCAGCATTATACAACTTGTACCTCACTAAAGTATTGCTCTTTCTGTTAAGCTCTAATTTGCAGTATCATGAATTGCACACTATACACAGTACCCAATGTTGACTAGTTCAAAAATTGATCATCAATATAGTTAAACCACATTTGTTTGTATACAGTTATCTTTTTCATTACTCAGTCATGTCTGTCAGCTCCATTATTTTACTTACATTTCTTACCTCGTTATGTAGTGGAGTGCATTCTAAAAAAATGTCCCTACCGCAGACAGACTACCTAACCATTAAGGCCCTAACATTATTCATTATTTTATTATTTCATTATTGCTTCATTATGTAATAAATAAACAGCTGCTCTGCTTACCCAATGGAAAATTGATTCTACTGAAAAAACGCTCCACATTAATAGATCTTTATGCTAAGGCAAACTTAACTCTCATTGCTGATCAGACAAAATTATCACTTAGAAAAACTATTATTTAACTGTATTCTATCAAATTTCTTGAGATTCTAGCCTGAAGAGTGATTTACATACAAATATTGCTTATTCTTCCCACACAAATTACTCCAGGCAACTACGTTTAAGTTTTAATGTTAGAAGAGGCTGTACCATGACACACTTCTCTAGGTAGATAGTTATCTCCATATACTGATTACACTGAACACAAACACTTCTCACTTCTATTATACCACAGTTCATATTAACACCTAGAATTCAAGATGGTTTTTACTGCACATTGCCTCTGCTGCTGCACCAAATTATAGTAATTTCACATATGAGCTGATTACTTCAGATATAAGTTATAGTTTTCAGATAATCTGCACCTTCTCCTCCACATATGCTGACAGCTTTCATTTTCTGTTTTCCTTACCTCTTTATTCGACAGAAATTCTTTAACCATGTCGCCAATTTACTTTCATCATATTTCATAAAACCAGAATAAACATAGTATCTCATAGATTTTTACCAAATACCACGGCTGTTTTTATTTTTTATTTATTGCCTTTTCTTCTATCCTCTTATGATTCCATTACTTATCATTAACACAACATAATATATATAGATAACACTGGAGAAACCTTTTCTAAAATATTCCTATACTAAACTATCCTGCTGTACAAAATCATATGAAAGTCGAAGATAGAATGTTTCTGATTCACTTATAAACTAGACATAGAGTAGGAGAAGAGTTTGACTGCCTCAGGAAACATGAAAAATGAGACAAACAGCTGGGGTAAGCATTATCGCCACATAATTGAATTCAACACAGAATGTTGAAGGCCCTACTCCCTTGTAGGTCTTACTCCTGGTTCAATGTCAATTCCATTTCTGTTCCTTGAATTTCTCCTGTCAATTCCACGCCCATTCTGGCTATCCTCCACCCAATCATCCCTTGAATTTCTACTAGAATTATTTGTGTTCATCCTTTTTACCTGAAACTCTCTCTCTGAGTGATTATTATCATGAAAATTCCTCCTACGATCTTCCATTGAGGGCTTCACCCCCTCCACTTTATCAGCATAATTCAAAAAATCACTAACATTATCCCTAGGGGCAGGTACAAGCAATTCTCTAACTTTCTGAGACAACTCGGTTTTTAAACCCATAATTATTGATTAATTACCTAGCTCTTTGTCCAGATATTTCAGTTTGCTTATTCAAAACTGGCAGAAACCTTTCACAGTACCCTTCCTAGAGCCAAATCTCTCTCCTCCCCAAAATTAACTCAAAATTCTCCGCTGCTTCTCTTTGGGCCAGTTTGTAATCACAACAAAAGCTATATTTTCGTGTTCCATCTGTTGATTTTTTTGGGCATGATGACTACTCCTGCACCACCATGCACTCTTACTTTCCTCAGTTATTCCAACTTTTAGCTGTTGACTGATAAATTCCTCCAAAATTGGCTGCAAATACCTCAGTATTCTATATGGTTTGCAGTAGACTAGTGATTCATTCCCCGTTGGTATATGGTAGTGTGTAATATGTGTGCTGGTAATGGCTCTTTTGAAAAAAACAATGCTTAAATTGCAAAAGTAACTTTTCCATCTGTCCTCTGTTGTTTCCCTTTAGGTGCTACAGTTTTCCTCGTAATGCAGTTTCAGTGATGTCCGATGGCTGTCCGTAGCTGATACCAGGGTCGATTCTAGAAGTCAGTCAACGGGGGTGGGAGGGGGGGGGGGAAGGGGGAGGAATGGAATATTGCTTAACAAAAGGAGAGTTGGGATCCTCCGCCAACAAATTGGTAAAATGTGGTGTTGCTTAAAGTAGTTTTTGGTAACTGTTTTGGAGTTCAGGGTAAAAACATGTCGACAAAATGTGTGTGCCCGGGAAATTAATATGATTTGACCCAGATGTCCAGCAATTTTGAAGTTTTTGTCTGAGGTCAGCAATTTAATTGTTGGTAGGTATACCTGGCATATTAAGCTTTCTTGATTATTGTAAGTGGTACTCGTACATTAATATACATCCAATGTATGTTAATAAATAAAAAGACACCCATTGTAAGTAAAATGATATTTATTGGTTTAGATAGTAGCGATTTGCCGCTGTTATTCTTTTGTTAAAATGTGTTAGAAATACATTGCAACCTATATTGCTACATAATTATTTTAAAAAAGGATTGAATGTGTTGAAGTAATATATTCACTGATTTCTGAAGTAATTTTATCCAGTGTAATATGATTGTCCCTGGCTGACACCCCTCGTGTCCTCCCCCCAGGGGGTCCACAACTCTTTTGTGGATACGTGCGTAGCGAGCACGGGACCCCGAGCTAATGGGGCCCTCCTTCCTTTCCGGGCTGCCCTTCCTTTTCCGCATCCTTCCCTCTCCCCCATCTTCGCCCCCCTCCCCTCACCTCTAGCTCTTTCCTTCCCTTTCTCCCCCTCTGGGAGTATGGTTTGTGCCTACGTCCGGAGACGGACGCTCGTAAATGTAACGCATTCTTCGCCTTCTCTGCTTGTATGTCTTCATCCTTCCTTTGTCCTTCTCTTTTCCTTACCTCTTCTCTTTACCCTTTTCTCCGCTGCGGCATTTGAGACCTCTCTTCTTTCCTTTCCCTTTCTTTGTTTTTCCCTTTGTCTTTCTTCCTCCCTGTGCGTGTCTGAAGGCCGACCCACGCATTTTCGTGCGTAGCCGGTAACGGGGTAACGCGTAATTCCCTGCCCCGGGTAGACAGGTAGGACACGTACGTACCCCCTGGTAACGGCCAGGCCCAGGGAGGGGTGATTACCCAATCTGATACCTTCCGAAAGTGCCGATTGGTCCCTCCGTCCGTTTGTCGGGAGGAGTGACCTGAGGTGTGAACAATCACCTAAGGCAGGAGTGCCTTCAGAGAGGGGCCCCCACAAGGGAGGAGCGCGCCATCGGAGACGCCAGTAATCATGGGGGATTCTTCCGCAATGGTGTCCTCACCTTCCACTATGTCTGCTCACAAGCGTAAGTTCACTGAGTCTCAGCCACAGACAGCTCTTCCATCATTGCCACAGTTCCTTGTTGTTTCTCGGTCTGATGAAGGTCACGACTTCTCCACGGTCAACCCTTTCATTATTCAGAAAGATGTCGACGCAATTGCAGGTCCTGTAAAGTCTTGTTCCAGATTACGGAATGGCACCTTGTTGTTAGAAACAGTCAGTGCCCTCCAGGCACAAAAATGCTGCGTACTTCACTTCTCCACACCTTCCCTGTCCGGGCGGAACCGCACCGTACTTTAAATTCCTCGCGTGGAGTCGTTTATACACGCTCCCTCGATGGATTGTCTGACGACGAAATTCAGCACTACCTGTCTGACCAAAGTGTAACGACTGTTCGTAGAGTTATGAAAAGGGTTGACATGAACATCATTCCAACCCGCACTGTCTTCTTGACATTTGACAAAGTTCAACTCCCATCCAAAATCAAAGCAGGCTATGAGATAATTTCCGTTCGCCCTTACGTCCCAAACCCTACGCGTTGCTATCGGTGTCAGCGGTTCAATCACACCAGCCAGTCCTGTTCCAATCCGGCCAAATGTGTTACGTGTGGCAAGGATGCCCATGAGGGTGCTTGTCCACCTCCATCCCCTCGCTGCATCAACTGTATGGGTGACCACGCTGCTTCCTCTCGAGATTGCCCAATTTTTAAAGACGGAAAGCTCATCCAGGAAATCAGAGTGAAGGAAAAGGTGACGACCTTTGCTGCTCGAAAATTACTCGCCAGTCGACAGCCCACCGTGCCTCAGACAGGAAAATACAGCACTGTCCTTGCTTCTCCTTGGCCAACAAAGGAGGCGGCCACGCAGACTTGCGACCTCACCTTTAGTGCCACGGTCGTCAGATCGGCCAGCGCAGAAATCGCCCTTTCAACCTCACCACTTTCGCCTGCCCACTCTACGGCTCACCCTTCATCGGGTTCTGCTGAATCTCGAGCCCAAAAGTCAGACACCAAGACTTCGAAAAAAGAGCATACTCGTGAAGATTTTTTACGTACCCCAACTTCACAACCATCGGTTCCTCCTTCATCTAAACATCATATTTCCAAGAAGGCTAATAAGAAACCCAGTTCATCTCCTTCTCTGCGAAGGCGTGTCTCATCTACAGCACCACCTGGCGGAAATCGCCCTCGGCCGTCTTCTGTGTCGCCGAGGCACACTGCTGGCGGCCGATCAACCGGCCGATCGCTGGTGGCAGGAGCTGCTCCTGAACAACCTATGGATCAGGATCTTCTGCCTTCGGCTGAATGCCATTCCATGCTGTCGGTCGCAAGCTCTGAGCAGTCGTTGAGTTGACTGCAACCTTGGTCACATTCCTCTATTTTCTGTTCACCCTGTGTCCACTATCCACTGGAATATCCGCGGCATTAGAGCCAATCGGGATGAATTGTCGATCCTCTTACGATCCTACTCGCCGGTCGTCTTCTGTCTTCAGGAAACAAAGCTGCGTCCCCATGACCGCTTTGTTCTCCCCCATTTTCAGTCCGTCCAATTGGATCTCCCCTCTGTTGAAGGCACTCCAGCCCATGGAGGACTCATGATTCTTCTCCATGATACTCTCCATTATCACCCAATCCACTTAAACACTTCCTTCCAAGCTGTTGCTGTGTGTCTTTCCCTTTCTGGATATACCTTTTCTCTTTGTACTGTATACATTCCATCGTCCACACCAGTGGCATGAGCTGATCTCCTTCATCTTCTTGGTCAGCTTCCATCCCCCTATTTGCTGGTTGGGGACTTCAGTGCCCACCACCCGCTTTGGGGATCTCCACATCCTTGTCCACATGGCTCACTATTGCTAGACGTCTTCCACCAAGCGGATCTAGTTTGCCTCAACACTGGGGTCCCTACATTTTTGTTTGCCTCCACAACAAATTTCTCTCATTTCGACCTTTCGGTCGGTACTGTTCCGCTAGCTCGGCACTTTGAATGGTTCGCCCTTGACTATACACACTCGAGTCACCACTTTCCATGTGTCCTTAGACTGCAGCCTCAACTGCCCTATATGCGTCCGCGATGCTGGAAGTTTGCCCAAGCCGATTGGACACTTTTTTCGTCTCTAGCGACATTCGATGACCGTCACTTTCCTAGTGTCGATGATGAGGTCACACATATTACCGACGTTATTCTTACAGCTGCGGAACGTTCAATACCATGCACCTCTGAATTGCCCCGGCGCCCCCCAGTTCCTTGGTGGAACGAGGCATGCCGTGACGCAGTACTTGAGCGGCGACGTGATCTTAGCGTTTTCTGCCACCATCCTACTTTGGCCAACTGTATTCGCTATAAGCAGTTCCGTGCACGATGCCGTCGCGTCATCCGCGATAGCAAGAAGGCAAGCTGGAAATTCTTTATTAGCTCATTTAACACCTTCACTCCCTCCTCGGAAGTTTGGACTCGGCTTTGACAGTTATCAGGTGCGCCTAGTTTCTCCCCAGTCTCTGAGCTCACTGTCGCATGTGATACGTTAGTGGACCTCGTCGCAATTTCTAACTCCTTGGGTAAACATTTTGCTGTGATTTCGAGCTCTTCAAATTACCCACCAGCGTTTCTCCCGAAGAAACGTGCAGCGGAAGTGCAACCTCTTGCTTTCTTCTCTCAAAATCGCGAAAGCTATAATACTGTTTTCTCCATGCGGGAACTCCAACATGCACTCTATTCTTCTTGCTCCTCCGCCCCAGGACCGGATGGTATCCACATCCAAATGTTGCTGCATTTATCAACCCATAGTCTGCGTTACCTCCTTCGCATTTATAATTGAATTTGGACCGACAGTACTTTTCCCAGACGATGGCGGGAAGCTATCGTCGTTCCTGTTCCGAAACCTGGAAAGGACAAACATCTCCCCTCTAGCTATCGCCCCATTTCTCTCACGAGTAGTGTATGTAAGGTTTTGGAGCATATGGTGAATTGCCGTTTAGCTTGGTGGCTGGAGTCCCGCAGTCTTTTAACACCTGCCCAATGCAGTTTCCGAAAGCATCGCTCTGCAGTTGACCATCTTGTTGCTCTCTCCACTTATATCATGAACAATTTTCTCCGGAAACGCCAAACAGTAGCAATATTTTTTATCTGAAGAGAGCATACGATACCTGTTGGAGGACAGGCATCCTCCGCACACTGTTCTCTTGGGGCTTTCGAGGTTGGCTGCCCCTTTTTCTTTGCGAATTTATGGCAGAGCGCACATTTAGAGTGCGGGTGAACACTACTCTCTCCCGTACTTTCTCCCAAGAAAACGGGGTACCCCAGGGCTCCGTGCTAAGTGTTGTACTGTTTGCTATTGCCATAAATCCAATTATGGATTGTCTCCTTCCTGATGTCTCGGGCTCCCTCTTTGTGGACGATTTTGCGATCTACTACAGCTCTCAACAGACCAGCCTTCTTGAACGACGTCGTCAAGGATGTCTCGATCACCTCTACTCTTGGAGCACCAAAACCGGCTTCTGTTTTTCTCCCAGTAAGACCGTTTGTGTTAATTTTTGGCGACGTAAGGAGTTTCTTCCACCCTCCTTACATCTAGGACCTGTCAACCTTCCGTTTTCGGACGTCGCAAAATTCTTGGGTCTTATGTTTGACAGAAAACTGTGCTGGTCCTCCCACGTTTCCTATCTTTCGGCTCGCTGTCTGCGATCGCTCAACACCCTCCGTGTCCTGAATGGTACCTCCTGGGGAGCGGGCCGAGTGGTCCTTCTCCGCCTCTATCGCGCCTTAGTGCGCTCGAAATTGGACTATGGAAGCATAGTTTACTCCTCTGCTCGGCCGTCTATTCTTCGTCGTCTCGACTCTATCCACCACCGTGGATTACGTTTAGTGTCTGGAGCTTTTTACACCAGCCCTGTGGAAAGCCTTTATGCTGAAACTGCTGAACCTCCACTGTCCAATCGGCGAGCAGTCCTTCTGAGTTGTTATGCTAGCCATCTGTCTTCCATGCCTGCTAATCCAGCCCATGACATTTTTTTCAACGCCTCCTTTGATGTAGGGTATGCAGGCCGCCCCTCCTCCCTACTACCACCAGGAGTCCGCTTCCGTCAACTGCTCCATTCTCTTTCCTTCCGCTTTCCTAAAACCTTCTTGACAACTTGGGGTACAGCACCGCTTTGGCTCCATCCCCGGATCTGCCTGCTCCGTGACCTTTGCCAATTTCGCAAGAATGGTACCCCTTCACTTGTTTATCGTTGGGCATTTGCTGCTCTATGTGCACAAATGAAGGAAGCCACTTTTATTTACACTGATGGCTCGAAAACATCATTAGGTGTAGGGTGTGCTTATATTGTTGGCGACACCCCAAATCAATTTCGGCTTCCCGACCAGTGTTCGGTTTATACTGCGGAGCTTTATGCTGTTCTCCAGGCTGTCCACTACATCCGCCGCCATCAGCGGATACAGTATGTTATCTGCTCAGATTCTCTCATCTCTCTCCTCAGTCTCCAAGCTCTTTACCCTGTCCACCGTCTGGTCCACCGGATTCAGGACTGTCTGCGCTTGCTCCACTGGGGGGGGCGTCTCGGTGACGTTCCTCTGGCTCCCGGGACACGTTGGTATCTGTGGAAATGAGGCGGCCGATATTGCGGCCAAGGCTGCAGTCTCTCTTCTTCGGCCAGCTATTCAATTGATTCCCTTCACCGATCTACGGAGCATTTTGTGTCGTCGTGTTGTTCTTTTATGGCACGCACATTGGTCGACACTTCCCCATAATAAATTGCGGGACGTGAAAGCTCTTCCTTGTGCTTGGACCTCTTCCTCCCGAACGTGTCGTCGGGTGGAGGTAATTTTAACTAGACTCCGGATAGGGCACTGTCTTTTTAGCCATCGACATCTTTTAAGCGGCGATCCTCCCCCACTCTGTCCCCACTGCTCTCAGCTGTGGATGGTAAGACACCTTTTAATTGAGTGCCCCTATTTTACTCCGTTACGCGCCCGTCTACAGCTGTCGCCTGATATATCGTCAATTTTAGCAGATGACACGCGCTCGGCCGATCGCATTCTCGAGTTTATTAGTGCCAGTGAAATGACATCAGTCATTTGAAGCTTTTTTTGGGGACAACCATCCCCTTTCTGTAGTGGATTTTTAAGCCTTCCTTCTGCTTTTAGTTTCTCCAATTTTTTGAGTTTCGTTCCCATTGCTGCTGGTTTCCATTTTCGGTTTTTACTGTTTCCTAAGTCACGGACCGGGCGCTAATGACCATAGCAGTTTTGCGCCCTAAAACCAATTTTAGCAGATGACACGCGCTCGGCCGATCGCGTTCTCGAGTTTATTAGTGCCAGTGAAATGACGTCAGTCATTTGAAGCTTTTTTTGGGGACAACCATCCCCTTTCTGTAGTGGATTTTTAAGCCTTCCTTCTGCTTTTAGTTTCTCCAATTTTTTGAGTTTCGTTCCCATTGCTGCTGGTTTCCATTTTCGGTTTTTACTGTTTCCTAAGTCCCGGACTGGGCGCTAATGACCATAGCAGTTTTGCACCCTAAAAAAAAAAAAAAAAATAAATAAATAAAAAACCTCGTGTCCCATTCTTCTTTCTCCAGGAGAGCCATATTAGCAAATCAACAACCCCTTTGTTAATCCTATGTAATCTATGCTAAAATTACCTATAAAAACTGGTACCTTCTTTTCACCCTTTATTTCTTATATACCTCATTTAACTAAGTAACCCACCTGATATAATACTTCAGTCATCTATGTTTAAAACTACCACTCCTCTTACTTTATCTGCATCACCCTGAGGCTAGTGACACTGCCTTCTTACATGCCCCATTTGTCCACACCTGAAGCATTTTATACTAGCTGCAAATACTGTCTACCTTACATTCCAGTCAACAAATCGATCTCCTCACACTCTATAGCTAACCACACTGCTGTGCTCAAATCCGTCGGACCCTCTGTCTGTACACATCTTAACATTTCTGTGTGCAACCCTCTTAAAAAAGCATCGAGTGCCCTCTGTTCAGATTCTTACAAAATAATTTCATTGATTGCAGAACCCTGTCCTAATTCATAGGTGTACATCCATTAATTGTCATTATCGTATCCACAATTTGTTCCACAGTTTCCATACATCTCTCATTTATTACACCTAACTGGATGGTTATACATCAATTGACCAACTGCCATTTTTAGATTTTTGCACCTGGTCTTGTGTGGAGAGAGAAACTATCCATGAAAAAATTGTTTGACACCAATATGGTCGATTTTTTTACAGGAGGTTAATTTGAATGAAGCACCAAACATTCTGTCTCAGTCATTACATTCTGCATCAGTTGGCTAACTGCACAATCTTATGGTTTTATTTTGCATCAGTTGGCTATGCAGCAAATGAGCATTGCTTGGTCACGTGTGCATTGATGCTTTGTCTGTGCGCCCTCTCTCTCTCTCTCTCTCTCTCTCTCTCTCTCTCTCACACACACACACACACACACACACACACACACACACACACACACACACACACTGTAGTTCTCCACCCCATGCGTGGTATGTTTCTGATTGTGAGACAATCCTCTATCATCATCATCATCATCATTTAAGACTGATTATGCCTTTTGAGCGTTCAGTCTGGAGCATAGCCCCCCTTATACAGTTCCTCCATGATCCCCTATTCAGTGCTAACATTGGTGCCTCTTCTGATGTTAAACCTATTACTTCAAAATCATTCTTAACCGAATCCAGGTACCTTCTCCTCGGCCTGCCCCGACTCCTTCTACCCTCTACTGCTGAATCCATGAGTCTCTTGGGTAACCTTGCTTCTCCCATGCGTGTAACATGACCCCACCATCTAAGCCTGTTAGCCCTGACTGCTACATCTGTAGAGTTCATTCCCAGTTTTTCTCTGATTTCCTCATTGTGGACACCCTCCTGCCATTGTTCCCATCTACTAGTACCTGCAATCATCCTAGCTACTTTCATATCCGTAACCTCAACCTTGTTGATAAGGTAACCTGAATCCACCCAGCTTTCGCTCCCATACAACAAAGTTGGTCGGAAGATTGAATGGTGCGCAGATAACTTAGTCTTGGTACTGACTTCCTTCTTGCAGAAGAGAGTAGATCGTAGCCGAGTGCTCACTGCATTAGCTTTGCTACACCTCGCTTCCAGTTCTTTCACTATGTTGCCATCCTGTGAGAATATGCATCCTAAGTACTTGAAACCGTCCACCTGTTCTAACTTTGTTCCTCCTATTTGGCACTCAATCCGTTTATATTTCTTTCCCACTGACATTACTTTCGTTTTGGAGATGCTAATCTTCATACCATAGTCCTTACATTTCTGATCTAGCTCCGAAATATTACTTTGCAAACTTTCAATCGAATCTGCCATCACAACTAAGTCATCCGCATATGCAAGACTGCTTATTTTGTGTTCACATATCTTAATCTCACCCAGCCAGTATATTGTTTTCAACATATGATCCATAAATAATATGAACAACAGTGGAGACAGGTTGCAGCGTTGTCTTACCCCTGAAACTACTCTGAACCATGAACTCAATTTACCGTCAACTCTAACTGCTGCCTGACTATCCATGTAAAGACCTTTAATTGCTTGCAAAAGTTTGCCTCCTATTCCATAATCTTGTAGAACAGACAATAACTTCCTCCTAGGAACCCGGTCATATGCCTTTTCTAGATCTATAAAGCATAGATACAATTCCCTGTTCCACTCATAAGACTTCTCCATTATTTGCTGTAAGCTAAAGATCTGGTCCTGACAACCTCTAAGAGGCCTAAACCCACACTGATTTTCATCCAATTGGTCCTCAACTAATACTCGCACTTTCCTTTCAACAATACCTGAGAAGATTTTACCCACAACGCTGATTAAAGAGATACCTCTGTAGTTGTTACAATCTTTTCTGTTTCCATCCAGAATGAGATTTTCACTCTGCAGCGGAGTGTGCGCTGATATGAAACTTCCTGGCAGATTAAAACTGTGTGCCCGACCGAGACTCGAACTCGGGACCTTTGCCTTTCGCGGGCAAGTGCTCTACCAACTGAGCTACCGAAGCACGACTCACGGCCGGTACCCACAGCTTTACTTCTGCCAGTACCTCGTCTCCTACCTTCCAAACTTTACAGAAGCTCTCCTGCGAACCATGCAGAACTAGCACTCCTGAAAGAAAGGATGTTGCGGAGACATGGCTTAGCCACAGCCTGGGGGATGTTTCCAGAATGAGATTTTCACTCTGCAGCGGAGTGTGCGCTGATATGAAACTTCCGGCAGATTAAAACTGTGTGCCTTTCGCGGGCAAGTGCTCTACCAACTGAGCTACCGAAGCACGACTCACGGAGACGAGGTACTGGCAGAAGTAAAGCTGTGGGTACCGGCCGTGAGTCGTGCTTCGGTAGCTCAGTTGGTAGAGCACTTGCCCGCGAAAGGCAAAGGTCCCGAGTTCGAGTCTCGGTCGGGCACACAGTTTTAATCTGCCAGGAAGTTGCATATCAGCGCACACTCCGCTGCAGAGTGAAAATCTCATTCTGGAAACATCCCCCAGGCTGTGGCTAAGCCATGTCTCCGCAATATCCTTTCTTTCAGGAGTGCTAGTTCTGCATGGTTCGCAGGAGAGCTTCTGTAAAGTTTGGAAGGTAGGAGACGAGGTACTGGCAGAAGTAAAGCTGTGGGTACCGGCCATGAGTCGTGCTTCGGTAGCTCAGTTGGTAGAGCACTTGCCCGCGAAAGGCAAAGGTCCCGAGTTCGAGTCTCGGTCGGGCACACAGTTTTAATCTGCCAGGAAGTTTTCTGTTTCCATGTTTAAAGATTGGTGTGATTACTGCTTTTGTCCAGTCTGATGGAACCTGTCCCGACTCCCAGGCCATTTCAATTATCCTGTGTAGCCATTTAAGACCTGACTTTCCACTGTATTTGATGAGTTCCGACTTAATTTCATCCACCCCAGCCGCTTTATTGCACTGCAATCAATTGACCATTTTTTCCACTTCCTCAAATGTGATCCTATTTCCATCATCATTCCTATCCCATTCTACCTCGAAATCTGAAACATTACTGATCGTATTTTCGCCTACATTGAGCAACTCTTCAAAATATTCCCTCCATCTGCCCAAGGCATACACAGGATTCACCAGCAGTTTTCCTGACCTGCCCAAAATGCTTGTCATTTCCTTCTTACCTCCCTTTCTAAGACTGCTAATTACACTCCACAATGGTTTTCCAGCAGCTTGACCCATAGTCTCCAATCCATTTTTGATACGCCTTCTTTTTCCTTTTACAGGCTGCCTTGACTGTATCATTCCACCAAGCTGTTTTCTTCATCCTACTTTTACATATTACTGTTCCAAGACATTCTTTAGCCACTTCTAGTACTGTGTCCCTGTACCTTGTCCATTCCTTTTCCAATGACTGTAATTGACTACATTCAACTAACTGGTACCTTTCTGAGATCGCTGTTATGTACTTGTGCCTGATTTTCTTATCCTGAAGTTTCTCCACTCTTATCCTCCTACATATGGACCTGACCTCTTGCACTTTTGGCCTCACAATCCCAATTTCACTGCAGATTAAATAATGATCAGTGTCATCAAAGAATCCCCTGAATACACGTGTGTCCCTCACAGCCTTCCTGAATTCCTGATCTGTTATTATATAGTCAATGACAGATCTGGTTCCCCTGCCTTCCCAAGTATACCGGTGAATGTTCTTATGTTTAAAAAGGGAGTTTGTGATTACTAAGCCCATACTGGCACAGAAATCCAAGAGTTGTTTCCCGTTCCTGTTGGCCTCCATATCCTCTCCAAATTTACCCATAACCTTTTCATACCCTTCTGTTCAACTTCCAATCCTGGCGTTAAAATCACCCACGAGCAGAACACTGTCCTTGTCCTTTACTCTAACAACTACATCACTGAGTGCCTCATAAAAACTATCCATCTTATCTTGATCTGTCCCTTCACAATGCGAATATACTGACACAATCCTAATTTTCTTGCTAGACACTGTCAAATCTATCCACATCAGTCATTCGTTTACATACCTTATTGCAACTATGCTGGGTTCCATTTCTTTCCTGATGTAAAGCCCTACACCCCATTGTGCTATTCCTGCTTTGACTCCTGACAGGTAGACCTTGTATTCTCCCACTTCCTCTTCTTTCTCACCCCTTATCCGGATGTCACTAACAGCTAAAACGTCCAGCCCCATCTTACTTGCAGCCTCTGCCAGCTCTACCTTCTTCCCAGAGTAGCCCCCATTGATATTAATAGCTCCCCATCTCATTACCATTTGTTTGCCAAGTCGTATCTTAGGAGTCCCTGGTTTGTCAGCTAGATGTGGGACTCCATCACCTCCAAAGGTCCGAGGCATTTTGCTCTGATTGTTGCCAGCATCATATTTAAAGTACCAGGGAAGCAGGTTGCTAGCCTTACTTGCCCCGAGTCCCATTGGGTTTTACCCCTAACGGCTGAGGGACTAACCGGTGGATTTGATAGTCTTTGCCGTATGAGCACAAAGGTGACCACGACTCAGAATATGTCCGAGATGCCCAGCCTTATTCCAAAGTAACTGGTATCCCGACTGTCGGGACCACTTACTTGGCCACTCATACGTTGCCCGTGGTTCATGAACTAGGACATGACTACAGGAACCCACCTCTAATTAATATATTATTGTCTTCATTGTTCGTAAGTGTTGTCTGGATAGTGGAAATGTATAAAACATGAGCAGAACGTATAACAGACGTCATGAAGAAAAAGAATAATTAACTTGAAATGCAGATTAGTTTCTTTAATATAATGTTGGTGGTTCATGGCACAGTAATTGCAAATTATTTGTAGATTGTTTTTATGAACCATTTAAGTGATGTTCTAAATTACTATGTTTATCAAAGCATCCGGTTTTCCATACGCAGGAAAATGAAGATGCAGTAGGCTCCCAGTCACCTACCTTTGCAACACGAGTCAGTAATTATTCAGTCACATAAATCAGCTGTTTATCTCACACACCTGAATCCAGAAAAGTCTAATTTAAGCTCCATAACTATTGTACAGTCATATTATTAAAGAAATGATGATACTAATTTACGTGCTGTGACCCCAGCTAAAATTTCTGAGGACAGAAGAACTACTAGATCATGAAATGTCAAATTCTGAAGATATGGGAGAGTCTTCAGATGGAGACCAAGTGAGGGCATAAAAGAAAGTACCATCACAAAACTGGCAAATAAGGCAGACAAAATGTATTAGAAATGAGACTTACATTACTCAGAGAGGCAAAGTAAGAGAAGAAAAAGACTTCAAAGAATTTTTCTGCCCCTGCAGGTGTTTTTATAAGTTAGGAAGGGATCTTGAAAAGACGACTTCGGAAAATTCTACAATTCTGATTCACATGATGCTCAAACAGCACTTATTCGGGCTGTGGTATTGGAAATAAGCATACCTGGTGTAGAGAGGCAATGTAAACATTTGAAAACAAATAAATCACCATGTCTGGATGGAATTCCATTTCGATTTTACAAAGGGTACTCTACGGCATTAACCTCTTAACTAGCTTGCATTTATTGTGAATCTCTTGCCCAGCACGAAGTCCCAAGACTCCAGTATATAAGAAAGGTAAAAGAACAGCCCCACAAAATTACTGATTAATATCCCTAGCATCTGTTTGCTGCAGAATGCTTGAACATACTCTCAGTTGGAATATAATAAACTTTCTTGAGGCTAAGCAGCTTATGTCTTTAAATCAGCACGGTTTTAGAAAGCATTGCTCATGTAAAACTCAGCCTGCCCTTTTCTCACATGATATACTGAGAACTATGGATGAAGGGCAACAGGCAGATTCCACATATTTCCAGACATGGTGCCCCATTGCGGGCTCTTAACGAAGGTACGAGCATATGGAATAAGTTCACAAATATGTGTGTGGCCCGAAGACTTACTTAGACAAAATTTCCAGTTTGAATGATGAATGTCAGGTAGCCATAAATGTGGAAAAATCTAAGTTAATGCAGATGAGTAGGAAGAACAAACCTGTTATGTTTGGATACAGTATTGCTAGTGTCCTGTTTGACACAGTCAGGTCTTAAATATCTCGGTGGAACATTGCAAAGTGATAAGAGCTCGAACGAGCAAGTGAAAACTGTGGTAGGGAAGGCAAATGGTTTATTGGGAGAATTGTGGGAAAGAGTGGTTCACATGTAAAGGAGACCGCATATAGGATGCTTGTGCGATCTATTGTTGAGTGCTGCTCAAGTGTTTTGGATCCCTACCAGGTCAGATTGAAGGAAGACATCAAAGCAATTCAGAGGAGGGATGCTAGATTTATTATTGGAAGGTTCGAACAAAACTTAAGTGGTACGAAGATGCTTCTGGAACTCAGATGGGAATCCCAAGGGGGGAAGGCGGTGTTCTTTTCGGGAAAATCCATTGAGAAAATTTAGAGAACCAGCATTTGAAGCTGACTGCCAAACGATTCTGCTCCCGCCAACATACATCCCACATAAGGAACACGAAGATAAGATGTGAGAAATTAAGGCTCATACAGAGACGTACAGCCTATCGTTTTTCCCTCGCTCTGTTCGCGAGTGGAACAGCAGGGCAAATGACAAGTAGTGGTACAGAGTATGCTCCACCATGCACCTTACAGTGGCTTGTGGTGTATCTATGTAGATGCAGAAAATGAAGTAAAAAAGAAGAGAGTTAAGGACACAGAAAAGGATGAAAACAAAGGTATACAAAATATGCAGGATTCCTGTACGTAAAACTGTCTTTCTCCATACATTGTCATAACATAACTAATGAGGAGATATTGAATAGAATTGGAGAGAAGAGAAATTTGTGGCACAAGTTGACTAGAAGAAGGGATCGGTTGGTAGGGCATATTCTGAGGCATCAAGGGATCATCAATTTAGTATTGGAGGGCAGCGTGGAGGGTAAAAATCGTAGAGGGAGACGAAGAGATGAATACACTAAACAGATTCAGAAGGATGTAGGTTGCAGTAGGTACTGGGAGATGATGAAGCTTGCACAGGATAGAGTAGCGTGGAGAGCTGCATCAAATCAGTCTCTGGACTGAAGACCACAACAACAACAACAACAACAAGAACAATGACAATGTGTTGTAAAAAAAAATGAAATGAAATGATCTTGGGGCATTGTTGGCCGAGATGCCCTTTGCAGGGAAGTTTTGCTGCTGGGTTGAAAGTCTTATTTCATGTGACGTCACATTGGGTGACTTTAGGACAACACAACACCCAGTCCATGAGTGGAGAAAATAGCCAACCTGGCTGGGAATCGAACCCGGGCCTGTTACATGGGAGGTAAGCACGTGACTATTTAGCTAAGCAGGCGGACACAATGTACTGTAAAAGAAATCCTCTTACAGTTCATAGGATGAAAGTTGAAGATTTCAAGAATACGTCAGATATAGAAAACAACATAGTAAATTGCAAAACCAAGTCGGGAAATGAGAAAATAGACTGATTAAAGATGAGAGAGAGAGAGAGAACTGTTTAAAGACAAACCATCAATATATTGTTCAAAACCAAATTTAATGGTGAACCATTTGAAGTTGACATTAGGAAGAAATCAGCTCAGATGCAGAACAAAATTAATTTTCATTCCCTCTTAATACCTCTACGGCCAAATGGAAAGCCAGTTTTTGAAACCAAGCTAAAAGACATCCAATCTCTAAGCGACCTAATTCCAAATGATGCACAAAATTTTTTACCACAAACTCTTCAGCTGCCTTCGAGAATGACACTAATAAATTCGATTGCCTGCAATTTGACTTTTATTGTTGTTGATAGTGAATTGTCAAAATAAGAAATTTCTTTTGTTCAGTTATGCAAATCTTAAGTTTTAATTTCTTGAATCTTTGTAGTATGTAAGAGCTTTTATTATTATTTCATTTCTAAACACTTTATAATGAAAACATCTTAAGAAGTAGCTTAATTTTATATAAATTAGGTGTACACAGGAATTTCATAATACTGTAATAGGTGTTGGGTATTGATACATTGAAATAATGTTTAGAACCAATGTTAGTACCTATGTTCATATGTCAGTAAAATACATATATGGCTTCAAATTCATTAAAATATATTATAGATTATCATAATATTTTACTTTTAGAAATATTTTTTTAATTGCATTAGAAAAATAAGTTATTTTCTGAATATACAAGGAGCACTTATCTTCAAGTTATGTATTCAGGTATTACTTCAAAAAGTTGGCACATAAACTTTGAGTAGTAATGCCTTTCTCCTCATGTGTCAGTTAAATATCATTAAATGTAGCCTGAACTGATACAACCATATTGTATTTTGTGAAATAAATGCCAGTACACTTCTCTAATTTTCATCACTTGATTACAAGACATGTTTTGGCTTGGAGCCAGTTAATGCCAAATGTATAAATGAAAGTCATATATAAAAGCCTCACATGACCAAGTGCCATTTCTATATAAATTCAGAGTTTTGATACATTTTGTATGATTTTAAGATATGAGCGCATAAATTTAATTCAGTTTCATTATTTTACTGCTTAAAAATTAGATTTGGTGAGAGACTGAAATTATATTAACACTTTGCATTTTTGTTAATATCTCGAAATCAAGTTTTGGCGCTCAGTCAATTGATGCTTAAAACTGTCCAATTGTTCCCTATAGTGTGTGGCACTATTTTGTTTTGTATATCTCTGAATTAACCCTTCTTTAAATACTTCGAATGCAGTGGCTCCCTTAAGATCTGCTGTACATCCCACATAAGTTTTAACTTCCCCTGTTAATCTCAGTTTTGCGACATTCAATAATTCTTTATCAGAGCAAAGTTCCATCCCAGCCTGAATTCCAAGGTCACCCACAAAGACCTGCACATCCTCAGTTACCATAACAGAAAAACCAGCAGTTAAACTTATGAGTGACAAATCTACACCCTGTTTCAACTATTACAATTCTACCTACCCACAAAGTACTGTACTACCCGCAGTTAATTGTGCTACCTTTTCTAACAGTATGCGTACTGCTTCTGGCTCTGACGCACCTTGTTTCTCTGGCTGGTTCTATCAAAGCTTTGTCCTTGGCAACACCTATTTTGAGAACTAACACTCACAAGACAAGAAAACAAAATACATTAACTCAGTTCTTACATCTAATCATGAGCTATCTTAACTCCTGACATTGCCTAGCCATATGCCCCAAATGATTACATGTATAACATTTTACTGGAACTGATTCTGTACATGGCACTGAGAAGCCCTGAAGGTTACACCATGCACATCTAACATGCACTAACTAATCGTGACTTCCATTACCTGTAAAACTAGACAAATCATGGGTTCTCTACTCACAATAAAACCTACTTCACAAAATGCATGGCAGTCAAACCTTTTCTCCATGACCGAAATTCAATCTGAATTTTTGGTCTGAATTTGTACTGTAGGCTGTAGGTTCAGACACTGCTCTAAGAAGACGATGTCAGTGATCTGACACTAATGTTAGATGACCCTTGTATTGTCATCCATGGAAAGTGAAATGAGACGTCAGTATGATTAATAACTTCTTTATTCCGGCCCTCAGCCATAGTACATCAAGAACAGCTGGGTGGAAGTGTCCAGTTGCATCTTATATGAAACAATATATGTCTGTCATTACTGACAGCACAAGGAGTGAGGCCAAGTGTGGAGTCATTCGAATGCTGCAGTCAGTGATGTATCTGGCTGCTACCGTGATGACAGCATGGCGGTGTAGCTGACAATACCGCAGGGGCTGCCATAACCTACTTCCAGTGAGTGGGCAGCTCTTTGAACCAGTGGTGGCTCTCTCGAGACTCAGGGCAGGCTGCCTGTCCTGTGGTCAATCAGTGGACCCTGTACTGCAATCCAGGATGTTGCTCCAGGTGTCCCAGGCTCATGATGTAGGCTGTTATACTGAGACAAGAATAGTTTAGTACACGAATTGCTGACTACTTATATGCTCCAGACCGTTTGCTTAGGGCTTAAGGCACATACTCTAAATACTTCAGTGGCTACAAGTGAGCTCCCTCTAACATATTGCAGCACCGGCTGTTGCTAAACCATGTCCATCTGGCTCTGCTTCACAATGCCTATCAGCTGTTTTCTGCATCACTTTGCATAACACACTTGCCTGCCTGCGGCTGGCTCTGTTGCAACTTACTTCTCACTCATACCTTTTGATCAAATGCAGTTGATATTATTACAGTGATGCCAAACAGAACGGAACACTTGTGCGTGACATAAAGATTGAATATTCACAAATGTTTACCTGAGGTTTCCACTGAGAAAAAATATTTCGGTTGCAACTAATACACTCTAAAATTAATGTACACAGTTGTAGCCAGAACGTCTGAATGGGTTAATATGGGAGGCCAGGCTGGGGGGCAGCTGGTTGGAGCTGCTGGTCAACAAGAGCAAAAATTTCTTAGTAGGACTGCAGTATCCAGCTACGGTGGGGTGTCCAGATGGATTTTGGGGAGCATGTGATGGTGGGATGAGCAGGGAGATAGATTCACGGGATACATTCTGGGCTGGGCCTAAGTATTTGAGAAGGGATTGGAGGTTATGATGGACTTATGGAATGGGATCGCTATGGCAGGGCTTGTAGGTGGAGGAGTCAGTTAGTTGCCAGATGCCTAGTCAGTTAGTTGCCAGATGCCTTCTGTCAGGTAATCACTGCAGTTTACCATCACAGTGGTGTAGCATTTTTCTGCAGGGAGGATACTTAAATCACGGTTCGTCATTGAGATTTTTGTGTTCCTGGGAAAGTACTGTGGAAAGGAGGGTGAGTCCAAGTTGCAAGCAATGAATTCCTGGAAAGTAATCAGGGTGTGGGAGTGAGGGAGGGCCACAGTTGGATAGTGGTGTGAACTGGGAGAAGCAGGATTCTGTTTTGAGATTTGGTTAGCATTGGTGAGAGTAGTGTTGGCAAAAAAGTGTTTCCACAGTATAGTTTGGGAGGACTCTAAATCTTTGGCGAGTCAAGTATGACAGAATATGAAACCTTTGGATAGGACAGAAACTTCTGTAGGATGCCAGGACTTTCCGTTACCACAGTTAAACATAATTCTTATTTAACAAACATGCCCCCCCCCCCCTTCCCAAAAAAAAGAACATCAAGAAGGAGTTGTAGGTGTGTTTTGTACATATGAAAAATAATGTCTATTCAGATTTCGTGCCAGTCACATAAGAGTGGCATTAGTACTGAAACTATGAGGATGCAAATTGGGTTTGCATTAAATACACACTCTAATGGTTGTGAGCGTTAATTACGTTTGAGATAGAGTGTGATGAATTGATGTTAGTCAAGATACCTTCAAGGTGACAAAGATGCAATAGCTACACTCCAGACTTTGAGTGGGATCATTATTAGGCCTATGAGAAATTGGATGTTCCTTCTGTGATATTGCAGAAAAACTTGAGGGAATATAGCCACTGTACATGATCGCTGCAACAGTTGTTATGAGAATGTACTGTCACAAGAAACCAGGCTCTGGTTGTCCGTGTAGCACTCTCAAGAGGGAAGACCATCGTGTTCAGCGTATGACTCTGGCACATAATACTGCATTTGCAGCAGCAATTCGAGCATCAGTTAGCACCACAGAGAGACAAAAAACTATTATAAATCACTTGCTTCAAGGACAGGTCTGAGCCAGGTACCCTGTAGCATGCATTCCACTGATCCCAAACCACTGCCATTTGCGATCTCAATGATGTGAAGTATGAAATATTTCCAGATTAAAGCTGGTTCTGCCTGAGTGTCAGTGATGGCCAAGTGTTGATTAGGAGGAGGCTGGTTGAGGGTCAGCAACCAACCTGTGTGTGTGCCAGACTCTCTGGAGTGTGATTTTGTATGACAGCAGGAGCACTCTTTTATGATTATCCCACACACCCTGACTGTAAATTTGTACACCTGGTTATTCAACCTGTTGTGCTGCCATTCATGAACAGCATTCCAGGGGTTGTTTTCCAACTGGATATCTCTTGCCCACATGCTGCTGTTGTAACCCAAGATGCTCTAAAAGTGTCAAATATGTTGCCTTGGCCTGCTTGATCACCAGATCTGTCTTGATTTGAGCACATGTGGGACATTGTCGGACGACAAATCCGGCGTCATCCACAAACGGCTTTATCTGTCCCTGTATTGACTGAACAAGTGCAACAGGAATGGAACTCCATCGCAAGAACTGACATCTGGCACCTGTACAACACAATGCAAGCATGTTTGCATGCTTGTATTCAACATTCTGGTGGTTACACCAGTTACTAATGTAACAGCATTTCACATTTAACCTGTGATCTTGGAATGTTAATCACTTAAATATGTTACATAGAGAAATGTATTCCCAAAATTTCATTCCTCTACAATAATTAGTTTTTGGTGTTGTGACTTTTCCTGTCGTGTAGTTACTTACTGGTCCAAATAATTCCAAAACTTGTCTTAACCCTCAGTGCCCTCACAGGACCGTGATAATACTTCTGCCTCTTCCTTATATCTTGTACTTTTGTATTTGCCTTCTGGAGGAGGGAAGAAAATCGGAACCAGCAAAAGGTGAAGTTCATGAAGAGGAAAGGAGGTTAACATTTTCCATCACAGATCTTGGGCATACAGTTTTCCAGTAATGTACATTTTGCTCTGAAAGTATGCAATAAAATGACAGACAAGTGTTAATTAATTTTTAACAATACAAACAATTTTTTACCAACCCCTATTTTTGCATTATGCAATAAAATGACAGACAAGTGTTAATTAATTTTTAACAATACAAACAATTTTTTACCAACCCCTATTTTTGCATTATTTAAGTAATATTTTACTGTACATTAAGTATTAAGAGATAGGCTTAACTGCTATTTAAAACAAGTTGGGTTTTTGTTGCCTTTTTCATTTCCCTGCAAAATTCTCTGTAACATTTGATTCACTTGTAGAAAATATTGTTTTGAGGTTTTTGTGCAGTTTTTTTCTCAGTATGTATAAGTTACATCAGGCACTTATTCCATGAATGTGAAGATTGCTGTTAGTGTAAAAATTGTTGACATGTTTCTTAATGTTATTAATGTATAAGAGATTTACTCAAATGCTGCAGTAACAATTCCCATTCTTTAAATAAATTTTGAAAATGCATCCAGTTATTGTATTTGTTATTGTTATGACCCTTTCTTGAAGTCTGAATATTGTGGGCGTATGTTGTTCACTCGATCTCAATACTGTAGTTGAGGTTTGAGAAATAGTACGTAACTATGAGGTACTGATTGTTGCATTCTAATGATAGGACTTTAAATTCATGATGCCATTCTCTTTGCTAATACCTCTGTGTGGTCATTCCACTCAACTGACAATCAGTATCCTTCACCAACATTTTTTGGTTCTTTGCACAATATGTGTAATCATCATCTTCATTTAATGTGAGAGTATTAAATTTATTTAATAACCCACAACTTACATGCATCATGTGTCCGTAACATCATAACTGACCTTTCATCAGAAGGGGCTCAGTGGAACACATATTGCATCTTTGCAGAATTTTAGTTCTTAGTAGACAATCTTGAAAATTTGATTCAAGGACAGCATTGAGGTGCTTCATGCGGAAACTGTCCAGATGTTTGCTGTCATATCTGTAGTGACGATGACTGTCAGAGGAATATAGTATATAATGTATTATTTACAAGTCTTGAGTTAGCAAGCACAACTTAAGATTGACATGAAAGACAGTTGTCGCTTGAGATGGAACATTTGGTTGACAAGGAGGACAAGAGCTGCTGTTGGATTGTAAAGATTAGACTTGCCGAAGTTAAATTAAACAAGTAAACTGTGTTCCAAAGAACCGAAGTATTTCATTTGATATAATGGTTTTATTATGATGAGTATTAACCTTTTTTTTTTTTTTTTTTTTTTTTTTTTTTTTTTTTTTTTTTTTTTTTTTTTTAGACTTTTCCTGCCACCAATGTGAAATTTATAGAATACTAGTAAGTGAGACAGAAGACAGTACACTGTGTTTCATATTCTGGTTCTGTGGTCATATCTGTAGAGTTATCTGATTAGTGGCTAGAATGCTACAGGACTCAGAACAGTTGAGTAGGAGCTGTCACATCTTAATTTTGTCTCGTGTTCAAGTGACGCTGACGAGCCTTATCTAGTAAACATTACACACATAGAGGAGTGTGTGATGTTCACCTGGGTGCAGCGATTCATGTCTCTATTACCCACTGTAACACAGTGCATTTACAAGCGTAATTGGAAAATAAACAATAATATCTGTACAATAAAGAAATTGTTTCTTCCTCATTTTTAGTTTTTAGCAGCAACACTGTGTGTCAGGTGTGAAGCCGCAAGAAATGCTGTACACAACTGAGGACCCAAACATGGTTTCTAAACACAATGCATTACAAATTTTTTTTAAACAGAAGCCCCTCAATCCTTCAATGTAGAAGTATTTACAAAAGTATGATATCCTCAACTTCCACTGTGATTTTTCTCTTCACTTACACTTTACAACATTTTGGTGCATGATGTCTTAGCTCCATAACAGGGAACAGAATGCGCATTAATTGGCTGCAACACTAGAGTGAAACTACGCCAAGAGTAGGAGAAAATCAAGTACAGCTTTCAAGATGATTTGATACTTGCTGTGCATCTGCTTCAGATCAAAGTTAATTGTCTATAACAGATTTAAAGGCTTTTCAAAAACTAATGTTCTATGGTGTGGCTAGTGCTCCCTTAACAGACTTTAATACGACGACAAGAATAATTGAACAAGGTTGTAACTGGTTTGTGGCAAACAATTCAATTATTAATCTTACAATAATGAATTCTATAGTAATAACAATGACTTAAAGGTCACAAAAATAGATATTTTCTGTCACTCTTAGATGCAAACTGCTGTGTGTCTAAATGGACAAAACATTAATTTAGAACGTCACATTGAGGGGGAAAAAAAAGCACCCTCTCAGTTCTGCCAGTCTTCCACTAAGAAATATCACTGAAATTTCGGTGACTTGCATGTCAAAAAAAGATGAGATGAAATTATTTAGAACCCTTCCCCCCTCCCCACACACACACACACACACACACACACACACACACACACACACACACTATCCCTCACTGAAGAAAATCTCAGACCTGGTTAAGAACTGAACCCAGGACATAACAATCTGGATGCAGCTATGCTATCAATAGACCATGAGCTGTGGGCAGAAATATCACACACTAGCTTGGACAACAGGCACAAAAGTCACCCGTTCTCCTTAAATATACCTTTCCTTCACAAACTCATGACACACACATCTGCTGCCACCATTCACAAGCTCAAGGCAATATGCGACATGAGTGAGTTTGCTCTGCGGTGCAAGACCTAAGTTGTGGTGACATATTGATCTGTAGTGTAGGCTGAGACCTAGGTTAAGTTGAGTGGTGATGGTTTTGTTGAGAGTTGGTGAAGCAGTAACAAAAGCTTATGCAATTTCGCATAAAGAGACGGTAAGGGAGGGAAGGGGGGATTTATGGTGAGAGTGTGAGATGAAAAATATTTGGTGCAACTGTGCAGCTGCTAGCTGTGTACAATTTCTGCAAATATACCCCTAGATATCTCATTTCTGTGTTTCTCCTAATTGTTGCATCATTTAATTTTATTTTAGAGTCTCTTATTAGAATTACTTTCAGCAGGAGGTACATCATTTTGTGAGGTGCAAGTGACAATTTAACACTTCAACACCAGCCCTCAAGGTCGTGGAGGTCTGCATTACATCTGTCTTCTGTGATTCTTCTGGAATCAACACTTACATGGAACAGCACGTCATCTGCAAATGCCACGTTACATGCTGTCACGTGACTTTTCTAGTGTGGGCTCCAGCACTACATCTCAAACTCCGGACGACACTGGCCCCTGCAGACAGCCTTTTGTCATTGTCTTCAGTATTTTCTTTCCTGGGCATGTTAAAGAAGCATGTCACTCGTGGTAACCTCTCAGGCAATTACACAATGCTACTGAACACTCCAGATCCCTAAGGTGATCGTAGAAAGACGGCTACCATAGGTTATTGAAAGTGCCAGCAATATCAGTCATCATTGCTAGAGCTTATGTAGAATGAGTATCTTTTGCTAGCGAGTTCACCTTATTAATTGTGTCCTTAGTTGACTTGCCTTTTCTAAACCCGTATTAGTGAGGGCTCACCCCATGTAGCAGTCTGTGACCTTACATAATAGCTTTTCAAATATCCTACTGATAATCTTCAAAAGTCAAACTGGTCTGTGGGATTTGGGTATCATTGGATCCTTTTCTTGCACTTTACTAATTATTACCACTTCAGCATTTTTCCACGGTCCAGGAACCCTTCCTTGCAAGAGATACTCATTGCACAGGTCACACAAGAAACAATCTAATTGGTAACATAAGGCTTGTATTACTTCGGCAAGGATCCCATCCAGTTGTGGAGATTTTTTCTTTTTCAGTCTTAAAATCATCTTCCAAATTTTTTCTTGTGCGAAGGGGTACACAAGATTGTTGTTTCTCTACTCTTCCCATAACATTTACCATAACCTATGCTGATCACCTGACTTACTTTCTTCTCCATCAGCAGGGCTGCTGACTGTTCCCAACTTTCTGTTACCATCCCATCATTCCTTTTCAGCTTGGGTAAGACTGTTGGTGATCATATTTCCTCACATTCTATTTTATATGGTGCACCCCAGGGATTGGTTTCTGAGTTAGCCTTCACAAATTGCTTCCATCTTCCATTTTTGTTTTCCGGAACTATTCCTTAAAACATTGTTTAAGATACCTATATCTATGCAACCTTCAGACTCTTTCTTCTAGGATCATATTGCTCTGTTATAGCTTCCTGGCTGTTCTTGTTTTGCACCTTAATTTCTGCAGTGTCTTGATCCAGATGCAAGCTACTCCTTTAGAATGACCCCTACTGACTGATATCAATGCCTCCATTGCTCTATGTACAGTCACTGGCAGTTCTTGTATTTTAACATCTACATTATAACCCAGCGATGGACTTGTGGACACTGAAACACTATTCTTAGTTCTGCCCAGTTTGCGTTCTTGATCTTATATTTGGGCCTTATTGGCATGTTTTCTGCGCTGTCTTTGATTTGCCCTTCCAGTGATGGTAGAGAGTATAATATTGTGGTCACTCAATGTCATTCCACTTGCAACTTTCCAGCCTTTCATATGGTGTGGCACTGCCATATTTGCTAAAGTGACATCAGTATTTAACGTTGCTCTGACCCTCTTTTTGTAGGTTGGTGGATTGTGAGGTGCATTCAATACCTATAGGTTGAGTTCCATAATGGCTTCTTCTAGTTGTCTTCCATGGTCGTCAGTCAGGTGTCTATGCCACAATACTGACTTCGCATTTGCATCACTGGAGTACACAAGAGGCTTAGTTCATCCTAGGTGACTAATGTCCTTTAGTCTTACAAGATACTTGTCGATCTCATCACTAAATTGGAAATAAATGGAAACCAGGATGCAACTGTCTCTTCCTGTTAACATTTCCACACAGATTACATGTTCTGAACTGTATTGTGATGATATCATCCTCTTATGGCCAAGTAAAGTACTATTATTGTGCCGTGGGACTGTGCCCTTGTGTGACTACCTGTGCAGTTGTTGACATACTGGGGATCTTCCCTGCCTTCGTAGAAGGTTCTCGGAGGCACAGTACATCCAACTCAACTCTACTGCCACTCTTTTAGTCTCATGCAATACACAGACACTTCTTATGGTATTAAGCTGTCCTATCTTCATCTCCATTAGGGGCGACAGGTGTGAATTCAACAGTCTTACCCTACTTTCTTGCAATCAAATGCTATAAGACCAAGTGTCATCACAAAGTGCTTGTACAATGTATCTAAGGCGAATGATTCTGCTTGAATAACTTATACAGTTTTTCCACTTCTGTTGGCAGATTGTTCACTCTGAGATGGATGGATTCTATCACGAAATCAGGTACAGGAAAAGTAATTTGCTCCCCCTCTGGATGCTTATACATTACTAGCTGTCTTAACACTGTAGTAAGCGTCGTCGGCACTTCCAGTCTAGTAAGTTGTATAACATTTTCAGGGCTTTCATAAATCTGTCGGAGATCTGTTCCGGTCTGTATTTTAATGTTTACTTCTTTGGAGTGGGTGTTTGTTTCCTGTACGAACTGGCTCTGAGCCTCATACTGTTTTTTTGCAGATTCACATCCTGCATTTGTGAATCTTCTTTTGCTTCCATAGGCAGTGCAGTGTATTCCTCAGGATGTGTGCTGTAGCATTCTATGTACAACTGACCAGCTTGTGTCACCAAATCCTGATCACCTATATCATATGTCACTCCTACTTCTGTCTCTTCTCTTGCTTCTCTGTTACACTACATAATTCTGAAGTTTCACCAAAAACTTCTTTCCTGCTTTTTCGTAGGTGCTTGATGCTCTACTTCAGTCTGTGTTGCATGCTCTGTTCCATTTTACGTACTGTTCATTTTGTGCCCGAAATTCCTCACTCTTTTGGCATCCCTCCTCCTCCTCCCCCCCCCCCCCCCCTCGATGATGATTTATGTTTCTTACATAGAAGGCACGTGATGCTGTCATTAGAGTCCTCATTGCTTGCTATTGTTATAAGACACCTACTCATAATCCGTTGTTTAGCGCCCGAAAACCTCAAACCACACACACACACACACACACACACACACACACACACACACACACACACACACACACACACATAATCCGTTCTTAAAATCTGCCTTGTTAGGAGGGTTTGATATGTGTGACATTCATCTCTGTGGAGAATATATAAAGAATAATTGCATCTGTACTTCACTGTGTGTTGTTACCATCAGTTCCCTTTTTATTTTTTATGGGCTCCTTTGTTTTTCTGGCCATGGATGGAATGATTGTGATTGTCAATTACATCATGGCTACATATGTTATTGTGTTTCAGTCTTTTAATAGGGAAGTCCTTCACATTTCTTTGATTTTTTCTTTGTGTTATTACATTTTTGTTATGATTGTAATTATTACATGAAACCCTTCACTTGTTTGCGCAGAGCAAATAAAGTACTAGGGTTTGGACAAACAAGAGGCCGGCTTTATATGAAGCATCCTGGGCTGTTGAGATACACAGGAGACCAGGAAGACAAGGAGTGGCTGCTCAGGCACAACCTTATGTCTCCTACAGGAGGGAAGGCCTACATAATGATCCTGGATGACATACGAGAACTTGCAGAAACTGAAGAATATAGGTAAGTTGATGCTGCTCATTCAGGAGATTTTATTTTCTCCTCCTCCTCCTCCTCCTCCTCCAGCAAATTAGTATTTTTGTTGCAATACAGCATTGAAAAATGCCAGTTCATCCTATGCTCATGTGATTCATTTCATGAAGTTGTCTACACAGGTTTCTTTCACCCCCCAATTTGTTAGCCAAAGGCAGAACATCGAAAGTGAAACTTTTTTGTTCAGGTATTTGATGTACAACCATTTTTATGTACATGTACTTAACCAGGGGAAGTCAAGGATGGAATTAAAAAAATGTATAGAAAGGATAGATTGCTATTCACAACATAGCAGGGGTGTTGAGTTGCAGATGGGCACAGTGAAAAACATTACTAGAAATAGTCAACCTTTTGGTCAAAGTCTTATTTCAGAAGTAGAGCGCGCGCGCGCACACACACACACACACACACACACACACACACACACACACACACACACACACACACACACACAGCCACTGTCTCCAGGTGCTAAGGCTGCCCCTAGGTGGTGATAATTTATCCTTTCCATGTTGTTAAGTCAAACAATATAAAGTCCAGAATGGAATGACAACAATATTAAGGAAAGCATAGGTTGCTGCTCGTCATATACAGGATATCTGAATCGCAGACAGGCACAGTGGAAATACTGCTGCACATTTTAAGCTTTCGGCCAAAAAACCTTCTTCAAAAACAGAAAACCTACATACATTCACACAATTGCTGGACTTTCCATATTGTTGTTGACATGTATTTAACGTATATAAAACTTGTACAGAAACCAGCCTGCAGTTATCAAAGGGCAAAGGAAGGCAGTAATTGAGAAGGTAGTGGTACAGAATTGTAGTGTATTCCCATTGTTGTTCAGTTTGTATATATAGCAAGCAACAAAGGATACCAAGGTGGAATTTAGTAAATGAATAAAAGTTCAGGAAGAAAAAGCAAATACTTTAATGTTTCCCAGTCATAGTGTAATTCTGTCAGAGGCAGTAAAGAACTGCAGGATTGGTTGAATGGAGCGGAGAGTATTTTGAAAAGAGCTAGGGCAGAAGTTACCTGCAGAAGGTGAAATTATGGCACCACTGGTAAAAAATACACAACATGATACTAGCTTTCAGTCTTAATAATTCCTTCTTTGTGTAGGAGTGAGGGATTGATTGGGGTATGTTACAAAGGAAGGACAGGTCATTCAGACCCCAAGAGGAAAGGGACTCACCTACAGTGAAGTTGTTGAGAGACAAAGGCAAGAAAAGGGAGGATGGCCTCGAAGAGAGTACCAAAGAAGATACTGGAATTTAGTCAGGTTAAGTCAATTGTGCTTGAAGGAATTTGTTTGGGAAATGAGAGGCTAAAATAAGTGTATTTGTTTTACTATTGGTGCAGCAGTATAACTGGTGAAGGTAGAAGTAAAGAGGATGTTGGTTATAGATTGTCTACAACAAGATTAGCATTCTATAAAAGAGAAATATTTTGGCAATGAATGTAAATTTAAGTGTTTGGAAGTCTTTTACGAAACTGTTTATTATCATATCAAATGTGGGTTGTAAACTGTAGAAACTAGGAGAGAATAGCAGCTCTTGTAATGTAATTTGCTGGTAGATAAAATAACTAATGGAGACATACTGAGTCAAATTGAGGGAAAAAGAAATCTGCTGTGCAACTTGACTAAAGGAAGGCTTATACTGTGTAGAGGGGGAGAGAGTTTTGAATACAGTAAGCACATTCAAATGGATTCAAAGTACATTAGTTAAGCAGGCATAAAAAGAGCTGCATGAGATAGATTAACATGGAGAACTGTATCAGACCAGTCTTGTGGCTAGCTAGTCAGTCTTTACAAGTCTCTACAAAACTGTTTCACTACTGCGCTGTACGTCTATTTGGGTCTGCTTACTGTATCCAACCCTTGGTCTCCCTTTACAATTGTTATCCCCTACACTTTCTTCTATTACCAAACTGACAATCCCTTGATGCCTCAGGGTGGTTCCTATCAGCCAATCCTTCTTTTCATCAACTTTCTCTTCCCCAGTTCGATTCAATGCCTCTGCATTAGTTGTCTCATCAACTTTAAATGTTAAACACTCTTCTGTAACACCATGTTACAAGAGTTGAGATCTTACTGGGGTACTATTTTACCTCTAGAATATTTTACCCAAGAGGAAGCTGTCATCATTAAACCATACTGTAGAGTTGCAGGTCTTTGGGCAATTGACTAGCTTGCTTCTCTGGATTTGTAAGCAGGCTCAGGACTACTGTAAGAAAAGAGAGATGAACACTACACTGAAACTATCTGATAAGAAAATTGAGTAGCATTTTCATGGAATATGAAACTTGTTACTTGAGTCTGCTGTTGATGTTCTGAATAATATTTTGGTGTATGGGAACACTACAGTGTAGAAAGATTTTTTGCTGTAGCTGCATGTCTTGGGAATCACACATAGCGAGAAAATAGTTTGCCAAACTATAAATGTGTGGTTGTAATCAATGGCCCAAAAACTATCCTCAGTTGCAAGTGACTATAGAAGCTGACACTGCACCATTCGGGGGGGAGGGGGGGGGGGGAGAAGGAACCCACACAAACAAACCTGTCAACTTTCCTCACAGGACATGTACATTGCACCATTCCCTCCTCCCCTTTTCTCCTTGTAATCTTCCTAATTTTTCTCCGCTCTAACTCTTCAACTTCCTGTGCAGAAGTTAAACCAGTCTATCTACTCGGCTTGTAACCTCTCCCCCTCTAATTGTCTATGCAAATGGTCATGATCACTTGAACCTAATCGGTACAGAAAATTAAGGTAATTATTTGCTGAATTACTAACACAATAGCTGGGGAAGTGTACAAGAAGTTACCTTTACAAATAACTTACTATACTTTCTTTGTTAAGTAAATTTTGGATGATGATTTTAAAGTATGCAAATCACATAACAAAGAAAACGAAACATATGACATTTTGAGTAAACCACAACAAATCAATGAAATTACTTCAACATTTGGTCACCACTCAAGTTGGACAAACTGTGTTCGTTAACCAGTTGTTTGCCAGAACAGTAAATATCGCATGACTTGTCTTAGCAAATGTGTGCTAAAGAAATTATTTTGCACACAGAATTAACAGAATCACATTGCAGAATAACAAAGAGAAATGTTAGTGGCACTTTTAAATTGCTACAGAAAATGAAATGTAATAAACTCCACAAAGATGCAAATAGTAATTATGGAAATGGTTAAATGGTGAGCTCCCTGTTGCAAACAAAATTGTGTTACAGTAACATTTATCTACACTGGTAAAACTCATTAACTTCCCACATAAAGATTGTAGAATTCCAGTATTTAAAATAATTTGGAAGTGTTTGCCAGAAGTAAAAGTAATGTAAATTAATTGAGTTGCAATGACAAAATACAATCCACCAAGCAGAAAACAGAAAGCACTTCCACAAATTAAATCTTAATATATGAAAAGTGCAAAAAATATTGTTACAGTTTGCTGTTATTAATTTCACTTAAATTATTTTACTGTTACTTTCATTCTAACTGTAATTATTTATACTGCCCATGATTGATATATTGAACAGATTGGCTGACTTGTTTAGGATCTGTTACTGAAAAATATAGACTATTTTCCAACAAGATAATGTGGCATAAATTCTGTAATGTATTTATTTTTTAAAAGATTATTGACACTCTTTTTATATTACAATAGGAACGGTGCAGGATCCTGTCTTGTTAACAATTACTGGGATTAGTGACAAGATCTGGGAATCAGAATTTTACATAACTAGGATTATTATTTAGTTTTCACTAAAATTCACTGGATTTGCTTTAGAAAAGTTCTAAGCTAATCTAATGTGAACAGTCATCCAGGTCTTTAATACTACTGAGACGACAATATTGATGTCTATGACAGTGTATCAGTAGCTCCAGTTGTTAATTGCATACAAGTTTGAGCCAGGATCTTGAGGTTATTTGTTGCTCAATTTATCTATCCATTTACGTCTCTTCCATTGTGTCTTGTGAAAAGTGATTTGCCCTCACATGGACCAATTTCTTGTCTTGCCTGAGATACATCCATCCATGCTGTATTGTGACTACTACTGGAATGCCCAGTTTGTGCACTCTGATGTAAAAAGCAATGCCCAGAGGCACTGTTAAGTTTGCTTTCTGCAAAAGTATAAAACATCAACTTCCTATACTGTGACCCAGTGTAATAATAATTCATGTGAAATTACAAAAAATTATTAAAATTAAATTTACAAGATACATATCAATTACAAATTACAAAACATATTTTGTATCACTCATAGGTATAAATTTCAGAGTTACAAAAAAATAAATAAATAAATAAATAAATGTTTTTGCTAGTGCAAAATTATATGATATTTGAGGAAAATGTTACCTGGCATTTCCATTGTTTGAAATATTTTAAAAAAAGTAACTTCTGTGCTATAATGTTACAAACATCCTGCCACCAACACCAATATCCCCCAAGTCTTTGAGAAACCACTAACCAGACTGTCCACAGTCTCACTATGGTTGTCAGCCTTTTCCCAAGGTATTGTTTTCAACATAAATTTGTATATATCTATATATCTCAGCCCTGCGGTGCCTGTTAGACATGTGCTTTACTTGTCCTGTAAATAATATTTGGAAACACATAAATGCCATTAAGCTGCCTATTGAAATGTAGTTGTGTTAGAAAACTGCAAGACTGTGGTTTTCAGTTGTCTCAGTTTTTGCAGTTTGTTTGAGTCCTTTGATATTACTTTCAGTGTGTAAGAGTCATAAAGTTGCTTTCATTTAATCTTATAATGACTGAGATATATAATGGTTTCCATAAGGATTCAAATCACCATTGTCTGTGTGTATACGGTTAGTAGATTTATTTATTTATTTAATATAACATAACATTGTATTATTGTTTTTGATATGTAATTATAACCCATTCTTCATAATAATTATGTAATGAGTTTAATTACTCAAAATTTATTTCTTTGATCTCAGAAACAGCCCAAACTTATTGCTGCACGAACTGAAAGGCTTTGAGGCACCTGAGTTCATGCTGAGAAAGATACGTGCATTTCTCAACCATATGCAGACAGACACGTTAGATTCAAAGAAATTAATGCCTGTAGATTTCTGTGATAATTCACAGACAAACTTTGCTATGGTAAGTGTCTTTCAGATATGAATTTATAAGGCAGTAATGTTTGTATATTCATGATCGAAGTGTTGCAATAAGATTATGAGAGTTACCAATACGCTTAATATAACACTGTTGTAGCACATGTAGTTTACATTGTAACAACTTGTTTCTCAGGATTTCATATCCAGTGATTAGCTTTCAAGATGTTAAGCTTAACAATGCGTAATAACTCAATGTATCCTTGTCATTATTTCACTGTGAGATGTAGCAAGTATTTGATACTTAAAGAGAACAAAAGACAATGGAATTGTCATGTTTGTAAAAGATGAAATAGTAACATAACCCCATTTGCATTTTAGCGTAATTTGAAAAGCTGGTGCAGCAGATAATAAAAAAGGAAAAAATCTGTAAAATTACCAGGACACATAGGAGACACAAACACTTAAAAATTTAACCTCCTCCTCCTTCTTCTTCTTCTTCTTCTTCTTCTTATTATTATTATTATTATTATTAAAGTGCTTGTAATTTTACCACCTGAAAGTAAGTACTATTAGTTTACTCAATTGAATTTTTGGTTTGATAGAATAAAAAATAAGGAAAAAAGTTACTTCCATCAAATACATAATTTTGGATACCACTGATATGTCTGACTTTTGTTTCAGCTAAGTTTAATTTCTGATTATATTTTGTGGACTAGATGTAAATAAACAATTGTACTATCACCAGAATAGTATTGCCAGCCTTAAAATATTGTAGGTTACAAGGTAATACGAGTATCGTGTTCTTTGATAGCCAGAGTTTTGTAATGTATTGATGAGATGACAAAAAGGGTAGAGCTTTGAGTCATATTTTACATAGAACGTATTGGAATTTCAGATACATGGGCGATTTTCTCTTGGGAATGACTGTGTGTCATCTGCTATGACACCGCCAGCTACTGTACTGGACTCCGGTAAGATACTAACCCATAGCTCATTTCATCAAAAACAGTGTAACTGATTGCTGTATACCTGCTCTTTGTGGAGATTTATATATTTTTTAAAGTTTTACTTTTTCAATCAAAAGAGAAACTGGTGAAGTGCAAGAATGTGTGCTTACTTACTAAAACTTTTAATATTTTAAAGTAATTAGTTACATTGTTGGTTGAGTAATATGTGATACCTTAATTTCATCCATCATAATTGATGTTTTTTGAACACTGTCTTTCATGAGTTAGCCAGTATAACAATGCACTAATTACATTTTCTCATGCACAGCACAACACGTTTCGAGAATTTATTCTCCTTATCAGTTAGAAATATTTACATTGATGTTTTATGTGATGTTTGCATATGTGGCGTTCAGCAGTGCAAAAGGGGGAGAACAACAATAACACAAACATGACATAAAGCATAAATGAAATACAGTAAAACTTGATCAAAGTGGAGCATACATAATTAGCAAATTGGCCCAAATTGTGCAAATATTTCAGTCCTAATGCATTCAATAAAAATTTATATGCTAATTGTTTTTGTGTAAAGCGGAATGTGCTAACACAGAAACAGAATGTGAATTTTAAGACGTAATTAATATTTCATTGTATAATGGACCTCCCCCCCCCCCCCCCCCTCCCCTAATGAACCATGGACCTTGCCGTTGGTGGGGAGGCTTGCGTGCCTCAGCGGTACAGATAGCCGTACCGTAGGTGCAACCACAATGGAGGGGTATCTGTTGAGAGGCCAGACAAACGTGTGGTTCCTGAAGAGGGGCAGCAGCCTTTTCAGTAGTTGCAGGGGCAACAGTCTGGATGATTGACTGATCTGGCCTTGTAACACTAACCAAAACGGCCTTGGTGTGCTGGTACTGCGAACGGCTGAAGGCAAGGGGAAACTACAGCCGTAATTTTACCTGATGGCATGCAGCTTTACTGTATGATTAAATGATGATGGTGTCCTCTTGGGTAAAATATTCCGGAGGTAAAATAGTCCCCCATTCGGATCTCCGGGCGGGGACTACTAAGGACGACGTCGTTATCAGGAGAAAGAAAACTTGCGTTCTACGGATCGGAGCGTGGAATGTCAGATCCCTTAATCGGGAAGATAGGTGAGAAAATTTAAAAAGGGAAATGGATAGGTTAAAGTTAGATATAGTGGGAATTAGTGAAGTTCGTTGGCAGGAGGTACAAGACTTTTGGTCAGGTGAATACAGGGTTATAAATACAAAATGAAAATGGGGTAATGCAGGAGTAGGTTTAATAATGAATAGGAAAATAGGTGTACGGGTAAGCTACTACAAACAGCATAGTGAACACATTATTGTGGCCAAGATAGATACGAAGCCCACGCCTACTACAGTAGTACAAGTTTATATGCCAAACTATCGCTGCAGATGACAAAGAAATTGAAGAAATGTATGATGAAATAAAAGAAATTATTCAGGTAGTGAAGGGAGACGAAAATTTAATAATCATGGGTGACTGGAATTCGTCAGTAGGAAAACGGAGAGAAGGAAACGTAGTAGGTGAATATCGATTGGGGGTAAGAAACGAAAGAGGAAGCCGCCTCGTAGAATTTTGCACAGAGCACAACTTAATCATAGCTAACACTTGGTTCAAGAATCATAAAAGAAGGTTGTATACATGGAAGAATCCTGGATATACTGACAGGTTTCAGATAGATTATATAATTGTAAGACAGAGATTTAGGAACCAGGTTTTAAATTGTAAGACATTTCCAGGTGCAGATCTGGACTCTGACCACAATCTATTGGTTATGAACTGTAGATTAAAACTGAAGAAACTGCAAAAAGGTGGGAATTTAAGGAGATGGGACCAGGATAAACTGAAAGAACCAGAGGTTGTACAGAGTTTCAGGGAGAGCATAAGGGAGCAATTGACAGGAATGGGGGAAAGAAATACAGTAGAAGAAGAATGGGTAGCTTTGAGGGATGAAATAGTGAAGGCAGCAGACGATCAAATAGGTAAAAAGACGAGGGCTAGTAGAAACCCTTGGGTAACAGAAGAAATGTCGAATTTAATTGATGAAAGGAGAAAATATAAAAATGAACTAAATGAAACAGGCAAAAAGGAATACAAACGTCTCAAAAATGAGATTGACAGGAAGTGTAAAATGGCTAAGCGGGGATGGCTAGAGGACAAATGTAAGGATGCAGAGGCTTATCTCTCTAGGGGTAAGATAGATACTGCCTACAGGAAAATTAAAGAGACCTTTGGAGACAAGAGAACCACTTGCATGAACATCAAGAGCTCAGATGGAAACCCAGTTCTAAGCAAAGAAGGGAAGGCAGAAAGGTGGAAGGAGTATATAGAGGGTCTATACAAGGGCAATGTACTTGAGGACAATATTATGGAAATGGAAGAGGATGTAGATGAAGATGAAATGGGAGATATGATACTGCGTGAAGAGTTTGACAGAGCACTGAAAGACCTAAGTCGAAACAAGGCCCCGGGAGTAGACAACATCCCATTAGAACTAATGACAGCCTTGGGAGAGCCAGGCCTAACAAAACTCTACCGTCTGGTCAGCAAGATGTATGAGACAGGCGAAATACCCTCAAACTTCAAGAAGAATATAATAATTCTAATCCCAAAGAAAACAGGTGTTGAAAGATGCGAAAATTACTGAACTATCAGTTTAATAAGTCATAGCTGCAAAATACTAATGCGAATTCTTTACAGACGAATGGAAAAACTGGTAGAAGCCGACCTCGGGGAAGATCAGTTTGGATTCCGTAGAAATGTTGGAACACGTGAGGCAATACTGACCCTACGACTTATCTTAGAAGAAAGATTAAGGAAAGGCAAACCTATGTTTATAGCATTTGTAGACTTAGAGAAAGCTTTTGACAATGTTGACTGGAATACTCTCTTTCAAATTCTGAAGGTGGCAGGGGTAAAATACAGGGAGCGAAAGGCTATTTACAGTTTGTACAGAAACCAGATGGCAGTTATAAGAGTCGAGGAACATGAAAGGGAAGCAGTGGTTGGGAAGGGAGTGAGACAGGGTTGTAGCCTCTCCCCAATGTTATTCAATCTGTATATTGAGCAAGCAATAAAGGAAACAAAAGAAAAATTTGGAGTAGGTATTAAAATCCATGGAGAAGAAATAAAAACTTTGAGGTTCGCTGATGACATTGTAATTCTGTCAGAGACAGCAAGGGACTTGGAAGAGCAGTTGGACGGAATGGATAGTGTCTTGAAAGGAGGGTATAAGATGAACATCAACAAAAGCGAAACTAGGATAATGGAATGTAGTCGAATTAAGTCGGGTGATGCTGAGGGAATTAGATTAGGAAATGAGACACTTAAAGTAGTAAAGGAGTTTTGCTATTTGGGGAGCAAAATAACTGATGATGGCCGAAGTAGAGAGGATATAAAATGTAGACTGGCAATGGCAAGGAAAGCATTTCTGAAGAAGGAAAAATTTGTTAACATTGAGTATAGATTTAAATGTCAGGAAGTCTTTTATAAATTGTTTGTATGGAGTGTAGCCATGTATGAAAGTGAAACGTGGACAATAAATAGTTTAGACAAGAAGAGAATAGAAGCTTTTGAAATGTGGTGCTATAGAAGAATGCTGAAGATTAGATGGGTAGATCACATAACTAATGAGGAGGTATTGAATAGAATGGGGGAGAAGAGGAGTTTGTGGCACAACTTGAATAGAAGAAGGGATTGGTTGGTAGGACATGTTCTGAGACATCGAGGGATCACCAATTTAGTATTGGAGGACAGCATGGAGGGTAAAAGTTGTAGAGGGAGACCAAGAGATGAATACAGTAAGCAGATTCAGAAGGATGTAGGCGGCAGTAGGTACTGGGAGATGAAGAAGCTTGCACAGGATAGAGTAGCATGGAGAGCTGCATCAAACCAGCCTCAGGACTGAAGACCACAACAACAACAATTCTTATACAGCTTATACAGTACAATTGCATTTTGCTATATATTACTTATTCATAACTCTACAAAGACGCTACTTTTAACACAGACTGTATGGCCCTGACAATGCTGTTAAGCAGTGAAAACCAAAAAAAGAGGTTTGGCAAAGTGTGATGCTGCAGCTGTGGGCATCAAACTACACTGTTTTGTGCAACAATGAACATGCTAGTGCTGTGTTGGTGCATTTCGTTTGAGAGTCCTCTGTTTGTCGGCATTTGTTGTTTTCCATTATTATTGATGCACATGGGCGTGAATTGGAGCACTGTTGCTTACCTATGAACATAACCTGTGCAGTGAAAGAGGTAGGTGTTATTGCCATAAACTATAGTTTTACCCTGCAAGGTCAAGCATTCCAAAGAAATACCCTACCTGTACTATTTTCTACAAGTTGACTAGTAGCACCTTAAATGCATATGTGTCACTAGCATTTGATAAAATGATTAAGGTAACCAAGGCGAGTGAGAAAGACACTCTATGTGTGCGAAATAATTATATTTTTCAAATTTGGTAAACAAAAATTTATGGTACTTCAAGAAAAAGGATAATATACTTGATGAATGGATGATGGGAACAAGCAAATGAAAAAAACGGCAAAGAAGATTGGAAATGAAGAAATTAATGAGATAGTGTGGGAATGGTTTATACATGCATCGGCAAAAAACTTTCCTTTCTCTGGACTCACTCTAAGGGTTCAAAGTATCCCTTACATATGTTAGTTTCATATCCATGTTCTGTGCCTTCAAATAAATGAACAGGCAGAAAGAGCTGAGAATTAGAGTGTTTCTTCTTATGGAGATAATTATTTTTATTTTGATTTCGCAGTCTGTTGTTGTTGTATTCTTGTCAGAGGTATTCCTTTCGAGCTACATATGATGCCAAGAGCAGTCGAGCTGCCCGTGATGTCGTCCCAAGTAGCAGCAAAGAGACCCCAGGCCATGCGCAGTTCCCAAGGAGTACTGAAGACCGGAATGTAGAGCTGACAAGAATGTCAACAGAAAATTCAATTGTCTTCTGCTGTGAGAACAAGACTGGTCAGTCCTGCATGCCTGTATTCGTCTGTGTTTCTGAAGAAATAATAAATTTTTATTCTGTATTTGAGGAATGTTGCTACTCCTATAGTAGAGTAGTGTGATGCAAAACAAAAAAGGATCTTGTCGAGAGTTAGTCAGCATTTGCTCCACTGAAGATGCAAGATAGTCAAAGATCCTCTCACCATGTTGCAGAGTGAGGCTGTGAAAGTAATTTAAGAGTTTGGAAATATAGAGATAAGTCATCTAAGGATGGCTGGAATGTTTCAAAGTTAGACACACCATTATGTGGATTGAAGTGTGTGGGGAAGCTAAGGATGTTCAGGAAAATGGAGCAACAGAATGGAAGACAATACTATCCTATCTTATTGTGAATTACGAACCGAAAAACGTATTCAATGCTGATGAAATGGGACTGTTCTTATCACATAAAAATGGTCAAGGAAATACTCATTCTACTGCTGTGTGGAAACATGTTACGTGAAATGGAGAAGCCATAGGTGAGTGGAAAGGCAGCAAAACTTTTTGAAATAACAAACATAGATGCTAGAAGCTTCCAGTCACATGGCAAAGCAATAAATAGGTGTAGAATGAGAAGAGTGCTCATATGAAAGATTTCACTGCCAGAATGAAAAAAGGAAATTATCATGTTCTCGTTTTCCTAGACTATGCAACCTGACACCCATCAGTCGAGTTATCAAATTTGAAATTGGCTTCGACTCCACCAGGTTCAACCAGCCTCACACAGCCCATAGACTAGGAGGTTATTTAAACATTCAAGTCTCTTTATAGGCAGTTACTGGTCCAATCTCTGATTCGTGGTGTTGAAGAAGGTGAAAGTGCATTTGCCCTCGCATGGTCAGTTTCTGTCCTGGATGCAGTAAATTGTGTTGACTTGGCAGTAAGGGGAATAAAACCCAAAACTATTACCAAGCTTTTCAACAAAGCGGAATTTAGAGATCAAGAACAAAATGCTTCTGTTGCCATCAAAGCTCAAGAAAATGCAGCAGCAATTTCTGAATGACCTAAAATGTGAAACATTTCATGTAGTGCAGATGATTGAATTTGAAATGATGACTTTCTGTCAGCTTGCTCCAATTTTACTTCAGCTACATATTTAGTAGAAATTCCCAATAAAGATGATGATCAGGAAGAAACAGAGGAAGAAGAATAAAAAGAGAGCAAAATGATGTCCCTAGAAAAATTAATAAACACGAAGAAATTATTGCATGCATAAACTATGTTATGTAATTTGCAGTACATACATTCTCCCAAGCTGTTGGAACTACTGTAAAGTGCAAGAATGGGTAGAAATTTTTTTTCGCTCCTTTGTATGTGGCAAAAAGTGAAATTCAAAGCAGATAACCCTGAGAATAATATGTTTGTAAATACAACAATAAATTAGTTTAAAGTTAGAGTAAAAATTCAGAAATGCTGTATTATTCATCAGCTAGTGTAGTGTTCTATTCTAAGACATATAGTAAATGAACATCTACTCTACAGGAGTGAAGGTACGTAAATATGTGCATAATTACAAATTTATACTTCTGTGCATGATACATGATAGATTTTATGTATACTACTGAATTTTGTGTAGCTTGGAAATTTGTCAAAGTTGGATGATTATTTTAGTCATATACGATTCCATTTTGAGCAAGTTTTTACTGTATTTGCACTTGATAATGAGGATAAATTTTAGAAGTACATCGTAATGTGTATGGAAAAAATGTAACTGTTGTAACTTGGACACACCAAAAACCAAACATGTTAGTGTAAATTTATTAAACTGTGGCATATATGCCAATCACCATACATACACTGAACGCAGTAAGATAAGGCAAATGTACGCAAGCAGAAACAACAAGATAACAGCTTGAGCATTGCGCGGCAGTGTTTAAATAGGCACTTGTCTGTGGCGGGCTCTATTGAAAGTTCACAGTATTTCTCCATCATTGTGCACTGTCATGGATGACAACACACTGCTAATAAGCGCAGCTTTCAAGTGTGCATTTATTACTGTGTGCATATATTACTTCATTCCTCTTCCCTTGAGGAACAGCTCGGATTCACAAGTTGCCCGTGGTGTCTTCCTCCGTGAGGCTGTGACTGAGATGATGTACTGATACTGGAACGTATGTCAGAAGTACTCGGGGCGCAGGTGGCTCCACAGTATACCTTCTCGTGTCAACCCATACCATAGGATGGATGATGTCAGCGAGAGCTCCAAATCCACATCAGGTCCAGGGTCTGGAGGAGGAGGAGGAGGAGGAGGTGGTGGTGGTGGTGGTGGTGGTGGTGGTGGTAGTGATGGTGCCCCCCCCCCCCCCCCCCCAAGCTGTTGCCGACTGAGATGGAGGAGTCGGCTCCAGTGTGGCCGTGGCCGGCAACTGCATTAGTACTAGTAGCGATATTGGAGAAGCTGTACCAGGTTCATCCACCAGTGACGGGGGGCCCCTCGTGTTTCGTGGCAGGGATCTAGCCACATCAGTTGATCCATCGAGCGATGCAGACTGGTGTGGCAACGTCGGTGTCCCAGCCATGGTTGTCTGGTTGTCCACACGCAGTCGCATCTGTTCCTAATGATGTGCACAGAGGCCCTCCTCCATAAGAACTCCATAGACATGGTGGCTGTGGCATTGCGAGGTGATTGTGGAGATCCATTTTGGGGAACAATCAAACCTGCTTGCCCAGACAGCCACCCCAGGCCGGAAACTGGATGACAGCTGCACAGGTTGATGTCCCTGGCTGGGCTGCAGGAGCATCCAGGGTTGATGTCTGTGGAGTAATTTGGTGGGGCTGCTGTTGCTGAATTGCATGAACTAACAGGAAGACAAAAATTGATCCAAGACAATGTCGGATGGGTACTGAGTCATGAACTTTTTCATTTGCATTTTGAATGCTCGAACTAACCTTTTGGCCTCATCTTTGGATTGCGTATGGAAGGACAGGACGAAAACGTGGTGAATCCTGTGGTCACTACAGGAGGAGGCAAACTCCTGCACACAAGTTGAGGTTCATTATTAGAGAGCAACATTCCGGAAGTCCTTGGATGGGAAAAACTTCGACAGGGCTGCCACAGTGGCACTTTTCGTAAAATCGGATTGATAGGACTAGCCTGCACGACCCGAGCGCTAGTGATTGGAAAAAAGTCGACAGTTTGAGTGCATATGTCAGTGTGGAAACAGTAACTCCTCCGAATGAAAAACTGGGTCCAAAATGGGCGGAAGATGGGACAGTGCGTCTGCATTCACATGTTGAGCTGAAGTGAATCTCGTTGTACCAATAGAGGAACAGTACCCAACATTGCAGGTGATCCGTTGCTTTGTCTGGCAACAATTCTGAGGGGTTAAAAAGTGAAACTAATGGCTTGTGATCCATGATGTGATGGAATTTTACACCACACAGGAAAATAAGAAACTCTATTTGTGCATATCTAGACCGAGACGAAATGAGCATCTTTGACGCGTACACAACATGCCACTCACAGCCCTCAGAATATTTAGGAGCTTACACTGCTCCCAGCCCATGCTGGGACGCATCTGTTGCTAGGACGCATCTGTTGCTAACACTAAATATTGACCCAGTTAGTGGGTTATAAGGCAAGGTGCAGATTGTAACATAGACTTCAGTTTGCAAAATGCCATTTCACACTCCTGCAAACAGTGGAAAGACATCCCCTTACGCGGCAAGCCATGTAACAGTTGTGCAACAGGCGCCGCCCCGGCAAAAACTGATGATAATAAGCAGTCTTACATTTAAAAAAACTGGAGTTCCTTGACCTGCATAGGATGCGGAAGAGCCACAATGGCAGAGGCATTCTGACGAAGGTGTTTGATACCAGCGCTAGAGACCTCGAACACAAGATAAACGATAGAAGGCTGAAAAAAGTGGCACTTTTCCTAATTGCATTTTAACCCAGTGGCCCGTAACAATGAAAAGGGTGTATGTAAGTTGTTGAGATATTCAGCAGTAGAGGAGCTGGAGACCACAATATCATCAAGGTACTTGGCACAGTCAGGCACAAATCTCATGAGTTGTTCAAGAAACAGTTGAAAAGTCACCAGGCCATGCCAAATGGTAACCTCAAATATTGATACAAGCCAAAAGTTGCATTAACAACGAAGAGCCATTTAGAGTCGGCAACAATGGGAAACTGCAAATATCCATTGGAGAGGTCGATCTTGGGAAAAATACTGACCACCAGCGAGCTGAGAAAAAAGTTCATCAGTGTGCAGCAAGGGATACGTGTCAATGATAGGGCATTAACAGAAACTTTGAAATTGCAGCAAAGGCGTAACTGTCCCAACAGTGATTAAGGGGGTGAGCCCATTCACTGGATGTGATCGGTTGGACAATCCTGGAGGCTGTGAGGCAGTCAAGCTCCGCCTTGACTTAGTCACACAGTGCCATTGACACCGGGTGAATCAGAAAGAGAGAGGGACTAGCCGAAGGTTTCATGCTTGATGTGGGCTTTGAAATTATTGGCGCAACCCAAACCCACAGAAAAATGCTGCAATACCACAGTAAGAAACCCTTGCTGATCAACCAGCCAGTGTAAAAACTCATCAGTGGCACCGTCAGACATCATAGACACAACGGAGGACGAACCAGAGGCTGAAAATCCATGCAGAGATCAATCCCACACTCGTCGTCACTTGTGTCTTAACATGGACACACAACACAACCAAGAATATTAGTACAACTTTATTAAACTGTGGCATGTACACCAATCACCATAACATACACTGAACACAATAAGGTAAGGCAAGAACACAATAAGGTAAGGCAAATATAGATACAAGCAGTAATAACATAACTGAGCATGAATGTAGTGCACCAGGGTTTAAATAAGCACTTGCCCATGGTGGGCTCTATCTGAAGTTCACTGTATTGCTCGGCCGGCCGGTGTGGCCAAGCGGTTCTAGGCGCTTCAGTCTGGAACCACGCGACCACTATGTTTGCAGGTTTAAATCCTTCCTTGGGCGTGAATATGTGTGTTAGGTTATTTAGGTTTAAGTAGTTCTAAGTTCTAGGGGACTGATGACCACTGATGTTAAGTCCCATAGTGCTCAGAGCCATTTGAACCATCACAGTATTGCTCTATCACGGCACAATCTCGCGAGAAGAAACACACTGTTAAAGTGTGCAGCTTTCAGGTGTGTGCACATTAATTCAGTAACTGATGCAGTGTTTTGTTAAATAAATCACGATATACGGTACTTGTTTGTAGTAAGTAATAATCAATTCACAAGTTAAGTAAAAAGTGTCATTAAAAATGTGACTAGATCACATGGTCCATGTCATGTCAACAGCTTGGTGCACGGTGGTTACAACTGTTAGACAGATAGTGTCCACAAACAAATTTCACAGGCAGTCTCCTCCATCCACAATATGACAAATATAGATTCAATTCTAAAAAAAATTCAGAGTGCCCCTCATCCACCACCAATTCAAGTCCTGAAATGAGATCATCTCTCCCTTACCAAACCTTATCATATATGACATTCTCAGATCATACTCCTTATATCCCTACTTCAAGATTCCTACCCTTGCAGTAATTCTTGCTGTAGAACCAGCCCCATGCATGTGGCCATTACCACTTATTCCAGCACAACAGTGGTGAATCCAGTATAAGAGACAGAGCAACAAGGGAAACAATATATTTTATTTACCAGGTAATATGTGTTCAGTGCACAGCCTTTTATACAGGAATGACTATCACCAAACTGGCTGAGTGCTTGGATGGGCATTGAAGAACTCTCCACCTCGGGGATAGTTAGTGCTCAGTTGCTGAGTATTTCCCATGCCATGACTCAAGGGACATGTCTGTCTGATACTCCACATGAGCTGTTTGGATCTCTCCAACATATCTAGGTATCCCACATTTCTCTTTTTGAGCCATCAGTATTCTGACTTGTATTCCTATCTCTGTCTTCCTCTACAGTTTTTGCCCTCTCCAGCTCCCTCTAGTGCAATGGAAGTCATTCCCTGATGTCTTAACAGATGTCCTATCATCCTATCCCTTCTCCTTATCAGTGATTTCCACATAGTCCTTTCCTCTCTAATTCTGTGCAGGAGCTCCTCGTTCCTTACCTTACCAGTCCAACTAATTTTCAACATTTCATCTGTAGCATCACATCTCAAATGCTTAAATTCTTTTCTGTTCTGGTTTTCCCACAGTCCGTGTTTCACTGCCATACAATGTTGTGCTCCAAACTTACATTCTCAATAATTTCTTCCTAAAATTACGGCCTATGTTTGATACTAGTAGACTCTCTTGGTCAGTGCTAGTCTGCTTTTGACGTTCCTCTTGCTCAATCCATTATTGGTTATTTTGCTACCTAGGTAGCAGAGTTCCTTAACTTTGCCTACTTCGTGACCATCAGTCTTGATGATAAGTCTCTTGCTGTTCTCATTTCTGCTACTTCTCATTACTTTTATCTTTCTTTGATTCACACTCAGTCCATATTCTGTATTCATTAGATTGTTCATTCCGTTCATCGAATCATATAATTGATATCCTTTCGCCTGGCTTTTAATTCCACTCCTGAACCTTTCTTTTATTTCCATCATTGATCCTCCGATGTACAAATTGAACAGCAGGGGCGAAAGACTACATCTCTGGCTTACATCCTTTTTTATCCGAGCAATTCATTCTTGGGCTTCCACTCTCGTTATCCCCTCTTGCCTGTTGCATATATTGTATATTACCAGTCTCTCCCCACAGCGTACCCCTATTTTTCTCAGAATTTCAAAATCTTGCACCATTTTACATTGTGGAAAACTATTTGCAGGTCAACAAATCCTTTGAACACGTCTTGATTTTTCTTTAGTCTTGCTTCTGTTATCAACTGCAACATCAGAACTGCCTCTCTGGTGCCTTTACCTTTCCTACAGCCAAACTGATTATCATCTAACAAATCCTCAATTTTCTTTTCCATTCTTCTGCATATTATTCTTGACAGCAACTTGGATGAATCAGCTGTTAAGCTGATTGTGCGATGATTCTGGCACTTGGCAACTCATGCAGTCTTTGGAATTATGTGGATGATATTTTCCTGGAAGGCAGATGGTACATCTCCAGACTCATACATTTTACACACCAACGTGAGTAATCATTTTGTTGCCACTTCCCCCAATGATTTTGAAAATTCTGATGGAATGTTATTTATCTCTTCTGCCGTAGTTGATCTTGAGTCATCCAAAGATCTTTTAAATTCTGGTTGTAATACTGGATCCCCGATCTCTTCTAAATCGACTCATGTTTCTTTTTATATCACATCAGACAGATCTTCCCCCTCATAAAGGCCTTCACTGTGGTCTTTCTTCCTGTCCACACTCTCCTCTGCATTTAACAGGGTAATTACCATTGCACTCTTAATGTTACCACCCTTGCTTTTAATTTCACTGAAGGTTGTTTCGACTTTCCTGTATGCTGAGTCAGTCCTTCCAACAATCATCGCTTTTTCGATTTCTTCACTTTTCATGCAGCTATTTTTTCTTAGTTTCCTTGCACTTCGTATTTATTTCATTATTCAGCGACTTGTATTTCTGTATTCCTGAATTTCCCTGGACATTTTTGTACTTCCTTGTTTCATCAATCAACTGAAGTATTTCTTCTTTTACTCATGGTTTCTTTGCAGTTACCTTCTTTGTACCTATGTTTTACTTTCAACTTCTGTGATTGCCCTTTTTAGAGAATTCCATTCCTCTTCGACTGTACTGCCTACTGAGCTATTCCTTATTGCTATATCTATAGCTTTCGAGAACTTCAGTTGTGTCTTGTCATTCCTTTATTCTTTTGTGTCCCACTTCTTTGCTTACTGATTCTTTCTGACTAATCTCTTAAACTTCAGCCTACTCTTCATCACTACTACATTGTAATCTAAGTCTGTATCTACTCCGGGGTAAGCCTTACAATCATGAATCTGATTTCAGAATCTCTGTCTGACCATGACATAATCTAATGGAAGTCTTCTTGTATCACACAATCATTTCCAAGTATGCCTCCTCCTTTTGTGATTCTTGAACAGAGTTTTACTGGTTGAAATTTATTACAGAACTCAATTAGTCTTTCTTCTCTCTCATTCCTTGTTCCAAACCCATATTCTCCTGTAACCTTTTCTTCTACTCCTTCCCCTACAACTGCACGTCAGTCTCACATGACCATTAGATTTTCATCTCGCTTTATGTACTGTATTACCCTTTCAATATCCTCATATCTCTCACTGTCTTTTCATCTTCAGCTTGCGATGTTGGCATGTACACATGAACTATCATTGTCGGTATTGGTTTGCTGTCGATTCTGATAAGAACAACCTCATCACTGAGTTGTTTGCAGTAACACTCTCTCTGCCCTACCCTCCTATTTGTAACGAATCTTACTCCTGTTGCACCATTTTCTGCTGCTGTTGATTTTACCCGACACTCATGTGATCAGAAATCCTTGTCTTCAATCCATACTTCTGTACTTCACCACTATTTACATTACCCACTTCAGAAGGGTGTCTGGCTACATACTGACACTTCAGCAAACATACACTGCAAACATTTTTTATTATTTTTTAACTGTTTAAGCTAATAATCCCTCTAGTAGAGCCCTGCAGGTAAGTGTCCCATCTTGAGTAGTCTGCAGACGGCTGTGGTGTGCTAGGGAGAGATGTATACACTTCGCATAATCTGGTAGAAGTTGCTGAATGCTATCTCACCAAATGACAGCTGAGTGAATGCATGTCCTCTACCACACAGTTGGCACAGCTGAGTGAATGCTTGTCCATGGCCACACATATGACGTGCTTGCATTCACTGGCACAGAGGCTGTGAATTTGCAGCCTGCACATGTGCATTGCGCTTCCCTTAACAGAAAGAGTTGGGCAAAATTTAACTGAATGACGAATAAGGAATAACGATAATTTTTACTGTTCATTTTTTTGTGAATAACAAATAGAAATATTGATTCAAAATATTATTCATTTATATGAACCATGGATCTTGCCGTTGGTGGGGAGGCTTACGTGCCTCAGCGATACAGATAGCCGTACTGTAGGTGCAACCACAACGGAGGGGGTATCTGTCAGACGTGTGGTTCCTGAAGAGGGGCAGCAGCCTTTTCAGTAGTTGCAGGGGCAACAGTCTGGATGATTGACTGATCTGGCCTTGTAACAAAAACCAAAACGGCCTTGCTGTGCTGGTACTGCGAACGGCTGAAGGCAAGGGGAAACTACAGCCGTAATTTTTCCCGAGGGCATGCAGCTTTACTGTATGGTTAAATGATGATGGCGTCCTCTTGGGTAAAATATTCCGGAGGTAAAATAGTCCCCCATTCGGATCTCCGGGCGGGGACTACTCAAGAGGATATCATTATCAGGAGAAAGAAAACTGGCATTCTACGGATCGGAGCATGGAATGTCAGATCCCTTAATCGGGAAGGTAGGTTAGAAAATTTAAAAAGGGAAATAGATAGGTTAAAGTTAGATATAATGGGAATTAGTGAAGTTCGGTGGCAGGATGAACAAGACTTCTGGTCAGGTGACTACAGGGTCATAAACACAAAATCAAATAGGGGTAACCCAGGAGTAGGTTTAATAATGAATAGGAAAATAGGTGTACGGGTAAGCTACTACAAACAGCATAGTGAACACATTATTGTGGCCAAGATAGATACGAAGCCCACGCCTACTACAGTAGTACAAGTTTATATGCCAAACTATCGCTGCAGATGACAAAGAAATTGAAGAAATGTATGATGAAATAAAAGAAATTATTCAGGTAGTGAAGGGAGATGAAAATTTAATAATCATGGGTGACTGGAATTCATCAGTAGGAAAACGGAGAGAAGGAAACGTAGTAGGTGAATATCGATTGGGGGTAAGAAACGAAAGAGGAAGCCGCCTGGTAGAATTTTGCACAGAGCACAACTTAATCATAGCTAACACTTGGTTCAAAAATCATAAAAGAAGGTTGTATACATGGAAGAATCCTGGAGATACTGACAGGTTTCAGATAGATTATATAATGGTAAGACAGAGATTTAGGAACCAGGTTTTAAATTGTAAGACATTTCCAGGGGCAGATGTGGACTCTGACCACAATGTATTGGTTATGAACTGTAGATTAAAACTGAAGAAACTGCAAAAAGGTGGGAATTTAAGGAGATGGGACCAGGATAAACTGAAAGAACCAGAGGTTGTACAGAGTTTCAGGGAGAGCATAAGGGAACAATTGACAGGAATGGGGGAAAGAAATACAGTAGAAGAAGAATGGGTAGCTTTGTGGGATGAAGTAGTGAAGGCAGCGGAGGATCAAGTAGGTAAAAAGACGAGGGCTAGTAGAAATCCTTGAGTAACAGAAGAAATATTGAATTTAATTGATGAAAGGAGAAAATATAAAAATGCACTAAATGAAGCAGGCAAAAAGGAATACAAATGTCTCAAAAATAAGATCGACAGGAAGTGCAAAATGGCTAAGCAGGGATGGCTAGAGGACAAATGTAAGGATGTAGAGGCTTAGCTCTCTAGGGGTAAGATAGATACTGCCTACAGGAAAATTAAAGAGACCTTTGGAGATAAGAGAACCACTTGTATGAATAACAAGAGCTCAGACGGAAACCCAGTTCTAAGCAAAGAAGGGAAAGCAGAAAGGTTGAAGGAGTATATAGAGGGTCTATACTAGGGCGATGTACTTGAGGACAATATTTTGGTAATGGAAGAGGATGTAGATGAAGATGAAATGGGAGATATGATACCGCGTGAAGAGTTTGACAGAGCACTGAAAGACCTGAGTTGAAACAAAGCCCCGGGAGTAGACAACATTCCATTAGAACTACTGACAGCCTTGGGAGAGCCAGTCCTGACAAAACTCTACCATCTGGTGAGCAAAATGTATGAGACAGGCGAAATACCCTCAGACTTCAAGAAGAATATAATAATTCCAATCCCAAAGAAAGCAGGTGTTGACAGATGTGAAAATTACCAAACTATCAGTTTAATAAGTCACAGCTGCAAAAGACTGACGCTAATTCTTTACAGACAAATGGAAAAACTAGTAGAAGCCGACCTCGGGGAAGATCAGTTTGGATTCCGTAGAAATATCGGAACACGTGAGGATTAAGGTAAGGCAAACCTACGTTTCTAGCATTTGTTGTTGTTGTTGTGGTCTTCAGTCCTGAGACTGGTTTGATGCAGCTCTCCATGCTACTCTATCCTGTGCAAGCTTTTTCATCTCCCAGTACCTACTGCAACCTACATCCTTCTGAATCTGCTTAGTGTATTCATCTCTTGGTCTCCCTCTACGATTTTTACCCTCCACGCTGCCCTCCAATACTAAATTGGTGATCCCTTGATGCCTCAGAACATGTCCTACCAACCGATCCCTTCTTCTGGTCAAGTTGTGCCACAAACTTCTCTTCTCCCCAATCCTATTCAATACTTCCTCATTAGTTATGTGATCTACCCATCTAATCTTCAGCATTCTTCTGTAGCACCATATTTCGAAAGCTTCTATTCTCTTCTTGTCCAAACTATTTATCGTCCATGTTTCACTTCCATACATGGCTACACTCCATACGAATACTTTCAGAAATGACTTCCTGACACTTAAATCTATACTGGATGTTAACAAATTTCTCTTCTTCAGAAACGCTTTCCTTGCCATTGCCAGCCTACATTTTATATCCTCTCTACTTCGACCATCATCAGTTATTTTGCTCCCCAAATAGCAAAACTCCTTTACTACTTTAAGTGCCTCATTTCCTAATCTAATTCCCTCAGCATCACCCGACTTAATTAGACTACATTCCATTATCCTTGTTTTGCTTTTGTTGATGTTCATCTTATATCCCCCTTTCAAGACACTGTCCATTCCATTCAACTGCTCTTCCAAGTCCTTTGCTGTCTCTGACAGAATTACAATGTCATCGGCGAACCTCAAAGTTTTTATTTCTTCTCCATGAATTTTAATACCTACTCCGAATTTTTCTTTTGCTTCCTTTACTGCTTGCTCAATATACAGATTGAACAACATCGGGGAGAGGCTACAACCCTGTCTTACTCCCTTCCCAACCACTGCTTCCCTTTCATGTCCCTCGACTCTTATAACTGCCATCTGGTTTCTGTACAAATTGTAAATAGCCTTTCGCTCCCTGTATTTTACCCCTGCCACCTTTAGAATTTGAAAGAGAGTATTCCAGTCGACTGGAATACTCTCTTTCAAATTCTGAAGGTGGCAGGGGTAAAATACAGGGAGCGAAACGCTATTTACAATTTGTACAGAAACCAGATGGCAGTTAATAAGAGTTGAGGGACATGAAAGGGAAGCAGTGGTTGGGAAGGGAGTGAGACAGGGTTGTAGCCTCTCCCCAATGTTATTCAATCTGTATATTGAGCAAGCAGTAAAGGAATCAAAAGAAAAATTTGGAGTAGGTATTAAAATCTATGGAGAAGAAATAAAAACTTTGAGGTTCGCCGATGACATTGTAATTCTGTCAGAGACAGCAAAGGACTTGGAAGAGCAGTTGAATGGAATGGATAGTGTCTTGAAAGGAGGATATAAGATGAACATCAACAAAAGCAAAACGTGGATTATGGAATGTAGTCGAATTAAGTCGGGTGATGCTGAGGGAATTAGATTCGGAAATGAGACACTTAAAGTAGTAAAGGAGTCTTGCTATTTGGGGAGCAAAATAACTGATGATGGTCGAAGTAGAGAGGATATAAAATGTAGTCTGGCAATGGCAAGGAAAGCGTTTCTGAAGAAGAGAAATTTGTTAACGTCGAGTATAGATTTAAGTGTCAGGAAGTCGTTTGAGAAAGTATTTGTATTGAGTGTAGCCATGTATGGGAGTGAAACATGGACAATAACTAGTTTGGACAAGAAGAGAATAGAAGCTTTCGAAATGTGGTGCTACAGAAGAATGCTGAAAATTAGATGGGTAAATCACATAACTAATGAGGAAGTATTGAATAGGATTGGGGAGAAGAGAAGTTTGTTGCACAACGTGACTAGAAGAAGGGATTAGTTGCTAGGACATGTTCTGAGCCATCAAGGGATCACAAATTTAGCATTGGAGGGCAGCGTGGAGGGTAAAAGTCGTAGAGGGAGACGAAGAGATGAATACAGTAAGCAGATTCAGAAGGATGTAGGTTGCAGTAGGTACTGGGAGATGAAGAAGCTTGCACAGGATAGAGTAGCTTGGAGAGCTGCATCAAACCAGTCTCTGGACTGAAGACCACAGCAACAACACATGAATGAAAACATCTATTATTCACCTGTGAATAACAAGCATTGCTAATAATAGATAAATTTGAAATCCATTGGCATTTAATGCACAAATACACAGTCATTTATCAAGCAAATATACTTTTGCTTTTAAAATTAGTTTTCAGGCCAACTTTTAAAAAAAAGAAAAAGAAAAAAAAAGTCCATTAGAAAGTTTGATTTTTTAAGATTTGCCACTGTTTGACATTAAAGAAAATACATTCAATGCATACAGAGAGGATATTGGTGCTTTATATCTCCTTAAATTGTCTTTATTTCAGGGTAATGATATAAGACTTTAAAATCAGTCTTCTTCAGCAAAAATAGAGAAATAATTAATTCCACTGTAGATTTTTTGCAAACAGTTCATTGTGATTCCACATTACCTTTCCCTCCCAAATCATGTTTAAAATAAAATTTACTTTTTACATCATAACATCATTTGAAACTTGTGACATGATTTCTGCAGCGTTTCTTTGGCTATTACATTCCTGTAGGTTCTTGAAATCCTTCCTTTCTCTTTGGCAGCAGTGGTAAACTTTTTGTTTTTAAATTGTGGGTAATACATTTTTGAAATAGTTTCAGATGGTGCAGAAAGATGAAAAATGTCTTCCAATTGTCTCGACACTTTCTCAGTAAAAAAGTTGCCAGTTAGCTTCAGTATTAAGAACTGTGGTGTGTACTGTGTTTACTCAAATCCAGTGGCTCCTCTGGAATTTTTCAATCTGGAAGCTCTACATAATGATAGAAACATGTCCTCCATCTTCTAACAAGCAGCTTACTCAAAGTTAATCCTAAAACACCTTTGGACAACTTTGAACATCCAGCAGCATTCCATAAATGTTTTCAGAGACTTTCTATTTATGTTAGTCTTAGCAAACACTGAATTCTTACTTTGTATGCTCATTTTGTAGCACCACAAATATAAAGAAACTGCGTAAATATATCAAGAGACACCCATATCTGACAGTGTTGGCAATCATGGTACTATTGAGGCTGGTGTTGCAGATTGAGAGTTTTTGTTGACTGCCTTCTCATCATTAGCTATTTGCATAGAGTATTTCTGCATTTTAGCAGAGGGAGGGTGGGAAGTAATGACAAGTGCAAAGGCAGCTGAGTTGGGCATTTGCATAGTGTGTAATGGATAAGGGCAACTGCCTCTGAAGTAATTATATGTTCAAATTATTACGGTGTAACCTAAGTAAAGCTGTGCTCAGCCCAAAGATTTGTTTGATGATGTGTTGTTTGCCTGCTTTATTTCCTCGTTGATTGTCCTCGGTGTTGATGTACTGCGTTGCTATACTGGCTGAATAATGTTGTTGGAAGTTCAGCACTGACTACTTTAAATGATGTAGCCAACAGGTGCACATTTGCATTTCACAGTTCTTTACTTTCACTGTTCACAACCCCCCAATATACACATTTAATATGGCCAGTTAACCTTTGTTTAATTTTCAATAAGCCTCATTAACAGGTTGCAGGCAAACATCCACATACTGCTACAGTAGTTTACTGTTGAACATCTACGAGCAGTAAAAGCCTAACCACACATTTCTCAGTCTTTGAAATAAACTGAACATATGTGTCATTGCTTTAACACACAGCCTATTGGTGTAACACTTATTTCACAGTTAAGTTGATGCATTGTTGTTGATCTAACCACTACGGGTTCCGCATCTAAAACTCGGCCGGCACCAAAAATCGAGGCCTTATATATATTCACAATAATAGGCACTGAAACTACACATTGTTCGATGTTTAATTTACTGAAATTACAATTAAAACTTAACTCCATCAATTGACTGCATAGATTGAAAAATTGTATCTTTTTAAACAGTTTCTTCTACTACATGGGTTAAGCCGTATTATTTGTTTAAATCATGAAATTAACAGACATAGTTATGCAAACAATACTTTGGACAAGCCTGATAATTATTTTGGTATTAATGAAGGGCTGGCTTTGCTAACATGTTTTTGAATAGAGCCAAATAGATCCTTTAAGAATACTATTAGTTGTTCCTCCAAATGTTTACAATTAGTACAGAATTTATATTTGTTTATAGGTCAACAATAGAATTTAAGTTATGATACAATAACTGATTTCACCCTATACCAAAAGGTACTAACTAGGAATAGTCACAATAAATTAGAAAAACAATCACACAAATAAAACTAAGCACAAAATTAGATATGGTGTTATATTCTTTAAAACTGAGGGCCAATCTTTCTCTTCTATGAAAATGCAGATTATACTCAGGTATGTTAATGGTAATTAGTTCAAAAATGAAAAAATGAATTTTAAGGAGGCAAATGGCTAAACAAGAGGGGAAGTAAAAACATTCCACTGTGCTTCAATCACATCACCCCCTCATTGGATTGACCAGATAGATATTGCAAATCGCTAACTGGGCAGTTCAGTGACCACAGACAGTGGGTTAAAAATCTACACACAAAAACATATTATGTACAAAATCTTATTAAAACTTAGTACATATGTTTTTTCAGATTTATACTTATATGAACTGGCCATATGAATATCTCCATACAAAATATTTACATACAATGTATTGTACAATTGCACAATATCCACAAGTTACACTTTTAACAAAAATTATTCATCTTCATGAAAAGTGATGTACTTTTTGTGTAAACAAGGATTACATTCAAAGATACATATCATTTTATGCAAATGCTATCTTGCTTAGAAAAAAAAGTAAATCGTCATGGGTTGCAAAAAAGATAAATTACACTGCGCATTGCACTTCACTTACTCAATGTTTTTTATTTTTCACAAGCACTTCTACACTTTTAATGAGCTTTGACACATTTTCTCACCAAGTTGTCCACACCTTCAACAGGTCCAAGTAGCAGTTAGTAAGGAAATGCACTGCTGTCCGTTCCCTGGAAAGTGGTTCTCCTCTGCCACAGTATATGAAAAAATTAGACAAAATACCCTACTTTATTTAGTACACTTTCTATTACATCTAAGTATAAAAAAATGTTTCACACTAAAAATAATAGTCGTTACTTCATAAATAGATACATTACACAGTTCTCATAACATCACAATAATTATTATTAAAATTGACTACAGTACAAAAGGTGGGGACAAGTAAAAATTGTGAAAATGAAGTTCACATTACACTACAAAACATTACTCTAAGTCATAACTGTCTGAAACTGGTTAAACTCGAAAGATTTTGGTCTCTTTCCCATTTGCAAACTCTCACCTTAGTGTGTAAAATATGTACATTACCTCTTGAAAATACTCAAGATGTGCAATGGCATAAATTTACTAATCATTACATTATGAAAAAAGAATAGAGTCACTGTTACATAGTTTAATTACTACTAAAATCAAAATTAAGGGGATGGAAGTTGTACCAAATCATTGCCCCACTTCTCTACTCCACTCTGAGCACTACTGTCATTCACCCAGAAAATTAAATTATCACAAAATGTTACCAAATAGTTGACCTGTCAGAATGTTCACATCAGTCTAGCACCATAGTTATCAGTTAATCAACAAAATTACTGTTCTTCATCCCAGTATTACCACTTTAAGCTCATAATTACTCAGAACAGAAAGAGAAGTCTTGAGATAACCTATAGATCTGATAATGCAGCATTATATGACTTGTACCTCACCAAAATATTTGCTCGTTCTGTTAAGCTCTCATTCCCAGCTGCTGTGTCATGAATTGCAGTACCCAATGTTGCCTAGTTCAAAATTTAGATAATGCAGTTAAACCACATTTGTTTGTATATAGTTATCTTTCTCATTATTCAATCATGTCTGTCAGCTCCATTATTTTACTTACATTTCTTACCTCGATAGCTAGTGGAGTGCAGTCTCAAAAAATATCCCTACTGCAGAGACAGGCTCCCTAACCATTAAGACCTTAACATTATTCATTATTTTTTATTACTTGATTATCTAATAAATTAACACCTGCTCTCCTAATCCAATGCAACATTGATTTTACTGAAAAACACTCCACAGTAACACATCCTTATGCTAAGGCAAACTTAACTCATTACTGATCAGACAAAATTATCACTTAGAAAAACCATTATTTCACTGTATTCCATCAAATTGCTTGAGATTCTAGCCTGAAGGGTGATGTACATACACTTCTTGCTTATTCTTTCCACACATTACTCCAGGCAGCCATGTTTTAAAGTTGTAATTCCTTAATTTTAGAAGGGGCTGTACCATGACACTTCTATAGGTAGATAGTTATCTCAATATCCTGACTGCACTGAACACACACACTTCTATTACACCACAATTAATATTAACACTATGCCGTCCAGTAACACCACAGTGGTGTCATGCACGAAATAGCGGTCAATGACCGGCGACACCGCAGGGGTGTCACGTGCATAGTATCACTCAGTGGCTGGCGACACCACAGTGGTTTCGTGAGCATAGTATCGTGCAGTAGCTGGCGACAACACTTTAGTATCTTTTGAATTCTGTTGGTGTTTTGTTTAAGTAACAATAAGTTACACACGTCAACATGTTTTTTTGTTTTTATAAGTACTTGTGCCCTTTCATCGTAGCAGGCGAAAGAGATGATATGCTTATTTATGATGAATACGCAGATGTCTTGTCTGACATTCTGGATGACTTGGCCGAATGGGAAGAAGACATTGGACTGATTGGGAAGAAGACATTGGATATTAAAAAAAATGAAAGTGAAGCAGAATCGTCAGAAGATTGTGAAATTTGTCTAAGAAGAATTCAGCAAACACTACTGTTGCCAACTGATTTGGATGAAACAGACGAAGAAGACAGTGCACAGTGGTCAGACTTTGATTTACTGAGGACCAATAATAAATTTGAAGGATCTCCGAGTCCAAACATATTTCCCAAAGATACACAGAGTGTTGAGGATATCGTAGAATTATATATTGGGAACGATCTATTTGAATATATTAACAACGAAACCAATGAGTACTACAGTCAAAATTGCAATGGAAAGAAACAGGATAAAAATAATGCCAGGTTTGTTGACCTTAGAGGACCCAAACTTAGGGAATGGTTTCAGCTTGCTATCCTTACGGGATTTGTAAAAAAAGCAAGGATCGATGATTATTGGTCAACGAATCCGTTGATAGGCACACCGATATTTCGCAAAATGATGTCCCGCAACTGGTTCAGGCAAACATTATCATTTTTACATTTTTTCAACAACAACAATAAACTGGATAATGCCGACCGGCTTTACAAAGTGCTATTCGTAATTGATTATTTTTCCAAAAAGTTTAAAGAAACTTTTAATCTGAGTCAAAACATCTCAACTGACAAAAGAATGATACTCTGGCATGGATGGTTAAATTTTAAAGTTTACAATCCATCAAAAATTACGAAATATAGCATACTCTTTCAGATGCTGTGGGATTTGAGTACGAGATAGGTTTCCTCATTCAAGATATATTCCAGTGCTGGACAGCCTTTAGCAAAAACAGTGATGGAACTATTGACGCCTTTTTATGTAAAGTGGCATCACCTCTACGTGGATAATTATTATAACAGTGCAGAACTTGTAAGAAGTTACTTGAAAATAAAATTTGAGATTGTGGACTGATATGGCAAAATAGAGGATTTCCGGAAAAATTAAAGTGCGCAAGAGTCAATGTGTTTGAAGCTTGTCATCAACAGAAAGGTGAAGTATTCACACAGGAGCTTCGAAAACTAAAATGATATGAATGATCTCTAAGTACATAGTGCGACTTTGACTGGCACTCACAGAAAATGTAGAAAACCAAATACACAATTAAAAAAAAAACCTGAAAGTGTATTAATAGACTACAACAAATACATGAACAGATTGGATCAGGCAAACCAATTTTTGAGTTATTACCCTATATACAGAAAAAACAATAAAATGGTCAAAAAAGATTTGCATGTACCTATATCATTGTGCATTATTTAGTGCTTTCCATACATGGCAGTATTTCAATACAGAACATAAAGTCTCTGATTTCACGATTTTTTATTGCAAGTGTCTGATTCGTGGATAAAAGACCATGTACTTGCTTCTGAGCAAAACTTGGAGGTTGCCACTACATCAAGTACGTCTAATCATATTCCGATTGACAGACTTTCTGGTCACATAAATCAATACCAGCTAGTACTTATTTCTGAAACAAATAAATGAAAATGGAGACACTGCCATGTATTTTCCAAAAACAAAAAAGAACAACAACAAACTTAATGTTTAAGTCTTGTGGAGTTGCGTTACATCTTGGAGACTGTTTTGCTGCATATTGCATGAAAGAGAAATACTAAGTACCAAAGAAAATGCAAATAAACAAATATATGAAACAAACAAATTTTGTATTTATTTACGTATGTATGTCTTTGACATTTCATGAAAGTAGGGGAAGAGGGTTGTGAACTGGCGGTGAGATTAGTTAAACCACGGTTTATAATCTCCCAATAATGTCAAGAATGGCCGGTGACAAGCCAAGTAATGCGAATTAGTGCTGCTGGCACCAAGCGAATACATTTGTACGAGACGTGCAGACGGCAAAGTGTTAAGATCTTGTACTCAAGATGATTTTTACCACATGTTGCCTCTGCTGTTGCACTAAATTACACAAATTTCACATATGAGCTGATTAATTCAGATGTTAATTATAGTTTTCAGATAATCCGCACATTCTCCTCCACACATGCTGACACTTTTCATTTTCTGTTTACCTTACCTCTTTGACAGAAATTCTTTAACCAGGACACCAATTTACTTTCTTCCATACTCTTACGATTGTATTACTTATCATAACCCAACATTATATATATATAACGAAAGCACTGGCACGTCGATAGACACACAAACATACACACAAAATTCAAGCTTTCGCAACAAACTGTTGCCTCCCTCTTTCCTGATGAGGCAACAGTTTGTTGCGAAAGCTCGAATTTTGTGTGTAAGCGCTGGCACGTCGATAGACACACAAACAAACACAAATATACACACAAAATTCTAGCTTTCGCAACCAACGGTTGCTTCGTCAGGAAAGAGGGAAGGAGAGGGAAAGACGAAAGGATGTGGGTTTTAAAGGAGAGGGTAAGGAGTCATTCCAATCCGGGAGCGGAAAGACTTACCTTAGGGGGAAAAAAGGACGGGTATACACTCGCACACACACACACATATCCATCCACACACATACAGACACAAGCAGACATGGGTGGCAGCTGTCATAATGGAGGTACTGTTGCTTGTTGGTGGGTTTGATGTGGACGGACGTGTGAAGCTGGCCATTGGACAGATGGAGGTCAACGTCAAGGAAAGTGGCATGGGATTTGGAGTAGGACCAGGTGAATCTGATGGAACCAAAGGAGTTGAGGTTGGAGAGGAAATTCTGGAGTAGTTCTTCACTGTGAGTCCAGATCATGAAGATGTCATCAATAAATCTGTACCAAACTTTGGGTTGGCAGGCCTGGGTAACCAAGAAAGCTTCCTCTAAGCGACCCATGAATAGGTTGGCATACGAGGGGGCCATCCTGGCACCCATGGCTGTTCCCTTTAATTGTTGGTATGTCTGGCCTTCAAAAGTGAAGAAGTTGTGGGTCAGGATGAAGCTGGCTAAGATAATGAGGAAAGAGGTTTTAGGTAGGGTGGCAGGTGATCGGCATGAAAGGAAGTGCTCCATCGCAGCGAGGCCCTGGACGTGTGGAATATTTGTGTATAAGGAAGTGGCATCAATGGTTTACAAGGATGGTTTCCGGGGGTAACAGATTGGGTAAGGATTCCAAGCGTTCGAGAAAGTGGTTGGTGTCTTTGATGAAGGATGGGAGACTGCATGTAATAGGTTGAAGGTGTTGATCTACGTAGGCAGAGATACGTTCTGTGGGGGCTTGGTAACCAGCTACAATGGGGCGGCCGGGATGATTGGGTTTGTGAATTTTAGGAAGAAGGTAGAAGGTAGGGGTGCGGGGTGTCGGTGGGGTCAGGAGGTTGATGGAGTCAGGTGAAAGGTATTGTAGGGGGCCTAAGGTTCTGAGGATTCCTTGAAGCTCCGCCTGGACCTCAGGAATGGGATTACCTTGGCAAACTTTATATTTGGTGTTGTCTGAAAGCTGACGCAGTCCCTCAGCCACATACTCCCGACGATCAAGTACCACGGTCGTGGAACCCTTGTCCGCTGGAAGAATGACGATGGATCGGTCAGCCTTCAGATCACGGATAGCCTGGACTTCAGCAGTGGTGATGTTGGGAGTAGGATTAAGGTTTTTTAAGAAGGATTGAGAGGCAAGGCTGGAAGTCAGAAATTCCTGGAAGGTTTGGAGAGGGTGATTTTGAGGAAGAGGAGGTGGGTCCCGCTGTGACGGAGGACGGAACTGTTCCAGGTAGGGTTCAATTTGGATAGTGTCTTGGGGATTTGAATCATTAGGAGTAGGATTAGGATCATTTTTCTTCGTGGTAAAGTGATATTTCCAGCAGAGAGTACGAGTGTAGGACAGTAAATCTTTGACAAGGGCTGTTTGGTTGAATCTGGGAGTGGGGCTGAAGGTGTGAGGCCTTTGGATAGGACAGAGGTTTCGGATTGGGAGAGAGGTTTGGAGGAAAGGTTAACTATTGAATTAGGATGTTGTGGTTCCAGATTGTGTTGATTGGAATTTTGAGGTTTTGGAGGGAGTAGAGCTGGAAGTGGGAGATTGAGTAGATGGGAGAGACTGGGTTTGTGTGCAATGAGAGGAGTTTGAGGTTTGTTGGAAAGATTGTGAAAGGTGAGTGAGTTGCCTTTCCGGAGGTGAGAAACCAGGAGATTGGATAGTTTTTTGAGGTGGAGGGTGGCATGCTGTTCTAATTTGCAATTGTCCTGTAGGAGGATGCTCTGAACAGCTGGTGTGGATGTGGGAGAGGAAAGACTGAGGACTTTTATTAAGGATAGGAGTTGACGGGTGTGTTTGTTGGCTGAGTTGATGTGTAGGTGAACGATTAGGTGGGTGAGGGCAATGGATTGTTCAGTTTGGAATTGGTATAGGGACTGATGGAAAGAAGGGTTGCAGCCAGAGATGGGAACTTTAAGTGTGAGGTCTTTGGGGGTAATGCCAAATGTCAGACAGTTTGCGGAGGGAATGTAAATGAAACTTAATGGGGTCGTTGTGGAGGTGTTGTGAGGTGACATGGTATTAGAAGGTGGGAAGTGTAACATGAGGCTGAAATGAAAATGAAAATAAAAATATATGGGGAGAGATAAAGGTGAACTAGAAAGCAACTGGAGATCTGGTGTGAAAAAAGGCGAAAAAGTGTTGGTTAAAGCTGGGCTGTGTTGATCCTGTGGTGAACTTGGGTTGGTAGACAACGATGTGCACAAAGGTTAGGTGGTTTTGTTGCCGCTAAAACACGTTAAAGGGTGGAGAAATTCGGAAAAATTTCGAAAAAACTGTGTATAAATGTATTAAAAGGAGTGGTTTTGTGGTGGAAGATTATGAAAATGAGGCTAACAATTGTCTGACGAAGAAATAATGACGTTAAAACCTGTGGGAAGCGGCTAAAAATGATCAGTGATGTGGGAAAAACGGAATTGGAAATAAAGCGAAAGTTATTAGAACTAGCCGAAATGGTTGTTTAATAAGTGAAAGGAACTGTTTGTTATTCGAAATAGCCGAAATGGTTGTTTAATAGGTGAAAGGAACTGTTTGTGAACTAGAAACGGTGGATTTTATAGCAGCGGTAGTGTTGAAAGCGGAAAAAAAATTTTTTTTTTGTTATGGTTTGGAAGTGGGTTACGTATTATTGAGTATATATAGGCGGGATAAAATTGTATAGTAGATTACGGTAAAAAGGAGAAGGTGAATACAAAGTGAAACTAGTGGCAAAAACAGAGAGAGAAAATAAGACAACAGAAAAGATTTCGAATTGCAACAGTGACAATAACAAACGTAATTGTTGGGTTCAAATTAATGATATGGATATAATAGAGGGAAACATTCCACAAGGGAAAAATATATCTAAAAACAAAGATGATGTGACTTACCAAATGAAAGCGCTGGCAGGTTGATAGACACACAAACAAACACAAACATACACACAAAATTCAAGCTTTCGCAACCCATGGTTGCTTCGTCAGGAAAGGGGGAAGGAGAGGGAAAGATGAAAGGATGTGTGTTTTAAGGGAGAGGGTTAGGAGTCATTCCAATCCCGGGAGTGGAAAGACTTACCTTAGGGGGAAAAAAGGACAGGTATACACTCGCGCACACACACCCATATCCAACCGTGCATACACAGACACAAGCAGACATTTGTAAAGGCAAAGAGTTTCGGCAGAGATGTCAGTCGAAGCAGAAGTACAGTGGCAAAGATGTTGTTGAAAGACAGGTGAGGTAATAGCGGCGGCAACTTGAAATTAGCGGAGGTTGAGGCCTGGCGGATAACGAGAAGAGAGGATTTACTGAAGAGCAAGTTCCCATCTCCGGAGTTCTGACAGGTTGGTGTTAGTGGGAAGTATCCAGATAACCCGGATGGTGCAACACTGTGCCAAGATGTGCTGGCCGTGCACCAGGGCATGTTTAGTCAAAGGGTGATCCTTCATTTACGTGTTACCCGGGACTGCTCTATTTTCTCAAATTTTAAAGGAGAACTTTTCGCAGAGAAAAGGTATTGGAAAAGTGCTGCACAGGATTATTCAGTAAGTAATTCTAAAGAACTGTGCCAAACTTCAGGGCATTAGCTTTTAAAGTTACTGAGAAAATTACATCCTAGCTCAAAAAAGTAATTTTACGGCAATTAGACTTAAAGTTTTTATTTCAGTTTTTGAAAATATTGCTATACCTCTAGGGACTAATGCTGTCAGTATCCGTAATCTTTATTCTCATCCTCGTCTTCCTCTTCCCGTGCCTCCTTTACTTAGCCAACTTTTGCATTTTTTCTTCTGCTGCTTTGTCCAGTCGCACTTGATCGATGCTTCTGAGTATCTTCAGTGTGAAAGCACCGGAATGGAAGCCTAGTTTCTGCAGGCACTTACTCCTACCTACATTTCCACTATTGAAGACTAGACAGGTATCACATGCAGCTATCTTTTCATGTTTACAAATTTTACACAAATTATGTATGTTACTTACAAAGCCAGTTCAGTTACTGTCACCATAAAGTCTAAGGTCCTTTGACCCACAATAGCCATATGCATATGAAACATTAAACCTAAGGGCCAGCAATTCTAATTCAGTTGACCTAAATCCACTAAAAAACTCGTCGTTGGCCCTGTACACAGCATCATCAATTTCTTCACTGATTTTCTTCTTTAATGAACTCGGTGTTCTTCATACTCAGGAGCAGCATCTGTAACATTGTTATTTAAATTTCCTGGACCTTGTACACAAGAAATTCAATATTTCCTCACTTTTTTTAAAAATATTCGTCTACTGTTACAACCCATTTCGGGCATAACAGGTTGATATATGCAAAACTAAAAACTGAAATAAGTTTGTAACATGTACTTTTTTTTAAAAAAAAAAAAAATAAAAAAAAAAAAAATAAAATAAAAAAAAAAAATTGATTGTGTGAATGAAAAATTAACACACAAATTTCTAGCATAAAGAAGCCATGGACCACAGCATAGAAAGAGAGGGCGTGGCAGGTGCCGACTAACTTTCTTAAAATGTATTTCTAGCCATAATTTGAATATAAAACTTTCTGATGTTATTCTTAAAAAATCAATCTAATAAATTACGCAGTAAAAAAAATCGAATATTGATTTGCAATTTTGCCCTATGTCAGCCTTAAAGACACAGTCATCATCATCACAAATGTAATCTTTTTTCCCACATTTTTTCTTTTACCTTTTGGTAGTATTTCTTGGTGTATTTACTCAATAACTTACTTTGCTACTTCTTATTTTTTTGTTTTTTTTTGTTTTTGTATTTTGCTCTGTCACTGCTGCTAGTAGTTTCCCCATCACATTTTCCATTTTTTGCATAGTTCTCAAATGCATTATTCATTTCATTTCTCATTTACCTTCCTATTGCTCTATCTTCACCACTCAGTATTTCCTTCTGTTGTTCTCATGTATGTTTCTCTTACTCCACCTTTACCACTCAGTCCTCCATTCTATCATCTCTGGCCTGAAGCCAGCACAGTGCATACCAGTGTACTATTTTTGACCTTATCTTTCTGATGATGTCTCTCAGTTCATCTTTATCTCAGCCTGGTGTCTGAGTAACCTGGTCTTCATTTGTAACCTTCCTCAAGCTATCCCATTTTCTTTCGTGATGAAGTATGTAACACTTTCAAAAGTCATGGTATTTGTTTGTATCTTTATGTGTTTATTGGCAGTACTCAAAATTTCACCTTCTGAAGGTAAGAAATGGTCTGTAATTCTGCAGCCTTGCAATTATATTATGTGTTCTGCCAAATCATGAACCTGTAGACTGAGACTAATTGCTAAAATAAATAATATTATGTTTAAGGCAATGGCATTTGGTGGCCATGCTGTTTGTTGTTGTGATCTTCAGTCCAAATACCAAACTGAGGCAACTAGTCTATCTTGTGCAAGCAATTTGTTGGCATTTCTACATAACTAATATATACATCAGGTTGACTAAAGGAAACATCTGGTATTCACAATTTACAGTGAAAATGGTCACAAATTTATTAGAATGATGGAAGAGGATGACAGCCATTTTGAAGTATTTGAATTGGCAGATTTTTTAAAAAAAAATCTCTCTTTAAGAAAATGTAGTGGAAAATTTTCAAGAAATGATTTTAAGGGGGAAATCAGAAGTATACTGCAGACCCTTAGTGCTCTTGTAAAAATTATGAACGTACATTTTTATGGACAACAGATACCATAGTATTTATTCTTCCCATAATCTATCTGCAAATGAAACTGAATAAAACAGTAAGTACCTCCACTACTGTCCTCACAGTTATTTGGAAATTACAGATGTAGTTTCAAATGAAGAGAATAGGCATATTAAATATTGAATTTTACTGTGTTAAAATAAAAATAAAAAATTTATTACTGTGTTAATGCTTTGCTGTTCAATCATACTCCATTCATGTTGCGTGTCTTCTCGAAAATTGCATGTTCTTGTGGAATTTCAGAAGCGATGAAGAAGGTGGCAGAGAAATGACCTACCTCCAGGCAGCGTACTAGCCCCAACACTTCAATATTCGTACCAGTGTACACTAATGAAAGAGCTGTGTTGTCCAAACACTAACATCCTGGAGAAGCCCATACTAGAGTATGTGCAGGACTAACTGAAGGCTAACCTGACAAAATCCCAGGCTACATGGAGAGGAATGCTATTGGAGCACTGCTCCTGCCCCAGATACTTGGGTGCAAACCTGAATAGAGCTCCGAGGTAGACCAGCACAACCGAAAGAAAATTGGTCATAGAAACAATGTCATCCAGAGAAGTGTAGGCTCAAATTTAGATGCTAAGCCACAAGTGGTAGAAACAACAGTACTGGAAATTTGTTATTGTGCCAAAAAGAAAGAAGATGTGTCTCTCTCATCTAATACAAAGCATGTTGATGCCTCATTCAGTGAAATGTGCAGATTAATCACTAGCTATCTGAAATCTATTCCTATAGGTAAGTTCTACTACTTGGCTTGAATTAATCTGTTACAATTTGAGGAGAGGCAACAACCCACAAAGAGAAAATGAAGCCCTCCATGTCTGAACAACAGTATTCGGTTGGTTACCCAAAGGCTGAAATCAAGAAATAACTGCCTCATAACAGCCAAGGACTATGAATACCAAACTCAGCTTAAAGTGAAGGTTTTGTCAACATCAAGAAACCATTAGGATGGAACTGCCAGAACAACTAGTCCTCAGCAACCTCAAAAACTTAAGAGTTTTGTAATCCCTTAACAGGCAGTGGACTGAAGCAAGACCCAAAGCAAATCTCTTAAAACCAGACTGTCTAACCAGTGTAACTGTGGTGACCAGACAACCCGACATATGTATTCCTACCCTGATAGCCACCCAGTATAGCCTCGAGGACTGTAAGTCAGCAGCTCCTAGCACAGTTGATGTCAGCCACTCCTGGGTTAAATTTTCCTCTTAATCTGTTCTGTTTCGTACATATTTATGTGCCCTTTTTTTATTTGCATGAACTCTTAAGTGTTCTTTTCTGTTCTGTTTCCATAACTTAAAATCTCTTTCTTCTCTTAATTTGAGATCAATTGCATCTAACTAGAATAATAAGAAAAGGCCTCTTCATTGTTGCTTATATTTGACATGTAACAGTGCCACCACATTCTAGAGAATTCCTTTCATAATATATTAATCTCTTTATTATAGGGCCTCCTACTCCATCAGATGCGCTGGATCTCCTGGACTGCCCAACACTTGCATCCCAAGGCTCAGACAGCTCTCCTGGCCCCGTCCGCACTCTGGATTCGAGCCCGTCACTGCCCCTTCAGCAGCAGATTGCTGGCTACAGCAGCACTCTCTCTGCCTTGCTCGCAGGCCATGTTGGTGGCGACAGTTCACAAGGAGGGTTAGAATAGGCTGGTAACAAAGGATTCATAAGTTTCTTGGTTGAAAACTCTGCTAAGGAATGAGTAGCATAAAGTATAATCATACATCCTGTGTAACAGGACTGAAAAGAAATGCTTAACTTCTCCCAGACAAAAAGGCATTATAGTAGATGCCTTAGTCCGGTAGGGGCTTAATATCGAGAAGGCTGTGAGAAGTAAATAAAAATAGAATCACAAATTCATAAGAAAGTGCTAAAGACTTTAAAAGAAAAATGAGGTTTGATTGAGTGAAGCATTTATAATTTTGTAAAATTGTGGGAATTTTCATGTGAAGTATGTAGACTACAGGAGAAAATCAATGTTTTTAAACGTTACGTGCGAACTGTTGAAATCAGAGTGGTTTCCATTACAAAAAACAATTTTTGACATGTGAAGTGCCATGGATGTAAAACAAAATCTTTTTGAAGGAAAAAAAAAATGAAAAGCTTTCACTTGGGAACTCCATTGTCATGATACATAAAAGCACATGTACTATTTTCTTAGAATAAGAAAAAATCATACAGCATGATATTTCCATTGAAACTATCAAACTGTCTCTGTAATAAGTGATCAGTCTCAAAAATTTTTCTACTGCGTTAGGTATAATACACAAAAAAGTTGCAAAATGGTATGGATTTGTAAAAACCATTTCCTTACAAGTGTAATTTGTAACCTCTCCCTCCATTTCTCTCTCTATGGAGACCCCTCTACATGTTTCTCACGAATACTTTTTTGTCATATTAGTTATGATGGATTTTGGGAATGGAGGGGGAAGGAGGCCATCTTTTATGTGAGATATGAGAGCTATCTGGAAATTAACCTCTGGTAGACTGTTAAAAAATAAATAAGTGATCAGTCTCAAAAATTTTTCTACTGCATTAGGTATAATACACAAAAAAGTTTCAAAATGGTATGGATTTGTAAAAACCATTTCCTTACAAATGTAATTTGTAACCTTTCCCTCCATTTCTCTCTCTATGGAGACCCCTCTACATGTTTCTCATGAATACTTTTTTGTCATATTAGTTATGATGGATTTTGGGAAAGGAGGGGGAAGGAGACCATCTTTTATGTGAGATATGAGAGCTATCTGGAAATTAACCTCTGGTAGACTGTTAAAAAATTACTAGAATAATTAAAGGAACTTTATTAGAAAAATACTAAAACTATAACCTTTTATTACTTCATTACACACCACCATTCATATTTAAGAATGTTTCAGATTTTTCAGATTTCTTAATGAGTTGACAAATTTGCTGTTCATAAAGCTTGGCCACCTGAGTTTCCAGCAATACCTTGCTTGTACTTTGAAAGCTGTTCGTTCTTGTCAGAACATTGAGAGTCAAGCCACTTTTTCATCTGCATGAAGAAGTGGAAATCACTTGAAGCAAAGTCTGAGCTGTAGGACAGATCTGAAAAATTCCCCATTTGTTACTGTATATACCAGCGTGGCCAAGAATTGCCCAGTAAATGTCAGGTAGTCTAGGGACCGCACCATCTGACGGCTCTTCTCAGTTTCCTTAATGTATCACAGCATGCTTCAGAATTGATTATTTTTCCATATTCTACAAAATCTGAAAAGAAGATGCCTTTCACAGTCCAGAAAATAATCGTAGCTCTAAACTTCCTGACTATTTTGGTTTGTTGAGTGAGACAGTATGATGTCACTGGTTTGATTGTTGTTTTGTTTTTGTTAACATAGGAAACCCATGTCTTGTCAGCAATCACAGTTCTGTGCAGTAGGCCTTCTCCTTCAACATTATATCAAATGAAGGCCACAGAAGTAATCAATCATTGAGTTATGTTGTTCTCGGACAACTTTTAGAATCCAAACAGCACAGGCCTTGAGATACTCTAAATATTTAGTCACTGTTTCATGCAAAAAATGAAATGCCAGTTTTCCCAGATTTTTACATCAATTTTCTATTCTAGTTCATTGCTGACTGCAGATAGATGACCACCGGCCACTTCTGCCATTGTAATGAACATTCGCCATTTATGTACAGCACCGTCATTTATCGCAATCAGTCTCTGTACAGCACAATTTGTGAATTGAATGTCAACACGTGTGAGATTTTCAATTACAGTTCTCATTTTGAATGTCTACTATAGTTGAACATAAAGCAATGTGGCATTTGCTCTAAGCTACATGTCCTTGTAGTGTCTATTCAGTTTGTATCAGTACTTCCTGCCAGGCTACTTAAAAACTGGGGGTTACTTTCTGATTAGTGCTTGTAAATTCATTGAAAGGTTGCTGGAGAGAGAGGGAGGTGGGAGGGGGAGACTGTGGGTTGCATTGACTGCAAGAAAGACATGAAGAAATCATTTTCTTAGATAGAAACTATGTGCATGGAGTAATATTTCCACAAGTTTTTTTAAAGTAAATACTAGTTGGTGTCGGTGACCTGATAAACAGAGATATTTATGATTAGGCAAAAGGAGATTAGCATCTGTGAATCATGTGACATATGGAAGTGTGAAATAAAGTCTTGAACATTTAGTTGTTACCTGTCCCTCACAGAACTTATTCATAGGTAGTAAAATGCAGGAGGAAGACAGAAGAAAATAATGCTGTGACCATTTTGGCAATATTGCTACTTGAGTGTATATAAAACTGTTGTGTTTTGATCCTGTTAAGTGTATTTGATGGTTTACTCTGTTACATCCTATTGTGTATGTTCCATGTTCTACTGTGTCATAAGTGTCTGCTAGATAGTAATTGTTAAAATGATTGTGATCAGATTAAGTCTCTGTCTGTGACAGTCATGAAACAAAGTTTTTTCACTGTGGTACCTATTGAAATGATTATGGATAGTAATATATTGGAGAGGTTCTACTGTTACACTAGCTATGCAGGAACAGTTTTACAATACACACACACACACACACACACACACACACACACACACACACACAAGTAGAAATATTTTCTGTTTGCCCACAGGAAGGCTGTTTATTACTATTATTTGTATGGTGTTCCGATTCAATATCAAACAGTAATTTGGGCAAAAAACTGACTCAAGTAGTATTAAGGAACAGATAATGTGTCAGCCTTTCTAAAAACATGTCAAGTTTTTATTTTGCTTCCACAGTAGTTTTACAAAAATTCATTAAATTTCTGAATGGGTCATAACTATTAAAAGAAGACTGCAAACTCACAATATGGAAGTAATGAAAGATGTGTATTTTACTGAACTGTTGCCTTTAGTTTGAATTATTACTGTGATCAGTGTTGGCTTTTAAATCCAGGATTATGTTTTCTTTTTTGAATTATGCTATGATTCTGCTAATTGTGTGATATTTTATGTATTTCATATATTTTTGGTGTCTTTCCTCTCTGGATGGCATCCTGTTGACAATTCATATGAATGAACTTTTTCACTGTGTTGCATTTGTGGCAACTGATAGGCAGATTAAAGCAGTGTGCCAGATCGGTACTTTAACCCGCAACCTCATTTTTAGCGGGCAATGATGTTACCTTACTGATCCGTCCAACCGTATGTGTGGAAGTTTCAAAATGGTGCATACACTGCTGCAGATTGAACAATTCATTCTGGAAACTGACAGCACATTTTTGCAAATTCTGTTTCCATTGGTGTTCACTGCAGTAACGTAAAAGTTCAACCACTTTCAGAACACACTTTTGATTTTATGTACTCCTTCAAATAGTTCTGCACATGTGGGAATTTAATTTATCCACAAACGTTAGTAAGTAGTAGTAATAATAATAATAATGATGATGACAAGACAGTGTTGATGCTTACAGGATAGCCACATATGCCAGCAGTATTACTTTTTCCTCTTTCCTGTAGATAAACAACAATGTGGAGTGTGAACAAAGTTTCTTGATACAGTGGCCCAGATATCAGAAGTACCGCAATTCCTTTATACAATGAAAAGTGATTTTGTAAAAGCACATATTTCCATTCTTACTGACGTTATTACACAAATAAAACAAGTTTATAGCAGTGAACACCTTTCAACAGGAGTTATTTTACATTTTGCGATATCTAATTTCACTAATCAGATTCTGAAATATTCTAAATTTATATATCTTTCAGACTTTTGTTTTTTTTTAAAGTAATGTAGTGTTTAATTGTAATCAGCTAGGCTACAATTCCAATTATGTATTTGCAGTTGTATCAATGTAAGTGCAGGTGTTTGTGGGCAAATTTTTGCATGCCCCTGCACTAGTGTATTCTGTAATAGCCATGTTTATGTGGTGACATATTTTGTTACTCACACCTCTTGCCAGGTGCTTAACACAGCAGCTTTGCTCTGTACTGAATGATTTGCATAATTTATTTGTCTTGCTCCACCATTATTCTCTTTTAAGAATATGATCCTGTAGCCTCTATCATCTGGAATTTGCTCCTCACTTTCTGGCCATATTCATCACTTGACTCGTTATAATGTTATGGAGTTTCATTAATTTTCATTACATTAACTTTGCAGTCAAATAACATTTTCAATATGTTGCACTTCTTCAGTTTTACTTTCTTACGTAATTTTTTTTTATCATATGACATTTTTATCTACTTGAATGCCCTACCATCTCGTGTCTGAGTTTTTTGACATTCTTATAATATTTGGGACCAGTTATGTCTTTTGGACATTGTAGACAGGAATGGATGGCAGTTGAAGTTGTGAGCCAGTCAGTGTGTAATAATGGGAAGACTTAATTGAAGTTCTCTAGATCAGCACATAGTTCTAATATATTACAGGTTTTAATTTTGAATCATTGTCAGCAACAGTTAATCACTTGAAAAAAAATTCAGACAATTACTTTATTGTGTTCATAAGTAATTTGTGTCCACAGCTCATGCTCTGTTGTGAGTGTCCTGGGTTTGATTCCTGTCTAGGTGAGAGATTTTCTTCACTCGAGGCCTGGGTGTTCCTGTTATCCTAATCATTTCATCTCATCTCATCTTTTTAACAAAGACATGCAAATTGCCAAAGTGATGTCACATAGAAAGACCTACACCAGGCAGACGAACAACCTCAGGCAGGATCTCTCTGCCACTATTACCACATGCTCATTTCAGTTTCATTTCCAGTAGTAATTTGTACAGATGAAAACATAGTTGTATGTATTTCCCTCAGTCTGCTATATATTATTGTGCTATCAAGAAGAAAAGTTTTTTAAATTCATTGTTCATAAACTGATGTGGCATTCTGCACAAGAGACAAGTAGTTATGTGAAAAGTATCCATGAGACATGAGAACTATCGACATCTGTGTGAGTTCTCTATAATTCACATGTAAGTGCTTGGCAACGGGTTCATCGAACAATCTTCAGACTATTTTTTTTTAAATTGTCAGCCTCTGTATAATGTGTGTGTTGAATGAAACTTCAAACAACTGTGTTACATGCACGACAAAATGCCGTCTTTAACTCAGATTGTGAGTTGTGGAAAATTTGCTTGCATGCAGAATGAGAGCCAGAATATTTTACTGCACAATCAAACACGCATTCTATGAAAAGTCAGTTCTCCATTTGTGTCACATTTGTGATGTCTTCTTTCTTTCTTTGCCTTAGTATGCATGTGTGTGTTTTTAATGCTTACATCCAACTCTTGCCTCTCAAGGTGCTTATGTGGTACTTATCACGTAATGGCACCTTATTCCTATTTGTTTGACCATGAAAAATAACAGACACAGCTCATTATTCTTCAGACAGACAGAAATTGTTCTTTATTTCTGCATTCATTATTTACCCCTTCTGAAGAGATGTGGGATTATTTTTTAAATCTAGTTCTCAGTTTGTGGCAGAGAGTACACTGAGTACCATTACAATTTTTCCATAGATTGGCCCTCAATTAGACAAATGTCAGTTCATTTTTATATATGTAATACCTCTAACTCTGTTGCCTTGTAAGAAAGTAATATATACTTGACTTTGAATAGTTGTTTAAATAATCTTGTGTAAAAGTTTGTGTAACACTTATGGTAATCAAACAAGCAAATGACAAATCATGCAATGTAATTGTTAACCTCTCGCAAATACAATAACAGAAATATATACATACCAGGCAACAGCAGATACCAGAGCAAACAAAAGATGGCTGGTGCTAGATTACAGAGCCATGTGTTTCCACCTTTTCTAGCAGAAGACTAGGACTGACTGGAAATTTAATATGAAATCCATCCTAGACTGTGGGTGGCAGGAGACACACCAAACAGTAGAGAAACACTGAATTGTTGATTTTATTGATATCTTATTTGTGTGTTCTTTCTTTCTTCATTTTGCCCTTTAAAGGACTGTGTTTAAACTTAGTATTCGATTGAGAGTTTCTGCATTTTATCCTCCCAAAATATCTTCACGAATTCATGATGTTTTGTCTTACATTCATTTGAGCATTTCTTCTTTTCAACCTTCTCTGCGAATATTATTTATTCAAATATTTATTTATTTATTTATTTTTATATTATGCTGTTATTGTTCTTTGTAATCTTATGCAATGTTACCTTGTAATGATAGCATGATAGTTTTTGCATGAATGAATCTGCAGCATGAAACAAGTTCAGGTTTCCCAAGAACATTATGTGCTGTAAGTGCAGTATTACATCAGTACTTCAGGGTAACACTCAGAGCTAGCATAAAAGCTGAATAGAAAATTGATATGTTAGCTTTGTTTTTATTGCACACAGTATTTTGCATCTTGCCATTCTTGGTATTTTGATTTGTTATGACAGGTTTACTCTATCTGTTGCTTGCTTTGTCATGTTTGTCTGGTTCTGTGTGAACCATTTAGATAATCTTGTATCATTTTATACCCTTATCATTTCTGTGCTTTTTCTTTTTAGAAGACTTGTTTTATATGCCAACAACTATGTGTCGTTCCATTTGATGTGAACAGGAGATGCAAAAGAGGTGTTTGTGACAATATGTGTGAAGTGTGGAAAAGAAAAGTAGTGATTAGTGTGCTATTGGCCTACAGCCCTCTATTTTTTAGATTAACACTCATAAACTACTGTTTAATGACCCCAGAGAGGAAGCACAAATGATGTGGCATACAAAGCACACTGATATTATATTAAGCACTAGCAACTGGAAATGTTTTCTTCTTATTCATATTGTGCCAAGTGTTTAACATTTTCAGAAACTTATATTTACACACCTGGGCTAAAATTCCTGATGTTTGTATTTGGAGAAAGAAAATTATCCTGGATCTATGATTAAGTCATATTTTAATTGCTGAAGTCAGATATTACATTTTGTAGTGGGAAGTTGTAACCTGATGATAAAAATTAAATTGTAGATATATTCAATGTCAAATATTCAAAACAACGAAACAAAGCATATATGGAACAATTAACTTATGTGATACTTATATGCCACTTACTGCCATTCATTTTTGGAATTGTTGTTTATGTTATATGAGAAAAATTATTAAAGTTAATGATGTGAGTGTTACATTGACATCACTCTTTTCCTCAACTTTGAGCAAATAATTCATTAGACTCTCAGTTTGAAAATTTCATTGTCAAATAGTTTATTGTTTTCCAAATTACAAATACTTCTCACCTTGCAGTTCCTGCTGAATCATTTGCACTAGTCCGAGAAATATTTTAATTTGTGAAATGGAAGCAAGACTGTTGGTCTGGACTACCAGACTTTAAAAATGTGTCTTAGTTGTTAGAAAACTAATTGTTGTTAGTTCCTGTTGCATAGTGATAGAGAACTGAATAAACGAATAGTGATCCATTGCCTGTTGATTAACATCTTCTGTGTATTTGTTTCCTTGTTTTATTATCTCTTGTTGGAGATATCCATACTTTTTTAAAAAAATATTTCTGTATAGCCGTATGTTAAATTTATAGTGTACATAATGTTTTCGCAGTTGCAATCTGTCAGAACCATGTTTTTCAAGATTACAATGAATTTTGTTTATAATGGAATTGTGCCTTCATTATACTCACTGCATTGCAGTGAGACTCATTTTTTCTTGAGCAAACTGATGAATGATTGTGAAAAGTCTCAAGAAACGGTAATACTCAGCATATTTTATTCCAGAAACCACTGTGTAATTTTTCTGCGGACTTTTTACTACTGTAAATCGTAAGAGGCACAGATGACATAAAAGAAATTGTTAAAAAGTAGTGGTGCAGTAACTTCTAATAAGTGCACTTAAAATGTTGTAAATAAAATGAAGAAGTTGCATTTTAATTTTTATATTCTCTGGCCTCTAATTGAAACAGGAATTCCATCCAATTCTCATTACTGTTGTATACAGACTGGTTCAAAATAGGTGTATAAGTATTGCACTGTGCACGTTTATGTTATAAATGAGATTATATGCCATTTGTGTTAAATGTTGATTGTTCATACACATTTTAGATTTGTTGTAAGAGGTTTAATACTCTGAAATTTTCACATATGTACCCTGAGTATTAATGTTGCTTGAGAAATACCATTTTTTCTCAATTTTTATTCCTTGTTCCAAATTGTAGTTTGTAATTGTTGTAAAGTGTGTCATTCGAACAAAAGTATGGCTTGAAATAAGTTCACAGTATTGAAAATGCCTACTTCCACCATTGTTGTACCATTTATAAATAAAATGTGGTTTAAGAAACAAACACTTGTCTAAGTACATGAAAGTGTGTGTGTGTGTGTGTGTGTGTGTGTGTGTGTGTGTGTGTGTGTGTGTGTGTGCGTGGAGTAATTTCAAGCATGCTTGATCTTGATGCATGTATGACTTACTGTGTGGTAAAATCTTCTCTGGTTGTAAGAGTCCCCTGGTGTATTATACATACACAAGACATTTTTACTATTAATTTTCAAAAAAGTAAAGATTTTTTATCACCCAAAGATAATTAATAACAGTATTATATTGTGCTTCATCTATCCTTTAGACGTAATAACTTGATAACACAACAAGTTCACAAGAGTGCCATGGAGATATGCATCTGCATCTTTGGATAAAAGTGAAAGTGCAAAATTGATTGACTTGTATTTGTTACCGTGTGATAATGAATGGGCAATATCTTAAATATTAAGCAACATTTCCAGAGATCACAATATTATTAATATCTTTACTGCATATTGCAACACTGCTTGCATGATTGTCAGTCTGTTTTGTGGCTGAAAAACCTGAATCATGCATCACAGTTAGTGGGACCTAAAATTTCTAGATTTGTTGTAATGACTGCATGACTAAGACCATGGTACAAATCAGGTGTGTTCTCCAGTGTATGGTACATCTATGAACTGGCTCGCACTCACACTGCTGCAATGAGAAACCAGTTGGCTAATGGCAAGAAGTGAGGGCGAAGGGAAGGGAAGGGTAGGGGAAGGATGAAATGGAAAAAGGTAACCCCAAAGGGAATGTGCTGTCAACAAGTCTAATTCTGCAGCTGCTAATGTTATGTTCTACAGAGATGTATCGCATCATGGTGGCTCATTAATCCATTTAGTGGCAAATTAATTTTCTAAGACAGTTGCATTGATGAGAAATGACTATGAAATTAAACTTGTATTTCTTTTGATATTCTGATGAAGCAAAGAACATGGGGCAGTGAAGTATGAAACACGATATTTCTTACGATTGATGTAGCCTTATAGTGAATGCTATTTTCAGACGAAATTTAATTGACATCAACTTGTACTTCATGGACACTTTATTTATGCATTAAACATACAGAATGGATATCACACATTTTACGTTTAACTAAATCATCAATATCTGGTACAATTTTCTATGCGCTGCTAATTCAAAGGCAAGCTTTCGGGTGGAAGTCTATCGGCGAGCTTCTGTGGATACATTTCATTTTCTTCAGTGTGGAAAAAAGTTGCTGACACACAAGTATGTTGACCCAAACTTTGACATTGTAGCTGCAAACTTGTAAAGTTGTGGAAATTTATGTTGAGGAGAATTTTATAAAAATATACAAAACTAATTTGTCATGAAACTTATCATGCAACGCCTATCATACTGCTTGTCTACAAGTTCTAATAGCAGCTCAGTTTCCACATTGTCAGCATCTGCTGATGTTGTTGTTGTTGTTGTTGTTGTTGTTGTTGTGGTCTTCAATCCTGAGACTGGTTTGATGCAGCTCTCCATACTACTCTATCCTGTGCAAGCTTCTTCATCTCCCAGTACCTACTGCAGCCTACATCCTTCTGAATCTGCTTAGTGTATTCATCTCTTGGTCTCCCTCTACGATTTTTACCCTCCATGCTACCCGCCAGTACTAAATTGGTGATCCCTTGATGCCTCAGAACATGTCCTACCAACCGATCCCTTCTTCTAGTCAAGTTGTGCCACAAACTCCTCCCCAATTCTATTCAATACCTCCTCATTAGTTATGTGATCTACCCATCTAATCTTCAGCATTCTTCTGTAGCACCACATTTCAAAAGCTTCTATTCTCTTCTTGTCTAAACTGTTTATCGTCCATGTTTCACTTCCATACATGGCTACACTCCATACAAATACTTTCAGAAACGACTTCCTGACACTTAAATCAATACTCTTCTTCAGAAACGCTTTCCTTGCCATTGCCAGTCTACATTTTATATCCAATGTACTTTGACCATCATCAGTTATTTTACTTCCCAAACAGCAAAACCCCTTTACTACTTTAAGTGTCTCATTTCCTAATTTAATTCCTTCAGAATCACCCGACTTAATTCGACTACATTCCATTATCCTTGTTTTGCTGCTGTTGATGTTAATCTTATATCCTCCTTTCAAGAGACTGTCCATTCCGTTCAACTGCTCTTCCAAGTCCTTTGCTGCCTCTGACAGAATTACAATATCATCGGCGAACCTCAAAGTTTTTATTTCTTCTCCATGGATTTCAATAACTATTCCGAATTTTTCTTTTGTTTCCTTACTGCTTGCTCAATATACAGATTGAGTAACATCGGGGAGAGGCTACAACCCTGTCTTACTCCCTTCCCAACAACTGCTTCCCTTTCATGTCCCTCGACTCTCATAACTGCCATCTGGTTTCTGTACAAATTGTAAATAGCCTTTCGCTCCCTGTATTTTACCCCTGCCACCTTCAGAATTTGAAAGAGAGTATTCCAGTGACATTGTCAAAAGCTTTCTATAAATCTACAAATGCTAGAAATGTAGGTTTACGGAATCCAAACTGATCTTCCCAGTTTTTCTTCTACCAGTTTTTCCATCTGTCTGTAAAGAGTTCGTGTTAGTATGTTGCAGCTGTGACTTATTAAACTGATAGTTCGGTAATTTTCACATCTGTCAACACCTGCTTTCTTTGGGATTGGATCTGCTGATAAGGGAAGTAAAAAGACATTATGCTCAGTGCCGGTTTGAGAACATTTTTCTACACAAGCAGTCTGTCATTTGCCCCCCTCCCCTTTTACCCTTTTACCCCTTTTACAGTGTCTACAAATCGTGCTTCTCAGCTTGGTGCCCCAAGTGGTCGTTTGTGTCGCTTGGGCCTTAAACTGGTCCTGATCATACTCTTCATTTAACTTCAGAAAGTCCTTGACCTATCTCAAATTTGTATGGTATATTTTAATATTATACAAAATTCTGCTCTGTTCTCCTCGTTAAAGGTGACGGCCAAGAGATATGAGCAGTGTTCCCATTTCCTAGCTGTCTACTCCACAAAGAGATTTATCTTAAGCACTGTGCTGTAAGTATGTACCGCATCTAAGCCTACAGCAAACATAACAAATGGCCATTCCTCTGAAGACAGTGCACGGTTTGCACTTTGTCTGCACTACATAATGATGTCTGATTGCCCTCTTTTACCATGAGTGCTCACTTCCCAGGTAGCGAGTGAGTGCTTGTGTTCTCCTAACCACTTCCTGAAAAAGCCTACAAACTGCTCTACATCTGTCTCCCTACTAGGTCTGAATGAACCACAGATTGCCACGAAAACAGTCGAATGAGGTCTACAAACAAACATTTTTACATTACAAAGAAAATTGTGTTTTAATTGCATTCCATGTGTTCTGAGAAGTTTTCGTGTTTAAAAATATTTCTGGGTTCTTGCAGGCAGTGCCAAGATGGAGTTAACTTGCACAGAAGTAGAGGGAGTGATAAAATCCATGAATGGAGAAAAAGTCCTTCGACTGGATGATGTAAGTGTGATGGTGGTGAGAGCATCTGACATTGTTGGAGTGCAATGGCTCGATCAAGTTGTGAGAACAGTATGGGAAGAAAGGGCATGTGAGGACCTGATAAAGTGAATCATAGTGCCAAAATTTGAGGAGGAATGCAGGAAACTGTACCAAAATTATAGGCAAATTCTTTGCTGTGTCATGCTTCAAAGGTATTTTGGGAAGAGTCTGGAAAAAGAGGTTACAGAATATACTAGGATGACTAAGACGAGCAGTATGGGTTTAGGCCAGCAAGGTCCATAGTGGGTCTAACTTTTAGTATTTGGCAGCTCCAAGAGAGAGACTACAAATATGGTAAGGATGTAATAATGGGGTTCCTAGATACTGAGAAGGCTTATGATAATGTGAAGAGAAGCAAGATTTGGGAAACCCTTCGGCCAAAGGGAATTGGAAAACAGGCTGAGAAGAATAAAGGAAATGCATGAATGGCGTGTGAATTGTGTAAAAGTGGGAGAAGAGAAGACATAACCAGTTAGATCAGAAAACATAGGCTGCAGCAAAAGAGTGCACTATTCCCTTTACTTTTCATCTGTGTTACACATGAGATAATGGCAGGAGTGGCAGTGTGAATAAGCGATGAAAATAAAACAATGGGGTTTGCTGATGATTGTGGGGAAATGGAGACAAAAACTTACAAGAAAGGCTAAGCATATTGGGGGAAAAATTACAGATTGAGATTTCCCGCAAAGAAGGGTTAAGTGATAGTGTGAATGAAGAATAAGATAAGAGTAGCAGCTTAAGTATTGAAGAGCAAGTACTAAAGAAAGGAAAGCTTCAAGTAACTGGGGAGTGTAAAAGAAGACAGTGGGAGGAATGATAAGGAGAGTAGTGGAAGGGGAAGTCAAGCAGTGTAAGAAGCTTGGTCTGGAGCAACAGTGTACTTCCAAAACCATAAATGAGCATTGTTCCAAGTATATTATGCTCTGACCCAAACACATACGAAATGGGTAATGAAGAAAAGCCAGGATACACGTTGTGAGTTGAAAAATAAAATGAGCAGAACAGAGCTAACTAAAATGGATGAACTAAGGAATGAGGTGATAAGAAAAATAATTAAAGAGAAGCTGTGATAAAGTAGGGAGCTTCTTTCCATCTGTTATGTTTTTCTATACCCAAAAGTAACCATTTTTTTCACTTAATTTCATCTTATTTTCAGTAAGTTTACCAGGTGACATGTAGCACTAGGAAATTTGAGGTTCTTGTTTAGACCAAATTTTACTTAAATTTATTATTCATATTACCATTTTAAGTGTTCTGATTCTGTATATGTGACTAGTTTTCATTCTGGTATTGTATTAAAAGTTACGGTTAACTGAAGTAAATGAACCACCAAATTATAATCATCTTTAACAGATTACCAAAGGACTTTGGTGAATTTGAGCTATGTCATGAAAATAGAGACCTGTGATATTTTTGTATAAATAAGAACATTGTTTTGTGCCACAATAGAACAAGTTATTTGCCACTGTAACTGTGCATGCTGGCCTGTAGACTTGTGCTAATGATTGTTCATAGTGTAAAAACTAGTAACTGTAATTAATAACTGGAATGGCTGCACATTGTGAATAACAGCATTGTGCTAGCTCTACAACTTAATGGAATCAGGCTGCAGTGCCAGGAAATGTAGTCATCCAGCACACTGTATCCGTGCATGTTTTATATTAGTCAGCTCCAAAGGAGATCATTGTCTGAAAGTTCAGAAACAGATTCAGGCTTGTTCAAGTGCTTGTTGACTGCGCATTCTCTCTGCTATACGCTATGCCTTCCACTAAAGTAATTCACTTCATACATACAGTCAGACATACAGGCCTTACCACAACGTATATATAATTGTCCAATTTGTGCCAAAATGATGGAATATGTGTTTTAGTTGCTTTGAGATACAGACTGAATATTTGACAGCATTTTAAAAACCAATGGTGGCAGTTTAAGGAATTGTTTTACATTTGATTTATTGTTTGGGCACTTAAAAATTTTAGGATAGGGGATATAACCATACTCTCCCCTTTGGGTGTCTTGTAAACTTGCATGAGAAAGACTTGTTGGATTTTCACATACATACCAAACATTAACGTGTCCTGAGTGCTAGTTTCAATTTCTTTGTAGTTCGAAAAATCGAGAGTGACTACAAGCAAAAGATTCAGCCAACAACCAAAAATTGAATTCTCATAATTCTTTTAACCTCAATGAAAGTACACTCCAATCAACTCATTCCACCCATTTTCATCACTCAACAAAGTGCTGTCATATTCATCATACTCGCTTGGAATCATCTCTGCATTGTCAGCAGAATTTTCTGTTGGTATCAGGACTGCCTTGAAGCAGACAGATGTGGCAAAGGTCACCCCTTTTTACAAGGTTACTCCTTCAAAATCTGTTTTATAAAACACTGAAACAGCTTTATTTCAGTTAAAGTGAAATGTGCACTGGAATTTTTTGCACGCTCTTCAACTCACTTTTTAAGTGGAGGAAACTATGGTACAACATATTCCAGACAATGAAAGGAGCAGGATTCCTCCATTAACTTCAAGAAGTTGGTGTTCATCCTCCAGGGTGGTATGCTGGCACATGGTACACTTGCACAAAGTGATACACACTGAAGCAAAGGTAACAGTTTCCTGTTGATCTACATTATTTTCACACATGTAGCGATTGCCACTGGCTCTCTTTTCTGTTTGTGAGTGATTCTGCTAGTAACAAGTGCTATCTTGATGTCCCAAGTAATATATGGTTAAATTATATACTGCTGATAGTCTCGGGTAGGCCACAAGAACCTTTTGAAGTGTTCAACACAGATGTAAGCTTATAGTCAGTACATTAAATTGCTATGTGGTTGCATTTTGCCTTCTTTGCGTTTCTTTTGAGCCACATCTCTTGTCTGTAAATGTTTGTCGTAATTTTCTTGCTTCACCAGCCTCTTCTCCTGTCAGAAAATTAAATGTGAAATATTTATGACACTCATATTTCTTTGATTTAAACAATCTTAAGTTGTACCTCTGGCACACATCAGAAGTTGTCTCAGGGGAACTGGCAACACAGGTTGGATGCCCTTTGAGAAACATCGGAACCTTTTGGCACAATGCCTCATTAGTAACAATTGTCTGCCTCAGTGAGCTATGTGGTTGCATTTTGCCTTCTTTGCGTTTCTTTTGAGCCACATCTCTTGTCTGTAAATGTTTGTCGTAATCTTCTTGCTTCACCAGCCTCTTCTCCTGTCAGAAAATTAAATGTGAAATATTTATGACACTCATATTTCTTTCACCAAGATAAGCTTGAAGGAACGATTTATGTTTCCTTCTATACACCTAAAGAGTGCACATGCCTAAGTGGTGTGCTAGTTAAAAATGGCAATACACAACAGGGCGTGCTGGAAGAGCTGCATGGGCTGGTTCTAACATAGTAACCCAAAAGCTAATGACTACAGTAACATTCGAAACAAACTAATCTCTCTTAATCAAGGAGGGTCTGGACTGGGCGCACTGTGGCGGCTTACAACCTTTGTTCAACATTGTCTGGCAGTGTGGGGAACCCGCTTCAATGGTGCGCTTGGCAGCGAAGGGTGCCAAAACGGCTGGGAATAGAATGGTAATAATTCAGCCTGGTAGCCCTGGCACACACTGCACTACATTGCATGCTATATTCCAATTGCTGATACCACGAGGACGAACTGGGTGTCCAGTATCAGGCTTTGTACATCTTAGTCAGTAGAAGCACCTCAAGGAGAAGCAAATCGGGAAGGGAGCATAGAAAAAATGCAGGCTAGCTCCCAAAAGCATGGCCAGGGATGTTGCCTCTTAGGAGTGGAAAAAGAAACTGCTCAAACAAATGCTCAGCATGCCTAGCATCTGGAAAGCGTGGCCATCTAAGTTCTCCCTTTGACGGAAGTGACCAATGAGGGAGTTGGAGGGCTGGTTTCTGGTCTGCAGCATGTCGTCTACTGCTACAGTTACTATTCAGCTACTGGCATGACTGTCAGACTACAGCTTACTAAAGAGTTTGTATGCACAGTGAATATGTGCTCCAAACGGAACGAAAGTGTGCTTAAAATGGCAGATGGCAAATGTGCGACGTCCACCAAAAATTAAGAATTACTTGTTTTTGTTCATTAAAACTAAACCAGATTTTTAAAAATGACCTTGGTAATACAAGATATTTGATAATCCAGCACTAACAGATCCCCGAGCATGCTGAATTATCAAGGTGCTACCATATTAGCTTATCTTTTGAAAAGATGCTGGTTAGAAATTTTCCTTTTTATATTTTGCTTTATAGTTGTCATACAGTACCAAAATGTACAAGTTTGAATGAAGATACCTTTTTGATGACTTCTGTCAACAGAAGCATGATTCAGTGAATGGATAACTTAACCTATGCTTCCCTATACTATCATCACCACACACTGCCAGTGTTTAATGTTACCACTGCCTGCACATCTCTGTTTATCATTATATCATAGCATTTTGAAGTAATACTTCTCACAATATCTCTTGTCTCAGCTAACGCAGACATAATAAAATCAAGGCAAACACTTTCCTTTTCTTAGAGAAAAGCCATAGGGTGTTTTGTGTATTCGTTGTTGAGCGAGCTTTTGTTCTCTTTTTGATAGGATTTGCAATAAATTGACATAATTGGTATGAACTTTCAGCAGTCTTGAAAGCATTTTATATCTTGATACAGTGGTCTGCATCATCTGAAGTAACACTCACAAGTGTGCCTTTATTCTGATACACAGCAAGTAGCATGGCCTGCGCTCACTGTTCTGTTATATGAATCCGATCTACTGTCTGTATTTTCATTTGTAATGAGCTGAACACACAAGTGAACAGCTGAAGTGCTCTCATGCGCATTGATACACATAAAGAGATGTAAGTAATGAAAAAATAAACTATTGTTATTGCTCATAAGAAAATTAGTCATGATATATGTAACACATATATGCTTGCACAACAATTTAAAGGCATTCAATGGCGGGGCAAAAGCATGAATCTAACATATTAGCTGTTCTGGGTTTATACAGTAGGAGTCAGCAATATACCAAAATCATGACTGTGCCACATGTGTTATGACATAAGAAAATCTGCTTCTTTTAAACTTTTGTGATATTGGACCTTACATTTTTTCTTATTCTCTCACAGCAACACGTGAGGCTTTGCCATAACAAAGATTATGAAAAATGAAACTTGCCTGTGCACATAAGACAGAATATCATTTTTGCATAGTTCTGGTTTTGGCATATGAGGGATAATACACTGAAGGGCCGAAGAAACTGGTACACCTGCATAATATCTTGTACGGCCCCTGTGAGCACATAGAAGTGCTGCAGCACGACATGACATGGACTCAACTAATGTCTGAAGTAGTCCTGGAGGGAATTGATGCCATGAATCCTGCAGGGCCATCCATAAATCCTCAAGAGTACAAGGGGGTGGAGATTCTTCTGAACAACATGTTGCAAGACATCCCAGATATGCTCAATAATGTTTGTGTCTGGGGAGTTTGTTGGCTAGCAGAAGTGTTTAAACTCACAAGAGATTCCTAGAGCCATTATGTAGCAATTCTGGTCATGTGAGGTGCTGCATTGTCCTTCTGGAATTGCCCAAGTCCACCGGAATGCACAATGGACATGAATGGATGCAGGTATCAGATAGGATGCTTATGTACGCGTCACCTGCCAGATTCGTTTCTAGACGTATCAGGGGTCCCATATCACTCCAACGCACATGCCCTGCACCATTAAAGAGTCTCCACCACCATCCACGCGATAAAATTTGGAACAAGACTTGTCTGACTAGGCAACATGTTTCCAGTCATCAGCAGTCCAATGTTGGTGTTAACATCCCCAGGCGAGGCATAAAGCGTTTTGTCGTGCAGTCATCAAGGGTACACGAGTGGGCTTTCGGCTCCAAAAGCCCATATTGATGATGTTTCGTTGAATGGTTCGCACGCTGACACTTGTTTATGGCGCATGTTGAACGATTCTCTTCGGTCGTCATTGGTCCCGTTCTTGCAGGATCTTTTTCTGGCCGCAACAATGTCAGTGATTTGATGTTTTACTGGATTCCTGATATTCACAGTACACTCATGAAATGCTTCTATGGAAAATCCCCACTTCATTGCTATCTCTGGGATTCCTATGTCCCATCGCTCATGCGCCAACTATAACACCGCATTCAAACTCACTTAAATCTTGATAACCTGCTACTGTAGCAGCAGTAACTGATATAACAGACACTTGTTATCTTGTGAGACCTGAGTTTCTCCTGGCGTATACAACTTTCAAATAATTCATAGTCTCACTATCGATAGCTCTGACTTTGGCCATCTTTGGTGGCACTAGTGTTCAGTGTGTGTGTGTTATCTTTCCTGCTTGGGTCCGAGAACCGAGGTATTAAATTTGCATGTACGCCGCCTGTCCGTTGCAGTTTGCCTTGAAAATGGCGGGGTGTTCTCCCGCCGAAATATCGGCGGTCGCTGAAAGTGTTACCTGGCTGAATTCCCGGAAGTTATTTGAAACTTGTTATCTTATATAGGCATTGCCGACCACACTGCCATATTCTACCTGTTTACATATCTCTGTATTTGAATACGCATGACTATGCCAGTTTCTTTCGTGCTTCAGTGTATATTATGTGGAATTCAAGCAACATTATTGCAGGATCCTGATGATAAGTGTTGTTTACATGTGACATGTGCGGGGGAAGAAATATGTAATAACATTCCCACACAGTTAGTTTTGTGGTACGCATGTCATGGAATTGGTTCAGAGACATGCAAAATGTCTATTAACTTATGAGATGGATATTTTGAAAACCAGTACCAATAAGTGATTTGTACCAAAAATGTTTTATCTGATTGTTTTTGTAAAAACTAATTATATTTCTCTTTCATTCTCTATGAGCCTTTTACTTCTTGAAGGTGTGTAAAGCTCAAAACTTACAACCCACATTTAATTTTCAGTATTGCTATCAGCTAGTGTTTGTGTATTAGGCAAGTAGTCTACTTTCACAGGTTTATATTTCATTTTTATATGATGATAAAGTATAAATCAATCTACATCTCAGTTTATTTATTTCTCCAATTTATACATGCCATAGTTAGCCAATTATTCTACTGCTTTACAATTACCAGTTTTAACACAGTTTGTTGAACAACACTAATTAAAATGTTAGCAAGCACATGAACTATACATTCACATATAGAGCAGGACTGGCTACTTTTTCTTTGTTGTTTCTGGTGTTATTGAGAAGCAAAAATTTTGAGTACTTATTTCATACTTCATCAAATTTTTTTCCTTTTTTGGTACCATCAATTAAAGTAGCTGCATTGTATAATTATTACATTTTGTCAGCTGCGCTTTTTTCTGATTGGATACAAAAGCAGCCATATCCCTAACATTTTAACAGTGATATTTTTTTGCAGTGGAAGAAATAATTGTATGATTATGAGATGCAAAAATAAGTAGGAAAAACTTCTCAAAAATATTTTGCAAGTTTACATTTATGTTTTGCTGTGTATGGCATTTAAAAAATACTTTAGTGCCTGTTAAAAGTTATAAAATTTACAATGTGTGGGTTATTGAGACAAAAAATGCTGAACTTGATGGGGGAAAGAAAGAGGTGTAACATTATATTACATTTCACTCCTCTCTAAATATGTTAAAGGTCAAAACTAATGCACCTTTATTCAATCTGATCATGGTGTAATTCTGTATACCTTGGGCTCATGCTCAAAAAATACTTTATTTCTGAGGAAATTCTTACACGAGTGTATAATGTCAATTCTGTTTGCACTAATATGAAAAGTAAAAAGATTAATTCAATGAGTAAAGTATCAAAATTCCAGTCCAAATTACTACTTCTTCTTTAGGAATGACATAAGCTTTTCTTGTTCAGGAGCGTAACACAGGCCTTGTAAGAACACTACTGACAAGAACATTAATGCAAGAGCTATGAAAGAATGATGCAGAAAATGAAGTGCGTCTATCCCCCGAAGCATGAAGCAGCTGCCGGGTGTCCCATCTTAAACTGCAATAGAAGAAAACAATTTTAGTAACAAATAGTAGTATAACTGGAAGTTAGGAAGTACTTTTAATTCCTGAATTTTACAATTCAAAGAACTTTAAATTGCTGTATCACAAACATGTAAAAATATATGTACAATATTACGGTGAGAATATATCAAACTGGCACAGAGATGGCACTGATATCAATGAAATATTGTTTTAGTTGTGTCAGTACATGTTAGGCAATAAATGAAGTTGGCATTGTGTCACAGGAGAAATTAATGATTTCATTTTATTTTATGTAGAACACAGTCTACATCTTGTTTTTATTTAACAGTTAGCACCGATTTCTGCTGAATCACGTTCTACATCCTTTTTTTTATTTAACTGTTATCACCGATTTCTGTCAAATCGTGTTATCTTCAGATCTAAAAAGAGGACGGCTGCTACCTCTGGTGTTATCAGGTGGTGTCCTTGTAATCTGTGACCACTCATCTAGTCTACTCTAGTCTTTGGTCTAGAAATATAATTAAGTTCCATGCTGGTCACACTGGAAAGTGAGAAGCCAGCTACCTTGGACGCAAAAGGAATCTCCCCCTGGATAACAGGTTCTGGCAAAATAGCAAGTAAGAGAAATGTAGTACTGCATCCTTGGGAAGCAGGGAGGCCAGACATCCTCATGCTCAGGGGCAAGTACTCTGGGAATGCTCAACACAGCAGATTTAGCTTATTCTCACATGTATTTGTCACCGTACCTATGTGACAGCTGGGGTAGTTATGGAACCATAGCAGCTCTGGGAACTGTGAGGCTATTTCTCAGACACATGACGGATGTGTGTCGGCAACTTCCTGTTAACAGTGATAGCTGTGGTTCCGGACCACAGTTATACTGGGAAATCCATCCGGGAGGAGCATGCAAAGCAGTGGGATAGGAGGGACGGGTGTAACTATGACAACCAATCAAAAGAGGGAAGAGGACAAAAATATATGTTGTGGTACAAGAGCTGTGAAGGCAATGAGGTAAGTTGGTTTTGAGCTGGAGTCAGGCAATGCGGATTGTAGCTCGATGAGTTGGAATTAGCCAGAAAGAAACAGGTGACAGTTCCGCCTGGGCTGCTGGAGTGCAGAGAGACCCCAGTGCTCACTGTCGAAGGTACAGCATTGAAGGAAACACTGTATAGTTTATTTAAACATGGAAGCCAGTAACACTATTTGCTAAAAGACTGTCTTACCAGCTGTCTGGAAGGGCTAGGAATGTCTAAGGGTGTTACTGAGGCTAGCTTAGCCCCTACTTGTCCAAGTGTAAACCAGACAAAATATTGTGAGTTTTCATGCTTTCCCAGTGGATCAGTTGCAAATACACTTCTCAGGTTTGCTGCCAAATGTTACTGTGTAAATCACACAATAGTTCATCGATACAACCGCTTGACATCTTCAGGTGGCAGTAGTTGCTGTTGCCACTGCTGCAAGGCACCTCGCAGCAATGGCAGCAGCAACTATTACCACCTGAAGATGTCGAGCAGTTGCATTGATGAAATATTGTGTGATTTACACAATACAATCCAGCAGAAAACCTGAGAAGTGTATTTGCAAGATAAAATGTTTATTAACACTTTGGAGACGAGCAATGTACCCCCTATGTCACATGAATTTACTCCAAAAGTTGAGCAACACAGGACCTACATCAACCATTTCTCAGCTTTGTAAATATATTCCAACATTTGTTTTATGTCTGTTGTCTGTGTAAAGGTATTATACTACATTTACACTATCATGAAAAAATACAGTTGTCAGCACCTGCCCCTCATTTTGGTGAGAAAGGAAAGTTTCTTGTTTCGTGGCATGCCGATTCATCTTGTTGCCACACACAGCGATTCACAAGGTCACAAGCAGAGCATAATGCCTCAATTGTTGCCTCCGTTGTCAGCTTCACACTTTGTCAAGGCGGCCGTACATGATGATGAGATAGAGTTTTTGTTGGACTATAGTGGTTCAGAGCTCGATGAACAAATTTCTGGTTTTGAAGGCAGTGATGGAAGCTATGTGTTTCACTATATTTTTTCTGTAACTGTATGTACTGTCAGTTGAACTAAACAAAGCTAATTTTTTATGATTTATGTTTTAGAAGAAGAAGGAATTTCTGATGATGAAGTGTCAGTGAGCCCTCAAGATGAAACTGCTGATGTTGATGCTGTATCAGGGTTCTACAGCTACATTATTTTCATCTACATGAATACTCTATAAATCACACTTAAGTGCCTGGCAAAAGGTTCATCAAACCCCCTTTACAATAATTCTCTAATATTCCAACCCTGAACAGTGCACAGAAAAATCAAACACCTATATCTTTCCGTAGGAGCTCTGATTTCCCTTATTTTATTATGATGACCATTTGTCCCTGTGTAGGTCGGCGTCAATAAAATATTTTCCCATTTGGAGGAGATAGCTGAGGATTGAAATTTCATGAGAAGATTCCACCGCAATGAAAAATGCCTTTGTTCAATGATGTCCACCCCAAATCTTGTATCATGTCGGTGACACTCTCCCCTACCTCTCTATAATACAAAACGTTCTGTTCTTCTTTGAACTTTCTCGATATACTCTATTAATCCTATCTGGTAAGTATCCCACACCGTGCAGCAGTACTCCAAAAGAGGACAAACAAACCTAGTGTAGGCATCTAAGAGTTCTGCCAATAAAACACAGTCTTTAGTTTCACCTTCCCCACAACATTTCCTATGTGTTTTTTTTCAATTTAAGTTGTTTACAATTGTAATTCCTAGGTATTTTTGAATTTACGGCCATAGATGTGACTGATTTATCATGTAACCAAAGTTTAATGGATTACCTTTAGCACTCTTGTGGATGACCTCACACTTTTCATTATTTAGGGTCAATTGCCAATTTTTGCACTGTACTGATATTTTCTCTAAATCATTTTGCAATTTGTATTGACCTTATAATGATTTTAATATATGATAAACGACAGTTCATCTGCAAAAACCTAAGACAGCTGCTCAGATTGTCTTCTAAGTTGTTTAAGGTACAGCAGAGGGCCTATAACGTTACCTTGGGGACTTCTGTTTTACTCAATGATTTTCCATCAGTTACCACAAACTGTGACCGCTCTAACAGGAAATCACGAATCCAATCACAAAACTGAAATGATATTCCATAAACATGCAATTTGACTACTAAACGCTTGGGAGGTGCAGTGTCAAAAGCCATCTGGAAATCTAGAAATATGTAATGAATTTGAAATCCCTTGGCAATAGCACTCAACACTTTGTGTGAGTAAAGAACTAGTTATGTTTCACAAGAATGATGTTTTCTAGGTCCCTCTGTCTCAACCTATCACTCAGCCTCTTTCGACTGGGCAGTGGACAGATGATGACACTATCATTCTGCAGCTTCCAGTTTTTGAAGAACTGCATGCAATTCAATTTCAAATTGACAAAATCTTTTCTGTGTTTAATTTTTTGGCTACTTCTTTGATGAAGAACTGCTGGAGATGATAAAAGAGAGACAAACCACTAAGCTAGAACCACTATTGACAAGCTAACTGCAACAGGGAACCTGATTCCATACCCAGTTTGGCATTAGTGGAGTACTGTGAAACTTAGTCAACTGTATAAGTTTTTTGGTGCGATTTTACATACACTACGTGATCAAAAGTATTTGGACACCCCCAAAAACTTACATTTTTCATATTAGGTGCATTGTGCTGCTACCTACTGCCAGGTACTCCATATCAGCAACTTCAGTAGTCAATAGACATTGTGAGAGAGCAGAATGGGGTGCTGAGAGAGCAGAATGGGGCGCTCAGTAGAACTCACAGACTTCGAACGTGGTCAGGTGATTGGGTGTCACTTGTGTCATAAGTCTGTACGCGAGATTTCCACACTCCTAAACATCCCTATGTCCACTGTTTCTGATGTGATAGTGAAGTGGAAACGTGAAGGAACACATACAGCACAAAAGCGTACAGGCCGACCACGTCTGTTGACTGACAGAGACCGCCAACAGTTGAAGACAGTTATATAATGTGTAATAGGCAGACATCTATCCAGACCATCACACAGGAAATCCAAACTGCATCAGGATCCACTGCAAGTACTATGACAGTTAGGCGGGAGGTGAGAAAACTTGGATTTCACAATCGAGCGGCTGCTCATAAGCCACACATCATGCCGGTAAATGCCAAATGACACCTCGCTCGGTGTAAGGAGCATAAACATTGAATGATTGAACAGTGGAAAAATGTTATGTGGAGTGATGAATCGCAGTACACAATGTGATGATCCGATGGCAGGGTGGGTATGGCAAATGCCCAGTGAATGCCAGCATGTGTAGTGCCAACAGTAAAATTCGGAGGTGGTGGTGTTATGGTGTGGTCGTGTTTTTCAATGGAGGGGGCTTGCACCCCTTGTTGTTTTGCGTGGCACTATCACAGCACAGGCCTTCATTGATGTTTTAAGCACCTTCTTGCTTCCCTTGTTGAAGAGCAATTCGGAGATGGCAATTGCATCCTTCAACACAATCAAGCACCTGTTCATAATGCACTGCCTGTGGCAGAGTAGTTACACGATGATAACATCCCTATAATGGACTGGCCTGCACAGAGTCCTGAAATGAATCCTATAGAATACCCTTGGGATGTTCTGGAACGCTGACTTCGTGCCAGGCCTCACTGACCGACATCGATACCTCTCCTCAGTGCAGCACTCCATGAAGAATGAGCTGCCATTCCGCAAGAAACCTTCCAGGACCTGACTGAATGTAGGCCTGTGAGAGTGGAAGCTGTCATCAAGGCTAAGGGTGGGCCAACACCATATCGAATTCCAGTATTACCAATGGAGGGCACCACAAACTTGTAAGCCATTTTCATCCTGTTGTCGAGATACTTTTGATCACATAGTGTATGTGCCCTGCTACAAAACCGAAGTTAACAAACTATAGGTCTACGAATCCCATATTACAAACCTACTTTGCAGGTAGGAGTTTATCAAGAGATCATTTTCTATAAGTTCTGTAAATGCTACATCACGTAGATAGTGGAATGTTTATTTCAAAAGGTCAAGAAGGGCACAATCCTGTTCATATGGTGAGACCCATGTTTGATATATATGTGGCAAAAAGTGAATGAGCATACAAACCAGGAGAAAATCTCACTATAAATAAAGGAATTTGCCCTTTTTGCAGAGATTTAGTTTCAGGGTCTACTTGAAAAATAGGCCTAACATGTATGGCATAATTTTTTATGTTAAGTGAAAGTTGATGCAATTTGAATTGTGAAATATGTTATGGTAGTCAGGTAAATGCTAATGATGTCATTTTGCATGTAGTAAACAGACTGTATGAAAGTTACTATGGTAAAGGCCATGGATTGATTTTACACTAGCCCTGATCTACTTGATCATTTGTGGAAAAACAAAACTAAGGCAGTGGGTACAACAGTGAAAAAAGGACTAGCTAAAGATCTAATAGCCCAGAGACGGGGGGAAGGGGGGGGGGGGGACTTCCATTTTGTAGATGAGACCATATGCTGTTTGGAAGATGGAAAGACAGTAGGTATGTATGGAAAGACAGTAGGTATGTATTTATTTTGACAACAAAACACAAAATGACAGCATCTAATGTCAGTGTTAGAACAAACTTAGGAATTACCGAGAAAATGAAACCTAGTTGTATTTTGGAGTACAATAAAAACAAGGTTGGTGTAGACCACAGTGACCAGCTAATGGCTATACCCTTTTGAGAGGATGCAAATAAAGTGGTGGTGAGAAATTCGTATGTATTATACAAAAAGTTGAAGCCTACTAACAAATATCTAGTTGAATTCATTATGAATTGGCAGAGGCTTTCAAAATAAAGGTGGTAAATACAGCCAGTGGAAGACTTTTCCCTAAATTGACTCCAGCTTCAGTTTTCACTAATGGGCATCTATGTTCCTTGGCAGCTATGTATAGATGAAGGACCCATCTTTGAAATGCAGTAAATTGATCTAAGTGCCAGTAGCACCATATAAATAAAATTCAGAATAACTGCAAAAATGTGCAGTATAAACCAGTTGAGCCACACCATAGCTGCCCAGTCCTCAGAGTGTTAAGGAAGATTCATAAAACCCTGTTGCTTTTAATATATATCACAAAGCCCTTTTAACAGTTAGTCTGCCATAATTTTCTAAGTTTATATAAAGTTGCCTATCTTCTGCTATTGGTTTCCCTACAGTTCAACAACCTTGTGAATGAATGCTGGGTCTTTACAGCTGTTAGAAGGACCTGTGATTTCTATTTAAAATAATTATTCTTGTCTTGAGGATGGTATGATGCAATTGTTTTAAATTAGAGGACTTGATGGAGGGCTGAAAGAAGCAGTTAAGATTGGTTATCTTTATTTAGGTAGATAAGCAAACGGGTGGTAACTTTCAAACCATTCAAATTTATTGTTGCTTTCCATTTGAAGGTGGCCTTATTTGGCCAGAAACAGTTGAATAACAATGTGACCTAAACTGTTTTATTCATAAAAGAAAATACTGAAGTAAGTCTAATGTCATTTTTGTCAACATAATTGTGTTTGTTGTGTCTTCAGTACACCTACATTTCTTACACTGAACATTTTTTCCAACAAGAAACAATGTTAAATAGCTCTGTACTGTTGAGAACCATTTACAGATATACCATCGAATGCATATAACATCAAATAGTGGTACAGTTTCGTTACTGGAAATACCCAAATGCAGCATGGAAACATATCTCAATCAATTAATCTTATACAGATTACTTGAATTTGTTCATTATTATTTGTGTGTATCTCAGTAGTGCATTATACAGTTTAATGCTAGGCTCAAGTATGCCTTTTTGAAATAGTGCTGTGTGTGTCTGCTGCATATGCATGTTATGTGTGTGCCTTGAACAGTAGTTGTGCATAGATTCACTGCCAGAAGTACAAGGATCACAACTTTTCAGTTTTTCTTGTATAATAATTACATTTTCTAATATGCTGTAGAATTTCCGTTTCTCGTAACAGCTGCCAAAGATTTTCTTTGATTTTCTCTGGTTTACCCAAAATTAATTTAAAGATATTTTCCTGTAGTCTGAAGGATATCTTCATAGTTTCCATGAAATACTATATCATATTTTGATACTGTCAGAGCAGTTCAAAATCACACAGTTCTATGATTATTATATGAGATACGGTTACTTTGTATTACGATGAAACTTGTCTTGTTCAGTTTTTTGTTTATATAATGTCTATCTTTCTCCTGGCCTTTATCACATATCTTCATGAGGTCAGCATGTTTATTATTGGATTTGGCAATATTTGACACTCCTTTTTCTCTCAGGACAGAATTCGTATACCTGTGACTGTCTGCATCTAGCACTATCTCCTGTGAAAGCATGTGAACGTTTTCTAAATGTTGGAATTATGAAACTGAGGTGGGGCATGTAGTCAGATGTGGGAAGCCACCTAAAGTCCACATCCAGACCTGCCAGCAAACCTACCATTGTTGTTAATGTGCCAGATGGATTTGATCCAAGGTTGTCGCACCACCCCAAATCCCAGAAGTGGCACACAAACACGCAGGGCTATCCGGGCTGGTCTGTTTATATAATTTCTCTGTATATAACATTTCAGCTTATGTTGTCGCCAAATGCCTGGGAAGCCTGCACCCTCTGTTTTGGTTCTTGTTCATTTAGACCAATCTGTAGATTAGTTGGTACCACACTCTGTGTGGTAATTGTGTCCAATGCGACTGTTTTTTCTAGGTTTTTAAGTAAAGTTGTTGTCATGTTATCTACTCTAGTCTTTGTGAAAGCTTCAAAATTTTTTGTAAATATTTATTTTGTATTTTCTGTAATTAAGATGCTTGCTTCATTTGCTAATTTGTATATTTCACTGTTGTTGTTTAAGTTTATAAATCATTTACATGCAGCAAAAACAGGAATGGTCACAATGCAGATCCTTGGGAGACAACATGTTTAATTGGTTTGTGAAAATTTCTTTGAGATGGATAAACTGGAATATCATGTCATCATAAAAGTTAGGTTTGTTGCCAGTGTGAACTCATAGAAAGCTATTGAAGTTTTATTAAAAATCTGTTTGAGACACAGAAAGAACATCACAAAAATGCAACCACAGATGAAGTTACTGAGAGAGTGCACAATATGATGTCAGAGAATCAGTAATTAAATGTGTATGAAATAGCTGATACATACATGTGTCATATGAAAGAACATACTACATTTTAAAGAAGTCAAATTGACTTTGTGAACTAATTTGTTACTGTGGGTGAGATGTGGGGATCTACACCTCCTCTCTGAAAAAACAGTATGAAATCAGTGACAGGGTAATTCACACAGAACCACATAGTAAAGAGTTTTTTTTCTGTTCCATTTGGGTATGAAGTGTAGGAAAAATGATAATGTAAATGCCTTTGCATGCACTGTAATTAGTCCAATCCTGTCTCCACAGTTCCTTTGACCTGACATATGTTTGTAGATTCATTACTTAATACTGTTTCTTGAAACTTTGGAACTAGGCTTTTGTATGTAGTTAACATCTTATCTTCAGGCATCTCCCAGTTCAGGTTTTTCAGCATTTCTGTGAAACTCTCCCATGGGTCAAACAAACCTAATACTTCTGTAGCTGATTGATATATGGCACATGGAAATGTGTGACATCACAGAGACATAACTGGGCTTTGATTTACTGCTTTTTTTTTCTAGTGTAAGTGCATACACAGCTACACAGACACATCCAACCAAAGCTCTGGCGTCCAATATTGTATAGTAAAATTCTTAAGTTTGTATTTGTACAAATTTAAAGAAAACACCAAAGGGAAGAACAATCTGCTAGGGAGCATGCTTATACTTGCACACACATATCCAAATTACAAATGTAATTCTTAAATGTACATGCTGAAGAAAGTTTACAACACATTTAGTCACACAATGAATAAATCATATGAAACAACCATTTGTTAACCAAAATAGCACTAGTATACATTGTTAGTATACTTCAGAGAAGTTGCCTGCAGAGGCTGCTTCTGTCTCTTCATGTATAAGCTGATTCACTCCATGTCCCCAAGGCTCTCCTTCGTATGGGATTTACAAAACACAGTATGTAAGTAAATGAATGAACACAAAAGTGGAAAATCTGGTATGAAATAACTGAATAGGAGGCACTGAACAGTAAACACACGTGTGAACGCGCGCTCACACACGCACGCACGCACACACACACACACACACACACACACGTACGGGAGGGGGGGGGGGGCGAGAGAGAGAGAGAGAGCCGCCTCTCACACACAAAGATAAGTTAATGTAAATGAATACAGAATGTGTAACAATGACAATGACTACCTGGCAGAAGGCCTCCACCAATTATCTGACTCCTCCACCTATAAACCTGCAAATCCAACACAAACTCCAACCCCTGCTTAAAACCTTATGCCCTTCCCAGAACATCTCTCCTGAATCCATTTCCTTGCTCACTCCTATGACACCATGCACACCCATCTTCTACATGCTCCCCAAAATCTATAAGCTCAACAATCCTGGACGCCCCATTGTGGCTGGTTATTGTGCCCCCAATGAAAGAATTTTGGCCCTAATTGACCAACACCTCCAATCAATTGCCCGTAAGCCAGCCTTCCACGTCAAAGACACTAACCGCTTCCTTTACTGACTCTCCGTCGTCCTCACCCCTTTCCCTCCTGGATCCTTACTCATCACTGTTGAAACCACCTCCCTATACACCAACATCCCTCATGCCTATGGTCTTACTGCTATTGAACAATACCTTTCTCATTGTCCTTTTAACTTCATCCTAACCCACAACTACTTCTCATTTGAGGGGAATGTATATAAATAAATCTGTGGCACAGCCATAGGTACTCGCATGCCACCCTCACTTGACTACCTTCTTATGTTATGGGCCATATAGAAGAGACCTTCCTAACCTCCCAAAACATCAAACCCCCAGTCTAGTTCAGGTTCAGTGGTGATATCTTCATGATCTGGACTCAGGACCAAGACACACTATCTTCGTTCCTTCATAACCTCAACACCTCCACTCCCATCCACACCTCTGATCACATTAAACCCACCAATCACTAACTGTACTTGCATTTTGACAGCTGTCATCCCTTTCACACCAAAAAATCCCTCCCATATAGCCTGGCTACCAGGGGATGGTATCTGCAATGACAAAAACTCCCTAGCTCAGTATGCTGAGGGTCTCACCATGGCCTTCAGAGACAGGCTCTATCCCCCAGTATTAGTCTTCAAACAGATCTCCTGTGCCATTTACCCTCACACCCCCAATCCTTCCACCATCCCCAAAAAGTGTCTCCTTTATCATCCAGTACCACCCCAGACAGGAACGACTGAATCATGTCCTTTGCCAGGGCTTTGATTACCTATCATTGTGCCCTAATATGAGGGACATCTTACTCGAGATACATCCCTCCCTTCCTAAAGTGGTGTTCCGTTGCCCAGCCAAGTGCCACATCATCCTAGTCAATCCTTATGCCACACCCAATCCCAACCCCTTGCCACAAGGATGTCAACCCTGTGGAAGAACCAGGTGCAAATCCTGCCCCATCCACCCACCCAGCACTTCCTATTCCAGTCCTGTCACAGGTTTATCCTAACCCATCAGGGGCCAGGCCACCTGTGAAAGCAGCCCTGTCATTTACCAGCTCTGCTGAAATCATTTACAGTTTTTTGTACTGGTAGACTACCAACCAGCTGTCCACCAGGATGAATGGCCACTGCCAAACTGTGGCCAAGAGAAAAGTAGACCACCATGTGGCACTGCATGCAGCTGAACATAACACACTTGATGTCAATAGCGACTTCACTACCCGAGCCATCTGGATCCTTCTGTCCACCACCAGCTTTTCTAAACTGCGCGGATGGGAGTTATCCTTACAACAAACATTCTCCACTTCCGTAATAATCCTGGCCCCAACCTACCGTAACATACTGTCCCCACACTGTCCACAATTTCCATTCCATCTGTCCTATCATCTACTCTCCATTCTCACCTCCCATCCTGTTTATCCACAGCCCTCTGCAATGCATCCACTCATCTTTCCCAGCTCCTCTTCTTTTTCCCCCCACTGTCCTGCTCCACAATCTCCTAATGCCACACCTGTTGGCAGTGTAGTCCCAGCACTCTCCACCATACAGCATTCGTTTCTCTCTCTCTCTCCCCACCCATACACTCCTATCCCTTCCCCTTTACCCTCCTCACCCTCTCCAGGTGGCTGCTAGCATCCCACATGATGTTGCATTCCGGCCCGAGATGCTGGAGTTGGTGGTTGTGCGTGTATGTGTGAGGTGTGCTTGCTTTCGTGTATGTGTGTGAAGGCTGTGGCGAAAAGATATATGTGAGTGACTTAATTGTGTCTGCCTGCAACTTGACATGTCTTCTTTAAGGTAAGTAGCAATCTGTCTTTTCCTACAGTGTTGATAGTCCTACCTGGAGTTTCCATTGTTTGAATGTTTAACATCATTTTGATGGGTTGAGCTAGGCATTTTGCATGGTGAAGACATTCTTAATTTCTTGTTATTCTTTTTCTTCCTATCTTTATTTTTGTCAGAACAAACACACACTACACAAACTTAACAACAACATAAAAGGCATCTTGATGTACAAGATATATGTACTATGTAATACTTGTTAGTTCCTCAGTAACAGCAAAGTGACACTGTGACAAGGGACTGTGTTAAGGCAGTTGCAAATTAGTTTATATTTGGAACTTGTAAAACACTAGGAACTGCATTCTCATTAACTGTAACACAGCAAAGTAACTCACTGATAAGAGTTCTGCAATAACCTGTGCATTCTTCTCCTCCATTTATTTAATTATTCAATTCTGCACTATTTATGAGACAGTGCATGAGGCACCTACAGAAAAATCATTTATTTCACATAATATGCAAAGTGATTTGCAGCTCACACTTGTAAGAAGTGCTGACAAGAAATCATTAGTAACAGACAAGCACTCTCCCTGTGCATTATTAACAGTGGAGCTATTTGTAGTTGAAGACAGAGTATATATGAAAAATAAGAAAACACTATTTAGTGCTTTGTTAAAAAGCATAAAATTTAGTTTATGACTGTGTGGTGTGAAATATTGCTACAAAGTATGCCATAATGAATCTTGTTCAGTTAAAGCTATCATTTAGGAAAGTTATTGATAAACAAAAAAGAAATTGCTAACAGAGTTATAATATTTCTCAAGTTATGTATAAGCATTTGCAAAGTTTATTAGGCATGTACAGGAAGAAGTGAAAATATCAGAAATAATATTTTTACTTAGTTTAAGAAATACTGCTTTCCACTGATGACACCCAAAACCTGACCCTTTCTTTTCCCTGTAGCTAGTAGTCTGAAGTGCTTCCAATTTCATTCACTGTGAAATTGAATGGCATAATGTTACTTTGACTGTTCTTTCTAATTTAGTTTGATATGGAAATGTAACCAATATTTTACACAGCATTGACTCAAGCAGTATGAAATTATGCTAGTACATTTTAAAAAGTCCTGCAAATCCATAGCAATGTGGCTGTAAATGAGAATGGTATACATAACATACAAACATGTATATTTGTGACAGAAGAGGAGCATCTGCTTATCAGCCATGAAAACAATAACAGAGCTGAATCATACAGTTTTACCAAGACTGTTGAACCTCAGGTTTCAGAAAGCTTTAACATGCACCCTACAATTACAAGTCTTGTATTTTAGCTCTCTCAGTGTGGTGTTTTTTTTTTTTTTAAAAAAAGTGAATTGTTTCAGAACCTCAGGCACCCAGTGACTTCCATTTTGGGGGGCGGGGGGGGGGGGGGGGGGCCTTAAAAAAAAAACACGCAAACCATGCTGCAGACAATTCTAATAAAGGTACCACTCATTTCCAACAACAGTGTCATAACTCATAATTTGTCATACTTGAGTTGTTGACATGAAAAAAACCACTTGGGGGAGTTCCTCTGAATGCTACATCATCATAACTCTAATTGCAAAATTCGCTGATAAAGGGTGTTTGTGGTGCTGTCACATACTTGGAATCCCGCACTTCAGTTACTAGCAACACTTGCACATCTCAGTTGTGCTCTGGCAGTTGTCCTGGTATTGCCACATAATTTGTGCGAAGGGTGTCGTAGTCTGTATTAAAACGTTACTGCTTCAGGATTGTGACAGGTAAGGTCACTGGTGTTGTATCAATAATGTATTATTTTAACATATGACTGATGTTCATTGGTGTATTTGGAATACATGATAGTCACATTTCAAAATGTGATGTTCTTGCAGAAATGTTGTTTTCAACTCTTCCTGTACTACCTTTACTTATGGCATTACTCCAACAAATCTGGTAGTAAAGCTGATAACTGAACTTTGAACAAAACACAAATGTGACACTTCTGCTGAAAACAAGTGATAGACCTTCAAATGTAGTTTGTAATATTTTGTTGTATGATACTATTATTCCTGTCTTAGTTAACATCATTTCCACATAAGATGTGGAGTTTAAACTTATCAGTTTTCATAATTTCAGGATTCACGTATAATCATGATAGGTCAAGGGCAGCCTTGGAGTCTATTTTGAATGAAACTCCTTTGCAAGATGTTGGTATGCACAGTTAAATAATATGAGACAATGGTATTTGACAAATAATACTACAGTTAAACTCCTTTTTAGGAAATGCTTCAAGTTTAGCCACAAAGTTAATGATAACACAATTCATGATGGAGACAAAGAAAGTTTATTTTCTGGGAGTAGTAACTTGTTGTTGGCATCCACTAATGCCATTACCACACTAGTGTCGTTTTCATCCAGTTCTTCATCCTCATGCAGTAGTTGCAGTAGCTTTGAGTCATCACCTGAAGACTGTGATTGTATAGTTGGTGATAACCACCTACATACCATAGGAGGATAGTGTGTCAGACATTGATGAAAGTTGGTGAGATAAACATCTTTGTGTTAATACCGTTGATGCTAGAGTAGTTTTGGCAAGTGGAGCTAATTCTACATCTCGCACACTATTTTTCAATAAAAATGCTTCCACTTTGATAGGGATGGAAATAATATTAATGAGCCCACTAGAGCAAGGTGTGAAACACAAATGTGATGTAGAAAAATGGTGCAGGAATATTCTTAAAGATGCTAGAAATTCTGGAATGGAATACAAAATGTGAATAAAGGATAAGTGAATAAGGGAGGAAAGAAAAATTACACCAGCACCTTCAGATAAATGTAGACTTAAAACTTTCAGTGCAGAAGAAAGACTGAAACTGTTTTTGGGATATTGGCATTGGGCTACTTTGAAAAGCAGACATATTTCATAAAAAACAGTATGAATGAAATGAAAGCCCCATATCACTACGTGCGAGATGGTAGCAAGACACGTCAACAAAGAAATATGGCATTTTATTGTTGTGTAGGACAAACTTCTCCATGTTTGTAATCTGTTCTTCATGAGTACATTAAACATAAACAGTTTCCCTATATATACAGTGGTGGAGAAACAAAACAAGGTTGCCAATGTCTTTATGGAAGAAGATAAATGAGGGAAGCATGGAAAACGACCAAAGATTAATGAAAGTGTAAAAGAAGGAATCAGAAAATTTACTGGATCTGAAAGCCACTGCACTAGAGCAAATACATCCAAATATTTTATCAAAGAGGGTAAGACCATTTCAGGAATTCATAAAGATTACCGTGTCACATTGCCAAGTTAATAATGTTGAACATGGGAATTACACATTGTTCGACTGTTTATTTACTACTGAATTCAACATTTCATTTTTCATACCGAAAAAAGATCAATGGGGTCTCTGCACTGCATATAACAATGCCAAGGATGAAAGAAAGAAACACTGGAAGAAAATTACATTGAACATTTGTCTGAAAAAGAATTATGTCGAATTGAAAAGACAGGTGATAAAGAAACAGCATCAGAAGGAACAGTTGTTGCAGTCTATGATTTGCCAGCAGTGATGCAACTACCAAAGGGGGACATATCACTATTCTACTGTAAATCAGAACTAAATATACTAAATTTTACAGTCTACAACTTGAAATATAATTTCTGTAAGTGTTATGTTGGGATGAAAGCCACAAACACAGAAATGTGAATGAACTGGCAACCTGTATATTGTAGTACTTGACAGAGAAAGCTGACAAAGACAAAAGTCCTTTATATTTTATTCTGACAATTGCACCAGGCAACAAAAGAATTAATTTACTTGCTGTGTACCTCCATGCAGTCCAGTTCCTGAATGTAAGAAGTATAATGCACAAATACCTCATATCACACAAAATGAAGGTGATTCTGCCCATCTCTTGATAGAGAGGAATGTAAAACATTTGCTGAAGGGCAGCCCTATCTACACACCTGAAAAATACACCTCTGGTGTTAGAACTGCAAGAAAGATTTGAGAACCATTCATTCTATGATATGAAGCATGTGCAGATGGACATAGCATCTGTTAACATGGGAGCCATAACAGCTTCTTAAGTAAGAGTCTTTCAAAGTTTTGAAGCAATCAACCTGTTTAATTTTCCACAAGCTGTCTTATTCAGATGCAAATTTTCAGGAAGCTACTGACATCAAAAGGAAGATGAGATCATCTAACAATCATGTAATGCTGACCCCTGCATTCACCGCATAGCCAGGAATCTCTGAGAGAAAGAAAGCTGATTTGGTAGAATTGGTAAAGGAAGGAAGAATGACTAGGTTTAGCGTTCCATTGACATAGAGGTCATTAGAGATGAAGCTCCAGCTCGGATTTGTGTCAAGGACAGGGAAGGGAGTCGGCCATGCTCTTTCAAAGGAACCATCCTGGCATTTGCTTAGAGCGATTTATGGAAATCGCAAAAAACATAAATTTGGATAGCTGAACGCAAGTTTGAAACATCATCCTCTCGAATGTGAGTCCAGTGCTAAACCCTGCACCACCTCGCTCAGCAATTGATTTGGTGTGCAAGAATTTGATCCCGAAGTTCTATGAACACCATCTGTTAGTAAAGAGACACAAGACTAAAGGAATGTTTTGTGTGGGGAAGTACAATCAACATTTTGTTGATAAGTTTGTTAATTGCTTGTTTGGAGAGATGAATCGAAAACCATTTTGTATAATTTAACTTTTCAAAGAATTGAAGGAATTTCATAATGATAATTATTATATTTCTATTTTAATATATTCACAACTTGAAGTAAACCAATTATGTGTGGCAACAAAGATGTCCTATTTCAAAATAAAACATAACTTTTGTTCAGAATTTGTAGTAAGAGTGTCATAAAGCACACAGAGGGCAATAGAACAAACTCATAGGTAAGACAGGCTATTTATTGAGTGATTATTGTAAACAATTATATTTTGGAAACTTCCTTCTATCAAATTACACTATGAAAGTATTTCAGAATGTCTGTCTACTAAAACTATAAGACTTCAAAACCTTTCAAAGGCTTTCCTGAAAAATCGCAGATTTTGAGTTATGACACTGTTTTCACAAATGAGTGGTATGTGGTACACCATTATGACATACCTGCAAGGTCATAACAAATTTTGTCAATGCAGACATGGACATGTACACTATAACAGTCTAACTTTGTCTCACTACAAGCCTCATACAACCTGAGGTATTGTGTCATATGTGAATTGTCTGCATATGTTCTAACAAAATTAATCTGCAGCTATCCAATGCCCCCATAAAAGCCTCCATCCGTACCAAGATCACTGACCTTTAACACTACCACTATTCAGAAAGCTGCCATCCCTTCCATACTAATAAATCTCTCCTATACAGTCCAGCCACCTGTGGATGGTACACATGTGGTGACATAGTTGCACATGTCCCTAATCCTAGAACCACCCTGATGAATCCACTGCAAAAGCACCGCCCTCCCCTCCCCCTCCCTCATTATGCAGTATCGCCCTGGACTGGAACAACTTTATCACCTCTTCTGCCCAGGCTTCAACTACTCATCATTGTACTCTGAAATAAGGTGCATCCTTGTGACAATGCTTCTCACTTTTCCCAATTTATGAAATACCCTTAGGCCAACCTCTAGCCACAAGACCCCAGGACCCTGGTGCAAGATTTGTTCTAAGCACCAACTGAGGACATCTTATTCCAGTGGCAACACAGGAATACCCTATGCTGTGAGAGGCAAGGCCACACAGACATCTGTGAAAGCCATTATGTAACATTCCAACTCTGCTGTAGCTCATATACAATCTTTTATCGTAGCATCACTACGAACCAGCTGTCCACCAAATGAATGGCCATTCAAAAAGCAGCCAAGAGCAAAACTAACCATGAAGTGATGCAACATAATGCTGACTACAAATATCCTTCACCAGTATCAGCTTTTCAGAACTATGTAGATGGAAACTGTCCTTATAACGCTTCATTCAATACCAATCCCAGTATCCTCCCTGGCCCTTGACCCACACCAGTTTTCACCCCTGTCTACAAGTCTCCAACTTCACCCACACTTTCCTTTCCACTGCATCCCTCTTCCTTTGTTCCAGCCCTTCCACACCTCCTCCCAACCCACTCCACTTGAATGTGTACCTCACCAACTTCTTTTCTCTACACTAGAGTGGGCTCACCAGTGCCATATTCCCAACCTGTTCCCTTAGGGCCTCTCCCTCCCAGCCTTCAGCACCTCTTCCCTCCACCCTCCCTTCCCCTTCTCCCCTCTGTGCTCCTCTCACCCACTCCATATGACACCTCACTGCAGTTGGGCTGCATCATTGGAACAATGAATGTAGATGGTGTGTGTGTGTGTGTTTGGGGGAGGGGGGGGGGGGTTGCACATGTGCGCGTGGCCTGTTATGGTGAACACAAAGTTACTCTCTTCTTTCGTCATAAATTACACATTTGTAACTGTCGTTCAAAATAAATTACGTGTATAATCAATTTAAATTCTTCTGCTCTTTAAAATAATATTATAGTAGTCTGAACAATATGTGACAAGTTAAAATAGTGTGCCAGACCAGAACTCAAACTTAGATATTTGTCTTTCTTCAGAATGATAATAATAATAATTAATAATAATAATAATAATGGGATGTGAAGTTGAAGCTCTGAGTCTGTCTGTAAAATACAGACATACAGTTTTAACTTACGAGCTACTTACAATTGAATAGTCCACTGGCTTTCTTGCTTGCAGCACCTGTGGTCTCTGACACTTTTTCTGAGGCCACCTTTGTAGTGTCTTGAACGGCCTTCTGAACACCTTGTCGTGTCTCATCCAGTGCCTTCATAAACACAAGACATGACAAGTATAATATTTGCAGCATTAATTAGACAGGCAAGTTTCAAATTTTAGAACTGCTTTGGTAACTAGTTATACTATTATAATAATGTTTTGAATGCACTTCTTTAACGAGTGCTACAGTTAAAGATCCAATGACAAAAGCTAGCAATTCTATTTGAATCAAGTTAATAATGGTAATGAGAAAGAAGAGCACACTACTAAGTTAAAATATGTTTCTAAATGTGAATTCTCCACCCCCAATGAACCATGGGCTTTGCCATGGTGGCGTCACTTGAGTGCCTCAATGTTACTGATGGCCAATACCATTGGTACAACTGCAATGGAGGGGTATATGATAAGAGGTCATACAAATGTTTGGTTCCTGAAGAGGGGCAGTAGATTTGTTAGTAGTTGCAGGAGCAACAATCTGTATGGTTGACTAATCTGGTCTTTTCATACAGTTGACATGACCTTGTCTGCTGGTATTGCAACCGTTTGTTTCTGCCTAGTCAGTCAGTCAGGTTCTGGCTGTCACCTGTCATGTACCAGCAGAGCAGCAAGTTACATTTTTAGCTTTTTGTGTCTTCTTCATAGTTTAATTCTTAAATTCTGTGTATGTTTTTGTATTTATAAGGTGTAATCTCATATTTTAGTAGCAGTAAAGTGCAGATTCATGTAGTCTGTAGCACAGTTGTCATTTCTTTTGAATGTCATTTTACAGTGTACTTCTTAAGTTAGTCGTGCTGAGATGGACTGGCTGCAGTTGGCAAACAGCTAAAGGTTCTTGCAGCTACAGTCAGCTGTCTTCAGGCTGCTGTCTCGGATCAGAGAATCTGCTGCATCACATGGGCCACGTCAGGCATCGCTTGTTTCACCCACGAGCCCAGCTGCCATGGCACCTTCCAGTATACCCAATGCCGTGGATCTGAACTCGTCGCAAGTAATGCATCCGTGCCACTAGAGGTGGAGGTTCAACGTGGAGGCTGGCCGTCTAGTCTCACCCATTCACCCTGTGAGTGGATAGGTGCCTGCTCTTTCAGCAGGGTCTGAGCAAGCACTTGGGGAGAGAGGTTTGCTAGTTATCAGGAGCTCCAGTCTCAGTTCATGTGGACAGCTAGTGGAAGTGGTGAAGACTGCTGGCCTTGCATGTGCGATCCCAAGCAGAGCTCACAGTTTTGAAGCACTGTTCTCCGAGTTGATTGGTTTGGAGCTGAGTGGAAGGTCTCGACCAAAGGCTTCATTGTTTCTGTAATTTTTCTCAGGACTAAGGGCTGACTGAAACCCAAAGTACAAAGCTCTGAAATATTTGACGAACCATGGAATGTGTATTGGAAAGACAGAATAGATGCCATAGAAGTTGACAAAAACAGTTTCTCTATTGAGGGCAAATTTGAGTGTGACTGAAGTTATCTGGATGCATATAACAGGTCTAGGTGAATTCAAGTTAATTGTTGGATGTTTTTATTGGCCACCCGATTCCCTACACTGAGTAGCATGAAAACGCCCAGATCATGAAATATTAGTTGGAGACAATTTTAACCTATTGAGTATAGGCTGTGATGTCCACAGATTCACTGCAGTGGTACGCACAGGCTGTCATGTGAAGCACTTTTGAATACATTTTCTGAAAACTGGTTTGAGGGACTACATGCAATGGAAATATTTTAGATCTTGTAACTACAAATAGGCCTGACCTTATTGATGGTGTGGATAGCAACAATGGTTATTTAAGTTAATAAATCCCTCAAGAAAGCCAGGAGAGTGTTTAGGCCAGAAATAGCAAATAAGCAATTGCTACTATCCCACTTAAACAATGAATGGACATCATTTAGTTCTGGTATGGTGGACAAAGAGGAATCATGTACAAAGTTTAAACAAATTGTAAATCACACTTTGGAGAAGTATGTGCCAAGTAAGTGGACTAAGGATGGAAAGGACCCTCCATTATTTAACAAGAGACTATGGAAAGTCCTGAGAAAGCAACTGCGACCATCGTACTCTAGTAGAAGCCAAGAACCAGAGAAAATTTTGGTACTATGTCAAATCAGTAAGCAGGTCAAAGGCTTCTGTCCAGAGAATCACTGACCAGTCTAGGTGTGCCAATAGAAGATAATAAAAGGAATGCTGAAGTTTTAAATTTCACATTTAGGGAATTGTTCATGCGGAGATGATATTCAAGTATCGTATTGATGATCACAAAGGCTTTGTTGAAGGTCACTACTGCAGTTATGAGTGCTAATAAAACAAAATGTGAAAAAGTATTTCTCCAAAAATTTTGAACCATTGTACAAGGAATTCAAGTAATTTTGTGCATCAGTTAGTTACCATGGACAAGATGTGGGCCACCACTTCACTAATTAATTCATGATGTACAATGGACCATACTCTTTCTTCTGATATTCCTATGGAAGTAGTTATTTCTTTGTTTTTGCCTGTTCATACAGTTTCGTGTTACCCTTCTTGTGGATCAGCTTCAAGATATTGGAGCAGTGTTGAGATTTGATCAAAGAATTTCTAGTCAAAGTTGCTGGAGAAACATTACCAAGTAACTGACTTTTCTGGTTTTCCAGATTTTGTTCAGTTGACATACTTGACTCAGCACATCTGCTGTTATCATGGAAATGACCAGTTTTTTATTCTTTACAATAAAGATGAAGCTGAAAGAATATTGCATAAGTTAAACAAGGGAAAAAGTTGTACTTTCCACATAACAAAAGAAAGAAATGCAGCATAACTGGTGTGTTAGAAGCTTCACAATGCTATTCATGGATGGTGTGGTTCTGCCACCAGCAAAATGTGTCAAAGGCTTTAGGACAGAAGACTATGCAAAAATTCACAACAAAAAAAATCATGAGCGTTATGTCACAATTGTTTACATTACGTTCGCTTGAGCAGTTGCCAGCGAGCTCATGCGTGGTTCAGTTGCTTATGGGCAGTACCTTCTCCTGCTTCTGGCTTAAAGTGTGGCTGTTAGCTATATCGGCCGTAGCAACAAGCAGCCACATGCTACCAAGAAAAATTTTTCTCGCGCGCCCAAGCTGTCAGATTCACGCATGCGCTGATCAGTCTGAATGGTGGAGGGGAGCAGGTGATCCCCACTAGTCCAGTATGTACCTGTTGCTGTTTCCTCTTCATTTACAGATGGGGACCTACTTCATCGAGAATCTCGACATATGAATGAGCACTTGAAGCCAAATTATGCATTTTAGTGTGGTTTACGAAATTCCGATGCTCTTAGAGTATCCTCTGATGTCTTGTTTCTTTTATGGCGTAATGTGAGATCTCTTAAGGGGAGATGGATGGCAAGTGGGCTTCAAAAATCCGATTTTTAGACTTTAGGATATTTGAAATGCCTGGTCTTTCCGGCGTGAAACAGTTTTTGTTTTGTATAAATATGACAATTTTTTCGTGAGATATGATGGTTTTCCAGATGCTCTGTGCAATCTGGAGATGGTGAATGACCGGGTATGTGCAGAACAAGCCTATGGTCATAATGTCACAATTTATAAATTAGAGTGCATTGGGCATGCCCAGAAGGGAATGGGGTCCAGGTTGAGAAGATTATTGAAGGAAAAGTCAAAAATACTATTGGAAGAAAGGTGGTAAAGGTCGCCTGACAAATGTTGAAATAGGTAGATCACAGAATTATTATGGCTTGGCCATAAGAAGAAATGTTAGAAAACATGAAAAATGCTTCATGGGCTATCTTTTTACATAAGCTTTCCACAAAGGAAAATCCAGTGCACGGTCTTTGCCCGAATGATCCTGAAACTTGGTGCAAGTACAGGAGAAGTGCCAGATATGACCACAAACATTCTCTACCTGCATCAGTAATGAATGAAATTAAATCCATATTTAGAGACCTTTGTAAACATACCTTGTTGAAGAAATGTCTTCATGGGAAAACCCAAAATTTAAATGAATGTGTGAATTCTGTCATTTGGAACCGGTTACTGAAAACTGTATTTGTTCAGCTTACAACCTTCATATTTGGTGTTTATGATGCTATTTTATGCTTCAATGATGTTGTAATTATGGGACGTTTTGGAATTATTGGGCATAAAATCTAGTGGAAATACTGCAAAGTCCTTGGGGCAAATAGATAAAGAGAGAATCTGTAAAGCAGATATTGCTAATTTAAAATGCACAAAAGAAGCCAGACAGAAAAGAAGAGGGACCTAGACAAGAAAAGAAGATCAATATATTAAGATGATGCTCAGTATGGTGCAGGAAAATATTAGTGGTAATTCTCATCAGTAACTCTACTAGAATTGCAATATTAAACTTTAAATGGATTTTTCTAAAAACTGCATTTTTTTACTTTCAGGAACCATTCTTTGATAAACTAATGAGGTTAGAAACATGAAATTTGGTTTGCACTGCAGATGGTAATTAGTTGTTATAAGTAAACTGAGAACCAATGGTAATTAGTTGTTATAAGTAAACTGAGAACCACCAAACAATCAGAAACTGTTTTATAATAATTAATGTACAAAAAAAGTTAAATTTTACTAGTGAAAAAATAATTTTTTTTTCTTCGATCCATAAGAGGTATTATGTTCATTTTACTTGTAAATTGAAGCATACATGTTATATAAATGCAATAAAAATTTCATTGTTTTATCACTTAGAGTTCTTTTGAAAAGTGTACCTATTCAAAGGGTAAAATAGCATTGGCAGAACAGACATATGAACAAACGGGCTTCCTACGTCGTCTTAATTGCGCACACGTCGTAACGCCAGTTTTCTGGCAACTGCTGAAACGAACCTATTTCCAACTGGTAGCAGGAAAACATTGCGAATGGTAGTTTGAAAGGCATTACTTTTAAAGTAAATTTCCTTTTAAGCAAGATGAATTATGTTACGTGTGAGAATGTGCGACGAATTTCTTAAATCACAGAGAGTTTGACTCTCATTTAAAACTGAACACTTTGAGGACCAGCCACTCGGAAGAATTTCTAGCCCAGAAAACCAGACATGTATGTCATTATTAATGTTTTACTGGCCATTTGTGTGAGGTATCTGTTAGTATGACACTCAGGAAAAGACCAATATTGTAAGTGGAGGCTTACCTGTTCTTGTAACTTATTAATCTTCGACCAATATCATATGAGGAAGCCTAGCTTTTCTTGTAGATACACCATGTATATTAATTTAAATCATTAACTTTTCCTATCTGTGTGTTTATGCTACTTAAAAGTGATGTTGCTATTGGCTGACTAAATCACGTGTCCTACGCTTTGAATATGTGCTATCATCGGCTGGCAAGATCACGTGACATGAGCTATGATTGGCTTATAAGAAGGCATCGCAATTTTGATTTCAATGTTTCGGAAACTAACATGCTGTTTGTGATGGAATTCGAGATCATTCTTTCTTAATACGAAAATATGCAGCATACATGTTGTTGCACATCAAAGACCTTTCAAAAATGGTTTTTTTTTATAAAGTGCTAGAAAGTTTTATGTTGGTGTATAAAACCTTAATCATTCAAAAGGGTTGATAACTTTTACAGTTCCGAGCGAAGGAATTCTGTCACTCAACACACTAAAAGTGTATTTTCAACTGGGAAATCCGGAAATTTTTCTTTCCTTGTCCGTATACACCTTGAATGAGATCAAACAAGATTCCTGCTGAAGTACTACTCATAGAATAAAACCTGATAAAATACTCATTTGCTGTCAAATTTTCAGAAACAACTCTGAAATGAACATAGACTTGCTCCATTTGGTACATGTCACAAATTTCATCCAATAAAATTGAAAAATATTCTGTAGTTTTCTTGCCCATAATTCCTTACGAAACTGCAGTCGCCATCCAATCAAGAATTTCATTTTGATTATTGTGGTGAGGCTATTTGTAATGATCTATTTGTAACTAAGGTTTTGATTCTGCCCCATCTTCTGCTCAAGGCTTTACAAATGTCATGAAGTTGGGATTTTGAACATTTTTGCATCCTTTTATGAGGAGACTCTATGTTGACAGTCCTTCAATGTGCTGTTTATTTCAATAATGCAGGTCCATTAGCCATCATGTGTTTCAGCTGATGATATTGAGGGAACTTCAACATTTTTAATGCAATTAGTATGAAAAGAATTTATTGCATGGGTCCTTATCCACACTGCTCCATGTTTCCAGTTTGAAAATCCACCATCTACCCCAACATTTTTCGATTTTATGGGCTGCTTGTCAAAAGTGATAACTTTCACTTACACAGATTTGACAAATTCCTGTTATTGTTGGTTGATTGAAGCCTTGGATTAAGTTTTGTCTAATTTTTGAAAACTGAAGGCACTGAAAAGTTCCTTGCTCCTGATCCTAAAGACCGAAATATACTTTTATATGACACAAAAATGTAAAAAAATTAACAAAAATATAAAAACAATATGAATTACACAGATGTTCTGCATACTATACATTTTTCATTTATATTTCGGGTGTGTAATATATTTCGGAAGTTAAGAGTCAAGTTTGTGATAGATAAATTACTTATTAATATCACTTAAATGCTTTCTATATACCACAGAAATTTAAACTACATACTTTGTAGTGTAAAATACCGGGCACATGGATTTATAGTGTTCTTCTCAATTTTGTGTAAATACAAATAATATACAGTATTCATAATTATTAGAAATTACAAAACTGTAATTTTTATATTATACTTATGACTTTCACCGTCTGCTGCCTCAACAGATTCACCATTAAAGCTGCCAAGGCACACTGGTTTCAAAGATGGTGCAGAAGTCTCTTCTGTATTCTGTGCCTAACTGCCTCTCAGTACCAATCTATCCAGGACCATTTTGAGTGTTTCTACAGTGATACATTTCACAATGAAAAGGAAAGTTGAGATACAGCACTGTTCCCCTATTATAGACAGACACTTACTTTCTTATGATTCTTGACTCACTGGGACAGTTTGGTAATAGCACAATACAAGTATTGAAGAAAAGACACATGTTCACTGATATTCTTATGCTATAAGTGCACTGGACTATTGACTAGCTGTGGCTAAAGACAAACACTGTCCAACAGAGAATAATTTCACAAAGTCTATGTGTCATCCAATAAGTGCTTATTAGTCTGAAAAATTGCTTTTACTGCTTGTTTATGGAACATGCTCAGAATAAGCATCCGATTTCTGCAAAATAAATAAACTGATAAAAAACAAAATATAGCACACCTCTGTGCCCATTCTCCTCCTTCCTTTTTTAAGTGTAAGTATGTCATTGTGATTGAAGTTAGCACAGATGTTCTCTCGGTGTACATATAAGGGGCAATCAAAAAGTTTCCATTTGAGGGCACTGCTGCAGGTTATATGCAACATAGCACAACTCTGATTGGATATATAAGCACCAATGTGTGGGCAAGGTATTAGGTGGCATTCGTGTCTTTGCAATGTGTGTGAGGTAAATGCAGAAATGAGGACAATGGTGACATTATTGCCAAATGTGTCTGAACAGGACCAGTGTTCTGTTATTCTTTTCTCGGTTGCTGACGAACAAACACTGGTAGACGTCCATCAGAAAATCGAGAATGTGTCTAGGGCAACATGAAACGTCTGGGAAAACTGCAACAAAGGGTGCTGATGCTTCATGACAACACATATTCTCATACTGAAAATGTCAGAACACAGAAGTTATTACAGTCAAGTGGGAAACTGTCAAGCACCTGACCTATAGTTCCGATCTCTCCCTATGCGATTATCATGCTTTCGGTCCCTTATAAAAGGGCTTAAAGGGTCAAAACAATTCCTGTCAGACTAAGATGTGTAACAGCCAGTTACAGATTGCTTCATGCAGCACGACATGGTGTTTTACTATATGAGTATCTTCAACTTGGTGCATCGTTGGGATGATTGCCACAATGCTCATGGCGATTTTGCATGACTGGCATAATGATTCAGGATGGTACAGCCTTCGAACAGAAAATTTTTTATCACCTCTTTGTATATTCCCTCAAATCCAGTGTGGGTATTTAATTCATTCTGAATTTTTTGAGTGAGTACAGCTACCTACTATACTCCACCAACCTTCACAAGCATCTCTATTACACTTTTATAAGGGCTATATACAGACCTGTTAAAATCATAGCAGCAAGTTGCTGAATTTATTAGATGTCTCTTCTCATGACTACTAGGATATTAAACTCTGGAATAATACTTTTAGAACTGGTTGCCCCCCCTTTTAAAAAATCTAAGGTTTCTATTTGCCTTCACTTACATTCATTTCACATGATCGTACCATTTGATATTGTTTTTTAATATTACTCCAGCATAGGTACACAATGTCACATGCTCAAGATCTTTAACTGCATCTATTGGGCCATTTCTCTTTGCTGTAGGCATTATCTTAAATTTATCCACTTTTAAAGAGAGCCACCATTTATTGCACCAAGTGGAAGTTTTGTACAAATATTTCTGCATTTCCTCATGATCATCCATCAATGTTAATTTCCTGTATAAAACAGCACTGCCAGTGAACGGTCTTATATTGCTGCTAACCCTCTCCGATAAATTATGTGTTCAGAGATCATTAGAGGTCCTATTATGATACCTTGGGACACATCTTCTGTTACTTTAGTTTCTGTAGAACACTCGCCATCTTTTATAAAGTACTAGGTTCTGTTATTCAAATATTCACTGACTCGGTCACATGTCCAAAGACACTGTGCCTGACCGTATTTTGGTTAGTAGTTGGCTGTGTGGTGTAGTGTCATACACTTTTAGGAAATCTAAGAAGATGGAATCTACCTGTTTACCTGCACCTGATGTCTACAAGAAATCGTTTAAGAATATAGCAAGCTGCACAGAATAAATCCTTCACTCGTTGCAGAGTTTGTGCTGTTTTGAAACTTCCTGGTAGATTAGAACTGTGTGCCATATGGTGTCTCGAGCCCAATACCTTGCCTTTATTGGGCAATGCTCTTGCTGACTGGGTTAGACAGGTACGTTTCACAACCTGCCTCACAGCTTCATTTCTGCTGGTACCTCTCTGATACTTTTCAAGCTTCACATGTTTGTTAGTCCAGCAACAAATGGCAGTGGAGCTTCTGTGAAGTTTGGGAAGCAGAAGACAGCTACTGACAGAAGTAAAGCTGTGACTGTCCCTCTCAAGTCATACTCGGATAGGTACATCAATAAGAGCACTACTGGCGAAGAGCAATGCAGTTTGACACACAGTTTTAATCTGCCAGAAGTTTCAAATGAAGCTGTATTTCACATAAAAGGTTTTTCTTGAATTGGTGCTGATTCTTTGAGAGATGCTCAGTTTCATCCATTAACATCATAATATTTGAGACACTTTAAGAGAAAATCTCTAGAGAATATTAAAAACACAGGTCAATTGGACCTACCAATACTGGATGTTGGTCTCTCAATATGTTGTAATGATACTATGGTGTGTGACAACATACATGCACAAACAGAAAGATAACAGATCACTGACTATATTTTAGCGCCTATAATTTTTTTTAATTGTTAAATTGTGACTGACTGATGATCTGTAGCATAGCACGAGGTGCACTGTAGTTGAAATGTGGAAATTTAATTGTGAGTTGGATAATTCCAAATGTTTAACACAAAACTTGTGCTGACAAACTGATCTATAGTGTAACTCAAGGTCTAGCTTACGTTGAAAGCTGAACATTCGGTCGCTAGTTGCTAAGCAATATCGAAGACTCCACAAAGACACCGTTAGTCCAGCTATTCGAATAAAAGGAGCAACGCGAGTACCTTGTCAGCCTCGTCAATCTTTGAGTCGATGGTAGTGGAGGCGGTTTTGATGGTGCTGTCGACCGCCTTTTCGGCGTCAGCCATGGTGGCATCAAAAGCGTCGACGGCCTGCTGCTTGGCAGTCTTGGTGGCGGTGGCAGCAGAGGTTGCGGCAGCTGTGGCAGCGGAGGTGGCGGTGCCGATGACTGCGCTCTCCAGCTCACTCTTGGTCTGCCAAAGCAGATCACCCGTCTTCTTGCTCTGCTCCTCAAGAAGTGCCGCTGCTGCCTGCTTCTTTTCCACACCGATGCGCTCCAACTCTGACTTCTTCGATTCCACAGTCTGCTCTACTGTGGAGGTCAGCTTTGAGCCGATGTCCTTCAGTCCTGCAACACATAATGATACATCTCAATTCACCAACCGACACTTTTCCATGTATGCCATGCACAGTCTCTTTGTGAATGGATGGTAGAGCAGGTCAATGGATCAGCTTAACTGGCAAGTTAGTCTCAATTCCAAATAATGCTCTCCCTCCAGTTATCTGCAGAACTCTCATAGGTATCTGCAGGAAACGTACGGGGTGGTTGTTTGGCGAGAGACAATGAACACACATTGACATTTCATGTTCTGATATACGAGAGGTGTTCCATATTGATTTATGCTTTATTTTTTCCCGTCATTCATTGTGCGCCATTTGACTGGTCATCACAGTTGCCAATATGTAGTACAGAGTGATCCAAAAGTCAGTTAACACTTGAAAATGCACTAATTCACAGAATAATGTAGGCAGAGAGGTAAAACTTTACACACATGCCTGAATTGACAAGGGGTTTTACTGGAACAAAAAATGAATGCATAAACCGGCAAACAGATGGCACTGGACAACAACACGTCAGTGACGCAGCATGAGACTTGGGTATAAAATGAGCTGTAGTGAGAGAGGGAGTCATAAGCGCCAGCACTTTTAGTGAAGCTTTACTATCAGAATGGAGAATCAGCTACTATAGTTTTTGATCCTGTCACCATAAGGAGGGTATCTGAATGGGTAAAGGTCCTGTGAAGCCAGGGGATGTCTAGACGATCAACCCCGTAGTGGGCAACCAAGCACACGTACTACTGCTGCTCGGACAGTTCAGGACAAAATGAAAACTTCGTTTCTGCATGGTGAAGTAAGCTCTCGGGAAGTCACACATCTTACTGCCATTCCGTGTACCACTGTTTGGAGAGCACTAAGGCACACCCTCCAAAGAGATCTGTACAAAATTCACCATCATCATGAACTGTTGGCCATCGACTTTGTGACACATGTAGCATTTGTGGTGTGGGCACTTAAAAAGAAAAATGGGGAAAGATGACGATTGGTCGTCAAACATGTTGTGGACCAATGAAGTCCATTTCACACTCTGAGGGTCTGCCATCACCCACAAATGCAGAATTGGGCTACCATATGTCCTACAACTGTTGTGGAAACCCTACTGCTTGAGGAGGCAGTCTAGGTGTGGTGTGGATTTACCACATCAGTCGTGATAGAATCTCTTCATGGAAAAGCAGGGTGCTGCTTTTGACACTGTCTGCGTGACAGGTGCGAGGTCCGCTGATACATTACAGGAATCGCATCATCCCTTGCCTGCCTGAAAAACACCTGTTGGAAGGTACGACTTTTATGCAAGATGAGGTTCCACCCCATATTGCTACACATGTGAAAAATCTCCTGCGCACATCATTTGGCTAGAATCGTGTGCTGATCTGCCACTTCTGTCATTCTTGGCCTCCCAGGTCTCCAGACCTCAAACAGTATGACTACTGGTTGTGGGGTTACTTGAAGTCTCAAGCCTACTGCAATAATCTGTCCTCATTATGGATGGCAAAAGACAACATCCGACAGCGACTTCTCACCACACCTACTGATATACTACAGGTACTCATGATGAATGACAGCCGACAGGTTGGACACTCGTTATAAAGAGCCTTGTCTTTGCTCAAAATCAATTGTTATGCAAATTATTGCTTTTGTGTCATATGACGCGTCATCTGTTGGTCATTTTGTGCACTTGTTTTTGGTTTCAACATAACCCCCATGTCATTTCAAGCGCGTGTGGCAATTTTTAACTCCCTACCTAGATTATTTCGTGAAGTATTGAATTTTCAAATGCTAGCAGATTTTCAGGTCACCCTGAACCTTGGTCTAACGGTAGGTGGCACGACAATCACTAGAAGTGTAATCCCTGCAGACAACAGCCCATTTTCGCGACTATTGTCACTATGTGAGCGCGCAGCATGGAGTATGAGCGTCAAGAACAGGACTGGACGACGAAGTTTCTGTGGAAGGAGGGTGTCTTACAAAGAAGCAGGTGTGTTGGAGCTTAGATGGATTCATGAAGTTTTCTTCCAAAATGGTGCATCTGATAACATTATTACATTTGCAATTGAAATATATATATATATATATATATATATATATATATATATATATATATATATATATATATATATATATATATATATATATATATACAGGGTGTTTCAAAAATGACCGGTATATTTGAAACGGCAATAAAAACCAAACGAGCAGCGATAGAAATACACCATTTGTTGCAATATGCTTGGGACAACAGTACATTTTCAGGCGGACAGACTTTCGAAATTACAGTAGTTACAATTTTCAACAACAGATGGCGCTGCAAGTGATGTGAAAGATATAGAAGACAACACAGTCTGTGGGTGCGCCATTCTGTACGTCGTCTTCTGCTGTAAGCGTGTGCTGTTCACAACGTGCAAGTGTGCTGTAGACAACATGGTTTATTCCTTAGAACAGAGGATTTTTCTGGTGTTGGAATTCCACCGCCTAGAACACAGTGTTGTTGCAACAAGACGAAGTTTTCAACGGAGGTTTAATGTAACCAAAGGACCGAAAAGCGATACAATAAAGGATCTGTTTGAAAAATTTCAACGGACTGGGAACGTGACGGATGAATGTGCTGGAAAGGTAGGGCGACCGCGTACGGCAACCACAGAGGGCAACGCGCAGCTAGTGCAGCAGGTGATCCAACAGCGGCCTCGGGTTTCCGTTCGCCGTGTTGCAGCTGCGGTCCAAATGACGCCAACATCCACGTATCGTCTCATGCGCCAGAGTTCACACCTCTATCCATACAAAATTCAAACGCGGCAACCCCTCAGCACCGCTACCATTGCTGCACGAGAGACATTCGCTAACGATATAGTGCACCAGATTGATGACGGCGATAGGCATGTGGGCAGCATTTGGTTTACTGACGAAGCTTATTTTTACCTGGACGGCTTCGTCAATAAACAGAACTGGCGCATATGGGGAACCGAAAAGCCCCATGTTGCAGTCCCATCGTCCCTGCATCCTCAAAAGGTACTGGTCTGGGCCGCCATTTCTTCCAAAGGAATCATTGGCCCATTTTTCAGATCCGAAACGATTACTGCATCACGCTATCTGGACATTCTTCGTGAATTTGTGGCGGTACAAACTGCCTTAGACGACATTGCGAACACCTCGTGGTTTATGCAAGATGGTGCCCGGCCACATCGCACGGCCGACGTCTTTAATTTCCTGAATGAATATTTCGATGATCGTGTGATTGCTTTGGGCTATCCGAAACATACAGGAGGCGGCGTGGATTGGCCTCCCTATTCGCCAGACATGAACCCCTGTGACTTCTTTCTGTGGGGACACTTGAAAGACCAGGTGTACCGCCAAAATCCAGAAACAATTGAACAGCTGAAGCAGTACATCTCATCTGCATGTGAAGCCATTCCGCCAGACACGTTGTCAAAGGTTTCGGGTAATTTCATTCAGAGATTACGCCATATTATTGCTACGCATGGTGGATATGTGGAAAATATCGTACTATAGAGTTTCCCAGACCGCAGCGCCATCTGTTGTTGAAAATTGTAACTACTGTAATTTCGAAAGTCAGTCTGCCTGAAAATGTACTGTTGTCCCAAGCATATTGCAACAAACGGTGTATTTCTATCGCTGCTCGTTTAGTTTTTATTGCCGTTTCAAATATACCGGTCATTTTTGAAACACCCTGTATATATATTAGGTATGTCGCAACTGAAACTTGGCGTGTGGGAGGTTTTTTTGAAAGAGTGGTATATTAAAAACAAATCATAGGTAGGAAGAGTGTGCGCCGATTTGAAACTATGGTGGGAGCTGAAAAAACTGTCCCATCTGTCACAAGGTTTCAACCTCCCAGGAAGTTTCAAGCCATAGGTTGGTGGTGTGGGCGATCTTGTGCCACGGATGGCGGATGGAGGAACGTCTGATCTCCAGAATCATTTAGTGATGCCACAGGGGCAGCCACGGATCTACCCTCCCTCCCCCACCCTCACTCGAGCGTTTTAAGATGGGGCGAGCCAGGCCTAAAATTAAAGTGTCCTATGGTGCCTTTCCTGCTCCCAGTCGGCCGGTCTACCCTCCCTCCCCCACCCCTCACTCGAGCGTTTAAGATGGAGCGAGCCAGGCCTAAAATTAAAGTGTCCTATGGTGCCTTTCCTGCTCCCAGTCGGCCGGTCTCACATCCCACCCCCCTTACAGAAAACTCAAATTAATACTGGGTGGGATTATTTGTGACCGAGAGAATAAGAACTCCTCAGAAAATCTGCATTCTTCATTGCCTATTACTTAACAACGTTCACTTTTGCGTGACATAAATTTAAATATAGGAAACATAAAACCAGTAAAGACAAGAGACAATCAAAACAGTACACATTTCTTCAATCTTTAGGTTCCATCACTTTTCTCTCTAATCTTGCCACAGCTAGACACTGCGTGCCTTCTTTTCTGCGAAAGAGTCTATTACATCGTCAAGGTTCGTCAAAAGCTTTGCTAAATGAAAAGTCAAAATGGTGTTGGCTAGTACTGAAAAAGCTAATAATACGAATAGTAAAAAAGACTGATGTGGTTTCCCTATTTGATTACACGTCTATTTTGTCACAGTTTGTTTGTTTTGTTTTACTTTAGGGCGCGAAAAACAGCTGGGGTCATACGCGCCCAAGTCAAAGCCAGAGAACACGAACAAAGAGTGGAGTGAAACGACTATACGTCAGTGCCAATGGACAGAATAGGAGACAGTTAAAATCAGGTACGTGGAAAAAGGGCAAAAAAAAAAAAACATACATTAATGAAATAGGCCTTTCTAATTTTGGAGCAATTGCAACACATGCCAAATAAGCGAGACTGTTTTTACACAAATGGTCATTTTTATCTACCTCATTTACATGAATAACACGGCAGAAAATAATTCACCAAGTACCAATATCAAATGCCCATTAGGCCTGTTACAAGTGTCAAGAACAGGTCTGGACGACGAAATTTCTATGGAAGGAGGGTGTCATACAAAGAAACAGGTACGTTGGAGCTTAGATGGATTCATGAATTTTTCTTTCAAAATTGTGCATCTGAAAACATTATTACATTTGCAATTGGAAAATATTTATATTTATTTATTAGGTATGTCGCAACTGAAACTTGGCGTATGGGAGGTTTTTTGAAAGAGTGGAATATTAAAAACAAATCGTAGGTAGGAAGAGTGTGCGCCGATTTGAAACTATGGTGGGAGCTGAAAAAACTGTCCTATCTGTCACAAGGTTTCAATCTCCCAGGAAGTTTCAAGCCATAGGTTGGTGGTGTGGGCGGCCTTGTGCCACGGACAGAGGAACGTCTGATCTCCAGAATCATTTAGTGATGCCACAGGGGCAGCCCCGGATCTACGATAATTTCGAACCCGCGCACAGGCTTTATGGTGCCCTCCTTCCCCCCCACACTCGAGCGTTTGAGATGGGGCGAGCCAGGCCTAAAATTAAAAGTGTCCTGTGCCTCTCCTTCTCCCAGTCGGCCGGTCTCACATCCTACCCCCCTTACAGAAAACTCAAATTAATACTGGGTGGGATTATTTGTGACCGAGAGAATAAGAACTCCTCAGAAAATCTGCATTCTTTATTGCCTATTAGTTAACAACGTTCTCTTTTGCGTGACATAAATATATGAAACATAAAACCAGTAAAGACAAGAGACAATCAAGACATTACACATTTGTTCAATCTTTAGGTTCCAGCATTTTTCTCTCTAATCTTGCCACGGCTAGACACTGCGTGCCTTCCTTTCAGCGAAAGAATCTATAATCAAAGTTCGTCAAACGCTTTGTTAAATGAAAAATCAAAATGGTGTTGACTAATACTGAAAAAGCTATTAATACGAATATTAACCAAGACTGATGTGGTTTCTCGATTTGATTACACGTCTATTTTGTCACAGTTTGTTTATTTTGTTTTGCTTTAGGGTGCAAAAAACAGCTGGGGTCATATGCGCCCAAGTCAGAAACAGAGAACACGAACACAGAGTGGAGTTAAACGACTATGCGTCAGTCCCAATGGACAGAATAGGAGACAGCTAAAAACAGGCACGTGGAAAAAGGGCTAAAAAAACACCATACGGTAATGAATTAGGCCTTTCTAATATTGGAGCAATTGTAACACACACCAAATAAGCGAGACTGTTTTGACACAAATGGTCATTTTTATGTACCTCATTTACACGAATAACACGACAGAAAATAATTCACGAAGTACCAATATCAAATGCCCATTAGGCCTGTTACAAGTAAAAAGTTTTACGTTTGGTAACAGTTTCTCTTTTCATTCATATGCTCCAGTTTCTCAAGCATGAGATCGAAAAGCAGTAGTACGAGATTTTTCTATAAATTTGGAATCGTCATGTTCTTCCATATAACCTGTATGATGTCCCCTTTTCTCTGCTCACTAACCCTGCCAGAATCACCGGTTTATCCTGCGTTTACTCTCCTGTTAGGCATTATTACACTTTCGTACAATGCGTTTTTCGCTGTTCCGAGAATAGAACTTAAGCGGCTGCTAATTGGGGATTGTACAACCGGCCTTAGTAATGTAGCGATCTGGCAAAAATTTTCTGTCAAAATTTTATTTTCTTGGATACAATGGGAAGACAATATGTAATCTTTCTTACCTGTTATTCGTCTTAATCATTTATTTCCACTCTGTTGGCCTGAATCTGTGAATTTCGCTAATAATTATAACAACGCTTGTCATTCGCACACCCAATCAACCATATATAAAAAAAAAACAGCTATTGGTATTCTTGGTTATTTCGGCTCAGCTCGTATAGCCCTGTACCCTTTTGTGTGCGGGTAAGTTCTTTATTCTGGCAGAGACATCACGTACACAATGCAAGCATTCAAAAACCAACTTATGTTTCGTTCAGAAATCAACTTAGAATGTGTTCAAAAATGTACAAAAGTCAGCAGGGATGCGTTTCAAAAACACATGAATAATCGATAGACTGGATGGTAGGCGCTTTGTGAAACAAGGGTGTTTTCTTCAAGAATTTGGATTTGGCGCCTCCTGAAATTGCCCCCGTATTTGAATTAGGTGCCTCCTGAATTTGCCCCCGGGGGCGGATACACTGCGTTGCCCCCCCCCCCCCCCCCCACCCCGATCCGGCCCTGCACAAAAATTATAGCAACGATGGAGTACCTGTCAGTAAATCGTTTTCGGCGGCAGCGGAAATGTTGCAGCTGTGTCAGACCAGCCAATTCAGCTAAAGAAGTCATCGGTTTTGGCCGTATGCCCTGCAACTGTTTCCGCCGCCATTTTTCCGAATCCAGAAAACAGCATATACATATACAAAAAGAAAACTAATTTTATACCTGTACAAGATTACGATACATGCTGTTCGCTATTTTATATGCCCACGTTTTCTCAAATTGAAAATAGATTATCAGTGTCTTTACTGTATCAAAAAATACCTACAGCGAAACAGATATTCTGTTCACGTGGTCTGTAATTTCTACGGAATGGGCGCCAGAGCTATCAAAAAATGGCTCTGAGCACTATGGGACTTAACATCTGAGGTCATCAGTCCCATAGAACTTAGAACTACTTAAACCTAACTAACCTAAGCACATCACACACATCCATGCTCGAGGCAGGATTCGAACCTGCGACCGTAGCGGTCGCGCAGTTCCAGACTGAAGCGCCTAGAACCGCTCGGCCACACCGTCCGGCCACAGCTATCATGTTGACACCAAACAGGCTTCCTTGTGTTCACTGGGATGTGTTCCAGTATCTGCAGCAACAAATGTGTAAGGAATCCTAGACAGTGGCTGCTTAAAGAGTTCCATCGTTGTTTTATCCACTTCCTACAGTCAGCGTGAAATTTTCACTAACCAGCAGTGCATTTTGCGAAAACTGATATGCCCGTGGTTTGCAAACGATGGTTCATCTGCAGATAAAATTAATGCTAGAAACACCCCATCACTGTGAAGTTTTCGTGAACACCAGTCGGAGAAATATAAACTATTTTTTAAAACCATTGTCATGAAACTGTCGGCGGAGCGAAATTTAGTAAGGACGAAAAGCGTTGGAATGTAGTATTCGCAGTACACTGTGTCTAATCCCACTCGAAAATTCAAGCTGCCTCGTAGTGACACGTAGATTGTGTGGTACCACTGCGAAAATGTTAGTTGCATTTTCTCGTCAGTCACTGTTCTTTTTTTGTTGGCGTATTTTATTTTTCATACTTCCAGTTTTTTGATTCTTTTAATAATATTGGCAAAGACAAATCGAGAGGCACGGTCAGGACACCTTTCAGCATAAAGCCGTACCGCTGCCCAACAATTTGCCGCCCATCATCGTAATAGAGTATTGTACCGACGTTTTACGCCTGTCGTGAATATAATGCAAGTCTGAATAGCTTCACGTACAAGTTATTTGGTCGCTGCGACAGCAGAGCACAGGCAGATGGGCTTCAAGCGCTCTGATAAACAGAGGGACGGCACCAGAGTCACGTATTTGCTTACATTTGGTATAATACAGCAGACGTTAGTGTGACATCTTCTCCTGACCTGGGACCATTGGTTTGTGGCAGTAAAGTAAGTGTCGTAATTCGGTAACCATAAGATAAATTTTTCTGCGTACGTCAGAAAATTCGTCACACTCTCCATAAAAAATAACTAAATCACCGCAACGGACAGTCCATATCCATTTAACCGCCGCTTGGCTCTATATTCATGTGCCCGGTCGCTCGCTCAAGAAATGCATGCTGTCCTGACGTTCCCATCTCCTTCCTTCGGCCGGTATTACACTATCAAATTTCTTTGTCAAATATCTTTGTCAAAGATATTTGATAGTGTAATAGGGACTTTGTCAAATGTCGTCCAATATTTGATCAAATCTAGGGCCTCGCTGTATATTTGATCAAAGAAACCGCTTGTCTTCTGTTCACTGCGATGTGACATGTTACCACATGGCACATGGAGCGCTAGCATCGCTGCAGGGTTCTGTCGTATGTAGTGCTTTTATAACCACTGCCGGTAAATACAATTGGTCTGTGCCGACAACTACAAAATTAATAGAGATGTCTGAAGCTGTTGAGGCGCTTTACAACGTGAGGCACCCTGAATACAAAAATAGATTAAGAAGATTGGAGACCTAACATAACCCTCTCCTGTAGCAAGGAATCGGAGTGTTATAGTGAGCCTGTCTTCTGAAGATGTAGCAGTTCTTAAGTGAATATTGTGCTTTGTGATATGAGGATACACTTCATTGAGCACATACAGAAATGTATGCTCATCCATTCTTAAGTAATTGATGTACGACTTGACGTCTTCCACTGTAAGCTCACGTAAGAAGTTTTGTTGAATGCTTTTATCGTGTCGTCGTAAAACCCACGGCTTCACCCAGATTAGATTAGTTTTTCGTTCCATAGATCCGTGCTGAGGAGATCCTCGTGGATGTGGAACATGTCGATTTTTTTTAAGCTGAAATAACAATACTAATAGTATGAATAAATACAATACATCATTTGTTTCTACTAAAAATTTCGCCAATGGAGTAGGAGGAGTTGGCCAGTAGTAAGCCTTTCAGGCTCCTTTGAAACTGATCTTTATTTCCAACTAAATTTTTTATGTTTCCTGGCAAATTATTGAAGATGAGTGTTCCTGAGTAGTGGACCCCTTTTTGAACTAAAGTAAGTGCTTTTAAGTCCTTGTGCAGATCATTTTTGTTCCTGGTATTGTATGTATGAACTGAGTTTTTTGTTGGAAAAAGAGATATATTATTTACGACAAATTTCATTAAGGAGTAAATATACTGTGAGGCAGTAGTTAGTATACCCAGTTCTTTGAAGAGGTTTCTGCAGGAGTTCCGTGAATTTACTCCACAAATAATACGTATTACACGCTTTTGGACCTTGAAAACTTTTGTTTGACTTCAAGATTTACCCCAAAATATTATCCCATCTGACATTATGGAATGAAAGTATGCAAGCTTTTTCATTTTTATGTTGCCTATGTCTGCTAACACTCGAATTGCAAATACAGATTTGTTAAGGCCTTTTTGCAGTTCTGTGGTGTGCTCCCAACGGAATTTATTATCAAGTTGTAATCCCAGGACTTTTAAGACTGTCAACTTCGTATGTATGGTTCCATTTTTTTCCCCCACTTCTTTTCCGCATGTGCACACAATGCAATTGGAGTACGTAGAACTGCTGCGGTTAATAACAAGTTGTTGTCAGCCATCTTGAACTTTGACGAAAAATTTGACGACAGTGTAATACCCCTTCTAGCGCTACGTCAAAGATCTTTGTCAAATATATTGGACGGAATATTGGATCACATCTTTGATCAAATCTTTGACAAAGAAATTTGATAGTGTAATACCGGCCTTCCAGATGTGTGTCCTGAGTTGATGTGTGCCCGGCCAGTGTCGATTTTCCTTCCAGGCCGAGTGTTACGCTGCATACATGCTCTGAAGATAAAAGACGAGTACATGCCTACCGAAACGTCGCGGGATAAACGAGAACAGATGCTGCATTACATCCGATTTTATTGCACCGCATTACTGTTGTTGTTGTTGTGCTCTTCAGTCCTGAGACTGGTTTGATGCAGCTAACCATGCTACTCTATCCTGTGCAAGCTTCTTCATCTCCCAGTACCTACTGCAACCTACATCCTTCTTAATCTGCTAAGTGTATTCACCTCTTGGTCTCCCTCTACGATTTTTACCCTCCAGGCTGTCCTCCAAGACTAAATTGGTGATCCCTTGATGCCTCAGAACATGTCCTACCAACTGATCCCTTCTAGTCAAGTTGTGCCACGCACTCCTCCCCAATTCTATTCAACACCTCCTCATTAGTTATGTGATCTACCCATCTAATCTTCAGCATTCTTCTGTAGCACCACATTTCGAAAGCTTCTATTCTCTTCTTGTCCAAACTATTTATCGTCCACGTTTCACTTCCATACAAATACTTTCAGAAACGACTTCCTGACACTTAAATCTATACTCGATGTTAACAAATTTCTCTTCTTCAGAAACGTTTTCCTTGCCATTGCCAGTCTACATTTTATATCGTCTCTACTTCGACCATCATTAGTTATTTTGCTTCCCAAATAGCAAAACTCCTTTACTACTCGAAGTGTCTCATTTCCTAATTTAATTCCCTCAGCATCATCCGATTTAATTCGACTACATTCCATTATCCTCGTTTTGCTTTTGTTGATGTTCATCTTATATCCTCCTTTCAAGACACTGTCCATTCCGTTCAACTGCTCTTCCAAGTCCTTTGCTGTCTCTGATGTCATCCACGAACCTCAAAAGTTTTTATTTCTCCTCCATGGATTTTAATACCTACTCCGAATTTTTCTTTTGTTTCCTTTACTGCATGCTCAATATACAGATTGAATAACATCGGGGATAGGCTACAACCCTATCTCACTCCCTTCCCAACCACTGCTTCTCTTTCATGCCCCTCGACTCTTATAACTGTCACCTGGTTTCTGTACAGATTGTAAATAGCCCTTCGCTCCCTGTACTTTACCCCTGCCACCTTCAGAATTTGAATGAGTATTCCAGTCAACATTGTCAAAAGCTTTCTCCACGTCTACAAATGATATAAACGTAGGTTTGCCTTTCCTTAATCCTCGCATTATGTAATGTAAATTTTTACAAGGCAAGGCTAAGTGAAAATATCAATTTTTAGAAGCAAGGCTAAGTGATACCATGACCTTAGGAGTGGAAAGAGGAGGCGCGCATTTTATTAATCGCTTATAGGCTGCCAAAATAACCCTTTCGGCCTTCGGTAACTATCACAAGCGATTTGAAAGTAGCCGCGATCAAATAACTCCAAGGACGGCGAGTTCAAACGTTGCAGCCGTTCTGTGACGTCATGGCCACGGGACGTTATTAACCGTGGTTCCGGAAGCGATCTGGCGCCAGCTGAAATCCTTTGGGATAGCGTCACTGATGGAAATAAACTGACCGACACAACACGCGAGGTATTCGCAGGAAGCAGGCGCGCGTGTTAATGATACGTCTGCCCGTCGCCCCTCTGACCTCTGACCTATCATACCACAGAACTTCACTCGTACAAGCCACTCGGGCACATTTGTTTTATCTTTATCTGCATTATTCTCTCCTTTCGAAGTCGGCAAGTGGTCCTAACAAAAGCCCTGGATGCAACTGTTCTGGTAAAAAAATATACTGGTGTATTCTCTATCGTTAGCCGTATACTACAGCACAGCCAGGGATTTCCCGAGGCCAGATACGACACAATATTTTGTATGAACATCCATATAACATCGGAACAATGGTATCGCAAGGTATAATATGCTAAACTATTGCCTAAGATAAATGCGTTCACTTCAAATATAACGCAAGATAAGGAAATTTCTTGATTGCATGAACCAACTTAAGATCACGAAGAAACATAAGTAAACCAGGACAAATATCTCAAATACAAACAAAAAACCTGCCTTAACAAATGCCACACAAACAGGGAGTGGGCAAAAACATGAAAACACAAAAAACGCAACACATTACTATGCCTAATACTCCATAGAAAGAAAACTGGCGTTCTACGGATCGGAGCGTGTAATGTCAGATCCCTTAATCGGGCAGGTAGGTTAGAAAATTTAAAAAGGAAAATGGATAGGTTAAAGTTAGATGTAGTGGGAATTAGTGAAGTTCGGTGGCAGGAGGAACAAGACTTCTGGTAAGGTGAATACAGGGTTATAAATACAAAATCAAATAGGGGTAATGCAGGAGTAGCTTTAATAATGAATAGGAAAATGACGGTGCGGGTAAATTACTACAAACAGCATAGTGAACGCCTTATTGTGGCCAAGATACACACGAAACCCACGCCTACCACAGTAGTACAAGTTTATATGCCAACTAGCTCTGCAGATGATGAAGAAATTGATGAAATGTATGATGAGATAAAAGAAATTATTCAGGTAGTGAAGGGTGACTGGAATTCGACAGTAGGAAAAGGAAGAGAAGGAAACGTAGTAGGTGAATATGGATTGGGGCTAAGAAATGAAAGAGGAAGCCGCCTGGTAGAATTTTGCACAAAGCATAACTTCATCATAGCTAACACTTGGTTCAAGAATCATGAAAGAAGGCTGTATTCATGGAAGAACGCTGGAGATACTAGAAGGTTTCAGACAGATTATATAAGGGTAAGACAGAGATTTAGGAACCAGGTTTTAAATTGTAAGACATTTCCAGGAGCAGATGCGGACTCTAACTGCAATCTATTGGTTATGAACTGTAGATTAAAACTGAAGAAACTGCGAAAAGGGAATTTAAGGAGATGGGACCTGGATAAACTGAAAGAACCAGAGGTTGTACAAAGTTTCAGGGAGAGCATAAGGAAACAATTGACAGGAATGGGGGAAAGAAATACAGTAGAAGAAGAATGGGTAGCTCTGAGGGATGAAATAGTGAAGGCAGCCGAGGATCAAGTAGGTAAAAAGACGAGGGCTAGTAGAAATCCTTGGGTAACAGAAGAGATACTGAATTTATAACTGCTATCTGGTTTCTGTACAAATTGTAAATATCCTTTCGCTCCCTGTATTTTACCCCTGCCACCTTTAGAATTTGAAAGAGAGTGTTCCAGTCAACATTGTCAAAAGCTTTCTCTAAGTCTACAAATGCTAGAAACGTAGGTTTGCCTTTCCTTAATCTTTCTTCTAAGATAAGTCGTAGGGTCAGTATTGCCTCACGTGTTCCAACATTTCTACGGAATCCAAACTGATCTTCCTCGAGGTCGGCTTCTACCAGTTTTTCCATTCGTCTGTAAAGAATTCGCGTTAGTATTTTGCAGCTGTGACTTATTAAACTGATAGTTCGGTAATTTTCACATCTGTCAACACCGCCGAGTTGGTTCCTTTGCTTGGGCACGGCCGATTAGACACCCCGTCCTTCCTCAGTCCGAGTTGGGGCCCGTCTCTAATGACCTCGCCAACCGAACCTTGCACCCTAATCTTTAAGTTTACTGAGTGAATACTACGACAGTAGCGCAAGGGTCTGTTCTATTATGAAATATTAGGTTCTATTCCTGTTTCTGCGTCACGGTTTATTTACAATCTCCGTGACCAAGCAGCGTTCTTGCCCTCCCTTGCACAATTCGCCGGTCATCGGCGTGTCACTGTCGTTCCTTGCCAGCGACTGTTGTCTACGTCTTACACCGATGGCAGCGCCAACTCGTGCGAAAGTGATCGCTGTGTTGTCGCTGCGGCCCGTTGGCACACTGACACGGTTGAAGACGTGCAGCTTAATTGGCCGAGTATAACCGGAAGGTGAGTCACCGCTTCTGTCGACTGAAAAGGCCGCGAGCACGAAGCAGTAGTGCTCGCCATGCATAAAGCTAAAACGAGAGCAGCTGGATTGTTTACACACAGCGGGTACTGGCAACTACTGCTTATGACCCGCTGCCAGGCGGAAGCGAACTGCAGCAGGCCAAGTAATCACTACTGAGAGCAAACGAAGCTCAGCGACAGTGAGGCAAAAAAAAACTACCAGAGGTAGGGTTGCCATAAGCCAACGACGAAAATCAAGGACAAAATTCGGTGATTATAAAGATGTAGTTGAAACACGGACCGATATGTTGTGCAAGGGCCACTGGTTTGCATTTCAGTACGTGGTTGAAACCTTGAATCACACAATGTCCTTTCACTTTTCGCACGTCAGCCAAATCTTCATAATTACCACTAAGATTGAATTCTAAAATTATTTTATACACACACCCAGACGCTGTACTGGAGGTTTCATTGTCACGCTCATTCAAATGTAATAATTTACTTTGAACACCTTGTGTAATGTCAAAGTATTGGACCAGAACAGGAAACATTTTTACATGCTTGTGATTACTAGCATCTGTACTAATCCCAACATAATTAACTTTTGATAGACTATTTTTAACATTGTCTTTTAAGAAAGGTGCTATAAATTGTTAACAATTGCTTCAGTTTTCGTTTTTGCACTTGAAAACTGAACTGCTACCTTTGAATCACTAAAAATTTCACTAATTATTTTTGATGTACAAGACGAAGAATTGTATGAATGATTGTGTTTCACAACTTGAAACGCGAATGTTACTTCTGCTGCAGCAACCTTTTTAAATTCTGTCTGATTAGCACTAAAAAACTGGTCAACTGTTTGGAAGTTGAAGCAGAATTCACAGCTCTTGTGTGTTTCTTGCTTGTTACATGGTCATTGAGAGCTCGTTTCCCTCCATTGGCGATTGAAATGTAGCAACTGTAATGAAATAATTTAGGATTAGTTGTCATTTAACCAAAAGCACGCAATTAACATTTTAGTTTATGCACGGTATTGCGTAAACGTGCACAATCTATTGCGCTATGTTTCGAAGTGTCACAACTATTAAATTTTTACGCCTCAAAACACACGTTTTTGACAGCTCTTTCATTCTATGGTCGCCCTGAAAACTAAATTTGATGGCACGGTGAAAATACATTTTTCAATAACTGAAAACTATCGCCAGAAAATAAAATTGTGGGAGACTTGGTTTTTAAACACGTACAGTTGAGTAATCTGATCAATTATAATACTCATCTGTATGCTTTCTACAAATAATAAGCCGGCCAGTATGATAAGCCGGCCAGTGTGGCCGAGCGGCTCTAGGCGCTTCAGTCTGGAACCGCGCGACCGCTACGGTTGCAGGTTCGAATCCTGCCTCGGGCATGGATGTGTGTGATGTCCTTAGGTTAGTTAGGTTTAAGTTGTTCTAAGTTCTAGGGGACTGATGACCTCAGATGTTAAGTCCCATAGTGCTCAGAGCCATTTGAACCATTTTGAACAAATGATAGGCATTGTTTACTGTTACGTACCTACAATGCATTGTAATTACCCACACACTTTGCAAATAGCCTCGTGTTCGTTTCTTCCACGTTTAGTACTTGGAAACGCATCAATATATTCTTCTCGAAAATATTCTTTTCTTTTCGACGTTTTAAATTTCAAATTCTGTGCAATAACAACACCAGAAGTACACTTCGCACAGCTGGATGTTAACTTTATACGACCAAAGATACCGACAGCAGAGACGTTGTAAGCCAACAGCGGAAAACTGAAACAATCGCAAAGAATCGATAACTGCATTGCTTCCACAGTCTGTTCTGAAAATAGCCGAGCGATTCTGTAGTGACACGGAATATCAGCACAGGTTTCAACGGCTGTCGTCAAGTTTGCAGGAGTTATGAAACACTTGATCGGTGGCCAGTGGCAAAACCTGCATAATTTATTTTTTTTTTACTTACTAGCCACTTTTTTCGGGGAATTTTCCTCTTCGTCCAGGACACACGTCTTCGAGCATAAAATCGCGGACTGTCGGCGAAATCCGCGACGTATGGCAACCCTAACCAGAGGTCGTTTGTATCGTCGTGGAGTAGCCACGGTAAAGAGGCAACGAACGTTACGCCGTAGAAAAGTTTTCCCAGCCTGGAGTATAACGAAATTTTCTGAGGGTTAGGACATTAAGGGTTCGATTATGGATTAATCACGACTCTATAATAAAGATCTAACCTCTATTATTACCATTTCGTTTAGTAAAATATGGGATTGTGGGTTGCCTGAATGCAAAACGCTTATTTTTAATTTCTCCCGCCAAACTAATTTCATCGAAAATATCGCCGTCGTCAGTGGGTATTCTTTATTCTAAAACGCACGAAATTAGTACATTTTGCAGTGAACACATAGTGTATTGTGGGGCGATCACTCTATTGTAGAAATAATTTAAAAGCCAAGATCGCTTAAATACTGTTTACTGAATGGCCGGTTTCAACACACTAAAGGTGCCATCATCAGATCTGAATGTAGCTTAACATTTATAATCCATTTGGATACAATGATACATGAGGCAGACCAGCTGATATAAAACCGTTGTCACAGAAATAATATCTTGTGACTTATGTTTTATATATCTGATGCAGTAGAATGACCATGAGGGCAGTTGTTTTTAATTTTTATTTCTGTGACAATGACTTTATATCAGCTGGTCTGTCTCATGTAACGTTGTATCCAAATGGATTATAAATGTTAAGCTGCATTCAGGTCCGATGATGGCACCTTTAGTGTGTTGAAACTGGTCATCCAGTAAACAGTATTTAAGCGATCTTGGCTTTTGAATTATTTCTAGAAATTAGTACAGCAACAAAATATTAAAAAACTATTATTACGTGTTTACTGTTTGGTTCCGGATACCGTATTGCGTGAATAGTTTCACAATAACTTTTCACTTTTGAGTCACTGCATAATTTGTATGTTTGTTGCCGTTTTTTGGCATACAGCAACTTATATGGAACGATATGAGCGACCGTTATAAGCAAAAAGTAAAATGTCAACTTACATAAGTCAGTTTTTTACTCTTAGGAATTGCGGCAGTGTTGTGGATACAACTTTTGTTGGATTGGTTGGTTGATTTGGGGAAAGGGACCAAACAGCGAGGTCATCGGTCCCCTCGGATGAGGGAAGGGTGGGGAAGGAAATCGGCCGTGACCTTTTAAGGGACCATCCCGGTATTTGCCTGAACCTAAATCAGGATGGCCGGACGCGCGTTTGAACCATCGTCCTCCCGAATGCGAGTCCAATGTGCTAACCACTGCGCCACCTTGCTCAGTTTTTGGTGGGCACTACGTTGTAACGTAATCTGCCATGTACTCACTATTACCATGAATAAATTTGATATAGATGTTAAGCTTGGTTTGTTTGATCCATAATGACACTCCTGTAGTGTCGAGCACAGCAGTTGAGCGAGCATCTCCGTGACGCTTTCGCAATTACTAAATTAAGCTGTAACGAAGATAGCGGCCAAGACGTCAGTGTGAGTTCATTATCATTCTTTTCAAATCACTATATCATCATCCTCACCTTGTGGAACGGTCAGTTATCCTGTTGGAAGATGCCCCCATAGTCTGGGGAAAAATAAAGCATGAAGGAATGCATGTGGTTCTCTGTAATTTTCACGTAGTCGACAGCTGTCAAGGTGCCTTCGATTACTGTCACACATTTCCTGGAAGCCCTGGTGAAATTTCCCCCACAGTACGAGGTCTGTTCAAAAAATTCCGAAACTTTGTCCACAAAACTTTTCTACGTTTACCTTTTACTTTTTGTGCATAGTCTCCTTCGAAATCTCTCCTCCACAACTGATAACACTGCTACCAAGCTTCTTCTTGCGTATCTGGCTAGGCCGGGAGACACAGAGGCGTTCGGCCATCGCTAGGTGCTGGCGTTCAGTTTACTAATCACACCTTGAATAGTAATCCAGGGGCAGGACGAGGACCAACCCTGACTGATATAATTTGCTTCCAAACTGTAAGTTCCAAGCGTTTATTGTGATATATATTAATCTTATCTGTTCTTTGTAAAATGTATCTGGCAGATCGAACGAGAAATAATAACCGCTACCAAGGCCGTTTCCACTTTCGGAAGCAGTCTTTGTACGCCTCTTACCGGGCGCCGTCTGCGAATTTTCTTTTATCTCGTCTATTGTTTCAAATCTTCGTCCGTTCATCGGGCTTTTCAACTTTGGAAATAAAAAGAAGTCCACAGGGTCCTGTGCAATAGTCACGCACCAACAGGGACGAATGTGCCGTTGCGTTCGTGATGCAAGAGCCATTAATTGCCTCGCAACATTAGACCTGACCTGATAAGCATTTTTTGGTCTTGGAGAACCTTTCCCGAACTATTGTGAAGATTAAACCTTGGTTTCAACATCATAACCGTAGACTCATGTCTCATCACCAGTTCTGATTCTCTTAAGGAACATCTCGTTCTCATTTGCGCGACCCAAAAGCCTTTCGCAGATTGCGAAGCGAAGGTCATTTTGGTCTTGACTCTTGAACCGTGGGACGGACTTGGCGGCAACACGTTGCACTCCGCCGCGCGGAATTAGCCGAGCGGTCTCAGGCGCTGCAGTCATAGACTGTGCGGCTGATCCCGGCGGAGGTTCGAGTCCTCCCCCGGGCATGGGTGTGTGTGTTTGTCCTTAGGATAATTTAGGTTAAGTAGTGTGTAAGCTTAGGGACTGATGACCTTAGCAGTTGAGCCCCATAAGATTAATAAAAAAAAAATTAAAAAAAACGTTCCACTCCAAGATGCTGCGTCAGAATTTCACGACATGATCCACCTGAAATGTTACATTCTCCTGCGATCCCTCGGACAATCAGTCTTCGATGGGCACGCACAATTTTGTTGACTTTCCTGACATGAGCGTCGTCGGTAGACGTCGAAGGGTGTCCTGAAAGAGGGTCATCTTTAACTTCCGTCCGGCAATTATTAAATCGTGTGAACCTTTCGTAACACCGAGTACGGCTTAAGCACTCATCACCGTAGGCTCCCTGCATCATTTGGTTTTCTTGAGTTTCAAGCAAAATTTAATGCAGACGCGTTGCTCCTCTAACTCTGCCATCACGAAATTCGAAAACTGTGCGACACAACGCTCTATTCAACATAGTACTGAAAATGACTAACGGACACATAACAATGAATTTCCGACAGTTACATATTAAACACAGGTAGGTGCAGGGATGTCAACCGCATGTCGCTCCAACACACCTTTGGCGTGCTCCAACACACCATTGGCGCGAAATTACGAATGTTGCGGAATTTTTTGACTAGACCTCGTACAGTACCGTCCCTGCTGGCCTGCGTCTGTGGCGCGGAGCATGTTTTGAGCAGCCATTCGCCTGGATGACAGCGGAAGAACGTTACTAAGATCAAATAAAATAGATCTTTTAGCCTAAATTGGACAAAATCGAAGAGGCAAAAATGGAAAGTTCTATATATAATCGAACCAATGACTTTTTATGAGACGCTAGTATCACGCCACAGGCACTTCATCGTGTGTAATTATTTTTTATAGATAATGTGCTAGCCACGATAGTAAAACTACACAAAAACGCTTAAACAAAGTAAAAAAACAATTGTAAAGCTACAGTTGCGCAACAAAATCTATTACAGCCCATCAGTTTTAAGCTGGATTCATCCACGAACGTTGGGTGCCACAAACACAGGACTGCAGAATTCTTCAACGAGAAACGTCAGTTTAGGATAATAATACAGTGATCAAAATAAATGTTGCATACTGCCGAAACTTCAATGCTGTACGTTGCGATCCAGAAATACGTTATGACATCAATGTAATTGTTTGTTTGTATTTTAATTCTAGTTGAAACGGTCCGTGTTTTTACCGAGAGGGGGCAGTATGTGCAGTCTATGGCAACCGTGCCACCTGTAAACAGGGCAGTACTTTTGCTGTGTGTCATTACGAGAGTTGTGTTGCTTCAGGATGGTTCTGATAACAGTAACGTACGATCAGATGCTCCGTATAGTCACTGTCATGGAGCAGGGAATGAGACTGGTGGACATCGCAGCGGATGTCGCTGTGAGTGAAAGTGATGGCTCTAAATTATGGGTGGCCGAGCGGTTCTAGGCGCTACAGTCTGGAGCCGCGCGACCGCTACGGTCGCAGGTTCGAATCCTGCCTCGGGCATGGATGTGTGTGATGTCCTTAGGTTAGTTAGGTTTAAGTAGTTCTAAGTTCTAGGGGACTGATGACCTCAGATGTTAAGTCCCATAGTGCTCAGAGCCATTTGAACCATTTTTTTCTAAAATCTGGAGCAAGTTTCTAGCGACAGCCTAAGTTTGAGGATCGTCACAAACGTGGCCACGGAAAGAAAACCAAGTTTGTAGGACCGATATCTGCGTGTAACAGCAAGTAGAAATCCTTAACACAATGCTTCATGTCTAAGGGCACCACTTCCAAACAGCTCTAGAGTAAAGGTGTCAACACAAACGATACGAAATAGGTCCCATGAACACGGATTACTATCTCTCAAGGCTCCACCTCTAAATCTGGTTCGGAGAGGGCTTCATGTCGCACGGGAACGAAACCATTCCTTCTGGAGTAGGCTGCAGTGGGCCACAACGCTCTTTCTCAGTTTCCACCCAGACAATACTGATATTCGTGTGTGGAAGCAACGTGGACAACAATTACACCCTAACGGTATCGTGGACCGCCACGTTTATCAAGACGGTTCAGACGTCTGAGGTATTCGGAGGATATCCTTGCACGCGTTGTGACTCCATTTTCGTGACTGTTAAGGTGTAGGATTCCGGCTGATGGACGACAATGCACGCCCCCATCGTCACAATCTTGTAAACACCTTCTTAGAGGAGCACAGAATCAATCGGATGAAATGCCCTCCATATTCTTCAGATCTCTGCTGTATTGAGTAGCCATGAGCCATGCTAAAACGAGCAGTTTGCGATCGACCCTTCCCGGCAAAGATCTTACAGAACATCACAAATGCCCCTATGGAGGAATGGGGCAAAATTCCACAGGCTCATCTGGACAGTTTGGTAAGGAGTATGCCTAACCGTATTCAAACGTCTCTCCAGTTACGCGGAGAGCCAACTTGTTCATAAAGAAGTGACAAGAAACTGTGATGTTTGCAGTGAAATCTTTTGTGAAGTATTGTTTTTGTTTTTCTGTTTCTGTTTATCATGTGGAAATGTGCTTATCTTTTTTATTCTTGCTTCCTTATGTCTGTATGTAACAGATCAAAATCAGTTTTGTTTCCTATTACGTCCAATATTGATAATAAAGCAATATGCAACATTTATTTCGACAATTGTAAAAACCGAATCCGACACTTATCTGTCCAACAGAATCACAGCTTAACATGGAGGGTATTAGTCTAGGCGCCAGTGTTGCACATGACTCATTATTACGCGCGGTACTACCGGAGTTATCAGTATTATTATTTGCTGCAAAATATGTTGGCATTTAAACCCCGACCCTTCGTGTCACCTTATCTGAAATATGTATTCCTGTCTGGGGACTTTTAAATTATTTTCCAGATAACCTCACATGGGATAAGCCAACTGATTTTAGATTTGACTCGACTTTGAAGGTATATTCACAGCGATTTCTTTACGGAGGTAGTAAAAATCGAGGATCGGTTGTACTGTGGGCACTTGTGAGGAATAATCTTTATCTTCTCACAGAATAAGACCCGAAAAAAACTAAGTATCTTTATAAAAATACAAAAAGTGAAAATCGGAGGACCATCCAATTGATCAGCATTTTAGACTTACGTCTATTACGCGCCTAATCACCTTTCTCTGTGTAGTGAACCAGGTAGCGGTGAGATTTAGATACTAGACTCGTATTACGGGAGGATTGGGGTTCAAATCCACGACTAGTCGTACACATTTAAGTATTCGAGGTTTCCCTATAGATTAAGCAAATGCGAAAACGGTTCAGTAGAAAACGAAACTGCCGTTTCCCTTCCCCATCCAAATTCAATCCCAGCTTGCTCTCCGTATCTAATGACCTCGTCGTCGACGGGACGTTAAGCCCAAATCTTCCTTTCCCTTTAAGGAAAATCAAGGAATCCAAGGATGCATGATGCACTCGCAACGCTAGAAACTAGTAGCGAAATACGGGAAAATCTGCAGACAACCGACGCTTGTAGCAAGGGATGGCGTTGATCGTAAACATAAACAAATGAAATGTATTGCGCATAAACAGACTGAAAGACCCGTTACTGTATGAATACACGATTGCAAAACAGTTACTGGATGCAGTCACATCCATTAAACATATGGGATTATGCGTACGGGACGATTTAAATTGGAACGATCGCATAAAACTTATCGTAGTAAGGCAGACAGCAGACAGATTCAGTAGAAGAATCCTCAGAACGTGCAGTTCACCCTAAAAGGTGATAGCTTATAAAACCCTCGTTCGACCGATTCAGTAGAAGAATCCTCAGAACGTGCAGTTCACCCTCAAAGGTGATAGCTTATAAAACCCTCGTTCGACCAACACTTGAATATTAGCTGTCAGTCGGAGACCCGTTATCAGATACGGTTGGCAGAGAGAACAGAGAAAATCCAAAATAAGGAGCATGAAAGTTTCACGCAGTTGCTCAGCCAACAGAGAGATATGATTTCACACGGAGGCTTACCAACGACCTTTTCCGCTCTTGTCTGAACAACATGGTAGAAACACTCGTTCCCATCAGAGTAAAATCCTTTCTCTCTCACTTAATCGTCAATCACTACCTCGAAGTCCTTTTCAGCAGCAGGAATCCGACTCAGGAATATCCTCTCGCATAATATTAGGGAACTGAATAACATCTCCAGCTTCAGAAGACATAACTACAACACAAACAATGATAATTACCATTGCCATTGCACGCACTCGTTGCTCCTGTACATCTTTATTTCCAAGGAGATCTCTCTCATTTCCCCTACTGTCAGCTGGTGCAGCCTCATTAAATTAACGTTCCCCAGAACACGCTATATCAGAAACATGTTTATTGGTACATTTACAAATTCTTTCTTATATCAGTCACTTATTATTATTATTATTATTATTATTGGCAGCAGCAGCAGCAGTAGTGTATTTACATTTGCGAATATGGACAACCATCAGCTGAATAATGGAATAACGGCAGTGAAAATTTGTGCCGGGCCGGGACTCGAACCCACATTTTCCGTTTATCGCGAGGTCGCCTTAACTTGTTGAAATTCATCGTTGATACATTAACTTAGTTTTCTTATTACAGAGGGCAGCTAATCCTCTGACCGAACACGTGAGCTACCGTGCTGGCCAACCATCCACAGGCTGGCCGGCACATCGGACCTCGACACTAATCCACCTGACCGGCACGCCTTCCCGCTCGGGAAACAGCGCGTTAGACCGTGCGGCTAGCCGGGCGGGCTGCTAATCTTCTCTCTATCGTTCCAATGTTAGTACATGTACCGCCGAAGCCAGTACTTCGCCTTACTTTTTTTCTTTTTTTCCGTTTTGTTTCATACAGTTCGTTGCGTTTGGTCTGGGCGGACGTCACAAGACATCCGTTTAAGTTGATCGTTAATTCCTTTACTCAGTTTTTTTTTATTACAGAGAGCAAGCAGCCCTCTGACCGAACACGCTGAGCTTCCGTGCCGGCTGCATTAGGCTATCCGAGCACTCTTCGCGGCTACACCCAAACTTCCACATGTCGTCATCACGTCCGAAGGAACAGTGCATAGTACTTCTGAGCAACACAGGTACTGCAATATCGTATCGTGTTACTTCTTAGGTAACTATGATGTGAAAAAGGTACTGTATGTGTAACACCTGGTCCGATGTAAGAAGGCCTGACGGCTTTAACCGGTTCAGGTTAAATAAATACGCAAGGAAAAAATAAGAACTGTTCTTTCTGCGCATCATTCTCGACTGGAACAGTAAGTGGACGAAGTGGCAGTGGCAGACAAAGTACCCTCCGCCAGTTTGCGGGATGTAAATGTTTTTTGAGATGCTCGTAGAACGTTACAATTTTATAGCCATACATTTAAGACCAGAGCATTTTGATCTAATAATGTGTCACAAGTGTCAGATGTTTAGGGTTCAATTCGCAGTAGGTCCTTGAATTTTTTTTCTGCCGTAAATCGTATCTTTTATTTCTGACAACGATTTTTATACTATAAATTGCTCTGTGCTTTGGATTGTAGATGCCTCTACAACTGATTCTGTAAGTCAGCTGAAAGGTCGGAGGAAAGCTCGGACATACCACCTCAAATAGTACAGTACAATTCCTAGCGAAGCAGTGCTGTGTTCAAACCAACCTTCGGGATAAAGACAGCTTTACTTTACCCTGCAGGAGCCCAGGTATCAAACTTTCGAAGTTCTGAATCCAATAAAAAGGAGTCGTGTGCCGTATTGCGGCTAATCCCGTAAAAGCCATCCCATTAGAGTTTCCATGGCAGCCTCGCCGGACTGTGCGGACATTAATTCGCTTGGCTCTTATCGACCAACTGACCTCTACAGAAGGTCGATACCATATCGTCCGAAGGCGCCACAGTCGAAAAAACGTGTGAAGGCACTACACCATTCTTGCGAAACGTCCAACGTCCTGCGTCTGTCAATTTGAACAAATCAAGTTCCCCGGCCAACTGACGCGAATATATAAGTCTGTCTCTTATTTTGTATCGTGTGCAAGTAGCATTTATATGTGGCTGAGTAATGTGTCATGTGTTAATACTTATACTAGTATATGTCACACAGAGTCAAACCCTTTTTATATGCAAATTTACAGGTCTTTGTTATAGCCCTTATAATATCAAATTTATGCCTTTTTAAGAAGAAAGTGTTTTTTCGCACCTTCAATCGTTTAGTATCAAATTGAAAACAGCCTTTTCATGACGGGTTACTCATTTGATTTTTTTCAGCTTGTTTAATGTCATATGGGTGGTCAGAAACAGTCTGGAAAAATTGAAACGATGCGAATGGTAGGTTCAGAACATTGCGCGCGCAAATTAAAGCGTTCCGCTAAATACAATTATAGTTAGAAGTTCTCATAGCGCGGTTTATACCGCACGAGACTGCTCAGCATTTGGCTCGGATTCAGTCGTTACTGCCGCCCCATGCCAAATTTTTGTGTCGCTCTCTTGTTCGGTTTTAGGAAACAAAAAGGCGAAGTTTGGCGGCACTGTCTCTGGCGGGGTGGAGGAATTTACGCGCGCAACAGCCTGATTGGCTAACTTCAATGCTAATTACATCAGGAGCCGCGCAACGTATCGAATTTTTTCTAACAATTATTTGTCCGCACGACCTACCCTGCAACACCCTAACAAGCACTTAAGACTGTTTCTGGCCAACCTGTACATCTAGTCGACTACAGCGAAGATCACTTGTACTTTCTCAATATGTTTCATGTTTTAAACGTAGTTCCCTTTCTTTTCGATGTCTACTCTCAATCTGTTCTATTAAGTTTTTCCAGTGGCTGCTACAGTTAGTCATAATTTTTCAGGCAGCTCAAAGTACACTACTGATTCATTCTAAAAATAGAACTATTGTACGAACACTTTCACTTGTAAAAGTATTGTATATGTTTCGAATTATGACAATAAGATCAATATTTAAAACAGAAAATCTCTAATACGACACAAGGGTATAGCTTAAATATTGGAGACAGTCCATAACTTCCACATTAAAAACATATTTTAACTGATTTTCACTGAGTGATCAAGTTTGTCAAATAGTGTAATACAGCACAAACTATTTGTAGAGGACAATTTTTTAACTCACTAATGTTTCAGTTCAATTATCTCAAAACTACTTTTTTATTACATTCTTCTTCCGTCCTTGTCAACAACTTAAATAAAAGAAAAATAAGTTGCTTTTTCAATGACTGTTATAGAGGAGAAACGAGCCATATAAACTATCAGGAGCCTTGCGATAACTGTTCCACTCAGGTTATCATCGAGCAGCAATTGTGCTAAACAAGTGGAACACTCGAAATGGTTGTGGTAGCGATATTTACACACACCACCGCGAGGAAGCGCCCAGTTAAGGAAGCCTTGGGTGAGCCAGTGTTTCTGTTCGAAGCGGCACGATGGTAAAAATACGACGAAAGTTGTTTCAAGGAGATCTCCCCCATTAGGCGCGTCAGCGTTCGCCGCAACTCCTTTTGTAGCCTACAGTTTCTTGTTTTTGTCCTCCGTTTGGCGGCAAAGCCTCTCCTTGGCCTGAGCAAAGGAGCGTCTGCTTGAGCTCTGCTGTTTGCTGTAGGAATATTTTCTCTCAATACCCACGTTCTCACAAATGTGGCTACGGAAATCGCAGAAAAATGCATTACAAACACTGTTTCTATCATATGAGGCGCACTAAGATTGTTTACGATACGTTCTTCCACTATTTCTATGGCCACACTGACAGGAATAGGATGTCTGTATTGATTGTGAAAACTAGAGATTCATACGTGTTTTGTGTGGATTAAATCTGCAGGTAAGCTTTCTTCCCAAACCAGCAAATGGATTTGAAAACCCAAGTGGTTATTGGGGAAAACCTATATTACGGCTCGAAGTTAGGAACCATTCAAAAATACATTCGAAAAAGTTGAAGCTTTATTGGAAAGACTTCTCGTATCTCCTAATGACTATATTCGAAATGTGGATTAACTATTGCACATACCAAATGCACTACTGGCCATTAAAATTGCTACACCAAGAAGAAATGCAGATGATAAACGGGTATTCATTGGACAAACTATTATGCTAGAATTGACATGTGATTACATTTTCACGCAACTTGGGTGCATAAATCCTGAGAAATCAGTACCCAGAACAACCACCTCTGGCCGTAATAACGGCCTTGATACGCCTGGGTATTGAGTCAAACAGAGCTTTGATGGCGTGTACAGGTAGAGCTGCCCATGCTGCTTCAACACGATACCACAGTTCATCAAGAGTAGTGACTGGCGTATTGTGACGAGCCAGTTGCTCGGCCACCATTGACCAGACGTTTTCAATTGGTGAAAGATCTGGAGAATGTGCTGGCCAGGGCAGCAGTAGAACATTTTCTGTATCCAGAAAGGCCCGTACAGGACCTGCAACATGCGGTCGTGCATTATCCTGCTGAAATGTAGGGTTTCGCAGGGACGAATGAAGGGTAGAGCCACGGGTCGTAACACATCTGAAATGTAACGTCCACTATTCAAAGTGCCGTCAATGCGAACAAGAGGTGACCGAGACGTGTAACCAATGGCACCCCATACCATCACGCCGGGTGATACGCCAGTATGGCGATGACGAATAGACGATTCCAATGTGCGTTCACCGCGATGTCGCCAAACACGGATGCGACCATCATGATGCTGTAAACAGAACCTGGATTCATCCGAAAAAATGACGTTTTGCCATTCGTGCATCCAGGTTCGTCGCTGAGTACACCATCGCAGGCGCTACTGTTTGTGATGCTGCGTCAAGGTAACCGCAGCCATGGTCTCCGAGCTGATAGTCCATGCTGCTGCAAACGTCGTCGAACTGTTCGTGCAGATGGTTGTTGTCTTGCCTTGCACACGTCCCCATGTGTTGACTCAGGGATCGAGACGAGTCTGCACGATCCGTTACAGCCATGCGGATAAGATGCCTGTCATCTCGACTGCTAGTGATACGAGGCCGTTGGGATCCAGCACGGCGTTTCGTATTATCCCCCTGAACCCACCGATTCCATATTCTGATAACAGTCATTGGATCTCGACCAACGCGAGCAGCAATGTCGCGATACGATAAACCACAATCGCGATAGGCTACAACCCGACCTTTATCAAAGTCGGAAACCTGATGGTACGCATTTCTCCTCCTTACACGAGGCATTACAACATTTCACCAGGCAACGCCGGTCAACTGCTGTTTGTGTATGAGAAATCGGTTGGAAACTTTCCTCATGCCAGAACGTTGTACGTGTCGCCACCGGAGCCAACCTTGTGTGAATGCTCTGAAAAGCTAATCATATCATTTGGATATCACAGCATCTTCTTCCTGTCGGTTAAATTTCGCGTCTGTAGCACGTCACCTTCGTGGTGTAGCAATTTTAATGGCCAGTAGTGTAAAATTGCAGTCAAAACTGTGGACTGGCGGAGTAAAAAGTAGAAGGACTAAATCGAAAAGTGTTTTGTCGACAAAGTGATGACTTTTTTGGGGCAGGAAAAGGAGGGGGGGAGGAGTGGATATCAATGTAGCTGCAGTAAAAGCGTAAAACAGTGGCCAGCTCTTACTATCTGGATCTTTTCATTAGCGAGTTGAAGCAATTAAACGCGCAAAAAATATTCTGGCATGTGAATTACGTACTGTTTGTTCACTTTATCTATAGCTTTGGGGCCGGCCGCGGTGGCCGTGCGGTTCTAGGCGCTTCAGTCCGGAACCGCGAGACTGCTACGGTCGCAGGTTCGAATCCTGCCTCGGGCATGGACGAGTGTGATGTCCTTAGGTTAGTTAGGTTTAAGTAGTTCTAAGTTCTAGGGGACTGATGACCTCAGATGTTAAGTCCCATAGTGCTCAGAGCCATTTGACCCATTTTTTATAGCTTTGGGCTTCCTAGTTTACAATAGCCAGTCAGCTGTCTTTCGGCAGACAATGAAAAGACATTGGGGTTTAACATCCGGTCAACGAGAAGATCATTAGAATTGAAGCCGTACCGGTCAAGCATGGAGAAGGATATCTGTTGCGTCCTTTTCATACTTATCGTAGCAACATTCGGCAAGATCGATTTAGGAAAACAACAAAAAATAATAATGTAGATGGGCGGTCGAGAGTTAGAACCCCCTCTTCGCGAATTAGAGTCGGAGCCTTGTTACAGCGCAAACTCGTACGGTCCTAAGGGTAAACAACAAAAACCGCGACAGAATCTGAATTTCCTCAGGTGTTTCGGTAATGTTCTCAAATGAAATCAAATATTTTTGCAATAGTGTTTGGAAACACTAACTACGCAATTCTTGTATACTGATGTGACTCTTCCCAATATCGTGTTGGACCTCGTTTTGTCCGGCGTACTGCAGCAACTCGACGTGGTATATACTCAACAAGTCGCTGGAAGTCCCCGGCAAGCCGACCGTTGTGACCGAGCGGTTCTAGGCGCTTCAGTCAGGAACCGCGGTGTTGCAACGGTCGCAGGTTCGAATACTGCCTCGGGCATGGATGTGTGTGATGTCCTTAGGTTTGGATGTGTGTGATGTCCTTAGGTTAGTTAGGTTTAAGTAGTTCTAAGTCTAGGGGACTGATGACCTCAGATGTTAAGTCCCATAGTGCTTAGAGTCATTTGAACCATATGAAGTCGCCGGCAGAAATATTGAGCCATGCTGCCTCTACAGCCGTCCATAATTGGGGAAGTGTTGCCGGTGCAGGATTTTTGGCACGAACTGACCTCTCTATTATGTCCCGTAAATGTTCGATGGGATTCATGTCGAGAGATTCGTTCGAATTGTCTAGAACGTTCTTCAAATCAATCTCGAACAATTGCGGCCAGCAAACGTGGCGCATTGTCATACACAGAAATTCCAGCGTTGTTTGGATACATGAAGTCCACGAACGGGTGCGAATGGTCTCCAAGTAGCCGAACATAACCAGAGGACCCAGACCATACCATATAAAAACAGTCGACACGATTCTGGAGCGAGAACCAGCTTGCACAGTGACTCGTTGACAACTTGGGTCCACGGCTTCGTGGGGTCTGCGCCACACTCGAACGCTACCATCAGGTCTTACCAACTGAAATCGGGACTCATCTGACCAGGCTACCGTTTTCCAGTAGTCCAGGAAGCAACCGATATGCTCACGAACCCTGGAGAGGCGCTGCAGGCGTTGTCATGCTGTTAGCGCGTCGGTCGTCTGCTACCGTCAAATTTCGCCGCACAGTCCTAATGGGTATGTTCGTCGTGCGTTCCAAATTAATTTCTACGGTTATTTCCCACAGTGGTGTTTGTGTGTTAGCACAGACAAGTACGCAAACGCCGCTGTTCTCAGTCGTTAAGCGAAGGCCATCGGACATTGCATTGTCCGTGATAAGAGGCCAGAATATTGAATTCCGTAACGATTTCCAAAATGGAATGTCCAATGCGTCTGGCTCCCACTACTATTCCGTATTCAAAGTCTGTTAATTCTCGTCGTGTGGCCATAATCACGTCGGAAACTTCCCATATGAATCATCTGAGAACAAATGACAGCTCCGCCAATGCTCTGCCATTTTATACCTTGTGCACGAGATACTAACGCCATCTGCATATGCGCATATCGCTACCCCAAGATTTTTGTCACCTCGGTGTATAAAGAACAATGTTTACATTTGCCAGAATGAGAAAGTAACATCTACAGCGCGCGTATTCATGCTTTCATTCACCTGGTGGCCTTTCGTTTCCCGTTTCTCGCTGTGACGCGGCGGTCGTATTCAATTGCGCTAGGTTTCTATTTCAATAGATTTAGCTTTTATTCGAAAGTGGCGTACGTCCATTCTTTTACGAGGGCCATTCAGAAAGTAACCTCCGGTTGATTTAAAAAAATACACGAAGTTAAATAAAAATATTTTAATATATACATCTTACAACTACATCTTTGCACTATTTTTCTACATAGTCTCCATAGCGATTGAGGCACTTATCGTATCTCTTCACAAGCTTTGAAATTCCTTCTGCATAAAAATCACCCGCTTGTGCCTGGAGTCAGCCTGTGACCGCATCTTTGAGCTCTTCGTCGTCATCAAACCGCTGTGACCCGAGCCATTTCTTCAAATGCATGAAGAGGTGATAATCACTTGGCGCCAGGTCTGGGCTGTAAGGTAGATGGTTGATAACGTCCCACTTGAAGGACTCAAGAAGGGCCGTTGTTCTGCGAGCAGAGTGAGGACGGGCGTTATCGTGCAAAAAAACGATACCGGAAGTCAGCATACCACGGCGTTTGTTCTGTATAGCCCGTCGTAACTTTTTTATTGTTTCACAGTACACGTCTTGATTAATGGTCGTTCCACGTTCCATGAATTCAACCAACAACACCCCTTTGGCATCCCAAAACACCGTTGCCATCAGTTTTCTGGCAGAAAAATCTTGCGAGGCTTTTCTTGGTTTGGTAGGCGAATTTGAATGTGCCCACATCTTTGATTGTTCTTTTGTCTCAGGGTTCACGTACTTAATCCAGGTTTCGTCACCGGTCTGTTTAACAATGGTTCTCCTTCGTCCTCATAACGTGACAGAAAGTCTAATGCAGAGGCCATTCTTTGAGTTTTGTGGTGGTCGGTAAGAATTTTGGGCACCCATCGTGCACAGAACTTACGGAAACCCAATCTTGCTGTCACTATCTCGTACAAGAGAGTCTTACAAATCTGTGGAAAACCAGTAGACAGCTCCGACATTGAGAAACGTCGATTTTCACGAACTTTTGCATCAACTGTCTGAACGAGTTCGTCAGTCACCAATGATGGTCTACCACTCCTCTCTTCATCATGAACGTTTTCTCGTCCACTTTTAAATAAACGTACCCATTCACGGACAACTCCTTCACTCATAACTCTTGGTCCGTACACGGCACAAAGCTCACGATGAATTGCTGCTGCAGAATATCCTTTGGCTGTAAAAAACCTTATGACAGCACGCACTTCACATTTGGCGGGGTTTTCTATTGCAGCACACATTTCAAACTGCCACAAAAACTAAACTAGCGCAGGTACGACGTTCACTCGACCACGGCTTGATGCCGACTGACCTGTTGAGTGCGTGAACGCACAGATGGCGTCGCTACTCCCCCCACAACCCGCACTGTGACCAATCGGAGGTTACTTTCTGAACCGCCCTCAAAACGAGAAACCACATAAAATAATTTCACATTACGTTAATCAGAAACCAGGTTATAGATATATAATTTGTTCAGAAAGGTCTTTCGATGCGCCTGACTGATAGGCAACACGTCATACGTTTTAGTATTGCTGGTAACATAACTGGTAAAGTAGAACGTGGGCCACTGGCGGTACTCGCTCCACAATGGATAGATCTAGCGTGAACCACCGGTGGTACACGCCACTGTGAACGTGTAAAATGAGGATCTTTGGAATAGGGGCGACGTAGTTCTCTTGAAACCCTGCTGGGTAAATTTAGAGAACCGGTATTCGAGGAAGACAATGCGACCATTCTGTGCCACCACCGCACAACTCACGCAGGGGCCTTGTTATCAAGAGAACGTAACGGAGATCTGGGGCCATACAAAGCTTTATAGGCAGTTTTTTTCGCTGGCCCAATACGTGAATGGGCAGGTCAGAGAATCGCTAGTATTGCTGGGTAGTGCTCTCTGCTATGCATTTACTGTGACTTGCGGAGTATATAGGTAGATGTATCTTCTGGACATCTCCGTGCCTAATATTTTGCAGGAAACAGATAACATGCAGGATTGGAGTAAATTTATTTCCGACATAACAAGAGCGTGCTCGGTTTTTTGAAACGCACCCGATATAAGGCTTCTCCAGCTGACAATGGCAGTCGCTGCAACTGCTGCGAAGTTAGCGGCAGAAGTATACCACTTCCGTTTAGGGCCAGAGTATTACACCGTACCGGTACTATCTTTGTCTCGATGCGGCAGACGCTATATTCATTTTGGCGTATTTAGCTGTTTTGTATTATAAATTGTAGTAGGCCGTTTCAAGGCAACAGCGCATTAAAGATTTATCACAAACACGTCACCATTATCGTTAAATGTCAGTTAATGGCATATCAACGAAATAAGCCGTAAAGAGATACTATCATAACCGAGACAACAGACCAAAATAGCATGAGAAATTTGGAAATTTGAGGTAAGGACTATGGAACCAAACTGCAGAGGTCATCGGTCCCTACGCATACGCACTACTTAATCTAACTTAAACTAACTTACGCTAAGGAGAACACACACACCCATGCCCGAGGGAGAACTCGAGCCTCCGACAAGGGGAGCCGCGCGAACCGTGACAAGAGAAAATAGCATGACATCGGCTTAATGTAATGGGTAATGTTCTAAATTACAGTGTCGAAGAAAGTAGGTACGCGTCCCGCTATATATTACACTGTCCAGTGACATTAATGTGACCACCTGCCACCAGCCTGAATAAGCGCCGTTTGTAGAATTTTAGAACATGTTTTTTGCTCGCGTATCATGTCGTTTCTGGAAACCCAGAATCTACTCTGTAGGAATCAACATGGATTCCGTAAGCGGCGATCGTGTGAGACCCAACTCGCTTTATTTGTTCATCAGACCCAGAAAATATTAGATACAGGTTCCCAGGTAGATGCCATTTTCCTTGACTTCTGGAAGGCGTTCGATACAGTTCCACACTGTCGCCTGATAAACAAAGTAAGAGCCTACGGAATATCAGACCACCTGTGTGGCTGGATTGAAGAGTTTTTAGCAAACAGAACACAGCAGGTTGTTCTCAACGGAGAGACGTCTACAGACGTTAAAGTAACCTCTGGCGTGCCACAGGGGAGTGTTATGGGACCATTGCTTTTCACAATATATATAAATGACCTAGTATACAGTGTCGGAAGTTCCACGCGGCTTTTCGCGGATGATGCTGTAGTATACAGAGAAGTTGCAGCATTAGAAAATTGCAGCGAAATGCAGGAAGATCTGCAGCGGATAGGCACTTGGTGCAGGGAGTGGCAACTGACCCTTAAAATAGACAAATGTAATGTATTGCGAATACATAGAATGAAGGATCCTTTATTGTATGATTATATAATAGCGGAACAAACACTGGTAGCAGTTACTTCTGTAAAATATCTGGAAGTATGCGTGCGGAACGATTTGAAGTGGAATGATCATATAAAATTAATTTTTGGTAAGGCGGGTACCAGGTTGAGATTCATTGGGAGAGTCCTTAGAAAATGTAGTCCATCAACAAAGGAGGTGGCTTACAAAACACTCGTTCGACCTATACTCGAGTATTGTTCATCAGTGTGGGATCCGTACCAGGTCGGGTTGACGGAGGAGATAGAGAAGATCCAAAGAAGAGCGGCGCGCTTCGTCACAGGATTATTTGGTAAGAGTGAGAGCGTTACGGAGATATGTGGCAGAGTCTGCAAGAGAGGTGCTCTGCATCGCGGTGTGGCTTGCTGTCCAGGTTTCGAGAGGGTGCGTTTCTGGATGAGGTATCGAATATATTGCTTCCCCCTACTCATACCTCCCGAGGAGATCACGAATGTAAAATTAGAGAGATTCGAGCGAGCACGGAGCTTTCCGGCTGTCGGTCCTCCCGCGAACCATACGCGACTGGAACAGGAAAGGGAGGTAATGACAGTGGCACGTAAAGTGCCCTCCGCCACACACCGTTGGGTGGCTTGCGGAGTATAAATGTAGATGTAGATGTAGACACTGCTGCGAACGTGCAGGATGAGGGTCGATGAGGTTCTGGGCGGTCCAACAGGGATGTGGAGCCATGCCGACTCCAGTGGCATCGTCATCTCGGTCAAGGATCCATGGCGCGAACAGCCGATCGCGGTGGTCTCACAGATTCTCGATTGGGTTCAACTCTGAGGAATTTGGTGGCCAGAGAAGTACGGCGCTTGTTGAACCACGACGTGTGACACTTGACATTGTCCTGTTGGTAGATGTCATCATGCCGAGAAGGTAAAACTGCGTGTAGTGGTGGAAATGGTCCACAAGGAAAGAAGCATACTTGTTTTGATGCTTTGTGGCTTCCAGAATGTGGCGATCCCCATACCACAATGCTCACAGCGTACACCCTTCCGACGGCTGTCGCAGGGTGATGGCTTTCAGACGTTTCCTGCAGTATACACCAACGGCCATCTGTCCGATGGAGCACAAAACGTGGTTCATCCGAAAAGGCCATTTGTCGCCATTCAGTGCACGTCCAGTTGCCGTACTGGCGTGCAAATTCAAGCCTTCATCCCTGATGAACAGCAATCGACATGGATACATGAATCAGGTGCCCGCTGTCGAGGCCCATACGCAGAAACGGTCATTGTGGAGACACTTTTGGTAGCTCCTTGGGTGATCTGGGCGATCAGTTGCTCAACAACTGCGCGTCTATTCACACGTACACATCTCTGCAGTCGTCGTTGACTTATCTACATCTACATGATTACTCTGCAATTCACATTTAAGTGCTTGGCAGAGGGTTCATCGAACCACAATCATACTATCTCTCTACCATTCCACTCCCGAACAGCGCGCGGGAAAAACGGACACCTAAACCTTTCCTACCTATGTAGGTTGGGCTCAACAAAATAGTTTCGCATTCGGAAGAGAAAGCTGGTGACTGAAATTTCGCAAATAGATCCCGCCGCGACGAAAAACGTCTTTGCTTTAATGACTTCCATCCCAACTCGCATATCATATCTGCCACACTCTCTCCCCTATTACGTGATAATACAAAACGAGCTGCACTTTTTTGCACCCTTTCGATGTCCTCCGTCAATCCCACCTGGTAAGGATCCCACACCGCGCAGCAATATTCTAACAGAGGACGAACGAGTGTAGTGTAAGCTGGCTTTTCAGTGGACTTGTTGCATCTTCTAAGTGTCCTGCAAATGAAACGCAACCTTTGGCTCGCCTTCCCCACAATATTATCTATGTGGTCTTTCCAACTGAAGTTGTTCGTAATTTTAACACCCAGGTACTTAGTTGAATTGACAGCCTTGAGAATTGTACTATTTATCGAGTAATCGAATTCCAACGGATTTCTTTTGGAACTCATGTGGATCACGTCACACTTTTCGTTATTTAGCGTCAAATGCCACCCGCCACACCATACAGCAATCTTTTCTAAATCGCTTTGCAACTGATACTGGTCTTCGGTTGACCTTACTAGACGGTAAATTACAGCATCATCTGTGAACAACCTAAGAGAACTGCTCATATTGTCACCCAGGTCATTTATATAGATCAGGAACAGCAGAGGTCCCAGGACGCTTCCCTGGGGAACACCTGATATCATTTCAGTTTTACTCGATGATTTGCCGTCTATTACTACGAATTGCGACCTTCCTGACAGGAAATCACGAATCCAGTCGCACAACTGAGACGATACCCCGTAGGCCGGCAACTCGATTAGAAGTCGCTTGTGAGGAACGGTGTCAAAAGCTTTCTGGAAATCTAGAAATACGGAATCAGCTTGAGATCCCCTGTCGATAGCGGCCATTACTTCGTGCGAATAAAGAGCTAGCTGCGTTGCACAAGAACGGTGTTTTCTGAAACCATGCTGATTACGTATAAATAGATCGTTCCCTTCGAGGTGATTCATAATGTTTGAATACAGTATATGATCCAAAACCCTACTGCAAACCGACGTCAATGATATAGGTCTGTAGTTCGATGGATTACTCCTACTACCCTTCTTAAACACTGGTGCGACCTGCGCAATTTTCCAATCTGTAGGTACAGATCTATCTGTGAGCGAGCGGTTGTATATGATTGATAAGTAGGGAGCTATTGTATCAGCGTAATCTGAATGGAACCTAATCGGTATACAATCTGGACCTGAAGACTTGCCCGTATCAAGTGATTTGAGTTGCTTCGCAACCCCTAAGGTATCTACTTCTAAGAAACTCATGCTAGCAGCTGTTCGTGTTTCAAATTCTGGAATATTCCATTCGTCTTCCCTGGTGAAGGAATTTCGGAAAACTGCGTTCAATAACTCCGCTTTAGCGGCACAGTCGTCGGTAACAGTACCATCGGCACTGCGCAGCGAAGGTATTGACTGCTTCTTGCCGCTTGTGTACTTTACATACGACCAGAATTTCTTCGGATTTTCTACCAAATTTCGAGACAATGTTTCGTTGTGGAACGACTCACGTCATCTATGGCCCGTTGTGCGCCACTGTTGCCTCGGCGCTAGTTTTCGAGAGCGCTATTTTGTCATGCGGAGTATACTTTAATCACGGCGGCCCGCAAACAGTTTACAAACTTAGCCATTTCGGAATTGTTTCCTACCTTGGTCCAAAAGCCAATGATCGTGCCCTTTGCACGTCAGACAAATCGCTCTTTTTCCGCATTACAACAACGACACTACTTATATATCCCCCCACATGTACTGCTGCTACCTGCCATCTGTGAGTGGTTATTGCGCGTTGACGTCGAACATAAGCGGTAGTCACATTATTGTGACTGGACTTCTATGTATCGACACCATGGTTAAGTAGGCGCCTACGGTATGTCACCGTTAAGTATTAACAGGAAGCTCGGATAACATCGTAAATTACACTGAAGAGCCAAAGAAACTGGTACACCTACCTAGTAATGTGCAGGGCCCCCGCGAACACGCAGAAGTGCCTCTGAAGTAGTGCTCGAGGGAACTGACACCATGAATACTGCAGGACTGTCCACAAATCCGTAAGACTATGATGGGGTGGAGATCTCTTCTGACAGTACGTTGCAAGGCAGCCCAGATATGCTCAATAATGTGCATGACTGGGGAGTTTTGTGGCTGGCGGAAACGTTTAAACCCAGAAGAGTGTCCCTGGAGCGACTCTGTAGCAATTCTGGACGTTTGGGGTGTCGCATTGTCCTGCTAGAATTGTCCAAGTCCGTCTGAATGCACAGTGGACATGAATAGATGCAGGTGATCAGACAGGATGCTTACGTACGTCTCACCTGTCAGAGTCGTATTTAGATGTATCAGGGGTCCCAATATCACTCCAACTGCACACGCCCCACAAAATTACAGAGCATCTACCAGCTTGAACAGTCTCCTGCTAACATTCAGGGCCCATGGATTCATTAGGTTGTCTCCACGCCCGTACACGTCCAGCCACTCGACACAATTTGAAGCGAGACTCGCCCGACCAGGCAACATGTTTCCAGACATCAACAGTCCAATCTCGGTGTTGACGGGCCCAGGCGAGGCGTAAAGCTTTGTGTCGTGCGGTCATTAAGGGCACACGAGTGTGCCTTCGACTCCGAAAACCCGTATCGATGATGTTTCGTTCACGATTCGCACGCTGACACTTGTTGATAGCCTAGCGGTGAAATCTGCAGCAATTTGCGGAAAGGTTGCACTTTGTCACGTTGAACGATTCTTTTCAGTCGTCGTTGGTCCCGTTCTTGCAGGATCTTTTTCCGGCCGCAGCGATGTCAGAGATTTGATATTCACGGTACATTCGTGAAATTGTCGTACGTGAAAATCCCCACTTCATCGCTCCCGTGGAGTTGCTGTGTCCCATCGCTCGTGCGTCGACTATAACACCACGTTCAAACTCACTTAAATATTGATAATCTGCCATTGTAGCAGCAGTAACCGATCTAACAACTGCGCCTTACACTTGTCTTGTATAGCCGTTGCTGACCGCAGCGCCGTATTCTGCCTGTTATATCTCTGTATTTGAATACACATGCCTACACGATTTTCTTTGCCGCTTCAGTGTATTTTGTGCTAATGAATTTTGCGGATTTCTATCTTTTTATACTTTACTTTATTACTGCTAGTGGAACGATGAACAATACAATTCATATTCTTACTTGTCACAAATGGTTCAAATGGCTCTGAGCACTATGGGACTTAACTGCTGAGGTCATCAATCCCTCAGAACTTAGAACTACTTACACCTAACTAACCTAAGGACACCACACACATCCATGCCCGAGGCAGGATTCGAACCTGCGACCGCAGCGGTCGCGCGGTTCCAGACTGTAGCGCCTAGAACCGCTCAGCCACTCCGGCCGGCTTGTCACAAATATTTGGCTGTGTATTTCCTAGTGTGCACATACATCATGAAGAGGCAGGTACTTCTCATATTACAATCAGTGACAGTTTCCGGCGGCATACTTCTGCCCCTGACGACACGTCTGCTGCTATAACGAAGGACGGAACAGCGCAGGGCGTCGCTACCTTTCCTGGGGCCGCCATTGCTCGGGTCAAGGCCGAGTGACGTCACGCGCGGCGCTCCCAGGAAATGTCCGCAAATTACAGGCTGCCAGCGCCATCACCTAATACGAGGCAAGTCTGATAAAACAACCACGCACGCGTCCTCTGCTGGCACGGAACGTCCCCGGCGGCCAGCGCTTTGTTCTCGTCCTAATTCGTGGCTGCCACTTTGCTAATGCCATGATAACTCTCGCCAAAAAAAATCTAGTCCCAAAAAGGTCTGATTACTCACTGGGGTTCATTAAAATTTACCTCTACATTAACGAGCAAGGACATTTCCAGCACTCGTAACGCTTTATTAATGCTCAGTAACTACCTTGTTGTTTATTTCTATTCCTACCTTTACTTGTGGCCTTCGCAGTTCCCGTACGTACACACACACACACACACACACACACACACACACACACAACGGGAGAAAGCGATTGCCAGACGGAGAAACGGGATACAGAGAGGAAAGGGAAGGTTGTGAATCACCTTCTGTCGACGTCGAACTCATTGCGGATTGAGCGCAAGCTTCACTGAAGATGGGTGGAACATATGAAGTACATCGTTTTTTTAAGAATCCTTTATGTACATTTATATGAACTGAAGATACTTTTTGAGAACTGAATCAGAATTTAAATTTATCCTTAAAATACGTTAAGCTTTCCTTACCCTGAAGAATAATAAATGTAAATGTCGTGTGATTAGGGCCTCCTGTCGGGTAGACAGTTCGCCGGGTGCAAGTCTTTCGATTTGATGCCCCTTCGGCGACTTGCGCGTCTATGGGGATGAGATGATGATGATTAGGACAACACAACACCCAGGCCGTGAGCGGATAAAATCTATGACCCAGCAGGAAATAGAACCCGCGCCCTTAGGATTGACATTCCGTCGCGCAGACCACTCAGCTACCGGGGGCGGACACCCCGAAGAATGAACATTGGTTTGAACAACGCAGCACTTTACATAGTGTGATGGTATTGGCGGAGATACGCCCTTGGTCTCCTTAGACCACTGAACTGACTTAGGTTTCTTTAAGTTCGATTCATACTGGACGTCACGGAACGGAACATCAAAACATTTCCATTGCGGTTCTAATGGAGGCATTCACAAAGTCCGTCAATGGGACGGTATATCGCCGTTTGAGATTAACGGGAAATTCTGTGAGCATCGTAAATTGTTTTATAGTAGTGTATTTCTATCCTCTTAATCTTTATTTTACTGCTTGTTTTGTCTTCGTGAGGTTCTGCGAAGGTTGCGTGAGGACTTTATTTTTTCTTCGACGGTTCTATCGCAAGCGATACCCAATATTCGAAAACGAAAAATTATTTAAGAATACCTGGACAAAGAAAGTAACCTACAATATCCACAAATAAGAACATGAATAGACAGAAAATGTTAGATGATAACAGCATCTACTGTGAAAACACCTGCTCGAATGAAGGAGAAAAATAGTTTTTTTTAACAAGTGAAAAGTACAATATCGTGGATGTTCTACAGAATTAATAGTGCAAGGATAATGCAATTAAAAAGTTAAATTGTATTTTTTTACTGTTTAACTTCTAGCTTTTTATTTGGATTACTATCGCACTGTCAAATACGACATATGACTCGTTGATAGGTCTCACTCTTTTTCAATGTTGTTCACAATTATGGTATCTTCTTTGATGACGATAGTGGTTAACGACTGATGATGACCTAGTAAGCCGAAAACCGATTAACAAAAGAAGGTAATTTTCTAGAACCTAATGTGTTTTCATTTATAATAATATTGTGATGTTCTATCAAGGGGGCGAAAGAATCAGTTAACACAGTTTTTGTAATTTTTGGCATTTGGAAATAAAACAAGACGCAAAGGATAGAACAAAAAACCATATCTACTGCCTTCTACATATCGTTTGTTGTGTTTGTATGTATATATTTTCTAGAGAGCAAATAAGTAATGATGTCTGAAATGTTTGTATGATACTTTTCCTACTATTTCAGTTTCGCAACAGCATTCTTTCACAAGAATAGAAATTACGTATTTTGATTTCGTCATTAATTAACGGTACTAACACCTTAACACTGGTAGTATATTTCGGCTTACTGTACGGCACACTGTCCCTGCCAGGCGGGGTGGCCAAGCGGTTCTAGGAGCTACAGTCTGGAACTGCGCGACAGCTACGGACGCAGGTTCGAATCCTGTCTCGGGCATGGATGTGTGTGATGTCCTTAGGTTAGTTAGGTTTAAGTAGTTCTAAGTTCTAGGGAACTGGTGACCTCAGAAGTTAAGACCCATAGAGCTCAGAGCCATTTGAACACTGTCCCTCAATCTCATTTTCATCGTTAAATCCAATGTACATCGGACTTTACATAGCCAGTTATATAAGGACCTCTGGGTGAACTCGGATACGCATTACAACTTGGCATTTTCACACATACAAACCATTACCATTGGTGAAAGCTGCGGTAAGTGACATAAAAAATAGAATCTTAGCATCCAGCAGAGATTGAACCAGCGCGCCCCTGGATGTATAGTCTGCCACTTAACCAAAGATACCTATTTACACGCAACAATGAATACAGAAGTGGGTTATTACTTACTTCTTGGTTAAAACAATTCAAAGTACAACTCCAGTCAGAAAAGAGTAGTGGCTAAAAGACTGCACTCGCACTGGGGAGGATACGGTTCAAATGTGCTCCAGATCATCCAGATTTAGAAACTTCCTGGCAGATTAAAACTGTGTGCCGGACCGAGACTCGAACTCGGGACCTTTGCCTTTCGCGGGCAAGTGCTCTACCATCTGAGCTACCCAAGCACGACTCATGACCCGTCCTCACAGCTTCAACTCCGCCAGTACCTCGTCTCCTGGAATCATCGTCTTCTGGAATCATCCAGATTTATTTTTCCCGTGTCACCTGTCCCTCTTTACAACTGCTAAATGCCATGATGATTCTTTAGGAAAGGATACAGCCGATTCCCGTACAGTATGAAGAATTCGTTTATAATGCACTTGTTGTTGACGAGGCCGTAAACCGATATTCCTTTCAATGGAAAAGACTATCAACGATTACTCAAAACTACACAAGCAAATTTAAATATTTAACTGTCGCGTTACAAATCGTCAAGGAGTGAGTGGTTTTCACGTTAGAGTGGTAAGGATGGAGAACCAAAATAAGAAACAGGTAGAACTGGAAAAATACACATTCTCCAGCCATTATACCAGCATCGACGACAACGGGGGATATAAAATGGGAGTAGAAAGCCGCAAGTTATAGAGAAAGATAGGGGGTACTGTAGACGCACAAAGAGGTTTCGAGTACCGACTGGTCCTACAAATGCCACGACAGTAGCCGTAGAACTACGCCGCTGTCGGAATACACAGCTATTGCGCAGTAGCTACTGGATTTCCACATCGCTTCAGAGAAGTCACACAGACGAACGACCTCGGTAATTTGCCGGCAGAGCATTCCTCCGCGGGTCGCCAGACAGGAATGCCGGAGATAAAGCAGGACAGGAGGGCAAAAAAATGTCGGCGTCCAGTCGCGGCCACGTCAAAGCGAGTCTCTGGCCGCAATTAGCCGCACGTGTACTCAGGCACTACAATCACCGTGTAGCGACGTTCTTTAAATTACACCAGTCCACTAACTTCTCTAATCCAGGACGAAAGAATAGACAGCTGTGCTTTCCCATGAGGTATCACACGCTCGTTCCCTCTGAGTGGTCTAGTAACCATTTCCAAGTCTGGGAAAAAGTGTAGTGATGTATCACGAGGATCTAAATGGCATATATAAAATGTTCACAAAACTTTTGTACCATCTCCACGACTTGCACGGTCTGAATTTTTTTAATATTGGAAAATTCTTTGTCAATACCCGACGACAGGAAATCACTACGAGCATTTTTGATCAAATACACTACTGGCCATTAAAATTGCTACACCAAGAAGAAAAGCAGATGATAAACGGGTATTCATTGAACAAATATATTATACTAGAACTGACATGTGATTACATTTTCACGCAATTTCGGTGCATAGATCCTGAGAAATCAGTACCCAGAACAAACACCTCTGGCCGTAATAACGGCCTTGATACGCCTCGGCATTGAGTCAAACAGAGCTTGGATGGCGTGTACAGGTACAACTGCTCATGCAGCTTCAACACGATACCACAGTTCATGAAGAGTAGTGACTGGCGTATTGTGACGAGCCAGATGCTCGGCCACCATTGACCAGACGTTTTCAATTGATGAGAGATCTGGAGATTGTGCTAGCCAGGGCAGCAGTCGAACATTTTCTGTATCCCGTACACCACCTGCAACGTGCCGTCGTGCATTATCCTGCTGAAATGTAGGGTTTCGCAGGGACGAATGAAGGGTAGAGCCACGGGTCGTAACACATCTGAAATGTAACGTCCACTGTTCAAAGTCCCGTCAATACGAACAAGAGGTGACCGAGACGTGTAACCAATGGCACCCCATACCATCACGCCGGGTGATACGCCAGTATGGCGATGACGAATACACGCTTCCAATGTGCGTTCACCACGATGTTGCCAAACACGGATGCGACCATCATGATGCTGTAAACAGAACCTGGATTCATCCGAAAAAATGACGTTTTGCCATTCGTGCACCCAGGTTCTTTGTTGAGTACACCAACGCAGGCGCTCCTGTTTGTGATGCTGCGTGAAGGTAACCGCAGCCACGGTCTCCGAGCTGATAGTCCATGCTGCTGCAAACGTCGACAGACTGTTCGTGCAGATGGTTGTTGCCTTGCACACGTCCCCATCTGTTGACTCAGGGATCGAGACGTGGCTGCACGATCCGTTACAGCCATGCGGATAAGATGCCTGTCATCTCGACTGCTAGTGATACGAGGCCGTTGGGATCCAGCACGTCGTTCCGTATTACCATCCTGAACCCACTGATACCATATTCTGCTAACAGTCATTGGATCTCGATCAACGCGAGCAGCAGTGTCTCGATACGATAAACCGCAATCGCGATAGGCTACAATCTGACCTTTATCAAAGTCGAGAGACGTGATGGTAGGCATTTCTCCTCCTTACACGAGGCATCACAACAACGTTTCGCCAGGCAACGCCGGTCAACCGCTGTTTGTGTATGAGAAATCGGATGGAAACTTTCTTCATGTCAGCACGTTGTAGGTGTCGCCACCGGCGCCAGCCTTGTGTGAATGCCCTGAAAAGCTAATCATTTGCATGTCACAGCATCTTCTTCCTGTCGGTTAAATTTCTCGTCTGTAGCACGTCTTCTACGTGGTGTAGTAATTTTAATGGCCAGTAGTGTTTATTGGGCACCCCTAAGAAATGCGGAATTCTCCAACGGATGTCATGAAAACGGAACCGTCAGTATAGAAGGAGGCGGGGAGTTACGAGTCGTCAGTATAGAAGCAATAAGAGCAGAATGGGTCGTTCAGGAGCTCAGTGACTTCGAATGTGGACTAGCCACTGAACACCAATCAACCAGAACATTCTGACCACCGACCTACTATCGATATAAGCCTGTCTAGGCGATAGCAGCGTCCCCTGGCGAGGAATGGCTGCTAGTCAGACACACGCACGGTACATGTAGTATCAGTGAGTGTGCGGTTCGCGTGTAGAATGGGGAAGGCGAGTGATCTATCTGAGTCTGACTGTGGGCAGATTGTGACGGCCTGAAGGCACGGTACAAACATTTCGAAAACTGCACGATTTGTCAGGTGTTTTAGGAGTGCTGTGGTGAGTGTCTTCAACACGTGGCGAAACCAAGGAGAGACTACACCCAGACGTCGTAGAGTTGAGCAGCCACCCCTCATTAGATGTCGGATGTCATAGACGGGCAGGCTGGGAAAACAGGACAGGCGACGGACTGTGGCGGAACTGACATCAGACCTTAATGCTGGGCAGAGTAAAAATGTTTCTGAACACACAGTGCACCGAACACTCCTGACGATGGGCCTCCACAACCGACGACCCTTGCCGGCGCCAATGTTAATACTACGACATCGGCAACTACGACTGAAATGGGCACGTGACCATCGGCACTGGACGTTGGCGCAGTATCAGAGTGTTGCATGGTCTGATGAATCCCGATACCTTCTTCATCTGATGGGAGGGCACGAATCCGTCATCTTCCAGGAGAACAGCTCCTTGACACCTGTACTACTGGACGGAGACAAACTGTCGGCGGCTCCATTACGCTCTGGAGAACATTCACGTGTGCATCCATGGGTCCAGTGTAGCTCGTGCAAGGCACCATGACGGCCATGGAGTATTGTATTTTGCTTGTACGATGCACACCCCTTCATGACTATCATGTTTCCCAACAGCAGTGGCATGTTTCATCGACAAAATGTGCCATGTCACAAGGCCAGGAGTGTGGTGGAGTGATTCGAGGAACAAAGTGGCGAGTTCCAATTGATGCGCTGGCCCTCCAACTCGCCAGATCTAATCCCAATCGAACACATCGGGGATGTGACTGGATGTGGTGTCAGAGCTGATCGCCCCCTCCTGGAATTTGCGGGAACCAGGTGATTTGTGTGTGCAGATGTGGTGCCAACCCCATCCAGCGACCTATGAAAGCCATGACTCGTCGCCACTGTAATCCATGACAAAGGTGGACATACTGGCTATTAGGTAGATGGTCACAATGTTCTGGCTGATCAGTGTTGTCCGCAGCTCGTGGTCGTGCGGTAGCGTTCTCGCTTCCCGCGCCCGGCTTCCCGGGTTCGATTACCGGCGGGGTCAGGGATTTTCTCTGCCTCGAGATGACTGGGTGTTGTGTGATGTCCTTAGGTTAGTTAGGTTTAAGTAGTTCTAAGTTCTAGGGAGACTGATGACTATAGATGTTAAGTCCCATAGTGCTCAGAGCCATTTGAACCATTTTGATCAGTGTTCCCATATTCGACCTTCTTTGGCCTTCATTGACTAGGCATTTACATCACGGGCTTAGTCGGCTATTTCCTTAACATTGCTAATTTAAATTTCCCTGTGATGGTAATGAAAGAATGAAGACCTTTGTAAAGTTACGCAAAAACTAATTACATTCACAATTCGATGTCAGCTTGACCCTTATAGGCACAGCACTTTTTTAGTACAAAAGACAGACAAAAAGATTCCACTGTGAATTTTATTCTGCTAAAATTACAAAACTGCGAGATAAAATTTACACAAAAGTCAGTTTTACAATTTGTAAGTGTACGACTAAGACGGTGACGTAATAATAGCCTAGAAAATGAAGACAAACAAGTTCGAGTATGGGAAGTAACTCTTGTAGCCTCAAATTTTGGTACAGTGGTTAAGGAGTAGCACCACGAACAACATTCTAATAGTTCTGACCGGTAGGACGCGAGTTGGCGGTGGGGGTGTATTTGAATGCCACGTTTGTACGGTTTTCTTGAATAACTCGAAAACCGCTGCCTCAAGCGAAAATATATTGCAGTACATTAAATTTACTACAAAAAACTTTCTATTAAGTTTTTTTAATAGTTTGAGCGAAGAGATCGACAGAATATTCGAAATCTCACGCGACGAGCTTGCGCTATAGCTTAGGTGGTTTTTGTAGGTAAATTTGAGGCAGTTTCTCCATTTTATAAACCACATTTGGGCTGTATCAAATTGTTCGACCCAACTTCCTCTTCACCACTGTAGTACGTTCTAAATAATTATTATCGTTTACACGCTGCAGAACTACGGGATACCTTTCCGGAAGCAAGTAGGAGCGCTCTGTCGTCCCAGACAGTACGCGGTCGACTCCTTGCGATCAATTTGGCCTCTATACGTCCATAAAGAACAACAGAACAAACCACCAAGCACATTGTATGCTAAGTAGGCGGTCAAGGGAACACCTGGAATGGAAACTGGTTCATTGCCGACCAGTTCCTTCATCGGCAAATGCATGATTTGTCTGATACTTCGTGATCGCCGTAGAAGAGTGAGGAGAGTAACGATGCAAACTCAAGCATACTGTCCCACGGGTTCAGCAGGGAGTGAGCCAGTCACATTTTGGGTCAGTATCATGTACAGACTTCGGTGCCTCTCACAGGCGTTGAAGTTCGTTTGAAGGCTATGCAGTATGGAACAAAATTTCAACAACATACTGTCTACCCCTATGGTCAACATTTCACCGATGAGTTCGTCGTTAATTTACACATGTTAATGGTGGCTGAGCATGGTGGTTGTGCATTTATTTAGTTGAAGATATACAGTAACCAGACAATTTCTTTGCATGTATATTTCAGCCGAGACTCGTATCAGGCTTTCACTCATATTTAATTGCCGTATATCTTACTCAGTATAACGTTTTCATCGATGGCGTTTTGAACGCTGCAGCTGTATCTCTTTTTCCGCCTTTACATGCTCAGCAGAATCATTATTTTGGCTCACTGATAAGATATTCGCCGCGTGACCGACTGATGCGTTTCTTTATATTAGAAATTATACCTGTGAACTTAAAGATGTTTGTGATACGCGCATAAAGGCGTAACAAGGAGCTGTAAATTTTAGAACAAAAGGCAGTTGCTGCATTCAAATACGTCATATTGACGAAGATATGAATGTGTTATGTCAGTTGATGGTGCTTTTCGCCTGGAGCAATTCCAAGCAAATACGGCATATGAAAGACTTATTACCTGCTGATAAAATACTGTTGAGATAAAACACACATAGCAATGCTAATGTTCGGGTGGGAAGAAGGGAGGGGGCGATAATCAGGCATAATAATTATCGGAAACATCGATTTTCTGCCGAGTCTACGGATTTGGGTGTTGCAAATGTAATGTCCCAATGACCTTTCACTCCTAGAGGCATGGTAGGGTTAGGAAGAATGGGGGAAGGAGAGAGTCTGTCTTTATCTCACGGTTACCACTCCATTCCAAGATTCTCATTTTTAACACAATAATTCTTGGCGAGACTTGCGTTATCGATTACTATCACTACATCACAGGGACAGTCTGTTGACTAATTTGAAGTAGATTGGAGCTCGTCACGTTTCTTCTATGTACAAATTTATGTTGCACGCTCATGAAGGGAAGTAGTGTACGTAATCGTCTTTTGAATTACATTATTAGAATGACTTATTAAAAGTGTTACACTTTATATTTTATAACCAGAATGGAAATTCCTAGATGGAAAAATATGTAAAATAAGGGAAAGAGAATAAGCCTGTTGCGTGGCGTACGGTAACATGGAATAGAAAACATTTAACACTAGCTTTCGAGCTCTTGCTCTTTTTCTAGTACGAGTACTCACATTCACACATACAACCACCACAGACACCCAAATGTACACACTCGCGGTAGTTTGGTTTTGTGAATGGATTGTTCTGCGTTGTGAGAATGAGTCCAGTTTTCTACGAAAAGTGTTGTTCGCAGATGAGGCACAGTTCACCAGAGATTGGTTCTTTTAACTGTCGTAACAGCCACATCTGGGCGCGGAAGAATTCTTGCATCTCTCGGCCATCATCACCAACAGCGGTTTGCAGTGAATGTATGGACTGGCATGATCGGCGATTACGTGACTGGATCATACCTGCATGTACATCTACATACATATTCCGCAAGCCAACGTATGGTCTACGGCGCAGAGTACCATGTACCACTACTAGTAATTTCCTTTTCTATTCCACTCGCAAATAACGCGAGGGAAAAACGACTGCCCCTATTCCTCCGTACGAGTCCTAATTTCTCTTTATCTTTTACTCGCAATCCTTACGCAAAATGTACTTCGGCGACTGTAGAACCGTTCTGCAGTCAACTGTAAGTGCCTTTTCTCTAAATTTTCTCAATAGTGTTTCGCGAAAAGAACATATTCTTCCGTCCAGGGTTCTCCCTTTGAGTTTACGAAGAATAATGGTAGCAGTACACTATAAACTGCTTCGATGTCTTACTTTAATCCAACTTTGTGGGATCCCAAACATTCGAGCACTACTCAGGAATGGGTCGCACTAGTGTTCTGTACGCGGTCTTCCTTGTAGATGAGCTACACTTTCCTAAAACTCTCCCAACAAACCGAAGTCTACCATTCGCCTTACCTGCTAATACGTGCTCGTTCCATTTGTATTGCTTTGCAACGTTACGCCTAGACATTTAATAGACACGACTTTGTGAAGCCAAACACCACTAATATTCTATTCGAACATTACAGAATAGTTTTGCTCATCCTATACCTTAGATCATTTACATATATATCTAAAATAAGAGCGATCCTATTACATTTATCTGGGGCACTCGTGACGATATGAACACGCCGTCGATGACAACGTGCCCCGTTCTATTACTTAAGAAGCCTTCGAGCCACTCGCATATCTGAGAACCTATTCCTAACGCTCGGACTTCGTTAATAGAGTGCAATGGGGCACCGTGTCAAGCTCTTTTCAGAAATCTAGAAATATGGAACCTGTCTGTCCGTGGTTCGTAGTATATCGTGCGAGAAAAGGGCAAGCTGAGTTACGCACGATCGATGCTTTCTGAATTCGTGCTGATTTGTGGACTCAAGGAAATTTGTTACATTCGAATTTAGAATATGTTCAAGAATTCTGTAGTATAACAATGTTAAGGATATTGGTCTGTAATTTTGCGGGCCCGTTCTTTTACCCTTCTTATCTACAGAAGTCACCTGCGCTTTTTCCAGTCTCTTGGGACTTTGAGTTGGGCGAGAGATTCACGACAAATGCAGGCTAAGTAAGGGGTCAATGCCGTAGACTACCTTCTGTAAAACCGAACTGATTTAGTCCGGATCTGAAAACTTATTTGTTTTCAACCTCTTGCCAGGGCATTTGAATGGAGTAAGGTACTAGGTCCTCATCGAACAATATCTTCCAGAACAATTAGAGTATGTACCACTTAACATGCATCATCAGATGTGGGTGCAACTAGACGGAGCACCTGCACACTTTTCCGTGAAAGTGCGTGACGTAGTCAATGCCAAACATCTTAAGCATTGGATCGGAAAGCAAGGCCCAAATACATGGTCATCTCGGTCTCCTGATCTGACGTCTTTTGATTTTTTTAGTGGGGCATATAAAAAGCTTCGTACACGTGACAGCAGTTGCCTAAAAAGAAATACTTCGACAAGATACTTCCAGCGTCATGGGGTTCGTGCGATGCTTGTTATACTTGGTAGAGCGCGCCAGGATTTTCAGCGTGGATGTTATGCCTGTACTGAATGTAGTAGTTGCCATTTTGAACATCTTCTGCAACGAATAACATCGTTAAGTAAGGAGTGCATTACCTTAACTGAATTTAAGGCGTGCATGCAGGATTCCCCTTGTTGTTCCCGGCATTCCAAAACGTTCACTGGCGCAGGATTACTTCGAAGACCATAAGCTCCTGTTCAAAAGTTACTGTATTTTCTCTCTTCTATCAGATCCTTGAATATGTGCGCAACATTTTGAATCATCACAGAGTGATAAAAGTGTCACTCCTCTGCTTTTAAACCTTGTTCCCAAGGATGAATTTTGGAACACGTATTATGTTCGAGTATAATGACTTTTCTGGAGACTAGAAATCTACTCTGTAGGAATCAGCATGGGTTTCGAAAAAGACGATCGTGTGAAACCCAGCTCGCGCTATTCGTCCACGAGACTCAGAGGGCCATAGACACGGGTTCACAGGTAGATGCCGTGTTTCTTGACTTTCGCTAGGCATTCGATACAGTTCTCCGCAGTCGTTTAATGAACAAAGTAAGAGCATATGGACTATCAGACCAATTGTGTGGTGGATTGAAGAGTTCCTAGATAACAGAATGCAGCATGTCATTCTCAATGGAGAGAAGTCTTCCGAAGTAAGAGTGATTTCAGGTGTGCCGCAGGGGAGTGTCGTAGGACCGTTGCTATTCACAATATACATAAATGACCCTGTGGATAACATCTGAAGTTCACTGAGGTTTTTTTGCGGATGATGCTGTGGTATATCGAGAGGTTGTAACAATGGTAAATTGTACTGAAATGCAGGAGGATCTGCAGCGAATTGGCGCATGGTGCAGGGAATGGCAATTGAATCTCAATGTAGACAAGTGTAATGTGCTGCGGATACATTGAAAGAAAGATCCCTTATCATTTAGCTACAATATAGCAGGTCAGCAACTGGAAGCAGTTAATTCCATAAATTATCTGGGAGTACGCATTAGGAGTGATTTAAAATGGAATGATCATATAAAGTTGATCGTCGGTAAAGCAGAGGCTAGACTGAGATTCATTGGAAGAATCCTAAGGAAATGCAATCCGAAAACAAAGGAAGTAGGTTACATACAGTACACTTGTTCGCCCACTGCTTGAATACTGTTCATCATTGTGGGATTCGTACCAGATAGGGTTGATAGAAGAGATAGAGAAGATCCAGCGGAGAGCAGCGCGCTTAGTTACAGGATCATTTAGTAATCGCGAAAGCGTTACGGAGATGATAGATAAACTCCAGGGGAAGCCTCTGCAGCAGAGACGCTCAGTAGCTCGGTACGGGCATTTGTTGAAGTTTCGAGAACATACCTTCACCGAGGAGTCAAGCAGTATATTGCTCCCTCCTACGTATATCTCGCGTAGAGACCACGAAGATAAAATCAGAGAGATTAGAGCCCACACACAGGCATACCGACAATACTTCGTTCCACGAACAATACGAGACTGGAATAGAAGGGAGAACCGATAGAGGTACTCAAGGTACCCTCCGCCAAACGCCGTCAGGTGGCTTGCGGAGTATGGATGTAGATGTAGATGTGGATGTAGATGTAGATGAGGGTTAAGTACAGAGAGAGAACAAGGGTGCTTTCAGTGGTCGAGCTCAGTCGAAACAGCTACTGGAGTACTACGCAGTGTAATATAATACTTCATAACAATTCGAGTTACGGACGTAAGGTTTCCAACGTAAAGGGCTGCAGTTCCGTGAGAAACACATTGTCTCGCTTCCCTACCAATGCCCACGAATGGGCTGTCTGGGAACCTGTTTGCGCAGACCGGTCTGGGAGACGGTTCTCGGAAAGCCAGCGTGTGTGTAGCCTTGTAGTGGCGGTCGCGGCAAGTTGGCCAGCAGCGAGTAATCGGCATGCGGTTGAGTGCTGACGATGGCGTCACTGCCGGACGCCGGATGCCGGCACGTCGCAGACGCCGCCACCGACCAAAGGGCATCGCAAACCGATCTCTTCTGCCCTTATTCGGTTTTCGTAGCGCGCGTCGCACGGGTCGGCGTCCGGTACGTGTGCACTGCCGCATGGCGCGTCCAAATGTCTTCATTCGGTCTGCATACAGAGCTGTTGGAGCGGCTACGGCACTTCCGCGTGCCAGGAGATTGTGCTTCCGGGTCATGGGAGAGCACTGTCCACCTCGTTACACTCAAGACATTTATCAAACAGTACAGACGATCTAGTACCAAGCGTGCCTGCGGATATAGAAAGGCACTTGCGCTTGCTTATTGATGTTCATCTGTGACTTACATCACACCGTACATAATTTTGCTGTAAGCTTGAGCAGCATCACGTTCTTTCACTACCTTATAACGCGTTTAACACACGATAATTCCAATGTTACAAACAAGATTACACGGGATGTCTTTCTCACACCAGATTTTAAGCGCCGGGTACTTAAATTGTCAAATACTACGACAGGACCCTCATTAGTGTTGCATGCGATTCCAAGCATCAATGGAAAACGTCAGGTTGTTCGTCGGAACAAACAAAATACGTTTAAGTGGACTTTTATGTTCCCATTCGATAGAGCGGTTCCAAATTAGTCACCTACGATATTCGGTTTAACGATATGAGTCAAAAGGGGCAGTAAAACAGTAACGATAGTACTCATGAAAGCGACACAGTAGCGTTACTGTATGGTTATACGGGGTTTCCCAGGAGTAATAGTCAATATTTAGGGATAGGACAGCAACCATCATTCAGAGCAAACAAAGTCTAGTAACGTGGGCTCTAAAATGCACTTTTTATGAGCTACGAGCTTTTCTTCATCTTCGCTACAGTGAAACACATCTCTCATTCTGAACAAGTGCTTATAGCTTTTCAGGTACGCATTTTAGCGCCCGTGTTTACTAGACTTTTTGGCTTCGAGTAATCGTTTCTGGCTCAAATGGCTCTGAGCACTATGGGACTTAACATCTCAGGTCATCGGTCCCCTAGAACTTAGAACTACTAAAACCTAACTAACATAAGGACATCACACACATCCATGCCCGAGGCAGGATTTGAACCTGCGACCGTAGCAATCGCGCGGTTCCGGACTGAAGCGACTAGAACCGCTCGGCCACCGCGGCCGGCGATCGTTTCTGTCATTTCACTGAATACTGATCACTCCTCCGGGGACACCCTGTATGTGGCAGGCAGCCAGCGCAAAACGACACACGAGGAGGAAACGGGCAAGTCTGGCAAGGAAGACGTGGTCAATAAGTGTATTCGGATCTGTCGGTATCTGTTGTATTTAAGAGTTAAATTAGACTTTGACTGACAGTAAACCACGGAGCCACAGGTCTAACGCAGTCCGGAACAGTGTCACTTCCAATATGTTTCGTAGAACTGTCTAGCGTTTCCGATTCCATATGCCCGCTTATGAAGATGGGACTTGAATGAATTGGGGAAAAAAAAACACAGAGGTTACTGAAAATTTCACTGGGCGTATTAGGCGAAGATTGGCAAAAAAAAGGCATACGGTACAAAAGACGAATGAGTAACTTTGAGAGATGGAATAGTAAAGGCAGCAGGGAGTCAAACAGGCAAAAAGGCAAGGCTGAATTTAATTAACGAAAGGAAAATGTATAAAAATGCGGCAAATTAGGAGAAATGTAAATTCGTGACAGGAAGTGTGACTTGGGAAAAGGAAGATGCCATCCATAGGAAAATAGAGAGCTTTGCAGAAAAAGAGGAGCAGCTTTATGAATATCAAGAATTCATATACAAGCCAGTACTACGCAAACAACTGAAGACGGAAACGTGGCAGGGATAGATAGAATCATACAATGTAAACTAACTTGAACGCAATATCGTAGAAAGTGAAGAGGAAGTATATGAAGATAAGATGGGAGATATGATACTGCGAGGAGAATTTGACACAGCAATGAAAGATCCTCTGTCGAAACAACTTCCCACCCTGCCCCCTCTCCAATTTTAACTGAATAATAGTGTTCCTAAGGAGTTGTAGTCGGACCTCTGAGGGGCGGACTTATAACAGCCATGTTCGCAAAGCAAATTAAACTGAAGCCTAATTGTGCCTGTCACGCCCCTTATTGCTTGATGTATGTTATCATTTACTACAAAATTAATCATGGAGATAGTAAGGTTCTTCTAGAGTAAACGATGACGTCATGTAACATAGTTTGTTCACCTTCCAACAATGGAAACACGCCTGACTGTATCATCTTGACTCACTTTGATAAAACTGACAAATTCAAAAAATCTTTCGCTTCGAAAATGCCACGGGCGATTCGACATTCCTATTTCAATTAAGTGCTCCTCTCGATACACTATTAAACACTGTGCATCTTACTTTCGCGTATTCCTGTCTCTCGACTCTTTCAATAGATGTTCACTCGACCAAAGCTGCCCTACTACTTTTTTTGTTTGTTTGTTTGGACTCCAGAGTTCGTACTCTATTTAGCCATCGGGAACACGTGTTTACATAGCATACGTAATTGTACAGAGAAAATACACTAACGCATATTTACGGCATTGAAAGCTCATGCCGTTAATTTTTTTCCACAAAAAATGTTTAACAAATAGAATGATAAATACACTAGACGTATTATGTTATTAATCACACTACTTCCTAAAATAAGTAATAAGCGTTACAGATAAATGAAAATAGGAGTCCTATTAAAAACTACAGATTTTTCCCTATACTATGAAGGAAATTAACAATTAGTTTATAAAGGCGAACGTCTTTAGAAAGCAAAAAAGAAGAGGCTGATTGAGGGAAAAGGTAACCCGTACTCACCAGTCTTCGAGAGTTCCGAGTGCTCACGCTCAAATTTGGAACACGAAAACAATATGTGGTTTACATAAGTTTCTGACTCAGATTCACACTCACTTGCAGGGGAAAGGTAAATTTTGATTCTACGCGGATATACTACAGAAAACGAGGAAAGTTTACAATGCAGTTGAATGATGGTGGAAATCATAGATCGGTCAAAATGCGTAATCGTAAAACACGGGCTTGTAACAATTAGAAATTGTAATCCACCTTTCCTTTGTCGGGACTCATTCCACATATATTGCCATTACTGTTTTACGTGGCTCTTGATTTCACGCACTCTAACAAGAATGTAATAATTCCACTTCTAAATAAAATAGGTGTGAATATCACGGAACCCTCAGTTTAATAAGTGATGGTTGCAAAATAATGACACGACTTATTTACGGAATAATGGAAACAAACTGGTGGAAGGTAAACTCGGGGAAGATAAGTTTGGGTTGCAGAGAAATGTAGGAACACGCGCATTAACTACCCCCTTTACTGACCCGTGGCTTGGCAAAATTCTATTCGAAATTTCAACTTTGTTTTTACTTCTTTAAATTATCTTCAATCCTACATCAATCAAACAAATCTATACGGTCATTTTGTCATATCATTTGTATTGATAGTTTTAAACCATGATTTGTAAAGTTTCAACAACAGACGTTCACATATTTGCATACTCCAGAAACAACTTCTAAGCTGTTGACCAATATTTTGTTGTGTCAGATGATGACGCGAGGTCTAAGACGACCCGCAGATAATGAGGTATTACGCGTAGTATTAGCTCTGCCAGCAGTGAAAATCTGATACGACGTGTATTCATGTTCGCAGAAAATGAACGTGTTATTATATTTATTAACTTCGAGGTGGGCAGCAAAATTGCATGCTATGAGCCAGCGACAAGAATTCTGCTGCTGTCACAACACTCATTATGACTCACACGTGGTTGTGTGACGTCATTTCGATTAGGTCTGGATGTGACATCATGTCAAGACGCCTCACTGCGTCACGCTTTCCCGGTTCATGCTAACACAATACTGTCTCTGTAATTTCCGCCGGCCTCTGTGACCGAGCGGCTCTAGGCGCTTCAGTCCGGAACCGCGCTGCTGCTACGGTCGCAGGTTCGAATCCTGCCTCGGGCATGGATGTGTGTGATGTCCTTAGGTTAGTTAGGTTTAAGTAGTTCTAAGTCTAGGGGACTGATGGCCTCAGATGTTAAGTCCCATAGTGCTTAGAGCCATTTGAACCATTTTTGTAATTTCTGGACAGTCGGAGCGGCCGATGTGTTGAAAGATCTCTATAGTAAGGGAATAGTCAAAATTTTAACCATAGCCTATTATCTTTTTGTCTGTATGCAGACAAGAATCCGCGCAGGATACGGTGGCTGCTACGTAGTGACCAACTTTCGTCGAAAGGACTGGGTGAGTTCACTCGTTTGAGCTGAAGGGGAGGCCGACACTGTTTGCCCGCTTTCGGCAGGTCAGCGACACGCTGCGAGGACAGAACCGATGCATACGTCCTGCAATCTTTCTCAAACGATTTTACAGAAACTATTTCATTTTTGCGTTACTTATAGCTTTACAAGTCAGCTTCATAATGATGTGCCTGTCATTTTGTTAATGGTCATAGTTATTGTGATATATGCATTTAAGTAAGACACTGGGCGAAATTCGATAAAGATTGCAATGAAAAATAGGGGTCGCTATGATTTTGCGTTTGGTGCATATTACATAATATGAAATTTATCTAAATATTGAAATTTTCTTTAGACTTGGATGGAGGTCTCTATCTGTCACAATCTCGAGAAAACTGAGCTGACGTAGCACACTCACTTGCGATTGCACACGCCAGCGATAAAGTCAGAATGATCCACAACATTCCTCATATTTCACACACGGTTTTAGTTATCGAAATGATATTTTGGCGAATGATGCATATAAAGAGGAGAGTATTTTGTCATATGGTTATTATGCAATCCTTCATTATCCACCGAGTTATTCCGCTATCTACAGACGTTTTCGTTTAAATAACTTAATTTTTATGGGCCATCGACAGTTGGTGAAACGAGAAATTCTGGGGGGTTTTGGAACAACATATGTGAAGACGTTACTGCTACGGTCGCAGGTTCTTATCCGACCTCGGGCATGGATGTGTGTGATGTCACTAGGTTAGTTAGATTTAAGTAGTTCTAAGTGTAGAGGACTGATGACCTCAGATGTTAAGTCCCATAGTGCTCAGAGCGATTTGAACGGTTTTTGTGAAGATGTTACATGTTTATTTTTGTATTGAGGATGTTCTTTTTCATAATCTATTGACTTTACTTTTACTCAGTTCTTCATTTTGTAGCGAGGATGTGCTTTTTCATAATCTATTGACTTTACTTTTACTCAGTTCTTCATTTAATAAATTTAATGCACCACTGTTTCAGAATTCTGTGCTGCATCTGCACGACATGTCAGTGAGACGACATTGTGTGAACTCTGTAGTCTTTTGGCAAAGGAAGCAAATTTGAACATGGCGACAAGGTTTTACTCAAAATTTGCCATTCATGATGCTTTTCTCAAAGTTATAAATGGTTAAAATGCCAGGCAGTAAATCACTGCTTTTATTGCATTTTCAGCAGAATTCTTTTTAGATATTAAACAAAGCAGAGGTGACAGTAGATCTTTTAGAATGGTCATCATGCAATTGTGGGTGTGATGGGGCTCCACTTCTACTAACAAAAAATGTGATCATAGGCTTCAGTTTCGAACGGCACTTCCCCTCAACCACTCGCCATTTCCTCTACAGCACTTGCCTGCAACCCCTCCCGTTACGGCTAGCCGGCCGGTGTGGCTTTGCGGTTCTAAGCGCTTCAGTTTGGAACCGCGTGACCGCTACGGTCGCAGGTTCGAATCCTGCCTCGGGCATGGATGTGTGTGATGTCCTTAGGTTAGTTAGGTTTAAGTAGTTCTAAGTTCTAGGGGACTGATGACCTCAGAAGTTAAGTCCCATAGTGCTCAGAGCCATTTGAACCCATTTGAACACTACGGCTCTCCCTTCGCGTGCCATCTACCGGCCACGTTATTCTGCACACACTCTATACATCTGCACTCCTGGTACACACTCAAATTCCGTGCCACAGTGCCATCGTAGATGATGCAGAGCAAAACAATGCAGCCCACCTCTTCCATTTTCTCTTAGCTCCAATAGTGGTGTGAGACAGTACTGTGGTGTGGTGATTGAAACTGTACCAGGACTACAAACATATGCCAGCATGCATAGTCCAAAGGAACACTGTACCGAGCTTCATAACAATACAGGCACTGCAATATTGTATTTAACAGCCGACATTAGACAGCGACTTTTAATTAAAATGCCCTCCCCTGTACAAGAATACAGATAGTGATGCAGAAACGACGACATATGGAAGTTTGGGTCTGGCCGTGATTCGGCACGGTTACCCACAGCAGATAAAGCAACTGCTCAAGTAAGGCACGAAATCCGGATTCAAGTCCCAGTCAAGTACAAATTTTCATTGTCGTCATTCTATTATACAGCTGACGATTGTCCACATTCGCACTTGCAAGAACATTTCATGTATAATAATAATTTGTTTACATCTGTGCGTAGAACATCATTTTAGCATGGCGTCTAAGAAATGTCAATTCAGACAAAGTATAGCGTTTGAAAAGCAGTTGTACGAAAATTTGAAAAGTGCATGCGTTTTGTATGTAGTTTATAATTTCTAACATCATCCAACACACATCTCTAACAAAGTCATAATTTACACAATATAAAGTTGGAACAGTTTATATCATGATGATGAAAAATGCTCAGTTTTCAATTATCTATCGTTCCCGTCAATTACGAGTCGATTGCGCGTACTGAACTTTAGGTAAGGCTTTCTCAAAAACAGGGAGGTGTTGAGCCAAAATGTCGTAGAGTCCTTCGTGTTACGTTGCACACAAGCGAACTGCCAAACACGGGCCGAATCGGTTGGCCTTCTCCTTGTTAGCACTACGAGTATCAACACAAGTCTGCGGAATACGGCTAGGTAAACTTTACCACCTGACGCGATATTCTTCCACTTGGCCTCCCAAACACACAGTGACATTCCAGTAAACAAGTACACTGGTGACTGAGGATAATGCATCGCACAGTGACTGGTTTTAAAAAAAAATGGTTCAAATGGCTCTGAGCACTATGGGGCTTAAAATCTGAGGTCATCAGTCCCCTAGAACTTAGAACTAGTTAAACCTAACTAACCTAAAGACATCACACACATCCATGCCCGAGGTAAGATTCGAACCTGCGACCGTAGCGGTCGCGCGGTTCTAGACTGAAGCGCCTAGAACCGCTCGGCCACACCGGCCGGCAAGTGCTTTATCAGTCGCACTAAAGTGATCTTGTCTATGGACAATACTCTGACAACGGAACACTTTCGGGACTCTCGTTCTATTCCACCGAATACCCAAATGTGATCGATTTCACTCTTTGAAGGTCGTCCTCGCTCTGGTTCTTCCTTCTTGCTATGTGAGATTCGTCCACTTCAACAACTTTACTCGCTCCACCAATCGGTACACTGTAGTTCACCACTACCACATAACACACTTGTCTGCAAAACCCGAAATAGTCGCACGCGGCATTAGCAGGTAAGTCAGTTTCCGATGCTATTGCTTCAGGTGTAGTCTCGAATCCAGCAAGATAGAAAATTACGTTGGTCTGGATGGATAATTTGGAAGAGTGGAACCATGTATTCTTCCTGATACTCGTTTGTTTTCCGCACTGTCGGCAATGAAATTGTAACGGTATTTCAGCATCGAAACTCTTCTTACGACGTTTTACACACTTCGCACTACCACAGTCTACACAGTCCCTCCTTTCCTCCTCCGGTAGTACTCCACATTTGCGACAAAAATTCAAATAATTTTCTACGCTGGATAAGCATGGAATTAGATTTTTCCATGTGAGAGAATCCGCCGAAGAAACGTCAAGAACACCAGACATCCCACTCACTACCGACATTAATCGTCTGGGTTTCCCTAGGGACTCACAAATAATTCGCAGAGGTATGCAACTTAGAGCAACTAAGGAAACGACTGAATACAGATAAAAATGACGATCACAAGTAATTGATCATAACGCTCGTCACCAGAGCCGCATGATAGATTTTGGATCGCACGTTCGATATGGATCGTTTGGACGCCACGACTCCGATAGGCAATCATTCTTGGAAATTACCGAAATCTGAGTGAAATGCCTCTTACGTCGAAACGCTCGTGTAAGAAATCGAGCACAGTGTTTGCTGCACATGGCTTTGCTCCATCTTGCATGAACCACTGCGTGTTGGGCAACGCTCTAGTAAGAAGCTGTGGAACGAAGTTATTCGGAGCATGCTCAAATAACGCGCACTGTTCAAAGTTTCTTCATAAAAAAGGTCCAGTAAGTCTGTGACTGGAAATTGCGACCCACACTATAATCGCAAGAGAATAATGATGTCGTCCATGAAGCACTTGCGGATTTTCAGTACTCCAAAAGCGTACATTTTGTTAGTTAACTACTTCGTCCAAATGGAAATGAGCCTCGTCTGATAACCAAACGTTGCTAAATGTTTGTTCCATGTACTCCGACCATTCGACAAACAGTAGACTCTGCCGCTTGTGTTCTGCAGTGAGCTTCTGAGCAGAGGCCATCTTGTATGGCTACATCCAGAGGTCAGATTTAAGAATCCGTTGAAAGGAGCGTCTGGATATGCCCAGTTGCATTACTGACTTCTGCACTATTAGCCGGGTCTTCTCTGTACCGCTTCAGTATTCTCCGCCGAACAAACGGACTTCTACCGATATCACTTCACTTCCAATATTGACCCTTCCTTTACAAATTGATTATTCAGCCTGAGAATGGTTTTCTTGCAAGGAGCCCACCGTGTGTAAGCAATTGTTAAAAGCATATCTGAGTCGAAACAGGATAATTCGTTTCGTGAAAAAGTAATGCAACTGCCGATCGCTGCTGCGTTGTTTGTCGTCCACTGTCGGCCATGTCGTAAACAGTCTCCTAGCGACGGTATTCTGAATTACGCGTCATTTAGTGGCTCACTTGTTTCTCCAAGCTCTACTGCTACTGCTGTTGATGTGCTCAACGTGGTATCTAGAGAGATTCACAAATTATGTGTTAAACAAATGGTCACACATTTCGTGCGCCACCCTGTACATTTGCATTAGCGTATCGCAGCGCACTCTCGGCTTGGATCGAATGGCTCCCACACCGCCGAGGCTTTCGTCAAGCAATAAAACTGAAGGCCGCCAACCCGACACCATCTCGCGCCCTGATGGCTGTCATCAGCGGACATTCAGACCATCAACAGCCGGCGGTTCGTAATGGCCGTGGCCACCCGACCGCTGCCTACCATCAAATTGCTGCTTATGCAACACGACCCGTCTCCATAGAATTGCCTACTGGACTGCACAAGGTGTCAGAATCAAGGACGTCCGTCTTCTACGTTGTACATGAGAGTCGGTTTTTGTAATGACGGAATATGGAGCCGAGTGTTACAAAAGGAGGCCGAATTTTCAATTACTTACTAACTATAAACCACTTCTAGTACAAAGCACTGCCGCGCTGAAACCTATAATTGGGTTGAGATCGGCTTTACTGTTCCCACGTTACAGCCGTTTCTTATGCAGTTGAAACATTTCCTTACTCTGAAATCCATTTCTCTTAATGGTATAACACACGTCTGAGGATTGTTGCATTGCTCTGGGTTTTGTGTTGTGCATTTTGGTGATTGCATATTGCAGATTGTTTCACTGTTGTGAAGGAATCTTCACAGAAAATATGGTAATTGGGTTAACTCACCCAGTAATTCATAATTATATTGCCTGAAAAATAAAGTGAAGCACCTATTAAGAGAGAAGGAAACGAAATAAAACTAAAGTGAAGCACCTATTAAGAGAGAAGGAAACGAAATAAAACTTCACTGGTTGAGAGGATATGGGATGTGATATCAGTGGTTACAATATCGTCCAAAAAGGGTATTTTTGGCTCAAAAACGGGCTGTTCGAGCTATGTATGGTGTAAGTTCGAAAACCTCTTGTCGACCCCTATTCAATAGTCTGGGAATTTTGACATTGCCCTCACAGTATGTATTTTCTTTAATGTCGTTTGTTGTTAGCAATATTAGCTTATTCCCAAGAGTTAGCAGCTTTCACTCAGTTAATACTAGGCAGAAATCAAATCTGCATGTGGAATGCACTTCCTTGACTCTTGTGCAGAAAGGAGTGCAGTATTCTGCTGCATCCATTTTCAATAAGCTACCACAAGAACTCAAAAATCTTAGCAGTAGCCCAAACACTTTTAAGTCCAAACTGAAGAGTTTCCTCATGGCTCACTCCTTCTATTCTGTCGAGGAGCTCCTGGAAGAGATAAAAAATTAAGCAAATTCCAGTGTTACATTCTTGATTTTCTTTATTTAAACTAACGACTTGTTTCATTTTATGTGTTTCTACAATCGTGTTATAATTTCATGTATTGACTCGTTCCATGACCATGGAGACTTCTCCTAAATGTGGTCCCACGGAACAATAAATAAATAAATAAATAAATAAATAAAGAACTTGGCAGTATGACCCACTTATCAGTCTGACATTGCATCCTCTCTGGCCTGGACGTATGCACTGATTCGTCTGGGAAGGATATCATAAAGCCATTGCATCCTCTACTGACCCAAGTTGATACACAGCTGTTGTAACTGGACCTTAATATCCTGGATAATCGCACCGGGACGGAGTTTGCATCCGACGTGGTACCACAAAAGTTCTATTGCAGACAGATCTGGAGATCTCGCTGGCTATAGCAGTACCTCAACACAGCACACTGTTCATAGACACACATTGCAGGTATGGAAGAGCTTTGTCCTGTTGAAAAATGGCACCACAATGACATATGAGAGGTAACGCACGAGGAATGTACCATTGTGCCAACAGACTTCCCTCAACCATTACCAACTGTGACCTCAAACCAAAGTCAGTAGCTCCCTAGACAACCACACCAGGAATAACGCCAATGTGCCTCTCCAAAACATTAGAATGGTAGCAGATGCTGGTAATCAAGGGTAGAGCAGAACTGCAATTCATCGCTAAACACAACGCGACGCAATTCATCAGCAGTCCACACCTCATAGTTTTGGCAACACTCCAGACCCACCCATTTGTATTGTGGTGTTAGCATCAGCCTATGCATGGGACACTAATTCCCAGTCAGCCTGTTGTTAAGTCACTGACAAACAGTGCGGGACAACATAGAATGTTGCAGGAAGTCCATTACCCGTTCTCGGATGGCAGACGTAGATGCAAAAGGTGGTGGTCAGATGTGGTAGGCTGGAATCTTGATGTTCCCATGCAGTCCAGCATCAGGTCACTGTCACATGTGAACGCTCCATAAATCTGGATATTGCACGATTTGACCAACTCGCCCAATGGAGACCCACTCTGTTACGTGCTGATAACACTGTCTCACACGAGTACCTGGCATCTCTGCATCCTCCAGTGACAACTCAACATCTGACATTGTCCACGCCCTTGTATATCCTAGTAGGCCTGGTAACAACACTAAAGGCAAACAGCACCAATGTAAATTCTGTTGACTCCAGGTTTTGTGGCTTCGGCACCACATTTTCCTGCTAATGGGCATTTGCATCACTGATGCTTTTGTTTTGGAATTCCAGCCCGCCCTGCAATTCCCAGCTTACGGAACTCCCTCTGTGTTGTTTCGATGCTGACAGGGTTCGAGGGTGTGACATTCAAGTCTGCAGCGTCTTTGCAGCTGTCGTCCCCTTGTTTTTCGTCACAATCCTCTTCACAGACCGTCTGTATGTGTGCGAAGTTACACTGAAATCCAGCTGTGTCTTCTGGGTGCTTCACTTTTTTGTCAGCCAGTGTACAATATTATTCTATAAGGAACCACCGGAGACCGCAGGCCAAAACAACCTCCATTTATCTGGGAGTAGATAAATACAGGTCCTATATCGTTTTCAAGCGAATTTTATACCATTCTTCCGGAAAAATAGTGGCAAGTTCAGGTAAGGATGATGCAAATGTATTGTGATCACACATCCTTCTCTCCAAAATAGACAACAGTGGCTCAGTAACATTGATATCTGGGTACTTTGGTGTCCAGGGGAGATACAACAGTTCATCCTCGAGCTCACAATACCAGTCCTCGACGATAAAACAGCATCACAATTGGGAAAAAAATATCGTGCCATGGGATGGACCTCATCAGCCAAAGTGCTCAAATAATCCTTGCCAGTAATTCGAACTTCTAACCATGGAGCTCATAGAATACCACGATAGGGCTCCAAACCATTACCAAACCACCCTATGTTTCACTCTTGGCGTCATAGTCTTGGGAAGTCGTACACCAGATGCAAACACGGACAGGAGATGGAAACAGTGTCAAACAAGACAACTCGACAAAATGACTATCTTCTATTGCTCCATAGTCTAGGTTTTGTGGCTTCGGCACCACGTTTTCCTGCTAATGGGCGTTTGCAGCACTGATGTGTTGTTTTGAAATTTCAACGCGCCCTGCAATTCTCAAGTTATGGAGCTCCCTCTGTGTTGTTTTGGTGCTGACAAGGTTCGAGAGTGTGACATTCAACTCTGCAGCGGCTTTGCAGCTGTCATCCCCTTGTTTTTCGTCACGATCCTCTTCACAGACCGTCTGTCATGATCACTCACTTTCATCCAAGTTGTGACTTAGCGGATGATGTTCTTCGGGTTTCCTTGTTTGCGGTATAAATCTTCGATACAGTACCTCTTGAAACATCAACACTTTGGCTACCTTGGTTAGGGAAGCACCAAGCATATGAGTACCAACGTCAAAATTCATTTTACTCCAAAATAATGCAATCACAACTACACAGAACACTGTTCAGACCACGACTGACGATTGCAACATATTGAGGGCATTGCACGGATGTCGTTCGTGGTCGAATACAATAACACCACCTGCAGGCTTAGCATATGCGTTAATGTTCAAGCATGCTTTTCTCGTGTCGTTTCCATAGTCTTGTCCAAGCCCTGTATGTAAAAAATACATTAGATCGTGGTTCCGGGCATATTTCTGTGAATAACGTTTGGCCTACTAATGCTCAGCTTGTTCAAGTTTGCTACTGCTACCTGACAAGGGAAGGACACGACGTTGAGATCACGGATTTACTTCAAACTTTGTATACCTTTAGTACGCCATTAAAACAAAAAAAAAAAAACAAAAAAATGGTTCAAATGGCTCTGAGCACTATGGGACTTAACGTCTGAGGTCATCAGTCCCCTATAACTTAGAACTACTTAAACCTAACTAACCTCAGGACATCACACACATCCATGCCCGAGGCAAGATTCGAACCTGCGACCGTAGCGGTCACGCGGTTCCAAACTGAAGCGCTTAGAACCGCACGGCCACACCGGCCGGCCATTAAAACAACATATGTCCAATTAGAAAGGGTCACTGCTCTGGCAATTCCGAGAATATTGCAAGATAAATTTTACGCGCCTATTATGTAACTGATATATCTGTGCGAAGGTGCGAGCTGTAGGAAGTTAGGCCGCGCGGGATTAGCCGAGCGGTCTGAGGCGCTGCAGTCACGGACTGTGCGGCTGGTCCCGGCGGAGGTTCGAGTCCTCCCTCGGGCATGGGTGTGTGTGTTTGTCCTTAGGATAATTTAGGGTAAGTAGTGTGAAAGCTTAGGGATTGTGACCCTAGCAGTTAAGTCCCACAGGATTTCACACACTTTTTTTTTTTTTTTTTTTTTTTTTTTTTTTTTTTTTTTTTTTTTAGGAAGTTATTATGGTTAGCGAATGCGCAATGGAAAGAGATTCATGGATGAGGCGACGGTTAAAATCCTGCTTTTTTTCATCACTGGTCACATTATTTAATTTATATGCCAATGAAAAAAAAAGGCATACATTTGTAGTGAATTTCATATGTTATTTATTTACTATTTTATTTATATTTTGAAGGACGAGGGACAGGTCTGAAAAGCCCAAGTCAAACCTCGATATATACTTATGCGAATGACGTTATTCCGTTATTCAGTAATATATTTGCCATACAGGCATGGGAAACATAAATTGAAGCAGTTTTCCCGCATTTACACGGAATGCTGAGAGTTTCTACGAGAAAACATATCTCGTTGATATTTTAAAAAAATTTTCTCTCTCTAACCGATAGTTTATATTACGAATTAAGTTTGAGCCGGAGTCGAACCGTCGTCTCATACACGTTCGCCTTACGAAGCTCGACCATGAACTCTAACGTCCGGTACCTACTCACAGGTATATTGCCACATAATAGTCGCATAAAACTTCTCTCGCGATTTACTCGGAATTGCCAGATTAGTGCACCTTACTACTTGGACGTTATGTTGTTTTAATGGCCTACAACATGTTTAAAAGTTTGAAGTAAATCTATGTGATTCCAACGTCGTGGCGTCCCCTCGTGAGTCTGTAAGTCTCCGTTCGCCCGAGGACGCAAACATCGCCCACGAAAGCTCGCATTGTATGACCATATTATCACTATACACATTTGTAATTCAGAACCTTTAATTTAACGAAGATGGTATCTGTAACTGTATTGCCAACACAGAAAGATGTACTTTGTATGCACTAAAATAATACGCTTACCTGCGCATCATCAAAGTAATGTCCCTTCAAAACAATACTGAGTGGACAGTTATCACTCTTTTGAGATAATAATAAGTTTCGTTTATCTTCAATAATAGTTCTTGGAGCACGGCGCTTCTTCAAACTGATCCAGTCCGCTACACGGATAAAGGCAGTTTTAGAAACTTGCCCTGTGTTGGCTTAATTTCTGCAGTCGACCACGGTCTGCGAGTATTTTCCGCTGTGGCGAATCTGCGCAGTTACCGCCGATATACGCCAACATGGCGGCGCGGCCTCGGATCTCGGTGCTGGGACTACCAATTATGGCCGGGGTGGTGGGACCTGACGGGGTGGATTGGGTGGGGGGGGGGGGGGGGGAGGGGGACCTGACCCGCCTGCAAGTTGAACCCATTGTGCGCTTTCTGCCTACACCTACAGGAAGGAAGGCCAACAACACTGAAGGTTGCATATATCCTAGGCGTCCGATTCACGCAGCTCCACACGGCGACTGACCGAATGGAATAAATGTTGTTTTGTTGTTTTTGTTTTCGGTCCAAAGACAGCTCTCCACGATAGTCTATTTTGTACAACCATGTTCATCTCAGCATAACTACAGCAATCAATATCCATTTGAAACAGTTTACTGCAATCATCCCTTAGTATCCCTCTACAATTTTTACCCCCCCCCCCCCCTCCAAACTTCCCTTTGTTTCCATATTGATGATAGCTTGATGCCTTTGTTCAGTCAAGTTGGGCCTAAGCACATTTTTTTCCCCAATTCGAACTAGCTTCTCTTCAGTAGGCCACCGATATACCTATCCAACCTTCGGCATTCTTCTGTAATACCATATTTCAAGAGTTTCTGTTCACTTCTTGTCTGAAATGTTTGTCATCCATATTTCACTTGCGTAAAAGGCTAGACTCCAGACAAACACCTTAGGATAAGAATTCCAAACGTTTAAGAAATTTGTATTCGAAGTTCACTTATTTCTCGTATTTACGAAAGTGCTGTTTGCGGTTGCCAGTCTACATTCTATGTCCGCATTACTTCTGCTATCGTCACTTGCTTTACTGGTCCAATAGCATGACTCGTCTACCGTATTCAGACACGATCAGAACTTTAAAAAAATTATCTGCATAACTGAAATACAAATAACTGTAAGGAGCCACTTTTATTGCTGTTTCAGCTTTGCGTTTAAGAGGATCAAATACCGATCATCAAGTGAATTAATTTAAATCTTCGTAAGATAAACAATTTGTACTTCCGTTTTTTTTTAATTTATAGAAAGGTGCCCACAAAATCTTATGTGCAAACTTGATGACATAGGTATGATTTTCCAAAATGCAGTGTAAAAAGGCCCATAAAAGTGACTGGTAACAGTTACTTGTGCATTTAAACTGATATACACGACAATAAGATAAAATTAACAAAAGTAAAACAACGATAATGAAATGTAGTGGTATTAAACCAGGTGATGCTGAAGGAATTAGATTTGGAAATAAGACAGTGAAAGTAGTCGCTGAGTATGCTATTTTGGCAGCAAAGTAAAACTGACAACAGTAAAAGTAAAGGCTATATAAAATGCAGACTTGTTACAGCATTAAAAGCTTTTCTAAAAAAGAAATTTTTTTAAACATAGAATGTAAATTAAACTATTAGAAAGTATTTTCTGAGGGTATTTGTAGTAAGTGCAGTAATCTACAGAAGATAAAAGTGGAGGATAAACAATTCAGATAAGAACACCTGGAGACCCCGGAAGGGCAGCTTCAGGCACCTTCGCTAAGTGTGAGCGTTGTGTGTTACTGAAGTGTAAGTGTAAAGCGTAGGTGACAGTAATGGGTGTGTAGGTAGTGTGTCGTAAGGTATGAGTTAGAGGATGATGAGAGAAGGGGCAGGGTGAAACCCGTTGCTGACACATGGCTTACTCCACTCGAATAGCACAAAGGGGGTCGCCGAGTTTAATGTCCATATCGGACGGACGGATCACCACCAAGAGTGTCGCATGTCCTCACTTCTGGAGACACTGAAATTTAATGGCGAAAAGACTGGTGATCAGGGACTGAACGCCACATCTTCCGTGAAGTCGGACACCTTTTGAAATTTCGCGCTACAAAAGAATGGTGAAGACTACATGGGTTTATCGGCTAGTAATGAGGAGGTATCGAATCGAATCGAGGAGAACACAAATTCGTGGCACAACGTGACTAAAATGAGCGGCAGATTGTTAGAACACTGAAGTATCAAGGAATCGACTGAAGGCTATATCAAGATCAAAATATCACATCATTTATTGGCAACGGTTTTGTCTCTTTCTTCTCGAAATATTTGATGTCCATGTGTAGATTTGAACGAAAGTGGCATACACCATGATTCCAAATTACGATGTTGTGTAACGCTTGGAGACAATTTTGGACGTAATAGATTTAATAAATTTCTTGTATTTCACGTCTATGGTCGCTAACTTGTTGGTCCTCGGCCTACCGGTTTCGGTCAGCAATGACCATCTTCAGATCTGCAACAAAATATGGGAAAAAAACAAAAATACGACTAGAGGATTGCCTACAGCTTAAAAAAATAAAATAGACCATGATGAAAAGAGTTACTGACATAAATGTGAAAATTGTGCGCTTAAAATATGATGAGGCATGTTGTTGTTGTTGTTGTGGTCTTCAGTCCTGAGACTGGTTTGATGCAGCTCTCCATGCTACTCTATCCTGTGCAAGCTTTTTCATCTCCCAGTACCTACTGCAACCTACATCCTTCTGAATCTGCTTAGTGTATTCATCTCTTGGTCTCCCCCTACGATTTTTACCCTCCGCGCTGCCCTCCAATACTAAATTGGTGATCCCTTGATGCCTCAGAACATGTCCTACCAACCGATCCCTTCTTCTGGTCAAGTTGTGCCACAAACTTCTCTTCTCCCCAATTCTATTCAATACTTCCTCATTAGTTATGTGATCTACCCATCTAATCTTCAGCATTCTTCTGTAGCACCACATTTCGAAAGCTTCTATTCTCTTCTTGTCCAAACTATTTATCGTCCATGTTTCACTTCCATACATGGCTACACTCCATACGAATACTTTCAGAAATGACTTCCTGACACTTAAATCAATACTGGATGTTAACAAATTTCTCTTCTTCAGAAACGCTTTCCTTGCCATTGCCAGCCTACATTTTATATCCTCTCTACTTCGACCATCATCAGTTATTTTGCTCCCCAAATAGCAAAACTCCTTTACTACTTTAAGTGCCTCATTTCCTAATCTAATTCCCTCAGGATCACTCGACTTAATTAGACTACATTCCATTATCCTTGTTTTGCTTTTGTTGATGTTCATCTTATATCCTCCTTTCAAGACACTGTCCATTCCATTCAACTGCTCTTCCAAGTCCTTTGCTGTCTCTGACAGAATTACAATGTCATCGGCGAACCTCAAAGTTTTTATTTCTTCTCCATGAATTTTAATACCTACTCCGAATTTTTCTTTTGTTTCCTTTACTGCTTGCTCAATATACAGATTGAACAACATCGGGGAGAGGCTACAACCCTGTCTTACTCCCTTCCCAACCACTGCTTCCCTTTCATGTCCCTCGACTCTTATAACTGCCATCTGGCTTCTGTACAAATTGTAAATAGCCTTTCGCTCCCTGTATTTTATCCCTGCCACCTTTAGAATTTGAAAGAGAGTATTCCAGTCAACAGTGTCAAAAGCTTTCTCTAAGTCTACAAATGCTAGAAACGTAGGTTTGCCTTTCCTTAATCTTTCTTCTAAGATAAGTCGTAAGGTCAGTATTGCCTCACGTGTTCCAGTGTTTCTACGGAATCCAAACTGATCTTCCCCGAGGTTGGCTTCTACTAGTTTTTCCATTCGTCTGTAAAGAATTCGTGTTAGTATTTTGCAGCTGTGACTTATTAAGCTGATAGTTCGGTAATTTTCACATCTGTCAACACCTGCTTTCTTTGGGATTGGAATTATTATATTCTTCTTGAAGTCTGAGGGTATTTCGCCTGTTTCATACATCTTGCTCAGCAGATGGTAGAGTTTTGTCAGGACTGGCTCTCCCACGGCCGTCAGTAGTTCCAATGGAATATTGTCTACTCCGGGGGCCTTGTTTCGACTCAGGTCTTTCAGTGCTCTGTCAAACTCTTCACGCAGTATCATATCTCCCATTTCATCTTCACCTACATCCTCTTCCATTTCCATAATATTGTCCTCAAGTACATCGCCCTTGTATAGACCCTCTATATACTCCTTCCACCTTTCTGCTTTCCCTTCTTTGCTTAGAACTGGGTTTCCATCTGAGCTCTTGATATTCATACAAGTCGTTCTCTTATCTCCAAAGGTCTCTTTAATTTTCCTGTAGGCGGTATCTATCTTACCCCTAGTGAGATAGGCCTCTACATCCTTACATTTGTCCTCTAGCCATCCCTGCTTAGCCATTTTGCACTTCCTGTCGATCTCATTTTTGAGACGTTTGTATTCCTTTTTGCCTGCTTCACTTACTGCATTTTTATATTTTCTCCTTTCATCAATTAAATTCAATATTTCTTCTGTTACACAAGGATTTCTACTAGCCCTCGTCTTTTTACCTACTTTATCCTCTGCTGCCTTCACTACTTCATCCCTCAAAGCTACCCATTCTTCTTCTACTGTATTTCTTTCCCCCATTCCTGTCAATTGCTCCCTTATGCTCTCCCTGAATCTCTGTACAACCTCTGGTTCTTTTAGTTTATCCAGGTCCCATCTCCTTAAATTCCCACCTTTTTGCAGTTTCTTCAGTTTTAATCTACAGGTCATAACCAATATATTGTGGTCAGAGTCCACATCTGCCCCTCATATCTATTAAAAAAAAAAAGGGGGGTGTTCTAATATAATGTAGCCATAGTGGCAACGTCAAATGGTAAACACAAAATCAGCGCCAGCATCGTCAAACATATATAAATTATATTATATAAATATTATTCACCTTGTCAGCAGCGCTACTGTTTAAAACAAACTGCCATACAGAACACAAAATGGCGAGATCGTCAGATGTCGCTACTGTAATCGTAATACTTTTCGTCCTGGCTTATTTTATTGTTTTACGCTGTAGACAATCCACTACCTGTATTTCTGGTTTTCTCCCACATTTTGCTGCAGATCTGAAGATGGTCATTGCTGACCGAAACAGGTAGTCTTGAGGACCTACTAGTTTGTGACCATAAACGTGAAATAAACAAAAAACAAAACAAAAATCTACATTTTCGGGTCACTGTTCCATTCGCGACCATGTCGCAGCCTATGGTAAACGATTTAAAATCGAGAAAGGACCTTTCGGAAATTAAGTGAGGTAAGTTCAGCGTCCAATTGGATGAGCGTATACAAAACGCTTTTGGCTGCAGGCGCTGGTCGCTTGCTGTGTACGCCACGCCTGCAGCTTGGAAGGTCGGCAGCCCGCGCGACACACCTGCCGTCTCGCTAGGTGTGTTACGTAACAATACACCCTTTGTCTTTCCGGACACCTGAACCGAACTTGCGCAGGAGACTGCACGCATCGCCGGGGCGTCTAGTGTACACGTTTCGTTCACTGACCTGACTTAAGGGTTGCACGACGGCTAAAGCTGCTGTGATCAGGTTACAAGAGGCGAACAGGTTTATAGGGCTTCAGCTGCGGTTTATTGTGCTGCGAGTAGACCTGCACAACTTGTTTTGTCATCAGTTCATGCAGTTAGCAACGTATAGTTATACATTTTCCCATGCACACGTTACGCCACATTCGTCTTGCGCATCCATAATGTCTGGGAAAAGTTCTTCTATTTACTTGTCAGGAAGTAGATTCATTCCTTAATGTAAACGGTGGAGACGATAACAAGAACAACGATGAATAACAAACGTTAATTTTCTATTCGTTTGTGTGTATCGCATCATTCATGTGTACGTATGACCTTCAAACTAACCACTGTACAACCTACGTGTAGTGTGCACAGTCTTAGAGGCGAAATAATTTGCATGGGTATGCTCCATACTCAGCCTTACCGGTCAGGATTTCTTAAGTTTGGATCGAACAGTCAACGTAATTTTTCTTAGTGCAACGTTTACACACGTTTTTCTTTCATTATCCTTACTGGCATCTTCAAATTAATCATATTAACAAAATAGCCGACTATGCTGGAGGCGTAATAAACCAGCCACTAGACACCAAAAAAGGTAGAATATCGGGAATAGTTCACGTAGTCGGAAGTTTTTGTACAGTGGAAGGAGGGTGTGACACGAGCAACATACTAGACATAATGACTGCGTTTGAAGGTCACATTTGTGCGTTTTTCTCGAATAGCTCGAAAAACGTGGCCCCAAGCGAAAGTATATCTCGTACAAAACCACATTAAATTTCCTAAAAAAGGTCATGTTCATTTATTTCCAGGACTAATAGTTTACGAGTAGCAAGCGACAGAATACGAAAATCTCGCGCGTTGTTTTTGAAAGTAAGATACACTGAAGTGACAAAAGTCATTGAATAGCGACATGCTAATATACAGGTGGCGGTAGTAGCGCGCACACAAGGTAGGAAAGGGCAATGCATTGGCGCAGCTGTAATTTTTACTCAGGTTGTTTAGTGTGAAAAGGTTTCGGACGTCACTATAGACGCACGACGGGAATCAACAGACTTTGAACCCGGAATGGTAGTTGGAGCTAGGCGCATGGCACATTGCGTTTTGAAAATCGTTATGGAATTCACAATTCCGAGATGTACAGGGATTACCTCTCACCACAGACAACGCAGTGGCCGACGAAAGCAGTGACGTTTTCGTACAGATGCCTGTGCTAACAGACAAGCAACAGAGCGAATAATAACCGCTGACGTCAATGTGCGACGTACGACGACCGTATCCGCTAAGGCAGTGTGGTGAAATCTGGCGTTAATGGGCGATGGCAGCAAACGACTGACGCGAGTGCGTTTGCTAACAGCAGGATATCGCCTACAGCGCCTTTCCTGGGATCGTGATCATATTGGATAGACCCTAGACGACTGGAAAACGGTGGCGTGGTCAGATTAGTCCAGATTTCAGTTGGTAAGAGCTGACGGAAGGGTTCGAGTATGGCGCAGACCCCACGAAGCCATGGACGTAAGTTGTCAACAAGGCACTGTGCAAGATGGCGGTGGTTCCATAATCGTGTGACTGTGTTTACATGAATTGGACTGGGTTCTCTGGTCCAACCGAAACAATCATTGACTGTACATGGCTATGTTCGGATACTTGGAGGCCATTTTTCATGTCCACAAAAAACGATGGAATTTTTATGGATGACAATGCGCCATGTCACCTGGCAACAATTGCTCGCGATTCGTTTGAGAACGTTCTGGACAATTCGAGCGAATGATTTGGCCACGCAGATCGCCCGACATGAATCCCACCGAACGTTTAGAGGGCATAATCGACAGGTCAGTTCGTGCGCAAAATCCCGCACGGCCAACACTTCCGCACTTGTGGACGGCTATAGAGACAACAAGACTCAATATTTCTGCAGGGGACTTCCAACGACATGTTAAATCAACGTCACATCGAGTTGCTGCACTTTGCTGCCCAAAAGGAGGGCCGACACGATATTAGGAGGTATCCCATGACTTTTTCACCTCTGTGTACAACGTTGCGGCGTGCATAAAATGACATCTGTAGGGCAACTGAATCGCCCTGTATTTTAAGACTGTTCCTATTTCCAGTGACTGTTTCAAAACATTTGTCGGTAATAGTATTAACGAATAATATTTATGCGCAATAAGTTACTTTTATTTTCGTTAAAGATAAAGTGGCAGTTTTTGCAACAAGCATTTATCCTCAGCAGATCATCCTTTTTGGCTTTGCAGTTTTCCTATATACACACAACATCGTCCGCGAGAACACTCATAAAGCTTTATTTATACGTAAAGTGAACAGTTACAGCCATTCACTGAGGTGATAAAAACCTTCTAATATCGCATCGAACCTCCTTTCTCTCCCGGCGCAGTGCAGCAACTCGACGTGGCACGGAGTCAACAAGTCGTTGGAAATCCCCTGCTGAAATACTGAGCCATGCTGCTCTACAGCCGTCCATAATTGCGAAAGTACTGCCGCTGCAGGATGTTGAGCATGAACTGATCTCCCGACTGTGCCCTATAAATATTCGATGGGATTCATGCCAAGCGATATAGGTGGCCAAATCGTTCGCTTGAACGCTCCAGAATGTTCTTCAAACCACTCAGAGAACAATTGTGGCTCAGTGACATGGCACATTGGATCCGTGGTTTCGTGGGGTTTGCGCCGCACTCGAGACCTAACATCAGCCCTTAACAAATGAAATCGGCACTCGTCTGACCAGGCCACAGTTTTCTGTTCGTCTCCATTCCAAACGATACCTTCGCCAACACAGGAGAGGCGCTGCAGGCGACGTCGTGCTGTTAGCAAAAGCACTCGTGTCATTCATCTGCTGCCATAGCACATTAACGCCAAACTCTGCTGCACTGTCCTAACGGATATGTTCGTCATTACGTCCCACACTGATTTAAGCGGTTATTTCACGCAGTGCTGTTTATCTGTTGGCGATGACAAACCTACGCAAACACCACTGCTCTCGATCGTTAAATGAAGGCCGTCGGCCCCTGCGTTGTCTGTGGTGAGAGCTGAAATTTATATTCTCGGCACACTCTTGACACTGTGGACCTCAGAATATTGAATTCCCTAACGACTTCCGAAGTGAAATGTCCCATGCATCTAGCTCCAATGGCCACCTCAGTGCAAATGCCAACTCCGTCAATGTACAGCATTTTTATACCTTATGTAAGCGATACGACCGCCATCTGTATATGTGCACACCGCTAACCCGTGACTTGTGTAACACTCCCTTGGTGTACTCTCGAACTTACGTTTACATCCGACATTTTTCTTCGTTTGGATCGATTATATCGCTTCGTGGAACTGAACCTTGAAATGCCTTTACATTACAACCGAGCGAAATTGTGATTGCTTATTATGGTTCTTAGACCGTTTTTATACCTCCCTTTTCTTAATAGATGAATGCTGTATAATTGTGTCCCATCTATTTTATATTAATTTCGCTATTTCTTTTCTTGAAGACATATTCGATTGTACCATAGCTACTTTTTTCTCCTTTATTGTAATTTCATGCTCCTGCCTCATGTGGCCAGGGGAGGGCAGGCAGCGGCACAGACCGCCGCTCTTCAGCCAAGTGGTTTTACAAAGATATAAAAAGGGGGAACTCATCCATAAAAGGGCGAGAAAAGGGGGATATAAAAACACAGAAATGGAGATAATGGAAGTTTTTTTTCTTCACCGTAACTAAAAGTTTCAAAGAACATATTAGTGAGCGTCAGAGAATGTAAATGGGAACGTCTTTCCGTGTTCTCTAACGCAAAGCCTAGTTCGTCGTTACTGTCACCGAAATGATAAGACGTAATTAGTAACCCTGAAACTGCGGAAATCGCGTAACGTATGAAGCACGGTCCCTAAAATGGCGGTTCCACACACGCAAATTATGCCGGAAGAGGCGGCAGGTCAAGGCGGCCACTACGCCATCGTGGCGCCAGCATCGCCGTAACGACGCTGGGATGGCGTCATCGCGGTGACGTCACGTGGCCTCCTGCACTTGCCACGGCTCTTCCGACAACGCCGCTACGGTCCACATACATAAAACTGTAAGGCCCTGAGCACAAGGTTATTTCTCACGAATAATTGTGATGTCATAGAGACGAAGGCTACAGCTATCATAGTGGGGCAGGAAGAAAGCACAAAAATACTAATCAGTTATACACTGTTCTCCCGTAATGTCTGGACCATTATCAAGCCTGCTCAAACTGGAGACTGATCGGAAAGTAATTTTATCACAAGGAAGCTCAAGGACTCGAAACCTGTCCGAATGTTACATTTCCCTGGACACGCGTACCTAAACAGCAGTATATTAATTAGCTCTGGGGCACAATAATTGACCAATTTCTGCCTTAGAGTTAACATGTATTCCGTTTACAGCTTCAATACTCAATTTACGATTAGTCGGATCTCATTTAAACAATTTATAGTTAAATGGTTGGACCTTTCTGGTTTTTCCCTTTAAAATGTTGTAGATATGTAATGATAGGTTCCTTTGCCGTGTGTAGTGGATTAAAATTACAGGACGAGTCAAAAAGGACTTTACAACTTTGGAATGATATGGTAATGTATTGAGATAACTTACAGAATCGGTAGATGTGTCATTTTGTAGCAGAAAAGGATGACGTGTCATTTTGAAGCAAATAATTTCAAGTCTGATTCATATAGTGCATCAACACCCCTTACGCCGCCAGGAGTGCTGGCAAATTGCACAGTTAAAATGGCTACTTTCACTAATGCGGAGCGTGCTCGCCGTGTGTTTTGTTATTGTGTATCTGGATATGCTTGGAAACGTTTTTAATTCCACAGATCGATGAAGATGACCGAGATGAGATGATTTACTACAACAAGACATTGCACCATTTCATTTCCTCGCCGAAGCTCGAGGATTCATCGATAATCGATTTCCAGGTCGGTGGATTAGCCGTAAGAGACCAATCGCATAGCCACTTCGCTATCCAGACTAGACACCACTGGATTTCTATCTCTGGGGTTTCATTAAAGGCCGTGTGCACGTTCCTCCCCTACCAAACAATTTAGGCGTTCTGAAAAATTGAACCTACGCTGCCGTTGCACACGTTACGTCCAATCTGCTGCAACCAGCGTGGGAAGGAACTGATTACCGGTGGGCTGTTTGCCGCATCACAAATGATATTCACAACGGACCAAAATGACATTTGACACTTTTACGTGAAATCTTAGGTTGTTTGCTGCAAAATGACACGTCTCCCGATTCTGTATCTTATCTCAATAAATTTCTGTATTATTCTAAACTTGTAAAGTTCTTTCTCACCACCCCGTATAGCTTTTTTCCTACATTTAATTTGACTGTATATTTGGCTACAATGTTGGTTCAAATGGCTCTGAGCACTATGGGACTTAACAGCTGAGGTCATCAGTCCCCTAGAACTTAGAACTACTTAAACCTAACCAACCTAAGGACATCACACACATCCATGCCCGAGGCAGGATTCGAACCTGCGACCGTAGCGGTCGTGCGGTTCCAGACTGTAGCGCCTAGAACCGCTCGGCCACTCCGGCCGGCTACAATGTTGGATATAATTAAAGGACGACATCATGGAATCACCCGTCTCTGTAGTCGAAGGTGTTAATGCACTCCTGTGCGATGGCGCTCGACTCGGAGGTACGCCGGTTCGATTCCTGGTGATGGTAAATATTCACTTCCAATATTTATTAGCAAGGAGAGGAGCAATGGTGACGTTATGTTCCTGATCATGAGTCTTTGCGTCAGAGTCCTGGATTAAATTCGAAAACCTCACCAATAGAGTGTAATGAAGTGAAGGTGATGGGTCCATTGGAAGATGATGTTAAGCTGGGCGGCCCACCTGATGGTGTTCGAGAACAGCAGGCTATAAGCCGGCTCCGGGTAACACCCTCTCCCTCCTCTTCATCCACAACAACACAAATCCAACGCTACACTGTAGAAGCACTCATCAGTTACGCACACGACTCAGATACACACATGACACTTCAACAGGTCGAAGGAAGGCAACGGCAAATCCCCTTCACTAGGACCCTACCCAGAACGGCAATGCAGGATTCCTGCATCTGCTCCCCTCCTATGCTCATTCCTGAGTATGGGACAACTTTGTTCATGGAATCACAAAGAGTTGATGTAATGATTATTTATTTCCGTACAACTAGTTTCAGTCAAGTGGCTTCTTCTTCTTCGCCTCTTACATTACCCGTCACATTTTCTCTTGCCTTCCCTCTTTCCACATCTCACGAAAATGCGCCCCCATGGAAACTGCTCCCCAGCTGCCATACCGTGATTACGCCAGTCTGTTCCGCAGTGAGCACATCATCTAGAGATGAGAATTTATACGTAGCAAGAGGCAGCTCATAAAAGTTAACCCTTTGGCAATCCTAGGGACGGAAATCGGGCCCTGCCGACTGAGCCGTGTCGAGGGCAGAACTGCCAAAACCGGAGAGCAATTTCACAGCTGCGCACAGCACGTTAAGATGCGAACAAACTAGTGCTATGATTGGTTGTTGCCATGGGAGCTGTTCCGGAAACAACTAGCTGCCAGTCAGTACATTATTCTGGTCGTGGTACGGTCGTTTCTAAGATACTGCCTGGACAAAATGAGACTGTAAAAGTGACACTATGACAACAATGTGCATTTACAGTAGTAGGCAGAGGGAATCACTTCCCGTAGGCAGAAGATGGAAACACGGGGCTTAAACCGTTTTTCTTTCTTTATTTCCTGTTTTCTGTTAAGTTTTTGCGCCTTTTATGTGTCAGCCCCCCCCCCCTCCCCGCGAGGGCAATCTAGCTACCCCCTCTGTATGGCCAGGCTCTGGCAGTAAGGCCTGTATTTGTTAAATGTCTTTGTCAAATATATTTTATAAAAGACGTTTTATAAAATATTCCATGGTAAGCGCGGGTATTTTTATTACACCTTTTATAAAAGTCAAAGCTTGGATCTGGCTTTCATTAAAAATTTGTCAGAGAACTCTGCAGTGTAACACAGGTCGACGACTCATTGCTCTAGCTACGAGGGTTGGTACATTAATAGTAGGAACACTGCCGTATAGAAGCAACGCAACAGATTAAATAGTGTCGCTTGCACCGTACCTTAAGCCGGGTTCACACACGCAACGAAAGTATCGCCACAAGTCAAGTCATTCTGAAGTGGCGCTGTGAGCTACCGTTCACACAGGACGCCACAAATTCTTCGTAATTGCGCAGTTTGCAAAATGGCGTCACCTGTCTCAGCTGATTAAACGGCTGTACTTACTAAATAAGATGTTTTGGAAACATAATAAATGTAAAATTTTACTTACCAAAGTGTTCCTCGTCTCTCTTGTCTCGACTAAATGTTTTAAGAACCGGTCTGCAGCTTCAAACCAAGCAAGGCTGGGTTTATAAATAGCGTCTGTAGACGCACCACTCTTAAGTGATTTCAGTACTTTTTTATGTTCATTCATGTAAGCATTTCGAATGCTTCGAATTTTTAATTTTGTTGTAGCTACATCTATTCCAGGTACATATTCACGCATACTGTTTACTATTTCAATTAATGCAGCATCTCTCAAATTTCTGTCTTTGTATGATTCGCTTTTGTGGTTCCAAAGGCATTCTCGTTCTTGATACACCTCCAAGAATCTCGTTCGATTCCCGGCGGGGTCAGGGATTTTCTCTGCCTCGTGATGGCTGGGTGTTGTGTGATGTCCTTAGGTTAGTTAGGTTTAAGTAGTTCTAAGTTCTAGGGGACTGATGACCATCGATGTTAAGTCCCATAGTGCTCAGAGCCATCCAAGAATCTCATAATTGTCGCTGTTGACCACTTTTTCGACATAATAGCAAACGCACAAACAAAAGCAATATTTGCGAACGAATACGCACTAGAAAGGTTTGAATCCAGCCGCGAGGTAGCAATCGAATGACGTTATTCGATTGTGGAGAAGGCAAAATGGCGCAACAAAGTAGAACCAAGTTCAACTTTTTGTGGCGTGACAAAAGTTGCGCTTCTTAAATGGCCCCACCGAAAACTAGGAGTTCACACATGGAACTACAAAGCAACTGCAGTTCGCCATTAGCAGCGGCGATATTTTTGTTGCCTGTGCGAACCCGGCTTTATACACCTTACCTCAGCACAAATGGCCTCTCCCGTCCCAAATCACACGCATTCGCAGTTACAAGAACAGAGATTCATGCAACGCACACTCATATACCGCTGTCATGATGTTTTCGAAACAAGAACGATGCAGCTGGATAAAAACTGAATGTACCAGAGGACGAATAGCGTTACAGTGTCGTCAGCGTCTTCACGAGGCTTGTGGGGAACCTGCAAGGCGAGCAAATATTCTCAACGAGGGATGCCAAAACATGGCAGACATACGTCGGTCAGGTCGTTCCCGTGTCGTGAAAAAGTGTCTGCTCTTACTGAGTATTGGACAGTGATCAACGTCAAACGATTCGTGAGCTCGCTAGACGGACTGGGTTAATTAATACGATTGTGCTTCACATTCTGAAGTCGTAGGCACTGACGCGGAAAGAGCAGAACTGTGTGTCGATGGCTTCAGTAGACATTGCTCGTACCTAGTTCGAATTCTACGAGGCGTGTCCAGAAAGAAAGTTCCGATCGGTCGCGAAATGGAAACGACTATGATAATCCGATAAAGCTTTGCACAGATGTGTTCGGGAGTGTCTCTAGTACGAACCTAGATGGCATCACGTCGCTCTTCTCATTTCTGAGCTCACAGTGAGCGCGTAAAGATGTCTAGAAAATAGTGTCTCCCGCCAAGTACGAGGACCTGGTGAGAAATTTCGCCTGAAGCTATGCAGCAAACATTACGATACTGTCATGCAGTTTCTTCGTCAGACAATTCTCAGCCGAATTCCGCAGGGGCAATGAAGATGCTCCTGCATCGTTTACAATTGGAAATGTTTGATTACCCACAATACGGCCCGTAATTGACTCCCTCTGAGTTTCATCTCCGCTCACATGAACCGCTGTCTATGAAGACATTTTGGCACAGAAAACGAGCTGTAGGCCACAGTAGAGAAATTGGCGGAAAGCACTGGCGGCTGTCTTCTATGATGAGGGTATTGGAAAGTTGGTACAACGTTACGACAAATGTCTAAGTCAAACGGCGACTACGTAGAGAAGTAGCTGGAAGGTGTAGCTAACTGTTACAAATAAGACATTGGTGACTTTCACTTTGGTTTTCATTTCGCGATCAATCGGAACTTACTTTCTGGACAGCCCCTGTAGAGGTTTCCTTACGCCTTGCTGAGTGAGACTGAGAAAAAACGTACGAGCCACACCTAGAATGCCATTCAAATGAATGGTGTCGTGGCGTCGAATGTAGTGAGACCTGCATCGCAAGGGGCCTCCCGGCCAATGACGCCAAACGCTCATTTCCATTACTAGAACTATAGAAACTTCGTCAGGGTCCTAGCAGTGTGGATGTTATTGTGATCCTCGTGTACGGCTGTGATGCCCTTAAGCCAATGCATCCCTTACCCCAAAGGCGGCAATCAATGAGCTGAATCACTCATGCCTTTTTTGAACACAAACAGCTACTAGTTTTGAGAAAGAAGAAGCTACACACATACAGCACAAGGGGTGGCTGAATTGTTCGATCAAAGGGGCTAGGAAGTGTTGTACGATCCATCATAGTCCCCGGACTTAAGGCCTTGTGGCTTCGACTTGACACTTTGTAGGATTCGCTTCAGAACTATTACAGGTCTTCGCAGGCCAACAGAGCGCTCTAGTCGAAATATCAACAGAACTGGCGCTGTTAAAGGTGTTCGACTTCCACATCACTGGCAACAGATTGTACCCAGCGCTAGTGATTACTTTCTGGGACAGTAATACTTTAGAATGTGTAACTACTTTCTATCAGTGTTGAGTATTTAGTTGTCACTATTAATGTTCCAACCCTAGTACAAAGATGGAAACCATGCGTTGTGAATGGTTATTACTTTTTCCTCTCCCTATGCGATGTGTGATCAAAACGTCAAGAATTTTTTTTTTCTTAAAGAATCTATATTTATTCATCAGCGTCAAATTTGTCCTCTTCAAAGCAATCCCCTTCAGCTATAACACATTTATGCCGGAGCTTTTTCCAATCTTGGAAGCATTTCTGGAACTCACTTTTCGTTAAGGTGTTCAGCTTCTTTGCGATTCTGTTCTTACCTTATCAATGGTGGCAAAACGACGTCCTTTCATGGTTCTGTTCAGCCTCGGGAATAGAAAGAAGTCGCAGGGGGCCTTATCTAGCGGATATGGTGGGTGAGTCAACATAAAAGTTTTGCATTTTGTCAAAACATCACGAACAAGCGTTGAGGTGTCAACGGGAGCATAACCGTGATGAAATTTTGAGTGGTTTTGCCGCAAGTCTGGTGGTTTTCTTCGGATTGCTTAACGCAAACGGCGCATAAAATCCGGGCAATATTCCTAACAGACCGTAAGACCATAAGACAGGAACTCCTGGCGAACTCTCCCATTGTACTCAAAGAAAGCAGTGAGAACTTTCACGTGTGATCGAACTTGTCGAATTTTTTTCGGTCTTCGCTCTTCAAGCAGTTTCCATTGGGGCGATTGGGCTTTGGTTTTGACTCGTATCCGTATACTCATGTTTCGTCATCTGTTATAACCTTCTTTAGAAGTTATAACCTTCTTTCTCTGTCGACTTCATTCAGAAGTACCTGATACGCGACGTCGTTTTTGGTAGAAATTTCGGAATTAATTTTACTGCTACACTTTCAGGCCCTAAGCACCCGAAAAAATTGCTTGGCATGAGGCTAGGGATATGGCGACATCATCAGCAATCCCTTTGATGGTGATTCGGTGATTTTCCAGAACTATTTGCTTCACTTCTTCCACATTGTCATCAGTCAGCTAGGGATCCATGGCGGACGTCGTCTTCAACGTCTTCTCGATTCTTTTTGAAACGTTTACGCCACTCGTAAACTCTTGTTTTGCGCATAGTAGATTCGCCAAAAGCCATAGTGAACATGTAAAAAGCAAAATTTAATGCAGATTCTTCGATCCATCTTTTTCGAAAGTAAAAATTCGCCGAGCACTGTAAAACACGTACAAGCTTTTTGTCTGTTAACAATAAACTAAAAATTCAAAACAGCTCAAAAATGCAAACATACATCAAGAACATGTGCACCAACAAGAGAAAAAAAATTGAAAATCGGATGAATAAAGCCGCGAAATTAAAAAATTTCCTTTTTTTATTTTTATTTTTTTTTATTTTTATTTTTTTCTAATCATACCTCGTATAGAGGTTGTGAGAGCAGACGTCGTGCCAGTGTTGGGCGGAACGATGAAAACAAGATTCTCTTTCGGCTGGCAACGCTCCCCTTAAAGTCCCCCGCAGCTTGGCACAAGTCGAAGGAATCCGGCTACAAAGTTGGCAGGGCGAGTGCCGACCCGGAACTTTTGGCAGCCGCTCAGAGGTGGCACTGCGGTCGCCCGAGGGCAAGGTTTCGCCTGAACCGCCGCTGCTCTCAGGATACCAAAACAGTCTCCGGACTAAACGGTGGAGGCTCGTTACAGGGAGTCTGCTACGCGGTTGACACTGAGAAGATACGATGGTGCGACTCGCGACACGTCGGAGAAGCAACCAGCATCGGCGGAGCGCATAGAAACACAGTGGAAGCGACTAAACTAGTTGTCACTGGGACGAAATATACCCATACGTATCTCTGTCGTATCACCCAACACAACACGGAGTGCTGATTGCTCCGCGCAACTTGTGTCGTACGATACACATGGAAGGAAATTATAGGCCATCCGATGTGCCAAAAAATATCTGTTTTATGCAGATGAAGAAAAGCTACATCCATTTCTGCAGTTAGTTTCTCAGCAAAATTTTTACTTTTCGCTTAAAAAATTGATAACCACTGTTTTGGGAGTCTCATGTGTTCTCTGCTATGCAGATTTTCTCATTCGGTGTTGGGAAATTTTTCGGCAAAAAATTAATTTTTCCGCATTTTATAGTCCGACATCACAGCCTGATGGTGAACTGGTTTTCATTTCGTTGTGATTCTGCGAAGTAAAGTTAAACACGGAGCTTATGTTGAAAAGTTTTCAGTGAAAATGTATGTATGATTATTCAGTGAAAAATGTAGTCGTAGGGCAGTTCATGTATTGTGTATTTTATGACGTACATTGCTGCAACAAAATATAGCTAGCACGTCGGAATTGTTTTTAACGGTGGACGGAGAGCGATACCTCTTTCCATTCTCGAGAAAATACGTGAAATACATCGGTGATTGCGACGAGGCAGCTAGGCGAAACAAGCGAGGCTCTTCCGCCTGCTTTAGCTTGCTGCACCTTGTTTCTCTTTTACGTATGCTGCCGGTACAAGCCGAAGCTCGAAATGAAAAAAATAAAATAAAATAAAAAAACTTATTGAAATGAAAAGACACCGGAACTCACCAGCTGATAACGCTGACTGAATATTTCTACAGTCCATGCTGTCTGACTGCAGGAAATTTTGTGACAGGCGTAAAAGAGATCTGAAAGCCAAACTCTTGTTCCTTCTAACTGAGCGGCTGAACTAAGCCGAAAAGGACACGTCGGGATTCTCCTTATCATTATGGACTTCTTCAATTTCTTCAACGGCATTGCCTACACCAAGGTTTCACCATTCACTGCTACACAATCGATGGTGACTGATCTCTCTTCAGATTCTGCAACGTTTTTTCTTAATATTCTCCAAGCTGAATCATATACTGCTTTGCGAAATCGAACAGTCGTAGAAATACTATCCCAGTCAACTTGAAAGACCTGCACCAGGCGAACGGTCTACCCGACGGGAGGCCCTAGCCATACGACATTTCATTTCATTAAGTTGTAACCATTATCCATATATGTACCTCACTGAATAAAGTACAGTACTTTGTGGTCTTACTAAAAATAATTTTTAACATCGCTCAAACGCTTGCGTCAACTTACCTTTTGTAATGAGTAGCTTCTCAGGAGGAGAAAAAGCAAGTCGAAAATTTGTGTCCTGCTTTGTCAGAGTAGTGAAAACTGTCTGGGTTTATTCCGTGGAATTTGTGTTCGTTTTGAGAGAGCTCACGAGAAACAACTCAACTATGTATCAATAGCATTGTACGTGTGCACGCAGTACTTTCTTTCCTTTTTCAGTTTCTTGAGTTTTAAATAATGATAAGCCACAATAACGTCCTTTTCAGAAGAGCTCACGATTGCAACTGAAACAGAAACCTGATTCGGGCTGTCTCGTTGCTTGCCGGATGGCGAGTCGCATCGAGTATCGTATCGCAAATCGTATTATCCCAACGGGAACACGAGTTCGCACCGCTAAGCGTCGGGTATAGTGAACTTTATCGCAACTTGTCTTAGCACATATCGTATAGTCTCAGTGTTAACAGTGCCTTGGCACAACATTTAGTTGCCCAGTTCACTTGATGGCCATCCCTACAGCATGCTAATACTGGATTGCTTTTGTTACAGATCGGTAACAGAAGACACGCTCATGCATTAAAATTTTGTGACTACTCCTCGCAGTGCTAGTTCATACTCCAGGCAGTTACAGACCACAGATGGATACTGTGTAATGATTAGAAGAGTTTTTCAGAAGTGTTGTGAAGACAATAACGATTTCAGAGTATCTACTCTGAACTACGGCTGTTGATAAAAAGATATCGATATATATCGGCGATATTTCTCCTCCTATATATCGATGTCAAAAGGCAATCGAGTGCTGATATTTTTATTTTATATTATATTTTTTCACAATTTTCGGTAAATATTTGAGGTAGTTCTTTTGAAACTATATTAGGACATAATTTTCCTTACATTGTGAGACAGAGTGTTAGCTTGATGTACAGAATATCTAATGATTCATCAATACTTAAATATACAGCTCTAACCCCTGCAGTATATTTACAGCGTCCAGCCGATATTTTTATAGACAGGTACGTTGATAGTTTTTCCATCCATATATCGATACTTTTTTCGATATATAGCGAACTGATAATGATATTTTTTTTAACCACTGATATATCGGATTCCCGATAATTATAAAAATATCAGCAATCCTACTACAGACCGCAGATGAGTATTGTGCAATGATTAGAAGAGTGTTGTGAAGGCAATAACGATTTCAGAATATCTTCTCTGGACAGATTCTTAATTTCCAAATGTCACAAGAAAGCATAATTTGTTGACGGAATGAAAGACACTGCATTCTTTATGAGTGGAATCACAGATAATCGCAATTTAAGAATCCAGTGATACATATTGGAAATAAAGTTGTACAGAACGATAATATTTTCTTCCATAAGTTTTATGACTGATCTCACACGCAAGGCGCTTCGCTGTACACTCGAAGGGCTGCACTAGAGACCTTCTCGTCTCGATCGGCTACTCGTAGAAAATTAACTGCATTATTACCATACTGAGAGCTCACGAGTGCTCGTATTCGTTTACACGCCAGCGTCAAAACTGCGTCTGTAGTGAGAGCTGGCTGCGCCGTGCAGTGGGGTTCTTCCAAAATCTCTGAATGGAGTAACAAAGAAACAAAGACAGTCGAGTTCGTTAACAACAACAGCAAAATTCATAGTTAATATTTTTGACAACGAGTGTCGTACAAACATTTCAAAACGGACATGTTCGAAAGAACAAATACCATCTTCATATATGTTAAAGCCAAATTTCACCGCACTGTCCTGACAGATACGGTTGTCATACATCTCAGATTGATTTCTGTCGTTGTTTCACCAAGTGTTACTTGTCTGTCGGCACTGACAACTCTACGCAAACGCCGCTGCTCTCGTTCGTTAAGTGAAGGCCATCGACCAGTGCGTTGTCCGTGGTGAGGTAATACTGAAATTTGGTATTCTCGGTACACTCTTGACACTGTGGATCTCAGAATATTGAATTCCCTAAAGACTTTCGAAATGGAATGTCCCATGCGTCTAACTCCAACTACCGTTCCGCGTTCAAAGTCTTAATTGCCGTCGTACGGCCATAATCACGTAGGTAACCTTTTTACATGAATCACTCGAGTACAAATGTCAGCTCCGCCAATGCACTGCCCTTTTATACCCTGTGTACGCGATAGCATCGCCATCTGTATATCTGCATATCGCTATCGCACGACTTGTCACCTCGCTGCAAAGAGACTGAAATATTCCGTAGTCCGATCAGGATTCGGTCCCACCTTTCAGTTTACAGTCACGCGCTTAACCCACTAGATCATCAAGCCCAATTATGAAGTGATGAAGAGCGTTGTAGAGGAGAGACTAACATGCAGAGTTGCATCCACAAAAAACAACAAAAATACGCTGTATAGAGCAGTGATAACTGAATAATATCTGAGATGGCTGGATGACTGTCAAATCGATGGAAAAAATACTACCCTGGAAATGTGTCACATTCGACCAGCCACTATCACAGCTTCTAGTACACTGATGTTTGTACAGTCCATTCGTCGATTTCAAACAAGCCTTTGTCGGCATAAATCGGCAAGAACTATACAGAGTACTGAAAGAAGTTGGTATATGTGCTAAATTAATAAGACTAATCAGAATGACAATGACAGAGACAAGAGCAAAAGTAAAGGTCCTTAGCAGAACAAGTGAAATCTTTGACTTTAATAAAGGTGTGAAGCAAGGGGATAGTCTCTCCACTGTCCTATTCAACATAGTGCAGTAAATAAAATCAACAAAAGAGGCACCATATTTATGAAAACTAGCCAGATATGTGCATATGCTGATGACATTGCTATGGTAGGAAGAAATACCAATACACTCCTAGAAACATACCGGGCAATGGAAACAGAAGCCTTAAAAATTGGCCTCATAGTAAATGAAAACAAAACAAAATATATGGTAATGTCACAATCTGAGGCCAGAAGGACCCCTAAAAACCTAAACATCAATGGGAAATGATTCAATGGAGTGTCCTCTTTTAACTACTTGGGAGCCCTAATAACAAATGAAAACAGTATTGGAAAGGCTATAAGGGAAAGAATGCAAGCAGGAAACAGAGCTTAATTTGCAAATATGCAGCTTTTCAAAAATAGCCTTGTTACAAAAGAAAATGGTTCAAATGGCTCTGAGCACTATGAGACTTAACATCTGAGGTCATCAGTCCCCTAGAACTTAGAACTACTTAAACCTAACTAACCTAAGGACACCACACACATCCATGCCCGAGGCAGGATTCGAACCTGCGACCGTAGAGGTCGCGCGGTTCCGGACTGAAGCGCCTAGAACCGCTCAGACACAGCGGCCGGCCCTTGTTACAAGAAAAACTAAACTGCCAATACATAATTCCCTAGTCCGCCCAGTTATCACATACGGCTCAGAGGTATGGACGTTGACAGGACACGATAAAAATGCTCTAAGAAGCATTGAGCGGAAAATACTACGCAAAATCTATGGGCCAATAAAGGACGAAGAAGGCTGGAGAATACGCTACAATGCCAAATTACAAGAGTTAATACTAGGCAGGGACGTAGTAACATTTGTGAAATCACAGCGAATACGATGGCTAGGACACTTGGAGAGAATGGCAGAGGACAGAAATCCAAAGAAAATGATGAAAGGTATGATCCATTCAGTTCGGCGAAAAAGGAGACCTAGAAGAAGATGGATCGATGAGGTAATAATGGATATCAGCAATGTGGGAGTCCGGGGGTGGAAAAGAGCAGCAAATAACCGAGAAGTGTGGAGGAAGATTGTTGAAGAAGCCAAGGCTGACCAAGGGCTGTAGAGCTACTGAATAAGTTTGTACAGTCTAGCCCGCAGCAGATACAACAGATTTCCTGTGAGTGCTGTCATCACGCAGGTGACGGTATTATTTGTCCAGCAGCTATCCGTCATAAGGCCGCCGGCATTTGTTGGACCCAACATGACATGCCTCGTGTTGCTCTTGATTTTAGAACGGAGGCGTCAAACAGCTATGTACAGCTAATTATTCGCTAAGTAGCCCGCCAGTCGCAAGGCATTCGTGGTTGCCCTCTCAAGATAGCAGCCGCCCGCCTTGGCGGCAGCTCCACGTCCTTATCAGAGCACCATGCCGATGTGCAGTAAAAATCTCGTTAAGTCGCAGTTGTAAAACTGATATGACGGTGACAGCCCAGGGTTGTGAGGCAATGTTTAGAACAATAGCAAAGGCTTCCTACAATCCCAAAAGGCGTCTGTCGCTACAGCATATTCTGGACTAAAAGAGATAGTCATCACTGAAACATATTTAAGCACATTCATTCCCTGATCATTTTATTTAGAGTAAACGCTTCAACTTTCTGCCTCCAACATTGCTAAAAAGTTGACATCGTTTACGAAATGACTGGAGCACCTAGTGCAGAACGGGGTGACTTCAACAGAAACAAGCGTAACTTCAGGTGTTCCCCAGGGCAGCGTAATAGGTCCTTTGCTTTTTACAATTTACATACACGATCTGGTTGATGGTATTGACAGCGGCCTTAGACTGTTTGCCGATGATGCTGTAGTCTACAGGAAAGTAGTATCACACGAAAGCTGTGAACAAATCAATGTGGATTTGCAGAAAATAAATGCGTAGTGTAATGACTGGCAGTTATCTCTCACCATTAGTAAGTGTAACCTACTGCGCATAACAAGGCGAAAATCCCCATTAATGTACAAGTACAAAATAAATGTCCAGTCTTTGGAAGCGGTAGTGTCCGTCAAGTATATGGGTGTGACTATTCGAAATGATCTCAAATGGAATGATCAGGTTACATAAGTAAAGGGTAAGGCGAACTCTAGATTGCGGTTCATTGGTAGAATCCTAAAGCGATGCAGTCCTTCAACAAAGGAAATAGCTTACAATAAGAACGTCCAAAGAAGAGCGGCAAGATTCGTGACTGGTACATTTAGCCATCGCGAGAGCGTTACAAATCTCATAGAAAGTTTGAAGTGGGACACACTTGCAGATAGACGGCGCGCTAGGCGGAAGGGGCTGCTCACTAAATTCCGAAATCCGATCTTCGCCGAGAATGTAGAGCATATATTATTACCACCAACTTTCAAATCGCGCAATGATCATCATTCAAAGATAAGGGAAATTAGAGATCGTACTGAGGCGTTCAGACAGTCATTTTTCCCTCGCGCGACCCGCGAGTGGAACAGGGGGGGGGGGGGGGGGGGAGGGAACATGACTGGCGCGAATTGTGTCCTCCGCCACACACCGCTTGGTTGCTAGCGGAGTATATATGTAAATGTAGATGTAGAATGTATGCGGTGGGCTGCTCTTGACGGGCGCTGAACTCGGCTCGCTCCTTACTGATAGGCCACCATCTTATACACTGAGATGACAAAAGTCTTGGGATAGCAATGTGCATATATACAGATGGTGGTATTATCGCGAACACATATATAGAAGAGCAATGTGTTAGTGGAGCCATCATTTGTACTCAGGTGATTCATCTGAAAAGGTTTCCGACGTGATTAAGGCCGCACGAGGGGAATGAACAGACTCTGAACGCGTAGTGGTAGTTGGAGCTAGATGCATGGGACATTCTATTTCGTAAATCGTTAGGGACTTAAAACTTCTGAGATTCACAGTGTCAAGAGTGTACCGAGAATGCGAAATATCAGGTGTTACCTACAATCACTGAAAACGAGCGAGAGCAGCGGCGTTTGGGATGGTTGTCAGTGCTAACAGTCAAACAACAATGTGTGAAATAACCGCAGAAATCAATGTGGGACGTACGACGAACGTATCCTTTAGGACAGTGCGACGAAATTTGCTGTTAATCGGCTGTGGCAACAGACGACCGACGCGAGTGCCTTTGTTAACAGCACATCACCTGCAGTGCCTTTCCTAGGGTCGTGATCACGTCGGTTGGACCTCAGGCGCCTGAAAAACCGTGGCGTTATGAGTTGCCATTTCAGTTGGTAAGAGCTGATGGTAGGGGTCGAGTACGGCGCAGACGAAGTCCTGGACCCAAGTTGTGAACAAGGCGTTGTGCAAGCTGATGGTGGCTCAATAATGGTGTGGGCTGTGTCTGCATGGAATGGACTAGATCCCATGGTCCAACTAAACCCTCACTGACTGGAAATGGTTATATTCGCCTACATGCAGATCATTTGCAGTCATTCTAGGATTTCATGTTCGCAAACAACGATGGAATTTTTATGTATGACAATACGCCATGTCACCGGACCAATTGGTTTGACTAACATTCAGGACAATATGAGCGAATGATGTGGCCACCCATCGAACATTTATGGGACATAATCGAAGGGCCAGTTCGTGCACGAACTCCCGCATCGCCAACGCTTTCGCAATTATGGACGGGTATAGACGCAGCATGGCTCAGTATTTCTGTAGGGGATTTCTATGTCTTTTCGAGTCCATGCCACGTCGAGTTGCTGCACTACCCATGGCAAAAGGAGGTCCGACACGATATTAGTAAGATATCCCATGAATTTCGAGTGCAACAGTAGCTCCGCAGCGGTGCATTTCCGACGTGTCGTTATCTGGCGTGATTTAAGAGACCCTACGACCTTATCAGCACTTTTTTCTGCACCTTGTATGCTTTTACTGATCTTCGATTATGGAATACGCCCCCAAACGTTGTAAAACCCTTTGTGATATAGCCTGCACTCGTATACTTTACAGTAAAATATCCGAAAAAGCCCGCACCCCGTCCCATCTTATGTCGGCAACGGGCTCCATCGACCGGCTCGAGCCCCTTGGAAGACCCTCGACCTTCCCGGTCACTAAGGCGACGCCAGGCTGTCGGCCACGCCCCCTCGCGCCGCAGCTGCGGATGGATCAATAGACGGCTGCGCCACTGACACACTTCTTCGACGCCACCGCAACACGTGGTCCGCAGCTCCTAGCCGTAGCACGTGCTCCTGTGTAGCCCACACAAGCACAAACTGTGACTGCCATGGAGCAGGTCTTTCTTTCTTTCGCTATCGCCATAGTCCCGCAGCGATCGCAGGATCGGCGTGGTTACAACGGATTTGGCAATGTTAGTTTTAGGGATGACCGGATGCCCTTCCTACCGCCACCCCATACGCTCCTGGACGGAATCAGTGTACCCCAACTGTTTGCGTCTAGTGTAGGGCGTGGAATAGTGCGGACGTGTTTCAAATGTCTGCGACGCGTGTAACAGAGGCAGAACGTGGGGACCAGCCCGGTATTCACCTAGCGGGATGTGGAAAACCGCCTAAAAACCACATCCAGGCTGACCGGCACACCGGCCCTCGTCGTTAATCCTCCGGGCGGATTCGATCCGGGGCCGATGCGCCTACCCGAGTCCAGGGAGCAGCGCGTTAGCACTCTCGGCTACCCTGGCGGGTCTGCCGTGGAGCAGGTCTAAGGAAATGTAACTCATCCACGAAAGAAGTGGCTTACAAGGCGATTTTTGAGTATTCTTAATCAATATGGGATCCTTACAAGGTAAGACTGATAGAAGAGATAGAGAAGATCCGACGAAGAGCGGTGTGTTTCGTCAAGGGATAACCACGACGAAAAAAGTTCGAGAAATTCTTCCCACGCGCCATTCGCGAGTGGAACAAGGAAAGGGGGATCAGTTAGTGGTACCAGAAGTACTCACCGCCTCACACCGACAGGTCGCTTATGGAGTATTGTTGTAGATGTTGTAGACGTAGATATAGAGGCATGAAGTTGATGGGTAAAAGGCTTTAAAAGCCCTCACTTAAATTTCAAACCTCTGCGCAGTGTTTCATGTAATGAGGGCGTGTGACACGTGTTGATGAGGATCCGCCCGTTGAACGGGGATGTTGAGCCCACTGCCCTCTTAATGCGGTTTCGTGTGTGCTGGCTCCAAGTTTCACCTTCTCACTTGTTTTCATCCATAACAAAAAACTAACATCATCCTGTACAAGCTCACATGACAATCATGCACACATCGCAGATTCACACTTCACTTTTCATGACATGACGGTGGAAGGAAGTGAAATCACCTTTCACTATCACAGGGCGGTGGAAGGCAGTGTAAAATCACCTTCCATTATAAAGCCCTTTCACGCGAGCCACTCTTTTATCTCAATCGACTAATAGTTGCAAGTTACTTTAGCGCCCCTGTTGTTTTACTCCTGTTCTGGGACTTACGAATGGTCTTTTTGGTTTTCACGTCGGTGCCAAAACTGCGTGTATTAGGAGAACAGTCTGGTACGCGATTCTGCACATGAATGGTGAAATTGAGGTTTGAGAGGCTATCCTTTTCACGAAAGGAGTGAAATATAATAACAGAATGCAAAAAAAGGTTCAAATGGCTCTAAGTACTATGGGACTTAACGTCTGAGGTCATCAGTCCCCTAGAACTTAGAACTACTTAAACCTAACTAACCTAAGGACATCACACACATCTATGCCCGAGGCAGGATTCGAACCTGCGACCGTAGCGGTCGCGCGGTTCCAGACTGTAGCGCCTAGAACCGCTCGGCCACTCCGGCCGGCAACAGAATGCAGAGACAACCAATTGTAAAATGAGTTTATTAACGACCAACAAAACTGACAGTGAATATTTTTGACAAAATTAGTACGGTATGTTCTCCACACTGCTGAGAAATGAAAGGATAGGAAGAACGTGGTCCAAACATTTCAAAACATCTAAATTTATCTGCTCGAGAAAATATATACTTACAAACACGTCAATCATTATTTAGAAGGTAGTATATAATGCCTCTTTCATTTATCCTTCGACTCTTATTTCCAGTCTAAGAGCCACACAACATCGAGAACTACTTTTCATGTTAAACAGACAATATAATAAAAATAAAAATAATAATTATTATATAAAATATAAATATATTATTATTATTGCTTGACCCCTCAAAATTACGACACTTTGTTAATTTGCTCCTGTGATGTAACACCTCTGTTAAAATAAAATCTCCAATCGTTATTTTATTAACTTCTGGTGCATTGTAATTACAGTACTGGCCCTTAAAATTGCTACACCACGAAGATGACGTGCTACAGATGCGAAATTTAACCGACAGGAAGAAGATGCTGTGATAAGCAAATGATTAGCTTTTCAGAGCATTCACACAAGGTTGGCGCCGGTGGCGACACCTACAACGTGCTGACATGAGGAAACTTCCAACCGATTTCTCGTACACAGACAGAAGTTGACCGGCGTTGCCTGGTGAAACGTAGTTGTGATGCCTCGTGTAAGGAGGAGAAATGCCTACCATCACGTCTCCGACTTTGATAAAGGTCAGATTGTAGCCTATCGCGATTGCGGTTTATCGTATCGAGACACTGCTGCTCGCGTTGGTCGAGATCCAATGACTGTTAGCAGAATATGGAATCGGTGGGTTCAGGAGGGTAATACGGAACGCCGTGCTGGATCCCAACGGCCTCGTATCACTACCAGTCGAGATGACAGGCATCTTATTCGCATGGCTGTAACGGATCGTGCAGCCACGTTTCGATCCCTGAGTCAACAGATGGGGACGTGTGCAAGACAACAACCATCTGCACGAACAGTTTGACGACGTTTGCAGCAGCATAGACTATCAGCTCGGAGACCACGGCTGCTGTTACCCTTGACGCTGCATCACAGACAGGAGCGCCTGCGATGGTGTACTCAACGACGAACCCGGGTGCATGAATGACAAAACGTCATTTTTTCGGATGAATCCAGGTTCTGTTTACAGCATCATGATGGTCGCATCCGTGTTTGGCAACATCGTGGTGAAAGCACATTGGAAGCGTGTATTCGTCATCGCCATACTGGCGTATCATCCGGCGTGATGGTATGGGGTGCCATTGGTTACACGTCTCGGTCACCTCTTGTTCGCATTGACGACACTTTGAACAGTGGACGTTACATTTCAGACGTGTTACGACCCGTGGCTCTACCCTTCATTCGATCCCTGCGAAACCCTACATTTCAGCAGGATAATGCACGACCGCATGTTGCAGGTCCTGTACAGGCCTTTCTGGATACTGAAAATGTTCGACTGCTGCTCTGGCCAGCACATTCTCCAGATCTCTCACCAACCGAAAAGGTCTGGTCAATGGTGGCCGAGCAACTGGCTCGTCACAATACGCCAGTCACTACTCTTGATGAACTGTGGTATCGAGTTGAAGCTGGGTGGGCAGCTGTACCTGTACACGCCATCCAAGCTCTGTTTGACTCAATGCCCAGGCGCATCAAGGCCGTTATTACGGCCAGAGGTGGTTGTTCTGGGTATTGATTTCTCAGGATCTATGCACCGAAATTGAGTGAAAATGTAATCACATGTCAGTTTTATTATAATATATTTGTCCAATGAATACCCGTTTATCATCTGCATTTCTTCTTGGTGTAGCAATTTTAATGGCCAGTAGTGTATTGTGTTATCCATGAAAATAACATATTTTTACTTTCTTTTTGGGAGTAAGAGATACGAATGAGTGACCCTTTAAATGAGAGAAGAAAAGGGCGAGGGGGTGCCTTAAATACGTGGGCCAACCCTTAGATACAAACGCGATCTGCGACCGCACTGCTCACCATAGGCGCTTGTAAAGACTGTGCGTTTTTCATATGTCTTACAGGTACCGGTTGATACTGGGTAGATCCGTACCACACAAAGTTCTAATACGAAAACCACCAAATGCGGCACTTACGTTTCAGAAACCTGTATTCCAATTGGTGCCTGAGTGGTTCGGCCCATGACGTATAAAGCGATGTTGCGTCGCAATAGTTTACGGTGCGCAGCAGCACGTTAAGAAAAACCGTTTTGCTCCGATCTGCTGTTCGCGCTGTGAAATGGTCCGTAACCAATAAGCTATTCCACATCATGACTTCACAGAAATGGTCACGCCGCACGTGAGGCCGGGTTCATAATCCCCTATTCTTGGCAGTGACCGCCATGGGCACGTGTGCCACTTGGCTCACAGTCTCAGCGCCGCGGAAAGCTGAGATTTCTGCAGCAGCTCGTCATCGATATAACTGAATCACCTATATTCCGGAACGCATGGGACTTTCGTATGTTCTCGCAGTGAAAAAAAGAGGGTGGGCTGACAGGGGGGGGGGGAGGGGTTACGCATTCTTTAATATAAAGAGAACATGCAGGTCCACATGTATATTATGTAATCAAAAGTATCCAGGCAACTACTCGTAGACTTTAATATGGGGTGTGTGCTTTTATGGCGGTTTGAACTCTCCTAAGGACATTTTCAATGAGGATGTCTGTGCAGGAATGGTAGCCCATTCTTCCTCAAGAGCTGAAACCAGAGAACATCGAGATGTTTGACGCTGGGCTCTGAAAGGAAGTCGACATTCTAACTCTTCCCAAAGTTACTCTATTGGGTTCAAGTCGGGCATCTTAGCTCGCCAGACCATTTCAGGAACGTATTTGTCCAAAACCCATTGCCTCCCACATGCTGCTTTATGACAGGGTGCACTGTCACGTTGATACAATCAATCATCGTCCCGGGACTTTTTCACTTTTTCTCTACTGTAACCAGTCCACAATCCTGTAATATGTGTTCATAGCCTTCCGCATTTAGACGTTTCTTAACACGAAAGAAACCCCGTCAGTAGCACAATCTCCTCTGTACTCACTGTTGGCACTACAAATAATGACAGATAACATTCTCTAGAATTCACCAAACCCAAAGTCTTCCATCGGATTGCCACAGGGTTCAGCGTGCTTCATCACTCCAAATCACTTGCTTCCAGTCATTCACCGTTTAGTGGCGTCCCTCTTTGTACAATCGCAAGCATCGCTTAGCACTGACTACACAAACACACTGAAGCGCCAGAGAAACTGGTATAGACAGGCATGCGATTTCAAATACAAAGATATGTAAACAGGCAGAATACGGCGCTGTGGTCGGCAACGCCTATATACGACAACAAGTGTCTGGCGCAGTTGTTGGATCGGTTAATGCTGCTACAACGGCAGGTTATCAAGATTTAAGGGAGTTTGAACGCGGTATTATAGTCGGCGCACAAACGATGGGACACAGCATCCCGAGGTAGCTACGAAGTGCAGGTCTTCCCGTACGACCATTTCACGAGTGTACCGTGAAAATCAGGAATCCTGTAAAATATCAAATCTCCGATAGCGCAGCGGGCGGAAAATGATCCTGCGAGAACAGGACCAACGACGGCTGAAGAGAACCCTTCAACGTAACAGAAGTGCAACCCTTGCGCAAATTGCTGCTGATTTCAGTGTTTGGTCATCAACAAGTGTCAGCGTGCGAAGCATTCAACGAAACATCATCGATATGGCTTTCGGAGCCAAAGGCCCACCCTTGTACCCTTGATGACAGCACGACACAAAGCTTTACGCCTCGCCTGGGCCCGTCAGCACCGACATCGGTCTATTGATGACTGGAAACATGTTGCCTCGGACGAGTCTCGTTGTAAATAGTATCGAGCGGCTGGACGTGTACGTTTCGGAGACAGCCTCATGAAGCCATGGACCCTGCATGTACGCAGGGGACTGTTCAGGCTGGTGGAGGCTCTGTAATGGTGTGTGGTGTGTGCAGTTGGAGTGATATGGAAGCCCTGATATGTCTAGATACGACTCTGACAGGTGACACGTACGTAAGCATCTTGTCTGATCACTTGCATCCATTCATGTCCAATGTGCATTCCGACGGACTTGGGCAATTCCAGCAGGGCAGCGCGACACCCCACATGTCCAGAATTGCTACAGAGTGGCTCCAGGAACACTTTTCTGCGTTTAAACACTTGCGATGGCCATCAAATTCCCCAGACATAAAAATTATTGAGCATATCTGAGATTCCTTGCAACGTGCTGTTCAGAAGAGATCTTCATCACATTGTACTCTTACAGATTTATGGACGGCCCTGACGGATTCATGGTGTCATTTCCCTCCAGCACTACTTCAGAAATTAGTCGAGTCCATGTCACGTCGTGTTGCGGCACTTCTGCACGCTCGCCAGGGCCCTACACGATATTAGGCAGGCATACCAGTTTCTCTGGCTCTTCAGTATATGTGGGTATGAGGAGCTGCTTGGCCATCGTATCCCATTCTTTTTAACTTCCTACACATAATCATTGCTCTACCTCTTCCTCTGATTTCATGCGGTGTTTTATAACCACTCCCCACAATGCTTAACGGACCCTCTCCGTCAATACATGATGTCTGTCAGATCTTAGTTTTGCTGTGATTGTTGCTCTGCGTTTCCACTATACAGTTAGATTACGAACAGTCCACTTGAGCACCTTTAGAACGGTTTTTATATCCTGATACGATTTGTTAGTAAGGTTACATCCAATGACTGGTCATCGTTCGAATATCTATTGACAACAACACAATACTCTCCGCCTCCTTTTATACAGGCGGGGGGGCAGTTCTTGTGACATCTACTGGCCAATTCCGCATTAGATATCTGTGTTCGGATACAAACACAGTACTCCCTGCCTCCTTTTACACAGCTGGGGCGGTTCTTGTGACATCTACTGGCCAATTCCGCATTAGATCGGGTAGTGTATTCGTACGAGTCGGAAACTACGCAGGATCAAACGTTTAGGTATTCCACAATGACTCTAAATCAAAAGTGAGTCATTGGAGAAACATTAAAAAAAAGATCGCTTATTTATTTGGTTTCAGTGGACTTGTCGAGACCACTGCTTCTGCTTCAGAAGATCGAAGACAGTTAATGCTGAATGTTACACAAGCCATCGACGAATGAGGAAATACAGAAATCGAATCATCTTCATCATGACAATGTCAGTTGTCACACAGCGCATCAAACAATTGATTACTTTGCGATGGAAAATTCAAAAATGCCGAATCACTTCTTTTTCTTTCCTTGCCAAATAAAAATGCGTTTAGAGCTATTTTTATCGGCTCAAGAAGGTGATGGATCTTTCCAGTACCATGCATTTAAGGTGCTAAATCTGAGTGGAAAAAATATGTCCGGATGTACATTGCTCGTCGTTCAACCTTAATGTAAACAAACGCCCGTTCAGCGATTTGCCTTAGAGCGAAGTGCTACAACGACAGATGTTTTGGCGCCACTGGAAATCTGTCCTATTTACGCCACGGATCGAAGGGGGCGTCAAGTAGGTCCTGATTTCCCCTTCCCTCCCCCCAAATGTGTTTCTCTCCTTTACCAGAATCACAAGAATTAAAATCATTTTCATCTGTGGTGCGTTAAAAGTATGGGTGATCGTAAATACAAGTAATAGTGGGAGGGGGAGGGAGGGAGGGGGGGGAGAGAGACAGACAGAGAGAGAGAGAGAGAGAGAGAGAGAGAGAGAGAGAGAGAGAGAGAGAGAGGAGGAGAAGAAGAAGAAGAGAGAGGCACAAACTGTGACCACACCAACCAGAAACTTGAATCACGCTTGGGCGTGAATGACACAATGAGACACGCTGGTATGCTACAGTACCGAATGTCTAACTGTTTTTTTCAGTCATCGCGGTAAATGTTTTACTCGTATACATTTTTGTACAGAATGACGCCCCCATGGCATTTGCTTTAGTGCGGATGCACTAACATCGTCTGAACTCCGACAGGAATCAATAATTTGTGAGTAGAGGGCCAACGAACGAGGGACGCTGCATTGCAGCGTGCGATAAGTTGGAAAATTGAATCGGTGAGAGACCGTGTCCGGATGGCCGAAGCGTTTAAGGCAACCGCTCAAGGTAAGCGATAAATTCGGGCTCTATTCTCGAACCGGCACAAATTTTCAACTTTCGCCATTGCAACCCACAACGCCCTGTGCGACTGGAAGTCATTAGTCTACCACACACCCTATCCCTTTCCTGCCCATTCGTCTATCTGACGTACAATTTTTAACTCGTGTAGTTTTTGTTTCAAATGTCATAGAACGGAAGTTATTTCGTGTTGTTTGAGTGAAAACACAGGTGCAGAGAAGCAGCGAGAAATAGATTGTGCTTGATGTCTTCGAGATGATTTTGGAGAAAAACCATTCGCTATCCACACAAGTAAGACGGATTTCAGAGCTAATACCTGAGTTTTCCGGAGTTTCTGTTCTATCTGTGTAAGGAGTCCTGAAAAAAAGAAATAAAGACATCTGTCTCCTCTTGAGATCTCGACTACACGCTTTTACGTTACACGTACTTGACGCAGGGAATATCCTATGTTTCCGATAGGTTGCTCTTCTGCTCGTTCCTTCTCGTATCTGTCGCTTTCCTCTTGACCCTTGAGTAGTGTATAACTTACTTTTACCGACTGTCTTCATTGTCTTTACAAATTGCACTACATTAATTTGAAGTTATACTGCCCGCTCGGTGTTCGCTGTTTTTGAGAATTGCATATGTAAGGAATCTGACGTTTTGTTGTTGGGTTGTTAGGTTAGCTTAGCGCTGGAGCATGCTGCGGATCCCAGGGCGGCGCAGATGCTGGTTAAATGCGCCAGAAGGCAATGTGCAAACTACGAGGCTGCAAAACAAGCCTACCATAACGATAACCTACTGTATACGACAGAGAGTGATTTATATTCCGTGGGAAGGCTCCAGTGAGGTTAACAACAGCCGTGGAGGAAAACACAGCGTAAAGTTTACTTCCTTATTAAACTTACGATGAACAGAGTACGCAAGCAGTCGATCCAGACAAAAATAGACGCCCACTTGGAAGGAGCTAGAGGCGCAAAGGCTGGCGCGTTGAGTCTGGGGCTTTTCGCCGGAACCTGCGGCAGTTGCGGTGACGTCAGACGCTGAGAGAGCGGGTGCGGCCGGCTTACCAGAAATAGGCCGAGCTCCTCTGCCGTTCTCCGCTGTGTAGGAAGTGGCGACTAACACTTCCCCAGCCACAACAGTGTCCCAACCTCCCGTGATTCACGTATCGCTGTTCTCGGATGCTGTGGCCAGCAAATCTCGGGCTGGGTATGATACAACCATCGCACCAGCACACGTTTGGCACTCATAGCCGAAAGTCCGCATCAGATGTCACTTCCCCGTTCTCCCGATGCTGTCACGAATTTTCTTCCCGATGTTACATACCTACCGCCCATATGTCGCCTCGGCAAATAAGGCATCACTATTGATCATCATCATCAGCACCAGCTGCCATTTCTATTTTATTACTTAACCTGGGAAGATTATGGCCATCATGCCCTCTCTTATATAACAGCAGGTGTTCAACATATTTATGCAAATTCAGTACTATGAACATGTAAGTTACATCTAATCCGACATTTAAAAATTACTACGACATAAGCAGGGCAGAATAAAACGGTTCATGTTCGTTTGTCACTACTACTACATAGACACAAGAGAATGGGTGGAAGAGAGAGAGATAGATAGAGCGAGGAACGTGATAAATTACAAGTAAAGAAGAAGAGGGAAAAGGAAGTGGAGTGATGCTCTGAGGAATGAACAGAGAGAGAAGCGTAACTTCGAGAATATAGGAGCATTTCCGCTACCGATCGACAGAATAGTTATAAGGTTGACAGATGAAAATGCTTCACTTCAAACGCAGCAGGGTATTGGATTGTGCGCTAAGTGCACGGCAGCTTGTTCCGTAGGTGGCACAGCAGGAGTTCGCCAATGTTTTGTGTTTGGGCATAGCTAGGATACTAGGTGAGATCTTGCGTTTCAATTATGATGAGATGACAAGTACTTGATCTCTGATGCGAGGTACTAAGTTCTACATCCACTGAGGAGCCCATGAAGCAGACGTAACGCATGGTGACCACGCAACCATCCTAACTGGCGTATGAATCACATGGATGTTGCAGATGTAACGCACACAAATATTGACGGTTAATTCTAACCAGTTGACATCCACTGCTGCTCTATATTTTTCCACGCATTTCGTTCTTCATTTGGATATTTTCTAATATCATCGGACAACCTTCCATTATTTATTTCATCTAACAAGATGTGGGCCTTCAGGCCCTCTCTTTTACATCTAACCAGAAATCCCTAGTGAGGAGCACACGAGCTATAAATAATAATAATAGAGATAGTAACTGGTTAATTGCACTACAGTAATGTCAGTGTTTCTGACACTGAGTTTGCAATTTTCTCATAACGTTTTATCGAATGCCAATAATGACTTTTACCAACAGAAATGTATTATGGCACCAAGAAGGAATCATATCTGGAGAAGTTAACTAGTGATAGTGGAGAACGAGAAATAATAGGGTAAGATTAGCAGATGAAATGGAAGACACAACAAAAAATAGAAATAGACATGGGTGTGGAAAACTTTGTTAGTGCCGACATTGTGCCCGAGATGACGGTTAGTTGTTGAATGGAAATAATACAGATACACCCACGATAACAGGAAAGGCTTTAATCTTTTCTTGAATGCAGATTGCTTTTGGACAAGACGCAAGTTATTGCCCCAGAGCTGTACGACTAAAATGGAGGAGATGGAGAAATATTTAGCGCTATTCGTAAGTACATCCAAGGTGCTGGACGTAGAAGATCTTGCACTGCAGATGGAAATGAAATGAGCGTTTGGCGCCATTGGCCGGGAGGCCCCTTACGGGGCAGGTCCGGCCGCCTTGGTGCAGGTCTTATTACATTCGACGCCACATTGGGCGACCTACGCGCCGCATGGGGATGAAATGATGATGAAGACAACACAACACCAAGTCCCTGAGCGGAGAAAATCCTCGACCCAGCCGGGAATCGAACCCAGGCCCCTTAGGGCGGCAGTCCATCACGCTGACCACTTGTTTTTATCTCATTTTGTTCTACATTGTTCGTTGAATTTGTTCGTGGCGGATGTCAGATGACACTCGTTCAGGTTGCTCGTTGATCCGTTTACTCAGTTTTTTTTATTACAGAGGGTAGCTAAACCCTCTGACCGAACACGCTGAGCTACCGTGCCGGCATCACTCAACTATTGGGGCGGACATGGGATGATGATATGAGAGGTGGGTTCATGAGGGCACCGAGACAAGGAAATAGACGATGAAAACAAAGCGTGTGAAAGTGACGCGATATGTTCGGTCTCATTCATCCTAATTGAGCTTAGGAAGGACGTCGTTGAGTCTTCTCGTATCTCGCGGAATCGCCGGCCACATCTGTTTCCATTACAGTAAAGATTTACGTCTTCCGTCGCCCGTTTGTTTTCCAGCCTCCCCTCTCAACGTCCATCTTTTCCTTTAGGGAGCAATCTTCAGTTTTTGAATGTTTATCGCATCAAAAATTCCATGTTTCACTCCCATAAGCCAAAACTTGTCATACGCAGTGTATTTATACTTACCGCTGTGACACGTCGGTAGCATGATTTACAAACTCTATTAGTTTATGGAAGGCACGCAAGCCGTTTTTACTCTTTTTTTATTCTAGTTCGGTTATTATTTTAGTCTTATTATAACTGATTCGCACTAAAGCTTTATTTATTAAGTAATTCCACTCGTTGTCGAAATTCGTTTGCACTAGTGAGTAGTTCTAGTGCCATGGAATGTCCTTGCCTGGCTCCTCTTGCAATTTTTAATTTCTTGACGTATCGTCATGTGATATGCACTACAGTTATATAGTTTGAAATGATCGCCTTGTTTCTCAAGGGCTGTTAGCAGAGATTTTGTTCAAACTGAGGCAAAGCTTCCACAAAATCTATGAATCACAGACAAAGTGGTACGGTACTTCATTTTCATTGTTGTGTTCCATAATTTAGGTCACGACTTTGATACCAACTATCGCTTCCACCACATTTTGCTTCCATAGTATCGAAGCCGAAGCTCGTTTTATAGTTGAGTGCAATCAATATCGCCCAATTGCATGCCATGGCATTTAGTCTCAATCTTTTTCATGTAGTCCAAATTTTACAGTTTTCTCTTACTAGTACAGTACCCTAACATCATATCTCAACTGTTCAAATAATGCATGACTTTTTGGTGCCGAGAACAAGTACTGTGACAAGAGGAATCTGACTGTGTAGTCTGTTCTCGATCTGGTTGAAATCTATTAAACTTCCCGATGGAAAACTTTTAATCTTTGTTCCATTAACACGTAGATATATGAAAGCATCAGTTTTCTCAATACTCATTTTTAAAAACATAGTTTATAGTTACAATATGTACTATAAATAACATTAAAAAAAACAAGCAAAGTAGTCCAGTAAAGTACCGATAATAAATAAAGCTGTTATCAAACCACAAGGTTAGTTCGGACATTTCGTGCTTTGCTAGGCATCGTCCTTTTAGAGGTTGTATGTCCATCCCTTCCCTTCCTCCGAGCTTTGAAATGTCTAGTTATAGGGACATGTACAGTTTAATGTGGACTCCGAACCGCGGTGCAACTCGGCATTTGTCACATTAATAAACTTTTCCAGAGATGAAAGAAGCGATAAGTGAGAGATAAAAATCCTAGAATTGAACGAGGATTCGACCTAAATGTAATTCGTAATATAGTGAATACGTCGTGAAAAATGAAAATTAGGTGTCAGAAACGGACATGAAACCGAATTTCCGACTAATTGCGAATTTCAACCATGTAGACAATTTGAGCGCTGCTTTATAATCGACCCAACATTCAGTGTCCCTTACGTTTTCCTCCATTTTTTCCGAACAGGCAACAAAAGGAGCGGAAACAGGTAGTAAAACTGAAATTTTGAGTTAAATCTTGAAAATGTGCCACACTGTTAGGCGACAAATCGCCAAAAGCACAAGGTCTATGTTTGGGTCCCAGTCTGATACATTCATTACAATGCAGATTCGGCAGTTCTGAAAGGATTTCACCGACACAGTTTCATGTGACTGCATTTTTCTAAATGTATTCAGCCAATAAATCACACCATTGTTAAAATACATTACTGGTTTCGTTTTCAGCATCAGATCTTATTACTGCAATAACCGTATACTAACAAATTATTGCCTTTTCAAAGACAAATGTGCACAAATAGTTTGCTAATACGTATACTGCCACGGCAGTAATATGATCTGAATATAGTATGACGACCAAGACCGCTAATGCACCGCAATTATGGTGTAATTTCGTTGGTTGAGTAAACACAAAAATAGAAAAAAAATGTCATAGCTGTCTTCGCAATAATGTCATAATGTTGTGCCTGACAAATCGTTACACACCGATTCTATACGTTTCATCTCTGAGAATTTAATTCAGTTGCGCAATTCATCATGTGTCTGTCAAACATCGTGGGTAAACCGATCGGATGTAACCCTTACATGTTTCTAGTTCAATTGGATTCTTCATCTTCAGGCAAACGTTATTAGATTTCAAAGACTGGAGCACTTCTCTTACGTTTGTCAGATTAAATTTTCGTGTATGGACTCTGCAACTGACAACTTCGAAAGGCAGTTTCGCCTTGATCGAACGAGCCCCCGAAGTGCTAATACTGTAATCGAAAATTAAGTCATTTTTCGTTTTTTCCTCTTTTAAAACGAGTTCCAGTTTGTTATTCGATTTGTACGCATTGTTTAAATCATCGTGGATAACGTTATGGTCAACCAGCGATCGTGCTTCCCTGCAGACAACAGAATACAACAGTTCACATCTCATAAATCAGCATCAATGTGGCAATGACAAACGCTCTGGAATTGTAGATTTCGCTTCATACCTGCATTCTTTCTCTGTGATCTTTTCTACAGTTACCATCACATTCTAATGAAGTGGCACATATACTGAGAACGCTTTCTGCTGCTCTTGTTATCAGCTATTAGTCTCCTCGGAATGGTACCCAAATAAAAAGATAGATCAGTAAACTGACAATGATACGATCCGTATAGCATCCTAAATTTGCGTTAGGTGCACTGCTGAAAATTGCAAGACGTTAAACAAAACAATTTGTGAGCTTTTGTACGTCGTTACAAATTCGAAAGACTGCAGTCTTGTTTGCATCTAATCGGTAACTAACATTTTACGAAACTTAACAGTGACACACACCACACTCAGCAAATAGAGGTAGTAGGGCTATCTAGGAATAAATATTTTGTTTCCCTAGTAACAACGTACTTTTGTTTCTCCATAAGATTCATTCTCCCTCTCCACTCTGCACGCACTTTTTGAGCTAGATGTTCCTTTTGTGGATGGCGTTTGGGTATACCTATTTCATATTGCCATCACATTTTGTTTTTTATTCGCTGTTGCCCTGACAACAGCGAAAAACTACTCTCGATTTTGTTGCCGCTTTTTTGGTAGTACGCAGAGACATTGTTGATATTGAGCTAAATGTACTATCGATCTCGGTGCAAATAATTTTCTAAAAGTTCATCAGTTAATTCACAATAACTGTAACTGCTATTTTTGTCATGGTTTTCATATTTCATCTAACGTGACAAACAACGGATATTTTAAAACGTTTGTTGCAGCAGTAGTAACATTGATTCGATCGAGAAGTGAAACTGCTGGCAGGTGTAGTATATACATGCATACAGATGAAACTGTTAACTGCGCAGTATTCGGTACTCACCACCGAATCCGCCAAACATTTTGCTGTGTGGGGTTAGATGCACGTACTGTACACTTCTGCAGAATGTCGCACTGGAACTGCGGCAGTGCGCGGCCCGCCAACGAGTTCGCAGACAGAACTCGCGTTGCGCATGCGTGCTGCACAAACCTGACGTCATCACATTCCGCAAGGCACAGTGGCGCCTTTCTGTGGCCGTGACGGGCGTGCGGAAATGTGAACAGTGATGCTCTGTTGAAGGCTTCCGTTGTAATGGGAGCCAGCGCAAAGTGCGAGGGAAGAGCAGGAGGCTGCCCTTTAGTTTATCCCTTTATGTAGTGGAACCCAGTGTATGTAATGGAAGGCTCTGCGATTTACTACAGCCTTAATGGACTAGCAAGGGGAACAGTCGAGGTCTGTTAAGGCGCGCAATGGAACAAAATTACAGCACAAATAGAGCATTTCGTTCCCTCTAAAGATTTGGATATGACATTAATCCTATGCAGATTCGAAAACAGCTGATGAAGTAAACAGAAAACTCTCGCATCAGGGCGTAATTAATATGGACACCACATCCAAAATACAACATACTGATACACTACCTGATCGAAACCCAGCTAGCACTCAAGCTTATTTCAAGGTGGATATTGAGTTTAGGTTCAGTTGAAAATTCAAGATTGAAAAATCAACCTGTTACACAGCTTGTTTCAAGGTGGGTATTGAGTTTAGGTTCAGTTGAAAATTCAAGATTGAAAAATCAACCTGTTACACAGTTTACATCAAGCTGTAAAAATTTAGCTTGAATTAAAATAATTTTCCCAAGCTTGAAATAAACTGTAATTTCCCTGGAAGGCTGTACAGCAGATGCGCGCGCAGCATAGCTTCCATAGACGTCCACGGGAAGCGCCACAAGCGTTTATAAGCCGTGACGTAAGGGTGTTGTCGTGTGTGACGTCATGACGGCGCGGAGTTTGGTTTTAGGGTGGCTGTCTCCAGTTCTGTTTTATCTTATTTTATTTACTTTTCTGAGCCTTGCTATGTTTACGGCCATTTTACCTTTGTGACGCGCTTTAATGGTTGTGGTTTGTTGACAAGTTTGTTTTATACTAGAAAACAGTTCGGTACGTTAATGTTAAAAATGTTAAATATTACGTAACGTAAAGTTACGTTTACGGCCATTTTACCTTTGTGACGCGCGTTAATGGTTGTGGTTTGTTGACAAGTTTGTTTTATACTAGAAAACAGTTCGGTACGTTAATGTTACAAATGTTATGACGTCATGACGGCGCAGAGTTTGGTTTTAGGGTGGCTGTCTCCAGTTCTGTTTTAACTTATTTTATTTACTTTTCTGAGCCTTGCTATGTTTACGGCCATTTTACCTTTGTGACGCGCGTTAATGGTTGTGGTTTGTTGACAAGTTTGTTTTATACTAGAAAACAGTTCGGTACGTTAATGTTAAAAATGTTAAATATTACGTAACGTAAAGTTACGTTTACGGCCATTTTACCTTTGTCACGCGCGTTAATGGTTGTGGTTTGTTGACAAGTTTGTTTTATACTAGAAAACAGTTCGGTACGTTAATGTTACAAATGTTAAATATTACGTAACGTAAAGGAATACCATATTCTTTTACGTAGAAAAATTGAGCCTGGATAAAAGTGAAATGGATTACCAGCTAAGAATACATATTACAAGTTGTTGTGCAAATAGAGGTAATTTTAAACTAACTCTCTAATACGTGGCACAAATAAATTAAAACTTCTTCATAATTTTTTCACACCATTTCCATTCTGATATTTATTTAATTAATTAGGTTCAATAAATTCAGATTAATATTTATATAGCTTAAAACAAGCTGTAAATACCAGGCTGTATTCCATATGTGTAGATACAGCTGGAGCCAAGCTTGATAAGTCAAGCTTGAAATATAGCTTGAACTCTGCCAACTTTGATGTTTGTTTCAAGCTTGAATCCAGCTAACAGGCCTGAATATTCCAGCTTTGATCAAGCTTATATACTTGAACTTTACAGCTGGAAACAAGTTTGAAACCGGCTTACTGTGCTGTCTGGGAAGTATCTGGTCATCTGTCTGATGATATTAATATGGGGAGAGTTCACCCTTCGTCTTTATGGCGACTTGAACTCTACTGGAGACACTTTCAGTGAGGCGTCTGAATGTATGTGGAGGAATGGTAGCCCATTCTTCCCCAAGTGCCGAAACTGAAGAACGCAGTGATGCTGGACTCTGGGGCATGGAGCAAATTTGAAATTCTAACTGTCCCCGAAGCTGTTCGGTTGGGTTCAAGTAGAGAATCTGAGCAGGCCAGTACATTTCAGGAACGCTTTTGTCCAAAAACCATACCCTCATAGACAATGTTTTATGCAGGCCAGGATCTAGGGAGGGGGGGAGGCCGGGGTATCTGCCCCGGACGGCAAATTCAGGGGGCGGAAAATTCATATTTTTTAAGTAAAAAACCTTGTTTCACAAAGTGCCTAGCATCCAGCGCACGTTGGTCTATCGATTATTCATATGATCTTGAGATGCACCCCAGTTGCTTTTTGAATACACTCTAAAGTTGCGCATAGTGTACGTGATGTCTCTGCCAGGGGAATCCCCGTCGCATCTAGATATAAAAAAACTTTCCCGTAGACTAGCAGGAAACGGGGCTAAGTGCTGAGCAGAGTAAGCCCGAGGGGGTGAGTGTTAATCGCTGTTTGTTTATATGGTTGATCGGGTGTACGAATGATCAGCGTTGTTATAATTATTAGTGAAATACATAGATTCAGACTACCAAAGTGGAAATAAACGGCTAATAGCAATAAAAGATAAGAAAGATTACATATTAACTTCTTGGTGTACCCAAGAAAACGAAATTTTGACAGAAAATTTTCGCCAGATCGCTACACTACTAAGAACCAGTAGTACAGTTCCCGGTTAGCAGCCGATTGAAGTCCTATTCTCCGAATAACGTGGAAAACGCGTTGTACGAACACGTAATAACACCTAACCGGAGAATAAACGCAGGATAACTGAACCAGTTATTCTGGCAGGGTTAGTGAAGTGAGAATAAGTTTCGACAATGACAGGAATAGTTACAGAATTAGTGATGACAAGATTGTTTGTTAGAATGAGGAAGGGGAAGAAACGGTGACATCATACTAATTATATGGAAGAATATAACGATTCCAAATTGGTAAAAAAATTTCGTACTTATAGTTTTCGATCTCATGGTTGAGAAACTGGAGCATATGAATGAAATGTGAAACTATTTCCTTACGTAAAACTTGTTGTTTGTAGTAGGCCAAGTAGGCATTTGATATTGGACTTCATGAATTATATTCTGTCATGTTATTCATGAAAATGAGGTACATAAAAATGACCATTTGTGCCAAAACAGCATCACTTATTTGGCATACGTTACAACTGCTGCAAAATTAGAAAGGCCTGTTGGAAATGGGTAACAAGCATGATGTTCATAATGTGTAATGACTGAACATTATCAATTCACACACACAATATTTATTTATACAGACAGATACAACTTAAACACTTGGTGTCTCAGAGCACACTGCCCAAGGTCCAGAGACACTGTTTTGCAGCGATATCCTTGGGGATGGAAGTCCATAGAGCTGGTGTCCACACAGGGCTGCCCCCTCCCCTCCCCCCCAGAGGCACGGAGTGCTGACGTTTTGTTGCAGAGTGATGCAGGTCGTCTCTGGAGATGCTGTCTAGCTCATACTCGTCTAGGTGTCTTGCTCGGCGCAGCGGTCTGCCTGTTCATGACGTCGGTACTGGCTGAGTAGGTGGTTCTGGGAGTGCCACCATTAGGTCATCCGCTGGTGGCTGTACATGAACCTGTGGTGGGGGTGTAGGCTGATCCTTTGTCTGGTTTTCTGTGCTGTGGTCTGGGGCTGACACATGTAGGATGCCGTCCCTGGATAGCGTAGATAACAGTGGGGTTAGGGATGGCTCTGAGGACAACCAACTTTGCTCATGTTTCATTGGTGCCCGTCAGGACTATCAACAGATGGGGTTTCACTAGGCATGGCCTACATCTAAACAGGACTGGGAAGGGAAGATTGGTACAACTGTTTCATGAAAGTATAGGGGGTGGATCTTGGGCCATACATCGTCAAATACCTGTTGTCATAGGTAGGAAAAGTAGGTCTTTTTTAGGATAAATCCAGACAACAGGTTGCCCTGCCTAAAGAGTATTTCCAGCATTTTAAAAAACACTCACTCACAAGACAGATTTTAACCCCTCAAACATCAAATATACCAGATGCAGAAAACAGCAAGATACTTTTCTTTCCTGTCCTACAAAGAAAATTGTTACAAACGTAGAAAATTGTACAAACGTCTTTCCATGAACTTTGAAGCATGGTAACTACGACAACCAACTCTCCAAAAATAAACCTTGAATAGTCAAACAAATACAAACAAACATCAAACATGGTCAAATACCAGTTGTCATAGGTAGGAAAAGTAGGTATTTTTTAGGATAAATCCAGACAACAGGTTCCCCTGCCTAAAGAGTATTTCCAGCACTTTAAAAAATACTGAAACAATCACTTACAAGACAGATTTTAACATCTCAAACATCAGATATACCAGATGTCACAAAGAAAAACAAACCATCGGAAAGAGTAACATGGGGCATTTCACAGACTTAACAATCCTCCATCAAAACATGCAACCAATAAAAAATAAAATACAACTATTAGAAGTTGAGCTCCAATCTTTGAACTGCACAGTAGTTTGTATTACTGAGCACTGGTGTAGAGACACAGAAATCCAACATGTAGTATTATCATTGTATGAAAAGGCAAACTCTTACTGCAGAACTACTTCAAGGGGTGGAGGATCATGCATTCATATCAGAAAAGGAACACAGTTCAAATCAAGACATGACCTCAGTACCGTAAGTGAAGAGAAACACTTTGAAATATCAGCTATTGAATTAACAGGGCTTGATATCACCAAGAAATTAATCATTTTGTGTGAGTATAGCTCCCCCAGTGGTAGTGTGGACAATTTTTTCAATAAGTTAACAAAAGTTCTAGATAATGTCTCAAGTACAAAGGTCGATATAATTCTGTGTGGGGACATTAACATCAACACTAACATCATAAATGAATCCAGCAGCACCTTCATAAACATCCTTAAAAGTTTTGGCTTGTCCCTATTGGTCAATAGCGCAACAAGGGTTACCACAATGACTTCATCAGTAATTGACCATGTGTCCACAAATATGAACATGGAAAAATGTGATGTAGCTATAAAAGATCTCAGACTATCAGACCATCTCTGTCAAATAACAACAGTAAAGTCAGGCATCGAATCATTCGCTAAACTACGAGACTACAAATGAAATCTATCAGAAATCAAAATAAAAGATTTTTCAAAAGAACTAGAAAAACGAAGCTGGGATGGAGTGTATACGAAAACCAATGTGAATATAAAATTCTCTAAATTCTCCACATTGTTTAAATTGAACTTTGAAAAGCCATTTCCAAAAGTATGCATGCCTATATCAACATCTCACAAAAACAGATGGATAACAGCAGGCATCAAGAAGTCCTCCCAAACACTTAAACACCTCAGTTCCATGAAAAAGATTTGCAATGATCCAGAATTCTTAAATTTCTATTACAGATACAAAAAGATTTGTAGGAAGGTGCTGACTGCTGCAAAAAAGTCATTTAATGAGAAAGTAATATATGATGCAGAGAATAAAAGCAGAGGAAATGGGGAGAGGCAAACAAATGCAGAATAACATACTGCTAAGGGAGGGGGATAAAGTAATAAATGATCCACAGCACTTAGCAAACTATGTAAACGAGCATTTTTCAAGTATTGCAGAGAAGTTACAGCAAAATTCCCCCAAACAAATATAACACCTGTAAATAATGTTGCACTAAATACAATGGTGTTACTGCCAACTACAGAGAATGAAGTCAGTAAAACAATTCAAAAACTAAAAAATAAAAAGTCAGTAGGTTTAGATGAAGCACCAATTTGTGTACTGAAACAATGCATAGGGATTATACAAGGCCCCTTAACAAATATAATAAATGAATCCTTCACATCAAGGACATTTCCAAAGCAGTTAAAACAGGCAAGAGTTGTACCTTTGCTTAAGAAAGGCAATGCAGAAGACAGAAAAATACCGGCCCATTTCCCAGCTGTCAGCATTCTCAAAAATAATAGAAGCAATTATGAAAGACAGATAATGAATTACCTGAATAAATACAGTCATTTAAGCGAATCACAGTTTGGTTTCCGAAGTGTCAAAAATATGGAGTCAGCCATAGTAGAGTTCACAAAAGTTGTACTTGATGATCTTGATAAAGATGAGTGTGTCACAGGCATATTTTTGGATCTTTCTAAGGCGTCTGATACAGTTGACCACAAGATTCTATCAGATAAATTAGAAGCATTAGGAATAAGAGGGGTAGCTAACAACTGGTTTCGATCATACCTAACAGATAGGGTACAAAGAGTAGAGATAACACATACTTCGAGTAGATCTAAACATTTAGTAAAACACTTATCAGAACCAAAATACATTAATATAGGGGTTCCGCAAGGTAGCATATTAGGACCAATACTGTTCCTGATATATATCAATGAGTTTCTCAGTAGTGTTCCTCATGGTGAAAAAATCCTCTTTGCTGATGACAGCAATATTATAGTCACTGAGAAAACAAAAGAACTCCTTGAATTTGAACATAAAGAAAACTAATGCCAGTTCGAAGAGGAAAAATGACAATGTTAAATTAAATGTAGATGGTACATCTATAGACTGTGTAACAAATGCAAAATTTCTAGAAATGAATATTGATTCTCAGTTGAAGTGGTGTGAACACACAAAGGTACTTGCAAACAGAATGTCATCAGCATGTTATGCCCTTAGAATCCTATCATCAGTGTGTAACATGCAGTGTCTTTTAGTTACATATTATTCATATGTACACTCAATTCTTAGCTATGGAATTCTTTTTTGGGGAACAAATGCACAAAATATGAACACAATTTTCAAACTACAGAAAAGAGCCATAAGAATAATAACCAAAAATACTAGTCGAGCACATTGTCAAGATCTGTTCAAAACACTGGGAATTTGAACTGCTCCATGTGAATACATTTACCAATCAGTTGAACACATCAAAAATAGCATTGGTAATTACTGTACAAACAGCTCTGTCCATGACCATGCAACAAGAGATAGAGTCAACTTACATTTAAGAAGAAAAAATAAACATAAAACTCAAAACAGCATTTTCTACCAAGGAAGAAAACTGTACAATAAATTGCCGAAAGAGATTAAAGAAATTGCCAAAATAAACTTAATTAAAAAGGCAGCTAAAAGTACCTAATATGAAATAAATTTTATACATTTAAGGCGAGGAGGATTACCAGGCTGGTTACACCAATAATCACACCCATTTAGGAATAGTCCATTTATTAACCTTAACACATACAAGGATCACAAAGGACTGAACTGAACATGGTGGAACAGCCAAAGATAATGCTTAGAGTCCAAAGATGAATGCATATCGATGTCGGTGTTGATTTCATCGATGCCACATAGACCCCCCTCCCCCCCTGCAGTACGAAGTACTCTTGAGTGGCCGGAGGGGGGGGGGGGGGGTAACTACGGCGTTGGCAGGGGTGGTCTGCGGGAGCCGGACCATGGTCAGCTCTACAGTGTCGTCGGGAAGCTGTGTGGGTAGATGTCGTGAAGGAAGTTTCGGCCACCAAATCTGGAAGTTGTTGAAGCAAGCCGAGCGTCATACTGGGCGTGCTGGTCGTGCGGTGACATGTAGGCCGGTGGTATGCGGGTGGAACGGAGCAACGACAATGATATCTCCGGTGGGCGTGGCGAACACACACGAAGTATGTCCAGGTCGACGTCGGGCGGGAGGGAACACATTTCACCAGGTGGCAGGGAATGGCGGAGGTTGTGTCATGAACAACACACGGTGAACAGAGGATAATCGTGCAGTATTATTGAGAAGTCATGGATTATATCCGGTGGGACAGGCACAAACACCTTGAGCGAGGGCACGTTCAAGATGACGAAGTGCTTGAGACCGGAGTAGAGGGCAAGGTCGGAGGAGAGCTCGACAATTGGAGCTGGAAGTCACTCGACCGAGTGTGTAAGTCCAACGCGGAGGAAGTGGTCGGAATGTCGTGAACCACTACAGTGAGTGGCGTGGTCGTGGCCTGAAGGGGGGTAGAAGAAGACTCGACATGAGCAGGCTTAAGTCTGTTGAGAGATACTGTAACAGCTGAATCTTTCATCTGGATGTCATAGGTGTTGGCTGAACACCGGAGAACTCAGTACGGGCTGGTATATGGAGGTTGGAGGGGAGCACGGACAGTGTCATCTCGGAGCATGACATACTTGCAATTGTCCAGTGATTTCAGGACGTGAACCTTAGGGCTGGTGGGCAGAGGGATATGGAGGTTGATGAAGTGGCGTCTGATGTGGTCCACGAAGGAAGGTAAGTCACACTGAGGGGGAGAAGTGGAAGGGCTCACAAGTTCACCAGGGAGAACAATGTTCTGGCCGTATATGAACTCGGCTATTGTGCCTTTGAGGTCTTCCTTATAGATCACACGAATGCCGAGTAGCACAAGGGGAAGGGCCCCCGTCCATAGAGAGTCGTGGCATTGAAGAGCCACCTTGAAAGTGCGGTGCCAGCGCTCGACTAGCCCGTTACTTTACGGGTGATATAATGTGGTAGGGATGTGCTGGATGCCGCAAATGTTACAAATCCCGTTGAACAGGGACGACTCAAGTTGCCTTGCCTGCCCTGGTCAGTCATGATGATAGCTGGACATCTGAAGCATGATAGACAAGAGAACATAACGAAAGCCATTAGAGGGGGAGAGAGGGCCGACAATGTTAATATGAATATACTGAAAACACCCTGGAGGGATCGAATAGGCACCGAGGTGGGGGAGGGGGTGAAGTGTGCTTGTGTACTTTGCAGCGTTGGCACGCAATGCAGCAGCGTGCCCATTGCTAGAAGTCCTTGTTGACATTTCTCTACACAAAGCTACAAGGCGGGTGGACGCACAAACACTGGGATGGGCTAAATTATGCAATGCGTTGAAGACAGCTCGACAGAGCGTGGTTGGGATGAGGGGGCATAAGGTGCCCGTACTGTCATCGCACCAGATCCAACCAGAAATGTCAGAGAAGGTGGTGCGGACAAAGTGTAGTGAAGAAGTAGAGTCTGAAATCAGGTTTTGTGTTTCCTCATCGGCGGGTTGGAGATTAGGCAGTTCAGAGAGGTCTAACAGCGAATGGATGGCGTCGACTCGTGAAAGGAAATCAGCAACTATATTGTCAGCACCCTTTATGTGTCTGACATCGGTGGTGAGCTGAGATATGAAGTCCATGTATCTGAAGCGGCGAGGAGGCGGGTCAGCTGGCGGGTTTGTAATGACCGCAGCCAGGGGTTTGTGGTCTGTTAAAACATAGAAAGGGCGTCCCTCAACATCAGTCTTAAAATGCTTAATCGCTTCGTAGACCGCGAGAAACTCCCTGTCAAACATGGAATATTTCCATTGTGCATTGGTGAGCTTGCGCGAGAAGAACTGCAGAGGCGAAGTTTGGCCGTCAATTGTCTGGCTAAGGACAGCGCCGATGGCAGTATCGCTCATGTCTGTGGTGATGAAAAGCTTTGCATTGGGATGAGGATGCGCGATGGTGCAAGCCTCGGCAAGATGATTTTTGAGGGCAGAGAGAGAGTCAGTCATAGCAGGGGTCCATGGAACGGGCCGAGATCCAGAAGTGTTGGTGCCTGCCAAGGCGGCCGTCAGTGGAGCCTGAATCTCCGCAGCCCGAGGTAGATGTTGGTGATAATAATTAACCGTCCCAGAGCACAGCGTATGTGAGGAGATAGTTTATCTGACCAGATGACAAGGAGAGCTGTGTCAGAGAATAGATCAGCACTGACCAGGGCACATAGCCGTCTCCAGAGCTGGGAATGTTTGTCGTTGCCAAGTTGCTCGACGTGGAGCACTTGCCATATCGCTGCCTCAGTTGAGTGTGCAAGTCGACGTAGAACTGTCTTTTTGGCTAGAGTGTACCTGGTAGATGAGTTCGGGCGTCGACCAGGTCAGCAATCAAGTCCTCCTGGTCGTGCAGGTGGGTGATGAGGCACAGAAACCTGGTTGACTCGTCGAGTTTGTAATGGTCGAACACTTCGTCCACAATTTTGAACCAGGTTGATGCTCTGTCGGGATTAAACGGCGGCAGCGTTGGTAAGTATTGTAGACTGTTCGGAAGAACAGGTTGAGTTGAGTTCGTTGGGGCACTGCTTGAATCGAGCTGTTGTTGCTGTAGTATTCCAGGAGAGTGTGCCTCCAGGGGATGTGGCAACGACGACTGTTCGGGTGGCAGCGTGAAGGTGACATGATGTGGTTGAGCGCAATCCGTCGCGGCGTGGAAGGCCGATGTGGGTGAGACACCATAATGTGTCGATTGTGATTGCGGAAGCTCAACACGTTGCGGGTGTGTTCGGATTGATGCGTTGCGGAAGACCGACGCAGATGAGGTACCGAGATGTGCCGAGAACAGTAGCAGAAGCTCGGCTGGAGCCGGCGCAGGGGCGACAGGTGAGAAAAAGTTCAAAGTTTGAGAACACGTGTTAGTCCACAGAAAGCTCGATGTATGATCAGAGCCGGGGTCACCTGTGTTGCAGGGAGGCTGCGGAGGTGTGGTCTGTCCAGAAGCACAGTGTGGGAAATGATGTCGAACATGGGACGGAATGTGTGAATGTTCACTGTTCATAGTCACTCCACTCAAAACGGTGTGTGGATAAGGTGAATGTCATGGCACAAAACACTGAGGTGTAGCGGTGGGACGGAGGTGGAGGTCAGGCACAGATAACAAGTTATTGGTCGTGTTGCAGGCCAAGGTATTGAAGTAGGAAGGCATGTGCTGATGCTGAACCGAGGCAGGCGCAGGTGTGGACGGAAGCTGAGGAGGTAGACCTGTGAATGAAGCAGTTCTGGCCACGTAGCAGGTATCCGCGTGGTACTGCATGGATTGCAAGCATGGGAAATCGTTGTCCTGGCGGTAGTAGGTTGTCCAACGAAGCATTAGCAGAAATCGGCATTGGTCCTGCACTGCACGGAGATTCGTAAGAGGTAACTGCACAGTCGATGAGGGAGGGCACATGTGGCGGGAACAAAGGCGTTTGATAGCCAGAGTCATCTGCACTCCTAACCTCACTTACTGTTGCAGGCTCAAAAACATCCGGCGAAATCGGTGGAATCATTAAGTGAGAGGCATCGTGTTGCAGTCCTGGCGGGTGTACATCGACCACAACACGATGCATGTCGATCACAAAATCCGGCGTTAGGCGCTGGGCTGAAGTCATTGTTCGAATGCTGTGTTGATGTAATACATGTGAAAATAACCGACACGGAGGTCACGGACACAGTAAAACAGCGAAAACGGAAGACGTTACAACTCTGGGTCACCAGTGAGGAGGATTACCGGGTTTGTTGCACCAATAATCACACCCATTTAGCAATATTTCGTTTGTCAACCTTAACACATACAAGGATCATAAAGAACTGAACTGAACATGGTGGAACAGCCAAAGATAATGCTTAGAGACCAAAGATGAATTCATATCAATGTTGGTGTCGATTTCATCAGCGCCACAAAGGATTACTTAGCTATAACAGAGTACAGGTTTGATAAAAAATGTTATACAAATAAATAATAATAATTATGATTATAAAATATCCAACATTCCACATAACACCTTCACTTTATGTTTTTTTCCTTCTTTTTTTCCCTTCTAGAAATATTACCCCGAAGCTATGCATAGCACAATACTAACACCTCTTCCTCTTTCTGAGCTCAACATCTCACTCATTATGGAGGGATGCTGACTCAGTTTTTCAGGATAGCAAATGGGAAGTTGCGGTACAGAAAATGGCCCAGAGATCACCAGTGTGTGTGTGTGTGTGTGTGTGTGTGTGTGTGTGAGAGAGAGAGAGAGAGAGAGAGAGAGAGAGAGAGAGAGAGAGAGAGCGAGAGAGAGAGAGAGAGACAGAGACAGAGACAGAGACAGAGAGAGAGTGAGAGAGAGAGAGAGAGAGAGAGAGTAGTGAGTGAAGTGTTATGAAACAATGTGTATATAGTGTGTGCAGTGACTGATAGTGAGATATGAGTGAACAATGTGGCATTACATTATTTAATAAGTTATTTGTAAAAAAAGTATTGTATACCAGGAATAAATCTAATGATTGTCTCTAACTAGAAGTCTGTAAATATATGTGTATACGAATTCGCTTATTTTAAATTGATCTAAATTTGTAAATACTGACATGTCCTATATCCTTGTAAAATGTGATCTACAGATGAATAAAGCTACTACTACTACTACTACTACTATATTACTACTACTACAGTGTAGCTGTATCGATTGACTGTGGTATCGGTGAGGAGTAGCACAATGATTGCGACGCCATGCTGTTGCTGAACTGTCTGTTTTCATATGCAGCAAATACCACAATCGTTGTGTCATGTAGAGAAAGTAGTGCTTGAAATCGACTGTGACGGAAAAGGGGGTTGTGTCATGGCATGAGGTCAAAGGGGCAGTATTGTTCCCCGACGTCTCTGCCAAAGTCCATGCTGGCTTCAGTCTACTGATAGACACAGTGGTGGGTTTGCCTGCTAGGGTGATTCCAAATATGTTGGATCCCCATCTCAGTATTTCATATGTTCCACTGTATGCTGGGTGCAGTGCTGGCTTGATGACGTCTGCAAGTCTGTAGGATTCTGTGCACAAATAGAGTGGGTATTGTGTGGTGCAACGGCAGTGGGATTTTGACGCTGTGTATCCTTTCTCTGACCCATTGTATGAGGTCTGGGAGGTCATCATTGCCTTCATGCATTGTCTGTGTGACAAATTCCACCAGAAGGCTAATCGCTTCATTGTAGAGGATCTCCATTAGAAAGGCTTCGAGGTCCTCTTTGTGGGCCATTCTGATACCCAGCAGCACCCAGGGCAGGGCCTCTGACCATTCGTTATCAGGGAACACCAGTGCTGTTGTCAGCATGCGGTGCCACAATTGCACTAAACCATTTGACTCTGGATGGTAAGCTGTGGTATGAAATCAGTGGCAGCCACAGAGGTGGCACAGTTCCATTAACAGGATTGATTTGAATTGTCTGCCTTGATAAGTTGTTAGCGACTCAGGGCAGCCAAATCTTGCTATCCATAGGTTGATGAAAGATCTTGCTCATCTCCACTGGTATGTCCCTGAGCGGAGTGGCCTCCATCCACTGTGTCGGTCGGTCGATGACCTATAAGATATAAGGAAATCCATTAGATTCAGGTAGTGGCCTCTCTAAAACTATATGTAGATGGCCAAAACGGCCCTTCAGGACAGGGAACCTCCTTAATGGCAACTGGTTGTGTCATCCCGTCATTGCCCTCTGGCAAGGAATGCACACTTGTATCCAAGTGGCACATCCCTCTTCATATTTGGCCACACATAATATTCCAACAGTAGTTTTGTCTTGGGCCACTCTCTGGGGTGAGCTAAGTTATGGAACAAGTCAAATATTGTTTGGCAATAGTTGGCAGGGACGAAAGGTCATTGCCTCCCTGCTGATGCGTCACACCAAACTAGCTTGTTGGTTCCGGGGCCTGGCATTCTTGTAGTTATAATCCCATGTAACCACCTGACAAGAAACATTCCAGGTCTGTATCTGTTGCCTGTGCGTCCATGAGGTTATCAAAATCCAGTTGAGTGGTCACAGCCACTAAGCGGGACAGGTAGTTCGCAACTATATTGTCTGCTCTGCACACATGGCGACCATCTGTTGTGAACTGTGAGATGTGGGCCAAGTGCCTAAACTTGCGTGGTGTGGTGCTTGCAGACGGATTCTTTACTGCATCAGCTAATGGTCGATGGTTGGTATAGATAGTAAGTGGTCTCCCTTCAATATTGTTATGAAAGTAATGCACCGCTTCGTGCATGGCCAGTAGTTCACGGTCAAAGGTCGACCACTTCCTTTGAGAGTCTGCCAGTTTCCTTGAGAAAAAGTGGAGAGGTTGTATACCTGGCACTAACTGCTATAATACAGTGCCTATCGCTCGGTCACTCGTGTCTGATGTATTAATAAGATGAGCATCCTGTGAAGGTAGTGAGAGTGTGACGGTGTGGGGTAGTTGAGCTTTAATGTTGTCGAATGCAGTTTGCATCTTGGCTGTCCATGTTAGCTTCCTCTTCCCCAATGTATTTTTCCCCTGTAGAGCTTCTGTGATGGGAAGTAGAGTTTCAGCTGCATGGGTTAGGTGTCATTGATAGAAATTGACGACGCTGAGAAATTTATATAGTTCTTGGTAATTTGTGGGAGGGGATCAATTAGTAATCTGCTCAATTTTATCCTGTGTGGAGTGTATGCCTGTTGCATCAACTAGGTGGCCGACGAACAGGAGCAAGGCTGTCCGTGTGTCCACTGTGCAGACTGTTCCGTTAGTCACGTTGCAGCCATCGCGGTTGCTGTGGTGGCTTCAGTGTAATGAGATGTAGCACACAGTGCAGGTGGTGTAGCATGTAAGTCTGTGTTAATGGCATCACACCCCTCAGTCGTAATGTGTGTCGTGGTTGGTGGGGTGAAGTCACAGTTGGTCAGAGGCCATCGCGCTGTGGGGGGTCTGTGCAGTGAGCATCCGTGAGGAGAGCCCATAGGATTGGCATCGTGTCGTGTAATCATTGTCAGCTGGATAAATTTGTGGTAAATTGTCTGCCCACGTGGTATGGGGTTCACTGTAGGCATGGCAGAGATGTCTGGCTCGAATCTTATGCTCTTCATTTAAGTGCGGGTGGTGTAGCGGTCACGTTGCAATTCTGATATCCATCTTGTGGTCATAGTGCTGTTGATGCATCTGTTGTGGCATCCTGGTAGCTGTTGAGTGATGCATCACACCTGAGTTGTACAGTAGTATGCAGTGCAGCTGCCGTGACGTCATCCACGTGACTTTTAGAATGAAAGCTGTTTGTGAAAATATGCCATTCTGTTCAAAATCACTGTTGACTGGCACTATCTGACCTGGAGACCACCAAATACATTGACCGGTTTGTTGTCAATGATTATTCAGTGTTTGTTACGTCATTGTGGTTGGTGTCCGTAATTAGCCTATCAATGCCTGACATCTCAATAATGGTTGAGTCATTTAGTTGATAGGGAGACTTGCAAGCAGCATTATCACTAGCTGAATGTATATCCATTGGAATATTGCACTTGAGAATGGTGGGGGTGGCAGGATAGCACCATTGCTCATTACCACCGTTTGTTGTTGTCCCTTCATTATGTAGTCTGATAAGGTTAGTGTCCACATAAGCACTCATAGCACTCTTTTCAGTGTTCATTAAAGGTGATGTGGTCGATGGAAGTCCAATATCCTAGTCCTTATGTGTGCACTGATGTGACAATGGTTGCATTGTTGTGCGAATATTAAACACAAAAGTATTACAATTTCCATCTTGTAGTGGTGAAAAGTCATTAGATAAACACTTGCAACACTTGCTGTCATTGACTGTAGCTAGCTGACTGTCAGTGTGTGCAGGATCCACATTGGCAAGGTGTTGGATTCTCACATCAGGTGGAGGTTGAGCAACGTGTCACACTAACATATCGCAGTGCAGTTGTCAAGAAAACTCACGGTCACGAATATAGGAATTGGGTAATGAACACAATGTTCATGATGTGTAATGACTGTCAACATTATCAATTCACATACACAATATTTATTTATACATATTGTATGGATGATACAACTTAAACATTTGGTGTCTCAAAACACACTGTCCAAGATCCAGAGATACTGTTTTTGCAGCGATATTCTTGGGGACGGAGGTCCATAGAGCTCGTGTCCCCACAGGGCTATTTCATTTTATTTAGCAGACAGTGAAAAAATAGATGTAATCAAATCAAGAAACCACACAAGTCTTGGGTACTATTCGTATTAACACCATTTTAAATATTAGATAACAACATTTTAATTTTTCATGTAGCAAAATGTTTGACTACCTGATAAGTTAACAGACTCTTTTGCAGAAAGGAAAGCATGCCATTTAAAGTGGTAGCAAGATTAGAGAGAAAAAATGCTGAGCCCTAAGGTCTCGAGAAGTATGCACTGTCTTACTTGTCTCTTGTCTTCACTGGTTTTATGTTTTATGTCATACAAAAAAGAAAGTTACTAGTTAATAGGCACTAAAGAGCACAAATTTTCTGAAGAGTTCTTATTCTTCACAAATAATCTCACTCAGAATTAATTGTGTTATTTTAAATGGGGGTGGGAGGTAGTATATTAAACAGGCTGACTGGGAGAAGGAGAGGCATCACAAGACATCTTGATTTCCACTGTCCGGAATATAGGTTTGATGGCTTCCATTACAAAATATACATGTTTGAATTCCACTATCAAGTTTTTGCCTCAGTTCGGAAATGTCATAGATTGGGGCTGGCTTTATGACAGGATGCATTGTCATGCTGACACAAACCCGTATAATTGTTTCTGAACTGATTCTCTAACATACACAGTGCATAATGCTGTAAAATGTGTCCATATCCTTCCACAATTTACAATTTCTTACACACATTAAGAGGACCACACATCACTTATTTCCAGTCATTCAGCATCCACACGGTGTCCTTTACACAGCTTCAAGCCTAATTTAGCATTCTCTACAGAAAGGTGCAGCATATGAGGAGCTGCTCGGCCATTGTAATCTATTCTTCATGACTCACTATAAGCAGGCATTGTGCTAGCTGGTCTGCTAGTAGCACTTTGGAACTCACGAATCATTCCTTCTGCTGATTTAATGTGACTTTTTACAACCATCATCCAAAGTGCCTGACGGTCTCTGTCCGTCACTCTTCCTGGTCTCGATTCAGCTGTGGTTGTTGTTTTGCAGATCCACTTCACAGTCAGATTACTAATAATTGACTTATGCAGCTTTACAATGGCTGAAACTTCCCTGATGGATTTGTTACTCAGGTGACTTCAGATGACTAGTCCACATTTGAAGACACTGAGCACTCCTGACTGCTTTTCTACTGACAACACATTACTATCCACCTTCTTTTATACTTGCAGGTCTGCTTCTCAGGACATTCATGGTCAATTCCACATTACATATGGGAGGAGTGTCCAGAAAATTTGATCAGATAGTATAATAATCACTTAAGAAAACAGATGTAAAGCATACATTATACAGGGTGAGGCAGCTTAGACAGGCTATCCCAAATATATCCACATGTTCTGCAAACCCATGTGAAGACTAGTAGAGAATACATCCCATTGTATCAGTTATTATAGCTTCTTTCCATTCCATTCACATTTGGAGTGTGGGAAGAATGTATAGCTAGGGGGTTGTAGTTGGCACATGCTGCAATAAATCCAGATGAAACATGTGGTATTGGCCGTCCATAATCACTTTATAGCATGTGACACTGTTCAGCATGAACATTCTGAGGACTCGGTATGACGGTCATAATAATATAGATATGAAACAAACCTGACTGGTGTGTTTGCTAATATTTGGAATTCCGGTCTGAGCTGCTGGAGATGGCAGTCATGTCATGTGAAGTGTGCTTGCTTGTGCGAATGAATGTGTGTTTGTGTGTGTTTCCTTTTCTGAAGATTGCTTTGGCTAAAAGCTTAATGTGCAACAGTCTTTTCATTACGCCTATCTGCAGCTCGACATGCCATCTTTATTGTGTGTAACAGTCTATCCTTTTCCATATTTTGTTGATTCGGTAATGTGGGGCAGATGTTTATGGTACCTTTTCACCTGATGGTGGGACACTGATTTACAGTGCTGTTAAGTTGTTACCATTAGACAATGTTCCACACATGTTATGTCATTGAAGTCTTCTTGAAATGCTCTTTTCAGTACCATACGAAAAGCAGATAGTATCATAAAAAAGTCAGTCTCATAACTCTACCTTACCTTGCATAATGATAAGCTTTTATAAAATATGTTGAAGGATGTTCTTTCAATGTACTGCATCGTATTGATACAGGTACTCTATAATTGTTGTCACTCAATAGGAGTGAGCCACCAAGACCAAAGGGATGGTATGGAGACATCGAATGCAATGGGAAAATATCACATTAAGTATCCATTTGGATATCCCATGTGTAGCAACCATGGCAGAAGCTAAAACTGTGTGTATACTTACTGATCATGGGTTTTGGATCCCAAGGTTTGGCATGGGGAGTGCGAGATTTCTCAGGTTATTGTTTTGTGAAATCCTCACGAGGAGCAGAAAGACCAAAAAAAGAAGGAAGAGATAAATGTAACATTGCCGCATGTTAAATCTTGGCTAATTGGATGAAGTCAAAAATAATATGACAAAGTGTCAGTTGTATATTGTAGAACTATGTGAGACAATATGGATTGGAAATAGTTAATTTAAATCAGAAGATTTCAGCATAATTCATTATGGAAGAATGGAGTAGCTAGTATATGAACAAAGTAATGGTTGCATAATGTAATGAACAGTTATCAAGTGAAAGGTAAGATATTAATGATACAGTTAAAAGCTAGCGCAATTGACTTACTAATAATTTAAGCATATTTACTAGTGACGAATAGTAACAATGAAAAAATAGAAAACATTTACAACTTCACTCAAGAGTTAAGGGAAATGGTAAACACCAATGACAATGTTATTCTCATGGGAGACAAATGTGTCGGTAGACATACAGGAGAACAATAAGTGTACTGGTAAGTTCAGATTAGGACAGGTGAATTCAAGAGGTGAGAAATTAATAGAATTCCACAAACCACATAACGTGGTTACAGCAAATACATTATAAAGCTCCAAAGATAAGATACTACACTTGCAAGACACCTGGTGATAGTGGGAGGTATATGGTTGTTAATATAATAGTAAATTAGATGTATGAGAACCAAGTAAAACCTAATCACAGTTACCCTGGTGCTAATATGTACAAGATGAATCACCTAAAATTTGCACTGCAAATTTTGTGGAAATGGAAAATGCTGTTGATGTGCGGTTTTCACAGAACTCGTTGGTAGTCAGAGGCATATATTGTAAACCAGTAACCAGATTGTAATAATACTTAAAAAGTGTATTTTTTGTGCAAACATACACTTTTTTAAATGGAACATGCCTGTTGACATTAACAGACTAAAAGTAGGCTAAATTAGAGTGTCATTAGTGTCTGTTGCAGGAATCTAGTGTGAGCCATTTACAAGATGTGGTACTGTGTAAGGTTTCCACACCAACACTTGTTTGTGCAATTCAACCTGCATAATTGCTAGGTACAATGTTGTTATGTTTTCTTAAAGTGTGCTTGTGTATTACTTGAGTACATTGCGACTTGCGAGACAGTTAGAGTGCGGCAGTCCAAGCACAGTAGGTTGAGAGCTGATGATGTGAGTTACCTATGCAGAAAAAGTCGACATGCTCTTGGTATATGGAGAGTGTAGGAAGAAGGCTATTCATTCTTGTATGGTGTATGTGGCAAGATATTCCAATAGATGTCAACCATCTTGACAGTTATTTATCAACTGCTTCAAACAGTTATGTGAAAGTGGTAGTGTAGCACCTAGACAATGTAAAAGAAGGAAACAAATGATAACAGAAGAGGGGGACTTATTATTCTTGCTGCTGTTGCAGTTGATCCAAATGTTAGTTCCAGTGCAATCACACGAGGAAGTGTCTTGAGACTGGCAAGTCCTACACATTCTCCATCGACACAGGTTCTGTCCCTATCACATCTCCCTCTATCAAGAACTGTATGAAAACAATTATGAGTATTGTACTAACCTCTTTACATGGGCATTAAGATCAGAAACTCCAGGTGTATCATGTATCTTGTTTAGTGGTGAAGCCACATTTACCAATTATGGCCAGGTAAACTGTTGAAACATGCACTATTGGTCAGTTGACAATCCCCGTTGGCTTTGTCAGGTTGAACACCTGTGTACATGGAGTCTAAACTAGTGGTGTGGGATAGTGAACCATCAGCTCGTAGGCCCATTTTTTTTTAGATGAAACAATGAATGTGCACAAGTATCCCAGCCTTCTAACAGACTATCTTCCATAGATGCTAGAAGAAATTCCCCTGCAGACTAGGAGGAACCTCTGGTACCAACATGATGGGTGTCCAGCCCATAGTGCACTAAGTACTACAGCATGTCTTCACATATTGTTTCCAAATCATTGGAGTGGAAGCAGAGGACCTGTACCTTGGCTGGGCCTGCCTCGTATTTGATGTCTGTAGACTTTTTTCTGTGGGGAAAGCTGAAAGACGCTGTCCACAGGGACGTATAGACTACGCCAGATGATATACAATCACATATTACTGCAGCATGCTCATACATCTACACTGAAATGCTTGCACATGTGCAGCAGTTTTTCCATATCAGACTGGAAGGGTGTATTTTTGCTGCTGCTGGTGCTCATTTTTAACACAATTTGTTATGGTCATTGTCTTGTTACCGGTCAGAATTCACATAACCAGCATGTGCAGTTGTGTTGTTCATAATGTGTGCTACCACAGGTATAATACAAGTGTTGGTGTGGGAGCTTTTCAAAATACAATATCTTATAAATGACTTGCACTAGAATCCTGTAACAAACACCACTGACATTCTGACTTGCCCTACTTCTAGTTTGTTAATGTCAATAGGCATTGTTTCACTAAAAAAGTTTATGTTTGCACAAAAAATACACTTTCCAAGTATTATTACAGTCTGTTGATTGGCAAACAATAAGAGCCCATGACTACCAACCCATCCTGTGAAAACCACACACCAATAGCACTTTCCATTTCCGCAACATTTGCAATGCAAGTTTCAGGTGATTCTCCCTCTATAGTAACCACACACTTGTTGTGGCAAAGAGAAATGTCAGATTTAAGAAGCACCAGCTGAAATATCCAAAGAAATAGGCAATATGTAAACTGAAGGATGCATAGGGTTTGCAAGAATTAAAGCATACAGCAATGGAATCAGACAGGGAAGCAAGCAGTTGAGATGCCACCAATGCAGCCACAGATGTACGAGTATTAGGAATAAGAGAACTGGAGTGTAGGAAACCTTGGATGACCATAGAACTATTGTGACTCGTTGACAAAATGAACAGAGATCTTTGATTAATGCAAATCAATGGAAAACAAGATAATAATGAAGTGCCACTTAGAACAAGAAAAGTGGATGGGAAACATTAGCAAAGAAACAGAAAATGAATTTAAATATGGGAAACAGGACAAAGCTTACTCCATGATTAAACTATTGCAGTACAGACAGACAAACAAGAGTACTTTAGTGACAGACAAAAATAGGAAGCTGCTGTTCGGCACAGATGTAGGTGACAAATAGAAAGAGTATCCTGAATGGTGTTGAAACTGAGAGTTCAGATGACTATATTGAAGAAGAAAACTAATTGTTGAAAACAATAAGGGACCATTGATAACAAAATAAGAATTTTTTCTGCTGTGTACCTCCTGCAAGACAGCAGGTTAAAATCAAATAAAGCACTGAGTATAGATGATGTCTCTGGAGAGTTTCTACAAAACAGTGATGACAACATCCAGAGTAAACTGACTACTGTGGTATCTAAATGTTATGAAGAGTGTATCATACAACCTGACTTCACAAAAACTAGAACTATTGCATTACCCAAGAGGGCAAATGCAAAGGACTGAAGAAATTATAGAACATTAGCCTTTCTATCGCAAGCGTCAAAAATGTTACTGTCAATTGTCAAAGAGAGAACTAAAAAGTAAATTCTTTGGAACTCAGCCTATGATCAATTTCATTTCAGATCAGGGACAGCAATGAGAAAAGCAATATGGGCACTACATTAAATTTTGGAAAGAAGATTAGAAGCAAATAGAAAAACATATAGTATAGCATTTATTGACCTAGAGCAGACATTTGGTATGGTTGATTGGAAACTTCTATTTAAAGCAATGTGCCAAAGTAGGACTTGACTGGAAGGATAGGTGACTAATTTTGAGTCTACACAAAAAGCCAAACTATGGAACTAAATATTGTTGGTCGCAAGAAAGGACTGTGGAGGTAATAGCCACAATAAAAATAGCATAGCTGGAATCAAATGTGGTGATAATAATAATAATTTTATTGTCTTTAAGCCATTACAGCAATAGACAAAGTCATACACATAATACAATACAGTACAGTACATGCTATAGAATAACAGAATTGTTAAGAACTTTACAGTTTAATATGATAGGTCATGAAATCCTTTATATTGTAGAATGGGTTTACAACTAACCAGTCATAAAGTGTTTGTTTGTATTGTTGCTCTGGTAAATTTTGTATAGCTTGTGGAAGTTTGTTAAATAATTTGTGGCCCATAAGTTCATAACTGTTAACTGATTTTGAGAGTCTGTGGTAGGGCGTATAGATAGAGCTGTTTGACCTAGTGCTGTAACAATGTATATTTGCCCTGCGTTTTACTTTAGGTAAGTTCTTTTTTGTGCAGATTAAAACATAATAAATATATAGGTTTATTACTGTCATGATTTTTTGTTGAGTAAACAAAGGTTTACAATGAGCCTTGTATGGTGAGCCTGTAATTATCCTAATAGCTTTCTTTTGCAGCAATAGTATATCATGCACGCAAGTGGAGTTTCCCCGTAAAATAATGCCATAGGATATGATGCTTTGGAAAAATGAGTAGTAAGATAACATAATTTTTAGGTACACAGTGCATTAATCGCCTTAAAAAATAGATTACCCTAGACAATTTACCACTAATATACTTAATATGTGGATTCCAAGAAAGTTTATCATCCAAATATAAGGTGAAGGCTCTAGTTTTGCCCACTACCCCACTTACGGCCACCTTGATGTCAAAGGTTAATTTTTAAGCTTCTCTGGAATACCAGACAGTTCTACTATAGATTATTATAAACTTTGTGAAAGGCTCTATTCATTTGTCTACATAATCAATCTTTTGTCTGTTTTTGTTTGGAGACACTATTTTGTGAAATGACCAGTGTTGCAAAAGCTGGGTTTTGCAGAAGTTTTCTTTAAGCCACACATGTTTTTTTTTTTATTTTTTATTTTACATGTTTAAATAAAACATCATAAGAAACTTAATCTGTTCAGAGGTAAGATAAGACATTATATTTTCATTTCTTTTAAGTTTTATATCACTCAGCCTAAAAACATGCTATCAAAAGTATGTGGCCATTAACAGATCCGTATTTAGCCCTGGTTCCGTGTTATGGCCATGCATGTGGCCGTAAGTGGAGACATATATGTATTCTGTTTTGGCCACTTCTAAAAACTGATACAGAAACATCAATATTAGTGTTCTGTCCTACATTACACTAGGCTAATTTTATTTAAATAGGCTCATTAAAATATTTTTGGTATTTTTATATCAATATATACCTCATTGTTAGTATTGTCTTGGCATATCATACTAAGTTACCTATGCTTGTAAGATACAAAATATGCAATAGGCACTATTCAAATATGCAACATTCTTTAACTCCAACTTTGTGCATTATTTATAGGAAAAATGAATCAACCAAAGAATAAGAAGTTTCAGTATTCTCCCAGCAAAGTTAAAGATGCTCTAAAGGCTATTGATGAGGGAATGAAGGTTGCTACTGCAAGCAAGTTGTACAAAGTTCAAAGGACAACATTAAGAAACAAAATTTCTGGTGTACCTCCAAAAGAATCTACAGGGCACTGTGGTCCACATTCTGTCTTAGGTGAACAAATGGAAAAAAAATTGGTCGACTGGGTTTTGGACTGTTCTAGCATGGGATTTCCAGTTACTAAAGAAAATCTCTGTGCATTTGTGCAAAAACTTATTGAGAGTGCAGATATGGAAAGTCGTAAGGCTACATTTACTAACAATCGACCTGGAAAAAAGTGGTATTATGGATTTCTTAAGAGACACAAGGTTCTGTCACAAAAACATGCAGAATATGTCAATAGGGCTAGAGGTTCTGTTACAGAAGAGAAAATAAGAAACTGGTTTCACGAAGTATCCATCACTTTAAATGATATGGATGTGTTAAATGACCCAAACAGAATTTTTAATGTGGATAAACTTCTTTTTTCTGGTTCCTAAAGGGCCATCATGTTTATGATGAGTCATGTAACTCTGACAAAGATAATGTTACTACATTGTTTGCAGTGAATGCTGCTGGAAAATTTGCTCCTCCCTTAACACTGTTCAAATATGCAAGGATTCCAGCATCATTGGTGAAAGCAGCTCCTCCAAACTGGGGCATTGGAAAAACAGAAAATGGGTGGATGACAGGTGAAAGTTTTTTTGAGTATATAACAAATGTATTTGATCCGTTCTTGAAAGAAGCTGAAATTCCCCAACCTGTAGTAATATTTTTAGATGGGCACTGCTCTCATTTGACACTTCATTTGAGCAGATATTGTAGGGAAAATCAGATCATTCTAGTTGCTCTCCATCCCAATTCTACACACATCTTGCAACCAATAGATGTAGCTGTCTTTGGACCTATGAAAAAAATGTGGAAGAAGATTGTTCAGAAATGGAGTTTTGAAAATAATGGCACTGAAATTTCAAAATCTGATGTACCTTCTGTTCTGTCACAAATTATTATTACAGAACCTAAAATGGTGGCAAATATTCGTGCTGGTTTCAGGGCAACTGGTCTGTTTCCATTTAATGTGAACAATGTAGATTACAGCAAGATAGTTGTTCGTAGTACACCAGCATCAACCACAGTTCAGACAAGTGAGGAACTTCAGAGACATTTCTCATATATAGAAAAGCAGATTGATCCCGTCCTTCTAGATGAGTTCAGAGCAACCAAGAGAAGGAATAATGAGTGGGAAGGAAATCAAGAAGCATTATTACTTTTCAAGTTCTGGAGAAAAATAGCTGATGAGGTTGAAATGCATGGTGCTAGTGGTAACACTGATGACATTCTGACAGATAGCATAGCGCCTCCCTCTGAAGATAATCAAACAGAGAATGTTTCACAAAACACAGACAGACTTAATCCTTCATCCATTCAAAATGTTTATAATATTGACATATCTTCAACATGTAGCAGCATTTTACAGAATTCAGATATTCCTTCAACACCCACCAACAGTCTTATTCCTGCAGATATATCAACAACCCCCAACAGTATTTCACATAGTTCAGGTACTCCAACATCCAACCACAGTCCATCTTCAGTGCGTATCCAAGTGACACCACCAAAATCATTAGAGGACAGTTTTTGAAAGTGTCATCACTTGGCCAGAACCCAAACAACGAGGCACAAAGAGAAAGAAAGAACATACACCCACTGCTGTGACTAGTGACAAGTGGGTGGAATATCATGAACTGAAGGAAAAAGAGAAGCAGGAGAAGGAGCAGGAAAAAAGGAAGAGAAAAGCTATGAAGGAGTTAAAGTCCAAAGAGCAGCACTTGGCATTCCAATGTAAAAAAAGGGGAAAACAAGAAACAGGCAAGAGTTAAGTTATAGGCCAACAAGTTCTTCCGAGGAAGAAGAATGGACGGACAGTGGAAGCAGTTTAGATGACTACGCAGAAGGAGAAACTATCTTCGAGTGAGAATTTGAAAGTAGGGGACTTTATTTTGGTAAAATTTAGTTTAACAGGAAATAGAAGAACAGGACCTGCAATTTTTAAGTATGTATCTGTAATTTTGAAAGTGCTTTCTGACTCTGAATATGAAATTCAGTGCCTAAAAAGTTCTAATGTTCAGAAAACTTGTTTCGAATACATTGAAAATGATGTTTCGACTATAACGGGTGAAGATATTATAGGGAAACTGCCAGGGCCAGTCTTGATGCAAGAAGGACATTCATTAAAAACAAAGTTCCCTGGTTCCGTTGATACTTGTGAGAAATAAACTTGTCTGGAAGTTGATTTAATAATTACTGGGACAATACTTTACCTAATGATTTTTTTTTCTCTGTTCATTCAATTTCTGTACCTTTTACCTACTTGATGTATGTTTGTTGTCTTATATACTTGTAGAAAGCACAAATTACTTTCTGGCACATGGACCGACAATTATTTTAGCCATAGTTTTATTATAATATGAAGTGGCCATAAGTGGGGAAACAACTGGCCGTAGGTAGGGTTAACATGGCCAAAACTGGGGAAATGCGCCATTTATTTTTCAATATTTTTTTCTGCTTTTGTTATACAACTTAGAATATTTCTTTTTACATGGTTGTAATGTGTAGACTTTGAAGCAATAGATACGATTTTTTGAAGTAATTTGTATACTTTCTTACTATACTAAAAATGTGATGTATCTCGAATTGCCCTTAATGTGGCCATAACTGGGGCCACGACCCTACCCCCAAAAATTTAACACAACTAGGATCATCTGATGGAAACTTGTCTTTTAAACTAAATACCATCTGCTGGGTTTTGCTTTCATTAAGCAAGAACCCATTTGCTTTAAACCAGAGTGAAGCTTGCTGAATTGTCTCTGTAACACATGTTTTAAGGATATTAAGATCATTACTGCTGTTCAGAAACGTTGTATCATCAGCATAGAGTACTGTTCTGGATTTAATAAATGATGGCAGGTCATTTATCATTATTAGAAAAAGGAAAGGGCCCAGCACGGATCCCTGTGGAACACCTACCTTAACTTGTTCTATACTGGACATTTCTTTCCCAACACGGACGGGTTGCTTACGGTTTTGTAAATATGATCTTAATAGCTTAAGGCTGTTACCTTTAACACCATAAAAGTCCATTTTTTCGAGTATTAGTGTATGTTCAACACAGTCAAAGGCTTTGCTTAGGTCACAAAAAGTCACTTGAGCAAAGCATTTATCTTCAAATACTTGGTGGATGTATTTAACAGCATTGTCTATGGCATCAGTGGTTGACAGGTTTTTCCTAAAGCCATACTGTGATCCACTTATTAATCCTATGTTATCAAAGTAAACAGATAATTGTTGGTAAATTATGCATTCAAGAACTTTTGAAAAAACTGGGACTATGGATATTGGCCTGTAACTTGAGACAGAATTTTTATTTCCTTTTTTATGTACTGGAACTACCCTAGACAGTTTAAGCTCATCAGGGAAAAAACCCTCCAGTATACACTCGTTTATACAATATGTTAGGGGGTACACTATACAGTCTCTTACTTTCTTCAGCATGTTACAAGACAGGTCATATATGTCTACACTGTCTGATGATTTTAACTGCTTCACTATTCTTAACACAAAACCAGGTGAGACCTCAGAAAAATTGAAGGTACTTGTGTTTGTTGATGACCTAGCAATATTTTTTGACAGTAACTGTGATGAGCTGATTTCAGGTTTAATTATAGCACTTTCTACTTCTCAACTGATTTAATAAAAAAGTCATTAAATTCCTGGGGAGAGATACTAATTTTCTCACTTCTTTTATCTTTGGCGACACTATTTATTAGAGTCCATGCTGCTTTGCACTTATTGGTGGATCTCTCAATACTTCTGAGATTGTGTGATTGTTTGGCTTCCACAATTGCTTTTTTGTACTCATTCCTAGATCTAACATAGGCTAATTTAGCTTGGTTGGTTTTCAGATTTTTATAAATATTGTACAACAACATAACTTGATTTTTCATAGTAGACAGCTGTTTTGTATACCATGTATTTTGTCTATTTGGAACTTTTGCTTTTAGGACTTTGTCAGTTACTTTGCATTTCTTTATTGGTATGCAGTCATTAAAGTGTCCCAAAAATGCTTTGAGAAACCTATCAAATAGTACCTTTGCTGGCAGATAATTGCTTAGAGTATAATGTGTCTCATCATCACACAGGCCAAACCAATCTCTGCTAGAAAGGGACGTACAAAATCTGTCAATTTTCTCATCTGTGACTGGTCTAGTGACCACAACTTCTGGGACAAGTTTATTTACATTACTCTTATCAAGAGGGAACCTGCTTGTATAATTTAAAGATACTGAATCATGATCAGAATATGGAAATACTGTCACAAAACATGATTCTTCTGTTGTTTTAAAATTTACAAAAATATTGTCAAGACATGCATGTTCTCTTGTAGGCTTGTTATTGACTGAATGTAAGTTGCACTGTCTTAGTAGGTTTTGGAGTTCAGTGACAGTACGTTTTTGTGTTGTGACATCAAATTCAGCATTCACATCTCCACCTATCACAATATCATAATGTATCCATCTAGTATCTGTAAGTACATGTAACAGCAGGTCCAGTTTTTCTAAAAATACACTGGTTATACCCTTAGGTGACCTGTACAGGGAAATTACAACTAACTTAAAACTGTCTATTACTATACCAGCAGCTTCAAAGTTCTGTTCATCACACAGAAAATCTAGATCTAATCTATTGACTGTACCACTAAGTGACTTGTTAACATATATTGTCACACCACCTCTTAAATGCAATTTTCTGCAGTAGCTACTGGCTAGATTATAATTATCAAATTTAATAAATGTAAGTTCACTGTCACTAGCCCAGTGTTCACTTAAACAAAAGATATCAAACTTATCTTCTAATCCAAAGTCATTGACAATAAATTCTTTATCCCTTACTCCTTCAATGTTAAGATAACAGATTATAAAATCAAACCTGTCTTTCTTTACAGATGCACTATTTTGCTGAGAGGCTATTAAATCTCTGGCACTATTTATCTTATGGGCTTCTTCCCCTTGCTACCTTCTACTAAAAAATCATTTAGACGTAATGGAGGTACAGTTTTCCATTTGCCAGCTACACTTGATACTGCTTCTACTCTTGGAGGTCTCTTTGCTTCTTCTTGTTCATGGCATGATCTAAGTGGCTGGGTTCCCACTGTAGGTAGTTCAAATGTTGCTGCAGAATGGACAGCTGGATCACCTGTTGGTACACTTGTTGCTGAATATGCTGCAACTTTTGCTGTTTCTGTTATCTTAGTTCCTGAATGAGGTGTTCTACCTGTTGTAACTGTAGTTACAGCTTCTTCTCTCCCAGTACATTCTTTTGTAATCAGTGATACCTGATGTTGTGTTACTGCTGCAACTGGAGTACATGGTAGGGAAGATACTTTGCAGGTGTCCTTTACCAGTGGTAGTGGAATAGGATCACTTTTCTTACATCTAGGAGAAACACTATCCACTACCATTTTGATCTTTTGACTGAGCAGCGATTTGCCCCATTTATTTAAATGCATACCATGTGTTGTGAAGTGCTGTCTTTCAAGATCGTCAATACTGAGGAAAAAAGCATTTGGAGTGGTCTTACAGATCTTTTTATACACCCTGTTTGCTTTTTGGATTTCTCTGTTCACACAAGAAGATTCAGTAAGGTCATGTCTGTGTCGTATGCCTACAACAATAACTTTTTGATCCTCTGTTGCACATAGCGCATCTCTTAGCACTCTGTTTGCTACTATTAGTTCATTCTTATATACATCGTTTGCGCCGCCCAATATTACAATGCATTCACTTTGTGTCACGTGATTATTGTTTTTATAGTCTTTCAAATTTCAAACCCCCCCATGAACCATGGACCTTGCCATTGGTGGGGAGGCTTGTGTGCCTCAGCGATACAGATAGCCATACCGTAGGTGCAACCACAACAGAGGGGTATCTGTTGAGAGGCCAGACAAACGTGTGGTTCCTGAAGAGGGGCAGCAGCCTTTTCAGTAGTTGCAAGGGCAACAGTCTGGATGATTGACTGATCTGGCCTAGTAACACTAACAAAAACGGCCTTGCTGTGCTGGTACTGTGAACGGCTGAAAGCAAGGGGAAACTACAGCCGTAATTTTTCCCGAGGGCATGCAGCTTTACTGTATGGTTAAATGATGATGGCGTCCTCTTGGGTAAAATATTCCGGAGGTAAAATAGTCCCCCATTCGGATCTCCGGGCGGTGACAACTCAAGAGGATGTCGTTATCAGGAGAAAGAAAACTGGCATTCTACGGATCGGATTGTGGAATGTCAGATCCCTTAATCAGGCAGGTAGGTTAGAAAATTTAAAAAGGGAAATGGATAGGTTAAAGTTAGATATAGTGGGAATTAGTGAAGTTCGGTGGCAGGAGGAACGAGACTTCTGGTCAGGTGACTACAGGGTTATAAACACAAAATCAAATAGGGGTAATGCAGGAGTAGGTTTAATAATGAATAGGAAAATAAGCTACTACAAACAGCATAGTGAACGCATTATTGTGGCAAAGATAGATACGAAGCCCACGCCTACTACAGTAGTACAAGTTTATATGCCAACTAGCTCTGCAGATGATGAAGAAATTGAAGAAATGTATGATGAAATAAAAGAAATTATTCAGATAGTGAAGGGTGACGAAAATTTAATAGTCACGGATGACTAGAATTCAGTAGTAGGAAAAGGAAGAGAAGGAAATGTAGTAGGTGAATATGGATTGGGGCTAAGAAATGAAAGAGGAAGCCGCCTGGTAGAATTTTGCACAGAGCATAACTTAATCATAGCTAACACTTGGTTCAAGAATCATAAAAGAAGGTTGTATTCATGGAAGAATCCTGGAGATACTAAAAGGTATCAGATAGATTATATAATGGTAAGACAGAGATTTAGGAACCAGGTTTTAAATTGTAAGACATTTCCAGGAGCAGATGTGGACTCTGACCACAATCTATTGGTTATGATCTGTAGATTAAAACTGAAGAAACTGCAAAAAGGTGGGAATTTAAGGAGATGGGACCTGGATAAACTGACTAAACCAGAGGTTGTACAGAGTTTCAGGGAGAGCATAAGGGAACAATTGACAGGACTGGGGGAAAGAAATACAGTAGAAGAAGAATGGGTAGCTCTGAGGGATGAAGTAGTGAAGGCAGCAGAGGATCAAGTAGGTAAAAAGACGAGGGCTAGTAGAAATCCTTGGGTAACAGAAGAAATATTTAATTTAATTGATGAAAGGAGAAAATATAAAAATGCAGTAAGTGAAGCAGGCAAAAAGGAATACAAATGTCTCAAAAATGAGATCGACAGGAAGTGCAAAATTGCTAAGCAGGGATGGCTAGAGGACAAATGTAAGGATGTAGAAGCGAGTATCACTAGGGGTAAGATAGATACTGCCTACAGGAAAATTAAAGAGACCTTTGGAGACAAGAGAACCACTTGCATGAACATCAAGAGCTCAGATGGAAACCCAGTTCTAAGCAAAGAAGGGAAGGCAGAAAGGTGGAAGGAGTATATAGAGGGTCTATACAAGGGCGATGTACTTGAGGACAATATTATGGAAATGGAAGAGGATGAAGATGAAATGGGAGATACGATACTGCATGAAGAGTTTGACAGAGCATTGAAAGACCTGAGTCGAAACAAGGCCCCCGGAGTAGACAACATTAGAACTACTGACGGCCTTGGGAGAGCCAGTCCTGACAAAACTCTACCATCTGGTGAGCAAGATGTATGAAACAGGCGAAATACCTTCAGACTTCAAGAAGAATATAATAATTCCAATCCCAAAGAAAGCAGGTGTTGACAGATGTGAAAATTACCGAACTATCAGTTTAATAGGTCACAGCTGCAAAATACTAACACGAATTCTTTACAGACGAATGGAAAAACTAGTAGAATCCGACCTCAGGGAAGATCAGTTTGGATTCCGTAGAAATGTTGGAACACGTGAGGCAATACTGACCCTACGACTTATCTTAGAAGCTAGATTAAGGAAGGGCAAACCTACGTTTCTAGCATTTGTAGACTTAGAGAAAGCTTTTGAGAATGTTGACTGGAATAGTCTCTTTCAAATTCTGAAGGTGGGGCAGGGGTAAAATACAGAGAGTGAAAGGCTATTTACAATTTGTACAGAAACCAGATGGCAGTTATGAGAGTCGAGGGACATGAAAGGGAAGCAGTGGTTGGGAAGGGAGTGAGACAGGGTTGTAGTCTCTCCCCGATATTATTCAATCTGTATATTGAGCAAGCAGTGAAGGAAACAAAAGAAAAATTTGGAGTAGGTATTAAAATCCATGGAGAAGAAATAAAAACTTTGAGGTTTGCTGATGACATTGTAATTCTGTCAGAGACAGCAAAGGACTTGGAAGAGCAGTTGAACGGAATGTATAGTGTCTTGAAAGGAGGATATAAGATGAACATCAACAAAAGCAAAACGATGATAATGGAATGTAGTCGAATTAAGTCGGGTGATGCTGAGGGAATTAGATTAGGAAATGAGACACTTAAAGTAGTAAAGGAGTTTTGCTATTTGGAGAGCAAAATAACTGATGATGGTCGGAGTAGAGTGGATATAAAATGTAGACTGGCAATGGCAAGGAAAGCATTTCTGAAGAAGAGAGATTTGTTAACATCGAGTATAGATTTAAGTGTCAGGAAGTCCTTTTTGAAAGTATTTGTATGGAGTGTAGCCATGTATGGAAGTGAAACATAGACGATAAATAGTTTGGACAAGAAGAGAATAGAAGTTTTTGAAATGTGGTGCTACAGAAGAATGCTGAAGATTAGATGGGTAGATGACATAACTAATGAGGAAGTATTGAATAGGATTGGGGAGAAGAGAAGTTTGTGGCACAACTTGACTAGAAGAAGGGATCAGTTGGTAGGACAAGTTCTGAGGCATCGAGGGATCACCAATTTAGTATTGGAGGGCAGCGTGGAGCGTAAAAATTGTAGAGGGAGACCAAGAGATGAATACACTAAGCAGATTCAGAAGGATGTAGGTTGCAGTAGGTACTGGGAGATGAAGAATCTTGTACAGGATAGAGTAGCATGGAGAGCTGCATCAAACCAGTCTCAGGACTGAAGACCATAACAACTACTATCCGACAGATAATGAAATTTATTTGAGAAAAAAATAAATGCATGGCAGCTTATGGAGAATTTTTTCACCAATAATGGAAGGAATAAATGTAACAACTCGGTATATAATTTAGGCAGTGAGTGTTCTGTAGGCACAGTAACAAGACTGAAAATGTTGTTAAGATGTCCTTCATAACCAAGTGTTGCAGCTTGAGTGAGTGGGGTGTTCTGTTGGGCAGAGCTGTTAAGAGAAGAAAGAAGGGGTGGGGGGTAAGGTGGTTGATGGCTGCAATGAAGTGTGAACAGTGGGATGGGATAGGCATGGGCATAGATACTTGTGTATGGACTGTGTTGAAGTTTTGCAGAATTTTCAGTTTTATTTGTGTGTTTATCAACCACTTAGTGGCTCATCTGTACGGTGACTTACAGCTTGTAACTTGTAACATTGAGATCCTGCTGGAAATGAAGAATTCCTGCAATTCCTTTTCCTTGGCTGTCAGCAAGCAAAACTGTAGGCCTACTAAAGTTTTTAGGAGTGACTTTGTTTGCAACATTGAGACAGTTACGTTTTACTGGCTTATTATGCTTTGTAAATTTCCTGTGCACCGATTCCGATTCGTAGTCTTGGTGCGAGTTGCTTGTTTCAACATTTTTAATTTTACAATCCGTAATAAGACGTTGAAATCGATTTCTTAATGGAAATTTTAACTCACTGGAAACAAATTTAGGTTTTGCACATTTCTTTGGTTCACTGTACTCCTGAAGTTGACTGAGTTCTTTAAGTGATGGGTCAGATAGACTTTTAATAATGTTTTCCAACAACAGAGCATGTTCTCTTGTGGGTTTCAGTTCTTTCTGCAGTGATTCGAGTACTATGATTTCACGATTTGCGCAGCACATTTCACTCGCTAACAGACGTCCGTTACACTTTGTTCCACACGTACACGAAATGTTTTCTTGATTTATTTTCGCGAAGCACTGCGAATGATACCAAATATGCAACACTGAACAAATTCTAATGCCACTTGATATGATTTTGTCGCATAACTTGCACCTTATTGACGCTAAATACTCGCAATTTATGGACCGATTTACTACCACATCTATATGAGTCACCATCTTAGTGACCAGATGGTATTCATATTCACTGCATAAGATTTCCCAATGACATTGCAGCAGTGACTGACTCAGAGAAGGAACTGAATAAAATGCTTATGGGCTTTAATCAGGAGATAACAAAACCAAAAATAAATACCAAGAAAACAAAAGTCATCGTTATAGCCAAGGAATGAGGTGGAGGTAAGACTGACATAAGAATAGGCAGTGAGCAAATTGATGAAGTAATAGAATTTCACTACCTCAGTAGCAACAAGGAAGAAAACAGTAGGTGTCTCAAGAAAGTCAAGAGAAGAATAACACTGGCCAAGAGTGCCTTTCACAATGAGAAGAACCTTCTGCTGAGAAAAATATCAATTCTAGACTAAAGAAAAGATTTATAAAGACCTTTGTATGGCATCTCCTGACAGTTAGATGTGAAACTTGGCTATTAATAAAGCAGGAGAAAGCTCATCTTGAAACTGTGAAAATGTGGTTCTGGAGGAGAATTACAATCAACAGCTGGACTGACAGAAAAACAAGTGAGATAGCTCTATAAGAAATAGGAAAGAAGAAAGAATTGATGAGAGTTAGAGATCAGTGGAAGGTAAAACTCACCGAACACAAAATCGGACATGATATTCTTTTATAAAACACTTTCAAAGGCAAGACCATAAGGAAGAAAATGAGGGGATGACTGAGAAAATCCTATTTAAAAAACATGATCGGAGAGACAGTGTGGTGTTCATAGATGGATAGAATAAAACTGCTGAAGAGACAAAGTTGTGGCTGCAGGGATAACATTTAAACCTTTTGAAAGAAGAAAAGTCACTCACTGTATGAAGGGACATTGTTAAAGCAGTAGGGCAACTCAGAAGTAGGCAAAGTACCCACTGACACAAATGACTCACACTAAGCAGCACCAAAGAATGAAACATGGATTTATTTTTATTTCAGAGAGAAATTTCATAGATTAATTGGTATGTGTAGATTCAATGATACATAACAATTCAAAACATGTATTTTGCTAGATGAATGTCATTTATGTACATTAATTTACATATATATCATTTATATTACATTAATTTACATGTATATCATTTATAATTACATAAAATGCTATAAAAGGGACCTAATAATGAATAATAAAATGTTGTTACGAGATCATATAAAGATTCACCTTGTAATATGTATTGTACAACATAAACAACATGTCTGATATAGAGCACATACAATTATCACAGGAACAGCAAACAAAAATATGTGTGAATTAGTCTATATCTCTGGTAGAAAATACATCAAGAAAATGAAAAGCCATTTTCAAGCAGAAGCTCAGAAAACTGAACAATTTAATACCTTATAGGGAATTCACTTGGAAGCTTTTGAAAGTTCACAAAATTTACTAACCATTGATGTCTTCTTGTCTACCCTTTCCAAAACATCAGCTGTGAATGAAAATATGGCTTTGATTGTAGAAATATATTTTCGAAATCCAAATTAGTTTTTATTAATAATGTTGGATTTGACAAGATGTTTTACAGTCCTGAAATATACCAATTTTTCAACAAGTGTAGACAATGCTGCCAAAATGGAGATAGAACAATAATTTGTAACATCCGCAGCAGCTCTCTCTCTCTTTCTCTCTCTCTCTCTCTCTGTCTGTCTAATATGCTTTTAGCATAGTACTCTAATAAATAATGACTATACATATTGATATTGTACTTTCTAAAGAATGGATTATTTTCCTTACTGTATTTACTGTTATGAGTGCTGTACAACTATGTTCTAATGGATCAAGTAATATTTCGTTCAGTAACTCAGCAGGCTTTTCTAAAGAGGCACTGCACCTGATTTTCGTTCATCATATCTATTGATCAGCATCATTTTAAGAAAGTTTCCTGACAAGCAATATGTCATTTGTGTGTCTTCCCCCCTGCTTCCTTCCCACAGGTATTTCCTAGGCTCTTGTTAAGACCTTTAAAAGTAACTCTAATTGTGCCAAATGTGGAAATTGTTTGTTTTCTCTCTTAAATGAATGTTACATAGAACATTCCTCTGTAACAGTACTACAGGAAGAAACAATTTGTTTCCATTTAAGATCATTCCTGAGATCTTTAAAAGCTTTTAGTGGAAGCAAAAAGAACTAGACTGATTGTTTTGTTCTGACTCCAATAAAAATGTGCTACCTATCAAACTGAGTGGAAAGAATGAAAATGTAAGCTTTCTGTTGTTTTTAAGTTTAATAATGGAAGTTTTTAATTGTATAATTTACAAATTACTTCAGTTTTTACTGAAAAAAGGGAGACAGAAAAAAAAATAAAAAAAAAATAAAAATAAAAACCTGAAATGATAGACATGACAAACTCTAACTGCATAACTTGTGTGTTACACACTCAGACTTCAGCATTAGGCATGAGGTTTTAATTTATTGCTTCTTTATTACCAACTCGATCTGCAACATAGTTAGCAAACTGTATCCAAATATATCACTGCATGTACCTGTAAAATTGTATTAGTATACAACACGTAGTTCAGGGGGTATTACATCATAAACATTTAAATGCATGAAAAACTAGCTTTTGCTTAAAATGCCATGCAGGAAAACTTTAACATCAGGCATGTCATGTTAATTTATTACTTCTTTACTACCAACTCTATCCACAGTACAGTTTGCAGACAGTATCTACATATATCTCTGAATGTGTCTGCAAAACCGTATGATTTTACAACACATAGTTCAGGAGATATGATGTCATAAACATTGAGATGCATGAAAAACTAGCTTTTGTTTAAATGAAGTGCAAATTATCCTGATTATATTCATCCAATGTTTCATACTGAGAACACTTAGTGACTTCCAACAAACTTTCTTTAAAATTACAATCCTTTTCTAAACTTTTTCTTGCGTAAATCCTTTATGTCAAATATTTAACACGTAACTCATTTGTAAAATAATCAGATGTTTGAAGCTGTTTTGCACGTGAGAGCACAATTCTTAATAGAATAATGAGGACAATATTCAATACTGGAGTCAGTAGCAGCTCATAACCACACGTCTCTTTGTGGATCCAAGTTTACAGAAACTTTTTGTTTCTGTTATGTACTTCTACCTGTGTCAGTTTTTGCTACTAACTATGATAAACACTGTACAAAAATTTTGCACTTCGATACCTCTCAGCTTTGCAATCCAAGTGGCTGCTTGTGCTTCTTGGGTCTTAAACCAGCCCTGCTATTGATCTAGTCTAAAAGGAGAAACTTCAAGAATTCAAGAATGTAGAACAAGTCAAGTTATACCTCACTAAAAGAGAAGCAACTTGCAGAAAATTAATCTTTACATGGTATTAACTAGAATGATTGGTTTGTACTTCATTCATCAAGGAGGGGGGGGGGGGGGGGACATAAAACTCTAAACAGCATTTTCTGTCATTGATTAAAAATGTATAATCATTTGAAGGGGTCGGAGAGATATAGTCATAAGCCACATCGAACTAGTTTTGAGATACAGCAAGTTTAAAGTTCCACGGAGGTCTGAAAATGTTTAATACAAAATAGAAACCTTATTTCTACTGCAAACACTTGTTTAATACTTGTGAAGCACGTTGTTAAATAGTCAACCCTCTGCATGCTATAAAATATTAATTTTAGAATGATTCTAATTAAGATTTAGTCAATGGTGACTTATGACTATATCTCCCAAAAAATTGTTTAAAACATAAAGTATGAATTTGTAAGGATTTATTTTAACTACTCTTACACAGCAAGCAGAATAATATTTTTTTTTTACACATTAATATATACATATCAGGTATCTGAGATGTATAAATTACTTTTTCATTGATACAGTTACATCAAGGAAGTTCCTCTACCTCATCATTGTACACGTCATTTCCAGTACATGACCAAAAGAAATCTTGATTTACTGCAGGTATGTATGGCATAAGAGACAGTACAACATCAATATTTTTCTGGTTAATTGGTATTGGCTTTCTGTACTTTATTGGCAGCTGATACGGATTTGGTTCAACTAGCCTTCCTTTCTTTTTGACACAAATATCCACTGACATGAAAGCTCCTATGTCTAAATAAGAGTGCTTTACACTTAGCTTGAAGGGATCTTCAGACTCTAACTTAAATTGAGTAGCTTCACTGAAATGGTGGGGATCTCCAGACATGGATTCTGTAGGTTTTGAGATCAGTGTCTTCAGGCTTTCCAAACTTCTGAATCTTCTCTTTCCATTTTAGTTACAATGAAACGTTTTGGACTCGTAGATTTTATTACTTCTGCCCATTCATCTGGAGTGTACACTATTGGACGTCTGTTTCTTGTATACCATTCAATGCGACCATAATCACGATCGCAAGGTAGCATGGTGTGACCTACCACAGGGAAGTAATGCTGGACAGAATCAAATCTTTTAGTAGCAACAAGGGACCTTTCCAAAGAAATAATAGTCCAATTCTTTGCCTGACCCTTGCAGTTGTCTGTGATTATGTGGAGATGTTTTATCTCAGGATTAGTTATCTCCAAGTACTTCAATAAACAGATCCCAACCTCATCTGAACCCTGTCCTCCATCTTTCTCACTCCACAGAAACATATAACCCTTATTCGATCCACAGTCGTGGATACCATAGTTGTATGTCCATATTTTCCTCTTGTAAAATGCTGGAACAACTGTTAGTTTAGGTGTGGGGAACGTTTGCTGCATGTCCATTGCTATCACATGATGCTCTTTCGAATTTTCTTTAGCCAGAGCAGTTAAAGACACAATCATATTTTGTCCTCTGTCAGCCTTTTTGAGATGCAGTTCATATTGTTGTTTCTTTTCTGTGCCTTCTTCTGCACATAATTCTGGGTTATTTATTGCAATTAGAAATCCATCACATTTTGAACAAGTGTCACTTTTTGGTAGTTTGAAGCCTATGTTAAATTCAGATACGAAAATTTCTCTGAATTTACTTTCAGATACTGCAGGAACCTGTTTTTCCTTGCAGTATTCTGAGTATTTATCTCGAAATAAGGAAGCAATTGTGAGATCACAATCCAAATACACTTTATTGGGATTCTGTTGCCTACTGTAATGATTGTTATATTTTGGTATGGCGTTGAGAAATTCTCTAACACTTTGTACAGCTTCACCTTGAAATTTATGTGGGTAGTTTCCACTTTTTCCTGAAATAAAAAAAAGATGAGCTTATATCCTCTTCCTAATAGAAATATTTGTATATTACTCAGTTTGAGTACATCTCTAACATATAGCACAGAGCAACATACAAACCTCTTCCATCTTCTTTTGGCACTGCAAATCCCTGCTTCATTTGATGTTGCAAATTCCTCACTCTTCATGCATGTATCTGGAAGCCATGAACCCTTAGGAAAGCTTCCTTGCAGATCATAACTTCTATTCCGCATACCCTCACATTATAAGAAAATGTAACATCCCTGGATGATATTTTCTTGGAAGTCTTTTTTGGATAGCTTTGAAATATATAACAAAATGAAATAAATATACAAAATATTAAACGATTTGTATTTAAATAGTGAACAAACCTCCGCTTTTTCGGTTCCGTTTTCATACGGCTCATCAGGTAAGCATTCTGGGCATTAAAGTTTCCTATGTCCCAAAATAAATGAAAAATGTTTTCTTCCTCTCCAAGCAGTTTTGTGAAGCATTTATTTAAACAAGTACAGGGACTTCCTATAGTAGCAGCCTGAAGAGTCTTGTGGGTTTTTAAAAGACTTATACTGCTGACCAACATTTTGTCGACGTTTTGCTTTATTTTTCTTCCACTGATCAATATTTCGCTTTCTTTTCCATGAAGGCTTTGGTTTTTTGGGTGATTCTTCATTTATTCTACTTATTTCAAACTATAATATGAAGAGCAAAATAGTATAAGAATTTGCGTGAGATATAGTCATAAGCCACACAAAACATTAAATTTCGCTAAAATCACATTAATGAGAAAATATTTTTTACACATCTTTTGCCTTTGCAACTACATGATTGCACCATTAAGCAGTAATATAAATGTGCCCATCAAGTTTCATCATTAACACACAGGATGGCTGTCAAATGCGCTGGCAATGTTGAGAGAAACGAAGTCACAAGCCACAGCAAATTAATCACCAGAAATAAATCATTTCATACACTTACCAAAACATCATCTGAGCTGGAACTGCTGGTTGATGTATGCCATGATTCATCACTGTCAGGATCCAAAGGGTAAGGCTCTTCACTTCCACTACTGTCTGTGTCAAATATGCGTTGAAGACCCGAAGACGCTTCAGACATTCCTGATCCACCTGTCATTTTGCCGTGGCTTGTGACTATGTATCTTCTGAAACTACCACCAGATGGCACAGCATAAAACTGCACTCCGTCATAGCCTGCCATCTGTTGCAGTAACATGGAACTTTTTCAGCACATTGTGAAAAAGACATTGTTAAGAAGGCCGCAACATGAAAAACTCAATTTTGTGAAAGTTGTGGCTTATGACTATATCTCTCCGAGCCCTTCATTTACTTAAGGAAATGAAAGAGATAACAAAAAACATAACCTCAACAACTTCTCCCCCATTTGCTTCACCTGGTCCTAGTCAACCCAACAAGCCACCTTCCTAGATGTTGACCTCCACCTCAGAGATGGCTACATCAGTACCTCCATCCATATCAGACCTACTAACCACCAGCAATACCTCCACTTCGACAGCTGCCACCCATTCCACACCAAGAAGTTCCTTCCATACAGCCTAGCCACCCACGGTCGTCGCATATGCAGTGACAAGCAGTCCCTCTCTAAATATACTGAGAGTCTCACTGAAGCCTTCACTGACCATAATTATCCTCCTATGCTTGTACAAAAACAAATATCCCACACCTTATCTTTCCAGTCTCCCACCACCTCCCAAAGTCCTACAGTCTGGCCACAGAGGAGCATTCCCCTCATAACTCAGTACCATCTGGGACTGGGGCAACTGATTTACTTTCTCCGCCAGGGTTTCAATTACCTCTCGTCGTGCCCTGAAATGAGAAATGTCCTACCCACTATCCTTTCCACCCCTCCTACTGTGGTATTCCGCCATCCACTGAACCTACACAATATATTTGTCCATCCTCACACAACCCCTGCTTCCAATCCCTTACCTCATGGCTCATACCCCTGTAATAGACCAAGATGCAAGACCTGTCCCGTACATCCTCCTGCCACCACCTAATCCAGTCCAACTACTAACATCACCTATCCCATCAAAGGCAGGGCTAACTGTGAAACCAGTCAAGTGATTTACAAGATAAGCTGCAACCACTGTGCTGCATTCTATGTAGGCATGTCAACCAACAAGCTATCTCCTCACATGAACGGCCACCGACAAACTGTGGCCAAAAAACACGTGGACCACCCCGTGGCTGAACATGCTGCCGAACGTGATATCCCTTATCTCAATGACTGTTTCACAGCCTGTGCCACATGGATCTTTCCCACCAACACCAGCTTTTCTGAATTGCACAGGTGGGAACGCTGCAATACATCCTACGTTCCTGTAACCCTCCTTCCTGGCCTCAACCTTCGTTAGTCACTGTCCTCATCCATCCAGCCCCCTCCCTGTTCCCATTCCAGCACTACACAGCCGTCATTTCACCGCCACACCCAGTCTTTTAATTTCTTCTTTTTGTTTCTCTTCCTTTTATTTCTCTCCTTTCCGCTACTTAACCCCTCCCCCCTCTGCACCTTCTCTCCTGCCCACCGTCTAAACTGCAACACTTCACTGTCCACCACTCCCACCATACTATCCCTTCCTCTCCCCGCCCCAGCCTCCTCCTTATCCCCACCCAGTTGCCATTCACATCATGCACTGGTGCTGCTGCTCGCTGCGTGTTTCCAGCTCTCTGAGATTGCAGACGTGTGTGCTAGTTGCGTTTGCCTGTGTGTGTGTGTGTGTGTGTGTGTGTGTGTGTGTGTGTGTGTGTGTGTGTGTGTGCGCTGACAAAGGCTTTAATGGCCGAAAGTATAATTGTATAAATATTTTTGCTGTGCCTATTGTGACTCAGCGTCTCAGCTATATGGTGAGTAGCAAATTTCCTTTTCTGGTATTGTTACATTCCATCGTGGATTTTTCATTGTTTGCTTTATACAAAAGTATCTCAGATTTAGGAAGGATGGAACATCATGCACTGTCCAGCCTTCCTGATTCAGGTTTTCCATGATTTTTACAAATCACTTCAGGAAGACACAGAGATGGTTTGTTCAACAAGACCATGGCTGACCGTCTGTCCTGTCTGTTCTCTCCTAATTAAACATATGTGTACATTCATATATTTTTATATATGTAGTCAGATGTATGGGTGAGTTACATAAATAAACTGTCATTACAACACACCTTTCATTCTGCAATCCTCTTGGCCTCAATCTCTGCTGCTCCTGTCCCACACTAACCTCCACTCCTAATTTCATTCATCTTACATGTCCCACTCCACAGTCTTCCTCTCCCTCTATTCTATCTCCTCCCAATCCACTCCTCCATGTCACTATGTGCCCGAATGAGGTCACAGGTGCCAAATTCTTATCCCCATGTGTTTGCTGCTATGCCCTTCTAGCTGTCAGCCTTCTCGCCAACTATCCCTCGTGCTCACCTCCTTCCCCCCCTCTACCACACCACTGGCATAATGTAGCAAATGTATCCAAGAAGGTATATGTGTATGTCTGTATGTATGTATGTGTGTATGTACACTGATGTGACAAAAGTCATGAGATAGTGATATTTGCACATAGAGATGGTGGTAGTGTCATGACACAAGGTATAAAAGGGTAATGCATTTGGTGGAACTGTCTTTTGTAATACAGTAATTCATGTAAAAGGTTTCTGATGTATGGTCACACGATGGAAATTAAGAGTTTGAATGCGGAATGGTAGTCGGAGCTAGACACATTTCAGAAATTGTTACAGAACTCAATATTCCGTGATCCACAGTGTCAAGAATGTGCTGAGAATACCAAATATGAGGCATTGTGTCTCACAAGGACAACACAGAGGCTGACAGCCTTCGCAAAACAACCGAGAGCCATGGTGTTTGCATTTTTTTTTTAGTTGTCAGTACTAACAGATCAGCAACATTGCAGAATGACACACAGAAATCAATGTTGGATGTGTGACGAATGCATCTGTTAGGACAGTGCAGGGAAATTTGGTGTTAATGAGCTATGGCAGCAGATGACCAACACAAAAGCCTTTGCTAACTGCGTTGCATTGCCTGCAGTGCCTCCCCTGGGCTTGTGACAATATCATTTAGACCATAGACAACTGGAAAACTGACTTGGTCAGATGAGTTCCAATTTCAGTTGGTAAGAGCTGATGGTAGGATCTGAGTGTGGCATAGATCCCACGAAGCCATGGACCCAAGTTATCAACAAGGCACTGTGCAAGCTGCGGTGGCTCCATAATGGTATGGGCTGTGTTTACGTGGAATGGACTAGGTCCTCGGGTCCAACTGAACCGATCATTGACTGGAAATGATTACAATCAGCAACTAGGAGATCATTTGCAGCCATTCATGGAGTTCACGTTCTCAAACAATGATGGAATTTTTATGGCTGACAATGTGCCACATCACTGATCAACCTGATCAACAGTTGTTCTTGACTGGTTTGAAGAGCGTTCAGGACAATTCAGATGAGTGATTTGGCCTCCCAGATTGCCAGACATGGCTGCAATTGGACAATTATAGAGCTTACCTGAGAGATCAGTTCATGTCCAAAATCTTGCACTGGCAACACTTTTGCAGTTATGGGTGGCTATAGAGGCAGCATGGCTCAATATTTCTGCAGAGTACTTCCAGCAACTAGTTATGTCTAGTTGCTGCACTACACTGGACAAAAGGAGGTCAGACATGATGTTAAGAGGTATCACACGACTTTTGTCACTGCAGTGTATGTATGTGCGAAGGACATTCAGTAATTAGAGAGACAAATAGATGTAGAAAAGGAACTGTATTTTTTCAAAATGGGACTTTTACTACTTCTCAATATAATCCCCACCAATATTAATACTCTTCTCTCAGTGATGGAATAGTTTCTTTATCCCTGATGCAAAGAAGACTTTGTGTTGTTGATTTAGTCATGTTACTACAAATTCTTTGACCTCCTCATTGTTTGTGAACTTTTTTTCCCTGTATTGCCTCCATGAGTGGACTAAAAAAATGAAAATCTGAGGGTACTAAATCTGAATTGTAGGGAGGATAAGGTAGTATCTCCCAGCTCATTTTTTCAGCAGTTACTTGAGTCATCTGAGCAGTGTGAGGGGGTTAGCATCACCGTGTAGCAATATCACGCCTCTTCTTTGAGATTCTCAACATTCTTCTCTTACTGCTGTATTTACTTTGTTCTTCCAGAGATCATTCCCACACCACCTGCTGTCACCTCCTATTGCCCTTCTAAGCTCTGTAATATCCTAGCCAAACCTTAGAATACTCCCAAAGTATTAACCCTACCACGAGGTTCCTACCCATGCTTTTATCTATAAGACCTTCCCCATGCACACACTACAACCTCCTACCCCAGCCCTACCACCACATAATCCTACAATACTGTCACACTGTAACCACACTCAAGTCCAAATCCTAAATTGTAACAATATTCAAGTCCAAATCCAAAAAGCAGGGCATCCAATGAAGTACTGGTACAAAACTCAGCAATGAAAGCATGTTTATTATGGACACCAACATACAGCCACAACAGAACTGTACTCTTGGATGGAGAGTGCTACTGTTTATAGAGACATCAAATTCTGTAATATACAAACATTACAAACACGGAAAATTTTGAGAAACTTCCAGAAACACTAGATAATGATTAATTGGTGGTGGTTGGGTTGAACTGGTGACCTGCAGCATCCTAGCCAGTGATGCTGACCAGTATGCCACACTGTGTATGCACCACAACTTGCAGCCCTCTTCTGCAGAAACAGAGATTGCTGTTTCAGAAGTTCTCACATCAGTCACTACAGCACCCTGAGTCTAGATCTTGTCAGTGATCTCCTGTATCACAAGGCTGCTGGTGGATCCTGATGTTCTGCTCATGTTGTTTCATTTTTTTCACTACGATGAGCATTGGATGTAGCCTCTCCCACCTTTAGTTTCACTATTGTTGAGTGGGTCTTAATTTCCTTGATGAGAAGCCCTCTTGTTGATCTGTGCCTCAGGACTGTAGTAGGGCTGCACACAGAGAACATGGACAATGACTATGTGGTACTGCCTTCTTGATGAGGGGTAATATCATTGACTTTGAATGTGATGTATAACAAGCGACAAAGGATACAATAGGCCCAAAAGTAGCACTTTAGTAACTTTTCTGATTTTCCCTATGAGTATAAAAATCCACTCCAAATCTCCCTGACAGTATCTCACTGGCCAGTGCTTGGTGTTATAGCATTCTCGGGCTCTCTACTCATTGCCTAGGGTCCAGCTGTTTTGCTTTCACAGTCATGGTGATGAAGTGTTTCACATAGTCTTCTTAGTGTCATCTGGTTTGAAGTAGGAACAGTGTTCTCATTGTCATTTTGGCCTCATGACTGTGGAGCAGAAAGAACAGTGTGAAACTTGTAGTATCTTGTTTCACAAGAATATGACAGCAGGCAGTATTGTATCTCTGGTTGACATCAATGTACATCGAGAGCACATATGCCAAGTTCTCATTAAAATGTTCGATAAGACCATTCATCTGAGGGTGCTAGGCAGTTGTCATCGTGTGCTGCTGTTACATGAAACTACCTGTAAAGCTTATGGAGGAACTGGGGAGTTGTTCAATCTGTAATATAACCAGAAAAGTATTACCAATGTAGAAAAGATGTGGGGGCATTGCACCATCTGATAGCATGCTAAACAGTTTTGTTGCCCTGTAGTAATTTTCTGAAAATGTTTTATGGTCAATAAAAAACTACTGTCTAGAAGAACATTTCCATAATGAGAATTTGGAACTGCTATAGGATTATGGCCACAGGAGAATGGCCACTACAAGAAACATGTTATAGGATTATACTTTAAGTTTTTGTGACTTAGTTATAAGTCATGTAAATAACAGATGAAATTTGATTTGTTAACTTTGTCTGAGAAGGTAATTCAACAAAGTATAGGTTTAACCTTTTTGTCATGCTCTTGTAGATACACTTTACCGTACATCAGATACATGCATAGATTTGAAGTTTTTGCTCATTATGAAGCACCCTTGAATCTTAGGATTTATTCCAGTTAGCACCAAAGCGTGATATTTAGCTGTCTACAATCAACAGGTTTCAGCTTATTTTATATATACTGATGGATTAATGAACACTGATACGGTTATTGACAAACATAATGGAATGCTTCATACACACTATCCTTGTGCAGTTCATACACGAAAAGATCTCAGAAATAAATTAGACACATATTCAATTAATGTCTTTATAACTTACAATCTCATTTTGTAAGTAACAGTTAACAGTTTGATGCTTATAATCGTACACCTACACAAGTTGCACATGGATGGAACACAGAAATTTATATGCTCATATGAAATCATGAAACACATTACATGAATATTTTGATTGTGATCACAGTTATTACTCATGTTATAAATATTATGTACTTTGAAACTGCTATACCAATGATTCACTATGGAAATACAATACTACCTTATTGGTTTGCAATTTATACGAGATGTATTTACACTGAGTGAAGGAGGAATGTGAAGTCATACACATTAGAAAGTCAAAACAAGTACCTATATGAATTTTCTTTATACACTTGCTAGTACATCACCTAGAAACACAACTGACTATATTATCATACAGTCATACAAATACTTATGTTACTACTGATTGTTAAGCTCATTATATGTCAATCTTGAAATGAAGTATATCATTCTGCAGATGAGTAATCATCACATCTGTATGTATCCAGGACATTGTGAATGTTTTCCCCTTATTAGTTCTTGCCCACCCTCACTAATTCCAGTGACAAACAATTTAAGGAAATGTGAAGTACTTTAGGTGTGGATACAACAGTTTTGTTATACTTGTGAAGATATACAGAGGAAATGGGAGAAATTCTGACACGGCAAATGAACTACACCACTGTGAAAGAACAACTCACATAAGTTTACACATGATGAAACATTTTTAAATTTTACTCTGACTTATATCTATACGCCTTTGATCATATATATAAAGAAGCTATGTATCATAGTAGTGTCTTATCCTTAATATTTAGATCTAGACCATGTTGTGTAATGTGCTTTCTCTCAAGGAACTCTACAGATAAGCAATGTGAGTTGTGGAATGCTTTGCAAATCTTCTGGCCTTGATGATTTCATCATTCACAATAGAAGTGGTTATAGCATTGTGTCTATGAGGAATCCCTATGACCATTACAGGTGTTCTCCTAGTAGAGTTCAGCATTTATTTCTTTGAATAATTCATTTTTGTACACATCATTAGTGCCCCAAATAATTATTGTACATTTTAACAAACTGGAGAGATTTTCAGCATTTATGTTTCTTTTGATCTCATCCAAAGGTGCCACAGGTTTTACAATGAATTTACATGAAAATCAACACGTAAGATTCCAGTAAGGCCACATCCATGGCTATTAGAAAATATTACTTTAAATCTGGAAATCAAAATTTGTGTTTATCTGCACATGTTTGTTTGTAAAGTTTGCTGTACCTGGAGGTAGTTCTGTATTTGTACTGAACACTGCATTTTTAACCATGACTGTATGGAGGCCAGCTGTGTTTAGTATGTACTTCATATTTCCCTACACCCATTTCTGTCTCAGTTCCATGACCGTTAACTGCTGAATGACACGTTTTCTCACAGTTTGCGATGCCCTAGAAGGCTTTGCGTCATAGTCTCACTGTTTTCTGATGGAAGGCACATGTTTTCACTTTGTCTGCGATGCACTTGCTTCATTGGCCTAACATGTTCACAACTGTTGTCATTAGTAATACTGTCTAGATTGCTACAAAGGCTATGCATCATTTTTTTAAGCATTTTAGAATACTGTTCACACATTTCCACATCAGACTGTAGAGAAGTCAATATACTTTCCGTTTGTCCACTGGCGAACATTTCAGCTGCGGACTGATGATCAGAACATGTCACACTCACAGTTTCAGTAATTTAATTTAATATCACCAAAACACTCTGTATGGTACCATTTTTGTAATGTAGAATAAATTTGGATTCCTTTATGAACAATTTTATGACATAATGTACACTTTACAGACACCAAGAAATTAGTTTTCCCTGAACTATTTATACACACTTCAATGCCGGACGCCATATTACAGTGCTTTCCTCACCACTGGATGAGCCCTGAGAGACCCTTCAACTGCTCTAACCTACATACCTGCCTGATCCATACACTTCTCCACAAATTCTTTCTCAATTCTGGCATCAGTACTGCCTTCAGTGTCTTGGTGTTACTGCTCTCTGATACTTTCATCATCAGAAGAGATACTTCAAGGACATCATTAATTCCAGATGGACACGTAATATAATCCACATATAAGTGAGTTATTTGGCCACCTGTAATTAGTATGAGGTGAAGTGAACTTGTTTGTGAGACTGGGCACTGGCAGACAGCCCCAGTGCTGAGGAGAGTGTCACAGTCATCCCAGCAGAGGCAACCATTGCTGGTGAGCCTGAGTACAAAACCTTCACAGGAAATGAGCAGCTTTTGGTTGCCTAGAAGAAGAGATGATGTGCCAGCAATGGCACAATATGATACAAGTGGAAAGATGGCTTCTTACAGTACTTACAAATGTTAACGATAAATTACAGTCAAATAACAAAACAAATCTGAATATATCTGCAATCTCAAAAAAATGCGGCATACCCAATGAGACAATAATACTTTCAATATCTTTTAAACTACAGAAGTTAAGTGACTATAGAAGTTAAGTGACTAAACATTTTCATGCTGAACCTCTGAATTAACAACTTTTAAAAATTCATGTGGTTTCAGCAAACAATATCCCAGATGATAGCATTGCACTATGGCTATCATCCCTGAAAGCTACTTGTCTGCATCTGTTTTAGTTCTTGATTTATTACGTTTGTTTTGTTTTTTCATTATGTAAATGTTTGTTACATCATAATCTCCATAACAACACAGGAAATGAATGTGGTATCAGTATCTCATATCTTGTCATACACAGTATTTACACAGTCTGGCTTCAGCTGCCAGAGACTGTGGTCGTGTGTGTGTATGTGTGAGCTGTGTTAGTGTGTGTGTATTTATTTGATGAATATGTTACTATTTTGCCAGGTATTTATTTAACTATTGATTACAGTTGCTAATACACAATCACAGTAATTTAAGAAGTGACCAGTCATGTGTGTTAGCTGACACAGCTATTGAAAAGAGACTAAAAGATGTTTCAATCAAGTAGATGTAAATAATTGTTTAAACAATATTTAATGACAATTTGTTGTCATTTTACATGAGCACACTTGACAAGAATACTACCTTATTTATTTATGAACAAACCTTTATTAGTAGTTATTGTGAATTGTCTGGCTGTTATACCGGTATTTAGGTACTGGCGTCATAAGGAGGTGTGAGTAATGTTGATTATTTTGAGGTATGTGGCTGGTGGATACATTCACCAGCATCCAATTCACCAGCATCAGGCATCCAAGTCGCATCTCCACAATCCCTCGATACAATTACCACTGTAAAAATCTAAATTGATTAATATATTAACTCTCCTTTGAAAGGAGTGATATTTACCTGTTATTTCTTGAAGAAAAGGGTGCACTGTTCATCTCCATGGTAAAGAATGCAGTATAATACAATCTTAAAATAAAATAAGATCTATCACATTGTGACCAAATGTTTACAACATTTCCTTATTTAAATATGGCTGTAACATATTAGTTTAGTGTGCGAAGTTGTCAAGCGGAGTCAGATAATGTCCTTACAACTTAAGAATGATGTATTTTTTGTGGAGACGGGCTGAAGGCCAATGGAGAAGCAGGCAGTGGTGGAATACTACTGGAGTGAAGTGGACAGACTTTTTTCTGGGGTGCACTCAAGGATGTGATTCTAGATGTTTTGTGTTGAGTTCCTGAAGAAGGCCAACCTGCCTATGGTATCGTGTGGTATTTGACCATGTAGGTGATTGATTCTGAGTGGTGAACAGCTGCTACAATACTCAAACTTTTTCTGACTGCATTACAGAATTGAACTGAAAATAGACAGAGTGTGTATTTCTACTCATTAGCTCATGTGTGTTAATTTGTGAATCATCATGTTGAACTCTGAACTATTTTGAGCTGGTGAATATTTCATGTCTCATGATTATGAAATAGACTTAGTTTTAGTGCACCTTGGATAACTATTTAGCTTCGGGATTTTGCTACCATTCTCGTCACACTCTCAACACACCTTTACTGCATTTGATAAGGTTATTTTTCTGCCTATATTTTAACTGGAAATTGTATGGCCACTTTCCATTTACTTGAGGTGCACTTTCTTGAATAAATGTTATTCAACGTAATTCTCTGCCGTCCACATCAATTACAGACATTAGATTGGAATCCTTTTTATTAAATGATTCATTTATCTTTTATTTCTATGTATTTTATCAATTTGCAATTTTACCCAATGCATGGGAGCACAGCTACAGGTTATTATTTGTAACAAATTAGCTGTGGGGCATGAAAGCAGATGTATGTGGCTTGACCCTATGACTACATTGAGGTATTCTTGTTAAACAGATTCATGCACAGCCCCAGTACCTAAAGTATGAGCATCATCAGGTAAAGTCTCAACTGGCCTACTAATATGGGATGTTGATAAGAGAGGTATTACTCAGCAGAAAACTCAGCAGTATCGCAAACCATCCCTGGATCAATGGACTGATGACTTCGTTGTTTAGTCCCTTAACCCTCAAACAATCAATCGATCAAAATCATTTATAAAAGTGCATATAAGCAAACCTCTAATTACAGACATATTCCCCTATGTCCTATGTTCTTAAAAATGTTTAAGAAAGTGTTTTATAATAGAATATTAAACAACTTTTCTGATAAGATCCTTTTAACAAAAGCTCAGTTTGGCTTACATATGGAATTCTCTACAGAGAAAACAATAAGGGATCAAACAAATATAATTTTTGTAAAACTAAACATGAAAAATTATCTTGCTGGCATTTTTTGTGACCTAACTCAGGTTTTGGACTGTGTAGATCATAAATTCATACTAGGAAAATTAAGTTTATATTACCCTCACATGGGTAGAGTCACATATAAACAACAGCAAACAAAGGATCACATTAACAAATGCTACTAAATAAATATAACTAAATTTTGAGGTACATACTAAAAATTGTGTCTCACAAGGTTTGGTGCTTCATCCCCTCATGCTTGTGACCTACATAAAGGATTTACCAAATATGTTGCAGATCTCTTCAAAAACTCAGAAATGTGCAGGTGATAAAAAAAGACAAAACAATAAAGGCCTCAAACACATTGATGCCGGTACCAGACAAATGAGGAGAATAGCAGAACAGTCTTGCAACTGATTCACAGCATATAGGATAAATCTTAATCTTAAAGTTATATACTGTAATTTAAAACAAATGAAAATGACAAACAGATACCAGAAGTACAGACCAGTGGTCACACACTAAACAAAAATCAGTGTTTGAAATTCAAGGTTGACTCTTGCAGAGAAGAAAAGAGCAACCAACAACTTTCATTAATGCTATTTATTCACATTAATAATGCCATTAATTGTTTTGAACTGACAGGTTCATCATCAGACAGCTGTTCATGTTAATATTTTTGCAATTTAGATCAAGATAAACTCATGCTGCAGTGTTCTTCTTCGGCACACCAGTGTAGAAGTGTGGACAGAATCAGCTAAATGAAAAATCCATGCAATACACACTTTTATTTATATGTAAGACTTCAGAATTTTCCTTTGTGAGAAACCAAGTGCACATGACAGTCTGCCGATCTAAAGTTCTAGGTCCACATATTTTACTGTTCATGGGTGCTTCTACATAATCTTTCATTGACTGTATCTATACCCATTTGTATTGTGATATACTGTGAAATTTTGAATATTCTTAAGTGCCACAATAACCTCATACTCTTTTATCAATTGCTCGTTTGAAGTTTTTGATAACAGTAAGCCTATCCTTGTTCAAAACAGCTGTTCTCTAATTTTATTGTACAATTACATAAGAAATAAGTTATTTTGAAAATTACAAAACTATATTTTCACATGTTGCCAGTAGGAGTGTTTGGGACACACAATTTATTTCTTATCAAATCAGCGTTTGTGGTTCACAGTTCAGCCAGAGTATATCACCCCTGAATTTCATTTTTTATCAACGCAAATAAATGAACGTTTTTGAGAATTTGTCCTTTGCATAATCTATGAACAATTTGTGATTTAGTTACTGTAGCAGATTTTCTAACTGACATATTTGGTTACATCCAGTTTTCCTTTAAAGAGGTGTAGCCCTATATATTATATGCATTTCTTGTAAATTAACTCTATTTTTGAGTTAGCTAACAACTGTAATGAATGGCAAAGCATTTTAGGAAACTAATAATTTTTACCACAGGTTATTGTGTTGCCTTAATAAAAATCATGTTTTGTATATTTGCTTCAGTTCTTATAAGGAATTAGCAATTTTTTAGCTCAACAGATTAAAAGATAATCAGCGGGCTTAATTTAAAGTTATTTGCTCACTGCCTTGCAATACATTGTACCAGCCAAAATGCAGCCCCACTGCGAATATTGTTCTCGAACATGGGATGAGTTGGTTGGCATTTATAAGCAGCTGGAAATCGTTCCGACTACTGTCAAACAATTGGCAGCTGTTGCGAATCATTGTGTCGGAAGAGCTCCTGAGAGTCGTGTACCTGTACCAGAGGTACCCCAAATACTATCCTCTCCTGAGGATCCCTTCTCCTCTGCAGAAAATACTGGATCTGTCATTATTTGTCCACTTGACTGCAATTGGTGTGTCAATGGTAGATCTAGGTGTCCTGTGCAGGATGGATAGGAACTGGAATTTTGTACCGAGTCCCCTAACCAACAAGTTTGAGGTACCGTCTTTCACTGAAACTGAACTAGTGGAACTCACTTCAGCTGTTTTGGGGAAAACTGTTTTGTCCAGAGTCAGGAGGCGGCAAAAGCAAAAGGATAGGGGCCTATTAATCATCGGCAGTTCAAACTTATGATGGTACCCCTTAGGGAAATGGCAGCAAGGGACACGAAAGGACACCAGGTAACAGGTTCCAACTGCAGAGTGTGGCACATGTTGCATCAAATGATGCCTATTGTCTGGGCTCTGATATCTTTCTTGGATCATTCCAGCAACTGGCAGAAAAGATTGAGAGGACCAGCCTTGCCTGTGGAATTAAAAAAAAAAAAAAAGCTCACAATTTGCAACATTGTCTCCAGAACTGATTGTGGCCCTTTGGTTCTGAGTTGAGTGGAAGGACTGAGCCAGAGACTTCAAAGGTTCTGTGACAAACTAGGCTGTGACTTCCTGGACTTGCACCACAGGGTTGAGAACTGTAGGGTCCTCCTAAGTGGGTCAGGTCTGCACTACATCAGAGGCTGCTACTCAGGTAGCTAACTGTGTGTGGGGTGCACACAAGGGCTTTATTAGATTAGGTGACTCCACATTCAATCCAGGTAATGATAGCTGTAGGAAACTCAGAAGTATCAGTGTAAGATCACAAGAACTGCCTCCCACAGGCAAGAGTACGAAAATCCTAATGGTAAACTGCAGAAGCATTCACAACGAAGTGCAAGAGTTTGAAGCTCACATAAAAAGCAGTAAAGCTCACATAATACTAGGTACAGAAAGCTGGTTGAAACCTGAAACTGACAGTGGTGAGATTTTTGGGGAAAATTTAAGTGTATATCAAAAGGATAGGCAAATGGGAAATGAAGGTGGTGTGTTTGTCCCAGTAGACAAGAAACTCAAATCCACTGAGATAGAAATTGAAGCTGCATATCAGATTATTCAGGTAAAACTCAGTATCAGGGGTGAGCATAAAATGATAATTGGATCCTTCGATCACCTACCAGACTCATCTCCAGATGTAACCAAAAACTTCAGATAAAATCAGAGTTTACTTGTACATAAGTTCCCCACTAATACTTTAATCATCAGTGGAGACTTAAATCATCCAACAATTAATTGGGAAAATTGCACTTTTGTTAGTGGTGGGTATTATAAGACGCCCTGTGAAACTTAACTAAATGCCTTCTCTGAAGAATACCTACAACAGATTGTTAGAAACCTCACTCATGATGGAAATAAATTGGAAGTAATGGCAATAAACAGACGTGACCTCTCTGAGGATGTCCACATCGAAACTGGTATCAGTGACCATGGTGTGGTTGTGGTAACAATGATTAAAAAAGTAAAAAGGACAACTATAACAAGAAAAAAGATATATATGTTCAGTAAACTAGATTAAAAAAATCAGTAGTGGCATATTTCAAGAAGGAACTTGAAACTTTCGGCACAGGCCAGGAGCACGCAGAGGAACTCTGGCTCAAGCTTAAAAGGATAGTTGACCATGCACTTTTGATAGATGTGTACCCAGTAGAACAGTTCATAATGGGAGGGAACCTCCATGGTATACAGTCACTGTAAAGAAACTTCTAAAGAAACAGATATTACCACATAATAGGTGTAAAATGAAGCATAGGGCTACAGATACAGATATGCTGAATGAAACATGTTTGGCTGTCAAGAGAGCTATGCCTGAGGCCTTCAATGACTACTGTAGCAAAATGTTGTCAAGTGACCTTTCACAGAGCCCAAAGAAATCATAGTTGTATGTAAAGGCTGCTAGTGGCTCCAAAGTTAGTGTCCAGTCCCTAGTGAATGAGACAGATACTGAAATTGAGGATAGCAAAGCAAAAGCTGAAATGCTTAACTCCATTTCCAAATGTTCCTATACAAAGGAAAACCCAAGTGAATTGCCCCAGTTTAATTCTCATACCACAGGAAAGATGAATGAAATAAATATTAGTAGCACTGGTATTGAGAAGCAGCTTAAATTATTAAAACTGAACAAAGCTCCAGACCCCGATGGAATCCCTATCAGATTCTATTCCAAATTTGCAGTTGAGTTAACCCATCTTCTAACTATAATGTATAGTAGATTCCTCAAGCAAAAAACCATGCCCAGTTACTGGAAAAATGCACAGGTCACTCCCATTTACAATAAGGTTACAGAAGTGATCCATAAAACTACCATCCAATACCCTTGATATCAATTTGCTGTAGAATCCTAGAACATATTTTGAGCTCAAACATATTGAAGTAGGTTGAACAGAATGACCTTCTCAGTGCCAACCAGCATAGATTTCAATAATATTTATCACATGAAACCCAACGTGTACTTCTCTCATACGACATACTGAAAGCTTTGGATCAAGGCAATAAGGCAAATGCAGTATTTCTTGATTTACGAAAAGCATTTGATTCAGTACCATTTCTATGCTTATTGTCAAAAGTGCAATCATATGGGGATCACGTGAAATTTGTGATTGGACTGAGGGCTTTTTGGTAGCGAGGACACAGCATGTTATCTTGGGTGGAGAGTCCTTGTCAGATGACTGTTACTTTGGGTGTGACCCAGAGAAGTGTGTTGGGACCCTTGCTGTTCATCCTGTGTATTAATGACATTGCACACAGTATTAATAGTAAACTCAGGTTTTTTTGCAGATGCTGCAGTTATCTGTAATTATCTACTACCAGAAGAAAGCTGCATAAACATTCAGTCAGATCTTGGTAAGACTTCTAACTGGTGCAGAAATTGTCAATTTGTTCTAAATGTTCAGAAATGTAAAATTTTACAATTCCCAAAATGAAACAACGTAGTAAGTATCCTCTGACTATAATATCAATGAGTCACTGTTGGAATCAGCCGGCTCATAAGAATACTGGGGTATTTTGTAGGGCTATGAGATAGAATGATCACATAGGTTCAGTCATGGGTAAGGCAGATGGTAGACTTCGGTTTATTGATAGAATACCGGGGAGGTGCAATCAGCCTACAAAGGAGATTGCTCACAAATCACTCATGTGATTGGTTCTACAATATTGCTCAGGTGTGTGGAACTCATAGCAGATATGACTAATAGGGGATGTTGAATGTATACAGGGAACTTGAAGGGAAGTACGAATGGTCACAGGTTTATTTGATCTACGACAGAGCGTCACAGAGATACTGAAGGAACTCAACTGGAAGACTCTTGAAGACAGACGTAAAGTATCCCAAGAAAGTTTATCAACAAAGTTTTAACAACAGGCTTTAAATGATTACTCTAGGAATATTCTACAATCCTTTATGTATCGATCACATAGGGGTCATTAGGATAAGATAAGAATAATTACCTCATGCACAGAGGCATTCAAATAATCATTCCACCTGGGCTCCATATGTGTAGAACCGGAAGAAACCCTAATAACTTGTACAGTGGGACATACCTTCTGCCATGCAGCTCAAGCTGGTTCGCAGAGTGTAAACACAGATGTAGAAGATACCCATTTATTGTTGGTAACTTTAGTTTTCACTTTTTATTGCCCATTGTGGTGGAAATTCCTTGGTAAGGTAATTAAGTTGCAATGCTGCTCCTGGGTGGACTTTATTCAACTTAATAGATGCACTCTTGTATTAATTTCTGTTGTCACTCACATGAATATATGAGTACAACCGAGAACTATTACTGCTAGGTTCGTGAAATAATAAACAATTTTAATTTGTTGTTACAAAAGTTAATTGTCATCTATAAACACTGTTGGCCTTAACTGAGGATTATAACATTGGCGATGAGGAGTTCATGGTTTTTGTTCACCAAGTGCTACCATAGATCTCAAGCTTTGGCAACAACAGTTAAACGAGCACCAGGAATTGATAAAGCACTTGACCGGATTGGGAGAAAGAGATGGAACAGAGGTAGAGGAGGACTGTGGAGAGGAGGGTGTGGGTGTAGGATGACTTATGTTAGCATCCTGGGGCAGGGTGGACTTGTGCATGTGGGGCACGGACTGGCCGAGGTTAAGGTCATGATTATGGGGTCAAAGAGTGTTGAAATGACATATCCCATCTACGTAATTCAGAGAAGTTGATTTGAGGTGAGGGTGAGGATTCAGATGGCACAAGTTTCCGATGCGACCACTGAAGTTGAGTATATTGTGTTCAGCAGCGTTTTCCATCACTGTGTCACCAGTTTTGCTTTTTGCCATAGTTTGGTGGTGGCCATTCATTTGGATGGACAGCTGGTTGGTGGTCTTGTCTACATAAAAGTTGGTGGAGAAGTTTTAGCAGAGTTGCTATATGATATGACTGCTTCATGATTAGTGAGCTTGATATGGACAGAGTATTTTATGGAGACATCACAGAGGTGGAGATCAACATCCAAGAGGCTGGAGGAGGACCAGGGGTAGCAGATTGGAAAGGAAGTGTTGAGGCAGTGGAGAAGTGAGGGTAGTGTCTTGGTCTACATTTTGGATCTCCATGTATAAAATCTCCCTCTAACATCTAACATTTTCATATTCTAAATTTCATTAAAATGATGGAATAACCCTGTATACACATATAACTGTATTTAGTCACAGATTCTCCAGCTGATTAATTGTCAATGAGAAATGATGTCAGTTTTCTCATCTTTCTGTAAAAGCAGCATACATATTGGAATCAGAAACAGTATGTCTCACAGGTTAAAAAGTTTTAATATGGTTCTAGAAAGGTATGGGTGAAATACAATTAATTACAGGAGCTAAAAGTAATAAGTCACCATACAGATGAGCCACTAAGTGGTTGATAAACACACAAATAAAACTGAAAATTCTGCAAGACTTCAACACAGTCCATACACAAGTATCTATGCCCATGCCTATCCCATCCCACTGTTCACACTTCATTGCAGCCATCAACCACCTTACCCCCCACCCCTTCTTTCTTCTCTTAACAGCTCTGCCCAACAGAACACCCCACTCACTCAAGCTGCAACACTTGGTTATGAAGGACATCTTAGCAACATTTTCAGTCTTGTTACTGTGCCTACAGAACACTCACTGCCTAAATTATATAACGAGTTGTTACATTTATTCCTTCCATTATTGGTGAAAAAATTCTCCATAAGCTGCCATGCATTTATTTTTTTCTCAAATAAATTTCTTTATCTGTCGGATAGTAGTTGTTATGGTCTTCAGTCCTGAGACTGGTTTGATGCAGCTCTCCATGCTACTCTATCCTGTACAAGATTCTCCATCTCCCAGTACCTACTGCAACCTACATCCTTCTGAATCTGTTTAGTGTATTTATCTCTTGGTCTCCCTCTACAATTTTTACACTCCACACTGCCCTCCAATACTAAATTGGTGATCCCTTGATGTCTCAGAACATGTCCTACCAACCGATCCCTTCTTCTAGTCAAGTTGTGCCACAAACTTCTCTTCTCCCCAATCCTATTCAATACTTCCTCATTAGTTATGTCATCTACCCATCTAATCTTCAGCATTCTTCTGTAGCACCACATTTCGAAAGCTTCTATTCTCTTCCTGTCCAAACTATTTATCGTCCATGTTTCACTTCCATACATGGCTACACTCCATACAAATACTTTCAGAAACAACTTCCTGATACTTAAATCTATACTCAATGTTAACAAATTTATCTTCTTCAGAAACGCTTTCCTTGCCATTGCCAGTCTACATTTTATATCCTCTCTACTTCGACCACCATCAGTTATTTTGCTCCCCAAATAGCAATACTCATTTACTACTCAAAGTGTCTCATTTCCTAATCTAATTCCCTCAGCTTCATCCGATTTAATTCGACTACATTCCATTATCCTCGTTTTGCTTTTGTTGATGTTCAACTTACATCCTCCTTTCAAGACACTTTCCATTCCGTTCAACTGCTCTTCCAGGTCCTTTGCTGTCTCTGATAGAATTACAATGTCATCGGTGAACCTCAAAGTTTTTATTTCTTGTCCATGGATTTTAATACCTACTCCAAATTTTTCTTTTGTTTCCTTCACGGCTTGCTCAATATACAGATTGAATAACATCGGGGAGACGCTACAACCCTGTCTCACTCCCTTCCCAACCACTGCTTCCCTTTCGTGCCCCTCGACTCTTATAACTGCCATCTGGTTTCTGTACAAATTGTAAATAGCCTTTCGCTCCCTGTATTTTACCCCTGCCACCTTCAGAATTTGGACGAGAGTATTCCAGTCAACATTGTCAAAAGCTTTCTCTAAGTCTACAAATGCTAGAAACGTAGGTTTGCCTTTGCTTAATCTAGATTCTAAGATAAGTTGTAGGGTCAGTATTGCCTCACATGTTCCAATATTTCTACGGAATCCAAACTGATCTTCCCCGAGGTCAGCTTCTACTAGTTTTTCCATTCGTCTGTAAAGAATTCACGTTAGTATTTTGCAGCCGTGACTTATTAAACTGATGGTTCGGTAATTTTCACATCTGTCAACACCTGCTTTCTTTGGGATAGGAATTATTATATTCTTCTTGAAGTCTGAGGGTATTTTGCCCGTCTCATACATCTTGCTCACCAGATGCTAGAGGTCTGCAAAATCAGACATAATGTCTTATGGGATAACAGCAATCAGTGATTTTATAATGTTACTTGAAATCCGTCTTGATTGCAAATTTTTTTATTCGTATGACCGGTTTCGGTTCATTCAAAACCATCTTCAGATCTGTAAAAATAATGATACTAATTTACTATTTCACAGAAGCAAACCTTTATCATCCTATCTAATCAACATCAAATGTACCAAAACGTACCTGATATTTCAGTTACAGGAGTAACCCATCCAAATCCAGCAACTTTCACATGCTACGTCACATAAAATTGGTTGGCAGAGTGCACGTCATTTATATTAATTATAACACTATAACCGACAGGTGGCGTCTGGTACATTTGTTACATTCCATTTGCACATACTGTATTCAGTAGACCTTTTTTATATTAAAAATACTTAATTAAAATATGTAGATGTCAAGGTTAAAATCTGTACTTGTCAAAATTAAAAAACAGTAAAATTATCATTTTTATACGATCTAAAAAGCATAGGGCGATTTATATATCTATGGTGATGGTGTGAACTTGTTTTCCTCTACGGTCTGCTTCCGTGGTTCCCGCCATTTTGGTGTTGTGCCGCGGTCCGCTCAGTCGTCTGATGTCCATCGCCGCGGGCAAGAGGGCCGCACAGGAGGGCCCCGTCAACGACGCCAGGCGCTGCACGTGTCTTCGGCTTCTCCACCGTGCACCATCTCTCATCGCTCAGCCTGGATCTCCACACACAACAGTTGTCATCTTAGTAGGTCGTCATAAATGCTAAAATAGGCGTTATGATTGAATTTGCTTTGCTCGTTGAGGGTTAAATCCGGATCTTTATTTTTGTGGGTGTATATTTCAATCTCTTCCAAAATGTTAAGAAACCGTCCCTTATGAGCTCTATGCAGGATGTCTAAATTGTGTTCAATGTTCATGACTGAGTGCTTTGTCGCAGCCATATGCGCCCCAAAAGCTGTTTTGTTTTGAGAATAGGTGTGCTCCCTGAATCTGGTTTCAAAGTTCCTTCCAGAGTGCCCTATATATTGTTTACAGCAGTCCTTACATTTGATCTTATATATGACGACCTACTAAGATGACAACTGTTGCGTGTGGAGTTCCAAGCCGAGCGATGAGAGATGGTGCGCGGTGGAGAAGCCGGAAGACGCGTGCAGCGCCTGGCGTCGTTGACGGGGCCCTCTTGCCCGCGGCGATGGACATCAGACGACTGAGCGGACCGCGGCACAACACCAAAATGGCGGGAACCACGGAAGCAGACCGTAGAGGAAAACAAGTTCACACCATCACCATAGATATATAAATCGCCCTATGCTTTTTAGATCATATAAAAATGATAATTTTACTGTTTTTTAATTTTGACAAGTACAGATTTTAACCTTGACATCTACATATAGTAATTAAATATTTTTAATATAAAAAAAGATCTACTGAATACAGTATGTGCAAATGAAATGTAACAAATGTAGCAGACGCCACCTGTCGGTAATAGTGCTATAATTAATATAAATGACGTGCACTCTGCCAACCAATTTTATGTGACGTAGCATGTGAAAGTTGCTGGATTTGGACGGGTTACTCCTGTAACTGAAATATCAGGTACGTTCTGGTACATTTGATGTTGATTAGATAGGATGATAAAGATTTGCTTCTGTGAAATAGTAAATTAGTATCATTATTTTTACAGATCTGAAGATGGTTCTGAATGAACCAAAACCGGTCATATGAATAAAAAAATTTGCACTCAAGACGGGTTTCAAGTAACGCGGTAGATGTTTGTCAGGACTGGCTCTCCCAAGGCTGTCAGTAGTACTAATGGAATGTTGTCTACTCCTGGGGCCTTGTTTCGACTCAGGTCTTTCAGTGCTCTGTCAAACTCTTCACGTAGTACCGTATCTCCCATTTCGTCTTCACCTACATTCTCTTCCATTTCTACAATATTGTCCTCAAGAACATCATCCTTGTATAGACCCTCTATATACTCCTTCCATATTTCTGCTTTCCCTTCTTTGCTTAGAACTGGGTTTCCATCTGAGCTCTTGATATTCATGCAAGTGGTTCTCTTTTCTCCAAAGGTCTCTTTTAATTTTCCTGTAGGCAGTATCTATCTTACCCCTAGTGAGATAAGCCTCTACATCCTTACATTTGTCCTCTAGGCATCCCTGCTTATCCATTTTGCACTTCCTGTTGATCTCATTTTTGAGACGTTTGTATTCCTTTTTGCCTGCTTCATTTACTGCATTTTTATATTTTCTCATTTCATCAATTAAATTCAATATATCTTCTGTTATCCAAGGATTTCTACTAGCCCTCGTCTTTTTACCTACTTGATTCTCTGCTGCCTTCACTACTTCATCCCTCAAAGTTACCCATTCTTCATCTACTGTAATTCTTTCCCCCATTCTTGTCAATTGTTCCCTTATGCTCTCCCTGAAACTCTGTACAACCTCTGGTTCTTTCAGTTTATCGAGGTCCCATCTCCTTAAATTCCCACCTTTTTGCAGTTTCTTCAGTTTTAATCTACAGTTCATAACCAATAGATTGTGGTCAGAGTCCACATCTGCCCCTGGAAATGTCTTACAATTTAAAGCCTGGTTCCTAAATCTCTGTCTTGCCATTATATAATCTATCTGAAACCTGTCAGTATCTCCAGGCTTCTTCCTTGTATACAACCTTCTTTTATGATTCTTGAACCAAGTGTTAGCTATGATTAAGTTATGCTCTGTGCAAAATTCTACCAGGCGGCTTCCTCATTCATTTCTCTCCCCCAATCCATATTCACCTACTACGTTTCCTTCTCTCCCTTTTCCTACTACCGAATTCCAGTCACCCATGACTATTAATTTTTCATCTCCCTTCACTATCTGAATAATTTCTTTTATTTCATCATACATTTCTTCAATTTCTTCATCATCTGCAGAGCTAGTTGGCATATAAACTTGTACTACTGTAGTAGGCGTGGGTTTCGTGTCTATCTTGGCCACAAAATGCGTTAACTATACTGTTTGTAGTAAGGCATTCCTATTTTTTTATTAATTATTAAACCTACTCCTGCATTACCCCTATTTGATTTTGTATTTATAACCCTGTATTTGCCTGGCCAAAAGTCAAACAGGCAATATAAAAAAATCAGACAGTGTTGAAGCTTGCCATATGCCTGGAGGCCCTCTATGATGAAAATTACAAAACAAAACACGTGAATGAATGAATTGATAGAGGTTTTTCTTGCTGATAATAAAAACCGGTTTCACGATTTGCCTAATCACAAAACAGAATCAAAATAATATTCATGTAGACTTTACCACCTCGTCTGGAGTTAAGATCTCTGGTGCAGAGATATTCACGAAGTAATACAGGGTGATTCAAAAAGAATACCTCAACTTTAAAAATGTGTATTTAATGAAAGAAACATAATATAACCTTCTGTTATACATCATTACAAAGAGTATTTAAAAAGGTTTTTTTTCACTCAAAAACAAGTTCAGAGATGTTCAATATGGCCCCCTCCAGACACACGAGCAATATCAACCCGATACTCCAACTCGTTCCACACTCTCTGTAGCATATCAGGCGTAACAGTTTGGATAGCTGCTGTTATTTCTCGTTTCAAATCATCAATGGTGGCTGGGAGAGGTGGCCGAAACACCATATCCTTAACATACCCCCATAAGAAAAAATCACAGGGGGTAAGATCAGGGCTTCTTGGAGGCCAGTGATGAAGTGCTCTGTCACGGGCTGCCTGGCGGCCGATCCATCGCCTCGGGTAGTTGACATTCAGGTAGTTACGGACAGATAAGTGCCAATTCTCTAACATCTCCAGATACTGTAGTCCAGTTACAGTAGCACCTTCGAAGAAAAAGGGACCAAAAACTTTATTGGCTGAAATGGCACAGAAACCGTTCACCTTAGGCGAGTCACGTTCATACTGAGTTGTTTCCCGCGGATTCTCAGTGCCCCATATACAGACATTGTGACGGTTGACTTTCCCGTTTGTGTGGAAAGTTGCTTCATCAATAAACACAATCTTTGAAACGAAAGATTCATCTGTTTCCATTTGAGCAAGGATAAAAATCACAGAAATCGATTCTTTTAATCTTATCAGCTGCAGACAGTGCTCGAACCAATTTCAGACGATAAGGTTTCATAACTAACCTTTTTCGTAGGACTCTCCATACAGTTGATTGTGGAATTTGCAGCTCTCTGCTAGCTCTGCGAGTCGATTTTCCTGGGCTGCGAACAAATGCTTGCTGGATGTGTGCTACATTTTCATCACTCGTTCTCGGCCGTCCAGAACTTTTCCCTTTGCACAAACACCCATTCTCTGTAAACTGTTTATACCAACGTTTAATACACCACCTATCAGGAGGTTTAACACCATACTTCGTTCGAAATGCACGCTGAACAACTGTTGTCGATTCATTTGTGCCATACTCAATAACACAAAAAGCTTTCTGTTGAGCGGTCGCCATCTTAGCAATCAACTGACGCTGACGCCTAGTCAACAGCACCTCAAGCGAACAAATGTACAACTAAAGGAAACTTTATAGCTCCCATAATTCGCCGACAGATAGTGCTTAGCTCTGCCTTTTGTCGTTGCAGAGTTTTAAATTCCTAAAGTTGTGGTATTCTTTTTGAATCACCCTGTATAAAGGAAGAAATTGAGAATCCCTACCAATTTAAAACAAAAAGAAACACATACCTAGATGTTACACTGGTCAACAATGAAAATGTTAAATAAAAAATTCATGCTGATTCTTAGTATTTGCATCTGTCAACTCAAAAAATGAAGTCACAATTATTTCATTACCCGCCAACTTTTATATTACTGTATATTTAAAAAAAACTGCTTTCGTGTATGTATTTCAAAGAATATAATTTTATTTAATTGGGTCAAGAATTGACATTTGCTTTAGGTGACTGTTGTCTGCGACTTCAAGAATTACAACCATGTTTAACAATGAACTTTTCCTTAGAATAATGGCTTCTCCCCCAGGCCAAGGTTTTCTCCAACAGCAGGTACAGAAGAACATCTGTTACAGATAGAGTGTTCTGCTGAGTTGACAGAGGAGTAGAAGCTTTATTTACTGAAATAAGCTAATCCTGTCTGTTCTCCACCTGTGAACTGACAAGTGTAGAGTCAGCAAACTGTGTGTTTTGTTAAGCACTGTGTTTTAATCTGCGTACATACTGAAACTGAAATGTGTTCTCAGAACCTATTTCTGGATACTATGTATGGATACTGTTTGGAACCACATTTCAAAACACGGAAACAGCTATCCATAGCAGTGTCAATACAGATCAAAGGAAATGATGTTTCAGGTCAGAAACCACAGATGCACAATGCTAGGATATATTTATGTTTCATGCTGTGTTGTCTATTGTAAAGAGTTGTTAAATATTGCGTTTTTTCTAGCTGTATTAAGGAGGGGCAGGAGAATGGACGAAGAAGCAGACGACTAACTTGTTCAGGGCTGCTTGTGGAATATACAGAGCAAGCAGTACAAGAACAGCAATAAAAAACAAGACTCTCTGCAGAGGATTCCTGCTACTTCTGGCACTGACAAAAAAAAAAAGTAACACCATGTGTTTGGTTCACTATAATCGCTTTTCTACAATTTATGTCTTGCTGGAGATTCAAAATTGGTATATGACATCTGAGTGAAATTATGGAAACCAGAGCCATCTTCCATATTCAGCACTGTAGCAAGTTATTCCTGCCAGTTCTTGTATAGTATGTTTTCGTTCACCACCGATGACGATGCCTTTCATTTTATCTGCATGAAACTTCACATATTAGTAATGCAGCGTCAAATATTACAGTTTCCTCATCTCTCGACATAGTGTAACTGACAATAAGAAAACGATATGACAAAAAGGCTTGCAGATGATGCAAATACACTAAAAAAAAATGTTTGTGACCAGTGTGAACACAGAGGCAAGATGTAAAATCTGGAAAAGGTTGTGAGACACCACAGGAAGCATGTTTCCACTGGAAGTTTGTAAGCGGCTGTATAAAAAATAAATACAAATTTTGTTATGTTTGTAGAAAATTCACTTTAAAAGCACAGAGATAAAATTTGATTCCTCAAATTAGAACAGCTTAACAATGAAATAGACCAGCTCCATAAATCTGTCATGTTAAATGCCCGTCATTTGTCTTTTGCAGTTCCTATCTAAAGATCATGTAAAAGACTACTACTGCTTTACAAATATATCTGGAATTACTTCAAGATCCAAACAGACTGTTAAATATCTGTCTTTAGAATCAGCCATTCAACCACTGCCTCATGGGCCAGACCTTCCTATACCAAATTGGCCAGATGACATAAAAGTGACTAGAGATTTTGAAAGTGTTGGTGAATTACAATAGTGATACAGATTTTGTGAAATTAGTTACTACAAATGAACCTCAGAATCTAAATGACTTGGTTCATAATCTCTGGTTACCTAAAAGTAAAGCAGAGTTACTTGCTTCAAGACTGAAAGGCTGGCACGTTTTACAGGATGGAACCAAATCCACTAATGCCAAAATGAATTTGAACATTTATTTTCTTAATGGGAGAACCTAGTTTTCTCTAATAATGTTGATTATTTGATAGAGTCATTAAATGTTGGACATAAACCTGACTCCTCAAACACCAGCTTGAAAGGGGTCTTGTTATAGAATAGAAATAAGTTTCGATCAATTCCTATAGCTCGCACAGTTGGTATGAAGGAAAGTTATGTGAACATGCATTTCTTGTTATTCTGTATCCAATATGATGACTACCCTTGCCAGATTTTAAAGTGATAGTTATTCTATTTGAATTACAATTAGCTATCAAAAGATTTTGCTGCTTCTTGTGCATGTGGAATTGCAGGGATAGAAATAATCATTATATTAATAAAAGCTGGCCAAAGAGGAAGTCATTCAATCAAGGACACACAAATGTCGTTATATACCAATTGCAAGTGCTGACAAAATCTTATTGCCACCAATACATATCAAACTATGGTTCATTAACAATTTTGTGAACTCAATAGATCATGACAGAAGTGCACTTCTCTTCCTAAAAAAACAAGTTCCCGAGGATCAGTAAAGTAAAACGATAAGAGCAAATACTTGTTGGCAAATATTGGTTGAATGGATCACTTGGATTTTCATAAACCTTCTAGGAAACTACAGGTGATTACTTCTTTAAGAACCTCGGTGTTGCCAGCAATGAACATGGCAAATATTTCCACCAGGACATTGCTGAAATGGAAGAATAGTAGCAAAAATGGACTCCAAAGATTTTTATCGGAGTTAAGTATAATCAAAAACCTACTTCACATAGATTTCAAGTAAATAAAATGTATTCTAGCTAACATTTTACATTTACTCAAATGTATAATTACCAAAAATGTTAAAACTGTGATGACTCACAAACTGTGGGTGAAGGGAAAAAATCTGTAAAAAGATTTGAAATCAGCACAAAAAAGTCAGTAAGTATACTAATTTTAACATTAAAAAACTTAAAATTTGTTGAACAGTGCTATATGAATATCTAGATTCAAGAATTGAAAAGTGTTTTTAAGAAAATAATAAATTTAATTCACTGGCCTTTAGCTGACACCACACAGCCAATTCATATGTGCATAAAATAAACAGGCACTGATAGAAAATTAGTGTTAGAGTATTTGTTTCTTTGCATGCACACACACTGTAGACAGTACATACATACATACATACAGATAGCCCAATATCATATAATCACTGTAAAATCAAATGTAGAATTCTGCAAATTGCCTCTGTTGTTATGGATATACATCACTATTTTCTAAGAAAATATCATGTATGCAAGTAAATATTACATTACCAACAGATGATACAGAGCAGCTGTTTAAAATAAGTGAGGAAGTAGCAGCTTTCCCTATAATTTACTAAGTTAAATTGATATGAGGTAAGTGGAAATAGTATTATGCAGTATACTGATAGTTTACCTAGTTTTAATGCAGTGTGCATTAAGTTTCTGAGTGTTGCTTTTCTTTCATTAATACAGACCTTACTCATTCCACACTGCTGAAAGTGGTTGTTTTGGAGGGGATTTACAGAACATGATGATGAATAAACAAACAGAAGGAAATAACTGTCAGAAATGAAATTTGTAGGTAGCATTAATAATTATCAATCATTATACAGCTATATTTTACTTACACTTGCAAAGGAAAGTTACCACTTTCTGTTACAAAAATATGAGCTACTGCTTTCTTGATTAGTATTAAAGTTGGTGAAACTGATAAGAGACTATGAACAATAGGTACTTACATGCTGCGAGGAAAGAAGTGCTTTTACAATTAAAATTTTTCTTCGTTATTTTACAAACACACATTTATTATCCTTAATTCTGGGTAATTTGTACAAGAAGTGGATAATACATAATTTTTTTTTAAAATTTTTCTCTAGGCCGCTACTTGTAAAAATTCATCAGACCACGCACATACAGACTTTTACAGTACCGTACATCAAGTACCAAGTTCACTGTAAATCACTCTCTCTTCTTGCAATGTATAACTGTTTTTCTTTAACTAACAGTACACGTTTGTAAATATTAATCAAGCACTAACAAATAAAGAACTCACAGTTACTCTGTCTGTGTATATATACCCCTATTTTACTCACTCTCATGCATACTTCCACCCCGAAGAGGTATATTCCCATATTTTAGAGAGAAAATTCTTTAGAGTGTGGAATGAGCGACAGAGAAACCACACTTTCCTGAGCTGTATAAAACTTGTTGAATGATGGAAATCAGATACTGATAATAAATTTTTCAATGTACCAGGCAGACAGACTAGAACATACAGTCAGCTACAAGGATAACTGTCATTCAGAATAAAGGTTCGTTCATATATCAAAAGATAGATGATTTCATGCCATCTCTTCAGACAATAGCCTAAGCAACTGTGCACAAAAGGGGGAGGGGGGGAGGGGGGGGGGGACGCCAACTGGAAATACATTGGGAGAAGATTTTCTGATCATTGATTTCTGTCTTGTCCTCTTTTGTTTTCCCTCCCTAGAGCTAACATATTGAATGAATTTACTAATTACATCTGTTCCCACTCTTTTTCTCTTCCATAGAATAAAGAAAAAAGTCTGACTACAGTACTATCAGTGAGGCATAGTTTATTGGCTGGGGTACAAGGTTTATGGAAAGATTAAGTAATCAATTTTTTTTAAAGATTTCTGAGTGACATATGTAAAATGATCTGCTGGATCAAAAACATTATTTCTTGCAAGAAAAACTCAATCAACTTTGGTGTTGGCTGAGAAACTATGAAAGCTACAAATTATAAAGCTAATTACTAAGGCACTTAGTACACTAACTTCCAATTGTTAAGAACAGGATAAAGGCATGGAGAAGGAATGATTTAAAACGTGTTGTAAGAAAAAAGAATGCTTTTAGAAACAATATCACATTATTCAGCTTGGCACATTTATTACAATATATAGAATTCAAAATTCATAACTAAAAATCACAACTATTTATAAACAGTTTAGTTCTTTATACACAAAAAGCAACAATAAATAGATTCTCTAACAATGACCATGTCACCAACTGACTGCTGGCACTAACAGATCAAACACAAACAATGTCAAACAACACATAGACGTAGAAAGCTCTGTCTGTTGTTAGGACTAGGAAACTATTTGGTGTTTGATTTGAAACTTAACATAAATAAATAAATAGATACAAAAATAAATTAGTACAACATGAGTACAAACAAACCAGTCTAACTTCTGATACAGGAGACAAAACCACAACTCGGTTCATGTATCTTCCTTCGACAGTTTTCTTGGCATAAACATGCACCTTTTTGATTATCGAATGAATGTTTTCTTTTTTAATTGCAAGTTTGTCTATCATTAATACCAAATGTAAATACAATGGTTTTTTGGCAATATAAATACACACTTACTGTAAAACAAGCTAATTTACAGTTTTATACATACTTTCAGAAAACATGTCTTAAAAATGCTGAAGAGACATCCAAAAATAGTCTGTACACAGTACTGTAAATAAATAATTACTGAGACAAGGGAGAAATTACAAATTCTACAAATAATTTTTTGGAGTATAAACTATTGTGACAGATTGATCTATAGTACTATCTGGGTCAAGTTTGGTTGGAAGGTTGCATGGTCAACAGTTTTCATTACATAATATCATACTTTCAATTGCCCTCACATGATGCAACTGAAGCTGTCACACAGCCACATGATGAAAATGATCTGAAATGGGTGGTAAGATTGAAAAAAAATCCATCAACAACATTTTACTGTCCAACAATATTTTCATAGTTCACATAGTCTACTTCTCAATTTTAAATGGTCTTGACTCTTACTGCATGAAACCTAATTATTTTATTTTATTATTATTTTTTGAGAAAAATATTTCACAAAAGTTTCAATTTAGATGCATAAATTAGATCTTAAATTTCATACTGATGTAGTCAGTCAATGAAGTATTTCCATTAGAGAAATCATACACAGTTCACACATATTTGTCAACTGAACAGAGCCAGCACAACACAGAACTTAAGTACACAAATCTTTATAATAATCAAAGGCAGAACTTGACATAATACTGAAGACCATAGTTTTTATAAGTCCTACTGTGTGAAATGACACTTTTCCAGAGTATATTACAGACACATTTACACAGATACAAACGAACAAGAGGTAAGAGTACTTTACATTAAATGAGAATTGGAAAAGCAATATTATGTCAGCATTCCTCTAGTTACAGTCCTTTAACAAGAAAATAACTGACAGTTGAGCAAATAGAATCACTCTGTCGCATAGTTTGTGCTCTTCTTAGATGTGTACACAATAATCGGCATGGAGCAGCATTGAAATACTGCATGTTACCATGATTTCCCATTCCCTGTTGTCAATCACAAAACTATTTTAAAAATTCTGTAGTTTCACAGAACCACAATTGATGTTTCTTATCAATAACCATACTCAGCAGCTTTAATTAATACATGTTCTTTCTAGATACCGTACGTAAAAACACACTTTCTGGGATAATTCATTCCCAAAAGATAAGCATATAGTTTATAAATTTAAACAGCCACATAAAATATCCAAACTAGTATTGCAAATGCAAGTATAACATAGGCAAACATTTAACATTTATAATGATCTATGTCCAATCAAGTTTGTTTAAAGCACAAAAGATAAAATTTTGGTGGAGTGTTCCATGAATTCAAGATATTACATCAGAAAGAATATCACAGACAGCAGAATTATGAAAAACCATAAAATATTACAGTAATGTGGGAATTCAGATGTGCACATTTAGACAGTGCCACAATATCACAGTATAAATACCACCAGTACCAAAATATTAAACTAAAAATTAATAATAAATGCTAAATAAGGTTCAAGTGTGATTTTGTCCCTCCTCCTAATCCTTTGTTTTAGTGACAGACTAATCTGTAGCATAGCCTGAAGTCTAGGATAGGACGGAAGGTGACAAGCTCTGAGATGCCAAACAACAAAGCTGAAGAAGAAAAAAATGTTTGTGGTAACAAACCGAACTGTAGCATAGTCTGAGGTCTACATTCATTCCATATTGTAACACTTTTTGTTACAAATAAGCTGTAGGGTAAATTCATAATAGTTGTGCATGTCTGTGGTGAGTATTGTTGCATATTATTTACAGTTCATTAAGTAACGTATGAAATTGCAAGGAGAGGGGGAAGTACTAGATTAAGTCTTTCCCTAACAAGAGAATTACCTACTTCGAAACCGCAGCAGTGGGAGCATGGAAACCTGTGGAGCAGCACTAGAAAACAACCAAATAAATAAAACTGATAGGCCTATTGAACATATGATTCCGGAAACTTTTAAGATTTTTCTTCTCATGAAGGAGTAGGCAGAAAAGAAATTTAGAAAAAACTTAAAGTACAACAAACAGTTACTGCAGGGGAGAAAACCGAATTTGCAAAGACAGAGGTAGAAGTAAATAAGGGCTACAAAAGCCACGATTCCAGTTCTTGGGTGCTAATAATTGGCAATCAGCATATATGAGAGTTACACTTTAAGAAATTCGAGAATACAGACATAAAATGGAAAAAGAGAGAAGCAATAATGGAGACAAATGAGCAAATCACAATAATACTGGGAGAAACGTACTGGCAGAAAAAGTGAAAATGCAAATCAATGATGGAAGCAGGCGGTATACAGAACAGAAGTAAGATGAGCAAATAGATAATAAATTTAAACAAATTGAGACTACCTCATTGGTACAAACAACATTTTTATGAAATAGTGCTGGTATTACCTAGCAAGCTTCCATGCCTCTACTCTTTATGCTAGTGACACAATACTGGATTTGGGTGTTGCGTATATTTGGTTTGTTCTATTCAAAATGGTCACATAGACTGATAGATTTCTTTCTTTTGGTATGGTGACCCTGCTCCTATCTCCCACTGTATGAATAAGTATCTGTGACTCTCACATTTATAAATATCCCCACACAATATTGTCATCTTCCTATCCACAAAAGCATATATATTAGGAAGAAAATGCATGTTATCGTAATACTCAACACAAAATCTAAACTTTACAGTACTTTAAAATATTATATCTCACTAGATTGGAGTATGTTTGAGTATATGCCTGACAACAGAGTGAAGTCGCACTTCATAGTACTGCTGTTATTCATGGAGAAAGATAAAGAAGGAATATAGTGTCCCTGTATGTTGGTACTTACATGGTGTATTGTGTATACTGCTCTGTATGGAACAGAGTGTAGTCAAAAGAATGGATGGCAACAGGGCCAAGTGCATACGGGCGTTCCATTCACTGTTTTATGGCCTTTGTTTCTAGCTGTGTTGCCTATCTTTGCCACTATGGTAGGATGATGTGATTCATGTTCAGCTTCACAATATGAAGTATAGGCCTATGCTGAATAATGTTTGATTACATGCTGAAGAAGATTGTATATGTATGTCAAACTAAATTTCGTTTGGATTTCATCTGCAACTGGGCTAATATGTACTGCACGTAGTTCACCTCATCCTAGCAGGTGGTATAATTAATCAAACTTTTGGGCCAAAATCGCAAATTGTATTTGGCACAAGATACAAAAATTAATCAATGCCACAATATTTCTTTAAAAAAAAAAAAAAAAAAAAAAAAAAAAAAAAAAAAATTTTCTTGTTGGCTTCCATACATAGTTCTTTCACAGGTTTCACACAGCTAATTGCTCCAATATATTTAAACTGGACCACAGCATTTAAAACCATGTTACAAAAAACGAGACAGAGAGAATACTTTGACTTTCATAGAAGAAGACGAAAAACAGTGATGTACTTTCATTTCAAATGACTATGAATTTCTGTCAACCAAACTTTATAAATGTACGCAGTTAAATCATACGGTACCTATATAACTTCACATAAAAATTATTTTTAAGATACTGACTCAGTTCTGGGCATCTGCATCATTTCGAAATTTACCTGTGATGGTACCCACCGGAATCGTTGACAAAAATCCATTACAGACAAATGAAGCGCAACATTATTAATGCGCTAATACCACTGCAGTCCAGTCTTTAATAGATTAGAATCATTGTACAACCCCCCTTCCCGCCGCTTGTAACAGATTGCCGGTTAACGATTTTGATCGCAGTTTTGGTTCTGAATTTGTTGACAATTTGGGCTCGCACATGACCGACATTCATGGAAAATAGTACGTTTCCCATCACTTAAGTACATGAAAACTGCCGTACCACAATATACACAAGAATCAAATTTTGAGTGTGGCTGATTTCTGAAGTGTTGACGTACAGAATCAACCGACCGACCTAATGTTGCGTTACATTGCGGACAAAAGTTAGAAAAATCCTGCGGAGCTCGAGTAACAAAACGTGGATGCCCTGCGTCGACTGTCACTCTAGGTTCGCACTCCTCTGTATCACGTATCATATCTGATTCGTTGCTTGTCATTATCACATAGCACTTCCTTTCCAACTGCGCTTCCTGACTACATATCTTTCTTCTGTCACAGCGGGAACAGGGTGTCCAACATTGCGAAGTTACTAGTGCTGTTAGAACTTCTTGAAGTCCTTCTCCACATGGAAAGGAAACTTGCACATGCATCTTCAACCACGGCATGGGCACCGGCCTCTCGACTGTACTCCGTGCCATGTAAGAAGAAATTTCCGTGCGGAGGAAGCGTGGAAGAAATGAAGGTTGCGTTAAGCTCGGCGGAAGAGAAGAGGATAACGATGTCCGGTTTGCTAGACCATGCTGCTGTAGACAACAATCAGGTCCATTCGCCTATGTAGTAGTAGTAGTTTATTCATCCAGAGACAATTTACATTGCATGGATTTCGTCAAAAAATACATAGTGTATATATATATATACACACTCATATAGGGTGAACAATACTATACAAAATACAGATGTGCATAGTAGACTACATAACATCAGACCACATTGAAATAGCATGTACAACTTTGATTATTTACATTGATGTATGAGAAATACTTTTTACATGGAATACACAGTTGATATTTAGATATAACACATACAATTCTAGCACTTTTGTACATATTATTTATTTAGATCATAGCAACAGTCAGATAAAAATTACTATTGGCACAGAGTACATAAATATAATTGTTTAGTATGAAGCTATTCCAGGTATTCTTTTACACTATAATAGCAGTTGGTCATTAAAAATTTGAATACTGCTTCTTTAAATGATGACAATTTTTTTATTTCTTTTATCTCTACCGGTAGTTTGTTATACAATCTGCTTCCTTGTATGTTTGTTTGTTTCTGCGCCAAAGCCTTGTTAACTCTTTTTATATGAATGTCATTGCACTTTCTTGTGTTGTAAGTATGTAGATCCGAGTTGGATTGGAAATTGTTAATATTTCGTTTTACATTAATTACGCTTTTATGTATATAGAGGCACGGTAGGGGTGGAATATTCAGCTGTTTAAATAATTGCTTTGAAGGAGTTAGACATGAACTGTTTGTAATTATACTAACAGCTCGTTTTTGTAGAGTGAAGATGGTTTTGAGATTTTTCTTACTATGACCCCAGAAGATGAGGCCATATGTAATAGCAGAATGTATATAAGCAAAGTAAACAGCTCTGCTACATTCCCTACTACATACAAAGCTAATAACGCGCAAAGCAAAGCAAGCAGAGCTTAACTTATGCGAGAGATACAGGATATGGGATTTCCAGTCTAAATTTTCATCTATATGTACAAAGGATTATGCGATCAGGTCTATGAGAACAGTATTAAATTTTAAAACCAAAAGACAGAAAAACAGTGAAATTTTAGTGTATGAAAACTCTTTTGGAGTGCTTCCTGCCGTGGGTTCAGAGAACACGTCGGAAAAAGCTGAGAAGTTGGAAAATGAATCGCACAAAGTAAACAAACCGTTGCTCGTTGAATCTAAGTCAGGCAGTGAAAATACTGCACCAGGAAAGATGCTCAAAAATTTGAAAACATGCGCGCACACCAATAATGACTTAGATATGAATTCAGTAACGGAAACTGCGAATTAGCAAACTTAAGTATATCTGGTACACATGCAACAAAAAAACAACATTGGTCAGAGCAGAAGAAGAACCTTGAATCCCCATACTGTGTGTTAGGAGCTAGTCATGGTAGTGAAATCTCTGCATTGTTTATGGGAACAGGTAAATTCAAGGCATCTGGTTTCGTAAAGTCGGGGCTCCACTGAGTGAAATAACGAACCTAAGTAAATTACCGGATGTAGCTAGTTTGAATAAAAAAGATTTTATCGTGTTAAAAGGATCAAACAGCGATGGATACAAGTCGTACAAAGTTACTACAAAAATGAGGAAATCGTAAAGAAATTAATTCATACATGAAAAAGATGGTGGCTGTAGAAGATCTACAAGTTGTGAACTCCGTATATAATGAAAGAAAACGTGTGTGTAACTGTTCTTTTGCGAGAAATACAATGCGGTGTATGATAATATGTGCGCGGCATGTCATATTGTAATAAAAAACATCGGAAGAAAAGTACGAGTAGATCCACATGTAAGTACAAGCTACAGTGATCAGCTCCTAAAACATAGATCTTTGCATCAAAATAAAACGAAATATTTTGTGAAATAGCAACAGAAGAAAAAATTATTAACATGCTTTGAGAAGAAATAATCAAGCTTCAAAAGGATTTGAAGCATCTACAGTCATATAACAGTGCAAATACATCGCAAATTACGCTAAACATAAGTTACGGCGAGTTTATTAGGTCTAAAAAGGTCACCCGCGGAAAATGCAGCGAATATGTGTTCCAAATACCATGAAAAAACCGTTTTAGTGTCCTAGAGATAGGCACAAGTGCAGAGGAAATGTGTGAAAACGAAATTACAAATACAAGTAGTCCTAAATATACATATATGACAGGAAAGATAGGACATAAACCATTTGTAAACATACACACTGATAGTCACGGGTGTGGACTATGGTATAAATGCTCATAGATATGTGAAACCAGGAAATCACAAAAAACATAATAGGTGGGACCCCACCAAATGCAAACGAATGTATAGTGTGGGGTGCCAACGATATTTATAGTTCTGTCCAAAATCTGAAGGTAGTACTGGACTCTAATAAGAGCAAAAATATGATCGTCATTGGAATACCACATAGATACTACCAGATAAAAGACTCCTGTAAATAGAGAAATTATTAAGGCCAACAAACCGTTTGAGGAGATCTGCAAAATGTATCAAAACTCTCAGTTGCTATCTCTTGACTACCTGCAGAGAGACTGTTTCACAAAGCATGGAATGCACATAAATGGAAAGGCTTAGAGACTTCTCAACTCTAAAACTCTGGAAATGTTGACTACAGCTAGCAAAACAATAAATGGTGTGTCTAAAGTAATAGCACCAACACTAGGATGCCAACCTCAAAAATAGCACAGCAGCTACTGCTACTTCAGCAGAACCAACACCACCACCAGCTAAATCGGCATCAACAAAATCAAAACTGCTATCAGATGCAGCAGCAGCAACAACCACAAAAGCAACGTCATCATCATCATACCAGACAACAGCAGATCTACAACCACCATTGGCAACAGCAGCAGGGCCACAGTCACCAGTGACAGTACCATCGCCAGAATAATTATCATCAGAAGCACAGGCAACACGAAAAGAATTAACACCAATAATGGATAATGCAATGTCAACACTGGCAGAAGTGATAGGAGCACTCATCTTCTTAACAAGACAAGAACTTCACCAACATGCCATTTGAAGGAGCAGTCAATATTGGAAAACTCATCAAATAGTCGTACACTGAGGAAGAGGAAAGCAGCAATTCCATCCCATCTCAATGATTTTTTGCTGAAAACCAGAGTAAGATAAGTACAAGTGTAATGTTCTTACATATTAATGTGCAGTCTTTTAAGAACACACTTAATGAACTTCAATATTCGCTGGAAAACATAACTGCATTGTGATATCAGTAATTGAACACTGGCTTAGCAATGAGGAAATAAAATTAAGTGTACCATTTGGATATGAATTGCCAATCAGCTACTGTAGAACAAGTACTAAATATGGTGGTGTATCTGTATATGATATAAAAGTTGTGAACCAAATCTATGAAGTTATAGATGTAAATAGGGTGTGCATAGAAACAAAATTTAAAGCTGCAGCCCTAATGTTGCCAAAACAGGAAATTATAATAGCTTCAGTATACTGCCCCCCCCCCCCACCCCCCAAAACACAATAAAGACATGTTTGTGGAGCTTCTGGAGAAACTGATACTAAATACAAAGATAACAGAACACTGCAGGTGCAAATGAATCTACCAACAAATTTCTATAACTGTTAACTGAAAATTTTGAAGCATGTTGTCCTAAATGCTGCAAGAAAATATCACAGCAAAATCGTTACACGAAACTACAAAATCTAAAAAGTGGCACACCCCACATCTAAGTAGAATAAGAATCATAATGCTACTCTATCATGATAGGTCCAAGAACAATAATGCTGACAAGCGAATGTACATGAAAGTGAGAAAGATTTACAGGTCTAAAATCAAGGCAGCTAAGTGGAAAGCAAATGATATATAATACTGAACTCGCCGAGTAAATGCAAAGCTGCATGAGAAATTATTAAAACAGAAACTAGCTGAGATGATAAAGTATATCAGACACCAATTCCACCTGATATTCTAAATGCACATTTTGTCAGCCCTCAGTCAGGTGGCAGCAATAATGGAGAATGTGAGTAAGGCAGAGGCACTGGTGCCAGAAATGAACAATAAGTAGACAGACAGCTATCACTGGACTTTTGTAACTGAGAAGATGGTCAATGAATCAATCGCTAAGCTCAGTAATTCAAGAACTGAGGATTACTATGGCTCTCAAATTATGTTATTAAATATATCAGAACTCAAATAGTAACTCCACTGACTAAAATAATCAACAATATTTTAAATGAAGGAAATTACCCAGAGTGCTTAAAAATATCTGTAGTTAAACCAGCCCATAAGAAAGGAGATATAGCATCTCCAGATGACTATCGACCAATATCACTTAGAACTATAATATCAAAAATAATGGAATACTGCATCCATAAACAGATGAGTCAATATTTTGAACATTATGATAAACTCACCTCCTCACAATATGGCTTCAGATCCAGCCTCTCTATAGTCAAAGCAGGTGAGAGTATGGTAGCAAAAATATACAATTGTTTTGAAGATAAAGATATTATCTGTGCAACACTGCTGGACCTCAGGAAAGCTTTTGATATGGTCTCCCACAATATTCTCATAAAAAGCTCTACCACTGTGGAGTGAGAGAGAATGCCCTAAACCTAATGCAGTCGAGCTTCGACAATAGAAAACAGTTAGTTAAGGTAAATAATCAAATGTCAGAATGTCGCTCAGTTGTAAAGGATATGTTCTTGGACCTTTTCTTTCCATTATTTATATAAATGATATACCTGCAGTTGTATCATGTGATGCTGTTCTATATGCTGATGACACAACACTCATCACATGTGATACCAGTCTTGAAAATTTGCAACACAGCATGGAAGTGGCAATGGAGAGGTGAAAATGTACTGCAGACGAATGATACTAAAACTGAAGCTATTGTTTTCAATCTGAATGTCCCAATCATGATACCAAAACAGTAAAATTATTAGGATTTCATATAGATCGAAAGCTCAGCTGGGATACCCAGACAGAGAAGTCATGTGGCAAATTAGAATGTGTCATATATCTGCTTTACAGGCTGAGGAACAGTGTCAGTAAAGAACTTCTGTTGTATGCATATTTTGCATCTTTCCATTTGCACCTTAGTTGTGGAATACTATTATGTGGCAATTCCATAAGCCCAAATTTAATGTTTAAATGGCAAAAAAAGTCATAAGGTGCATAGCAGGAGTTAGCCCGTATGAATCATTTCGAGATTATTTTAAGAAACTAAATATAATGACAGTGCCTGGCCTGTATATTTACAACCGCCTTGTCTTTGTTAAAGAGAACCTGAGTAAATTTGACTTAAGAAGAGCAGTTCATGACCATAATGTAAGAAGTGGACACACAATTAATATGCCAAATGCTAGGCTTGCAAAGACACATAACAGTTACAAATATCTTGGTCCTGTCTACATCAACAAATGACCTGAAAATGGCTACACAGTGCTAGTAAATAAATTTAAAACTAGTCTGTCGAGATGGATGAAAAGTAAAGTAATTTACTCTACTCAAGACTTCCTTGAGTATGTGACAAATGACCCACTTTCCTTATGAGAATGAACTATAAATTAACCGCAAACTATACATATGCCACACTGTGCAACTAGTTTATTACTGTTTCATTTAGTTCATTTATCTTGTAATTAATCTGTTAGGGAACTTCTTGTTGTTATTGACATTTGGACAAATATGTATTGTATCCATCTTGGATAATTATATTGTAGTTAATAACATTTGTCATGTAGAAGTTTATATTATTATTATCATTATTATTATTGTGTTAAGACTGACGACATCAATTGCATGTAAATATGTTCAACAGTGGAATGAAACATTCATATTTTGTATTTGTAAGCTTACTCATTGTGACTATCCCACATCGTCATGATTTAACATAGTGATCATGTGTGAACCGCGAAATAAGTGCTGCAGACAAATATATTACTGAATGTCGATATTTTATACATAAGCAGCTTGGAGCGAACGTTCCATACAGTCTACATCTGCATCTGCAGTCTGCCAACCACCGTGAGGAGCATGGCAGATGATACGTCCCATTGTACCAGTTACTTAGGGATTCTTCCTGTTCCATTCTCACCATGGAGTGAGGGAAGATGTCTGAACGACTCTGTGCATACAGTAATTATTCTAATCGATCTTCACGATACCGATATGAGCGATATGTAGGGGACTGTAGTATATTCCTGGAGTATTAATTTAAAGCCTTTTGAAACTTTGTTAACCGTCTTTCTCAGAATAGTTTACATCTATCTTCAAGTGTCTTCCAGTTAAGTTCCTTCAATATTTCTGTGACACTCTTCCTTGGACCAAACAAACCTGAGACCATTCAGGCTGCCCTTCGCTGTATATGTTCAATATCCCTGTTAGTCCTATCTAGTATGGGTCCCACACACTTGAGCAATATTCTAGAACTGGTCGCAAGAGTGGTTTATAAGCAATCTCCTTTGTAGATAGATGGCACTTCCCCAGAAGCCTACCAACAAACAGCAGTCTAGTACCTTGTTTACTCAAAATTGAACCTATGTGATCATTCCATTTCATATTGCTACGAAGTGTTACACCCAGGTATTTGTATGAGTTGACCGATTCCAGCAGAGACCAATTGAAGTTACAGTCAAAGGCTATCACATTGTTTCGTTTTGTGAATTTAAAAATTTTACATTCGTAAAGGAAGTTGCCAACCTCTGCACCAGATTGAAATCTTATCAAAATCTTAGTGAATATTTATGCAGCTTCTTTCAGTTAGTACTTCATTATAGAAAACTGCAGCATCTTCAGAAAGCCTGATTTTATTATTAATATTGTCTGTAAGGTCATTAACATACAACATGGACAGGGCAGATCCCAAGACACTTCCCTGGGGCACACCCAAAGTTACTTCTACTTCTGACGATGACTCTCTATTGAAGATAACATGCTGTGTTCTCCCTACCAAAAAGTCCTCAATCCAGCCACAAATTTCACTTGTTACTCCATATGATCGTACTATTGACAATAAGGGTAGATGTCATATAGAGTCAAATGCTTTTTGGAAATCAAGAAATACATCATTTACGTGATTGCAATGATCCAAAGCTTTCAGTATGTCATGTGAGAAAAGTGCGAGTTGGATGTCAGATGATCGACGTTTTCGAAATCCATGCTGGTTGACATTGAGGTCATTCTTTTCAAGATGTCTCATTGTGTTTGAGCTCAGAATGTGTTCTAAGATTCTACAACAAATCGTTGTCAAAGATATTGGACAGCAGTTTTGTGGATCATTTCTACTACCGATCTTGCAGACGGTAGCGACCTGTGCCTTTTTCCAACAATTGGGCACAGATTTTTGTTTGAGGGACCTATGACAAATTATTACTAAAGACGGTGTAACTCATCCACAAATTCAGTTTAGAATCTGATAGGGATTTCATCAGGATCTGGAGCTTTGTTCAATTTTATCGATTTTAGCTGTTTCTCAACACCACTGGCAGTAATACTTACTTCATTCGCTTTTCAGTGGTAATTCTTCCATGTTTTCCTTTGTAAAGAGACATTTGAAAATGGAGTTAAACATTTCAGATTTTGTTTGCTATCCTTAATTTTAGTTCCTGTCTCATTCATTAGGGACTGGCCACTAACATTGGTGCCACTAAAAGCCTTTACATACAACGAGAATTTCTTTGAGCTCTGTGAAAGGTTACTTGACAGACTTCATTTGTATGTGTCAGGAATGCAATTACTAGCCAAAATATATGCATTCGCATTTCGAGGAAAAATGCAGGAAAAAGGACAAGTGGCAAACAAATGGCGATTGCAAAGTATTTTAGATGAGTTGGAAACAATAATGTCATCGACCAAACACAAATTACCAAACAATTTAAACTGAAGGGGCCAGAAGGAAATAATCAAGTCGTCAGTTAAAAGCAAATTACGAAATGATTTGAACTGAAGAGGACAGAGGTGAATGAAACAAGTTGTACAATCTCCAGAAGGCATCTCACCTATTGATTGTGACCAGCAAGCAGAAGCCACACACAAGAAAGACAAAGAAATTTTTTTATTGTAAGTGCTATATTATAAATGTCGTTAGATAAGCAACTAGAAACCATCTCATCTAAAGTTTCTGAATGCTCAGATTTTGCTGTAGTACACCATAAGGTCCAGGCACTCATGAATAAAACTGCATTGCTCGACTATAAACTAAATGTAAACATAATATGGATTACTCAACATTGGCTACAAAATGATGAAGTAAAGTTTGCCTCAGTCTAACAACATACATTAGCAACTTATTTTAGCTGAGAGCTCACCAAACATGATGGCTCTGCTATCTTTGTGAAAGACCAAATAAATTTCTATGATATCAACAAAAATTATATCGACCCAATGAAAAAAGACTGAAATTTCCATTACAAAGCTGCCAGAGATTAATTTCATAATTATTAACATATTAGAGCACCATTGGGATATCTGCCAGTCTTCATGAGCAAACTAGAGGTCCTCCTGATCAGGATCAGTGCATTAAATATGAAGATTGTGCTTTGGTAAATATGACCAACACATTCAATTGTTGTTGTTGTTGTTGTGTTCTTTAGTCCTGAAACTGGTTTGATGCAGCTCTCCATGCTGCTCTATCCTGTGCAAGCTTCTTCATCTCCCAGTACCTACTGCAACCTACATCCTTCTGAATCTGTTTAGTGTATTCATGTCTTGGTCTCCCTCTACGATTTTTACCCTCCAAGCTGCCCTCCAATACTAAATTGGTGATCCCTTGATGCCTCAGAATATATCCTACCAACCGATCCCTTCTTCTGGTCAAGTTGTGCCACAAATTTCTCTTCTCTCCAATTCTATTCAATACCTCCTCATTAGTTATGTGATCTACCCATCTAATCTTCAGCATTCCTCTGCAGCACCACATTTCGAAAGCTTCTATTCTCTTTTTGTCTAAGCTGTTTATTGTCCACATTTCACTTCCATACATGGCTACACTCTGTACAAATACTTCCAGAAAAGACTTCCTGACACTTAAACCTACACACGATGTTAACAAATTTATCTTCTTCAGAAACGCCTTCCTTGTCATTGCCAGTCTACATTTTATATCCTCTCTACTTCGACCATCATCAGTTATTTTGCTCCCCAAATAGCAAAACTCCTTTACTACTTTAAGTGTCTCATTTCCTAATCTAATACCCTCAACATCACCTGATTTAATTCGACTACATTCCATTATCATCGTTTTGCTTTTGTTGATGTTAATCTTATATAATCCCTAAAGATACTGTCCATTCCGTTCAGCTGCTCTTCCAGGTCCTTTGCTGTTTCTGACAGAATCACACTGTCATCGGCGAACCTCAAAGTTTTTATTTCTTGTCCATGGATTTTAATTCCTACTCCGAATTTTTCTTTTGTTTCCTTTACTGCTTGCTCAATATGCAGATTGAATAACATCAGGAATAGGCTACAACCCTGCCTCACTCCCTTCCAAATCACTGCTTCCCTTTCATGCCCATCGACTCTTATAACTGCCATCTGGTTTCTGTACAAATTGTAAATAGCCATTCGCTCCCTGTATTTTACCCCTGCAAGCTTCAGAATTTGGACGAGAGTATTCCAGTCAACAATGTCAAAAGCTTTCTCTAAGTCTACAAATAGTAGAAACGTAGGTTTGCCTTTCCTTAATCTATTTTCTAAGATAAGTCGTAGGTTCAGTATTGCCTCATGTGTTAAACTTTTGTACAGAATCCAAACTAATCTCCCCTGAGGTCGGCTTCTACCAGTTTTTCCATTCAATATGATCCCCAAAATACACTACCCAACAAGATTAGCAGAATGTATGAATCCTGTCATTGACCAAATATTTATCTCAGACACAAGTTACAAATTTACAAGTAGAGTACTGAGCATAGGTTACAGTGATCATGAGGCATGGCTGCTGTATATCGAAATAACTGATAATAGCAGTTGCAAAATAATTAGTTGAAAAGAAACGAATTTTTTCTGAAGATAACATTAGAAAATTTAATTTCTTACTGGCTGAGAAAAAATTGAGGTAGCATCTATATTCAGAAAAATATTGATTGTGTGTGTTTTCAGAATATTTTTCATTATAATTTTAATATAGAATTTCCAAAGGAAGTAAAAACCGTAAAACCTAACAACAATAACCAATGGGCAACTAAAGGCATGAAAACTTGCAGCATAAGAAACAGATTTCTGCTCTATTGTTGTAGGAAGTATAAAGCTACCCATGGATTTGAAGATTATTCTATATCCTACGAAAAAAAAGGAGAAGAAAAAATTATGTGGAGTGTCAGTTTGATAAGAAATGCATCTAACAAATTGAGATCCATGTGGAGATTTATAAAGAAAGAAACACGAAGCTGAGTACCAAAAGAAGACAATGTATTATTAACAATAGAGGCTCAAAAGCCACAGACTCAAAATGAATCGTGACAATTCAATGAATACTTGATTTAACTAGTTGAAAATCACAATCAGGTGAACTGTAAGGCTCCAGTCCCTAGTTCCCCAGCTGCCTCTATTAATATTTATGAAACTAATCGCTATAAAATTAGAATTAAAATTAAATCACTGACCAGTAAACTGTCAAGTGTATTTGACTTCATATTAAAAGCATGTGCTCATAACATAGAACCGTTGGGAAACATTTTCAATGTTTCTCTAGGAACTGGTGTCCTTCCACATATTCTCAAAACTGCAAAAAGTCCACTGCTGCTAAAAACTGTTCTCCTGATGAAATATGAAACTACTGAGCTGTGTCGCACTTAAGTTCCTTCTCAAAAATTCAAAAAAATATCTTTTATGACAGGCTTTTAAGTTTAATGAATATATATTCTCCTCTTACTGTACAACAGCATGGTTTTAGAAAGTCAGAATCCACACATAGTGATTTTTAAATTCTTAGACTCGGCTTTAAAATCCCTGCTCAATGTAAAGCGGCTGTAGGTATTTCTACAGACCTCTCAAAAGCCTTCGACGTCTGGGAGAATAACATTCTGCTCGAAAAATTAGAGGAGTAAGAGGTATAGCACATAGCTGGTTGTGTATGAACCCAAAAAATAGCAGGCAGAAGCTATCCCTTCAATATGAATTCAACACTAGGAATAAAACAAGAAATAACTCCTTGCTTCCTAGCGAATTACGAGTAAAATACGGTGTACCACAGGGCTCAATCCTAGGTCCACTACTGTTCTTGTATTGTGTGGGTGACATTTTTGAATATATGAGTCCCCTAAAAACTATCGTATTTGCCAATAACACTATCTTATTGCTTTCTGGATCCAGCCCAGAAACCTTGTAGTCAACAACAGAAAGATCTACGAAAAGACTTTTTAAGTGGTTCACCAAAAACAAACTCATTGTAAGTACTGAAAAAACTGTGTGTGTCAACTTCTATTTATTTCCTCTATTTAATTAAATGTCTATTCAAGCACAATTAAAAAATGATCCTCTGGAATAGTTTTTGGGTCTGTGGGTTCAGCAATATTTAAAGTGGGTCACACATATAAATAACTCGTCTAGCAAATTCTCATCCATCTACTTTGGTCTAAGACTAGTAAAATCAACAACGAGCAAAACAACAGTACTACAGGCATACTATGTGAAGTGCTCACTGCTTCGACATGGGATCATTTGTAGGGGACACACAGCTCACAGCATAAAGGGTTTTGGAATGCAATAAAGTCTCTGAGAATAATTTAATTCCTTAAAAAATGGAGTCATGTAAATCCCATTTTACTGAGCTTTGTGTTCTGAATGTTCCAAGTTTACTCATCTAAGAAATTGTCTTGTTCACTGGGGGCTACCTCTTGAAAACATTGAATCTACTTCCGAAAAAAATATATGCATCTGTTGTTCCGAATGCGAACATATTTTGTTGACACTGACCTAAGTAGGGAGAAATGATCATCATAATAAAATCAGGGAAATCAGAGCTCTCCGTGCGCTGTTCGAGAAATGGATAATAGCGGATTATTGTTATGGTCATTCAATGAACCCACTGCCTTGCCCCTAAGAGAGACTTGCGGAGTATCTATGTAGATATAGATGTGAATGCAGGCATTTGAAATGGATTGTGGAATGTTTTGACATGGCGTGACAGTCAATGCCTATTGGCCTTGACGTAGAAAGAAAAACTCATTTCATAACATGATTCCTAATTGTATGCATGCCTGTTTTGTGAGTTCCACCAGTTTGTCTAATGATGCCTGGTATACGTGGGAATTCTGCACATGAGAGGTTAGTTCTCTAACAACAATAGTAATCCACGAGGATAAAACAATTGGCTCAAGATGCTGACGTATGCCAAGATGTAAAATCATTTGATTTTTCAGATGATTTTATTAATTCTGTATTTACTGTACATATACTGTCGTACGTTTTCAGCTTGTGTTTGGATTGTTGAACATGGCATTGGAATTCACTTTTGCCATGGCTCTAAGTTTATGAAACAACATCAGTACATGGACTATCAGATCATGACATGCAGCTCCTTGTTTTAGATGTAAATTCCAAGCAGATTATCAAGACTGCTAAATCTGAGTACAGGAGAGTAGTCAATCAACCAAAAATTGAGTGTTTTAGAAAACTGCTCAAAGATATGAACTGGAAAGATGTTTATAGTGCTCATGACATGAATGAAAAATATAACACATTCATGAACAATGTCAGTACCATGTTTTCCTCTAAAAGTTACTCAAATTAAACGGAAGTCTATAATAAAACCATGGATTACACAAGGAATAAAGATTTCCTGTAAGACAAAAAGGAAAATGTATCTGTCGACCAAGTATAGCCCCAGTGCTGATGATTTAGCTAAATACAAAGAATACTGTAAAACATTAAAAAAAGTAATTCAGACGTCTAAACAAATGCACTACGAGAAGAAGATAGCAATGTCAGGGAACAAAATAAAAACAATATGGGATATAGTGAAAGAGCAGACTGGTAGAACCAGAAAGGAACAGGAGCAAATAGCACTAAGGGTAGATGACACATTAGTAACTGATGGGCATAGTGTGGCAAATCTATTTAACAAGAACTTTATATCTGTTACTGATAGAATGGGCTCTTTCAGGATCAGTAAATAATGCCCTTGAATATCTGAAACTAGCCTTCACAAATAGCTTCAAGTACATGAATATATCACTCACTTCACCAAAAGAAATAACGTCCATAATAAAATCTTTAAAAACAAAGCATTCTAGTGGGTACGATGAAATATCAACAAAGTTAATTAAGGCATGTTCTTGTGAGTTTAGTAAAATTCTAAGTTACTTGTATAACCAGTCAATTATAACTGGGACATTTCCTGACTGGCTAAAATATGCAGATGTTAAGCCTCTATTCAAGAAAGGGGATAAAGAGATACCATCAAACTGCAGACCGATTTCACTTTTGCCAGGATTCCCAAAAAATTTAGAAAAAGTAATGTACAGGCAGCTTCTCAACCATCTGACCACAAATAACATATTATCAAGAACACATTTTGGATTTCTGAAGGGTTCTGATATCGAAAAGGCTATTTACACCTACAGTGAAAATGAACTTAATTCATTAAATAACAAATTACAAACAGAAGGTATTTTCTGTGATTTGTCAAAGGCATTTGATTGTGTGAACCACAACATCCTTTTAAGTAAATTAGAATTCTATGGTGTCAGGGGCAGTGCTGCAAAATGGTTCAAGTCATACCTCACTAACAGGAAACAAAGGATGTCAGTGCAAGGGACTAGTGAATTAAGTCATCAGTCATCATCAGAATGGGAAGAAATTACATGTAGTGTCTCACAGGGATCCATCTTAGGGCCATTGCTTTTTATTGTGTACATTAATGATCTCTCATCAGTTACACTGCCAGAAGCATAGTTCATTTTGTTTGCAGATGACACAAGTATTGCAATAAATACACTCCTGGAAATTGAAATAAGAACACCGTGAATTCATTGTCCCAGGAAGGGGAAACTTTATTGACACATTCCTGGGGTCAGATACATCACATGATCACACTGACAGAACCACAGGCACATAGACACAGGCAACAGAGCATGCACAATGTCGGCACTAGTACAGTGTATATCCACCTTTCGCAGCAATGCAGGCTGCTATTCTCCCATGGAGACGATCGTAGAGATGCTGGATGTAGTCCTGTGGAACGGCTTGCCATGCCATTTCCACCTGGCGCTTCAGTTGGACCAGCGTTCGCGCTGGACGTGCAGACCGCGTGTGACGACACTTCATCCAGTCCCAAACATGCTCAATGGGGGACAGATACGGAGATCTTGCTGGCCAGGGTAGTTGACTTACACCTTCTAGAGCACGTTGGGTGGCACGGGATACATGCGGACGTGCATTGTCCTGTTGGAACAGCAAGTTCCTTTGCCGGTCTAGGAATGGTAGAACGATGGGTTTGATGACGGTTTGGATATACCGTGCACTATTCAGTGTCTCCTCGACAATCACCAGTGGTGTACGGCCAGTGTAGGAGATCGCTCCCCACACCATGATGCCGGGTGTTGGCCCTGTGTGCCTCGGTCGTATGCAGTCCTGATTGTGGCGCTCACCTGCACGGCGCCAAACACGCACACGACCATCATTGGCACCAAGGCAGAAGCGACTCTCATCGCTGAAGACGACACGTCTCCATTCGTCCCTCCATTCATGCCTGTCGCGACACCACTGGAGGCAGGATGCACGATGTTGGGGCGTGAGCGGAAGATGGCCTAACGGTGTGCGGGACCGTAGCCCAGCTTCATAGAGACGGTTGTGAATGGTCCTCGCCGATACCCCAGGAGCAAAGTGTCCCTAATTTGCTGGGAAGTGGCGGTGCGGTCCCCTACGGCACTGCATAGGATCCTCCGGTCTTGGCGTGCATCCGTGGGTCGCTGCGGTCCGGTCCCAGGTCGACAGGCACGTGCACCTTCCGCCGACCATTGGCGACAACATCGATGTACTGTGGAGACCTCACGCCCCACGTGTTGAGCAATTCGGCGGTACGTCCACCTGGCCTCCCGCATGCCCACTATACGCCCTCGCTCAAAGTCCGTCAACTGCACATACGGTTCACGTCCAAGCTGTCGCGGCATGCTACCAGTGGTAAAGACTGCGATGGAGCTCCGTATGCCACGGCAAACTGGCTGACACTGACGGCGGCGGTGCACAAATGCTGCGCAGCTAGCGCCATTCGACGGCCAACACCGCGGTTCCTGGTGTGTCCGCTGTGCCGTGCATGTGATCATTGCTTGTACAGCCCTCTCGCAGTGTCCGGAGCAAGTATGGTGGGTCTGACGCACCGGTGTCAATGTGTTCTTTTTTCCATTTCCAGGAGTGTAGTATGTTGAGTGTAGTTCTAGAAAGATCTGCTAATGATATTTTCATGGATATTAACAAATGGTTTAAAGCCAACTCACTGACATTAAACTTCGAAAAGACTCACTATATGCAATTCAGAACCTGTAAGAGGTTTCCACCCAGCATATGCATAAAATACGAAGAAGAGCAGATAGAAGAGGTTGACAGTCTTAAATTCCTGGGATTACAGCTTGATAATAAATTCAGTTGGGAAGAGCACACCACAGAACCGCAGAAACGCTTTAACAAATCTGTATTTGCAATTCGAGTGTTAGCAGACATAGGCGACATAAAAATGAAAAAGCTTGCATACTTTGCCTACTTTCATTCCATTATGTCATATGGTATAATATTTTGGGGTAACTCTTCAATTCAAACAAAAGTTTTCAGAGTCCAAAAGCGTGTAATACGTATTATTTGTGGAGTAAATTCACGGTCGTCCTGTAGAAACCTCTTCAAAGAACTGGGTATACTACCTACAGCCTCTCAGTATATTTACTCATTAATGAAATTTGTCCAAAATAATATATCTCTTTTTCCAACAAACAGCTCAGTTCATACATACAATACCAGGAACAAAAATGATCTGCACAAGGACTTAAAAGCACTTACTTTAGTTCAAAAATGGGTCCACTACTCAGGAACACTCATCTTCAATAATTTGGCAGTAAACATAAAAAATTTAGTTACAAATAAAGATCAGTTTAAAAGGAGCCTGAAAGACTTACTAGTGGCCAACTCCTTCTACTCCATTGACGAATTTTTTAATAGAAACAAATGATGTATTGGATATATTCATACTATTAGTATTGTTATTTCAGCTTAAAAAAATTGACATGTTCCACATCCACGAGGATCTCCTTAGCACGGATCTATTTAACGAAAACTAATCTAATCTAATCTTATCTAATCTAAGACTTCGGCTGATAATGGGACTGTACAGCTTTACTGTCAGAGAACATTTTAACGTTGGCAACCCTGAGATGTTTACAAGTTTCAAGTTTGAGCGTCGTCTAGAAACGCTGTATTTACAATTCTGGCGCCGCTTTCGTTTCCAATATCTTTGGTGTAGTATGATCTGTGTGTGGAATGTTTTGGTGCTTGTGACACTAAAGGAAATTGAGAACATTGCAGATTATATAAATTTAGGATAATTAACTATGTTATTGACAATGGTGACGTAAGAAGGAATTTGCTTTTGTGATGTTAGTTCTAATGTGTGAAAAGTGTGTGGAATTTTACAGTTCAACAGCCTTAGCTGTTAATTTATGTAGTTTATAGACTTGGGATGTGTGTGCATCGTAAGTTCCATTTATCACGAAGTAAAACGAATGTTTGAAGAATGGAGACATTGTTGCCATCGGAAGTTGCAAGGCTTGTTTTAGGTGAATATTGTTTTATCTCTGAGTGCTACGGGTAATTGTTTATTATTTGTTGCTTGTGTTATGTAGGTGGGGAATTATTTTGCAGGTTATCTGCAAGACAATTGTGAGGATGCCGCAAGAATTTTTTTAGAGCAGTCATCTCACCTTGCTGAATGTTTGGAACTTGCGAAGCAAGGAAGAAAATACACTACCAAAGTAATGGGGAACAGCCTCATTGACTTGCTGCAGGAATACTGTGCAGTTCATTGCTTAGGTAAGTTTTGGCCGTAGTGTTCGTTATGGCGTTTCACGAATTGTAACCAGACTTCAACCCTTGCATCTTTTCATCCACGATTGATGTGGCAGTTCTTACCTTATCCATGTATTTTCAGTGGATCCTTCGGCGGGGATAATGCCAGAGCTTTCCTTCGATTGTTCGTATATTTTGTTAGTGTTCGTGTGAATTATCCTGTTTATAAAAGTTGGTGCCTAGGGTAGGGAAGTGAGGATAGATTTTGATTAGGCAGTAGTATCCGTTTGTCATTGAAACCGATTATTTTCGTTTGCTTTATTGCGAAATATTGTAGTCTCTTACTTTATTAACATTTCTGTGCAATAGATCCGTCAAGTAATCGATTCAAACACATACGAAGGGGCATCAGTTTGCAAATTTGAGTTTTTGGATGTAGTTACAAATATAGGCGGCATTTAAGTATTTTGTATGGAGCTTTTTTTCCTTATATAGTGGTAAACGGTGGACTATGATATCAAAATATTAACGGCATTTCATAGAGCAGTAGACGTATGGAATTTTGATCAATAAAATGATGAGGAATTCGGTTTGGGCAGAAAGAATGATGTACCTTTGTGAAATAGCAATTTTCATTATTATAATGGCTTTAATAGATGGGAACACTAAGCTGTGGATCAGCAGATTCCAGCTGTGTTATTAAAGGTGTGTTGTCGTGATGCGGTGTCTGTTAAATATGACAAGTTGACAATGAAATATTTCTAAGGGCTAGAATTTTGTGCAGTAATACATATTTCAAACTTGTTTAAACCTCATTTAATTGTCTTTTAAATCACGAATATACAACATATGTTGTGAAGTAATTTCAGATTTACTGAGATTGCTCGAAATTTAACTTTCTCAGCAGATTTATGGTAGGTTACATTCAGAGGAACTTTTAAACCAAGCTAGGTGTGAAAATTTTTTTTATACATTATGTAGTTACCAAGTGAATAGTGGTGTAACTAAATACTAAAGGAGTCTTCCAATAAAGGCATCTGTTTTAATTAATCAAAAATGAACAGATAAACATACTACATGGAGGTTGTGCATTATTCATGTAAATAAAAACAGAGCTGTCTCTTAATTGACTGTTTGAATAAACTTCAAGTTGAAATAACAGGGATAATTTTAGTGACACTTGTTGCATGACCACATTTTATTACAGAGGTATGTCCATTCGGGATTTATCTGTCTCTACAGTGGGCAGGTTGTCACATCAACCTAAAACACAAATAGAAATGACTTAATCTCTATCTTGATGCTCATTAGTAAAAAGTTGACTACTTCAGGCTGGTCCCAACCTAACCTGTGCAACAGATCTGTCTGTTACCAGAACGAAATACAGGGGGCAGTCTCCAATATGTAACTTTAGGTGAGGAACATGTGTTTGCACCTTGTATGTTGATATTGTGTGTTAAAGACGTAGTAAATAAGATGAGTGTTAGACATCTGTAGATAAAGCAGTTATTTGTAATGGGATACTATCTGAATATATATGCATGCACATTCCTGTAGATCTTGTGATTTAACAACTTGTGGAGTATCAATTTGAATGATCACAAAGGCTGAGTCCTAGGGAAACTAGGCGGCAGACTTAGATTCATTGTGCTGGATCCGTACCAAGTAAAACAAACGGAGGTTATTGAACACATACAGAGTAGGGATGCATTCAATAGCCCCAGGTTTATTTGTTTCACAACCATGCTGTCATCCTGAAACGGGCATATATTGCAAGAAAGAAGCCAACTATTCTGCAAAAGCCTTCTTGTAAAGTTTCACCAACCAGTAGTAGGTGAAGAATCTAGGAATATCTCTGTCCTCTATGTATTACTCCCGAGGGGCCACAGATACAATATTATGTACATAGAAATATTTAAGCAGTCATTCTGTTTATGTTCCATGCATGAATGGAAGAAGGAAAAAGTGTAACATGTGGTACAAAGGGAAGTGCCCATTTCCATGTACATCACAGTACGAGAGTATGAATTGATATATTGTTTATGTGACTGTCAGTTAGAGAAACAGGAGCAAACTACCTGTATGAATAAGAAGAGCTCACATGGTAAGCCACTGCTAGGGAAAGAAGGAAAAGCTGAAGAAATGTGGAACAAATTTATAGAAGGGCTGTACAAGGGAAATGTACCTGAAGGGCATATTATAAAAAGGGCAGAGGAAATAGATAAGATGAGAGTTATGATATTACAAACAGAATTTGATAGAGCACTGAAAGAATTCAATTGAAACAATAGACCTGGAGTAAACAGAATTTCCTAAGAAGTATTATGATCTTTGAGAGAACAAATCATGAAAAAGTTTTCCATCTGAAATGCTGGGTATAAGCGACTGGGAAACTACATTGAGACTTTAAGAAGAATGTAATCATCCCCGTACCAGTGAAATTAGACATTGACAGGTGTGAATATTACTGAACTATCAGTTCAATAAGTCACAGTTGCAAAATACTAACACTAATTATTTTCAGAAGAATTGAGAAACTGCTAGAAACCCACTGCGGGGAAAATGAGATGCAGTACTGGAGAAGTGGAGGAAGATGCGAGGCGGTATTGATTGACCTTATGATATACCATAGAAGATACATTAAAGGAAGGTAAATTTATAACATTTGTAGATTTAGAGAAAGCTTTGGCGATGTTGATAGGAGCACATTAATTGAAACTCTGAAGGGATAAATTACAGGGAGCAGAAAGTTATCTTCTACTTTTACAGAAACCAAACTTCAGTTACAGGAGTTGAAGGACATAAAAGAGGTGGATAGTTGACAAGAGAGTGAGACATGATTGTAGCTTCTCTCTGATATTATTTGATCAGAGATAGCAAATAATGTGAAAGGTGAATTGAATGGAATGAAATGAGGTTATAAGATGAATATTGACACAACTAAAACAAGGATAATATAGCCAAATTAAATAGGGTTTTGCTGAAGGAATAAAACTACAAAATGAGATATTGCAAATAGTGGCTGGATTTAGCAGTTTAAGCAGCAAAATGACAATGGACAATGTAGAGAGGATGTAAGATGCAAACTGGCCTATAACAAGAAAAGCAATTCTGAAAAAGAGGCTTTGTTAACATCAAATATAAATGTAATTGTTAGGAATTCTTTTCTGGTGGTATTTGTATGGAGTGTAGCCTTGCATGGAGTTGAAATGTGGACGATAAGCAGTTCAGACAAGAGGAGGGTAGAAACTGTTAAGATGTGGTGCTACAGAAGGATGTTTAAGACTTCATGGGTAGACCAAGTAACTAGTAAGGAGGCACTGAATTGAATTGGGGAAACAATAAACTTATGGCACAACTTGACTTAGAGAAGAGGTTTATTGGTAGGAAACATCGTGAAGCATCAAGGAATCACCTGTTTGGTAATGGAGGGTAAAAATTGCACAGGATAGAAGACTAGTGTGGAGGGCTGCAGGTGGATGTATGTTGTTGTTGATATTCGAAGATGAATACACTTGCATGGGGTAAACTAGTGTGGATAGCTGCATCAAACGATAGTTCAGACTAGAGTTTGAGTTTAACATGAAATCTGTGCCAACTATCAATAAAAAGTCCACTCATTTTTGAAAATGTTCTTGAAAGATAAAGATTATTGTGCTAAAGATAGAGGGGAAAGAAATATCACCCCCCCCCCCCCTTTATTTATTTATTTATTTTTTTTTTTTTAGAAAGGAATTGGTTTGATCTTTGTTTATTTCTGTGATATTGTAATATATATTGCCAACCTAGGTGAATTTAGGTAGAGTTTGTGGTTTTATTTATTTTTGAACAAACCTTTGTGTCATTGACTTAAGATCATAGAACATGTCATAACATTACAGAACCTTATAGATCACAAAATCAGTAAAACTTTTCACCCTTGAATTCTTGAATGAAAATTTCAATGCAAACAGCAGTAATAATAATTGTTATTATTATCACTGCTATGAAATAATGGTGTCTCATTACTCCTGGTAACATGCAGGATCCTGTCCATATTTGTCTTAGAATGGCTAGAACAGCCAATCAAGTGTAAACTTGAGAATATCATAGTTGATTCCAAATCTAATGTTTTGAGAGTAGAACAAATATTGAACCTGACAATGTTATAAAGATATTTTGTACTGAGAGGATGAGAAAAAGCAGATGTTAAAAAGGTGAACAAATATTGAACCTGGCAATGTTATTAAGATATTATGTACTGAGAGGATGATGGATAAACAGATGTTAAAAAATGAAACTTCCTGGCAGATTAAAACTGTGTGCCCGACCGAGACTCGAACTCGGGACCTTTACCTTTCGCGGGCAAGTGCTCTACCATCTGAGCTACCGAAGCACGACTCACGCCCGGTACTCACAGCTTTACTTCTGCCAGTATCTCGTCTCCTACCTTCCAGACTTTACAGAAGCTCTCCTACGAACCTTGCAGGACTAGCACTTCTGAAAGAAAGGATATAGCGGAGACATGGCTTAGCCACAGCCTGGGGGATGTCTCATTCTGGAGATGTTAAAAAGATCATAGACTGTGCTGTGTTACTTAACATACTGGAGGAAATGGGAGTTGATGAAAAACTACTACGGATTATAAGAACATTCTTGAACATCATCAGATCCCGAATAAAATTTCAGGGCTAGTTCTCTAAACCGTATGAAATCAGAACAGGAGCTCTACAGGAAGGTGGATTCTCACACTCATGTCCAACTACTTGTTGGAAGGAATAATAAAGAATGGTTCGGGACACTAAAACATCAGAAACTTTGTGAATTGGGATTAGTAAGAATAATTGTGGGGAAATCCACTGTTTGATTTTTGCAGATGTTATGGCTGTAATGATGGGAGTTTTTTTAATGGTATCTTCTAAATTAATGACTGAAAGAAGTACTGGAACAAACTGTCATATAGATGACTTTTGAAAAAACGAAAGTAATGTTAAACATTAAGAATAATACTGCCCAGTTAAACACCAGATACGGAACTATAAAATGTGTGAATAACTTTAAATGCCTGGGTAAATAGATTGCAGCCTGTGGATGTGACAAAGCCTTAAAACAAAGAGCCAGGAAAATGGAAATAATGAAACAGTGTAAATGCCATTCAATCACAACAGCTCTCTTGTGCAGCTATGTGTTTTATCCTGTCTGAGAGACACTTGTTTGCATAATTAAAATAAAAAGAGGTCATACTCATTATACTGAGTCCATGAAAAATGGAAACAAGAAATATTTTTCAAAGTAGGAAAAAAATTATTCATTAAGTATGTAAAGGCCAACGTTAATTTTAGGGCAACATACAAGGAGTGAATGTATCTAATTGGATGGAATTCATGTTCAACATCTTTGACTCAGAACCGAATACATTAATATTCTGGTACATGAGCATCAAAAAAGTTCTAGAAGATGTGAATATATAATCAGAAGAGAGATAAATCAAAATCTTTTCAGAACAGCTGTGCTGATTGTTTGGGACTTTCTTGAGATGAGAAACAGGCAAGTGCACAATGGTCTCATGACTGGTGTGCTGTACAGGGTGAATTGATTTGGCTTAATTAAAAAAATACCATAAATGAGAACTGTCATAGTAACAGCAAATTTGTCCTTATAGGGTCAGCTGTCAAAATCAATAAAATGATAAACATTCATTAAGAGTGTCCTACATTTTACATGCCTTAATTGTTGGGAGAAAGGGAAGCATTTTGCCATGGTCTCTCAGTGAAGGCTATTCATTCAGTCTGAATGATTTGGGGGTACCTGTTGTGTTGTCTTCATCATCATCATCATTCATCCCCATTATGGTCAGAGGAAGGCAATGGCAAACCACCTCCACTAGGACTTGCCTAGTACGGCGGGTCTCTCGCATCATTCCCCTATGCTCTGTCACGGAGTATGGGACTTCATCATAATGGCAAGATAGGGTATACAAAACTGAACATTTTTGGAAGGTGACTATCAACAGATGTCAAGTAATGTATTAAAGGCATGCATGACCGTCAGCTGCTCTTATTTTAAACCTAGATATCGACCGATTTCAGTCACAGACCATCTTCACAGATTAGGGTTAAAACAGTTTTAGCCACTTCATCACATCTGTCATTACTTCAATAATAGCCATGTCTCATGTGTAGAGCATCTTCTCTTCAGTACTGCTCTGTTTGCACCTGTCATTAGTATGTTTGCTTCTAAAAGTCCTGTGTTCTAAACTGGAATTCATGACGTGTTCTACATATGAGACGTGACTATTATTTCGGTAATCATACATGATGTGGCTTGAACTGTTTTAACCCTAATACGTGAAGATGGTGTGTGACTGAAACCGGTCAATATTTGGGTTTAAAATAATAACAGTTGATGGTCAAACATGCATTTTATGCACAAAACTTAATATGCATCTATATCTATACTGTGCAAGCCTCTTTATAGTATATGGCAGAGGGTACTTCTGGTACCATCATCATTTCCACCTTTATCGCGCCACTCGTGAATGGGGCTTGCACAGGATGATTATCAACAATGAGCTCTGATTTGTTCACTGTGGTCATTTTGTGAGCTGTAGTTGAGAGGAAGTAATATGCCAAGAGTTCTGTTACATGCAATGTGGGGCAGAACTTTGCATCACAGGCTGACATGCTGCAGGTCGCCAGTTCTCTATTATTTTTAGAAGCTTCTTGAAATTTTGTATGTTTGTAATGTTTTCATATTGGGGAATGTTTGATGTTTGTTTACATAATAGCACTCTGTGTCTAGGAGGCAGCTATTTTCTGTCTGTTTGTTGGTGTCAACAATAAACATGCCTTCTGTAAGCTGATGTCAGTAATAAACGTGCTGTCAGTGCTAAATATTGTACTTCATTGATGACTCTGCTTTCAAATTTCACTTGATTGTGCTTATGATTTGTCATTGTTTAGTGGAGAAGCTGCGTAGTTCAAACATCTATTCAGTATGTCTTGAATTAGGCAATGTAAAAGCCGTTGCCTACATGAACAGGAGCTGGAAAACAAGCAGTACATCATTCCTAATGTCCTTATGTTCAGGAGAGCATCCATCATTGTTTTACGGGGACACCAGTCAGGCCCCGACAAAATAGCTGAAAGAATAACTGTGTTACCAAGTACAGCATATGGGATGACATAATGTGTTTGGAGACTAACTACCTGTGCTCGGGGCATTTGTACTACTCCCCATGATAGGTTAATAGAGCACTCCCCAAAAAAACAGCTACTTGGGTAGCAGAGTACTTGTGGAGTGAACATGAGGGTTTTATTGGCTAGGCGGTAGTTTGAGGTACTCTGATGAACACTTGCCATTTGATACACAGCAAGGGAAGTCAGACAACATTCAGAGTAAAGATACTTTGACTGTCAGAATTTTATTTGTGAACTGTCGAAGTATTTGTAACAAAGTTAGCGGATTTACTGCCATCCAGGAAAGTTCTCACGCTCACATTATTCTCGGGACCAAGAGCTGGCTGAAACCCGAAGTGAAAAGCTCTGAGATATTTAGTCAGTCATGGAATGTATATCGGAGGAGGGGAAGTGTTCATTGTAGTTGACAAAAATGTTGCCTCTGTTGAGGTCAAAGTTGAGTGTGACAGTGAAGTTACCTGGTCGTGTATTACAGGTCTAGGTGAAACGAAGTTAAGTGTTGTATGTTTTTACTGCCCACCCAATTCTGTTGTAACAGTTCTAGAGTCATTTAAAGAATGTCTATGGTCAGTAATGCGTACATACCCAGATCATGCATTGCTAGTTGGAGGCGACTTTAACCTACCGAATATAGACTGGGATGTCTATGGATTCATTGCAGGAGGTACAGGCAGATAGTCATGCAAAGTACTTTTGAACACATTTTCTGAAAACTGCCTTGAGCAGCTAGCTCGGCAGCCCACATGCAGTGGAAATATCTTAGACTTGTAGCTACAAGTATATCAGACCGTATTGACATCATCAGTATAGAAATGCGGTCATGATTTCATTATAGGAACTATGCTTACAAAAATTAATAAATCATTTAAGAAGGCTAGGAGAGTATTTCTGCTAGAAAGAGCAGATAAGCAGTTGTTAGTGTCTCACTTAGACAGTGAATTGTGTCAGTAAGATTGATGTAGAGGAATTATGGGGAAAGTTTAAGTAGATTGTAAATTGTGGTCTGGAGAATTATTTGCCTAGTAAGTTGACTAAGGATGGAAAAGACTCACCATGGTTTAATAATGAGATTTGGAAACTGCCGAGGAAGCAGTGGCTGTTGCACTCTCGGTTCAAAAGAGAATGCGCAAATGACAACAAACAAAGGTTAGTAGAGATTCGTGTGTCTGTGAAAAGATCTATGTGGGAAGCATACAACTGCTACCATTGTCACACTGTAACAAAAGATCTGGCACAGAACCTGAGAACATTTTGATCCTGTGCAAAATTGCTAAGTGGTCTAAGGCTTCCATCCAGTCACTTGTTGACCAGTCTCATGTGGCAGTTGAAAATAGTGAAACGAAAGCTGATGTTTTAAATTTCACAATCAAGAAATCATTCACCTGGGAGAATTGTACAAACATACTGTCGTTTGACCATCAGACAGACTTCCATATGGCTGACATCCCTGGTGTAGAGAAACAGCTGAAGGAGATGAAAACAAATAAGTCAGCAGTTCAGGATGTAATCCCAGTTTGGTTTTTCAAAGAATACACTATTGGCCCGTTACTTAACTCACATTTATCATGAATACCTTGCCCAGTCCAAAGTCCCAAGTTACCGGAAAAAAGCGCAGATGACTCCCAAGAAAGGACTTGCAAATTACAGACCAATATCCCTAACATTGGTTAGCTGCAGAATCCTTGAACATATTTTCAGTTCGAATATAATAAATTTCTTGACACCGGGACGTGTACGTCCATGAATCAGCATGGTTTTAGAAAGCATCACTCATGCAAAAGCCACCTTGCTCTTTTCTCACATGATATACTGTCAACTATGGATGAAGGAAACAGGCAGATTCCATATTTCATTGTTTCCGGAGAGTGGTTGACGTGGTGCCCCATTGAAGTCTGTTAAAGAACGTACAAGCATACAGAATAGGTTCACAGATGTGAGAGTGACTTGAAGACTTCTTAAGTAATAGAACTCGAAGTGTTGTCCGCGATGATGAGTGTTCATCAGAGACAAACATATTGCCAGGAGTGCCACAGGGAAGTGTGATAGGACAGCTATTATTCTCTATACAGATAAATGATTTGGCCATCAGGGTGGGCAGCAATCTGCACTTGTTTATTAATGATGCTGTGGTGTACTGTAAGGTATTTCTAGTTGGTATGGTGAATGGCAGCTTGCTCTAAATGCTGAAAAATTTAAGTTAAAGTGAATGAATAGGAAAAACAAACCTGTAATGTTCGGATACAGCATTAGTAGTGTCCTGCTTGACACAGTCACATCATTTAAATTTATGGATGTAAGTTGCAAAGTGATATGAAATGGAACGAGCATGTGAGGATTGTGGTAGGAAAGGTGACTGATCGACTTTGATTTATGGGGAAATTTATAGGAAAGTGTGATTCATCTGTAAAGGAGATCACATATAGGACACTAGTGCGACCTATTCTGAGTACTGCTTTAGTGTTTGGGGTCCGTACCAGATCGGATTAAAGGAAGACATTGAAGCAATTCAGAGGCAGGCTGCTAGCTTTGTTATTGGTAGGTTAATACAATGCGCAAGCATTAAGGAGACGCTTAGGAAATTCAAATAGAAATCCCTGGAGGGAAGGCAGCATTCTTTTCAAGGAACATTATTGAGAAAATTTAAAGAATGGGCTTTTGAAGCTGACTGCAGAACGATTCTGTTACCTGCAACCTACATTGTGCTAAAGGACCACAAAGGTAAGATACAAGAAATTAGGGTTCTTATGGAGGCATATAGACAGTCATTTTTCCTTGTTCTATTTGTGAGTGGAACAGAAAAGGAAATGACAAGTAGTGGTACAGACTACTCTCTGTCATACACCATAAGGTGAATGTAGAGTATCGATGTAGATGTTGTATGTACTTTCCAAAACTCGGAGAACTCCCCATTTGCTCTATTACACAATTTAAAATTTGTGCAAAGTTTTAAAAAGAAAGAGGCCCATTGTAAATAATTGCAAAATTATTAAATCATAGTTGTAGAGATTTTATACCTACTGAATTAATAGAAAAGGTGCAGTAATACCCATTTTTAATTGATTCTAATAATCACAGACATGGGAAACTGAATGTTAAAGAAAATGTATAAAGGTGTGCACCATCGATATACATGGGAAAGTATTGGTTACAAGAATGTCTTGTACACTTAGTGCTGTGCAGCTTGTGGGAATAGTAAATATGTCATATTAATAATTATTTGCTTGACATAAGCTGCTTGTTGGTAGCAGTTTACTTTACCAGACTAGTTTTGGCGTTGCCCATCATCTATGGTAGCTTATACATAATGTTTTCTAGTGTATGCCAGTGACAGTATTTCATGATATTGTCATTGGTGTACGCTAAAATGATGGACAACGTCTGTAATTAGCATGGTAATACAAACTGCTACCAAAAAACAGGCTATGCCAAACAATTAATTATTAAAATGGCATATTAGGTTACATTGATCAAACTCTGCAAATGGGCCAGAAGGAACTGGGGAAACAAAACAAAAAATGTTGTTTTCAGTGATCGCATTCAAATTATGCCAGAATGTGACTGGGGAGTACAGTGCTTGAATTTTGCAGCCGAAAACCAGTTGGAGTAAAACAATCTTTTTTTCTATGAACACACAATTTTCAGTCTTCAAAATCTGCCAAGAATTTTGACTTTCCAACGTCTTGAGAGTGGCTCGGTCCTAGATATCTGAACTTGACCCTGCTTGACCAGTGGGACATCAGTAGCAATGATGGTGAGAACCTTCGAATTGCTGACAAATGGAATGCACAAGTTCTGTTGTTCTGAAGCAGAGCTCTGAATAATTAATGTGCTTTGTTGAATGTTTCTGAATTCTTTCTCAACCCAACTAACAACACCACTGGCTGATAACATTTAAAAGACACATCAAATAAAAACATTCAGTTAACCAATGATTTGAAAACACAGGCAGAAATGCATTTAGTGATCGTTATTAAATAAAAACACCAAGAAAACAAAATTATTGACTTCAGTGAAAATTAAATGACAAGGCAAACAATGCAGCATCTGTCGATCTAGTACAGTTGGTAATTCTTCCCACATAACCAGTGTATGCCACTTGACACTAACACAACCACTTAGTGGCATTGATAAACACACAGGTATTAGCAAATACTAAGTACTAAAGGTTAACATGAACTAGTGGCTGCTCAGTATCCTCCACCCAAGCTAACTGTTAACCTAGAGTGCTCATTTGATTTTATTAGCTTTAATGACGACACCATAACTAAGGCAGCAGCCATTTATCATACTGTGTCACTTAACAATATCAGGCAATAACCCAGTTACGCAAAGAGGCACTAGCTGTGAGTTAATCTAGTTTTTCAGTTTACACTAGAGACTTAGCTCCTTTACAAGTGGTCAAGCATTAGCCCAATCAACACTGACATTAGAACACACACAATGGAGGTGGCCTTCCTAGTAATCTGTGCCCCAACTCTGATTTATCACTGGTAGAATTAGAAAACTTTATACTGTAGGATTGCTGTTGACAGCCCAGGATGCTCACTGAGCAAAGCGAGCAACCTTCATAGTGAACACACATTGTTCCTTGCAACCAGTTGTTAACCAGCACAAGCCTGATACTGATAACAGAAACCAACAACTGAAATTAGATACGCATACATCAAAACCAATTTGAGAAACACAGCCAATGAAATTAAGAAAATTTCATGAAACATGGCCAGCAATATCAATGAAAATTCATTAATACAGCCAGACAAACTCAAAGCTTGTGCTGACACACCTTCGCAATTCTCAAAACGTGTCATCAGACAATCCAAATGTATATACCCATCCAAGTGATGAGCAAGACAATAGTGTTGCTGCTAGTTGTAATTATCACAACCACATTCAACTATAGTTGCTTTAGATTCCACACTGTTCAAAAGCAAGGCCTCCCAGATGATGTGCAAAATTCATTTCTCCATCACTAAGTGAAACATGCAATCCCTGATGCAGAAATCCAGCACTGGGTTTCAATCAGATTGCACAGATTCTAAGAACTGAAAGGATAATTAACCGTGCAAAGTGCAAGATAGATAAACTATCGATAGCTGATCCTCAACACAGTTTGCTCACAAAATGTAACTGCTCCAAATCACAAATCATAAGTCATTGCGGAAACCTCGCAAACTGAGCCGGAATCTACTTTCCAAGAAGTGATACTATAATCAACCAGGAACACAGCCACCTGGTCAAGAGCAGAGAAACCTGCTGCAGGCCACCTGCAATTACAATACAATCCCTTGTGTTGGCATGGTAAACTAGAGCACAGAGTATTATCAGGCCCCTACAAGAAACATAGAAGTGAAATAAGTCAACTCAAATAATATACACGTCAATACATGCATCTAACTAGCAATTGCTACAGAAATCTAAAACTGTTGGTTCACGAATGTCTTGACTTTCAAGAGTTTTCGTACATTATCTTGACTTAAAGAGAGTTTTCCTATTTTTTTCTCCAGTCTTTAACAGTTGTTATGCCAACCCCTAACTTGAGTGCAATATTTTGAAGAGACTCATTTGTATCTAGCCTTTCAGGCACTTTCAGTTTCTCTGCTAAAGACAGCATCACATGCTTATGTTTAGTTGATGCCATAATTTAGTTTTGCATACTTAAATGCAGTATGTAAGAAGAACATTGTCACTAATTTATAAAACAAATAACACTATTAATTGAGTTAGAAACAAATTGATTTAACTACTGCACCTATCAACAGTCAACTGCCTACTGATCTAGACACCAAACGATGAGTGACTAGTCAGACTTGACTATAGTGGTGGCTCACGTATGTAAGGGCCCCTCCACACACCACCATGGAGAAGTGCTTCTCTGCCGCACCTGAGCCTTCGCATGGCGCAACACTGTGCACTGCCACTGACGATGGGTACAGTTGTTTTGTGGTGACCTGTTGCTTGGCTTGTCAGCAGCACTACGGAGTGGTGTCATGTGAAAGCCAGTAAAACAGTCACCGGAAATGAGATGATCGGACTGAGTGGGGAGTTGATTTAATGAGGTTTTACTGTACCTCATGAAACTAGTCGGCCAGACAACTGGCAGATGCGTTTCAACAATAATGGAATGTCTGTCACTGGTTGTAGATATTGAAAAATAATGAAACATCAGTTGGTATTATACTGTGTAAAATGGATTGTGAATGTGGCACAAGTAAGTTGAAAACTGGTGTCCTGAGTATTTGAAGCCATGTGGACTGATTTCTTGACACAGATGATGATGTTGACTCTTTAACTGTAACAAAACGAGAACCTAGCACTAACTGCTTGCTCGTTTCATATGTAGCTATAAAGTGATTAAGCAATAGTTTTTACAACCCACGTTAAATTTTTTTCTGTATTTCAGTATCTGAGCGCTCACAGAAACTGCCCGAGAATGCAGCAGAACAGTTGAAACAGAGTGCTAGTTTGGTGCAAAAACTGAAATTTTTGATAGATGCGTCAAAGTCGGGCCAGACGTTTCTGCTTAGTATTACAGTTCCTTCGCAGGTTGGTATATTACAGTGATCAATCTTTTTATTGTTTTAGTACTTTCTTCTCACTACTCTTTAACACAGCTATGCTGTCACCTGCAATCAAACACATTAGTACCAATTTGGTTGCTTGCTTCTTAGAACATAGAAGGAAGTTATCTACCAAAACAAGCTAAGTGAGATTTTAATTTCATAGTTGTATATTCCATTTAACTTATAGTGAAATAGATGGATGTTTTGAAACAATTAATGTTTCTTTTTCAATTTGTATTTTAATAGAGAAATTTATCATAAATACAGTTTGAGGAAAATAAAGAATCCAGGTAAAATGTACTTGCTGAATTGTCTATAACTATACCAGGCATATTTCTGGAACTAGGTAAGAAATGGATGTTCTGCTTCCACTGAATCTCATTTCGCATTTAACTTATACAGTGGTTCCAACACTGGTGGAAAATTTGGTTAATGGTGCCTCTCGAGCAAACTGAAATTATAAGACAGTATTTCTGTTCATTACTTGCACTCATGAGGTGAAATTTCAGTACAGCCATTAATACACATAAGAATTATGTACTTCATCCTAGCTTTTGGAACTAGGACAATCTATCCTTTTCTTCTCCCACAGGAAGGAACTGTTAGTTCCAAAATTCAGGATAGTGTATATACTTGTATGTGTCTTTTATCAGAAGTACTGAAATTTGCCTCCTGAGAGTAATTAGCTGGTATACCGATTTGCAATTTTATAGTGATCTAATTGTCGTTATTACTGTTACTATCCCACCATTTAGAAATACAGTATAAAGAACACCTACAATAATTTTACAAGGTCACTGCTTTGTAATAATTTTAAGCTTTTGAATAAGCAAGATATAACTGTTGGGGTGCCGTGATATGACTAGTTCCGATATCATCATGATGATGATGAGATGATGATCATTATTATTATCTTCAATAGCCAGTGGCCAGCATAATTGCCCAGTACTGGGTAATCATGATGAGGTACCGAGCGAGGTGGCGCAGTGGTTAGCACACTGGACTCGCATTCGGGAGGACGACGGTTCAATCCCGTCTCAGGCCATACTGATTTAGGTTTTCCGTGATTTCCCTAAATCGTTTCAGGCAAATGCCGGGATGGTTCCTTTGAAAGGGCACGGCCGATTTCCTTCCCAATCCTTCCCTAACCCGAGCTTGCGCTCCGTCTCTAATGACCTCGTTGTCGATGGGACGTTAAACACTAACCACCACCACCATGATGAGGTGCTGCCAACTTCCGTGATGTATAATTAAACTTTAGAAGTAGTTACTTCTGAATACATTATGGGAAAGGCAGTGATCAATGTCTTACAAATATTTACTATTAAAAACAGTCTTGATCACGATTTATTTATGAAGGTGACCGATTTCGACCACTACTGTGGTCATCTTCAGACCATTGAGTAGGAACCTCTTTCTGTCGGAGAATCACTACTCATAGTGATTCTCCAACAGAAAGAGGTTCCTACTCTATGGTCTGAAGATGACCACAGTAGTGGTTGAAACCGGTCACCTTCATAAATAAATCGTGATCAAGACTGTTTTTAATAGTAAATATTTAGAAGTAGTTATTTTTGTACTTTTATTATTGGCATCTTAGCTTCCATATAATGTGACATTGTTTCATATTGGCATGAAATTTTATAATCCTAAAGTTGCTGTGTGGCATTTATGCTGAATCCAACCTTGGTCGTCCCTTGGGTCACTTTCCATCAGCCTTTGTCATATTGCCCAGTTATTTGAAATATGATCCAATCTAATGACACCAGTTGTCCATCTAAAAGCTTTTTTTCTATGATTCATAGTTAATGCTATGGCTTCTTTATGGCAGGTAGTACCATTGGTTACGCTGTGAAATGTTCTTGTGATAGTGTAAAGGTTTAAGCTGTAGAGAGAGTGCTGAAGTGTCATAGATGGCATGTACTAGAAGTACAATTTTATGTTGGGGCATAACCAATGGGCTCATATGTGAACAATGTATGAATATGCTTAAATAAATCAAAACCAGAAACACACATTAGATGGTGGTGATTTTTACAGTTTTAGTACATACATTTTATATTACAAAGAGTAGTATACTTGAAATTGTTGTAGTACTATATTGCCAATGTTGTAGTACTATATTGCCAATGTAGTGATTCAATCATCATTGTCATCAGTTGCATGACAGCCCTATGTGAGCTTTGGCCTTCTGTAGAAATTTATTCCTGTCGTTCCTGTTTAATGCTGAACTACTCCAATTCTGAATTCCAGTTTTCCTTGTGTCTCCTCTTTACACCTTCCACCATAGCTTTCGTCCTCCAGCTCTCCTGGTTCCTTCAACACTGTGTTGATTGTCTTCCTTTTACTCTGTTATTAGCTCTGATATATGCCCTGCCCATTCTGGCTATTTAATCTTAATGTAACCGACAATGTCTGATATTCAATAGATTATATAATTCATAGTTGAAGCTTCTCCTTCAGACAACTTATTCTTTCAATGGTCCAAGAATTTGTCTCAAGATCTTTCTTTCAAATATGTCAATTTGCCTTCCATCGAATTTCATTAACGTTCAGATTTCCTCACCGTATGTTAGCACTGACATCAAAAAAACTATACATTATGTCTGTAGTTTTCTTGATCAGCAGCTTACAAGGAGAGATCCCAAGGGTTGAGATTGACGTTTTGAAACCACCTATACTGTGATGTAGATTACGGTCCCAATTATCTTGCCTTGCAGCCATTCACTGTGGTGGACCCTCATTTGCAAGTAATCAATGAAAGAATTTCATAATTTTTGTGATATTCTAGAGTGTTGAAATTGGTGGTCATAAATTTAGTGGTGGTATAGCATAATGGCTAGTATATGAGACTAACATGTAGGAGGTTGAAATTTCAGATCTTATAAAGTGATTCAGATTTTTATTATTTTTAAATAGTTGTCAAAATGACTCTAATTTTAAAAAAATCCTAATCATTTGTCATGTCATTTTGACCGACGTATTAACTTTTTCATTTACTATTATTTTTCTCTTCTATTCATTTTGTTTTCATATATAATCATTGTGCATGTGATTTTCATAATTTTTATTAATCTATCACAGTATTTAAACATTTGAAAATGCCAATCTACATGTTAAAAAACAAAAGTCGATGTAATCTATTTATATTGGCGGTGGAGTGATGTCAGAAATGTATTTTTTGTTATGTACAAGATGTAGATGTACTTTTTTGGATGATAGTTGTCAGACAAACATTTGAAACAAAAATTCTTTTTGCACTATGGACAAAACACAGCTGAGAATTTAAAAGAAAAAAAGGATTATAAATAAATGTGAAAAATGAGGAATAGAAATAGTGAATTGTAACAACATGGATGAAAATGTAAGATTATCAAATGTAAGAAATGAAAGTGAAATTAATACAAAAATAATTAAAATAACATGCACAAAGATTCCAAATAAAAAAAATGGGGGGGGGGGGGGAATAAGAGTAAACATAAAAGTTAATGCTCTGATTAAAATGAGTGACAGGGTTATGAAATTGGAAAAAAAATACATTTAAACCAGTTAACTGGATAAAAAAACAAAGATGAGGTGACTTACCGAACAAAAGCGCTGGCAGGTCGATAGACACACAAACAAACACAAACACACACACAAAATTCAAGCTTTCGCAACAAACTGTTGCCTCATCAGGAAAGAGGGAAGGAGAGGGAAAGACGAAAGGATGTGGGTTTTAAGGGAGAGTGTAAGGAGTCATTCCAATCCCGGGAGCGGAAAGACTCACCTTAGGGGGAAAAAAGGACGGGTATACACTCGCACACACACACATATCCATCCACACATATACAGACACAAGCAGACATATTGGTCTTTAAATATGTCTGCCCGTGCCCGCATGTGCGGATGGACATGCGCGCGTGTGCGATCGTATACCCGTCCTTCTCTCCCCCTAAGGCAAGTCCCCCCGCTCCCGGGATTGGAACGACTCCCCACACTCTCCCCCAAAACCCACCTCCCCTCGCCCCCCCCCCTCCCCCCCCTCCCCCCCGACGAGGCAACAGCCTGTTGCGAAAGCTTGAACCCCGTGCGTATACTTGTGTTTGTTTGTGTGTCCATCGATCCTCCAGCGCCTTCGCTCGGCAAGTCACCCCATCCCTGTTTTTTTTATATATATATATATATATATATATATATATATATATATATATATATATATATATATATATATATATATATATATATAAAAACAAAGATGAGGTGACTCACCGAACAAAAGCGCTGGCAGGTCGACAGACACACAAACAAACACAAACACACACACAAAATTCAAGCTTTCGCAACAAACTGTTGCCCCACCAGGAAAGAGGGAAGGAGAGGGGAAGACGAAAGGAAGTGGGCTCCAAGGGAGAGGGCATCGTCTTCCCCTCTCCTTCCCTCTTTCCTGGTGGGGCAACAGTTTGTTGCGAAAGCTTGAATTTTGTGTGTGTGTTTGTGTTTGTTTGTGTGTCTGTCGACCTGCCAGCGCTTTTGTTCGGTGAGTCACCTCATCTTTGTTTTCGAGCTTTCGCAACAGGCTGTTGCCTCGTCGGGGGGGAGGGGGGGGGGGGCGAGGGGGGGGGGCGAGGGGAGGTGGGTTTTGGGGGAGAGTGTGGGGAGTCGTTCCAATCCCGGGAGCGGGGGGACTTGCCTTAGGGGGAGAGAAGGACGGGTATACGATCGCACACGCGCGCATGTCCATCCGCACATGCGGGCACGGGCAGACATATTTAAAGACCAATATGTCTGCTTGTGTCTGTATATGTGTGGATGGATATGTGTGTGTGTGCGAGTGTATACCCGTCCTTTTTTCCCCCTAAGGTGAGTCTTTCCGCTCCCGGGATTGGAATGACTCCTTACACTCTCCCTTAAAACCCACATCCTTTCGTCTTTCCCTCTCCTTCCCTCTTTCCTGATGAGGCAACAGTTTGTTGCGAAAGCTTGAATTTTGTGTGTGTGTTTGTGTTTGTTTGTGTGTCTATCGACCTGCCAGCGCTTTTGTTCGGTAAGTCACCTCATCTTTGTTTTTATATATAATTTTTCCCACGTGGAATGTTTCCTTCCATTATATTAACTGGATAAAAATAATGATAAATTTCATTTTGATAACTATTTAAAAGTAGAAAGCTTGTAGCTCCTGATGAGATTCAAACCCACAACCTTCAACACGTCAGTTTCATATGCTAACCACTAATTTTGTAACTTTTGATCTTAACACTGTGGAAGATCATGCAAAATTTGTTTTTGTCGGCCACTCGCAAACAGTGGCCCACGAGGGAGAATGACTGCTGGACGTCATACCTGGGATCCTAACCTATATAACTGTACAGATGGATTCAAAAACTTGATCCCACCCCTGGGAACTTCTCCTTGTTAGATTTCAGATGTTTTCTGAGGCTTTGGCATCAGTTGTTGGTGGAAAGTATTCATTTTGGGATTTCAGAGCTGACATTGGTCTTAAACTTTACTTCCAATCCAAGGTAAATGAAACTGCACATGACAGTAAACTCTTGGGAACCAATTTTTATGACAGCCGGTTCATTATGATAATCTTTTGTTGTTTTAGGCATATACTTAGTTTTCCCTTTGTTTATCTGTCAGTTCATCTTTCCAGCAGCTCCTCCAAGACTTGTAAAAGCTTCTTTCATTGCTCCTGATGTTCTTTCAGTTGTATCAGTATTACCTACATCTATCAGTACCACACTGATTTGTGCAGGATAGTCCCCATTGTATTGACACCTGCAGCTCTTATAACCTTTACCAAGGCAGTATTCAAAAGAAGGCAGGATAATGAATCTCACTCCTTACTCCATTTTCATGGTCATGGCGTTTGATATATTCTTTATCATAATTTGGCTCCAGGTGTTTTCCATAGCAGCTGTGCCTGACGTAATCAGTTTATTAGGAATCTCTAACGCTCCCATTCCGACATCCAGCAACAGCTCCTTCTGTCTCTACAGCCATTGGTTGATTGAAGTCCATAAGTATCACTCTCACTTTTTGTTAGTATCAATCCTCTTTAATTTTAAGAACATTTTTGTCTTTTCTATATATTTCCTCCCATTCCTCCAGCATATCCTTGTTTTCATGGACATCCATTCTACATTATTCTTTTATGTTATTTGCTGCTAGTCAGTTCATTACATTCTTACAGCATGGGTATCTAGTTCATTTACAGTGCTAGTGGAGAATGCGATTGATTTTATAAAGATGTGTGTGACTGAAATCTGTTACATTCTGAAATACTCTTGTGATTCTGTAAGCTTGAATGACCCAAACTGTCTCTATTTGTAAATTGATACATACTTTCTTCAGCAGAATAGTTACAACTATGATAGTTTGTTTTGCATAGGGTTCGGCTAGCCAAACAGGCAGCACGCCGGCTTCATCTGGACGATCAAAATCATGGTTGCAGTGTTCCTCAGAGCGTGCAAAACGTTCGGGTGTACGGAGCCAGAAATCAAAAGAGAAGGACGACAAATCTGGTATGTACATACATCAGCACTTCACTAATTGAGTGTAAATTATGCATCTTTAAAAATAAAAAATCATGGAAAGAGCAGTAGCTTGAGGGAAATGTGAAAAATCATCTCAGAACTGAAGTATGCTATTGCCAAAGTAACGCAGTAAGAAAACTATCATGTGAAAATCCATGGAACTGCAATTCCCGTACATTATTCTCAGCGCACAACTAAATATTATGAATGAGATGGAAATGGTTGTGAGAATGAGAGAAAACATCTAGTATAACCATCTCTTTCAAATGGCATTGAGGCACCAATTAATGTATGATCACCTGTGGAGGACCTTCAATAGATTGTAGGCAGGCCAAAGTCAGAGAGAGGTGGCCATGTGATTAAGTGTTCATGGTTCTACCGCTCATACACAGTAGCAAAAATTTCTAACCACATTTTCAATAATCAGAGAGTTCATCCAAATGTAGCCAAAGGCTATATAACTTCCCAGTGACTGACATTGAGTGTTATTCAATTAATAGATTTGTATAATAAAAATCCACTTCAGTTACCTGTAATTTCTTAATTTATTCCACAACCAGTTTTGAAGCATAGAGTTTCATCTTCAGGTGCCACCAAATAATTATGGGAACATAAATGTGGGCAATCAGGCCAGGCAGTCAAGAGGGGCTACAGCTGTGTCAAACAAATGCTTGGGAGTGTAGGACTAGCAGTCACAGTGCCTGCCTGGACAGTATGACACAGAAGTCCGTGTCCATATCCATGTTATGCTGTCCAGGTGGGCACTGTGGTTGCTGGTCCTATGCTCTCATGCATTTGTCTGATATGGGCATGGCCCCCATGATTGGCTAGCCCAACTGCCACACATTTATGTTCCCATAATTATTTGTTAGCACCTGAAGATGCAGCTTTATGCCTTGAAACCAGCCATAGAATAAATTAAGAAGTTACTGGCAATTGAAATGGATTTTTATTCTATAAATATGTTTCTCAGTTGCAGATGTTCACTTGATCAAATATTTTGTCACTCTTAAAGACTTAAGACTTTTAGCTTGACAACTATGGTCTATCGAGGATGATACTGTTGATTGCTTTGTGTAGAATGTTTCATGAATATTTCATGTGTATAGGGTGAAATGTCACGTGTGCACATTGTAGGAAGGAGAATTTCGAGTGAGTGTGCCAACGTGTGTAGTCGATAACTAACCAATTGAATACTGTTGTCTTCGCAATTGAGTCTGGCAAGAGATCGGAACATTTAATTTTCATCAAATATCAGTGAAAGATATGCCATTGGGGAAGGCTTGGGTGTGAGATGAACTGGCAGACTGCTACATTTTTCCATGTGGGAGGTCAATTTCATAGGAATGTTTGAATTACATCCATGGTTCTTCTGTATGTCCTTTTAGTTATACAATGATTTTGTCCTACAACAGAACTCACTTTGTCTACAAATATCTTCAATAGTAAGCAAATTATCACAAGGAGTGGCCAACCTGATCTCTGAACCCGAATTCGATTTGGCGTTTTAGAGAAGCTTGTACTCTTCCTTCCCAGTGCCAGTGTCGTTCTGAAATGACATTTATCCTTTGAGGCTGATTTAGGTGTTAGTTTTTGTTAGCAGGTACTTTTGTAATGCACTCCTCATTTCAGAATTTTAGAACTGGTCTTCAGTATTTTAGGACTGGTCATTATTGTTTTGTCTATGTATGTGGATCATCGTTTGTAGCATTTTGAGGAGACTTTTATCAATTTTTGTTATTGTCGATGGGACATTACCATGACCTGCTATGTTCACTAATTTTGCAACCCTACATGAGTTATATGCATTAAAAACATAGCTATTGCACTTGGAATCTGGTCTGCAAAATGTATACAGGGTGATCCGTTGATCATGACCGGGCCAAATATCGCATATAATAAGTGTCAAACAAAAAAACTACAAAGAACGAAACTTGTCTAGCTTGAAGGGGGAAACAAGATGACGCTATGGTTGGCCCGCTAGATGGCGTTGCCATTGGTCAAACGGCTATCAACTGCCTTTTTTAAAAATAGGAACCCCCATTTTTTATTACATATTTGTGTAGTACGTAAAAAATGTGAATGTTTTAGTTGGTCCACTTTTTTTGCTTTGTGATAGATGGCGCTGTAATAGTCACAAACATATAGCTCACAATTTTAGACGAACAGTTGGTAACAGGTAGGTATTTTAAATTAAAATACAGAACGTAGGTACGTTTGAACATTTTCTTTCAGTTGTTCCAATATGATACATGTACCTTTGTGAACTTAATCATTTCTGAGAACACATGCTGTTACGGCATGATTACCTGTAAATTCCATATTAATGTAATAAATGCCAATTATCCTTCCTCTCATAATGCCGCACCATACATTAACCCGCCAAAGTCGCTGATGTTCCACTTGTTGTAGCCATTGTGGATTTTCTGTTGCCCAATAGTGCATATTATGCCAGTTTACGTTACCGCTGTTGGTGAATGACACTTTGTCGCTAAATAGAACGCATGTAAAAAATCTGTCATCGTCCCGTAATTTCTCTTGTGCCCAGTGGCAGAACTGTACACGACGTTCAAAGTCGTTGCCATGCAATTCCTGGTGCATAGAAATATGGTACGGGTGCAACCGATGTTGATATAGCATTCTCAACACCGACGTTTTTGAGATTCCCGATTCTTGTGCAGTTTGTCTGCTACTGATGTGCTGATTAGCTGTGACAGCAGCTAAAACACCTACTTGGGCATTTTCATTTGTTGCAGGTCGTGGTTGACGTTTCACACGTGGCTGAACACTTCCTGTTTCCTTAAATTATGTAACTATCCGGCGAACGGTCCAGACACTTGAATGATGTCGTCCAGGATACCGAGCAGCATACATAGCACACGCCCATTGAGCTTTTTGATCACAATAGCCACACATCAACACGATATCGACCTTTTGTGAAATTGGTAAACGGTCCATTTTAACACGGGTAATGTATCACGAAGCAAATACCACCCACACTGGCAGAATGTTACGCGATACCACATACTTATACATTTGTGACTATTACAGCGCCATCTATCACAAAACGAAAAAAGTGGTCAACTAAAACATTCATATTTCTTTACGTTCTACACGAATATGTAATAAAAAATGGGGGTTCCTATTAAAAAACGCAATTGATATCCGTTTGATCTATGGCAGCGCCATCTAGCGGGCCAACCATAGCGCCATCTGGTTTCCCCCTTTGAGCTAGACAAGTTTCGTTCTTTGTAATTTTTTTCGTTTGACACTTATTTCGTGAGATATTTGGCCCGGTCACTATCAATGGACCACCCTGTATGCATATGGACTTCATTAAGTGAGGTACACAGGTCATTCCATGCTAACACCATTGCTCTGTGAGTGTGGCACATTGTCAGAAGAGAGTATGTATTCCAGGTTTCCTGCACAAGCGGTTCTGCTGCTGTACAGTAATTGGTCTATCAGAGTGTGCAAGTGAAATGGCGTGGCAGCTGGAAACATTATCCATAGTTGAGGTATAACATTCCCCAAGGTTGAAGTATGTGGGATAATATGATTCTTGTTGGCAAAACTTCTCAAATGCACACAGATTCACCACAAAATTCTAGCGGTATGTAGACCAAATGCAAAGTCACATCCAGCTGTAGTGAAATAGTGCCAATAATTTAACCAAAACCACATAGATGTCAGTGATGATGATTGGGGAGGAAGGCCATCAACATCAACCACAGAGCACCTGGTTTAGCTTGTTGGAATGATGAAGAGTTAATGTGCACACTATCTGTTTTGCTGTAGTTAACTTTCCCCCACACTGGCCTCCCATAGCCGTTGCAAAACCATAGAACCCACTTTGCAATGGGTGGGAGAACCCCATTGTCTTGATTGCCGAGACAACAACTCCCCCTCCCCCTCCCCCACCACCACCACCACCACCACCACCACCACCACCACCTGTAGCATCATTGAACACCTGACCCCCTGACCCACTATAGTTTGAACATTTTGAATGTTGTTTACACATACTTACTGATTATGTTGAAAAAAATTAAAAGTGTGGTGTAGTGCAGCATTCAGTAAAAGTTAGTTAACCTGCCTAATAATGTGTGTGACTTTTTGTTGTCCGGAAGTCCCATCATACTTGTTTTGGAGTTGTATAGTGGAATTTGTTTCCATATACAATGATGATTTCAGCTGTGGGCACAGCACGCTCCATGACGATGTGAAAAAGCTTAAGATAGTTTTAAACTCATGGATATCATGGAACTAATTGCCTGTAAGTATTTCATGGCTGTTTCTGCAGTTTATTTCTGCAGCATCAGGCAGCACATATTAAGATGTTGGTTGTCATCTTTCTAACGGCACAGTGATAAACTATTGTTGTTGTTGTTGTTGTTGCCAGTCCAGAGAGTGGTTTGATGCTTTTCTCCTCTCCAGTTCATCTTGTACAACACACGTCAGGTCTGCTATAATCTTTTTCTCTCCCTTTCAGTTCAGCAACTCTTCATTAGATATCCAATCTGCCCATCTAAGCTACAGCAATTATCTGTCATACCACATTTCAAAAGCTTCTATTCACTTCTTATATGTCTGTTTTATTGGCCACATTTCCCTTCTTTACAAGGCTACACTCAAGACGAACACTTAGATTTATATTACATGTGAAAATATTTGCCTTTATCAGAAAAGATTTTCTTGCTATTACAAGACTCCATTTTATATCCTCTTTTTTCTGCTTATTTCAGTCCCCCGGTAGCAGCACTCATCTATGTTTTCTGTCTCATTTCCTAATTTATTTATTGAACTGTACTACATTCCACTACTATTAATGCTTCATATAAAATGATCACAAGTCTTGACACAAGCAACTCCCAGGAAAGGTGCAAAAATAGAAAAGTGAATTCTTGTTGATGTTCAGTAGTAAGAGATATTGTACCAAGTGACACAGACCTATTACAAGTCTTTATTTAAAGACTCATGGTGATTAGTATTGACTTGGAAACATTCATTTCCAGATAGATTTTACTGGCTTGTGTGTAAAAGCATCATGTTGCAGTCTGTTAATGCTGTGTTCCTGTTGGACTGTGCTCCTGAACATCGAAGACATGAGTGGAAATCTCGCGTATCGATTATATGTGTTGTGCATACTCTGCTATTATCGCTGTGAAATCCACTGAAACACAACAATGGAAAATCCAGGATGGGAGAATGACAATAATCTTGTGTGTGTGTGTGTGTGTGTGTGTGTGTGTGTGTGTGTGTGTGTGGCGCGAGCAAACGTGTGTTTTGTCTGATTCCTACGAAGGCCTTTTTGGCTGAAAGCTTACTTGTTTGACAGTCTTTTTGTTGTGGCTATCTACAGCTCAACATCGCTGCTATATTGCCACTGACATGTTATGCGACTAGCAGCATTCTCACATGCTGAAACAATGTATTTTAAAAACTTGAATCACAAACTTCATCCCTTACATCACATAACATAACTTTAAGTTAGTTGATACTTCTGTTGCTGCAAAGTAGAACAATTTCGTGATTGTTAATGAAAAGCACAAAATTAAGGATGTACTATGATATGTTAAGTGTAAGTACGCAAAGCTAAACAGTGTTACATTTCATTAGCTGTATGTGATGGATCCCATAGAGAGTGGTCTCTAGGATGTGGAAATAAGTTAAAAGATGTACATTTTATTGAAGTTCAGTACAATGAAATAGCTTAATATTAAGAAATATTACTGTATTACAGTGCTAATGTTACTTATAAAATAGTTTAAAATGTTAATAGTAAGAGTTCCTACAAAGATACTCTTCAGTTAAGTTGAAGGAGCTAGCCAAATGAAAGTTTTTTAATTTAGTCTTCAGCTCCATCATGCTACCTCCAAGATAATTAATATACTATGGCAGGTTGTTAAAAGATATATGTCCCCATATATCTTGCTGCCGTCTGCAGTAATATTAAGCCCTTGAACTTTTTGTAGTAGTTGTTTTAGGTCGTGGTGTTGCACATAGTGAGTCAGGAGGAAAGGACATGCTTCTTTGAGAGGTGATGGAATTATAAATATACACCCTTTACTTAACCATATCCTACATACAATTGTTTGAGAATCACACACATCAGTTGCATGTCCTCCTACATCAGCACTCATATGTGCATACAAACGAAGTGACATTAGACTACATAATGTCGTCTTTAGAGACCATTTCAATGCACACTTCAATTGTACGTGGTGGGTGATACAGTATATAACTGAAACATATCCTTGGCATTCGATCAGTTGCCATGGAGTTGTTTCTTGGTTATCCAGGTTACCTGATCTTACCGTTTTAGATTACTGTTTGTGGGGTTGGCTTAAGAACAAAGTCTACAAGTGCAGAGTGACACAAAGGAGAAACTTCTCATTCATATTTTGTGTATGTTTGCTCAAGTGAAAGACTATACAAATGAGCTCAGATCAGCAACGCAGCAGCTATCTACAAAAGCTGCAAAAATGGATGGGAGTTGGGCTTTTTGGGCATATTTTCTGAGGAAATGTTTACAGTTAAAAACTGTTAAGTCACAATGTTTCATTTACTATCACCTACATTTGTCCTGCTCTCCATTGTTTTCATTAGTTTTCTCAGAAATGGTTAAGAACAGGACATATGTTCTTTTGTTCACAATCACAAATACTATCACCCCTCAAAGCATGTGCCTTTCCTCTTGGCTCACTCTGTATAAGTGCTTTTTACAATATTTCAAAAGAAGACAAATATTGGTGATTACTAATTTTCAAAATATTTTGGATGAAAAGTATAGTAACCTTTGGCCGAGTAGTGTGCCAAGGATGTGATTGATACGCATGTGTTGCTATTTCAACTGTTTGTTTATTGAACATTAACTGACTCTGTACAGGTTTAGATGATGAAGGTCCACACAGGAGTACAACTGAAATGTCCTTCATATAGTGGAAATACTGAGTCGCAGCTAGGCACAACAAAATACTGATGTGCCTTTTTGTTATGCCTGTCTTCGATTCAACATTTCCACTATATGGCAAGTAGCAATCTATCCTTTTCATAGTATTGTCATTATTCCATTTAAGATTTTCCATTGTTTGAAATGTCCTTCTATAACAATGTGTAGCAGAGGCTAACATGATGAAGCCCACGATCGTCAGTAATGATGGTGAGCTGAGGGAGCAGGCCTTCTGGAGTGGCTTTTGGAAAGCAGCAACTGTGATCCTGATGAGTGCCCCAAGTCCAGTGTAGTGGAGTCTTCCAGAGTGGCAGACGTATGGCCAGTGGCTGTGATCCTGGCAAGGACCCGAAATGCCGTGTCTGATGGGTAGTGGCAGGGGCAGGCGTTGTGGTTCAAAGTGTAGGCTCAAGGGTGGCTGGTAGCCGATCTGGAGACTGGAGCTGAAATAGCCATCGAATGGCCGAACAGTGACCTAAGTACCCGTCAGCACATGTACAGTGTTACGTGGACAAATTACTGTGTGGACACAAATATGTGCAGGCAACTGCAGCACCGTTTACCGTGACCTCCATGTCATGTAACAGCATGGATTGCACCCCAGCCTGCAGGATGTTTGGTGGTAAATACCTCAGCTATGCTTCTTTTGACAAACAACTTGCAGGGGTCGGCCTGAGAAGCATATGCATGAGTATGGTGGTTGAACATGCAAGGGCTTAGCCTTGCATATACTACATCCATCCCCCCTTGAGGGGATGATGTACTCTTTCCAAGAAGGCAGAACCCAGGAAGGAGGCACTGAGCAGTCACCAGAGACTGGAACAAGCCATCAAAATAATCTGTCAACGTATGAAATTTTCCTGACGAGAGAAGCAAGCATTGTCAGCGTAGGAGAATGACAACCAGGCATTGTAGGTGGTGACACGGAAGTCTGGGGCGGAGGCTGGGCTGGCAGCGAAGAGTCCATGGAGAGGCAACTCAGGCCCATAACAACACACAATGGGATCGGCAGAACCACCGAGGAAGGTTTCTGGATGCAGGGACTGCCAAGGAGGGGATAGTGGTGGTGTGGTTGAGGTGAGTACTGAGAACAGTGTCTAGAGGGATGACCATAGCAGATTTGGTGATGACTATGGTGGAGGCTACATGATCGGCTGTGGAGGCGGCGGTGACAAATGTAGTGGTGACGACTGCCAGGAACAATAGCATAAGGGCCGGCCATGACACAGCCAGCGAGTGAGTGAGTGAGTGTCGGGATTGACAGGGCTGGCAAAGACTAGAGGGCCATCTGTGGCAGGGCTGGTGATGACAAGCAGGTTGCCCACAACAAGGCCTGTGATGAAAGGCTTGGTGTATGATGGCGTCACCTGTTAGGTCTATGATGGCGTCACCTGTTAGGTCTGGGTCGATACCAGAGGGGTGTCTGGTATAGAACACTGTGAACAATAAACATGGTGCCACTCGGCATGACAACATTGCAACAAATCTGACGGTAGTTGGCCTAGCATGTCACGTATATTAAAATGCCTAGATGCCATGTATGAACACCGCAGAAAAAACTGGAAAATCTGAGAGAGCTGATCAATGCCCAGCAGCAGGTCCCCAGTTGCCCGACCCTGGGAGTGATGGACTGTGGAGGCAATGAGAGCTCTGGTGAGTGAGAATACACAATAAGTGAATGAGAACCTGAGTGCACACAGAAACAAGAGAGGCCCACAGACTGATGGCAGCAAGCGAGAGAATGCACGTAGCAGCAACTCATGAACTGAGCACCTCAAGTATGCAGAAGAGAGATCATCACCAAGAAGTCACATCTACCAAGAAATGTGAACATGAACTGCAAATTAACCCTTACCAAAATGGGTACAGGCCAACAATTGAACACAGGTACTGATCCAAGAATTGATCAGTCCACATCCAGTAAATGGGGGATGCAAGGGCACTGTAGTAATGCAGGTACAGTCCTGACCTGTTATGCCATTGGACACGCTCACACTGTAATGGAATTTGAATATGTATTGGCACAATAGCCACGGAATGAGAAGTACGAGACAGTTCAGAAAGAATGGAACCTGGCTCCAACAAAGCTAATAAAGATACATCAAGAAAGACTGAAACACACGTGGAAATGCAGTCTCGCTGTACATACCCTGTGCAGGCGCCGCATCCACGGGAGGAGGACTGGCTGTAGCTGTATTGTGTGGGCAAAATGTGACATGGCTTTAGCAGCATCAGGCTCAACATGGCAGAGGGGAGGCAGTTGGGTGACAGACGAGACAACGAGCAGGTGCTGGAGTGGGCAGATCTTGAACAAGCACTACAATAAAAATCCACACAAACTGTGAGTGTAGGATGTACCACAAAACCATATCTTCATTGCCTACAACAGTTATGGCAGACAGAGGAACAGCACTTTGACACAAAACTATTTCTTTGCCACCAACTATAGTAACCTTTGCCTAAGTGGTGTGCCAAGGGTGTGTTTGATAAGCACGCATTGCTGATGCAGCTGCTTGTTTATTGAACGTAAATGACTCAGTACAGCTTTAGAGGATGAATGTCCACACATGAGTACATCTGAAATGTCCTTCTATATCCGTCAATAACAACGCATAGCGGAGGCAACTATGATAAGCCCACGATCGTCAGTAGTGACGATGAGCTGAGGGAGCTTGCCTTCCGAAGTGCCTATTGGATGGCAGCAGCTGTGATCCTGGCAAACAACTTGTATTCAGTGTAGCAGGGCGTTCCGAAGCAGCTGATGTGTGGCCAGTGGCTGCGATACTGATGAAAGAAGACAGCATGTCTGATGGGTAGTGGCAGTGTCAGGTGTTGTGATCTGAAGTGTAGGTTTGAGGACTGCTGGTGATCGGTCTGGAGCCTGGAGCTGAAATGGCTGTCGAGAGGCTGAGTGGTGACCCAAGTACCCATCAATGGAGGAATACACACGTGGTGTCACATGGACACATGACTGCATGTACACAAGTAGGTGCTTGCAACTGCAGCCTTGTTTATCATGACCTGAATGCCATGTATTGGTGCTGCTTGTGCCCCAAGGTGCTGTGGTAGTTGCAGGGGGCCTGGTGGTTAACAGCTCAGTGACTCTTCTGTGGACAAACAACTTGCAGGGGTCGGGACCAGACTGCAAAACACAGGTGCAAGTATGGTGGTGGAATATGCAGGAGCCTAGCGATGCTTATACTACAACAATGAATCATCCTGTAGTGGAGATGCTGAGTCGCAGATAGGCACAATTACATTCCATCCTGGATTTTCCATTGTTTGAAAAATGAAACATCTGTACCAGTGGATGACCTGAAAAATATCATTGATCAATATTGATTAATTTAATTAATTCACTATGTTCTGTTGACTCTGCTGTGAAGGAGAATGTTTAAGAATATGAGTCAAGTTAAACATTAAGAAAACATTTGGAAAATAAAACAGGAATGCCCTAATAAATCATATATTTGTAACAGTTTTTCCTCATTATGAAAAGGATGGATTGCTACTCACTATGTAGTGGAGATGTTGGGTTGCAGACAGGCACAACAGAAAGTTTGCTAAACAAGTGAGCTTTTGGCGAAAAGACGTTCTTCCAAAGTGGACAACAACACCACACACACACACACACACACACACCAGCCACAGACAGTGATCATGTGCATGAGTTGTGCTTGCATTAGTGTGTGTGTGTGTGTGTGTGTGTGTGTGTGTGTGTGTGTGTGTGTGTGTGTGTGTGTGCGCGTGCGCGCGCTTTTTGTATATTTTTGACAAAAAACTCAAGATCACTCTCTTTATTTATATTTTTTCATAATTTTGTCATTTTTCCATCCTGGATTTTCCATTTTTCGTAATAGTCTTTTTGTTATCTTTCAGTAAGGAGGTCCAGCAACAACAGTGTGGAAGCAACACCTCTACATAGCCTACCTGGCCTGTCCCCGGCTGGCAATTGTTGGAACAGTTCAAGAGACCGAGCAGACAGCAATGATGATCAAGCTGATGCTCCTGGGTGTTCACCATCCAGTTGCTCTACACCAAGGAGGAAGGGGTAAGTAAATAAGATAATTTAGCATTGAGATTTGTTCTGTTTAAAGAACCAACTGATGGAAGTACTTGACTTCTTACAGGCTTTTCAACCATCTGTGTACTCCTTATGCCTTATTTCAATGTCCCTTTAACTTAATTCTGAACTGGCAATATCTGAAGTAAAAAAGGTTTCAACTGACTATAGGCGATGTCTGAAGTAAAAAAGGTTACAACTGACTATAGGCATGCCTTTGCTCTTATGAGGCTTGAACATGTTCAGAGTGTGCTTTTTCACTGTTAATATCAAGAGGAGTAATTAAGTACAAGTCATTTGACAACTGAACTCTCAAAGTTTGCTGCAGTGTTAATGTTATTCATGTAATATTTTTGATCTGTGTACTTATTATGGAAGCACAGTAAATAACAGCAATACAAAAACTTCTCAAATGACATTTTTAGCATGGAAAAGGACAAACTTAATGAAGGCTGTTGTTCAGGTACCTCACAATTATACCTTTCTGTTTCTCTCTGACACAGAAGGTTGGTAACCCATACATACAGAAACAAGAAAAGAGATACAAAATAAACACTTCATATAGAAAAAAACATTACAGTTTTCCTACTAGAAATCAGATGTGTTTCACACAGTTAGGTTCAAGAAAAACAAAGCGCTAAAACAAGAAAACCAAAAGGTCTTGATGGAAATCAAACAATGGAAATTCCATTCCAGGATGGAGTGTAATAATATTATGAAAAGAAAAGTTGCCACTCCTCCCCTCCCCCCCCCCCTTTTATTAGCTCATCTTTGTAAGACTACACTTGATTTGCTATTTATTGCAATGTTTGTATCATCAGCAAACAAAACAAACGCGGCATCTGGTAATGTTACTCATGAAAGGTCATTGACATACCCAAGAAAAAGTAAGGGCCCTAAGATGGAACCTTGTAGGACCCCACATGTAATTAGTTCCCAGTTGGATAATGCCTGATAGCTTAATACATGTCCCTTTCCTAATAACACCCTTTGTTTCCTGCCAGAGATATAAGATTTGTACCATTTTGCAGCATTTCCTGTTACACCATAACATTCTAATTTACTTGTAAGGATATTGTGATTTACACAGTCAAATGCCTTTGACAGATCACAAGATATACCAGTTGCCCGCAATTTTTTGTCTAATGAATTAAGTACATTTTCACTGTAGGTGTAGATAGTCTTCTCAATATCAGAACCCTTTAGAAATCCGAACTGCGACTTTGACAGTATGTTACTTGTGATAAGATGGTTATATAGCCGTTTGTACATTAACTTTTCTAAAATTTTTGAGAATGCTGGCAAAAGTGAAATTGGATGGAAATTTGATGCTATTTATCTCCCTTCTTAAAGAGCGGCTTAACTTCAGCATATTTCAACCATTCAGGAAATATTCCACTGATAAATGTCTCGTTACACAGATAGCTTACTATGTTACCTAATGTTTTGTTACTATTTTTCCTAATATCAAACCACATGGGGAATTGGTGAGAGGCAAGTAGAATTCTGCAGCTGTTTCTATGTGTACTTACTATCTACAAATTTTTGGCAGATCACACTTTGTATATCAACCAATGGAAACTCCAGTTCTTTTGCTGAGGAACGCTTTGGCTGAAAGCTATAATGTGTAATAGTCTTTTTGTTGTGTAAAAGTCTTTTTGTTGTGCATTGGGCCAACTTTACGGTAATATTGTTCATACTTTGGTATGTTGTTGGTAGTGTGTGAGAACACTTCTGACAAGGAGAGATCCCCATAATGGGACTGAGTTTTTGAAACCATCTGTACAGTGATGTAGGTCAGCATCCCAGGTATCACACCCTTCATGCATTCTTCTTGGTGTCCCCTCATTTGCAAGTAATCGAAAAAAAAACATGCTTAATTTTGAAACTTCCTGGCAGATTAAAACAGTGTGCCGGACCGAGACTCGAACTTGGGACCTTTGCCTTTTGCGGGCAATTGCTCTATCAACTGAGCTACCCAAGCACAACTCACGCCCTGTCTTCGCAGCTTTACCTCGTCTCCTAGCTTCCAAACTTTACAGAAGCTCTCCTGCGAATTTTTACGTGTGATTCTAGAGCCTTAAAATTGGCAATAATAGATATAGAGGTATGGTAGCATAGTGGTTAGCATATGAGCTTGACACGCAGATGATCTGGTTTCCAGATTCATAAAGTGATTCAAAATTTTTAAATCTTCATTGAAACGAATTTGATCATTACTTTTATTCAGTTAAATGATTTTACATGTAATTTTTTATATTTCTAGCCCTCTGTCACATGTTTATCATCATATTAACTTTTACACTTACTCTTACTTTTTCCTTTTTTTTTTAATTTGGATTATTTGTGCAAGTGATTTTAATGATTTTTTTGTACTATGCTAGAATATCTCCATTCTTTTGTCCATAGTGAACAAGAATTTGTTTGAAATGTTTGTATGATGATCACTATAAAAAAAATTACATCTTTCATGTAACAAGAAACACATTTTTTGTGCCATTGCACAGCCATTATAAACAATTATTTCGTATTTAATTTTTTAACTGATATCTATTTAAATATTGTAATAGGTAAATGAAAATAATTAAAATCACATGCACAAAGGTTCCCAATAAAAGCAGAATGATTGAAAGAAAACATAAGAGCAAATGGAAAAGTAAATTTGACAATTAAAATGATACAACAATGGAATAGAATTTTATAAAAAGTACATTTAAACCAAATAATTGAATAAAAACAATGCACATCACACTTGTATGCAACCACTATGCTACAATGCCATTATATCTATTGCTGTCAGTTTTAAAGCTCTAAAACAACATGAAAAATTACAAAATTTTGTTGTTGACTATATACAAACAAGGGTCCACCAGGGCAAATGGCTGCAGTATGAGATACATTGGACCCTAACCTTCATCATCGTACAGATGATTACAAAAAATCAATCCCACTTCTGAGGACCTCTCCTTGGGAGTAAAATTGTTGCTAATATCATAGTGCAACTTTTTGGTTAACATGTGGTGGCAGAGATCCAATTAATTGAGAAGAGTCTTTGAACATTTTGCCATTGATGTTAAGAAGAAGACCCACAGTTAAATTTCATGTGTGTGTGTGTGTGTGTGTGGGCGCGCGCGCGCGCTTATTCTGTAGTTTAATTTTTTATTCAGAGAGTGCTGACGTAAGGGTAAACTTATTTTTGCAGACCACCACCTAGGAAAAAGCTAAGTACATCACTGAGTAAGCTGAAGAAGACACATTCAGAGGAAAATGATTCAAACGAAAGTGTCGATATTGCAGTAAGTAGACTTCTGCAGTTTTACATCTGATCACATTTGAATCTTACATGACTGTAATGTGATGGTCGCATGCTTTTATTGTTCGTGATTTGTGGAAATTATTCTGTTGCCACCTGGCCAATAAGGCGGTTCTTTGTAGGAAATGTTTGACTTTTCACTGCATGTAGTCACTTTGAGAAATATTTGCTGTGCAAACACAATGTAGTTCAGAAAAAATTTCCCCCCTTTTAAATTCCTTGTCTTTTTAAACCAGTGTCCAAAAAAGACACGTAATATGACGATGGAAGTGTGTCGGAATGAAGTAAAGCTACAAGATTTGTCAAAAAGTCTGAAACAAAAGATATGTATTAAAAAAAGTGGGTAATCTCATCCATAGCAAAATTGTTAATACGGGATATGGTTACATTTGGTTGCCATACATGCTTGGCAGTAATCTGAATGTTCTTTAAAGGTTAGTGTAAGAGTTCTACAGGCAGTGGACCTCCAGAATCCATTCTGGATATGTTCTGTCGGCCTTATTGCTGATGATATTTTGTGGATATTATCATCTGCAATAAATTCATCCGTTAGAATATGCCAAAGGGGTAACAAATATCATCTGTGAAAATGATGCCAAAGGGGTAACAAATATCATCTGTGAAAATGATGCTTGGATTGGGCCAACTACTTCGTTGCAAGGTCACTCACATGATTGCAGGACCACATTTCTGTAACTTTGAATTTTAAACATATTCCCTTAACCACCAATAAAGATGTAAAGCTGTCTATGAGCACCCATCAGCATATCATCCCCCTGCGATAGGCCTCCACCTTTGTTCATTTTTTTTACTCATTCAGTGTGTTATATGCATCCCTTCAGGAAGGAAAACGTTCAAAAGAGTCATTATATATGTTTACAAAAGGCAAGAAAACCAGGGAAACATAATCTGTATATTGTATTAATAGTAAACTATTATTGTAGTTCTTGTGAGTTGACATCTTCCCAGCATATTTATAACTTGTAGAATTTTCCGGTGTACTTGTAGAATTCTTGGGTGTCTGACCGGGTCATGTGAATTCTCTGGTGTTCGGCCGGGTTATATGGTAAATATTCCACAGCATTTCAGTAAACAGACTTGAGACTTGTTGTGTCTTCAGGTGATCCCTGGTGGCTGTCATCAGGGACACTTGTAGGTGGAAACGAATGCCAGAAATACGAGCATTCTTCAAACTGTAATTCTTAATGATGTTCATGCTTATTCAAGTTAAATTTAAACCCAAGTTTGTTAGAGAGCTGCTGTTTTGAGGGGGGGGGGGGGGGGGGAAGCTAATGCTTCTTCAGTTACACTGAATAGTAAGTAACTGCTGTATATCTCATATTGAAAGCGTAATATTTACTATTCAAAGAAAATAGTTGCCTATATCTTTAAATATTGATTTCTGTTTGCAGTATATAACCACCTGAATGGCAGATTTACATTATTACCTGCTGTGTAATTAGCCAGAATTTTCAGTACTTTATTCTATATATTTAGATAATGCGTAGAAAGAGTGACTCAGTAGGAGGCTTTTCTTTTTTTTATTTTATTTTATTTTTTTGAACTGATTGAGATTCCCTATCTCTCTTCATGTTAAATGGAAAATTTGAGATAACTTTCTCCAGACTCTTTTCTGAGCCCTTAACCAGGAGGCAAAGTCTACATGAAAATTGTTTTTGTGTTTTGCATTTTAATTATGTAGATCACAGTCTGCTGAAATTGAGTTTTATTATTAAAAGCAAAAACTGTTAAGTAGTAAATACATTGGTAAGTAAGTAAGAATTCCAGTATTCTGAAAAAGGTTGGAGCAAGGTGTACAGTTGTGTATATGGTAAGCCCAATTGGAAAGGAGACCTTTGTGTATAAGGGTTGTATGTAATCCCAGTGGGTGAATGTGTTTGTTGAGAGAGGGTAGGTTGGTATTCCCAATTGCACAAGCAGAGTTAATAGCTTCACAGCAAATTCCTCATTTCTGGAGAATTGTTTCCACAGTTCGTTGCATGGCGGATTTTTCCTGATCAGCACAAGGAGCGGTTATCCAATGTTTTCATGTAGAAGGGGAGCAAGCTTCACAAATTTATCACAGGATGAAAGAGTTGTATGGAGAACAGTGTCTTGCATGGTGCACAATATATTCCTGTGGATCAGTGCTAAGAGTGTGATGTGTAAACATAGATGACATGCCACACCCTTGGGTGGCACACTATGTCACCACTATGGCTGTGATTTCAGCTGTGGAGGAGCTCATACGAACGAATCGTCAGATCGCCACATGTGACACCACTGTTGTACTTCTGATAAGCAAAGGAACTGTGCATCACATGATCCACAAGAAGCTTCATTATGGCAAAGTTCGTGCAAAGTGGGTGCCCAAGTATCTTTCAGACTATGATAATGAGTGTTTACCTGAGCCATGTGTTGGATTTCATTGCTCACATTGTGAGATGTAATAAAACGTGGTGTCACCATTTTGACCCTGCCACCAAACGAATGAACGTGGGATGGAGGCATCCTGGCTCCCCTGAAAGAAAGAAAGAAAGAAAGAAAGCAAATAAGTAAGAAAGAAAGAAAGGAGGAGGAGGTGGAGGATGATACTGGTAAACTGGATCCCTCAGCAACCCAGAAGTTTCTACACTGAAGCCATTAACTCTCTTCCTGTGCACTGATATCGGTATATCAATGTCAGCGGCAATTATGTATAGTTGTACTGTTCCACGTGAATTGTTGTTATAATATTTTTATTAAAATTTCTTTACTTATAACTGTAGTGTCCATTTCATTTGGGCGCACCTTATACATTCCACGATATTCTTGTTGTTCACTTCTGCTGAATAAACATTTCATTACTTTATGTGCATTGTCCCAGAAGATATCTCCATAAGACAGCAAAGAATGAAACTATGCAAAATAAGCCAACATTCTTGTTGTTAGATCAACACGATGCAAAGTTCTTCTAGGGGCTGAACATGCTGATTGGACCTTTTTGACCAATTGGTCCATATGTTAATCTACTTTAACTTGTTATTCTACTAGATCTCAAGGAATGTTAGACTGGGTGTTTTGTTTAGTGTATAGCTATTAAGACCTACTTCTGTTGCTAGTAATCATTTTTACTTGTTTGAAATCGTATTATATGAATACCCATGAGATCAAGACTTTAACTGCTGGCTGTGATCCACATGTAGGCTTATTCAGCTATTATTTGAGCTTTCTATGGTAAGCCTGGGTTTGGGTCCGTGATTAATAAGCTTGTGTCTTAAGCAAATGATACAGCTTTTGACTACCCACTACAGTTATAGGAAGATAATTAATCATGCTCAGGACAAGAGTGGGCCCAGTACTGATCTTTGTTGGACTCCATGTGTTACATTACCCCATTACAAGGTTAGTAACATGACTGTGATGCTGTCTGTCAGTGTGATCCACTGCTTTCTGATAGGCTTATAAAACTCCAACCACGTAAGAGGGATACCATTAATGCCATAACTTTTTAGTTTGCTGAGTAGTACCCCTAAAACTTTGTTGCCCCTCAGTCTGCAAGATCCGGGCAGTCGCAGAGGGTGGGCTTACTGGTAGTTGGGAGCTCCAACGTCAGGCGCGTTATGGGGCCCCTTAGGGAAATGGCAGCAAGAGAGGGGAAGAAAACCAATGTGCACTCCGTGTGCATACCGGGGGGAGTCATTCCAGATGTGGAAAGGGTCCTTCCGGATGCCATGAAGGGTACAGGGTGCACCCATCTGCAGGTGGTCGCTCATGTCGGCACCAATGATGTGTGTCGCTATGGATCGGAGGAAATCCTCTCTGGCTTCCGGCGGCTATCTGATTTGGTGAAGACTGCCAGTCTCGCTAGCGGGATGAAAGCAGAGCTCACCATCTGCAGCATCGTCGACAGGACTGACTGCGGACCTTTGGTACAGAGCCGAGTGGAGGGTCTGAATCAGAGGCTGAGACGGTTCTGCGACCGTGTGGGCTGCAGATTCCTCGACTTGCGCCATAGGGTGGTGGGGTTTCGGGTTCCGCTGGATAGGTCAGGAGTCCACTACACGCAACAAGCGGCTACACGGGTAGCAGGGGTTGTGTGGCGTGGGCTGGGCGGTTTTTTAGGTTAGATGGCCTTGGGCAAGTACAGAAAGGGCAACAGCCTCAACGGGTGCGGGGCAAAGTCAGGACATGCGGGGACCAAGCAGCAATCGGTATTGTAACTGTCAACTGTCGAAGCTGCGTTGGTAAAGTACCGGAACTTCAAGCGCTGATAGAAAGCACCGAAGCTGAAATCGTTATAGGTACAGAAAGCTGGCTTAAGCCAGAGATAAATTCTGCCGAAATTTTTACAAAGGTACAGACGGTGTTTAGAAAGGATAGATTGCATGCAACCGGTGGTGGAGTGTTCATCGCTGTTAGTAGTAGTTTATCCTGTAGTGAAGTAGAAGTGGATAGTTCCTGTGAATTATTATGGGTGGAGGTTACACTAAACAACCGAACTAAGTTAGTAATTGGCTCCTTTTACCGACCTCCCGACTCAGCAGCATTAGTGGCAGAACAACTGAGAGAAAATTTGGAATACATTTCACATAAATTTTCTCAGCATGTTATAGTCTTAGGTGGAGATTTCAATTTACCAGATATAGACTGGGACACTCAGATGTTTAGGACGGGTGGTAGGGACAGAGCATCGAGTGACATTATACTGAGTGCACTATCCGAAAATTACCTCGAGCAATTAAACAGAGAACCGACTCGTGGAGATAACATATTGGACCTACTGTTAACAAACAGACCCGAACTTTTCGAATCTGTATGTACAGAACAGGGAATCAGTGATCATAAGGCCGTAGCAGCATCCCTGAATATGGAAGTTAATAGGAATATAAAAAAAGGGAGGAAGGTTTATCTGTTTAGCAAGATTAATAGAAGGCAGATTTCAGACTACCTAACGGATCAAAACGAAAATTTCTGTTCCGACACTGACAATGTTGAGTGTTTATGGAAAAAGTTCAAGGCAATCGTAAAATGCGTTTTAGACAGGTACGTGCCGAGTAAAACTGTGAGGGACGGGAAAAACCCACCGTGGTACAACAACAAAGTTAGGAAACTACTGCGAAAGCAAAGAGAGCTCCACTCCAAGTTTAAACGCAGCCAAAACCTCTCAGACAAACTGAAGCTAAACGATGTCAAAGTTAGCGTAAGGAGGGCTATGCGTGAAGCGTTCATTGAATTCGAAAGTAAAATTCTATGTACCGACTTGACAGAAAATCCTAGGAAGTTCTGGTCTTACGTTAAATCAGTAAGTGGCTCGAAACAGCATATCCAGACACTACGGGATGATGATGGCATTGAAACAGAGGATGACACGCGTAAAGCTGAAATACTAAACACCTTTTTCCAAAGCTGTTTCACAGAGGAAGACCGCACTGCAGTTCCTTCTCTAAATCCTCGCACAAACGAAAAAATGGCTGACATCGAAATAAGTGTCCAAGGAATAGAAAAGCAACTGGAATCACTCAATAGAGGAAAGTCCACTGGACCTGACGGGATACCAATTCGATTCTACACAGAGTACGCGAAAGAACTTGCCCCCCTTCTAACAGCCGTGTACCGCAAGTCTCTAGAGGAACGGAGGGTTCCAAATGATTGGAAAAGAGCACAGATAGTCCCAGTCTTCAAGAAGGGTCGTCGAGCAGATGCGCAAAACTATAGACCTATATCTCTTACGTCGATCTCTTGTAGAATTTTAGAACATGTTTTTTGCTCTCGTATCATGTCATTTCTGGAAACCCAGAATCTACTATGTAGGAATCAACATGGATTCCGGAAACAGCGATCGTGTGAGACCCAACTCGCCTTATTTGTTCATGAGACCCAGAAAATATTAGATACAGGCTCCCAGGTAGATGCTATTTTTCTTGACTTCCGGAAGGCGTTCGATACAGTTCCGCACTGTCGCCTGATAAACAAAGTAAGAGCCTACGGAATATCTGACCAGCTGTGTGGCTGGATTGAAGAGTTTTTAGCAAACAGAACACAGCATGTTGTTATCAATGGAGAGACGTCTACAGACGTTAAAGTAACCTCTGGCGTGCCACAGGGGAGTGTTATGGGACCATTGCTTTTCACAATATATATAAATGACTTAGTAGATAGTGTCGGAAGTTCCATGCGGCTTTTCGCGGATGATGCTGTAGTATACAGAGAAGTTGCAGCATTAGAAAATTGTAGCGAAATGCAGGAAGATCTGCAGCGGATAGGCACTTGGTGCAGGGAGTGGCAACTGACCCTTAACATAGACAAATGTAATGTATTGCGAATACATAGAAAGAAGGATCCTTTATTGTATGATTATATGATAGCGGAACAAACACTGGTAGCAGTTACTTCTGTAAAATATCTGGGAGTATGCATACGGAACGATTTGAAGTGGAATGATCATATAAAACTAATTGTTGGTAAGGCGGGTACCAGGTTGAGATTCATTGGGAGAGTGCTAGTCCATCAACAAAGGAGGTGGCTTACAAAACACTCGTTCGACCTATACTTGAGTATTGCTCATCAGTGTGGGATCCGTACCAGGTCGGGTTGACGGAGGAGATAGAGAAGATCCAAAGAAGAGCGGCGCGTTTCGTCACAGGGTTATTTGGTAACCGTGATAGCGTTACGGAGATGTTTAATAAACTCAAGTGGCAGACTCTGCAAGAGAGGCGCTCTGCATCGCGGTGTAGCTTGCTCGCCAGGTTTCGAGAGGGTGCGTTTCTGGATGAGGTATCGAATATATTGCTTCCCCCTACTTATACTTCCCGAGGAGATCACGAATGTAAAATTAGAGAGATTAGAGCGCGCACGGAGGCTTTCAGACAGTCGTTCTTCCCGCGAACCATACGCGACTGGAACAGGAAAGGGAGGTAATGACAGTGGCACGTAAAGTGCCCTCCGCCACACACCGTTGGGTGGCTTGCGGAGTATCAATGTAGATGTAGATGTAGATCAAGGTCTTTGCCAAGGTGACAAAATATGCCAACAGGATAATTTTTCTTGTTTAACTCCGCCAGGATTTTGTTTGTGACTTCCTATGTTGCTTCTGTCATGGAGAACCATTTTGGAAGACAAAATGGCGAGGCATTTAACAAGCTCTGCTCTGTTCAGTCAGTCAACATTCTGCAGAAATCAACAAAAGTTTTGCACCATCCCTTTGTTTCGAAATTCATGGCACAGAAAACAAAAATTGGCTTGTGGCAAGCATATATGTTCATTTACAGTGTGTCCAGATCACCAAATCAAAAATAGAAACATTAGTCAGGGTATATACGACCTGGAACAACCGGGAAATCTGGAAAAAAAAACGGGAATTTTTTCATCCGGGAGAAAACCGGGAAAAACCCGGGAATTTTCGTTGTTGTAGCCTTCAGCCCCCCTTTGAACGATGTACCTTGCCACTGGTGGGGAGGCTTGTGTGCCTCAGCGATACAGATAGCTGTACCGTAGGTGCAACAACAACGGAGGGGGATCTGTTGAGAGGCCAGACATACGTGTGGTTCCTGAAGAGGGGCAGCAGTCTTTTCAGTAACAGTCTGGTTGATTGACTGATCTGGCCTTGTAATACTAACCAAAACGGCCTTGCTGTGCTGGTACTGCAAATGGCTGAAAGCACGGGCAAACTACAGCCGTAATTTTTCCCGAGGGCATGCAGCTTTACTGTGTGGTTAAATGATGATGGCGTCCTCTTGGGTAAAATATTCCAGAGGTGAAATAGTCCCCCATTCGGATGTCCGGGCGGGGACTACTCAGGAGGACGCTGTTATCAGGAGAAAGAAAACTGGCGTTCTATGGAACGGAGCATGGAATATCAAATCCCTTAATCGGGCAGGTAGGTTAGAAAATTTAAAAAGGCAAATGGACAGGTTAAAGTTAGATATAGTGGGACTTAGTGAAGTTTGGTGGCAGGAGGAACAAGACTTGTGGTCAGGTGGATACAGGGTTATAAATACAAAATCAAATAGAGGTAATACAGGAGTTGGTTTAATAATGAATAGGAGAATAGGAATGCAGGTAAGCTACTACAAACAGCATAGTGAATGCATTATTGTGGCCAAGATAGATACGAAGCACACTCCTACCACAGTAGTACAAGTTTATGTGCCAACTAGCTCCGCAGATGTTGAAGATATTGATGAAATGTATAATGAGATAAAATAAATTATTCAGATAGTAAAGGGAGACGAAAATTTAATAGTCATGGGTGACTGGAATTCGATAGTAGGAAAAGGGAGAGAAGGAAACGCATTAGGTGAATATGGATTGGGGGGGAAGGAATGAAAGAGGAAGCCGCCTGGTAGAATTTTGCACAGAGCATAACTTAATCATAGCTAACATTTGGTGCAAGAATCATAAAAGAATGTTGTATACATGGAAGAATGCTGGAGATACTGACAGGTTTCAGACAGATTGTATAATGGTAAGACAGAGATTCAGGAACCAGGTTTTAAATTGTAAGACTTTTCCAGGGGCAGATGTTTGACCACAATCTATTGGTTATGAATTGTAGATTAAAACTGAAAAACTGCAAAAAGGTAGGAATTTGAGGAGATGGGACCTGGATAAACTGAAAGAACCAGAGGCTGTAGAGAGCCTCAGGGAGAGCATTAGGGAACGATTGACAAGAATGGGGGAAAGAAATACGGTAGAAGAAGAATGGGTAGCTTTGAGGGATGAAGTAGTGAAGGTAGCAGAGGATCAAGTAGGTAAAAAGAAGAGGGCTAGTAGAAATCCTTGGGTAACAGAAGAGATATTGAATTTAATTGATGAAAGGAGAAAATATAAAAATGCAGTAAATGAAGCAGGCAAAAAGGAATACAAGCATCTCAAAAATGAGATCGACAGGAAGTGCAAGATGGCTAAGCAGGGATGGCTAGAGGACAAATGTCAGGATGTAGAGGTTTATCTCACTATGGGTAAGATATACACTGCCTACAGGAAAATTAAAGAGACCTTTGGAGAAAAGAGAACCACTTGCATGAATATCAAGGGCTCAGATGGAAACCTAGTTCTAAGCAAAGAAGGGAAAGCAGAAAGGTGGAAGGAGTATATAGAGGGTCTATACAAGGGCGATGTACTTGAGGACAATGTTATAGAAATGGAAAAGAATGTAGATGAAGAGGAAATGGGAAATACGATACTGCGTGAAGAGTTTGACAGAGCACTGAAAGACCTAAGTCGAAACAAAGCCCTGGGAGTAGACAACATTCCATTAGAACTACTGACAGCCTTGGGAGAGCCAGTCCTGGCAAAACTCTACCATCTGGTGAGCAAGATGTATGAGACAGGCGAAATACCCTCAGATTTCAAGAAGAATATAATAATTCCAATCCCAAAGAAAGCAGGTGTTGACAGATGTGAAAATTACCGAACTATCAGTTTAATAAGCCACTGGTGCAAAATACTAACACGAATTCTTTACAGACGAATGGAAAAACTGGTAGAAGCTGACCTCAGGGAAGATCAGTTTGGATTCCATAGAAATGTTGGAACATGTGAGGCAATACTGACCCTACGATTTATGTTAGAAAATAGATTAAGAAAAGGCAAACCTAGGTTTCTAGCATTTATAGACTTAGAGAAAGCTTTTGACATTGTTGACTGGAATACTCTCTTTCAAATTCTGAAAGTGGCAGGGATAAAATACAGGGAGCGAAAGGCTATTTACAATTTGTACAGAAACCTAATGGCAGTTATAAGAGTCGAGGGACATGAAAGGGAAGCAGTGGTTGGGAAGGGAGTGAGACAGGGTTGTAGCCTCTCCCCAATTTTATTCAATCTGTATATTGAGCAAGCAGTAAAGGAAACAAAAGAAAAATTTGGAGTAGGAATTAAAATCCATGGAGAAGAAATAAAAACTTTGAGATTCGCCGATGACATTGTAATTCTGTCAGAGACAGCAAAGGAGCTGGAGGAGCAGCTGAATGGAATGGACATGATCTTGAAAGGAGGATATAAGATGAACATCAACAAAAACAAAACGAGGATAATGGTATGTAGTCGAATTAATCGGGTGATGCTGCGGGAATTAGATTAGGAAATGAGATGTTTAAAGTAGTAAATGAGTATTGCTATTTGGGGAGCAAAATAACTGATGATGGTCGAAGTAGAGAGGATGTAAAATGTAGACTGGCAATGGCAAGGAAAGCATTTCTTAAGACGAGAAATTTGTTAACATTGAGTGTAGATTTAAGCGTCAGGGAGTCGTTTCTGAAAGTATTTGTATGGAGTGTAGCCATGTATCAAAGTGAAACATGGGCAATAAATAGTTTAGACAAGAAGAGAATAGAAGCTTTGAAATGTGGTGCTACAGAAGAATGCTGAAGATAGATGGGTAGATCACATAACTAATGAGGAGGTATTGAATAGAATTGGAGAGAAGAGAAATTTGTGGCACAACTTGACTAGAAGAAGGGATCGGTTGGTAGGGCATGTTCTGAGGCATCAAGGGATCACTAATTTAGTATAGGAGGGCAGCGTGGAGGGTAAAAATCGCGGAGGGAGACCAAAAGATGAATACACTAAACAGATTCAGAAGGATGTAGGTTGCAGTAGGTACTGGGAGATGAAGAAGCTTGCACAGGATAGTGTAGCATGGAGAGCTGCATCAAACCAGTCTCTGGACTGAAAACTACAATAACAATCAAGCATTCAGTTAAATTTTTGTAATTTTGACGGCTAAGAATTGATTCTCTAGCAAAGAATATTATTGTATCTTGCTACTGGAGAATGATACTGCAGAATAAAGTATAAACGAGAGGGAAAAACCTAAAACATTAGTGGCAAAGGAATTGCGCAGTTTACAACAACAAAACACTGAGCATACATGAGCATCTGCAAATAGCAAAATATGTCAAAGGCCGAAGGGAGAAGACTTTGTAATTCTTCGTAACAATAAACTGCTTGCTATGAGCATTACGTCACAACTGTTCACATTAGGTTCGTTTGACCACTTGCCAGCAGGCTGATGCACATGCGCAGTTGACTCGCATATGAGCAGTACCTGCTGCCGTTTTCCGCTACTTGAAGTGTGGCTGTTAGCTGTATTGGCAGTAGCAGCAAGCAGCCAGATGCAAACGAGAAAACTTTTTCTTGCAGCCGCCAGATTCGCGCATGCGCAGAGTTGTAGTGAGGAGGCGTTAGTCTCCACATGACCCTTGTTTGCGTTAAGTGATTTTGCTGCTTCTCTTCGTTTAAAGCTCCCAAGTCAAATGAAAACAAAACGGATTTCTGTTTCTTGGAGCTATCAAGTGAATTAAAATACATTCACATAATTACAGAGGGCAAAAATATATTATTAGTTTCAGTTTTCTGATTTTATTTTATTTCCAAGTTATTAGCAGTCAACCGTTAATTGTCTTGCAGAACAATGATGCTATTTTTGCAAGTTTGCTAAAGAAATTTGGCTTTATTAATCTTTCTGCTGAGGCAATCATTTTATTTGAAACGAAGTGTTTCATTCCACAGTATTGGCTAGTTCCAACTGTTTGCTGAATTTCAAGTGCACGTTATCATCTTCTGCCATGTATGGCATTATGCCATAATAAAGAACCAAAAATGAGATTGTAGAGTACTGTTACTCCAAGAAAATTTACTTCCCAGAAACCACCCTGAAAAGCTTAATATCAGATGGGTCCTACTTCATTGTGAATCTGGAAAAAAACAATGTGCACTTCAAGCTGAATTACACATTTTAGTATGGTTACGAAATTCTGATGCTCTTGGGAGTATCCTCTGATTCCGTTTCTTTTATGGTGTAACGTAAGCTCTCTTAGTGCTGTATACATATGAACGAGCGGGCTTCCTACACCACTGCAGCTACGTTTGCGCAATAATGCCTCTTTTCTGGCGCTCTCTGGCAACTGGTAAATAGAACCTATTTCTAACAGTCTCCGGATAGTGTTGCGAAAGGTGGTTTGAAAAGGGTTACTTTCAAATTAAATTTATTTTTACGCAAGATGAATTATGTTACGTGTGAGAAAGTGGAATGAATTTCTAAATCACAGAACATTTAAAACTGAACACTTTGAGGACCAGCCACTTACAAGAATTTCGAGCCCAGACATGTATGTCATAATTTTAAATTTACTGGCACATTTGTGTGATGTATCTTAAAGTATAAAACATGCAAAAAAGATCCTTATTACATGTGAAAGCTTAGCTTCTGCTGTAGTTTGTTAATCTTAGAAACCAATATTATATGTGAAAGCTTAGCTTTTCTTGTAGCTATACTATGTATATTAATGTAAACTGATAACTTTTCCTCTTTGTGTGTTCGCGCTACATAACCACTGATCTTGCTATAGGCTGAAAATAACACGTGTCCTATGCTCTGAATATCTGCTGTCATCGGATGATGAGATCACGTGGCATGAGATATGATTGGCTTACAAAAGGACATCACAAGCTCAGTTTCAACGCTCCGGAAACTAATGCGCTGTGTTTGGTGCAATTCGAATTTATACTTTCGTAATACGAAAATATGCAGTGTATATGTTGCTGCAAATCAAAGGTCTTTCCAAAACTTCTCTTTTTTTTCCATTGAAAGTCTTTCCAAAACTTCTCTCCCCCGTCTTTATTTTTTTGAAAGTTCTAAGTGAGTGCATAAAACGTTAACCATTCAAAGGTTGATAAGTTTTACAGTTCCGAGGGAAAATCCAAGGAAAACCTACTGTCACTTAGCACAAAAGAAGTGTATTTTCACCTGGGAAAAAGCATGTTTTTTACATCTACATATATACTCCGCAAGCCACCCAACGGTGTGTGGCGGAGGGAGGTATCTGGGAATAATCCGGGATTTTTTTTCCTTTTCCCCGTATATACCCTGTTAGTGTAACAAAAAAATCATCTGTTTCCCATGGGCAGTTTTCCACATCACTGTGAACATCATCAGTCCCCTTGCTTGGATGCAGGCTTGAATTCATCGTGACATACCATTAATGAGATCATCAAGCCAGCTCTGAACCACATTGTTCCACTCTTCAATGGCAACTTTGCATAAGTTGCACAGAATATACATGCATTATTGAAGTTCAGAAGCAGCCAACTTTAATCGATCTCACATATGTTCCATTGGGTTGGTGTTGGGGAGCAGGCAGGCCACTCCATTTTGGTGACCCTAGCTTGCTGAAGGAACCTGTTCACAGAAACAACACAATAAGTACTCAAGTTGACGTCCAGCAAGATGTTAGTGACAAACTCTCATTATTGGTTGCAGAGTTTTGTAAAATGTTAGTGATATGCTCCCACTAGTGGTTGCAGAATCTCGTCTCTGTTTATGTGGCCCCTTGTAGTGCCACCCCAGAATGTCACTGCACCACCACCTTGTTGCATGTGTGGGTGACAGTGCTGGAGATGTTCAATACTAGCAGGTTGTCTTCAGATACATTGTGTGCAATAATCAGGCTACACACAGATCCAAATTTTGTCCAGAAATGACATCTAATGCCAATCATGGGGCACCCATTCTGCATGATTTCTTGCCCACCTGTAACAGAGTCCATGATGTTGTGGCGTACATTTTGGTTGTCATGGCCATTGGGAATGGAGATTCTCATCTTGCAGTCATCTTCTGACAGTTTCATGTCTTTGAGTGCCAAATTCAATTCTGGAGCAGTTGACCCACAGTTCCCTTTGACTCAAAAGTTGTAGATATCGATCATACTTTGCGCCTGTCGAGATTGGACAGCCTGTGTGGTGTATGTCCTTAACGCTGCCTGTCAGTTGAGATTGGACAGCCTGTGTGGTGTATGTCCTCAATACTGCCTGTCAATTGAAACTAATTCCGTGTCTACACCACATCACTTTCACTTTGGTGCATATGTTGAACATCTTCCATGGTTGACAAGTGTTCTGCTTGTAATGTGATGATGCGGATGCAATCATTGATCATGCTTGCCCTCTATTGTACCACAGATGTGCCTGATGCATCCCTACTGGTGCTTTACTTTCAACTGAAATGCTGCAATCCACTTAAGTGTGGTTGATTGGTACAGGAACAGTCACAGTGGCAACACATCTATATGGCATATCGGGATGATGCAAAAGTTTTGTTGATATTTGTATTATAGACCACTTTCTCAAACACATTTGAAAAGACTAAAGTGGTCTCTCCCCACAGTGTTCTCGTGATTGTACTTGCTACCAGTTCACCTCCTGAAGAATGTATGTTAAAACGCATTCTACAAACTGAAGCGTGATTTATTTGTGGATAGTAAATTCCTCGTTATATTTGTGTTTCAATCTCAATGTTACGGACTCTATAATAGTGATGCATCTTTGCTCTGCCATGAGCAACACTGCAGATAATTGTGTTGAAGGTATATTCAGTTTCTACTAACAAGGGAACCTCCCCATCGCACCCCCCTCAGATTTAGTTATAAGTTGGCACAGTGGATAGGCCTTGAAAAACTGAACACAGATCAATCGAGAAAACAGGAAGAAGTTGTGTGGAACTATGAAAAAAATAAGCAAAATATACAAACTGAGTAGTCCATGCGGACGATAGGCAACATCAAGGACACTGTGAGCTAAGGAGTGCCGTGGTCCCGTGGTTAGTGTGAGCGGCTGCGGAACGAGAGGTCCTTGGTTCAAGTCTCACCTCGAGTGAAAATTTTAATTTTTTATTTTCAGACAATTATTATCTGTCGTCCGTTATGTTTTCATCATTTTTTTGGGAGTGATTATCACATCCACAAGAAAACCTAAATCGGGCAAGGTAGAAGAATCTTTTTACCCATTCGCCAAGTGTACAAGTTAGATGGGTCAACAACATATTCCTGTCATATGACGCACATGCCGTCACCAGTGTCGTATAGAATATAGACGTGTTTTCCTGTGGAGGAATCGGTTCACCTATGACCTTGCGATCAAATGTTTTTAGTTCCCATTGGAGAGGCACGTTCTTTCGTCTACTAATCGCACCGTTTAGCGGTGCGGTCGCAAAACACAGACACTAAACTTATTACAGTGAATAGAAACGTCAATGAACGAACGGACAGATCATAACTTTGCGAAGATAAAAAAAGTGAACTTTTCAATCGAGGGGGGACTTGAACCAAGGACCTCTCATTCCTCAGCCGCTCACGCTAACCACGGGACCACAGCGCTCCTTCCCTCACATTTTCCTTGATGTTGCCTATCTTGCGCATGGACTACTCAGTTTGTGTGTTTTGCTTATTTTTTTCATAGTTCCACACAACTTCTTCCTGTTTTCTCGATTGATCTGTGTTCAGTTTTTCAAGGCCTATCCACTATGCCAACTTATAACTAAATCTGAGGGGGGTGCGATGGGGAGGTTCCCTTGTAAGCAGTGAAGGAAAGATATTGTTTGTATTGTCAGTTGACCATTTTCTGTTGTACAGTCAGCATTTTCTTTCTCCTAAACTGCTACCAAAGCCTTAAAATAATATTTTGTGGCACATCTAATGCTGAAAGCTGTTAGGACTGTGGTACATGTCTGGGTATTCTACCAGTAAAACAGTGTTCATGTACTATCTTTGTTTTATTATAATGCATACTTAACAGAGAGAATGAATAAATGAGTGAGTGAATAAGCTTACATAAAGCACAAAAAAAGTAAATAACTACCACTTCTCAGGTTAGGATCCTACCAAGATGTGTGTCATAAATAAAGGATTTATTGCCTTAATTATCTGTATGCATGGATCAGCTTGTGTTTGCAGAGTGGTATGCGCAAATTCTTCATGAGAGTGTCCTACATTCATCATATTGTTACTTGTACTTTTGGAAGAATGAGTTCAAATACCTGGAAAAATGCCACATGTGAGTTACAATCAGTTTATTAATGAGAGTGCTGATCCCTGACTGATGATGAGTATTAAACTGGAATTTCTTGATTTATGGCAGTGCCCAGTCACGCTTCCTGAGGGAACTTTCCAGACAATTTCGTACTTCAGTTGGGAGTCTCTTGAATACCATTTGCATTGATCTCATAGATGTTTTGAACATGGTTGATTAATGCTGTACTTTTGGCTGTACAACTGAATTGTTATGCACAATATTTTGATGACCAGCCCAGTCGCTTTCATCTGCTGCAAGGCGTTAATTGTACTTGCTGCCTGGAATCAACAACTCGCTTGTATATCCAAAACCACATTATTAAACACTTGCATTACCGTACTTGTCATGGAATGGTCTACTTCTTGAGATGTTGGACAATTGAACATTGAGGACTTGAGTTCTGGGGTGGTTGAAATAGCAGGTAATGGGGTTAAACACAATGTTTTATACACTTATAGATAAAGTGATAGTAAATCCACAACAAAGGAATATGTATTATTACCATTTGTACCAAGCGAGCAAATGAATATATAGAGACAATTATAGGAGAATTATAGTGCTATTATGAATAGAATATCTTAAGCTGAAATGGCATAAGAGTACTCTGACAACTGTGTTTCAAAGCCTCGGATAAAAGCATTGGTTACTAGTTGGAGGCCGTGAATTCAGCTTGCAGAGTGATCTAGTTTTTCTTTGCCTTTTCGTCATGTTTCTCCAAGTGACTGCGACAGTGTGTGGCTTAGCTGCTTGATTTGCTCTCTTTACAGCACAGTTGGGTGTTCGTGTAATGGTTGGCACACATTATGAAAAATTAAAAAAGTTCTGTCCCTGGGTTTGTTGGTATTCATTATTATTATTATTCTTTCCTGTCCCAGACGTTATGTCTGGTTAAAGATGGAAAGTGATGCGGACCTTGATCAAGCGTGACTTCCTTTTAACTGTACGGTATATGTTACATTGCATTTAGGAACTTTCGGGTAATTGACTATTTATCAATAATTACAGATTTCTGTAGTTGTATGTATACGTTTGGGTGTAGCTGTATTGTGTTGATGTACTGGTGGATATTGTGTGGTATGACTCCGGTAGTTGATAGTATAATTGGTATGATGTCAACTTTATCCTGATGCCACATGTCTTTGACTTCCTCAGCCAGTTGGATGTATTTTTCAATGTTTTCTCCTGTTTTCTTCTGTATATTTGTTGTATTGGGTATGGATATTTCGATTAGTTGTGTTAATTTCTTCTTTTTATTGGTGAGTATGATGTTAGGTTTGTTATGTGATGTTGTTTTATCTATTATAATGGTTCTGTTCCAGTATAATTTGTATTCATCATTCTCCAGTACATTTTGTGGTGCATGCTTGTATGTGGGGGCATGTTGTTTTATTAGTTTATGTTGTATGGCAAGTTGTTGATGTATTGTTTTTGCTACATTGTCGTGTCTTCTGGGGTATTCTGTATTTGCTAGTATTGTACATCCGCTTGTGATCTACTGTTTCTATTTGTTGTTTGCAAAGTCTGCATTTATCTGTTGTGGTATTGGGATCTTTAATAATATGCTTGCTGTAATATCTGGTGTTTATTGTTTGATCCTGTATTGCAATCATGAATCCTTCCATCTCACTGTATATATTGCCTTTTCTTAGCCATGTGTTGGATGCGTCTTGATCGATGTGTGGCTGTGTTAGATGATACGGGTGCTTGCCATGTAGTGTTTTCTTTTTTCAATTTACTTTCTTCGTATCTGTTGAAGTTATGTGATCTAAAGGGTTGTAGAAGTGGTTATGAAATTGCAGTGGTGTAGCAGATGTATTTATATGAGTGATTGCTTTGTGTATTTTGCTGGTTTCTGCTTGTTCTATAAAGAATTTTCTTAAATTGTCTACCTGTCCATAATGTAGGTTTTTTATGTTAATAAATCCCCTTCCTCCTTCCTTTCTGCTTAATGTGAATCTTTCTGTTGCTGAATGTATATGATGTATTCTATATTTGTGGCATTGTGATCGTGTAAGTGTATTGAGTGCTTCTAGGTCTGTGTTACTCCATTTCACTACTCCAAATGAGTAGGTCAATATTGGTATAGCATAGGTATTTATAGCTTTTGTTTCTTGCTGTCAATTCTGTTTTCAGTATTTTTGTTAGTCTTTGTCTATATTTTTCTTTTAGTTCTTCTTTATTATTTGTATTACCTATTCCTATTTTTTGTCTGTATCCTAGATATTTATAGGCATCTGTTTTTTCCATCGTTTCTATGCAGTCGCTGTGGTTATCCAATAAGTAATCTTCTTGTTTAGTGTGTTTTCCCTGACTATGCTATTTTTCTTACACTTGTCTGTTCCAAAAGCCATATTTATATCATTGCTGAATACTTCTGTTATCTTTAGTAATTGGTTGAGTTGTTGATTTGTTGCTGCCAGTAGTTTTAGATCATCCATGTATAGCAAATGTGTGATTTTGTGTTGGTATGTTCCAGTAATATTGTATCCATAATTTGTATTATTTAGCATGTTGGATGGTGGGTTCAGAGCAAGGCAGAACCAGAAAGCACTTAATGAGTCTCCTTGGTATATTCCACACTTAATCTGTATTGGCTGTAATGTGATATTATTTGAATTTGTTTGGATATTAAGTGTGGTTTTCCAATTTTTCATTACTATGTTTGGGAACTGTATCAATTTAGGGTCTACTTTGTATATTTCCAATATTTGTAGTAACCATGAGTGGGGTACACTATCAAAAGCTTTTCGATAATCAATGTATGCATAGTGTAGCGACCTTTGTTTAGTTTTAGCTTGATATGTCACCTCTGCATCTATTATCAGTTGCTCTTTACATCCTCGTGCTCCTTTGCAACAGCCTTTTTGTTCTTCATTTATAATTTTTTTCTGTGTTGCATGTGTCATTAATTTCTGTGTAATGACTGAAGTTAATATTTTGTATATTGTTGGTAGGCATGTTATGGGGCGATATTTTGCTGGGTTTGCTGTGTCTGCTTGATCTTTAGGTTTCAGATAAGTTATTCCATGTGTAAGTGTATCGGGGAATGTGTATGGGTCTGCAATGTAACTGTTAAATAATTTAGTTAGATGTGAATGTGTTGAGGTGAACTTCTTTAGCCAGAAATTTGCTATTTTTATCTTTTCCAGGGGCTTTCCAATTTTGCATAGAATTAATTGCTGGGGTGACTTCATGTTGAAAAATTATCACTTCAGGCATTTGTGGTATCATCTTGTATGTGTCTGTTTCTGCTTGTATCCACCGTGCACGCCTGTTATGTTGTACCGGGTTTGACCATATGTTGCTCCAGAAGTGTTCCATGTCTGTTATGTTTGGTGGATTGTCTATTTTAATGTGTGTGTTATCTATTGTCTGGTAAAATTTCTTTTGGTTTGTGTTGAATGTTTGGTTTTGTTTCCTTCTATTTTCACCCTTTTTGTATCTTCTAAGTCGTTTGGCCAATGCTTGTAATTTCTGCTTCTTTTCATCTAATTGCTCTATCGCTTCTTGTTGTGAGTTTTTAGCTAACCTTTTTCGTTTTTTGTCTGATGTTTCATTTCTTATAAATTGTGTTAGTCAGTTTTTCTATTCTGATCTGTAGCCTGTGTTGCCATGCTGGTTTTGTGGGTTGGTTTGTTCTGATCTCTGCCTAGTGTGTATATTTAGTGTAGTGAGTGCTCCTATATAAACCAGTAATTGTAACTCTTCCATAGTTGTATTTTCATTTATTTTGTTGTGTATGATTGTGTTGATAGTTGTTATTATTGTTTCGTCTTGTGGGTTATTTGGTGGTCCATGCAAGAATGGTCTAATGTCTGTATTTGTGTCTTTGTATTCTATATATGTTAGCTGAAATTTTTCTTCTATATCTAACATGTGTGTCACTTCATGTTCTATTTGTGCTTGTTCTGGTGGGCGTCTTAAGATGTCGTTTTCCTCTGATTGTTTAATTGATGCGTGTTGTTCTTTGTCTGTTTGCTCTGGGATGTTTGAGTCCATTACTGTATTTTCTTCTTCTTCTGATTGCACATTATTTTGTTCCAGTATTTGTTGTACTTGTTGTTTGATGTTTTCTAATTCTGATTGGGGTATCCTGTTATTTTTGATTATCACACGGTTCTGATCAGCTAGTCGTTGTTCTATTAAAAATTTTAATTCTGGGTTTCTGGTGATAAATGTTGTGTATACTTGTGATCTGTATCCAGTTGTGTTGGTTCCTAAGTTTGTTGCTTGGTAATAACAGAACATGAAGTGTCGGTTAACTTCATCTTACCATCTCATCCTCTGTCTTTGTTTTCGTTCTAGGGTGGTTGCAGGAGGCATATCGTGCAAAACACCTCTATTTGGATTTAAATGGCTAGCAGTGTCGTTACCATTGTGGGCGGGCATAGGGTTCAAGCGTCGTCCCCGACAATGACAACGCTTGTCCGAGGCTTCATTAGTTCTGTCCTGAACCAACTAATCACATTAAAAGGGGGGTTAGCCCTATTAGTGGTTTGTTCTTTTCATCGCCTTTTACGACTGGCAGAACATACCGGAGGCCGATTCTTTTCCCGGGCCTCCACGGGGGTTTATTATTATTATTATTATTATTATTATTATTATTATTATTATTATTATTATTCCAGTTTGGCCAACTCAAGACCACTGGTGAAAAAGCTGATTCATGACGTAGAATCCCCTCACCTGCTGTTGTCTCCTTTGTTCTTCTGTCCTTTTCTCTCCTCTGTTCTTCAGAGGTTTTTTTTTCTGAAACCTTTGAATTTTTGTATCTTTTCCCTGACCTCATGTCTGTCATTTCATCCCCATCCGGCAAGCAGGTCGCCCAATGTGGCGTTGCATTTAATAAGACCTGCACCAAGGCGGCCGGACCTGCCCTGTAAGGGGCCTCCCGGCCAATGACGTCAAACGCTCATTTCCATTTTCATGTCTCCTCCCTAGGTCTTTGTCTGTTGTTCCATTTAAGAAATCTATATTTTATCACTTTCTCCTTTTTTGACTGTGTCAGTTATAATTAAAAATATTTCTTAACTTATATAACCATGAAAATTGGATTTTTTTACTAATTGTCAATAGAAGTTGAATACTTACTTTTTTAAGGCTCTTGTTATCCATTACTTTCATGTGACTGTAAAATGTAATCCTTCACTTTCTCATTGTAGCTCTTATAATCTCAGTTATTTTCATGCATGTCCTTGTTGCATCTCACTTTCATACTTTGAACCCAAAACCATTCAAATTATTATGGTTTCCTTCTTCTGCAAATAATTTAACTGTTTGGCTGTGTTTATGGTCTTGCATTCTGAGCAATAAAGGCACCTGGTTTTAATCACCACATTGTAATGCCTCAATTTCATAATGATAGGTAAGGATTTTTTAAAATTGTGTGTGATTACTGTTAAGTAAAATGCCACTTCCATTTTTCTGGCCATGATTTTGTTTGCTGCTCTGCCAAGAGCATTTGGCTGGATTATTTCTCCCAAGTACTTAAATTCAGAAATTCCATTTATTTTCCAAATTTTGATTTCATATATTTTGGTGCACCTTTAAAATTGGTCATGGATATGGTTTCTTTCAAACGAAATTTATGATCCAATTTTTCTGCTACCTCTTGGAAAAAGCTTGTTTATTTTGATGCATGTTCACTGCTAAGATTGCTAAATGACCAGGAAGAGCTGAGCAGTCAATTTAAGGTTATCTCTCTTTCTTCCAACTTTTACTTTATTTATTTCCTTTTCTATTATTTTTCTCCATTCCCATACTCATAACAATTTAGACAGTCCATCCCCTTGCCTCACATATTGGCATTAATCTGATGACCAAATCTGTGGGCACAGTTGCTACATGTGTGTATTGAAAAACATTCTTTTTTTTTTCTTTTTCTGTAGCTACTGCAACAAGCACTTTTGGAGAATAAGCAGCTGCATGAAAAAATTGCAGAGAATATTAACAGAGTTATGAGGATACCCAGTGATGGCACTTCAGAATCTCAGCTTCCAGTAGCACCTCCCCCGGAAAGTCTGCCAGTACCATGTGATGGCATGATGAATGAACTGGATCAAGCTATCAAGACCATTGTACATCAAACTGAACAGGACCCTTTGTTTGAAAGTTTTCTTGAAGAAATACTAGGTGAGTCCTGCCAGTGTGTTCAATTTATTGCAAATTTCCAAATAGTTTGTGTTGTCAGCCATATACACTACTGGCCATTAAAATTGCTACACCATGAAGATGATATGCTACAGACGCGAAATTTAACCAACAGGAAGAAGATGCTGTGATATGCAAATGATTAGCTTTTCAGAGAATTCGCACGAGGTTGGTGCCGGTGGCTACACCTACAACGTGCTGACATGAGGAAAGTTTCCAACCGATTTCTCATACACAAACAGCAGTTGACCGGCGTTGCCTGGTGAAACGTTGTTGTGATGCCACGTGTAAGGAGGAGAAATGCGTACTATCAAGTTTCCGACTTTGATAAATGTCGGATTGTAGCCTATCGCAATTGCAGTTTATCGTATCGCGACATTGCTGCTCGCGTTGGTCGAGATTCAATGACTGTTAGCAGAATATGGAATCGGTGGGTTCAGGAGGATAATACGGAACACTGTGCTGGATCCCAACGGCCTCGTATCACTAGCAGTTGAGATGACACGCATCTTATCCACATGGCTGTAACGGATAGTGCAGTCACGTCTCGATCCCTGAGTCAACAGATGGGGATGTTTGCAAGACAACAACCATCTGCACGAACAGTTCGACGACGTTTGCAGCAGCATGGACTATCAGCTTGAAGACCATGGCTGCAGTTACCCTTGACGCTGCATTACAGACAGAAGCGCCTGTGATGGTCTACTCAACGATGAACCTGGGTGCACGAATGGCAAAACGTCATTTTTTCGGATGAATCCAGGTTCTGTTTACAGCATCATGATGGTCGCATCCATGTTTGGCAACATCGTGGTGAATGCACATTGGAAGCGTGTAATTCGTTATCGCCATACTGGCGTATCACCCGGCGTGATGGTATGGTGTGCTATTGGTTACACGTCTCGGTCACATCTTGCTCGCTTTGACGACACTGTGAATAGTGAACGTTACATTTCAGATGTGTTGCGAACCGTGGCTCTACCCTTCATTCGATCCCTGCGAAGCCCTACGTTTCAGCAGGATAATGCATGACCGCATGTTGCAGGTCCTATACGGGCCTTTCTGGATACAGAAAAAGTTGCTGCCCTGGCCAGCACATTCTCCAGATCTCTCACTAGTTGAAAACGTCTGGTCAATGGTGGCCGAGCAAATGGTTTGTCACAATACGCCAGTCACTACTCTTGATGAACTGTGGTATAGTGTTGAAGCTGCATTGGCCTGTACACGCCATCCAAGCTCTGTTTGACTCAATGCCCAGGCATATCAGGGCCTTTATTACGGGCAGAGGTGGTTGTTCTGGGCACTGATTTCTCAGGATCTATGCACCCAAATTGCGTGAAAATGTAATCACATGTCAGTTCTTGTATAATATATTTGTCCAATTAATACCCGTTTATCATCTGCGTTTCGTCTTGGTGTAGCGATTTTAATGGCCAGTAGTGTAATTCGGTCTGAAAATGAAAAGAAAAACTGTAAAATGGCAAGAATTTAATTATTTTATTGTGCTATAACAAACAAAGTATGAATCTTTATTGCTTCTTGTCTCTGTGACATGAGAAACCATGAACTTTGGCATAAGTAGTTAGTTGCATGTTCTATAGATTGTATTTGTAAAGAGACATTATACATGGCACATTCCATTTGTACTTCAGCTATGTGAATTCACTAAGAATTATTTATGTGTGACTAAATTGTGGTCATTTTGTTGTGTTACTTCCTTTAATAACGGTTTTTTCGCATAGTGGTTATCGAAGCAAGACAGTTTTAATTTGGATTTAAGACCAATTTCAAAGGGCAGTGTTTCTATATAATGACAGTGTGTTTATTTTATATTCTATAAGTGCATGTATTAATATTGTTTGTTTGTGTGTGTGTGTGTGTGTGTGTGAGAGAGAGAGAGAGAGAGAGAGAGAGAGAGAGAGAGAGAGAGAGAGAGATTATTACTGTGTTTCTCCAAAAAGGACCTGCACTTCATATGAATAACGGTTGGCACGTGTCTGAAACATGAAAGTTCAGTGGAGGGACTGATATCTACACTGAAACATGGTAAAAATTACAGATTATCCATCAATACTCTTTCAGAAACCTCGGATTACTCATTTAATAAAGAAATAAAATAATTTGAGAACTTGTTTTGAATCATCCCTCTATTGTGCTTTTAGTTTTGATTTGTAAAGTTGCTCTGATTATTTGAAATACAGTTGATCTGTCAGATAATTTCTTGAGAATTTAGATTTATTTTATTTTTTATACGAATTTATCTTATAAATATGTACAGTTTGTATAAATAATTTAATTGGGAAAAAAAAACAACTTCTTACCAAGCAGTGGTGGAACACACACCTAAAAGGAGGTTACAATTAGGCAAGCTCTTTCTTCAAGCAGAAGGGTAATGGAGAGGGATGCAGGAAAAGGACTGGAAAGATATTGGAAAAGAAGTAGGTTTCGAAAAAGTCACCCAGAACTACAGGTCAGGGAAGACTTACTAGATGGAAAGAAATGGACAGATTGATTGTTGGGGACTGCGCCGGACGAGATTTCAACCCGAGAGCTTAAAGGTGGTAGACAGGTTAAATCACAGGGCAGAAATTACTGCTTAAACATTGTGCAAGAGTTAAGAGTGAAAAACTAGGTTCATTTGCACATAACAGAGAGGTGGGAGGGTGCGATGAAAAATAGACAAGATAAGAAAATGAAAGATCTAGAAAACTAAAATGGAGTAAAAAAAAAGGAGTAGTTACTGTGATGAAACGCTGAGACGAAAGAAATTAATGTACAATAAGGCTAGATCCCACCTGCGAAGTTCTGAGAAGCTGGTGTATGAAGGAAGAATCCAGATGGCGTGTGTGTGTGTGTGTGTGTGTGTGTGTGTGTGTGAAACAGGCACCGAGGTCACAACAGTCATGTTTTAGAGCATGCTCTGCAACGGGATATTGTGTGTTGCCAGTATACACCATCTGCCTATGGCCATTCATCCTAACTGATAATTTGGTGGTAGTCATGCCGATGTAAAATGCCGAACAGTTTTTACATAATGAGATTTTCACTCTGCAGCGGAGTTTGCGCCGATATGAAACTTCCTGGCAGATTAAAACTGTGTGCTGGACTGAGACTCGAATTCAGGACCTTTGCCTTTTGCGGGCAAGTGCTCTACTGACTGAGTTACCCACGCACGACTCATGACCCATCCTCACAGCTTTAATTCTGCCAGTACCTCAATTTTACATAACAGCTGGTATATAATGTGTCATTTTGCACGCGGTTCTCTCTTTGATAGTGTGTGTTTTGCCAGTTACAGCTCTGGAATAGGAGATGGGAGAAGGGTGCGTAGTGCAAGTCTTGCGGTGGGGACAGAAACAGGGATAGGAGCCATAGGGTAGCAAGACGGGCGCAGAAGGACCATAAGGTCTGACAAGAATATGTGGAGATTAGGAAGACGGCGCAAAGTTTTTCTAGGTGTGGTGGGCAAAATCTCAGAATGGGTCTTATTTCAGGGCATTATTTTAAGAAGTCATGGCCTTGTCGAAGTATCTGATTAATACATTTCAGGCCAGGATAATAATGAGTGACCAGTGGTGTGCTCTGAAGTTGTTTTTTGGGGGGATCATCAGTACCAGGATTGGATGTGGTGGCCCAGGAAATCTGCTTTTGAACTAGGCTGATGGGGTAATTATGACTATTGAAGGCTGAGGTGAGAATTGTGGTGTATTGCCGTAAAGAGTCTGATCTGAAGAAATATGTTACCTCGAATGTCAACTCTGTATGGCTGGGAACATTTGACATGGAAAGGAACACAACTGTCGAACTGTAAGTACTGTTGTTTATTAGTAGGTTTAAATATATAACATGACTTTAAACATATAACACGTCAGCCACAGTTGCAAATACTTTACGTAGGTTTCAGCCAAAATAATTTGGTCTTCTCCAGAAGCTATTGACACCAAACTATTGTGTGCCAAAGTTTGACCATGTCAAGTATAAAACTACAGCACCGTAGTACCCAGTCATAAATCAACATTACTTAGCTGAAGCAGGGCCCACTGCGCGGACGAGGTCGATAGGCCGCGAGAGCTGTGCCGGAACTAATCGCAGCAAGCAGCTATGTACTGAGCACCGCTGATGGTCATGCGCATGCGTGCGTGGGAATATAGATGCTTAACAGTAGCTACCTTTATCTTAGGGATTGGACTAATATAAGCATTAAAACTGTTTATAGCGTAATATGTAGCCGAACTTACTTCTGAGGAGAAAGAGAACCCTATAAATGGCTTTGGAGCCCGTAAGAAAGACTTGCTATTCTGGCAAAATTATTGCTCGGTTTTGAATATGTTAGTATTTGACTAAAGAAAGTGGAGTCAGGTGTCAGCGACTGCAAAGGCAACGTAACATCAGGGCCAGTGAAGCAAAGGTCGAAAACTTCCGAAAAAGTTCTTATTTCTCAATTGTAGCTGGTCATTAAGTAGGTTTTCTTTATCATGCAATAGGTGTTTCAAGATTTGCAACTTCTCAGTGATGTCAATCCTAGTGCCTTTAACCTCACAATTTAATAGCTCTGTGTTATTTGGTGGATTGGGAGCATGGGCCAATCGAACAACGTGATCAGCAAAAGTCAAGCCACACGTGCCATCACCACTTTTCGTTGGTATATGTTCTTTATATCTAGCTGAGAGGGCTCTCCCTGTCTGGCCGATGTAATAACTCGGGCAATCACTACAAGTGATTTTGTACAACCCAGAACAAGATAATTTGTCATTAGTATTCTTTAACGAGTGGACCAAGTTCTTTTTGAGGCTGTTATTCATAGAATATGCAATCTTAAAGCCGTGGCTCTTTAAGAGTCGTCCTATTTTATAAGATGCTTTGCCTATGAAGGGAATAGAAATGAAGCTAGTGGAGTTATCCTCTGGTGCGACACCTAGTGTTTTCTTGTTAAAGAGCTGTCTCTCAATTTCTGGTTTATGTCCATTATTATAGGCAATAACTTCTAGGGTTTGTAACTCATTCTCCATTGCGTCTGCTGAAAGAGGAATGGTGAGCGCTCGATTTATGCAAGAATGGAAGAAGGCCATTTTGTGGGCTTGGGGGTGCGTAGAGTCGGCTGGGATGATATTATCGGAAAATGTATTCTTCCGAAAAATCTTAAACGTAATACGGTTGTCCTCTGCTGCCAAATTTAGGTCTAAATAGTTCAAAGATCTATTGGGAGATTCATTTTCCACCGTAAAGTTTATTTTCTTGTGGAGGTTATTAAAAGTTGTGAAAATTTGGTCTATATCATCTTGAGAGCCATTAATTATGAAGAGTAAGTTGTCTACATATACTTGCTGTAATGTAAACACTGTCTGGCCTTTTACATCAGCATGACTAGCACCAAATTATTAATTAGTATGGATGGGCATAGGCAGTGTGTGTGTACTGGCAACACACAATATCATGTTGCAGAGCATGCTCTACAACATAATCATGGCCTTGGTGCTTGTTTCACCACACACACCATCTGGATTCTTCCGCCATACACCAGTTTCTCAAAACTCCGCAGGTGGGAACTAGTGCTACAACATGTCCTTGGTTCTCGCCACCCACCTGGCCTTAATTTACATTAATTTCTTTCATGTCAGTATTTCTTCCCAGTAACTCTTTGTTTTCTTTACTCCAGTTTAGTTTTCTGGATCTTTCATTTTCTTACCTTGTCTGTTTTTCTTCCCCCTCTCTTCCACCTATGTTACATACAACGCACTTAGCGTTTCACTCTTATTAACTCATGCACAATGTTTAAGCAGTAATCTCTGTCCTGCGTTTTACCCTGTCTACCACCTTTAAGCTCTAAGGTTTTCAAATCTCGTCCGGTGCAGTCCATAACCATCAAACTTTCCATCTCATTCCATCCATTAAGTTTTCCCTGACTTGCAGTTCTGGGTGACTTTTTTGAAACCTACCCTTTTTCCAAAACCTTTACAGTCCTTTTCAAAAACCTTTCCAGTCCTTTTCCTTCATCCCTCTTCCTTCCCCTTCAACCCTTCTGCCTGAATAAGGAGACTGTGGCTCCAAAAGCTTGCCTAATTGTAACCTTATTTTATATGTGTGTTCTGCCGCTGCTTGGTGAGTTGATTTTTTGTCTATCCAGTTACATTATTTTTTCAAAAATTGATTAATTTTGTTGTTATATGCAGTTGTTATGGCAGTATTCTGTTGACCAAGTCTGGAATGTAATGTCAGCATGCAAGGCAGCAAGAAAATTGTTGAAGGTTTTGTGGACACATTGAAAAAGGATATTTTAAAGATAATATATCAGGTAGTCTTCTACTTAAATAATTGTGTGTGGTACAATTATATTGTCTTATGAATATTACTGTGTAATATCGACCAATCATTTTGAGTAAAATTTGTTAAACCTGTGGAGCTTGGTTTTGAAATAAACATTGATACATTAAAAACAAATGAAGCAAAACAGAAAAAGTTCTATGAATGTAGTTCAATGTGCTTTTTCTATCACTTCTGATGGGAAAAAAAGCATGAATTATTCTGTGAAGACAGCTAAGGAGTGACTTGATGTGCTCACAGTATGTGCAGTCAGTTATCAATGAAGAGATTATCACTGAGACATTTTTGATGGTTTTATTTGATAGATTATAAGGATTAATAGATTCTAGGTCATTCCTCTTGCTACTGCAAGCAAAAGAGATGGCTCTGAGATGTTACTGTGAGTCACTAATGTGAAACTTACTCTATTGGGGTGGCCTAATACAAACTGGCACAGTGATGATAGAGAGAGAGAGAGAGAGAGAGAGAGAGAGAGAGAGAGAGAGGTTTATGCTCTCCATGATCAATTTTAAATGTTTAGCTGTAAGACACCAGTTGACAGTGAAAACAATGTGGGATATATTCTGTCTTTTGTGGCTGTAATAAGTGTTTTTTAGATCACAAGAAAGCCAATGTGGTTCATAATGCTTCTGGTTTTAATAAAAAATACAAAACCAGGAGAAAACAAAATTTTTTTCCTAATTATATTTGTAACTATTAAACTAACATAAAGTTACTATTTCTTTTACGAATTATATAATACTTGTAAATAAGTTGTGAAAGCAGCAATAAAATATAAATGCTGAGGGAAGATAACTCGATGACAGTGTCAGAACAGGGTCATTAATTTGGAACCGTGTAATATTTTCCAAATAACCACAGGACAGAAAGGCACCATTTTGGAGCTACAGCTATAAAATGACAGCAGTCAATGACATGTGCATGGAAGTGTGTGCATTTCAACCAATTTCCCCCGTTAATGCTTACAATGGTAAAGAGTACAGTAATTAAATAAACTAAGCAAACTTTAAAATCTATCCATGGCTCACTACATTATAATTTAATTTTTTGTGAGGTTTGCTGGATAAAGCTTGAATATTAAATCAGGTACACTAAAAGTGGTTCTGTTATTTATAATGAAATCTAAAGGCCATTTGTTTTAATTTGCTATTTACATAGGGTATGGCTGAACTTTCACTTCCCCAAGTACAGTATGTCAGTTAGGGTGAATTAAGATTACTGTGAAAAAGAAAGTAGAAATTAAATATTAAATTCTATCTCCCTCTCTTTTCACATTATTTACAGTAAACGCTTGAAATTCCTGCCTCTAGTATTGCTACAATGCAACAGGTGCAGTGAAAAACAACCACACCCCCAGGAAGCTCACTCCTCTTCGTTGAGTACGTTCTTGGCTACCACGGGTCCCAGCCTTTGCAGCACTACCTCGCCTTTCTGTGCTGCAAACTTACACTTTGACTATCTCTTACCTCGTCTGGCTTTCCGTCGGATGGTCCTTTTGGTGCAGGCTTTGGTCTTGTTTTCTAGTTTCACCCCCAGTGCTATCTTCAACTTCCATTAATGCTTACGTGGCCCCCATTATTGGGTTTGACATGCCATCTTTTCCATGCAGGGAAGGTCATTCACTGTGGTGTATGCTCCACCTCTGTGCACTTTCATGCTGGCACCCTTCCTCCTTGTTGTATGCCCAAAACCCAGCACGGTAGCCATCCTCTTGTGAAAGGTCATCAAGTACTTGCATGGTGGTAACCCCAGACCACGCAGGGATCACATTGTTGGTGCTTGCGCTGCATAGTCCCCGTGTGTGCCATGGAGTAAGTGCCCATCATGACTGGGACACAGGGACTCCTGGCAACAGCTTTCTGGCCAGGTAGCTGATGCTGTGACTGGGTGGCGCCCATGGGGAGAACCCTGTTCGTAGTGTGTGGCACCGTGGCAGATAGTTCACACTTGAAGCAACTTAAACCTTCTCCTGCTGGTGGTTGCATGGCCCCACCAGTATCTTCACTTGAAAGGCCTTGTATGATTCCACTTGTGGTTGCATGGCCCCACCAGTATCTTCACTTGGAAAGGCCTTGTATGATTCCACTAAGTACTACCCCAATGCATTCCATTCCCTGGTCACACCATGAGAGGAACGCAGGACTATACGACAAGGAGCAAAATTCTTCCCCCAATACTTGGTCTGTACCAGAATTGACAGGGACACTTTTTTGGCCACAAAGACTTTATCTTTTGTTGGAACACATTGAGGACAAATATGGACAAGTTGCAGCCATCTCTAGGATGAAGAGCGGTTCCCTCCTAATTCAAATGTCATCTCCTACCCAGTCGCAGGTACTGCTTTCTTATGAATTTTGATTGTCTAGCTCGACATCAGTCTCAATATGGTCCAGGGCATCATCTTCCATCATGATCTTCTGCAATCTGATGATGAGCTGCAGGCCAATTTAGAACGACAGGGTGTGTACTTCATCCGGTGCGTCCATAGGAGACCAAGGGAAAACAGAGTTGCTACTAGGTCCTTCATCTTGGCCTTTGAGAAGGTCAAGGTGATGGTCTACCAGTATGATGTGAAGCCCTATATTCCTCCTCCTTTAAGATGCTTCAGGTATGTGAAGTTCAGACATGTCATCCTGTTGCAATGCCACCTCTGTCTGCAGGGATTGTGTACATCCTCTCCACACGAACGTTACTTGTGCCCCTCCCCCTATCTGTGTAAACTACGGAGAGCTTCACTCTCCCTTCTCACCAGATTGCTCCATTTTTAAGCATGGAAAGCAAGGCCAGGAGTATAAGACACTGGACAAACTCACATATCAAGAGGTCAGTAAAAAGTGTGTGTGTTAATCCCATACACATGACATAATCTTTCACTACAGCTGCAACATCATCGCTTTCTCTGTCAACGGTGCTTTCCTCTGTTGCGCCTCTTACAGGGAGCCCCCCAGCCAGGTGGGAGCCCTTCTGGTGCTTCGTGCTTCCACCAAAACCGCTTTGGGAGAATTGGCTCCACACCTGCTAGAGACTCTGGTCCCCATCCCCCAGCCAGAGGTGCCTCAACCTCCTTCGGCTTCCCTAGCTGAGAAGAGATCCCTCAGGACTCTTCCTTCCATGGTTCTTGCTGGTCCACAGCCAAACGTCGGCCTGTGGCTGAAGGAACCACAGGCTGCAGCCCTGTGGACTTCTCCTTCTTCCTCTATCCCTGAAACCAATTCATGGAAACCTCCTCAGTCCTCATCTTCTAAGGAGGAGGAGGACAAGAAGGATAAAAACGTGTCCTCTAAGGTGAAGGTAACTCCGGGCCCCCCCCCCCCACACCATTGGACTCTGCATGTACTATTCCTGTGTCCTAGATGGAGATCCCAGTTGACTCCTGAGACATTAGATCTCCCCAGGCAGTGTGCCGCAGAACCTATGCCAGTGGATCCCTGACGTCTCAGTCGGTAACAGCACATGACCCTGGGCCATAAGCTGCCACCTGCCTGAGGAAAATTAAGGAGACCACAACCTAATGGCAGTATTCCCTGCATGATTCTTGCAAGGAATCCACCATCTTCTGTAGACTCACATTGGCCACACTTGGCGGACCCATGACCACATTCTCAGATGTGAGGATCCTTCTCACTGGCAATTTGAAGCCCACCTGATAGTGGCCCACTTAGTCATAGACTGCCTTAATGTGGCTGCTTTGAGGTGGCATCTTAATCTTCCTGGCACTCTACCTCTGGTGCTAGCAGATGACACCAACTTGACTGATATGATGTCACATTTTTCGCTTGAAGGTGGCTTCTATTTATCCCAGTACAGTAGGGCTTTTTGGCCTCATTGACCACGTGAGGGGTTGGCGGGGCACTCCTGCCCCCCTCCCCAAAATGACCAGTGGTAGCCCATGCTGGTTGACCAAACCTGGCCTCTACACTTTCCACTTTTGTATACTCATATCTTTTCTTTTTCATTTCTTGGTTTTAATGACCTGTCTTGACTGATCTTCTAACGATTTGTCTGTGCTCTCTTTTTTCTTGGATTTTATCATGCTTTTTATTGTGTTTATCAATATAATAGAAGGAAACATTCCACGTGGGAAAAATTATATATAAAAACAAAGATGAGGTGACTTACCGAACGAAAGCGCTGGCAGGTCGATAGACACACAAACAAACACAAACATACACACAAAATTCAAGCTTTCGCAACAAACTGTTGCCTCATCAGGAAAGAGGGAAGGAGAGGGGAAGACGAACGGAAGTGGGTTTTAAGGGAGAGGGTAAGGAGTCATTCCAATCTCGGGAGCGGAAAGACTTACCTTAGGGGGAAAAAAGGACAGGTATACACACGCACATATCCATCCACACATACAGACACAAGCAGACATATTTAAAGACAAAGAGTTTGGGCAGAGATGTCAGTCGAGGCAGAAGTGTAGAGGCAAAGAAGTTGTTGAAAGACAGGTGAGGTATGAGTGGCGGCAACTTGAAATTAGCGGAGATTGAGGCCTGGCGGATGACGAGAAGAGAGGATATACTGAAGGGCAAGTTCCCATCTCCGGAGTTCGGATAGGTTGGTGTTGGTGGGAAGTATCCAGATAACCCGGACGGTGTAACACTGTGCCAAGATGTGCTGGCTGTGCACCAAGGCATGTTTAGCCACAGGGTGATCCTCATTACCAACAAACACTGTCTGCCTGTGTCCATTCATGCGAATGGACAGTTTGTTGCTGGTCATTCGCACATAGAATGCATCACAGTGTAGGCAGGTCAGTTGGTAAATCACGTGGGTGCTTTCACACGTGGCTCTGCCTTTGATCGTGTACACCTTCCGGGTTACAGGACTGGAGTAGGTGGTGGTGGGAGGGTGCATGGGACAGGTTTTGCATCGGGGGCGGTTACAAGGATACGAGCCAGAGGGTAGGGAAGGTGGTTTGGGGATTTCATAGGGATGAACTAACAGGTTACGAAGGTTAGGTGGACGGCGGAAAGACACTCTTGGCGGAGTGGGGAGGATTTCGTGAAGGATGGATCTCATTTCAGGGCAGGATTTGAGGAAGTCGTATCCCTGCTGGAGAGCCACATTCAGAGTCTGGTCCAGTCCCGGAAAGTATCCTGTCACAAGTGGGGCACTTTTGTGGTTCTTCTGTGGGGGATTCTGGGTTTGAGGGGATGAGGAACTGGCTCTGGTTATTTGCTTCTGTACCAGGTCGGGAGGGTAGTTGCGGGATGCGAAAGCTGTTTTCAGGTTGTTGGTGTAATGATTCAGGGATTCCGGACTGGAGCAGATTCGTTTGCCACGAAGACCTAGGCTGTAGGGAAGGGACCGTTTGATGTGGAATGGGTGGCAGCTGTCATAATGGAGGTACTGTTGCTTGTTGGTGGGTTTGATGTGGACGGACGTGTGAAGCTGGCCATTGGACAGATGGAGGTCAACGTCAAGGAAAGTGGCATGGGATTTGGAGTAGGACCAGGTGAATCTGATGAAACCAAAGGAGTTGAGGTTGGAGAGGAAATTCTGGAGTTCTTCTTCACTGTGAGTCCAGATCATGAAGATGTCATCAATAAATCTGTACCAAACTTTGGGTTGGCAGACTTGGGTAACCAAGAAGGCTTCCTCTAAGCGACCGATGAATAGGTTGGCGTACGAGGGGGCCATCCTGGTACCCATGACTGTTCCCTTTAATTGTTGGTATGTCTGGCCTTCAAAAGTGAAGAAGTTGTGGGTCAGGATGAAGCTGGCTAAGGTAATGAGGAAAGAGGTTTTAGGTAGGATGGCAGGTGATCGGCGTGAAAGGAAATGCTCCATCGCAGCGAGGCCCTGGACGTGCGGAATATTTGTGTATAAGGACGTGGCATCAATGGTTACAAGGATGGTTTCCGGGGGTAACAGATTGGATAAGGATTCCAGGCGTTCAAGGAAGTGGTTGGTGTCTTTGATGAAGGATGGGAGAATGCATGTAATGGGTTGAAGGTGTTGATCTACGTAGGCAGAGATACGTTCTGTGGGGGCTTGGTAACCAGCTACAATGGGGCGGCCGGGATGATTGGGTTTGTGGATTTTAGGAAGAAGGTAGAAGGTAGGGGTGCGGGGTGTCGGTGGGGTCAGGAGGTTGATGGAGTCAGGTGAAAGGTTTTGCAGGGGGCCTAAGGTTCTGAGGATTCCTTGAAGCTCCGCCTGGACATCAGGAATGGGATTACCTTGGCAAACTTTATATTTGGTGTTGTCTGAAAGCTGACGCAGTCCCTCAGCCACATACTCCCGACGATCAAGTACCACGGTCGTGGAACCCTTGTCCGCCGGAAGAATGACGATGGATCGGTCAGCCTTCAGATCACGGATAGCCTGGGCTTCAGCAGTGGTGATGTTGGGTGTAGGATTAAGGTTTTTTAAGAAGGATTGAGATGCAAGGCTGGAAGTCAGAAATTCCTGGAAGGTTTGGAGAGGGTGATTTTGAGGAAGAGGAGGTGGGTCCCGCTGTGACGGAGGACGGAACTGTTCCAGGCAGGGTTCAATTTGGATGGTGTCTTGAGGAGTCGGATCATTAGGAGTAGGATTAGGATCATTTTTCTTCGTGGCAAAGTGATACTTCCAGCAGAGAGTACGAGTGTAGGACAGTAAATCTTTGACGAGGGCTGTTTGGTTGAATCTGGGAGTGGGGCTGAGGGTGAGGCCTTTGGATAGGACAGAGGTTTCGGATTGGGAGAGAGGTTTGGAGGAAAGGTTAACTACTGAATTAGGGTGTTGTGGTTCCAGATTGTGTTGATCGGAATTTTGAGGTTTTGGAGGGAGTAGAGCTGGAAGTGGGAGATTGAGTAGATGGGAGAGACTGGGTTTGTGTGCAATGAGAGGAGGTTGAGGTTTGCTGGAAAGGTTGTGAAGGGTGAGTGAGTTGCCTTTCCGGAGGTGGGAAACCAGGAGATTGGATAGTTTTTTGAAGTGGAGGGTGGCATGCTGTTCTAATTTACGGTTGGCCTGTAGGAGTTGATGTGTAGGTGAAGGATTAGGTGGGTGAGGGCAATGGATTGTTCAGTTTGGAACTGGTATAGGGACTGATGGAAGGAAGGGTTGCAGCCAGAGATGGGAACTTTAAGTGTGAGGCCTTTGGGGGTGATGCCAAATGTCAGACAAGCCTGAGAAAATAGAATATGGGAGCGTAATCTGGCTAGGGCGAAGGCATGTTTGCGGAGGGAATGTAAATAAAACTTAATGGGGTCGTTGTGGGGGTGTTGTGAGGGTGACATGGTATTAGAAGGTGGAAAGTGTAACATGAGGTGAAATGAAAATGAAAATAAAAATATATGGGGAGAGATAAAGGTGAACCGGAAAGTAACTGGAGATCTGGAATGAAAAAAGGCGAAAAGGTGTTGGTTACAGCTGGGCTATGTTGGACTTGGGTTGGTAGACAACGATGTGCATAAAGGTTAGGTGGTTATTGTGTTTGTTACACTTAGGCTTTCCAGAGTTTGTCATTCGCCTCCTTCCTTTGACAACTACTCCTAGTTTACCACTTAATGGATAAAGGGAATGATGACCTTGCAGTTCAGTCCCTTTCACCAAACCAACCAACCGACCAAAAACAACAACAGCAACAACTACAAGGTAACATAGCATTGTCGAACGAAACAGGTCTGTTGGACATATGCAAACACGTTTGCTTCCTGGACAAACTTCATTGTGCGTGGTGTTAATTGGCTGTCTTTTATGGCTCCACCTCGGCAATATTGCATTTTCAACATATGGTTGCTTGGAAAATTTCATTTGATTTGACTTCCCACGCCACTACCTTGCATACAAAATTTCCAACATTCCAAACATTGGACAAGTTGAATGAATCTCTTGTGTAAGGCCCCTAACTTATGAGTCTTTTCCCCATATCTGACTGTAATAAAATGATTTTCTTCCAGACATCTTGGATTGGTCTCATTCACAACAGTAAGAATATGGTGTGTTTCTTCCCCGTAAAATGAAGCAATTGAGAAATAGCATCTGTGTTGCAGTGAGGAATCAGGAATTCTACAATAAGGTTCCACTATAATATCATTTGAGTATTTCATTCGAGCATGTGTACAACTCAAAACTTATTCAGCAGCTATGTTAATTTTTGTTGGTAACTTCTTACATCACAAGATTTTCATTAAGTTACTATATCTTTTAAAATTTGTGGAAGATGTCCAGAATCATCCACAAATGCTTTTATTTTATCATCGTAAAGGTTTTGAGGCCACTGTTCCTACCTTCATGTAGCTACTTTGTTTCTTATGTAGCGACAGTATACATGGTGTGTTGTCTTGTCTTGTGCTGTGTCAGAAATAGTTATATTTTTTAATTTGAAGTTTGAAGATTTTTGAACAATTTAAATAAATTGAAAAACTGTTGTGTATGCTATGTATGTGATGTTAAACCATGTCTCATTAACTTCTTCAGTTTTCTGATAATTAACATCATGTCATATGTGTACCATGGACTTTAGTTTTTTAATCAATCTAAGCCATCCAGTCAGAAGTGGGACCATCTGTTTTGATACTTCTCCCACAGCACAGCAGCAGATAATGTGGTACTGAAGACATGCACTGTATGTATGTATGTATATCAAGTATATGATGAGTGAGCGGATTAAGGACAAAACGACTCACTGTAGTTTAATAACAAAATTTGGCAAATGCTGAGGAAGTAGAGATTGCTGCATTCTCAGTAGAAGAGTGAAAAAATACTGGTACTATGTAAAATGCTAAGTGGGTTGAAGGCTTCTATCTGGTTACTTATCGAACAGTCATATATGGCAGTAGAAGACAGAAAAAGAGCTAAAGAAATACATTGACTTGCCACACAGACTCCCTTATGGAGGAAATAATAATAGGTATCCTTCAAGTAGAAAAGCAACTGAAATAATTGAAACATATAAGTTTCTAGGTGCAGATAGAATCCCAATTCAGTTTTAGGGGGTATTCTGCGGCATTGACTTCTTACTCATCTTACATTTATTGTGAATCTCTCACTCGGTGCAAACTCACAAGATAACTGGAAATAAAGTGCAAGTGACTCCTGTGTATAAGAAGGTAAAAGAACTGACCTGCAAAATTACAGACCAAAATCCTTAACATTGGTTTGCTGCATAATTTGGAGCATATTCTGAGTTTGAATATAATAAATTTCGTTGAGACAGAAAACCTTCTGTCCACAAAATAACATCGCTCATGTGAAACTCAGCTTGCCTTTTACTTGTATAATGCCCTGTGAATCATGTATGAAGGGCAGCAGACAAATTCCATATTCCTAGATTTTTGGAAAGCATTGACACAGTGCCCCATTACAGATAGTTAACGTAAGTTCAAGCATACAGAGTACAATCCCAGATATGTGCATGGCTCAAATTCTTCTTAAGTAAAAGAATCCAGTACACTGTCCTCAACAGCAAGTGTTCATCAGAGGCAAGGGTATCATCAGGGGTGCTCCAGGGAATTGTGATGTGTTCGCTTTTTTTCTTTGTGTTCATAAGTGATCTGGCTGACAGAATGAGCAGCAATCTGTGGCTGTTTGCTGATGACACTGGTGTATGGGAAGGTGGCAGATGTTATAAGATTGTATACCCGGGCCGGTGAAGCTTGTCACTTGACAGCTTGCGTGTAGTTGGTTATACTGCGATTGTGAGGTTGCAATTGCTGCCACAGCATATGCCCACAACTCCGAAGTACGTTTTGTAGATGTAAGCTACAATCAATGTTTATACGTAAGTGAAACAGAGTAGGTACGTTTTTCTAACAATGGAGAGAACAACAACGGAGACTAAGCATTTGATAGTATACGAAGCTTGTAAATAAAAACACCCGAAGTTTATGACGGTATCTATGAAAAGTCGTTCTGAATTGTTACTGTAATAGCTGAATGTAAAACTTCGTATAATAATGTAAACCTAAACATACCAAAGAACACACTATCCACACTCATAGAAAGAAATGAAGCAAACCACGCTTAGCCTACCCGATTGCAGAGAGAAAGAATTAAGTCTGCATAGATTTACACTCACCAATTTACGATGTAAATGGCGCAATTCCATCCAGTTCTCCTTCACTATCACCAGAACCGGCGCCAAAGCTGTTGTCTTCGTGTCATCATCATCATCATCATCATCATCATCATCGTCATCGTCATCATTAAGATAAATAATTAATTGTTCATTTTCATTTACAATGTCATCTATAGCCTGTACTTCTCTTATGAATTTAGCAACATGGTCTACTTTTTTCCTCTATGACTTAGCATCTACAGCAGTAAGACCTTCACATACCAATCTTTCCACTTCTGTTATAGTAAAAGTTTTGTTGTTACTTCTAATGTACACCTTGACTTCACTTGAAGCCGGCAACATGGCATCGATGCAGGAACCGGCTTTTGTTCGGTGCTGTTATTGTTCAGAAGACGCAGCGCCTCGTGTTCCTCACCTGTTTGTCAGTTATATTGTCAGCTTCATGGTGCTTGGGGAGTGACCTTGAAGTGTAAGGTTTCAGTGGCCCGGGTTTAGAAGGATACAAGATGACTTAGAAAAATTTCTGCATGGTGTGATAAGTGGCAGCAGAGCAGTGTAAGTTAATGCAGGTGAGTAGGAAAAAAATCCCGTATAGTTTGAATACAGCATTAATAGTGTGCTGCTTAACACAGCCACAATGATTAAATGTCTGGGTGTAATGTTGCAAAGCAATATGAAATGGAATATGCATATTAGGATGGTTGTAGCCAAAGCGAATGGCTGACCATTCATGAGTGGTTGGTGTCCCCACCAGGTTAGATAAAATTTGGAGGTGGGCTGCTAGATTTGTTACTGGTAAGTTTGATCAACACATGAGTACTATGGAGATGCATTGTGAACTCTAATGGCAATTCCTGGAGGGAAGACAATTTTCTTTTTGTGAAACGTTATTGGAAAAATTTAGAGATCTGGCATTTGAAGCTGACTGTAGAATGGTTCTAGTGCCGCAAATCTACATTTCGTCAGAAGACCACAAAGATAAGATGAGAGAGATTAGGGCTTGTACAGAGGCATACAGGCAGTTTTTTTCTCTTGCTCTGTCTGTGAATGGAACAGGAAAGGAAATGACTAGTAGTGGTACTAAGTACCTGTTGCCATACTGTGGCTTGTGGAATATGTATGTAGATGTATACATTTGTGCATGAGCATAGTTGGGAATCAATTATCGTAATATAACATTTCAAAAGCATTTGTGGCTGTTTGCAGTCTTCTCCAGTAATCTCTAATTGAGTAACAGCCATGGAGTTTACTGAGATCTTGTAATTTAAAAGTGATCATTATTGTATCATCCGTAGTCCTGAAGTTGTTTTGTGCAATGCTTAATTAAACTCTATAAATTTTTATACAATTATAACACAGTATGTTTGAAATGGCAATGTGAGGCCCATGTTTTCAATCATACAGATCCTTTTTATGCTGATGCTATTGCGAAAAGTTTCAAGAACCAACTGTAAGTATTGTGTCTAGGAATATACAAAAAATTCCTACATGTCACTTCAATTGGAATTGTAAAGACAAGATTAGATTTTCTTCGCACAGTTTGTCTTTGAAAAATTTGTTGTTACATAATATTATTATAGACTGCACTTCATATTATTCTCAGTTAATTTGAACCCCACACTCCCTCTTTGCAACTGCATTAATGTTATGGTAATAAGTACTCTGATACTTATTTCACATTAATATGACTGTATAGGATATTTCTGTAGTAGCATCTTCGAAAATCGTTCAAGACTCAAACTTAAGAGACTTTGAAGCACTGGGTGATCAACCAAATGGGGAATATTGTAAAATATTCAGGAAAGGCATAACCTTTGCAAAACAGAGCCTAAATTTTAAGACGTCTTATAAAACATTAAAGACAGTCCTAAGGTCATAATATGTTCTTATTATAAAAATGCTTGTGATTCCATAAGGAAGGCATACACATTGTGGTATAGTAGAGTAATTTAAAGTGGACTAGAACACAAGAGATTTGACCAAACAAACAGTGACAAACCTCATTAAACCTTAAATTCCTAGACTAAGTATCTAGATATTTTGATATTAAAACTGGAGCGAGACAAGGCGGCGGACTGTCTTCCACATTGTACATTCTTCTACTGGAAGAGCAAATCACAACTTGAGAAAATAAATTGAAAGGCATAACATTGGGCAGATTCATTTGTATTGCTTGCCCATGACAGTTTTCCTTCACCCCTAATGTTTCTGACTATGTCTCACCATATTCATTGGACTTCAGTTTATTTGTCTGTCGAACAAAAATTTTTGGACTTGTGGTCATTGTATTCAGAAAGTGCTAACAAAATATATGCCTTAATTGCACATGCTACTCCCACTCTTCTGCCACACAACTGTCAATGCAGAACTATTTGGTATTTGCAAATGGTATGGATTTCTCTAAAGTACTCTGCTTTGTATGGAACAAAATTTTTTAATACCTAAAATTAAATGATGGGGTTTGAGTTATTTTGTTCTTTTTAAAGGGTATTTAACTATTGCTACTGTTTCTTCTTAATTTGTACTATCAAGTTTTCTATATTAATTATGTTTTCATTTATTACTGGTGTGTTGTAATTGATTACGAAAAATGTGCCTGTGTTTTAGCTGAAATGAGATGGGCTTCCTAGGTGTTGAGAGTGTGAGAGGTGCTTGTAACTTACAGAATGAATCTTTCAAGTTGCAGCTAAATGTGCACTCTTTTGAAACTTAGTGGCAAGTGAAAACTGTACGCAACTATCCCAGCACCTGCCAGGAAATTTCAAAATGGGGTACATTATACTGCAGTGTTATTAATCCTGGAAACAATCCCCCAGACTGTTGCTAACCCATTTCTCTGGAATATCCTTTGTTGTGGGACTGTGAGATCCAAAAGATATGCAAGAGAATTTTTGTGAATTTTCAAAACAGATCACACTCAGCTGTAAGGTGAAATATTAATACAGGAGGAAATAATTCACAAACTGTTTCTAAGCCACTTATCCATTGTACCCTTTCTTCTGCAAGTACTAGTTCAGCAAGGTGTGCAGGAAATCTTCTAAGGAGTGTGTGAAGTGGATGAGACTGGACAATTGAAATTCTTTAGAAGTGCCCACCCAGTCACAGTGTGGAAGACTCATTATGGAGTTAAGATACACATTAACAGGGAGAAATAGCTGATTCTATGCCAAACTACAAATACAAAAATCTGGAATTTAATCTCGTCAGACCAAGGATATTATCTGTATTCTGTTGCATCATTCACCTTTGGGGATGATTTCTTAATGTGAAAAATGTTGACATGCTCCGTGGGTCGGAGTATGTGTTAAACAGCAGATCCTTCAGTAAGTGGCTGGGTAAATCAGTTCAAAGGTCAAGGAAAGACAAGGGTGTACTACCTGCAAAAGGACTATCCCTAATAAATCCCCCCCCCTGCGGGTTCGGGGGTTAGAATAGGCCCGCGGTATTCCTGCCTGTCGTAAGAGGCGACTAAAAGGAGTCTCACAAGTTTCGGCCTTATGTGATGGTCCCCTCTCGGGTTTGACCTCCGTCTTTCCAAATCATTCCGAAGAGCGAGCCAATTGGGGAAGGGCACCTTACATGGTGCACTGTATCCGTCGTGCAATTAGACCTTTAGCCGGCTTTCTCGTCGTTGCAATGGCGTCCCGCTCGTTTTCGATCTCTTGGGCGAGGATACGTCCCTGGGTGCGATTACCACACTGCACTCTGCAGTGTTTCTTTTAACTGCGACGACGACCTTGGACATTTTTGCACCTAAGATCCAGCACGGTAGCCAGTCCGTTGTGGTGGGGCCGCCATGTACCCTCTTGGTTGTAGCCCCCTGACAACACAGGGATCGCTCTACTGATGCCTGCGCCGTTAACTCCCCACGTATGCCAAGGAGTAGATGCCTATCCTACTGGGGTATCGGGACTCCCGGCAATGGCCATCCTGCCAGGTGGCCTTTGCTGTGGCTGGGTGGCGCCCGTGGGGAGGGCCCTTGGTCGGAGTAGGTGGCATCAGGGCGGATGACCCGCAATGAAGCGTGGTATATCATCTCTCGCTGGCGGCCAGCCGCCAGCAGTCTCTAAGCGTTCTCGGGCTCAATTTAATGCTCAGAAGTACGATCCGAAAACGTTCCCCTCCCTGGCCACGCCGTGGGAAGAGCGTAAGTCTCAGGCTGGAGGTAACAGTTATTCGCCCCGATTCTTAGTTTGCACGAGAGCTGATGGGGAGCCTTTTCTCTCCACAAAGCCTCAGTTCTTCATCGAGCATTTAGAGGACGAGTTTGGGGAGGTGGAGGGCTTGTATAAAATGCGCTCTGGGTCAGTACTGATACAAACGGCATCCTCCGCCCAGTCACGCAGGTTACTTGCTTGTGACAAGTTGGGGGATGTTAACGTTACTATTACACCACATAAGAGTTTAAATATGGTCCAGGGTGTTATTTTCCATAGGGACCTCCTTTTGCAGTCTGATGACGAGTTGCGCGCCAACTTAGAACGTAGAGGTGTTCATTTCGTCCGGCGCGTCCATCGGGGTCCGAGGGACAATCAGGTTGCTACCGGTGCCTTCATCTTGGCCTTCGAGGGTGATACGTTACCGGAAAAGGTCAAGGTGATGGTCTACCGATGTGACGTCAAGCCCTATATCCCTCCCCCCATGCGGTGCTTCAAGTGCTGGAAGTTCGGCCATATGTCTTCCCGCTGCACTTCCAGCCTCACATGTCAAGATTGCGGACGCCCATCTCATCCCGATACTCCATGTGCCCCGCCTCCCATCTGCGTCAACTGCGGGGAGCACCATTCACCTTGCTCGCCAGACTGCAGAGTGTTCCAGAAAGAGCGCAAAATCATGGAATATAAGACCCTGGACCGACTGACTTATACTGAGGCCAAAAGGAAGTACGACCGGTTACATCCAGTGAGAATGACATCTTCCTACGCCGCTGCTACAACACCTGTGCTCGCCCCATCAGTTTCGCTACTTCTGGCTGGATCGACGAGTGGTACAACTCCTCCTGCCCCCTTGCCAGTGGGGGGCTCTACCCACCGGGTTGCTCCTGTGCCACCTCCCTCAGGAGCAACACCATACCCCCCATCGGGGACGTCGGTCCCCGCTTCTAAGCCGGCGAAGTGTCCAACTTCTTCGGCTTCCCACGCTCGCAAGGGGTCCCTTGGGTCCCTCCCTTCCCAGGTTTCCACCAGCGGGAAGGCTGACGACCGACAGTGGCGTAAGTGCCCACAATCAGCTGGTCGACAGGCTTCACGATCCTCCTCAGTCCCGGAGACTGAATCGGTGAAGCCCTCCCAGCCAGTTCAACCCAAGGAGCAGCGTGAGAAATCAAAGAAGAAGAGCACTAAGCCCAAGGAACTCGCGGTGTCAGCCACCCCGCCGCAACCTTCCAGCTCTGTGTCTGAGGACGAGGTGGAGATTCTGGCGTCCGCTGAGGACCTCGATCTCGCCAGTCCCTCAGACGCCGTGAATAGCACTAGCGCAGGTGCTCAATCGGAGGCAGCAGGTGACCCAGTGGCGTAATCTGCCTTCCCTGTCCCGTCACGCCTTTCCCAGCCATGGACAACACCATCCTCCAGTGGAACTGCTGCGGTTCCTTCCACCATCTAGCTGAGCTCCGCCAACTTATCAGCCTTCATCCTTTCCTTTGCATTGCTCTGCAGGAAACTTGGTTTCCAGCAATGCGAACCCCCGCCCTCCGTGGCTATCGGGGTTATTTTAAGAACCGGGCAGCTTATGAAAGGGTGTCTGGTGGCGTCTGCATATATGTCCTTAACTCTCTTCACAGCGAGTTTGTACTGCTACAAACAGCTTTAGAGGCTGTCGCTGTTCGGGTGTGGATGCCACAGGCTATTACCGTCTGTAGTATTTACCTTCCACCAGATGGTGCTGTCGCGCAGCGTGTCCTGGCTGCTCTGATAGCCCAACAGCCGCCACCTTTCTTGTTGCTGGGCGATTTCAATGCCCACAACCCTCTATGGGGTGGGACTGTCTCCGATGACCGCGGTCGTGCCATGGAGCATTTGTTGGCTCAGCTCGACCTTAGCCTCTTGAACACCGGTGCTCCCACGCACTTCAGTGTAGCCCATGGCTCGTTCTCGGCCATCGATCTCTCTCTTTGCAGCCCCGGACTTGTCCCATCCCTCCACTGGAGAGTGCATCCTGACCTGTGTGGTAGTGACCATTTTCCCATCTATTTGTCACTGCCCCAGTGTCATTCTTCTGGGCACCTGCCCCGCTGGGTTCTCCACAGGGCTGACTGGCCGGGTTTTACTTCCGCGGCAACCATTGAGTCTCCCCCACAGGGTGACACTGACGAGGTGGTCCGTGTCTTAACCACGTCAATCATTTCGGCGGCCGAGGCTGCCATCCCCCGCTCTTCTGGTCTCCCTCGGAGGAAGGCTGTACCCTGGTTGTTGCCGGAGATTGCTGAGGCTATTCGCGACCGTAGGCGGGCCCTCTAGCGTCATAGGCGGCACCCGTCTCTCGAGACCCTCATCGCCTTTAAGAGGCTCCGTGCCTTCGCCCGTCGTCTTATTACACGGCGTAAGCAGGAATGCTGGGAGCGGTATGTCTCATCCTTGGGCTCCCGTGTCTCCCCCTCGCTCGTGTGGTCCCGGATACGGCGGATTTATGGACACCAGACCCCTATGGGTGCCCCTGGGATCTCCTTGGACGGCGCTGTCTGCACGGACGCTGCCGCCATTGCTGAACACCTTGCTGCGCACTTTGCTAAGAGCTCTGCGACTGCAACTTATCCCCCCGCCTTTCGCTCTCTCAAGGAGCGAGCCGAGCAGACGCCGTTATCGTTCCACACGCGTCGTTCTGAACAATACAATGCTCCTTTCAGCGAGAGGGAATTCCTCGCTGCCGTCGCCGATTGCCCTGATACAGCACCAGGACCGTACTGCATCCACACACAGATGCTGAAGCATCTCTCCAGGGACTGCCAGAGACACATCCTCACCATCTTTAATCGCATTTGGAGCAAGGGCGTGTTCCCGCCGCAATGGCGAGAGGGTCTTCTTGTCCCCATCTTGAAGCCCGGTGCGGACCCACTGGCGGTGGACAGCTATCGTCCCATTACCCTCACCAACATTTTGTGCAAATTGCTCGAACGTATGGTGGGGCGGCATTTGTGTTGGGTCCTTGAGTCACGCGGTCTCCTCGCTCCATCCCAGGGTGGCTTCTGTCGGGGCCGGTCTGCCACGGACAATTTGGTGCGGCTGGAATCTGCTATTCGTACGGCCTTTGCCTGACATCAGCATCTCGTTGCTGTATTTTTCGATCTGCGGAAGGCGTATGACACCACATGGAGGCATCACATCCTCGCCATGTTGCATGAGTGGGGTCTTCGTGGTCGGCTCCCGGCTTTTCTTCAAACCTTTTTATTGCGCCGCTCTTTCCGGGTGCAAGTCGGTGCCGCCTCTAGTTCATCTTATATACAGGAAAATGGGGTCCCGCAGGGCTCAGTGTTGAGCGTCTCCTTATTTCTAGTGGCCATTAATGGTCTGGCTGCAGCCGTGGGGTCGTCGGTGTCTCCTTTTTTGTATGCCGACGACTTCTGCATCTCATTTAGCTCCACGTCTACGGGAGTCGCCGAACGCAGGCTGCAAGTCGCCGTTCGCAAGGCAGCATCATGGGCTCTGACTCATGGTTTTCAGTTCTCTGCAGCCAAGACTCAAGTTATGCACTTCTGCAGGCGTCGGACGGTCCACCCTCATCCTGAACTTTACCTCGATGGCCACCTGCTTGAAGTGGTGGACACTTGCCGCTTCTTGGGACTCGTGTTTGATGCCCGGCTCACATGGGTTCCTCATATTACTCAGCTGAAGCGCAAATGCTGGCGGCACCTCAACGCCCTCCGCTGCCTTAGCCACACGTCTTGGGGTGCAGATCGCTGCACGCTGCTGCGATTGTACAGAGCTCTTGTGCAGTCCCGGCTTGATTATGGGAGCCTGGCCTATGGGTCTGCAGCACCCTCAGTGTTGAAGTTGTTAGACCCCATACACCACTGTAGGGTTCGGCTTGCAACTGGCGCTTTCTGTACGAGCCCCGTGGATAGTCTACTGGTGGAGGCCGGGGTTCCCCCGCTGCGGATTCGCCGCCATCGACTGCTCGCCTACTATGCTGTCCACGTGCATTGCTCGCCTGGCCATCCCAATCATTGCCTGCTTTTCCCTGCCGTGGTCCTCCATCTGCCTGAACGGCGACCTAGGTCTGGGCTTTCCATAGCTGTCCGCGTCCAGTCCCTGTTGTCGGAACTGGGCTCATTCCCTCTTCTGCCTCCCTTCCGGGTCCGTGCACCTACGCCTCCCTGGTGTTTGCCCCGGCCGTCCGTCCGTCTGGACTTGGCACAGGGACCCAAGGACTCGGTTCCGCCTGTGGCCCTCCGTCGCCGTTTTCTTGCGCTTCTCGCCTCATTTCCGGGCTGTGAGCCTGTCTACACTGATGGTTCCGTGGTTGATGGTCGCACTGCCTACGCTTTTGCTCACGCTGCCCATGTTGAACAGCGCTCCTTGACGGCTGGCTGCAGTATTTTTACTGCAGAGCTGGTGGCCATATTGCGTGCTCTTGAGCATATGCGTTTCTGCTCAGGTACGTCCATCGTCATCTGCAGTGCTCCCTGAGCAGCCTTCAGGCCATCGACCGCTGCTATCCTTCTTCTCCTCTGGTGTCCTCTATTCAGGAGTCTGTTTCCGTCATTGCCCGTTCTGGTCGTTCGGTGGTCTTGGTTTGGACGCCAGGTCATGTTGGCATCCCCGGGAACGAACGTGTTGACAGGCTGGCCAAAGGGGCGATCGACGCCCCAGCTTTGGAGATCGGCCTCACGGCTCGCGATCAGCAACTGGTGTTGCGCCGTAAGGTGTTTGGGATGTGGTCTGCTGAGTGGCGAGGCATGACAGCCCCTAATAAACTGCGGCCTGTCAAGGAGATGACCGATGTGTGGCGCTCCTCCCTGCGGTCTTCTCGCAGGGACTCTGTCATCCTGTGTCGGCACCGCATCGGCCATACCTACCTGACGCACGGCCATCTTTTGCGTCAGGGGGATCCCCCTCTGTGTCGGTGTGGGTCCCGGCTGACGGTCGCCCACATTTTATTGGAGTGTCCCCGACTGCGCACCCTCCGGCAGTCTTTTAATCTCCCGGGCACCTTGCCTTTGGTTTTATGCGACGATGCCTCCATGGCTGACAATGTTTTACGTTTTATCCGCGGTAGTCCTTTTTATGGATCCATCTAGGGGGGCCCTGCACCTTTCCCTTTCTGTGTCTTTTGTCCTCGCGTCTCTCAATATTTGTTGCTGTTTTGGTGTGTCGTCGGATGGTTGACTCTTTCCCTTTTTTTGTTCTTGTGGTCAGTCAACCAGTCTTCGGCCATCTTCTTTTCTTCTATTTCTTTCTGTCTGGTGTTCGTCTGTACTCTTCTTTTCTGTAGTGTTCGTTGCCTAATTTGTGTTCTTTAGTGCCTGGGGGGGGAGTCTCCTTCCCCTTGGGGTTTTATCTGCTCCGCGACTTTATGTCTCGCCTGTTTTTTTTTTTGGAATGGGGGACTGATGACCTTCGCTGTTTAGTCCCCCTTAAACATCCCCACAACCACCACCACCACCTAATAAATCACTGAGGTGTTTGAACTTAGCTTCAGGAGACAATCCCCTAGGCTGCGTGACTAAACAATTTCTACACAGTATCACTACTTCCAGGACTGCTAGCCCTGCGAGATATGCAGGAGGTCATCTGTAAAGTTTGGAAGGCAGAAGAGAGGCACTAGTGGAAATAAATCTGTAACTACAGATTGTTAGTCATGCCTGGATAGCTTAGTTGGTAGAGCATGTGTCCATAAAATTTGAGGGTTCTGGGTTTCAGTGTGGGACTGGCAGATAGTCGTAATGTCAGATTAACACACACACTCTGCTGCTCAGTGAAAATTCATTCTGCTATAAGCTGCTTGTGCAGATGAACATGAATTGGTCTAGGTCACTACCTTGGAAAAAAAAGAAAAAAAAGAGACTGCTGCTTCTTCAGCTGTTATTAAAAATGGAAGTCACACTATTGGAAGTATTTTTTTTCTATTAGGCCCTATTGAGGAGGAAGTCAGCTCAAGTCCAGCAGCTGGTGACTGCGAGAGCGACACAGAGGAGACTGGCAGCGGCAGCCCCCACCCCCGTGAGGCAGCAGCAGAAGAGGAGAGCCTGAACACGCCACGGACTTCCCACTCCGTGGATGAGGAGTCGACCCCAGCCCCAGGAGAGGTGCCGCTAAAGCAGAGGCTTCGCAGTGCGCGGAACCGCATCTCAGATGGCTCATTGCCCACTCCGTCTACCCCCTCTGCACATGGAAATCTTAGCTTGAGATTGGCTGCTGAGAGTCCTGAAAATGGTAAGTAGGAAAGACCATCTTCTGTTTATCAGAGCAACGTTGCCACACAAACATGGACAGTGCTGCAATACTATTGAACAAGGAGCTGCAGTATGTAAAGTGACTGGATTTACTTTCAGGAGAAGGATTTAAATCGCAATCCAGACATCCAGATTTAGGTTTCCTGAAGTGTCTCTGAATTACGTATGGCTAACAACTTACTCATTCCTATGAAAAATTCCTCAGCTGATTTTGTGCTCTATCTTACTCCAATCCAAGTTTGTAGTTTGTCACTAGTTTCTCATGATCAAAGGGTTAGTTAGTTACAAGTTCCTTAGATCATTTGAGTGATTCTTCTTTCGAAATGATGTGGAATGAGTCAGTTTACAGTATATGTCTACATGCTTAGTGTTAACATTAATGAACACATTATTTTGTTTATCCTACTTACGCAGCTACACTTGAAAACACAGTATCACATTTGTCTCAGAGAAACTAAAAATTAATTGCAGAAAGACACTTCTTACATCATTACAGAGATTTCATTTCAAAGGTTTATTAAGCTTATCAGACATCTGAAGGACTGGCATAAGGTACTGCAAGTGTGTGTTCACATTTTTCCTCCAGTGTGATGACAGTGCCAGAAGGGAAATTGTTTTGCTTATTACAGTGATGAAATATGTGTTTTTTTTGTTCAAGTAAGACATGGATTTAGTCTCCACCCCATCAAAGGGAGAGCTTGTCACAAACTAACTCATCCCGTGTGCTCTGACTAGTGAGACATTTAGGAGAACAAGGTTATTAAATGTTTTAGACAGGAGTAAAAGCAGCAGTGTCTGATAAGAACCAAAATGAGCACTTAATGTTTGCATACAAGTTGAGGAACCGTACCAAATTATAGCATTTTATCTCTGTCTATTCCCATTTTTATGGCAATTCAGAGTCCGGAAGTTTTGTTGTTTTAAATATGTTTCTTTTTATTAGGTTGCTTTATTGTCTGTCTGTATGGTACAAATTTTGCAGTTGATTTTTTTTAAACTAACTTTCTGAGAACTGGATGACAATGGAATAACAGAATCATCTTCCTCAGATTGGAAGTTCCTCGTGACGCTTTTCCGCATGTGCAACTTAAGTTTTGGGTTGGTTTGAAATCTGTTTTATGCAAAACGTAAGACAGATTTCAAGAAAACCCAAATGCAACAATAACTCACTTTCTTTTCTTCTCATGTATGGCAGAAGGTGCTTTGTGTTTGTGTACCACTGCCATTTCCCCCTTTTTTACTGTTACAGTTGCGAATGGTTCACGGGAAAAACAATCTATGGTAAGCCATCATGAGAGCTCAGATCTCTTAGGAGGAAGCTGCATATTGGTTGGATTCAGGTGGAGAGAAACTGCAATAAACCGCAAATTTACCCGATGTCTCTGTTATAATCTCAGCAAAATGTTTGAAATTGATTGAAAAATTCACACATGCAAGACTAAAAGGCAGAAAATAATTATTTGGATAAAAATCCGTTTTTAATGTACCATGTTTTTAAATTGGACTGGAAAGTTGAAAATAATTTCTCCTACCTTCAGATAGTTTCATAAACCCGTACTGGTAGTCTTGAAAATCTGCGGTTATGAATTTTTGATAACTATGAAAATATTTGTAAGATTCATAACGGAAAATGTGGGGCGCATGCAGTACATTATTGATATGTGAATAGTTCACCTTGTTACTATTATCTGTTGCAAGCACTCCACATTTTACGTTATAAATTTTACAAGTATTTTCATTGTTAAAAGTACACAATCACACATTTTCAGGACTATATGTATGGGGTTCAGAATCTGTATGAGTCTATGAGAAATTATTTTATACTTCTAGTCTGAGTAAAAAATGTGGTATATTAAAAATTGATTTTGATTTAAATGATTACTAACATTGTGATGGTACAAAATTACACTTGCTGTTATTTTGAAAATAAATACATTCTTTTTGTCACCCAAACATTGTGAAATTTAGACATTGTATACTGTATGGTATAAGGATTGTAAAACAAAATACCTTATCCCATTATGTAAAACCAAAGGATGTGATTTTTTTCTGCAGTTCTTATATTATAAAGACACCTTCTAATTGTACATTGTTTGAATGATAAATAAAAAATAGTAGCTCATTTTTAAAATATTAGCAAACATGTTATCACAATATTAAAAATGACCGAACTTCCAAAATTTGAAGTGCCATAAAATGAAAATGGCGGGAGGTAAAATGTCAAAATTTGTCATGGTTACTTACTTGCATAGGAAGAACAAATAAACCAAGTTTCATCCAAATACGAGATAGTAGATAAGAAAGTGTTTTCTTCCTGTGTGAGTTGACATGTAATGACCAAGTTGTCATTTCTGAAATTATTGAGAGTGTAGAATACTACTGGTGGCAAATTGTAGCGTGTGGTATGATTGATCTCCCTCAGGAGACACCTCCTTAATGAAACACTGTCGGTGTGGGCGAGGGGGTTTGTGTGATGCAATGAAGTGGAGGGCTATATCGGCAGTAGTGTAACTACCAGCAGGGCCTCCCAAGCCAGACAGGTCTCCATAGAGGATCCAGACAAAGTGTGTCTCACAACGTCTCGTCTAGTGTCCTGTCCTGTCTTGTCCTGTCCTATTCTATCCCATCCCATCCCATCCCATCCCATCCTATCCTATACACTCACTCCCTTTCCTCTTTCTCCCTGTGATTGTGTTGCAGCGGACATAGTACCCTAATGTGGACAGCGTAAGATCCTTGGAAACCAGGACATCATTGATGCACATAGGCCTTACTGCGAAGGGATGGATAGCATTCTGTAGTCTTAGTGAAGACAAGCTATGTAATGGGTAAGTCCCTGAAATAAAACCTTGGCAGGTGTCCAGGCCATGAGATGGCAGCCCCACCAGGACCAGGACACTCGGGGGCTGTGGGCTGATAACCCGTACCACCAAGAAACACATATCACAGAAACTTAAAGGAAAAACAAACGGATGGAACTTAAGGATATGACCTTTGGCCTGAAAAGGAAAACCTGCATTGGTTTTTGGAATGTAAGGACGATGAGAGAGGCAGGGAGGCTGAGACAGGTTGAAAAAGAGATGGAGAACTATCGACTAGATATATTGGGACTGAGTGAAATAAGGTGACCAGAATCTGGGGAATTCCAAAAACACTGGAATGGAATCCCCAGGGAACAAGGAAGAGAGGAAGACCTAGGAGCACATGGAAGAGGACAGTGGAAGGGGAAGCAGAGTGAGTTGGCAAGACCTGGGCAGAATTGAGGCAAATGGCCAAAGACAGAGACGGATGGTGAGCTCTCCTGGATGCCCTTGTCCCCATAGGGGCCAAAGGAATTAAGTGAAGTGAAGGTATGATCTACTGCCTTTTGATAAGCTTTGGAATAAAAAAACACTAAATTTACTTAGGGGAGGACGGCAGTTCAAATCACCATTCTCCTAGTGTTGCATTCCATTTAGGCAAATGACTTTCCCCACTCCCTATTAATGACAAGGAAAGATTATTTTGATAAAATAGTAATGTAGGGTTAGGTAGGGAATAAGTCGTGAAACATCTGTACTGTGCGAGTTGTTTTATTTCATGTTTGTGCAGAGTTGGAGAGATGTGCAAATTGAGTAATCAGCAAGGCGCAAGGGCGATTAAATGTCTTCACATGCTGTGGGCAGGACCTTTTATGTTTTGATGTTGCAGCTTGGCAGTGCCTTGACTGTCAAGAAGCAGACACCCTCTTGAAGAATGTAAACAGCAATGAACAAATTAGCACACTGGACTCGCATTCGGAGGATGATGGTTCGCACCCGCGTCCTACCATCCTGATTTAGGTTTTCCATTATTTCCCTAAATCACTTAAGGCAAATGCCAGAATAGGCATGGCCGATTTCCTCCTCTGTCCTTCCCCAATCTGAGCTCATGTTCTGTCTCTAAAGACCACGTTGCCAACGAGATTTTAAACACTAATCTCCCCCTCCTCCCTCCAGCAACTAACAAAGGAAGCTCTAAAATTAAATATTCGAGCCTTCAAGGTGGATGTTATATTTAATTTTTATTGTACCTGCTCCAAGTTACAAAGTAATTGTTATCTGTACACTGAAACAAAACCAGATAGTCAATGATGAAATGTTGACATCATTTCATAATTAGAGTAGATAATGTTTTTCTTCCACCAATGACAGCTGCAAAGGAGAAGAGTTCAAGTCTTTCCAGGGTTAAGCACAGTTCTACGGAGATACTGCTTTGCAGGACTTCCACATAAAGAAGATAATTAATGGTGACTGAGTTACCTTAAATTTAATTTACACACAATATGTCGGGTGGCAGGTTTCAAGGTGGTTTTGGGAAGGGCAGATCATGCTCTGAACAAATGTTTAATCTTAAGGCAATCATTCACCACAAATTACTTAATTATTTGAAAGCATTTAAGTGACTTTTAAAGCGCGATAGTCATGATTCAGCTGTGGGCGAGTGATCTAAAGAATAGATTGGCAATTTGTTAACTCAGGTTCAGTTCCTGCACGTACCAAATTATTTTTTCCATTTTGTTTTACTCCTCCCAGTATTAAACTATGATATAAAATTTAAATATATTTGGACTATTCAATTTATGTGCATAAAATTAGTATATTGAATTCAGTTATGATAAGTACCATTATAAGTCAAAAGGCTACAGGCCACAATGTTGTAGTACATTGTAATAATTTTGCAAGAGCCACCAATGCCTGTTACAATCCAACTTGCAGTACCTCTCAGTAATGTTCACCTACACAGGCAAAACTCGTCAGCTTCACAAATCAAGATTATAGGAGTCCAGTCTTTCAGACAATTTAGAGGTTTTTACATGAAATAATATCAACAATCAAAATTCAATGCATTTATAAATCTGGAATACAAACCACCAAGCAGACAGCAGAAAACACTTCCATAAAATCAATCATGGAAAAAAATGCATTCAGATTGTCTTACTGTTACTTTAATAGCACTTTTATTCAACTTATAGTATTCTGTACTGTCATTAATTGTTACATTCAGCAACTGTCTGAAAAATTATTGCTGAATAGTTTGGATTACTTTGTAATCAAACAAAACTGAATGTTTCATTAATTGGCAGGTTAGATATTCATGAACAACACTTGGTTATATTACAGTAGTAAAGGTACGGGATCGTAGTCTAGGTAACAATGATTTAAGTTAACTGCAAGATCAAGGTCTTAAAATTTTACATGAATAACTTTCTTACAATGATTGAAGTTAACTGCAAGTTTAAGGTCTTGGTACATGAACAGCTTTCGTATCCACTTTTCTCAGTGATATTCACTTAGTGTACCTTATGAAAATTCTAAGCTAAACTGTTGTGAACAGCTGTGAACAGCATACAGGTTGTTATTGATGTTGAGAGGATGGTGTCGACATCTGTGACAACATTTGTTCCAGTCATTATCAGACAACTTTGGTTAATAGCAGATAAATTAGGTGCAGGCTTTTGAGCTTAATTCATCTGCCCACTTACATTGCCCCCACTGTGTCCCATAAAATATGACTTGGCTTCACATTGATCAACTTCTTATCTTGCTCAAGCTACACACATCTACTTTATATTGTGGCTAGTACTGGAGTTCTGAGCATTCACTCTGACATAACTAAGCAATACCGAGATGCGTTGCTACCATCACAGTATACTGTCTGACAAAAATAAAAATACGTAACTTTCCCTAATATTTCTTAACTGTCGTGACCCAATGTAATAATAATTTACACAAAATTACAAAGATTGTTAAATATTGTGTTACAAAATATTTAACAAATATCGAAAACATGTTTTATTCACAGATAATATTTTGATGTTATAGAGAAATAAAATAGCTTGGTACAAGGTTATTTGCTGCTTAAGAAAACGCTGGAAAAAAGTGATGTTGCATGTGCCCATTTCACTGATCTACCCTGAAAAGGACATACGCAGTGAAATGACCAAAAAAATGTGTAGTGCTCTCCATGTGCCTAATTATACTCGTATGTCTCTGTGTAAATTATTTTTAATAAAAGTAAAAAGTTAAGTATAGCTTGGATACTGTATAGTAACAACATTATGAAACATTGGAAATGTTCTTCAGCCTATATAAGTGTAACATACTGTAATAAGAACATATAGTCTGCCAATGCTGGGGTGACAACAGTAGAAATCACATGCTTTTGAGGTGAAGAACTTGTTTAGCCATGTTCAGAGTGCATTTTCATCCTGAAGGGAAGTTCCTTGATGGTTGTTCAATAGAGAGCGGAAAAATTTGAAAATATGAGGGTGCAAGATTAGGTGAAATAAGGTGGGTAAGGAATGACTTCCCAACCCAGTTCCTGCATTGTGTTTTTTGTCAGTCTAGCAGAATGCCGGCTGGCATTGTCATGAAGTAGCATTACTTGTCACAGTCTTGCTGGTCGTTGTTCTTGGATTATGACATCTCCATTGTTGACAATATATGTCAACAATGATGATTACACCTTGGGGAAGCAATTCATGGTGCACTGCACCATCACTGTTCCACCAGATGTATAACATTATCTTTTGTGGATGCATGCAGATCTTGGTTTGGGCTCAACCATTCCTTTCTTTCCCTTTGTTAGCATAAAGACACTATTTACCATCACCTGTAACAACACAATTTAGGAATGGTCGAAATTGTTCATAAGCCAGTTGCTGGTGAGCAAGCTTAGATGCACGTATGGCCATCTGATGGTTTTTGTGATTTTGGCTTAGAGCATGCGGTACCCGTACACCCAATTTTTGAGCATTCTGCATTGCATGCAAATGTCACACAATGGTTGAATGATCGCAGTTCATCAGATTTGCCAGTTCTCAAGTACACTTATGTGTTGTATCATTGTGAATAAATGCATTTAAACTATCTTCATTAAACCCCGAAGGTCTTTCTGAACCTTGGGAGTCACTAATGTCAAAGCAATCCTCCTTAAAATGGGAGAAAGATTTTCTTGCCATGCTCTATCCAATGACATTATCCTGATACATGGCACAAATGATTCTGGCTGTCTCAACTGCTGTCACCACGCTATTGAACTCAAACAGCAGAATATGTCAGAAATGTTCAGATTTCTCCACTTGGCACTCAATTTTATAGTGTCCACAGCCCCATTCACTATCTCCAAATGATGAAATGTTAATATGTAAACTCAAATAACACCAATGAACTACAAATAAAAAATGGCAATTGATAAATAAACCCATAGTGGCTAGAATACCAAAATGCAAAACAAAAACGCTACAAACTTATGCACCAACCTAATAACTTCTGACTACAGTGTGACAGTCAAAGTTAATTTGAAATTATTTATGCAGTAGTTAAACGGCAAGGCGAATATACTTGTTTCAACTCACAAAAAACATATTTGTAATCACAGAAATGGATTCAAAATAAATTATTATTATTTTCGTGGAGAAAAAAAAAAAAAAAAAAAAAAATGTGCACTCAGTAAACGTCTGCATAGTAACACTTTTGTGTGTACATGAGCCAGTCACATCTCAGTCCAGTCATTGCATTGTTGCCGCTTCCACTTTGGCATGTCTCTAATTATTGTTTGTTCATGCGGATCCATTGCTCGAATGTCTTTCCACATTTGACGCATTCGAGTCCCTTATACTTATACCTCCTTTTCTTCCAACGACACCATCTTGTTTTTAAAATTAATGCTGTAGTTTATTCTACACTGTCCATATTTTCTGCAAAACAGATGCGTATAACTTGTACAACCAGTCTAATTGCACCGAAAACCATTTCGCACACAAATTCTGTTAGTAATTTCCTATAGTTAAAAGACTAGTTAAAACATTTCTTGTATTGTACAGTGAAAATGTTTTCATAAATTTATTTTATCTTTGTTTGGGTTTGTAGATGGATTAGATCATTACTCCTCTTTAAGAAAAAGAAAAAAAAAATGCAGTTGACTATGTAGCTCAAAATAACTCATTAATCATCAACAAAAATAAAGAATTTTTTAAAATATAATGTAATTCGACAGATAAAAATCTAGTTGCCAAGCGGTGGCAGGAGAACACGTGTAAAGGTATTTAAATTCACAAGCTTCAGAGCTAGTGGCTCATCCTTCTGGCAGAAGGGTTGAAGACGGGTGAAGAAAAAGAACTGGTGAGGTTTAGGAAATGGGGAGAGTTTGGAAAAAGTGCCCAAAACCCGGGGTCAGGGTAGGCTTATCGGATGGCATGTGAAGGAAAGCATCATCACATTTATATATATTATCCTAACATGTATCATTAATCTAATCAGTTCTTTGTTGATGTAGTTTTAAATCCGCACTAGCACATATGCCAAATTATCTGTCAGAAGTTGGATACACAAGACGGTAAGCATATGGGGCATGCTGATAATTCTGAAAGGTGCATGATATCTAAATGTTAACTTGGAAATCTTGTTAACTTCACCTAATTTCTCACGGGTTTATGTAAGGACAAGATTGTGGTAACATGTTCATACCTGTTCGTCCTTCCACACATTTTCCCGCATTTGTTTTTTCTTTATTGCAATGCAGGACTATGCTGCAGTCCTGGCCAGTAATATTTTTGCTGATCTGAAACCAGTAGGCCCACACATTAGGGAATTAATTATACCTTCAAATTCCTCAACATACCTGCCCCACATCCTGTGATGATGGTGGAAATATGTGTGACAAAATCTTCCTAGCTCACAAATTTTTCCTCAACAGGGTTCACGGCTGTATGGTAAGCTGAGGTGGGAATCACAATAGTCCCTTTATTAAACATTCCTTCAGCCCACATTTTCGACTTAAATTGTACCCCATTATCAGTAAGAATAGCTTTTGGTTTCCCAATACGCACCAAAGAATCATTGGTCAGTTTGCTAAAGGGTATAGAGTACGGTTTTATAAACTTCAAAAGTGTCTCAACTGCGTGAAGTGTACCTGAGGTGTAGGGACACTTCAGTGCAGGGTTGTGGTGGCAGGTCATGGCGAGGGAGGCTGTTGGCAGCTTGGACAATCAGCATCAAAAGCCTAGAAATTTCATTGCTACTCACTCAACTACACTCGTAGCGTCATGGAGGAGGCAGTGGCCACTTCCCCTCGCAGGATTTTAAGCAGCGGCATGCATCCCAGTTAGCATGACACGGGCATTTGCAAATGGAGCCAGTGGTGTGGAAGACTGCTGACTTTCCGAAAGAGGTGCCAGCCTCAGGTGGTGGATGTTCACTTACAAGTAACAGTATGTGACACCTAGGCACCCACTCCAGCACAGAATCATGCTGACTGTATTACTCTGGTGTTGTTAAGCTGCCCTCCAGCGCAGGGATCAGGTCACTGTGGAAGTAGGCCAGGAGGCAGCCTGTTGGAGGAGAAGCATCAAGTCCATGGATGATGGTGTGTTGTTGGAGGCCCAAAGCCATGGTATTGCATGCCGTCTTGTATTGCTTTGTCACCTGGCAAAGCCCTCTCATCCCCATGGGCACTGCGGGACTGCCCATCCTTCTTCTAAAATTAAAGTTATTTACACTGCCTTGCAGCCCAAAAATATGCGGTTCAGTGGTGTGAAAATGGCTTTGCTCATCCTGCAAGAGCTCCGTTTTACCGTTGTGTTGCAATATTGTGATGCTTGGCCTAGTGTGCTTTGTGATGTATAAACAGCTCCGTTGCTGCAGCCAGCATGCTGACACTTCAGTGCCTGCTGGCTATCTTTTAACTGCTGTGGCTGAACTGCTAGTTTCTGCAGTAACACCCATAAAATAGTGGCAGTGATGCATTACCTCCATCTTCTGGAAGATCTGGTTACAGCCATAGAGTGTTTTGCAACATAACTTAGCATGCTTGGATTGCAGTGTGCAATATTTACAATTTTGTCTTCTAAAGTACTAGGGGATTTGAAGCACAAGATTCAGGTGCTGTTAGTTTACTTTACAGGTGTAGCATTCTACCCCATGTGTAAATAAGGTTCATTATCATCCTAAGTCTTCTGTTACAACTAGTAGACTAAATTTTCTGCTCTCACTTGTAACAGGCAGGCAGATCCTAATAACATTTTTCAACACAACTTACTACTGCTACCATTACCTTGGACTCTCCCTACATGTTGCTTAATCTTAACCATGGGCCACTTGCCCTGTGCACTAGTGCTTTGCAATGTTTTGAATACTAGGGATACATTCCTTAATACTGCTCATTTTAAATATCTGTGCACACAACAATGTTGACTCTCTTCATTTCCATTTCCTGTCAATCATACAGGATTGGGGATCCAGTCCACTGGGATCTGCACTACTAGGGAAGGAGTAAGGGGGGAAGGTGTCACTTGGATGGGCGGCTCTCTGCGTCAGATAGATGAAGGCTGCACTAAACAGAGTGAGAGCTACTAAGGTACCGGATATTCTGATGTCCAAGGTCATGACCATACAACATTGTTTCTCCCTATATTGCATTACATTATGTAGCATCTGCTCTGCTGAAATGTACTGTTCTTGGGTCTCTATGAGCTGGTGTAAGGAGAGGATTAGGTCTTGCCCAAGGTATTACTAGGAAAGGTGAAATTTTGTGCTGAGAACACTCCCATCAGTTTCTCTGGTCAGTATAGCTGTGGCTGTGTTATGTTCAATGTGGTGACTCCTGTATCAGTGGCTGACAGCTGGAATGTTGGTCCCATTGTGTCACAAGCTGTTCCATTAATCAATAATCAACTAGGGTACAGTTCCAGTCTCTTCCCTCCTGAGAACCTACCCTGCGCGTAGCAATTTGCCGCCACCACTGAGATGTTGTACACAGAATAGTTAGAGTGCTTCAATATTAGTAAGATTTCTTATAATCTGACCTGTCCAAATTTCACATTCAGATTTCATGCATTTTTTCGGTGCTTGCGTGAAAGGTTGTGTAATATCTGCAGACCCCTTCACAAATTTCCTATAATTATTGGACAATTCTAAAAGCTATTATAGGTCATTGCTCATTTTAGCAACTGGAAAATCTTCAGCTGTTTGTACCAACCCCAGGTCTGTCCTTACTCCATCTTTTCTAAGTGTACCCTAAGTACTGTACTTCCTACTAGGCAAAAGACACTTCTCTGTACTTAATGTAAGATGTGTGCCTCATAATCTTTTAAAAACTGCTCTTATCTGCAGTATAGGCTCACTCATATCGCTCCCTCATATTTCTTGAGAACACAATTATATCATCGAGGTACACCAAACATTGACAAGGTTTCAGTCTTTCCGTTACCCTGTCGAGCAGTCAGTGAAATGTTGCTCGAACATTCTCCAGTCCAAATTATGTCCCTGGTATTGATAACGACCACAGGGGACTGAATGTGAAGTCTTCCTCCAGTCCGTTGGAACCGTTTATAACTGATAGTATGTGCTCCTTAAATCTGTGCTAGAGAAGTACCAGCAATGCCCCGAGTTATCGATGGTCTCCGTGATATTGGGAATGGGGTATTCGTCGGTTACCATCTTACTATTAAGGTGTCAGTAGTCACAGCAGAATCTATATTTCCCAGAACTGTCTGCTGACTTTTCGGGCGTGACCACAGCAGCTGACCCCACATGGATTAGTGTTCTCCTCTATTATTTCATCAGCTAGCTGGGGTTAATGAAATCCTCCATAATTGGTGTTAAATGCTGAGGTACACAATACAGTTTCTGATGTACTGGTACTGGCAGCATCACCGGCACCTCGTGTCCTATTGGAATTTGGTGCTGTGTTATGGATGATACCAGTAATGGACTCCAAGGATAAAATAAATTGTCAAACTCTACTATACCCTGTGTAACCTAGCATGGCGCATCCGCACATAGAGACGGAGCGGAAAAAAAGTGTGAGGAGATGAGAACTGCGCATGCGCGGTAGCAGAGAGCAAGCAAATAAACTCCAGTTGCCGAACTGCGTTGCTGTGGACAACAGTGAGGCTGATTTGCCTATTTACATTGTATTATATGTTCAAATCTATGAGGGGAACAATTGGTATTAAAACCGATTTTGATCAGTCGCCATGAGAGAAATATTAATTCATGCCCTGACGATGTTGCGTCCACTGCTCCACGGATTTACCCTGCGTGACGTCGGGAAGTGAGAACAGCTGACAAAGTAATTGAAACTGCTTGCAATAATTACCATTTATTGCAATTTGAACTGCATTATAAATAAACATTTAATATACAACAAAATTAACTTCAGGCACAAACTGAAATCATTATATTTGCTTGACAACTGCTTCTGCTCAATAGAATTTTTAAAAATGTATAAGGTGTGTGTGTGTGTGTGTGTGTGTGTGTGTGTGTGTGTGTGTGTGTGTGTGTGTGTGTGTTGACTATAGTTAAGTGTAATCGCTGCATGCAAAAAAGAATTAGTGGTAGAAAAGATTATTGTAAAAATGCTCAGTAAGTTGTCATATTTTTCGTTGTTAATGGACATTATAAGTGTAAAATAACATGTTCGATATTACAGTGAGAGACCACATTTATAATCCATTGAACAAGCAAACAATTAACTGCCATCTACAAATAACTCCAGGGAATATGACCAATAACATCAAAAACCACCAATATCTCAGCAAGTAACAGTTACTGTCATTTTTGGGTATTATCCAGTTTGTGACTGGAAAATGACAAGGGTTTACAACGTGGTGGGAGAAGCTTAACTTCTCCTTGGGCAATATGTTGAACATTATAGTCTACATAATTAAAAGGATACAAAGTCCTAATCAAAAAGGCTAGGAAGTTCTCATTATTATGTATGCAATTGATACGTTGACAGCACATTTTTTAAAATCATGAGTCTTTAAAACTAAGAAATATTATTACTTTGTTCCAAAATCTGCATCGTAATACCATTATCACTTCTATTTGAGTCTGTTCCCGAACAATGTAATTGTAAATTTATGATGATAATTCAAGGCTTGTGTTCATCATCACTTCCCTGCAATTTCTTCTTTCTGAAGCTTTTCAGCATGCCACACAGACTGTGCCCACGCTACAGGTGGGATGTTGTCTGTTACCTCATTGTGCATTGCCCCATGCTCAAGTGATTCACTGTATGTTATCTTGAATGTTTTGTTTTTTTCTTCCACTCAGCCTTAAAGTACTTTGCCCAAATTCATTCCATAATGCTACAATGGCAATGACACGTGGGTAAATGCAAAACTGTCTGATCCCATTCACGTGCAAGGAAGTCAAGTTTGTATGTTCTGTCACGTGACTTGTATAAATTAACGAGCTGCAGGAGATGGGCAAGAGTGTGTTTTATACGGTGCTTAATATTTTCATTTTTAAGCCGGGGAAAAATATCTGCTTTTCTTGTGTTTGTACTTGATGTTTCCTCTATAACAGTTGAATTATAACTGGCAATGACTGACTTCGAAGCAAGGTATGACAAGAATTATGAATCACTTCATGGAACTAACAGCGTTCATTGCCGAATGGTAATCACTGCTTTTTTTTTTACACATAAATACAAGTTTATTCTCAGAAAGAAAACCAGAAGAAGAGTCAGCATGCAGAATAATTATCTGAGAACCTATCCCTATGAGAACTTTAAAACTGCCAGTACCATCACTCATTTTCCAGCAGATCTTCTTGGAATGATTCTAATTGACCCTTGTTTTCTCAAGGTAATACACTTTTGTACTACCTCCTTCTCTTGTATTGTCAGTCTTTATATGGGATGTAGATCGTGCTGCACCTAAGTCACTTCTGTGAACTAAAAACTCTCTTCATAACATATCTGGAACCAACATCTTTTAAAATTCTTTACCTTGATGAAGCGCTTACCATCGAAGCTTGCATAACTGTAACACGTTTTTGTTATGTCGGGCATTCATCATTAACACGGAGCACTTTTAAAACATTGTTTTCAAAACCATCCATTCGTGTTACAGGTTCCTTGTGATTTCGATGCTTTCCAGGTGACACGAAACCAACTGTTTCTACGGTTCCTACATATCTGGCACTTTCGTTTGCATTTTCTTGTGTTTTCCAGTGTCAAGAGTAGGAGACCCGCTTTTAAATTCATGTTTGAAGAAGTTACAAATGCGGTAAATAATCCCCCTCGTCTGTTTGTGATGCACTTCACGTTTATTGCTGTCACCTGACTTTTCTTTTAACCACGTTTACAAGATATACATTCACAGCTATACTACTGCAAGGGGGGGGGGGGGGGAAGGAAAAAAATTGATAGGGAATGAATAATTTGGTTGTCACGAAGTACGGCAACAGTGCAGCATGTAGGAACGAGATTCTCGCTCTCTAGCTGTAACTCTCTGCTAGCCGCTCAGACAGAGAATGAATATTATTGGCTGACAGTGGAGGGGATGCCCAGAACGGCTGAAAATTTGGCTGCCTTCTCACATGATGCAAACTTTAGCTATCCACACTGTCTTATCCTTCCAGATGCTCTGCCTTCGTACATAGTTCAGTTTTAATGGTGGCCTGCAACTGATCTTGATCCACATCCAAAATGCTCCAGTCCTCCCCCTCCAGGACGTCCAAATTTGCATTGGCACCTAACGGTCTCTCTAGTAGTTTTCTACCATTTTACTGTTCTCTCTCTCTCTCTCTCTCTCTCTCTCTCTCTCTCCTGTACTTGTACAATGCTACTTCTTATAGAATAATGTGATGTATCCAGTACATTGTTACTGTCTAGTGGCTGTATTATATACAACATATCGACAGGTAGCTCAGGTTCTACACTCACCAAAAGTGACTTCCCAGTGCCCTCTGGCACAATATCGTGCGAATCAAGCTTTAATGTTTTTGTACACAGTTTAATTGATTCATCCACACTGCCTCTCACAGTTCGTATTATACTACTTTCTGCCTCTGTGTATTGATGGTAGGCAATGAAAACCTCTTAACTCCATCTGTCTGTGAAACCCCCATAATTCCCATAACCAGTAATTCCACTATCAAAGAGAGAGTTTAAAGTGCATGGATTTTTGTAGTCTGTTCAATAACTAGGCTTCTACTATATATTGACACATGTAGCAATGTTATCTGTATCACTTTATATTATTTTTTAAGAAACCGTTTTAGCTTTTCCTGTAAAATTTAACAAATGAAGTTACGAGGTTTTCATTGCCTACCATTGGTATGTATCTGTTGCATCACTGCTCAATGGACTTACGATTCCCTTTTGCTTTTAAATCTTGCCCACTTTCCCCTTGCATTTTCTCACCATTACTCCAGTTGAAGTGTCCACTCGCATCATTCTTACCCCGTTGAGGCTGCTTACATTACCTGTGAACATGGCCTGATCACCCACATCTACAGTAACACTTCACAGTAGTGGAAAGCACCCCTCACTTGTCATTCAGCTCTGTTGCTATATCCGTTCCATCAAACTCTGTAGCCAACGTGACAACAATGCACAGATCTTTTGGGGTACCCGTGCAAAACTGTCTAGACATATTAGGAAATGCACCTGTTGTGACTCACCGATCTTTCAAAGTGCCGCCGCTCAGTTACGCGCGTCCTTTACATGCGGTGCTGTCTGCCACCCATGCAGCAGCAGTGTCACCTAAGCGGCCAGCCAGCCAGCGGCCGCTAGACTTGGACTCAGTTATGATTTGACTGTTAAAGTGTACACACGTCTTCCTCTGTTTACTTGATCTGTGACTTTCATGTATTGCATCTTCCTTGAAATGTATTTGTTCAACTTGAAGTTATTGCAATTGGTGACGAGGTAGTGATTTTTCTTTTCCATCGTTGACCCACATGTTTCCACGGCTACTTTAGAGCAACTATTGCAAGGTCTCATAGAACAGCAAATGCTTCTCACAAATGCGATTCGTGATTTCATCGCGGCATCGAATGCGGGGTGTCTCTCGTCGTCGTCTCTACCTACTTTTCCTCCTTACGACGAGACTGCAGAAGACTGGTCTGATTACGAAAAACATCTTCAACAGCACTTCTTGGCATTTCATGTTGCGAGCGAACAAACATGTAAGGCTCTGTTCCTTTCATGGATTTCACCTCAATTGTATCTGTTGTTGTCGCAATTGGCTCGTTTGAAAGATCCTGCGTCTTTGTCCTTTGCTGAAATGTGCTCACTTCTGTCTGTCTATTTTCAGAAGCAAACGCATGTGGTAGCCTCTCGTGTTGCCTTTTATCGTTGTCAAAAACAACCAAATCAATCCTATCGCGCTTGGGCTGCTGAACTTCACGGCCTCAGTAGAAAGTGTCAGTTTGTTACTGAAGTTCACAAAGAATCCTACGCCGATTCCATGGCATTGGATGCTATTATTCGATCGGCGCCCGACAAAGAAGTTAGGCAACGTACCCTTCAGTTGGCAAATCCAACTCTAGATGAAGTCGTATCCATCGCTCAGTCTTTTGAAATTTCTCGCGCCGTTGGAGCGCAAATAGAGCCATGGGTCGATGTCGGGGAAATACTACCTCTGTGCGATGTTGACGAAGCGTGTAGCGTGTAGCGGCCGACAGTGCCGCAGTAGACTCCCAAGCACAGCCTTGGCCTAACTGTAAACAAACCTCTAAGAAACTGCAGCGAAACCCACGGCAACTTCCTTCATGTCCGCGGTGTTTTACGAAACATTCATGGGAAGATTGTCCACAACGTTGGGCCGTATGTCACAAATGCAAAAAAAGGGTCATGTGTCATCCGTTTGCAAATCCGACCGCATACATGATGTTCATGCACATGATGCTGATTCTGAATCTGTGTTGTCTGTCAATTGTACTTCTTCCTTTTCAGGGAAGTTATTCCTCACTGTCCAAATAGTTGGTCGAGATGTTCGCATGAAGGTGGATACTGGTTCTGCTGCCACTATCATCAATTCTCAGATGTATCTTCAGTTGGGTTCTCCAATCCTGTCACCTGTCACTAGGCAATTATGGACTTAAAATAAACAAAAGATTTCTCTCTTGGGACAATTTGATGCTGAGGTATCTTACAAATCTGTCGTTCGCACTGTTCCCATATTTGTGGTCAACCATAGTAATGCAGAGAATCTTTTTGGTTTCGATGCCTTTCACGTTTTTGGGTTCTCCATAGATGACTCTTTCAATATCGTCTCTGATGCTATTCCTTATGCTCAGTAGGATTCCTTGTCAACAACATTTTCGTCCCTTTTTTCTCCTGGGTTAGGCCATGCAAACGACTTTGAAGCTCATATCACGCTCAAACCCACTGCTCGGCCTAAGTTTTTTCGGGCTCGGCCCATTCCTGTGGCCTTTTGTGATCAGGTCAAACAGGAGCTGGATCGTCTCACTGCTTCAGGGGTCTTGCTTCCTGTCACTTCCAGTGAGTGGTCCTCTTCTGTCATTGTTGTTGCTAAGCCAAATGGTGATATTCATCTCTGTGGCGATTTCAAAGCCACTGTAAATGCTCAATGCCTTATCGACACTTACCCTATGCCTTGACCTGACGAATTGTTCACTAAACTTGGTGGAGGCCAGTATTTTTCTAAACTTGACGCTGCTTCCTGGCAGTTTCTGGTCCTTAACATGCCTTTTGATCTCTATCAATACCAACAATTGCCATTCGGGTTGCCAGCGCCCCTGCTCTATTTCAGCGATTCTTGGGAACAGTTATTGCTCACTGTCCATGGGTGTACAAATTACCAGGACGACATTGTTGTCACTGGCTCCACCACTGACGAATATCTTCAAAATCTCCGCACACTTTTTCATGTCTTACAGACTGCCAATCTTAAGTGTAATCTTCAGAAATCAAAATTTTGTCAGGCATCTGTCACGTACTTGGGGTTTCAACTCTCTCAGGATGGTATTCGTGTTCTTCAGCAAACCTCGCTGCGATCAATGCCCTTCCTCGCCCTACATCTGTTAAGGAACTGCAGGCCTTCTTGGGGAAAATAGCATACTATCACAAGTTTTTACCATCTGCTGCTTCGGTGGCTCAGCCGTTGCATCGGCTGTTGCATAAAAATGTGCCTTTTCACTGGTTCGCATCATGCGATGCGGCTTTCCAGAAATCGAAGACTGTGCTGAAACAGGCCCCGTGCCTGGCTACTTATCTACCTGGCCAATATCTTGTTCCTGCCACGTATGCCTCTCAGTCCTTGCGCACAGATTTTCTGACGGTTCTGAACAACCCATTGCTTATGCCTCCAAAGCGCTCATGGAAGCCCAACAACAGTATTCTCAAATTGAAAAAGAAGCTTTGGCCATTATTTAAGCTCTTCATAAGTTTGATGTTTTTCTCTATGGATCCAAATTTCATATAGTTACGGATCACAAACCACTTGTTTCCTTGTTTCATTCATCAACGTCACTTCCCGACAAGGCTGCACACCACCTCCAGCATTGGGCTCTTTACTTGTCTCGTTTCAATTATGAGATTCATTTCCGGCCGACGGCTCAACATGCGAATGCTGATGCACTGTCTTGCCTTCCCATGGGTCCTGATCTGGCATTTGATAGGGACGAACTTTTGTGTTTCCACCTGGATGTTGTTGAACAGCGGGTTGTGGACGGGTTCCCCATCACCGGGACCGGCTGGCGGCTGCTACGGGTTCTGACCATACCCTCTCCCGCGTTTTACGCTGTATTCAGAAGGGTTGGCCAGATCGTCCGCCCGCTAAAGACTTCTGATCTGTTGCGGAACTACTACGCTTTGCGTTACCACCTCACGGCTAGGGATGGTGTTACCCTCCTTTCCACCAAAAATGCTTCGCCGCGTGTTGTGGTACCTGTGTCTTTGCGTGGTTCGGTCTTGCGCCTCCTTCACCAAGGGCACTGGGGTGTCTCTCGCACAAAATCTCTAGCTCGCTGTCATGTGTACTGGCCCGGTATTGACTCTGAAATCGCACACATGGTCGCTGCCTGCGGCCTTTGTGCGTCACAGGACTCTGCCTCAAAGTCATCTTTGTCACCGTGGCCTTCGCCTGAGAAGCTCTGGGAGCGTATTCATGCTGACTTCGCGGAACCTTTTTTAGGTACTAATTGGCTTCTCGTTATTGACGTCTTCTCTAACTTTCCTTTCATTGTCCGTTGCACGTCGCCTACCACTGTGACAACCACCAATGCTCTAGCTCGCATTTTCTCTTTGGAAGGCCTTCCCTCTACTCTTGTTACTGATAAAGGTCTGCAGTTTGCCTCTTCCGATTTTGCGGATTTTTGTGCCCGTCACGACGTCATGCGTGTCATGGCCCCGCCGTTCCATCCACAGTCCAATGGTGAGGCTGAACGACTGGTCCACACATTTAAGGCTCAGATGAGGAAACTCCAGACTACTTCTGCTGATGATGCGCTTCTCCAATTTCTGGCTTCTTACCGCTTCACCCCCATGGACGAGCACAGCCCGGCTGAGCTCTTACATGGCCGACAGCCCTGCACGCTACTTCATCTTCTGCGGCCTTCCACCTCACGGCCACAGGTGCCTTCGCTTGGCTGGTTCACCGCTGGCGACCTTTTATGGGTACGGGGATATGGCAGGCGGCCAAAATGGAGTCCTTGCTGCATCTTATGACACCGTGGCCGACGCCTGTATGAAATCCAGACGGACACGGGTGTTGCAGTGTGTCATTCGGACCAGCTTCGGCCTCTTGTGCCGGCAACTCCTGTTCCAGATGCTGCTACACCACCTTCGACTCTACCTGACGCTCGGGATACTGGAATCTCTCATTACTCACAACGGGCATCATATCGGTGCCAGCACAAGAACTGACGCCACCAGGAGACGTGCCCATGCAGGAACCAGATGACCATCATCTGTCGGAGCAACTCTACTCGCCTCCTTCTCCTACGGATGCGGACACATTGCCCATGTCTCCTGTTATAACAATCAGACTTGTCACAACGGGCAGATTGGTGCACGGGGCCCCAGCAGATTCGACCCCCATGTCTCCTATCGTCTCGACCCGTTATCATCGGGCACGTTCCGTCCGTACGGGAAGCCTCCTCCTCGAGACTTTACAGCCAGTCAAACAACACCTATGGACGTTAGCAATCTACAGGCCACCTCCATCAAGACCTGTGCAAAAAATTCAAAGGGGGGAAAAGTGTTGTGACTCGCCGATCTTTCAAAGTGCCGTCACGCAGTTACGCGCGTCCTCTACATGCGGCGCTGTCTGCCAGCCATGCAGCAGCAGCGCCACCTAAGCGACCAGCCAGCCAGCAGCTGCTAGACTTGGACTCAGTTATGATTTGACTGTTAAAGTGTACACACGTCTTACCCTGTTTACTTGATCTGTGACTTTCATGTATTGCATCTTCCTTGAAATATATTTGTTCAACTTGAAGTTATTACAGCACCCTTCACTAAGATGTCAAGTGCCCTGTGTTTTTGGCTCCCAACCATCCATAATATTGTTACTTGCAACAGTTGATCATCTGACCAACCTCTCACCTTTGCCAATAATTCCAGGCCATCCAAAAAAGAAATTACATCTTCAACTGCCAGACCAAACAAAGGAGTAATTAGGCTGGTGGCAGCTATATCTGCCTGATCAGACTGTCCAACTAATGCTGACAGCTCATCCAGAATTGCAATTCGCCCCTAGTAACTCTGTTTTCGGGGTGCACTCAGCCTCGTGATGCCAATTAAGGAGCTACTCGACTGAATAGTAGCGTCTCCGGTCAAAGAAAACCATCATAACGACCGGGAGAGCGATGTGTTGACCACATGCCCCTCCTATCCACACCCTCAGCTGAGGATGATAGGGCGGTGGGATGGTCCCGATGGGCCACTTGTGGCCTGAAGACGGAGTGCTAGTAACTCTGTGTTGTACACTCTTAACTGTGCCACTTCATTAAGTAAAAACTGCTTTGCGTTCTGCTGGAAAAGACCCTGTGTCCCATGCTTGTCATTGTGGAATGTTTATCCCCTATTTTCATAAGGTTCAACACAGTATAAATTTACACTAATGCGCACACTTACTGTTACCACACCACAATTTGTACTTTATGCCTCATCGCCAGCCATCTAAATTCAGTTCACTGCGTAGCAGCATGGTCACAATGGCAGCACTTAAAGCATTCTACTGATACTAACTCTGCACAAGGCGCTTGTTGCCACTTTTTGTAAGTTTCAGTATCTGTATGGTTTAAACGAACACAGAATTTCATTGCAGCTACTGCTCATTTAGCTGTATCTCCATTGTTTGGTATGTGAAATGCAAAGAAAGTCTACAAAATAGAGCATTACTACCAATCTATTGATATGAGAGTGTTGCCACCTGTGACATTATACATAAAATCATGCTCTTTTCAAATATTCATCGTACAGGTAGGAATCTGTCGTGGAAACTGCAGAACAAAATCAGTCTCAGGCTTTGTTGATCAGCCCTCATACTACCAATACACCACTTACAGTTCTCAGGATGTTTCTTCCACGATTCTTAATGATATCTGATTCTGAGTGTTGTTTGCACAAATAATGTAATTCTCAGAACCAATTTCTGCAAAAAGTCTTTCACTGTTACTCTTGTGTTGGCATTGTAGGATTTTGATGTCTTCACAGTTTACTCTAAGATAAATATAAAAATACCCTTTTTAAACATTTACCTAGTGAAATGAAATGACACACTGTGATAATAATTTTGATAATATTATAGAGGTGCTTACATGTCGTGTCACAAAATACTATTGAGCACAGAAAATGTATTTTGTTATACTCACAAGTAAAATTTCAAAGTTACAGAAAAACTAATTATTTTTCTTTTATGATTATATCATCCATAAGAAATATATTGAGGAAAAACACAACACTCATCAGTGTTATAGTTTTAAAAATTGAGGATGTATGAATGAGCCTACCAACTTCTAGGTTGAAGAGATAAAGAAGCGCATCAGTTCTGTCATGTCTGGCAATGTGAAAAATGCCACGTTGCACCGTAGTTCAAGGTCCACATTAAGCTGTAGTTCCCCCTTTACTTGGCTGGGCAAGTCAGTTGAAAGGTCACATGAAGACAAGAACATACCACATCAAAAGGACCATGCCTAGTAAGCTTTCCAATAGTCACATCAGCTGTCAGGTTGAGGACAGTTTTACTTTACAAATATATAGCAGGCATTCACATTCAGAACAGAATTTCTGTTGTTAAAATGTGTAACAGATTGCATTTGCTTGCCAGTTATGAAAATTTTACACATTTGTGTAGGCTTAAATTGAAGCAGTGTTTTGTTGTGCTCTGTGTGGCATGTCTACTATTGTTATTTTTCCAATTTTTAATGCAAGATTTTGTTTTCTTTCTTTCCAGAAGCCCCATCACCAGCAACAAAGGAACAGAGGAAGAAAGAGAGCCTGCTGGAAGAACAAAATGCTGCAGCTATCCAAAGCATAATAACAGCAAACATTGAGAAAACTGTCGATGACAGATCCAAGACTGATCTTGAGAAGGAAACTAATATTAACGCGGACACACAACAACTTACTGGCACCCATTCTACAGAGATCAGAGACACTAAAAGTGCCGAATCCCAGCCAGTTGTCAATTCTCACTCAGCGAATGGAGAAGCAGAAAGTAGTGCCAGAGATGCAAGTGTAAATCCTGGGCAGGATTATGTGACAGAAATATCTGTGCCAGATAACAGTATTGCCTCAGAGACTGCTGCAAACAGTAATTCACAACAACATGTGAATTACTCAGGAAGTAAAGATACTATTTCTGGAGGTATCCCCAGTGAATGTCAAGGACCCCCTGGTGGAGTTGTGAGGACAGTCACAAGCCACTGCAATGAGGGCAGTGCTGCAGTCGACAGCAGTGCCATGTTTGGCTCGGCAGCATCAGTCACTGTACCAGTTTCAATACAGCCATCGTGCATTTGGGAGGTAAGAACGGTTTAAATTGTGTAGTTATTATTTAATTTGTTTTTGTGTGATGGACTTTGTGTAAAGCATCCTAAATGCTGTCATACAATATGCTGTGGCTAAGTCGTGAAACTGTTTTTCTCTTTCAAAAAATGATGACCTAATTGAGATTTTAAAAAGGAAAAAAGATAAAAGAAAAGTTTTTAGATATGAACAACAACTTTTGAATATGCATGTGCTTGTTCCTTCACACAGGGTTGCCAGTGACCAATCGGTTGTTTTTCACATGAACGTTATTCACTTGGTTGTTAATGAATAATTAAAAACTTCAAAGTTACATGTGATTTTTAATGTGTGTTAAGATCTGATGGTGATGAAATGAAATAATTTTATGGCATTATTGGCCAGAAGACCCTATCTGGGGTCGGTTGACCACCTGGTGCAGTTCTTTCTACTCTATGTCACTTTGGCAATTTGTGCATCTATGGTGATGATATGAAATTATTAGAACAACACAAACACTGATTTCCTGAGTGTAGAAAATGTCCAATCCAGCCAGCGATTTCACCTGTGACTATGAAACCACAATCTAGAGGCAGTGGTGCTAACCGCTAGGATCATGAGCTGCGACATAAAGAAAATGTGATACAGGTATTGTCATTTTTCATGAACACAGTTTTCTAGCCTGTGCAGAAAATTCACATACATAATCAATTATGGCCAGTTTTCCCTTTATTGGTTCATTCATTTCATCTCAGATGCGGAGTTTGCGAGTATAGGCATGTTTCGTGTGTGTGTGTGTGTGTGTGTGTGTGTGTGTGTGTGTGTGTGTGTGTGTGATGGAAGGAATTTTGGCAGATTTCGGAATGCAGTGAACTATATGCATTTGCATTCATGCAGTGTTTGGGATTGCATGATCATGTTGGAAATAAACATTTTGAATTTCTAGTGGAAGGTATCTCACTTTTGGGTTAAATGTAATGTTGAGCAAGACAATGACAGATTCAGTGGTAACTGTCACAGAAGCAATGTTGTTGTCTCCTAAAAAATTTGGGCCATTGATGCTGAAAATGACAGTTACACGTCACATCACAACATGCTCCAAATGAGGAGAATTTACACAAATTTTATAGAGGATTCTCATTGCCTCAGAAGGGTAACACTCAGTTTATTTATTTCCCGCCCAAATGGAAAAACAGCCTTGTTACTTGTAATTGTATTTTCATTTTATTCAAGCAGCACTTGCATTAGGATCACGAAATCCTCTTGTTGCCTATAACCTTCTACATTAAACTGTTTAGCAACACATATCTTATGTGGCTAAAATTTTAAATTCTTGCTCAAAATTGTGCACTGTGATTCACGACTTAACCTTAATTCTCGTGTTTAATCTTATGTACATTCCCTCTAGCTCCAAATCAGCACTTGCCTTTACCTCTCAATGCTTTACAGAATTCTGAAAGTCCTACTAGGACTGCATAAGTTTTTGTTTGCAGTACTTCATGTTATTCGGACTGGGCGACTTTTTGTTTGCAATACTATGTGTTATTCGGACTGAGTGACTTTTGCAATTCTTCCTGTTGTTTGTGGACAGTTACTCCACCTGAGAAGCATATTTTAGTTGGGAATGAACTCTCAATGCCCAGGCTTGATATGAACTTGAGGAACCTGCTGAGTTTCCATCACCAACTCACAATTTGGCACATATGCATCATACATAAACATGCATAGCTGTACTGTCCGCTGATCTGTTTCCACTCAAATGGCTGTATATATAGAGCCCAATGATCGTTCACTTTCCCATCCTACCTACCTGACATATATTTCAAAAAGTTCAGTTCCTGTTTACTCACATATTACTGCAAGAAAAGAAATCATGTGAGGAAGACCCAGAGGTAACTAGAATTCCTTTGTTGCAGATCTATGGGTGGGTGGGGTGTAGGGATAGCTCCTGGTAGACATCACTACTGCAATCTGCTTTGAACCTATTGGCTGTCATCTGTGTTGAAGTGTTGTGCAGTTTGGAGTGATTATCTTAACTAACTGTTTCGTATGTGACGTGATTTTTATTTCTCAGCGTCTATTTCTTGAAAGTGCATTACTTTCAGGGAGAAAGGGAGGGGGGGGGGGCGCAGACGACGACAATATACTGAGTTATTTTTCGGATCTTATTTACTGATTTCAATGCAAAGTAGAACTTTGTCAACTCCCTCACAATCTTATGCTTCAAGTTAATAATATCCACAATGTCAAAGCATCTACTTTGAAACATGATGTATGATTGCTGTTGAATTCTGTTGATATTACTTTCCATTGACAACAGTTTGAGGATTTATCATATACTTTAGGTTGTTATACAGTGACACAGCATGGAGGCATATGATAGTAAGGATCAAAATGCAGTGGTAGCAAGAGCTTTTAATGTGCAGAATATATAGTATGGAAACTGTGACATGGAAAATCTTCTGTAATGACTGTCACTAAGTTTATAAAGCAGTGTGTGTTTCTAGTATGAGTTTTCTCAGTGTAAACGAAGTTTGCAATGAAAATTTTTAGGGTTATCTGCACTAACTGTGTTACAAAGTGTTGCCATTGAACATTACTTCTAGAACAACAAAGAAATTATTAGTTTCATATATATTATTTTCACTTGTAGCTGAATTTGCAATAATCACTAACTAATAATTGACATGGCAACTCAAAAAATTTCATTTGCGACCATAACAAATACTAAAGTCCAAACTCTCTGTCATGTGACCAAACCAAATGGCTTCAGTCTACCTCAGTGTATGCGGAAGACCGCTATTACCATCTAGACAAACCGTGAAGTATGTAGGGACCTTCGTTTCAGCTGGAAAAAAAATAGTACGTGGTCCATCTTGGGCACAGTTTGTGAGATAGCCCAGACCACCCATTGCATAATGCAAGAGTGTACTTTAACAAAGTATTCAGGCAGTTAATAATTCTGCAAACAGAAACATTTAAATTGTGTATGCACATACATGTACAAGTGTTTACTTATTACATTGTTTGAAATCTACATTTCATTATGTACATGTACAGGTCATTTTGCAGGTATTCTAAAATAAGCTACGTTAAAGTGTGTTGTGTATTTGACCAAGTTGAATGGTTTCAAGTTGTTTATGTTTGACTGCGTTTGATGTTTTTTTTAAGTCACTTCAGGCATAAGGTTCCTTAAACATGCTGTGGCAGATTTCTTCCTCTACTTTAGCTAACATGACTCCCCCAAAGATTGTTAAAGTGTATGACTTAACATACCGTGTGTTTTTAAGTTTGTTATGTGAATGATATGGCATATGTGCCCTCATGGAAGCCTTTATTTATCTGACTTTATCAACACAGGTATTACACAAGAACTGTAAAGGACTCAGGAATAATTCTATAATACTTTATAAAGTAGTACTTTCTAAGTTGGTTTTCCCAAGACAAAAGCTATCCTTCTTTAAGTGTCTGTTAGTTCAGATTATACATTTTTTGTGTTACTATCACCCAAGCCAAATGAATCAGAGACAGTTGCTACTAATCTAATATGTTTATGCGAAATGTTACTTGATTGTCCAATGTGATGCAGATTCTGCACACCCCGCTCAGTGTGAAACAAATTACCTTCATCACTGCCACAATACTGGAATGAAGATAGTCTTCTGTCTGACATGAAGCCAGGGACAGCAAGTTCATAAGAAGTAATTCCTCTTTATTTAGACATAATTTATGCAAGTACCTGCTTGACATGCCTTTTATTTGTAGAAAAGAATTGTTTTGCAGAAATTAAAAAAAAAAAATTTATAAAAAGCTCTCATGTGCACAGAATTTAACAGAAAAGTCTTAAATGTAAATTACTGTTAGTTATGTTCTTTTTTTGTGTTTATGAAGCTGCTGCTACATCACACATACTGATAAAATAATGCAACACTGTGAAGTAATTGGATGGATTAAAAAAAAATCTACTCACCAAGCAGCGGCAGAACTCACACATAAAAGGAGGTTAAAATTAGGCAAGCTTTTGGAGCCAGTGGCTCCTTCTTCAGGCAGGAGGGTTGAAGGGGAGGGAAGAGGGGTGAAGAAAGAGGACTGGAGAGGTCTAGGAAAAGGGTTAGATTTCGGAAAAGTCACCCAGAACCACAGGTTAGGGGTGATTTACCGTGCGGGATGAGAAGGAAAGACTGATTGTTGGGGAAAGAACTGGATGAGATTTGAAATCTGAGAGCTTAAAGGAGGAAGACAGGGTAATATACAAGACAGAGAGTACTGCTAAAACATTGTGTACTAGTTAATAAGAGTTAGAAGCATTGTGTATAATGGATGTGAGAACTAAATTGGAGTGAAGAAAGGAGTAGTTACTGTGAAGAAATACTGAGATGGAAAAAATTAATGTAAATTAAGGCCAGGTGGGTGGCGAGAACCAAGGACATGTTACAGCACTAGTTCCCACCTGTGGAGTTCTGAGAAACTGGTATGTGAGCGAAGAATCCAGATGGCGTGTGGGGTGAAACAGGCACCGAGGTCATGATTGTCATGTTATAGAGCATGCTCTGCAACTGGGTACTGTGTGTTGCCAGTATACAGCCTTTGCCAATGCCCATTCATCCTGACTGATAATTTGGCTGTAGTTATGCCAATGTAAAAGACTGAACAGTGTTTACATAACAGCTGATATGATGTGTCATTTCATGGTTGGCTCTTCTTATTCTAGCATATGTTTTCCCAGTTACAGGGCTGGTGTAGGTGATGGTAGGAGGGTACATAGGGCAAGTCTTGCAACAGGGACAGTCATAGGGGTAGGAACCATAGGGTAGGGAGATAGGTGCGGAAGGAGCATAGGGTCTGACAAGAACGTTGCAGAGATTGGGAGGGCAACGTAAAGTATTCTGGGTGTGGTGAGCAAAATCTCGACAAGGATAATACTGAGTGACCAGTGGTGAGCTCTGACATTGTTTTTTGGAGGGATCAGAGGTATCAGGATTGGATGTGATAGTCCAGGAAACAGTTTTTGAACTAGGCTGGTGGGGTGACTATGTTCAATGAAGGCTGAGGTGAGAATTGTGGTGTATTGCTGCATCTGAACAAATATGTTTACCTCGAATGCCAAGGCTGTATGGGAGGGAACGTTTGACATGGAAAGGAACGCAACTGTCGAACTGTAAGTAATGTTGTTTGTTAGTAGGTTTAATGTGTACAGAAGACAGTAGCTGGCCTTCGGTGAGGTTGAGATCAACATCAAGAAAAGTGGTACGGGATTCGGAGATTCAGAGATTCCAGGAATTTTAACAGAACAAGCTCATCAGGGCTGAAGACTTATGGATTCCATGAAAGCCCCTTAAAAGTGACCCGTGAAAAGGTTGGCATAGGAAGGAGCCATCCTGGTTGCCATGGCTGTTACCCTGATCTGTTTGTATATCTGCACCTGACAGGTGAAGTAGTTAATGGCAAGTATAAAGTTGGTTAAGGTAAGTAGCAAGGGTGTCACGGGTTTGGAATCAGGTGGGTGCTGACTGAGGAAATGTTCAGCTACAGACAGATGTGGGGCATGTTGGTGTAGAGGAGGTGGCATCAGTGGTGATAGGCAAGGTGTGTGCCAGGAGTGGGATGGGCACAGATTTCAGACAATCTAGGGATTGGCTGGTGTAGGTGATGGTAGGAGGGTACATAGGGCAAGTCTTGCAACAGGGACAGTCATAGGGGTAGGAACCATAGGGCTGGATACAGGACAGGTGGTTTGAAACCAGCAGCTGCAGGACAGTCAGGATGACTGGGTTTGTGGATCTTAGGAAGAGGTTAAAATGTGGAGGTGGGTGATTGAGTGGGGTGAGAAGTTCTATTTATTGAGGTGTTAGTCTTTGTGAGAGACCTGAGGTTTTAAGGAGGGAATGCAGGTCATTTTGAATCACAGGGGTGGGATCTTGATGGCAGATGTTGTATGTAGAGGTGTCAGACAGCTGGCGTAGACCTTCACTAACGTTCTCTTTTCGGTCAAGTACCACAGTGGTAGATCCTTTGTCTACTGGGAGGATAATGACGGAGTCAGCAGCTTTTAGGGAAGGTAGAGTCTGGTGTTCTGCAGAGGACAGGTTAGGATCCTGTGTTGTAGTGACCTGAGGAAGAGTTGTGAAGCAATGTTGGATGTGAGGAATTCTTGGAAGGTTTGTGAGGGATGATTTTGAGGTAGTGGTGGTGGATCAAGTAGTGGTCGTGGTTGGAACTTTCAAGGTGGGGTTCACTGTCAGGTTTTGCTGTTGGATAGGTTTTGGGATTGTGTTGCAAAGTGATATTTCCAGTTGACATTACATGCGAATGGAAGTAGGTCCTTCACCAAAGCAGCTCTACATCTACAGCTACATAATACTTTGCAAATCACATTCAAGTGCCTGGCAGAGGGTTCATCGAACCACCTTCACAATTCTCTATTATTCCAATCTCGTATAGCGCGCAGAAAGAATGAACACCTATATCTTTCTGTACGAGCTCTGATTTCCCTTTTTTTATTGTGGTGATCGTTCCTCCCTATGTAGGTCGGTGTCAACAAAATATTTTCGCATTCGGAGGAGAAAGTTGGTGATTGGAATTTCGTGAGAAGATTCCATGGCAACCAAAAACGCCTTTCTTTTAATGATTGCCAGTCCAAATCCTGTATCATTTCAGTGACACTCTCTCCCATATTTCGCGATAATACAAAACATGCTGCCTTTCTTTGAACTTTTTCGATGTGCGCTGTCAGTCCTATCTGGTAAGGATCCCACACCGTGCAGCAGTATTCTAAAAGAGGACGGACATGCATAGTGTAGGCAGTCTCCTTAGCTGGATCAAATGCGGGCTTAGGGCTGAAACTGTAGACCCTTGGATAATACAGGAGGGCAGAGTGCTTTGGACGAGAGGTTGAGGACTCAGTACTGTTCTGATTGGTTCATTTGATTATGAGTTATTCTTGGTGTGTGAGGTAGTGGTGAAGGATGTGAAATGTTGAGGATATTGGCCAAGCCCTGTTTGTAGGAGTGCGGTCATGGTTGATGGTGTGGCTGTTTGGGGAGTTGCAGAGGGACAGGATGGGAAACGCCACTGTTCAGGTAGTTCAGGAGGAGGTGGGATAGCTTCTTAAGGTGAAGTCTGGCATGTTGTTGCAGTTTGAAATTGGCTTGGCAAATCATACCAACCAAGGAAACAAAAGGGGCAGATAACTGCAGGAATTTGTAGGAGAGAAGTCAGATGGAGAGGAAATTGGCTGATGAGGCATATAGGTCACAGATTAGCTGGATAAGAGCAAGAGATTGCTGTATTTGATACTGTAAAAGGAGCATGGCGTACAGTAGGGTTACATCCAGAGACAGGGACTTTCAAGGGACAAGTAGGTTTCAAAAAACAGGATGTGAGACCTTAGTTTTGATAGTACAAAAGCAGGTTTTCGAAAAGAATGGATTTAATATGTGATGGGATTCATCACAGCAAGAGAGGACAGTTTGGAGTGTTGGAAATTGTGGGAGTGACAGAAAAGATAAGCAGATAGTGGATAAAAGATAGAAAAATGGAAGAAAAGCAAGGAAAAAATTTGGAACATTCTTCAGTTCTTGGTCCTCCGGCACATTTATGTTTTTGTCTGCAGACACTAACATATATGATTTGGTGGGGGGTGGGGGCGGGGGGGGGAGGGGGGAGACAATTGGAAAAGAAAAAGGGGAAAAAAACTTGATTGGCAAATTTGCGAAAGAGAGAGAATTTTAAAAACTGGGTAAACAGACAGAGAGAGTCATAAGAGAAAATGTAAACTACTTAACTTGCCTATTAAAGTAATGTAAGGGATGGCAGTAAAAGTCGATAATAGCAGTTTGGCGAAAAACAAACAATCCGTAGCAATTCTCACCCCACCCAAACCACGCACCCTCACCTTTTACCTTCTTCCTGAGATCCACAAATCCAATCATCCTGGCTGTCCTGTAGTTGCTGGCTTCAAAGTCCCACCGGACGTATAACTGCCTTAGTTGATCAGCACTTGCAACCCTTAGTAGAAAGACTTCCCTCCTATATCAAAGATACCAACCAATTCATAGATTGCCTGAAATACGTGCCCGTCCCACTTCCGCCACACACCTTGCTTGTCATCATTGATACCAACTCCCTCTAAACCAACATCCTCAAGTACATAGTCTGTCTGCTGCTGAACATTTCTTCAGACAGCGCCCACCTGATTCCAAACCACTGACATCCTTCCTACTTACCTTAATCAACGTTATACTTACCAACAACTACTTCATCTTTGACACAGATCAGGGGAATGGCAATGGGAACCAGGATGGCTCCTTCCTATGCCAACCTTTTCATGGTTCACTTGTAAGGGGCTTTCCTGGAATCCGTAAGTCTCAGCCATGGTCAGGATGAACATTAAAATTCCTAGAATCTCTGAATGCCTTCTCAAGTCAAATTTCACATGGTCTTATTTTGAATCCAGTGCCACTTTCCTTGATGTTGATCTCGTTCTCACCAAAGGCCAGCTACACTATTCTGTCCACATTAATCGTACCAATAAACAACAATACTTAGAGTTTCAATATTATGAAAAGGGAAGTTGCCATTCACCATATAGCAGAGTTACTGAGTCACAGATAGGCACAAAAAAAAAAAAAGACTGTCACAAATAAAGCTTTTGGCAAATAAGGCCTTGATCAAAAATAGATCTCACACACACACACACACACACACACACACACACACACACACTGACTCACTCACCCAAATACAATTCACACACACGTGCTTTTTGTGTGTGTGTGTGTGTGTGTGTGTTTGACAAAGGCCTTAGGGGTGAAAACTTTATTTGTGACAGTCCTTTCGTTGTGCCTATCGGCGAATCAGCGTCTCCGCTATATGGTGAGTGGCAACTTTTGTTATCATATATTGTTACATTCCATCCTGGATTTTCCGTTTTTGATGAAGGCCTTACAAGCTGAAAGCTTTATTTGTGACAGTCTTTTTGTTGTGCCTATCTGCGACTCAGCATCTGTGCTATATTGTGAGTGGCAATTTTATTTTTCATAATATTGTTACATTCCATCATTGATTTTCCATTGTTTGAGTACTTACTGTTTGACAATTACATTCCTTTCCATGTCAAACATTCCTTCTGATAAACCTTGGCAATCAAGGTAAACATATTTGTTCAGATGCAGACTCTTTACAGCAATATGCCACAATTCTCACCTCAGCCTTCACTGGTCATAATTACCCCACCAGCCTAATTCAAAAGCAGACTTCGCGGGCCATCACATCCAGTCCTGGTACTTCTGATCTCTCCAAAAAACAACTTCGGAGCACACCACTGGTCTCTCAGTATGATCCTGGTCTGGAATGTATTAATTAGCTACTTCGATAAGGCCATGATTTCCTAAAATAATGCCCTGAAATGAGATCCATTCTGTCTGAGATTTTGCCCACCGCGCTTAGAATAGATTTTTGACGCCCTCCCAATCTCTGCAATATTCTTGTCAGACCCTATGCTCCTTCTGCATCCATCTCTGTGCCCCATGCCTCCTATCCTTGTAACTGTCCCTGCTGCAAGGCTTACCCTGTGCATCCTCCTACCATCACCTATACCAGCTCTGTAACTGGAAAAACATACAATATCATAGGGTGAGCCATCTGTGAAATGGCACATGTCGTAAACCAGTTGTTATGTGAAAACTGTTTGGCCTCTTACATCGGCATGACTACCACCAAATTATCAGTTAGGATGAGTGGGCATAGGCAGAGGGTGTACGCTGACAACACAGAATATCCTGTTGCAGAGAATGCTCTACAACGTGACAATCATGACATCTGTGCCTGTTCTACCTCACGTGCCATCTGGATTCTTCCCCCAGACACCAGTTTCTCAGAACTAGTGCTACAACATGTCCTTGACTCTCACCAACCACCAGGCCTTAATTTACTTTAATTTCTTCCATCTCAGCATTTCGTCACAGAAACTACTCCTTTTTTAACAGTGTTTTAGTTTTCTACATCTTTCATTTTCTCACATCCGTTACATACAATGCACATAGCTTCTCACTCTTATTAGCTCATTCATAAAGTTTTAGCAGTAATCTTTGTCTTGTATATTACCCTGTCTTCCGCCTTTAAGTTGTCAGGTTTTCAAATCTCATCCAGTCCATTCCCTAGCAATGTCTTTCCTTCTTATCCCGTCCGATAAGTCTTCACTGACCTGTGATTCTGGGTGACTTTTCCGAAATCTACCCCTTTTCCTAGGCCTCTCCAGTCCTCTTCCTTCGCCGCTCTTCCTTCCCCTTCAACCCTTCTGCCTGAAGAAGGAGCCACTGGCTCTATAAGCTTGCATAATTACAACATTCTTTTATGTGTGTGTTCCTTCATCACTTAGTGAGTAGATGTTTTATCTATCCGATTACATTATATTGTGAAAAATTGATTGTGTACTACTGGCACCCTGTTACCATTGTTGTGTTATCATTATTTTTATCTTCTGCATTGATATTTACGTTCTATACATTACTTGCTCCACATCCAAGGGATTCGCATGCATATACGGATCTGTAGAACAAATATACCATTTAAGTACTTTAGGATTAAAGGAGACCACTCACCAAAAAGCAGAAGCATTGAGTCGTTGATAAGGACATCCGAGAGGAAGAAACCTTGCTAGCTTTCAGATTTTATCCTTTGATTAGGTAGAGTAAAATAAAATACACACACACTCAGACACACGCTTGCGCACCTACGTGGTGCCAGCTAGACTGTCAGTGCCAATGCTCTTTTGTGGCAGGTTGACTGGTTGTGATGGGTGCGGGGAACCCTCTACCCAATGCTTTCCCTTTCCATTGTCGTGTTATCGCCCTCCCAGTTTGTGTCCTCATGTTGCCTTCAGCGTGTGCCACTTCCCATAGGCCCCTACAGTTGTGCCAGGCCATATACCTGCCAACTTTCCCTCCCCATGTTCCTAACCAGAAAACCACCCACCCCCCTCCGAGCCACAAGCCATGCACCCTGAGTTCCTCTCTCTGCCTAGCAACTCTCCTCTTCCTCTACCCACCCCATCCGACACTATTCCGACCGCAACCAGTCCACCTGCTGTAAAAGAGCATCGGCACTGTCAGTCTAAGTGGCACCATGTATGGGTGTTTCTCCTTTTGTGTGTGCCTGTCAACATTTCAGTGCTTCTGCTTTTTGGTGAGTGATCTCCTTTAATCCCAAAGTATTTACATTCTACAATAACTGCCAGAACAGATATGCCATAAATAAATAAAACAAACATGTGAGTTGTATTCCAGTATAATTTTTTTTGGTAAAGAATCTTTTTTAGACAAATATAGATAAAAATACAAATCTGTTTGTTTTGTTTATCTTATTTATGTATTTTTACACTTCATCATTGTGAATGGTTGTTTTAGGGTTTGCCAGTCATATTGACTGCAACTCCAGACAGTCAAGGGCAAAAGGGTGGGGTGCCCATTGTGCAGCCAGTCCACGTGCCGGTGACAGTGGAGAGAGGCAGGATGGTGTTGGCTGTGGAGAGGCCAGCTACTGCAACTGTTTCTCCTGCACCACTGGCTGTGAGTCTAGCCGATCAGCATCCTACTGTTGCCACATCCTCTATAATTCTTTATAGTGGTGATCGCAGCTTTCAGCCATTTGCCAGCACTAGTCAATGTAAGTTTAAAGTTTTCATAAATGTAAGGTGATTGGATTGAAGAAAAGTATTCTCTCTGAAGTTTACTTCAACAAATTCATGTTGCTAGTATTCACAGTGACAGTCATAGGTTGGATCAAATATAAACAAATCTTTTGTAGTAATATTTTTTGTTATTTGGATGTATTATTTTGTTATTTTTCTGGATAATCACGTATTTTATTGGTGCACTTTTGCCCCTGACTGTCAAATTTATAATTCCATTTTTAAAGAAAAATCTTAAGAGTTGCTCTGAGCAGCTGAAATGTGTGAAGTCATACACTAGGCTTCCAGGCTGGGGGTTGGAGGGCAGTCCAGTGCCTATCAAGTCAGTCTTGGTTGGATCTTCTGATTGCTGTGCGTGTTTTGAGGAGTAAGCAGCTCAGACTTGGTGAATTTTACTTGTTGTCACTCCACAATGTGGAAGGAATGTTGTATCCTTATTGTGTTGTGTTGCTTGACTAGGCTTGCATTTTCTGGAGAGTACAGACTTGATTTCATGTGCTCGATAGCCATGTTGTCTGAACACAGAGGTTACACAGTTTATTTCAGTGCTGAGATGGTTCTCGCCCCATGTGCTTCTACCACTGTGTATCAAAGTGTTCAGCACAGCTCTCTTTTAGGCAAGATGATGGAAACTTGACTGTTGAGATAATGGTCTATGTTGATAGGTTTACAGCACACCAAGTAGCCAAGCCAACCATCCGATTTCTGTTCAACTAGAAGAATAGTAGCTAGTTTTCCATCTTCATTTCCACTGCAAACTTTATTTGGGAATATACGCTGTTCATGTTGTCAGTGAATTTTTGTAATGTTTCCTTTCCTTTAGGTTAAATCATAACAATAAAAATGAGGCCGGCAAAGAAGATCACTGTTTAAGACATGAAGACAATAATAGATATTGTGTAAAGCTCAGATATTCCATAGACGTAATACAAGTGCACCAAGTTCCATTGTGCAAGGATTTGTGATTATATTCCTTATGTCATTGCTTTCACTGAGCTATGGGAATAAACTTTCATGAATTTTAGCAATGTTAACAATCCTGATCACAAGAAACCTTATTATGATGCATTACTGAATGGCAGAGTGCACCTCTCCCTCAGTGCAGGCGTTATTAAAAGTATGAACAAAGCATCAAAAGGCCACCTCCACCTTCCAGATACCCATCCTCAAATGATCGCAGAAGTTCAAATATGCCACTCGCTCAATGGGAGTGCAATTTCAGAAGCTTTGTTTACATTTGATCTGCTTTCATATTTATAAACTTGAACTTAAGAAACCACTGCACTTTTCGCCCCCCCCCCCCCCCCCCCTCGGACCCGTCCCCTTGATTTGACAGTAGAAATACCCTCGCACAGGTTTTGTTGTTTTTCAGTGTGACTATTCTTGTCTGTCACTGTTTGAACTATATCAATCACATTTCTCAGCAGCACCATCTGTTTGCAGAATGATGATAGCCCAAGATGTGGCGCTAAAAGTCAATGTGCATGTTCATTTTCATTACATGCCATGACCAAGAAATATGTTTTTCTCACTCTGTCTGTGTGTGTGTGTGTGTGTGTGTGTGTGTGTGTGTCAGAGAGAGAGAGGAGAGAGAGAGAGAGAGAGAGAGAGAGAGAGGGAGAGAGGGGACAGCAGAAAAGAACTACTTTGTTCAAAAACTAAAATATTTTCCATCTTTTCTATGGGTTTGCCCTGTGTTCATTGCCTCATCCATTTGTTGATTTGTCTGTCGTCTTCTGTTCCTAATAAACAAAAACAGTTTAGCAGTTATTGCACCTCACAAGAAAGAAAACGGTCAAGTCACAAGCGCTATAGTACTACCAGTGACTATTCTGTAATGTACAAAATAGTCACTAAAATTGTCATCAACTGTGTAGAATTCACTGACATAAAGAACCTAATAGATAATTTAATTAAATACAGTATTCACCAAATTATAAGATGAAGTTTTTTCCCAGATTTGTCATTCGAAAAATACCGTATCATCTTATATTCACAAATTAAACTGTTGCTGCTGAGGTCAGTCTTTTTGCATTGTTTAATAGATTAGTATAGGTGCTGACTTACATTTACAGATGAAACTTTGGATATTGAGGTTTCATACAAATTTAATTTAATGAGTTCTGAGGGTAGGGCGTAGAAAAAAATGCTTTCCTTTGAATAGGCTCAATATTTCCCGATTCACCCAAGCACTTGATACTGTAATGGCCTCGCTTGAACAATCACATGATATTTGACTTGCGGTGATAGTTTACACTGCACAATATGTGTGAAACTATGAACTAGCCACTACGACAGTCTAATGCTCTGCTTAAAAATTGATGATTTTGTGAAATGCAGGAAGAAATAGAGTTAAATTCTTTCAACTTAAAAATTATTGTTGTATTTGAACAGGTATAAACAGTTCTCATACATGCATGTATACCGTGTACATACATTTATGCCACTTTTTAAGTAAAGGTAACATTTATCTTATTTTCCAAAAACCATTACTTGATTCTGAACCTAAGTCAGTATTCTGTTTGGTTATGATAAATTGTAATAATTTATCAAATGGAAATTTGGTCACTGTTCACATATTAGAATACCGGGGAAAAATTTCACTGGCTTTTAATCATCTTCAGAACAAGGTGACATTAAGATGAAAGCAGAAAGAAAATTAATCCAGAAATAAATTCTAAGAAATGAAATAACTCATATTAAACTGACTGCAATTGTTATTGAAAGAATAAATTACAGCTGAAAGACCTTTTATAGATAGTATCAACAGACATCACTAGATCATGGGTTGAGTGAAAGTTCGAGAATTGAATAGAGTCATGATTGCAATCTTTTATCTATGTATTAGTTTCTGTTGTTATGTATTACCTGTACCCTAGAAAATATTGCCGTCTATGTTTCACTATTGTTCTAGCACAGCAATATGGAAGGGTTGGAGAAGGAACTACCATGAATGTGGTGAGAGGAGTGGTGAGTGGGCATCAAATTTCATCGTGATGCAAACCATGGGAATCTGTACTGTGTATTTTGGCATTTTATGAACATCTATCATAACTGCAGTGTGTTTGAATACATTTGTACTCGGAATCAAATTGACTTCAGAATTGGACAAATACTCAACACCAGCATATATTTCAGCAGGAAATGCTAAAAGGCTAGATTGGAGCCAATGGCATTGTTACATATTTTGTGCAGCAGTGTTTTTTACACACACCGTGAGGTATGATGAGAATGATAGGGGGTTTGTCAGGTTCTGGTTGTACACAGCCAATGAGAGAGGAGTGGGCAGATGATATGGTCAGAAGCAAGAGACACTGTAAAGTTATGTCAACACGAGGCCTCTTTCCTCAAATGCAGCCATTGGGACACGAGAATAAAAAGGCCTGCACAAAAATTTGTGGATAGGGCACATGTATGCATGGACAGTCTTGTGTCCATACAGTGCCTCATTGCACAAGCAGTCTCGTATGAATTCCATTCTTTGCTTCAGAGCTTGTGCTGCATTCATTTTGATGAAATTGCACACACACACACACACACACACACACACACACAAGAATGAGACGTACGAAGTGACAACATTGTTCTGTTTTCAGCAGGTCACAGCAAGATTTTAGATTTTCTTTTTGGGAAACTGCAGCTATAAAACTGGCTATAATATTTTATTAGCTAGTAACCAGTGATTTCCATACCAGTTTAAAATATTTATTTTACATTTCAAAACAGAGCGGTTACGTGATTATTCCTAAAATAGAGAAATACTTAAAGGAGGTTCTTAGTCATTATGTGAAGGTTAATTAACATCCAAATGCGTCAATTGTATTTTAACTAATAAAAAAGTGATATTGACAATTTACGTCATAAAAGATTACAGACTAAATCAAACAATGAAATGTAACAATATTATGAAAAGGATACTTCGTAGATAGGTACAACAAAAAGACTGTCACAGAATAAGCTTTCAGCCAACAAAGCCTGTGTCAAAAATTCAAAACTAGACAACACACACACACACACACACACGTAAATGCAACTGACACACACAACCACAGTCTCTGAAGCCAGACTACGTACGAGCAGCAGCAGTGCATGATGGGAGAAGCAGCGGAGGGAGGGGGGGGGGGGATGTAACGAGGAGGCTGAGCAGAAAGTGGGAGGGATAGCAGGGTAGGGGAGGAGTACAGTGAAGTGCTGCTAGTGGGAGCATGCAGGGACGAGGTGGAGAGAGAGTAGTGCAGCTAGGTGCAGTCGAGAGGTTAGATAGAGGGCAGGGAAAAGGGATCGGGAGGGGGGGGGGGATAGCAGAAAAGGAGAGAAGTAAAAAGACTGGGTGCGTTGGTGGAATAGAGGGCTGTGTAGTGCTGGAATGAGAACAGGGAAGCGGCTGGGTGGGTAAGGAAAATGACTAAGGTTGAGATCAGGAAGGTTGTGGAAACGTTGGATATATTGCAGGGAGGGCCCCCACCTGAGTAGTTGGTGTGAAGGATCCATATGGCACAGGCTGTGAAGCAGTCATTGAAATGAAGAATGTGGGATGCTCAGCAATAGGGTGCTCCAGTTGTTTCTTGGCCACAGTTTGTCGGTGCCCATTCATGTGGAAAGACAGCTTGTTGGTTGTCATGCCCACATACAATGCGGCACAGTGGTTGCAGCTTAGCTTGTAGATCACGTAACAAGATTCACAGGTAGCCCTGCCTTTAATGGGATAGGTGATGTTTGTGACCGGACTGGAGCTGGTGGTCTTGGGAGTATGCATGGGACAGGTCTTCGATCTATGTCTATTACAGGGATTTGAGCCATGAGGAGAGGGGTTGGGAGCAGTGGTTGTGTAGGGACGGACATGTGTGTTGTGTATGTTCGGTGGACGGCGGAATACAACTGTGGGAGGAGTGGGAAGGATAGTGGGCAGGGCATTTCTCATTTCAGGGCATGACGAGAGGTAGTCAAAACCCTGGCAGAGAATGTAATTCAGTTGCTCCAGTCCTTGGAGGTATTGAGTTATGAGAGAATGGTCCTTTGTGGCCAGACGGTGAGACTTTGGGAGGTGGTGGGTGACTGGAAAGATAAGGCATGGGAGATTTGTTTTTCTACAAGGTTGGGAGGATAATTACTGTCTGTAAAGCCCTCAGTGGGACCCTCAGTATATTTCGTGAAGGACCACTCGTCATTACAGATTCGATGGCCACGGATGCCCAGGCTATATGGTATGGAATGGGTGGCAGCTGTCGAAGTGGAGGTATTGCTGGTGGTTAGTGGGTTTGATACGGGCAGAGATACTGATGTAACCATCTTTGAGGTGGATGTCAACATCTAGGAAAGTGGCTTGTTGCATTGAGTAGGACCAGGTGAAGCGAATGGGGGAGAAGCTGTTGAGGTTCTGGAGGAATGTGGATGGGGTGTCCTCACCCTCGATCCACATGGAAAGTATGTCATCAATGAATCTGAACCATGTGAGTGGTTTAGGATTCAGGGGTTTAGGAAGGATTCCTCTAGATGGCCCTTGAATAGGTTGGCATAGAATGGCCTCATGCGGGTGCCCGTAGCTGTATCCCAGATTTGTTGTAGGTAGTGTCTTCAAAGGAGAAGTAATTGTGGGTGAGAATATAGTTGGTCATGGTGACTAGGAAGGAGGTTGTTAGTTTGGAATCCTTCGGGCGTTGGGATAGGTAGTGTTCAATTGTGGTATGGCCATGGGCATTAGGGATGTTAGTGTAAAGGGAGGTGGCATCAGTAGTGACAAGCAGGGCTCCATGTGGTAAAGGATCAGGAACTGTGGAGTATAATCTTACCTGCAGACAAAGGCTTCACCACTGTTGTTTTGAACCAAAAGATTTACGTGGCAGAAGGACCTTGCCGCCGGCCAGGGTGGCCGAGCGGTTCTAGGCACTTCAGTCTGGAACTGCGCAATGGCTATGGTCGCAGGTTTGAATCCTTCCTCGGGCATGGATGTGTGTGATGTCCTTAGGTTAGTTAGGGTTAAGTAGTTCTAAGTTCTAAGGGACTGTGACCTCAGCTGTTAAGTCCCATAGTGCTCAGAGCCATTTGAGCCTTACCTTGCCACAGTGACCCCATTCCAGAAATCCAGCAGGATCTCCAGTCTCTCCTCAAACCCTTAGGCCCTTTCCAGAAACTCTCCTGGAGTCCATCTCTCTCCTCACCCATACCACTCCCTGCAATCCTACCTTTTACATGAAAATCTCTGCTCTTGTAGACCAACACTTCAGCCCATTACCTGGAACCTGCCCTCCTACATAAAATATGAGCTGTGAGGTAATGGATTGGGTGCAGTGGGAGTAGACAAGGGTATTGCATAGATTGGGTGGCAAGCAGTGGGGATGATATTTCTGATTTCAGAGTATGTGATAGATAGTGGATACCTTGCCAGAGAATGTGA